>NC_044036.1:320572531-322972531 GCF_901765095.1 Microcaecilia unicolor | reverse complement strand
AGTGCTGTATCGGGCTCTTAAAATTCATGAAATTCTCTTAGCCTTTCAAGTTCCAAAAATTTGGAAGGAAATTGCTCTCTGTTTTGAACATGCAAATTACTATCTAACTGTCAGGAAAAATGTAAATACTTCTTTTTTTATTTAAAAGATAAAATCAATGTTAATGGAATTTTAGTCTTATTGTATGATGCTTTCATATTTTGTATGCTAAGATATTTTCCATATATTTTGTATCTGAGTATAATTCCCAAGTGATTATCTTGGTTTTTTGCTGATGTGTAAACTGCTTAGACCCTTGCAGTACCAGCAGTATATAAATATACATGTTAATGTTAATAATAATAATAATAATAATAACAACGTGCTGAATATCACACTTTTAACCAGCTATGTGTTACCAGCTCCGCAAACCTAGAAATTCAATTCTGGTGTCTGAACACGACCCAGCATTGAAATTCTGGGCTTAGCGCCAGGGGTGATAAGCAAAACGTTGATTACCGCCAGCTGAATATCAGGCCCTAAGGTTATAGAAAACCCACTAAGTACATTTACATTGGTGACTCCATATACCCTCAATAGAACTTTATGGTCCTTCGATGTGCATTGGCTGGTCCTGCCAGGTCCCAAGGTCGCACATTACGAAGCAACAAGACAATCAGGGGTCCTTTTACTAAGCTGATCTAAGTAAACATACGCTGAGGCCCCTCTTTACCGCAGCGGCTAAAAGGTTGCCTTTTTTCGGGAAAAGAAATGGCTATGCGGTGTGAACCACTTGCCGTGCGGCCATTTCGGGGGGGGGGGGGGGGGCTCTTACTGCCACCCATTGAGGTGGTGGCAAGGGCTTCCGTGCTAACCTGGTGGCACCAGGTAAGCACCGGTGCTACAAAATTGAAAATGTTTTTGTTGCGCCGGAAATGATGCGTGCTGTGGGTGGAAACTACCGCCGGGCTCCTGCAGTAGTTTCGGATTGGCACATGGCAAGCCTGTTGCAGTCCGCCTACCCTTTAGTAAAAGGGCCTCTCAAGTCTATTATCTAGCCCCCAAATTGTAGAATGACCTACCCCCATGCATTCGTATTGAGCAATCCCAGTTTTTAAAAAGGCTTCAAAGACTCACTGTATTAATTTGGCCTTTTGTGGTGACCTATTGATTCCGATGAGCTGGTTGTGTCCACCTGTGAGTGATTGGGATTCTGCAGATATATTTACTCCCTTTTTTCACATGTGCATTTGCAGCATCCTTATTGCAGATAAACAGAGCGGTGGGGATCTCAAGGGTCAGATTTGGAAACCACTGATCTAAAATTTTTACTTTCCTCCTGCTTTTGTTCAACTTGAACCGAGATGCAGCTTCTCTCTGGCTTCCTTCCAGGCTGAAGCAGTATTGATGATCGTCCTCATAAGAGTGTGCTGGGAAGCTGTAAACTGAATAAAGATGAAAGATTAGTACGTTAAAGAGTTTTTATGAACACAAGGAAAAAAAAAAGTTTTCCCATTTTATTTTGAAAGCAGTCTGTACTTCACTCGCTTCAAGAGCTTCAAAATTGACCTGTCACACTAAATAAAGTCACCGCCGGTATTGGTTGAATGGGACTCAGAGTCCTGAAAATGTCATTTTTTTTCTGTAAAATTTCCAGTAAACAACCATTCTATAGTCAACAGAGAAAAAACTGCTTGCAGTAAAAGGGAGTATGGTAAAATATACATGAGGGTCATTTAAACCATAGTATTTCTGTCTGTGCTTTTCTTTCAGAATTAATTTTTAAAAATTGCCTTCCAGTATGTTTGGAAAGAAATGCTATTCGAGTTGTCTTTCAAATCGGGGTCCTTTTCATGGAATTGGCCTTGCCACAGCTCCACCCCTCAAATGAGTTTCCTTGGAAACAGGATACAGCGCCTGAGGTTAGGTGATAATTAGATGCACTAAAACAGCAGAAATGTGTCTAAACAAGGCAAGAAGAAAGCAAAAAGTGGGAGAGCGACCAAGGATGCCAGAACCTGGAGGATGTTCGTTAATAAAGAATTTTATTAAAAGTTTTGAAGACTCGACACAACGTTGTGTTTCGGCCGTCAGGCCTGCATCAGGAGTCTGCCCAGGAGCTGAACAAACAGGTGTGGAGTGCCCCTGGCTCCTCAATACTTCTTCTGTCTTGATTCACAGCTTCCTTCCACATGAATGCAAATTCCACTGCAGCCTCTTGTTGCATTCCAAGCCTCGTTCTAGTGTTCCAATTGCTTCTGTAAGGGCGTTCCAGGCCTCCCTGGCGTCCACACCTACTTTTAGGTAAGTTCTGCTCCCCGAGTCCCCATTCAGAAGCACGTTTGCAAATCTCCTGCTTCACCCTGTAAGCTGCAGTGGAATTTGCATTCATGTGGAAGGAAGCTGTGAATCAAGAACGAACATCCTCCAGGTTCTGGCATCCTTGGTCGCTCTCCCACTTTTTGCTTTCTTCTGTTTTTACCGTGGGGTGTTTGAGTTCTCCGCTTGTTGGCGGATCTCCTCCTCTAAACAAGGCAAAACAGCAGTTCTGCGCATAAACGCACTTAGAGGTCCTTTTACCAAGCTGCGGTAAAAAGATCCCGCTGTTTTTGCCATGCGCCAGAGCCCTAGAAAAGGTTAAAACTAGCCAAGGCCATGTGGTAAGATTGCTCTTACCAGTGGCCATGTGGGGGACAGCATGCTGCATTGCCCGATTACCGCCAGGTTAGCACCGCACTAAAAATATGGGCCAATTTTCCCTAGCGCGGGAAATGGCGCACACTGGGGCTGGAACTACTACCGGTGCCCGTGTTGGGTCGACGGTCGCTCCAGATTAGCATGCGGTATCCCTGCGTTGGGTTTACCGCTGCTTTGTAAAAAGGCCCCACAGACGCTACTGGGTCAGTGGCGTAGCTAGGAGGGGCGCAGGGGGAGCGGTTGCTCCCCCAAACAGACTTTTAGAAAAAATGGCGCCTATGCACCACCACCACATGCCAATATCGTCCTCTACCTCCGTCCTCTCACCTCCCGTTCGAGCTTCTCCTGTCTCTTCTGCCTCTCCCATCTGCGTGGCCGTTTTTACATAAGTTTGCTTGCTTTGTTTCGAGTGAACGGCAATGACGGCTGCAAGGGGGGGAGTGGAAACAGATTAACCAAACCAGCTTCCTTGCTTACAATGGACTAGATAGGCTCACTTCCACTCCTATTAAAACCTTCTTGGGCCGCTCTTTCTACCTTCTCCACCCCCTCCCCCCTCAAAACCTGGCTACGCCTCTGTATTGGGTAAATCTAGTGCATAACTGCAAGGGGGGGGGGGCATTGGTGTAGGGGGGGCTTCAATGGGACATGGGCGTGTCTATCAATTACATGCAACCCTTATAGAATACATGTGCTACTACCAGCGTATAGGTGCGAGCATTTATACCAGCTGTGGACATGGCATAAGTGGCCACACCTACAATTACACACATAATTGAGTACTTAGTATTCTACTGTGGTAATTATCTCATTGCTGTTATGGAATTGGCGCAAAGGACTAGATTCAGTAAATGGCGCTCAAAAAACAGCTCTGAAAAAAAAAATCCACAAGGAGCGCTAGTCTATTAACGGCGCTTCGAGATGGGCGCCATTTATAGAATACCATTTAGAGCTGATTTTGCACCAAACTTTGGCTGCAAGGACTTACACCAGCTGAAACTTGGCGTAAATCGTGGCGCTTAATTTATCTGTGGATCCCTTGTAGTCAGTAATACCGCTCATATCTTTAGTGAATGCCTCTGATGCACCCGTGCCCTTCCCATGGTCACAACCCCTTTTCAGTTGCGCGCTATGAGATTTGCTTGCAGAACGTTATAGAACAGTGTGTAGCAATTTGTGCGTGCAAATCCAAGTTGTTGCCAACCAACACCAATAATGGATTGTTAACACCACGTATTGCTGTCACGTGGTTCGTTAGCCAATTTAGGGGCCCTTTTACAATGCTGTGGTAAGGCTACTGCAGCGTTGTTGCAGGCCAATACAGCACTACCACCAGCCTACCATGGGTGCTGACGGCAGTGCTGCCCTAGTGCAGCTCATTTCCAGTGCGATGGAAATGTTTTGGGGGGGTTTTTTTACCACTGGGGGCTTACCCCACGGGAATCGGGCAGTGCCACATGCTGGGTTAGCACGAGAGCCCTTACCACTTCCTAAATAGGAGACGGTAAGGGCTTTCCTGAGAAATGGTCATGCAGCAAGTGTGCTCTCACTGCGCAGTCATTTCCTTTTTAGGCCTCTTACCTGCTGCGGTAAAAGGGGCCTTGGCACACAGCAAATCCATACATAAGTACATAAGTATTGCCATACTGGGAAAGACCAAATGTCCATCAAGCCCAGCATCCTGTTTCCAACAGTGGCCAATCCAGGTCACAAATACCTGGCAACATTCCAAAAAAGTACAAAACATTTTATACTGCTTATCCCAGAAATAGTGGATTTTCCCCAAGTCCATTTAATAATGGTCTAAGGACTTTTAAACCTTCTTTAAACTCCGCTAAGCTAACCGCCTTTACCACACGCTGATGCTACAGCAGGGCCCCCTTTTACTGCAGCTTGGAAAAAAGGGGCCCTTAATTCTGCATGCATCTCAGAATAGCAGGCAAGTTTGCACACAGAAATTTGCACGCCATTTATAGAATCTGGGGGTTAGTGCCCAAACATGATTTGGTGACCATTACAGAATTACCTCCAAGATGCCTATGCAATAGGAAGGCGTGTGGTCATGTAGGGCCTCTACGTACACATCGCTCAAAGGTCCTGCACTGGTATTTGTATTCTTTCCAACCCAACAGAAGTTGGGGAAAATTATATGTAAAGGAGCTGTTTATCCATCTGTTTGTCCTTCTGGGGGCAAGTCTGAAAATCTGATGGAATAGGAATGTGAGGAAAATAGTAAGAAGGCACATTGAGTTTAAAAATGAGCAAAAACAGACAGGTGTTCCAGAGAAACAACCCCCCCCCCCCCCCCCCCAAAAAAAAAATGGTCTAAAGTATTTCTATGGAAGAAAGAGTTCTTGCTTCTGTAGCACTGAAACCTACATACAGTAAATCATTGCAGTTAGGGAATTCCTCTCATCAACCTGCCTTTCCTGTTGTCTGCTGTGCCAACCCCCAAACACCTGCCAAAAATGCCTCCCCCCAAAACTACCTCAATAACACTGCCTGACCCTCTCATCTCAACATAACAAGTACAATTCCAGAACCAAAAACACTCCAGGACACACCCTACATATCTCAGACAGCCTAAAAATACTCGGAGTCACAATCGACCGTAACCTTACCCTTGAGAGCCAAGTAAACTCCGTAATAAAGAAAATGTTTTATTCAATGTGGAAACTTAAACAATTAAAACC
This sequence comes from Microcaecilia unicolor, assembly GCF_901765095.1. Classification (NCBI taxonomy): domain Eukaryota; kingdom Metazoa; phylum Chordata; class Amphibia; order Gymnophiona; family Siphonopidae; genus Microcaecilia; species Microcaecilia unicolor. The sequence continues at coordinate 322,967,162 of NC_044036.1, read as the reverse complement.
TTTCTTCCCGAGAGAAATTTTTCGAAACCTAATACAATCAATGGTCCTAAACCATGCAGATTACTGCAACAGAATCTACATGGGATAAAAAAAACAACTCACAAAAAAAACTCCAGACTGCCCAAAACACAGCAGTCAGGCTGATATTTGGTAAAACACGTTTCGAAAGTGCTAAACCCCTCCGAGAAAAGCTGCACTGGCTCCCAATCAAAGAAAGGGTCATCTTCAAAATCTGCACTTTGGTCCACAAAATTATCTATGGCATAGAGTTTGATTCCCACTTCAGGCACAGGCAGCTCCTTGTGACTCTGGGCAAGTCACTTAACCCTCCATTGCCCCATGTAAGCCGCATTGAGCCTGCCATGAGTGGGAAAGCGCAGGGTACAAATGTAACAAAAATAAAATAGATATTATTGGAGATTCTACATGGAATGTTGCTACCACTGGAGATTCTACATGGAATGTTGCTACTATTGGAGATTCTACATGGAATGTTGCTATTCCACTAGCAACATTCCATGTAGAAGGCTGCGCAGGCTTCTGTTTCTGTGAGTCTGACGTCCTGCACGTACGTGCAGGACGTCAGACTCACAGAAGCAGAAACCTGCGCGGCCACATTGGTGATCTGCAAGGGCCGACTTCTACATGGAATATTGCTAGTGGAATAGCAACATTCCATGTAGAATCTCAAATAGTAGCAGCAGTGGAGGAGTGGCCTAGTGGTTAGGGTGGTGGACTTTGGTCCTGAGGAACTGAGTTCAATTCCCACTTCAGGCACAGGCAGCTCCTTGTGACTCTGGGCAAGTCACTTAACCCTCCATTGCCCCGTGTAAGCCGCATTGAGCCTGCCATGAGTGGGAAAGCGCGGGGTATAAATGTAACAAAATAAATAAATAAATAAATAGTCCCAGGATACATGATAGATCTCATAGATCTACCAACGAGAAACAGAATCAGATCATCACGATCATACCTAAACCTACATTACCCAAATTGCAAAGGACTTAAATACAAAACAACTTACGCATCCTGCTTCTCCTACATAAGCGCACAACTATGGAATGGACTCCCAAAAGCCGTGAAAACAATCCAAGATCACCTAAACTTCAGGAAATCACTAAAAACCAACCTCTTCAAAAAGGCCTATCCCACCGATCCACCATAGATCCCCACACCCAGCAACACAGCATAACCAATGATCGTACTGGACAATATACAATCATCACCCCCTTCGACCCTCATGTTGCCTGATACACATCTACCTCTTGCGACCACAATATAACCTTGTATTTGTTATCAACCGACTTGGCGAACGCCATTACGGTACCATGTAAGCCACATTGAGCCTGCAAATAGGTGGGAAAATGTGGGGTACAAATGTAACAAATAAATAAAAATAAATGGACCCACCACCCCTAAATTGCCACCGCAACCCAAAAACTATCCCTCACAATTGCCCCCCAACCTGCAAACTGCCCCAACCACCAAAACTACCTCCACAACTGCTCCTTGACCCTGCAAACTGCACACTACCAAAATCTACTCTCCGCAATTGCCCCACTACCCACGTACTATCTCACCCCCAAAACTACCCTCCACTTGAATATTCACACATTGCCGGCTATATTACTCTATATAGTGAGCCGTTATGGAGGAGATTCTATATATGGCACCTAAAATAATCGATGCCTAGATTTAGGCGCCGATTATAGAATACACTTAGCTTATATTTCAGCGTCTAAATCTACGCTCATCTATTTACACCAATGAAAACATGGCATAAATCCCAGCACGTAGATTTAGGTGCACTGGGTCATATTCTATAACTAGGCGTGTAAATTTTGGAACGCCCATAAAACAATCGCTTTCCTGCCCATAACTATGCTCCTTTTTGCCTGCGTGCGTTAGAAGTTCAGCGCACGTCGTTACAGAATACGCTTAGCGAGTTGTGTGCCTAAGTTCTAATCAGTGCCAATTAATGCTCATTAGCTTGTTAAGCTTGTTAAGTTATGCACATTGTATTAGAATCTGCGCCGATTTCAACGCAGATCTCTAGGCACACTATATATAGGATTACCATATGTCTGGTTTTACCCGGACATGTCCTCTTTTTGAGGACATGGCCAGGCAACAGGGCGGGTTTTGCCAGCCTGCCCGTTTGTCCGGATTTCTGGACAAACGGGCAGGCTGGCGGGTAGGTGGGCCTAATGGTGTCCTATCCCCTCCCCTTACCTTACTCTACTGCCCTGGTGGTCTAGTGACCTCTTTGGGGCAGGAAAGAGCCCCCTCTTTCCTGCCCAGAGCACTGCCCTACATTCTCTGACTTCCCCTTGCAATGCTGACGGTCCCGACGCCGATTCAAAATGGCCTCCGAGAGTTGAAGTGATGGCCATCGCCAGGACCATCAGCATTGCAAGGGGAAGTCAGAGAATGCAGGACAGCGCTCCGGGCAGGAAAGAGGGGGCTCTTTCCTGCTCCAAAGAGGTCACTAGACCACCAGGCAGTAGAGTAAGGTAAGGGGAGGGGACTAGGGATAGGACACCCTTAGGGGGTGTGGGGGGCGTGGAGTGAAAGGGGTGGGGTGATATGTGACAGGGGGTGGTGGGAGTGAGACAGAGGGGCAGGGGTGGGGTGGGCAGGGTGGGTGTGGCACGGGCATGGCATGTGTCCTCTTTTGGGAGGGGACTAGGGAATAGGACACCCTTAGGGGGATGTGGAGGGTGTGGGGGAAAGCGGCGGGGTGATAAGTGACAGGGGTGGGGTAGGAGTGTGACAGGCGGGCAGGGGTGTGGTGGGGCAGGGTGGGTGTGGCATGGGCAGGGCATGTATCCTCTTTTGGGGGGGACCAAATATGGTAACCCTAACTATATAGAATCTAGGGGTATGCACTAAGCACTAATATTCAGCAGAGATAATTGGCTATTGAATATTAACTGGCCAGAAGCCTTTCCTGGCTAGTTAAATTGCACTGATTATCAGGCCCCTATATCCTGTCTTTGTAAAAATTAGGATATAGATGTTCATTCATTATTAACACCAAAATATTTGTTTATGCACATTTAAAACACAAATAGTGTTTCTAAAATAAGCACCTTAATATTATCTATAGATTTTAATAATGTATTTTTCAAACGGTATTTATCCTCTGTGTCAGGTAAGCTGCACTACAACATCCCTGAATGGAACAATGGACTATGGAATAGAATAATGGACAGTTTTACTGGCTGGTCCAGTTGCTTCCTCTTTCTGTGAACCGAGCATTCGGTGCATCACATAGAGAGGATCAAAGAAAAACATCTGGGATCTCTTTTTTTGAGAGTTCTTCCTTTGTGAGTGGTATTACTCCATTATTTATCAAAGGGAGTCTTTTGAATCAGCAGAGGGCCCAGTGCCCTGCTCCTGGGGTTGTAATTCTAGTCCTAGAGAGAAAATATGACTTCAGCAGTGAACTGTAATCTGCAGAGATGCTGGGAAGCCTGAGGTTGGGGTCCGGGGAGAGCCAAGGAGATTCAGACAGAGCTGCCTTTAAGTAAGTGTGCAATCACTGAATAATGTTTGCTATTTGGTGTGGAGCCCTAGATGACAAGTGATAGAAGTCTTAAAGACTTGAAGCTAGAGTTGATACAAAGCTAAGTATAAGGATTTTTCCTTTTTATTATTTTTTTTATGATGATTGAGAAAGATTGGATATAAAAAGAAAAAAAGATATAAATATATTGACCAATGATGAGAGGCAAACAAGTTTAATCACTAGATGTTTGATAACATCAAAGTGAAAGCGTAACACCGACAACACCTCTGAGGTCTGCTATAATAAGAATGAATATTCAAGAGAGGGGGCCGGATCCGAAAGTGGGGGGATACATTTTGGCCTGCCTCCGCGCTGCACCCCTCCTGCCGCCACTGCCCCACATCATTATACCTTGGCTGGTGAGGTCCCCAACCCCCCACCAGCTGAAGCATTTGTCCCGCGCTGGTCTCGCCTCGTTGCCTGCCTGATCTTCTCAGTCATGCCGTGCACGCTTGCTTTAATGAAACTGAGCATGTGCGATCAGTGGCGTAGCGAGGACGGTTGACACCCGGGGCGGGTCGCCGCTGTGCACCCCCCCGGGTGCAGCACGGCGCACCCCCCCTCGGCGCACACACACCCCCGGAGTGCATTATTACCACTGGTGCTCCGCCCTGCCGAGTGCACGTCATCGCTGGGAGCTGCGTCGGTTCCGTTGTTTCCCTGCTGTCTCTGCCCCGGAACAGGAAGTAACCTGTTCCAGGGCAGAGAGAGCAGGTAACCAGCGGCGCCGACACCCCCCAGCGGCCTGCACCCGGGGCAGACCGCCACACCGCCCCCCCTTCCTACGCCACTGTGTGCGATCGAACAATAAGAGAAACTGTTGGAAAGCAAATGCCCCAAAATGTGAGCCTGTTGTAAGAACCTGCCCGGTTGTGTATTATTGTGCTGTATGAAATGTTTGCAAGGTTTCCAATAAACCACACTGAATTTCCTTCTGTAGAGCACATGTTTTTTAAGTACCACTCAGCTGCTGCATTGACAGCCTTTCTCTAATGCTTTTTCAAGGTAATGACTCTTCCATCCAAGCCTTTCCTCCAGCAATCCAGATACATTTAGCAGTTTCGGCAGTCTATGACAAGCACAATAAATCTAAGGATGCTGAACCATGATAAATCTTATTAATTCAGAAGGCATTTACATTCAGGTAGAGACCAGGAATACCATACTGTAGGATCCATAATATGTCAAAGACTGAAAGCAAGAAAGGAATTATCTTCGAGAGGAGGAAAACTACTATGACTAAACATTTTTTGCTCAGAAAATCGAACGGCTGTGGAGAATTATCCGTGGTGCTCTTTTACTGCAAGAAGAAATTCGTCTCTGTCTTTATATTTATAAAGAGATGGGGAGGGGGGTCTTCCGCATTCTGCTGATCAATATTGAGTTCCCTTATGCAGTCTGGTTACTCAGGGGGAAAGTTATCAAGTTGCATTAGGGGTCTAAGGGGTCCTTTTACCAAGCTGTGGGAAAACTACTACTACTTATCATTTCTATAGCGCTACTAGACGTACGCAGCGTTGTACACTTGAACATGAAGAGACAGTCCCTGCTCGACAGAGCTTACAATGTAATTAGGACAGACAAACAGGACAAATAAGAGAAGGGAATATTAAGGTGAGGATGATAAAATTACTACTATGCGGTGGAGTCGGCATGCGGATTTGCCCCCCTCCCGCCGTCAGCCCTCCCCCGCTGCTTACCTTTGCTGGCGGGGGGCCACAACCCCCGCCAGCCAAGGTCCGCTTCCTCCTGCCTTTAAAAATATTTCTTCCGCTGACGGGGGACCCCAACCCCCGCCAGCTGACCCGAAGTCTTCATATTTCTTCTTCGTCCGACTCCTCCGTGGCCATGCTGTAAGTAACGCTGTTGATTGAATCCAGTTCAGAGTCTGACGTCGAAGCGGACCTCGGCTGGTGGGGGTTGGGGCCCCCCGCCAGCGAAGGTAAGCAGCAGGGGAGGGTTGACGGCGGGAGGGGGGTGGAGATAGTTGGTGGCGGCGGCGGCGGCGGGGGGGGGCTAAAATGTGCCCCCTCCCTCTGGCTCTTCCCCCCCCTACCCGCCGGACTCCACATACGCCCCTACCGCCACTTATTTAGGAGGCGGTAAGGGCTCCACCGATAATCTGGCGGTAACTGGGCAGCATGCGGGGCTGCTCGATTACCACCAGGTAAGCCCCTGGTGCTAAAAAAATGAAAGCATTTTTCAGCACCATAAATGGTGCACGGTGGGGGGGGGGGCAGACACTGCTGCGGGCCGGTGGTAGTGCTGGATTGCTGCGCAGAAAGCCTGCGTTGGGCTTTCCACGCTTTCATAAAAGGGACCCTAAAGTTACATTCTTTGCCCTTTAATGTGTGTTAAAAAGCACTAACAAGACTTTAATTACTGTAACACAGTGGTAACTGTAGTAATGAGATGCAAAACATGCAAATGCATGTAAAACAGCTCATTACTATATAAATTATAGAACATGACTTGCGAAGAACACAACACAAGTTGCATTATAGCTGGAAAAATAACCCCAGCAAGAAGCTGGAGCTATTTTGACCATTCTAGGAGCATCAGGTCTCAGGGGCGTAGCCAGACCTCAAGGTGGGAGGGGACCAGAGCCCAAGGTGGGGGGCACATTTTGGTTGCCACCCCACCACCGCCCCCCCTCCGCCACCTCCCCCCACTGCCTCCCCCCTCCACCCTGCCACCTCCCCCCTCCGCCGCCCACTCCTGAACCCCTGCCAGCTGAAGCACCACTGCAGCAAATACCTTGGCTGGCGGGTTCCCCAACACCAACTGCCTGAAGACTTTTTCTAGTGCCGGTCTCTGGCGCTACCGCATTGCCTGCCCTGCTGTCTCTTCCCCTCACGTCCAGCTCAATTGTACTAAAAGGAGCGTGCGCGACATGAGGGGAAGAGAGAGCAGGACAGGCAATACGGCAGTGCCGCCACAGACCAGCGCTGGATGAAGTCTTCAGCTGGCAGGAGTTGGGGACCCCCCGCCTGCCAACCAGGGGCCCAGAATCAATTTGGGCCCCTGTAGCCCCACCTAGCTACACCACTGTCAGGTCTCAAAGCATGGGGGCTGAAATGCTGTCCCCCCCCCCACCCCCTGATCAGTAACCACAATCCCCTCACTATCATCTCAACCACCCAATATCCCATCCCCCCCTTAGAATCTCTACCTCTAGAAGGACCCCACCCCCAGGAGCCTACTGACCTGTACCTGGTTGTCTAGTGGGACCCAGGGCAGGAGTGACCCCCTGTCACTCCTGCCCTTACCAGTGCCATCTCCCCAAATGGTGCCCCAGCCATTTACTTATATAGAAATACTGATTTTGCACCTGGGGCAATGAAGGGTTTAAGTAGTGGTTCCCAAACCTAATCCTGAAGGCACCCCAGCCAATCAGGTTTTCAGGACACCCACAATGAATATATATGAGAGAAATGTGCAAGCACTGCCTCCACTGAATGCAAATATATATCATGAATATTCATTGTGGATATACTGAAAACCTGACTGGCTGGGATGCCTCCAGGACCAAATATGAGAACTACTGGTTTAGGGGCTCTTTTACTAAGCCGCGTCAGCATCTAAGCGCGCCCAACATGCGCCAAAATGGAGTTACAGCCTGACTACCGCATGGCTCTTGCGGTAATTTCATTTTTGGCGTGCGTCCGATATGCGCACCGGAAAATATTTTTTCTTTTCGGGCGCGCGTTCCAAGTAGCATTCGATGTGCGTAGGTCATTACCGCTCGGATTCTTTACCACTAGGTCAATGGCTGGCGGTAAGGTCTCAGACCCAAAATGGACGCGCGGCAATTTTGATTTTGCTGTGCATCCATTTTTGGCAAAAGAAAAAGGCCTTTTTTTTACAGGCGCGATAACAAATGGATCGGCGCGCGACCAAAACCTGCGCCTACACTACCGCAAGCCATTTTTCAGGGCACCTTAGTAAAAGGATCCCTTAGTAACTTGCCCAGAGTCCCAACGAGCTGCAGTGGGAATTGAACCCAATTCAGAGGCTGCCAGACTGTAGGAGCTGGCATTAAACAAGAAGGAAAAGGCAACTGGGTCCAATTCTTGGACTGAGGGCCAGATGCACTAAACTTAACGAGCCATTAACGAGCAAGTAGTAAACCCTGGCATGCACTAAATGCTTCTCGGAGCCATTTTCCGATCAGGGTAGCAGCTAAGGAAAACGGAATGCAGATGAGCAAATTAAAACCCCAATGTGCATAAATCGTGTTGTATCCACTAACCTTATATAAATATTCAGCTCTTAACAGCTTTAAATCTGCTGCAAATATCTGCTAAACCCAAATGTTTGTAATTATTTGTTTAGCTCCTGATATAATTGTTATAATTTAAATGGTTTACTGTTTTTATCCTCAAGATGCTGTACTCTCCAGTCTCTCAGTGCTGCGGCTTCTGTCTCACTCTGATGTTCTGACTCAATAAATTTAAATGAACAAAAGAGAAAAAAAAAAGAACAAACCATTAAAAAAAATACACTTTGAGCCAAATTATGAAGTTTTATAAATTAGGTTTGTGCCACTCAATAGTGCAGTTTATTTTCGTATTTTTAAGCTCTAGTAGAAATGTTTCTATCCTAAGATAAATTGAGACTCGGCTAAGTGCCTTATACCATGACCTGTACCCACTCTTTCAAGTTGTTAGCAAAAGGGCAGTTTTCTCCATATCCACTGATGACTTCCCATTGCACCCTTCGAGGGCACTTTGACACAGGGCACCTAAACTGAGAGGGCAAGAAGAGACTTATTTGTAGCCAATTTTATAAAGACTCCTTTGTGTCTTTTATCAGCACGAATCCTGCAAAAATCATATCAAAATGAAGCCACGGCCATTTCCGCCTGCTCAGAAGCAGGGGTAGATGTTTACAAATAAAGTACTTACAAACAATTGAATATGTAAATTGCAACTCCACCTCAAAATACACCCACACCAAAATCAAATGCAAATATGCTTTCTTATCTACCTTTTGAGACTGGGGGACTGGTCATCCAAATGGCAGATTTTTATTATATTTTTTATATTTTTATTATATTTTTTTAAATATATTTATAAATGATTTAGAGATGGGAGTAACTAGCGAGGTAATTAAATTTGCTGATGACACAAAGTTATTCAAAGTCATTAACTCGCGACAGGATTGTGAAAAATTACAAGAGGACCTTACGAGACTGGGCGACTGGGCGGCTAAATGGCAGATGATGTTTAATGTGAGCAAGTGCAAGGTGATGCATGTGGGAAAAAAGAACCCGAATTATAGCTACGTCATGCAAGGTTCCACGTTAGGAGTTACGGACCAAGAAAGGGATCCGGGTGTCGTCGTCGATAACACACTGAAACCTTCTGCTCAGTGTGCTGCTGCGGCTAGGAAAGCGAATAGAATGTTGGGTATTATTAGGAAAGGTATGGAAAACAGGTGTGAGGATGTTATAATGCCGTTGTATCGCTCCATGGTGCGACCGCACCTTGAGTATTGTGTTCAATTCTGGTCGCCGCATCTCAAGAAAGATATACTAGAATTGGAAAAGGTGCAGCGAAGGGCGACTAAAATGATAGCGGGGATGGGACGACTTCCCTATGAAGAAAGACTAAGGAGGCTAGGGCTATTCAGCTTGGAGAAGAGACGGCTGAGGGGAGACATGATAGAGGTATATAAAATAATGAGTGGAGTGGAACAGGTGGATGTGAAGCGTCTGTTCACGCTTTCCAAAAATACTAGGACTAGGGGGCATGCGATTAAACTACAGTGTAGTAAATTTAAAACAAATCGGAGAACATTTTTCTTCACCCAACGTATAATTAAACTCTGGAATTCATTGCCGGAAAATGTGGTGAAGGCGGTTAGCTTAGCAGAGTTTAAAAAGGGGTTGGACGGTTTCCTAAAGGACAAGTCCATAAACCGCTACTAAACGGACTTGGAAAAATCCAAAATCCCAGGAATTACATGTATAGAATGTTTGTACATTTGGGAAGCTTGCCAGGTGCCCTTGGCCTGGATTGGCCGCTGTCGTGGACAAGATGCTGGGCTCGATGGACCCTTGGTCTTTTCCCAGTATGGCATTACTTATGTACTTATATGTACTTATTTATTTATTGCATTTGTACCCCACATTTTCCCACCTATTTGCAGACTCAATGTGGCTTACAGAGACCTGTTCAATGTGAACAAGCGCAAAGTGGTGCATGTGGGAAAGGGAACCTGAACTATATCTACGTGATGCAAGGTTCCACATTAGGAGTCACCGACCAGGAAAGGGATCTAGGTGTCATCGTTGATGATACGTTGAAACCCTCTGCTCAGTGTGCAGTAGCGGCTAAGAAAGCAAATAGAATGTTAGGTATTATTAGGAAAGGGATGGAAAACAAAATGAGGATATTATAATGCCTTTGTATCACTCCATGGTGCGACCTTGAATACTTTCTGGTCACCTTCAATACATTCTTGTCACCACATCTCAAAAAAGATATAGTGGAATTAGAAAAGGTATAGAGAAGAGTGACGAAAATGATAAAGGGGTTGGGATGACTTCCCTATGAGGAAAGGTTAAAGCAGCTAGGGCTCTTCATCTTGGAGAAAAGACAGCTGAAGGGAGATATGATAGAGGTCTATAAAATAATGAATAGAATGGAACGGGTAGATGTGAATTGCTTGTTTACACTTTCCAAAAATACTAGGGGGCACACAATGAAGCTACAAAGTGATAATTTTAAAACAAACCAGAGAAAATATTTCTTCACTCAACATATAATTAAACTTTGGAATTCGTTGCCAGAGAATGCGGTAAAAGCAGTGAGCTTAGCAGGGTTTAAAAAAAGGCTTGGCTAACTTCATAAAAGTCAAATCACAGTATAGTGACCTCTACTAATCTTGTGGTGTCTAATAAAGTGTTATTTTAAAGTGTTTTTCTTATAAGGAGGAAAAAGCCTCAAACCCAGGCAAATACTCCTTTTGTTGAACCCAATTTTAGGGAGTGTTGCCTGATCATCACTGGCTAAAAAACCTCTTATATAGTTCTGTGACCCTCACAACACTTTCAAGAATTTGTAACAGAGTCTGAGGGTTACTTATCTTACTGCCGTTACGCTACTGCGCAGTCTGATATGCAGTCGCAGTCTTCTTAATCCCGTCCACGGCCCGACTTCGGCCCAAGTTTCGCCTCCTGCATCAGGGTCTGTGGGATTACCTTGACAAGTTCGTGACTGTAGACTCTTTCTGTAAAAGAATATCTTATTAACACCACTAGTTTATCCAGAGCCGTAGCAAGGGGAGCTGACACCCGGGGCGGGTCGGCCGCTGCGCACCCCCCCCCCCCCCGGGTGCAACACGGCGCACCCTCCTCCCACTGGAGCGCGCCCCCCGGAGCGCATACCTCCCCTTCCCCCCCCCCCCGGAGTGCATACCTGCGGCGAGGGACGCCCGGAGTGCATACCTGCGGCGAGGGACGGGCAGGAGGGCCAATCCGCCCCGACTGCACATTGCTGGGGTGTGTCGGCTTCGCGCTGGTTCACTGCTCTCTCTGTCCCGGAACAGGAAGTAACCTGTTCTGGGGCAGAGAGGGCAGTGCACCAGCGCGGAGCCGACACCCCCCAGTGGCGTGCACCCAGGGTGGACCGCCCCCCCCCCCCCACCCCCCCTTCCTACGCCACTGAATTTATCTAATGCCTCTTCCCCATCATAAGATCCTTTCTTACTTAGGATATGCTGTAGTCAGTCCTGTGGTGTCGGGCAAAATGGCGATGTGACTTTTATCCTGGTGACATCAGACGTGCCTAGCTAGTCTCCTCCCATCTGCTGGCTGTCATTGGATCAGCTGACTATGGCGTCAGACTGCTTAGTTCGAATCTCAAGTCTTGGAACCTTAGATTTAAAAGAACTGGTTCCATTCTATTCTTGTGTTTAATCCATTCGGCTGTAATGCATTAAGGCGATGGATCCATCTCTGTTCCGATCGCAGAAGGGCGAGCTTCCTGTCATCACCTCGCATCTGAATTTGCTTGGTACACCTTCTGGGTTAACTCCACGCGTCCCACTAAGTCAGCAGCGATATCCCAATCCTCATATTTTATATTTCACAGAGCCTAATGGACCCCTGCTCGAGTAGCAAGGATCACGTGGAGTGTCAACTTCAAATGCTGGTCTTGTCAGGAAAAAGATGGATCCTTAGTGCATATGGAGGGGCATAATTGAACGAAAACGTCTATCTCCATGGACGTTTATCTCCGAGAACGGGTCCGTGAAGGGACGGACTGAACCGTTTGTTGGTCAGTGATAATGGAAAATGAAAGCGCCCAGCTCAAAAACGAATAAATCCAAGGCATTTGTTCGTGGGAGGGGCCAGGAGTCGTAGTGCACTGGTCCCCCTCACATGCCAGGACACCAACCGGGCACCCTAGGGGGCACTTTTATAAAAACAAAAAAAAGATAAAAGAGCTCCCAGGTGCATAGCACCCTTCCCTTGTGTGTTGAGCCCCCCAAATCCCCCTCAAAACCCACTGCCCACAAGTCTACACCATTACTATAGCCCTAAGGGGTGAAGGGGGCACCTACATGTGGGTACAGTGGGTTTGGGGGGGGGGGTTGGACGACTAAGCATTAAGCAGCACAATTGTAACAGGTAGGAGGGGGGATGGGCCTGGGTCCACCTGCCTGAAGTCCACTGCACCCCCTAACAACTGCTCCAGGGACCTGCATACTGCTGCCAGGGAGGTGGGTATGACATTTGAGGGTGAAAATAAAAAGTTGTGAAACATTTTTTTGTGGTGGGAGGGGGTTAGTGACCACTGGGGGAGTCAGGGGAGGTCATCCCCGATTCCCTCTGGGGGGTAATCTGGTCATTTAGGGCACTTTTTGGGGCCTTATTTGTGAAAAAACAGGGTCCAGGAAAAGTGCCCTAAATTCTAGCTACAAACGCATACTTTTTTTCCATTATCGGCGAAAGGCGCCCATCTCTCCTCGGCCGATAACCACGCCCCAGTTCCACCTTCGACACGCCTCCGACACGCCCCCATCAACTTTGTACGCTTCCGCGATGGAGTGCAGTTGAAAACGTCCAAAATCGGCTTTCCATTATACCGACTTATTCGTTTTTGTGAGATAAACGTCTATCTCCCGATTTGGGTCGAAATCTAGGCGTTTTTCTCTTTCAATTATAAGGTGGATGGTCTTTTTCTGTAAAAACGTCAGAGCATACTGGCGACTTATTTGGGAAAAAATGTGTCTTATTTTTCACTTGCCCGAGTCTACAGCGATCTCTTCTGAAGTTGTGATTCTGCGAGCCTCTTCTCCTAATATCTCTCTTCTAGATTCAGATAAGAAATTGTTCAATATACTGTTAGCTGTTGCTTTGCACTTAATTGTTTCAACTTGGAAAAATAATGTGAATCTAAATTATAATGAATGGTGGAGTTACGTGTGTGTGATTAGAAAATATGAAACAACTCTGGCCCATAAACGCCGTAGAGTTCAGTCTGTCTTAAAGACCTGGGCTCCCTTAGACTTATTTTGTCAGGAACCCCATAGCACTAATTGATCTTATGTATCCCTGCTGGTTATCTAAAGGTATTGTCATGGAACGATGATAATGTTGTTCTGATCTTTTATTTATGCTTGTTTACCATGGATTGTTGATATTGTTTGACTTTGTGTTTACTTTTATGTTATATGTTTTGAAAAAAAAAACCTTTAATAAAAATATGGAAAAAAAACCTACATTTTTTCTCTTGATATTGTCTATTGTCTATGTTCGGATTGAGTGAATTTCTTCCAAAACAGGGGCATAGCCAGACAACAGATTTTAGGTGGGCCTAGACAACAAGTGGGTGGGCACCAAGTGTTCTCCCTCCCCTCAACCACCACCACAAAAATATCTCAGCTGGCGGGAAAATGCTTCTTTCTACCTTGGCAGTCTGCAGCAGGCATGCGCTGAAAACTGAGAATGCGCAGATGCTGGTATTGTAGACAGCAGTGTTTTCATTACCATCAGGGGGAAGTCTTCAGCTGGCCGAGCTTGGGATCCCCACCAGCTACCGCTAAATGTGTGCTTCTGTTGGATGGGCCTGAGCCCTAAATGGGTGGGCCCTGGCCCACCCAGGCCCACCTGTGGCTACGCCACAGATCCAAAAGGTGGTAAATAAATCCTAATAAATAAATAATATGTACATACATTGGAAGGAAACTTTAAATGCAAGCACTTACCTACCGATTCTAGCCACTGAACAACTTAACAAAGATTATGTAATAAACCATAGCTGGTGATTGTTCAGCTTTCTAACTCTGCTATATAGTATGAAGTAATTTAAATGTCAAGGCTGCAATCCAATCCAATGTCTTTGTGGTCCTATATTTCAAAACATAGTAACATAGTAGATGACGGCAGAAAAAGACCTGCACGGTCCATCCAGTCTGCCCAAGAAGATAAATTCATATGTGCTACTTTTTTTATTTGTACTGTCCTCTTCAGTGCACAGACCGTATAAGTCTGGCCAGCCCTATCCCCGCCTCCCAACCACCAACCCCGCCTCCCAACCACCAGCTCTGGCACAGACCGTATAAGTCTGCCCAGCACTATCCCTGCCGCCCAACCACCAGCCCCGGCACAGACCTATAGGAAGAAGTCCTGGTGCAGGTAGCCTATGAGTGGCGCTGCCACTGCACAGGTGGGGGGGGGGGGGGGGGGGGGGGAGAGAACGCACTGCCTGTAAAAACAAAAAAAAATGTCAACATCCCGAATCATTTTGAAAAGTTGGCTCCTATGCCCCTGGATACCACCACAAAGCGTAAGTATAGCTTATGATTCACTTAACTGTCCCCAAATGCAATGTTCTATTTCCTTCTGTGCTTTTGAAACTCAAGGAAAGTGAATTTCAAATGTATGCAAGGTAAGTTAAATGAGCCTTGTAATAATGGTGATTATGGATTTCTCCTCTAGGAATGTATTGAAGCCCTTTTTAAACCCAGTTGTGCTAACTGCCTTACCCATCTTCCAGCAACAAATTCCACAGTTTAATTGTATATTGAGCGGGAAAAAAACCGCCACTTCCTCCAGTTTTTTAAAAAAAAAGTAATATCATGGAGATTCCCCTCGTTTTAGTGCTAATTGAAAAGATAAACAACCTTTGCCTTTTTACGTGTTCCATCCAGTCATGATATTATAGATTTCTATCTGCTCTCAGTCATCTCTTTATCAAGCTAAAGAGTGGTAACCTGTTTAATCTTTCTTCATCGGAAAGCTGGTCGATCTCCTTTATCATATTGGTTGCCCTTCTCTATATCATTTTTAGCTCTGCTATATCTTTTTTTAGATGGGGAAACCAGAATGGTACATAATATTCAAGATCTAGCCTCACCAGGGTTGCCAGGTGGAAAATATTTTTCCAGCCTAAAGGAGCCCAAAATCCAGCCCAAAACCCGCCCAAACTCAAACCCCGCCCCTGACACCCCCGCCCCCGCGTCATCACCCCCGCCCCCGCCGTCATCAACCCCGCCCCCGCCGTCATCGGCCCCGCCTCCCACGTATCTAACCCCGCCTCCCACATCTCTAACCCCGCCTCCCACGTCTCTAACCCCGCCTCCTACGTCACTAACCCCGCCTCCCACGTCTCTAACCCCGCCTCCCACGTCACTAACCCCGCCTCCCACGTCACTAACCCCGCCTCCCACGTCACTAACCCCGCCCACCGCGGCCGAAAAAGCCACCTAAAAAAACCGCCCGAAGCACAAAAACCAGCCCAAAAAACCGCAACCCGCCGCGGGCAAAAATTTCCCGCGGCGGGTCGCGGAAAACCGCCCAATTGGGCGGTAAAACCGCCCACCTGGCAACACTGAGCCTCACACCATGGATTGATACAGAGGCATTGTGTAATCTAATATAATAAAACGCACCGTGAACGTTCTGAAGACAACGTTCTGTGAAGCCGGAAGCTTGAAGCCGGAAGCCTAAGTTCTCAGGACAACGTTCTGTGAAGCCGGAAGCTTGAAGCCGGAAGTCTGAAGCCTTGAAGCCTTGAAGCCTGAAGCCTGAAGCCTTGAAGCCTTGAAGCCATCTGACGTCACTCCCAGGCTGAGGCTGAAGGGTTCGGGGATTCGTGGTGTGAAGCCTCCCTTCAAGCCAGCCAGCCAGCCGTCTCTGCCCCGCCCTCGCGACAAAACAAACAAATCCGGAAGCGAAACGTCAGGGAAGGAGGCGGCGCTCCCGACGTCTAGCCTTCCCTTCGCTGTGTTCCGCCTTCAAAACAAGGCGGAACACAGCGAAGGGAAAGCTAGACGTCGGGAGCGCCGCCTCCTTCCCTGACGCTTCGCTGCACGAACCGCCACGGAGGTAAAGTTAAAAAGAATTAAAAAAAAAAAAAAGGGAGGCATGGATGCGAGGCATGGATGCGAAGGAGGGGGCATGGATGCGAAGGGGTGGGGGGGCATGGATGCGAGGGGGGGGGCATGGATGCGAGGCATGGATGCGAAGGGGGGGGCATGGATGCGAAGGGGTGGGGGGGCATGGATGCGAGGGGGGGGCATGGATGCGAGGCATGGATGCGAAGGGGGGGGGAAAGAAGAGGGCGGGCCAGGCTGGGACATGGGAGAGAGCGTAGCATGGATGCGAGGGGGGGGGGGTCATGGAAGGGCGAGAGGGGACTTGCTGGAAAAGGATGAATGGAGGCGGCAGGGGACAGAGGAGCATGGATTACAGAGCAGGCCTCAGGCAGAGAGGGGAAATGCTGGATAGGGAAAAATGGAGGGGCCAGGTGACAGATGAGCATGGATGGGCATGGATTGGAAGGGCAGGACTTAGGGAGAGGGGAATTGCTGGATAGGGATGAATGGAGGGGACAGATGGGCATGGATGGATATGGATTACAGAGCAGGCCTCAGGCAGAGAGGGGAAATGCTGGATAGGGAAACATGGAGGGGCCAGGTGACAGAGGAGCATGGATGGGCATGGATTGGAAGGGCAGGACTCAGGGAGAGGGGAATTGCTGGATAGGGATGAATGGAGGGGACAGATGGGCATGGATGGATATGGATTACAGAGCAGGCCTCAGGCAGAGAGGGGAAATGCTGGATAGGGAAAAATGGAGGGGCCAGGTGACAGAGGAGCATGGATGGGCATGGATTGGAAGGGCAGGACTCAGGGAGAGGGGAATTGCTGGATAGGGATGAATGGAGGATTGCAGAGCAGGCCTCAGGCAGAGAGGGGAAATGCTGGATAGGGAAAAATGGAGGGGCCAGGTGACAGAGGAGCATGGATGGGCATGGATTGGAAGGGCAGGACTCAGGGACAGAGGGGAATTGCTGGAAAAGGATGAATGGAGGGGGCAGGGGACAGATGGCCATGGATTGGGAGGGCACGGCTCACACTCTCTCTCTCATATACAATGTCTTTCTCACTCTCACACACTCTGTCTCACACTGTATCACATTCACTCTCTATGTGCCACACAGTCACTCACACACTCGCTTGGTCTCATACACTCACTCAAACAGAGAATCTGTGTCTCACACACACTCTCTCTCTCGCCCACACACACACACTCTCACTCACACTGTGTCTCACATACACACTTGCACACACTCTCATTCTCACACACACACTCTCTCACAAACACACTCACACCCAGACTCACGCTCTCTCTCACACAATCACACTTTCACTCCGACTCTCAAACAGTCACTCTCACATACACTCTCCCAAACATACACACTCCGAGGAAAACCTTGCTAGCGCCCGTCTCATTTGTGTCAGAAACGGGCCTTTTTTACTAGTTTTCTCATAAATGTCCCATCCCTTTCTGAATAATTTGTAACATTCTAGTTACTTTTTTGATTGCTGCTGCACAATGAGCTGAGGATTTCAATCTGTTGTCCACAGTGACTCTGAGATCTTCGTCCTGAAAGATAATCTTCAATAGTGACTATGATTTTGGAGTGCAGAGCCAGGGCCACTGATAGACAGAGCTGGGCCTGTGGCAGGGCTGCTACAGCGGTCGCGCACCCCCACCCCCCCCCCAACTCGGGATGCAGCTGCCGCCACCCCCACTCAGAACGCAGCTTCCACCGCTGCCCCTTGCTAGCTCAGACCACCTACCTTTACCTTCCTGTATCAGTGTGTCTGCTCCTCCCTGGCCTCCGAAGGGGGGGGGGGGGGGAGCTAGTGCCAAGGTCTGTCTTTCTCCTGCTCCTGTGTGCCGGGACTGTTTTACCACCCAGGTCCTGACAGGAGCAGAAGAAAGACAGACCCCTGCAGTGGGCTCCTCCTTTCCCCCTGCCCCCCCTCTCGGTGGCCCTGCACAGAGCACCACTGGCTCCCAAACCTGTTGATTGGGGACCTTCAGCCAGTTGGGTTTTCGGGATATCCACAATAAATATGCATGAGAGAAATTTCCATGTAATTGAGGCAGTGCATACAAATTTTATATCATAAATCTGCTGGAATAAAGACCGCATTCTGATGCTATAATGTGGATTACAGGATAAGAGGTAAAGCACTGGGTGGTTACTCATAGCTTCTGAGTCCTTTCCTATGTACCATTTCTTCTTTCTGGGTGCAAGCATACTTCCTGCTTAACCATGGACCATTTCTGCCCCCAATGGTCAGTTCTCCTTCTGGTTTCTTTTCCACCTTTCACTGTCCCGTATTAAAGCACTCTTTTGTTTCTGACCCACTCCAAAGGCCACCCACTCTATTCGTTTCTGTTCCTTTCTTATGATCTGGTTTGGACATCAACCAGAGCTCAATTATTCCTCTGCTTCCTGGTTTGCCTGCCACATTAGTTTATCCTAATGGTACCGTAGTAGCCCTGCTCTGTGCTGGGACTCTGGTGCTGTCTGTCTTTATTCAATTTTAAATATAAGAAAGATATCCTATATGCAATTTCTGTTGGACGTTGTATTCAGAGTACATTTCAGCATTGCATTCTTTTTTCCTGATCCCTGGTTGATTCTCTATTCTGCCAGTCAAAAACTCTTTGTGGCTACAACAACAGAAGGTTGATTCAGGTAGACTAAGTTTTATTATTATTATTATTTGTTACATTTGTATCCCACATTTTCCCACATATTTGCAGGCTCAATGTGGCTTACAGAATACCGTGAAGGCATTCACCAAATCCGGTATGGGATAGGTACAAAATGTTGTATTGGGATAGGGAAGATAAGATTCAATCAAGTTGGGTTGAGGTAAAAGAGTTTATTAATGTCCAATACGATCCTTAATAGTGAGGTGTTGCAGGGTTGAGTCATTTATCTTGGAAACTTGTAGAAATGTTAATCCTGGAGGCCAGACCTGATTTTGATTTAGCTTGAAGAGAAAGATTAGTACACACTCCTGCTTATTTTCGAACGAGATGGCCGGCCTTCGCCTAAAGCCGGCCAAATCGGTATAATCGAAAGCCGATTTTGTCCAGTTTCAACTGCTTTCCATCGCAGGGCTGGCCAAAGTTCAAGGGGGCGTGTCAGCAGGGTAGCGAAGGCAGGACGGGGTGTGGTTAAGAGATGGACGGCTTCGGACGATAATGGAAAAAAGAAAGCCGGCCCTGATGAGCATTTGGCCGACTTTACTTGGTCCCTTTTTGTTCATGACTAAGCCTTAAAAAGGTGACCCAAATGACCAGATAACCACCAGAAGGAATGAGGGATGACCTCCCCTTACTCCCCCAGTGGTCACCAACCCACTCCTACCCAAATAAAAAATATATAAAGAATATTTGTTTGCCAGCATCAAATGTCATACCCAGCTCCATGACAGCAATATGCAGGTCCCTAGAGCACTTTTAGTGGGTGCAGTGCATTTCAGGCAGGCGGACCCAGGCCCATCACCCCCCTACCTATTACACTTGTGGTGGTAAATGAGAGCCCTCCAACCCCCCTCCAAACCTATTGTACCCACATGTAGGTGCCTGCCTTCATCCCTAAGGGCTATGGTAGTGGTGTACAGTTGTGGGGAGTGGGTTTTGGGGGGGATTTGGGGGTCTCAGCAAACAAGGTAAGGAAGCTATGTACCCGGGATCATTTTGTGAGGTCCACTGCAGTGCCCCCTAGGGTGCCCGGTGTCCTGGCATGTCAGGGGGATCAGTGCACTACAAATATTGGCTCCTCCCATGACCAAATGCCTTGGATTTGGCAGGGTTTGAGATGGCCGCCATTAGTTTCCATTATTGACGAAAACCAATGGCGGCCATCTCTAATGCCGGCGATCTCTAAGAGATTTGGCCGGCCCTGACCTTATTTTTGAAATGAAAGATGGTCGGCCATCTTGTTTCGATAATACAGTTGGGTACCCTGCTTGACGGGGCCGGCGTTAGAGATGGCCGCCCTGATAGATGGCTGGTCCCATTCGGTTATGGCCCTCACTGTGGCCCTGCAAAGGACAGGCCATGGGGAGATGATCCTTGAATCCAAAAGACGGTTTTAGTTTTCATTTCATCACACCTGTGAAAGGAACAGCTAGTACCTGCATGTCTTACTTCTTCATTTTAACTGTATTTCCTTCTACCAGTGGCGTAGCAGGGGGGGCTGCCACCCGGGGTGAGGTGGGGCGGTTCGCCGTTGCACCCCCCCCCCCCGGATGCAGCACGATGACACCCCCACCCCCCCGACGACCAGCTCCCGCACCCTACCTTTAAAAAGAATACCGGGAGTCGCGCCTGCCCTGCACATACAAGAAATGTGGACCGTCGGCTCTTCTCTCGCTCTGTCTGTCCCGCCCTTGCGGAAATAGGAAGTTGCGTCAGCAGAGGGCGGGACAGACAGAGCGAGGGAAGAGCCGACGGTCCACATTTCTTGTACGTGCAGGGCAGGCGCGACTCCCGATATTCTTTTTAAAGGTGTGGGGGGGTGTCGATTCGCCGAGGGGGGGGGGAGCTGGCAGGGAGCACCCCCCCCCCCGAGCTGACACCCGGGGCGGACTGCCCCTCCCGCCCCCCCCCCCCTTGCTACGCCACTGCCTTCTACCACCTCCTTCTCCTACTACTACCCCTCAGTGTTGTACACTGATTTTCTCTTACATTTTGTCATTCTTTTCCACTTTTCTGATTTTGGAATTTGTAAACCACTTTGCTTTGCTTGATAAGATCGGCAGCATATTAAGTGCAATGGAAATAAAGATAAACACAAACATTTGCATGCTTTGCATCTCATTATTGTACAATAGGTATTGTGGTTAATATTTTGAATATTAATAAAGTGTTCTTGTTTTACCTTCTACTGTCTGAGAGTTTGTCTGTTAAGGCTCCATACCGAACCCTTGCTCACACTGCTGCACCCACCAAACTGAGTTCGATTCCCGGCACAGGCAGCTCCTTGTGACTCTGGGCAAGTCACTTAACCCTCCATTGCCCCCATGTAAGCCGCATTGAGCCTGCCATGAGTGGGAAAGCGCGGGGTACAAAATGTAACAAAAATAAAATAGATACTATTGGAGATTCTACATGGAATGTTGCTATTCCACTAGCAACATTCCATGTAGAAGCCTGCGTGGCCACATTGGTGATCTGCAAGGGCCGACTTCTACATGGAATAGCAACATTCCATGTAGAATCTCAAATAGTAGCAACAGTGGAGGAGTGGCCGCTGAAGTGAAGTGATTCCCACTTCAGGCACAGGCAGCTCCTTGTGACTCTGGGCAAGTCACTTAACCCTCCATTGCCTCATGTAAGCCACATTGAGCCTGCCATGAGTGGGAAAGCGCGGGGTACAAATGTAACAAAAACAAAGTCTAGGCCTATCTTCAAGAGTAATGACTTTCTTATTTAGGATGGTGAAGAAACAGAACAGCTACAGTGGCCCAAAGTACATACTGTAGCTCTCAAAAACAAGTTAGAGATTCATTTTGTTTTACCTAAAAGGTGATTGTTGACCCTTGGTGATGCTCTGTTCATTTCCTTGTTTTATTGTGAGAGAAAGGTGATCAATCAACTTGAATAAAAAAATGTTTTTTTGATATGTAATAATTCCATTTGTGAATGAAATTCTGAATTAAGTTTATTCCCTGTTAATAAATGAGCAGCGATATAAAAAGAGGAAGCTATGCGTCCACAGACCATTCTCCAGTAATTTATTTCAAAGGCCTGTGAAGTGTGCCCTTGTCCTTTCTGGGCAGAGCCGACTCTGTTCCATGCAGCATATCTGCATGCTTTTAAATCCAGTGGGAAATTATCTTTTAAATTACTTAAGGGAAAAAAAAATATGCAGGGTAGTCTGACACCAAAGGATTAACTGCTCCCTCACAAGTTAATTTGTTTTAAAGATGTGATACTTTCTGCACTATTGATCTGGGCAGGTTCATTTTTGAGCCAAGACACCACAGGCAAATTCAGAGAACATTATGCAAATACTTGAATGGAAAATTAAATATTTTAAGAGCATTCATTAAATTTAAAAAAAGAAGTCATCAGGTTATTTGGATTATCTAGCTTATTTTCGAAAGGGAAGGACGCCCATCTTCCAACACAAATCGGGAGATGGGCGTCCTTCTCCTGAGGTCGCCCAAATCGGCATAATTGAAAGCCGATTTTTTTTTGGATCCTCAACTGCTTTCCGTCGCGGGGACGACCAAAGTTCACGGGGGCGTGTCGGCAGTATACCGAAGGTGGGATGGGGGCGTGGTTAAGAAATGGGCGTCTTCAGCCGATAATGGAGAAAAGAAGGGCGTCCCTCATGAGCAATTGGTCGACTTTACTTGGTCCCTTTTTTTTCACGACCAAGCCTCGAAAAGGTGCCCAAACTGACCAGATGACCACCGGAGGGAATTGGGGATGACCTAAGCCAGATCATTAGCTGGTGGAACTGCCTTACTTATGACTATCAATCTTCTCCCACCCCTGACCTTAAGCTGTATTCCTACATTAGTAAATACATTGAACAGTACAACAATTAGAAGTATAAAAGTCACAACTTTGTTTAATAATTTATAAAAGTGCCCAGAATCAAAACCGTTACACCCCAAGCTACTCAGAAATATTGTTAAAACAAACCTCTCCCCCCCCCTCCTCCTCACCTTGTCAGCTAAGTAGCCAGTCCACCCACCGCTCCATATCTGACAAAATCTTCAATCTTCCCAGCCCGGCCTTGGCTCCATTAACCATATCACGAACATACCATGACATCAAGTCTTGATCCCTTCTTCGATTATGGCTCATCCCCTATGAACCAGAACCCTACAGCTTGGGTGTCCGCCCGCTGCGACAGCCACAACAGTAGGAAAAGGAGTACCTTAACCTCCCAACAGGAGCTAAGCCGTTAGACCAAACCTTGAGGGTGGTGGGAGGGTAAGCAACCTACAAGGCGCAGGGAAAAGCCCTGACCCTCAGTCTAGACTTGTCTTAAGCAAATTACTTGGGCAAACCCACCTCACTTGAAGATCCATCCAATGAGGACCAAACCTTGAAGGTGGTGGGAGGGTAAGCAACCTACAAGGCGCAGGGAAAAGCCCTGACCCTCATATCCCCTGCTCATCCTGACAATAGGATACATTTGCAGAGTATTACCATCTCCCAGTTCTCTGTATAGTAGTCCTGGGCTATCCCCCTCCCCTGGCTGCTTCACTCAGTGCCCCTATGTGGAAGGCACCAACCTCCAATCCAATGGACTGCTGCAAGCTGAAACCTGGTCAAAGGGGAGTCAACCTCGTGTATTACTACTACTACTACTTAACATTTCTAGAGCGCTACTAGGGTTACGCAGCGCTGTACAGTTTAATAAAAAGGACAGTCCCTGCTCAAAGGAGCTTACAATCTAAAAGACGAAATGTCAAGTTGGGGCAGTCTAGATTTCTTGAATAGAGGTATAGTGGTTAGGTGCCGAAGGCGACATTGAAGAGGTGGGCTTTGAGCAAGGATTTGAAGATGGGCAGGGAGGGGTCTGGCGTATGGGCTTAGGGAGTTTATTCCAAGCATGGGGTGAGGCAGAAAGGGCGGAGCCTGGAGTTGGCGGTGGTGGAGAAGGGTACTGAAAGGAGGGATTTGTCTTGAGAGCAGAGGTTACGGGTAGGAACGTAAGGGGAGATGAGGGTAGAGAGGTAGTGAGGGGCTGCAGATCGAGTGCATTTGTAGGTTAGTAGGAGAAGCTTGAACTGTATGCGGTACCTGATCGGAAGCCAGTGAAGTGATTTGAGGAGAGGGGTGATATGAGTATATCGCTCCAGGCGGAAGATAAGACCCCCTTCCTGAGTCCATCTGCCATTGTGCATTCTTTACCAGGCAGGTTACTAGAGAGGCTGGTCTCAGGATTAGATGCACCCCTTTGCTCTCCTAATCTGTCTTAGACCTTCACCCAGAGCTTATCCCACTTGACTTCCATGTTACCTGCTTTAACAACTTTGTAGGCCTTGCCTCCCTCTCAAACGTGGTCCTTACTCTCCCTCTCCATTTCCCTCATCCACAGGATTCTGTCCTTCCCGCTCCAGTAAGCTTTTTCTCATCCCCCTCATGCTGGCAGAATTTCTCATCGTAGTTTCACCACCTCCAGCCCCCGTGGTCCATATAATTCCCGATATGTATTTGTGGCCTGACAGATCTGATATTATGGACGTGAACTCAACTAGTCTATGCTAGAACATACCATGAAGGCCTGGGTCCAGTTACTGATATTTATGTGATATTTGATATTTGTCCAATTGTGTGACCCTCTAGAGGTGCAAAGTAATGATGAAGCAGCTATAGAGAGCCGCCACCTAAGTCGTGATCCGGAAGGCACGTTTTGTAACCCCAGTTAGGGTCCCAACCCACAGTTTGGAAAGCTCTGCTCTTGGGACTGGGAAAATACCTACCTGAATGTAACTCGCCTTGGAAAAAGGCATGAGCTAAAGTCCAGGGGCGTAGCCAGACCTCATGATGGGAGGGGGCCAGAGCCCAAGGTTGGGGGCACATTTTGAGGGCCGCCACACCTCACCTCCTTTCCCCCCACACCGCCTCGCCTCACCCCCGACAAACAAATACCTTTGCTGGCGGGAGTCCCCAACCCCTATTAGCCGAAGCCTTCTTCAGCGCGGTCTCTGGCACAGCCGCGTTCGCAGCCTGCCCCCTGTTCTTCTTTCTTCTAGTACCTCCTGTGCACACTGATGCTCAGCGTTAGCTTGTACAAGAGGAGCAAGAAGAAAGAAGAGCAGAGGGCAGGCAGCGAACGCGGCTGTGCCGGAGACCGCTGAGCGTCAACGTACACAAGAGGAACAAGAAGAAAGAAGAGCAGAGGGCAGGCAGCGAACGCGGCTGCGCCGGAGACCGCACCATAAGGGGGAGGTCTTCAGCTGGCAAAGCTTGGGATCCCCACTAGCTAGCACTAAATATGTGCTGCTGTTGGGTGGGCCTGAGCCCTAAGTGGATTTTAAAGGACTCCTGTCCTAGAGCAATTGGAAATGTGCATTAAACGGATATACAAATTAACTGAAAATGTGTTGTGGTGGGAAACCCAATACAAATTTGTATTTCGCCTATATATATCACCGCACAGAGCGTATCGGGCCAAGTTGAGAGACAATGACTCATGTCCGAAATGTGATCGCACAAATGCACACCTGGGCCACATGTTTTGGACTTGCCCAAAAGTTCATGGCTTTTGGAAAAGCATAGCGGGACACGTTTCGAGTATGTGGCGTGTTAGATGGCACCACTCCCCTAGGCAACTTTTTCATTTATTTACAATCCAGGGACAAGCTCCAGCTGGTGTAAGAGCGTTCCTTCAGCGGGCAACGTTGATGGGGAAGAAAACAATCCTGCAAGTATGGCTGACTGAGGAACAGCCCACAGTTAGCCGCTGGAGATCATTAATGATACAAATGTGTGCTTTGGAAAGACATAGTATAACGGACCTTGCATCAGAAACTGGAGACTTGTTTTGCAGAATCTGGTCCCCCTACTGGGACACCCTGACACCAGTTGCTAAAAGCAGAATTTTGAATGCTTGAGTTGGGGAGGGGGGGAGAAACTTAGAAAAAAATTTTGAAAATGTTGAAATATGGGAATGTTAACATACATGGTTGTAGATTGAAGATTTGTTGTAAATCTTGTTTTGAAGATTATAATAAATATGATTATATATATAAAAAAAGGACTCCTGTCCTGACACAGGCACATATGCTGAAACACAGCCCTGTCGAGTCACCTTCACACAGGCTTTCGGACATGAGTCATTGTCTCTCAACTTGGCCCGATACGCTCTGTGCGGTGATATATATAGGCGAAATACAAATTTGTATTGGGTTTCCCACCACAGCACATTTTCAGTTAATTTGTATATCCGTTTAATGCACATTTCCAATTGCTCTAGGACAGGAGTCCTTTAAAATCAGCTATCCTAACATTGCTGGTATATGTGCTGATAAAGGATAAAGGATCTTATGAGCATTTTAAAAGCTTCTTGTGCGTTCATCAAATCCTGTCTTCTTTACTGCCTCATTACTTCCTGTTTTGCTGCTGTATATCCATGAGGCTTGGACCTGCTTTCTGTTGTGTTTTGACTCACCAAAATGATGCCAGAATGTCACGCTATGGGGTGGGGAATTAGCATGATAGATCACCACCATTGCTTGACACAAACCCTACATCATTTTGGATGCACGGGCTTGATTAAAAAAACTTTCAAAGGCACCTGGATAATTTGCCTATACATATTACATCTTAATGAACTCCAAAAGGAAGTCCTCTTTGGTACAATGCAAGTACTAAGTTGAGCTTTAGCAGTAAATTTGAGCACCACATACCCAGGCTTAGGAGTGAGGTTCAGTCCTATCAAAGTAAGCATACAATTAATCCATTTGATGAAGCTGCCCCCTACAAGGAAATATTTGCACTATATTGGTCTTCAACCCCTGGTATAAATTGAAATGCAAATGATTCCCATTGCTTCTTCATTTTGTAGTACCTTTCATCATACAGTGAAAAATCACAGGGGTAATTCAATCTGCCCCGCTTTCCAGAGGCAAAATAATTATCTGCAAACTGCACAGACGGCTTCAGACTTAGAGGTGAAGGCCCCCGATGTTCCATCGCAAGACCACACTGAAAATGACCGGAGTTCAGTGAGGCTGATCAGTGATGTTATTTTCAAGAGAGTCAGGTTGAAATGTGAATGATTTTTACAAACGTCTTGATTGATCATGTGGGCATTAGGGCAAACATCTACAAAAAAATCTGTTTGCCAAAGAGGTTTTTCGGGGTCTCTTAGGGACTTTTGCTTTGTGCTGTGAAATGCTTTGCGTAGGGAAGAAACAAAGGGGCCCATTTACTAATTTATTTATTTAGATTTTTGCTCACACCTTTCAGTAGTAGCTGTGCGCCAAACAATGACCTGCGCTGGTGTAGACGCATATTTTGGACGAGCGTAGTTCCACTTTTCAGCACACCTGCAAAAAAGGACTAAGAGGACTTCCTTTTGGAGTTCATTAAGATGTAATATGTATAGACAAATTATCCAGGTGCCTTTGGAAGTTTTTTTAATCAAGCCCGTGCACCCAAAATGATGTAGGGTTTGTGTCAAGCAATGGTGGTGATCTATCATGCTAATTCCCCACCCCATAGCGTGACATTCTGGCATCATTTTGGTGAGTCAAAACACAACAGAAAGCAGGTCCAAGCCTCATGGATATACAGCAGCAAAACAGGAAGTAATGAGGCAGTAAAGAAGACAGGATTTGATGAACGCACAAGAAGCTTT
Source organism: Microcaecilia unicolor (assembly GCF_901765095.1). Lineage (NCBI taxonomy): Eukaryota > Metazoa > Chordata > Amphibia > Gymnophiona > Siphonopidae > Microcaecilia > Microcaecilia unicolor. Next base: position 322,939,930 of record NC_044036.1, on the reverse strand, counting down.
TAAAATGCTCATAAGATCCAAATCAAGGAAAGCCTGTGTGAAGGTAACTCGACATGGCTGTGTTTCAGCATATGTGCCTGCGTCAGGACAGGAGTCCTTTTTTTTTTTTTATATATAATCATATTTATTATAATCTTCAAAACAAGATTTACAACAAATCTTCAATCTACAACCATGTATGTTAACATTCCCATATTTCAACATTTTCAAAATTTTTTTTCTAAGTTTCTCCCCCCCTCCCTTCCCAATCAAATCCCCCCTTCCCCCCCCCCCCCCCCTCCCCAACTCAAGCATTCAAAATTCTGCTTTTAGCAACTGGTGTCAGGGTGTCCCAGTAGGGGGACCAGATTCTGCAAAACAAGTCTCCAGTTTCTGATGCAAGGTCCGTTATACTATGTCTTTCCAAAGCACACATTTGTATCATTAATGATCTCCAGCGGCTAACTGTGGGCTGTTCCTCAGTCAGCCATACTTGCAGGATTGTTTTCTTCCCCATCAACGTTGCCCGCTGAAGGAACGCTCTTACACCAGCTGGAGCTTGTCCCTGGATTGTAAATATATGAAAAAGTTGCCTAGGGGAGTGGTGCCATCTAACACGCCACATACTCGAAACGTGTCCCGCTATGCTTTTCCAAAAGCCATGAACTTTTGGGCAAGTCCAAAACATGTGGCCCAGGTGTGCATTTGTGCGATCACATTTCGGACATGAGTCATTGTCTCTCAACTTGGCCCGATACACTCTGTGCGGTGATATATATAGACGAAATACAAATTTGTATTGGGTTTTCCACCACAGCACATTTTCAGTTAATTTGTATATCCGTTTAATGCACATTTCCAATTGCTCTAGGACAGGAGTCCTTTAAAATCAGCTATCCTAACATTGCTGGTATATGTGCTGATAAAGGGAAAACAAAAATCACGCACTCAAGCCATGCAAACAAACACGAAGCAGCCAGATAACGTCTCTATTGAGAAAGAAAGAATCATGCTTGAGTGCTTGGTATTGGTTTTTTTTGCTTTATCAACACTTTCATATAGGCTTTCCTTGATTTGGATTTTATGAGCGTATTAAAAGCTTCTTGTGCATTCGTTGAATCCTGTCTTCTTTGCTGCCTGATCATTTTGATGGACCCTGCTACAATATTAAACCTGTTTGTTAAATGATTACAATTATCACTGTAGTAACGCAGATAAATTGAGATCAAAGAAAGAAACACTGAGACAGATGTATATATCTCTCTCTTTATGAATACATACTAGGGATGGACATTTATTTGCAATGATGTGGAAAGTGTCAATGGCATACCCTATGTCAGGTAAATCATTATCAAACAAAAATGAGCAGAAAACCCCCACATAAAATTCATATTCGAGAACTTGTGCACTATTGAGCATGTGCAAACTACTGCTCGTGCATGCGCACTGGGGAATTCTAAAAATGGTGCCCAAGGTTAGCCACTAATTAGGCAGTCAACTTTCGGCATGGAAATGTTTTCTAACGAATGCAAGGCACCAAAATGGGGCTGAAATGGCAGATCAGCATGAAAATATTTATTATTAGGATTTATTATTAGTATTTATTTACCGCCTTTTTGAAGGAATTCACTCAAGGCAGTGTACAGTAAGAATAGATCAAACATGAGCAATAGGCAATTAGAGCAGTAAAAATATTCAAATAACAATATAGAGTATGGCATAGTATACTACTTACAATGTCAACACAGTATGTAATAGAACATTATAATTGATAGTGAAGGGTAAAGCAAAGATGGAACATATAGATAAGTAAGAAAATAAGAAGAGTTAAAAAGTAGGTGACTGATTTAGAGAAAGGTGCACATGAGGTCAGAGAGATGGTTAAATATTATCTCAGCTAGTGTAGGAGTGGATAAACATGTCCCGCTGCAGTATGTGCAGCCCGAGTCACTCCTTGTGTGTGTAAGTGAGACTAATCAGTTAGTTACTTCTTCCATTAAAGGCCTGGTTGAAGAGCCAAGCTTTCACCTGCTTCCTGAAATAGAGATAGTCTTGTGTTAAGCGGAGCCTTTCAGGCAGCGCATTCCAGAGTGTGGGGGGCTACTCCAGAGAAGGCTCACTTGCGGGCATCACATCGTGTAATATCTTTTGGAGAGCGTGTGGTTAGTGGTAGTCCTTGAGAGGACCTTAGTGTCCTTGGCAGTGTGTAGAGGATCATCCTATTCTTCAGGTACTCAGGGCCATTTCCTTTCAGGGCCTTGAAGATCAGACATAGGCCCAGATGCATTAAAGACATTGGTAATTCCCGTTCCCTACCGATTCCATAGCGAATCAGTAGGGAACGGGAATGCATCAACGATAGGGAATGCAAATGAGCTACTCGTTGTAGCTCACTTGCATTCTCTAGTCCTTCGGTACCTGAGTCGGAGAATCGGGACGACCCTTTAGATTAGGCTCCTCTTCCTGGTCTCTTCAGCCAATCAAAGCGGGCTTAGCTGGCTGTTGTCAGCGAAACGCGCTCTGATTGGCTGAACAGACCAGGAAGAGGAGCCTAATCTAAAGGGACGTCCCGATTCTCCGGCAACCAGGAAAATAGAAAAATTTCGCTGTGGAGGGGTAAGTGGCGCGGCGAAGACTAACTAGAAGGGGGAAAAAAACACGAGCGCCGGCAGAGCAAAAAACTGCGAAAAAAAAGACGTCTCTCAGAAGCGCAGGGAGAGTACGTCCTTAAAGGACGCCCCTCAGATGCGCTCCCTGCTTTTTTTTTTTTTCTTTTTTACCTTTTTTGGGGGCCCTTTTCCTTTCCGATTCCCTCACAGGAGCCCTAACAAGAGGTCAGACATCTCGTTAGGGTTCCTACGGTAAGGGAATCGGAAAAACGGTAGTGCATCTCATTATAATGGGCTGCAACGGTAGTGCAGCTCATTATAATAGCTTTTCAATCATTTGCAATCCGTTTTCGTTGCCTGCTACCGTGGCAGGGAAAATGCCCTTAGTGCATGCCCGGGGTGAACTACTTGCGTTTTAAACTGGCTGGAACCAGTTTAAAACGCAAGTTGTGGGCTCATTAGGTTTTGTGCATCTGGGCCATAGAGTTTTAAATTTAGCCCTGGATTGTACTGGAAGCCAATGAAAGGTTTGCAAAAATGGTGTGATGTGGTCACATCGCTTGCAACCTTCTATGAGTCTTGCTGCTGCATTCTGAATCAACTGGAGCTGGTGCAGACCCTTTGTAGTTAGACCATTGTATAATGCATTGCAGTAACAGTCTTGATGTTATCATGGCATGTACAACTGGGAAAAGATTTCCCTTTTCGATGTAAGGAGAGAGGCAGCGTAGCTGTTGCAAATAGTAGAAGCAGCTCTTGAAGGTTGCTTGGATTTGGGGAATCAGAGGCCTTTTTTTGAGGGGGTACCGAGTACTGGCACCTTTTCCATTGTCTGCTAAAATTGACCCATGGTCTCAGGCTCTACACAACAATTCTGCCTTATCATAGGTTCTGTTGCTGGTTGCAGGGGGCCTGGCTATTGTGGGGTGGGTCCCTCAGAGATCACTCCCACCCCCGAGGGGTGGCCTGCCATTTGAGTACCGGCACCTTTTTCACTAGAAAATATGCACTGCCTGTTACACTGTGGTGGTAAATGTGAGCCCTTCAAAATCCACTACAAACGCACTGTACCCACATCTAGGTGCCCCCCTTCATCCCTAAGGGCTATGGCAGTGGTGTACAGTTGTGGGGAGTGGGTTTTGGGAGGCATGTCGGCGGCGAAGCGAAGGCGGGACATGGGTGGGTATGGGCGTGGCTACCAGATAGCCGGCTTTCGTTGATAATGGAAAAAAAAACGGCGTTAAGCAGTATTTCGCCGGGTTTACTTGGTCCTTTTATTTTCACGACCAAGCCTCAAAAAGGTGCCCCAACTCACCAGATGACCACTGGAGGGAATGGGGGATGACCTCCCCATACTCTCCCAGTGGTCACCAACCCCTTCCCATACTAAAAAAATAAAAATAGAAACTTTTTTGCCAGCCTCAAATGCCGTACCCACCTCCATGACAGCAGAATGTGTTCTATCCTCTGACAGCCTTTCCCTGGTTGCGATGTGGCTCTCGGGTGAGTGTGACACCTTTTCTGTTAGGTGCACTGCAGAGTCACATCAGCAATGCATTGTGGTGGGTGCAGGGTACTGGACTCTACTCCCATGGTGCTTTTCCCCCTGCTAACTGGATCAGAGTGTGCCTTGTTTTGTTTCCTGTTGTAGTCCATGCCGTAGTGGCCATTTTTGTCAGCCAGTTTTAGATCCCTTTCCTGCGTTACCCACGTCAGAGAACGTAGTTCTTACCTTGAATGGTGCTGAAAGAGGGCATTGTACACCATTGTGCCAGCTGTGACCTACTGCTAATCTTAGTACCAGGGGACTCTTTGCCAGTGGGGCACAACCTCTGATCTGCAGTTAACTGTGAATAAACGTGGTTATTTCAAGAAGGGACTTTTTCAGAGAGATTAGTCTTCAGGTGTGAACTGGTGTGCCAAAGTTATACAGCAGCAATAAGTCCTAGAGGCTGTATGCAGGTCCCTGGAGAAGTTTTAGTGGGTGCAGTACATTTGTGGGTAGTGGGTTTTGGGGGGGGGGGGGGGGGGTTGGGGGGCTCAGCTCCCAAAGTAAGGGAGCTATGCACATGGGAGCTTTTCTGAAGTCCATCGCAGTGACCCCTAGGGAGCCCGGTTGGTGTCCTGGCATGTCAGGGGGACCAGCGCACTAAAAATGCTGGCTCCTCCCATGGCCAAATGCCTTGAATTTGGCCGGGGTTTGAGATGGCCGACATAGCTTTCCATTATCGCTAAAAAACGAAGCCGGCCATCTCAAACCCCGGCCAAATCTAATGCATTTGGCTGACCGGAACCGTATTATCGAAACAAAAGATGGCCGGCCATCTTTTTGGAAAATACGGGTCTGGCCAGCTGTTTGCGGCGCCGCCAAAATACATCGCCAGACATGTATTTCGCCGGTGCCGTTCGATTATTCCCCTCCATGGGTCAATTTTAGCAGACAATGGAAAAGGTGCCAGTACTCAGTACCCCCAAGTACCCCCTCAAAAAAAGCCTTGATAACAGGTAGGGGGGGATGGGCCTGGGTCCGCCTGCCTGAAGTGCACTGCAGTACCCACTAAAACTGCTCCAGGGACCTGCATACTGCTGTCATGGAGCTAGGTATGATATTTGAGGCTAGCATAGAGGCTGGAAAAAAGATTTTAAAATTTTATTTTTTAGGGTGGGAGGGGGTTAGTGACCACTGGGGGAGTAAGGGGATGTCATCCCTGATTTCCTTCGGTGGTCATCTGGTCATTTAGGGTACATTTTTGTGGCTTGGTCGTAAAAAAAACAGACCAAGTAAAGTCGGCCAAGTGTTCGTCAGGGACGCCCTTCTTTTTACCATTATCGGCCAAGGACGCCCATGTGTTAAGCACGCCCCAGTCCCGCCTTCGCTATGCTTCCGACACACCCCCATGAACTTTGGTCATCCCCGAGATGTAAAGCAGTCGAGGATGTCCAAAATCGGCTTTCGATTATGACGATTTAGGCGACCCTGGGAGAAGGACGCCCATCTTACAATTTGTATCGAAAGATGGGCGCCCTTCTCTTTCGAAAAGAAGCCTGATAGAAAACCTTCACTGTTTTTGGTGAAAAAAATAAACATCCAGAACTCACTTCATTTGACCTAAAGAAAGCAGTTAGCTACAGGATACTAATTAAGCATATTTCATCAGTAACCTTCTGTAGCACTGATTTAAAATAGATTCACAGCTGCCTAGCAAAATGAAAAGAGAAAATGCCATTGCTTCAGCTAAATGCATGTTTCTTGTGATCCTTGGTGATTTCTTCTTTAGAAATGCATGACCTCTCGCCACATGCTCCAAATGTGATATATTTTGATCTATATATATATATATATATATAGGTGCCATACTGAACTACTGGCCCTTTTCTCTCATGGTTTTCCCAAACAGCATGGCACCTATTTCTGTATTCTGCCCTATTATGAATCGCAGGCGAATCAAGAAAAGGAAAACAAAAAGTTTAACTTTTTAACAACCTTTTAGGGAAAATAAATGGTGGGAAGCTCCATTTTGCAGAGAATGCAAATCTGAAAGCCCAAGTCATGATTTTACAAAAGTTTGAGTTGAATGTGGTGCACTGTTCTGTCTAAGCTGAGCGGGAGTCCGGCAACTACATTGCTACCAGTAGGGGGTGGTGCTTCAATATTGTGTTTTCAATCTCTAGGTACAGGCAGGTTCCCTGGAGTCCTGCAGAACTTACGTGTCCCTCACTATTGAAAATGTAATAGTGAAACAGCACCACCTACTGGGAGAAGAGTGGATGGAGGACTTCCACTTAGCTTCTCAGCTGAACAGTGATGTGGAGCCTTTTATAAAATATATATGAAGATGTAAAAAAATAAAAGAAATGTTATTTAATTTAAATAAAACATGGCCAATAGTTTTGATTACCTAATTTGGGTAGCATGTACACAGTACAAGAGATTGGAAAGGGGCTGTGATCTGCTGGGATCCTCTGGGTCACAACTAAACCACTCAAACTTGGTTTAAAAAATGGTTTGAAAAGGATTTTGCTGAGTTTATTAGCCTTTCTTCCCTTTCTCTTCCCAAGGACCTTAAGAAATTTAAAACACCCCCCAACGAGCAATATAAAATGAACAGAATATCATGATATTCATGAGCTACGGTGGAGCAAGGGGATGAATGATGTGGGGCCATGGTCAGCAGTCCATTTTAAAAAGCCAACGTAGGTTAATAGTGGGTATTTTAAGCATGATGTTGCATTGAGTGCTCACTCTCCCTTTCCAGAGTTTTTCAAACATTGTGATTTATACTGGGTTTAGGTCTGTTTGGTTTAATGTCAATTTGTTGTATCTGTTATGATGGTGGTGTACCTGAGCCAAACATATTGAGGTCATTTTAGAAGGCTTGTGCAGGCTTTGCACAGATAAATATTGATGTTCACACATGTAAATGACTAATGTATGAAAGTAGCTATTTTAGAAAGCCACAGCATGCAGAATTCTCAAGGGGGCATGTTGTGGGCTTCTTTTGGACAGGCCAGAAAAAGTATGGGTGTCTTTCTGATTTTACATTGGCAACACATACATACTTTATAAAATCCGCACATCAGTATTGTGAAGATGAGGCTATTGTGAAGATGAAGCTCCCACCTCAGGATCCCACGTCCACTCAGGGTGAGCTGGTTCTCAGTATGCAGATTTTATGCAAATTATTCTACTACCCCTTTCTGCTCAGGGTGACCTGCTTCTCAAAGGCAAACACAGTCAGGTCTCACCAACAGGATATTCTCTTACAAATCTTTTATTCCCCCTTCCTGGGGCACACTTCTTCCAGCTTAAAACACTTTTACAAGCTTAAACAGTCCTTCCAGCTTAAACATTTCTTCCTAGTCAGTTCAATCTTCCAGCTTAAGCACCTGGACACTCAGTCCTTCCTTGTAACATGAACACCCCAGTCCTTCCTTATAACCCGGACACCCAGTCCGTCCTTGTAACACACAGTTCTTATACCTGGCACTCTAGGGCCTTCTTACCCCAGCCAGCTTCCTTGCTTTGCACACAGTTCACCACCAGTCCAAAGGGCTCAGCCAGTACTTCACATGGGGACCTCCTGCTTCAGCTCCCAGCTCTCTTCTCCCGCTACTAGCTCTCCTCCTCCCCCTCACCACTCAGGTGGGGTATTAAGTGTTTAATGGCCAAACAGGACCCAGCCCATAACCTGCTGCACCTGTTTCCACCTCCAGGACTCTCCCCGGTCCTAGCAACCTCCAGCTATACCTCCCCTTACTGGCTTCCTTCAGCGACTCACCCAGCTCTTCTCCCTGGACATTTTAGGGGAACCGCGCCCTCTAGGGGCCTAACCAGGACAGCCTCTCCCTTCTCACAGTATGTAGACCTCTTTGGAAACAGGTGTACTAAGGATCAACTCATGCGGGCATAGGGTTGCAGCAGTAACTGTGGAAACTACCCCAACATTTCTTTAAAGAGCTTTTTACTTGGCTTCTTGCTTGTCTCTTCTTGGATGCCATTGTTTGTGCATTTTGGTACTTACGTGTACAAAACCTTGAGTAGCGTAGAGATGTTGCTCTTTTTTTTTTATTGAACATTTCCTTTGTAAAATGACTGCTCCTGCTGGACATGTTGAAATCTCAACTCGGGCATTCGGCACACATTCAGACATACTATCCCCTGCCCCCTTCAATACCACACTGCAAGCCGTATCTTCGTTAGAATTGGATTTATTTTGGCCGCAGCCAGGAACATCAAATTGTTACAACTTAAACGAAATACATTACATCTTCAAATAATCATAATAACATCTCTACCCGGGTACACACAGGGGTGTGCTGGTAAATTTTTAACAACAGGCTCTTTCTCCGGATGTAGCCAGCTCTGCAGTTGGAAGGGCCAGGGGTGGCCGGGGGGGGGGGGGGGGAGCAACACTTGCCTCTCTCTCCTTCCTCCCTTCGTGCGGGCACGCTAGGCATACCTTTCAGCCACCACTCCCAACGTCTTGCTCTGAGCAGCATGCTGGAACTTCTCTCACATGCTCAAGAAGTCCCAGCCTGCTGCCCAGAGCTGGAAACAAGGAGCAGGGAGCAGCAGTAGTCTATTTACTTGGCTGGCGGGGCTCAGCATCCCCACCAGCAAAATAAAAGATAATTCAGCAGGGGGCTCAAGCCCACATTTTGGAAGCCAGTTGTTAAAGTAGCCATGGAGGGCCATACTTTAACAACCGGCTCCCAAAATTCTTAAGAACTTAACAACCGGCTCTTGCGAGCCTGTGAGAGCCTGCTCCAGCACACCACTGGGTGAACAGCTTCTAAACGTAGTTGCATATTCTGGGCCACAGGTCGTGCCGTCCCTAGCCCTCGTGGCTCCTCTGTGCTGTCTCTCCTAGCACACGCAGTCACTTGGTGCCTCACATCCTTGCCTTTTTCTTGCGGGATTCATACACACCGCCGTAGCGGCAGGAGAAGAGGTAAATTAAGGTCGACGTACCGTTCCACGCTTGTTAGCTGCCTGAAAATATCTTTGCCCCGTACAAACTCTGCTGAGGACGACTGAAGCTACACGGATAACAGCTACGTGTGTCCGTGAAAATTCAGGAGCTGCTAGACAGCGCTGCTCTTCTCCTGCCTCTTAATTCAAAATGACTCCCTCGTGCACTTCCTATTTCTCGCTCTTCCTCCCTTCCTCCTCCCCTTCTTTCCTGCCCCCCCCCCCCCCCCCCCGCCACCCTTTGCCTGCCTCCTCCTACTACCTCTGCTCTCTAGCTGGCCCTCCCTGTACCCTCCCCCACACTTCTGTCTTCGCCAGCCTTCAGCCCGGTTGTGGGCGGCCCCCCTGAACGGGTGTGCCTGGTTCTTTCTTTGCGTCCATATATATATTTTACATAAGTCTCTGTATGCAGTAAGCCTTCTGCAAAATACTTAGGGAATTGTACATTTGCTAACCTAGTCTTCTCAATTCCAACCTGGTCATCTCAGCCCCCTCCAAATGTGCCCTGATTATGGCTATACACTTCTGGATGGGCTGGCGTGGGCTTCGAGGGCAACTCCAGTAGTTGGGCAGACGTCTACGGTCTGTGCCCTGAAAATGTCAAGGACAGATCAAGATCAAGAATATATATGTTACATTGTAACACATGAGTTTTATCTTACTGGGCATGACTGGATGGACTAGACAGGTCTTTAGCTGCTGTCATCTGCTGTGCTACTTTGTGGTCCCTTTACTAAGCCGCGGTAAAAAGTGGCCTGCAGTAGTGTGGGCATGTGTTTCGGGTGCGTGCTGGGCTATTTTTTTTTTACTGCGGCTGGGAAAAAGGGCTTTTTTTAATGGGCCGGGAAATGGGTGTGCACTGAAATTAAAACTAGTGCAGACCTATTTACGGCCTGAGCCCTTACTGCCGCCCATTGACTTAGCGGTAAGGGCTCACACGCTACCCGCGTGGTAACCATACAGCGTGGCAACTGCTGATTACCACCAGGAATGCTCCTGCGGTAGAAAATTATTTTCTACTGTGGAATTTGGTGCATGGGAAACTCAGAATTACCACCAGGTGCACACAAAAGCCCGGCGGTAGTGCTGATTTGGCAAATACTACCTGTGCATTACCCGTCCCACACCTTAGTAAAAGGACCCCTCTGTTATCTAAATGTCTATCAAGTGGATTATGCAGGCGATCATTAGGCAGGGAAAGCGAATAGAATGCTGGGTATTATTACGAAAGGGATGGAAAACAGGTGTGAGGATGTTATAATGCCGTTGTATCACTCCATGGTGCGACTGCACCTTGAATATTGTGTTCAATTCTGGTCGCCGCATCTCAAGAAAGGTATAGTAGAATTGGAAAAGGTGCAGCGAAGGGTGACTAAAATGATAGCGGGGATGGGACGACTTCCCTATGAAGAAAGACTAAGGAGGCTAGGGCTTTTCAGCTTGGAGAAGAGACGGCTGAGGGGAGACATGATAGAGGTATATAAAATATTGAGTCGAGTGGAACAGGTGGATGTGAAGCGTCTGTTCACGCTTTCCAAAAATACTAGGACTAGGGGGCATGCGATGAAACTACAGTGTAGTAAATTTAAAACAAATTGGAGAAACTTTTTCTTCACCCAACGCATAATTAAACTCTGGAATTTGTTGCCGGAGAACATGGTGAAGGCGGTTAGCTTGGCAGAGTTTTAAAAACGGTTAGACGGTTTCCTAAAGGACAAGTCCATAAACCACTACTAAATGGACTTGGGGAAAATCCACAATTCCAGGAATAACATGTATAGAATGTTTGTACGTTTGGGAAGCTTGTCAGGTGCCCTTGGCCTGGATTGGCCGCTGTCGGGGACAGGATGCTGGGCTCGATGGACCCTTGGTCTTTTCCCAGTGTGGCATTACTTATGTATGTACAATTGGTCATCATGGTAGAATAACCCCGACTTTTACATTGGCAGTAGGTAGCTTGGCTACCATCAACACTTTGGATAGTGAATATTAATAGGGGGTCTAGCTTGGTGTAATATGGTAGGACCCTCCAACAACTCAAACTGGCAAGTAAATTTATTCTGTCTTTGGCATGGCAGGTGATGCATTCTTTCGATAGACTATTAATTGGCTCAGCTGTCCTTCTACAAATATTTTTAAATGAATGCTGTTAATAAAGCTACAACTCTAGTTTCTCACTTATTTCTTTCTCTTGCACATGTTAATGGTTATTCCGGCAACCCTTAGAATTTATCTTGTGAAACAATAAGGCAAAACATACTGCGTTGATCACCCTACATATGCCAAGACAGATTTTGGCGAAATAAAGTTACAAGATACCCTATGTTCAATTTCTATAAAGTGACATTCACTTTACACAAACATTCCTTGAGAGATTGTTTGCATTCTGCTCACGGAAGAACCGAGAGCCTTTCCCATCTGAAAAAAGAGGTGGCTTGCATTTCATTAATTACTCTGTCAGTAAATTATCGGAAGGATTGTATCTTGTTACTTGGCTTCTCAGATGTTGGTAAATGGCTCATTAGTCATAGCAAGCTGTCTGCTGAAACTTTCAGTGGTATATAGTATGAGTGAGATGAAACGGTCACGGTAGAAACATATTCATTGGTAGGCTTTGCAGGCCAAAATGTTTGTTTTGTTTCCCATGTCGTTTGTAGGATTTATTTTTTGTCTGTTCATGGGTTTTTTTAATGTTTATTTTTTGTTTGTTTATGAACGATATTGTCACTAGTGTAACTATTGCTAAAATAAGTGTTAATTCTTTAAAGAAGATACTAACATGTAGGCTCCAAGCATGCTTTAACAAATCCAGAATACCAGCATATAAATATGTAGATGTCAATATTCCGGGTCTATATGTAATATTGTATTTAAAGCATTAGGTGTGAACTGTTACATTCTTCTTTTTGATAGGGCATCGTCCACACATCTAAAGACCACTCCAAAACTTCTAGTGTATTTTACTACTACTACTACTACTACTATGTAGCATTTCTATAGCGCTAAACATCACATTTGCAGACCAGTTACGCCATCTTATGCGTAGGCTTCCTGGCATAAGATTAGTGTTCCATGATATATTAACTTTAAGGTTTGCAGTGAATCCCAGGTGTCCATAACATGCCATTAAAGATGATGGTCAGGAACTGCTGGTCATATATATATTTTTTTTAACTATTTCAACCACATACCCCAGTGCAAGTCTTAAGACCTTGCATTTCCCATTCCCTACTACTACTACTATTTAGCATTTCTATAGCGCTGCAAGGCGTACGCAGCGCTGCACAAACATAGAAGAAAGACAGTCCCTGCTCAAAGAGCTTACAATCTAATAGACAAAAAATAAAGTAAGCAAATCAAATCAATTAATGTGTACAGGAAGGAGGAGAGGAGGGTAGGTGGAGGCGAGTGGTTACAAGTGGTTACGAGTCAAAAGCAATGTTAAAGAGGTGGGCTTTCAGTCTAGATTTAAAGGTGGCCAAGGATGGGGCAAGATGTAGGGGCTCAGGAAGTTTATTCCAGGCGTAGGGTGCAGCGAGACAGAAGGCGCGAAGTCTGGAGTTGGCAGTGGTGGAGAAGGGAACAGATAAGCATTAGGTGTGAACTATTACATTCTTCTCTTTGATAGGGCATCGTCCACACATCTAAAGACCACTCCAAAACTTCTAGTGTATTTTCACATTAAACCGCGACCTACAAATGCTGCCTTACCCTGCCCTGTTTTGATAATTTTTTTTTTGGATTAGACATACCGTTAGGCGTTTTAAGCTCGCTGGAATATGCTGCAGTGCTGTGAAGTGCACAAGCTCTGCCGAGGTCGACCAAGGCTACACGGGACGGATACAAAACACGTGCTCCTGCAAAAATCACATGGTGCCGTGTCAAGTCTTGATATTTTATGTTTAACGGAATAAATGTGACTTGTTGAACCTGTGGTTTGCCTAGCCCTCTTTCATTTCCCACTTTTTGGTTTGTTGTATTTTTCGTGGGACCTTTTTGTGTTCAGTTACCAATTGGTTCTTGGAGTCTAAGTAGAGCATGAGTGGGGTGCAAAGTTATGCATTTAAATTATTGAATGCTATACTTTATCCCCCAGATTCTATATATGGCATTCAAAACAGTGCATGCAAATTTGGGTGTGTGCCCAATTTGCATGTGCAATGTAATTGAGTAACAATCCGATAGCTAACAATAATTCTGTAAAGATGCACACACAAATCTTTTAGTGAGTAACTGAAACGGGGGCATGGCCATGGAAGGGGCATGGGCAGAGAAAGACCAAGAAAGCAAAAGGACAGTCGATCTGCAAACTCCAAAATGGCAACCAAATTATTATTATTATTATTTGTTACATTTGTATCCCACATTTTCCCACCCTTTTGCAGGCTCAATGTGGCTTACATATCACCATTAACGGCGTTAGCCGATTTCGGTCTGAACAAATGCATGGTATGAATGAATATAAAGTGATATTATGGTAGAATGAGGTACATGTAAGGTAGGTACAGTTGGGGGAACTTAGAGAGTAAAAGGGGGAAGAAGAGTCAGGTAATGTTCGTTACGGTCTTTGGTTGCATTGTGTCGCAAGTGAACAGTCATTTTTATGTTGGGTCGGTGGGGTATGCTCTTCTGAACAGGTCTGTCTTTAGTGCTTTCTGAAAATTTAGGTGGTCAAGCGTAGGTTTTACTGCTTTTGGCAGTGCATTCCATAGTTGTGCACTTAGGTAGGAAAAGCTGGTTGCATAGGTGGATTTGTATTTGAGTCCTTTGCTGCTTGGGTAGTGGAGGTTTAGGTATGATCATGCAGATTTTGTAGTGTTTCTGGTTGGCAGGTCGATGAGGTCTGTCATGTATCCCGGTGCCTCGCCGTAAATAATTTTATGAACAGTCGTGCAGATTTTGAAAGTGATACTTCTTTGATTGGTAGCCAGTGCAATTTTTCTCTGAGTGGTTTGGCGCTGTCAAAGTGTGTTTTTCTAAATATAAGCCTGGCTGCTGTGTTTTGGGCAGTCTGAAGTTTCTTTATGATTTGATCCTTGCATCCCGCATAGATTCCATTACAGTAATCTGCGTAGCTTAGTACCATGGACTGTACTAGGTTACGAAATATTTCCCTTGGGAAGAATGGTTTTATGCGTTTGAGTTTCCACATTGAGAGAAACATTTTCTTTATGGTGGATTTTGCTTGGGTCTCTAGCGATAGGTTATGGTCGATTGTTACTCTGAGAATTTTCAGGCTGTCTGAGACAGAGAGGGTGTATCCTGGGGTGTTAATGTTTGTGGGTTTGTAAGTATTGTATTGGGATGAGATGATGGGACAGCGTGTTTTTTCTGTATGGAGCAGAACAGACGAAATAAAGTCCAAAATCAGTTTATTGACTCTACGGATAGTCGGCAAATATTCTTTCACTATGCTCATAGTTACATAGATTAATTTAGTACAGCAAAAAAGTGCCTTAAAATCACTGCTATCCGTAGAGCCAGCAGGAGCCACTGCTCTCCATGTCCATTTAGCACTGATTACTATCTGGATAGCAGCATTGAATATATATGATTGAAATGTTGAAGACAGTGTTAAAAAATAAATACCGACTACAGCATTTGACTATTGACCTGTATAAGCACTGTATAAGATAAAAGCAAACAATAAAGCTAAAACCAATTATAATTGGTACTTTAACCCTTCACATTGTGAGTACTAGTTTGTCCAATATATTTATTTTTGTTACATCTGCACCCCGCGCATTCCCACTCATGGCAGGCTCAATGTGGCTTACATGGGGCAATGGAGGGTTAAGTGACTTGCCCAGAGTCACAAGGAGCTGCCTGTGCCTGAAGTGGGAATCAAACTCAGTTCCTCAGGACCAAAGTCCACCACCCTAACCACTAGGCCACTCCTCCACTGTTGCTACTATTTGAGATTCTACATGGAATGTTGCTATTCCACTAGCAACATTCCATGTAGAAGTCGGCCCTTGTGGATCACCAATGTGGCCGCGCAGGCTTCTGCTTCTGTGAGTCTGACGTCCTGCACGTACGTGCAGGACGTCAGACTCACAGAAACAGAAGCCTGCGCAGCCTTCTGCATGGAATGTTGCTAGTGGAATAGCAACATTCCATGTAGAATCTCCAATAGTATCTATTTTATTTTTTGTTACATTTGTACCCCGCACTTTCCCACTCATGGCAGTCTCAATGCGGCTTACATGGGGCAATGGAGGGTTAAGTGACTTGCCCAGAGTCACAAGGAGCTGCCTGTGCCTGAAGTGGGAATCCAACTCAGTTCCTCAGTTCCCCAGGAGCAAAGTCCACCACCCTAACCACTAGGCCACTCCTCCACTCTTGTTACGGCTACATAGTAAATGTTTTTTCCATTTTCATAATCTGCAATACTTCCCAATAGAAGCTGCATGATTCATGCTTTAAAATAATACTATATTAAATAAAATATCACACATTAAACTATTTACATACATCACTATCATTTAATAATGAGAGATTATCTGCCATTATTTTATCATATGTACAGCTCTTTATTTTATGTTTTATTATATATATAATTTGGTTGTGTCTTAGCTTTATTGTTTGCTTTTATTTTCATTTTCCATTTTATTGCTGAATCACATGTTCTAATTATATTTATGTTTATTGTTTATGTGATTATCAGAACCATTTTTTACATTATTCTAATCATTCATCAACAGGTTCATTGACCCCTGAGGCAGGCCAATGTGCCGAAACATGGCCATGTTGGGTCGTTTTAGATGACTATTTCAATAAAATTCCATTGTATTGGAATCCTCCTTACATTTACCTCACTTTTTTTGATTGACGCTCACTTTTCTGTGAGGACATTGTCTCCCTCCTCATTTTTGTTTTTCTTTTTCTTATAGTGAAACTCTTGTCACAGTCAGTGTGATTGACTTTATTTATATTGTTGAATCTTCAACTAAGTCAAAAGCTAAGTGTTTGCTTTTTTTCTTTTGTTTGCCACAGTTTGGGGTGGATCAATTATTATTGAACATTCATTGGTGTTTTAACAAAATTTTGTATGAAAGAGTTTTTTATACAAATGAAGAGAATTTAACCCAGTTTAAGTCCTTTCTACCCTGTTAATGTCTATTGGGTGGAGGCGTGGGAACCGAGGTTTTTTCCCTTTCTTACTTTTGTGTACTCCATAGGAATATAGGACTCCTTTTACTATGTGGCAGTAAGCCCATGTGGACTTACTGCTCGCTATGCAGGAAGTCCCACCAAGCTACCATAGCAGCCCAGCTGTACTTCCCACCCATAGTGTGCCATCATTTCCGGCACTACAAAAATTCATTTATTTTTGTAGCACCAGAATGTACCCAGTGGTAATCGGGCAGTTCCTTGTGCTGGTTACCGCCGGGTTAACGTGGGAGCCCTTACCGCCACCTCAATGGGTGGCGGTAAGGGCTCCCCCCTGAAATGGCCATGCGGCAAGTGCTTTACTTGCCACACAGCCATTTCCTGTTGGAAAGTGAGACTTCCCCTTTACCAGCTGCGGTAAAAAGGGGCCTCAGCGCACATGTAAAACACGAGCTCTGGCCCCCTTTTGCCGCAGCTTGGTAAAAGGGGCCCAGAGTGTTTGAATAGTACTTTGCATATTATAGGAGAGTGGTTCTTCTTTTGAGAGAGAGAGAGAGAGATGTACATAATTACAGAATAGCAATTAGGCAGAATATTTGCATATTTGTGCATAGGTGAACATACAGGATCCTAAACATTTATGTGCGTATGCTAGCCCCGGTTTATTTATTTATTTATTTGTTGCATTTGTATCCCACATTTTCCCACCTATTTGCAGGCTCAATGTGGCTTACAATAATACCGTGATGGCGATCGCCAGTTCCGGTATGAGAAATACAGAGTGGTAATTGCATTAAGGATCAATAAGTGATAGGGTACATTGGGTATGAAATACAGAGTGGTATTTGCATTAAGAATCAAGAGTCCTTCTTAACAACATTTCATGGACCATTTTAGTCTCTTTTACCCTTTCCCTATTTTCTGTTACTCTGTTTCTTTTATCTTCTCTAATCTAATTTCATTGAAATTGTATAACCACTGGTCTGGCGATAGCCTAATCAGTACATTGTAAGCCACTTTGAGTCTGCACAATGTGGAAAAAGTGGGGTATAAATGTGCTAAATAAATAAATAAGTGATGGGGTCCATTGGGTAGTCAGGAGGAAGGGTTAAGTTTTGTCCTGTTCTTGTATGCGTTTCGTTGTTTTGTGGGGTTCCGGTGTTTAGGTTGGGTCGTTATGGTATGCCTTTTTGAACAAATTGGTTTTTAATCATTTCCGAAAGATTGTTAGGTCGTGCTTTGTTTTCATAATGTTTGGTAGTGAGTTCCATAGTTGTGTGCTTATGTAGTAGAAGCTGGATGCATAAGTTGATCAACAGGGTATAATATTGAGCAATAGGATGTGCGATTTGTGCTGTAGGGCACACTGAACAATAGTGTGCACTATTAACAATAAAATACAAAACCCTGTAAAACGACATGGGAAACTAAGCAAAATCAGGTCGATATTCACAGCGATTTAACTGATCAGAAACGGCTTCTGGCTGGTTAAATTGTTTGATTCAGGGCACTTAGGGCCCCTTTTACCAATCTGCGGCAAAAGGGGGCTGGGGCTGGCATCAGCGTGTGTTTTACACGAGCACCGAGGCCCCCTTTTAGCACAGCTGGTAAAAGGGAAGTCTCGCTTTTTTACAGGAAATGGCCACGCGGCAAGTAAAACACTTGTCGTGCGGCCATTTAGCAACCGGGCAGTGTGTGGCACTGCTCGATTACCGCAAGGTACACTTCAGCACTACAAACATAAACACATTTTTGTAGCGCCAGAAATGATGACGTGCTAGAGGCGTGTAGCAAGTACTAAGTCTGCGTTGGGCTTACCACCGCTTAGTAAACAGATCCCTTAACTGGTTAGTGCTGCTGAAAATGTCTTATTAGCCCTGAACTCAAAACTAGCTATTTTTAGGGTGTTCTGGGGAGGCGGGAGGAAGTCAGCACTTAACCATCCATAAACAGGACAAAGCAGTTATGGAACGTATTGCCGCTCAACTTAAAAAACTATTTATGAACTAACCAACTTTCGTAAATCTCTGAAGACCCACCTCTTCAACAAAGCATACCACAAAGATCAACAATTGTAAATGTAACACATCTCCTTCTTACCTATAATCGGAACTGGGGTTTTTTTTTCTTATATCTGCCTGTGTAATTCTATTATGTCATCCATAATCTCTATGTAACACCAATTGTTATCTTTCAATCTGATATCTACCAATAACGATACACTGTAAGCCACATTGAGCCTGCAAATAGGTGGGAAAATGTGGGATACAAATGCAACAAATAAAAGTCAGTCCTGTCTTTATGCAGTGCTCCATAGCCAGATCCACAAACCCGGAAATTAAATACTGAAGCCGGAACATGGCCTGACATTGAATTTCTGGGTTTAAGACTGGCAGTAGTCAGCAAAATGCTGAGCGCTGACAGCTAAGTTTTGATCCCAGTGAAAATATTTGGCCTGCAAAAGCCCGACTGCTGCGAGTCTTATATTATCATGGGTAACGCTGCTTGCTAGTCAATTTGCTGTTCTGCTGATACCCTTTGTTGTTTGGATTTGGTAAATCATTATGTCAAATATGCATATCACAAAGTCCTTCTTTAGTAACCGGGAAACATTAATAACATTGCAGCTGGTAACATCTCTCTTGCAAACCAAAGCCTGAACTTCATTTATTATGTAAATTGATGTTGCTGTAAAACAAACCTGCAAGCCTGAAATAATGTGTGCTGTGCATATCTGGAGAACATATCTTTATTGCTTCAAATTCTTTTTAGAAATATGATTAAAATGTAGCTCCATGTCCTGAGCAGATTAATATTGCATCTACTGAAATAAACTGTTGTATATTCAAGTGTTTATACCGTATTATGGTGAAATGTGTTTTGGAGGAAGGCATTCTGGTCCAGGGTAATGACGCACGCTAATGCTTTCACAAACATTAAAATGTGCAATCTAGTCTATGGAATTGCACAGCACGTTTAGAACACAGAAATGAGCTTATGAGAGCTTTATGTAAAACTATGCTAATGAGGTAATGATATGGGTGGATTTAAATGGTGTTGCCGGATGTTACTTTCACACTAAAACTGTCTTTACAGCAAGTATCATTAAATGACTTTTTTTGGCTTACTTAAACTCTATCTTTTGAAGTTCTGCACCCATGAAGCAGCCATATGGCTGAAACATCAATGTTGGGTATTTGTGCCAGGGTTACTGAATCATCACATTTGTCTACTCAGTCATGGAAGGTCTATTTAAAATTAGAATAAGACAACTGTATGCCGATGTTTGGTCTAAATTGGAACTGCATTTTTACTTTCATTACATAAACAATTTAGTTTTGGACTGAATCGTGTTGGCAAATGATGACATCCAGAGCAAATACTTTGGTGTCACATAACATTTCTGCTCCTTGGTGTGTTAATGCAAGTTATCTCCCCTGTTTACTAAGCCATGGTAGCGGTTGCCGTGCGCAAATGCCGACACAGCCAATTTGCCATTACATTTCCAGATATAATGACAGCAGCAGTCAGCAAAACGCAGTTCATTGCCGGCTGAATATTGGTCCCATTTTTATTAATCGTGAAGATAAAATTCAAAACAAGTCCAATTGATTCACCACTAAAATAATTAATTAATAAATAAATAAATAATAAATAAATAAATAAAAACCTAACACTGCCATCAGACTTTAAATTATTTGTCTATTTATTATTTTAGTGGTGAATCAATTGGACTTGTTTTGAATTTTATCTTCATAATCTGTTTCCTTTTCTTTCATGCTGGATCTGGTAGGTCGATTGCCTATCTATTTTCTTGGACCTGCAGCGGTAAAAGGGGGCCTTGGTGTGCGTCAAAAACACACACCAACGCCAATGCAGGCCCCCTTTTTCCGCAGCTTGGTAAAAAGGGCCCTTAGTGGGCCAAGTCATCTGGTGTCCATCTATATGCAGTAAGAATTGAATGCAGATTAGATCAGCATACAACCCCTACTCAAAATCAGATCTTGACTATGAGATTCCATTGACTCACAATGGCCAAACATTGGTAGTCACTACATGGCACAATAGGCTCACCTTCTATCATCCATGTTATGCTGGATCATGTTATGCCAACAGCTTCCCAGAATACAAACATGGACAAAGTAATTTTCAGAAGCCATCTAACTGGTAAAATGACTGTCTAAATAATTGCCCAGCCCTTACCCAGCTAAAAATATTTACACAAATCAACAACAGATAATTTGAAGCTGGGTACAAAGTGATATCCAGTTAAAGTAAGAACATAAGAATAGCCATACTGGGTCAGACCAATGGTCCATCTAGCCCAGTATCTTACTCCCAGCAGTGGCCAATCCAGGTCACAAGTACCTGGCAGAATCCCAAAGAGTAGCAACATTCCATGTAGAACCCCATAGAATAGCAAGATTCTGGAATCCTAAAGAGTAACAAGATTCCAGGCAGAAACGCAGAGTAGCAACATTCCATTTTCTTCAATCCTGAGACAAGTAATAGTCCCCTGCATTATGAACATAAGAATAGCTATAGTGGGTCAGACCAATGGTCCATCTAGCCCAGTATCCTGCTTCCAAGAGTGGCCAATCCAGGTCACAAGTACCTGGCAGAAACCCATATAGTAGCAACACTCCATGTTCCTGATCCCAGGACAAGCAGTGCCTTCCCCCATGTCTATCTCAATAGCAGACTATTGCCTTTTTCTCCAGGAACTTGTCTGAACCTTTTAAAAACCCATATGCACTCATCATTGTTACCACATCCTCCGGCAGTGAGTTCCAGAGCTTAACTATTCTTTGAGTGAAAAAAAAATATTTCCTTTTTGTTTTAAAAGTATTTCCATATAATTTCATTGAGTGTCCCCTGGTCTTTGTACTTTTTGAACGAGTGAAAAGTCGATTCACTTCTATCCATTCTACACCACTCAGGATTTTATAGACCTCAGTCATATCCACCCTCAGCCATCTCTTTTCCAAGATGAAAAGCCCTAACCTATTTAGCCTTTCCTCATATGGGAGGAGTTCCATCCCCTTTACCATTTTGGTCGCTCTTCTTTGAACCTTTTCTAATTCCGCTAGATTTACTAACGTGTTAGTACTTTAGAATGCAGTAAAGGTGTTAATGCATGTTTTTTTATCGCATGGGATCTAGCTACTAATAAAGCATGTAAGTGGTATATCAATGCACATTAATCCTATATTGCACATCAGTAATTATAGCGGTAAATAAGGCTGCGCGATTATCTGTGCTAAAGTTAATGTGGGTAAGTTGATTGAGGTAACTATAGTTAGTGATTTTACTTATCAACTTGCTCTGATAATTAGTCTTTTAGGGGTCCTTTTGCTAAAGCATGCTGGAAAGTAGCTGGTGCTTTGGTTAGCACATGGGTTTGCCGCCTGCTCCAGCCACTTTCTAGCACAGCAGAAAAATGGCTGCGGTCAGCTTTTTTAATGGCCATGCACTAAATTCCTATACCAAACTCGCAAAGCTTGAGAGGACACCTACATGCGAATCCTATTTACCCATCTACCCAACACTTATCCAGGAAATAATGACAATGACCTAGACTACATCTCGCACCAAATTTCCCTTTGGTTATCCCGTGTCCTATCCCCGTCCCGCCTCCTCTAGCCCTCCTCCAATGCTCACCTACCCTTGCTCTTACCTCTCCTACTCCCTTCACCCTTGCCCATCGCTACCTGCCTATCTCTCTTACTATTCTGCTATACTTAACTTATATTTTCTTGATCAATTCTCTGTAATCCCTGTTACTATGTAAGCCGCATTGAGCCTGCTTTGAGTGGGAAAGCGCAGGGTACAAATGTAATAATAGATAAATGATAAATAAATAAATAAATAAATACTACTACTACTCGAGCAACTCTACAATCCTCTTCAAAGTACAAATGGCTATAGTCTAGTTTTTAGCTGCATAACAACAAGTTGAAAAAGCCTCAACAGACTCCTTAGACTCCTTAGGCACACACAGAGGGGCATAATCGAACGAAAACGTCTATCTCCATGGGCGTTTATCTCCGAGAACGGGTCCGTGAAGGGGCGGACCGAAACGTATTTTCGAAAAAAAATAGACGTCCATGTTTTATTCGACAATTTGTGAGCTGGGCGTTTTTGTCTTTCAGCGATAATGGAAAATGAAAGCGCCCAGCTCAAAAACGAATAAATCCAAGGCATTTGTTCGTGGGAGGGGCCAGGATTCATAGTGCACTGGTCCCCCTCACATGCCAGGGCACCAACCGGGCACCCTAGGGGGCACTTTTACAAAAACAAAAAAAAAGGTAAAAGAGCTCCCAGGTGCATAGCACCTTTCCCTTGTGTGTTGAGCCCCCCAAATCCCCCTCAAAACCCACTGCCCACAAGTCTACACCATTACTATAGCCCTAAGGGGTGAAGGGGGGCACCTACATGTGGGTACAGTGGGTTGGGGGGGTTGGACGACTAAGCATTAAGCAGCACAATTGTAACAGGTAGGGGGGGATGGGCCTGGGTCCACCTGCCTGAAGTCCACTGCACCCCCTAACAACTGCTCCAGGGACCTGCATACTGCTGCCAGGGAGGTGGGTATGACATTTGAGGGTGAAAATAAAAAGTTGTGAAACATCATTTTTTTTGGTGGGAGGGGGTTAGTGACCACTGGGGGAGTCAGGGGAGGTCATGCCCGACTCCCTCTGGTGGTAATCTGGTCATTTAGGGCACTTTTTGGGGCCTTATTCGTGAAAAAACAGGGTCCAGGAAAAGTGCCCTAAATTCTAGCTACAAACGCATACTTTTTTTCCATTATCGGCGAAAGGCGCCCATCTCTCCTCGGCCGATAACCACGCCCCAGTTCCACCTTCGCCACGCCTCCGACACGCCCCCGTCAACTTTGTACGCTTCCACGATGGAGTGCAGTTGAAAACGTCCAAAATCAGCTTTCCATTATACCGATTTATTCGTTTTTGTGAGATAAACGTCTATCTCCCGATTTGGGTCGAAATCTAGGCGTTTTTCTCTTTCAATTATAAGGTGGACAGCCAATCTATTCAAGGAGCGCTCGCTGTCGTCATTGGCAAAAGAACCCCCCATCTATAATTTCATTGACGAGCTGAAGCATTGAAGAGTTGAACCGGATGCCATAACAGTGAAGTGAGGATGGCTGTTTTTTATTCATTTGAGTTGCGGTGTAATTCTGAGATATTAACGGAATGTTTTGTATCCAACAGTGATACCTGCCACGGACCCTAAGGATGTTCCAAAACTCTGGCCATTGCTGGCCGTGGCTAGCGGATGACGTTGGGCATCTTGAAAAGATAAGTTCTGCTGAGTCTTGTTGACTTATTACATAAATTAAATTATAGATGGAGGTTTTCTTGCCAATGATGACAGCGAGTGCTCATGCCTATGTTTATTAAGGTGCGCTTGGGCACTCTAATATTTTTAATGCACATAAATGGTTTGCGCGCGTTAAACACTAACACGCCCATAGAAATGTATAGGCACATTAGCGTTTAACATGCCTTAAAGGTGAGTTAGAAACACTAACGCACCTTAGTAAACATACCCCTAAGTATGCAGCTAAAAACTAGACTATTGTCGTTTGAAAAGGATTGTAGGGTTGCTCATGCACTAATTTCCCCATGAACACATCATCATTACTACCGGGAACCCTAACTAGTACCTTTTTAGCAGATGATAAGGGCTCCTGCGCTAATCAGGTAGCACACAGTAATGCACTTGCGCTACCTGATAAGTGCAGGCATGCCTACTGTCCACCCCCAGACATGCCTCCCACAAATATTTTTTACTGCGGGAATAGCGTGTGCTGCTGCTCAAACTATCACGGGACACCTCAGCCACAGGTGGGCCTAGGTGGGCTGAGGCCCACCCAGTTAGGGCTCAGGCCCGCCCAACAGTAGCACACGTTTAGCAGTAGCTGTTGGGGATCCCAAGCTCCGCCAGTTGAAGACTTCCCCCTGATGGTAACAAAAACACTGCTCTCCACGATACTGGCACCTGCCTATGCTCTGTTTTCAGCGCATGCCTGCTGCAGACTGCCAAGGTGGAGAGAAGCATTTTCCTGCCAGCTTAGATATTCTTTTTGGTGGTGGGGGGGGGGGGGGTGGGGGAGAACACTTGGTGCCCACCCACTCCTTGCCTAGGCCCACCCAAAATCTGCTTGCTGTCTGGCTACGCCCCTGCCTTTTACCACACGGTAGGCTTAGTAAAAGGGTCCCATTAATCTGATATTGTTTGGGGTCAGCTGTAAAAGGTCAAAAAATTCTACTTTCAAAGTTAACACTTTCCAATTTGGCTCTCACACCAGTTCAGCCTGGTGTGATGCCCTATTAGCGATGTAAAGATTGTTTGTTTTTTTTCAGGATAGGATGAATTCAAATGGAGTTGTCTGTTCCATTTGGTATCTGTCTTTGACAATCATAGATGCTTTCTATTTTTTCTCAGTATTTTATTATTGACGTTGTAGTTGCTACCCCTGCTATTATTGCTCAAAAAAATCTGTGGAAACAAGGGAAAGGAAGTAATACCTCTTCCCCCAACCTCCCTTGCGAAAAACCTCATTCATGCTAATTAATATTTTGAAGCAAATAAAAGGCATGGCATCTCGTATTAAAGAGTGGTGGTCAAGTTTCCAGAGTTCAGATGGTGCTGCGAATCCTACATGCAGTAGTCCTGAAATATATATGAAATGCCATGAATTTTTATAAGGCTGGGCCTTGAACATTTGCCAGCTCGTTAGATAGGCTAGAATGCCCAGGATCATAATACAAAGCAAGAGAATACACAATCCCCAGGACTTTATATGTAACTCCTTCATTTCCACGTAGAAATCAAAGCAGATTCTATAACTTAATTGTTAACTAGTAATTCAGGCTGTTAATTGGATGTTAACAAGCAATCGGCACTAATTGGTATTAAGATTTATGCACACAACTCGCTAAGCGGATTCTGTAAAGTGGTGTGCCTAAATTCTAAGTCACGTAGTTGAAAATGGGGCATGGCCGTAGACATGGGCGTTTCTAAAATCTATGCGCGCTGTTATAGAATACACCCATTCTCTCCCGGATTCTGTATAGCATGACTAGAGATCCACACTGAAATCCAAGAATATACTATAACAACACACCCATAACTTAATTGGCATGACAAGCTAATCAACATTGATAACAGCTCTTAACAAGCAATAATGAGCACTAATTGGCAATAATATACATGCACAACTCGCTAAGCGCATTCTTTAATACAGTGCACCTAACTTGTAATGCACGCAGGCAAAAAGGGGTGTGGTTATGGGCGGGGAAATGGGTGCTTCGTGGGCAGTCCGAAGTTTACGCATGTAGTTGTAGAATATGGCCCAGTGCGCCTAAATCTATGTGCCAGGATTCACGCCACATTTTTGTTGGTGTAAATGGAGGCATGTAGTTTTACCGCACCTAAACCTAGGCGCTACTTATAAAATATGCTTAGTTGGCATTGATTTCTGCTCCATTTTTTTTAGGTGCCATATATAGAATCTCCCCCTCTTCACCTAATTTGGGCATCGGAATTTGGCATAAATAGCCATGACTACATTTGGTTTTATGGAGAGGTGCTCAGCATCAGGGGCATAGCCAGACTTCGGCGGGAAGGGGGTCCAGAGCCTGAGGTAAGAGGGCACATTTTAGCCCCCCCCCCCCGTGCCGCCAACACCCCCCTGCCATTGCCTCCGCTGCCGCCACCACCAACAACTTTGACCCCCCCCTGCCGACGACCCACTCGAACGCCCCTCCCGCCACCAACCCTCCCCCACCGCCACCGTTGCCTACCTTTACTGGCGGGGGACCCCAACCCCTGGCAGCCGAGGTCCTCTTCTTCTGGCGCAAGGCTTCGTTCTATTTCTGAGTCTGACATCCTTGCACCGGAAGAAGAGGACCTCGGTTGGCGGGGGCTGGGGTCCCCTGCCAGCAAATGTAGGCGACAGCGATGGCGGGTTGGCAGTGGGAGGGGGGTCGAGAGGGTCGTCGGAAGGGGGTCCAGGGCCAAATCTACGGGGACCCAGGCCCCCGTGGCCCCACGTAGCTGCGCCACTGCTCAGCATTATTCTATATACTGCATGGAAATTTAAGCCTATTCTATAAAATTGAGGCGTACTTTACAGAGTATGCCAAGGCGTATTTCGTGCGGAATTTTCAGGCACCATATATAGAATCTAGTCCAATGTCTTTTTAATGCAGGTGATCTGAACTGTTGGTTGTGTTCTGTCTTGATGTCATACCAATTTGCTCAGAGTCTAGTATGACATTTAATTTGACACGTTAGGAGCATCGTCAGTAGGACATTCTTTTGGTGACAACATGTCTATTTCTTCAGCAGTATGATCTCTCACACTATCAATATGTGTGAAACATAAAGGAGAATTACTAATAGGGTTGCAGCTTGCTTTGAGTAATGCACAAACACTTTCAGGAAATAGCATTTCTGTAAGGGATGTGCTTAGAGCAAAATTGTTTCATTCATTATTTTGATCATTTGGCCTTTTTTCATGATTTTCAGATTTTTTGGGGGTTCATTTCATACATTTGGGGATGTAGTTATGGGCTGCCGTTAAGACGTGTTAGTTTACTACTAACTCGAGCTATTTTAGCACAGGTCTCATTTTATGTAATGGGACCTAGGGTCCCTTTTACGAAGCCGCTTAAGCGCTTACGTGCGCCCAATGAATGCCAGTTCTGAGTTACTGCCCAGCTACCACGTGGCCCGGGCGGTAATTTCATTTTTGACGTGCATCCGATACGCACATTAGAAAATATTTGTATTTTCTGGCGCGCGGGCGGTAATCGACATTAGGATGCGTGTTGACCATTACTGCCCGGTTAACACATGAGACCTTACCTCTAAGTCAATGGACGCACGCCAATTTTCATTTTGCCACACATCAATTTTCGACCTAAAAAGAGGCATTTTTTACAGGTGCGCTGAAAAAGGATTCTGCGTGCAGCCAGAACACACGCCTACACTATCACAGGCCATTTTTCAGCGCACCTTAGTAAAAGGACCCCTTTGTCAATAATAACTGGGGTTAACAGTAAAATAAAACATCTTAACAGTAGCTCATGTTGACAATTTCTCCCCTTGATTTGATAAAAATTTTTAGGGTGTGTAGGTAACTGCATATATGTTAACGTTCATTAAATCAATTTAGCACACACTAACCCCTGGATTCTATATCCTATATAATAATTTTCACCTCCAACATTCCATGTCTGGCTGCCTGGGTTTGTAACATCTCCTGACGTCAACCAGCCTCCAGCATTCCATTCCCCCTCACTGTCCCACCCTCGCGTCAAGATGTAATGACATCAGAGGGTGGAACAGTGAGAGGAAAGGGAACGCTGGAGGCGAGCTGACGTCAGGAGGGATGTTATGAACGGAACGAAAGCCAGCGCCAGCCAGTCAGAGAACGTTAAGGTACAAATTGAGGGGAGGAGAGAATCACAGGACATCGAGGGGAAGAAGGGAAGGGGAGGAAGGAAGGGAAGGGGAGGAGAGGGCAGGGCAGAGGAGAATTGATGGACATGGATGGGATGGGAGGACAGTAGAGGAGAGAATCATGGGACACGGATGGGAGGGCAGGGAAGAGGAGAATCACTGGACATGGAGGGGAGGGAAGAACTGATGGACATGGAGCCTTCCTAGGGCCCGTTTCATTGTTGAGGAAATGGGCATGGTTCTACTAGTAGTAGTACATAATTTAATTGGCTTAACAAGCCAATCAGCATTCTTATCAGCACTTAACAAGCAATAATGAGCACTAATTGGCAATAATTAGAATTTATGCACATAACTTGCTAAGGGTACTCTGTAATGCACTGTGCACAGGCAAAAAGGGGCATGATTATGGTTGGGGAAATGGGTGTCTCATGGTCGTTCCAAAATTTACATGCGTTGTTATAGAATATGGTCCAATGTGCGTAAATCTTTGTGCTGGGATTTATGCCACATTTTCATTGGTGTAAATGGAGGCACCTAGTTTTAGGCGCTAGGATATCAATTAAGCATTTTCTATATACCATCCCTAAACATAGGCGCACCTTATAGAATACGCTTAGGTGGAAATGTTTTCTGCACAGACTTTCTAGGCGCCATTTATAGAATTTCCCCTAAGTGGTTGAGTGTGGTAGCCGTGTTAGTCCACTCTTAAGGTTATCAATAGAAATCAAACAAAATAAAACATGGAAAAGAAAATAAGATGATACCTTTTTTATTGGACATAACTTAATACATTTCTTGATTAGCTTTCGAAGGTTGCCCTTCTTCCTCAGATCGGAAATAAGCAAATGTGCTAGCTGACAGTGTATATAAGTGAAAACATTCAAGCATTACTATGACAGTAAAATAGATACCATTGGAGATTCTACATGGGATGTTGCTACTATTGGAGATTCTACATGGAATGTTGCTATTCCACTAGCAACATTCCATGTAGAAGGCTGCGCAGGCTTCTGTTTCTGTGAGTCTGACGTCCTGCACGTATGTGCAGGACGTCAGACTCACAGAAGCAGAAGCCTGCGCGGCCACATTGGTGATCTACAAGGGCAGACTTCTACATGGAATGTTGCTAGTGGAATAGCAACATTCCATGTAGAATCTATAGAAATCAAACAAAATAAAACATGGAAAAGAAAATAAGATGATACCTTTTTTATTGGACATAACTTAATACATTTCTTGATCAGCTTTCGAAGGTTGCCCTTCTTCGTCAGATCGGAAATAAGCAAATGTGCTAGCTGACAGTGTATATAAGTGAAAACATTCAAGCATTACTATGACAGTCTGACAGGGTGGGAGGAGGGGGGTGGGTAGGAAGTATGCATGGGGACATCAAAGCATATCATTGATATTCTAACAGGGTGGGTGTGGATAGGTGAGGGGAGCTTCGAAAGCTAATCAAGAAATGTATTAAGTTATGTCCAATAAAAAAGGTATCATCTTATTTTCTTTTCCATGTTTTATTTTGTTTGATTTCTATTGATAACCCTAAGTGGTTGATATTCACCCATGGCTGTATGTGGCTAGAGAGCTGCTTCCAGCCGTGGGCTTAACTGACTCCAGATATTGAATCCTGGTTAACTTCTGAATCCATGATCCAGAAGTTAGCCAGGTACCAGCCGATATTCAAATCAGTGCCCAGTTAACTCACCACATAAAGTTAGAACAGCTGTTTAAGGCATACTAAGAAACTGAATACACATTAGAACCTGAAGGCAGATGGGTAGGAGCTCAGTCTCCAAAGCTCACCCATGAAAAATGTTCACATTGCTCTAATAAAAGGCAATATGGCCTTGCCTGGGTAGAATTCAATTTCTCCAGGAGCACCATAACACTCTGTGCCATATGCAAAAGGAAATTCACCATGGAATCACCTCAAAGGTGACCTTCATGGCCATCGGCAATATGGAGATATCTCAGCAAGTGTGTGTATTTGGGAGGGAATGGGAAATGCAAGGTCTTAAGACTGGCACTGGGGTATGTGGTAGAAATTGATTTTTTTGTTTAATATGACCAGCAGTTCCCGACCATCATCTTTAATGGCATGTTATGGACACCTGGGTTCACTGCAAACCTTAGAGTTAATATAGCATGGAACACTAATCTTATGCCAGGAAGCCTACGCATAAGATGGCGTAACGGGTCTGCAAATGTGATGTTTAGTAATGATTTATTTTATTCTAAGATTGTAGTGTTTTTTTGTTTAATATATTCAATGCCTACATTTGTAGCTGGGCAAGATAGAAGAATTTTATAAATAAGTAAATAAATGTGGAAAATATGTGGAAAAATAAAACCAATTTTCTAAAGGGAAGTTTGTACATACCCTCAAATTCTATATATCGCAACTTAATTTCCACATGGAAATTGAATAATAATAATATAATACAGACAGAGAGGGCACTACAGTATACAAGCAGACAAGTCCAAAGAAAAAAGCAACACTGGGCCTTCAGAACTAGGACAACAAGAGTACTTTATTGATCAATGACCCGACACGGGCCGTGTTTCGGCGCTAACAAAGGCGCCTGCTTCAGGGGTCGATATGTTGACGCAATAGCGTGCAGATGACAAGGCACGATTGCCTTGAACCACTGGGAAATGGTCTACAGTCGTTTGTGATGGTTCAAGTCAGACTCACAGAATGAAGCCTTGCAGATCAGCAGGACATCAGAAACAGAAGGAAGCCTTCTGCGAGAAGAAGAGGACCTCGGCTGGCGGGGATTGGGGTCCCCCGCCAGCAAAGGTAGGCGACGGCGGGTTGGCGGTGGGTTGGCAGCGGGTTGGCGGCGGGAGGGGGCAAAGTTGGCAGCAGCGGGGTCGGCAATGGCGGGGGGGGGGGCTAAAATGTGCCCCTCACCTCAGTCTCTGGACCCCCCCCCCTCCCACCGAAGTCTGGCTACACCCCTGCACCATGGTCCTGCATCCATACAAATCCAAACTTCATCCCAAGGTCCCTCCAAGAGTGCCTCCACACAGATCAGGAAAACATGTGCAAACAAGTTGAATGCACATAAAAGTTGGTCACAAATAGGCTAGGCAAGTTAAGAGGCTTTTCTGCATGTAGAACATTG
Organism: Microcaecilia unicolor; assembly: GCF_901765095.1. Lineage (NCBI taxonomy): Eukaryota > Metazoa > Chordata > Amphibia > Gymnophiona > Siphonopidae > Microcaecilia > Microcaecilia unicolor. Next base: position 322,909,130 of record NC_044036.1, on the reverse strand, counting down.
TTCTATGCACAGAATGGCCTTTTAAAATTCCCCATGGTGTTCATATGACAGAGGTAAACTGCACAAAATATGAAAGCTGAAAATAATATCTTTCTGAAAAAGTTCAATCGATGCATGAGTATAACACCAACTGGATCTTTATATAATTCATGCTTTCATGTCACAGAGAATATACTGAATACCAAGTGGAAGTGTCATTCAGGAAGGCCTTTCTTTCTAGTAGAAATATATTTCACCAGTACAAAGAACTAAATCATATCAGATCACATTGCGATGGCCAAAGCACCATGGAAAATAATTCTTGGACTCTATAGAGGAAGTGGTTAATTGAAATATGTATTTTAAAAGTATTAGCTCTCTATACATGGCCACTGTGCAGATTTTTTGCCATTGGATGACCAACGACCTAATCTGTATCAAAATTTGCAGAACTGAGTGTTCTAATTTGTTTCCATTGCACGCTATTTTGTGACCAAGGGTTCTCCTCCCAGTTCTATAAATTTTGTTCGCTCAAATTTCTGATCCAAGTTATATAATCAGGTCAGTTGAATGAATAACTTAATTCAATAATTGTCTATTAATTGGCATTAATAGGGAATTATTAGCTAAAATTGCACTTAATTGGCACTGAATTGGCACCAATTAGTGAATGCACATGCAACTGCCTTAAGTTGTTTTTCTAGAAGTTGCATACTCAAGTTCCAGAGCACACATTAACCCCCTAATTCCAGTGGCGTAGCTATGTGGGGCCAGGGGGGCCTGGGCCCCCATAGATTTGGCCCTGGACCCCCCCCCCCCCCCCCCCCCGCCAACGACCCTCTCGACCCCCCCTCCCGCCGTCGCCTGCCTTTGCTGGTGGGGGACCCCAACCCCCGCCAGCCGAGGTCCTCTTCCCGCAAAAGGCTTCCTTCTGGTTCTGACGTCCTGCTGATCTGCAAGGCTTCATTCTGTGAGTCTGACTTCCTGCACGTACGACGTGCAGGACGTCAGAAACAGAAGGAAGCCTTGCGCGGGAAGAAGAGGACCTCGGCTGGCGGGGGTTGGGGTCCCTCGCCAGCAAAGGTAGGCGACGGCGGGTTGGCGGCGGGAGGGAGGGTCGAGAGGGGTGTTGGCAGGGGGGGCAAAGTTGGTGGTGGTGGTGGCGGGGTCGGCAATGGTGGGGGGTGGTCGGTGGCGCCGGGGAGGGCCAAAATGTGCCCCCTCACCTCGGACTTTTTAACAAGCAGTTATTGGCAGTAACTAGATTTAATTGGAACTTACGAGCATAAATTTAGACATGCTCCTGCACCTAAAATTCACACGTGATCTGAAAAAGGGGGTGTGGAAATGGAAGACTCATGGGTGTAATGGGGGCATTCCTAAATTTAACACAGATCGTTATACAATAACGGTGATCTGCGCCTAATTTAGGCACATTTATTTGCACCTCATTTCAGTTGGTGCAAATGGCTGCACCTAAATTTAGCCACGATTCCCAGGCATAAACGCTGTTCTATAAACTGTGCCTAACCTTAAACATGGCTTATAGAATAGCGCTTTTTTGGCGCTTTTCTTTTGGTGCCATATATAGAATCCAGCCCTAAGGGGTCATGGAACTGGGAGGGAGCATGTCAGGCAGTTACATGCATGGGTTATAGAATACTATTATTTAAATGTATTTATTTGTTGCAGTTGTATCCCACATTTTCCCACCTATTTGCAGGCTCAATGTGGCTTACATTGTTCCGTAATGGCGATCGCCATTTCTGGAATGAGAGATACAAAGTGGTATTGCATTAAAGTTCATAATTGACAGAGTAGATTAAAGAGTCAAGTATCAAGAGTTCATATTCGAAATGAGAGATCAAAGTGGTATTGCGTTAAAGTTCATTCGTGGAAGAGAAACTGAGGTCTTCGAATATAGAGAGTTAGGTTTTATCCAGTTCTGGTTTGAGTTTCGTTGTGAGCATTTACGCCAACGAGCTGCCTAGGTAGCTGCATAAAAGCATAAATGCAGAGTTACCTTAGTGTTTTATAATGGCCGTCGCACGCACAACTGCCATTATATGTTTATGTTTACATTTATTTCGTTCTTGACGACCTACCAAATTCCAAGACTGGGTCAAGGCGGTTTACAATTGGTAAATAAGAAGGGAACGCCATTTGAAGATAAACAGAAGACTCATTCACAACGCACACACGGCAAATTTACTAAAAGATAACATCAATAAGTAAACGTCCTTAGCATTATATGCAAGGTGGAATGCAAACTGGCTAGGCTCTACTGTAGGCAGTTTTGTACCAAATCGAATTAAAAAAAATAAGCTTTAAGAAGAGATGTAAAACTTACAAAAGAGAGTTCGCTATGTAGATAAGGAGGTAAACTATTGCAGAGAGAAGGTGCAAGGAAAAAATAAGAAGAGTGCCGGCTAGACTCATAATGAGTATTTTTTGGTGATGGAAGAACCAGTCTGTTGGAGTCCAAGGAACAGAGTGATCGGGAAGGAGTATAAGGGATTGTGATTGATGACAAATAGGATGGACAACCCTGGTGAAGGGCTCGATGAGCCAAACAAAGAAAATGAATAGAACTGGAAGCCAATGTAATTGAATAAAAAGAGGGTTGACACGGTCATAGTGCTTGGCAAGGCGCAAAAAGCAAGCGGCTAAATTTTGTAACATTAGTAGATGGCGAAGGAGAAAAGTAGGACTGCCACAAAAAACAGCATTGCAATAATCAATGCGTGTAATGACAAAGGTGTCAATTAATGTATGCAATGAAGAAAAATCTAGGAAACGACTTATGGAGCGATAACGATGAAGCCAAAGGAACCCCTTTTTCACATGGTTTTGGAAAGATAGTTTGGAATCAAACACAACTCCTAGATAACGAAAAGTGTTTATAGAATTTGTGCTTAACATACATCATCCCTGTGTCTACATTTTGGTAACCTTTTGAGAAATTACCCCTATATGTAGTTGAGCCTCATAGATAAATAAATTGTATACTTTACCCGTAGATTTTTTCACAGAATGTTTAACTGCACCTTCCTTGGTAATACATTGTTTGTGATACACTTTTGCAAAGTATTTTTCACTGCATGCTCATAGCGCCATCGAAAATCAAGGGATGCCCCAGGTCTGTGACACTTATGCTGACAGCAGGAACAGTTATTTGGATAAGGGGTCCTTTTACTAAGGTGCGCCAAAAAATGGCTTGTGCTGGTGTAGGTGCGCGTTTTGGAAGCACGCAGATCCATTTTTAGCGCACCTGTAAAAAAAACCCTCTTTTCTTATTTTGGCTGAAAATGGACGTGCTGCAAAATGAAAACTGGTGCACGTCCATTTTTGGTCTGAGACCTAACCGCCACCCTTTGACTTAGTGGTAAGGTCTTATGCATTAACCAGACAGTAATGGTCTACTTGCGTAGAATGCCTTTTACTGCCTGGTTAGCACCATGCGCCAGAAAATAAAAATTATTTTCCGGCATATGTAGTGGACGTGCATAAAAAATTAAATTACCGCCTGGGCCACGTGGTAGCTGGGCATTAATTCCAAATTAACGCACATGGAGCACGTGTAGGCACCTACATGGCTTAGTAAAACGGCTCCTAAATATCGAGCTGAACATTTTCTATGCACCATACTGTTTGCTTATCTCCGAAGCTGTTCACGCTTTAATTCAGGATTAGACACTAGAGATGTGTATTCATTAGCATGCATTTGGTACGGAATTTTTAAAACCGTTGGTACAAAATCTATTTAATCTACATTAACCTATGAAACCTATGCACATCCCTATTAGTGACACCCATGGGGGCCATGTGTATGAGGCATTTTTTTCAAATGACACAACGTGAGAGAAATCTCTTGGCACATCTATTCTCTTTTAGCAAAATTGACTCACTGTCCACATATACAGTGATCAAAACTACCAAACCCAAAGTGGATAATAAGACTGATACCAAACACCTATTTAAACAATCGTAAAAAGGAAAGGGAAAAGGCCTCAGAGATCCGTGTTAATACAGCACCCTACGGACCGGTCTGTAGAGTGCTCGACTGGTGCTCAATTAGAGCTCATTCAGAGCTATATCGCTAGACCCCAATCTATCATTGGCCATAAAAACCTATTCAAAAATCTTTTATCATTAATTTTACTAATAACTATGTAGATATTTTGTAAAAAAAAAATATACCACATACATTTTATATATAAGTTGCATATGCATTATGCAGCACACTTATTTTTTCCCTAGGGGGCCCGTTTCACCCTCAGGCTTCAGCGGGGATGCAGTGTTGCAAATCCAAAGAAAAGAACTTGTAGAATCCTTTAAAACATACAAAGGGTTTACTCACTATTTGGTATCAAGATTCGGCACTCTCCACACAAACCTTTAACTGGTTTCTCTGCTAACCAGATTGGATAGCAGAGCCGGTAGTGGGAGGCGGGGCTGGAGGTTGGGAGGCGGGGATAGTGTTGGGCAGACTTATACGGTCTGTGCCAGAGCCAGTGGTGGGAGGCGGGACTGGAGGTTGGGAGGCAGGGATAGTGCTGGGCAGACTTATATGGTCTGTGCCAGAGCTGGTGGTGGGAGGCGGGGATAGTGTTGGGCAGACTTATACGGTCTGTGCCAGAGCCAGTGGTGGGAGGCGGGACTGGAGGTTGGGAGGCAGGGATAGTGCTGGGCAGACTTATACGGTCTGTGCCCTGAAGAGCACAGGTACAAATCAAAGTAGGGTATACACAAAAAGTAGCACACATGAGTTGTCTTGTTGGGCAGACTGAATGGACCATGCAGGTCTTTTTTCTGCCGTCGTCTACTATGTTACTATGTTAACTGGTTTCTGCCATTTTCATTCCCTGCTGACATCAGCGCGTTACCGGTGGTACTATATATCTGCCGTCCACTCAACAGTGACATGACATTCTAGGCACCCGGTCAAAAGAAACCAGACAAAAAAGCTCCAAACAAAAAAAAGTTCCCGACATAAAAGTCCCTGACAAAATAGACTTCCGACAAAAGGGCCTGATGAAATAGATTTATTTTTGAGTGGTACAGATTTGAAGGGTACAAAGAAGTGGAGGAGCCATAAATTACTGAGAAAGTCCACGGCTTGTCACTTGAAAAGTCCTGGCACCTGCCTACGGCTTGACTTCACTATCCACACTTGGTATCTAGTGAGAATCATAAATCTGTTTTGTTGTGGGTTTTTTTTTTCTCATGGTCTGTTTTGGTTTTAGTCTGTTTTGTTGGGGTTTTTGTCGGGTTTTTTTTTGTATGGTCTATTATGTCGGGGTGCCGACATTCTAACGTGAGCCAATACACTTGTGCTGAGTATCAAATCTACCTGACTGACAGGCAAGCGGAAAGAAAGGAAAACAGACAAAAAGTCAAAGGAAATCAAAGACAATTCAAAGAAAATATTCAAAGAAAAATAGCCCATTCTAACGTTGAATTTAACCCCCCCCCCCACGCTTCTAAAGATCCAAGTCTGTGAATCCAATGTTGCTCACTCCGTTTCTCCTGACATTCCATCATATCCTAAACCCAAAAGAAACAGCAATGTTTGATTCTGTTTCTTTCCCTGTGCTTGTTCACTAAATATCCACAACTCAGAGAGAGTGATATGAACAATTTCTAAAAGTCAGTTTTTACATGCTACACTGCACAAGCAAGTTACGATCACGCCATCCATAACGTCACTGAACATAAGGTTTCTTGCCCTGTCACTTGATCTGGAAAATAAAATCATACATGAAATGGAAAATAATTGTGATACGATTGCCCAATTTGTTGTGCTGTCATCGTAAGCTGCGTGCGAGCCACTGGCCGTAAATGAGAGCTCTCTTTGGCGAGAGAGTTTAAACGTGGAACACGACACCTGTCAAAGAGATAGCAAGAATCACTTGCAATGAAATATAAACGGAATTCGGCTTAATGTTTTTTTTTTTCTTATTATTGTTTAAGAGATTGCGAGGCTTAATCAGAGAATACGGTGGTGCATGAGTCTTCTCTCCAGGTATTCTTTTAAAGCCATCATCAGAACAAAGGCAGGCTTTTCGTTAATAAGCATTGATTCAATTCTCAAAATACAGACACCGTGGACAAAGCACAGTTTCAGCAATACATAGACTGGTGATACTTAGATAACACAGTGTGTCTGATGTTTAACTTAGAGCTGTTCCTCAGTCATTCAGTGATGCATCCATCTGCGACAACTGGCAATTACTGTAACTTCCAGTATATAATCCCTGTGACTTGTAATGAGGCAAAACGTGAAATGAAAGGTTAAAAATGGTATATTCATGCATAGTGAAGTACTCTACAGGGGGCTATAGACATAAACCATGGATCTGTTCACCCATGCAGTGAAGTTCCTTGAAATTTAAAAAAAAAAAAGTCTAATTTTCTAATTCTGTCCCTAATGGCTACAGTTATTCCTTCAACGTGTACCAGAAGATAAATTGTTGTTCTATTCATATCCCCCCCATTGTATCCATTACAGTCAGATTGTTTAATGTTTGTTAACATATTTGCCACCACATGTCAATTAAACCCATCTATAAACTGCTTTGATACTGTAATTTGAAAAGAAGTATATTAATCTGAAATAAAATAGACTCGGCAACAATGTTTAGATTTATTAAACAATATCATAATAAATATAGAATGACATTCCTAATCAGTAGCAGATGCACTCATTTTGCAGAATTGAACATTTTCTGAATTTATTTTGATATTAGCAATTCTAAATATACTCCGTAATGATACAGATCACTCTTTTGCAATAGCTTGTGGCCCAAACAGTGACCCCCCCCCCCCCACCCCAACTTCATTGCAGGGCAAAAGATAACAACTGAAGATCTCCACAACCAAACCAAGTCTCTGCTGTGCCCCCTTCCCATCGCTGTCCTGACATGAACTCATCACTCTAGTCTAAAATCCCTACGGGGTAGGGTGATCTCCAGTTGATCCTGTCCTAGTACTGCATATTTGAAAATGGTGACACCAGGGCAGCATGGCTTTACTAGAGGTAGTTCTTTCCATCTTAATCTGATCACTACCTCTAGTAGAACCATGCAGCCCTGGATCATGTAACCCCTTGCAATATTGCTTATCTGGCAGACTGATCCTTACCCCTAGGAGTCACTGGTGTCACCATTTTCAAATATTCAGTACTAGGACAGGATCAACTGGAGATCACCCTACCCCGTACGGATTTTAGACTAGAGTGATGAGTTCATGTAACGGTACTTCATGCAGTACCGTGACCTGCCATGAGAGGTGTTGGCAGCCATTTTGTAAAGGTGCCATAAGGAGAAGGTGTGAGGGGGCTCTGCTTCTGTCCCCAGCGACCACCAGTGGACCACTAGGGATTAAGGTAGGCCTGGGGGGGCCTTGCATGGACGCCGGGGAGGGGGGGTAGAGTGCGGACAGATGGCATTTGTGGGGGGAGTAGCTTCTGGCTGCTGGTTGGGAGGAAATGTGATGCATCAGGGGCCCCGGGGGGGGGGGGAGGACTTCAATTTTTTAAAAAAAACGTATGCAGGTCCAGCCCGATATTCAGCCTCAGCCTGCATAAGCGTGGTGAATTTAGGACAGCTTTGAGCTGTCCTAAATTCACCCTCTTAAACTTATGCAGGCTGAGGCTGAATATCACTGGCACTTGCATAAGCCCCGGCTCCTTCCCAACACGCCACCTGGCCCACCCCTGACTGGCCCTCTTTTTAGGGGCTGGTCAGAGGTGATATTCAGTGGCACTGCCCGGTTTAGTGCTGCTGAATCTCGGCAGTTAGGCGGGGACAGGCAATTTAAGTGGGCCAGAGCCTTTCCAGTCGGCTTAAATTGCTCTGAATATCGGCCCCTATGAATATACCCAGTCTGCACCTAATTTAGGTGTCGGCATTTACACCAAGTTTAACTTGATGTAACTGCCCATGATTAATTTTAGTCGTATTCTATAAAATTCAAGCATACTTTCTAAAATACACCTAGGCGTATTTTTTTTTCACGTGGAGTTCCAGCCCGACCTCTTCTCCCACTCCCACAACAGTCCATCGCCTGCCCCTCGCCTTCCTGCATGCCACCCATAACTTAAAAGTCATCTTACCGGGGTCCCGGCGGCAGCAGTAGTGAAAGGCGAGCACGAGCAGGCTCGGCGAGTCAACGCTTCATCCTGCCTTCCCTTCTCGGTGCTCTCAGCTTTGCCTCTGGTCCCGCCCTCATTTCCTGTTTCCACAAGGGCGGGACCAGAGGCAGAGCTGAGAGCAATGAGAAGGGAAGGCAGGATGAAGCGTCGACTCACCGAGCCTGCTCGTGCTCGCCTTTCACTACTGCTGCCGCTGGGATACAGGTAAAATTACTTTTAAGTTATGGGTGGCATGCAGGATGGCGAGGGGCAGGCGAAGAACTGTTGTGGGAGTGGGAGAAGAGGTCGGGCTGGAACTCGAGTCGGAGGGAGGGGCTGGAACTCGGAGGGAGGGAGGGGGTTCTGGAACTCGGAGGGGGGTCTGGAACTCAGAGGAAGGGGGGGTCTGGAACTCTGAAGAAGGAGGGAGGGAGGGATTGGGGGGGCTGGAACTCTGAGGGGAGGGGAGCCTGGAACTCTGAGGAGGGGGGGGGAGGGGCGGGGGAGGGGGAGAAGTACGCTACCTGTAAAAAAAAAAATTAAGCACCCCCAATCATTTTGAAAAGTTGGCCCCTATGCCTACATCCTTGGTTTAGGCCCATTGTTCTAACAGCTAGGCTAGTCTCCACTAAACCCCATCCCATGGATCTCAGACTCTGCTTTTGTACAAACTATAGAAATGTTCTATGTTTCAATTTACTGTACCTGAGTTACCGGCGTATACTCTGGCTAGAACTGGACCTGCTGGTACTGAACTCTCCTACCAAAGCACTCCAGCTATAGATAGGGATGAGTATTTGTTTGCTATGATATTGGAAATGTCAACAACAAATCCCATCCCGTTGCATGTCATTATCAAATGAAAATGAGTAGAAAAAAACAGGAACATTTATATTGTATTGTGTGCTTTGTTTCGAGAGAGTGTGTACTGTTTGCAAAGAAAGCATCCATTGTGCATGCGTAAATTATTGCACTTGTGTGAACCACTACACATACATACAGAAGGCTAGATTCAGTAAATGACGTTAAAAAAAAATCAGTGTGGAAAAAAATCAACACTAAGCACTATTCCATAAGGAGCACACCAAGCTGAGCACCCTTTACAAAGTAGCGCAAAGCGCTGATTCCTGCCCCAAAATTTGGGCATTAGCATTTATGTCAGCTGAAACCTGGTGTAACTGTTGGTGCTCAACTTATGGCAGTTGGGCAAGTAAATGGTGCTATTCTATAATGTTGAGTGTAAATATTTGGAAAACCTTTGACTCACCCATGCCTCTCCCTTAACCGTGCTCCCTTTTGGGTTGCATGCTATGGAATTTAAGTGCGCAGGGTTACAGAATTGCATGTTCTTGCAAATCCAAATTAGTGCCAATTAACTTCAATAATTGAAGGTTAGCATCCAAGTATTGACTGTAATTGGCTCATTAAATAATTAAGTTGCACACACATCTTGGAATCATGCCCTCAGTGGTTTCCAAACCTGTTCCTGGAGGCACCCCAGCCAGTCAGGTTTTCAGGCTATCCACAATGAATATTCATGAGAGAGATTTGTATGCAGTGGAGGCAATGCATGCAAATCTCTCACATGAATATTCATTGTGGATAGCCTGAAAACTCAACTGTCTGGGGTGCCTCCGGGACCAGGTTTGGGAATCAGTGGAATTCACCCTCTTTGCACAAATGTGAGCCATCTTTCAAAAGAGTTTGCACTCAATGACAAAAACAAAATGGCCACACGAAAATGAATAAATGAACATTCCCAGATACAACATGGAAAAAAAAGAAAAGGCAAACATTTTCTGGCTATCCATCTCTAGCTATGGAGCCCTGAAGCAATAAGGGAAGGGAACATTACCTGACTGGCTACTGACCACACCTCCAGATCAGGTAAAATATTTCAGCCCATAACTGTTCTCAGGCTGATAAAATGCACATTATGTTCATATGACTCATAGACAATGTAATGCTGGTTTCAGTTTGTGTTTCAAAACAGGCTAAAAACGGACACTCAAAGATGTGGCTCATGCATAAAAAATGTCTATAAACTCAATATGAAGCATAGATTTCCCAGGTACAAAGTGAAAACCTCCCCCTTCTATTCTCCCCATTATGCTTTATTATTGAATTCTTTATATATTTACTAGTAATGAAGGCCCGTTTCTGGCAGCAATGAAACGGGCGCTAGCAAGGTCCTCCGATGCCCAGCATAGGCCCCGCCCAGCCCGCGGACGTGCACATCGGCCCCCCCTCCAAAATCGGCAACCCCCCTCTACTACCCTCCCCTCCTCTTACCGGGGTCCCAGCCGCAGCGGCAGAACTGAAGGGCAAGGTAGTTTGGAGATTCTGCTGCCTTCCGTTGTGTTCGCTATGAGCTCTGTGCCCTGAATGTCTGGTCCCGCCCTCATTTCCTGTTGGGCGGGACCAGAGAGTCAGGGCACAGAGCTCATAGCGAAGACAACGGAAGGCAGCAGAATTTGCGAGCTACCTTGCCCCTCAGTTCTTGCGCCGGGACCCCGGTAAGAGGAAGGAAGGGTAGCAGATGGGGGCTAGCGATTTTGGAGGGGGGGCGACCGTGCACGAAGGGGGATGGGCGGGGCCTATGTCGGGGAGGGGAGGGCCGTTGTGCGGGTGGAGGCATGGCTGAGAGACAGATGGGAGTGGTTTGTCATTTTTGGAGGGGGGTGACGTGCAGGGGCATCTCTGAGAGTAAGACGGGGGGTTGGATGTTGGAGGGGGGGCGACGAGTAGGTAGTGTCGATGTTGCTTCGTTTACACTGTATGGGAATGACGGCTGCGTTGGGGAGTGGAAAGAGAGATGACAGAATGGGCTTCCTACCTTCGTGTACTTGTGTTCATTATGACCCACCCTCGACATCATAACGTTGTGACGTGAGGGCGGGGCACAGATAGGTTACTAAAAGTGGTTACCGAGCTTCGAACTTACGAACCCTGAAGCCACAAAGTGAGCCTTAGAACGTTGAGGTTGCTTTTTATGTGCAGATGGGGCATGGCTGAGGGCGGGTCTATGACTGAGGGTGATAGCCTAGCCTACGAACAGTACAAGAGTTCAGTGCTTCACTGCCAGGGAGTGAGCTTCAGAACGTGTGAGGGGGGATTTTATTTATATAGATGATTCTTTCCTTATTGATAAGTGTGGGTTTATGTCTTTTGTTTCATATTTTGTAATGACTTCGTTTTAGCTTGTTAGCCACATTGAACTCGAAACTGTGCGGGGAAAATGTGGGGTATAAATGTCATAAATAAATCTTAAAATGGCTTCCTGAATTCCCTTTAGAAATACAACTCTGCAGTGCCACCTGTAGACATCGCACATCTCAGGTCAAACACCTTTCTCATTGTAATGATTGAAAAGCTTATATCAATGTTTAGCAGCTAATAAAAAAATGAAAGGAATTGGCACATTCTTCATTTTACTGTGGTTTTAGACAGTGTATACAGGTAACCGAAATCTTTGTCAAGATGTATATATATATATATATATATATATATATATATATATATATATATATATATATAGTGACTATACTGTATCAGTTAATGACTTTAATTAGACGATTTCAGTGCTTTTGTATAATGAAACACTTGTGGGAAAGCAATGATGAAAACAATAATTGGTTTTCACATAAAGGCAGTCACCTCCCTTGTGTCATTTGACTGAGAAGACACTAATGAAAGAAACCTTTCCATTTGTGTAAGATAATCCATCCTAGTTATATGGTGCGTCATAATAGCCTCCTAATTGGATAGACAATTACAGCTAGAATTAAATGTGGCAGCAAAGCAAAGAAACATATGATTTATAATCTTAACAATTTACATAACTGTACCTAACTCACCCATTACAAGGAAAAATATATATTTTATAATAGCAGGCAACCCAAACATTTTTTCATTTTCTGTTCTGCAAACTTGCAGAGCGTAAGCAACTTTAGAAGAAGATCTGTCAGAAGGACAAAGAGGAACCTGAAAACTTAAAATTGCATTTGGTAGTTTGTCGATTAACAGGAAATATCATCATACACGGCTGGACATTATTTTATTGATGCAGGAGACACCGTGGTAGATTAACTACTACTACTACTACTACTATTTAGCATTTCTATAGCGCTACAAGGCGTAGGCAGCGCTGCACAAACATAGAAGAAAGACAGTCCCTGCTCAAAGAGCTTACAATCTAATAGACAAAAAATAAATAAAGTAAGCACATCAAATCAATTAATGTGAACGGGAAGGAAGAGAGGAGGGTAGGTGGAGGCGAGTGGTTACGAGTCAAAAGCAATGTTAAAGAGGTGGGCTTTCAGTCTAGATTTAAAGGTGGCCAAGGATGGGGCAAGACGTAGGGGCTCAGGAAGTTTATTCCAGGCGTAGGGTGCAGCGAGACAGAAGGCGCGAAGTCTGGAGTTGGCAGTAGTGGAGAAGGGAACAGATAAGAAGGATTTATCCATGGAGCGGAGTGCATGGGAAGGGGTGTAGGGAAGGACGAGTGTGGAGAGATACTGGGGAGCAGCAGAGTGAGTACATTTATAGGTTAGTAGAAGAAGTTTGAACAGGATGCGAAAACGGATAGGGAGCCAGTGAAGGGTCTTGAGGAGAGGGGTAGTATGAGATTAACTATTTGGAAGAGCGCTCAAACAGCAAAAGCCTAAATTTTCCCAGGGGTATTATGCAATCTAGAAGTTAAACGGCATCTGGTCGATAATCAAAACGATTTAGCCAGCCAGATACAGTCACTGACCAATTAAATTACTTATGTGGGGCTATGCGCTAATTTTCAGCGGCACTTAACTGGTTATCACCACTGAAAATTAGCGGTTAGCGCAGAAGCGGAGCCAGGTTGACGGCACGAGGGGAGCGAAAGCGGCGCGAGAGCAGACTTCCACCGGCGCTGGCACACATTTTCAATGCAACATGACTTGAGAAAAAAATAGGCGTCAGCGCGGAATGCAACATGACTTGAGAAAAAAATAGGTGCCGGCAGAACTCCGTTTGGGGGAGCGGCGGCTCCCCTGGCGCCCCACCTAGCTACACCACTGGGTTAGCGCCGATGTGAAAATTAGCTATTTTGGGGGCATTCCAGGAATACGAAGGCACAAAAGGGCCTATGCGCATCCAGCATGCGCCAAATCAGCATTACCGCTCAGCCACTGTATGCCCCAGGTGGTAATTCTGAATTTGGTGCATGCCAAAAACACATGATAGAAAATAATTTTCTACCATAGGGACATTCCCAGCGGTCATTGGCAGTTGACACACGCTGGACAGTTACTGAATGGGTAACGTGTGAGCCCTTACCTCTAAGTCAATGGGTGGCTTTAAGGGCTTAGGCCATATAAAGACACACGCTGGTCTTCATTTTGCCACATGTCTATTTCCCGGCCCACCCAACTCCCCCTTTTTTCCAGACGTGGTGGAGAAATAGTCCAGCACGCATCCTATACACAAGCCCACACTACCATAGGCCACTTGTTGGTGCGCCTTTGCAAAAGGGCCCTTAAGTTTTGAATATTGATTTCACCAGCTATGCATTAGCCAGCTCTGCATAAACCGGATATTCAATGCTGAAGTCAATTTTGGGGGGGGGGGGCAGGCCCCCATGGCCCCCCATAGCTATGCCACTGTTTCTACCTATTTTCCTTTGAAGGTCATCAAGCCCACACACTACCACTTCTTATCTTGCCTTTTGTAAACTTTTAAAAACGCAGCTATTTCAACAGCATTTTAATTGAGTGGTTGGAGATTTTATTATAATGGAACCGTATCTCTGTAATATTTCTTTTTGAAATTTTTATTGTTTGAAATTGACACTAAGGTATTTACACGATATATAAAATTAATAAATCCAATCCAATCTAAAGGGCTCAGCTGTCATGCATTGTGGATTTCAAGATAGAAAATATAAGGTTGTTGGTTCAAGAGTAGAGATTGATACAAGGAAGAAAGAGAGGAAAGAGGAGGAGGTAGACAGGACAGAGAGAGACAGAAGAGGACTAAATGAGGAAAAAGAGGTCCGAGAAACCCTGGCTCAGAGAAGAGGGCAGGATCAGAAGAAGGGAGCAAGAAGGAAACGGAGGCTGCAAATCTCTGGGTCCTGGACTTACCTACTGGGTCTGTCAGTGCAGAAGAGAATCTCCATTTGTCCCCGGATTCTATATTTTATTTTTTTTTTATTTTTGTTACATTGGAACCCGCGCTTTCCCACTCATGGCAGGCTCAATGTGGTTTACATATTGTATACAGGTACTTATTTGTACCTGGGGCAATGGAGGGTTAAGTGGCTTGCCCAGAGTCACAAGGAGCTGCCTGTGCCTGAAGTGGGAATCCAACTCAGTTCCTCAGGACCAAAGTCCACCACCCTAACCACTAGGCCACTCCTCCACTGTTGCTACTATTTGAGATTCTACATGGAATGTTGCTATTCCACTAGCAACATTCCATGTAGAAGTCGGCCCTTGCAGATCACCAATGTGGCTGCGCAGGCTTCTGCTTCTGTGAGTCTGACGTCCTGCACGTACGTGCAGGACGTCAGACTCACAGAAACAGAAGCCTGCGCAGCCTTCTACATGGAATATTGCTAGTGGAATAGCAACATTCCATGTAGAATCTCCAATAGTAGCAACATTCCATGTAGAATCTCCAATAGTAGCAACATTCCATGTAGAATCTCCAATAGTATCTATTTTATTTTTGTTACATTTGTACCCTGCGCTTACCCACTCATGGCAGGCTCAATGCGGCTTACATGGGGCAATGGAGGGTTAAGTGACTTGCCCAGAGTCACAAGGAGCTGCCTGTGCCTGAAGTGGGAATCAAACTCAGTTCCTCAGCTCCCCAGGACCAAAGTCCACCACCCTAACTACTAGGCCACTCCTCCACTCTAGTCTGACTTATGTTGTATGTGCAAATATAATCATATTCTGTATTTGCGCCCGTAATGTAATTAGTTAACAAGCCAACCAGTGCCAATAATTGCAAATTAACAAGCAATTATTGACACTAAATGGCATTAATTAGAATTTACACACAGAACTGTCTAACTTCGAGAAAGCTTACCCTAATGACCCAATTTAACTTTTAAGCCCCCCCCCCCCACATGATTTCTGCCCCGACAATTATTATACCTTTGACCATGTCTCACAATCTCCTTATGCTCATTCCTCAATCTCTTCTTCTCCATCCTTCCTACTTCTTACCCCTCCCAATCTCTTCTCCTTTTGCTCATGCTCAATTTACATAGCCTCAAAACCCCACTACTACTATGTTTACTACAGCTTGTAACATTCTCCTTCAAGACTTTGTAATTCTATTTACTATGTAAGCCGCATTGAATCTGCTATGTGTGGGAAAGCACGGGGTACAAATGTAATTATTATTATTATTATTAATATTAATAATAATAACTTGCTATTCTTTAAAAGAGAGCATAAGTGTGTTTTCACGCAGATCTGCCGTTTGAGCCTCATTGCAGTGCCTTTTGCACTGTGCACAGTGTTCCGTTAGAACATTTTTCCAAGCCAAATTTTCAGCGCAGAAGTAGCACCTAACATTCTGCATCATATATAGAATTTCCCCAAATATGATGCAGACATGTTCTAAAAATACCAAGATAATCTTTTAAAAAATTAGTTTTCCATTGTTTATATTAGACCT
Organism: Microcaecilia unicolor; assembly: GCF_901765095.1. NCBI lineage: Eukaryota > Metazoa > Chordata > Amphibia > Gymnophiona > Siphonopidae > Microcaecilia > Microcaecilia unicolor. The sequence continues at coordinate 322,893,349 of NC_044036.1, read as the reverse complement.
TTGGGCTTGAAGAAAATAGACATTATTAGAGGGTAGAATATTTTATTAACCACACAGTTCCCTGAAGATTATCTCTTCATTTCAAGCAACAGGCATCTTAAAATCAAATTTGAGCTGTCAAGGTTCTTCCTTTTTATTGAGGTCATAAACCTTTTGCTACTAAAAGAAAAATGAGGTGGCTAGTCATTACACATGGTGTTCTGCAGTTAAGATTCATAATTTATCTGTTTTTCAAAACAGGTTTAACAAATTGTCAGCCTTACAAACTGGATTCTGACAGCATTTGAGTAACTTAACGACGCTACTTGTTTTCATCTGTATTGCAAATGACATTATCTCGAGTTCAGTCAATGACTTACCATTGGATGGCAGCACATTCACACTTAGCTGTGCAGAGAAAGGGATCAGAGAATCTGAGACAAGGTATTGAAACTCCCACAGATAATCATCAGCGCTAATACACTGGAGCTAAGCACTTGAACTGTATAATTAGTGGATCTAGGACTAACATTTAGAGGGAGATTTTCAGCACACACAGAATTTGCACCAATTTTCAAAGCAAAAGGATGCACATATGCACATTTTGAAAATGGCACCTTCTTTTTCTGCAAGCAGTTTTGGGGAGTCATTTTAGAAAAGGATGCCTATGAGGAACAAACCAAACAGGTACCTATTTTGGAGGTAAATTTAGAACAGGTTGCCTATATGTGAAGGCCTTGAAGGTGCCTGTTTTTTGGCTACTCATGCCCCACTTTAACTCTGACAGGTTGGGGGAATACCTGAAACAGACTTCCAGCAGAGAAAGTACAAGACAAATCTGTGACCGAATTCAAGCATGCATCACAAAGGAACCAAATTTCAGCATGATTTAATTAAGGATGAGGGTAAGGTATTTATTTATTTGTAGCATTTGTATCCCACATTTTCCCACCTACAGTATTTGCAGGCTTAATGTGGCTTACATTTGCAGTAATGGCGGTTGCCATTTCCGGGTAACAGAATTGCAAATTGTAATGCATTTAGGTGCATACATACATGGTAACATAATTGGGACATGATATGTATGGAACAAATCATGGAGTATATCTATAACATGTGCTTACATACATGGTAAGGAAGAATACATTATGGTATTGCATGAAGGTTCCTGAATAGTAAATTGGATTGTAACATGCATTAGGTCATCGGCTCTATAGAGACCCTAATCGATGTAGGTTTAAAGTGGTAGTGCTTGATCAAATAGACAGAGTTTAAGCAGTCATGCGATAAAAGGTCAGTTTTGTATAAGTCGTGCGTAATGTTATGATTTATTATTTAAGATGGATGTTTATGGTATGCCTTCTTGAAAAGATCTGTTTTCAGTAGCTTTCGGAAGATGGTAAGGTCTTGCGTTGTTTTTATGACCTTCGGCAGTGCGTTCCATAACTGCGAACAGATGTATGAGAAGCTGATTGCGTATGTGGATTTATATTTCAGCCCTTTACAGTTAGGATAGTGGAGGATGAGGAATGTGCGTGATGATCTTTTCGCATTCCTAGTAGGCAAGTCTATAAGGTCTGACATGTAGGTCGGGGCTTCCCCGTAGATGATCTTGTGGACCAGGTTGCAAGCTTTGAACGCAATTCATTCTTTTAGTGGGAGCCAGTGTAGTTTTTCTCTTAGGGGTTTGGCGCTTTCGTATTTCGCTTTCCTAAATATGAGTCTGGCTGCTGTGTTTTGAGCGGTTTGAAGCTTCTTAATGATTTGTTCTTTACATCCGGCATAAATGGCGTATCCACTACAGGAAGTGGATCAGAGAGGACCGGATGGATGCGGCAAAGGGGAACGGAGCTGCCTGTGTGAACGGCAGCGCTTTGCAACGGGCGAAAAAGTAAATACAGCGGAGCCTGGGGAGATGAATTATTTTAAAAGGCAGGCACGCAGGCAACGCTGCTGAATGCTGCTTCCCGCCACGCTGGTGACTGGAGCAGGGATGAGATTTCTCAAGCCTTAGGGGCCTCCAGAAGATTCTTCAGCTAGCAGGGCCCGGAGATCCCCGCCGGAAATCGGCACTAAATGTGTTGCTATAAAGGGTGCATGCCTTAGGACTAATTTTTCCAGCATCAAATTTTGAGCCCCATTTACAGAAGTCCCCCCTAAGTATAAAGTTGTGCAAACAACTTCATAGAATTAGAATGAAGCCAAAGTGGCACCCAGGGAGGACAAGGCCATAGCAGAGAGATTGAATTCTTTGCTTCTGTCTTTATGGAAGAAGACGTAAAAGATCTACCTATACCAGAAATGGTTTTCATGGGTGATGATGTGGAGGAACTGAGAGAAATCTTGGTGAACCTGGAAGATGTACTGAGCCAAATTGACAAGTTAAAGAGTGATAAATCACCTGAACCGGATGGTATACATCCCAGGGTACTGAAAGAACTCAAACATGAAATTGCTGATCTGTTGTTTGTGATCTGTAACCTGTCATTAAAATTGTTCGTAGTACCTGAAGATTGGAGGGTGGCCAATGTAATGGGTTCCAGGGGTGATCAGGGAAATTACAGACCAGTGGCTGACTTCAGTGCCGGGGAAAATAGTGGAAACTATTAAAAAGAACACAATTACAGAACACATAGACAAACATGGTTTAATGGGACAGAGTCAGCATGGGTTCATCCAAAGAAAGTCTTGCCTCACCAATTTGCTTCATGTCTTTGAAGGGGTGAATAAACATGTGGATAAGGGTAAGCTGGTTAATGTAGTATCTCTAGATTTTCAGAAAGCTTTTGACAAAGTTCCTCATGAGAGAACCCTGAGAAAATTTAAGTCATGGGACAGGAGGCAATGTCCTTCTGTGGATTAGGAATTGGTTATTGGACAGAAAACAGAGAGCAGGGTTAAACGGCCATTTTTCTCAATGGAGGAGGGTGAATAGTGGAGTGCCGCAGGGATCTTTTACTAGGACCGGTGCTATTTAACAAATTTATAAATGATCTGGAAATTGGAATGACAAATGAGGTGATAAAATTTGCAGATGACACAAAACTATTCAAAGTGGTCAAAACACACGCGGATTGTGAAAAATTGCAGGAAGACCTTAGGAAACTGGAAGACTGGGCATCCAAATGGCAGATGAAATTTAATATGGACAAATGCAAAGTGATTCACATTGAGAAGAATAATCCAAATCATAGTTACCTGATGCTAGGGTCCCCCTTAGGAGTCAGCAGTCAAGAAAAAGATCCAGATGTCATAGTAGACAATATGCAGAAATCTTCTGCCCAGTGTGCAGAGGTGGCCAAACAAAAACCCCAGGATGCTAGGAATGATTAAGAAATGGATACAAAATAAGGCCAAGAATATTATAATGCCTCTGTACCACTCCATAGTGCGACCTTACCTTGAGTATTGCATTCAGTTCTGGGCACCATATCTCAGAAAAGATATAGCAGAATTAGAAAAGGTTCAAAGAGGAGCAACCAAAATGGTAAAGGGGATGGAACTTCCTCCCATATGAGGAAAGACTAGAGAGGTTAGGGCTCTTCAGTCTGGAAAAGAGATGGTTGAGGGGGATATGATTGAGGTCCATAAAACCCTGAGTGGTGTAGAAAGGGTAAAAGTGAATCCAATTTTCACTCTTTTCAAAAAGTACAAAGACCAGGGGACACTCAATAAAATTACATGAAGCAAATTGGTGAGGCAAGACTTCCCGTGGCTGAACCCATGCTGACTCTGTCCCATTTAAACCATGTTTGTCTATGTGTTCTGTAATTTTGTTCTTTATAATAGTTTCCACTATTTTCCCTGGCACTGAAGTCAGCCTTTCTGGCTGTAATTTCTCTGATCACCCCTAGAACCCATTACATTGGCCACTCTCCAGTCTTCAGGTACTACGGATGATTTTAACGACAGGTTACAGATCACTAACAACAGAACAGCAATTTCATGTTTGAGTTCTTTCAATACCCTGGGATGTATACCATCCGGCTCAGGTGATTTATCACTCTTTAACTTGTCAATTTGGTTAAACAAATTGGAGGAATATTTTTTTCACTCAAAGAATAGTTAAGCTCTAGAACTCACTGCCAGAGGATGCAGTAACAGAGGGTAGCAAATCTAGGTTTAAAAAAAGGTTTGGACAAATTCCTAGAGGAAAAGTTCATAGTCTGTTATTGAGATGGACATGAGGGAAGCCACTGCTTGCCCTTGGATTGATAGCATAGAATGTTGCCATTAATTAGGTTTCTGCCAGGTACTTGTGACCTGGATTAGCCACTGTTGGAAGCAGAATACTGGGCTAGATTGACATTTGGTCTGACCCAGTATGGCTATTCCTATGTTCTTAATGTAACTGACTACTAATAGAAAGACATGAGCTAAATTCAAACCCTTGCCGTTCCCATTTCTTCTTACCTTTATGTGTCTCTATTAGTGGAAAAAATAAAGATTATCCTAGCCTAGTGGTTAGTACCGCAGCCTGAAAACGCAGTGACCCACGTTTGGTTCCCAATGCCCCAGATACAAAATAAATACCAAATTGTAGACCGCTTTGAATATAACTATAGAAAGGCAATGTATCTAATTCCCATAATATTAATTTCCCTGTATTGTATTTCTATGTTAAACATTTGTACAAATGTACTATGCAGTAACTATTTCTAATTTCATCTTTCTGAAGAATGCAAGAAGGAACAGGTGTCATAGCAACAGCTTTTCCATATCCTCTGTCCAAGGTCAATCTGAATTTAGCCTTAATTAGAAATGCTTTGCACTGTATCTTTAAGCTGAGGTTTTGTTATTGAAGTGAAAAGAATTCTCTAATTATGCTTCAAATGTGCAAGTTTTCGCCACCAACCTGATTAATTATATAATCTGTTTATTTCCATTATTGAGCCACCAAGATCTCAATTTACGTAAGAGATCATAACAGTCCACGATTTGAGCTAAAGCACTCTGCAAAATGATTTGTTGTCGCTAGTCCTTGTACAATGTAATAGGCAGTCGTCAAATCAGCACGGTGCTGATATTAAGCTGGTTTCTAGGCAATGATTGAACATATGGACACTGTGTGAATGAAGCAGTGTCTGTTCTTTGTTTCTGCTCTAATGTACTAAGACTACCAGCAACATTACACATTTTGCTCTATTACTGTTAAAAGGGTAAGAAAAATGAGGAATGGAAGTTTAGTTGGGGCTGTATAAGCTCACATTTTTTTTTGTTTCATTTGTTTCCGATGTTTTTGAAAAAAAAAAAAAGTCCATTAAGGTGGATTTGGGGGAAGATCCACATTTTTATTCCTGGGATAAGCAGCATGGAATCTGTTTTACTCTTCTGAGATTCTGACAGGTACTTGTGACCTGAATTGGCAACTGTTGGAAGCTCCCTATCCTCTTTCCGCATACAGTTCAAACTCCTCTTATTGACTTACAAGTGCATTCACTCTGCAACTCCTCAGTACCTCTTCACTCTCATCTCTCCCTACATTCCTCCCCAGGAACTCCGTTCACTGGGTAAATCTCTCTTATCTGCACCCTTCTCCTCCACCGCTAACTCCAGACTCCGTTCCTTTTATCTTGCTGCACCATATGCCTGGAATAGACTTCCTGAGCCAGTACGTCAAGCTCCATCTCTAGCCATCTTCAAATCTAGGCTAAAAGCCCACCTTTTTGATGCTGCTTTTAACTCCAAACCAGGGGCGTAGCCACGGGCGGGCCTGGACGGGCTTGGGCCCAGCCACTTTCCCTCCAGGCCCGCCCATCCATGATCCCACATCCCCACCGTTCCAGAGCACTGAAATTTGAAGCAGCGCTGCGCTCCGCGTGCCTCGCTCGACGACGCTGGTCATAGTCATGCCGCTGCGCGTCAGATGCGCTTCGCCGCGCCGCCACTTCAGTTCAGCTGGCAAAAGAAGAAAAACAAGCGCGGGGCCACGCTGCTGCAGGCATGCGCTGTCGGCTCTGCCTGTCCTCTGCTCCCGGAACGAGAAATTGACGTCAGCGGGGGCAGAGGATGGGAGAGCTGACAGTGCATGACTGAAGGCTGCTGCGGGCGGCCCCGCACTTGTTTTTCTTCTTGTCTTGACGCTGCTGCTGCTGCTGCAGAGGGCCAGAGTGAGAGAGGAAACGTGGCTGGTAGGGGAAGGGTGTCTGAGAGAGCAGAGGGGAGAGAAAAAAAGAAGAGTACGATGGAGAGTACAGAGAGAGCGAGAGAGGGGGAGAGAGGGGGTGTGGAAAAGAGCAGGGGGGAGCAAGAGAGAGAGATGGGGAGAGAACATGGAAAAGAGCAGGGGAGAGAAAGAGGGGAGAGCCAGAGAGAGATGGGGAGAGAAAGAGGGGACATGGAAAAGAGCAGGGGAGAGACAGGCTGCTGGGGAGAAGGAAGGGGAACAAGGGGGATACCCTGACTGGTCAGATGGAGAGACAAAGAGGAGAAATGCTGGATGAAAGGAGGGTGAAAGAGGAAAAATGCTAGAAGGAGGGGCAGAAAGAGGGAAGATGCTAGATGGAAGAGGGGTACAGAGAGAGAGAGAGACAGATGAGTAGAAAGATGGGGGAGAAAAGAAGGGGACATGGAAAATGGCAGGAGAAAGAGAAGCTGCTGGAGATAAACTGGGGGGAGACCTTAGCTGGTCAAATGGAGAAATGCTGGATGAAAGGAGAGAGAAAGAGGGAAATGCTGGAAGGAGGGAGCAGGAAGAGGGAAGACACTGGATGGAAGGGTAGGAAGAGAAAAAGGAAAGCCACTGGTAGGATGGTGGGGAGAGAGAGGACATGCTGAATGGAAAAGGGTAGAGAGATAACTGTCTAGAAGGAAGGGGAGATAGATGGAGACAATGGATGGAAGGATTGGGAGAGGGTAATAGGTGGAAGGATGGAGAGAGAATGAGGGATGACACTGGATGGAAGGGTAGGAGAGAAAGAGGGAAGATGCTGGATGGAAGGTTAGGGAGAGAAAGAGGAGACGCTGGATTCAGAGAGAGGGAGAGACACTGAAAGGATGGGGAGAGAAAGGGGGAGAGGATAGAGTTAATGAAAGACTGCAGAATAAGAGGAAGGGGCATGGGGAGAACAAAAGTGAGGAAAAAATGAAAAGGGATAGGTAGATGAAGTAAAAAGAGGGAAATTAAAGAATGGATAGTAAGATCGGATGAAAGTTCTGGAGCGCGGAGCTGCCTGGAATGAATGGCGGCTCCCGCTCAACTGCCTGTCCAGGACTCCAGTCCAGCCCACCACCACCACCAAGTGCACGCCATGCAGTGCACATTTTACAGGAGGGTTGCGGAGCGGAGGTGAGGAGCACGAGCCTGGCCCTGGAAGGTTCTTCTTCATGATTCAACATTATTTTGAGGCGAGCCCAGCAGCAATAGGAGCCGGTAATAAACATTTAAATACTTTTTTTTCATCATAATTTTTAACACTGTGTGATGTGTGCTGTGTAATTTTTATTAAATTGAGCTAGCTGGTGCCTGCTGCCTGCCTGGAGCTGGTGGTCACTATTAAAATTTATTGTTGGGGAATTTCTGGGTTGGGATGGGCTCCTCATTGCCCTAGGTAATATGGGTGGGTTATATATATATATATATATATATATATATATATATATATATATATATATATATATATATATATATATATAGTGCCCACCCATATTAGCTCTGGGCCCAGCCAAAATATCAGGTCTGGCTACGCCACTGCTCCAAACCCTTACTCACTTGTTCAGTACCCATACTTTATCATTCCCACCTTAGTAATTCCCTTATCTCTTATTCGTCCTGTTTGTCTGTCCTAATTAGATTGTAAGCTCTGTCAAGCAGGGACTGTCTCTTCATGTTCAAGTGTACAGCGCTGCATACGTCTAGTAGCGCTATAGAATGATAAGTAGTAGTAGTAGTAGTCTTTGGGATTCCGGAATCTTGTTACTCTTTAGGATTCCACACAGAATCTTCCTACTCTTATTCCTTATTTGTCCTGTTTGTCTGTCCTAATTAGATTGTAAGCTCTGTCGAGCAGGAACTGTCTCTTCATGTTCAAGTGTACAGCGCTGCATACGTCTAGTAGCGCTATAGAAATGATAAGTAGTAGTAGTAGTAGTCTTTGGGATTCCGGAATCTTGCTACTCTTTAGGATTCCACACAGAATCTTCCTACTCTTATTTGTCCTGTTTGTCTGTCCTAATTAGATTGTAAGCTCTGTCGAGCAGGGACTGTCCCTTCATGTCCAAGTGTACAGCGCTGCGTACATCTTGTAACGCTATAGAAATGATAAGTAGTAGTAGTAGGATACTGGGCTTGAAGGACCTTCAGTCTGTGCCAGTAAAGCAATGCTTCTGTACTTACGTTGGGGTTTTTGTTTTCTTTCTATTTTTCATTTATTTCACTTCATTTTTTTTAAATAGGGTACCCTACTTGCAAACAAGGCACACTAAAGGGAATGGGACAAATGTAACAAAAATAAATTAAAAATAATCGATTGTTGCACACCAATATTAAAAACAAAAGTAGTCCTCTATCCCCTAGATCCTCCCACTCGATAAAAAAGAAATGATCCCCATATCCTTCTTCCTATGCATCCAATCCTGCTGATAAATCATCCTCTCTCTTTGCCCCCTCACAGTCCCACAAAAGTTCTTAGTGCTGAGCTGGTAGAAGGAATCTAGTTTTGCTCTGGAGTTACCTAACAAGCCTCTCAACGTTGAAGGCAATAGTAGGTGAAGCACGCCTCGAAATTTAAGAAGGCTCTAAAACCTGGGATGTTCAAACCTGTCTTTTGGCATTGCTGTTTCTGAGCTCACCTCCACTCCACTCCTAACCTCCCATATTGATTTTGACCCAGCGAGCATTACTTTCCCTTTTGAAAACTCCCTTTTCCCCTCTAGGACATTATCCTCGCCCTTATCCTTTAGCCTCCCATTCACCTTCTGTCCCCTGCTTCCCTCTCTCACATTTCTTGCACGTTTCTCCTGGTTGTTAGTCTGCTTCAGCGGAAACTGCTGTGCTACGAAATTTTCACCAATGGCAGTGTACCAAGCATGTTTAATGAATATATAAATACTAGTAAAAGAGGCCCGTTTCAGAGCAAATGAAACGGGCGCTAGCAAGGTTTTCGTCGCCAACACCCCCTCCCTGGCCAACCCCTTCGTTGTTCTGCCATTGCCCCGCCCCCAACGTCATGACGTTTGAAGCGAGGGCGGGGCCGGGAGCAATTCCCCCCCCCCCGCCTCCCTGCCTCCCTCCCTGCCAACCCCTTCGTTGTTCTTCCATTGCTCCGCCCTCGAGGGCGGGGCCCGGAGCGATTTTGGTGGCTTCACCACCACGAACCTTCGAACCTTTTTGAAGGGAGTCAGGGCTTGGCTTCACTGACGTCAGTGTCCTCAGAACGTTGAGGGTGAGTTTTATTATAGTAGATTGTGAGATGGTGTGCTAGTAGAAGGTAAGGAAGGCTGTGTCCTCATGAAGAGCGTTTGGAGAGTTTTAGTTGCTGGAAGACGGGGGACGGGTATCAGATTTCAACTTGACAAGTAGAGAAAGGGAAGGAGTGGTGATGATTTGTTTTGAACCTGGTGGATAAGAGGAAGGATTAAGGTGATCCTTTTTGGATCCTGCAGGAGGGTGGAGGTGACTTTTTTTTTTTTACCACAAGAGCCTAGGTACTAATTTTAGCTGTATGCAAGGTGTGCTGGTGCTACAGTCAGTGTGCTGTGAATAACACCCAGTGTACCTGAATGTAACTCACCTTGAGCTACTACTGAAAAAGGTGTGAGCAAAATGCAAAAATAAAGAAAATCTTCATATTATTGTTGTTCTAGTCTTATTATAGTTTACTACATCAGTAGCAAATCTGGACCCCTATTTACTAACCAGCAGTAGAGTACTTTGTTTGTGTGCTATTTTGCTGAAGTAAATTTACCATTGGATTGACTAACCCATGATACCTCAATACTGCAGGTTAGATAATCCTGCAACAACTATAGTAGTCTGACCTCTAGTGGTAGTACTGCAACACTACCGCTAGAAGTCTGCATCCACCATTTTGCAAGCTGCAGTCACTGAGGTAGAGTCAGACAAAGATCACTTCTGCCTTCCATTGCCCTCCAAGCATTCCTGGTAGGTGTAAAGAGTGGAAGTGGGGGGAATTAGATCTGGGGGTTCTGGTGGGCTCAACATTTTCTATAAAGGGATCATGGTGGGGAGTTGGGAGAGCCCTTCATAATTCAAAAAGGGATTGGGGATGCTCTTTATTAGTAACATGGATTAGGGGTGGCAGTAGCTCCAGGGTCCATGAATTATTTTACTCTAAGGGAAGGAGTGGAGGAGTGGCCTAGTGGTTAGGGTGGTGGACTTTGGTCCTGGGGAACTAAGGAACTGAGTTCAATTCCCACTTCAGGCACAGGCAGCTCCTTGTGACTCTGGGCAAGTCACTTAACCCTCCATTGCCACATTGAGCCTGCCATGAGTGGGAAAGCCAGCGCAGGGTACAAATGTAACAAAAATAAAATAGATACTATTGGAGATTCTACATGGAATGTTGCTACTATTGGAGATTCTACATGGAATGTTGCTATTCCACTAGCAACATTCCATGTAGAAGGCCGCGCAGGCTTCTGTTTCTGTGAGTCTGACGTCTTGCACGTACGTGCAGGACGTCAGACTCACAGAAGCAGAAGCCTGCGCGGCCACATTGGTGATCTGCAAGGCCGACTTCTACATGGAATGTTGCTAGTGGAATAGCAACATTCCATGTAGAATCTCAAATAGTAGCAACAGTGGAGGAGTGGCCGCTGAAGTGAAGTGATTCCCACTTCAGGCACAAGCAGCTCCTTGTGACTCTGGGCAAGTCACTTAACCCTCCATTGCCCCATGTAAGCCGCATTGAGCCTGCCATGAGTGGGAAAGCGCAGGGTACAAATGTAACAAAAATAAAAATAAGAGACTAGGATGACTGTCTCACTGGCCCCTTTACAATAAGATTGCCAACTGGATCCGGTTTCGCCAGTCAAGATTGATCCACTCCTGGACTTACCCCAATGCATGCAGGGACTTGTAAGCTTGCTTCTCTTAGGGAATCTAATGGGAAATCAGAACCACAAGTGCCTGCATGCAATGGGGTAAGCCCAAGACTGGATTAACCCTGTCGGGTGAATCTGGATCTAGTTGGCAGCCCTTCTTAATCATCCCCTAGAGTATCAGCTTGCATTTGAACAGATTCTCCAGGAAAAAGTTAATAGCACTCTGGAAGTGTTGCTAATGTTCAACAAACAGCCAGAGTTTATTTGAATTTTACACAAACTGCTTTATTCATTTTGCATAATAACGAGCAGCTTTGCATGCATTTGCATGCTTCATAGCTTATTAACCTGCATTTTCATTTTATTTTGTTCTTGACATAATATGAAAGAAAAACAAGTGGAATTTTGTCTTTCATTTCTGTTTGAATCAAACAGTGAGGGTTTGCCACCCCAATGACTAAGCACACTGCAAAGCAGGGGCGTAGCCAGACACCCAATTTTGGGTGGGCCTGGGCCCAAGATGGGTGGGCAGAAGAACCCTGCCCCATCCTACAGGTGATTCGGTATCTCCTTCTCTCACTAGCATGCCATATGATCTCTCAAACATTCCCCCTCTCCCGCATACCTTTTAAATAGCAGATTTTCACAGGCAGCAAGCAGCACCTAATACACGCTGCTCATGTTGGCCTCACATCCTTTCCACTGATGCAACTTTCTGTTTCCACACAGGCAGGAATATGTCAGAGGGAAGGCTGTGGGGACAGTGCGAGCAGTATGTATCACTCGCTGCAGATGAAGATCTGCTATTTACAAGGTACTGTATGCAGGAGGGACAGTTGTTGGGAGTTTTCGGCTGGTGGGGCTTGGGAATCCCCGCCAGCCACATCATAGGTGTGCTGCTACTGGGTAGGCCTGAGCCCAAAGTGGGTGGGCCTGGGCCCACCCTTGGCTATGCCACTGCCCCCATCACTCCTGTCTGCCGGTGCCATACCCTGAAATGCAACAACTGACTTGAGACCAATGCCTTTTCGGAGTACAGCACTGGTGTGAGATCACTTCTACCCACTTTGGACCCTGAGAGTAACAAGTGAGCAGGGGGGGGGGGATCTGGAGAAGTGTGTATGGGGGAGGGAGGTCCATGGGGTGGAAGCAGAAGGGCATATTTGATTTAGAAGTCACCTTTGCAGCAGTGGCGTAGCCACAGGTGGGCCTGAGTGGGTCAGGGCCCACCCACTTAGGGCTCAGGCCCACCCAACAGTAGCAGACATTTAGCAGTTGCTGGTGGGGATCCCAAGCTCTGCCAGCTGAAGACTTCCCCCTGATGGTAACAAAAACGTTACTCTCCACAATACTGGCACCTGTGCATGCTCAGTTTTCAGCGTATGCGTGCTGCAGACTGCCATGGTGGAAAGAAGCATTTTTCCGCAAGCTGTTTTGGTGGTGGTGGGGGGGGGGGGGGAGAACACTTGGTGTCCACCCAATTCTTGCCTAGGCCCACCCAAAATCTGTTGTCTGGCTAGGCCCCTGCCTAAAGAGCAAGTCCATAAACCACTACTAAATGGACTTGGGAAAAATCCACAATTCCAGGAATAACATGTATAGAATGTTTGTACGTTTGGGAAGCTCGCCAGGTGCCCTTGGCCTGGATTGGCCGCTGTCGTGGACAGGATGCTGGGCTTGATGGACCCTTGGTCTTTTCCCAGTGTGGCATTGCTTATGTACTTACGTACTTATGTACTTATCCAAGGTGTTCCCAAGCCCCCCCCCCTACTCAATCACTCCTCCACCCCAAATTGTACCTCCTCCAGACCCCCCCCCCCACATAATAAGTTCCCCCCACGTTAACGCATAAGGCTCCCCTGCCCACCCATAGCCCCCCCCCCCCCCCCCCACCAAGCCTACCTTTATGATATCCTGGAGTCTAGTAGGGTCCGGGCAGGATTGATAGCCAGTTGTTTCTGTCCTAGCCTGTGCTAGTTTCAAGATTGTGCCAAACACGTCTAGTGGTAGACTCATGATACTAAAGTTAGGGTCACATTTCCATATAAGGGGTAAGGGTTCCACTAGAGATCGCCAGCATCATTTGGAAATTCATGCCAATGAGGGCAGGAGCTGTGTATACTATACTACACACTAGGGAATCTCAGGAGGGTTTTAGGTGAATGTGGGGGGGGGAGGCTTTCTGGGAGTCCCTTAACATTTTGGGTTATTTCCAGATGGGGGTTCTTTCTTCTGAGGGAGCTTCCAAGTTGGGGAAACATCTGCTATGGGAGGCCTCTAACAAATAGAGGGACTTGCATTGGGGAGTCTTGAATGAGGGAGCCTGTTGGGAGAGGCTACAACTTATAGGGGGCTATTTAAGAGGGGGGTGTTCAATGGGGAGACTCAGGGGGCATCTTGGTTGAACTGTGGTTGGCTCCTTTAAGCATGTTCCAGAGATGGTTGAATAACCCTTATTTTAAATTGTATTTGTTTAATATCTACCGGAATTGGCGCTCGCCTTTACGGTATTATGTAAGCCACATTGAGCCTGCTAATGGGTGGGAAAATGTGGGATATAAATGTTACAAATAAATAAATAAATACAAGGTGGGTCTCAAGCAGTGTTATTCATTTTCTATGAGAGTCAGTAATCCATGGTACTGAGCTTCCACCAGTTACTGACTCAACGTGTAATTAAACTCTGCAATTCGTTGCCAGAGAATGTAGTAAAAGCAGTTAGCTTAGCAGGGTTTAAAAAAAGGTTTGACTAGCTTCCTAAAAGAAAAGTCCATAAGCCATTGTTAAAATGACTTGGGGAAAATCCGCTGCTTATTTCTGGGATAAGCAGCATAAAATGTATTGTACTGTTTTGGGATCTTGTTGGGTACTTGTGACCTGAATTGGCCACTGTTGGAAACAGGATATTGAGCTTAATGGACCTTCAGTCTGTCCCAGTATGGTGACACTTATGTGCTTATGTACTTATGTGGTAAATCAAGGTGAGCTACAAGCCTGACTTTTACCCTGATAACTGCCCTCCTAAATTTAGGTATGAGGGTTCTTTGTTGGGGTTGTTTTTTTTTTTACTATCAGGCCTACTGTTAGCTGCCATCATAGGATTAGGTTAAATGGAGGAGGTTAGTAATTTGTACCTTACAGTCAACAGAAATAACATTGAACTGATGTTTCAATGCCTCCTAATTACCCTGCATTTATAAGCTCTTGCAAGTCAAGATGATGCATCTACTGTGAAAATCCCAGCTAGAGACATGCCGGCATTATTACTAAATATATTTAGGTAGAACAAACACTATAGCACCATAAACCAGGTTTTTCCACAACCAGCTTTAGGGAAAGGATCATTGAACATTCAAAATACAGGAGCCTTGAAAAATCTAATATTAAAAAAATAATCCTCTCACTATCAACACCCTGGACCAGCATATGAAGTAAGTGGAAGAAAAGTGAGCCTGGGTCAAGGTGACAGGTTAATAAGGTACACTCTCCAACAGTTTCCACATTGTATTTTGCTGAAGGCTTTCTTTTTTTTAAATTGTAATCTGAGCTCTGATGCACCCTACAGCGCAAATAATCTTCAAGGAATGACGGAGTTTCAGCTTAGATTTTAAAATGTTTCATGATTCTTGTGGTAGAATGACAGCCTGTGGTAGTCTGTGGAAGCTGTTTTATTTTGAAGAAAGATCACTGTTCTTCCCCAAATCACCTGTGAATCAGCAGAGATCTGCTGACAGCGCACCCACAAAATCAGGACTGATGCAAGGATATTAGGTTCCCTAAGCAACCCTTCAGCCTTGTGCTCTCCCCCCCTCCCCCACATACACCCACCCACACCCAAATTAACTTTTAGGCCTCTTGCCCCCCCCCCCCCCCCCCCCCCGTCCCCTGTCCCTGTCTCCACCTATCAACAATCATGTTCACCCTACCCATCCCTAAATAATCTGAATAAATGGGCTACTTGAAAACTGCCCACCCTCCCTACTGGTAAAAGTACCCCTCCCCCCCTTTGTTTCTTTGCATTTGTGTGATTGTCAGGACCTATTGTTTTGCTTTGATGGCACCTGCTCTTTGATACCTTCCCCCAGAAGCTGCAGTCCTAGACCACTGCCCAGTATTACCGAATGGCTGGGCCAGCCCAGCACAGAATAGGAGGAGGGGGTAACACATGAAAAAAAAAACAAAAGACTATACTGTGAGGATGGTCTGCATCACACTGTGGCAAAAAAAAAAAAAAAAAAGATTTCAGCAAAACAAGAAAAGTCCATAAACCATTATTAAGATAGACTTAGAACATCCACTGCTTATTTCTAGGATAAGCAGCATAAAATGTATTGTACTTTTTTGGAATCTTGCCAGGTACTTGTGACCTGGATGGGCCACTGTTAGAAGCAGGATACTGGGCTTGATGGACCTTTGGTCTGTCCCAGTATGGCTCCACATGTTCTTATAAATTCAGACAACATGCTCCTAGACATTAAAACTAGAAGGCGGGGGGTGGTCTATGGAAGCAGGTCTCTTCCAGTGGTCACCCCAGCGAAAGACAAGATGTGACAGTAGTAAAGACAGCAATGTAAACAACATTAGGAAACCACTTCTTGCCAACACAGTAGGCAGTGAGACTAAACATAAAACTAAACAGAAGATCAGCCTGCCACTGAAATGTAGCTGGAAATCAATGACCACAAATGCTCGCAGTCTAAGCATCAAAGTTCATGATCTGCAAGCCCTGATATTAGAGGCAGACTTAGACATGTTTGCTATCATGGAGATATGGTTCAGTGATTCTCATGAATGGGATGCAAATATACCAGGCTACAATCTATTTAGGAAGGATAGAGATGGTCGAAAACGTAGAGAAACGATATCACAGCGACTGAAATGCAGGAGGCCTGGGGAAAAAGAAGAAGCGATATGGATCACCTTGAAAAGAGAAGATGGAACCTCTGTCTACATGGGTGTTGTCTACACACTGCCAACACAGTTAGAGGAACTAGATAAAGATCTAGTTACAGATATCCAAAAGTTGGGAAAGAAAGGGCAGGTACTGTTGCTGGGAGATTTTAACCTGCTGGATGTGGATTGGAAAGTTCCATCTGCGGAATCGGAGAGAAGTAGAGAGATCTTGGATGCCTCTCAAAGTGCTGTGCTCAGACAAATGGTGACGAAACCCACGAAGGAAGGAGCGATACTAGATCTGGTGCTCACAAACGGGGAAAGTGTGTCTAATGTCCAAGAGGGTTCCCACCTGGGCAGTAGTGATCATCAAATGGTTTGGTTTGATGTAACAGTTAAAGTGGAGGGCAACCACTCAAAGTTCAAAGTTCTGGATTTCAAACTTGCTGACTTTAATAAAATGGGGGAGAACCTTAAGAAAGAGCTGATGGACTGGGAGGACATAAACGAGAAGTGGATAGGCAGTGGTCCAGGCTGAAAGGAGCTATAAATATGGCTACTGACCTTTATGTGAGGAGTAAATACAAGGAAACTGATATAGTTCACCAAACAAGTGGCTGAGAAAATAAAGGCAAAAGAGTCGGTGCTCATGAAATATAGAAAAACTCAAGAAGAGGAACACAGAGAGGAAAACGAGATGAAACTGAAAGAAGCCAAGAGAGATATACGTCTGGCGAAAGCGCAAGCAGAACAACAAATGGCTAGAAATGTAAGGAGGGGAGACAAGAATTTTTTCAGGTATATTACTGAAAGATGCTGTGAACCACTTTGTGGAGAGCAATGAGGAAAAAGCAAATGTGCTAAGCAAATAGTTCTGTTCTGTGTTCACGGAAGAAAATCCTAGAGAAGGACCATGATTGGCTGGCTAAGGTCCTTATGAGAATGGAGTGTATATCGTACATAAGTACATAAGTAGTGCCATACTGGGAAAGACCAAAGGTCCATCTAGCCCAGCATCCTGTCACCGACAGTGGCCAATCCAGGTCAAGGGCACCTGGCACGCTCCCCAAACGTAAAAACATTCCAGACAAGTTATACCTAAAAATGCGGAATTTTTCCAAGTCCATTTAATAGCGGTCTATGGACTTGTCCTTTAGGAATCTATCTAACCCCTTTTTTAAACTCCGTCAAGCTAACCGCCCGTACCACGTTCTCCAGCAACGAATTCCAGAGTCTAATTACACGTTGGGTGAAGAAAAATTTTCTCCGATTCGTTTTAAATTTACCACACTGTAGCTTCAACTCATGCCCTCTAGTCCTAGTATTTTTGGATAGCGTGAACAGTCGCTTCACATCCACCCGATCCATTCCACTCATTATTTTATACACTTCTATCATATCTCCCCTCAGCCGTCTCTTCTCCAAGCTGAAAAGCCCTAGCCTTCTCAGCCTCTCTTCATAGGAAAGTCGTCCCATCCCCACTATCATTTTCGTCGCCCTTCGCTGTACCTTTTCCAATTCTACTATATCTTTTTTGAGATACGGAGACCAGTACTGAACACAATACTCCAGGTGCGGTCGCACCATGGAGCGATACAACGGCATTATAACATCCGCACACCTGGACTCCATACCCTTCCTAATAACACCCAACATTCTATTCGCTTTCCTAGCCGCAGCAGCACACTGAGCAGAAGGTTTCAGCGTATCATCGACGACGACACCCAGATCCCTTTCTTGATCCGTAACTCCTAACGCGGAACCTTGCAAGACATAGCTATAATTCGGGTTCCTCTTACCCACATGCATCACTTTGCACTTGTCAACATTGAACTTCATCTGCCACTTGCACGCCCATTCTCCCAGTCTCGCAAGGTCCTCCTGTAATCGTTCACATTCCTCCTGCGACTTGACGACCCTGAATAATTTTGTGTCATCGGCGAATTTAATTACCTCACTAGTTATTCCCATCTCTAGGTCATTTATAAATACATTAAAAAGCAACGGACCCAGCACAGACCCCTGCGGGACCCCACTAACTACCTCCTCCACTGAGAATACTGGCCACGCAATCCTACTCTCTGCTTCCTATCTTTCAACCAGTTCTTAATCCATAATAATACCCTACCTCCGATTCCATGACTCTGCAATTTCTTCAGGAGTCTTTCGTGCGGCACTTTGTCAAACGCCTTCTGAAAATCCAGATATACAATATCAACCGGCTCCCCATTGTCCACATGTTTGCTTACCCCCTCAAAAAAATGCATTAGATTGGTGAGGCAAGACTTCCCTTCACTAAATCCGTGCTGACTTTGTCTCATCAGTCCATGTTTTTGTATATGCTCTGCAATTTTATTCTTAATAATAGCCTCCACCATCTTGCCCGGCACCGACGTCAGACTCACCGGTCTATAATTTCCCGGATCTCCTCTGGAACCCTTCTTAAAAATCGGAGTAACATTGGCTACCCTCCAGTCTTCCGGTACTACACTCGATTTTAGGGACAGATTGCATATTTCTAACAGTAGCTCCGCAAGTTCATTTTTTAGTTCTATTAATACTCTGGGATGAATACCATCAGGTCCCGGTGATTTACTACTCTTCAGCTTGCTGAACTGACCCATTACATCCTCCAAGGTTACAGAGAATTTGTTTAGTTTCTCCGACTCCCCCGCTTCAAATATTCTTTCCGGCACCGGTGTCCCCCCCAAATCCTCCTCGGTGAAGACCGAAGCAAAGAATTCATTTAATTTCTCCGCTACGGCTTTCTCCTCCTTGATCGCCCCTTTAACACCATTTTCGTCCAGCGGCCCAACCGACTCTTTGGCCGGTGTTTGAACACCTTGAAAATGAGAAGGTAGACAAAGCCATGAGACCGGACGGCATCCATCTCAGGATATTGAGGGAGCTCAAAGAGATTCTGGAGGGTCCTCTTAAAGATTTGTTTAATAAATCTTTGGAGACAGGAGAGGTTCTGTGGGATTGGAGAAGAGCGGATGCAGTCTCTCTTCATAAAAATGGTGACAGAAAAGAATCTGGAAACTACAGGCCGGTAAGCCTCACTTGGGTTACTGGAGAAGTAATGGAAGTGATGCTGAATTTCCTGGAATCTAATAGATTACAAGATTCAAGACAATATGATTTTACCAAAGGTAAATCATGCCAAATTAATCTGATTGAATTCTTTGACTGGATGACCAGAGAATTGGATCGAGGATGTGCTCGTGAATAAACTTGACAGGCTGAAGTTAGGACCCAAGGTAGTGAACTGGATTAGGAACTGGTTCACAGATAGACGCCAGAGGGTGGTGTTTAATGGAATTCACTCGGAAGAAGGAAAGGTGAGTAGTGGAGTGCATCAAGGATCGGAGCTGGGGCTGAATCTGTTCAATATATTTGTGAGTGACATTGCTGAAGGTTTAGAAATTAAGGTTTGCCTTTTTGCAGATGATGCCAAGGTTTGTAACAGAGTGGACACCCTGGAGGGCGTGGAAAACATGAAAAGGATCTGCAAGAATTAGAAGAATAGTCTAATTTTTTGCAATTAAAATTCAACGCAAAGAAGTGCAGAGTGACGCACTTAGGGAGTAGAAATCCAAGGGAGCTGTATGTGTTAGGCAGTGAGAGGCTGATATGCACAGACAGGAAGAGGGATCTTGGGGTGATAGTATTGGAGGATCTGAAGGCGACAAAACAGTGTGACAAGATGGTGGCCATAGCCAGAAGGATGCTAGGGTATATAGAGAGAGGTGTAACCAGCAAAAGAAAGGATTTGCTGATGCCCCAATACAAGTCACTGGTGAGGCCCCGCCTGGAGTATTGTATTCAGTTTTGGAGACCGCATCTTGCTAAGGATGTAAAAAGACTAAAAGCAGCCCAGAGGAAGGCAACAAAAATGATATTTATTTATTTATTTATTGTATTTGTATCCCACATTTTCCCACCTTTTTGCAGGCTCAATGTGGCTTACAATACATCATGAATAGTGGAAATATACTAGAAAATAGACATTTAATTTTACAGAAGGATCTTGGGCAACATGATAATGATGAAACATGGTAGTAGTGTAACAGCAGATATTGTAAGACAGTTCTGAATATATGTGGAGGAGTTGTGTGTATTCACATTGGTTGATCTTTGTGGTATGCCTTGTTAAAGAGATGGGTCTTCAGCAGTTTGCGGAAGGTCATTAGTTCGGCAATCGTTTTTAAGTTGCACAGTAATGCGTTCATAACTGTGTGCTCAAGTAGGTGAAGTTTGATGCGTGCATTGTATTTTAGACCTTTGCAGTTAAGGAAGTGCAGATCAAGGAATGTGCGGGTTGATCTTTTGGCATTCCTGGATGGTAAGTCTATCAGGTCTGACATGTAGGCTGGTGACATAGTAACATAGTAGATGACGGCAGAAAAAGACCTGCATGGTCCATCCAGTCTGCCCAAGACAAACTCATATGTGTATTCCTTACCTTGAATTTGTACCTGTCCTTTTCAGGGCACAGACCGTATAAGTCTGCCCAGCAGTATTTCCCGCCTCCCAACCACCAGTCCCGCCTCCCATCATCGGCTCTGGTACAGACCGTATAAGTCTGCCCTCCCCTATCCTAGCCTCCCAACCACCAACCCCTCTTCCCCCCACCTGCTCCGCCACCCAATTTCAGCTAAGCTTCTGAGGATCCATTCCTTATGCACAGGATTCCTTTATGCATATCCCACGCATGTTTGAACTCCGTTACCGTTTTCATCTCCACCACCTCCCGCAGGAGGGCATTCCAAGCGTCCACCACCCTCTCCGTGAAAAAATACTTCCTGACATCTTTCCTGAGTCTGCCCCCCTTCAATCTCATTTCATGTCCTCTCGTTCTACCGCCTTCCCATCTCCAGAAAAGATTCGTTTGCGGATTAATACCTTTCAAATATTTGAACGTCTGTATCATATCACCCCTGTTCCTCCTTTCCTCCAGGGTATACATGTTCAGGTCAGCAAGTCTCTCTTCATACGTCTTGGAATGCAAATCCCATACCATCCTCATAGCTTTTCTTTGCATCTCCATGGATGATTTTGTGAACTAGGGAGCATATTTTGAACGTGATGCGTTCTTTAAGTGGGAGGCAGTGTAATTTTTCTCGTAGGGGCTTAGCACTTTCATATATGGGGCTTGCACCAAAAGACATATGAGAAAAATCTGGAAGACCTGAATATGTATACCCTAGAGGAGAGGAGGGACAGGGGAGATATGATATAGATGCTTAAATACTTGAAAGGTATGAATGTAAAAACAAATATTTTCTAGAGAAGGGAAATTGGTATAACTAGAGGACATGAATTGAGGTTACTGGGTGGTAGACTTAGGAGTAATGTCAGGAAATTCTTTTTCTCAAAGAGGGTAGTTGATACCTGGAATGCCCTCCTGAGGGAGGTGGTGGAGAAAAAAAACAGTGACGGAATTCAAAACGGCATAGGATGAACGCAGAGGATCTCTAATTAGAAAATTAATGGTATAAAAAAAACCCCAATACTTAAAGGGTTGCATATGTATTTGCATGTCAAGTGGTGCTTAGATGGCGACTCTGGCTGTAAAGATTAAGGCCGGTGCCGGGCAGGCTTGTAATGTCTGGGCCCTTCATATGGCAATCCGGTTTAGGATGGGCTGGAGAGTGCTTCGACGGATACTCCAGTAATTTGGACCATGAGGACAGTGCCAGGCAGACTTTTACGGTCTGAGTCTCGCAATTGACAAGACGGATTTGGATAGGTTGGAGTGGGCTTTAATGGCAACTCCAGTAGTTGGAACTTAAGGACAGAACTGGGTGGACTTCTATGGTCTATTGCCCAGAAACACCAAAGAAAGATCATGATCAAGTATATAATATCACGTTCATTGTTGATTTAATCATGAATTGATAATGAATGTGACTGTTGGGCAGACTGGATGGACCGTTGAGGTCTTTATCTGTCATCACATACTGTATTATTGGGATGCACTGGGCGGGGCTTCACACCATTTAAGGGAGAAACTGAGGGGGGGGGGGTGCCCTAAAAAATTGTTAAAGCCCTTCCCTTACCGATTCCCTTAGTGAATCGGTAAGGAACGGGCAAGTGAGCTCGTTGTAGCTCACTTGCATTCTCTATTCCATCGGTAAACAGTCGGCCAGTCGGCCGGTCGAGCATGCACATAGCAGCCAAGCGTTATGCTGGCTGCTATGCGCATGCCAAGGACGTCCTTTATGGACATCCTTCACTCAAAAAAAAAAAAGTTAGCAGCACGTCTGATCCCGCTGCACAAGGGCTTAGCTGCCCCCAGCACCGTCTCTGGTTTCCTGCCTGTGCATCTCTGTGACTACTCCTTGCCCCGCTCCCTCTCCGTCTGTGACGGTCTCTTTCTCTCGCTTGATCCCTCCCTTCCTCCTGCCCCCGGTGTTCTGGCTCGCTCCCTCCCTCCCTCCCTCCCTCCCTCCCTCCGTGTGTGATCCAGTCGGCTGCCCAGAACTTTCAGCCTGTTAGCGGCTGCTGTAACAGGAGAGATCGCTCTAGTCCGGGATCCAAGAAGAAGGCACAGCTCCCTCCTCCAGGTCTCTCTTAGCCAATCAGAGCGCGTTTAGCTAAACGCACTGTGATTGGCTGAGAGAGACCTGGAGGAGGGGCATAATCGAGCACCCTTGAAAAAAAGCCCATCCTGCTCGTCAGGGACGTCCTTCTAAAGTGCCTAACAAGGACGTCCCTGACGAGCACCCCCGGAGGTCCATAGCAGAAAACCCTCCAACACTGATCCAGCAGTAGTACAGAGTGACCACAACCCCCCTCCCCCCCCTCCGTTTTATGACTGTGATGAAGTGCCCCCTCCCCCCCCCCTTCTGTGTGTGTGTGTACAGGAAATGAGTGCTGTGTTAGGGCTCTGCTGCTGCTGTCTTCCTCCTGAGCTGTAAATGACTTCCAAAAAGAATGTCTTTGGAGTGGGTTTTTTTTT
This sequence comes from Microcaecilia unicolor, assembly GCF_901765095.1. Lineage (NCBI taxonomy): Eukaryota > Metazoa > Chordata > Amphibia > Gymnophiona > Siphonopidae > Microcaecilia > Microcaecilia unicolor. The sequence goes on along the minus strand of NC_044036.1, from coordinate 322,870,509 downwards.
TTTACAGGTGAAGGACATCCAAAAAGGACGTTCCTGACGACACTTTTTTTTCTTCCGATTCTTTCCTTTGCCCCAACGAGAGGTGTAGACCATCCGTTAGGTTTTCCACGGTATGGGGATCGGAAAACGGTAGTGCATCTCATTATAATAGCCTTGCAATAGCCTTTGGATCATCTGCATTCCGTTTTCGTTAGCTGCTACCGTGATCGGAAAATGGCTCGGAGAAGCCTTTAGTGAATGCCAGGGTTTACTACTTGCTCGTTAATGGCTCGTTAAGTTTAGTGCATCTGGCCCTGAGTGACTGTGTTTGTTGGATCTCCCTTCCACACCCTCGCCCACACCTCTACAGAGATCTTTTATCAAAGTATATAAACTATCTTGCAGAGACCTGCAAACGTACTACATGGATATATGTTGTATTTGCTATTATTGTATATCAACTGGTTTCCAGATCTGAAGTTTTCATGTTCATCAGCCAATAGATTAGACAGAGAAGTCTGTTTTTATTAGCATTTGGAATCAAAGCCAATAGAAAAAAAATTTCTAGTCAGGTCTGCAGGTAATTGCAATTGACTGCAGCTTGAGTCTCAGAACTAAAGGTTGCTGATCTTGCAGTACAAAAACTATTTCCAGCTGTGGACAATTAACAAGCTCAGTAGACCAATAAAAAGTGCAAACCTCTACTTCCAAAAGAAGTTAATTCAACTGCAGGCAAAGTTTTTGACAACTATATAATTACATGGACCATAAATTACACCTGGTAATCACCTTGTTTATAATTCTATGCCCTATAAATTAGTAGGCTCTCCTGCTTATAATCGAACGAGAATAACGCCCAAGTTCCGACCTAAATCGGGAGATGGGCGTTTATCTCACAAAAACGAATAACGCGGTATAATCAAAAGCCGAATTTGGGTCGCTTTCAACTGCACTCCGTCGCGGATGCGGACAAAGTGGACGGGGGCGTGTCGAAGGCGTGTCGAAGGAGGAACTGGGGCGTGGTTATCGGGCGAACAGAGATGGGCGCCCTTCGCCGATAATGGAACAGTTTTGAGCTAGAATTTAGGACACTTTTCCTGGACCCTGTTTTTTTACGAATAAGGCCCCCAAAAGTGCCCTAAATTACCAGATGACCCCCAGAGGGAGTCGGGGATGACCTCCCCTGACTCCCCCAGTGGTCACTAACCCCCTCCCACCACAACAAATGATGTTTCACAACTTTTTACTTTCACCCTCAAATGTCATACCCTCCTCCCAAGCAGCAGTATGCAGGTCCCTGGAGCAGTTGTTAGGGGGTGCAGTGGACGTCAGGCAGGTGGACCCAGGCCCATCCCCCCCCCTACCTGTTACAATTGTGCTGCTTAATGCTATTAGTCGTCCAACCCCCCCCAAACCCACTGTACCCACATGTAGGTGCCCCCCTTCACCTCTTAGGGCTATAGTAATGATGTAGACTTGTGGGCAGTGGGTTTTGAGGGGGATTTGGGGGGCTCAACACCCAAGGGAAGGGTGCTATGCACCTGGGAGCTCTTTTACCTTTTATTTGTTTTTTGTAAAAGTGCCCCCTAGGGTGCCCGGTTGGTGTCCTGCCATGTGAGGGGGACCAGTGCACTATGAATCCTGGCCCCTCCCACGAACAAATGCCTTGGATTTATTCGTTTTTGAGCTGGGCGATTTCATTTTCCATTATCGCTGAAAAGCAAAATCGCCCAGCTCACACCTTGACGAATAAAACATGGGCGTCTTTTTCTTTTAAAAAATACGATCCGCCCCGCCCCTTCACGGACCCGTTCTCGGAGATTAACGCCCATGGAGATAGGCGTTTCTGTTCCATTATGCCCCTCATAATAAATTTCGATGTATGTCATGCCACATTATCATCACTACTAAACGTTCTCTTGATCAATATTATTATGCTTTCTTGGCTTTCTTAGTTTATTCTTCTAAATGAGAAAAGTGCAAAAAAAAATCATGTTCTACTTTTAGAATCAAAAAAGGACTGGACTGTTTGGAAAATTGAGGTGGCAGTAAGGGCTCCCGTGTTAACCCAGTGGTAACTGTGTATCGTGCAGCACTGCCTGAATACCGCTGGGCACTCTCCGGCGCTACGAAAATAAATACACTTTTGTAGCATCAGAAATGATGGCACACTAGAGGTGGGAGGCCCGGCGGTACTTCCTGTATAGCGAGCGGTAAGCTTGCGTTGGGCTTACCGCCGCTTAGTAAAAGGAGTCTTTAGCTCTTCCCTGTTAGTGGAGTAAGTAGTACATATTTTGGTTCCTTGCAGTGCCGTAGCGATGGCGGCTGACACCCGGGGCGGTTCGCCGCTGCGCACCCCCCCAGGTGCAGCACAGCGCACCTCCCGGAGCGCACCCCCCCCCCCGAGCGCATTCTTACCAAAGGGGATGGCGGGAGGGCCGCTGCACCCCGAGTGCACGTCGCTGGGAGCTGCGTCGGCTCCGCTGGTTCCCTGCTCTCTCTGCCCCGGAACAGGAAGTAACCTGTTCCGGGGCAGAGAGAGCAGGGAACCAGTGGAGTCGACACCCTCCCAGCGGCGTGCATTCGGGGCGGACCGCCCTACCGTTCCCCCCGCCCCCTTCCTACGCCACTGGTTCCTTGAATGTTATTTTTCCTTTTGATATATTTCTATTATTGTACTTTGCTTGCCCCATCCTTGGCCACCTTTAAATCTAGACTGAAAGCCCATCTCTTTAACATTGCTTTTGACTCATAACCACTTGTAACCACTCGCCTCCACCTACCCTCCTCTCTTCCTTCCTGTACACATTAATTGATTTGATTTGCTTACTTTATTTATTTTTTGTCTATTAGATTGTAAGCTCTTTGAGCAGGGACTGTCTTTCTTTTATGTTTGTGCAGCGCTGCGTATGCCTTGTAGCGCTATAGAAATGCTAAATAGTAGTAGTAGTATTGGCTTGTATGATTTGACAGCAGTGCTGTCTTTATACGGTTCAGCTTAAGTAGGCTAGGGCTGAATATCGAACCTAACTGCATAAGTTTAGCGGCCAACCTAAAAATGTATATTTCATGCCAGTGCCCGGACATGACCTGGCATTGAATGTCTGGGAATACAGCCAGTGGCAGACATAAAAATGCTGACCACGGCCGGCTGAGCATCAGCCGGTATGTTTATATGTGTTTATAAGATTTTGCCTGGCGTGCTGTGCTTAACACATTTTCTAGGCGTGTTAAGCGCACAGGAGGTTGTTGGCCAGAGTGTTTTGAGTTTTTGTTTATTTGTTTTGGGTTTTTTTTCAGATTGATACATATGTGTGAACCATGGATACACACATTCAAAAATAGATTTCTTTGGTTCTGGGTGGAATTTCTTGTTTTACAAGCCACTGGAATTCAAAAGGAAAAAAAAACAAATTATATCATTAATGACAAAGGGACAAACATGCACCTGGATGTAGGTTTTGGCCAAAAGTTAGAAAAATCAAAAACATGAAAAACAGGGGTCTGTGCTAGGACCGCTGCTTTTTAACATATTTATAAATGATCTAGAAAATGGCGTAGCCACGGGTGGGCCGGGGCCCACCCACATAGGGTTCAGGCCCACCCAATGGAAGCACATGTTTAGCGGTAGCTGGTGGGGATCCCAAGCTCTGTCAGCTGAAGACTTCCCCCTGATGGTAATGAAAATGCTGCTCTCCACAATACTGGCACCTGCGCATGCTCAGTTTTCAGCGCATGCCTGCTGCAGACTACCAAGGTGGAGAGAAGCATTTTCCCACCAGCTGAGATATTTTTTTGGTAATGGGGAGGGGGGGGGGGGAGAGAACATTTGCTGCCCACCTACTTCTTGCCTAGGCCCACCCAAAATCTGCTGTCTGGCTACGCCTTGCTAGAAATAGGAATAACTAGTGAGGTAATTACATTTGCTGATGACACAAAGTTATTCAAAGTTGTTAAATCGCAAGAGGATTGTGAAAAATTGCAAGAGGTCCTTAAGAGATTGGGAGACTGAGCATCCAAATAGCAGATGACATTTAATGTCAGCAAATGCAAAGTGATGCCTGTGGGAAAGAGGAACCCAAACTATAGTTACGTGATGCAATGTTCCACATTAGGAGTCACCACCCAGAAAAAGGATCTAGGTGTCACTGTTGATGATACGTTGAAACCCTCTGCTCATTGTGCAGCGGCGGCTAAGGAAGCAAATAGAATGTTAGGAATTATTAGGAAAGGAATCGAAAAGAAAACTGAGAATGTTATGATGCCTTCGTATCGCTTCATGGTGCGACCGCACCTCAAATACTGTGTGCAGTTCTGGTCACCACATCTCAAAAAAGATGTAGTGGAATTAGAAAAGGTACAGAGAAGGGCAACAAAAATGATAAAGGGGATGGAACGACTTCCCTATGAGGAAAGGCTAAAGCAGCTAGGGATCTTCAGCTTGGAGAAAAGATGGCTGATTGGTGATATGATAGAAGTCTGTAAAATAATGAGTGGAGTGGAACAGGTAGACATGAGTCACTTGTTTACTCTTTCCAAACATACTAAGACTAGGGGGCACACAATGAAGCTACAAAGTAGTACATTTAAAACAAATCAGAGAAAATATTTCTTCATTCAATGAGTAATTAAACTCTGGAATTTGTTGCCAGAGAATGTGGTAAAAGCAATTAGCTTAGCAGGGTTTAAAAAAGGTTTGCATAATTTCCTAAAAGTCCATAAGCTATTGTTAAGATGGACTTGGGAAAATCCACTGCATATTCTAGGATAAGCAGCATAAAATCTGTTTTGCTATTCTGGGATCTTGCCAGGTATTTGTGACCTGGATTGGCCACTGTTGGAAACAGGGATACCAAGCTTGATGGACCTTCAATCTGTCCCAGTATGGCAATACTTATGTTCTTAAATCAAATATTTTGAGAAGAAGAAAGAATGAAAAAAGAAACATGTGGCTCTTTGTTGGACTTTTGATATTTCATGTGCTGTAGTTGGTCCTTTAAACTTTGACAGTCAGATCTTCTGAGGTAGAATATGAAGCACAGTGAATAAGAAAGAGTGCTCTTAAATTCAGAGCAAGGAATTGCACTGTGCAACATCATACAGTCCCTCACATTTTTAGGGGTGATATTCAGCTGGTGGCAGTTAGAGTTTTTCTAAAAGTTACTTGCTGCTGGCTGAATTAAGCTCCAATATTCGGTGCTGACCCCTATCCTGGTATCGGCATTGAATATCTGGGTATGGCAGTGCCTCCGGGAGTTACCAGGTGCTGATGATATTCAGCAGAAGAGACTGGATAGATGTGGTGACCAGAACTGCACACAGTATTTGAGGTGCAGTCGCACCATGGAGCGATACGAAGGCATCATAACATTCTCAGTTTTCTTTTCGATTCCTTTCCTAATAATTCCTAACATTCTATTTGCTTCCTTAGCCGCCGCTGCACAATGAGCAGAGGGTTTCAACGTATCATCAACAGTGACACCTAGATCCTTTTTCTGGGTGGTGACTCCTAATGTGGAACATTGCATCACGTAACTATAGTTTGGGTTCCTCTTTCCCACAGGCATCACCTGGTTAAATAAGGGCAGCATTTTTGTTGTCGTGAGTATCAGTAGTGCCCAGATAACTTACAGCTCTGCCTCAGCTCTGCCCCAACTCCAACCCAGCTCTGCCCTAACTCCAGCTCCACCCCAGTTCTGCCCAAGCTTCACCCCAGCTCCCCAACTCTGCCCCATGTCCACCCTAACCCCACCCCAGCTCCTCCCAATTCTGCCCCAGTTCTGCTCTAGCCCTGCCCCAACTCCATCCCAGCTTCCCCAACTCTGCCCTAGCTCTGCCCCAAACTCCAGTCCAGCTCCCCCCAATCCTAACTCAGCTCCACCCACAACTCTATCCCAGCTCTGCCCCAGTTCTGCTCCAGCTCTACTCCAACTCTGCCAGAACTAACAGCAGCTGCTTCATCCTGAGTGTGTGTGTGTGTAGGGGGGGGAGGGGTGGCAGCGGCCGTGCCTCGGGCCCAGCTCTGTCTCTCGGTGGCCCTGACACATGAGATTTTATTTTGAAATCCCCATGGGTATTTCAATGGACTTTTTGGTATGTATGGGTGGAGTTAGAGGCTGGGGAGAAATTGTGAGGGAAGATAGGAGTAAGGGGAAGGGGAACAGGGGGTACCTCTAGAGCACGGGTTCTCAAGTCAGTCCTCAGGACACCCAGCCAATTAGGTTTTCAGGATACCCACAATGAATATGCATGAGATAAGTTTACAGTGAATGCAGATTTATGTCATGCATACTCATTGTGGATATCTTGAAAACCAGACTGGCTTGGTGTGTCCCGAGAACTGGGTTGAGAATGCTTGCTCTAGAGGCAGGCAAATCAGAGGTGCAGTCTGGGTGATACATCTATGGAAGCCAGTATTACAAGAGACATGACCAAGAGAAAAAAATACAGCAGTGCACTGTGGAGGAAATAGTGTAATGGAGTGGGAAAGAAGGGTGGCCAGAATAGACTTGGAGGCAAGATAATAAGGAAGAAACACTGCACTGCAAGACTAACTCTCAATAACTTTAGAGATGCTGATCATCTACAGGCAGCTCAGAAGCGGATGAGCCATGACTAATTTATTCATTCTGGAAGCAGCTGTGGGATTGACTGGAGGCTCTGGGGATATTTCCAGAATTTGCATTGATTCCTGCAGTAACAGAATCGTATAATTGGTAGAGTTTGAAATGCCTTTGAAGGCCTCCACTTCTCATACTACTACGATGTATTATTTCTATAGCGCTACTAGACAGGCACTGTACACATAGGAAGAAGAGAAAGTCCCTGCTCGACAGAATTTACAATCTAGTCAAGGCAAACAGGGCAAATAAGAGATTAGGGAGTTTTACTTATTATCAAAAATGATTGAAACAACATGGGTATAGCAAGAGAATAAGGACTTTTAGACTGAATTTGAATAGTGCCAAAGAGCCAACACTAGAATGCAAGAGTCCCTTGGGTGCCCTGAGCAAACACATTTATCTTATTGTAGCAGTAGCGTACCAAGGGCGGGGCAGTAGGGGTGGTCTACCCCGGGTGCAGGCAGCAAAAGAGTGCACGGAGCAATCATGTAGCTGTCAGCTCCGCTGGTCCCCTGTCCCCTCTGATGTTACTTCCTGTTCCAGGGCAGGGGACCGGCAGAACTGACAGCAGCGTAACTGCTCCGTGCACCCCTTTGCTAGAAGGAAGGGTGGTGGAGGTGATATACTTCTGTGTGTGGGGGTGATGCTGTTCAGGGGGTGGGGGGTGATGCATCTCGGGGGTAGGGGCACAACACACTTTGAGTGGGGGGCGCAGCGATGACCTGCCCTAGGTGGCAAGCAAGCTAGGTACACCACTGCATTGTAGCAAAAGAAAAGCTGTTTTTGGTCCAATGGATTTGCCATAGCACCTGAGGAATTGGGCGCTACTTTATTTCCAGTACAAAAAATGCTCTGGAATTGGCCTGGAAAATACCATATATTTAAATGGTGTTTTACCAAAGAGCAGTAAAATTGGCCTTAGCGGGTCCTTCCACAGGTCAGTTCCACATGCTAAAGTCATTTTTACCACTAGGATAAAATGGCCGCTTTTTCTATTTTTTTAATTAATGGCCACACGCTAATTTTTCCATTAGTGCATGAGCCTCTACCAACCACCCATTATGTAGGCAGTAAGGGCTCATGTGCTAACCATGTGCTAATCGGTTAGCACATGGCAATGTAGCTGCGCTAACCGATTAGTGCACAACATGCTCATTCTACACCACCAGACCCGCCCCCAGCCCAGTGAGCCGATCCCAGAATTACTGAAGGATGCCTGAGTAAGGCATTATATGCTGTGGTTAACACGCATTAGTGCTTACCACAGCTTGGTAAAAGGGCCCTTTAATGAGAAAAAACAGTAGAAAGCTTTGATAAAACTGCCTCTGTTTACTGAATATTGTCTACTGATAATTAATGAGGTTTAACACAGTGGAAGCGTGTACCAAACTTTGGACATGTCTGTTAACATAGTAACATAGTAAATGACGACAGATAAAGATCTGTAGGGTCCATCCAGTCTGCCCAACAAGATAAACTCATTTTACATGGTATGCGATACTTTATATGTATACTCGAGTTTGATTTGTCCTTGCCTTTCTCAGGGCACAGACCGTAGAAGTCTGCCCAGCACTGTTCTTGCACTAAGTCCTGAAGATTCTGGAATCCTAAAGAGTTACAAGAATCCGGAATTCCAATTAGTAGCAACATTCCATGTAGAACCCCAAAGAGTAACATGGTAGCATAGAAAAATGACGGCAGATAAAGACCTGTATGGTCCATCCGGTCTGCCCAACAAGATAAACTCATTTTACATGGTATGTGATACTTTATACTCAAGTTTCATTTGTCCTTGCCTTTCTCAGGATACAGACCGTACAAGTCTGCCCAGCACAGTTCCTGTACTAAAAGTTTTGAAGCTAATGTCGAAGCCCCTTAAAATTTACACTCCAGCCCATCCCTATCTATTCAGTCACGATCAGGGCATAGACCGTAGACGTCTGCCCAGCACCGGTTTTGCTTCCCAATTACTGGCGTTGCCACCCAATCTCCCCTAAGATTCCGTGGATCCATTCCTTCTAAACAGGATTCCTTTGTGTTTATCCCACACATGTTTGAATTCCATTACCGTTTTCATCTCCACCACCTCCTGCGGGAGGGCATTCCCCTTTATCCACCACCCTCTCTGTGAAAAAAATATTTCCTGACATTGCTCCTGAGTCTGCCCTGTTCTGAGCAGAGGTGATGCTGGTGTCCCGGCAAGCTGTGTTCAGTTTCTGCAGCCATGGTTGCTCATTCTGATATGGTTAGATTAGTAGAAAAGGTGATTTTTTTTTTCTCCATTGCTTACATCCTCCAGCAATCCTAGACCATGGTATGATATCAGAAGTGAAAAAAGGATGCATGTTGTTTTATTTAATAATACATTGCAGGAGGGCAAGTGCATGAACAAAAAGACTGTTGCAAAGCACAAAAATTTCGGCTGTGAAGCGTGCGGCAGTGCTGGGTAAACTTAACACAGGAGGATCAAGAGACAGAGTTTAAAATTCCTTTTCAATTCAACTTCAAGCCTTGTTCAAAAGACGGAAGAAGAATTACAGTCAGACTGATCTCTCATGTACTAAAGGGAATTCTTTTTTCATGCCTAGAACAGCAGAACAAGGGACTTATCACATTAAAGCTTGTTTTCAAAGATAACAATGAAAGGGAAAAGTACTTCTGTATCCCTGTGTCCATGGTTACACGCCCCTTGCATGCGTAAATGCAGAGAAAATTAGCACTGAAGTGCATTCGCAGACTAAGACCTATTCTACCAGAGGTCGCAATGGTGTTATGCTCCTGGATTCTATATAAGGCATCCAAATTTGGGTATGCTCCTGAGGTGCACATGCAAATTAATTGAATAACGAGCTTATAACCATCAATAACGGGGTTCTGACAACCAATTGAAGTTAATTGGCACCCATTACCATGCGCCATTCTAGAGGGCAGTGCACTAACTCCTATTGCAGAGGGGGCGTGGCCATAGGAGGGGCATGGGCATGTCAGGGGCGTTCCACAAAGTAGTGCGCGTAGTAATGCTGAGTCAGTGCAACCAACTTGGGCGCCAACATTTACACCAGGTTTCAACAGGCGTAAACTTTGGACATAGGAATCAGTGCTAAGCCCTTTATGGAATTTTATTTATTTATTTTTATTTTTTTTAGTTATTTGTTACATTTGTATCCCACCTTTTTGCAGGCTCAATGTGGCTTACATATTACTGTTAATGGCATTAGCCGGTTCCGGTCTGAACAAATACAAGGTATGAATGAATACAAGGTGATATTTTGGTAGATAAGGTACATGTATGGTAGGTACAATTGGGGGAACTTAGAGGGGGAGAGGGGGAGGAAGAGTCAGGTAATGTCCATTACGGTCTTTGGTTATATTGTGTCGCAGGTGTCCAGGTATTATTTTATGTTGGGTCGGTGAGGTATGCTCTTCTGAACAGGACTGTCTTTAGTGCTTAGCACTGATCTTTTCTGGCGTCCAGCCCTTAGTATGTAACTGCAAGGAGGCATATAGATGGGCAGAGCATGGGTGGGTGGGGCATACACATAGGAGCCCTTTTACCAAGCTGCGCTAGCGGTGGCAGCCATTTTTGCTGCACTGCCAGGGCGCATTTTACCGCAGCAGGTAAAAATGGCCAAAAATGAAATGGCAATGAGGTAACTTCGCACTTGCCGTGCAGCTATCACTGCCCATTGAGGTGGTGATAAGGGCGCCCACACTAACTCAGCAGCAACCAGGCAGGCGTGTGGCAATGCCCGATTACCGCTGGGTAATCCCCTGCGGAAATATTTTTCAAATATTTCTGCTAGCGTCAGACATAGGAGCCAGCTCTGTGGGTGCTGTGGGTGCATGAGCACCCCCAATATTGATCAAATTCTTCGACTGTCCAAGGATGGGGTAATATTCATTGGATTTAGCACCCCCAATAATCTTATGGCGCCAGAAATGCTGCACGCTGGGGTGGAACTACCGCTGGCACCCATGTTGGGCCATGTTGCGCATGTAACCAAAAACCACACCCACAATCCACCCTGAACTACCCATGACCCTCCCGTTTCCACATCCTCTATTTCGGTGTTCACGTAAAATCTAGATGTGTATCACGTGCCTAAATTTATGTGCATACATCTTAATTGATTCCAGTTAGCACTAATAAATGCTTGTTAAAAAGTCAATTATTGGCACTAATTGGCTCATTATTCAATTAAATTGGGTGCCAATTGGGTGCACACCCAAATTTACACACATAAGTTTTGGTGAATTTTATAAAATTAGGAGGTTGGTTCACAGCTCAAACCCTACATTGGACTTGAGATAAAAAGGTAGACATGTAGCTGCCTATAAAACAGATGGCAATTTGTGATAGCGTAAGCAGGGGCGGCCTGATCATTAGACAATCTTCAGTGGTGGCAACTCGGAGGGTGGCTTTGCAGCATTTCACCTCGTCATGGCGGCAGCAATTTCCATACGCTGCCCTACCGCCACTGGCACCCACCTCTTCCCTTTACTACGGCCGCCTCTCTGAAGTAACTTCCTGTTTCATCAGAGGATCAGGCAGCTTCAGTAAAGGGAAGAGGTGGGTACCAGCAGCGGCAGGGCAGCCTTTGGGAATCGCTGTCGCTGCCGGGTTTGAAACATCACCATGACAAGGTAAAACTCCCTGGGGGGGTGGCGGCGGCATCTCAGCCCAGGGGGGGGGGGGGGCAAGTCAGCTCCGCCTCAGATGGCATCTTGCCTTGGGCTGGCCCTGAGCATAAGAGTTCTGTTTTAAAATATAATGATATATGCACACAGAAATTCAAGGTGAATAACTTATTATGAGTGCTAAGCTATGAAATGACACCCATCAAACTGCTGCTAATGTAACGGAAACATGTCACACAGAGTGGCTAATGCAAATGAAATATTTTGCAAACTGGTTATCTCTTCACTCCTATTAAGCACAGCAGGGCACCTGTCTTGTTCTTGGTAATGTCAAAGGGAAAGAAGCTTGAAAGCAAGTGTGCAGGAAGTCAGCAAAAAGAATCAATGAAATTTGACTGAGAGGGTCTTAAAGGCCACACCCTGGACATACACAACAAAGGGGTCATAGTAACATAGTAAATGACGGCAGATAAAGACCTTTATGGTCCATCCAGTCTGCCCAACAAAATAAACTCATTTTACATGGTATGTGATACTTTATATGTATACCCGAGTTTGATTTGTCCCTGCCTTTCTCAGGGCACAGACCGTAGAAGTCTGCCCAGCACTGTTCTTGCAATAAAAGTTCTGAAGATTCTGGAACTCTAAAGAATTACAAGATTCCAGAATCCCAATTAGTAGCAACATTCCATGTAGAACCCCAAAGAGTAACATAGTAACATAGAAAAATGACGGCAGATAAAGACCTGTACGGTCCATCCAGTCTGCCCAACAAGATAAACTCATTTTACATGGAATGTGATACTTTATATGTATACCCGAGTTTGATTTGTCCCTGCCTTTCTCAGGGCACAGACTATAGAAGTCCGCCCTGCACCGGTTTTATTCTCCAAATACCAGCGTCACCACCCAGTGTCTGCTAAGAAGCCATAGATCCATTCCTTCTAAACAGGATTCCTTTGTGTTTATCCCACGCATGTTTGAATTCCATTACTGTTTTCATCTCCACCACCTCCCGCGGGAGGGCATTCCATGTATCCACCACCCTCTCCGTGAAAAAATACTTCCTGACATTACTCCTGAGTCTGCCCCCCTTCAACCTCAATTCATGTCCTCTAGTTCTACCGCCTTCGTATCTCAGAAAAAGGTTCATTTGCGGATTAATACCCTTCCAATATTTGAAGGTCTGTATCATGTCACCCCTGTTTCTCCTTTCCTCCAAGGTATACATGTTCAAGTCGGCAAGTCTCTCCTCATTCGGTTTACAACGCAAATCCCATACCATTTTTGTAGCATTCCTTTGCACCGCTTCCAGTCTTTTTACATCTTTAGCCATATACGGCCTCCAAAACTGAACACAATACTCCAAGTGGGGCCTCACCAATGACTTGTAGAGGGGCATCAACACCTCCTTTCTTCTGCTGGTTATACCCCTCTCTATGCAGCCTAGCATCCTTCTAGCCACGGCCATCGCCTTATCACATTGTTTCTTCACCTTCATATCGTCCGACACCAACACCCCAAGGTCTCTTTCCTGAGTCGAGCTTGCTAATCTCTCCCCTCCAATTCGGTATCTCTCTTTTGGGTTTCTACACCCCAAATGCATCACTCTGCACTTTTTGGCATTAAATGTTAACTAATTTCAAACATGTGCTCCAGACAACATTTCTCTGAGTCCTTTTAATAAGCTGTGGTGAGCTTTAACGGGTGCTTACCACAGCTTAAAATGCCTTATTGCGGGGCACGTTCAGGCATCCTGTGGTAATTTTGGTTTCGCTGGGGGTGGGTCTGCTGTGTGCTAACTGATTAGCTCGTGGTGAGCATGTGAGCCAGCAGTAGGTGCTCACGTGCTAATTGACATGCACTGATTGGAAAATTAGCGTGTAGCCATTAATAGAAACATTCAGAAATTCGGCCATTTTACCCATGCAGTAAAAATTACCATAGATTGCGGGAATGGCCCGCATAAGCATGTGCAAAGAGTTTGGTAAAAGAGCCTCAAATTATGTTAACTTTCTATAGAAATCTGTACCTAATGAGGAACACAATCCCAACAATTGAAATTCTCCCTTATTAATATATCCGTTCCTTCATTTGATTAGTTTAATGCCAAAAAAACATACAATCTTAACCAAGTTATTTTTACAAGTTTTCCTAGAAAATAGTAATTAGTAAGATGAATTTCCAATGTAGGAATACACCCAGGAAGAATTCTGCAATTTATTTTTTCTTAATTTAGCTAACACAAATTATATAGCTCTATAGAAGAAATTTCACTAGAGATTTGGAAGCCTACGCACAAAAGCTTAGCAAGTATGAAAAAGGCTGTTGAGTTTGTACAAAAAGAAGCATGCTATGCATTAAAAGTCATACCCTTGGATACTATATAGGTTACTCAAAGTTGGAAACGCAGAGCAGATGCGTGTGCAAATTAATTAGTTAACGAGGTGTTAACAATCAATAATTAGTGTTACTTGGAAGAGCATTTTCAAAAGAAATGTCTGTTGGAATTTGGACATCTTTGTAAAACGTCCAAATTCGGAGGCAGGGAAAAGGTCATTTTCGAAAAAAGATGGACATCCATCTTTGTGTTCAAAAATACCATGGACGTCCTTGGATTTGGACGTCTTTGATTTTCACCCATTTTCGAAACCAAAAACTTCCAAGTCTAAAACGTCCAAATTCAAGCCATTTGGACATGGGAGGAGCCAGCATTTGTAGTACACTGGTCCCCCTGACATGCCAGGACAGCAATCGGGCACCCTAGGGGGCACTGCAGTGGACTTCATAAAATGCTCCCATGTACACAGCTCCCTTACCTTGTGTGTTGAGCCCCCCAAAACCCACTACTCCTAACTGTACTCCACTACCATAGCCCTTACGAGTGAATGGGGGCACCTATATGTGGGTACAGAGGGTTTGTGGTGGGTTTTGGAGGGTTTGATGTTTCCTCCACAATTGTAATAGGTAGGGGGGGTATGGGCCTGGGCCCACCTGTCTTAAGTGCACTGCACCTACTACGAAACTACTCCAGGGACCTGCATGCACTGTCATGGACCTGAGTATGACATCTGAGGCTGGCATAGAGGCTGGCAAGTAATATTTTTAATCATGTTTTTTGAGGGTGGGAGGGGGTTAGTGACCACTGGGGGAGTAAGGGGACGTCATTCCCGATTCCCTCCAGTGGTCATCTTGTCATTTCGGACACCTTTTTGTGCCTTATTCGTAAAAAAAACAGGTCCAGGTGAAAACGTCCAAGTTTTAGTCATGGACGTCTTTGCTTTTTTCCATTATGGCTCAAAGACGTCCAAGTCTTAGGAACCCCCAAGTCCTGCCTTGAACATGCCTCCGATACGCCCCCTTGAGATTTGCACGTCCTTGCGACGGACTTCTGACAAAGACGTCCAAAATCGGGTTCCGATTATACCGATTTGGACGTCTCTGTGAGAAGGACGTCCAAGTGACAATTTATGTCACTTTTTGAATGTCCATGTCTTTCGAAAATGAGCCTGTTGGTCTCCTTATGCACGTCTATATTTAGTGTACAGGGTCCATTACTTTGGAACCATTTGCTGACTTTTTTGAGGTTGGCGACTTCATGATATTTTTAAATGATTACTTAAAACACATTTTTTTCAAGAATCTTTTGGTGTTACTTCATGATTTAGTTTTAATTTTGAATTGGTGCAGCTAACAGTGTTTGGAGGGTATTCGCTGGGGCCTGGAACTTAGCATTCAGATGTTTGTATTTTGAATTTAATATTTTGATAATGGTTTGTTTGTCTGGTTATTGTTGTTCTTCTTTCCGGTTATTAGTTGGCATTCTTTTATATTGATTTTATGGATTTTATTATTAATCTGTACTCCGCTTAATGGATTTCCCAAGCGGTTTATCAAATAAAAAAATCTTGAACATATCATTGTGATATAATTTGTGCCCCATTGATTACTCTCCTTCCACCAGGTCTTTGAGATGCTTATTATATTGGAAGGGGGAGTTAAAGTTTAATAAAATTTGATATACTGTTCTATCCAATCAGGCTAAGTGATTCACAAGTGGTATAATAAATCAACCAAGAGAAAAGAGAGCCATTTAGGGACATGAAAGAACAAAGCACAGAGCGCCCCTCACATAAACAATAAGGGGCCCTTTTACTAAGCCATATAAGCATCTACGTGCACCCAATGTGCGCCAAAATGGAGTTACCAACTGACTACCATGCAGCTCTTGCGGTAATTTCATTTTTGGTGCGTGTCCAATTCGTGCATCTGAAAAATAATTTTTATTTTCAGACACGCAAATCTGATGCGCATCAAGTGGCATTTGACATGCCTAGGTCATTTCCACCCGGTTACCGCGTGAGTGTTTAACGCTAAGTCAATAGCTGGTGGTAAGGTCTTAGACACAAAATGGACGCACGACAATTTTCATTTTGCCGCATGTCCATTTTCGTCAAAAAGAAAAAAAAGGCATTTTTTGCAGGTGCGCTGAAAAATGATTCTGTTCTTGCCCAAAATACGTGCCTACAGTACCGCAGGCCATTTTTCAGTGCACCTTAGTAAAAGGACCCCTAAATCAAGTCTAATTTTCAAGTTTATTAAGAAATTTCTATCCTGCCCGTCAAATAGATGTCTGGGCGGCTTGCATGCTAAAAGTACATAGAAATTAAACAAATAATGTATAATATAATATAACACAAAATTAGATGATGACAAGACATGACCAAAAGGGAAGAAGGGTAGAACTACACTGTAGGGAGAACAGGAGGGAAGAGAAATGGGTTTAGGAAGAGCTTCAATACTGTTCAGCCAATCTAGTTCAGCCATCGTGGGATAAGACGGAGAAGTTGAGTATGCATCTGTGAAAAGGAAGGCTGTAAGTTCTGCTTTAAATGTTGAGACCAGAGTTTGATTGTGAAGGGACTGTGGCAGTTTATTCCAGTGCTCACGGCAATGAACCGAAAAGATCGCTCTCCCAGTATTTAATCTCCCGAAAAGATGGGATAACCTGTAGATTTTGGAAACAGGATCAGAGGCTTTGCAACCACTTTTTCCTCTAAGCTGAGCGGGAATCCTCCAACTACATTGCTTCCAGTGGAGGGTGATGCATCAATATTTTGTTTTTAATCGCTAGAGACAGGCAGGTTCCCTGGAGTCCTACAGATCTTGCCTGTCCTTCACTATTGAAAATATGGTAGTTAAACAGCACCTCCCACTGGCAGGGCTGTAGGTGGAGGACTCTTACTCAGCTTAGAGATAACAGTGGGGTCCTTTACCAAAGGCGCGCTGAAAAATGGCTTGCAGTAGTGTAGGCGCGGGTTTGGGGCACAAACCGATCCATTCTTTAGCGCGCCTGTAAAAAAGGCTTTTTTAATTTTTGCCAAAAATGGATGTGCGGCAAAATGAAAATTGCCTTGCATCCATTTTGGGTCTGAGACATTACCGCCAGCCAGTGACCTAGCGGTAAAGACTCATGCGGTAAGCGGGTGGTAATGACCTACACATGCCAAATGCCACTTGGTGCGTGTCCGTTACATGTGCCTGAAAAGAAAAAACTATTTTTCAAGTGTGCATATCGGACGCACGCCAAAAAAGAAATTACTGTAAGAGCCACGTGGTAGTCAGACGGTAACTCCATTTTGGTGCACATTGGTTGCGTGTAGATGCTAACGCTTCTTAGTAAAAGGGCCCCAGTGTTTGCTACAGATCAAGGGAAGTCCTCAGACTGACCACCAGACCACCACAGGCAGCGATAAAGAAATACGTTTTCAAAAGCACCTTAAAATGAGAAAAAGACATTTTCGCATATACAAATAATACTGTTAACATATGGGTATACATGTAAATTAAGGGCGTAAATCAGCGTTATTTGCATAAAATCACTGCAGATGAAGCAGTGGCGTAACCACAGGTGGGCCTGGGTGGGCCAGGGCCCACCCACTAAGGGCTCAGGCCCACCCAACAGTAGCACACGTTTAGTGGTAGCTGTGGGATCCCAAGCTCGGCCAGCTGAAGACTTCCTCCAGATGGTAATGAAAACGTTACTCTCCATGATACCGGCACCTGCGTATGTTACGTTTTCAGTGCATGCCTGCTGCAGACTCCCAAGGTGGAAAGAAGTGTTTTCCCACCAGCTGAGATATTTTTTGGGTGGTGGTTGGGGGGAGGGGGAGAACAATTGGTGCCCACCCACTTCTTCCCCAGGCCCACCCAAAATCTGTTGTCTGGCTACGCCCCTGAGATGAAGCTGATTAGTGCATCTAACGGCATTGTATGCAAATTCATCAAATGTGAAGTTAATTACTTCTTCTCAAACTGAAAAAGTCCAAACGGTTGCACAGATATCCAAAAGGAGCCAAATATGCACATCTCTAGAGACCACATATCATGTGTAAGTTGATGTGGGGTAGAAGATTCTGCTCTCTGGTGCAGTGGCGTAGCTACAGGTGGGCCTGGGTGGGCCAGAGCCCACCCATCTTGGACTCAGGCCCACCCAGAATTGTGGCAGTTACTGTGGCTGACTGGGATCCCTAAACCTTGCCAACCTAAAATTTCCTTCTCCTTGGACAGCCAGCACTCTTCCAAAGAGCAGCCGGCAGGCAGCACTTGCCTCGAGCTGGCGCTGACATTGGCCCAGCTGGTGGGGTTTGGAGATCCTTACCATCTCAAGTATTTAATATTTTGGGTTGGCAGGTGGGTGGGTGGGAAAGGGTGGAGCCGGGGAGGGGGAGGAGACAAATTCCATGCCCATCCACCTTGGGCTCAGGCCCACCCAAAATTAGCCATCTGGCTACGCCTTTGCTCTGGTGTGGTGTGACTGTGGTTTGTGACTTTCATGATGTTTGATACAGTGTATCTGGCATTACTACTTGTTACAAGGTTGCCATTCTCATAGGCTCTTTTTTACTTGTTTAGTTTCCATGGTATCAGCTGAGACTTAACTCACAGCTATCTCAGCTTTCTACAGTTGCAACATGATTTACAGCACAATTTTCTCAAGATTATAGGGGCCCTTTACTAAGCTGCGGCAAAAAGTGGCCTGCGGAAGTGCAAGCGTGTCTTTTGGGCGTGCGCTGCAACAGTTTTTGCTACGTCCTGGAAAAAGGACCTTTTTTTAAGGGGCTACAAAATGGACGTGCAGCAAAATAAAAACCGGCGCGTGTCTATTTTCGGTCTGAGATCTTACCGCCACCCACTGATAAGGTCTCATGTGCTACCCGGGTGGTAGGCGTGCAGCATGCATCCACTGCCATTTACTACCGTGTAAGCATCACATAGTAGAAAATAGAAAATATTTTCTACCGCATGTTTTCCACGCACGCCAAGCCGGGCAGTAATGCTGATTTGGCGCACACTGGACGCCCCATAGACAACTAGCTAAAAAAAACTGCTCTCCCCCCTCTGCAAGTAAAGGCTGCCAAGAGGTGGAGTCAGAGGCAAGGGGTGGAGCCAGCATGGAGTGTACAGGATTAAATTATGAAATCGCCAGACATGTGCTTTACAGAGCAGACTTTTCTCCTGCAAAGTTCAGAGGTAATAGGGCATTTGTGCACAGTCTTGGAATTTTCACGGGGAGATTTCCTTTGATGATTCATTTGGGAGAAATGTGGTAAAGGCGGTTAGCTTAGCAGAGTTTAAAAATGTTTGGACGGCTTCCTAAAGAAAACGTCCATAGACCATTATTAAATGGACTTGGGGAAAATCCACTCTTTCTGGGATAAGCAGTATAAAATGTTTTGCACTTTTTTGGGATCTTGCCAGGTATTTGTGACCTGGATTGGCCACTGTTGGAAACAGGATGCTGGGCTTGATGGACCTTGGGTCTTTCCCAGTATGGCAATACTTATGTACTTGGGTATATCTTTATCTCCATAGATTTTCTCCAAGTGTCATATTTTTCTCATTCTGATGGGATGTCAATAAGGTAGGTGTCACATCCCAAAAAGCTGGTCAAGAAAAGCGTTAGTTTATCATTTTTGGCTGTTAGATTTTTGTTTGTTTTGGCTTTTTTTTTCTTTATTAAATCTGTATTAACTGCAGAACTGTAATTAAACCATGAATCGCAGCTCTCCTTGAAAAAAATGCTCATTTTCAGTTAGTAGAATTTAACCCAATGTCATCAGAGTATGTTATAGAGAGAGGTTATATATTTATTTTCAATAACAGCTTCAATTTTTGAGAATTTGATTCTTGATAAACTCCTTGATACCATAGGCGGTCGGTGGCCCAACTGTTTGGGGAGGCTAAAGGGGGTTGGGTTGGGGGCGGGGTTAGGGGCGGAGCTTAAACCCATAATTGTCACCCAGCATCAAGCACCCCTTCCTCCCACCCACCTAGCACCAGGCACCCCTCCCACCCAGCATCAAGCAGGCAGGCAAGCACCCTACCTCCCTCCCTCCCACCCACCCAGCATCAAGCGCCAGGCACCCCACTCAGCATCAGGCCTGCCTGCCTTCCTTCCTTCCTCCTTCCTTTCTTCCTCCTTCCCACCCACCCAGCATCAGGCCTTCCTCCTTCCCTCCCTCCCACCGAGCACCAGGTCCAGTCCCCCCCCCCCCCTTGAGAATGGGACCAGCGCTTGAGAGACAGAATGAAGGGAAGCTGAAGGCGTGCTGAGCAAGCACGCATTTCACTGGTGCTGACGTGCTGTGTCGCTGGCGACGCCGCCTTCCCTTAACCCCGAGCAGGTATCAAGTTTTAAATTTTGGAGGGGGGGGGGCGGGAGGCAGGCGGCGAAGGTCACAACTGGGCTGGGGAGGCTTAGGGGCTCATTTTCAAAGCACTTAGCCTTCCAAAGTTCCATAGGTTTCTATGGAACTTTGGAAGGCTAAGTGCTTTGAAAATATGCCTCTTAGCCTCCTCAAGCCTCTTATACGGGGCACCTATGCTTGATACATTAGTTTAAACGCTACTGAGGTCTTTTTTCCTCTATTGTTAATGTGTGTATATTTGACACAGAGATCCTCATTGAATTTTTTTGGGTTATCCTTGAATTTTGAGTGAGGACTTTTTTAATCTTGTGGTGAACATTAAAAGCACATGGCAATTAGTACAAAAAAAATGAAAAAAGCAAAAATAGCCTTAGTACACAGGAAAGACCCGCGAAAGGGTGTGCCAAGTCCTCTTTTAGTATAACTTAGTAAAAGGGCCTCTTTAAAACCAAATTAACATGCATATTTTGTGGAGGAGTGGCCTAGTGGTTAGGGTGGTGGACTTTGGTCCTGAGGAACTGAGTTCAATTTCCACTTCAGGCACAGGCAGCTCCTTGTGACTCTGGGCAAGTCACTTAACCCTCCATTGCCCCAGGTACAAATAAGTACCTGTACACAATACGTAAGCCGCATTGAGCCTGCCATGAGTGGGAAAGCACGGGGTACAAATGTAACAAAAATAAAATAGATACTATTGGAGATTCTACATGGAATGTTGCTATTCCACTAGCAACATTCCATGTAGAAGGCTGTGCAGGCTTCTGTTTCTGTGAGTCTGACGTCGTGCAGGACGTCAGACTCACAGAAGCAGAAGCCTGCGCGGCCACATTGGTGATCTGCAAGGTCTGACTTCTACATGGAATGTTGCTAGTGGAATAGCAACATTCCATGTAGAATCTCAAACAGTAGCAACAGTGGAGGAGTGGCCTAGTGGTTAGGGTGGTGGACTTTGGTCCTGAGGAACTGAGTTCTATTACCACTTCAGGCACAGGCAACTCCTTCTGACTCTGGGCAAGTCACTTAACCCTCCATTGCCCCATGTAAGCCGCATTGAGCCTGCCATGAGTGGGAAAGCGCGAGGTACAAATGTAATAAAATAAATAAATATTTTGTGTTTGAAGGCCTCATTCATGTGTAACACCCCTTTACCTGGGCGCTTCTGGGTCCGGGGTCCAAGTGGGCTGGACCCCCCGCGAAGGGCAGAACTTTGTCAGACCCTCACTCGCTCACTCACTTGGCGTGCGGTGCCTCCGCCTGGAGAAAGAAGTGTTAGCAGGTGGGATGACCTTTCTTGTCCTCCAAGTAACTCAAAGTCAAGGTTCAAATATCTCTGTGGGAAACAAGGCGGGCAGGTTGCCTGTGGGGAGACAGCTGTACACCTTTTACTTCAAATAACCACTCCGCAGTCAGCAGCTTAAACTCAAACAGTTTATTCTTCAACTTCAAACCACAGGAACACTCAACTGTATGAACTCTTCATTAAACAATGCAATCCTTAAGTAGATCTTCCTCTGGGATTCCCCAAGCAGAACTTGTAATATATACCCCTTAATGGGGTATATATTACATGGCACTCCAGGGGTGTAGCCAGACTTCGAGGTGAGAGGGGGGCCAGACCCCAAGGTGGGGGGCAATATTTTGGTCTGCCGCCCCTCCACCACCTCGCTGCCCTGCCACTCCCCACCAACTGCCACCGCTGTACATCTTGGCTGGCAGGGGTCCCCAACCCTCCCGCAAGCTGAAGCCTTCATCCAGTGCTGGTCTCCAGCACCGCACCACCGCATTGCCTGCCCTTGTCTCTCTTCCCCTTACATCCGGCACGCTCCTTTTAGTGAATCTACTCAGTTTCACTAAAAGGACTGTGCAGGACATGAGGGGAAGAGAGACCAGGGCAGGCAATGCGGCAGTGCGGTGCTGAAGACCAGCACTGGATGAAGACTTCAGCTGGCGGGGATTGCGGACCCCCACCAGCCAAACCAGGGGCCCAGAGCAAATTTGGGGGGCCCCAGGCCTCCATGGCCCTACATAACTACACCACTGTGGCACTCTTAAACAGGGTTATTTACACTTTATACAGCTCCAGTTCATGCCTGTCCTCAAAGGCAGTGTTCCAAAGGCTATGCTGCTCCCTATGTTTCCAGGTTCAGATCCTCCTGGTCTAACCTCCAGCTAGAGTGTCCTTTGTGTTAGCTCACTCTGGCTACGGGATGGCCACACCTTGGCTCCTATCCTGTGCTCCTGGGCTGGGTCTCTTCTCTGCCCACCCAGAGCTCTCCTTCACAGTTACTGCTTCTCCTAGCAGCAGCTCTCCTTGTCCTTAGCCAATTGAGTCACTGCTTTTTATTGGGACCCGCTCCTCTCCTTCTTTGGGTCACTCGGCAGAGGTTTACAGGCAACTAAAGACCCTACCAACAGATAACCAAGAAAGAAAGACGCATCTATTTTGGGTCTGACACCTTACCGCCAGCCATTGACCTAGCGGTAAAGCCTCACACGGTAACCGGGCGGTAATGACCTTCACGCATCAAATGCCACTTGGCGCGTGGCCGATACGCGCGTCTGAAAATAAAAAAAGTGTTTTTCAGACGTGCGTATCGGACACGTGCCAAAAATGAAATTACCGCAAGAGCCCCGAGGTAGCTGGGCGGTAACTCCACTTTGGCACGCGTTGGGCGCGAGTAGACGCTTACGCGGCATAGTAAAAGGACTCCTAAGTGCTTTCTAGTGCATTATATAGGACGAACACCCAAAAATGACTTTCTGAAATTGCTGCCACTGTGTTTAGAAGTAGAATTATTGATGGAGTAAAAATATGCAATACAAAAGAACTTGTGAAATGAAGCATTATATGTTGACATAGAAAAAAGGGTTCTCTGTGGCAGCTGGATTATATCTTAAGGTGTTACAGAAAATCTTTTGAAATGGGCAATAATTCTAATTAGAGAGCTTAGTTATGCAGCTGTCGCCTTCTAGACTATAGATGATTACAGTCTTGAACTGACAGCATTTCTCCTCAAATTTATTACAAATCAGAGAAGAACAGCAGGGAAGAGAACACTTGAAGAAGGGTTTTTTGGCTTCTAAGTGACAAAAACGAAATTAAAATAAGATCCTGCTTCCTTCGCTTATCAACTGATTGTGGTATTGTATGTCGCTTTGAGAAGTGCTTTTTATAGACTCTCCGGTATTTCCTGCTTGGATGAAACTGCAGCGAGTGAAAAGTGCGGTGTTTCAGCTTTCCTGAAGCAACTTTGGCCTCTTCATGCTAAGGGCCCTGTTTACTAAGGCGCGTTAGCATTTTTAACGCGCCTACAATTAGCACGTGCGCTAACCGTGTAGGCGCCTATGGGGATATTGTAGGCGTGTACACTGTTAATGCGTGTACATGGTTAACGCGCGTTAAAGACGGCTAAAACCTGTCGTTTCTTTCTTTATAATATCAGCAAAATTCGCCCTTTCCTTTCCGAGCACACTACCAGAACCCTCATCCACACTCTTATCACCTCTCGCTTAGACTATTGCAACTTGCTTCTCACGGGTCTCCCACTTAGCCATCTCTCTCCTCTTCAATCTGCTCAAAATTCTGCTGCATGACTAATATTCCACCAGTGTCATTATGCTCATATTAGCCCTCTCCTCAAGTCACTTCATTGGCTCCCTATCCGTTTCCGCATTCAGTTCAAACTCCTCTTACTTACTTACAAATGCATTCACTCTGCAGCTCCTCAGTACCTCTCCACTCTCATCTCTCCCTACATTCTTCCCCAGGAACTCCGTTCACTGGGTAAATCTCTCTTATCTGCACCCTCCTCCTCCATTGCTAACTCCAGACTCCGTTCCTTTTATCTTGCTGCACCATATGCCTGGAATAGACTTCCTGAGCCGGTACATCAAGCTCCATCTCTGGCCGTCTTAAAATCTAAGCTAAAAGCCCACCTTTTTGATGCTGCTTTTAACTCCTAACCCTTATTCACTTGTTCAGAACCCTTATTTTATCATCCTTACTTTAATATTCCCTTATCTCTTATTTGTCCTGTTTGTCTGTCCTAATTAGATTGTAAGCTCTGTCGAGCAGGGACTGTCTCTTCATGTTCAAGTGTACAGTGCTGCTTACGTCTAGTAGCGCTATAGAAATGATGAGTAGTAATGATAAGTAGTAGTTAAAGACGCTATTTCGGCTTAGTAAAAAGGGCCCTAAGTGTTGATGGTTAAAGCACATTAATGTGAGTTAAAGTGTACTGTGCATTGTCCCCGGAATTCTATAAATGGCACTTTAAATTGCATGTGCAAAAAAGTTTAATTGAATAACAAATCAATTAGTGTTGCTAATTTATTTATTTATTTATTATTACATTTGTGCCCCGCGCTTTCCCACTCAAAGCAGGTTCAATGCGGCTTACATAATAATAATAATATGAATTACAGAGTATTGATTGAGAAAATATAAGTTAATTATAGCAGAATAATGAAAGAGATAGGTAGGTACAGATGGGCAAGGGTGAAGGGAGTAGGAGAGGTATGAGCAAGGGGTAGGTAAGCATTGGAGAAGGGGTAGAGGAGGTGGGAGGTGGGATGGGACACGGGATAAGCATAGGGAAATTTGGTGGGAGATGTCTTTGTCTTTTGGATATGTGCTGGGTAGACGGGTTCATAGGATTAATTTGGGTCATTTGGGTAGGCTTGTTTGAACAGATGGGTTTTTAGTGATTTCCGGAAGGGTAGATAGTCGCTGATTGATTGGATGGGTCTGGGGAGGGCATTCCAGAGTTGGCTGCCTAAGAAGGAGAAGTTGGATCCATAATAGGTTTTGTATTTGAGTCCTTTGCAATTGGGGTAATGTAGGTTGAGGTAAGTTCGCGAAGTTTCAGACATGTTTCTGGTGGGAAGGTCAATCAGATTGAGCATATAGCTCGGAGATTCACCGTGGATAATCTTGTGGATTAATGTGTGGATCTTGAAGTTGATTCGTTCTCTGATAGGGAGCCAGTGAAGTTTTCACAAAGAGGTGTTGCGCATTCAAATCGTGATTTGCCAAAAATGAGTCTTGCTGCTGTATTTTGGGCAGTCTGAAGTTTCTTCAGGATATGGGTCTTATAACCTAAGAAAATACTATTACAGTAGTCGGTGTGAGTAAGTACCGTGGATTGCACCAAGTTCCGGAATGTTTTCAAGGGGAGATATGGTTTTGCGCGTTTCAGTATCCACATCATTTTTGAACATTTTCTTTGTAGTGAATTTTGCGTGACTTTCAAGAGAGAAATGGTTGTCTAATTTCACTCCAAGGATTTTCAGGTTGTCAGATATGGGGATTGTGATGTCGGAAGTGTTAAGATTAGTTGGGAGGAGCGCAGAGTGTTGAGATGAGAGGATTAAGCATTGCTTAAGCTTGTTAAAATTGAAATTTTAACAAGCAATTACTGGTGCTAATTGGATTTAATTAAAATTTATGAACGTAAATTTAGGTGCGGGATCCACGCAATGCCTGGGTCCAAAAGGGGGCATAGCCATG
Organism: Microcaecilia unicolor; assembly: GCF_901765095.1. Classification (NCBI taxonomy): domain Eukaryota; kingdom Metazoa; phylum Chordata; class Amphibia; order Gymnophiona; family Siphonopidae; genus Microcaecilia; species Microcaecilia unicolor. Next base: position 322,845,049 of record NC_044036.1, on the reverse strand, counting down.
GGAGGGTCATGGGCGGATCAGGGATGCGCCTAAAAGTACTCATGGATCCCGGAGCTAGGCGCTATTCTATAAATGGTGCTTAGCTTTGAGCAGCGGAATAGAAGCAAAACACACTGCAGATGCGACACAAGCAGCAAAACAAAGCAGAGGCAGACCAGCGACGGAGGAGATGCAAGATTTGCCACACACAAATTGACCGAAATGTACCCAATTTCAGGGGCTCTTTTACTAAAGGGTTGCCATGCGGCAACCCGTAACTATCGGCTGTAGTTCTGCCTTCATTTCCGGTGCTGCTGGATTGTTTAAAAAAAATATACCGCAGGGGGGTTATCTGATGGTAATCCGGTAATCACCAGGGTAGCATGGGAGCCCTTACCGCCACCTCAATGGGTGACGGTAAGTGCTCCCCCCCCCCCCCCCCGTAGTGCAAGCTTACTGCATGGCCACATGTTTTTTCAGGCTTTTTACCCTGCGGTAAAAAGGTCCCTGACACGTGGCAAAAATGGCTGCCGCTGCTACCGCAAGGCCCTTTTTACTACAGTTCGGTGAAAGGACCCCTCAATAAGTTTGTGTGTGGCAAATCTTGCATCGTCTCCTTCTCTACTACTACTACTACTTGACATTTCTAAAGCGCTACTAGGGTTACGCTACTAGGCTACCTCTGCTTTGTTTTGCTGCCTAACTTCTCCTCTGCTGGACACACATCAATCTAGAGACACATTTTGGACATATTTACCCTTCCCTCCTCTCTCCTGGTTTCCCTACTCCTTCCGTCCCTTCCTCATCCTCCCCACTATTTCTTCTGAAGGTTTTCTGCTGTATTAGCTTTACTTTACTACATTGGCGTCTGCCTCTGTGGTGCGTTGTAAGCCGCATTGAGCCTGACGCTGTTGGGAAACTGTGGGGGACAAATGAGATAATAAATATATAAATAAATAACTTTGAGCACCATTGATAGATAACCGCTTAGGGCATGATCTTATATTTGGTGCCTAAAATTAACGTGTGTTAGGCAATCATGCCTAAGAGTATTCTGAATACTGCACATAAATCTATGCCTGGCATTTAGAATATGCTTAGGCGTTGTTCATTTGACTAAATCTATGTGCATCCATTCACGCCAATGAAAAGCTGGCCTAAATCCCTGCGTGTAGATTTACACGCATTGGCCTATATTTTATAACAATATATGTATATTTTAGAATGCCCGGATATAAATAAACAGGGTTTCCCACATGTTGAAAATAATTGTAAACTGAAATGGTGACTAACTACTTATACCGAAGGAAAAAAAAAGGCCTCACAGAGCTCCTGGATCAGTACAATCTAAGAGAGCTGAAACGGATCTTTACGCGATCCTCTGTTCATCATTGGCCATACAAAAAAACCTTCGAAAGTACTATAGAGTCACTGAACTGCTACTGTGGCAGTCGCAGTGTTACGAGATTTATGAGCAATTCTTATGTATTCTTTTGTATGGCCAATGATGAACAGAGGATCGCGTAAAGATCCGTTTCAGCTCTCTTAGATTGTACTGATCCAGGAGCTCTGTAAGGCCATTTTTTCCTTCGGTATAAGTATTTAGTCACCATTTCAGTTTACACGCATTTTCAACACGTGGGAAACACTGTTTATTTATATCTAGCGATTGTTTGCTGTCCCACACCCTAATATAATTATATTTTGTGGATACTATTTTAGAATGCCCACAAATTGCCCATTTCCATGCCCCTAACCATGCCCCTTTTTGCCTGTGCATGTTAGAATTTAGGTGCAGTATATTACAGAATACGCTTAGCGATGCACATGCTTAAATTCTAATTTTGCCAATTAGTGCTCATTATTGCTTGTTAAGAGCTATTAACAACTCTTAGCTTGTTAAAACAATCTATACACAAAGTTATAGAATATGACTAGATTTACGCACATCACCATGCGTAACTCTAGGCGTGCTATGTAGAATCCGGGGATAGTGCTTTTTTTTCAAGGCCAATTTTTTTCCAGGGCTATTATAGAATTTAGTCTTATCTGCTTGAAAAAGATGGAAGCCAAATATAATAAATATAGCTGTCCTTGAGCACATTTATTAAAGGACCCAACATGGCCCGTGTTTGGGTGAACTGCGTGCATCACACATGCTGCAAAATCAGATCGTGCATGGCATATTTCTTGCAGTAATCCTCAAAGTAATGATTTCATTTCACCAATAAAACTCTAAGGGGCCCTTTTACTAAGCTCAAATTTAGCAGGCTAAAGAGGTCACATTTTTAAACAAGTAAATTTACCCTGCTAAAACCCAGGTTTAGCAGGGGAAATCTTTTCAATAATGATCCCCCAGCTATAGATCAATTCTATTCTTCCATAATGAAAGGCAGAACAGTAAACAATAAATAAATAGAAAAAAAATCAAATATGGGTATAACCTTGAACAGAAATTTGTGTGAACAATGTGCTTGTAAACATATATGAAACACATATCATATGCAATATGCATTTATTTTTTCTGTGGCAGCTGAGCTCAGAGAAACCATTTTAACTACATTCTGACATTCCAATATCCAACAAGGCCAGGATCGATTTCCACATGTAGATGTAAAAAACCTAATTTTTAGAGGTGCTTACAGAAGGACTGCTTTAAACCTTATCATGCTTTTTGATAGCTTAATCAATGCTGGTTTAGGGGGAGCTAAAGCACTGTAGCCGTGGAAGAAAAAAAAGTCAATTTTGCACACAGCAGGTTCAGTTCAAGACACTTAAAAAAAAAAAAAATCCTTTCTACTAACATAAGCTTTTATTCAACTGGTGTAGGATGGATTATTACTTGGTGGACATGTACCATCTGGTCTCTGGGTTCTCAGTCCACTGAAAACCCTTGGGCCTACACCAAAAAAGGCATAACTTACTGGATAGGTTAAGAGGTTTACGACAGAATTAACTTGCATCGATGTCTGCCTTAACTAAATCAGACCTTTCAAGCCTTGCACATCTCTTTCTAACTGCATTGTGCTCTTCAGAGAACATCCATAAATCATTTAAAATATTTATATTTAAGTTGACAACATAATGATCTGTCAGATGGGGTGTTTTTCAGAGCCGTATAGATGGACTCGTGAACTACTTGGAACAAAAATACACAACATTACTTAATATGAGCTAACTTGCTTGCTATTGGGACATTGGCTATCAGGGGGTCAATATACAGCCGGTGATGCTGAGTGTTTTGCTGACCGCCACCGGTGTTATGCCCGGAAATGCAATGTGGAGCCATATCCAGGCTTCGGCATTGAATTTCCAAGTTTGCATCTAACGCATATCCAGTTACGTGTGATATTCTGCACTTCACTGGTAATGGCGAACCACATAAGGATAGGAGTGGCTTTTATGAGGTTACTTTGGTAAGTGCCCAATATTGGACTTAACCAACAAAGTGCTGACTCTGCTGCCAGAACACCCCCAAAATAACCAGTTTTAACATAGGTGCTAACTGGACGTTTTCAGCGGCATTGATCGGTTAAGTGCTGCTGACAAAGACCAGTCAGAACCAAACAGGTGATTTGACTGGCCAGGAGCCAGGAGCCAGGAGCTTTAAATATTGACCAGGTCTCCCACTTAGCCATCTCTCTCCTCTTCAATCTGATCAAAATTCTGCTGCACGACTTATATTCCGCCAGTGTCGCTATGCTCATATTCGCCCTCTCCTCAAGTCACTTCACTGGCTCCCTATCCACTTCTGCATACAATTCAAGCTCCTGTTATTGACTTACAAGTGCATTCACTCTGCAGCTCCTCAGTACCACATAACGGACGCGCACCAAGTGGCATTTGGCACACGTAGGTCATTACCGCATGTTTACCGCGTGGGTCTTTACCGCAAGGACAATGGCTGTCGGTAAAGTCTCAGACTCAAAATGGACACGTGGCAATTTTCATCTTGTCGCACATCCATTTTCGGCAAAAATTTTAAAAAGGCCTTTTTTACAGGCGCGCTAAAAAATGGATCGGCGCATGCCCAAAACCTGCGCCTACTCTATCGCAAGACATTTTTCAGCGCGCCTTTGTAAAAGGACCCCTAAGTATCCTAGTACTCAAAGAGATTGGGAAACTAGTCAAGGCATAGATGTTTTAAGCAAATGAGTTATCACTCACAGTTTTGTACATACCAGCTATTAAAGCATGTTCATAATATGATAGTATGTATTTTTGTGCTATGATAACTGCAACATTCATGCATTGAAGCTCAAGAAGAAAACTGATTAGGAATCAAGTGTGAGGAGAGAAAAAAGAGACATAGAGGGGCATAATCATTTGAGCCTGACACTGTTGGGAAACTGTGGGGTACAAATGAGATAATAAATAAATAATCGAAAGGCGCCGCCCAAATAGCTGACCAGCCATGTCTGGCGCCGCAAGCGGGCGAAGCCAACCGTATTTTCGAAAAAGATGGCTGGCCATCTTTTTCTTCGCTAATACGGTTGGGCCCGGCCAAATGTCAGAGTTCACCGGGGTTGAGATGGCCGGCCTCGGTTTTCGGCCATAATGGAAAAAAATGCCGGCGATCTCAAACCCGGCGAAATCCAAGGCATTTGGTCATGGGAGGAGCCAGCATTTATAGTGCACTGGCCCCCCTGACATGCCAGGACACCAACCGGGCACCCTAGGAGGCACTTCTAAAAATTAAAAAAAAATAGCTCCCAGGTGCATAGCTCCCTTCCCTTGGTTGTTTAGCCCCCCAACCCCCCCCCCCAAAAAAAAACCCACTCCCCACAACTCTACACCATTACCATAGCCCTAAGGGGTGAAGGGGCACCTACATGTGGGTACAGTGGGTTTTGGGTGGGTTTTAGAGGGCTCCCATTTACCACCACAAGTGTAACAGGTGGGGGGGATGGGCCTGGGTCCACCAGTCTGAAGTGCACTGCACCCACTAAAAAGTGCTTCAGGGACTTCCATACTGCTGTCATGGAGCTGGGTATGACATTTGAGGCTGGCAAAAAAGTTTTTTGTTTTTTTTTTTGGGTGGGAGGGGGTTGGTGACCACTGGGGAAGTAAGGGGATGTCATCCCTGATTCCTTCCGGTGGTCATTTGGTCAGTTGGGACCCCTTTTTGAAGCTTGGTCCTGAAAAAAAAGGGACCAAGTAAAGCCGGTGAAATGCTCGTCAAGCCTGGCTTTTCTTTTTCCATTATCAGGTGAAGCCGGCCATCTTGTGAGCACGCCCCCATCCCACCCCGTCCCACCCCGTCCTGCCTTCACTACCCTACCTTGATATTTCGCCGGCTCTGCAACGGAAAGCAGTCGAACCCGGCCAAAATCGGCTTTCAATTATACCGATTTGGCCGGGTTCAGGAGATCGCCGGCCATCTCCCGATTTGTGTCGGAAGATGGCCGGTGATTACTTTCGAAAATGAGCTGGATAGAGATGAAAGGAGTATGAGAAGCATAGAAATGCATAAGCATTGGGGAAATCATTACCTTCAAGGTTCTTTTATTATTAAAATAGTTTTTACAATGTTCTTATTTGCCAATATTGCTGTCATTATTTTTCTGGTGTGCAAGCATTCTTTTCGAACAAATGAACTTTTTTTTTTATTGTGTACTGAAGTGTATTATTTAACAAATAATTGACAATTCTGCAGCATCTCTCCTATCTAATAAGAACTTTGAAGGGTAGCAATGAGATAAAGGGAATGAAAAATGCCCCTTTCTACATCCTTATCGTGCTCTGAAAACATTTCAAGAGAACCAGATCCAGTGCCTTGTCTTCCACTGAAATGTGCTTATCAATGGTATAAGTTACCTGGGTCTCCATTGAGCATTCCATTTTCTCACCTCACATATTTGTCAGTGAATCATCTTGACAGAAGTTCTCTGCACTATAAGTAGAAATAGTGCAAGATTCATAGGGATTCTTTTACTAAAGTGCCCTGAAAAATGGCCTGCGGTCGTGTAGACGCATGTTTTGGGCAAGCGCAGAATTATTTTTCAGCGCACCTACAAAAAAAGACCTTTTTGAAATTTTTGACGAAAATGGATGTGCGGTAAAATGAAAATTCCCGTACGTCCATTTTGAGTCTGAGACCTTACCACAAGCCATTGACCTAGCGGTAAGGTCTTATGTAGTAACTGGGCGGTAAGTGTCTACGCACGTCAAATGCCACTCGATGCGCGTAGCTGCCACGCGTCAGAAAATAAAAAATATTTCTCAGATGCACTTGGGGAATGCGCACCAAAATTGAAATTACCACAAGGGCCACACGGTAACCGGGCGGTAACTGCAATTTGGCGTGCGTTGGGTGCAACTAGGCCTTACGCGGTTTAGAAAAAGAGCCCCTTAATGTGATACTCAGGGCCGGATGAAGGGACACTGGCACCTTGAGCCAACCTGGATAAAACCTAACTCTCTATACTCGACTACCAAGGTCTACTCTACCACGAATGAACTTTAACGCAATGCCACTTTATCGCTCATTCCAAATATGGACTCTTTATACTTGACTGCTTAATCTACTATGTCAATCATGATCTTTAATGTAATACCACTTGTATCTCTCACTCGGGAAATGGCGATCGCCATGACGGAACAATGTAAGCCACATTGAGCCTGCAAATAGGCGGGAAAATGTGGGATAGAAATGCAACAAATAAATAAATAAATAAATCTGTTTTGACGGTGCCCTGAGCCAACTTGCTTTAGTGGTGTCTCTTTATCGCATTGTTTCGGCACCCCCTCTCCCCCTCATGCATCTCTCTCCAGGGCCGTGCCGACACGGTAAGCAAGGCAAGCATGGCAGGAGGGCGCCATCCTCTGGGGGGCGCCCCGCCGCACCATGCTTACCTCGCCCTCTTCTCCCCAGATCCTTGTCCTTTTTTTTTTTTTTTAAATTTACCTCTCCGTCGCGTGGCAGCGTAGCGTTAGTGAGGAGGCGGCGCTCCCCCGCCCCGACGTGTCAGTCTCTTCCCTTCACTCGGTTCCACCTTCTTCTGACGTCAGAAATGACGTCAGAAGAAGGCGGGACACTGAGCGAAGGGAAGAAGACACGTCGGGGCGGGGGAGCGCCGCCTCCTTCTCACTAACGCTACGCTGCCACGCGCCGGAGAGGTAAATTTAAACACAAAGGAAAAGGATCTGGGGAGAAGAGGGCGGGTAGTGTAGCGATCGTTTTCGGGGGGGGGGCGCGCTGGCGTGGCCAACTGCAGGGGGGCGCCGGAGACCCTAGGCACGGCCCTGTCTCTCTCCCCCATCCAGTCTCTCTGTCTATTCCCCCCTCCCCCCCCCCCCCCACACACACACAGGTCTAGCACTGCTCTCTCACCTCTCTCATTCTCCTGGGATCCAGTAAGGTTTATGTCTCTCACCAGAAGCAGCAGCATGACAGGCTGCCTTCATCCAGCCTCTGGATTTTCCCTCTGCCACAGGAAATTGCATCAGAGGGGGCAGGACGCGGCAGGACCACAGGGGAGTGAGAGAGGTGAGCAAAGAGAGAATGAGGGATCTGGCCAGGAGGCGAAGAGGGGGAGGAAAGGCTTAACCTGTAGACCCGATGAGGTCAGAGGCTGGGAATTTGGGCACCCTTGATTGCCGGCACCCTGGGCCAGAGCCTCACCTGGGTTAAGCTGGCCCTGGTGATACTGAGGGGCATCGCTAGGCATGAGCACATATTAATCCTAGAAAATAGTTGCTAGCAGTTACACACTAATTACCTAAAAATAATGGCATATATGCGTGCTTGTTTGCACAAAAGCAGATAAATGCCAAAATTCCATCCAAGCACTTATTTTGTAAATATGTGCGTATCTTACATAGCTGTATTTTACAGGTAGCTGTATGCTTAGGCAGAATCTGGATAAGACTCACACTTAAGAAAGTAACTTAGGGGTCCTTTTACAAAGCTGCGGCAAAGAGGGGACTGCGCTGTCATCGGCACATGTTTTTGACGCACTCTGATGCCCCCTTTTACCGCAGCAGGTAAAAGGCAGGTCTTTGTTTTTTTTTTTAAGAAATGGCTGTGGAGCAAGTGAAGCATTTGTCACGTGACCATTTCGGGAGGGGGGGGGGGGAGCCCTTACCACCACTCATGGAGGCAGTGGTAAGGGCTCCCACGCTAACCCAGCAGTAACCAGGCAGCGCACCAGGTAAACACCTGCGCTACAAAATGTGAAATATTTTTGCAGCACCAGAAATGGCATGCACTTGGGGAGGGAACTACCGCCAGGTTGCTGCGGTAGCCCTGTGGTACTTCCCTTTTAGTGAGCAGTAAGCCCGCGTTGGGCTTACCGCTGCTTTGTAAAAGGGCCCTTTATTGAATGTTATGTTAGCACATATCTCTGGTATTTGGGTACAATCACTTCAGTGACGATCCTAGGTCGGCTGCCACCCGGGGCGGATCGCCACTGCGCACTCCCCCCCCCGGGTGCATCGGCGTACATCCCCCCAAGGTGCAGCATGACAACCCCCTGGCGCATCAAGCCCCCCCTCCCCCGGGTGCATTCTTGGCTGTTGGAGGGTGCAGAGAGCAGCCGCGCGCCTGTCGGCTCCCTGCTCCCTCTGCCCCGGAACAGGAAGTAACCTGTTCCAGGGCAGAGGGAGCAGGGAACCAGTGGAGCCGACAGGCGCGCGGCTGCTCTCTGCACCCTCCAGCAGCGTGCATCCGGGGCGGACCGCCCCCACCGCCCCGCCCTTCCTACGCCACTGAATCACTTACACCAGCTCCATGGTGGGCATTAGGTACTTTTCCCTGGTGCCAATATTTGGGTGCTGGCTAAAATATGCGCCCAACTAAATTGGCTAATGAGCCACTTAAAGTAAATAATTGGGTGCTGATTGGCACTAATTTGAAATGTTAATAAACTTCCCTATTAACATTTGCCAGAAACTTGGAATTGCCCCACACTGACCACTATCAGAAACAAGAGACTGGACACAGGGGCCTTTTTACTAAGCCGTGTAAGAGTCTATGCACACCCAACGTGCACCAAAATGGAGTTACCACATGGCTACTGCATGGCTCTTGTGGTAATTTCATTTTTGGTGCACGTCCGATACGCGCGGCTGAAAAATAATTTTTATTTTCTGCGCCACGCGTATTGGATGCATGCCAAGTGACATTTGGAGGGGCATAATCGAAAGGGACGCCCAGGTTTTGTTGAGGACATCCTCGCAAAACGTCCCGATGGAGGGGCGGTGGAAACCCGTATTATCGAAACAAGATGGATGTCCGTCTTTCGTTTCGATAATATGGTCAGGGATGCCCAAATCTTGAAATTTTGGTCGTCCTTAGAGATGGTCATCCCTAGACTTGGTCGTTTCTGATTTTCAGTGATAATGGAAACCAAGGACAGCCATCTCAGAAACGACCAAATGCAAGCCCTTTGGTGGTGGGAGGAGCCAGCATTTGTTGTGCACTGGTCCCCCTCACTTGCCAGGACACCAACCGGGCACCCTAGGCGGCACTGCAGTGTACTTCATAAAATTCTCCCAGTAACATAGCCCCCTTACCTTGTCTTCTGATCCCCCCAACCCCCCCCCCCCCCAAAACCTACTACCCACAACTGTACACCACCACCATAGCCCTTATGGGTGAAGAGGGCACCTAGATGTGGGTACAGTGGGTTTCTGGTGGGTTTTGGAGGGCTGACTGTTTTCTCCACAAACGTAACATGTAGGGAGGGGGAGGGGCCTGGGTCCGCCTGTCTGAAGTTCACTGCACCCACTAAAACTGCTCCAGGTACCTGCATACTACAGTGATGGACCTGAGTGTGACATCTGAGGTTGGCATAGAGGCTGGAAAAAAATATTTTGAAAGACGATTTTTGAGGGTGGGAGGGGGTTAGTGACCACTGGGGGAGTAAGGGGCGGTCATCCCCAATTCTCTCCGGTGATCATCTGGTCATATCGGCCACCTTTTTGTGCCTTGGTCGTAAGAAAAACAGGACCAGGTAAAGTCGTTCAGGTGCTCGTCAGGGATGCCCTTTTTTTTCCATTATGGGTCAAGGACGTCCATGTGTTAGGCACGCCCAATCCCGCCTTTGCTACGCCTCCGATACACCTCCTTGAACTTTGGCTGTCCCTGCAATGGAAAGCAGTTGGGGATGTCCAAAATCGGCTTTCGATTATACCGATTTGGACGTTTCTGTGAGAAGGACGCCCATCTTCCAATTTATGTCGAAAGATGGGCGTCCTTCTCTTTCGAAAATGAGCCTGTTGGTGCGCGTAGGTCATTACCGCCCGGTTACTGCGTGGGACTTTGCCACTAGATCAATAGCTGCCGGTAAGGTCGCAGACCCAAAATGGACGTGCGGTAATTTTGACTTTGCTGCACATCCATTTTTGGCAAATAATCTTAAAAGGCCTTTTTACAGGCGCGCTGAAAATGGATTGATGCACACCCAAAACCTGCACCTACACTACCGCAAGCCATTTTTCAGCACACCTTAGTAAAAGGACCCCTCAATGAACATGCCACGTCTCTGATATTCTTCCGAGATGGACCGAGGGCATTGTTTTTGAAAGGAGGTGGGGCAAAAACATAACTTAAGGGAGACAGAAGAATAAATTCCTTTCTCTAAATTCATCATTTGCAAAAGCAGCCTATAAAACACGGTCTTTTTTTGTTCTGTAGTTTGAATTAGCTGTAAAAGAGAAAACAAATAGCCAGGAAACATATGGAAGACTGGCTCCACTTGTACAGCAACAACGATTAAATGTCAGGCTTACGTAGTTTAGAGATATAAATTTTCAGCTTTATGTAGTGACATCTGTAGAATGAGGGGTATTGAAATTCTGAATGAAGACCTCCATGTCATAAATGCACAGTCTGCAAATCAATAAATTTAGACATAGTACTTTGCCATCCAACATGCTTTGCACTGAAGTGCACGCGGTTCCCATTCTTTTCCAATAAATTTACCTGATTTTAATGTTCCTATGAATGTGCACGAACTGCATGGGTAATTTATTCATAATTTACTGCTAGGCACATATTCACAGAATGAAACTTATTTGGGTGTCCCATCATGCATAAAAATGTGATGTGCTAGTAATTAAAAAAAAAGTTTAGGATGGGGGTAAAAGTAATAAAAAACACCAGGTTAGAGAGGGAATATGCCAAGGTAGCCCTCAAGCAATATGGCAAGTCAGTAAATTACTTTTGTATTTTCCTACCAAAGGCATCAATAAATGTTAAGCTCCTACTGTTTGCCAGAAAATAGGGAGAAAATTTCAATGCAGGAGAGCTTCCAAGATGTACTCACCTCTGGGAGCTAAGGGAGAAAATAGTCGTTTTAAAGTTGCTTGCAGTAAAATGTTTTTATTTTTCCCTCCTATCCAAAGATATAATTTACAAGACTTCATTTCCAAATGCAGCAGCAGTTAACGCATGAGACCTTACCGCTAAGTCAATGGCTGGCGGTAAGGTCTCAGATCCAAAATGGACGCGCGCCAATTTTTATTTTGCCGCATGTCCATTTTCAGACCCCCCCCCCCCCCCCCCCCCCCCCAGAAGGTACTTTTTACAGGTGGAAATAAATTCAATAAACCAACAAAAGCAAAGGAATGCAAAACAGCAATTTGTTCACGCAAGAATCCCTCCTCTGTTTTCCACCAGTAGGTGGAGCATCGAAGGGCCCTTTTACTACGCTGTGGTAAAAACTGGCCTGCGGTAGTGCGAGCGCGTCTTTTGGGCGCACGCTGGCCCATTTTTTTTACTGCATCTAGGAAAAGGGCCTTTTTTAAGGGGCTAGAAAATGGACGCGCACTAAAATGGAAACCGGCGCATGCTCGTTTTCAGCCTGAGACCTTACCGCCACCCATTGACCAAGTGGTACGGTCTCACACGCTACCCACGCGATAAGCACGCAGCACGCGCCAACTGCTGTTTACCACCGGGTAAGCAGCCCGCGGTAGAAAATAGAAAATTATTTTGTACCGTGGGATTTGGCGCATGCCAAATTTGGAATTACTGCCTGGCTCACAAGCTAACAGGTGACAGTGCCGATTTGGAGTACGCTGTACATACGCAGGACCTCCAGCGCCTTTGTAAAAAGGCCCTTGAGTAAGGCCAAGTTCATGTGGTGTATATTCTTTCCTTTTAGTCTATTTTAGCCCCATTTTATTCCCTGGACATGACTGAAACAAGTCTAACACAGGACATCCTTCTTTTTAGACTTGGACGTTTGTTCCCGTTTGGTAATCGCTGTTGGGCGTCCTGATTTTGACCCCCTCCCTAGTCCCGCTCAAAAAACGCCCCCTTCCTATTTGGATGTACTGCAATGTTAGACATCCCTATTCTGCCTTTGCAAAATCAGGATTTTGATATTTTAAACAGTGCACTGCGAGACATCCATGTTTCAAAAATAAGCGCCATAGTGTAGATATATAAATGTAAATTTATTTATTTGTTACATTTGTACCCCACATTTTCCCACCTAATTGCACGCTCAATGTGGCTTACATAATACCGTAGAGGCTGTTGCCAATTCGGTTGGTAACAGATACAAAGTTATGTTGTGGTCAGAAGAGGTAGGTGTGGAACAGGCATCAAGGGGTCGAAAGAAGTGGAGATTATAAATTGTCCAGTACGATCATTAGTTATGCTGTGTTGCTGGGTGCTGGGATTTTATGTTGGATTGGTGGGATAGGCCTTTTTGAAGAGGTGAGTTTGAGAGATTTCCTGAAGTTTAAGTGGTTATGGATTGCTCTTACAGCAATTGGGAGTCCGTTCCATAGGTGTGCGCTTATGTAGGAGAAGCTGGATGCGTAAGTTGTTTTGTATCTTAGTCCTTTGCAATTTGGATAATGTAGGTTTAGGTATGATCATGATGATCTGATTCTGGATGGTAGATCTATTAGGTCTATCATGTATCCTGGTACTATGCCGTAGATGATTTTGTGTACCAAGGTGCTGATTTTGAAGATAGTCTGTTCTTTGATTGGGAGCCAATGCAATTTTTCTCGTGGGGGTTTGGCACTTTCGAATCTTGTTTTCCCATATATCAATCTGGCTGCTGTATTTTGGACGGTCTGGAGGTTTTTTGCGAGTTGTGCTTTGCATCCCGCATAGATTCCGTAAATACTGGAGGATCCTTTTACTAAGCTGTGTAAGCGCCTATGCGTGCCCAACACATGCAAATTCTGACTTACCGCCTGGCTACCGTGTGGCCCAAGCAGTAATTTCATTTTTTGACGCACGTCTGATACGCGCGTCAGAACATATTATTATTTTCTGGCACGCGGGTGGTAATCTGCATTTGGATGCATGTTGACCATTACCACCTGGTTAACGCATGAGACCTTACCGCTAAGTCAATGGCTGGCGGTAAGGTCTCAGATCCAAAATGGACACGCGCCAATTTTTATTTTGCCGCACGTCCATTTTCAGACCCCCCCCCCCCAAAAGGTACTTTTTACAGGTGCACTGAAAAATAATTATGTGCAAGGCCAAAACACGCACCTACACTACCACAGGCCATTTTTCAGCGCACTTTAGTAAAAGGACTCCTGGATTTCTACAATCATGTTTTGCACATGCATGCGGTGCATGTTCAATGATCATGCTTGGATGGATAGGATCAGTGAAAATATGTGTAAAATTAAACAGATATGTGATCCATTTAAGTCTATGTGGTCATTATGCCACAGAATATTTACCTCCATATATCCTAACATGAAAAACTCCCAAAAGGGAGAATTCTTAAGCTCCAACTGAAGTGTGGGTGAGGTACAAGGGTGTGAGGAAAGGAAAACGTTTCTTAGGAAGGAAGAAGAGAGACAATTTCGCCCCATTAATAGGAATGGACAGTCACTTGCAACAACACAGGAAATCCTTTATCGCTGCATTTTGTTAAATGAAAACACATTTTGTGTTTCTTCATAAGTGCCCACTCTTGCAAAGAGGGCACACTCTTTTGTTGATACTGCATGCATGTGTGAGTATGTGTAGTTCAGGTCTTGGCCTCTCTTTTGTCCAGGCTCAGCTCAGCTCCGTGACCCAGGCTCACAGGAACAATTCCACAAACATTCTGTCACCACACTCTTCTCCTCTAATTCCAGTCCATACTCATGTCGTGCTGGGAGTATGTTCTGGAACTGCATCCAGGGCATTTGGAAGACATTAGCTCTGTCTGTGGTCAATTCGCCCTCGTCCCTCAGTCCCCAAAGAACAAACTATAACCCACAGTTTATGCAAGAACTCAACCTTTTTATTCTGTAACTCTGCAATGGCAGCCAATTCAAAACAGTTTCAATATCCAACTCCAGGTAAACTCAATTTGGACTTCACTGGCGTTCCTCAAGGGAACTCTCATACCATTTCCTCCTCAGGTTTATTTATAAGAGCAGTCTTAATGGATAAAGTGTATATATATATATATATATATATATATATATATATATATATATATATATATATATATATATATATATATCTTCCATATATGCCCATCCTGCAAGGCAGTGCTCTTCCCAATGGCTATTTCTCCTCCTTTCACACAAACTCCAACTCAGCAGGTCCAGATCCTCTTACGGTCTGACCCTCTTTCAACGGTGACCCCGCTCTGAGTCTACCCTGGTCGGAAAAAGCTCTCCCCTGCACTGCCCCCCCCCCCCCCCCCGGGTGGCTTCTTGCCACCCGGGGGCATCTCAGTCGCTCCCCTGGTGTCTCTCCAGGGGACCTACCCTCTCAGAATTCCCATATAATAGGTGATTATATATGCATGCGTGATAGTTCATGCATTTATGCACTATCAAGAAAAGAGTGCACATTTTTGCAAATAGTGTGACCTCTTTTCAAATAGTACACATGCGTTTGGGAAAGTACTTTGCAAGTAGCACACGCTCTTTTTAAAGAGTGTGCATTCTTGACAACATTCATCTTGGAGCAAAAAAATACCTGGAAAAAAACTAAGGGGCCCTTTTACTAAGCCGCATAGGTGCCTAAGCGCGCAGAACACATGCCAAATTCCAGTTACTACCCGGTTACCACATGGCCCTTCGGTAATTTCAATTTTGGCGTGTGTCCACTACGCGCGTATGAAAGATATTTTTTATTTTCTGGCATGCATAATGGACGCGCGCCAAGTGGAATTTGATGCACGTAGGTCATTACCGCCCAGATTCTTTATCGCTAGGTCAATGTCTGGCGATAAGCTTTCAGACCCAATATGGACTTGCGGCAATTTTGATTTTGCCGCACGTCCATTTTCGGCAAAAATTTTAAAAAGGCCTTTTTTACAGGCGTACTGAAAAATGGATCGGCGCACGCCCAAAACCCGCACCTACACTACCGCAAGCCATTTTTCAGGACACCTTAGTAAAAGGACCCCTATGTTCGTTGAATGTTCTAATGCATTCTTATTAGGTGTATCATTAGCATTATGCTAACATTGTATTATATTTCTGGTATTTGAATTCTAGTGCTTTTAAATGTGTGTATTTTTGATACTGTTTCATGGTAGTTCTATTATAAGGTTTCAATTTACTGTTTTCAAGTTTATCTCATTTATTGTATTTATGTTTATTCTTGTTATTTTACTATTGTTATGCTGTTAACAAAGTTGTACATTTTGATGTTAAACTGTACCTGCTGTACAGTGCCTTGGGTGAATCTCTTCATAAAGGCAGTTAATAAATCCCAATAAATAAATATTAACTACACAGCAAGATCAAGCTGTTCTACGGTCTGCAAAAAGAGAAGAATGAACAGAACCATTCAGATTCCTTTTCCTCGGCTGGATTGAATAAAGGTTACCTTAGGGGAATCTTCAGCTCAGTGCGATGGCTTCTGAATATTATTTCCATTACATCCCCCTTTCTGTAGCAGGCCCTGTAAATATTGCTGGCGTCTTTTGGTGAAAATTACACAGCATCAAAACAGTTCCAAAATGGAGTTTCCATCAATTGCTAAATCAGGGAGATGAATATGCATTTCTGTGTGTAAAAGCCTCCTTTAGCTTCTGTAATCCTAACAGTCACAGTGAGAATAGCAGCGCACACTTAAGGTTATTTCATTTGCCTGAAGCCTTACATCTACAACCAATTTTAAATCAGTTTCAAATTCATTCTAAGATAATCTACGACAGTAGCACCCTTTTTAAAAACGCTCCAATTTTGCCTTTAAGCTATATTCTATTTGTGTCTCCCACGCCTCTGGTTATTCATATCATTGGTTTTTAAGATAAAATATATTGTACATTTAGAGAAACTGCCCCTTCCCCTGCCTCCCCAGATATTGTTTTGTAATTTCACCAGAATGATTTAAACTGTTCATGTTTTCTCTAATAAATAAAATGTGCTATCCAGCTGGCAAATAAAGATGTCACAGTTATTTGTTTTTATTTCAGAGGTTTAATATACTGTCAATCATAAATGAGGTTTAATCTAACCAAATCTTGATGCTAATAACCCACATTCTATACTTACCCCCAAATTCTATATATCGTGTCTTAATTTCAATGCAGAAATCAAAGCATATTCTATAACAATGCACATAAACTAATTGGTAAACTAGCTAATTAGCTCTGTTAATTGGATGCTATTATTATTATTTGTTACATTTGTATCCCACATTTTCCCAACTATTTGTAGGCTCAGTGTGGCTTACATATTACCGTTAACGGCGATAGCTGATTCCGGTATGAACAAATACATGGTGTGAATAATACAAAGTGATATTGTGGTGGGATGAAGTACATGTATGGTAGGTTGGATTGGGGGGATCTTATTTTTATTTATTACATTTGTGCCCCGCGCTTTCCCACACATTGCAGGCTCAATGCGGCTTACAATAACAAAGTCTTAGAGGAGAATATTATAAGCAGTGAAAGTGAGGTTTTGAGAATGAGTAAGTTCATTATGTAAAGGTAAACCAAGGTAGGATAAGCAGAAGGAAAAGAGATTGGGAGGGGTGAGGAGAGGAAGGATGGGGAGGGAAAGATAAAGGGCAAAGGAGAGAGCGGAGGAAGAGTCAGGTAATGTTCATTAAGGTCTTTGGTTTCATTATGACGTAGGTGTCCAGGTATTTTATGTTGAGATGGTGGGGTATGCTCGTCTGAACAAGTCTGTCTTTAGTGCTTTCCGGAAGTCTAGATGGTCGAGCGTAGTTTTTACTGCTTTTGGCAGTGCGTTCCATAGTTGTGCGCTTAAATAGGAAAAGCTGGTTGCGTAGATGGATTTGTATTTGAGTCCTTTGTTGCTTGGGTAGTGGAGGTTTAGGTATGATCGTGTAGATTTTGTGGTGTTTCTGGCTGGCAGGTCGATGAGGTCTGTCATGTATCCCGGTGCCTCGCCGTAAATTATTTTGTGAACAGTCTTGCAGATTTTGAAAGTGATGCATTCTTTGATTGGTAGCCAATGCAGTTTTTCTCGTAGTGGTTTGGCGCTGTCAAAACACGTTTTTCCAAATATTAGTCTGGCTGCTGTGTTTTGGGCGGTTTGACGTTTCTTTATGATTTGATCTTTGCATCCCGCATAGATTTCATTACAGTAGTCAGCATGACTTAGTACCATTGACTGTATCAGGTTGCGGAATATTTCCCTCGGACAGAATGGTTTCACGCGTTTAAGTTTCCACATTGCTAAAAACATTTTCTTTATGGTGGACTTCGCTTGGGTCGCTAGTGATAGGTTACGGTCGATTGTCACTCTGAGAATTTTCAGGTTGTCTGAGATAGGGAGGGTGTAGCCTGGGGTGTTAATGTTTGTGGGTTTGTATGTATTGTATTGGGATGATATGGTGAGACAGTGTGTTTTTTCTGTGTAGAGTTTTAATTTGAATGCGTTTGCCCATGAGTTCATGATGTTTAAGCTGAGCTTGATTTCGTTGGTGATTTCTTTCAGATTGTTAACAAGCAATTATCAGCACTAATTGGAATTAATTATGATTTATGCACACAAATCACTAAGCGTATTCTGTAATGTGGTGTGCATAAATTCCAAAGTGCACAGTTGACAAGGGGCATGGTTATGGGCGTGGAAGGGGTGTTTCTAAAATCTATGCACATTATTATAGAACTAGCCGTTAAGCCCATAACAACGGGCTAGTTTTTTGTTTTCCTATGGCCTCCCCCCATCCACCAACCCTGCTGTCTCCCCTGCCCTCCCCCCAGCGTCTGTGTCCCTCAGTTCCGCCCCCTCCTTCCCTCCCTGCTCCCTCCTCCTCCGATTTCCACGCCCATGTCCAAGTCCTCCTCCCTATTGGACTGTACTGCTGGTGGAGGTGGGGCTTGGACTTCTACACTCTCAGCGTTCCGACTCTACTGCGCATTTGCAGGTGAGTCGGTCACTTGCCGTTTATATGTTTGATACACCCACTCTGCACCTAATATAGGTGTTGGGATTTACACCAAGTAAAACATGGCCTAAAAGGGTGTGACCAAATATGGTCACGTGAAGAGGAACTCGGTGTTATTCTATATACCGCACATAAATGTAAACCTATTCTATAAAATTTAGGCGTATTTTTTACAGCATAGACTTTTCAGGTGCCATATCTAACTACTAACTACTTAACATTTCTAAAGCGCTACTAGGGTTACGCAGCGCTGTACAATTTAACATAGAAGGACAATCCCTGCTCATAGAGCATATCTACTCCTTAATTCCAAAAAGGATCCAAAGCAGCGTACGTATTGGAGTAAATTTTATAAATGGTGCCTGAATAATTGGTGGTGACAAAACCTGCTTAAGTGGTATTCTGTACACCACGCCTAAAGTCCGGCGCAGTTTATAGAATACAGGCTTAAGTGGCAAATCACACGTAAATTTAGGTGCGGCCATTTGCACCAACGAAAGCGTGCAGCAAACGCCTGCACCTAAATTTATGCATGGAGAACCATTATTCTGTAATTATGCATGTAACTCAAAGCCATGTCCCCGTTCTACCCCAAAATGCCCATGACTCTCCCATTCCTTTTTTGGAACATGTGTAAATTTTAGGCTCGGATCCCGCACCTACCTTTACGCATGTTCGTCCCAATTAAATCTAATTAGTGCCAATAATTGCTTGTTAAAAAGCCAATTATTGGCACTAATTGGTTTGTTATTTAATTAAATTGCGCACGCAAATCAGGAATGTGCCTGAAGTTGCATGTAAAAATTTTGGTGACCACTACAGAATCACGAGGATTTTAAGTATGGAATAAAATTACAATAATCATACAGTTACAGATGAGAAACATAAAGTAACAGACATTAGCCAAATTTTACTAAATGAATTTGTTTTCAAATTGTTTTGAAAGGATAAATAAGAAAAATGTTGTTTTATGTCTAAAGATAAATTATTCCAAAAGAAAACTACCTGATATATAAAAGAGTTTTCTAATAACTTTTTCAAACGGACTCCTGTAAAGGAGGAGATACTTAGCTCTAATCGATCTGAGATTTGATTGGATCTTAACCTAAATGGCAATAGAATCAGTTTACTGACATGAATGAAGGTTAATCCGTGTAAGATCTTAAGGATGAAGCAGCAAGTTTTAAGTAAAAAACGCGGATTTTGAATGGAAGCCAGTGGAGTTTGGAAAGCAAAGCTGTCACATGGTCAAACTTGCTAGATTTAAATATTAAGGGGCCCTTTTACTAAGCCATGTAGGTGCCTATGCGCGTCCTATGCCCGTCAATTTTGAACTACTGCCCGGCTAACGCGTGGCCGAGGCGGTAATTTCATTTTTGACGCATGTCCGTTATGCTCACCAGAAAATATTTTTATTTTCTGGCGCATGGCGCTAACCAGGTGGTAATCGGCATTGAATGTGAGCTGATGATTACCGCACAGTTAATGCGTCAGACCTTACCACTAAGTCAATGGGTGGTGGTAAGGTCTCAGGCCCAAAATGGACGTGCCCCAATTTTCATTTTGCCGCATGTCCATTCTCAGCCAAAAAAAGAGGACTTTTTTGCAGGTGCGCTGAAAAATGGACCTGCGTGCATCAAATACATGTGTCTACACCAGCGCAGGCTATTTTTCGGTGCACCTTAATAAAAGGACCCCTAAACGAGCTACTGTGCCCTGTCTTGGGCAACCCTCGGCCAATCAAGTTTTCAGGATATCCATAATGACGTTGCATGAGATCAATTTGCATAAAATGGAGGCAGTGCATGGGAACGTATGTCATGCCTATTTGTTGTAGATTATAATATCATGAAAATGTGACTAGCTGGGGATCCTCCAGAATAGGTTTGGAAGCCACATCACTAGGAGTTTCTAAATCTGTAAGGAAGAACTCCTTAATTCTTTCTAGGAAAAGATATTTTGGTGATATTTTAACCCTTGGAAAATTAACCCAGAAAATGAAAATATTAATAGCCCCGTCTCTTCAATTATTGTATTGGATGGAAACCAGGCTGAATCCAAACCAAATATGTCAAGGATTCATTGGGACGGGGGGAGGGATATAATTTTTCCCCACTTTTCACCCAGTTTTCATAGGACTGAAAATAGCTAATCCTTGATTGAAAAAACTGTGGGACCCTTTTACTAAATTACGTAGGTGCCTATGCATGGCAAACGCGCATCAATTTTGAGTTCCCACCCGGCTACCACATGGCCCTTTCAGTAATTTCACTTTTGACGCGTGTCCACTATGCGCACCAGAAAAATATTTTTATTTTCTGGCGCGCGGCAGAAACCAGGTGGTCATCGTCATTCTACAGGTGTAGATGATTACCGCACAGTTAACGCGTGAGACCTTACCGCTAAGTCAATGGCTGGCGGTAAGGTCACAGACCCAAAATGGACACGTGCCAATTTCTATTTTGCTGCACGTTCATTTTCAGCAAAAATTTTAAAAAGGCCTTTTTTACAGGTGCGTTGAAAAATCGATCTGCACGCACCCAAATCACACACCTACACTGGTGCAGCCCATTTTTTGGTGCACCTTAGTATCAAAATCCAAGTCCACAAGAAAGGAGAGGCAATAGAAAAATAAGAGATGTCAAAGAAATAATACTCCAGAAATCATTGTGACTGGAAAGTGATTATTTAGGAACTTTACAAAGTTATCCTACGTATCTACTATAGAGTCCAGAAAAGATTTCAGTTGTTTACGAGCCCAAAAAATAAACATCTGCTCATTCAACTTTATCGTACATTTAGCAAGAAAATGCAGATAAAACTGACAACTACTAAGGAAGGGACGCTAACCGGGTGGTAATCGGCAGTGTACATGCGCTGACAGTCACCCAGTTAACGTGTGAGACCTTACCGCTAAGTCAGTGGGTGACGGTAAGGTCTCATGCCCAAAATGGACGCGTGCCAATTTTTATTTTGCCACATGTCCATTTTCGGCTAAAAAAGGTCTTTTTTGCAGGCGCACTGAAAAATGGACCTGCGCTCATCCAATTAACATACCTATAACAGCACAAGCCATTTTTTGGCACACCTTAGTAAAAGGACCCTGAAATCTCTTCTTTTTTATTTTATTTTATTTTTTTATTACACTTGTACCCTGCCCTTTCCCACTCATGGCAGGCTCAATGCGGCTTACATGGGAAAATGGAGGGTTAAGTGACTTGCCCAGAGTCACAAGGAGCTGCCTGTGCCTGAAGTGGGAATTGAATTCAGTTCCTCAGGACCAAAGTCCACCACCCTAACCACTAGGCCACTTCTCCACTGTTGCTACTATTTGAGATTCTACATGGAATGTTGCTATTCCACTAGCAACATTCCATGTAGAAGTCGGCCCTTGCAGATCACCAATGTGGCCGCGCAGGCTTCTGCTTCTGTGAGTCTGACATCCTGCACGTACGTGCAGGACATCAGACTCACAGAAACAGAAGCCTGCGCAGCCTTCTACATGGAGTGTTGCTAGTGGACTAGCAACATTCCATGTAGAATCTCCAATAGTATCTATTTTATTTTTTGTTACATTTGTACCCCGCGCTTTCCCACTCATGGCAGGCTCAATGCAGCTTACATGGGGCAATGGAGGGTTAAGTGACTTGCCCAGAGTCACAAGGAGCTGCCTGTGCCTGAAGTGGGGATCAAACTCAGTTCCTCAGGACCAAAGTCCACTACCCTAACCACTAGGCCACTCCTCCACCTTAGAGACATGCAGAAACATCAACATTCTTTGACCCATAAACTCAACTTGCTTGAGTACTTTTTAGATCCAGATACGAAAGAAATAAGAAGAGTAGCTCTTTCTTTGACATCATCCAAAGACATCTCAAAAAAGAATAGTTATATTTAAACTATCAGGGGAAACAGTGTCCACCATTCCATCAGGCCCTTGTTCCACACTTCTGTTTTTATAGGGCAAATAAAAGAGCTTGTTAAATGGCGGTATAGCCCAGGGGCGTAGCCAGACACCCAATTTTGGGTGGGCCTGGGCCCAAGATGGGTGGGCAGAACCCCGCCCCATCCCACAGGTGATTTGGTCTCTCCTGCATGCCATATGGTCTCTCAAACATCTTTTAAATAGCAGATTTTCACCAGTGGCGAGCAGCAATTAATGCACGCTGCTCATGTTGGCCCCACAGCCTTCCCAGTGATGCAACTTCCTGTTTCCGCATAGGCGGGAGTACATCAGAGGCCAGGTTGTGGGGGGCGGTGCGAGCAGTATGTATCAGTCACTGCTTGCTGCAGGCAAAGATCTGCTATTTACAAGGTATGCAGGAGGGACAGTTGTTGGGAGTTTTCAGCTGGTGGGACTTGGGAATCTCTGCCAGCCACATCATAAGTGTGCTGCTACTGGGTGGGCCTGAGCCCAAAACGGGTGGGCCGGGGCCCACCTAGGCCCACCCTTGGCTATGCCACTGGTATAGCCTCTTCTGTTAGCCCAAATTATTCTCGAAGAGTCCTTTGGCTGATATCATGGGGCCCCAAAATGTTCTAAATCAAATGCACTTTCCTAAAAGGAGCTACTTCATAGTACAGTATCAGAGAAAACAACACTAGAATCAGTTCATCTTGTTTTACGCTTGAGCTGCTGAGAATGTACGTGAAATGAGTCGAAACTCCTTGGGAATTACAGAAGGCTTACACTTTGTGAACAAACGTTATCTGTGGTTCTTGCTATTAAGTCGGGTTTTAGTTTAGATTTTTGTTTTCTTTTTATTTCATTCGTGTTATTTTAATAAGTACTATCATATTTTAGTCTCTGTTGTTTTTTATAAGTGATTTTATGTGTTCATTATATATATGTGTATTGTAAATTGTTTTGGATGATTGCTAGTAAGGTTTAAAATAAATAAACCACAATGAAGGAAAAGGTTTGTGCGATGGAGCACCCCATATCCACTCTCCAGCTAATAGAGTGGAGGAGTGGCCTAGTGGTTAGGGTGGTGGACTTTGGTCCTGGGGAACTGAGGAACTGAGTTTGATTCCCACTTCAGGCACAGGCAGCTCCTTGTGACTCTGGGCAAGTCACTTAACCCTCCATTGCCCCATGTAAGCCGCATTGAGCCTGCCATGAGTGGGAAAGCGCAGGGTACAAATGTAACAAAAAAAAAAAACCATGAGATAGACTGCTAGTCCCCATTTCCACAAGGGTGTCACAGACTCTTCTACTCATTTGCATTCAGCCAATTGCCTTTAACACCGACCTGCTGCACAATGAAGACTCCTAATGACATCATGTATAGTCTAACACAGGTCTGCCTGTAGGTCAGCCCTATACTGTGTTACCATGGAAACAGGCTGACCCTAGACCATAGAGGCTACATGCGCAACATAAATCTTGCTCTGCTCTGGTGAAAGGGAAATGGTTCCTGGAGGATACAGGTATTTCTGTCGTGTTCCACTTTCTAACCATGATCTGTGTGTCCCATGCTGGTGTCAAATGACCGAAAACAACATTTCATGATCATTTTGAGTTATTTCAGATTATTCTGTTTTTTACTCAGAAGTTTTCTTAATGTGTGAAATAAAGTGTGCAATGTCAATCTTACAACATAATAATGATGCCATTTGGGCTGCAGTTGCTTATGGTTTCAACTTACCAGTGGAATAAAGAGCCTGGACGTGATATTCAATATAATTTAACTGTGCAGGAGAGGCTGAGTGCCTCAGGAAGGGATATGGAACGTCATTTAATGACATCCCCACTGATTGCCATGGAGTTTTTACTTTCCCGTGTTGTGCTAGCTGAACCGTGACTAGGAAATCCTCTTTTAACCCTGGTGAGGATCTTCATTGAGGTTATGCAGTAGTGTTTAATCAGCTTCTTAGCTTCAGCATTGATTTTTGCTGCAGTTGACAGTGTATATGACCCCTGAGGAAGGTGGTTTCTCACCGAAACACAGTCCGGTGTCAGGTCTTATTATGTGAGGTGCTTTGACAGTAAAGTTTTGGCTGCTGGAGGTTTGTGGCCTACCCTACTGTTTTTATTTTTTCTTCTCTACATACACGTTCTTTCCTGTTTTATTCTTGTTTTACTCTGGATGCTGTCTGGGCAGTGCAGGGGCAGATTCATGGTGGTCCTGGCAGTATTCAATGCAGGTGCCTGCATAGCTAACTGAGCAAGTAGGACCTCTTAAATAGTAGTCCCAACTTTGCCTGGTTATCTACACGAGTGCGGCATTGAATATTGGTTGTACCTGCATAACTTCTGGGTATTGCCACTGGCCTGGATCTTCAATGCCAGTGCTGTGATATGGCCTAGCATTGATTATCTGGATCTGCATTAGCCAGCAACGATCAGCATTTAAAAAAATGTTCACTGTTGTAGGCTAAATATTGTTTAATTTGTTAAGTCAGCTGGCAGTGGTCAGTGTCCTTTTAAATGTTGACGTGTTCAGGCAGAATTAGTACTGGATAGTCAATACTGGGCCATAGCTGGGCATTGAACATCCTGGGCCATGCTGGGACGTACTGACTACCAGAGCTTATACAGGCCCTGACTGAATATTGATAGGGACCCATGTAAGATGAAGCAGGTACCCTCAACTCCCCCGATTCCGCCATACTATGATCTGGATCCCCTTCCCTCCCACTCTTGAAGATGGAAAGCTCTGGACCAGATCTACAAGCAGGAGCGATGCCCACTCGCTCCTGCCTGTTGCAACTCCTTTATCAAAATGTCTGCCATGACCTCTAATGGCAGCCATACCAGGAGGATGCTGCTAGAAGTTATGACAACCATTTTGAGAAGCAGCTGCAATGGACAGAAGCGATGCAGGACCTGTCGCCGAAACACGGTCCGTGTCGAGTCAGATTGATAAATTGTCTATAAAGATCTCTAGTCGTTTTTGTAATCTTTGCTGCTATTCATTGTTTGTTTACTGTGTGCAGAGTATGAATTCTTGCTTGCTTGCCTCGCTTAGGGCAAGCTATGACAAAAGGGAGCCAGCTCTGGTGTTGACACGTGTTTTGCACGAGCGCCGAGTCCCCCTTTTACCGCAGCTGATAAAAGGGAAGTCTCGCCTTCCTGCAGGAAATGGCCATGCAGCAAGTAAAGCACTTGCCACGCGGCCATTTCGGGGGAGGGGAGCCTTTACTGGTAAGGGCTCTTGCATTAACCCAGCAGTAACCGGGCAGCACGTAGCACTGCCCGATTACCGCCGGTTACACTCTGGTGCTACAAAAATTAATACATTTTTGTAGCGCCGGAAATGATGGCGTGCTAGGGGTGGGAAGTACCGGTGGGCTGCTGCGTTGGGCTTACCGCTGCTTGGTCAAAGGAGCCCATAAACTTAAATACAACAGGCTCAATATTCAGCCCACAGCAGCTGGCACTGAATATTTGGGTAAGTGTCATCCAGAAATTTACCGGGTAATAGCCGAGGTTTAGACCAGAGCCCAGTTAGCTCAACGGATAAAGTTTGGACAGTCTTTTTGCTAATCCTCACTTTGGGGCCCTTTTACTAAGCCACGTAGGCGCCTACGCATTTCCAATGCAATGCCAATTTGGAGTTACCGCACAGATACCATGTGGCCCTTGGAATTTCATTTTTGACGTGTGACCACTACGAGCGTCCGAAAATAAATTTTTCTTTTCAGACGCAGGTCAGCTACGCGCGTCAAGTGGCATTCTACACGCTTAGGTCATTACCACCCAGTTAACGCGTGAGACCTTACTGTTAAGTCAATGGCTGGCGGTAAGGTCTCAGACCCAAAATGGACACGCGCCAATTTTGATTTTGCCACCTGTCCATTTTCAGCAAAAATGTTAAAAAAAGGCATTTTTTTACAGGCACTCAGAAAAATAGATCTTCGTGCGCCCAAAACCTGCGCCTACGCTACTGAGGGCCATTTTTCAGCGCATCTTAGTTAAAAGGACCCCTTTATGCACTTACTTAATCGGTTAGCAGACTGAATATCTCCACTAACCGGTTAAATGCTGGCTCTGACCCTGGACTGCCCTAGCTCTAACTAGATAAAGCCATGCCGGTCAGAGTCAATATTCAGTGGCACGACCTGCTTAAGGGCTTCTGAAATTTGGCAGATAGCCAGCTCAGCAGGGTTTAACTAAGCAGAAACCTCTCCTGCCTGGTTAAACTTTTTTTTTTTCAATATTATGCCAGAGATCTCTGCAGTTCTAGCCTTCCATTTCTGATTAATCCTCAGTTAGCTATCTTGACCTTCTGCGATATTGTAAAGTTGCCACAAAGTGGTATGAATTGGTGATAGAATTCATCCATGTAGCACAGAGCAAAAATTGTAAAACACTGCAAATCTCTCTCCCTCTCATCTTCATTACTGGTCAAATCAAGTACATGCAATTATTTCTTTATACAGATTGACTTTTTCCCTTTAAGGCAGACAGAAGCTATATAATGTAACTGGGGACGTTTATTCAAATGCTATTTATTTTGTGATTATTTTGCATCACGTTTTCTATGCCTGCAGAGCAGTTGTGCACAAGATTTTGCTAGTTACAATAAGCTTACATGTCTTTTAAGAAACGCTCAGCAAGACAATTTAAAACAAAAAAACAAGAGGTTATGTCATAAGAGAAGGTTTTATAAGTAGTAGGAATGCTCGTGCAGCAAAATTGTGTTCTCTGATACCTCTGCTATGTAGAAAACAAATCTATTCCTTGTGCCGCTCCCTAATTGGGAAAGTATTCCCTTGGTCTTAGCCAGATCAAGGCTGAAAAGCCGAACATAGGTTCTACTGAAGTGCTGGAAATCTTTCCTGAACTCGGACGTGGAGGGGGAGGTAATTTCAGAACAGAGTGGCTATGGGAAATGTTCTAAAAGTTGCCTGTTGTATAAAGGCCGTACGGTTATTTATTGAGCAGATATGTTGTATGTGTTATCTGTATTTCTTTTTAATCATTGTCTGGTTATTTTTTGATGGTATCATTATTTTATATGAATACTAGTAAAAAAAAGCCCCGTTTCTGATGCAAATGAAACGGGGGCTAGCAAGGTTTTCTTCTGTGTGCATGTGGGAGTGTGTGTGTCCCTGCCCTCTGCCCTCTCTCCCCTCCCCCCTCTGAGTCCTTCACTTTTACAGAGAGAGCGATTTGATTTCGTGCTTTGCTGTGTTTTCCTTCACTGTTTGTGTTACAGAGAGAGCAAGGGCGGGGCAGACACTCATGGGGAAACCGGATATCTCTGTCCCTGCCCTCTGCCCTCTCTCCCCTCCCCCCTTTGATTTTGTGCTTTGCTGTGTTTTCCTTCACTGTTTGTGTTACAGAGAGAGCAGAGGGTGGGGCAGACACTCATGGGGAAACCAGATATCTCTCTCCCTTCACACCTCCGGCTGGAGGCTTCATAGAACGTTGGTGGTGCCTTTTATATAGAGAGATTTAGTGATTGGCAGAGTAGAAGCACTTTCAGATAAATAAATAAACCAAAAAGGTGCAAAAAATAAAAATAATAACCTCCTTGAATTGGATATGAACAGGCATGAATAAAAAACATCCTTATTCATTGAGCCCAAATTGTATCCCAGTTCACTTTTGGCATTCACGGGTCTGGATTTAGACATAGGCATATTTAGGGGTAGATGCATCAAGCAAACGTAAAAAAATCAGAAATGTTAAAACCTTTACCGAATTTCAAATAACGAAGCATGCTCCAAAAACACAGCCCCAAAAAGTTTGGTGCAGTATTGGAAAGAACGATGCACCAATCCCCATCGGTAATCGGCTCGTAAAGCATGCGCAAAGCAGCCAAGCGTTATGCTGGCTGCTCTGCGCATGCCAGAAACGTTCAAAACACAGTCAAATCGCAAGCACATGGCTCCCAAATCAAAATAAAAATAAAAAAAGGATCGGGAGGGGGCAAGGGCGCTCATCAGGAGCGTCCTGTACGGACGGCCTTGCCCCCCCCCCCCGCTGCTCCCCACTTTCCGCCGCTCCCCCCACCCCGAAAAAGCAAACTTCTAGAAGCCCCTGCCCCCCTCCCTTCCTCACTACTCTCTCACCTCAGCTCCGCCTCCCGACATCCTCCGTCCGTGCCCCGCCCCCTTTTGGGGTCGTCGCCGCCATTCCCCTCCTCCATCGGGCCCCCCTTCCTCTTACCGGGCCCGTGGAGCGCCTCTCTCCTCTGTCCGAAGGCGCTGCACGGGCAAGAAGAAAGCTGAATCAGCTGATGCCTGCCTTCGCGATGGCGCGTCTTTCTCCTGCTGCGCCCGCCCCTGTCTGACGTCAGTAACAGGGAATGGCGGGGGGGGGGGGCAAGGCCGTCCGTACAGGACGCTCCTGATGAGCGCCCTTGCCCCCTCCCGATCCTTTTTTTATTTTTATTTTTTTATGTGTTTTCTGAGGTCCTTTGGACCAATCACAGCGCTTTTAGCTCTGCTAATGCGCTGGGATTGGCTCAAAGTTTGTTTATTTTTTCACTTAACACTTTTTCCTGGCACAGAGCTGTCCTAACGAGAGGTCCAGACCTCTCGTTAGTTTTCCTGCCTTTTTCCTGCGTAAAGGCAATCGGAAAAGGTTAGTGCATGTCGTTTCAATGGGGTTTTCACACTAATTGCTCATCTCCATTCCGTTTTCGTTAGCTGCTACTACCGTCGAAAAATAGGCTTTAGTGCATGGAAAGGATCGGAAATTCTTCCTTAAGGGCTCATTTAACGATGAAAAACGTTTAGTGCATCTGGGCCTTAATTACTTGTTTTGTTATTTCTTAGTATAAACCCCACTAATGGTTGCGACCAAATGGTGGTTTAGCAACTGCTACTAAGCTAAACTTAACTAGGCAGCCAAATTTTGATGGCACTGAATGAAGGATTAAAACAGACCCTACTGCTGCTTATTTTAGGGCAGGGGTTCTCCAACCAATCCTCAGGACACACCTAGCCAGTCAGGTTTTCAGGATACCCACCTAGGGGTACATAAGTACATAAGCACCGCCATACTGGGAAAAGACCAAGGGTCCATCAAGCCTAGCATCCTGTCTCCAACAGCGGCCAATCCAGGCTTCAAGAACCGAGCAACCGCCCCCCCCAAAAAAAAAAAATTTAACCCCCAAAAAATAAATAAATGGAGCCCAAAGTTAGGCGCAGGATGATCCATGCAAAGGCGCACCAAAAACTGGCCTGCGGCAGTGTGGGCGCATGTCTTTGGCATGTGCCAGACCCTTATTGTGCCGCGTCTGGAAAAAAGGGATCATTTTAATGGGCCGGAAAATGGATGTGCGGCAAATGAAAACCAGTGCACATCCATTTTTGACCTGAGACCTTCCCGCCACCCATTGACTTAGTAGTAAGGTCTCATGCGTTACCCAGTCAGTAAGCATGCAATGTGCGCCAACTGCTGTTTACCGCCAGGTAGGCGCCCAGTGATAGAAAATAGAAAATATTTTCTACCGCATTTTTTTGGCACACACCAAATTCAGAATTACCACCTGGGACAGCAGCAATGACGATTTGGTGCATGCTGGACCCATTTAGGCCCCTACGTGCCTTTGTGAAAGGACCCCTAAGTTAGTATTCTATAAAGAGTACTCGGCACAGAGCATCCTGTATGTAATACTAGCTTAGTACTTATTTTGGGCCTACTACTACTACTTATCATTCCTACAGCGCTACTAGACGTACGCAGCGCTGTACACTTGAACATGAAGAGACAGTCCCTGTTCAACAGAGCTTACAATCTAATTAGGACAGACAAACAGCACACATAAGGGATAAGGACAAAGAGTAGCAAGATTCCGGAATCCCACAGTAGCAAGATTCTGTGCGGAATCTCAAAGAGTAGCAAGATTCTGGAATCCCAAAGACTACTACTACTACTTATCATTTCTATAGCGCTACTAGACGTACGCAGCGCTGTACACTTGAACATGAAGAGACAGTCCCTGCTCAACAGAGCTTATAATCCAAATTAGGACAGACAAACAGGACAAACAAGAGATAAGGGAATATTAAAGTGAGGATGATAAAATAAGGGTTCTGGACAAGTGAATAAGGGGTAGGAGTTAAAAGCAGCATCAAAAAGGTGGGCTTTTAGCTTAGATTTGAAGACGGCCAGAGATGGAGCTTGATGTACCGGCTCAGGAAGTCTATTCCAGGCTTATGGTGCAGCAAGATAAAAGGAACGGAGTATGGAGTTAGCAGTGGAGGAGAAGGGTGCAGATAAGAGAGATTTACCCAGTGAACGGAGTTCCCGGGGAGGGATGTAGGGAGAGATGAGAGTGGAGAGGTACTGAGGAGCTGCAGAGTGAATGCACTTATAGGTCAATAAGAGGAGTTTGAATTGTATGTGGAAACGGATAGGAAGCCAATGAAGTGACTTGAGGAGAGGGCTAATATGAGCATAACGACACTGGCAGAATATTAGTCGTGCAGCAGAATTTTGAACAGATTGAAGAGGAGAGAGATGGCTAAGTGGGAGACCTGTGAGAAGCAAGTTGCAATTGTCTAATCGAGAGGTGATAAGAGTGTGGATGAGGGTTCTGTTGGTGTGCTCAGAAAGGAAAGTGCGAAGTTTGCTGATATTATAGAGAAAGAAACGACAGGTTTTAACAGTCTGTTGAATATGTGCAGAGAAGGAGAGGGAGGAGTTGAAGATGACCCCAAGGTTACGAGCTGATGAGACAGGAAGGATGAGAGTGTTATCCACCGAAATAGATATTAATTGCAGCAGGCAGCACTTTTGCTGACCGCCAGCCTCTACATCAGGGGCGTATCTGCGTGGGGCCACAGGGGCCTGGGCCCCTGCAGATTTCACCCTGGCCCCCCTCCCCGCCATCAACCCTCCCCCGCTGCTTACTTTTGCTGGCGCCCCAACCCCCGCCAGCCGAGGTCCGACCCGCAATCTCCATATTTCGTCTTCCTCCGTGGCCATGTGCTTCAAGGAAGTAACGCTGCAGTGCTGATTCGTTGAATCCAGTTCGGCGTCTGACATGCTGCGACGTCAGACGCCGAACTGGATTCAACGAATCAGCACTGCAGCGTTACTTCCTTGAAGCACATGGCCACGGAGGAAGACGAAATATGGAGATTGCGGGTCGGACCTCGGCTGGCGGGGGTTGGGGCCCCCCGCCAGCAAAAGTAAGCAGCGGGGGAGGGTTGACGGCGGGGAGGGGGTGGAGAGAGGCGGCGGCGGGGGGGGGGAGGGAGGCAAAAATGTGCCCCCCCTCTCTGGCTCTGGCCCCCCCTACCGCCGGATTCCAGGTACACCCCTGCTCTACATTACTCTGAGAAACATGAAGTTACATCAAAAGGCAGGTTGCAGTGGGAGAAGAGGTCATGCCAGCGGTACCATGGCAGGGCAGCCTATGGGAATCACTGCCGCTTCCGCCTTTCGTAAAAAAAAAACTAAGGTAAAGGGTTGAGGAGGGAAAGGGAGAGTGCCATTCCTGGAGCGTGCTGCCTGAGGAGGCTCCTGCCTCAAGTGGCCTAGTGGTAGGGCCGCCCCTGGCTGGGCAGTTTCTGGGCAGCATTGAATATCTGGTTTTTTTTTTTTAAACTGCTAAAAAGTTAACTGGTCATGTCGATACTCAGTGCTATCCAGTTTACGTTTTAGAAGTTAAAGATAGGACAGCGGTCCTATTTCAGTTATGTGCTGGGCGCTAACTGGCAATATTCACTGGAGATAACCACTTATCTCTTGCAAAATATTAGTGGTTATCCACCGATATGTTATTTACCAGTCAGCGGCTGTGTCTGGCTGGTTAAATAACTTTGAATATCGGGGAGTTTGTGCCTAAGTTTGGCCAAAAAAGCAAACAAATCTATGTCCTGAGAATGGCAAGGAGAAATCAAACTTGGGTATACAAATAAAGTATCACATACCATGTAAAATGAGTTTATCTTGTTGGGCAGACTGGATGGACAGTACAGCAGTGGCGTAGCCACAGGTGGGCCTGGGTGGGCAAGGGCCCACCCACTTAGGGTTCAGGCCCACCCAATACTAGCACATGTTTAGTGGGAGCTGCTGGGGATCCCCAGCTCCACCAGCTGAAGACCCCCCCCCCCCCCCCCCCGATGGTAATGAAAATGCTACTCTCCTTGATACTGTCACCTGCGCATGCTCAGTCTTCGGCGCATGCCTGCTGCAGACTGTCAAGGTGGAAAGAAGCATTTTCTCGCCAGCTGGGGTATTTTTTTTTTTTGTGGTGGTGCAGGGGGGGGGGGGGGGAGAACACTTGGTGCCCACCCACTTCTTGCCTAGGCCCGCCCAAAATCTGTTGTCTGGCTACGCCCCTGCAGTACAGGTCTTTATCTGCCATCATTTACTAAGTTAGTATGCTACTCTATGTTACCCCCTCTGTATATATGGCTTGCAGAGAATTTGGAGTAGGGAAAGGACATGGGAAATCATAGCACAGCTGCCAAATTATCCACCTTAAACCTAAACTAAATCTGTTCACATTCGGTCAAAGAAATTGCATTTCCTCACCACGGAATCTGCATTTTCAGCTAGAACTGCTTCGCAAGTAAATCACAGCCAGGCACTGGGAAGCTCAGCTATCCTCCTAATATATTTCAAAACCATTAATATGGAACATTTCACAATATGATACACTTCACTAATATCCTAATTTTGCTTAATGACAATACAATCATGGTAATATCCATCCACACTTAGCATTTTCATGTGTTCAAAACCGTGCAGTGACAATAATAAGCATCTGATTTAATTGCCATTTCTAGGACTCTGCAAATGTCTTTAATGAAGCACTCAGACAAATGTGGTTTATTGAGTTAGCTTCCCTGATTTCTATTGCTTTTTTCTTTTCATTTCATTTTTTTATTAAGGATCAGAAAGTAGAAGCTCTATTTTCGCAGGATTTCTTGCTCTATCTGCCTGTGGAAAATCTCATCTGAATCTAGGGCTTGTAATAAGATTCTTAATTTATTTTGATGGACCCTAAACAATTTCTGTTCATCTTACACCTACCAGATCATCTCACTCTATCAATTTGTTCATCACATGAAATCCAAACTCCATCTCCTTGAGAATCCCACGCATCCTTCGGCAATATCCTGCCTTACGTGTCCCAATATTGGTTCTTGTTGAAAACAAAACACTCCCGGGATTTATGTTGCCTGATAGCTAGAACTGTGTTGTATCATAAAAACCTAACTTTACAATTCTGTTTCTGAAAACAAAATAGAATTTAGGTTATTTTTCTTTGCTAGTCTATCAATTTATCTAGATTGGAGTCTGGGTAGAGGAGACACGAGAAGCATTTATCCACTTTTAAATGATTTTACCGTCTAGCGGACTTCAGTGTATATAAGCAGCCAGTTCTTCCCCTAGTACCCTACATAAAAATGGCCCTGTGCTAACGGCAGGAGCCATTTTTGCCATGCGCTTATGCCCTTTCTACTCCAGCGGGTAAAAAGGTTGAAAAAAGGCATGGCCGTATGGTAAGATTATATTATTTCAAGATTTTCATTCATTAAGTCATAGGTTATAATTTCAAACTTTAAAAAATTCTCAGTCGCTCTGAGAAAGGATTTCTTATTAAATACCTATTCATCACAATTGGACTATTGTAACGTCCTGTACCGTGACCAAACCAAAAAGAGATTGCACCAGCTGCATCTAATTCAGAGCCCCTTTTACCAAGCTGCGGCAAAATGGGCCGGCGCTGGCATCAGTGCGTGTTTTGCACGTGCGACGAGGCCCCCTTTTACCGCAGCTGGTAAAAGGGAAGTCTCATTTTCCTACAGGAAATGGCCATGTGGCAAGTAAAGCACTTGCCACGCAGCCATTTCAGGGGGAGCCCTTACCGCCAGGTACACTCCGGTACTACACATTTTTGTAGTGCCAGAAACGAATGTGCGCTTAATAAAAGGAGCCCTCAGAATGCTGTAGCATGGCCGATGAAAGGCTGCGAGCAGCATCACCACATTGCACCCTTCCTGCAAAAAGTACGGGCTCCTTTTATTAAGTTGTGCTGAAAAATGGCCTGCGTGTTTTGGACGTGCACAGAACCATTTTTCAGCGCACCTATAAAAAAAATTTTGTTTTGGCCAAAAATGGAGGTGTGGCGAAATGAAAATTGGCGCACATCCATTTTGGGTCTGAGACCTTACCGCCACCTATTCACTTGGCAGTAAGGTATCACACGTTAACTGGGTGGTAATGGTCTAAGCATGTGCAATGCCTTTTACCGCCCGGTTAGCGCAGCACACCGGAAAATAAAAATTATTTTCCGGCACGCCTAGTGGATGCAAGTAAAAAAGGAAATCACCGCCCCGGCCACGCGGTAGCTGGGCAGTAATTCCAAATTGACACACGTTAGCTGCGCATAGGTGCGTATGCTGCTTAGTAAAAGAGCACCTACAATGGCTACCAGTACCTTAAAGGGCCGGATTTAAAACTCTATGGGGGACAATATTCAACTGGTCTTCTTTATAGCCACCATCTGTTTATCCCAATGACTTTGTCCCGCCTATGTGTCTGAACTGCATTTGCCCCCTCAGCTACCTATTAAGAAGTATCATTGTATTGTATTGTACGAACAATTGTTAGTATCGTATCTGCTGTATGTTATTTGAATTTTCTAATGTGTGTCTATTAAGTAGTTTCATTTGTGCTGTGCTGACGTGGAGGGGCCTAATCAAATGGAAACGTCTATCTCCATGGGCGTTTATCTCCGAGAACGGGTCCGTGAAGGGGCGCACCGAACCGTATTTTCGCAAAAAATAGACATCCATGTTTTATTCGACAATTTGTGAGCTGGGCGCTTTTGTTTTTCAGCGATAATGGAAAATGAAAGCGCCCAGCTCAAAAACGAATAACCAAGGCATTTGTTCGTGGGAGGGGCCAGGATTCGTAGTGCACTGGTCCCCCTCACATGCCAGGACACCAACCGGGCACCCTAGGGGGCACTTTTACAAAAACAAAAACAAAAAAAGGTAAAAGAGCTCCCAGGTGCATAGCACCCTTCCCTTGTGTGTTGAGCCCCCCAAATCCCCCTCAAAACCCACTGCCCACAAGTCTACACCATTACTATAGCCCTAAGGGGTGAAGGGGGGCACCTACATGTGGGTACAGTGGGTTTGGGGGGGTTGGACGACTAAGCATTAAGCAGCACAATTGTAACAGGTGGGGGGGTATGGGCCTGGGTCCACCTGCCTGAAGTCCATTGCACCCCCTAACAACTGCTCCAGGGACCTGCATACTGCTGCCAGGGAGGTGGGTATGACATTTGATGGTGAAAATAAAAAGTTGTGAAACATCAATTTTTTGTGGTGGGAGGGGGTTAGTGACCACTGGGGGAGTCAGGGGAGGTCATCCCCGATTCCCTCTGGGGGTAATCTGGTCATTTAGAGCACTTTTTGGGGCCTTATTCGTGAAAAAACAGGGTCCAGGAAAAGTGCCCTAAATTCTAGCTACAAACGCATACTTTTTTTCCATTATCGGCGAAAGGCGCCCATCTCTGTTCGGGTGATAACCATGCCCCAGTCCCGCCTTCACCACGCCTCCGACACGCCCCCATCAACTTTGTACGCTTCCGCGATGGAGTGCAGTTGAAAACGTCCAAGTTCGGCTTTCGATTATACCGCGTTATTCGTTTTTGTGAGATAAACGTCCATCTCCCGATTTAGGTCGGAACTTGGGCGTTTTTCTGGTTCGATTATAAGCAGGATTGAGTATCATATCTATGTTATATGAATATTCTTTCATGCTGCCTATTATGGCATCATTTGTAATCTGTTGACATTTATCAAATTTCTGTATATGATTGTTTTACAGTGCTGTTAAATGTGTATATTTCTGATACGGTATCACGTTAGTGCTATTGCTAGGATTCAATTTGCCATCTCCAAGTTTACCTCTTTGACTGTATCTATGTTTATACTTGGTCATTTTACTATTGTTATGCTGTTTATAGAATTGTAAGTTTTATGTCCGACTATACTTGCTGTACACTGCTTTGGTGAATCTCTTCATAAATGCGGTTAACAAATCCTAATAAATAAATGCATTATAATACTCTTGAAACGTTAGCATTGTCTGTCTTTCCAGCCTTCTGAAAGTAACAACTCCAACATTTAGTAGAGATGCACAGCATATGAGAAAAGGTTACCCTGGACAATATCGGGGTATGACTCATTGTTTCTTACGTCTAACTCCTTATAGGTGCCTCCTGGTCATGCATCCATTATGTTCAGACTTCTTAACAGTACCTTTTCTTAAAGGATGGATATAAGTGTCTGTCAGAACTGGGTCAAAGAGTTATTACTCATAGCTGAAAAATGTCAGCTTTACAAATATCAGGAAATATATTCACTGGTCAAGAGCTCTTCAGTGCTTACCAAATAAACCTTACCATGCAACTTTGTTAAAGAAGATAGATATGCCACCCTCCTTAAAAGAAATCTGGGACATTTCCTTTTTGGGGCCAGTAAAGACAGGTGATATTGCAATAAAAGAGCTCCTGCAATAATATTCAGATATAGAATTTGAAGCAAGAAAAAGTACAGAGAAGGGCAGCGAAAATGATGGGACAACTTCCCTTTGAGGAAAGGCAAAAGTGGCTAGGGTTCTTCAATTTGGAGATGAGATGGCTGAGGGAACATTTGATAGAGGTCTATAAAATACTGAGCGGAGTGGAACGGGTAGACGTGAATTACTTGTTTGCTTTTTCCAAAAATACAAAGACTAGGGGACATGCAAAGAAGCTACTATGTAGTAAATTTAAAACAAATTGGAGAAAATCTTTCTTCACTCAACGAATAATTAAACTCTGGAATTCGTTGCCAGAGAATGTGGTAAAAGCAGTTAGCTTAGCTGGGTTTAAAAAAGGTTTGGATAATTTCCTTAAGGAAAAGCCCATAAGCCATTATTAAGATAGACTTGAGAAAATCCATTGTATATTCTAAGATAAGCAACATAAAATCTGTTTTCCTGTTCTGGTATTTTGCCAGGTACTATTGACCTGAATTGGCCACTGTTGGAAACAGGATACAGGGCTGGATGGACCTTTAGTCTGTTCCAGTATGGCAATGCTAATTTTATTATGTTCTTTTGAGATGTGTATGCAGTGCAGTTTTTGTAGCAAAAAAGGTGCCTGATATTAATCCTGAGTCTGCCCCCCCCTTCAACCTCAATTTATGTCCTCTAGTTCTACCGCCTTCCCGTTTTGTAATAACCACGTGTTAGTTACAAATATGAATGCATAGTAACTGAAAATCTGTGTTGTGCTTGGCTAGTATTACATACCTGCTTATAATCGAAATAGAAAAACGCCTATATTGTGACCCAAATCGGGAGATAGACGTTTATCTCACAAAAGCGAATAAAGCTGTATAATCGAAAGCCGAATTTGGACGTTTTCAACTGCACTCCGTCGCGGATGCGGACAAAGTTGATGGGGCGTGTCGAAGGCGTGGTGAAGGCAGAACTGGGGCGTGGTTATCGGCCGATCAGAGATGGGCGCCTTTCGCTGATAATGGAAAAAAAATATGCGTTTTTAGCGAGAATTTAGGGCACTTTTCCTGGACCCTGTTTTTCCATGAATAAGGCCCCAAAAAGTGCCCTAAATGACCAGATGACCACTGGAGGGAATCGGGGATGACCTCCCCTGACTCCCCCAGTGGTCACAAACCCCCTCCCACCATAAAATATGCCATTTCACAACTGTTTATTTTCACCCTCAAATGTCATACCCACCTCCCTGGCAGCAGTATGTAGGTCACTGGAGCAGTTATTAGGGGGTGCAGTGGACTTCAGGCAGGTGGACCCAGGCCCATCCCTCCCCTACCTGTTACAGTTGTGCTGCTTAATGCTTATTAGTCGTCCAACCCCCCAAACCCACTGTACCCACATGTAGGTGCCCCCCCTTCACCCATTAGGGCTATAGTAATGTTGTAGACTTGTGGGCAGTGGGTTTTGAGGGGGATTTGGGGGGCTCAACACACAAGGGAAGGGTGCTATGCACCTGGGAGCTCTTTTACCTTTTTTTTTTTGTTTTTGTAAAAGTGCCCCCTAGGGTGCCCGGTTGGTGTCCTGGCATGTGAAGGGGGACAGTGCACTACGAATCCTGGCCCCTCCCACGAACAAATGCCTTGGATTTATTCATTTTTGAGCTGGGCGCTTTCATTTTCCATTATCGCTGAAAAACAAAAACGCCCAGCTCACAAATTGTCGAATAAAACATGGACGTCTATTTTTTTCGAAAATACAGTTCGGTCCGCCCCTTCACGGACCCGTTCTTGGAGATAAACGCCCATGGAGATAGACGTTTTCGTTCAATTATGCCCCTCATAGTAACATAGTAAATGATGGCAGATAAAGACCTGTACTGTCCATCCAGTCTGCCCACCAAGATAAACTCATTTTACATGGTATGTGATACTTTATACCCGAGTTTGATTTGTCCCTGCCTTTCTCAGGGCACAGACCATAGAAGTCTGCCCAGTACTGTTCTTGTACTAAGTTCTGAAGCTAACATTGAAGCCCCTTAAAATTTACACTCCAGCCCATCCCTATCTATTCAGTCACGATCAGGGCGTAGACCATAGAAGTCTGCCCAGCTCCCATTTTGTTTCCAGTTACTGATGTCACCACCCAATCTCCGCTAAGATTCCACAAAACCATTCCTTCTAAACAGGATTCCTTTGTGTTTATTCCACGCATGTTTGAATTCCATTATCGTTTTTATCTCCACCACCTCCCGCGGGAGGGCATTCCACATATCCACCACCCACTCTGTGAAAAAAATACTTCCTGACATTAATCCTGAGTCTGTCCCCCCAACCTCAATTTATGTCCTCTAGTTCTACCGCCTTCCTGTCTCCGGAAAAGGTTCGCCTTGCATTTACCACACAGGACTACTTTTACCACATAGTAAAGGCATCAGCAGATAGCACAATAAGGGCTGGATTCCATAAATAGATCTGACGA
The DNA here is from genome assembly GCF_901765095.1 of Microcaecilia unicolor. Lineage (NCBI taxonomy): Eukaryota > Metazoa > Chordata > Amphibia > Gymnophiona > Siphonopidae > Microcaecilia > Microcaecilia unicolor. The sequence goes on along the minus strand of NC_044036.1, from coordinate 322,805,855 downwards.
AGAAAGGCAACTTTCGAAAGCTAATCAAGAAATGTATTAAGTTATTTCCAATAAAAAAGGTATCATCTTATTTTCTTTTCCATGTTTTATTTTGTTTTATTTCTATTGATTACCTTTAAAAGTGGACTGACACGGCTACCACACCTCTCTACTATAAATAGTGCTGAAACAAATCAACACCCAGTGCTATTCTATACATTACGCTCTGGGATCAGCACTGCTTATTTTCGAAGGAGAAGGGCACCCATCTTCCGACACAAATCGGGAGATGGGCATCCTTCTCCTAAGGTCGCCCAAATCGGCATAATGAAAAGCCGATTTTGGGCGTCCTCAACTGCTTTCCGTCGCGGGGACAACCAAAGTTCAAGGGGGCGTTTGGCAGTGTACTGAAGGTGGGACAGGGGCATGGTTAACAGATGGGTGTCCTCAGCCGATAATGGAAAAAAGAAGGGCATCCCTGATGAACACTTGGCCGACTTTACTTGGTCCATTTTTTTCTTGCGACCAAGCCTCAAAAAGGTGCCCGAACTAACCAGATGACCACCGGAGGGGATCGGGGATGACCTCCCCTTACTCCCCCAGTGGTCACTAACCCCCTCCCACATAAAAAACAAGTTTAAAAATACTTTTTTTGCCAGCCTCAAATGCCATACTCAGGTCTATCACAGCAGTATACAGGTCCCTGGAGCAGTTGTAGTGGGTGCAGTGTACTTCAGGCAGGCGGACCTGGGGGGGGGGGGGGGCTCAGCACCCAAGGTAAGGGAGCTATGCACCTGGAAGCAATTTGTGAAGTCCACTGCAGTGCCCCCTAGGGTGCCCGGTTGGTGTCCTGGCATGTCAGGGGGACCAGTGCACTACGAATGCTGGCACTTCCCACGACCAAATGGCTTGGATTTGGTCGTTTCTGAGATGGGTGTCCTCGGTTTCCATTATCACCAAAAACCGGGGACGACCATCTTTAAGGTCGACCTAAATTTCATGATTTGGGCATCCCCGACTGTATTATAGAAACGAAAGATGGACGTCCATCTTGTTTCGATAACAAAGGTTGCCCCACCCCTTTACAGGGCACCCTTAGAGATGGGCGCCTCCATTCGATTATCCCCTCTATATCATCGGGCGCCGAAATCTGCACCTAACTTTGGGGTGCAAAAAGTGGCCTGCGGTAGTGTGGGCGCGTGTTTTTGGAGTGCGCCAGGACAGTTTATCCGCATCTGGGCAAATGTTTTTTTTTCAATGGTCCAGGAAAAGAGCCTGCAGTAGAATTGAAACCGACACGTGCCTATTTACGGCCTGAGCACTTAACGCCACCCATTGATCTAGCAGTAAGGGCTGATGCACTACATGCTCAGTGACCGGTTGGCGCACACTGACTGCCAATTAATGCCGGAAATGCCATGCACGATAGGAAATTAAAGAACAATTTGTCCTGGCAGTATAGACGCTCACCAAATCCAGAATTACCAACAAGGGGCACGCTATCCTGCAGGTAGACTCATTTTAGCGCACGCTGTATGTGCGTAGAGCCTACTGTACCTTTATAAAAAGGCTCCTTTGGGCACAATTTTTTTTTGTTACATTTGTACCCTGCACTTTCCCACTCATGGCAGGCTCAATGCAGCTTACATGGGGCAATGGAGGATTAAGTGACTTGCCTAGAGTCACAAGGAGCTGCCTGTGCCTGAAGTGGAAATTGAACTCAGTTCCTCAGGACCAAAGTCCACCACCCTAACCACTAGGCCACTCCTCCACTGTTGCTACTATTGGAGATTCTACATGGAATGTTGCTATTCCACTAGCAACATTCCATGTAGAAATTGGCCCTTGCAGATCACCAATGTGGCCGCGCAGGCTTCTACATGGAATGTTGCTAGTGGAATAGCAACATTCCATGTAGAATCTCCAATAGTAGCAACATTCCATGTAGAATCTCCAATAGTATCTATTTTATTTTTGTTACATTTGTACCCTGCGCTTTCCCACTCATGGCAGGCTCAATGCAGCTTACATGGGGCAATGGAGGGTTAAGTGACTTGCCCAGAGTCACAAGGAGCTGCCTGTGCCTGAAGTGGGAATCGAACTCAGTTCCGTCAGTTCCCCAGGACCAAAGTCCACCACCCTAACCCCTAGGCCACTCCTCCACTCACAATGCCATACACCAACTGAAACCAGGTGTAAATTCTGCCACGCAAGTTGGGAGCACATCCACGGTATTCTGTGATACCACATGCAATTTTCCAGAATGCCCCTGATCTGCCCATGCCCCTCCCATGGCCACACCCCCTTTGCAGTTATGCACAGATACATTTAGGGGATCTCTTACTTAGCCACGCTAGCATTTTTAGCGCACATTAAAATAGGTGTGCACTAAATGATAAAGATGCCAATGTATTCCTATGGGCGTCTTTAGAGTTTAGCGTGCATCTATTTTTAACACGCACTAAAAACGCCAGCATGCCTAAGTAAAAGGCCCCCTCAGGTACATCCTAAACTGGGTGTATTATGTGTATTTCAGCACTGATCTGCCAAGTCAACCCCATTTTTGGCACCTTCCAGCAGACATTTGAACGTGTTTCCATGCAGAATTATCATCTAACATTGGGTACCATTTAAAAATTCCCCATCAAGTGTATCCATCTGATCTGCATGTAGTTTATTTATTTAGATTTTGCACACACCTTTTTCAGTAGCAGCTCTTGAGTTACATTCAGATACACTGGGTATTTCTGTGTCCCAGAAGGGCTTACAATCTAAGTTTGTACCTGAGGCAATGGAAGGTTAAGTGACTTGCCCAAGATCACAAGGAGCAGCAGTGGGATTTGAACTGGCCACCTCTGGATTGCAAGACCAGTGCTCTAACCACTAGACCACTCCTCCACTGTATCAAACTGTAAAAATAAAATCCCCTATTCATCATCCTGCATCCCGACCCCCCCCCCCCCGATCAGCATCCTGAAACACTCACACTCCCCCAATTGCCCCCTTTCCTGGCACTTATTGGGAGTGTCCCCAGTGGTGTGCTGGAGCCGGCTTGCACCGGCTCGCAAGAGCTGGTTGTAAAATCTTTTACCATCTTGTGAGCCGGTTGTTCTTCAGGGCGAGCTGGCTCTACTCCCTCCCTCCCTCCCCCGAGCTACAGGGTCCCAGGCTCCAAGTCCAGTGTACATAGCTGAAGAAGGCAACCACCCTGCTTGTCCAGTGAATTCTTCGGGGCAGGCAGGAAAGATCCCCAGTCTTGCCTGCCCGCTGCCGGCGCTGACCCTCCCCCGCTGCCAGATCGCTCTTTAAAAATGGCCGCCGAGACTTCCAGCGGCGGCCTCGCGATACTTCTGCTGAAGTCTTGGAGGCCACCCTTGTAAGTAGTCTTGGTGGCCATTTTGGAGAGCGATACAGTAGCGCTGCGGGAGAGTCAGCGGCGGCAGCGGACAAGAAAGACTGGGGATCTTTCCTGTCTGCCCCGAAGAATCCACTAGACAACCAGGTTGCCTTCTTCAGGTATGTACTGGACTCAGAGACTGGAACCCTGTAGCTCGTGCCACAGGGGCAAGGAGGGGAGGGGAGGAGGAGAAGAGCAGAGCCGGCTTGCCCTGCACCACAGAATCTCAGTCTTCCTGGAGAGAACAATGCATCGCCCCCCTCCCAGGCTCTCTCCCCGGCTATAGCCAGCTCTGCAATTTGGGGGGGGGGGGGCGCAGAGGTGGACCGGGGAGAGAGTCCGTTGTGGGGTGGGTGGGGGTGCAGAGGTGGACCGGGGAGAGGGCCTGTTGTGGGGGGGGGGGGCGCAGAGGTGGACCGGGGAGAGAGTCCGTTGTGGGGTGGGTGGGGGTGCAGAGGTGGACCGGGGAGAGAGCCTGTTGTTAAAAATTTACCAGCACACCACTGAGTGTCCCTAATGAGTTATGTAGGGGATAAGAGTGATCAACAGATGCTCTGGCTTCATCACCATTCCGTGTTCATAGTGACACTTCTGATGCTCAACGGAAGTTTCACGGTACTACCTCGGGGGTAAAAATGCCACATAAGAAGTATGTGCTAATTCACGCAGTAACTGCTCAGCACATTATAGGCTTTGTTCCAGATGACTTGCAACTTAAAACAAAGTAAGAAGACAAAAAAGGCAGTTAGAAAGCAAAATAGACATGTTGCAAGTCAATAAAGCTGCTGTCGTTTGTGATTATACCAGATTAATTTTAATCTGCCTCCTTTGGATGCCAATAATTATTTTCCACAGCTTATTTTAAATCATTGTCTCTTGGATTTTAATGCAGTCCCAGAGCTATATTTTCAAGGGTCAATTCATCAAGAAAATAAAGTGTGTACTAGGATTTTGACTGAATATTCATTCCTGAACCAAGAGGCTAAAAACAAACTTAGTTTTAACATTCTTTTATTTATTAATGTGCAACTAAATATAAAACGTTGTGAGATTGGGTGCCAGAGCCGGTGGTGGGAGGCGGGACTGGTGGTTGGGAGGTGGGGATGGTGCTGGGCAGACTTATACGGTCTGTGCCAGAGCCGATGGTGGGAGGAGGGGCTGGTGGTTGGGAGGTGGGGATGGTGCTGGGCAGACTTATACGGTCTGTGCCAGAGCCGGTGGTGGGAGGTGGGACTGGTGGTTGGGAGGTAGGGATGGTGCTGGGCAGACTTATACGGTCTGTGCCAGAGCCGGTGGTGGGAGGTGGGACTGGTGGTTGGGAGGTGGGGATGGTGCTGGGCAGACTTATACGGTCTGTGCCAGAGCCGGTGGTGGGAGGCGGGACTGGTGGTTGGGAAGTGGGGATGGTGCTGGGCAGACTTATACGGTCTGTGCCAGAGCCGATGGTGGGAGGAGGGGCTGGTGGTTGGGAGGTGGGGATGGTGCTGGGCAGACTTATACGGTCTGTGCCAGAGCCGGTGGTGGGAGGCGGGACTGGTGGTTGGGAGGTGGGGATGGTGCTGGGCAGACTTATACGGTCTGTGCCAGAGCCGGTGGTGGGAGGCGGGGCTGGTGGTTGGGAGGCGGGGATAGTGCTGGGCAGACTTATACGGTCTGTGCCCTGAAAAGGACAGGTACAAACCAAGGTAAGGTATACACAAAAAGTAGCACATATGAGTTTATCTTGTTGGGCAGACTGGATGGACCATGCAGGTCTTTTTCTGCCGTCATTTACTACTATGTTACTATGTATCATGATGCAGCAATGGAGACCTTCATCTTTGCTGTACTAGGTCAGAGTAAAGGTCTGTTTAAGCTCGACAGTCACAAGCAGAGGGTGCTTAGAGGAAGAATACAAAGAAACAAATAAAATGAGCTATTCCATAACCTAGGCATGGAGGAGTAGCCTAGTGGTTAGTGCAGCGGACCTTTATCCTGGTGAACTGGGTTCAATTCCCAGTGCAGCTCCTTGTGACTCTGGGAAAGTTACTTAACTCTCCATTGCCCCAAGTACAAATGTACCTATATGTAAACTGCTTTGATTATAACAACAGAAAGGTGGTCTATCAAGTCCCATCCTTTTCTCTTTAGGGTACGGGTGCTAGATTCAGTCCTCAAGGTCTGCAAACCTGTTGGGTTTTTAGGATTTCCCCAATGAATATGCATGAGATCAATTTGCATGTCACTCAAAAATCAGCACCAGGAAAAATCGGCATGGAGCGCTATTCTAGACACGGCGCTCTGAGATGAGCGCCATGTTCAGAATAGTGTTTAGGTCTGATTCCTGCACCCAAAGCTGGGCACTGATATTTATGCCAGCTGAAACCTGGTGTAAATGCTGGCACCCAACTCCTGGCATTTAGATTTGGAAATAGGGCTGTTCTATAACCCCGCTTGCAACTTTTCAGAACACCCCCTCCCCTGGCCATGCCTCCTGTTGAGTTGCATGCTAGGGTATTTAGGCATGCAGAGTTATAAAATACTGCAAATTCCAATCGATGCCATTTAACTGCAATTGTTACCATCAATTAATTGCCAGTTAATAGCCTATTAGCTAATTGAGATACGTATGCGTCTTGGATCTATGCCCTTTTTTGGCACCAAAATTCCAGCAGCGTATATAGAATCGGGGGGGGGGGGGTACTACATAAGTACATAAGTAATGCCACACTGGGAAAAGACCAAGGGTCCATCGACCCCAGCATCCTGTCCCCGGCAGCGGCCAATCCAGGTCAAGGGCACCTGGCAAGCTACCCAAATGTACAAACATTTTATACATGTTATTCCCAAAATTGTGGATTTTTCCCCAAGTCCATTTAGTAGCAGTCTATGGACTTGTCCTTTAGGAAACCGTCTAACCCCTTTTTAAACTCTGCTAAGCTAACCGCCTTCACCACGTTCTCTGGCAACAAATTCCAGAGTTTAATTATGCATTGGGTGAAGAAACTTTTTCTCCAATTTGTTTTAAATTTATTACACTGTAGTTTCATCGCATGCCCCCTAGTCCTAGTATTTTTAGAAAGCGTGAACAGACGCTTCATTTCCACCTGTTCCACTCCACTCATTATTTTATATGCCTCTATCATGTGTCCCCTCAGCCGTCTCTTCTCCAAGCTGAATGTCTTACACCAGTCACGAAGCAATTGTAAATGCAAATGCCCAGCTTCTTTTAAATTATAGCCGCATTGAGCCTGCCATGAGTGGGAAAGCGCGGGGTACAAATATAAAAAATAAATTATACATATACTGTAAGTCCATTGTAACATTTGGAAAATACTTTGGGGCCCTTTTACTAAGGCGCGTAGGCACCTATGCACGTCAAAGTAGAACTACCGCCCAGCTACCACGTGCCCCAGGGGGTAATTCCACTTTTGACGCACGTCCAAAACATGCGGTAGAAAATATTTTCTATTTTGTACTGTGTGGTGCTTACCTGGTGGTAAGCAGCAGTTTACATGCACTGATGATTACCACCTGGTTAATGTGTGAGACCTTACCGCTAAGACAATGGGTGGCAGTAAGGTATCAAGCCGAAAATGGACATGCGCTGGTTTTAATTTTGTCACATGTCTATTTTTGGTCACAAAAAAGGGCTTTTTTCCAGGTGCACTGAAAAATGGACTTGTACACGTCCAAAACACGCGCCTACACAAAGCACAGGCAACTTTTCGGCATGCCTTAGTAAAAGGGCCCCTTTGTAACTGCCCAATCCACTCATGCCAAGAACAAAACCTAGCCCTTCATCCTGCAGATTTTAAATGTCCAAATTTAGTTAACACTTTTAGTCTTTATATCTTCCTTTTTCTTTTTCTTTTTCACTTATATAAAAATGTTTTATTTGAATTCTATTCTTTTTTTCCCCCTATTTCACATTTTTTATACATTTCTTTATTTATATATATATATATATATATATATATATATATATATATATATATATATATATATATATATATATATATATTTCTTTATTTATTTATTTTTAACATGCCCTTTGGCACATTCTTCATCAAGTTCATTTTCCACGATAATAGTTTGAAATTTAATTCAATATTTCAAATCTTTTTTCATATCTCCAATTCACAAATTCACAAGCACGACACAAAAATTCATTTTATATTTGGCATTTCTCATTTCCATTCATTTTTCACATTTTTATATTTAATTTAATTTTTTATTTTGATTTTTTATTTCAATTCTTCACATACAATTTTTTTGTTTTGTCAAAAAGCGTACCCGTCCCACATCAATATAATGCAATTGAGTTGGCTATTATTTATTTTAATTTTTAATTTTCATTGTTCTGGTTTTCTTGTACTACTAATGTTTCCTCTTTTAATTGTTTGCAAGTACTCCATTTATTTGTCCATGCTTCAAAATACATATCGGAGCTGGTATATTCTATAATAATATAATTTTTTCATATATTTTTTAATACTCATTATATTGACGTGGCAATTTCATACAATCTTTCAGTTTATTTTTAATAGTTGATTTATTTATATGTGTTCTGTTATGAGTATATCTCTAAATCTTAATACAATTATGTTTGTTTATATTTTAAACTTACGTTGTTTTTATTGTCATTCATTATTTATAGAGTTTATTGTTTGACCCCTGATGTAGACGCTTGCGTGTGTCGAAACACGGCCCGTGTCGGGTCCTTCTTTTTAGCATAATAAAGACTGTTGTATTTACATCTCCGGTGGTGATTCGTCCTTTGTCAGCCTCTACTTTTGCCTACAATAGTGGTTTTCTAAAATTGCAATTTACAAACATTGGGCATCTACACATGTAAATGTTGCATTTGCATATGTAAAAGCTGTGTAATGCTTCTAAAATTACTCCGAATGGTGGCAGGGAGGCTAGTTAGGTTACATTGGATGGGTAGACTGGCTAGGGGAGGTCAGATGGGGGGAACGTTCGGGGGTGCATCAAAGGGAAAAATCTTCTCATGGATTTTTCAGTTTACAATATTTTTCTTTTGTGCAATGATTGAACTAGCAGATCGCTCACAGCCCAGCATCACGTAGCGCCACTTCTTAAATGCAGCTTGTAAATAGGTCTCTTTGCCACAAGTCTTTTATCCAGTTTATATCATCTTTAACATCCAGTGCCAGCCCTCTACAAATTTTGTTTCCTTTTTATCTCATTATCAGCTCATTGCAGCAACAGTCCTAACACTAGAGGCCATGCATCAGAACTCCTTCCGAAACCCTGCAATTACAGGTTCTAAGCAAAAAGAGAAGCCAATTAATTTTAACAGTTGTTCCCTTGCATATTTGCTCAGACGCCTACACTCTGCCTCTAGTAGCCACTAGCAGTGTCAAGTGTTTCTTTGGCAAGCATCTTACTGGTTGTTTTCTGACTGTAGTCTATGTGTATTTCTTTTGTGACTCCTGCGGCAGGCTTTGCGCTGAAACATTGGTCCATGTTGAGTCTGCAATTAAGATTTGTGCTTTAATAAAGACTTTTTCTCCAGTGGTGTAGCCAGACCCAATATTTTGAATGGACCCAGATGGGCCCTTCCACACCACGCTACCCACCCACATCTCCCCCCCCCCCCCCGAGATATAAATAAAATTATAGGTATTTTTTCAACCACATAAACATCTCTCCTCCTCCGCAGCGTCCTTGCATCTGCCCACCCATTGCTGAACTCCATCCCTCCCCGGTGCACCTTACAGGCATCTCCGGCACCTGTAGTGATTCATTATTGCTGCCTGCGCTGGACTTGCAGGCTTCCATCGGCCGGGTCCCGCCTCTACTGATGTAATTTCCTGTTTCCTCTCTGGCATGACCCGACCAATGGAAGCCTGCGGCACAGGCAGCAATAATGAATCACTGCAGAAGAGGAGAGATGTTTATGTTGGATGCCACCACTGGGTGGGCTTGAATCAAGAATGGGTGGGCCTGTGCCTACCCAGGCCCACCTGCAGCTATGCCACTGCTTTCCTCTTGCATCTACTAGATCCATCTTGTTGACTCTACTTAGGAGACCTATTGCACTACCCTACTTTTTTTGGTTGTCTTTTATCTGCTAAGTACCCAGGCACTGCGAATGAGTGAGTATTTTTTGTTTTTAATGATTATGTACGTCAATTGTTATTCACCCAGAACTGCAGATGCAGTGGACTGAAAGGAGGCAATCCTGCAACTGGGCACCTCCGCATGGTAATGTAACCCTGCATCGTCACTCCAAATATCTAGATGCCTGCATAGACATCAGACATAGAGCTGGTATACCTGTGGGTGCTTAAATGCAGCACGGATGCACATAACATACAGTATTTTGCAAGCTGCATGTGTAAATGCAAGCCCTGCCCATGCCTCACCCATACTCTGCCTCTGAATACACCCCCTTGAAAATACACACCACGTAAACTGAGCAGGTATTTGCAAAACAGCGCGCAGTCATAATCTTCCCAATATTCAAAAGGGTTCAACTCACAAATTCTATAACACTGTGCATAATTCTTTGGGACACCCCTAACCCACCCATGCCTCTCCCATAACCCTGAACATGAACCTTATCCTACCACATCATCACTTTGTATTTGTTCATACCGGAATTGGCGAACGCCTTTACGGTACTATGTAAGCCACATTGAGCCTGCAAATAGATGGGAAAATGTGGGATACAAATGTAACAAATAAATAAATAACCACACCCCCTTTTGGGTTGCATGCGAGAGGATTTGGACATGGATCCTTAGAGAACTGCACATAGCCAGATCTGTGCACAAATCCAAATGAGAACCAACTGCCGTCAATAATTGATTATGAACAGCCAATTATTGATTGTTAACAGCGTGTTAACTAATTGATTTGCACGTGAATCTCTGGATTGCACAAATTTGGCACTATTTGTAGAATTCAGTGATACACGACTGCTCCTGTGGCGAAAAAAATGGTCAAATGAAAATGAAGATGTCTGGAACCAACACAGGAAATATCACGAAACAAACATTTTCTGGCTGTTTACCCTTAGCCTGCAGCGCTACCACTGAGCCACCAGGCTGGGTCCACAGTCAGTCATTCAGAATATCCAACTTGCCATTGACAGAAGCTTTCTGAACCTTTTGAGCATTGTCAAGAATATTGTTTAAATAAATTTGCCTTAAAACTTTAGCAGGTTTACATTCTTCAAAGCTCATGGAGATTATGAATTCAGACCACATAGTACCTTCACTCTGATGTGCAGAGGAAGAAGTGAAGTAAATTCTGTCAACAAGTCTTTTCCCTTCTGGGTTACGCAAGAACTTACTGTAGACCTTCGCCGATCGTAAATGTAGTCTGACAGCTGCTAAAAAATTTACCAGTGCTGACAGCATGCAATGAAAGTAAAGCAGGAAACAGAGTACCAGGGAACCCTGCCCTGTATGATATTTATCTTTTCAGCCATGGAACAGGCCTTGCCTTCCCTTACTGCTAAGAATATTTTCAAGTGTAACTGAGCAAAACAAACAAACAAAAAAATGGCTTGCTTTTATTTTCCCTACTTTGAATTCCTGTAGGTATAGAATCCTATGTATATTTCTGTGTAGGTTTTAAAAGACGCAAAGAGAGGAGAAAAGATGGCCTTTTCGATTTGATAGCACTCCAGACTGAAAATAATATCTGACAGGAGTGTCCAGGAACTGCTTTTCAAGATGGCCGCCTAGATTAAGAGCTCCCAGACGATCAACTGAATTATTAAAGAATAAGTTACTACCACAACTTATCTTTTGTATAATGATACTAGATGTGTACAGAGCTGTACAGAAATAAGTAAGACACAGTCCTTGCTTGGCAGAACTTACAATCTATTCAAGACAAACAAACAGGCCAAATAAGTGATTAGGAAGTTACATTTATTACGGGAATGATTAAAATAGCATGGGTGTTAAACAGGCCAATAAGAAGTAAAGAGTTGAAAACTTCCTTAAAAAGATGGGGTTTTAGCCAATATTCCAGTAGGGTCTGGATCTGAATAGTGTCCCGAACATTCTTTTCCTATTTGTTCCTCACACTGGAATTAGAAGAAGATGGCTACCAGCAAGAATAACAGGACAAAATGTTAATATCAAGTGATATTGAGAGTGCCTCAGAAATCAGTGCCGAAAAACCCGCGTAAGCAGCATTCTATAAGCTGCACCTAAACCTCAGTGTGTTTTATAGAATTAACACTTAAGAGGAGAGGTCGCGTGTAAATTTAGGCACAGTCATTTGCACCAATGAAAACGTGGTGCAAATGCCCGTGTCCAAATTTATTCTACGTTTATGCACATAACTCAATACCACGCCCCCGATCTGCTCCAAAACGCCCATGACCCTCCCATTTCCATACCCCCTTTTTTGGACTGTGCATATATTTTAGGTGGCGATCTCGTGCCTAACTGTATATGGCTAAGTCCCAATTAAATCTAATTAGTACAAATAACTGTTTGTTAAAAAGTGAATTCTCTGAGGACAAGCAGGCTGCTTGTTCTCACTGATGGGTGATGTCCACGGCAGCCCCCTCCAACCGGAAACTTCACTAGCAAAGGCTTTTGCTAGTCCTCGCGCACCGATGCGCTCCGCGTTTGCGCGGCCGTCTTCCTGCCCGAACCGGCTCGTGTTCGTCAGTCTTCTTTTGTCCGCACTCGGGACGGTCATGTTTTACCGCCGTTTCGTGCCCCTCAAGTTGACCCTCGCACGTCTTCGCGATTTTCGCCATAAAAAATAAAAAAGAGACCGATCAGTCTTTACCCTTTTTCCTGTGTTTCCAGCTTTTTCCCGAATAAGTTTCCTTTCGCTTTCGGGACCGGCCTAATTGGCCTAGATTCGGGTTTTTCTCCCTTCTTTTTGGTGCCCTTCGTCATCATCGCGAATTTTGATTTTGCCGGCATGATTCTTCCGCCCATGTCATCGAAGTCTTCCAGCGGCTTCAAGAAGTGCACCCAGTGCGCCCGGGTAATCTCGCTCACTGATAGGCACGCTTCGTGTCTTCAGTGTCTGGGGGCTGGGCACCGCCCGCAGGCCTGCAGTCTTTGTGCTCTTTTAAAAAAGAGGACTCAGGTAGCGAGATTGGCCCAGTGGAACGTGTTGTTCTCGGGCTCTTCGACGACAACAGCACGGGCATCAAGTGCATCGACGTCGACAGCATCGAAGTCGGCATCGGCATCGACTGCATTGAGGCCTCTACCTTCGGCATCGACTGCATCGAGGCCCCTACCTTCGGCATCGTCGATACCGAGGTATCGAAAGGCTGCGTCGACGTCGGTGGTACCGGGACCTCCGCTGTTGCTGATGTCGGACGGTGGTGCTTCGTCTGGAGTGCAGGTGAGGGCTGTCCATTCCCCTGCTGGTGGCAGTGAGCCTTCGGGTGGGTCTCCCCCTGCCCTGAGGGCTCCTGCGGTAGAGCCCCCCCGAAGATCGACCTTCTTCGGCCTCGGCCCCGAGGAAGCGACGGCTGGATTCTACGTCCTCCTCGTGACCTTTATAGAATCAGGGGCAAAGTGCTCAAAACAAGAGCCCCCAACATAGTGTCATCTGTAGAAAAGCAGGCCTTGGTTCCAATATTGCTAAAACTACACAGTGGAGGAGTGGCCTAGTGTTTAGAGCACCAGTCTTGCAATCCAGAGTGGTCAGTTCAAATCCCACTGCTGCTCCTTGTGATCTTGGGCAAGTCACTTAACCCTCCATTGCCTCAGGTACAAACTGAGATTGTGAGCCCTCCAGAGTACCTGAATGTAACTCACCTTGAGCTACTGCTGAAAAAGGTGTGAGCAAAATCTAAATTAATAAATATCAATGAAACAATGACAGCACACTGTGGAGACAATTCTACAATGGGAAATCTTCATTTAGGAAACCCAAAGATTGGCAATAGGAGCCTGATCTATAACAGCAACTGGGTGCCCAGGTTCTATTGTGCAGGCACATTACCATACACTACCCGATTAGCTGCTGAATGTGCATCCATGCCACATTCAGCTGCCCACAGTTATGCCAGGTACCTAAATGTTGTTTTATTTATTAATTTAAAAAATAGAGAGAGAGAGATCACCTATAAATAGGTGGTTTCCATAAAAGAACACTCATAATCAATAAAACAATACTAAAAAAAACAAAAACATAATGGCATTATCCAGCATTAAATAACAAATACAAATTACAAATACAAAATACAAATAACATGTACAACTTTTCCAAATACAATTGCATACATGCAGTCACAAATAATTGTGTTTCCGAAGGTTTTCTGAACTGCCTATCAGATGCATAACAATTAGGTAACAGAGACCTGGCATAAGTGTGGGCAGCTGAATGTGGCACGGATGCACATAGCTTACGTGCGTAACTGGGAAATCTGTCCATGTCTCACCTATGCTTATGCCTCTCTTGCATTTTTGCACTGTGTAAGTTAGACACATCAATACAAAATAGTGCTTTGGTGCCTTGCTGGCACTTTCATGGGTAGCTGTTAGTATTCTGAACATTTACATGTACAAGGGGTGCGTAAATTTGGTGCCTAGATTATTGAATAGCCCTTCACAGGGCAGAGTGTCCCAAACTGCAGAATGTCTACCTGAAAAGCTTACAATTCACTACCGCACTTGGGGGCCCTGGATTAATGTGCAGTAGGCCTACCCCTTGCTAAAAGGGCATCCAATGGCAGTTTCCCACTCAGCAAATGCTAATTCCATGCTGGAAAATATTTTTTATCTTCCAGCGCGGGAGGTGTGCCCATGGGCAGAGAGTAGGCATGCCTGCATTAATCTGGTAGCGCCAGCGGCGTACCAAGGGCAGGGCGGTGGGGACGGTCCGCCCCGGGTGGACGCTGCTGGGGGGGGGGTTGATGCGCTGGGGGGGGTGTCATTGCGCCAGGAAGGGGGGTCGTGCTGCACCCGGGGGGGGGGGGTGCGCATCGGCGATCCGCCCCGGGTGGCAGCCGACCTAGGATCGTCACTGGGTAGCGCAGGCATATTACCATGCACTACCCAATTAGCTCCTAAATAATGAAGCCCTTACCACCACCTCCTAAATAGGTGGCGGTAAGGGCTCCTGCGGTAAGGGTCACACGCCAAGAGGGAAATTAGTGCCTGGCCGTTACATAAAAATATACCACTACATTAAAAGTGGCTGCAGCATGCAGAAAGCCCACTCGCTGACACCAGCGCCGGCCACTTTTTAGCATGGCCTGGTAAAAGGCCCCTTGGTTTGACGATAAATACCTTTAATTTGAGCTTGGTGTTTTTTTGAAGTTTTTTCAGTAACATTTTGAGTTCTGTTTTCCAGTACAAAAAACATTTTTTTAATGTAAGTTTGTGCAGTGATTAAATCTTTCATTGATGGCAGCTACGACTCCTGTTTGGGACTGCTACTGCCGTATGTTAGAAGTACAATTTAAAAAAAAGTTTTAAAAATAATTTCCAAGTTATTTGAGACCTTATACAGATCATTGTGGTTGGGGGTTATATATATATATATATATATAGTAATATTTTTATTAAATTTCAAAAATACAGCAACACAAAAAGCAGTGCAACAAGATAAAACACACAGTACAATACACAAAGCCGAGTTCAAGTCATAAAATTAGTCCTTAGCGGAAAGAAAAAGGTCTAAAGATTTCCATTTCTGAATAGCAGTTTTAGGACCAAACATGGAAATTACTGTAGATTGCTCATACTTTTTGTATAGCAGAACCCAATTCCACCAAACCACCACATTTATGTGGGAATTATCTTTCCAGTGCAAAATTATCAGTTTCAGTGCAACCGAAACCAAAAAGTCAAACAATAACTTATCATGTTCTGTAAAGAGAAACGAGATACAAACTGATTTCCAGATTACATATTTAGGTAATTGACAGAGATTTTCCTCCTCTGTTTATCAGTGTTACCCCAGTGTTTTGATGTGTACAGCAATTCAGATGTAGAAGCTACTATGCGGTAGATAAGCAAAAGACATTCATACACTTCGGAAAGACATGGAAGACTTGCCTAACAGGAATAGATGAAACAACATAAGGTTTCCCAAAAGCTTGGAAGGTTCAAACATGATTGAGTACTTGGAAAATGCTTTCTCGTGTCTCTTCAGCACATCTTCCTTGAAATCCCTCGATATCCAATGCACTCATCACATCGCTTCCAAATTCAAAATACCCATGGCAATAGTGGTTAAGTACTGGATATTTTCACGGCAATGAAATCAAAATCCTCTCTGCTCCTAGAAGGGAAAAAACTGTTTATTGGTGCAGATATGGCAATCAAAAGGAAATCCTTCCTAGTGTGACGCCAATTAAAATCTCTGGGAGCAAAAGACAGATTGACATTCACCAGCCAAGTATCTCAATGGTAAGTGCCAGGCATGTCTATGTAGAACATCCCTGGTTGGATTCCAGACTGGGTCTTAAGAAGCCCAGGCTGGCTGGGGCTAGGGATGCTGTGGAGGGAATCCTCATAGATGGGGGGGGGGGGGGGGGGAGAGGAGAGAAAATAGAGGAAGAAAGTATTAACAGAGACAGCCTGTGGGAGCCCTGTTGAATTGCTCCTTGCTTCAGGACCACTGCTGCAATGCCCAGACCAGGGACAATGGAAGACAAAGTCTATTAAAATGGTTTAAAAAACCAAACCCTAGGTTGTTGTGATTGAAGACTTATGGTTCCAGGATTGCAGCAGTGGTTCTGACTAAGCAAAAACAAAGAAGAGAAACGACTATACAATAAACGTGATATGTTTTCTTTCAGCTTATAAAACTAACGTCTTTGCTTTTTTAAGTCAATGTGGAGTAGAGCAGAACTATTTTCTAACATAATTAAACATAATTAAGAGAATGCTGAGCCCCTCTCTTTAACCTAAAAATTCAAAGCTCTAAATATCTTTATTATTCAACTAGAATGCAGCAAGTCGACGTACCCGGACGAGAATTAAAATAGCCATCAGTAATGTTTACAGAGTGCTGCCAATTTTAATTGGAGCAGGTTACCATAGCAAAATGTATGTCACCTGTCTGGTGTATTTCTTGGGTTACAAAAGAGTACACCATGCTCTTATTCCTTGGGACTAGGGATATGCAGTGTCATTTCTTTTTTGTTGTTGTAGAAACAGAAAACTCTGTGTGGTAAAGAAATATGCCTAGGCGTATTCTCTAAAGTACATCCAGATTTTATAGAATAGGCTTCAATTTCCACACGGTATATAGAATATGCTGAGCGCCTGTCCACGTGACCAAATTTGGTCATGTCCATTCAGGCCATGTTTTACTTGGTGTAAATCTTGATGCCTAAATTAGGTGCAGAGCGGGTGTATTCTATAATAATGCACATAGATTTTAGAAATGCCCATGGCTTGCCCATTCCACAACTATAACCACACCCCCTTTTCAACTACGTTACAGAATACACTTAGCGAGTTGTGCGTGTAAATCATAATCAATGCCAATTAGTGCTAATAATTTCTTGTTAACAACCAATTAAAAGCACTGATTAACCTGTTAACCAATTAAGTTATGCATATTGTTCTAGGATAGGATTTGATTTCCACACGGAAATTAAGGTGCAATATTTAGAGTCTGGGGGGTATATCTCCAAATAGCATACACTAAAACCAACCTTGGGCCACATACTCAAATGCACTCATCTACATAGCAGCAGCTACTAAATATTCTTACACAGCGCTGGATAGAGCGAGGCAGAGCACTTAAGTGATGATTCAGTCACTATCTGCATAGCTGTGTGGATAAGTGAGACCATCGGAAAGACTGTGCTAACTTAAACCACATAACTATCCAGATAGCAGCAACACATTCAAAATATGGCCATCAAGCTTATCACCAGGCACAGGAAATATGATTGCATTACACTCCTCTCGAAGGCAGCACACTGGTTGCCTGTCTCATATCATTTCACCCTCAAACTCATTCTTCTAGTCTTTAAGATTCGGCACACTGGATAATCCTTCTTTCTCTCTAATCTCTTAACCCCCTACTGTTCCTCCAGAGCTCTGTGGTCCTCACTGCACCACCAGCTTTTAGTTCCATCCTTTCGAGATATTGTCTATGACTCTACCAGGTGCACTATATTCTCGGTTCAGGGGCCAGAACTCTGGAACAAGCTTCCGAGTCACCTTAGGCTGCAATCGTCTTTGCAACTGTTCAAGTCGGGCCTGAAAACCTTCCTTTTTACTTAAGCATATGCATGAGGCCAGATTTTGCAGGTCACGAAATAGGAATGCACAACAATCCAAGAGTTTTAATATGCTTCCCTCCGCCCCTTCTCTCAGCATTGCAGTTCTCTCCTCCTTCCTTTCTACATATCCATGTCTCTTCACTCCCTTTTTCTTCTACCTTAGTCTGTAAGCTGCCTAGACACCTATGTAATGGATGGGATAGCAAACGAATTGAATAAACTTGAAACTTGAATGTCACCATTAGAAAAGCAATTCTATAACTGGGCATCTGAAATCAAATGAACAAAATATAGAGGGGCATTTTCGAAAGAAATGTCCAAGTTGCAATTTGGATGTCTTTGCAAAACATCAAAATCCAGGGGCGGGGAAAACCGTATTTTTGAAAAAAGATGGACGTCCATCTTTTGTTTCGAAAATACTGTCAGAGGCATCCAAATCCTTAAATTGAATTTGGTGAAAATAGAGATTATGTACCTTGGAAGGGTTATAGATCCATCTTTGCTATCAATGTTGACATATCAGGGAGTTACATTTGCAGTGAAAGCAGGTTTATGTAATCTTAAGATCCATGCTCGATGCGTACCTTACCATGCAAAATCAGGCTGATTATGTGACCTCTATAAACCCTTTTTTCAGATTTGTTTTGAGTAGAGTGAAGAAATTGGTGCCTGCAGCTAACTTCCGGACAATTGCGAAGATGCTGGTGTTGCTTAAGCTTGATTTTTGTAACTCTTTATACTTAGGGATGTCATCAGCTCATTCCCAGGCTCTGCAGATTGTCCAGAACGCTACTGCCCAGCTAATCACAGGTGTTATTCGCCCTGCTCATATTACGCCTTTATTAAAAAGTTCACA
Source organism: Microcaecilia unicolor (assembly GCF_901765095.1). Classification (NCBI taxonomy): domain Eukaryota; kingdom Metazoa; phylum Chordata; class Amphibia; order Gymnophiona; family Siphonopidae; genus Microcaecilia; species Microcaecilia unicolor. The sequence goes on along the minus strand of NC_044036.1, from coordinate 322,787,429 downwards.
GGGTGCAGTTTAAGATTCTCATGTTAATCTTTAAGCATTTATCTGGTTCGCTCTGATATTGAAACTGTACATGCCAAGACGTACAATGCGCTCTGAATCTGAAAAGTATTTCTGTGGTCCTTGCCACTGTGTTGAGACTTGGAACCGTGTGTTTTCTGTGGCTGCCCCTGTTCTTTGGAATGAGCTTCCCAGTTATTTGCGGTGTTGTGGGAATTTACAACGGTTTGTAAAATTATTCAAAACTCATTGTTTTGTTAAGGCTTTTTTTAGCAGACTTTTATGTATTGCTTTACTGTGTTGCACTTACCTCTCTAGACAGATAGGGTTTGGGGGCAGTGGTGTGCTGGAGCAGGCTCTCACAGGCTCGCAAGAGCCGGTTGTTAAGTTTTTAAGAATTTTGGGAGCCGGTTGTTAAAGTAAGGCCCTCCATGGCTACTTTAACAACTGGCTCCCAAAATGTGGGCTTGGGGCCCCTGCTGAATTCTCTTTTACTTTGCTGGTGGGGATGCTGAGCCCTGCCAGCCAAGTAAATAGACTACTGCTGCTCCCCGCTCCTTGTTTCCAGCTCTGGTCAGCAGGCTGAGACTTCTCGAGCATGTGAGAGAAGTTCCAGCATGCTGTTCAGAACAAGACATTGGGAGTGGTGGCTGCCAGCAAAGGTGTGCCTAGCGTGCCCGCACGAAGGGAGGGAGGAGAGAAAGGCAAGTGTTGCTCCCCCCCAGCCACCCCAGAGCTGGCTACGTCCGGAGAAAGAGCCAGTTGTTAAAAATTTACCAGCACACCCCTGTTTTGGGGGCATATTAATACTGTTTTTTAGGGCTGTTCATTCAACGCGATTAATCTCGTAAACATTTTTGGCTCGCACTAATAATTTTAACTCGATTAATTGCAGCACGCTGCTCTCTCCTACAAGGAGGAAGAAAAATGGCAGAAAGTTGAATATGAAAGATGTTATAGGGGAAGAAGGGAAGAAGAAAGGCGGTGAGAAAAGGAATAGTGAGGAGAGAGGAGGCCCTGAAAATAGAGTACAGAGCACAGAGAAAGGAACAGAACCAGAGACGGGGAATAAGATGATTAGAAAAATAAAATCGCCGGACAACAAAGGTAAGAGAAATGATTTTATTTTCAGTTTAGTAACTGAAGTACAATATGTCAGTTTTGAGAATTGACATCTGCAGTCTATATTTTGCACTATACAGGTGAAAATGTGAGTGGGACACATTATGCAATCAAGCATGTGATTAAAAATTTTAATCTCGCTTAATCGTTCGATTTAACCTTGTAAATCGAGATCCCTACTGTTTTTAGATTCATTTTGTTTGTGTATATCGTTTATGAGTGTGTGGGATATAAATGTTAAAAGAAATAAATAAAGGGCGTAAACCAGCTAAGCGTTATTCTGTGACAGCGCTTTAAAGAGGCATAGCATGTGTATGCAAGGGACTGTTCACATGAAAATGACCTACTAGCCCCCAACAAGTGACTTAACCAGCCAGGAGCCATTTCTAGCTGTTTAGATTGCTCTGGATATTGACCTGTACATATTGAGAAAAAAATCTTTCCATCCGAATCTTGCAGTATTCATTATTCAGAATTAATGTTGTAGTCTTATGATATAGCATTACAGCTCTCATGTGAGTCTGGACTGAAGGATTGCGTTTGCTCAATCAGAATATCTATCAATTTTGTGTTAAGGGGACCATACGAGGTTGCAGTATATTGCTTTTTAACATTATATCGTTCTTCATAATACTGCCGCATGTGGTCAGTTATTTCTTGCGACCCCCGACACAGGCGCTGGGCACCGAAACACGGACCGTGTCGGGTCCATTTAAGTATTTTTTTCATCAACGTATACCATTAAAGACTCGACCCCTTTTCTTTGGAGGTCCTTGGTGCTTTTGGTTGTGTTTGTTGGCTTTTGCTGTGCTTTGCTCCCTCTCTCTGTTATACTGTAGTCTTATGATATAGCATTACAGCTCTCATGTGAGTCAGAATTAAAAAAAAAAAAAGATTTGAACTGGTGTCTTCAACACAAAACTTTCAGTGCCATGAAGGATGATGAGATCGTTTGAAAATAATAGTCGAATCTTAGGATGGGACATGCAATAGGCCCTCAGGTCTGTATTATGATAGGGAGTGAACTATAGACTTATTACACACAGGAACAAGATGGGCAAAGGTGAAGGAAACAGCAGAACTCAGACTGAAATGAACTGTTGCTTGTCTTCAGTAGATCGCATCTATTTAATAGTGAGCCATCTGTAATGCAAGGGGAAAAAGAAAAGTCACGCACTTTGTGGAATGTAATACCATGCTGACATATGACTTGCTGTAGAATGGACGTGTACATGTCCTGTCATTCTTCGAGGTTCTTCTTCCCAGTGGGCAAATAAGAAAAGAAAATAGAAAGCAACAGGGCCGCTGAGAGACAGAGCTAGGCCTGGGGCAGGGTTGCCCCCCTTCCCCGCTCAGGCTGCATCCCTAACCCCCTTGTACTTCCACCACCACCACCATCCCCCAACCTTCCTGTATCTGTTCCTCCCTCAGTCTCTCAGTTTCCTGTTCCTGTGTGCCGGGACCCGGGTTATCGCATTAACGCAATTATCCAGGTCTCGACACACAGCAGCAGGAGAGAGACAGACCGAGGGAGCAGAACCTTCTGCCTGCTTCCGGAAGCCTTGCCGGCACCACACTGTCCTTGGAGGCCAGGCTGAGGAACCTTGCCCCCTTGTCCCACCCCCTCTCGACGGCCCTGGAAAGCAAAGAGAAAGAGGGGAAAGTGAAGAGAATTTGGATTTCTCTCATACCTTTTCAATTTCAGCTCAAAGTGAGTTACATTTAGGGACACTAGATAATTCTCTGTCCCTGGAGCACTTACAGTCTAAGGGCCCAATATTAAAAAAAAGCTGAGTTTTTAAATTTCAGTTCCTAAATTAAGATCCTAAAATTTGTGCTGTATTGTTGGCCGAACTTACGAATCTAAGGAGCCCTTTTACTAAGCCGTGTCAGCATAGGCGCCCGGTATAAGAGGCTTGGGGAGGCTATGCCTCCCCAGCCACAGCAGGATGGATCAGTTGTTTCTATAGAAATGCTAAATAGTAGTAGTAGTAGTAGTAGTAGTTCTCCAGCGAGTCCTAGCAGCAGCTGCAGTGAAAGCCATCTCTAGCCTTGTGTATAAGTATAACCAGCTGTAATCAGGGTTGCCAGGTGGAAAATTTTTTCCCAGCCCAATCGAGCCCAAAAAACAGCCCAAAACCCGCCCAAACACAAACCCCGCCCCTGACACCCCCACCCCCGCGTCATCACCCCGCCATCACCGGCCCCGCCCCCGCCGTCACCGGCCCCGCCTCCCCGTCATCGGCCCCGCCTCCCACGTCATCGGCCCCGCCTCTCCGTCATCGGCCCCGCCTCCCCGTCATCGGCCCCGCCTCCCACGTCATAGGCCCCGCCTCCCACATCACTAACCCCGCCCAAAACGTCATTAACCCCACCCAAAAACGTCACTAACCCCGCCCCCCCGTGGCCGAAAAAACCGCCCTGAAGGCCAAAAACAGCCCAAAAAACCGCAACCCGCCGCGGGCAAAAATTTCCCGCGGCGGGTCGCGGAAAACCGCCCAATTGGGCGGTAAAACCGCCCACCTGGCAACACTGGCTGTAATTTGATTACCTTACTGTGCTGGGAGAGCACAGCAGGGGGGTTGGCTGGAGGTATCTTTGGTTGCCAGGGAGATATTTAACTAGCATGAATTCCTGCACATGAGCACTTCATACCAAAGAGACTTGCACTGACCCCTGAAATTTTAAAACTGCTAAAAATAAGTTTTAAAAGTTTTTGCATTAAATCTAATTGCAGAATTTAGGTGCTAGGAAGTGGGATTCGTTTGCTATGTACTCAAAGTTGCTCAAGCCATATGCAAATTAGTCCGTTTTTGGGAGGTTCTCATTTGCATATGTATGGGTAAAAATTATTGGAAATGTTTACAGCCTTAATGTTAGGGCATGGCTCTGATCAAAAATGTGAACTTTGATCCAAAAACGAAGGGTTTAGCTAGTGTTTTTGACTAAAAATTCCCATTAGAGTGTCTGTATGTTACTCTGCATTCAAATAGAGCTCTCTGATTGGATGAGCAGCTCCTGTTAGAAAATCTGCCCGGGAACAGAGAGGAGAGGAGAGAATCAATGGGTGGGTGGGTGTGGATGGCTGGAGGGGGGCAGGGGGGCAGGGGAGAGGAGAGAATCAATGGGTGGGTATGGATGGCTGGAGGGGGGGGGGTTGTAGGGGAGCGAGGACAAGAAATGAAGAAGAAAGGCAGAAAGTAAAGAAATAAATGGAAAGGAAGCCCTGGAAACGGAGTTAAGAGGACAGATAGCAGCAGAATCGGATACTGGGCCAGCATGATCAGAAAAACAAAGTCACCAGACAACAAAGGTAGAAAAGATCATTTTATTTTCATTATAGTGTTTGGAATATGTCCACTTTGAGAATCAGGTGCTCAACATTAAATGTTTATATTTATTTACTTATGTATGGCATTTTATCACACATTAAACATGAATTAGGATGTTTTGTGGCTCTACATGAGAATTGTGATATTATGATCCTTGTTTCATATTGTTGACGGTCTGCATTTTCCGTATGGGTGCTATATTGGTGTATTAGGGTCTGCCTAGTGTAATATTTATGGTACAGTAAGGTTCTGAGTGTGTTTTTGCACAAAGTTGTGCATAGTGTTTTGCAGTTGAGCAATTGTGGTTAGAATATGCTTTGAGCAACCACTTTATTCTTTGACATATGATACATATCTAATATCTAAATTTAATAAACGGTATTAATTATGACTTTTATTTTTATTTTATTTTTTCTGTGTTATCAGACAATTATGGATTTAAGCTCCACCCCTGGCCCCACCCCTAACCCCCTCCTTTAGCCTCCCCAAACAGTTGGGCCACCGACCGCCTATGCGTGCCAGGCACTTCAACGCAGCAAAAATGGCCCCACGCAGGACATACTAAAGTGTTCTGCATTAGTTTTGTTATCTGCATGTACTAACTGCATGGTAATTATTTTTGGGGGGAGACGTATGTCAGACAATAGCGTAGTTATGGGGGGGCTTGGGGGCCTGGGCCCCCCAAATTGAATCTGGGGCCTCTGGTTTGGCTGGTGTGGGTCCCCAACCCCGCCAACTGAAGCCTTTCTCCAGCGCTGTTCTCTGTGCATTGCCTGCCCTGCTTCTTCTCATGTCTCGCGTATGCTCAGGTTCACTAAAACCGAGCATGCACGCGACGTGAGGGGAAGCAGGGCAGGCAATGCACAGAGAACAGCGCTGGAGAAAGGCTTCAGTTGCTGGGGGTTGAGGACCCCCACCAGTCAAAGTATGTGGGGTTGCGGCAAGTATCCCTCCCATTTTGGGCTCTGGACCCCCCCCCCCCCCCAAACATTGAGGTCTGGCTATGCCCCTGATGTCAGGGGCGGAACAGGGACATGGATACGCTATTCAGCTAGCGCACCAATATTAGCACACGCCAAGGACCAGATTCAGTAAATGGCACCCAAATTTGGATGCCGAAACATGAGCACTGAGCTCTATTCTATAAACGGTGCTCTGAGTTGGCGCCATTTCTAAAATAGTATGTAGCGTTAGGATCTGCGCCCAACTTTGGGCGTGAAGATTTATACCAACTGAAAGCTGGTGTTAATCCTTGTGCGGATCCCCCAAATTCTATAATAGTGCACAAATCTATAGTGAACACCCCTGACCCTCCCATAGCCCCACCTCATTTTTAGTTGTGTGCTAAAAGATTATCATATGCATCTTTATAAAACAATGCCTAGCAAGATGCACGTGTAAATCCAAATTGTTGCCAATTAGCACCAATAACTGATTGTTAGCACCCAATTATTGGTGCTAATTGACTCATTGCTCAATCAAATTGTGTGTGGAAATTAGGGATGCACCTAGATTTGTACATGCAACTTTGAGATTCATATATACTACTACTACTACTACTTATCATTTTTATAGCACTACTAGACGTACCCAGCACTGTACACTGAACATCCTGGTGCATAGATTTAGGCAAACTGCACTGTATTCTATAACTATGCGCATACATTTTGGAATGCCCACAGAACACCCATAAACATGCCCCTGTTGAACTGTGCGCATTTATTTTGAACTGCGTGCTTCGCCATTTAGGCGCAATTCATTATAGAATGTGCTTACCAAGTTGCAATTCTTGTCAATTAGTGTTCATTGTTGCTTGTTAAGTGCTCTTAAAAACATTGATTTGCTTGTTGAGCCAATTAAGTTAAGTGTGTAGTTTTAGAATGCACCTGGATTTCTGCACGCAAATCTAGGCGCCATATATAGAATCTGACCCATGGTATCTAAAGTTGCGCACCCAACTTTGGGCATGATTCCAAGATGTGCATATAAATAAATTGCATAATGAGCTCTGAACCATCAATAATTGTGTGCTAATGACCAATTATTGATGGTAATTGGCAATCATTCACATTTGCATATGCATCTGGATGTACGCTATTCTATAAGGCACGGCATCCAACTCCCATGGCATGTATCTCAAAGTGTATCTCAAAGGGGGCATGGCCATGGACATGTCAGAGGCGCTCTGAAAGGTTGCACACCAATTGCAGAATACTGCCTAACCACACCTAACTTGGGCACTGGCATTAACATCAAGTTTCAGCAGGCATAAGCCTGTGTTCTGGCCTGGTTTTACAGCCTGCTTCACTGACACAGACTACTCAGTAATTACTGTGAATTCTTTTGGATTCATATTAGGTAAATGAGACTTTTATTAGAGATTCTAAAATACACAATGATTAAGATATATACAATGATTAAACTATATACACAATGATTATAACTGAAAATAAACAATACCTATAAACTATCATTACATCACTGGTCCCTACATCCAAGCAATGCTAGGAGTTTCTAGACCAGGAAAAGAAGCAATAAACAGTCATTATACATACATCCATCACTGGTCCTTACGTCATCCAGGCTTTTCACATCAGCTGAGAGAAGCCCCTTTTTCAGCGAAGCCGGAGTCTCATGACCAGGAGTCTGGTTCTATGCGATGCATCCACCCATAGATGAGCTTCTGGTTTCACTGTAAGAGGCCCCCCTTTTTTATTAGGCATAGAACTCATGTTCAGAGCTAAGGAAAATTACAGAATGCTTGAGAATTTCTCTGTTTTGGTAAACAAGCCATACTGTGGGAATATGGTCACATGTTTCTCAGTCCAGGTGGCCAGTCTGAACTCGAAACAGGCTCCACCTCTCCCTTCACATACCAAATTAATTAGAGCTGTGTCTAATCGTCTTCTACATTCCAAATCATTTACATACAAACAGAATTACTTCTAATCAAAAATACAGACCCCGAGTGCATTTGTCGGTCAAGGCAGAGTTGAAAAACAATCTTTAAAATTCACTTCAATTACAGCCTGGCATCCAAGATATAGATGCAGGATTTGCACTAAACGCTATCCTATATAAGGCGTGGACAGTTTATAGACTAGGGATTAGCACTGAATTTTTTTGGCGCCTACATTTCGGCACTGTTTATTGAGGTGTCCTTTTATTAAGGTGCGCTGAAAAGTGGCCTGCGCTAGTGTAGGCACGTGTTTTGGCCGCGTGCAGATCCATTTTTCAGCACACCTGTAAAAAATGCCTTTTTTTGCGGTGGGGGACCGAAAATGGATGTGCGGCAAAATGAAAATTGGCACGCATCCATTTTGGGTCTGAGACCTTACCACCATCCATTCCCTTAGTGGTAAGGTCTCACGCATTAACTGGGCAGTAACGGTCAATGCACGTTCAAATGCCGATTACTGCCCGTGCACCGGAAAATAAAAATATTTTCCGGCGCACATAGTGGATGCGTGTAAAAAACTGAAATTACCGCCCGGGCCACACGGTAGTCAGGCAGTAATTCCAAATTGACGCACATTGGGCGCTCATAGGTGCCTACACGGCTTAGTAAAAGGGCCCCTGAATTCCCTCCTGGGGTGTAGCAAATCTTATATAAACATTTAATTAAATTAGGTGGAAAGTTACCCTCGGTTCTCTGAATCGGAAACACCTGTGGCATGAGAATAAAAGGGAGACATGATGTTCAGTCGGCCCAGACACTTCAAAATGAACAGAAAAAAAAGAGAATGTTTTCAGTTGCTCATCGATGACTGACAGGCATAAACACAGACCTATAAATCTGCTCACATTAGCCTCTGGTCTGCAAAATTTCAAGGATGTGAAAAAACAATTACAATATGATGCAGAGAGGTAATTCTCAGCAGGACCAAGCTGACTATTCCTCAGAATCATCTGACCCTTTTTTTTTGTACTATGAGAAAACATGTCACAGATGTCAGCTATCTCCAGATATTCAGCTATGTATACTTCTCAGGAACTCCTCCGAACCATGACCATGATAAGAAAAACTAGTATTCTTGAACTAATCTACAGTACTCCGAGCTCCGTTATCACAGGAAGCATGTTCGGTGTTTAACGATGGTGTGTTGCTTCTACAAGGAACCTCTCCACTTTAGTAACTGAAAAGAACTAGGCAGCACGATAAGATCGTCAAGGATTTTGTTCATTTTGTAGATTAAGGGGCTCGTTGTGGAAACAGAAAAACGTCCAAAAATGACATAACAGGCAGATATATATATATATATATATATATTTCTCACAGAAAAAAATGTCCAGAGCATATAATAAAACAAAAAAAACCCCACCCAAATCTGAAAGAAGACGTTCCCAGAAAGGGTGTTTCGTTGACTTGACATAGACGGTTTTATGCGATGAACATTTATTGCCAATAACAAATAGTAAAATGACTTCCTGGTGGCAGAAAGAAAAACGCTTGGAATTAGACCTGCTTTAAAGGCATCTAGGGTGAGGCTAAACCTGGTTTTAGACTCATTTGTGATGTTGCTGAGTTGCAGAGGTGGAAGTGGTCATTTGTGACAAATAGTGGACAGTTGCTGTGTGCTTTGTTACCCCTGTGTTTGCTTCAGTCTGAACCTTCTTGACCCTTTACATTTCCTGCCTTGCCTCCTCTGTGTCTCACCTCCTAAAGTCCTTGCCCACACCTGATAATCACTGTTCCCTCTAAGCTGAGCGAGAGCCCTCCCTCTACAGTCCTGCCAACAGGGGGTGCTATTTCACTATCACAGTAAAGGAAAGAGATGGGTGCCAGCAGCAGGGCAGCGTATGGGAATCGCTGCAGCTGCTGGGTTTGGAACGTGACAAAACAGGTAAATGCCACAAACGAGCTGGAGGAAGGAAGGAGGGCAGCTTCTCGGCCCGAGGTAGGAAGGGGGGCAGCATCTCAGCCTGGGGGGGGGGGCGGAGGCGGCATCTTAGCTCCGCCTCAGGTGGCATCTTGCCTTGGTTTGTGACAATGGCTATATATGGTACTTGCACGTGAGTGGGTGCCGTGATCGTAGGGGACAATGCTTCATACTCAGGTTTCCAAGCTGCTCCATAATACAACTATACAACTTTGTATTTGTTATCCTCCGACTGGGCAAACGCCTTTGATGGTACTATGTAAGCCACATTAAGCCTGCAAATAGGTGGAAAAATGTGGAGAAGAAATGCAACAAATAAATAAATAAATAAATATCTCCATGCCCTCACGGAGAGACTGTTTTGAGGCAGGTGGTGGTGCTTCAAGATTTGTCTCTTATACAGTAATACCTCGGTTTTCGTTGACTTCGGTTATCGTCAGTTTCGGTTTTCGTCGATTTTTTCGGGAAAAATTTGTCTCGGATTTCGTCGGCATGCCCACATGACCTCGCTGCTAATTTTGCGAAAACAAAGGGCGACCCATGCATTCTCCTGCCAGGATGTGTGCATGAGAGAGATTTTGAAGGGTTTGAGCCTTCCCTTGATGACCCTACACATTGCCTCGGTTTTCATTGGTTTCGGATTTCGCCGATTGTTTTCGGACGGATTATCGATGAAAACCGAGGTATCACTGTACTTGAGACACAAGATGACCAGGATCTCTGACTTCTGGATGGAGAGATTGGGCTCCCTGTGCAGTGACATAGCAGTGCACACTGAGAAGCATTCCTCCATGTGCAGACGTATATTTGCACTTGGAGGCAGGGCCGCCGAGAGTGGGGGGGACAGGGGAGACAAAATTCCCCGGGCCCGGTCCTCTGGGGGGGGCCGGGCGTCGCCGCCGCAGTCTGGCCCGCCCGCCCTCCGTTGCTCCCTGGCATTGAACTTAAGCACCTCACTTTCGAAAGCACAGCAGCGGCAGACCACTCCTTCCTTCCGTGTCCCACCCTCGCCTCACATAACCCGCGAGGGTGAGACACGGAAGGAAGGAGTGGTCTGCCGCTGCTTGCTGTGCTTTCGAAGGTAAGGCGCTTAAGGTCTGTGCAGAGGGCCTGGGGGTGGAGAGAGGGCCCGTTGGCGGGTGGGGCCGGCGACCTCGGGTGGGGGGGGGGCGGGGAGGAGGCCTTGTTCCGGGCCTGGCCCAGTCTCTCGGCAGCCCTGCTTGGAGGGAATGTCCTTGTATTGCTGCGGACATTTTCTTGATGCAAGGACCAATACTGCCATTGCGCGGTTTGCACAGTGTATTTTCAACTGGCGAAAACATCTATCTCCGAACGTCTATGACGTTTGCAGTGCTTCCTCTTTTTAAATGTTTTTTTATCAGTATTTTCAAATATCACAAAATGATTAGTTCTTTCTTATATTATGGACTTACGCTTTTAGATGTTTTCCGATAAACGTTTTTTTCATCATTTGAATGTCATATCAAAAATGCCCCTCCACATAAACCAGCTTATCTTGCACTGATTATTGCTAATGTTATTAAAAGGGTCATTTTTCCCCTCCGAAGGGACACCACCTTGTAAGTGGTGGAGGGGCTTTCGTGTTTCAATGACTTAGAGGGCTATGCTGAAGGGTTACCCATATCAGACAGGCCTCTGAGGAGAAACCAGACAAAGAGTGTCCCAAACTGGAGGATCCAAGATGGTGTCGAGGGAGGACATACGTTAGTTGAGTTCCCGTTTTACACCAGAATACCTGAAGAAGTAGGCGCGCTCCCCAGAGAATGGGGAAGAAAAAAGGCAAAGCCGTGGTGTTGTCCTCCTCGAACACAGCTGGGGTTCCCACCACTTCTCAGTCTACTTTGGAGAGATTCGGGGTCATAACATTGGGGATATTGGTTCCTGCTTCGGGGAACAGCAAGGCTTTATTGCCGAATCTCAGTGGAGAGGGAGTGACTTTGAGTCCCCCTGTTGGCATGACCTCTCCAAGACCCGGAAACAGTAACGCTTCGCTATGGAGGTTGACAGTGGATACGCCCGAAGTGGGTTAGGATTCTCACGTGATCCAAGGAGGTCCTGGCGCAGCATTGACTCCGGATAATAAACCAACTGGGGGATTGGAGAGTCAGCTCTTCCCCCTGAAGATATCTGGAGCGGTTTCTGTGGAGAAATTGGACCTGGTGAAGCCAAAAAATGTCATAATGGACGCACTATGGGAAGTGCTACAGAGTGTGAATAATTCTCTTCTTCAGATGTCAAAAATTTTTCAGGAATAAATATGTGATTATATCAATACTTATCTAACAAAGTGGAAGTCCAACATATAAAAATAGAGACTTTGATTACGGAAATGGTTTCTCTACGAAAATCAGTTAATCTGGTAATGAAGGACAGTCATATTTCTTGTAAAAAAGTGGAACTTCTGGAGAACCAATTAAGGAAAAATAACTTGAGAATGATAAATCTTCCTAAAATACCCTATATATAGAGTTATATTACTAGTGACTTTTGCCTTTGATTTAGATAGGAACAATGTTTTGAAATTGTATTTCCGATACATGGCTGATAGTTTTTTGGGTTCAAAGATAAACATATTTCCTGATATATCAAGGGAATCGCAGACTAGGAGGTGTGAACTCTTGGCTTTTAAGCCAAGAATCATTGCCCTAGGTGGGACCTTCCTAGAGCGATTCCTTTGTAAGTGTTTTATTTCCTTATTACTTATTTGTTGAACCCAAAAAATTACAAGAGTTTGTGGAGTTAAAAGAACAGATGAAGAACCCTCTGCAGCAACTTCCTTTAGCTACCACTGTACCGGCTGCAATTACCGATTAACCTTTCTCCCTCAGAAGATATGAATTTGTAAGATTAACCACTTGGTATTTTTCTTATTTTCTTTGAGATTGTTTTCCTGATCTTGGATCCCCCAATTGTGGACAATTATATATATTGTTGTGAGAAAATGTTTTTTTCTTTTTCCTTATATTAATTTCTGTTTTTCCTTACATTTATGTGATAAATGTGAATGTAATTAAGTAAAATTATAAATAAATTAAAAAGGGTCATTTTACTAATGCACGCTAGCATTTAGCATGTGCTAAACCATAAGATGCCCATAGGAATATAATGGGCATCTTATCATTTAGCACACACTAATCATTAGCATGTACTAAATCTGTTAGCATACCTTAGTAAAAGGACCCCAAAATGCGTTATGAGAAATAACATACAATATTTGCCCTTAATTCATGTTACAACAGAATATATAATAGTGAGAAGCAAAGCATGTAAAATACCTCATTATTATGTACCTCAAGCAATACAGCTTGCATTACTCCTGAAAACATAATGCAGCTTGTGGTGAACTCTGAATGTCCATTTTCTAATGTTGCTATTTTTTTTAAATATCTGCTTTTAAGCGTAATCTATTTGAGGGGCCCTTTTTACTAAGCTGCGTAGGAACGTACGTGTGTCCTACGAGCGTCAATTTGGAGTTACCGCCCAGCTACCGCATGGCTCGGGTGGCAATTTCATTTTTTACGTGCGTCTGCTACAAGCGTCGGAAAATAAATTTTATTTACCAGCGTGTGGCAGAAACCGGGCGGTAATCGTCATCTAGATGATTACTGCACGGTTGCCGCATGGGACCTTACTGCTAAGTCAATGGATGGCGGTAAGGTCTCAGACCCAAAATGGATGCGCACCAATTTTTATTTTGACGCACGTCTGTTTTTGGCAAAAATTTTAAAAAGATCTTTTTTACAGGTGCGCTGAATAATGGATCTGTGCATGCCCAAAGCACACACCTAGGGAAAGGGGACTTGATATACCGCCTTTCTGAGGTTTTTGCAACTACAATCAAAACTGTTTACATATATTCAGGTACTTATTTTATACCAGGGGCAATGGAGGGTTAAGTGATTTGCCTAGAGTCACAAGGAGCTGCATTGGGAATCACACTCAGTTCCCCAGGATCAAAGTCCGCTGCACTAACCACTAGGCTACACCTCCACTAGCAACATTCCATGTAGAAGCCTGCCCTTGCAGATCAGCAATGCAGCCGCACAGGCTTCTGTTTCTGTGAGTCTGACGTCCTGCACGTGCAGGACGTCAGACTCACAGAAACAGAAGCCTGCGCGGCCGCGTTGCTGATCTGCAAGGGCAGGCTTCTACATGGAATGTTGCTAGTGGAATAGCAACATTAACATTGCATGTAGAATCTCAAATAGTAGCAACAGAATCTCCAATAGTAGCAACATTCCATCTAGAATCTCAAATAGGGAAAGGGAACTGGGACTTGATATACCGCCTTTCTGAGGTTTTTGCAAGTATATTCAGGTACTTATTTTGTACCAGGGGCAATGGAGGGTTAAGTGACTTGCCCAGAGTCACAAGGAGCTGCCTGTGCTGGGAATTGAACTCAGTTCCTCAGGACCAAAGTCCACCACCCTAACCACTAGGCCACTCCTCCGCTTAATGGCCATGTGTTAATATTAATGCTACCAAACCAGGGCAAATTGATGTCAGTGCAAAAAATTACTATTTAAACATTTTTAACAAAGTTTCTAAATAATTCTTAATGTGTTAGAGATCTTTAATATTTTTTTGAATAAGTCTGCCTTAAAATCTACAGCCATTAATTTGGTTGATTCTTTTATTCTTTTTCACGGAATCCACAAACCATAGAGGGCCGGATTCAGCAAATGGCCTCAAAACTTAGGCACTGAAAAAAATGCAGCACTAAGGTCCATATTCTATATACAGTGCCTAAAAAATCCATGTGGTAAACATTTCCACCTAAGCGTAGTCTATAAGTGGTGCCTAGGTTTAGGTGCAATATATAGAATATGCTTAGTTGATATCCCAGCGCCCAAAACTACACACGTTTATTTACACCAACGAACTGTGGCGTAAATCCCTGCGTGTAGATACATTCACTGGGCCATATTCTATAACAAAGTTTGTAAATTTTGGATTGCCTACGGAACGCCCATTTCCCTGCCCATAGCCATGCCGCTGTTAAACTGCGCACATTAGAATTTAGGAGCAGTTTATTACAAAACTAGGGTTCATTAGTGTATGATGTTACTTATTTCCTCACTAGTGGAACCCAGCCCGTTTCCTCAACAATGAAATGGGCAATAGAAATGCTCTCTTGTAAGCAACTTTTTGTCTCTCCCTTGCCCTCCCCTCCCCTCCATGTCCATCGATTCTTCCCTCCCCTCCCATCTCCTCCCCTCCATGTCCAGCGATTCTCCTCTTCCCTGCCCTCCCATCTGTGTCCCACGATTCTCTCCTCTACTGTCCACCCATCCCATCCATGTCCATCAATTCTCCTCTGCCCTTCCCTCCCCTCTCTTCCCTTCCTCCCTCCCTCCCCTCGATTTGTACCTGAACGTTCTCTGGCTGGCTGGCGTTGGCTTCCGTTCCATTCGTAACATCCCTCCTGAAGTCAGCTCGCCTCCAGCGTTCCCTTCCCTCTCACTGTTCCGCCCTTTGACATCATTACGTTTTGACGCGAGGGCGGGACAGAGGGGGAATGGAACGCTGGAGGCTGGCTGACGTCATCAGATGTTACAAACCCAGCAGCCAGACAGCGATGGAACATTGGAGGTACAAATTATTATATAGGATATGCTTAGAGGACCTTTTGCTAAGGTGAACCAAAAATTGGCCTGCACTGATGTAGGCGCGTGTTTTGGATGCATGCAGGTCCATTTTTCAGTGCGCCTGCAAAAAAGGCCTTTTTTTTCTTTCCAAAAATAGAAGAGTGGCAAAAATTAAAATCAGCACAAATCCAATTTTAACCTGACACCTTGCCACTATCCATTGACTTAGCGCTAAGGTCTCATGCGTTAACCAGGCAGTAATCGTCAGTGTACTTACACTGCCAATTACCACCAGGTAAGTGTCACACGGTAGAAACTTTTTAGCTCATGCTTTGTACGTGCATCAAAAAATGAAATTACGGCTGGGGGGATGTGGTAGCCAGGCGGTACTTCCAATTTGACGTGTGTTGAACGCGCGTAGATGCCTATGTGCCTTAGTAAAAGGGCCCCTCAGTGAGTTGTACATGTAAAATGTAATTATTACCAATTAGTACTTATTATTGCATGTTACGTGCTATTATCAACACTGATTAGCTTGTTAAGTCAATTAATTTACACACGCTATTTTAGACTATGCCTGGATTTTGGTGCAGATTTCTAGGCACGCTATATAGAATCCAGGGGTAAGTGCTTTTCTATAAAGGACGTGTGCCTTGTGCAAAATAGTGTTTAACATGGATCCCGTGCCTCACTTTTGGGTACTGGAGTTACGGCCTGCTAAAACATTTTAGAAATGCCGGTGCGCAAGTTAGGAAGTATTTTGTAATTCCGCACAGAACTTGTCAGAATGACCCTGACATGCCCATGACTATGACCCCTTTTTAGATGTGCGCCATGGGAGTTAGGCCCCGTGCCTAATAAAATAGCTCACAGCCAGATGCGCGTGCAGATTTTAATGTGTTTTAATTGTTTTTAAATCTTTTTTTTCTTGGTTGAATGTAGTCTCCTTTTCTAAATTTTTTTTATTGCATTTCTTTCATTTATTATTGGAAATTTTATAGTAAACCGCTTTGATCTTGTATGAAGTAGTGGCAGTATATCAAGCTTGAATAAATATAAACAATTAGCATTAATAATTGGTTATTAGCATCAAATTATTGATGGCTCAGAGCTTATTAGCAACATCTCGCCCGAGAAAGGAAATACAGAAACGCTTCAACGTGGTGGGTAATTTGAAAAATTAACTAAAGCTGGCTTATTATGAGTGAAAAT
The DNA here is from genome assembly GCF_901765095.1 of Microcaecilia unicolor. Taxonomy (NCBI): domain Eukaryota; kingdom Metazoa; phylum Chordata; class Amphibia; order Gymnophiona; family Siphonopidae; genus Microcaecilia; species Microcaecilia unicolor. Next base: position 322,771,277 of record NC_044036.1, on the reverse strand, counting down.
CATAATAGTAGATTACAATTAGGCATACTTTGATCTCCATAATCCTTAAATGTTTCCTAGCCAAACACCTACAGGAGACAATTCTCGTCTTGACAATATATTTACTTTTTTTTCCTGCTCTTTTTCTCTTCCAGCAGTGTACTGTTATCAATCTGTGCTTGTTTTAGACACTTTCGTTGAAATATTAATTGTGTTATCTGTGACAAAATATATCACCCTCTATCTGTGCTTTGGAAGAGGGGATTTTTGCCCAGTGGTATCTAACAGTATCATGCTTCATTTTTTTCAGAATTTCCTCTAGAACTACTTACTGTACCTAAACATAGTAACATAGTAGATGACGGCAGAAAAAGACCTGCACAGTTCATCCAGTCTGCCCAACAAGATAAACTCATGTGCTATTTTGTGTATACCTTACCTTGATTTGTATCTGTCATTTTCAGGGCACAGACCTTATAAGTCTGCCCAGCACTATCCCCGCCTCCCAACCACCAGCCCCGGCACAGACAGTATAAGTCTGCCCAGCACTGTCCCTGCCTCCCACCACCGGCTCTGGCACAGACCGTATAAGTCTGCCCAGCACTATTCCTGCCTCCCACCACCGGCTCTGGCACAGATCGTATAAGTCTGCCCAGCACTATCCCCGCCTCCCAACCACCAGCCCCGCCTCCCACCACCGGCTCTGCCACCCAATCTCGGCTAAGCTTCTGAGGATCCATTCCCTCGGAACAGGATTCCTTTATATTTATCCCACGCATGTTTGAATTCCGTTACCGTTTTCCTCTCCACCACCTCCCGTGGGAGAGCATTCCAAGCATCCACCACTCTCTCCGTGAAAAAATACTTCCTGACATTTTTCTTGAGTCTGCCCCCCTTCAATCTCATATCATGCCCTCTAGTTCTACCACCTTCCCATCTCCGGAAAAGGTTCATTTGCGGATTAATACCTTTCAGATATTTGAACGTCTGTGTCATATCACCCCTGTTTCTCTTTTCCTCCAGGGTATACATAAAGATATAAGACAACTGTAAGCCTGAAGGCTATTGCAGTTGTGTACATTTAAGTACAGTAGGTATTTTTCTGTTCCTGGAGGGATCACATTTACAAAAAAAGAGAGAGAAAGAGAGAGAGTTACATTGGGATTTGAACCTGTGTCCCTTGGTTTACAATCCACTGTACTAATCACTAGGGGCCAAAACCGAGCTTCTCATCTTTCCCCCTAATCCCACCTCTCCTCTTCCCCCTTTCTCTATTTCTGTGGATGGCACTCTCATTCTCCCCGTCTCATCAGCTCATAACCTTGGGGTCATCTTCGACTCCTCTCTCTCCTTCTCTGCTCACATTCAGCAGATTGCCAAAACCTGTCGTTTCTTTCTGTATAACATCAGCAAATTCCATCCCTTCCTCTCTGAGCACTCTGCCAGAACCCTCATCCACACTCTTGTCACCTCTCGTCTTGATTATTGTAACCTGCTTCTCACCGGCCTCCCTCTTAGCCATCTCTCTCCTCTTCAAGCAGTCCAAAACTCTGCTGTGCGACTCATTTTCCGCCAAAGTCGCTATGCTCACATTAGCCCTCTCCTCAAGTCACTTCACTGGCTCCCTATCCGTTTCCGCATTCAATTCAAACTTCTCTTACTGACCTACAAGTGCATTCACTCTACCGCTCCTCAGTACCTCTCCGCTCTTGTTTCTCCCTACGCCCCCCCCCCCTCGGGTACTCAATTCTGTGAATACATCTCTCCTGTCTGTCCTCTTCTCCTCTACTGCTAATTCCAGACTCCGTTCCTTTTATCTCGCTGCACCTCACGCCTGGAATAGACTTCCCGAGCTTTTACGTCTAGCCCCGTCTTTGGCCGTTTTCAAATCCAGGCTGAAAGCCCACCTCTTTGATGCTGCTTTTGACTCCTAACCACTACTCACTTGCCCTGTATCCTTTTATCCTTTACCTCTTAGTTGTTCTGTCTGTTTGTCTGTCCTACTCAGATTGTGAGCTCTTTGAGCAGGGACTGTCTTTTCATTATGGTCAAGAAAGGGAAAGACGGGGGCTAAAGTCGCCCCTAGCCCCGTGAACAGCTCTACGCTATGACAGCTGACTTTGGAAGCCTTTGGGCTACATGCGCTGGGGCTTCAAGCTATTACCCAGGTTGGATCCCCAGAACAACAACTTACTGGGGATCTTGGCTTAGAAGTGGCGTCGCTGAGTCTGCCCCTTCAGGTTCCGCCGCCGAGACCGCGTGGAGAGATGAATCCTACAAGCGAGCCTCATTCGGGAAGTTTTGAGGCGGGTAGCGGCCCTGTAGGATTTTCGACGCCGGATGCGACAACATCAGAACGGAGGGCGGGAAGATCAGATTCTACGCCCTCCTCCATCCAGACGCCTCCGCCCGTAAGCCTCGGTGGAATTGTGAAACCGACAACCGTTACATTGGAGGCCCTCTGGGACGCCATCCAGACTATGAATGCATCCCTGCAGCAAATATCATCAGTTTTGACTGCTGAAGTGAAAGATCTTAAAACTCAACAACACTTAACAGACTCGAGAGTGGAAAAGCAAGAGGAGAAAAGTGAGTTAAACTTGCTTGAAATAAAAAAAATTACAATCTCTAGTAGTAATGGAAAGAGAAAAAGATCAAGGGAAAGTTGAATTCCTGGATAACCAACTTAGAAGGAATAATTTAAGATTTTTAAACTTTCCAAAGAACCCATTATTACCTCCATTAGAAATGCTACAGAAATATTTCCTGGACATATTGGGGATTCCAAAAGAAGCTTTTCCCCCGATTGTGAAAGTTTATTATACTGTATAACAGGAATTAAACCAAACTTGGGGGTAGCTCCGGATTTAAATCTCACACAATTTCTTGAAACTTCACTAGAGACTATTACTGAACGCACTACTCTCCTAGTGTCTTTCGCCTTCGAGACTGACAGAAATAATATTTTAAGACTTTACTTCAGATTCATGGCGGCTCAGTTTTATGGATCGAGGATACAGGTTTTTCCAGACATTAGTAAGTCTACCCAGAAAAAAAAGGCAAGAGTTTTTGGGGCTTAGGTCTCGAATTCTCTCTCTAGGAGGAACATTTAAATTAAAATTTGCATGTAGATGCCTTGTATCATTTAGTAATACTCATTATGTATTCTTTGACCCAGATAAATTGAAGCACCTTGTAGAAAGTAAAGAAAGCGGGGACGCTCAAGTCTCGATGACACCAGTAGGGAGCTAAAACGGCTGGTAAAGTTTGTAACCCCGACCTCCCTTTGTTGTTATGAGTTTTCTCTAATTTTTTCTTGGATATTTTTACCTTGTATCTTGATCAATATGTCTTTGTGGACTAAGTAACTATGATATTTTCTGAAAATCCATGACTATGTAATGGATGGAGTTTACTTTTTCTTTGGGATGTATTGCTTGATTGCCTACATTTATTATATGTGAATGTATTATTTTTGAAATCTAATAAATAAATAAATAAATAATAATAATAATGAGTGGAGTTGAATGGGTAGATGTGAAGCGTCTGTTCACGCTTTCCAAAAATACTAGGACTAGGGGGCATGCGATGAAGCTATAATGTAGTAAATTTAAAACGAATCAGAGAAAATGTTTCTTCACTCAACGTGTAATTAAACTCTGGAATTCGTTGCCAGAGAATGTGGTAAAGGTGGTTAACTTAGCGGATTTTAAAAAAGGTTTGGACGGCTTCCTAAAGGAAAAGTCCATAGATCATTATTAAATGGACTTGGGGAAAATCCACTATTTCTGGGATAAGCAGTATAAAATGTTTTGCACTTTTTGGGGATCTTGACAGGTATTTGTGACCTGGATTGGCCACTGTTGGAAAGAGGATGCTGGGCCTGATGGACCTTTGATCTGTCCCAGTATGGCAATACTTATTTACTTATGACATCTTTCCTGCTCACAAATTGCTATGAGATGGATGTGAGGTTTTTTTGGACATGATGAGCAAGACATATCAATTCTGACTTGAACATGTTTTCAAAAATGCCCCTCTGTGGGTTTTATGTGGGGAAACTTTTTATAAAATTTACCCCAAAGATTATTTTGAGTGGAAAATTGACTGCAAGTCCCCTTGATGCAGTACTTGGCGACAATATGAGATCCCGTTTGTTGCTAATTTAATTCCCAATGCAACACAACATTTCTTACAGTGGCAAATTGTTGAAACGAGCCTGCTGTATTGGAGATGCATCACTTTAGGTCATTTTGCTTTCCTTGGCGTTTTCTAATGAATACCAAGTGAACGTGATTCTTGGATGCATCAGGGTAGTTGTAAGACATCAGCTGACCCTGATAATGATTCATACATAGCAGAAGAGCAACAACCAATTTTACTAAGCAAAGTATTCTATCTAAACATCTGGATAAATCAAATACAGTGTAACCAACTGTGATTAATCACATCGGAGCCATGCTATAACTTTATTTGAAGATTACATGTTAGCTATGATTTGTTTCTTGACATTCTGAGTGCATTAGAAATTCAGCCATTACCGACGCTATTATCCCTGGATAAAAACAAGTAATAGAATTCCAGGACATGACATTGCATTTACCCCGGGGGATTCGAGAGGTTGCTATATCTAGCACAGAAACAAAATTATTCTGCAGTTGAATAACGTTAAACTATTGCATGCTCCATTTGACCAAATGGTGCCTTTTTTGCTAATGAAAGACATTCCATATACAAGTCCTGATGGACACAGAAAAAAAAAAGGAAATTGCTTCAAACTGAAGTGTCTCCTAAGGGAAAGATATGCTTTAAAACAGTAAATAAGGTCATCAGTCTACTTGATGATTTATGCACAGTACCCTAGAAGGTGAATAGAATTTAGTGCCTATGGGAGCTCTTGGTTTCTGAAGGACTAGGTAGAAGTAATTAGCCTTTTGGGAAAATCAAAATAGTTCCTGATGGGGTAGGGGACTAAGTTCTCATCCAGAATAATGCAAAGAATGTTTCATTCATAGTAAAGTGCATGGATTATGGCTTTCAGGGATGCTCCTAAACTGAGAAGCAACGATAATTAAATGGGACACCAGTGACATCTCTCCATCCCTCAGATTCTATATATGGCGCCTAAAGTTGCCCACGCAAATTTGCCAGTGCGGCCAAATTGCGCATGCAACTTAATTAGTTAACAAGGCCAATCGGTGCCGATAATCGATCACTAACAAGCAATGTCGGCACTAATTAGAATTTACACACGCAACTTTCTAAGGGCTCTGTTTACTAAGGTGTGCTAGCGATTTTAGCACATGCGCAAAATTAGTGCATGCTAACTGTGTAGGTTCCCATAGGAATATTGTGGGCGCCTACACAGTTAGCGCGCACTAAAAGCACTAACACACCACTAGCGCGGCTTAGTAAACGGGGCCCAAAGCGTATTCTGTAGAGTGGTGCATGTAAATTCTAACATGTGGATCTCAGAATGGGGTGTGGCCATGGGCAGGGCATGGACGGGTCACGGGCATTCCTAAAAATTATGCGTACTGTTATAGAATATGCCTGATCCACACCTAAGTTAAGTGCAGGCATTTGCACCAGGTTTTAGTTGGCATACATGGTTGCATCTAAATTTTAGTCTTGGGAATGAGCGCTACATGTATCCTTTAAACTGTGCCTAACTGTAGGCAAGGTTTATAGAATAGTGCTAAGCATGTATGATAGTTCTAAGCCCCTTCAAGAAAAATTGCACTGACTCCCAATAAAGGAAAGAATTAACTTCAAAATGTATACCCTAGTCCACAAAATTCTTTTTGGAGAAGTCCCAGGATACATGAATAACCTAATCAACCTTCCTTCAAGGAATACATCAAGAACATCCCATTCATTACTAAACCTCCATTATCCTACCTGCAACAGCCTCAAGTATAAATCTACTTACGCTACCTCCTTTTCCTTTATCAGCACACGATTATGGAATGCTTTACCAAAAGCTGTCAAAATTACCAAAGATCATCTTAACTTTAGGAAATTACTCAAGACCAGCTTATTCAAGAAAGCCTACTCCCAGGATCCAACATAAATCCTAAAGTCCTCCAAAGCAACACATTAATGGACTATTTTGGACTCTTTTTTTCTTTCCCTTTTCCCTCCTTTCCACTTGTTCTTCTAAACTCTCTGTTTACCACAATATATTGTAATTGATTAATAACCGGGTTGGCGATTGCCTTCTCTGTTTAATGTGAGCCACATTGAGCCTGCAAACATGTGGGAAAATGTGATGTATAAATGTGACAAAATAAATAAATGCATAATTTATGTGGATTTTCAGCATAGCTACACATGAGCTAGATTCTATACGTCATGCCTAAAAGATCAGCGCTGAAAGCAAATATGCTTAGGCATAGTCTGTAAACCACACCTAAATTTAGGTGTGGTTTATAGAATACACCCATATCTAGACATAGTTTGCAGAATACACCCAGCACCCATTTTCTGAGACTATCTAGCTTATAATCGAAAGTGATCGCCGGCCATCTTCCGACACAAATCGAGAGATGGCCGGCGATGTCTTAAAAGCGGCGAAATCGGTATAATCGAAAGCGGTATTTTTGACAGGTTTGCCGCTTTCCCGTTGCTTCGCCGGCGAAAGTTCAAGGGGGCGTGTCGGTAGATTAGCGAAGGCGGGACATGGACGGGCATGGGCGTGGCTACCAGATGGCCGGCTTTCGCCGATAATGGAAAAAAAAACGGCATTAAGCAGTATTTCGCCGGCTTTACTTGGTCCTTTTGTTTTCACGACCAAGCCTCAAAAAGGTGCCCCAACTGACCTGATGACCACTGGAGGGAATGGGTATGACCTCCCCATACTCCCCCACTGTTCACCAATCCCCTTCCAAACTAAAAAAATAAAACTAAAAACCTTTTTTGCCAGCCTGTATGCCAGCCTCAAATGCAGTACCCACTTCCATGACAGCAGAATGTGTTGTATCCTCCGACAGCCTTTCCCTGGTTGCGATGTGGCTCTCGGGTGAGTGTGACACCTTTTCTGTTAGGTGCCCTGCAGAGTCACATTAGCAATGCATTGTGGTGGGTGTAGGGTACTGGGCTCTACTCCCAGAGTGCTTTCCCCCCCTGCTAACTGGGTCAGAGTGTGCCCTGTTTTGTTTCCTGTTGTAGTCCATGCGGTAGTGGCCATTTTTGTAAGCCAGTTTTAGTTCCCTTTCCTGTGTTACCCACGTTAGAGAACATAGTTCTTACCTTGCATGGTGCTGAAAGAGGGCATTGTACACCATTGTGCCAGCTCTAACCTACTGCTAATCTTAGTACCAGGGGACTCTTTGCCAGTGGGGCACAACCTCTGATCTGCAGTTAACTGTGAGTAAACATGGTTATTTCAATAAAGGACTTTTTCAGAGAGATTAGTCTTCAGGTTTGAACTGGTGTGCCAAAGTTATACAGCAGCAATAAGTCCTAGAGGCTGTATGCAGGTGCCTGGAGCAATTTTAGTGGGTGCAGTACATTTGTGGGTAGTGGGTTTGGGGGGGGGTTGGGGGGCTCAGCTCCCCAAGTAAGGGAGCTATGCACGTGGGAGCTTTTCTGAAGTCCACCGCAGTGACCCCTAGGGTGGCTGGTTGATGTCCTGGCATGTCAGGGGGGCCAATGCACTAAAACTGCTGGCTCCTCCCACGGCCAAATGCCTTGAATTTGGCCAGGGTTTGAGATGGCCGACATAACTTTCCATTATCGCTAAAAAACAATCCCGGCCATCTCAAACCCGGCGAACTCCATGGCATTTGGCCGGGCTAAACCGTATTATCAAAAAAAAAAAGATGGCCGGCCATCTTTTTCGATAATACGGTTCCGGCCAACTGTAGTGCCGCTGCCAACATAGATCGCTGGTGATCTATTTGGCCGGCGACGTTCGATTATGCCCCTCTATATTTAGTTGTGGCCATTTACACCTATGAAAACCTAGTGTAAATGCTAATGCCCAGTGCTTTTTTTGTAGAAAAAAAGGTGCCGGTACTCATTGTGGGCGGAGTCACCACATGTGACTCCACCCCTATTATAGCCACACCCACCTTAGCCACACCCCTTATATCAGCCATAGCGCATATAAACACACATCATTGAAAATATTATACTAGTATAGGAGAAAAAAATAATGTGATTTTTTTTTCATTATAAATAATTTCTGTAAGCTGTTACAGCTCCAGTATACCTAGTGCAAAATAAGACAGCAGATGTAAATTCTCAAATTGGACATATTCCAGACACTAAAATGAAAATAAAATGATTTTTTCTACCTTTGTTGTCTGGTGACTTTGTTTTTCTGATCGTGCTGGCTCAGTATCCGATACTGCTGCTATCTATCCTCTTAACTCCGTTTCCAGGGCTTCCTTTCCATTTATTTCTTTACTTTCCACCTTTCTTCTTCATTTGTTGCCCTACATCCGTAAGTAAAAGCTGGGTCCTCCGCAGACTTGACTGTCCAGTGGATCCAGCTTCTGCCTATTTTCTTCATCCATGTGCAGTTTTTCTCCTCTCTTCCTTTTCCCTCATCTCATCTCCTTCCTCACTCTTCCCTTAGTGATTTCTTGAAGTTCAGGTGGTCATGTATTGTTTCCACAGCTTTTGGGAGGCCATGCCATAGTTGTGTGCTTATGTAGGAAAAGCCGGATGCGTAAGTTGTTTTGTATTTCAATCCTTTGCAAATTGGGTAGTGTAGGTTTAGGTATGATCTTGAAGACCTGACTCTGTTTCTTATTGGTAGATCTATGAGGTCTATCATGTATCCTGGGACTATACCATATATAATTTTGTGGACTAAAGTCAGTGCATTTTTCTAGCAAAAAGGTGCCGGTACTCAAATGTTAGGGCATTCTTCAGGGGTGGGGTGATCCCTGAGAGACTCATCCCACAATAATAACCAGACCCCTGCAACCAGTCACAGAATCTATGACAAGGCAGAATTAGTGTGTAGAGCCAGAACTCTTTCATTTTAAACTTGAGGTCCATGGGTCAATTTTAGCAAACAACGGAAAAGGTGCCGGTACTCAGTACCCCCAAGTACCCCCTCAAAAAAAGCCCTGACTAAAGTGCAGATTTTGAAGATGATCCGTTCTTTGATTGGGAGCCAATGCAGCTTGTTAGTGACCAATTATCAGCACTGTTTGGCTTTGTTAACCAAAAACACAAGCAAGATTTGGTAACCATCAAATCTTTAATGAAGGACCTGACATTGGCTGTATTTCAGCATATCACCTGCGTCAGAAGTCAGCCTTCTTAATACACCTTGAGTGAAATATATTACTGTGCGACACGACAGAAGTAACTATTAGTTTGTGTAGCGATTGCCCTATTTAGGGCGTATACTATATACTGAGAATAGCTACTTGGCTGAATTTCTAGGCTGTTCAATGCACTTAAAGAAATATACCAGTTGATGCTCAGTCTACTAGAGGTTGCAACAACCATTTTGTGGCTAGACCCATAATAGACAGGAGAACAGCTTTTTTGTTGTCCTAACTTTAGCCACTTACTTAACTAGTTAAGTCCTAACTCCTCCCAAACTCAAGCTCTACCCACAGACCACCTCGGTATTACCTGTACAGTGCAGGGGCAGTCTGTGGTGTCAGCGGCACTGTCCAGTTAAATGCTGATAAATATCAGTGCTTAAGCGGTTAGAGTGGATTTAACCAGGAAGATGCATCTCCTGTCTGGTTAAATCCTTTTGAATATGGGATGTATTCTTTATTTACCTACTGTTAAAGCTTGGTAGTATATTGTCATGTGTTTCCTATCTTCATATAGGTGAGATTTATGCTGTTTCCATCCTTGATGCTTAAGAGTCTATAATTTATGAAAGAACCAAGAGCAGTGTTTGTGTGTAGGCCATAGGACTTTCTTTTGTGAGACCATTTTTCTAAAGTTATCAAGTGTACATTCCAGACGTCAACCTGCTCTGACACTGTATCTTTTCATCTACATGGGATAGGGCAAGACCTCCTGAAAACTCTCAATTGTTAGCTTTTTTCATATCCTTGAATTTCTTTTCAAATTCTGGTTGGGTCCTTGGTCATCATGGGTGGTGACTCCTAATATGGAACGTCCTCTGAACCCTATAATTAAGATTTCCCCTATGTACATCTCTTGGCACTTATTCACATTAAATTTAATCTGTCATTTAAATGGCACATCCCTCAGTTTTCCCAGTTCTCCTGCAACTCTTCAGTATCCATTTATTGTTTGAATAATGTTGTGCCTATCTCTTTATTTCTATCTTTTAGCCAGTTCCCAGTTGTGAGGTAGTCTATAGGATGCTACCACTCCCCCTTAAATAACACTCCCTTACAAGGGCAGAATCATCTTAAAACTCACAGTCCCGCTCAGGAGGGAAGTAACCCAGGAGAAGTAGAGTCAGGAAGTCATGGCCCATGGCACAGCTAGGCTAAGGAGACCCACAGGGAAGCAACAATGCCCCACTGCATATGCTTCTACCACATATGTAAGAACTGCAACCACAACAGTCTGGTAAACCAAGTTCAACTTGAGACCTTGCAGAACTGTATCTTTGAGCTGGCCAGAGGCTGGCCGGTGAATGCTGTTTGCTAGAGACAGGACTGATATCTCTGGTCACCCAGGCCAGAATCAAGTGGACTCTGTTCCCTTGCTGAGAGACTGTAGTGTACACCATGGCCCTGCTGGAGCAGGTCACTAGAGGAGATTCTTACATCCAAGGACTAACTTTATAGGTTTATGTTCTCCCCTACCTGTGAATCGATCAGGACCCCTACCTAACTTAATAAATTATATCTTTGTTCACCTTGACCTGCACTTTATCTGTGCCCTGGGCCTACCCTTATTCACATTACCACATAAATCTATAAAAAGTTACTGCCTCAGGAGTCTCCCTTTGATATTACCACACTGATTTGACAGTACAGATGGAAAAGAGGCTTGGCCCAGGAGAGGGACCTTGGGGTGATGGTGTCTGAAGATCTCAAGGTAACAAAACAGTGTGACAAGGCAGTGGCTGCGGCCAGAAGGATGCTAGGCTGCATAGAGAGGGGTATAACCACCAGAAGAGAGGAGGTGTTGATGCTCCTGTACAAGTCGTTGGTGAGGCCCCACTTGGAGTATTGTGTTCACTTTTGGAGGCCTCATCTTGCTAAGGATGTAAAAAGACTTAAAGCAGTTCATAGAAAAGCAATGAAAATGTTAGGGGGTGTAGGCAGCAAGACGTATGGGGATAAACTTGCTGACCTAAACACATATACACTGGAGGAAAGGAGAAACAGGGATGATATGATTTAGACGTTCAAATATCTGAAAAGTATTAATTTGCAGACAGGCTTTTTCCAGAGATGAAAAAGTGGTAGAACTAGATGGCATGAATTAAAATTGAAAGGGGGCAAACTCAGGAATAATGTCAGGAAGTATTTTTTCACTGAGAAGGTGGTAGATACCTGGAATGTCCTCCCGAAGGAAGTGGTGGAGATGAAAACTGTAAGGGAATTCAAAAATGTGTGGGACAAACACAAAGGAATCCTGTTTAGAAGGATCGGATCCAAAGAAATTTAAGAGAGATTAGGTAAGAAAACCAGTGTTGGGCGACTTCTACACTGTGCCCTGATGGAGGCTGAGTAGATTTGGATGGACTGGAGTGGAGCTTTTCGGGTGCTTTGACAACAACTTCAGAAATTTTAGAGCAAGGCCAGTGCCGGGCATATTTCTACAGTCTATGCCCTAAAAATGGCATTTAAGCCGGCCGGCATCACTGTACACAAAGAAAAAATGTAAAACTGTTCTCTATAGTTCAGCAACTTTTTAACTGACCCGGCCGGCTTAAATGCCGAGTTGGAATGAGCATCGCTGATTTGAGAAGGTACAGCTCATTAGGTCCAATGGGAGTCTAGGGGAGGGTCCATTACGTCATGAATAATTAGGATATTTAAATGAGGTATAAGAACGCTGTTTGTGCAGCGCTGCGTATGCCTTGTAGCGCTATAGAAATGCTAAATAGTAGTAGTAGTAGTAGTAGTAATTTAGATGCAAGGTGCTAGGTAAGGTGTTGTGAGAGGTGTTTTAGATGCATCTGAGTAGTTTGGGGAATAGTTAGTGAGGATGTCCTTAGTAGGCTTTGTTGACGAAATGTGTCTTCAAAGATCTACATTCACCGGCCAGCCTCCGGCCAGTTCAAAGGTATACATATGATGTAACAATTCATATCATATGTAATGAGTTTATATTGTTGGGCAGACTGGATGGACGTTACAGGTCTTTTTCTGCCACCATCTACTGTGTTTGGATAGGCACGAGAAGAAAAAAGCAAAAACAGCAACAATTGTGATGCTTTTTGTGCAAAATAGAATTGCAATCTACAACTATATGTGGAACGGATCTGTCCATGCATGTTGATGTTTAATTCCTGTACCCCAAAACAATGAACTGTAGGCAAGGATTCTCAACACCTTTCCCTAATCTAACTCATCTAAATTAATGTTTTCTGCCAGCACATCCAGCTTAGAAATACCAAATTTTCTCATTTGAATGAGATGAAACATGAATTCAGAGCTGTCTTTACTGGGTGCAACACATCATGGAATTTGCAGTAAAGCACCTTGTATTATCATCAGAAAGGAACATTTCTGTTTGGAGACTACTGTACTTATCAATTTCAGAAACGCAATGATGATTTTACAGAGAACAAACAGCAACCCCACTGTCATTCAGTTTGTATAAACTGCAAAATGATGTCCTTTGGGAAGCTATTATAGTACTATATGAATTGTTACATAGTGGTTTTTATTCAATCTTACCTTGGCTATTTAGAAAAACACTATTATTTAGGAAAATAGCTCTTTTAGTGGAGGGAACAGATAATCATTTTATGACGACAGTACTCTAGGCTTTTTATATAAATATTTGTATATAAAGAGCTACTATTATGCAGTTATCAGAAAAAGAAAAGAAAACCCTGACCCTGGAAGAAGCAACCTTTGACTTACAACTGTAGATTAAAAATAAAATAGGGTTTTCAAGAAACATTTTTAGAGGATATTATTTTCTAATTGTATAGCATGCCAGATATAATTTCTAGGCTTGGATGTTAATTGCCATCTAATTAAAACCATAGCTGTGGAACGGCCCGGTGACTCGGCGACACGTTCTACACACTGCCCCTTGAAAGGTCTTAGCTTGGGTTTTCTGCTTCTAAGTTTAGCTAGAACTGGGGAGGTTTCATTCAGAACCCTTGAGTTGGAAAATCACAAACCAATGTTAGCACATGCTGACTGTGCTTAGGGCCAGAACTGGAATGTCCTAGAAGGGTCCTTGATGCACAGCCCACTGATTATACAAAAATGATTTGGGGTTTGCGTAGTAGCTCATGAGAGACTCTTGAGGAAATTAGGATGTCATGAGATAGGAGGTAGTGTTCTATTGTGGATTGAGATCTGGATAAAAGAGAGAAAGCAAAGAGCAGGGTTAAATGGTCAGTATTCTCAATAGAGAAGGGTAGATAGTGGGGGGGGGGGGTCTGTGTTGGGACTGCTGCTTTTTAACATACTGTATTTTTCGGACTATAAGACGCACCGGACCATAAGACGCACCTAGGTTTTAGAGGAGGGAAATAGGAAAAAAAAAATTTTCCTTTTTCCCACCTCTAAAACCTAGGTGCTCCGGTGCGTCTTGTCCAAGTTTTGGACCGCCGTCCCGTACTTACACGATTCCATGTTCCCTGGTGGTCTAGTGACGTCGGGGCAGGAAAGAGCCCCCTCTTTCCTGCCCATCGCGCTGCTCTCCGTGCTCCTCACTGCTTTCTGACGGTCTCGGCGAGATTCAAAATGGCCGCCGAGAATCTCGGCGGCCATTTTGAATATCGCCGAGACCGTCAGAAAGCAGTGAGGAGCATGGAGAGCAGCGCGATGGGCAGGAAAGAGGGGGCTCTTTCCTGCCCCGACGTCACTAGACCACCAGGGAACATGGCATCGTGTAAGTACGGGACGGCGGTCCAAAAACGCTACCTTCGGACTATAAGACGCACCCCCCATTTTCCTCTCAAATTTTGGGGGAAAAAAGTGCGTCTTATAGTCCGAAAAATACGGTATTTATAAATGATCTAGATATGGGAATAACTAGTGAGGTAAATAAATTTGATGATGACACAAAGATATTCAAAGTTGTTAAATCACAAGAGGATTGTGAAAAATTGCGAGAGGACATTACAAGACTGGGAGACTGGGCATCCAAATGGCAGATGATGTTTAACGTGAGCCAGTGCAATGTGATGCACGTGGGAAAGAGGAACCCAAATTATAGCTACACGATGCAAGGTTCCACATTAGGAGTCACCATCCAGAAAAAGGATCTAGGTGTCATTGTTGATGATATATTGAAACCCTCTGCTCTGCGTGCAGCAGCGGCTAAGAAAGCAAATAAATTGTTAGGAATTCTTAGGCAATGAAAGGAAAACAAAAATGAGAAATTTATAATGCATTTTGTACTGCTCCGTGGTGCAACCACACCTTGAATACTGGGTGCAATTCTCGTCACTACATCTCAAAAAAGATACAGTGGAATTAGAAAAGGTACAGAGAAGGGCGACAAAACCGATAAGGAGGATTGGAAACTTCCCTATGAGGAAAGGCTAAAGTGACTAGGGCTGTTCAACTTGCAGAAGAGATGGCTAAGGGAAGGTATGATATAGGTCTATAAAATACTGAGTGGAGTGGAACAGGTAGACATAAATCACTTGTTTACTCTTTCCAAAAATACAAGGACTAGGGACCTTGTAATTAAACTACTAAGTAGTAAATTTAAAACAAACAGAGATAATATTACTTCATTCAGTGTGTAATTAAACTCCTGAATTCGTTGTCAGAGAATGTGGTAAAAGCAGTTAGCTTAGCAGGGTTTTAAAAAAGGGTTGGATAATTTTCTAAAAGAAATGTCCACGAGCTGTTATTAAGATGGACTTGGGAAAAATCCACTGCTTATTTCTAGGATAAGCAGCATAAAATCTGTTTTGCTGTTCTGGAATCTTGCCAGGTACTTGTGACCTGGATTGGCCACTGTTGGAAACAGGATACTTGGCTTGATGGACCTTCGATCTCCAGTATGGCAATGCTTATGTTCTTATGTTGTGATAGATTCTTTCCAGGGCTGTTAAAGTTCAGCCTTCCTCCCCCCCCCCCCCCCCCCAATTCAACCTATGACCTTTGAGTTGGATGGCATCTGCCTTCCAGACAGAGATATTTTGCCTCTTGATAGGCTACTATAGCTAGCCCATGCCTAGCTGTGTCTTGTATTTCCAGTAATCTTGGTTCCTGTTTCCTGATTGGCTCTTTGCTTCAATAGCCCTAGTGTGCCTTTTTTTTTGTGCTAGATTAAAGCTTACCTTGAGCAGTCCTTATTCTTGTCTTGTTCTAGTCTGGAATTCAAGCCTCAAGAGAACCAAAGTAATGATGCTAGAATAAATTAAAAATAAAAAATGGAGAGTTTTATACAAATGTTGTATTGAATTGCATATTTGATATGTACAACAGTTTGAGTTAACACTAATTACATTAAACTAATGATGAAAATATGGTGGTGGAATCTATACAAACATAGTACAGTGAATGGCTCCACTTTTTGATGGTCCAACACATGGTTCAAAGTTCAGGGTTCAACTTGAATTGATATATCATCTATATCAAAAAATAGAGTCTAAGCAGTTCATCCCTTTTTTAAAAAGAATCTTAAAATCAGGGAAAAAGGGAAACTAGGGCAAAGCAAGACAGCACTAGGACTAGAGATGAGAAGAGTGGATGAGAGGGAAGGATACGACAATTACTCAGGGGAAAAAATAAGGAAGGGAAGAGGAGGGCATTGGTGAAGGAAAAACCTCTGATTACTGTACCAGCAGGCCCTGCGGAGAGTGAACAATGTTACTAATACAGAATAGATGGAAAGGCAGCTGAAAAGTAGACAGGACTATGGTTAGCACTAGTGCTTGCTTACTGCAACTGAAAAACGGCAATGTGCATGTGCTACCCTCGTGCGAAAAATTTGATTTTATTTTTTGGCTGGAGGGCTTTGTCTGGGGGACAGGGAATGGGCATTTCTGCTACATTAATGTATGCTAACTGATTAGCATGTGAGTCCTTAACAGTTACAAAATAGGGGGTTCTTTTACAAAGGCGCTCTGGAAAATGGCTTGTGGTAGGGTAGCCACGGGTTTTGGGCGTGCACCGATCCATTTTTCAATGAGCCTGTGAAAAAGGCCTCTTTTTTTTTTTGCCGAAAATGGACATGCGGCAAAATCAAAATTGCCAGGCGTCCATTTTGGGTCTGTGACCTTACCGCCAGCCATAGACCTAGCGGTAAAGAGTTTGTGCGGTAATGACCTACGTGCGTCAGATGCCACTTGGCGCGCGTTCGCTAGAAAATAAAAAAATAATTTTCAGACACGTGTAGCGGACGCGTGCCAAAAATGAAATTACCACAAGAGCTGCACAGTAGTTGGGCGGTGAATTCATTTTGGCGTGCATTGGGCCCGCATTGACACATATGCAGCTTAGTAAAAAGGGGCCCTTATTTAAAAACTGCAGACTTGGGATCTGTTCAGCTCAGTCTGGATTCAATGTTTACACTGTTGTTTCTGTTTGAAATAAACTACAGATGATATGTAGATTCTCCTGCACCGTCTCCTTAGTCAAACATTCGCATGACATTTGGAAACTGTTCTTTCTTACCTTTTACGCAGCGCATATAAAAATCTGAATGGGCTGCCACTGAGTTCCTTTAAGCTTTGCGTTTACATTAGAAATGTTAAAACACAAGCCCTGAAATTAACACCCTCTGCTAATCCTGCAATTAGGGGCAGAGTAACCTTTTATGCATGATCAAACAGGATAAGAACCATGTTGCTTTCACCGGTGTAAGGAATGGAATCTGACAGTTGCGTGAAGTCATTACTACTGAGGTTTTGCATTGCAGATGGCAGCAACACAGAGTACATAATCTTACAATTACATACTTTCTTGTTGCTGTCAACTTTGGTGTATATTTCCTGGAGACGAAGAGTCAGTGGGCTAATCCATGTATGCACCACTTAGCTTTCTTTCACCAGTTTGTTTATTCCATCAGCTTAATATCTAAGCTTCCTGGGTCTACAGCTCACATTTTTCAGGTATGCTTCAGCAGCAGCTGTAAATTCCATCTGGCCTCATATCCTAGTCACTTCAATCCCATAGGGCTGAAACTGTGCATTGGACCGCATGATGTTGATATCAAGTCAAAACACTCCATAAATTATATACAGTAGAAGTACTGCATCACTAACTTAGTCCTACTTTGAGCATTGTAGTGTACAACCAACATGTCTTTGTATCGGATTAATTTTCAAGATCTGAATTGCATCACGTTGTCATAAATTGCTGGGAGAGGGTTTGGAGTTCTGACACAGTAGTTAACCATTTCTTCTTTGTATCCACATTACCGAAACTGAGATGATTTATGATGTTGATTGATAGAAACGTCATTGTCATTGGTCAGGTAGCAGCACTCCTAGGCCAACACAACTCTTTCAAATGATATCAAATAAGGAGACCTATGTACTAACTAGTAGGAAAAATACCGGGGATTAGGAGCCATAGTTCACACAAATTCGATACACAGTGTGATGGAGTTGAGAACCTCCCATCCAGAACAGGAAAACACCAAGTGTAATTATGCATCCCAAATTCACCATCAGAATAAAGTCAGGAAGGCAGGGGATTAACCTGATGACTGTTGGATTATTTGTAGTAAATAATTAGCAGATTTTAGTACACACAGCTTCAGCTTTAGAAATGTTAATTTCTTTCTTCATCTCTCTCTCATACACCCCAGAATAATTCACTGCTGAGTCACTTTAAAGTTGAAGTAACAAAACATCTGTTTACTCACAGTTTGTAGTTAGATTATAATCAGACAGGCTTATATATACATAATACTATACATTTGTATTATCAGCTCTTTCCATGTGCTTAGATGGTAATGGATGCTCACACCACCATAGATCCTCTCAGGTTAGGAGAGATCATGAGCTCCATGTGCTGTGCCTAAACCCCCACAGGAAGTTGCATAGCTGTGTGACCTCTCTAAGTAATTCACATCAGAGGTCACAGAGTAATCACAGAGAAATAATAGGTGACAGGCAATGCATGTAAAATACAATACATTCCAACAAACCCCTTCTCATGCATAACTGTCATGCAATTATTTATTCATACAAAGTCCAAGCTTTATACGCAGATTCTCAAAATGTTCTCTGGGTAACGGTTTGGTCATGATGTCAGCTGTCATCTCACTGGTGTGACAATAGTCTAGACTGATGACCCCTTCTTTCGCCAACTCTCGCACGTTGTGGTATTTCGTTGCGATGTGCTTGGTGCGTGACTGAACCTTGTCATTCTGTGACAGTCGGATGCAGCTCTGATTATCTTCCATTATCTGGATTGGTCTCTTTTCAGCTATTCCAAAATCCAGCAAAAGTTTTTCAATCCACATCAGTTCTCTGCATGCTTCTGATACGGCCACATATTCAGCTTCTGTAGAAGACAGACTCACAATACTTTGTTTATGACTGGCCCATGAAATTTGTACATTTCCATACATAAACACATATCCACTTGTGGATTTATAATCAGAATGATCCCCTGCCCAATCTGAATCACAGTAACATATTAGTTTTGGATTACTATTGGCTGAAATCTTTAATTTACAATCAATGGTACCTTTTAAATACCTTACCATCCTTTTAACTGCAGTCCAATCTGATTTGGTAGGTGAGCTGACCCTTCTGCTCAAAATTCCTACTGCATTTGCTATATCAGCCCTGTATGTGGTAGTCAGATATAAAAGCTTACCTATGGCTGATCTATATTGGATGTTATCTGGTAAAGGTTCTCTTACTGTTTCATCCTTCAGAAAATCAGTGATCATGGGAGTGCTTACAACTTGGGCATCTTGCATACCTAAACTCTCAATAAGCTCATTTATTTTCTGCTTCTGGCTTAGAAGATAAGAACCATCATTTTGTTTCTCAATTTCTATACCAAGATAGTATGACACATTACCAAGTTCTTTTATCTCAACATTCAGGTTTAAATATTTTACAATGTCCTTGTACTCTTGCTCACTTTTGCTTGCAATGAGCAGATCATCAACAAAAGCTAAAATGTATGCATATTGTCCATTTCTGCACCTAGTGTACAAGCATTTATCTGCTTCACCTTGCTTAAATCCTAAATTTGTCAATATTTCATGCAATTTTTCATTCCAACATTTTGCACTTTGCTTTAATCCATAAAGACCTTTGTTTAATTTACACACTAGCTGTCTTTGTTTTGTATTTATGAAACCTGTTGGCTGTTCCATGTACAAGTCTTCAGTTATATCTCCATGAAGAAACGCTGTTTTCACATCAATGTGGTTGACTTGCATGCCTTTTGAGACTGCAATGCTCAGAAGTGTTCTAATTGTCGTGTGTTTCACTACAGGTGCAAACACTTCATCAAAATCTTCTCCATATTTTTGAAGATATCCCTTTGCGACTAATCTGGCTTTATACCTTTCCACTTTTCCTTGTGCATTCCTTTTTAACTTGAATACCCATTTGCATCCTATAGCTTTCTTGCCAGGAGGTAATTTTGTAAGAATCCAAGTATTATTTTTATCCAATGCATCAATTTCTTCTTGTGCAGCTTTATGCCATTCAGCAGCTTCTTCTGCTGGCATTTTCTCAATCTCATCCCATGTTAAGGGCTCTTGAGCTTCTGCTGACTTTGTTAGGTAAGACAGTCTTGGGGGTGGAACACCTTTGTTTTCCCTGGATGAGCGTCTGACAACAGGTTGGTCTGACCTTTCCGCATCCTCTAAATCTGAGAGTCCTTCTCCAATTGATTCCCCTTCTCCAACTGTACTGTCTTCTTCAATGATCCTTTCTGTGTCTGCTTCCTCTGCCTGTTCCTCGTTAGATACAGGTGAGTTGCTTTCAGACATCTGCCTTGGTATGGCATTTATATACACTGGCATGTCTATTATGGTTCTAGTTTCATATTCTGGATGATAAGGCTCATCTGGGATAATCCAGCCTTTATCAACCCTTTTGTTTTCATCAAAATATGTAACATGTCTTATGCCAACAATGCCAGTTTTCAGATTCAAAATTCTATATCCTTTGTGTCCTGGAGCATAGCCAACTAAAATGCCCCTTTCTGTTGTGGAATCCAGCTTATGCCTTCTTTGCTTTGGTACATGAGCATATGCTGTACTTCCAAATGTTCTTATGTGTGACAGGTTTGGCTTCCTACCATGCCATGTCTCATGTGGTGTGCGCTCAGCGCCTTTAGTTGGCATTCTGTTTTGTAGGTACACTGCTGTGAGAATGGCTTCCCCCCATAGTCTTTTAGGGAGATTGCTATCTGACAGCATACATCTGGTCATTTCCACAAGTGACCTAAATTTTCTCTCTGCAACAGAATTTTGCTCTGGTGTATAAGCTACTGTTGTGATATGCTGAATGCCTTCTTGTTCTAGAAATGTGCGCATGCTTTGTGAAATGAACTCACCACCATTGTCGGTCTGAAGAACCTTTGGTTTTCTTTCAAATTTATTGCTCACCATGGCTACGTATTTCTTCAGCATGTCTGTGACTTGACTTTTTTCTTTCAGCAAATAGGCCACACAATATCTAGAGAAATCATCCAAGAATATTAGCACAAATCTGTTATTTCCCAATGATGGGATATTAAACGGTCCACATAAGTCACTGTGTATTAAGTCCAGCACTTTATTACTCCTATTTCCTGTGTATGCAGGAAATGAGGGTCTCACACCTTTTTGAGTAACACAGTCTATGCATTTCTCCATTTTACCAGCATCTGCACTTATCTGAATGCCGGTGGCTAGTTGCTTACTGTAAAGATCCCGGATCACCTTAAAATCACGATGTCCCAGGCGGCGGTGCCAGATTTCCAGACTACATTTACCATCATTCTTCCTTACTTGCGCCATATGTGAGGCTTCACCTGAAATGTTCAGCTTATAAACATCATTATGCATAAAAGCTTCAGCATACACTTCATCATTTTTAGAGATTGTGCACTTACTGTTTTCAAAATGAATCACAAATCCCTTCTTATCTAATGTAGATACACTAAGCATATTGCAAACTGCTTGGGGAATATACAAGACATCACTTACAGGAATTTCTTTAACTTCATTAGACACTTTGCATTTTAAGAATCCAATGCCTTTTGCTTGGATCTGAGTAGTCCCTGCGTTTGCAGTATTAAGAATACCTTCTTCTGGACTCATTTCCTGAAAGAAATCCTTACAATTGGTTAAATGGCATGTGCTCCCCGAATCCAAAATCCAAGTACTTTCATTTGAATTATTATTTACCATAGTCAAAGATTTTTCTGCCATTAGAAAGCCCTTATGTTTATTATTGTCCTTCATACATTTCCTGGTTTGAAAATTCTTTAGTTCCATTGGCTTAGGTGAGCTAGAGGGAGTGTTTTGTGTTTCCTTACACCATTTAGATACATGTCCCTCCTTTCCACATGAGTAGCAAATCAGCTTGCCCTTGGGTGGAGTTTTCCCATAGCTCCGCCTTCCTCTGTTCTTTGCCAAGAAATTTGTTTCATTTCTCTCTGACTTGCTTTGAGAACACATCTCCTCAGAATCATTTATTATGCATTCCTGCCTTAGTTTTGATGTTGCCTGTTCAAAAGATTGCCCTTCAATGGCTTCATTTACAGACCTAAAAACATCAAACTTCTTTGATAGTGAGGTAAAAAGAAATGCTCTTTTCAATGCATCACACATGGGAATTCCAGAAAGTTCTAACTTTTGAAATGAAGACATAAGATGCATAATGTGATCATTACATTTACTTTTATCCCTTAATTTGGTTTCATTCAACTCTGCTAACCAAATTGGTTGCTGCTTTGCATATGTAGTTGCATACATAGTTCTCAGTTTATATAAAATGTCCTTTGGTGTATCTTTTCCCTCCACTAATATGGCTTGTTTCTCTGAGAGAGCTTCCAAAAACATGCACTTCACATAATAGTTTGCATTGTCCCATTCAGCCATATTTTCAGCTGTTCTGTTTTGGTCTAAGCATATATTTAATCCTTTTGCTCGAAGGAGACATATGAATCTTAATTCCCATTGCTGATAATTAAATTCAGTTAATTTAGGCACCTTGAGAGAGTAGAAAAATGGTGAATTTCTTCCCTCAGCCATTTTCTTAGCCTTCTGTCTGGTGTGTGGGGGGGAGAGAGAGACAGACTGAATCTTTCTTTTAAAACTTAAGAGAAAAATGTGGCTTTTTTACTGCCTGGTAATATTTCTCTTCTTTTTCAATTCCTGGACCTGGGCCCATAACCCTTTTGTTGGATTATTTGTAGTAAATAATTAGCAGATTTTAGTACACACAGCTTCAGCTTTAGAAATGTTAATTTCTTTCTTCATCTCTCTCTCATACACCCCAGAATAATTCACTGCTGAGTCACTTTAAAGTTGAAGTAACAAAACATCTGTTTACTCACAGTTTGTAGTTAGATTATAATCAGACAGGCTTATATATACATAATACTATACATTTGTATTATCAGCTCTTTCCATGTGCTTAGATGGTAATGGATGCTCACACCACCATAGATCCTCTCAGGTTAGGAGAGATCATGAGCTCCATGTGCTGTGCCTAAACCCCCACAGGAAGTTGCATAGCTGTGTGACCTCTCTAAGTAATTCACATCAGAGGTCACAGAGTAATCACAGAGAAATAATAGGTGACAGGCAATGCATGTAAAATACAATACATTCCAACAATGACCACTTGGGCTCTGAGAAGCATGACTGAGAGTAGGGTGGGTGGAGTCCTGCAACCATCAGGTGCTTTAAATGAGTAACCCAAAAGAGCACAGTTGTAGCCGGAGAGCTGAGAGGGAAGCAATTGGTGACAGAGCTACTCTGAATGAAGGAAGAGAGATTGAAGGAGAGACAAAAGCTGAACACCAAGTAACGGGGAAGAGATAGAGGTCATTGAGGTATATATAGTTATTGCTTTGTTTTGTTTCTGGACTGTCCCAAAAGCATTTCAATACTTTTGATTGTTTGGTCTGTGGTGCTATCAGGAGCGATGCAAAAGTGCAAATATATAGCACTGCTAGGTCCATATTTTTGTTCCAAATGCTGTATAGACTATTCGGAGAATGTTGAGACTTTGATGCAGAAAGTTACAGCAGTCAGTTTAGGGAAAGAATTGTTTGGAAAATGGAAATTTTCTAAGTAATACAGCGGCAGCCATTTTGGAAAGTCATTGTGCAGAATCTTTCAAGGGAGATTTATATCCAAACTGCTCTCGGATTCAGAGACTAGGTTATTTATTTTGTATATTGTTTGCATTTAGGGGAATTCATACTGGGACAAAACGTAACAGCTTTATCTTACAGATGACTTTATTTGGAAAAACAACTGTTAAAACAACTTTAAGACTGCAGCATTGCTTTCACTCCAGAAGAACGCCATTTGGAATATCTCCAGCACTTTGGGGGGGGGGGGGGGGGGGTCTTTTACTAAAGCTTAGCTCGAGTTATCTGTAGCAGGGGCCATTTTATTCCTATGGGCCCGGCTGCAGATAACTCGAGCTAAGCTTTAGTAACAGACCCCCTATGTTAAAAGAGGACTGATCATTAGGGAGGTGCATTCATGAATACGTATTTAGTTTGTATGGGCACCTAAAAATTTAAAGTGTACACCAACCCCCCACATTCTGTAAATGGTGTGCAAATTTAGAATTGTGCACTATTCTGAGATATGTGTGCAACTAAATTGGCTAATGAGGCAATTAACGCCAATAATTGGGTGCTAACAATCAATGATTACAAAAAAAAATTTTGAAAACAGCCGCAAGCACATTTACAATTTAATGATCTAGAACATTATTAGGTGGCAGAGCCGGTGGTGGGAGGCGGGGCTGGTGGTTGGGAGGCGGGGCTAGGGCTGGGCAGACTTCTACGGTCTGTGCCCTGAGAATGGCAGATAAAAATCAAGGCAAGGTATACACAAAAAGTAGCACATATGAGTTTATCTTGTTGGATAGACTGGATGGACCGTGCAGTTCTTTTTCTGTCGTCACCTACTATGTTACTGTGTTATTATACAATAAAGTATATTGAGGAGGATCTTCGGACCTAATGCATCTCAACTACTAGATCGTATGATTTTTATGTAGTTAGATGCAAATCCTCATGGATCCTCTTAAAGTTCTTCCATCATTTAGATAAATATTTTTTTTTTCAATATTTTTCAATTTTTTACTTTTGTTTTGATCTTATTTTACTCTTGTTTTAAACATCTATTTCTTCACATCATTCCAATCTTTTACTTGGCATTGGCCACAATTGGGATTTACGCTCGCATCTCCCTACACACTATTCTATCAAGATCTGTGCACTAATCTTAAAGGGGTTCTTTTACAAAGCTGCAGTGTGTTTTTAGCTCGTGGTAGAAATCAGCGGACAAACGGGCAGATTGCTAGCCTCCCCTCCTCTTACTTACTAGTGCCCTGGTTGTCTAGTGACCTCTTCCGCCTTCGGGACAGGAAAGAGCCCCCTCTTTCCTGCCCGGAGCGCTGCCCTGCATGCATCCTTCCTGTTGCTGATCTCGGCGCCAATTCAAAATGGCCGCCGAGAGTTGAAGTGACCTCACGAGACGTCAACTCTCGGCGGCCATTTTGAATCGGTGCCGAGATCATCAACAGGAAGGATGCATGCAGGGCAGCGCTCCGGGCAGGAAAGAGGGGGCTCTTTCCTGCCCCGAAGAGGTCACTAGACCACCAGGGCAGTAGTAAGGGAGGGGAGTGATGGGGTGTGTGACAGGGGGGAGGGGAAAATGTGAAAGGGGGCAGAGCGAGGGCTTGAAAGGGGGTGGGGTGGGGTGTGAAAGGGGGCGTGATGGTGTGTGGTGGGGCAGGGCATGTGTCCTTCTTTTGGGGGGGACAAAATATGGTAACCCTACTCACGCTCTCTCCAAAACTGCATCACCTGTTGAATGGCTGATGGGGGTGCCCAAGTCCTGGCTGCCGAAGAGATACCACTGACTTTTTTTGCTGCTAAGGGAGCATGGGGAAGTATTGGCAGTGGATATCTTTGACTGCAAAGGGATGATTTCTAATGGAGTGGAGAGCAGAAAGGAAATGAGTGCTCCCCCCAAATGGAGTGCAGGTTGCACCCCTGCTCTAAAGATGTTTAATGTTCCAGTTCCCTTCTTAGTTCTAAAGTGTGCAGGGTGTTTAGGGAGCAGGATTAATCCCTACTCACTCCTGCATCACCTGAACCAAAGCACTAATTTGCACCAGCTGACCACATGCATGTGGAAAAAATAACACTTTGAGCCAGCTGTGCCATTTTCTAAGATGGTATCAGCATGGGGATCACTCCCTACAGTTGATTATAGAATCCAAGGCAACATGGTTTTTACCAGAGATAGGTCTTTTCTGACAAATCTAATCAATTTATTTGACCAGGAAGGCCCTATATTTAATGGATTTTAGCAAGGCTGTTGACATGGTCCACGTAGATGAGATATAAACAAACTGAGCACCCTAGGTTTAGACCCTTGAGTGACTGACGATTAGAAATTGGTTAAGTGGGAGATGACAAATGGTAGTGGTAAAAGAAGGCCACCCCAAGAAAAAGAGGGTTAGCAGTGGTAGCGCTGGTCAGTGGCGTACCCACAGGTGGGCCTGGGTGGGCCAGGGCCCACCAACTTAGGGCTCAGGCCCACCCAACAGTAGCACACATTTGGTGATAGCTGGTGGGGATCCCAAGCTTAGCCAGCTGAAGACTTCCCCTTGATAGTAATGAAAACAATACTCTCCATGATACCGGCGCCTGCTCATACTCTGTTTTCTGCACATACCTGCTTCAGACTGAAAAGGTGGAAAGAAGCATTTTCCCACCTGCTGAGATATTTTTTTTTTTGGGGGGGGGAGAACACTTGATGTCCTCCCACTTCTTGCCTAGGCCCACCCAAAATCTGTAGTCTGGCTACGCCCCTGGCGCTGGTGTGCCATAAGGATCGGTTCTCGGTCTGGATCTGCTCAACATTGTTATAAGGGATATAGAGCACTGGTTTTCAACCCAGCCCTAAGGGACCACCTGACCAGTCAGGTTTATAGGATACCCACATTGAATAGGCATGAGGGATATTCACATGCAATGGAGGAAGTGTATGCTAATATCTAATGCATATTTATTGTGTATATCTTGAAAACTTGACTGGTTAGGCGGTCCCTGAGATCTGGGTTGAAAATCACTGAAATAGAGGAAGGGTTGTCAGGTAAGGTTTGCATTTTGGAGATGATTCCAAAATTTGAAACAAAGCAAACACCCTGAAAATTGTAGAAAATATGAGAAGGAACTTTGTGATGCATGAAGAATTATCTAACGTTTAGCAGATAAGATTCAATACTAAAAAAATGCAGAGTTGTGCATTTGAGTTGCCAAAACCCAGGGCATAACATTCTTCTATGCAAAATACTAGAGCAGGATTTTTGCATGGCCAAACACGTAGATAAGGTGACACCAAGAACCACGAGAATTCTTGGGTGCAAAGAGAGGAATGGCTAACGGGAAGAATGAGAAGATAATGTCTTCAGTAACTTTCTGCTGAGATATCATTTGGAACACTGTGTACAATTCTGAAGACCACACCTTCACAAGGATATAAACCAGAGGGCAGCTACTTAAATGGAAAATTATATTTGTCATAGATGATATGGGAACAAATGGAATCAGCCTTAAAAATCGAAACATGTGGAAGAAAGAAAGGAAAGACATTTAAATACCTCCAAGGGATAAATGCCCAGTAGGCCTCTTTCAGTAGAAACAATCATAAGATAATGGTAAAAAGGAGCAAATTTGGTAAATTAAGGACATTTTGGTTTTACAGAACAGGTGCTGGATGCAAGGAGCAACCTCTTAGTAGACATGGTAGTGATAAGGAAAGGATTCAAGAAAGTATGGGACAAGCACAAAGGATATCTAAGAATGGAATTGTAATGATGAGCCTGAGGTAAAGATTTGCAGGTGGAATGGGTTGTATGGGCTGTTCTATGTTACACTATAGTAATGCTTTGGCAATAGTAGTATGAAAGCAAAAAATATTGGTGGACAGTTGAAGTATGGCCACTTTTACTGCTAGAAGCAAACTCCTTCTGTAATTTACTTTAGGGTTGCCAATCTATTATGAAGTTTCACACAATTAAAAATCCAGCAAGAAGATCCTACATGGTCTTCATGAAACTACTTAGCAAATATGCCCTGCAGAACATTTTTCCTCAACAGAGAGTTGATGACTTATCTTTGAGATAAAAACTGACATCAATGTGTGTTTCGATAGCGCAGTCTGCAATAAATCTTGACTCATAGATCACTTTTTTCTGTTTCTCACTTTAATAAATGAGAGAAAATCTATTGATAGTGTATTTCTTGCTTTTTGCAGTGTTATCAAGAAGATGCTATGAACCACTAATGGACTCAAACAATAACCCCACATAGCAAATCCCCTTGAAGCACTGTGTTCATGTCAAAATTCTCCTGATACTGTTCCTAAGCCAAATCCCACCGATAATGGAGTTCAGTCTTGGCCAACTTCCTTTGAGTGAGTAATTTACTAAATGCTTTTCTGAAGTTTAAGAAGTACTTCATGGCTAGAAATGTGAGAGCAGTAAATTATCCCATTCATTATTTATGGTGAGCAGTGCATTAATTTCAATAACATGTTATATTCTATTCATTTATCAGTATAGAATCGATAGCACTTTGCAGAGCAAATAGGTTGGGATAGGCTTCTGTAGTACTGATTGAAGCTATTGTCCATTTTCTTTTTCTTGAAACAAAACATTTTGAGTAATTCAGTCTGCCTTAGGGAAAACAAAATGGTTAGTGATGTGTTATCAAACCACATCAATGAAAAAAGAATTACAGGATGACTTTCTTCCAATTGCTTCATAAAATGTGTCTATTTGTGGAACTGATCACTACATTGTCAAGGGCCAATGCAAGAGAATTGGGCAACCTAGATAAACCTTCAACCTTATAATCCTCCCCCCCCCCCCCAATTAACTTTTGAACTCTTCACCCGTCCTCTCAAAGGCATCATGCTTTAAATATCAAGCTTTGTTGTGCATATAGAACTACATCACATACAAACAAATGACGAGGAAGACATTCTAAAATCATTTACCAAGGTAAATTGCTCAACCTATCTGCAATCCAAAGAGAGAGAAACAACTCCACTTCCACAAGCAAAACATCACAACAAAGGGTGGGAATGACCACAAAAGATGAACTAGGATGTAAACCAGAGCTTTTATTCAAAATGGTGGTCAACAGAAGTAGATACACCCAACACAGGTCGTGTTTCGGCAGTTAAGCCTTCCTCAAGGGTCCTAAAAAACCAACAAAGCAGCAGCTATTGTACAAAGAACTATGCTAAAAAACATATGCATACATCAAACATATTAAATATTATAAAGTTGTGTTTAATGTGAGCAAGTGCAAAGTGATGCATGTAGGAAAGAGGAATCCAAATTATAGCTACATAATGCAAGGTTCCACATTAGTTATGTACAGCTTTATAATACGTAATATTGTAAAGATGCAAAAACCATGTGACATATCAGAAAAGAGAGTAAAGTATATCATAGACAAGGTAAAACACCAGAAATATTAAGGAATAAGAGGCTGTTTAAAGTCTTGTCTCCAAAGAGTTTCATTCCAAGAGGCAGGAATACACTGTCCAAAATCTTCTACTGCTATTTTCATAAACATTTCTATATCTTTCTATTTCACCACAATTCCAGGATACGTTGGTAAAGGTGTCACAGTCATTTAAAAGAATTTCAGAAAGTTAGAGGTGCTTAAAATGAGGTTCTCAATGACGTTACAGGTATACTCCTCTTTATATACCTTTAATTGTCAACCTTCCTTTTAGAGCTGGGGAACATTACAGAGAAATAACAATGAGTAATTGCTTCCCATTTCACATTAATCTACCTACTGAGACATAGAGAAGAGTTACAGAAATAACTCTATACTGATTGTACTTCTACAGAATTCAAGAGATTATCATGGGATCCTTTTTCTAAGGTGTGCTAACGGATTTAAGGAGTCTTTTACTCAGCCGCCGTAGCTCGCAATAGAAATCAGTTGGCGGTAAATGTCGAGATGCTCATTGTATTCCTATGGGCATCTCGGTGTTTACCGCCGGCTGATTTCTACCATGAGCTAGAAATGCTACCACGGTTTTGATAAAGATTCCCTTAGTACATACTAATGATTAGCATGCCCTAAATGATAAGAAGCCCATGAGATTCCTACGGACATCTTATAATTTAGTGTGTGCTAAATCTGTTTGTTCACCTTAGTAAAAAGGCCCCCGTATTTCTTATAACCATGGTTTCTTTAAAGGTTTTATTACCCTTTTTATGTAGTCGTATATGAATAAGGTCCTACATGGTGCTGAAAGTTCTTAATACTATGTTTGTAGGTTATTCTTAGGTCAGGCAATAAATAGTCTACAAATAATCCTGTAATTCAAACGGAAGAATTAATTTTATTACCTAGTGAGTGACGAAGAATTAATTTTTTTTACCTAGTGAGTGATGAAGATAACTTTGTATAAGTCAACTAGGTGGGAAAATAGAATAATTTTATATTCACAGATCTAAATGTCCAATATTTGATAAGAGGCTTGATGAATGAGGATCCTTTAATAAAATGCCTACAGGGGGAGATTCTATATATGGCACCTAAAAAATCCATGCGGAAAACATCGCCGACTAAGTGTATTCTAGAAGCAGCACCTAGATTTAGGTTGCTAATTATTTACTTGTTACTATAGTTCAATTGCAAGGTTCTGACTGTAGCCTAAAATATTGAGATGAAAAGAACTCACAGCGGATGATCACAAAACTCCTTGTATCATCTTTTCCCAACTTCATAAGGATACAGCAGAGGTGGAGCATAACAGTTCCATAATTAAACCTAATCAATCTTACAAAAATAGTTTATAAACTGAGCATAGGTCAAACTCAGGAACTTGCAACCCTTTTCTTCATGGGTCTGTCCTACATTGATCACTTAATAAAATCTTAATGGATCTGCAATTTACGGGTCATATATAATTCATTCTGCTTCTTTGAAAGTGGTACTGAAAACATGTTGATATCCATGACACTGTTATAGGCCTTTTGTGATTATCCTGCTTATTTTCGAAGGAGAAGGGCGCCCATCTTCCGACACAAATCGGGAGATGGGCGTCCTTCTTCTAAGGCCACCCAAATCAGCATAATCGAAAGCCGATTTTGGACGTCCTGAACTGCTTTCTGTCGCAAGGACGACCAAAGTTCAATGGGGCGTGTCGGCAGACATGTAGGTGCCCCCCTTCATCCCTAAGGGCTATGATAGTGCTTTAGAGTTGTGGGAGTGGGTTTGGGGGGGGTTCAGCACCCAAGGTAAGGGAGCTATGCAGCTGGAAGCAATTTGTGATATCCACTGCAGTGCCTCCTAGGGTGCCCGGTTGGTGTCCTGGCATGTGAGGGGGACCAGTGCACTATGAATGCTGGCTCCTCCCATGACCATATGCCTTGGATTTGGTCATTTTTGAGATGGCCATCCTCGGTTTCCATTATCGCCGAAAACCGAGGTCGCCCATCTCTAAGGTCGACCTAAATGTCAAGATGGTCGACCTAAATGTCAAGATTTGGGCGTCCCTGACCATATTATCGAAACAAAAGATGGACGCCCATCTTGTTTTGATAATAGGGGATTCCCCGCCCCTTCGCTGGGGCGCCCTTTAAGATGGGAACCCAGTTAGATTATGGCCCTCTATGTAGACTGAACAGTCAAAATAAAACATAATACCTATTGAGAATATAGCAAAATAAATCTGTTTGTCAGATCCAATGTTCATTTTCAATTTAATTAGTGAATGGTTTTGGTATGTACTTTGGTCAATCAAAAGAGAAGGGACTGGCATTTCAATCTGTTTAAAAAAAAAAACAGACAATCCTAAATCCAGGAAACATAACAGGGTTCTTACTTGAGATAGCATCTCAATCACCTGGAGGAAGTAAATGAATAAACCTACATCCACACTGAAAGAATCATTTACTATATTTATGCATATGTTTATTTGGATTTAATGTACCACCTTTTGCACGACAGCAAAACAAGACAGTAAACAATCAGAATGCAAAAAAGAGAAAGAAAACAGAATTCCACCAATTAATCGAACAGTGTAGGGACTAGAGCATCTAACAGTGAAAGGAAGAGAAAGAGGAGAAATAGGTGGGCTATCCCAATGCTGACACCTGTCAATTGAAAGCAAGAGAGAAAAGATGGGTATTTAGAGCAGTCTTAAATCTAGTATGGGATGGTTCAAGCTGGGGAGCCAGATGAACTAGATTTCACAGTATGGGTGCCAGAAAGTAGAGGCGTCAATATTCAAATGTTTTTAACCAGGCAGTAGCAGCACCAGCATCAAAATGGCTGCCACAGTGGTGCACACTTTGGACTGGATTCTATATAAGGAGCAGTGAGTAGTGCACATTAAATTGTGCGTGTGACCAATTTACATGTGCTACTCAATCGAGTAACAAACCAATTAGTGATGATAATTGACTGATAACAACCAATTATCATCACTAATTGACAATAATTGGGATTTACACACACTGCAGCAGGTTCTCCAACACTCACTGTAAACTAGATGCCTGTCCCAACTACCTAATGAAATCCGCCCCTGACCACTTCATAGCAGACCTTACATCCCACCTAAACTACATGCTCCAGCAAGGTCTCTTCCCTAAGGAAAATGGTAATATCCTACTCACTCCGATACCAAAAGACACCAAGAAAAAAACAAATGAAATCACTAACTACCGTCCAGTAGCATCCATTCCGTTGTCAGTCAAGCTGATGGAAAGCATGGTAGCCAAACAACTTACAGATTATATAAACAAATTCTCAATATTACATGAATCACAGTCAGGTTTTCGTCCCTCCACAGCACAGAAACAGTACTACTCACTCACCTAGCCAAATTCAAGCAGGAAATAGCAATAGGCAAAAACATCCTCCTCTTCCAGTTCGTCATGTCTAGTGCATTCGACATGGTAAACCATAATATATTAATAAGATTACTAGATAAGTTTGGGATTGGTGGAAACATACTTAGCTGGATCAAAGGTTTCCTAACCACAAAAACATATCAAGTAAAATCAAACTCAAACATATCATCACCGTGGAAAGCAGACTGTGGAGTACCACAAGGATCACCGCTATCACCGATCCTCTTCAACCTAATGATGACCCAACTAGCCAAGTCCTTCTCCAACCAAGGCCTTAACCCTTTCATCTATGCAGACGATGTCACAATATTTATTCCTTACAAATGTAAACTGACAGAAATCACCAACGAAATCAAGATCAGCTTGAACATCATGGACTCCTGGGCAAATGCATTCCAACTAAAACTAAACAAAGAAAAAACACACTGTCTCATCCTCTCATTCTTACACAAATATCAACACCCCAGATTATACCCTCCCTATCTTAGACAGCCTGGAAATCCTCAGCGTTACAATGGACCACAACTTAACACTAGAGAGCCAAGTGACATCCACAACTAAGAAAATGTTCCACTCAATGTGGAAACTCAAACACGTGAAACAATTCTTCCCGAGGGGAACATTTTGCAACCTGATACAATCAATGGTACTAAGCCATGTACACTATTGCAATGGAATTTATGCGGGATGCAAAGAACAAACCTTAAAGAAACTTCAGACCGCTGAAAACACGGTAGCTAGGCTTATCTTTGGAAAAACGCGATTTGAAAGTACAAAACCCCTTCGCGAAAAACTACACTGGCTCCCAATCAAAGAACGCATTGCTTTCAAAATCTGCACTCTTGTTCACAAAATTATCTACAGTGAAGCTCCGGGATACATGACAGACTTGATCGACCTACCAACTAGAAACACACCCGAATCCTCATGAACGTACCTAAATCTGCACTATCCAAGCTGCGAAGTACTCAAATACAAATCAACTTGTACATCCAGTTTTTCCTACATAAGCACACAACTGTGGAACGCATTACCAAAAGCCTTGAAAACTACAAACAACCATCTAAACTTCCGGAAAATACTAAAAACTAACCTGTTTAAAAAGCCATACCCTACCGATCCAACATAAATGCCTGATCTTTGCAACACAACAAAACTAAAGAATGTAATGGACATAACACAACTCTTCCGTTGTACGATTCCCTAGTGTGGCTGTGCCACATGAACTTTATCTTACCACAACATCACTTTGTATTTGTTTACACTGGAGTCTGTAACGCCTCTCCGGTACTATGTAAGCCACACTGAGCCTACAAATTGGTGGGAAAATGTGGGATATAAATGTAACAAATAAAGATAAATAAAATAAATACTACACTGGATATTTAATGAATGTGTTATACTACACTGTGCATTAATGCATTTAATCTCTCTATCTCTGTGAATATGAGCCAGTTCTGTATATACCTAAACCTTTCACTTTTACATATCAACTACCAGAATGACCCAGGATTCCAGCCGGACATGGAATTGTAATTTGTGTGTACAGTCCTTGCAAGAGTGTCTGTCTCATTTGCAATCTATTGGTTTTAATCCAGCTTTGCAGATGTGCTAGACAGGACTTGGCCATTCTTCCAGCTTGCCTCAGGAACCTTAGTCTCTACTTTATATCTGCCATCCAGGAACCAGCATGACTTCAATCATTACTCCACTGGGGACTGCTCAACATCTGATACCACATGTGAGTCAAGAAGTTTCTGTTCACCAATATTGAGGTAGAAAAGGATCCTTGACTTCACTGTCAGCCATTATATAATCATACAAAACAGCTACGTTAGGAACAATAGATTGGACAAAAATGAGATATGTCAATGAATGATAACATAACATTGAAACGTACTCAAATATTTATTTCTGTGCAGCTACAATGCACTGGAAAGCACGTAAAGCTAAAAGTCATCCAATTCATGATTGAGAAATTATGCTATTTTTGTGAGATTATGACCATGCTAAAGCTTCATTTCAGATTATGTCATCTACACTGATTTTTAACTGGAAGAAATGTCTATGACATAACAGGAAGAAAATAGAAGAATGTCTTTGCATTCTTTAAGATACAGAACCTATGGGGGTGATTCTAGAACTTTGTCCCAAGGCTACATATTAGATGCTTATTCTAGAGGAACCTTCTCACCTAGGTTCTGTTGTGGAGGAGTAGCCTAATGGCTAGTCCAGTGGGCTTTGATTCTGGTGACATGGGTTCAATTCCCACTGCAGCTCCTTGTGACCTTGGGCAAGTCACTTAACCCTCCATTGCCCCAAGTACAAAAACTGATTGTGAGCCCTCTAGGGACAGAGAAAGTGCCCGCATATAATGTGTATAGTGCTGTATATGTCTAGTAGCACTATAGAAATGATGAGTAGCAGTGTTGTAGAATATTAGTATAACCCAGTATTAGTACATCCAGACACATAGCCAAACCTTGGTCTTAGGGTGGCCTGACCACAAAGTGGGTGGGGGCACAACATATTGTCTTGTTCTGTTGCCCCCCATGACCATTGCATACCTGAGCTGATGCGGGTACCAAGCCCCACCAGCGGAAGTACTCATTTACCCACGGCCTGCACATTCTCACCATGCCAGGCCTCCCCCCCACAAGCACATGCTCAGTTTACACAACACTGAGCATGAGCAAGAGAGGCCCGGGGAATTTTGTCCCCCCTGCCCCCCCTCTTGGCGGCCCTGTAAGGCACCCTGCTAGCACTTACGCAGGTATGGATACAAAGACACTCATAAGGGCTGGAATTCTAAAGATTTACTTGCCTATATGGATGTAGATGTGGAGCCTAACATAAGGAGACACAGAAGAGAGGGTAAAACAGCACACAATTTAAACAGAAACAGAAGAAAGCAACACCAGGCCTTCAGGATTGAGAATGACCCGACACGGGCTGTGTTTTGGCGTAGAAACGCCTGCTTCAGGGGTCAGAAAGTTCTTATTGGTATATTCATGGAAACTTGGATTTAACCAAACAATCAGGGTGTAATGCCCTTAATGTGATCAGTAGCCGCACAATCAGAAAAAAACGCTGT
The DNA here is from genome assembly GCF_901765095.1 of Microcaecilia unicolor. NCBI lineage: Eukaryota > Metazoa > Chordata > Amphibia > Gymnophiona > Siphonopidae > Microcaecilia > Microcaecilia unicolor. Next base: position 322,736,028 of record NC_044036.1, on the reverse strand, counting down.
CGGTCTTCATATAAAAATAAGTGAATCACAAATGAGTAATCATGAATTGGTATGAGTAAAAACAATGGTCTTGAAAAAGACCTTTGTAACACAATCTCAGTGAAAGAAACAGCAAGTTTTCTGAGATTCATTTGTTTTTATATGAAGACTCCTGAAGCAGGCTCACCGCCGAAACACAGGTCTGTGTTGAGTCTCTGAAATAAAGGTTTTATCATCATTAGAAGTCTCCGCGTTGTTCCTGGACAGCCTGTTCTACTTGCCACTCTTTTTGTGTGTTTGAATATTGCCATAGCTGGCTATCTTCAAACTGGCTGGAAAAAAATAGATATTCAGTGCCAGTCACCGTAAAAGGCACGGCATAGAATATACGGTGCCTCATCCTCTCCTCCCAGTTCAAGAAGTCTATTCCAGGCACGATTACTGCTCAGAACATCACCATTCCTGTCGCAGCCAGTTTGAAGCTCCTTGGGGTCATTCTGGATACCCATTTGACTCTTGAGCTTCAAGTCATGTCTATTACGAAGCACATGTTCCTTTCCATGAGGTCCCTTAAGCGTATCAAGCAGTTCCTGCCATTTGACCTATTCAGGACACTTATGCATTCCCTCGTCTTGAGCCACTTCGATTATTGCAATGGAATCTACACCGGCTGCAAAGAACACACCCTCAAGAATCTCCAGACTGTGCAGAACATGGCAGCGAGACTACTATTTGGCAAATCGCGGTTTGAGGCAGCGCAGCCCATTCCTGAGAAGCTCCACTGGCTACCGATCAAGGAACGTATTGTATTCAAAGTCTGTGCTCTTGCCCACAAGATTGTCTACGGGGACGCTCCAGCCTATATGTACAGCCTAATTGACCTCCTGCCCAGGAACTCCGTGAAGTCGTCCCGCACCTATCTCAATCTCCACTTTCCCAACTGCAGGAAATTAAGATACAAGTTGCTCTTTGCCTCGTCTTTTGGCTTCACTTGTCCCTGTTACTGGAACGCTCTACCATCAAAGATAAAAGAGACATCCGATCACAGCCTGTTCAAGAAATCCTTAAAGACCTGCCTGTGTGATCGATCTTACTCCTCTACTGCTTGATCTTCTGCATCCCCATATTCCCCTCCAATGTTGATTCCCTCTTTCCCCCCCCCCCCCCCTCTACTTTCTACCCTGATTTGCACTAGACTAATTGTGTTGTACTTTTCCTTAGCATTGTAAGCCACATAGAGCCTGCCTTGGTGGGATTATGTGGGATATAAATGTTCACAATAAATAAACAAAATAAAATACGGGTTCAGCACGGATCACGGTAATGCTATCTCCCGTGGTCTGAATATCAGGGCCTATATTTTTTGGTGTGTGGTTAACACACGCACATCCAAAAATTACCACGGTTTGCCTCAGCATGCCCCAAAGTAAGCCTTTTTTTTTTTTGCTGCAGTAAGCACTCAGGCCTTACTACAGCTTTGCAAAAGGGTCTCCTAGTTTTGAAAGCCCTACACTATGGTCTATGCATGTTGAAAGCAAGTAGGAGAGAGAGACAGGCAAACAATCATAAGTGATTCGTTGTTAGGGTTACCATATTTTGTCCCCCAAAAAGGAGGACACATGCCCCTCCCCCTTTCACGCCCACCCCCATTTCACACCCCACCCCACCCCCTTTGTCGCCCTTGCTTCGCCCCCTGTCACATTTTCCCCTCCCCCTGTCACACACCCCATCACTGCCCCTCCCCGTCACCCCCCTTCCCTTACCTTACTACTGCCCTGGTGGTCTAGTGACCTCTTCGGGGCAGGAAAGAGCCCCCTCTTTCCTGCCTGGAGTGCTGCCCTGCATGCATCCTTCCTATTGGTGATCTCGGGGCCGATTCAAAATGGCCGCTGAGAGTTGAAGTCTCGCGAGGTCACTTCAACTCTCGGCGGTCATTTTGAATCGGCGCCGAGATCACCAACAGGAAGGATGCATGCAGGGCAGCGCTCTGGGCAGGAAAGAGGGGGCTCTTTCCTGCCACGAAGGTGGAAGAGGTCACTAGACCACCAGGGCAGTAGCAAGTAAGGGGAGGAGAAGCTAGCAATCTGCCCGTTTGTCCGGATTTCTGGACAAACGGGCAGATTGACAAAACTCGCCCGGTTGCCTGGACATGTCCTCAAAAAATCCGGACATATGGTAACCCTATTCATTGTTATCTGGATTTTGTTATGCTTGCTTTCAACTCCATGTAGATGCTGTTAGCAAACTCAGAAAACCAGCTTGTTTTAGTAAGGGTGTGTAAGTTAATAACCTCCTACACAGAACTGTGTGATCGTGTTTACCTGGTTTGTTTTGCTCATCAGGAAGATCTATAATCCACTTGCAATGCCAATGCCCACACTTTCTAATGTTATGACCAGAAGTTAGCTAAGCATTGCCTGATCCAGGCAGGCTCCACTTTTGTTTCCTGTCTACATAGGATGTTACTACTTCTGGAAGAGCAAAATAGAAATCAATGTCTGTTTACTCACGAAGTAAATGAGAGGAAAACGTGTTTGCAAGCAGCGGGAGAGACAGTCAATCTGAAAAGAAATCAGGATGTCAGTTGTCGGCTTTCAAGGTCAACATTTATAAAGATGGCCTACAATCCATGCATCAAAGATCAAAATACAGGGTTCATTGTAAGATTTATTCTGTTAAAGGCTAGAACCTTAAGGAGAAAATTAACGATCTATGTAGGAGGGTAAAGTGCTGGAGTGTGACGCAAATGTGAGTTAGGCAGTCCAAAATGTTGCACTGTCGTTTATGGTATTGGTGTGCGATTACGGATTAGAATAAAAATTAAATCCCCACTGCTAAAATCAGGCTAGCGTTATATGCAATCCTCTATAAACTGGAAACCAAAATAGTAAGCTTTGGTTGTCTGGCTTTATTCTGCTTCTGTAGATCACACAAAGATAAAAGCCAGGCCCTGCTCGTACCGTTACCTCTCATTCTTAACCTAGGGGCCCTTTTCCAGAGCAGCGTCAGCCCAACACAGGCTTACAGCATGCTAATCTGGAACTACCGGTGGCTGAACACGGGCACCGGCAGTAGTTCCAGCCCTGGTGTGCGCCATTTGCCTTGCTATGTAAAATAGCTAGATATTTTCCAGCGTGGTGCTATCCAGGCAGTAATCAGGCAGCACCATATGCTACCCAGTTACCACAAGGTTATCGCGGCAGCCCTTAATGCCACCCAGTGGTGTTCCTTGGTCGGCTGACACTCGGGGTGGATTGCTGCTGTGCACCCACCGGGTGCAGCGTCATTCCCCCCCCCCCCCCCCGGGTGACTCATGACAACCCCCCCCCCCCCCCGGGTGCAGCGTTGTCCCCCCCGGTGCATCACCTCCAAGCCCCCCACCCCCCGGGGTGCATTCTTCTTACCTGCTGGGGTGCTGAGAGCAGCCGCCTCGGCTGTTGGCTCCGCTGGTTCCCTGCTCCCTCTGCCCCGGAACAGGAAGTAACAGCAGAGGGAGCAGGGAACCAGCGGAGCCGACAGCCACGCAGCTCCTCCCTGCACCCCTCCTGCAGCGTGCACCCGGGGTGGACCGCCCCCACCACCCTGGCCTTGGTTTGCCGCTGACGCCTCCTTAACAGGTGATGTTAAGTGCCCCTCCCCCCCCCCCCCCCCACCGCATGGCCAAAATCTTACCGCATGGCCATGCCATTTTTTAGTCTTTTTACCCGCTGGTGGTAAAAAGGACATCAGCAAAGAGGTCCCCCGCCGCTAGTGCAGGGCCCTTTTTACTGCAGCTTGATAAAAGGACCCTTTAGTGTTTCTTGACTGGAAATTTGAATTCTAGTGGAACTTAGAGATTGTTGATGTACATTGTTGTTGGTTTGCACATCTCACGAGAGTACTGTGCTTTATGCTGTAAAAAAAGAGGATAGTTCAGCTTTATCTAATTGATTAACTAGTTCTGAAAACGCTTAAAATTTGGCTTACATGGAAAACACCTCTTTATTCTATAAATTGAATAACACAGCTTGTGTTGAACTTTGCACTTAGTGTCTCCCAGGGTAAATGCCATATTTTGCCATAGCTTTAGTAAATTCCATCTCAGTTACAGTAAATCAATTTGTTACATTTTCTGCTTCAAATATTTTTGACTCGAAAAGGGATCACATTAGCAGAAATTTGAAATTTGGTGAGCATTATTAATGCCAGTCACCAAAGCATCAACCATGAAGGCTGTTCATTTTGTGCATCTTTCAGGTTTCGTAATACTGAAAGTGTGCCTGCTTTTGCAGGATGCATCTTTCCCTCATCTGATGCTAGAAACCTGCAATTACAGCCCGGGCGAGGTTTCATGACTAAGGGTCTCTTTTACTAGGTTGCATTAAGCAGCTAACTTGGAAGACTCTAGCATGGACACCTACTGCATAATAAAACCAGCCAGAACGGTAAAATAAAATCTGTGCTAGCTGCTCAACAAGGAAGTAGGTGGTGCATGGGCATGATAGAAGTATTTATTTAGTTAGATTTTGCTCACACCTTTTTCAGTAGTAGCTCAAGGTGAGTTATGTTCAAGTACTCTGGATATTTCTCTGTCCCAGGAGGGCTCACAATCTAAGTTTGTACCCAAGGCAATGGAGGGTTAAATGACTTGACCAAGATCACAAGGAGCAGCAGTGGGATTTGAACCATCCACTTCTGGATTGCAAGACCGGTGCTCTAACCACTAGGCCACTCCTGCCCTTGCAGTTCAGCAATGCGGCCGCGCAGGCTTCTGTTTCTGTGAGTCTGACGTCCTGCACGTATGTGCAGGACGTCAGACTCACAGAAACAGAAGCCTGCGCATCCACGTTGCTGATCTGCAAGGACAGGCTTCTACTTGGAATGTTGCTAGTGGAATAGCAACATTAACATTCCGTGTAGAATCTCAAATAGTAGCAACATTCCATGTTCCACTGCACTAACCACTAGGCTACTCCTCCACTAGCAACATTCCATGTAGAATCTCAAATATTTATTTATTTAGATTTTGTTCACACCTTTTTCAGTAGTAGCTCAAGGTGAGTTAAATTCAGGTACACTAGATATTTCTCTGTCCCAGGAGGGCTCACAATCTAAGTTTGTACCTGAGGCAATGGAGGGTTAAGTGACTTGCCCAAGATCACAAGGAGCAGTAGCAGGATTTGAACCGGCCACCTCTGGATTGCAAGACCAGTGCTCTAACTACTAGGCCACTCCTAGTAGAGCAGAGGCATGGCCTTCAATGACAGCTAGTACATGGGTTATTACCATGTACTAGTGTCACAACTGCCAAAATAGCACCTTTATACCTTCCACCACCTCAAGAGGAGGCAGTAGGTGCAGCTGGGCTCTATCTGCAATCTCGGAACAAACTGCTTTATTAAAAGCAATGAGGCCACTGCTGCAGGTTGATTCTCCCTTTCAATCCCCCAATATGATTCCCTGAAAAATATGCCCTCACCCCACATGATTATCCCTAGGTCTAATCCCACTCAGAAAGACCCCCTCATATCTGATCCAATCTTCCCAAAGCCCCTCCTACCCAAATTCCAGGTTTAAGTGTAGCCCAACCCCCTTCTGAAAACCCTTTACTTAACATCAAGCCAAGCCGACCCTCTCCCCTTCCACCCTGAGGACCCTCCCCCCACACCAAACACCTTCATGGCATGCTTCTTTATACCTATAGGCTTCTTAGCATTTAGTGCATGCTAATTCCTTGAATGCACATTAATTCCCTAACGCCCATGCAAAGGCCCTAACACTGCTTGATGAATTATCCTCTAATTGCACCTATGGGCTTCATAGAATTTATTTATTTGCTGCATTTGTATCCCAAATTTTCCCACCTCTTTACAGGCTCAATGTGGCTTACATTATGCCGCAATGACAATCGTCATTAACGGTGTGAAAAGAGCAAAGTATTAATTGTACATTAGATATCAAGAAAATTAGAAACAAAGAAATAATTAATACATCTCAGATATGCAAAATATAAAGTAGAGTATGGTGTTAAATAATAACAATATGATTAAAGTAGTCAAATTAGGAGTTCAATGTTGATTAGTTTTGATACAGATGTGATAGAGGGTCTTTATGAAGGGTTCTTATTGTAGGTCTCGTTGAATAATTTAGTTTTCAGAGATCTCCGGAAGACTGTCAGATCGTGTGTTGTTTTTAAGGGATTCGGTAGTGCATTCCAGCGTTGCGCGCAGATGTAAGAGAAGCTGGATGCATATAATGACTTGTATTTAAGTCCCTTACAGCTGGGGTAGTGGAGGTTCAAGAAAGTCTGTGAGGAACTTTTTGAATTTCTTGCTGGTAGATCTATAAGGTCTGACATGTAAATCGGGGATTCTCCCTGAATGATTTTATGAGCCAGAGTGCAAATTGCATTCCAAAGAACCACTGGGCCAACATCTGCAGTAGCATTGACATTCACACACACTTCCCATTTTTGGTGTAGGAAAACATGATAATCTTGATCGTTATACAAACTAGGGGGCATGCGCCATATTCGGTCAGTAGTAGTGACAATAAAACGGAGGTCCCCATAACGATCGCATGATCAGAGATTATGGAATCTTTAATAGCATTCAACTTGGAAAAGAAGGAGTCCGTAAGCAACAAATAGTCTAACTATTTTTTATTCTTCATTTTTTTATTTTCTGCTTTCTCCTTTTTTCTTTTTCTGGTCATCTTTGCTGTTTTATCCATTTAGCACACATTAATTCCGTTAGCACGCTAAGCTTTAGTAGAACAGCCCCAAAGTTAGGAACAGAAACCCTTTGAATATTGAGCCCCTCTGGAAGTAAATTTCAGAGCGTGGGGACTACACTTCAGCAGACTCACTGGCAGGCAGGGCCGCCGAGAGACTGGGCCGGGCCCGGGGCAAGGCCATCCCTGGGGCCCCGCCCCTGCCGCCCTCATTGCCACGCCCTCCTGAGGTCACTGCCGCACCCCCCTCCGAGGTCGCCACCGCTCCCCCCGAGATCGCCGCAGCCACTGCCCCCTCTCCATCCCCCCCCCCCCCGAGGTCGCTGCCGCCGCTCCCCCCTCCGTCCGCCACCGGGCCGGGCCCCCTGCATTGAAATTGCAGTCTCACCTCCGTAAAAGCAGCGCTGCAGGCAGCAGAACGCCTCCCTTCAGCCCTCCTTCCCTCCTTGTGTCCCGCCCTCGCTGAAGTTACGTCAGACGAGGGCGGGACACAGGGAGGGAAGGAGGGCCGAAGGGAGGCGTTCTGCTGCCTACAGTGCTGCATTCACGGAGGTGAGACTGCAATTTCCATGCAGGGAGCAGACGGTCGAAGATGGAGGGCGGGTAGGACTGCGGCGCCGGGCCCCCCTTGGAGGCCCGGGGAATTTTGCCCCCCCCCCCCCCTTCTCGGCGGCTGTGCTGGCGGGTATCACATCGTACAATTTCTTTTGATGAGGGTACAGATAGTGATAATCTTTGAGAGGACCTTAGAAGTCTCAAAGCTGTGTAAAGGACTAACTTATTCTTTTAAGAACTCTGGCCCATTTTGTCTGAGGGCCTTGAAAGTCAAACATAGAGTTTTAATTTTAGCTCTGTAAGGTACTGGTAGCCAGTGCTACATTCATTTTAAACTGATTAATCAATATATTTGTACTTCCAAGTTAATTTGCTGGTTCTTATAGCTGTATTACTACGTTTGCAATCCGCTTTGTACCTCCAGCAGAACATAAATCCCAGATTAGATTAGATCTTGCCCCTTCTGTGTAATTAGTGGTTATTATACTGCAAGACGTTAGGCAGAGGAGAACAGGTTTTTGGTTTTTTAAACATTTTTGTAAGCATCATGTATGTATTTCTAGCAATTATATCATAATTATGGCTATAAAAAATAAAAACACCAAGGCATGACAGAGCAATGAACATGACACTGATTGCATGAAAAATGGAACTGTGTGCATCCAAAACACGCACCTACACTAACGCAGGTCATTTGTCAGCGCACCTTAGTAAAAGGGCCCTGTTTACTAAGCAGTGTTATAGGCGCGTCACCGTTTTAACCATGTACGTGCCTACAATATCCCTATAGGTGCCTATATGGTTAGCACGCACGCTAAGTGTAGATGCGCTAAAAACACTAACGCACCTTAGTAAACAGGTCCCTGTGTGCTAGATAAGTTTCATTCTGGCATGCCTGTTTTATCTGTTGGCTGTGAGTTTAATGTTAATGAATCAATTGTAGTGTAAAGCTGCTTTTATTTTATTTTTTTCAAGCAATGTTTTCATAATGGTACCATTTCTTTACTGTATACTTATATGTTCATTTCCCGGTCTGCACTGTAGCTTTCTAGTTCTGCAGCTGTGGTTTTCAAGCACAGTTTTCATAATGTTACCCGTATTCAGCATTGGTTGATGAGTAGACTAATTGCTTAATGTTCTGTAATTCTGTACAGTATTTATTTTCCAGCTCTGTTCTGGGCAATTTCTTTATTTAAAAACGTTACTACTGTAAGTGGTACAGCAAATTTTAAAAAATTGTATGCAGCATATGATATGTTCTTTCTGGTTTTTCAGCAAGCACAGTAAAAAAAAAAATGAATTCAAGTGCTTGCTTTTGTTAAGTGTTGTCCCATGCAGGAACCTAACCTAAGACATAAGCATCTCCACACAGGGCAGACCAAAGGTCCATCTAGCCCAGCACCCTGTCTCCGACAGTGGCCAATCCAGGTCGCAATCACCCGGCAAGATCCACGGAGCAAAGCATTTTGTACTACTTGTCCCAGGAATAGTGGATTGTTCCCTACGTCCATTTAATAACATTCTATGGCCTTTTCCTTCAGGAAGCCGTCTAAACTTTTCTTAAACTCTGCTAAGCTAACCGCCTTAACCACATTCTCCGGCAACGAATTCCAGAGTCGAATTACGCGCTGAGTAAAGAAAACTTTTCTCTTATTTGTTTTAAACTTACTGCACTCCAGCTTCATCGCATGCCCCCTTGTCCTAGTATTTTTGGAAAGCGTAAACAGACACTCCATATCTATCTTTTCCACTCCACTCATTACCCTGTATTACCCATAGGAATAATTTATTCACATTCCGTGTTTTCATGGAAACATAGGTATACCTGGAACCTAACCCCTGTTTTCCCATATGGTCGTTGTTTTGGTATTCGTGAATTTGCAGTTCACGATGCTTTATATGAACCATACCGTTGTGAATAGTGAGAACGCACTGTATAAGCATTTTATACCACATTCATCGTTGGTTTAATCGTGAACTGCTAATGACTATGACTGTGGGGCAGACTGGATGGACCATTCAGGTCTTCATCTGCTGTCATCTACTCTATTACCACATTACTGAGGGGCCTTTTTTTAAAGGTGTGCCAAAAACTGGCCTGCGGCAGCAGTGGCATACCAAGGGGGGGGGGCGATGGGGGCGGTCCGCCCCGGGTGCACGCCACTGGGGGGGTGCCGCGCGCCGATCAGCATCGTTGGTTTCCATGCTCCCTCTGCCCCGGAACAGGAAGTAACCTGTTCCGGGGCAGAGGGAGCATGGAAACCAACGACACTGACTGGTGCACGGCACCCCCCCCCCCCCAGCGGCATGCACCCGGGGGGGTTCTTTCGCTGGGGTGGGGTCGCGCTGCAAGGGGGGGGGCGCTGCACCTGGGGGGGCGGGGCGCATCGGCAATCCACCCCGGGTGTCAGCGCCCCTCGGAACGCCACTGTGCGGCAGTGTGGGCATGTGTTTTTGGGGCGCGCTGGATGCTTGTTGTACCGCATCTGAAAAAAAGGGACCATTTTAATGGGCCGGAAAATGGACGTGTGGCAAAATGAAAACTTTACCACCACCCATTGACTTAGTGATAAGGTCTCGCATGCTACCCGGGCGGTAAGTAGTAGTCTCGTTTAGACTACTGCAATCTGCTTCTTGCTGGCCTCCCACTTAGTCACCTCTCCCCTCTCCAGTTGGTTCAAAACTCTGCTGCCCGTCTCATCTTCCGCCAGGGTCGCTTTACTCATACTACCCCTCTCCTCAAGACCCTTCAGTGGCTCCCTATCCGTTTTCGCATCCTGTTCAAACTTCTTCTACTAACCTATAAATGTACTCACTCTGCTGCTCCCCAGTATCTCTCCACACTCGTCCTTCCCTACACCCCTTCCCGTGCACTCCGCTCCATGGATAAATCCTTCTTATCTGTTCCCTTCTCCACTACTGCCAACTCCAGACTTTGCGCCTTCTGTCTCGCTGCACCCTTCGCCTGGAATAAACTTCCTGAGCCCCTACGTCTTGCCCCATCCTTGGCCACCTTTAAATCTAGACTGAAAGCCCACCTCTTTAACATTGCTTTTGACTCGTAACCACTTGTAACCACTCGCCTCCACCTACCCTCCTCTCTTCCTTCCCATTCACATTAATTGATTTGATTTGCTTACTTTATTTATTTTTTGTCTATTAGGTTGTAAGCTCTTTGAGCAGGGACTGTCTTTCTTCTATGTTTGTGCAGCGCTGCGTACGCCTTGTAGCGCTATAGAAATGCTAAATAGTAGTAGTAATAGTAGTAGTAAGCATGCAGCACACACCAACTAGCACTGGGTAGGTGCCGCTTGATAGAAAATATAAAATATTTTCCACCATGTGTTTTTGGCGTGAGCCAAATCCAGAAATGCCACCTGGGGCACGTGGTATCTGGGAGGTAATGCCGATTTGGCGCATACTGGACGCGCGTATGCCCTTACACACCTTTGTGAAAGGCTTCCTAATCTACCTATTTTTCCTTTCTACCTTTCTGTTTTGGGGGTTGTAGCCTCACCTTTTCCTCCTTATGGCCTTACTGTGAAATTGCATAATAACAGTTACCCTGAAAATAAAATGTGAATCTCCATTTGGTCATCTAAGTTTGTCCACACTGATGACAACCAGGAGACAAACTTTTTGTTATGATTGAATTTGTTTGTCAAATCAATGCCCTCTGGCAGTAGAAGAGGAATTTATCTCCAGTTGGAAGAAGTTGAAAAGTTTCCTTTTTTTGAGTGTATTGAGAAGGAATTGATTGTTAATTCTGGCCATGTTAGAAACATATTGTCACGCGACCAGAGGGGTGAGCCCTTAGGCCGCAACTGGATTATCACTGCCTAACCAACCCATAGGTTAACCAGGCCCTGGCTGGTGGCAGGAGAGTCAGTATAAGGCTAAGTAGGAGGCGGACAGAAAGAGCCACTTGAGCAGCAGAAGGACTGGAACTGCAGAAACACTGAAGCTGGAGCAGGAGTGAGACTGAAGACGCTGAAGCGGATATGGGACTGGAACAGTAGACATTGGAACCGAAGACACTGAGGCTGGAACAGGTCAGGAACTGAAGACGCTGGAACAGGACTGGAACTGAAGACATTCAGGCTGGAACAGAGCAGAAACTGAAGGCGATGAAACAGGACAGGAACTAAAACCACTGAAGCTGGAGAAGAGGCTGGAGCAACACACACCTAACATGGCAGGAGACCTGTTGCTAAGACACTAACTAGATGTCAGGGACTTCCAGAAATACTGCAGGGCTGGAAGTAATCTCCTCCAAGGTGTCCCCAAACAACCACTGCTGGCCTTTTAAATGTTCTTCTCTGCCGTGCGCATGCGCACCTACTACTACTACTACTACTTAACATTTCTAAAGCACTACTAGGGTTACGCAGCGCTGTACAATTTAACAAAGAAGGACAGTCCCTGCTCAAAGGAGCTTACAATCTAAAGGACAAAATGTGCAGTCAATTTGGGGCAGTCTAGATTTCTTGAATAGGGGTATAATGGTTAGGTGCCGAAAGCGACATTGAAGAAGTGGGCTGAGTAAGGATTTGAAGATGGGCAGGGAGGGGGCTAGCAACAGAAACACTGATGGCCCAGAACAGAAGTGGCACAGCCCTCCCGAAGAGGGTCCCCATGCACCAGACAGCATCGAGAGGGACTCAGCAGCTTCCACGAGGCAGCCCAAGACTCCCAGATGAGCCACAAGCCTTACCACATGCCTCCTCCCAACACCCAAAGGTGAGTCCCAAATAGTAGAAAGATTTCCAGAATCACAAAGAGCAGCAACATTCCATGTAGAACCCCAAAGAGTAGCAAGATTCCATTCAGAATCTCAAAGAGTAGCAACATTCCATGCTACCAATCCCAGGGCAAGCAGTGGCTTCCCCCATGTCTGTCTCAATAGCAGTCTATGGACTTTTCCTCCAGGAACTTGTCCAAACCTTTTTTAAACCCAGATATGCATGCCCTCTGGTCTCCTAATTATAGTAATACTATGGCACCTTTTAATACACATGGGGGACATTCTATAAATGGCGCTGAGATTTCAGCACCGTAAAAAATCAGCATGGAGCACTATTCTATAAACAGTGCTCTAAGCGTATACATGTTGAGGTACCTAAGCCTGTCCCTGTAATTTTTGCATTCAAGACCGCTTACTAATTTCGTAGCCACACTCTGGACAGAAAGCTGCTCGTGTAAATTCTAATTAATGCCGATAATTGATTGTTATTGGTCAAATATCAGTGCTGATCGTCTTGTTAATCAATTAAGTGGTGCGTACAATTTGGGCCTTTTTGGGCTCTTATTCCATAAATAAAAGTAGGAGTGAAGTGTAATGTAACAGTGCAAATACTACTACTACTTGTCAGTTCTATAGCGCTACAAGGCATACGCAGCTCTGTACACCATACATGAAAAGACAGTCCCTGCTCAAAGAGCTCTCAATCTAAATAGGACAGGCAAACAGACAGAACAACTAACATAGTAACATAGTAGATGACGGCAGAAAAAGACCTGCACGGTCCATCCAGTCTGCCCAAGAAGATAAATTCATATGTGCTACTTTATTTGTACTGTCCTCTTCAGGGCACAGACCGTATAAGTCTGGCCAGCCCTATCCCCGCCTCCCAACCACCAACCCCACCTCCCTCCACCAGCTCTGGCACAGACTATAAGTCTGCCCAGCACTAGTCCCGCCTCCCAACCACAAACCCTAAGTGTTCCACCATTAGAAATAATAGCACAGTTTAGAAAATCTCTGGATCTTTAAACTCATCAGAATAGGTTGATGACGTCAAAGTAAGACGACTGGTTTAGAGGTAATTGGCATCTTATACAAGAGCGGCGTTCTATATGACAAGATACTGAAGAAATGCTGATGTTAATCAAGAGCGCTGCAGGTGAAAATAGGTATACATTTCTGGATTACAGAGTTTTTGAAAATAGAGTTTTACTAGTTAGAAAGTTATTGATAAGTGGTATCCATTAAGGCTAGTTCACGTCAAGAAAATAGATTGAGCACGTAATAGGTTTTGACTGTATATTTTATTAATTTTTTTAAAGGTTGACTGGATATATAGCAGAAAAGATGCTGGGCTAAAGTGGCAGCTCCTGAAGAAGCTATTTTCAGTGAAACAGAGGGGCTCTGTTGAGCATGAGTGATTGTTACATACATAGTAACATAGTAACATAGTAGATGACGGCAGAAAAAGACCTGCACGGTCCATCCAGTCTGGTAAGGGAATTAAAGAGGTGGGGATAAAAGGGTACAGGGCAAGTGAGTAGTGGTTAGGAGTCAAAAGCAGCGTTAAAGAGGTGGGCTTTTAGCCTGGATTTGAAAACGGCCAAAGATGGAGCTAGACGTACACATGTGCAATTTAGGCTCAACCACTTCTATCAGCCATAGCGCTGGTGTAAATGCTGGGAACTAGATTGCTGGAAAATGTGCATCAGTTATAGTATTCTAAACACGTAAATCTGTGTACCCTGCCCATGCTTTGCCCAGATTCCACCCATGAGTATGCCCACCTGCAAATCATATGCCTTTGCATTTAGGTCCCTTTGTAGAGAATACTGAGTAGGCAGAATAATGGCATTTGCTCCGTATTCATATACATACCCTCATGTATGCTGGTCATTTATTCACTTTCTTGGTGCCTAAGGGGTCCTTTTACTAAAGCGTGCTGAAAAATGGCCTGCGGTAGTGTAGGCGCGGGTTTTGGGCCCGTCCAGGTTCATTTTTCAGCTCGCCTGTAAAAAAAGCCTTTTTTTAAACATTTTTGCCAAAATGGACATGCAGCAAAATGAAAACTGGCTCGCGTCCATTTTGGATCTGAGACCTTACCGCCAGCCATTAACTTAGTGCTAAGGTCTCATGCGGTAACCGAGCAGTAATGACCTACATGCACCAAACACCACTTGACACGCGTAGCTGACGCACGTCAGAAAATAAAAAGTATTTTTCAGACGCGCATAGCAGACGTGCGCCAAAAATGAAATTACCACAAGGGCCACGTGGTAATCTGGTGGTAACTTAAAATTGGTGCGCGTTGGACATGTGTAGGTGCTTACGTGGCTTAGTAAAAGGGCCCCTAATGTTGGTGTCCTCTTTCTACAATTATTTTCTATATATGTATTCATATATAGATGCAGATATAGGTATGTATAGATGTATATGTATAAATATATGTCTGTAGATCAATGTATATAGATCTAAAGATATATACCCCCAATATTCAGCCAGCGGTGGTCAGCATTTTTTAAAATTCCTACCATCACCGGCTAGTTTAACCCCCAATAGTCAATGCCGGACCATGCCCAGGTACCAGCACTGAATATCAGGGGCTAAATGAGGGCAGGCTGGCTGCTGGAGCTTACACAGGCCTGGCCAATATTCAGCCAGTCCCACATTTAAAAAAAATCTTTTTCCTCTCAATTCCCCCTCCCGCCCCCTCCCTGATGAAGTCTATAGGCCTCCTCCCAACCCCCCCCCCCCAACAAAAGCTCCCCGTCAGCATCCCCTTCCTGTCCCCACCCCCACATCCCAGTCCGGATAGGGCCTCCCCCTAGGGCCGCCTACCTGATCTCCCTGGTGGTCCAGCGGGGTGTTGAGGGCAAGAGCAAACCCCCATCGCTCCTATCCCTAGTGGCAGCTTCCTCATAATGGCTGCCGCGACCCTAATATGCATAGGGGTTTAACTAGGCAGGAGAGGATCATGCCTGGTTAAACTCTGCTGAGCTGTCCAGCTTCTGATATTCAGCAGTACTTAACCAGGTTCTGCCGCTGAATATCGGCTCTAAATGCCTGCTCCCTGATTAGCTGGATTAGAGACGGTCTGAGGAAGGAGTTTGGGTAGAGCTGTGACTTATTGTCAGTTAGCGGCAATCTTCAGTCCTCTAACTGGCTAAGTGAGTGGGTAAAGTTAGGACAGCAAATTAACTGGGCACCAGTCTGAATATCGTCCGATGCCCGGTTAACTTCTGAGTGACTGCAAATACCTGGATATTCAAAGCCAGAAGCCGGACATTCCCCGACATTGAATGTCCAGGGCTAGTTCAACCCATGGCTGAGAGCAGCTTATAAACCTCTTACCACGGCAAGCTGAATTTCAGGCCTTTAACAGAAAAAAATAAAAGTCTATCCATGTAAAATGATGTTTATCAATCATCTTAAGAAAACATTTCTAAAGCATAAACCTAACAGAAATTTCCTAAAATACAACCAAAAGGAAATGATATGATATTCTAGATTTAATTTTAAAATAAATAAATTTGTTAGGCTTGCTTTTTATTTTGTATTCAGCTCTGTTTTTTTTTATATGATTGAGATGAAACATAACCAGGGCTTTTTTTGAGGGGGTACTTGGGGGTACTGAGTACCGGCACCTTTTCCATTGTCTGCTAAAATTGACCCGTGGTCCCCAAGTTTTAATGAAAAAGCTCAGGCCCTACACACCAATTCTGCCTTGTCATAGATTCTGTGACTGGTTGCAGGGGGCCTGGCTATTGTGGGGTGGGGCCCTCAGTGATCACCCCACCCCTGAAGGGTGGCCTGGCATTTGAGTACCGGCACCTTTTTCGCTAGAAAATAATGCACTGAACATAACTCATTATTTCATTGCTGATATGGAAGTCCTGTGTTATTGATTGCCAGAATACAGGGATATACTACAAGCTTGCATTTCCTTGATGACTTTGACTGTGCCCTTGATGCAAAAAAAAAAAAAAGATTATGTAAAGAATTGGAGAAAATAAAACCCCAGTGAATCCATAACAAGAGTCTAGACTAGACAGAAGATATATATTCCTTGTTCTTGACGCTATTACCTTGGCTGTTTGGCCTATTGACATGTTTTGCTGATGTGTGACTGCTGTCAATGCTGCCTGCTGCATCAGCAGCTCATCCCACAGAAAAATCGGACCATTTCTCTTTGGTATTGTGTATTACCAGCAGTATCTGCAAATGGACAAGCTTTATGCCGCTTACAAATAAATTGATGCTCTGTTAGTGAACAGCGCTCGATGTATGTCTGTTTTGAGAAGCAGTATAATTAAGGGCGTCTTTTACAGACTCACGCCAGCGAGTCCCATGCAGCAAATGAAAGGAAGCCCATAGGAATTGAATGGACTTCCTCTCATTTGCCGCAATCGCTAGCGCGGCTTTATAAAAGAGACTGTGGGGGCTTATGAGGTGACTTACGGATTTGCTAGATCCACTCTGACAAATGGGGAAATGAAATTCGTTAGTCAGCTAGGCTGAGAATGCTCCTGCGATGGAAGTAATTTAGGGATGGGAAGGAAAAATGTTTTGGTTCCTTTTCTGGTCCTTTTCAATTTTTTTTCTCAATTTTCAAACTTTTTCAATTTGTTTTAAACTTTTGTTGTTAGAAAATGTTTTAGTGCAGGGGTCCACGAATGCAGTCCTCGAGGTCTACAACCCAACCTGGGTCTGCAGTGGAAGAAGTGAATGCAAATAGATCTACTACTACTACTACAAATCATTTCTATAGCGCTACCAGTTGTACGCAGCGCTTCACAATTGAACATGAAGAAAAGACAGTCCCTGCTCAAAAGAGCTTACAATCTAAATCAGGACAGACAGACAGGACCAATAAGGATAAGGGTAGGACAGACAGAAGGACACATAGGAATGATTCTAAATGGAATGTTGCTACTATTAGAGATTCTGTTGCTACTATTTGAGATTCTACATGGAATGTTAATGTTGCTATTCCACTAGCAACATTCCATGTAGAAGCCTGCCCTTGCAGATCAGCAACGCGGCCGCGCAGGCTTCTGTTTCTGTGAGTCTGACGTCCTGCACGTACGTGCAGGACGTCAGACTCACAGAAACAGAAGCCTGCGCGGCCGCGTTGCTGATCTGCAAGGACAGGCTTCTACTACTACTACTACTACAAATCATTTCTATAGCGCTACCAGTTGTACGCAGCGCTTCACAATTGAACATGAAGAAAAGACAGTCCCTGCTTGAATATTCATTGTGGAAATCCTGTAAACCAGGCTGGGTTGTGGACCTTGAAAACTGGATTGGAGGACCTCTGTTTTAATGCGTGTCAGGAACTTTTTAAAGTACAGAAATTGACTTTATGCATGTTAATTAATGGGTTAGTATTCATGAAATCAAGTTTGTGTGCACTCATTTTTAAGTGGTAGCACCGCCCCCTCGCATTTAAGTGCTATGCCACTCACGCATACCCTTAAAGAAAAGCAGTTAACTGCTTTGCTGCATGATTTACACATGTACATGTACACTTACCCGTGAAAGTGTAGGTATTCTGTACATCACATGCTGGATTCTCTATAGGTCGCCCAAAGTTTGGTGCTCAAATCTGGGAGCAGATCCCAAATCCACAAGTAAACTAATTGTCTAATTAAGCATTAACAAGCACTTAATTGGCAGTGATTAGGAATTATGACTAGATCTGCCCTACGAAATGTGAACCTACATTTCATAGTGAACAACTCTAATGGGGCGTGGCCATGGGAGGGGAAAGGGTGGGTCAGTGATGTTCCAAGAAATAGGAGCAATGTTATAGAATACCTGCATTTGCACACCTAAACTGCCATTAGTTGGGTCCCCTATGAGGAAAGGCTAAAGAGGTTAGGGCTCTTCAACTTGGGAAAGAGACGATTGAGGTCTAGAAAATCCTGAGTGGTTTAGAATGAGTAGAAGTAAATCGATTTTTTACTCTTTCAAAAACGTACAAAGACAAGAGAACACTCGATGAACCTACATGGAAATACTTTTAAAGCAAATAGGAGGAAATATTTTTTCACTCAAAGAATAGTTAAGCTGTGGAACTCGTTACCAGAGGATGTGGTAACAGCAGTTAGTGTAACTGGGTTTAAAAAAGGTTTGGACAAATTCCTGGAGAAAAAGTCCTTAGTCCGTTATTGAGTTGGACATGGGGGAAGACACTGTTTGCCCTGGGATTAGTAGCATAGAATGTTGTTACTAATTGGGTCTGACAAGTACTTGTGACCTGGATTGGCCACTGTTGAAAGCAGGATACTGGGCTAGATGGACCATTGGTCTGAATCACTATGGCTATTCTTATGTTCATAATGCAGAGGACTATTACTTGTCCCAAGATTGGAGAAAATGGAATGTTGCTACTCTTTGAGATTCTGCATAGAGTCTTGTTACTCTTCAGCATTCCAGAATCTTGCTATTCTTTGGGGTTCTACATGGAATGTTGCTACTCTTTGGGATTCTGCCAGGTACTTGTGACCTGGATTGGCCACTGATGGAAGCAGGATACTGGGCTAGATGGACCATTGGTCTGACCCAGTATGGCTATTCTTCTGTTCTTATGCCAGCGTTTGTACCAGTTCATCATAGGCATAAATGCTTATGCTCAAGTTAGGTGTGAAATGCACTCTAAGGGGCCCTTTTACTAAGCTGTGATAGGGCTAACATGCAGGTAGCACATGCCAAATCGACACCACCACCAGGGTAGCACAGGCACCCAGAGATCATTCTGAAGTTGGTGTGCGCTGTTTCCCACAGTAGAAAATAATTTTCTAATTTCTACTGCGTGGGGCGTTCCCGGCGGAAATCGGCAGCGCAGCCACATTGGCGCACGCTGCCTGATTACCCCAGGAGTAGCGTTTGAGCCCTTACCACCAGGTAAATAGGTGGCATTAAGGGCTCAGGCAATAAATAGTCATACGCTACTTTTAATATTAGCGCACAGCCATTTACTGCTCTATTAAAAAAAAAAGGCCTTTTTACCCAGTGCGGTAAAAAACGGTCCAGCCAATTTCACACATCCAGACTAGCACGGGCCACTTTTTACTGCAGCTTAGTAAAAGGGCACTTAAGATAGTATTCTGTAAAGGTCATTGTGTAATGAGTACTCTTTAGAGAATCTTAGCACCGATTAAATACAAATCTATACACACATCTAGTTTCTCATACATCTGCACACAACTATGGAATGAATTACCGATTGCCATAAAAACAACACACGATTTGACAACCTTCCGAAAATTATTAAAGACTTACTTATTCATAAAGACGTACCAAAAAGATTCCCCATAATGATCTGACTCCCAAATTATTCCAATTACAACTATTATGGGATCCTCCTATTTGTTCATCTTAATTACATCCTCATGACTGAATATTATATCTTGTCCTAATATCATTATGTTATGTTTATCTATCAATCACATGATTTACTTATGCACTCTTATTTGTAACAATTGTAAAATTATTATTCCGTTAATATGATTGCTATGATATTCTTATGCACCTATCTGTATCTATATTCTGAAATTCTTATTCTATAATGTGTATATGTCGTCGTAACATTTTGTAAGCCACATTGAGCCTGCAAATAGGTGGGAAAATGTGGGATACAAGTGCAAATAAAAATTATCACCTTTAAAATATGTTCACTAGTGCATACAATTCTTTATGGTGAAGTCCCAGGCTATATGACTAAATTAATCACCCTTCCACCCAGGAATGCATCAAGACTCTCCCGTTCTTACCTAAACCTTCATTATCCAAGCTTCAATGGACTCAAATACATCCCCTCATCCTTCTCCTTTATTAGCTCACAACTATGGAATGCTCTGCCGAAAGCAATGAAAACCAACCAAAACCATCTAAATTTTAGGAAATCTCTAAAGACCATCTTATTTGGAAAAGCTTACCCTAATGACTCATCTTGTGTCTCTACCTCCGGAAACAAATCAATTTAATGACACTTTTTGGGCATATTCACCCTTCCCTCCTTTCCCCCCCCCCCCCCCCTGTTTTCCTCATTCCTTTTCTTCTTTCCCCATCCTCTTCATTATTTTCTATTTAGTTTTTATCTTGTATTAGTTTAATTTACCGGATCGGCTTTTGCCTTTGCGGTACGATGTAAGCCACATTGAGCCTGATGCATTTGGGAAAATGTGGGGTATAAATGTGATAATAAATAAATACAAATTATCCCAACGCCTGACTTTGGGTGCATTTATTGAATTTCTCCCCACAAGCACAAGCAGCACTTAAATATGGACACCCAGTTACAGAATTCCTCTTGAATTGCTGAAGTACTATGTTGTTTATGGGAAGTAAAAACACGCCTCTCTCAAGCATGAAAATATTGCTAAATGCTCCCTAGTACTGACTAGGTCTGTTGGTAGGAAAACAATATGTTGATTTGACTGTTGGACAGACTTTCCTTCACTTAATCAGCTCAAATCAATAGCAATTATCAGGGTATCTTCATCACTTTCAAATACACTGTAAACATTGCTAAATCTCTGCAGCATGTACTGGGCTGACAGTTAATCACAACGACATTAAGGTACGCAAACCTTTGGCTTTGCTCCTTAATATTCAAGACGGCCGTTCTGAGGGAAATAGTTGCTAAGCTTGAATTTCTTGAGAAACGCCGAGGAGAAGCAACGCTGAAATCGATTTGACAATATTTCCTTTGTTTTGCTAGTTTGAAGCAGTCTGCTGTTTTCCTTCCGAGTTGGTGGAAGGCTAGTTTTCAGTGGCATCGTCACAAAAAAGATATGCCACAGCAAGATGTTATATTTTTCCGCTACTAGTTGGTGGAAAACTCAGTGTGCTGCTGCGGCTAGGAAAGCGAATAGAATGTTGGGTATTATTAGGAAAGGTATGGAAAACAGGTGTGAGGATGTTATAATGCCATTGTATCTCTCCATGGTGCGAGCGCACCTTGACTATTGTGTTCAATTCTGGTCGCCGTATCTCAAGAAAGATATAGTAGAACTGGAAACGGTGCAGCGAAGGGCAACGAAAATGATAGCGGGGATGGGACGACTTCCCTATGAAGAAAGACTAAGGAAGCTAGGGCTTTTCAGTTTGGAGAAGAGACGGCTGAGGGGAGACATGATAGAGGTATATAAAATAATGAGTGGAGTGGAACAGGTGGATGTGACGCGTCTGTTCACGCTTTCCAAAAATACTAGGACTAGGGGGCATGCGATGAAACTACAGTGTAGTAAATTTAAAACAAATAGGAGAAAATTGTTCTTCACCCAATGCATAATTAAACTCTGGAATTCGTTGCCGGATAACGTAGTGAAGGCGGTTAGCTTGGCAGTGTTTAAAAAGGGGTTGGACGGTTTCCTAAAGGACAAGTCCATAGACCGCTACTAAATTGACTTGGGAAAAACCCACAATTTCGGGAATAACATGTATAAAATGTTTGTACGTTTGGGTAGCTTGCCAGGTGCCCTTGACCTGGATTGGCCGCTGTCAGGGACAGGATGCTGGGCTCGATGGACCCTTGGTCTTTTCCCAGTATGGCATTACTTATGTACTTATGTACTAAAATGGAGAGAAAAGAAGCATACAAGGTGCATACAAGGATTTGACTATATTTAAGAGTCTGGAAGTCAAACATTTCAAATATCCAAGCTGGGGTATATTGTCTTGGCTTTAGGGGCCACAAAGAACAAAGGGTGCTGGCTAGTGGTGGGAAGAACAATTAAAAGGAGGATAGTCTCCACAGATGTAAAATCAGAAGAAACAGTGGTGACCATCCAAGAATGAGGAAAGGACAACCAAGGAGTCTAAACTTAAATGTCCAATGTTTATTGCAAACAAATAAGTTTCTAAATGGCCCGACATGGCCGTGTTTTGGCAGACATTCCTGCTTATAATCAAAATAGAAAAACGCCTATATTGTGACCTAAATCGGGAGATAGACGTTTATCTCACAAAAGCGAATAAAGCTGTATAATCGAAAGCCGAACTTGGACGTTTTCAACTGCACTCCATTGCGGAAGCGTACAAAGTTGATGGGGGCGTGTCGAAGGCATGGTGAAGGCGGAACTGGGGCGTGGTTATCGGCCGATCAGAGATGGGCGCCTTTCGCCGATAATGGAAAAAAATATGCGTTTTTAGCGAGAATTTAGGGCACTTTTCCTGGACCCTGTTTTTCCACGAATAAGGCCCCAAAAAGTGCCCTAAATGACCAGGTGACCACTGGAGTGAATCGGGGATGACCTCCCCTGACTCCCCCAGTGGTCACAAACCCCCTCCCACCACAAAATATGCCGTTTCACAACTTTTTATTTTCACCCTCAAATGTCATACCCACCTCCCTGGCAGCAGTATGCAGGTCACTGGAGCAGTTATTAGGGGGTGCAGTGGACTTCAGGCAGGTGGACCCAGGCCCATCCCTCCCCTACCTGTTACAATTGTGCTGCTTAATGCTTATTAGTCGTCCAACCCCCCAAACCCACTGTACCCACATGTAGGTGCCCCCCTTCACCCCTTAGGGCTATAGTAATGGTGTAGACTTGTGGGCAGTGGGTTTTGAGGGGGATTTGGGGGGGCTCAACACATAAGGGAAGGGTGCTATGCACCTGGGAGCTCTTTTACCTTTGTTTTTGTTTTTGTAAAAGTGCCCCCTAGGATGCCCGGTTGGTGTCCTGGCATGTGAGGGGGGACAGTGCACTACGAATCCTGGCCCCTCCCACGAACAAATGCCTTGGATTTATTCGTTTTTGAGCTGGGCGCTTTCATTTTCCATTATCGCTGAAAAACAAAAACGCCCAGCTCACAACTTGTCGAATAAAACATGGACGTCTATTTTTTTTGAATATACGATTCGGTCCGCCCCTTCACAGACCCGTTCTTGGAGATAAACGCCCATGGAGATAGACGTTTTCGTTCAATTATGCCCCTCATAGCCTACATCAGGGGTCTGCTGTGTCATAAAACTGATAAATATATAGCCAAGATGAAATTTCAGAAGTCTCTCATACAGCTTTCTATAACAAATGTGTCTCAGCGAAATGACGGTTTGGCTGCTGCTGATGCTGCAGAAGCCAAACCGTCATTTCGCTGAGTCATTTAGAAATGTATTTGACTGCAATAAACATTGGCTATTTAAGTTTACTTTAGACTTGTTGGTTGTCCTTTCCTCACTCTTGACTGGTCATTGCTGTTTGTTCTGCTGGTAGGAAAAATCAGAAGCAAAACATGGAAGCATGGTGGATGACACATAAATATGGAGTAAAGACGTAGACTATTGGTTAGAGAAGTAGGATAAAGACCAAAGAAGCCAGTAGGATAAAGATCAAGGAAGCCAATCACTGTTCTCTCACTGACACTTACCCCTGGATTCCATACATGGCGACTAAATTTATGTGTGCAACTTAATTGTTTAACAAGCCAATCAGTGCCGATAATTGGCCATTAACAAACAATTATCGGCACTAATTGGCATTAATTAGAATTTACACACTCAACTTTCTAAGTGTATTCTGTAAAGTGGTGTGTGTAAATTCTAATACATGGATCTCAAAAAGGGGTGTGGCCATGGGAGAGGCATGGGCAGGTCGTGAACGTTCCTAAATATTACACATACTGTTGTAGAATATGCCCGATCAGTGCCTAAGTTAGACACAGACATTTACACCAGGTTTTAGTTAGCGTAAATGGTCATGCCTAAATTTTTGTTGCGGGGACGAGCGCTATGTGTATTCTATAAACTGTGCCTAACTTTAGGCGAAGTTTAAAGAATAGCACTAAGTGTGGGTTTTTTGGCGCTGATTTTTTTAGGCTCCATATATTGAATCTGGTCCTTTGTAGGCAGTTTTATAATTGGGCACCTTCATTTAGGTGCCCCGAGGCTGTGTGGTGAGACCCTTTTGTATAACAACATCTGGGCTCCCAGATTCTGTTATATAATACCAGTGTAGCCCAGTATTGGCAAGCCTTACATTAACGTGTCTGAAGTTACACCAGAGATAAAGCTGGTGTAACTGTGGTTGTGCCAATACAGACGTAACTTACAGTATTTTGAAGTTAGGTGCATAAGTAGGAGACATGTCTATGTCCCGTCCAGTCTCCACCCATATGTACAGTGGTGGAAATAAGTATTTGATCCCTTGCTGATTTTGTAAGTTTGCCCACTGACAAAGACATGAGCAGCCCATAATTGAAGGGTAGGTTATTGGTAACAGTGAGAGATAGCACATCACAAATTAAATCCGGAAAATCACATTGTGGAAAGTATATGAATTTATTTGCATTCTGCAGAGGGAAATAAGTATTTAATCCCTCTGGCAAACAAGACCTAATACTTGGTGGCAAAACCCTTGTTGGCAAGCACAGCGGTCAGACGTCTTCTGTAGTTGATGATGAGGTTTGCACACATGTCAGGAGGAATTTTGGTCCACTCCTCTTTGCAGATCATCTCTAAATCATTAAGAGTTCTGGGCTGTCGCTTGGCAACTCGCAGCTTCAGCTCCCTCCATAAGTTTTCAATGGGATTAAGGTCTGGTAACTGGCTAGGCCACTCCATGACCCTAATGTGCTTCTTCCTGAGCCACTCCTTTGTTGCCTTGGCTGTATGTTTTGGGTCATTGTCGTGCTGGAAGACCCAGCCACGACCCATTTTTAAGGCCCTGGCGGAGGGAAGGAGGTTGTCACTCAGAATTGTACGGTACATGGCCCCATCCATTCTCCCATTGATGCGGTGAAGTAGTCCTGTGCCCTTAGCAGAGAAACACCCCCAAAACATAACATTTCCACCTCCATGCTTGACAGTGGGGACGGTGTTCTTTGGGTCATAGGCAGCATTTCTCTTCCTCCAAACACGGCGAGTTGAGTTCATGCCAAAGAGCTCAATTTTTGTCTCATCTGACCACAGCACCTTCTCCCAATCACTCTCGGCATCATCCAGGTGTTCACTGGCAAACTTCAGATGGGCAGTCACATGTGCCTTCCGGAGCAGGGGGACCTTGCGGGCACTGCAGGATTGCAATCCGTTATGTCGTAATGTGTTACCAATGGTTTTCGTGGTGACAGTGGTCCCAGCTGCCTTGAGATCATTGACAAGTTCCCCTCTTGTAGTTGTAGGCTAATTTCTAACCTTCCTCATGATCAAGGATACCCCACGAGGTGAGATTTTGCGTGGAGCCCCAGATCTTTGTCGATTGACAGTCATTTTGTACTTCTTCCATTTTCTTACTATGGCACCAACAGTTGTCTCCTTCTCGCCCAGCGTCTTACTGATGGTTTTGTAGCCCATTCCAGCCTTGTGCAGGTGTATGATCTTGTCCCTGACATCCTTAGACAGCTCCTTGCTCTTGGCCATTTTGTAGAGGTTAGAGTCTGACTGATTCACTGAGTCTGTGGACAGGTGTCTTTCATACAGGTGACCATTGCCGACAGCTGTCTGTCATGCAGGTAACGAGTTGATTTGGAGCATCTACCTGGTCTGTAGGGGTCAGTTCTCTTACTGGTTGGTGGGGGATCAAATACTTATTTCCCTCTGCAGAATGCAAATAAATTCATATACTTTCCACAATGTGATTTTCCGGATTTAATTTGTGATGTGCTATCTCTCACTGTTACCAATAACCTACCCTTCAATTATGGGCTGCTCATGTCTTTGTCAGTGGGCAAACTTACAAAATCAGCAAGGGATCAAATACTTATTTCCACCACTGTATGCCCCCCCTTGTTTTTACACACACACTTACAGAATAGCTCTTAGGCATCTGCTAGTATTTTCACAACTAAGTGTATACTTAGGACTAAATTCAATAAATGACACCTAAATTTGGGTCCTATTAAACTTTTCTGGCGCTCTAACTCCCTTGTTTTTGGTCTGTTTTGGGTTGTCTTCTGCCTTTTTTTGTGTTTTGTTTTGTCTTCACGGGAGATTTGGACTTCTCTTTTTGTATGCTTACCTAAATTTGGGTACCAAAAAATGCATGCGGTAAGTGATATTCTACAAATGGCGCTCTGAGTTGGGCACCATTTATAGAATAGCGCTTACCGCCATGATCCACGTCCAACTTTGGGCAAGAAGATTTACACCTGCTTAAACCTGGTGTAAACCTTCATGCATAAATTAGGTGTGGATCCCCTGAAATCTATAATACTATGTGCAACTTTAGTGAAGGCCCCTGACCTGTCTAGAGAATGTAGTAAAAGCAGTTAGCTTAGCGGGGTTTAAAAAAAGTTTGGATGGCTTCCTAAAGGAAAAATCCATAGACCATTAGTAAAATGGACTTGGGGAAAATCCACTGCTTATTTCTAGGATAAGCAGCTTAAAATGTATTGTACTTTTTTGGGATCTTGTACTTGTGACCTGTATTGGCCATTGTTGGAAACAGTCTGTCCCAGTGTGACAATACATATGTACATAGGTCCATGCCCCTCCCGTGGCTAGGTCCCTTTTCATGTACAGGCTAAAAAAATTTGCGCGTGCATCTTTATTGGATAGTGCTTAGCAAGATGCATACACAAATCCAAATTTTTGCCAATTAGAACCAACGACTAATTATTAGCACCCAATTATGGGCACGTGCAACTTTGTGCATCATTTATAGAATCTGGGAGTTAATGCATGTGCATGTATTTAGTAATTTTGCATGCATAACAGGTGGATAAAAGCAGGCACTCCGTTTTTATAATTGGGACCTTGGGTAAGTCGTGCCATCTTCCATCGCTTCAGGTACAACTTAGATTATAAATCCACTTGGGCAGGGTAATAAATCATGACCATGAATTTATAACTTGACTTGAGCTCAGATTTGGAAAAGGCAGGTTCTTAAATCTAAATCCAAAACAGCCTTCTAGTGACAGTGCTGAAAATGAAAAAAGTCTCAAACAGCATGAAACAAGCTTTTGCTCTAGGGAGGTGATGACAGGATGGGTGATCAAGTAAGGTCTGATGTTGCATTAGGTAAAGGAAAGAAGCAGATCAGAAGGGCTCAGTAATCTTTATCTATCAATGCACCTCCATTTCTAGTACAATTTGTTAGCAAACTATAATCAGTCTTCTGCTTTAATGTTTTTGAACGTATTTGGATGTGGAAAGCAATCAAATTGGGTATAGCTGTCTCTCTATACACAATAATTATCTAATGCAAGGGTGCCCAAGTTCAGTCCTTGAGAACATAAGAATAGCCATACTAGGTCAGACCAATGGTCCATCTGACCCAGTATTCTGCTTCAAGCAGTGGCCAATCCAGGTCACAAGTACCTGGCAGAATCCCACAGAGAAGCAACATTCCATGCTACCGATCCTAGAGCAAGAAGTGGCTTCCCCATGTCTGTCTCAATAGCAAACTATGGACTTTTCCTCCAGGAACTTGTCCAAACCTTTCTTAAGCTCAGATGTGCTAACCACTGTTACCACATCCTCTGGCAACGAGTTCCAGAACGTAACTATTCTTTGAGTGAAAAAATATTTCCTCCTGTTTGTTTTAAAAACATTTCCATATAATTTCATTGAATGTCCCCTGGTCTTTGTACGTTTTGAGCAGGGACTGTCTTTCTTCTATGTTTGTGCAGCGCTGCGTATGCCTTGTAGCGCTATAGAAATGCTAAATAGTAGTAGTAGTACGTTTTGAAAGAGTGAAAAATCGATTCACTTTTACCTGTTGTACACCACTCAGGATTTTGTAGTCCTCAATCAAATCCACCCTCAGCCATCTCTTTTCCAAGCTGAGCCCTAGCCTCTTTAGCCTTTAGGTTAAGTTTTCAGGATATTCCAAATGAATATACATAAGGAAAATTTGTTAAATCTAAGCATCTTCATTTCTTTACTTGACAGCTCATGCGTGGAATTCTCTCCCACTTAGAAGTTAGAAGAAATGCTTCATATATGGCATTTCGTAAGCCACTTAAACTGTCTGATTTGCAAAATCTTTCTGAGTATTATTTTAGATTAGGTTTGATTATGTACAACGTTATGATGTTCTATTTAGTATTGTTTTTTTGTTTTGCACTTTTATATTGTATATTAGATTATGATTTATTGTTTGGTACTATTTAAAATTTTAATTATTTTTTATATTTTTGAATTATTCTGTATTATTTTAACTTTTATTTCTTTTGTATTTTGGAATATGATGTATTCTTTTGCAGTGAATTATGGGCCTGTGGTAGTCTTACAGGTCTTGGTAGTCTCGGCAGACATTTTTAAAACACAGTGGTGCCAGGCACAGGCAGAGTAGTGGCAGCAGGCAGGAAGGAGTGGGATTCTTTCCTGCCCCCCCCCCCCAGAGACCAATACACCACCAGGGGCTTTCAAGGTTGGACCGCTAGGGGGGGCTGTAGTGTGAGTGGTAGGCAACCAGGCAGAGCCTCTGGGCCCCCTAGAGCCTCTGGACCCTCGAGCACTGCCCAGTTGCCTGAATGGTCAGTCCACCCCTGCTGTTGACCAACGTGTGTCAACAATATCCATTCCCACTTTCAAACTTTTCATTGGGGGTATCTTCAAGGAGGTGAGCATTTCCAAATGCATTCTCTCTGTCTATTGAAAAATGTCCTTTTTTCAAGAATGTGGCTCTCCCTCCCCCCACCATCCACTTCCCCTCTTCTGTCCTGAGCTTGGTGAGAGAAGCTGATAGTGGCAGGAGAAGAACAGAAAGTGGGCAAATCAAGATCTGCTCTCGTTAGAGAAAGTTAAAAATTGTTTAGTGCTTTCATCAGATAATTTAATGGAATATGGCAGATGTTTGACTCGTAAAGATCTTGTTCTGGGTATCTCCATAAAAAGTATTACCTCATTTTCCTGAAGCAAGTACTTGTCAATGCTGTGTAACAAAAGTATTTCACTTCAACTGTATATACAAAATAAAATCAGACCATTTAAATGGATGTTCTGCCAGCTCTAGAACATGACATGTGAATTCAGACACTATAGGTTAATGTGACATATCCAAAATCCCAAATATTTCTTCGTTTTTCTAAGAAATATATTTAAGCAGCCCATAAAAGTTAGTCATAAGCCATAATTCAATAAACTTGAGCACCCAACTTTATACTTAGCACGCAAAGTTGGGTGCTCAATCTAATTTAATAATTAGCTGTTAATTGATTATAACAAGATTAGATTACTGTAACACACTGTACTTAGAAATATTGGTTGCTAGAGTTCAAGCACTACAGATTATACAAAATGCAGCAGCTCAGTTAAGTGGCTGCGTATAGTACAGAACGCAGGGTTTGGGGTTTTTTAATCTTGTTTATTGCAATTTTTCATAATAGAACAAGCAATATAACCTTGTTACAAAGAAATACGAGTCAATATCAAACAGCTAGGAATCAAAAATTTAAAATAAAAGGACAAGAACTCCACTAGATCACAAAAAATGGAGGCGTTAGTACAGCATTATATGGGGATTATTGTTGGAAGTAATTCTAAAAAGAAGAAAAGGTTACCATGGTCGCCTGCATTGGACACAATTGTGGAAGTAATTGGAATCAAAGATTTTTTAGCATATAAAAAGGATCTCAACTGATCTAGGACAAAAAATATATGGGAATTACCTAAGTATTTCACTAAACATTTACAAGGATTTCTGAGGAAAAACAAAGCACCCAAGTTTTGTGTCTCTGCCCTCATGGCTAAGAAACATTTTCTATGCCCTTGATCTCGCTAGATCAGAAAAAAATCCAAATTTTATGTCTCAAAAATATAGTCTGCATATTGCAAAAATTAACATGAAGTATCATATCCAAGTCCTGTTCAAAAACCAAAGTAACCAATAAGGTTGCTTTCTCAACCACCAAAGGACCAGAGGCTAATCCAGTCACCACATTGGAATTGGCTACTTCCACAGATACGTGTCCCAAATTTTCACTCTGAGGCCGTAGTCTAGACTTGGAAGATATAAAGAGGGGCATAATTGAATGAAAATGTCTATCTCCATGGGCGTTTATCTCCGAGAACGGGTCCGTGAAGGGGCGGACCGAACCGTATTTTCGAAAAAAATAGACGTCCATGTTTTATTCGACAATTTGTGAGCTGGGTGTTTTTGTTTTTCAGCGATAATGGAAAATGAAAGCGCCCAGCTCAAAAACGAATAAATCCAAGGCATTTGTTCGTGGGAGGGGCCAGGATTCGTAGTGCACTGGTCCCCCTCACATGCCAGGACACCAACCGGGCACCCTAGGGGACACTTTTACAAAAACAAAAAAAAAGGTAAAAGAGCTCCCAGGTGCATAGCACCCTTCCCTTGTGTGTTGAGCCCCCCCAAATCCCCCTCAAAACCCACTGCCCACAAGTCTACACCATTACTATAGCCCTAAGGGGTGAAGGGGGGCACCTACATGTGGGTACAGTGGGTTTGGGGGGTTGGACAACTAATAAGCATTAAGCAGCACAATTGTAACAGGTAGGGGAGGGATGGGCCCGGGTCCACCTGCCTGAAGTTCACTGCACCCCCTAATAACTGCTCCAGTGACCTGCATACTGCTGCCAGGGAGGTGGGTATGACATTTGAGGGTGAAAATAAACAGTTGTGAAACGGCAAATTTTGTGGTGGGAGGGGGTTTGTGACCACTGGGGGAGTCAGGGGAGGTCATCCCCGATTCCCTCCAGTGGTTATCTGGTCATTTAGGGCACTTTTTGGGGCCTTATTCGTGGAAAAACAGGGTCCAGGAAAAGTGCCCTAAATTCTCGATAAAAACGCATATTTTTTTTCCATTATCGGCAAAAGGTGCCCATCTCTGATCGGCCGATAACCACGCCCCAGTTCCGCCTTAACCACGCCT
Source organism: Microcaecilia unicolor (assembly GCF_901765095.1). Taxonomy (NCBI): domain Eukaryota; kingdom Metazoa; phylum Chordata; class Amphibia; order Gymnophiona; family Siphonopidae; genus Microcaecilia; species Microcaecilia unicolor. The sequence goes on along the minus strand of NC_044036.1, from coordinate 322,705,253 downwards.
TCGACACGCCCCCATCAACTTTGTACGCTTCCGCAATGGAGTGCAGTTGAAAACGTCCAAGTTCGGCTTTCGATTATACCGCATTATTCGTTTTTGGGAGATAAATGCCTATCTCCCGATTTAGGTCGCAATATAGGCGTTTTTGTCTTTCGATTATAAGCTGGATAATAAGCTCTAGCTATAGGTGATAGTAACTTGGATGAAATCTTCAAATCCTCAGTCAAATATTTCTTAAAAAGATCTAATGGTGTCATACCTTGGACTTTAGGAAAATCCAAGATCCTGAGATAAGATGTCTGGTATAATTTTCCAAAACCTCAATCCTTCTATTTGATTGAGTCTTATCCTTAATTAAAGTGTTATTGACTGACTTCATACTTTCCACTTCTCTTTCCAAGGAATCAATTTTCCCTTTCTGTGTCGCTAATTGTTGCTCAGTTACCTGAGTTTTGTTTTGCAGTTCTTTTGCAAGTGTTTTTAAGTCAGTAGAACAGGCAGCTACAGAAGAATCAAGTCTTACCAACACATTTCACAAAGAATCCAAGGTGACGACTGTTGGTCTTTGCAGGAGAGCAGAGGATTCTGCTGATAGTACCTGAGTAAAACATTTATTGACGCCTCTAGGGCTTCTTCTATTATGGGTCGGGGTCCCTCTAAGACTGAAGCTACAGTCCCATTCTCTTGTGCTGTAGGTGTAGCTGGTCCCACTCAAACTTAATCATCATTCCGACCTCCAACACGTGCATCTCCCTCTCGCAGAACTTCTTGACACTGAAGGCTGAGATGGGGGGGGGGGCAGAGCAAGTGGCAGGGAGCGGAGCGGAGCATCAAACAATGACCCTCCTCTCCCCTGCCCCTCTCTAGCCACCCATGTCCTGCGACCCTCCTCTCCCCCTGCCCCCCCTGCAGCCACCCATGTCCAGCGGCGACCCTCCTCTCATCCTGCCCCCCTGCAGCCACCCATGTCCAGCGATCCTGCTCTCACCCTGCCCCCCCTCCAGCCACCCATATCCAGTGACCCTGCTCTCTCACCTGCCCCTCCTTCATCCACCCAGTTTGTGTAACGAAATCTTTGGGGCAGGCAGGAAAGATCCACGGTCCTGCCTGCCCGCTGCTGGCACTGGTGCTGGCGCTCCCCCGCTGCCGGATCGCTGTTCAAAATGGCCACCGAGACTTCCAATGGCGGACTCGCAAGACTTCTGCTGAAGTCTTTGAGGCTGCCCTTGTAATTATCGTGGCCATTTTGAACAGCGATCCAGCAGCAGGGGGGCGTCAGCACCAGCAGCGGGCCGGCAGGACCGTGGATCTTTCCTGCCTTCCCAGAAGATTTCGTTACACAAACTGGGTGGATGAAGGAGGGGCAGGAGAGAGGAGGGTCGTTTTTGATGCTCTGCTCCCTGCCACTTGCTCCGCTCCCTGCCACTTGGAATCAGCTGTTAGTGACGTCAGCCTGGATACAGAGCCTAGCTCAAGAAGGAGGCATGGACACAGGCAGTTCCCGATTAGAACGTTGGTGGTGAGAATTATTATTATTAGTAGTAGTAGTATTTTATGAAATATATGGTTTTATGTTGTATCTTGTCTGTTTTATTGTTTTTATTTATGTTTTTATTGTAACTTGCTTTGAATTATGAAAAGAAATAAATTGAATTGGCACTAACAGCAAATTATTGGCTTAAATTGGTGTTAATTGTCATTGATTGGCAGTTACGTGTGCAACTGACCTTAGTCACTAATCTAGAAGCTGTGCGTGCAATTTCTGTAATGTGCAGCTTGTAGGGGGAGTGGCCATGGGAGGGGCATCAATGAGTCAGGGGTGTGCCTATGAGTTGCACATGCATGTTATAGAATACTAGGAGCTATGCATCTAACTGCCTACAGCTAGGCATTAGCACTTAAACCAGCCTTTCACATGGCGTAAGTGCTCACACCTAAAGTTAGTCATCAAATTGCAAACTCATGCTAATATTCTATAATGGCAGTTTCATGCAGAACTGGTGTTATAGAATTTGTGCTCAGCATTTATCATCCTAGCACCTACATTTGGTGCCATTTATAGAATTTAACCCTGCATTTTATTAGTACGTTATCTCTCCTTTCTCTATGGCTTGATCTTTAGAGGGCATTCAGAGACGGTTAGCGAAACTTGGAAAATTCCTTACAAATGAGTTCCTGTGTTCCATAGAACAGTGGAGGCAGTGCATGCAAATCTCTGTCATGAATATTCATTGTGGATATCCTGAAAACCTGACTGGCTGGCGAGCCCTCAGGACAAGTTTGGGAACCACTGGATTAGGTGGTCAATCAATTGACTTCACATACAGTCAATCCAACCTTGACTACCTATCTTAAGAGTACTTTCGAATTCAGCCCTGTCCAAACATAGTCACAATTGGAAACCGTGAAACAAAACCTATCCATTTTGGGGTCATCAGCTCCTCAGAAATGCTTATTCTCTTTACAGAATCTTCACATCTCTCTGCCTTCCACTGGGAATTTCTTCACAACAGCAGAGTTAGAACACAACTTGAAAATTTGAAGGTGGACAAAGCCATGGAACCTGATGGGATCCATCCCAGAATATTGAGGGAGCTCAGAGAGGTTCTGGTGGGTCCTCTTAAAGATTCGTTTAATAAATCCTTAGAGACGGGGGTGGTTCCGTGGGATTGGAGAAGAACTGATGTGGTCTCTCTTACAAAACTGGTGACAAGAAGCTGGAAACTACAGGCCAATAAGCTTCACTTCAGTTATTGTAAAAGTAATGGAAGCGATGCTGAAGGAAAGGATAGTGAATTTCCTGGAATCCAGAGAGTTACAAGATCCGAGTCAACATGGTTTTACCAGAGGTAAACCGTGAAAAAACAAATCTGTCGACCCGGCAGCTTACAAAGCGATAAGCTAAAGAAAATAAGCATACCAAGCATCAGAAGCCTTTTCCTCCTAAAAACAAAAAAAATATAATAAAACAACAAAATTTAAAAATAAAAAATAATTATAAACCAACAAAATATTGGCCTAAAAGAAAGTAAAAAACAGAACTTGTAAGCCAAATAGATCTGGTTCTCTGTTAGAAAGTTACAGTCTGGAAAAGTTGCCAATCTTCCTGTTATTTTTATATTCTCACTAGGCAAAAGAAAACGTCTCACATTAATTAACAAAGTCCCACTTAAAAAAAAAAAATTCCCTTTCTGAACTTTATTTCTATCTACACCAGGGGCGTAGCCAGCCTTCCGTGGGAGAGGGGTCCGAGCCCGGGGGGAGGGGGCACATTTTAGCCCTCCCCCCGGCGCTGCCCCCCCCCACCGCCGACATTGCCGCCCCCCCTCCCGCCGCGAACCCGCCGCCGCTGCAGCCTACCTTTACTTTTGCTGGCGGGGGATCCCACTCCCCGCCAGCCGACGTCTTCTTCTTAGTCGCTTCCCGCTCTTCAATTTGTTTGCTGACGTCCTGCACGTTGTACGTGCAGGACGTCAGACTCAGAGAACAGAACTGTTCTCTGAGTCTGACGTCCTGCACGTATAATTACGTGCAGGACGTCAGCAAACAAATTGAAGTGCAGGAAGGACTGAGAAGACGTCGGCTGGCGGGGAATGGGATCCCCCGCCAGCAAAAGTAAAGGTAGGCGGCGGCGGGGGCGGGTTCGCCGGGAGGGGGGTCCTGGGGTGAATCTGCGGGGGCCCCGGCCCCCTCAGGCCCCACGTAGCTACGCCACTGATCTACACAACAGTTTCCAAGGAACTGTTTACTACTGTAACTGAGAATCTTTATATAACACTTTTCTCAAGTGGTGGAAGGGGTCGACTTGCAAGTGTTTCTGACCCCTCCCCCAAGAGAGTTCATTTTTGAGCTACACTCTGCTGAGCCAGAATGTATCCAGCAGGGCCGTGCCTAGGGTCTCTGGCGCCCCCCTGCAGTTGGCCCCGCCGGCGCGCCCCTCCCCCCGAAAACGATCGCTACACTACCCGCCCTCTTCTCTCCAGATCCTTTTCCTTTAAATTTACCTCTCCAGCGCGCGGCAGCGTAGCGTTAGTGAGAAGGAGGCGGCGCTCCCCCGCCCCGACGTGTCTTCTTCCCTTCGCTCAGTGTTCCGCCTTCTTCTGATGTCATTTCTGACGTCAGAAGAAGGCAGAACCGAGCAAAGGGAAGAGACTGACACGTCGGGGCGGGGGAGCACCGCCTCCTCACTAACGCTACGCTGCCACGCGCCGGAGAGGTAAATTTAAACAAAAAAAAAAGGACAAGGATCTGGGGAGAAGAGGGCAAGGTAAGCATGGTGCGGCGGGGCGCCCCCCAGAGGATGGCGCCCTCCTGCCATGCTTACCTCGCTTACCTTGTTGGCACGGCCCTGGTATCCAGTCCCTCACCCCTGCTCATTTTGAGTTAGGGACGCAGAGAGACCAGTGTGTTTTCTCTAGCAAAAAAGGTGCCGGTACTCAAATGCCAGGCCACCCTTCAGAGTTGGGGTGATCACTGAGAGATCCACCCCACAATAGCCAGGCCCCCTCCAACCTGTCATAGAATCTATGAGAAGGCAGAATTGGTGTGCAGAGCCTGAGCACTTTCATTAAAACTTGGGGACCATGGGTTAATTTTAGCAGACAATGGAAAAGGTGCCGGTACTCAGTACTCCCTCAAAAAAAGCCCTGGCAGAGACTGTCTCTCTCACTAACCTGTTCAGTGCCATCTCATTATCCCTGTCTACTAAGGACAGCAAGAGGTTAAACAGTTAGCCCCTCACAGCCAAATAGGAATGGCTAGTTCTCTTTCTAAACAGAAACTTTCTCTTGTCTCTAACTGTGCGTATTTTTTCAAGGCTGCTGCTAACATTCTAATCCATGGTAAATTTCTCTGATTAAAGCAACATAAGTTTGCTTTGTGGAAGACACTGAACTGCATGTGAACCATATTCCTGTCATCCAGCTGGGCTTTGCTAATATTAGCTGCATTCTGAACACAAGCATTCTGAGAATCAACTGCTCTGCCTGAAATGAGATGACTGTGGACTGGAATTCTACTTCTAAATGAGCTTTCCTTCTGTAACCCTTTAGTGTCCAATGTTCCCGTAATAAGCCATATGGGAACAGATTGATGGGAACATTGGACACTAGGGTTCAGCCTCAGTCATGACCCTTTGATTCTTTCCCTCCTGGGTAACCCTTAAGGACCTTTTTACTAAGCCGCGTAGGCGCCTATGTGCGCCAATTTGGAACTACCGGCCGGCTACCGCGAGGCCCAGGTGGTAATTTCATTTTTTACGTGCACCCACCACACGCGTCGGAAATTTTACAGTTTGTGGTGCTAGCTGGGCGGTAATCGGCATTTTACATGCGCTGACAATTACCACCCAATTAACGCATGAGACCTTACTGCTAAGTCAATGGGTGGCGGTAAGGTCTCCAGCCCAAAATGGACGCGCGCCAATTTTCATTTGGCCGCACGTCCATTTTCGGCCAAAAAAGGCCTTTTTTTGCAGGTGCGCTGAAAAATGAACCTGCGCGTGTCCAATACACGCATCTACACCAGCGCAGGCCACTTTTCAGCGCACCTTAGTAAAAGGACCCCTTAGTTCTGTCAAAGCTGCTTTCTTTGCATTTTAAAAACAATCTGCCCCATATTCAATAGGGTTTAACCAAAACCCAGCTGAGCAACTAGGTACATGATATTCAGTGGCAGTTGACCAGCTAGTACAGTTGAATATCGCTGCTAACCGGCCATCTACTAACTGGTTAGATTAGAGGCGGGCCTGGATACAGCATAGGCAAAGCACCTACTTAGCCAGTTAGCAGTGATTTTCAATATGCTAGCCACCAGATTCTATATATGGTGCCTAGAGTTATAAATTGTCACACGTAGCTAATTTATGCCTGTAACCTAATTGAGTAATGAGCCAATCAGCGCTTATAATTTAATGTTAACAAGCAATTATCGGTACTAATTGTCACTGATTGGGATTTACACGTATAGCTTGCTAAGCATATTTTATAAGGCAATGCATGTAAATCCTTCCATGAGGATCTCAAAAGGGGGCATGGCCATGGAAGGACCATGGGCGGGTCATGGGCATTCCTAAAATTTACGCACAGTGTTACAGAATAACTCGTTCTGCACCTAAATTTAGGTGTGGGCATTTACATCAGGTTTTTATTGGCATAATTTGTTGCGCCTAGATCTTAGTGGTATGCACGGCGTTACATGTATTCTATAAACCATGCCTAACTTTAGGCGCAGCTTATATGCCTAAACATGTTTTCAATCAGCACCAATTTTTTAGGCGACATATATAGAATTAGGTCCTAACCAGCTAAGTAACTACATAAAGTTAGGTCAGCCTTTATGCACTAAACTTAACTGGGCACCAATCTAAACATTGGCCGGTACCCGGTTAACTTCCAGGTGACTTCTGGTACCCAGATAGTCAATGCCGGGAGCCACTCATGCCCCAGCATTGAATAACCAGGGTCAGATCAGCACGTGGCTGTGAGCAGCTTAGACACAACTTACTGCCATTGCTGAATATTGGGTGGATTGGTTCTTTAGTCATCTGGCATCCCTCTGACATCCACAAGCAAACAGTGGAAATGGCCAAAGACCAGGGTGTGACCAAGATTCTCTTAAAAACCTTTAATAAGTGAGTTGGCATAAAATATTGCAATAAAATACATGACCTTTGTAATTTGCATGATTTTATGCCAACTTGTTTATTAAAGGTTTTTAAGAGAATCTCGGTCACACCCTGGTCTTTGGTCATTTCCAATGTTTGGTTGTAGACCTCTTTCATGGAGATTTGTCCCTCTACTTTGCTTGTATCATTCCTAAAAGGTCTGCACCTTTGGAGTTACATTGTTTGTGATGCTAGTCTTTTGAGCCACATCCTGAAGTTTTTATTAATGTATTAGAACTCACCAATTGCCTCTATCACAAAATCTCAAGGTGATTTACAAACAGAATATACAAGCGCATCAAACAATTAGAAACGTACTAATGCAGGCAGATCATTCTCATTGCACTATCAAATCAATTCAATCATAAACCTGCCCTCATAAGTACGTCTCAGCTCCCTTACAAAAAATGCAGATAATTTCTTTCATGGCACCCCACTTCAAGAACCTTGTTCCTCAAAAATGGAACAGTCACAGAAAAAGCCCCCGTCCTTGCAAATTGTAAGTGAACCACCTAAATAAAAGTTGGCACTGTTATCAAAGCACTAACACAGGAGTGAAGAATACATTCCAGTTTGTAGGATATCTGTAAGATATTGTGGTCCCATTTCATTTCTAAACTTAAACGGTAACATCAAGTTTCAAGTTTATTTCATACTTTCTATCCTGCTCTGCAGCAAAACCATCTAGGCGGCTTACAGTCTAGTGATTTAGACAAAACAATACAGTGTAGAGACGAGGGGTAGAACTACAATTTCAGCTAGGAAAGATGGTGAAGGTCATACAAAAGATAGCACTCTCAGTGATCACATACAGGGACGCACGTTTTGTAGACATCTATACTTGGTCTCCTCAGTCTGTTGGGGCGGACATCGCCTACTATCTCCCACCTCGGGACGAGTCGGTAGGCATATGGAGCATCAGGTGGTCCTTCACGTACCTCACACACTCTGATCCAGTGCTTTTTTTGTAGGAAAAAGGGTATCGGTACTCATTGTGGGCGGGGTTACCACATATGGCGCCACCCCTATGGTGGCCACACCCACAGTAGCCACACCCCTTATACCAGCCATGGTGCACATAAACAGGTATCATTAAAAAATACTATACCAGTATAGGAGAAATAAAAATAACTTGTGGTTTTTTTTTCATTATAAATAATTTCTGTAAGCTGTTACAGTTCCAGTACACCCAGTGCAAAATAAGATAGCAGATGTAAATTCTCGAATTGGACATATTCCAAACATTAAAATGAAAATAAAACAATTTTTTTCTACCTTTGTTGTCTGGTGACTTAGTTTTACTAGTCTGTGGTGGAGGCAATTCAGGAAAACGCATCCTGAAATAGAAAAGTTTTTAAACCAACTTTAAAGTAGGCGAAGGAAGTTTGTAAACAGAGATGAGAAGGCAACGAGTTCAATAACGAGGGTCCTTGAAATGAGAAAATAGAATCCCTGGTGTGCTTATGAAGTATCCCTTTATAACTGGGTATGAATAAGCACTTTTGGTTAAGAGACCTAAGAGTGCAAATAGGGACATATTGGATTAGGTGACAAGAGAGATATAGAATTTCTTCTGAAATTAACATTTTAAAGACTAGTGGGAGCAGTTTGTATGTGATGCTATGTTGGATGGTTAGCCAACAGTGGTGTAGCTAGGGAGGCCACTTCCAACCCTACCACTAGACCACCTGGAACCCCTCTAGGTAGGACCCAGAGGTAGAGTGGAGTCCAATAATGCCTGGGAGTTGGAGGGGGTGACTTGCCTTTGGGGGGGGGAGATTCAATTCATGATAGGGGGTTGTGTTTTAAAAACATCAATTGGCTTTTATCATTAAATGATACTTTATCTCAGTAAATTGATTGCACTGGAATCTGAGGTGCAATGATTGTCTCTGTGTTTGACATATGAATACTAATTATATGTTTTCTTTTGATCTACTGTCTTGAATGAGAGTTGTCTTCTTTCCTTTTAATGGAGTTCCTCAATGACTACTACTACTATAAATCATTTCTATAGCGCTACCAGTCGTACGCAGCGCTTCACAATCGAACATGAAGAAAAGACAGTCTCTGCTCAAAAGAGCTTACAATCTAAATCAGGACAGACAGACAGGATCAATAAGGATAAGGGTAAGACAGACAGAAGGACACATAGGGAAAGGGGCTATTGAAGAGAGGAAGACAATATAAAGGTTACGAGCAAGTGACAAGTTAGGAGTCAAAAGCAGCATCAAACAGGTAGGCCTTTAGCCCGGATTTGAAGGCGGCCAGGGATGGAGCTAGTCGTAACGGCTCAGGAAGCCCATTCCAGGCATAAGGTGCGACGAGACAAAAGGAACAGAGCCTGGAGTTAGCGATGGAGGAGAAGGGTGCAACTAGGAGAGATTTGCTTAGTGAATGGAGTTTCTGGGAAGGAGTGTAGGGAGAGATGAGGGTGGAGAGGTAGTGAGGGGCTGCAGAGTGAATGCACTTATAGGTCAATAAGAGGAGCTTGAATTTTATAAATCGTTCTGTTTTGCTATGCATTAAGTAACAGTAGAGTAAAATAAATGATAAACGATAGATGAGGGGATGGACCAAAGAGGGGGGATTCCCAATCAGGATAAATCTTCTTAAAGGGAGGGTTGTGATCAGAATGAAAACCTCTTGGGTGGGGGGGGCTGATGTACAGGAGATTGCATCGGGGAGGGGGGTTGAACTGCTCTGTCATTGCAGGTGCTTCATGTGTAGGTTTGCAAAATGGCTTCCCTACATGTGTATGTGCCACTGTATTCAAGTACAGTTTGCTATTTTGCAACTTAGTGATATTACACACAAACACATGCATACAAACACACTCATAAAACTCTGTGATTTCCCCATATATGTTTCCCATATATTTATATTTATTAAAATTGATCTTCTCCTGCACATAGTTGGCACTTAACTTAAACAAGTAGTACCTACCCTTGCAGGCATCTATATACATAGTCTCAGGAGTGGGAACATGTTTGATTTTAGATAGGACCCACATCTGCACACTCGCTTTTCTAAAATGATGGCCATTCTGAGGATACTGGTTTGTAATGAAGCGTTTACAAATTTCTGAAGGATCTTCCAGATAAGCTGTGGGGTTTTTTTTAAGTCATTTTTTGGCATATTGTCAAGTGTTTGGACTAATTTTCTTGACCCCTGACACAGGTGCTTGATGCCGAAAAACGGCCTGTGTCCGGTTCATCAATAAAGGATTCTTGACGGTCCCATCTTGATGGCCCTTGGTGCTTTTTGTGTTTGCCAAATTCTACATGTAGTCACTTTCATATAGGTTTTTGGGAATAGACGCTCTTTCTAAAATATGGCTCCACATGTACTTTAAAACAAATTTTAAAAACTTACCACTACCTGTCTGATCAAGGTAAGTTATTTCATCAGAAAATCCCCGTAGAACTTAAAGACACACTCTAGGTTGCCATGTTTTTTCCAAATTCATTATATCATTATAGTCTAGTTTTGTGTTGTGATGGGATTGACTGACAAGGGTATACATTAGACTCAGCAAAATTTGACAGTATGGTATATGTTACCATTCCATCATGTTATAAGTGGAAAGGATTTCTGACAGTCTGCTAGTGTAAAAAGCACTGAATAAGCTAAGAGGAAATCAAACTAAATAAACAGGTAACAAAATATTGAGTAAATGGATCAGTTGAGCAGCACTGATAGCTGATGCAGGCATGTTGTGAAGTAGACTTTTTGTTTTCTTATGTAGGTACCAACTAAAGTTGAAACATGACTGGTAAAAGAAGCCAAGGGAAACATTTAGGAGAAATAGGGTGATTTTATAAGGGGGCATGTACTTTCAAGCAGTAAACTATGCACCCAAGGGCTATTTTAATCATTTACATGCAGATGGAGCAAAATAGATGAGTAAATTACCCGTTACAGAATATCAATTAGCTGAAAAGTACACATAACATGAGAATATAATTTAAGCGTTGCCATAATAGGACAGACCAAAGGTCCACCAAGCCCAGTATCCTGTTTCCAACAGTGGCCAATCCAGCTTGCAAGTACCTGGCAAAATCCCAGAACAGTAAAACAGACTTTATTCTGCTTATACTACAAATAAGTAGTGGATTTTCCCATGTTTATTTTAATAATGGCTTATGGACTTTTTGCCTTTACCTCATTCTCTGGCAACAAATTCCAGAGTATAATTCATGTTGAGTGAAGAAATGTTTTCTCTAGTTTGTTTTAAATTTACTACTTAGAAGCTTCATTGTGTGCTCCCTAGTCCTAGTAGTTTTGGAAAGAGTAAACAAGCGATTTACCTCTGGCCATTCCACTCCACTCAGTATTTTATAAACCTACACACTGTGACATGATGATGTGTACTTTGCCAGTGAGTGTTCATGGGGTGGAATTTGGGGGTCACAGGAGCAGATCATACAAGTATGGATGTAGATGATCAAATGCTATAATTTATGCAAGTACATACAAATATTTGTGTGGAAATGCATACCTACCCTAGATATTTACACTTGACCTGGCTAGTGAAAATGTCCATACCAGCCACGATGCTAGGTACCTACGTTTTCCATACAATAATGTCTATGAAGACACCTTAATACCCTCTTATCGTAGACATCGTATTATAAAATTACTCTATGATTTTCTAAAGCACAAAGCCAAAATGGAAACTTTCCCAAGTACATTAAAAATAAGAAACCTGTGAGGGACTTAGTTGGGTCATTAGATGATTAGAGAGGGGAATAAAGGGACTATTAGGAAGGATAAAGCCAAGGCAGAAGTTTTAAATTAATTCTTTCCTTGGTCTTTACTGTGGAAATATTGGGGAAATACTGATGCCTAAACTAGTCTTCTAAGCAATGATTCAGAGGAACTGAAATCAATCCAAATCTGAAAGAAGTGCTAGAGGAAACTGACAAAAGGACCCCTTTCTGTCCTTCAGTAAAAGGGGCACCTAAAATTGGAGATTTTGCCACTCTTCCTGCTTCTGACTATCCAGATTTGAAATAATCCTGTCATCTAATGCCCATCTCTAATTCAAAATTCAACTGAATTTGAGTTAATATTCATATACAAGTACTGTATAGCAATTTATTCCAATGGATGAGTAGATGGAGGGAGAGTGCAAGAAACCGGAGGAAACCTACTAAGTGTGAGGCATGCAGGTTAATGTGAAACTGGACGCAGAAAGAGCACCGTTGCAGAGTGACAGAGACTATCCAGCTTATTTTCGAAAGAGAAAGACGCCCATATTTCGACCTAAATCGGGAGATGGGTGTCTTTCTCCTGTGGGCGAACAAATCGGTATAATCGAAACCCGAATTTGGTCGTCTTCAACTGCACTCCGTCGCAGGAACGAACAAAGTTAACGGGGTCGTGTCGGAGGCCTGGTGAAGGCGGGACTGGGGCATGGTTGTCGGCTGAGGAGAGATGGGCGTCTTTAGCTGATAATCGAAACAAGGGCGTTTTTGACGAGAATTTTGTCCGCTTTATTTGGACCCTTTTTTTTCAGGTCCAAGTCCCAAAAAAGTGACCCAACTGACCAGATGACCACCGAAGGGAATCGGGGATCACCTCCTCTGACTCCCCCAGTGGTCACTAACCCCCTCCCACAAAAAAAACACTTTACAAACTTTTTTTCCCAGCCTGAATGCCAGCCTCAAATGCCGTACCCACCTGCATGACAGTAGAATGTGTTCTATCCTCTGACAACCTTTCCCTGGTTCTGCTGTGGCTCTCGGGTGAGTGTGACACCTTTTCTGTTATGCACTGCAGAGTCACATCAGCAATACATTGTGGTGGGTGTAGGGTATTGGGCTTCGTGATTCCACTAGCTTGTGTTACATGCTCACGATGTTGGTAGTTGGTAGGCTCTACTCCCATGGTGCTTTTCCCCCTGCTTACTGGGTCAGAGTGTGCCCTGTTTTGTTTCTGGTAGTCCATGAGGTAGTGGCCATTTTTGTAAGCCAGTTTTGGATCCCTTTCATGTGTTAGCCACGTTACAGCACTTAGTTCTTACCTTGAATGTTGCTGAAAGAGGGCATTGTACAGCATTCTGCCAGCTCTGACCTACTGCTAATCTCAGTACCAGGGAGACTCTTTGCCAGTGGGGCACAACCTCTGATCTGCAGTTAACTGTGAGTAAACGTGCTTATTCAAATAAAGGACGTTTTCAGCGAGATTAGTCTTCAGGTGTGAACTGCTGTGCCAAGGTTATACAGCAGCAACAAGTCCTGTCCCTGGAGCACTTTTAGTGGGTACTGCAGTGCACTTTAGGCAGGCGGACCCAGGCCCATCCCCCCTACCTGTAACACTTGTGCTGGTAAATGGGAGGCCTCCAAAACCCACTATACCCACATGTAGGTGCCCCCTTCACCCCTAAGAGCTATGGTAGTGTTGTGCATTTGTGGGTAGTGGGTTTTGGGAGAGGGGGGTTGGGGGCTCAGCACCCGTGGTAAGGGACCTATGCATGTGGGAGCATTGTCTGAAGTCCACCACACTGACCTCTAGGGTATCCAGTTGGTGTCCTGGCATGTCATGGGGGCGAGTGTACTACGAATCCTGGCCCTGCCCACGACCAAATGGCTTGGATTGGGACGTTTTTGAGCTGGGTGTTTTTAGTTTCCATTATCGCTAAAAAAAACAAACACCCAGCTTGGAAACGACTAAATCCATGGCATTTTGGTCCGTACAAACCGTATTTTCGAAACGGAAGATGTACGCCCATTTTTTTCAAAAATACGGTCTGTCCTACCCCTTCACGTACCTGTTCTCGGACATAAACGCCCATGGAGATGGGCATTCGCCTTCGATTATGCCCCTCCACGGATTCTGAGTGGCAAGATTTGGCAATAATCATGTAGTAACTGCCAAGCAATGAAAGTAACCGCAAAACCTCCGTGTTAACTCTTGCAGACATCCCCAGCATCTTTCTATACATTAGCCCCCGGATTCTATACATTGCAAGAAAAGTTGTGTGTTGAATTTTGTGTGCAATCTCAAGACGAGTATGCTGTATGCAACTGAATTGATTGGTGAGCCCTTAATGAGCAATCATTGGGCGCTAACAACCAATCATTACAGATAATTGGCTGTGCATGTGTATCTTGCTGTGCACTGTTCTCCAAAGATCTGCGTGCAACTTCTATAGCGCATATCAGAAAAGGAGGCGTGGCCATGGGCATGTCAGAGCTGTTTCCAAAAGTTGAGCGTGGAATGATAGAATTAGATCGAGCCATGCCTCAGGGCCCTCTTACAAAGCGGCAGTAAGCCCACCACGGGTTTACCGCTTGCCAATCTGGAGCTACCGCCAGCCCAACACGGGTGCCGGTGCTACTTCCAGAGCGTGTGGTATTTTCAGTGCTAGCGGAAATATTTTAAAAATATTTCGACAGGTGCTAACCCAGCGGTAAAAAGGGCCTCAGCGTGTGGCAAAAACAGGCCCTGCCGCCAGCGCAGGGCCCTTTTGCAACAGCTTAGTAAAAGAGCCCCTAAGTAAGGTGCTACCATTTACACCCGCTATTAGCAGGTATAAGTCCAGGACTTTTCTTGAGGGGGTACTTGGGGGTACTGAGTGCCGGCACCTTTTCCATTGTCTGCTAAAATTGACCCATAGACTCCAAGTTTTAATGAAAGAGCTCAGGCTCTACACACCAATTCTGCCTTGTCATAGGTTCTGTGACTGGTTGCAGGGGGCCTGGCTATTGTGGAGTGGGTCCCTGAAGAGTGGCCTAGCATTTGAGTACTGGCACCTTTTTTTTCCTTGAAAAATTGCACTGTATAAGTCCCAAACCCAATAGTTAACATGATTCTATAAAGCGTAGACACCCTTTATAAAATTACGGTTAGAGGCAATTTTTTGGGGGAGGGTATGGAATTTTGAGCGCCATTTACTGAATTCCCTCTTTAGAGGGTAATTTTCAAGAAGTCTTTCCTCCCTGGATCTGCCTGATCCCACACCACCATACATCACGAAAAGTTCAGAAATGGAAAGCAATAATATTAACCTCTCTCACAATATGGTAATACATCAACCTAAGCGTTTATTGTACTTCTGTATTATGTACTAGACTTCTACAAATCTAAATTTTGTAACCGCCTTTTTAGCAATATGTAAGCCACATTGAACCTGTGGGATACAAATGCAATAAATAAATAAATAAATAAAATAATTTAATGGGAGCAACTAGCACAAGCCCGTTTCCAGGCACTATTTTAAGTTGGTGCCCACTTGTCTTTATAAAAGAGAGCAAACCAATGGCGCAAGAAAACTTTTTTTCAAACAGATAAGTGTCCTCTAAGTCCCAAGGTTTTAATCAGAAAACATAAAATTGAATCCCTTATAAAAGAAAAAGAAAAAAGCAATTAAAAGTTAATGGTTTATAGAAAATCAATGAGGAGGTTTTTTAGACCTATGAAGATGTTCACACGTTTTTTTGTTTTGGTTTTTTTTTTGTTGTTGTATCAATAAGAACAATAAGCCAAGCAGCTGAGGTCTTTTCCTCCCTCAAAAAAACTGCTGTCACAAAGTTAAACAATTTAAAAAACTTTCAAAAATCAAAATTATCATTAAAAAAATTCTTAAATAATTAAAATAGAAAATAGAACGTAATATCAGTATTATCAGATATTCTTGCAAATTGGATTTGAGTTGGTTTTATAAAAGAGAACTATGAGTGGCAGAAATCACTGGCACAGTGTGGGCAATCCATACAAATTTTCCCAGCTATCAGGCTCATTTTCGAAAGAGATGGACGTCCAAAAAGTGACATAAATTGGCATTTGGAAGCCCATCTCACACAGATGTCCAAATTGGCATAATCGAAACCCGATTTTGGACATCTTTCTCTGAAGTCCGTCGCAAGGACGTCCAAATCTCAAGGGGGGGTGTATTGGAGTTGTGTTTAAGACGGGACTTGGGCGTTCCTAAGACCTGGACGTCATTGAGCCATAATAGAACAAAGCAAAGATGTCCAGGACTAGGACGTTTTCAGCTATTTTTATTATGAATAATGCACAAAATGTTGCCTAAAATGACCAGATGACCACTGGAGGGAATCGGGGATGACCTCCCCCTACTCCCCTAGTGATCACTAACCCCCCTCCCAACTCCAAAACTTTTGATGAAGAACATTACTTGCCAGCATCTATACCAGCCTCAGATGTCATACTCAGGTCCATTACAGCGCATGCAGGTCCCTGGAGCAGTTTAGTAGTAGGTGCAGTGCACTTCAGACAGGTGGTCCCGGCTCATACCCCCCTACCTGTTACATTTGTGGAGGAAACAGCGAGCTCTCCAGAACCCACCACAAACCCACTGTATTCAAATATAGGTGCCTCCCTTCATCTGTAAGGGCTATGGTAGTGGTGTACAGTTGTGGGTAGTGGGTTTGGGGGGGGGGGGTTGGGGGCTCAGTACACAAGGTAAGGGAGCTGTGTTCCTGAGAGCATTTTATGAAGTCCACTGCAGTGCCCCCTAGGGTGGCCGGTTGGTGTCCTGGCATGTCAGGGGGACCAATGCACTAGAAATGCTGGCTCCTCCTACGTCCAAATGGCTTGCATTTGGATGTTTTTGACTTGGATGTCTTTGCTTTCAAAAATCGCCGAAAGACAGAGTCGTCCAAATCCAAGGACGTCCAAATCTAGGGACATCCAAATTTAAGGACATCCTTGGATTTGGACGTCTCTGACGGTATTTTCGAAATGAAAGATGGACGTCCATCTTTTTTTTGAAAATATGGTTTTCTCCGCCCCTGGATTTGGATGTTTTACAAAGACGTCCAAATCGCAACTTGGACGTTTCTTTCGAAAATGCCTCTCCACGTCTTCTATCTACAATCCAGCTTTGGAGCTAATATTATATTCATTCTTGCCATAGAACCATGTAAATTAGGAGAAAGAGGAAGACACAATAGAACCTTACATTAAGCATAGTCAAATATTATTCATCCTCTGTAAAGCTCTCAGAATGACTTTGGGTTTTTACCTTTAAATCTGTGTGCCTCAGCCATAAATCCCTTTCATCTGCTATCAAAACCGTCCACTGCCTTTCCTAAATCAACACAGCTAAACTCTGGATAACTGTACTATCTGCTAGGATTTTCTGTCATAGAAGGCCATGAACATGAGCACACAGGATTGTACAACCCAGTGTTCATTCATTCATTTGTTTGTTTATTTCTTTGATGTGTTTCAGTTTATTTTCATTATATCATCTTAGCAAGATAAAACCCCATAAATAAGGGGTACAACATAACAGCGCTTAATAATAAACAGGATGCTCTTCTTACCCTCCTGCCTCCTTCAGATATTACCAGAGACTCTGGGATCAATATTTGACAGAATTTAACCAGGCAGGAGAGGCTGAAAATCACCGCTAAGCAGCCGTCTCAGGCGGGTGGGGCAGAGATAGGATGAAACACCAATTTAGCTGCTTAGCGGAGATATTCAGGGGTCCTTTTACTAAGGTACGCTGAAAAATGGCCTGCGGTAGCATAGGCATGGGTTTTGGGCATGCGCAGATCCACTTTTCAGCGCACCTGTAAAAAATATCTTTTTAAAATTTTTGCCCAAAATTGTTTTCCGGCACGTGTAGTGGACATGCATCAAAAATGAAATTACCTCAAGGGTCACGCAGTAGCCAGGCAGTAACTCAAACTGACACGCATTGGGTGCATGTAGACACCTACAGAGTTTAGTAAAAGGGCCCTTTTATGTGCCAAATTAACTGGGCACCAGATCTGAATATCAGCCACTGCCTGGTTAACTACTTGTCAGAGGATATACCTTGATATTCAATCCCAGGAGCCAGAAATGCCCAGCATTGAATATCTGGGGTTAGGTCAGCCTGCATCTGGATAAATTACTAGACACAAAACCAGTGTCCTCAACAAAATCAGGAAACCCAACAGCAGACGATCTTGCTAACTACTTCAAAGGCAAAATGGTACCCAGTTATGCTTTGCTTCTTTTTCTCAAGGGTGTATCTAGTTGACTGGTAATTGTTCCGTTTAGTGTGTGAATGTATGAAGGTAAGTGTATGTTTGAGTGTTGATGTGGTTCGAGGACAGTCAGTCGTAGACTTTGCTCGTGGGTCCAAGGTCGTAGGCTCCAATTGCAACTTGGACAATCCTGCAAGTGCCAGGTCTTCTATTTTCAGGTCTTCCCTTCCGTTTCCTCTATGACCTTGGTAGAAACCTGTCCCATAAGGAGTAAGGATCCTATCCTCTGATTTGGCACTTTTTTCCACCCTTTGCAGTATAGTGGTTTTTTTGTCTGGCCTGCTTTCCGATTCGGTTGGGGAGATGTGCTACATTTGATTAGCGGCTAGAGTTCTTGTATCTTTTTCTGCACCACTTCTGAGGCCTGTCCCACTATGATTTCACTTTGCTACCTTTATCAGGATGATGGAGGCTCCTCTCCTCTTTCTACATGAAATGCAGACTCAACTTTACTGGAACACTGTAATATTACAGGAGTCTTCAAATACATTCAAGATATTTCCACATCTGTTGACTTCATATATACATTGCTTTCTTAACTGGGAGCAGTCAGTTGTCATAAACCAGATATATGCCCCAGCACTGTCAGATATATAGTATCTGCTTTACAGAGGCCGCCTTCTCCTTGTTCTGAGTGCTGGAAACTACTCTCCCAATGTACAAAGGAGCAGAAGACTTGAAGCAGGTGAAGAGCTCAGAAGGCAGCACACATTCAGATAGCAATACAGTTAGTGATGTCACCCACCAGTATCTGCTTTCCAGAGGCCGCTTTCTCCCTGTTCTGAGTGCTGGAAACTGCTCTCTTTATTTTTGATGAAAAAATAAATTAAATAAGTAAATAAAAATACATCTGGTAATTAGAATGTATGTACATTCACACTGCTTGATTCTAGGTATGTTCAGGGACAGGTTTTGGGCAGAGCATGGGTAATGTTATGATTTCTACACATATGTTATAAAACACCCACATATGTGTGTACTTTACTTGCAAAATTTGTGCCTGCACCCGAGCAGATGTAAATGTCCATATCTTCAATCTAGTCACGGTTTCTGCTGCTTTGTCTCTAGTATTTTATAAAGACACAAAGAGGGGCATTTTCGAACGGGGACGACCATCTCTAAGGGCGCCCAACTCTAAGGACGGTGCTGCGAAGGGGCGGGGCAACGCATATTATTGAAATAAGATGGACGTCCATCTTTCGTTTTGAGCCCCACAAACCCCCCCCCTCAGGTTCTCCATATATATTATGTTCCATGTATGTTACCATGTATGTATGCACCTTAACGCAATACCATTTGGAATTCTGTTACCTGGAAATGGCAACCACCATTACGGCAAATGTAAGCCACATTGAGCCAGCAAATTGGTGGGAAAATGTGGGATACAAATGCTACAAATAATAATAATAATGATAATACAGTCGGGGACGCCCAACTCATGACAGTTAGGTCGACCTTAGAGATGATCATCCTCGGTTTTCGGCGATAATGGAAACCAAAGACGTCTATCTCAAAAATGTCTAAATCCAAGCCTTTTGATTGTGGGAGGAGCCAGAATTTGTAGTGCACTGGTCCCCCTGACATGCTAGGACACCAACCGGTGCATAGCTCCCTTACCTTGGGTGCTCAGCCCCACAACCCCCCCCCCCCCCTCAGGTTTGCCTGCCTGAAGTACACTGCACCCACTACAACTGCTCCAGGGACCTGTATACTGCTGCGATGGACCTGAGTATGGCATTTGAGGCTGGCATAAAGGCTGGCAAAAAAAGTATTTTTAAACTTGTTTTTTATGTGGGAGGGGGTTAGTGACCATTGGGGGAGTAAAGGGAGGTCATCCCCGATTCCCTCCGGTGGTCATCTGGTCAGTTGGGGCACCTTCTTGCGGCTTGGTTGTGAAAAAAAATGGACCAAGTAAAGTCGGCCAAGTGCTCGTCAGGGATGCCCTTCTTTTTTCTATTACCGGCCGAGGACAACTATCTCCTAATTACGCCACAGTCCTGCCTTCACTACCCTGCTGACACCCCCCCCCCCCCCCCATGAACTTTGGTCATCCCCACGATGGAAAGCAGTCGAGGGTGTCAAAAAATCGGCTTTTGATTATGCCAATTTGGACGGCCTTGCGAGAAGGACTCCCATCTCCCGATTTGCGTCGAAAGATGGGCGTCCTTCTCTTTCGAAATTAAGCGTGATAGGGTCCCTTTTACTAAAGTGTGTTAAGCACTTACCCCAAGATTCACTATAGGGCGCCCAGATTTGGGTGCCTTATTGATGTTAGTTGACATTAATTAGGATTTGTGCAAGCAACTGGCTGCCCACTATTCTATAACACATTCCGAAAAGTTGTGCACATTGTTACAGAATAATAGGTCAGAACGGCCAACTTTGGTGTCAGCATTTACACCAGGTTTTAGCAGGCATAAATCTGGTGCTCAAAGTTAGAGTGCAGGAATTGGTGCTAAGATCAGTTCTATGAAGGACATGATACCCTTTTTAGAATCACACTTAGCACTATCTTTTTCTGCACCCATGTTTGTGTACAGTTTATAGAATCCGGTCCTTAAGGCATGATTAATGCCTAGAAACAGGCCTACCACGCAACTATGTTAAGGGATTTGCTGAAGTTTACATGTCTTTGCATGTTAGTCTGCGCATTATTTGTTTTTCTTAATTTTTCTGGCTTGGTGCAGGTGGAGAATCGATGTAAACACAGAAGAACACCAGTCTTCGCACACTCAAAATCACAAAGAACACAGTAGTAGGGAAGAGGTTAATGTAGTGGTTTAATCCCATATGTACACTGTTTAACAGCCTTGGAGTGAATCACTCGGGGACGGGACGCTTCATTAATATAATTTACAATGTATGTTTATTTCCTTTAGATTATATGATTAATCTTACATCTTGGATTGATTTCTTATTCTTGTGGTCGATAACTATTTGAAACTTTAAAAATATTTGCTTGTCTATATAATTTTTATTTCCAAATTGTGTATTATCATTCATAAATGTGAAATTATGTTTGTTAAAAAGCTTAATAAAGATAAAGTAAAAAAAAAAAAAAAGAACACAGCGAAGATGACACAAGAATATGGTCTTTAGACAATTTTTTAAAAAGCCCAAATTAATTGTGTAGCTCAAAAGACACGAAAGGTCCAGATCAATTATGTAGTTCGAAAAGATTCGACACAGCCGTGCTTTGGCCAGCCAGCCTGCCCCAGGAGTCTTTGCAGTCTTTTAAAATTGTCTATGAAAAAGACATGTGTCTGTCAATATATTACCAAATAGAAACCTTGTGTATGAAGCTCAATGCTCAGGGAACGAAGTTGTACAGAATCGGCAGTGAAAAGTCGACTCCTCAAAAACATAAAACCGGGTGGAGAATCAGCATGGAAGTGTTATCCAGGCAGCATGCTGCAATTACCATGCACTACCTTGATATCAAACTTAGGGGACCTTTAACTAAGGTGTCCCATAGTAGTTTGGCCATCAGCGCACGCTATTCCCACAGTAAAAAAAAATGTTTATTTTTTGCTGCTGCGGGAGGCATGACTGGTGAGTGGAGAGTAGGCATGCCTGCGCTAGTTGCATATCATGGGCACATTTACCATGCACTACCCAATTAGTGCGGGAGTAGCATGGGATCCCTTACTGCTTCCTAAATAGGTGGTGGGCAGTAATGGCCATGCAGTAATGGGGAAATTAACGCATGGCCATTACAAAACCCAAATGCAGCCATTTTACCACCATGCTAAAAGTGGCTGCAGTGCATGGGAAGCGCACATACTGACAGCAGTGCTGTCCACTTTTTAGCGTGGCTTTTTAGCATAGCCCCTTAAAGTAAGTCCAATTAAATAGGATGCGGTACGTGGTCCCATGTTAACTCTCTGCAGGCATCATGTGATAATGGGAACACTAACACATGACCTGCTAGGTCAAAGGGTGGTGGAAAGGTCTTAGGCCAAAAATGGATACACGCCGGTTTCATATTTCGTGCACGTCCATTTTCCAGCCCCTTAAAAAAAGGCCCTTTTTCCTAGATGCGGTAAAAAAAGACCCAGTGCACGCCCAAACGATGCGCTCACACTACCGCGGCTTAGTAAAAGGACCCCTCAGGAAATTGGTAGATGGCAACATGATTATTAAATATTCTGGAAGAATATTCTGAACTTCCCTATATATGTCGAATATGGTCAATATGGTCTCTCCATAGTCGATGACCTAAATTATGCTACAACCCAATTTATTACTCAGGAACCTTCATGCATTACCATAATTTATTCTTCCTTACCATGTATATGCGCACGATATATATCTATACCATGGTCTGTTCCACATATGTGATGTTCCACGTATGTTATGTTCCATGTATTTTACCATGTATGTATGCAACTTAACGCATTACCATTTGTAATTCTGTTACCCGGAAATGGCAACCGCCATTACGGCAAATGTAAGCCACATTGAGCCTGCAACTTGGTGGGAAAATGTGGGATACAAATGCTACAAATAAAATAAATAAATAAATAAAGGCCAGAGTCAACATGAAGGGTCATAGTCCAATGCATTTTTCCTCCTAGCCATTAGTGCGGGAAATCTCTTGCTCTAGAACAGAACAGTACATTATAATCCACAGAATCCTCTATCAATGGTCTTTTTTTGATTACATGATTAGGAATATAAAAAAGGCCTGTGCTTCCTTCTGAAAGGGAGACACATCATTGGCACATCTAAATTTATTCACTGTCTTCAATCAGAATAAAACCAGCTAAAACAGCGACATGAATTAATTGATATTTTGGCATGGTGGTTTGCATAATATTTTGTGACTTTTGCCTCAAGTCAAACAGAAGCTTTGGTTGGCAGACGAGACAATTACTTGCAGGTAGATTCATTCCTGTTGTACCTAAATCTGGATTAGAAACAGAATACATAGAAATGCCTTTGTATATTCAATTCAATTCTATTAATGACGTAGTATTCATAAGTGACCCTCACTGCAAGTGGCCATAGTCAATAATTGATGAAGACCACATAAAGACACATGGCTTGGTGAATTATTGGATGGCATTGCAAGCTACAGATTGAACAAAGAGGAAAGTGAATGTTCACGGTAACATAATATTCTGAATAAGAAATTGTTCACTAACGAGTCCTGAACAATGAATGCAACCTAATTAAATGGAAATGTGTTGATATTTATTGCTTTGAAACCCTTGAAAAACGCCGTGATGAGCAGTTGCAAATTATCACAAATTAACCTGGCAGCCTTTAATTCATCTTTCGCCAAATGTGTATGTGTTTTTTTGTTGTTTTTTTTTTTTTACTTCTCTGGGCAAAAGTACAAAGATAGGCGTTCGTGTGTGAATTCAAATTCAAGTTTTATTTTAAATGACAAAGCTCTTTAAATATATTTAGAGCTGGCTACAAAAATTGGGATTTTGCATCAGCCATCACAAAGGCTTAAAAAAGGGATGGACTTTTTTGGCAATCAGTGTTTCAGCAACACAACCATTCCAGTAAAAGCTGAGATCACTGGCGTCACTGGGAAAAAAAATACTAGTTTGGTCTTCATTAGATACATATTTAAAATCCCTTCAGTCTACTTGAAAACCCTATTTCTCCAATTATTTATCCTGCATGTCAAGCAGTTGACAAAATATAATGTTTCCTTCTATTTCCCTCCCTTTTTTTTTAAATTTTCCTCCCCTATGCCCCGCCTTTGAATAGCTCCAACATTATTGGCTTTTTATTTCTCATTTTTATGAGACTTTTATATCATTTTTCGCTTTTGTATCTTCATTTCTCACATCAAAGTGTTGGTTGCCCTTTTCTTTCTTTTTCCTTTTGAGTATCAACATTGGTTCCTGTTACTATTGTTACATGTTAAATTTTTGTTTACTGAAAACTAATAAAGTTTGCGGGGGGGGGGGGGGGGGGGGGGGGGGAAGAACGTTCCAGTAAAATTGTGACCGAACATGGAACATAACCAAAATATAGAGATATGTGGCAGGTTATTCCATATAATCTCGTAAATCCAACTCCACTATAAATATATAAACATTTCCCACATCAACATAGGAACAATCAAATCAATATAAATAAGGAATGAAAACGCCTCAGAAAATCATGAACTAAAATTTCAAGTATTAGAACTAATTTTCTGAGGTGTTTTCCTTTCTTATTTATATGGATTTGGAGTTGGATTGTACCAGACAACATAGAACATGCCACGTGATCACCTGCCAGTCCCAAGTGCACTGCCAGGTGGATGATTGCTCTTTCAAACCACAAATTGAGACTGTTGCTCCCCTGGTGGTGGAGTGAGAGAGAGGAAGTCATGCTCAAGGGTGACACCCTGTGGCTAAATTCAGGGTCCATGATAACAGGGTTCAGTGAACAGTGCCGGTGCAAGGCTTCTATCCCAGCACCATTGCTGCAATGGCCAGACTATGGGCCCCATCTACTAATGGGCATTATTGAATTAATGCACATTAACATGCATGAATTAATTGTATAGTTAGTAACTAACCCATGTAAGAGCGTGCTAAGGCCACTTTCTATTGCAACTTTGTAAAAGGACCCCTTAGTTAGTTTTGTTTGTTATTTTACAAAAAGCTGCATAATACCTTGTTGACAATAGCCATTCAAACGTGATTTACAAAATACAAAAATATAGGAGACAATCCTGCTTATTTTTGAACGAGAAGGCTGGCCATCTTCCGACACAAATCGGGAGATGGTCGGCCATCTCCTAAACCCGGCCAAATCAGTATAATCGAAAGCCAATTTTGGCCGGCTTCAACTTCTTTCCGTCGCGGAGCCGGCCAAACTTCAAGGGGGCATGTCGGAAGGGTACAGAAGGCGGGACGGGGGCATGGTTACGAGATGGCCGGCTTCGCCCAATAATGGAAAAAAGAAAGCCGGCCCTGAGAGCATTTGGCCGACTTCACTTGGTCCCTTTTTGTTCACGACCAAGCCTCATAAAAGGTGCCCAAACTAACCAGATGACCACCAGAGGGAATCGGGGATGACCTTCCCTTACACCCCCAGTGGTCACCAACCCCCTCCCACCCTAAAAAAAAATAAAAAAGAACATTTTTTTGCCAGTCTCTATGCCAACCCCAAATGTCATACCCAGCTCCATGACAGCAGTATGCAGGTCCCTGGAACAGTTTTTATTTATTTTTTTTTTTTATTATTATATTTATTAATTTTCATTTACATTTACATCATAAACATAAACGGTATTACAAAAGTCTAGTTTTCATAGACATGTATCCAAAAAGTAAAGAAGGAACAAACAATATTTTATATTAGACCACATATTATTGATCCAAGATATAGGTACTTAAACTCAAAAATTTAAAGAAATCAGAAAAGGGCGAGAACACAAGTCGGGGCAGCCGATAATTACAATTCAAGTTAACACCAAATTACTCCTTGCTAGCAATATATATTTTTAGTTTTTCAGGTTCGAAAAAAATATAATTAGTTAATTGTAAGGAAATACAACATTTACATGGAAACTTTAAATTAAAGGTCCCACCTAATTGTAGGATCCTTGCTTTTAATAATAAAAAGTCTTTCCTTTTTCTTTGAGTCTCTCGAGAGAGATCCGGAAAAACCTGAATTTTCGAGCCCAAAAAAAGTGTAGAATTATGTCGGAAAAACAACCTAAAAATGTTGTTACGGTCCAGTTCCAGAGCAAAAGTTACCAAGAGTGTCGTCCTCTCTGTGATAACCTCCATTGAATTTTCAAGGAACTGAGTTAAGTTTAGCTGAGGTGAAGAAGTTATCCCCTTTCCTGCCCCAGAGATGTAAAGAACTCGAGTTAATGGAGGAAAAGCTTCTGAGGGAATCCCCAGAATTTCAGTAAAATACTTTTTTAACATCTCTATGGCAGGAATCAATGGGGACTTGGGGAAATTCCTGGAACAGTTTTTAGTGGGTGCAGTGCACTTCAGGCAGGTGGACCCAGGCCCATCCCCCCTACCTGTTACACTTGTGGTGGTAAATGGGAGCCCTCCAAACCCCCCCCCCCCCAAAACCCACTGTACCCACATGTAGGTGCCCCCCTTCACCCCTAGGGGCTATGGTAGTGGTGTACAGTTGTGGTGAGTAGGTTTTGGGGGGATTTGGGGAGGCTCAGCACCCAAGGTAAGGGAGCTATGCACCTGGGAGCTATTTGTGTATTTTTTAAACATTTTAGAAGGGCCCGCTAGGGTGCCCGGTTGGTGTCCTGACATGTGAGGGGGACCAGTGCACTACAAATGCTGGCTCCTCCCATGACCAAATGCCTTGGATTTGGCCGGGTTTGAGATGGCTGCCATTAGTTTCCATTATCGCTGAAAACCAATGCAGGCCATCTCTAAAGCCGGCCCAAATATTGAGATTTGGCTGGCTCCAACTGTATTCTCAAAAAGAAAGATGGCCGGCCATCTTGTTTCAATAATATGGTCGGGACGCCGCTTTATGGGGCCGGCCTTGAAGATGGCCACCCTTAAAGATGGCCGGCCTCGTTCGATTATGCCCCACAATATGGTTTAAGGGGGCAGGAAAGGCTCCTGCCTGCTTAAACCATACTGAGTGGGTCAAGAGCATATACTGAGTGACACGTAACTGGACAGTGCTGCCGAATATCAGTTCTGGCCACGTTGACTCTCTCCGGTTAGTACCAGTACCAGCACCCACGCAGCTGACCATCATCAGCTGAATAGTGACCTGACAATTGCTACACAAAAACGATAGAAACTGAACAACCATCTAACATAAAACTATAGAGATGCAATTAAAAATAGCAAGCATCATACTACTACTACTACTACTACTTAACATTTCTAGAGCGCTACTAGGGTTATGCAGCGCTGTACAAAATTACAAATCAACAAAGAAGAACGGTCCCTGCTCAAAGGAGCTTACAATCTAAAGGACGAAATGTCAAGTTGGGGCAGTCTAGATTTCCTGAGTAGAGGTGTAGTGGTTAGGTGCCGAAGGCGACATTGAAGAGGTGGGCTTTGAGCAATGATTTGAAAATGGGCAGGGAGGGGGCCTGGCGTATGGGCTCAGGGAGTTTGTTCCAAGCATGGGGTGAGGCGAGGCAGAAAGGGCGGAGCCTGGAGTTG
The DNA here is from genome assembly GCF_901765095.1 of Microcaecilia unicolor. Classification (NCBI taxonomy): domain Eukaryota; kingdom Metazoa; phylum Chordata; class Amphibia; order Gymnophiona; family Siphonopidae; genus Microcaecilia; species Microcaecilia unicolor. Next base: position 322,678,461 of record NC_044036.1, on the reverse strand, counting down.
GCGGTGGTGGAGAAGGGTACTGAAAGGAGGGATTTGTCTTGAGAGCGGAGGTTACGGGTAGGAACGTAAGGGAGATGAGGGTAGAGAGGTAAGGAGGGGCTGCAGATCGAGTACATTTGTAGGTTAATAGGAGAAGCTTGAACTGTATGCGGTATCTGATCGGAAGCCAGTGAAGTGACTTGAGAAGACATCATCCCCAGCCCATTAGTTCAAATCCTCCCCAGAGCTCACGTGAAAAATATACCTTTTGTTTTGTTCTGAATTTCCATATATTTAATTAAACTCACACAAAAAAAGGGAAGAGATACTGCTAAAAAAAACTTCTTGTCTGCCAACAGCAATCTTTCTTCATCTTTAGGGAAGGGATGTTCAGCATACAACTTTAAGAAATTCAGAACCAAAAATGTGAAACCATGAAACCAATGTTTAATATATCATGCTGCAGCCTGAATTCTGAATTCTGCAGGACACACATCACTGTTTATTATTATAGATGAAAGAGACCTGGAATAGGAGGGGATAGAGACAACAGGGTGCCTGAAAAGCAATAAATGGAACTGAAAAATATTTACCTGTATAGATCGTGCCTAGTACAAGCACGCCAGGGAATAAAGATATCCTAGATAAAAAATAAAAAAAATTGTAATCATTCGGTTTGGAATCACACTGACATTTTGCAATGTTCTCTGTTATTTCGTGGCCACTCCTTTTAATGTACCTGCTTTGCCATTGAGGTGAAAATTCAATTAGCCAGCTGTCATTGTATGTAATAGCAAGGGAGAGATGCGGGGAGAAGTCACTGAACAGAAAATGTCAACATTCTACCAAAGAAGAGAATTATCCCTGGCTGCACACTAAATTATTGCATGCATATTCATAATGTATTGACATTTGCACCTCTCTTATCAGCCCAAAGATAAAATGAATGTAGAACATGCCTGAACCTTGCCACCGATCCTAAAGATGCCGAGGCTGGAAGCCAGCCCTGTCAATTGATTTTCATGGTTGGTTCTCCACTGACATTGTTAATGTTTCTACCAGGTTGTACATTTTCACAAGGCAACTTAGGGGTCCTTTTACCAAGCTGCGGGAAAGGGATCCTACGCTAGTGGCAGGGGACATTTTTCCCATGCACCAGGGCCGTTTTTGCACAGTGGGTAAAAAGACCCCAGACACATGACCATGCAGTAAGAGAACTCTTACCGCATGGCCATGCAACGGGGAGCCCTTACCGCCATCCACTGAGGTGGTGATAAGGGTTCCTGCACTAACCTGACAGTAACTGGACAGCGCACTGCGATGCCTGATTACCGCCAGGTTACCTCCACGCAAGCCATTTCTGGGGGGGGGGGGGAGGTTTCCCTGGAAATGGCATACGTTAGGATAAGGAATACTGCCGGCAGCTGCGTTGGTTCAGTGGTAGTCCCAGAAGAGCAAGCAGTAAGCCCATGTTGGGCTTATCGCTCTGTAAAGGGCCCCTTATAATCCACTAAAGGCCTTTTTTTTTGTCTTTTTTTATAATTCATCTTAGTTTTGCCTCTGTAAGTTAGGGGGTCCTTTTACTAAGCTGTGGTAAAAAAGTGGTTTTAGAGTGCTCTTGCTTGGATTTTTCCAGCATGCTAAGCCCATTGTCATGAAATGATTAGCACCCACCTGGGGCTAACCCTGCAGCCACTTAGAGGGTCTATCCCCAGCTCATCCACCTGCTCCTGCCGCTTTGTGCTCTACACTAGCACCCTTCTCCCACCGAATGGGCCCCAATCGCCTCTGGGTGAGTCTCCTGCTCTCAAAGTGTGCCCCGATGATTTCTAGGTTGCTGGGACCACACTCCCAGTAGTCCCACAGTTCCTAGAAAGCAATCACAGACCCTACACACAAACCACCAGGATTCTTAGTCAGTCCAGACAAGCAGAGGTAATAAACTAAAAATGTTTATTGTCATAAAAAATTAGAACAATGAACAGAAAAGGTGCAGTCAGCAAACAGTAACAAAGTAACTGAATATGGATCAATTATAAAACTATCTAAACATTTGTTTACTATGTAAATAGTACCTGGGAGTTCAGTACATATAGCTATTCACAGGTTATCAAATATAACTGTTCACAGGGCCTCAGCAAAGAGGTCTTTCTCTCTTTTATTCCTGGCTAAGGCTGGGGGGAAAAAACAGTACATCCTAGATGAATTAAACTCCTGGGCCAATCAGAACCTCGAGCAACAAGTTTTCAAAAGTATACTGCATCTTACTTCCTGTCTGTATTAAACTAAAGAAAAAACGGTCATTTCTCTGTAACAGCTTTAAACATAAACATGCACCACCTGCTGGCCAAACTAGAGAAATGCACTTCAAGAAATAATCAATACAGTTTACAGGCTTAAGACCCACTGTTTTGTCACATCTTTTTTTACTGCAGCCATAAAATGGCTGATTTTCTAGTGCTTTGTATTAATAGCCATGTGCTAATGTTCAAACTAAATACACTTTTGGTCAAAGAACTGTTAAAGAAGGCACCTTACTTAAGGATTTCAACCTCTTATAAGTAAAAAACCGAAGCCTTAACTACCTTGAGGAGAGACAGATAGACTTTTCAAAAATGGGGTTTACTATCATAGTCTTCTGCCTGACTGAAAAAACAGTAGTGGGAAATAACAATTCAAATGGTATAGTAGTCTTCAACTTGGATTCAACGACATCCTGTATCATCAGTAGCTCAAATCCAGTACCCCGACAATAAGCCCCCTTGTTTCGCCTAGGGGCCCTTTTACACAGCTGCAGTAAGCCCAACGTGGGTTTACTGCTCGCTATTCCGGGACTATCATTTGCCCAAGATGTGCCATTTCTGGGGGGGGGGGGGGGGGGGGAATCTCAGAAATGGTTAGCATGGTGATAACCCTGCAGTAATCGGACATTGTCGCGCACTGCTCGGTTACTGCCGGGATACCATGGGAGCCCTTACAAGGGCTGCCCGCCATATGGGCATGCGGTAAGAGTTTTGGGGGCTTTTTATCGGCTGTGGTAAAAAGGACCCTGGTGCGCAGGAAAAACGGTCTCCGCTACTGCCACAGGGCCATTTTTCCTGCAGCTTGTAAAAAGACCCCTGAGTTACTTCAGGAGGAGAAACGTAATACTGACGCAGCAACTCTGTATTCTGCTTTTCCTCCTGAAGCAACAATGTGAAACAAGGGGGGCCCTTTGTCAGGGTACTGGATTTGAGCTACTGATGATACAGGATGTCTTTGAATGCAAGTTCAAGGCTACTATAGCGGTTGAACGGAAGTGACGCTTGTTTAAAGCTAACAGCAACTAATTTCAAAGGGGTTTCATCGTGGGCTCTATCCTATGGAAAAGAAACAGAGACTTTATATACAACTGAGATTAGAAGAAATCTTTACTTTTGTTTCGATTTGTATATTTTGCCGGACTAGTTTTTTCAGTAGTGTTTTTTTCTATCTATAAAAGGTCGTATAAGCATAAAGGGTGGGATAAGCATAAAGGAATCCTGTGCCGAAGGAATGGATCCTCAGGAGCTTAGTCAAGATCGGGAGGCGGGGCTGGTGGTTGGGAGGTGGGGATAGTGCTGAGCAGACTTATACGGTCTGTGCCAGAGCCGGTGGTTGGGAGGCAGGGCTGGTGATTGGGAGGTGAGGATAGTGCTGAGCAGACTTATACGGTCTGTGCCCTGAAGAGCACAGGTACAAATCAAAGTAGGATATACACAAAAAGCAGCAAATATGAGTTATCTTGTTGGGCAGACTGGTTGGACCGTGCAGGTCTTTTTCTGCCGTCATCTACTATGTTACTATGTTACTATGTTACATCGCCTTTCCATATTGGCAGAAGGTGGTGGCAAGGGCAGGAGCAAACAGGTTTTGTTCCTGTGTGTGGACCTGACGTTTCAATTGCTTACGAGCAGTTTTTTTTTGAAAAAGGTCTTTCTAAAGACCCACCTCGCAGATTAATATATAACGTGTCTCCCCACGGATGCATCAGCTGTTCACCCGTGTTTGAGACCGACTACACGTAACACCTCATTGCGCACATTTCAGTGCGTTCACCAGACGGTTTCCGTCGAGTGTGACTCCTGATGCAGGCCTAACGGCCGAAACACAACAGTTGTGTCGAGTCTTTTTTCATCAATAAACAAGTGTTTTTAAGATCCATCTCTCCAGGCTTTGTATCTTCATGGTCAAACATCCCACTTTCTCCTATACCTGTGGACCTGATAGGCCACTAAGTATGTGCCCATGGGCTCACAGAGATTGGAGGAATGGGGCTGAGATGTAAACTTGGTGGTTGAGGGTCTTTCGATCAGTTGAGTGTTGATCGGGGGCATAGGAGCCAACTTTTCAAAATTATTGGGGGGTGCTAAGCCCAGTGGAAATAACCCCTCCCTGGACACATGCAAGGAATTTTCTCAATATTGGGGGTGCTCAAGCACCCACAGAGTCAGCTCCTATGATCGGGGGGGGGGGGATGATGTTTGGGAATCTGTAGACAGTACTGCAGCCTCTTTAAGGTGTGGCTTGAGCATTAGACCATGGCTTTGAGGCCTAATGCTCCTGGGCTGCTGGAATAAAGCTTGCAAGGTGGCTTGCCAGCAGGTTATTCATCTACCATGGTAGTCAGCACCTGAAGTACTGTGATACCTTAGTTGGTGAGTTCCATGATAAGTCAACATGTGGGAAAAATCTTGCCTTTTACCACACTTATCTAGGTGGTATCCTGATGGTAGAAAAAGTTCAACACAGCTATCTAGGCTGCCAAAAACAGAAATGGGCAGACTAGATAGCCAAAGACTGGAAGATATATGTTGGTAAAGAAGTTTATTCAAGTATGAAGACTCGACACAACGTTGTGTTTCGGCCGTTAGGCCTGCATCAGGAGTCTTATTCGCTGAGTATTGCTGAAAGGTGATGAAGATGGATCTTCAGTGTAGCAAAATAGTCTTTAAAAACACCGTTGTTGAATTGAATGTGCTTATCCGTCTGAAGTAAACTCATACACTCGCCCTCCCACTTTTGTTGTTGTACTGTTGTTTACCGTGCGGCATTCTGAGTTCTCTGTCTTTTGGTGAATTTCTTCTCAGACTAGATAGCCAGCCAAGTCATTCACACTGCTCATGTTTGAATATTTTCCCTAAGGGATCAAGCTAATAATTCCCTAAGTCACTCAAATACCTTTCTTTGTGACATAAGGGGGGGGAAAAAAAGCAGGGAACAAAATACCCTCAGATTTATGGTCATTTACATAACTTGAGTTTTGCAGAAGGGACCTCAATGTAGTACACAATTCAATTTTCGGCAGACTAGATAGCCGTGTGGGACTCGGTCAACCATTATTCTACTGTTACCACCAATATTCAGACCATGGGAGATTTCGGGTTGTCTCCCACGGCCTGCGCTGAACTCGGATATTCAATGCTGGGCCGTTTCTGATGACCGGCATTGAATATCTGGGTTTTTGGGGGGCAGTTTGAAGATAACCGGCTACGTCGGTATTCGAACATAGCTGGTTATCTTTAAATCGGCCGAAGATTTATCAGAGTTTGAAGAGGCCAAATATGACCACCAAACAAAAAATTCTCAGATAGCCAGTTATATTGCATGATACAACCGGTTATCCACCAGCTGCTGTGAATATTCAGCGGAGGATAGCCAGTTATCCCCCGCTGAATATCAGTGGATAGCCAGTTAAGCGCTATTTAACCGGTCAGCATTCGTTCTGACCAGTTAAATAGCGTTAAATATCAGGCAGTCTGTCTCTAGTGGGCTCATAATCTAAAGGCTTCTTTTACAAAGCAGCATTACCGATTACCATCAGTAGCGCCACTTTGTAAAAGGAGCTGTAAGGGTTTTGTTGTTGTTTTGCTTTTTTGTACCTGGGGCAACATAGGGTTAAGTGACATGCCCAGGGTCACAATGGGAACTGAACTTTGCTTCCAAAGCAGTACGGGCCTCCATACAAGCAATTCTGTCTGAAATTCTTGAAGTCTAGATTTAACAAAAATAATATTTTAAATAAGTTTGGTCATATTTTAAGTTGTTGTTTTATTTTCCTCCCATTGTTTCTTTTTTGTTCCTCTGTGTAGCTCTGTCTGATTAATTCCTGATGCATTTTCTCCACTGCCCTCCTTCACTTCTGAGTTGTCCTGCATTTAATTCTATTCTGTTTCCCAGTTTTATCTCACTGTTAACCTTTGGGCTTTTTGAATCTGATTAAGTTGTTTGCATGCATCCACCAAATCTAATTACTGTACATTTGCAGGAAATGATTCAAGTATTATTTGTATATCAAAATTTTGCGGAGTACAAAGGCAAAAGATTTGCAGAGCTGAGCTGGAAATGGGTTGATATTAATTCTTCAGTTTTCGACATTTCAACAAATTTGAGGCCAGCTCATTAACCCAGTGACAGCAGCTGCTTCTCTGGCTGGCAAGTACGGGGGGGGGGGGGGGGGGGGGGGGGGGAGACTGAATAGACAGGCAATGTTTGCAACCATGATTCTGCACCATTAATCACTCGTGACCCCTCAAGATGAGACTTAAGGTGCACATATTCTGCTCCCCAGCTAAGGACCACCACTGCAATAGCTGGGCTGACTTGGGAGATGCAAATAAAAATAGTAGGGAAACCCAGGTAGTTAAGAATGAGGATGTATTGCACCATAGTCCAAAAAGCTGGAAGCCCAAAGAAGCAGAAGGAACTGACTCAAAATCAAAAGAGTAACAATGGAAGGGCTTATGTGACTCATTAAATATTCAACACCTTGATGAGCTCCTTGAGAGGAAGATATAAGGAACCACCAGGAACTCTTTAGATCAGATGTGACAAAACTTGGGTGCCTCAGGGTCCTTTTTACTAAGCCCTGTAAGCGTCTACGAGCGCCCAATGTGCGCCAAAATGGAGTTACTGCTCGACTACCACGTGGCTCTTGTGGTAATTTCATTTTTGGCGTGCTGAAAAAATATTTTTTGCGGATGCGTGTAGGTCATTTTTTATTTTTCATGTGAATAAATATTTTTTAGTATCCTCATTCATTCTCCTCACTTTTTGTTTTATATCTCACGGTTCCGTGAGGGTTTTTACCTCCTTTTTTGTTTTAGTGTAGGTCATTACCGCCCACATTCTTTACCGCTAGGTCAATGGCTGGCGGTAAGGTCTCGGACCCAAAATGGACGCGCGGCAATTTTGATTTTGCCACACGTCCGTTTTCAGCAAAAAAAAATAAAGAGGCCTTTATTTTCAGGCGCACTGAAAAATGGATTGGTGCGAACCCAAAATCCACGCCTACACTACCGCAAGCCATCAGTTTGTAAACATGAATGCCACAACTCTCTGGTTTTGCACTTTAAGATTCACAGGAATGCCACCGATGCAGAAGAATGTTTGTGAACTAAACCTTGTGGTGGTGGCTGAGTACTTATACCTTTAAGCATTTCCCCGGGCTCTCCTTGAAGCCTCTGAGTCCTTGAAAATGTTCGCAGTATGGGCAGAAATAGCTCCACAGCCAGGTGTGTGGCTGAAGGGAAGATTCCCGTTGAGGAGCCCTGAACTGCAGCAGCTTTGGCTTTCCAAATAATTAAACAAATGAAAGGTATTCCTTTGCACAAATAAAATTGTTGCCCTGCAATATTTTCTATTTTATACTTACTCATGTGCAAAATAATTGAGGAGCCGCTGCACAGTTCTGAGAGAAAAAAAAACATGGACCTTTTGAAGCAAAAGCAATTGTGTTATTTTCTTCTCCTTATTCCACTTCTTTCCCCAGCCTACGGCTAGGGTTACCATATGGCTCCAGAAAAAGGAGGACACATTGATCCAGTCCGGGTTTTGCTTCCATTGAAAGCAATGGAAGTAAAACCCAGACTGGCTCAATCTGTCCTCCTTGTTCTGGAGCCATATGTTAACCCTCCCCCCCCCCCCCCCCCAAACAAACTGATTTTCTCAGTTCATTCCTTTGCCTAGATTCTTCCCCTGGTTGTGCAATTTTGCAGAGAGTGGCCTAGTGGTTAGAGCACCGGAGGGAGGTCTTGCAATCCAGAGGTGGCCAGTTCAAATCCTGCTACTGCTCCTTGTGATCTTGGGAAAGAGAAATATCCAGAGTAGCTGAATGTAACTCACCTTGAGCTACTACTGAAAAAGGTGTGAGCAAAATCTAAATAAATAAATACCGGGCCATTAATTCCAGTGTACATAGGAGGAAGGAATGTGTTGGTAGTAGCCCTGAATTCATGGAAAGGGATATTGACTGAAGTGTGGTAAATGTTTGCATATGCCATGCTCTAATTGCAAAAGTTCAAATGCAGCAGCTGTGTGGTAACTGTGGGGGTGTGTCCAACATGCCCCCTGCAGTTATTACCATGCTTTAACAGTGCAGTTGTATAACAAGCACTAACAGGAGTAGAGGAGTAACCTATTGGTAAGTGTGGAACAAAAGTGGAGCACACAATCCAATGGTGGAACCAGAGAATACTTTATTACCAGCGTCAATAACATCTGCAAGATAATCCAACACAGCTGTTTCGGCACAAACAGTGCCTGCATCAGGGGTCAAATAAATTCTATAATAACAAAACAGATGTTTAAAAAAATAAATAAATAATTACACGCACAAAATGTATAAAACAAATATAGATGCAAAAATTATATAAAAAAACACCAGAGATACAAAATACATAATTATATCATGTACTTTAAAAGAACAATACCCTGTTTTCCCGAAAGTAAGACATCCCCCGAAAATAAGACCTAGTAGAGGTTTTCCTGAATTGGTAGATTTAAGGCCTCCCCCGAAAGTAAGACCTAGCAAACTTTTGTTTGAAAGCAGGGCTGCCGAGAGCCGGACAAGGCCGCACCCGGGCCGCCCCCCCACCCGAGGTCACCGGGCCCCCCCCCCCTCCACCCACCCTCCATCGCTCCCGGAACTAACCTTAAACGCCTCCTTTCACCTTCGCAGCAAGCAGCAGCAGGACAGACCTCTCCTTCCTTCCGTGCCCCGCTCTCGCGGACGTTACATTAGGCGAGAGCGGGACACGGAAGGAAAAAGTCCCTGCCCTGCTGCTGCTTGCTGCGAAGGTGAAAGGAGGCATTTAAGGTTAGTTCTGGGAGCGATGGAGGGCAGGCGGGCCAACCCCGATCCAACCCCGATGTTTCCCCGAAAAATAAGACAGCCCCTGAAAATAAGACCTAGCGCATTTTTGGGGGCAAAAATTAATATAAGACAGTGTCTTATTTTCGGGGAAACACGGTAATTAATCAGATAAATAAATAAATAATCTCTCAAAAACATTTAAAAATCTTTAGCATACAAATCAATAAGATCCCTTTTTACTGAGCCGCACAAGTGGCTGCTGGTGCGGTAATGCTATCGAATCTCATTCATTTTGAATGGGCTCCGTCGGCATTGCCGTGCGGCAGTTGATAACACGGCTTGATAAAACGGAGCCTAAATGAAGGAACTGTAAAACACCAGTAATTTCAAAAAGAATCAATATATGCGTGAACCTACAGTAGTCAGATTTGATATAATACGTGCCAATGTACCTCAGTGTAACTCACCTTGAGCTACTACTGAAAAGATGTGAGCAAAAATCCAAATAAATAAAAAAAATATAAGCAAAAGTTAAGATTACTTTAATATAAAAGTATGGTCATAAAAGATATAAAATTATCAGAATAGTTAAACACTTAGAACTTTTCAGCTATAACTGTACACAAAAAGGTTGACTAAATGCTGAGCTCATTCAAAATACAGCTACAATAAAACATCTTACAGCCTACCTCACAATGAAGTCAATGCTGGTTGCTTGAAAGAGTGAGCACTGGTCCAAAATCCTCAGTCCGCTGTTGGATCTAAGGTCTGTCAGATCAGTGTAGATACAAATCGGACTTTAAAAGAAACCAACAACGGTACATCAGAACAGAAGAGAAACCAGAAAGAGGAAAAAGGCAGGAGGAAAGCAGAAGGAAAAGGAGGGAGAAAGAGAAAAGGAAAAAGGTGAGGACAGAAAGGGAAAAAAAAGGGCAAAAAGGGAGGGGATGGAGAGGGGGAGGGGACATAATGGGAAGGGGGTAGTAAGCAAGAAGGAAAAAAGAAAGGGATAAAAGGGGAAGAAGGAATGACAGTGTGGGTAGAGAGATAGAGAGGACAACAGTGGCACAGGAAAAAGAAGAGACTGGAAAAAAGGGGGAGTGGCAGAATCTGAATAAAAGTGTAAAGAACATAAAAACCGGTGTGCAAAGGAACAATTCTGCTATGTATGTCAATAAGATATGAAACGTGGGATTAGAAATAAACCACTACAAAATGTACAGGCAACTTTTGTGCATCCACTCATACTGTGCTAGTAAAAAGTATATCTCAAATAATGTAACAAAATGTGCGACCCAAAACCTAGGACAATTACAAATTAGCTCTCAGTGTATGAATAAGGCAAATGGGAATATTTACAGTGCTGCACCTGCAACAGGAAGCACCTTCGAAAGCAGAAATAAAGAGACTGGCGCAAAATCGAACAAGCATTTTAAAGGAAAGAGGGGTGCCGAGGCCAGTGGCGACACTGGTGCACAAAAATAATCCATAAGTCTCAATTCTTAAGGAGGACTTCTAGTAGACCTGATACACAGTTCCAACAGCCGCAGTCACCTTCAATCTTAAGCACATACAAGCCACCTGAAAGTGTGTGGCAAATAGTCCCCTTTAAGCAGTAGGCTATCAGCACATACCAGGATTCAATACAGGCTCACAGTCAGCTCCAGTCTGGGCTCTTTATCCAGTGCACACTAAGCAGTAGTTCAATTCCAAATAGAAGCGGTTCATTCAATTCATCATCTCAGTTAAATCACAAAGCAGCAGTTTCTACCTTCTACTCTCTTTACCTTCAGGAGAGTTCAATACTTTAGGGACTCCTCATAACCAAGGGATTTCATCCTGCATCAGCTTCACTGGTAAATTCAATACTTTAGGGACCTCCCTTACCCAAGGATTTTCAGCCTGCAAATACTTTTAGGACTTCCTCACACCCAAGGGATTTCAGCCTGCTTCAGTACTTTAGGGACCTCTCTTACCCAAGGGTTTTCAGCCTGCAACTGCTTCTGTCCCCTGGGACTCCTTCCCACCTGCCTAATCAATCCCTGGCTTCTGCTACCACAACCAATCATTCTTCCATTAGCTTCCCCCACACCCATACTAGCTGAGTTAAGCATTAGACTATTGATGAGCTCCTGCACACAGGGTTTCCTAACTCTCTTTCCCCCTAGTGGTAGTACAATCTACACATGCTGCCAGCTTACACCCATATCTTCCCCTATTGCAGCTAGGAGTCCAGACCAGGTTCCTCATCTCACCCCCTGGCTCCTTGCCTGCAATGCCTTCTGGGACTTGTATTTCAGACTGAAACTGCCTTAACCCAACTATCCTAGATGTGACTTTATCACTATATATATATATACATATACATACACATACATACATACAGTGCACTCCATTTAAGTGCACATCGGATAAGCGCATGCTCTGTTTAACTGCATGCCATACTTTGGGCCTGTTTATGGTGTCATCAATTTCTGTGGGGACAAACTTCGATTTAGCGCACCACTTATAAGTGCAAGATTCGCTTACATGCATGGTTTAAGACTGCTCCTCTGCAGGGAAGACTCCGCATAGGTCAGCGCACGGAATATGGAAGCCGATTGGCGCGTGACAACCAACGAGATTTCAAATTTACCACCCCTTTAGCTGCCACAGGGTGAATAAGCGAAAGAATGTTGTTAGAGTGTACACTGGGGTCATCATCATCACGGTGGAACTGTAAGACCTTAACACTGGATGAACGAATAGAAGTTCTTAAAAAATTAGAAAACAAACAAAGTCAAGCATCTATTGAAGGATATGGTGTCAATCCCAGTCAAATTTCACGTGTCTTGAAGCAGAAAGACCAGCTTCTGGAAGACTGGCAAAACAATACAAATCCACAACGGAAACGAAAACGGGCGGGAAAAGCTGAGGAGGTAGAAGATGCTCTTCTTCGGTGGTTTTCTCGAGTCAGGAGCAGACAGTTTCCTGTCAGTGGTCCACTGCTTATGGAGAAAGCCAACCAGCTAGCTGAAAGTCTTGGACTAACTGAATTCAAAGCCACTGCTGGGTGGTTGGAAAGATGGAAGGAGAGGAACAACATATAGTGAGAAACAAGACGCTGATGACTTTGGTGCTGAAAATTGGGTTGTTACGGTAGTCTTCCTACCATCTTGAATGAGTTTGCAGCTCATGACATTTTCAATGCTGACAAAAACGGTCTCTACTGGTGAGTGATTCCTGATGGAACACTTGCATTCAAACATGTCGAAACTACTGGAGGTAAAATGTCGAAGGACCGACTGACAATCCTCCTTTGCTGTAATATGGATGAGAGTGAGAAGTTGGAACCCCTCGTCATTGGAAACAGCAAACAGCCCCGTTGCTTCAAGAAAGTTAAGCGGCTTCCCGTGTCATACGAGACTAACGCAAATTCATGGAGGACTGGGGAAATTTGGAAGCAGTGGCTAAAGAAGTTAGACACTAGAATGCGGGCACAAAAGCATCAGATTTTGTTGCTTTGTGATATTTGTGCTGCACACAGGGATGATGTCAGGCTGTCTAACATCAAGGTGGTCTTCCTGCCACCAAACACTACCTCTCTAATCCAACCTATGGATCAGGACATAATAGCCAATTTCAAACAACATTATCGGGCTCTTGTGCTACGTCGTCTGATGAGCGTTATGGATGATCATAGTGGAAAGGATAAACGTGCTGTTGAACTGGCTCGTAATCTATCACTGTTGGATTCCCTACATATGCAGAAAGAAGCCTGGAATCATGTTACACAGGCAACCACTGTGAACTGCTACAAGTGGGCAAGCTTTTATTAAGCATGTGGAGAGGGACGAAACAGATGCAGCTATTGCAAACGCATCAGATGAACAGGTTATTGACATCCCAGCCGGTGTTACTGAAGAGGAGTTCCATCGCTACGTAGCTGTTGATTATGATCTACAAACAACTGAAGACAGCACTGATTTTGAGATATGCGCCTACACGCAGGCAACAACGGCTAATGATGGAACATATGATGAAGTGAGCAGCGAGGCACATGCTGACGAAATTCAACAACCTCCTCCTGTCACTTTTGCAAGAGCGCCGGAGAGTCTCAACACCGTGCGGGCCTATCTGGAGGCCACTGGATGTCAGTGCTATGACAGTTTTTACCGTCTGGCAGACGTAGTCTATGGAACTCACAGACCCAATAGTGTACAGAGGACTATAACTGATTACTTCAAGTAAGTCTAACGCCAGTTAACGGATACTGTATACTGTACGTATAATAATAAACAGTACTGTATATATGTTTATCAGATGTCAAGCTTCTTTGGGTCACAACGGTTAAGTGCACGCTCCGGTTAACTGCATGCATTTCTTTGGTCCCAGACCCTTGCACTTAAGCAGACTGCACTGTGTATATACAGGGCTTTTTTTGAGGGGGTACTTGGGGGTACTGAGTACCGGCACCTTTTCCATTGTCTGCTAAAATTGACCCAGAGACCCTAAATTTTAATGAAAGAGTTCAGGCTCTACACACCAATTCTGCCTTATCATAGGTTTTGTGATTGGTTGCAGGAGGCCTGGCTATTGTGGGGTAGGTCCCACAGTGATTACCTCACCCCTGAAAGGTGACTTTGCATTTGAGTACTGGCACGTTTTTTGCTAGAAAAAACACAGTGTGTGTGTGTGTGTGTGTGTGTGTGTGTGTGTGTGTGTGTGTGTGTGTGTGTGTGTGTGTGTCATATTGTCTTTATTGAAACTTGCAACAAGACAAACCAAGCATACAAACAAGCGATAAAACAAGCAATAAAACCCGCTAACTAATACATAAATAAAACCTTACTGGCCAATACCCCCGCCCCTCAACAAACCCTCCCACTCAGGGAGGCTGAAACGAAAAACCCCTCCAATGCCTTGCCCACTGTAGTCCAGAACAATGCTCCTTCTCCCTCACTGCCAGCTGCTGGACAAAATGTACCACATCCCCTGCCACCTCCTGTACAGACAGCCACTTCCGATATAATGAAGCTTGGCAGCGTGCCTGCCACAGGAAGTAACAAAGGGCTGCAGCGATGATATACAGTGTCTCCCTACACCACCCCTTTCCTTTTGGAAACCCTCCATAGGCCCATTCTGCATAAGATAGCTGGTGGAAGAAAGGAATCCCTAATTGGCGGGCTACTGCCTGACAGACTTGTTGATTGAACGGGCACTTGAGGAGGAAGTGGTCCATTGTTTCATCCTCCGTCACGCACTCCCCCTCGGGCACTTACGATCATTGCTGTTTCTATTTTTCATGTTAGCTCGAACATAAAGCCGGCTGTGGAAAGTCAGCCAGGCCATGTCCGCAATCTTCCGGGGGAGGCGTGATGAATTGAGGAAAGCCAGACCTTCCTCCTGTAGTGGACCTGGGCAGTCCCTCAAGGCTAGACGTGTTGAAAAGTGTGTCTGAATAATGCGGTGTTGTAGCTGCCTCCTGTCCTCCTTCTGGATTTCCTGTACTGTGATACCCCATCTCTTCACCAATCTCAACAGAGGTGAGATGTACTGTGGCAAGTATCCCGCCTTCCCTCGCAGGGGCATTGCCTGACCTCCCCTCACCCAATCCCTCAAGTACCGCTGAAGCCAGGAGGCCATGCAGTCTGCCCAAGCCGGCCTCCCTTCCCGCAAGACCCCTCCCAGATTTTGTTGGAAAAAGAAACAACTAAAATGTACCACAGGGTTGACCATTCCCAACCCCCCCTCCCTTTTGGGCAAATAGGTCACCTCCCTCCGGATAATATTCATCCTGTTCCCCCATAGCTGTTGGAAAAACAAGCTGTATACTCTGGCATGTAACGATATAGGCAGTAAACAGACCTTGGATATGAACAGGAGAAGGGGTATCAGATAGGTCTTAATGACATGCAGTTTTTCCACAAACCGCAACTTATATGATTTCCACTGGGCCACCCTTTCCTCAACTCTCCCCAGCCCCTTCTCCCAGTTGATCGTATCATAGTCCTGTCTGCCTACCCAGAGACCCAGGATCCGTACTTCATCCCTTGCTACTGGGTACTGACTGGGAAGTTTGAAAGCTGGTCTGCCCTGTCCTACCCAAATTGCGGAGCTCTTATCCTGGTTTATCTGGGCCCCCGCAGCCTGTGTGTATTCTGCCATCCAGGTCTGAACTCGCTCGGCTTCCTCCTTGCTACTGATTACTACTGTGACATCATCTGCGTAGGCGACACATCGCCATGTGTGTGAACCCAAAGAGATGCCCTCTAGTTGACCGCTAAACCCTCCACTCAACCTTCTGAGGAAAGGATCTAAGGAAAGGACGTACAGCAAGGGGCTGAGGGGACACCCCTGCCGTACCCCTGACCTCACTGCAAAGCTCTTGCCCACCCAACCATTTATTAGAGTGCTACTCCTTGCATTGCGATACAAAGTCTGGATCCACCCTATAAACTGGTCGGGTATCCCATAGCACCGAAGCACTAGCCATAGGTACTCCTGGGACACCCTGTCAAAAGCCTTAGACTGATCAAGGGTCAGCAAATACTTTCCCTTTGTCCCACCTTGACTCCTTTCCACTATTTCACGGATGGTACAAACTGCTTCCACTGCCCCTTTCCCCTTCACCGAGCAAAACTGTGCTGAGGACAAGAGACCACCCACTGCCCCAGCCAGGCGGTTGTAAATAATCCTGGCCATTATTTTCCTATCTACATTCAGAAGACTTATGGGTCTCCAGTTCTCGATAAGTTCCAGATTTCCCTTCTTTGCGAGGAGAACCAAAATAGAACACTGCTGTGAAGGGGCCAAACGCCCGTTCTGCAAACAATTATTAAAAATTGCAGCTAACACTGGAATCAGGACCACACGGAATTTTTTGTAGAACTCTGGGGTCAGCCCATCGGGACCCGGAGTTGTACGTGCTGATAGCGTATCAATAGCATCATCTACCTCTCCTGTGGTAATGGGCATAAGCAGTTGTTCCATCTCCCCCTCCGAAACCTTTTCCAAGCCTGGGGCACTCTGCACGTATGATAGCATGAAGTTAGAAACCAAGCTCTCTTTCCCCCACAATTGGGTGTAAAACCGAATGACCCTGGCCTCGATTGAACGTTGGTTCGTCAATCGCTGCCCTGCTTCATCTCTCATAGCATAAATGACCTTGTGTCCTACTGCTACCTTGCAATTCTGGAAAGGATCCGGGGAATACCGATGCCCATATTCCCTTTCCAGAAGCAAAGCAGCGTATCGATCATATTGCAACAGCCTCAACTGGGCCTGCAAGCTTCTATCTCTCCCTTCTCTAGATGGTTGGAGACCGCGTGGTCCAATTGCTTACGAAGACGACAGCACTGTGCCTGTAACCCCAGACTCTGCTTCCTGGCTAGGGACCGGAAAAGGGCCTTGACTCGCCCCTTTACCATGTCCCACCAGGCTCCCTTATCATCCATCACCTCCCATAGTGTTTCTTGGTCTGCTAAAAAACCCTCAAATATTTGTCTGTTTTCCTCTACTTCTAATAACTTTGCACTCAGTTTCCAAAATCCTGGGCCTTTCTGCGCCCCTTCGCATATTGTTAAGACTGTGGAAACTAAGGCATGATCTGAATATTCCGTCCATCTATTCGGCTGCCCCTGAAACTTAGCCAACCCGCCTACAAAGAGCCAGTCAATACGGCTCTCCGTGTCTCCCCTTCTAAAAGTGAACCCCTTCCCTCCCGCCACCTCCAGTCTTGCCTGTTTTACAATTGCTGCCAGCTGGAGGCTGTCATAACCCACCTGACGCCTGGACCCCTTTCTATCTGCTTGCTGTAAGACCATATTAAAGTCTCCTCCAAATACCACCAATTTGCTTGTATATAAATACGGTTTCACCCGGAGCAACAGCTGCTTGCGTTCCCAACTAATCTGGGGCCCATAAAAGTTAATGATTCGCACTGCTACCCCTCTAATGAAAACGTCTAAGACAACACACCTCCCTATCTCCACCTCTATTTCCCTCGTAATCTCCACTTCTCGGGTGGCAAAAAGAATAGCCACCCCTGCGCATCTTTCTTTGGCCAGAGACCAGAATGAGGGCCCCCCTTTCCAATCTCTCTTGGCCCGGTGCAGGAGCTGCAAAGAATCCAAATGAGTCTCCTGCAACAGGATGCAGTCTACCTTGCACTGGGTCAAATCGCTAAAGGCGACAAATCTAGTTCTCTCTGCCTTTATGCTGGCTACATTCAGAGTTGCAAAGATTAAGGACAAGGCAGCCATGGTTTATTTCTTAAATTTCTTACCCCTCCTCATCTCTTCACCGCAATCCCTCTTCACAGATATTCCTGCCCCCATCATTTCTTCAGGATCCTCTATAATTTCTTCTAATTCCAAATCCTCCCACTCTGAGTCATCTTCCCCGGCTTTCTTTCTACCCTTTTTTTTTCTTGGTTTCCTCTGGACCAGCCCTTTCCCCTTTCATCCCTTCCTTACCCTCCTCTATTTCCTGCATGAGGCCCTTCGTTAAACTAGTAGGATGTGATGTTAGATTTGGGGGTAACACTGCTGGCTCCTCTCTGTTAAGTCTTTCAGATGATTCATTCCTTGCTCCCCTCCCCTCCCTCCTCTTCTCCTCCAAAACCTCCCTTTGGGGTGGATTCATCTCAAGATCACCCTCTCCTTCACCTGAAACCTGAAACACTGCATATCGATTACTCTGGCTCTTCTCCAGAATATCTGTTCTCCCCGCTCGGGCTAGCCCCCTCCCCTCCTTCCTCCGACCCCCCTTCCCTCCATGTTTCCCTACCAGGGTCCATGCTTCCCCTTCTTCTCCCCCCTTCTCCCCACCTCCTTCTTCCATCCTTTCACAAATACCCCTTCTTTGAATGTGATCCAAACCTGATGCCCTTTTCTCCCCCTTTCCCTTTCCCTTAGTGCCTGCCTCTGTATGAATAGTGGTATTTGATTTATCCATTAATCCCTTTAATGCTTCCCGCTTCTGTCCTTGTATCCTTGTAGTTTCTGCTTGTGCCCCTTCCTCCCCCCTCCTCTCTTCCTCTACCTGATTGTGCGATGCTTGTGGGCACTTGCTAAAAGGGTGCCCCAAGCCTCCACACAGGTTACAGCGTATGGTAGTGCAGTCGCTGGTGTCATGATCTGTACTACCACATCGCGAGCACTTTAACACTGTACATGACATGCTTAAGTGACGGAAAGATCCGCACCTGTAGCACTGTCTGGGTTGTCCTGCATAAAAGCATTGAATTCGATCCCTTCCAATGTATGCGGCTGAAGGTATATGTTGGGTGACATAGCCTGCCTGTTTTAATTTTACAAGGGCACTCCACCCCCCCGCCCACACACGACTCTGGTCTGGTATTTTGCTTAATGGGGTCCTAATTTCGGCATACCGTCCCAACCAGTATGACAGGTCTGCAGCCATAAGAGATTCATTACGTACCAAAATGGTAATCTGGACTGCGTCCTGTCTACTGATGGGGACAGCCTTAAAATCCACCCATCTACCCTGATGCTGCACCTCTGTGTACTTTTCCCAAAACAGGTCCAAACCTCGCCCTGTTAAGAAACTAATATCATATTCAGGGATTCCCACAGGGTGTATGCATGCATACAAATCTTCAGGGATAAAGCCAAGGGAGAATACCATTCTTAAAACAACCTCTCTAGGTGGTGCTACCCCTGTGCCCACCCAACGCAGCTGGACAACATTTCGACGTTTTGGGGTAACACCGCTCCCGGGACCCCGCAACGGACCAGAAAATGGATTTCCCCTTGTCTCCATGTCTGACTCCTGCCTCCCCTCCTCCTTCCCTGTCTCTGCCCCTCCTCCCCGTACTACTGCTGCAAAGGATAAAGGGGCTGATACCAGTATGCTCCCCCCTTCCCCACTCCCTTCCTGCCTTCCTCCCCTCCCCCTCTCTTCCCCTCCCTCCTCTCCCATGTCTACTAACCCCACTATGTTCAGTTCACTTGTGCTGTTTCTGTCTCTTCCCCCTCTGCAATATTCTACTTCCAGTCCTTTGCCAGTTGCTGCTGTTCCCAACCAGCACTCGTTCCCTTGCTCTGCAACTGTCCCACTCAGACCAGGTCTGGGATCTGTCTCCTCTTGTAGCTGACACTCTCCTCCATGCACTTTCTCTGTTTCTGACACTGTCATACTCAGTCTGAGTCTTGGCTCCGCCTCCTGGTGCAGCTGACACTCTCCTTCATGTACTCTCTCTGTATCTGGCACTGTCTTACTCAGTCTGGGTCTTGGCTCTGCCTCCTGGTGCAGCTGACACTCTCCTCCATGCTCTGTCTTACTGGGTCTGGGACTTGGCTCCGCCCCCTGGTGCAACTGACACTCTCCTTCATGTACTCTCTCTGTATCTGGCAATGTCTTACTCAGTCTGGGTCTTGGCTCCACCTCCTGGTGCAGCTGACACTCTCCTCCATGCCCTGTCTCACTCGATCTGGGTCTTGGCTCCGCCTCCTGGTGCAGCTGACACTCTCCACAATTCTCTCTCTCCTTTCTGGGACTCCTGCTTTGATGGGCATGAGTTTCTGAGAAGCTCCCTTCTGCTCTTTCTTCTTGTTTCTGAGTGGCAGAATCTATTGGGAGCCCCTGCCTGTCACTGAGCTTCCCCCATGATGTCATCAGCACTTCTGATTGAGATTGGATGGCAGCTCTTGGACAGCCCTGCTCAGAGGTCTGCCCTATCAATTCTGTCCATGAGTGACTGTGGTGTTCCCACGATGTTCCCGCCCTCTGTCCACCATATTTGCTCTCAGCTTCTTCCATCTCTTGTAGTACTCCACTACTCCATTCCTGTACTTTCCCATCCTCTTTAGTCTCTGTCTCCATCTGCAAAACCCCTTGTTTTTGCTCTACTTTCCCTCCCGTTGTTCCTGGTAACTTCTGTACTTGCTCAGTGTGTAGTGATTCTTCTCCTACCTCAGCATTCAAACTGTTCTGATTCTCCTCAGCATTCAAACTGTTCTGATTCTCCAGGCTGTCTTTCTTCTCTGTCTCTCCCAGCAAACCTGAGCTCTTCTCTGTGGGTTCGGCTATGCCCTGCCAGCTCTCTAAGTATAAGGGACGTTTTTGAATTTTTTTCAGTTTCATAGCTCTTTTGTGTTCCAAACTTGCCAGGCTCTCTTGCTGCATGCAGTGCTGGAGCCCCTCCTTATCCACAGTACCTGCCACAACTGGACTAGGAGCCTCTGTTCTACAAGGCTGGTAAGTGGATGGAGCACCTAGCTCTTGGGAATCCTGTAGGAAATAAAATACTGGTGATAACTGGGAATTATTTGTGTCAGTCTTGTCTTTCCCTCCTTCTGGCTGCTGCTGTTTCTCTTCCCCTGCTGTCCCTTCCAGCATAGCCTCTGGGGTGTCTGGAACCACGGAGTCCTGTGTGTCTCTGGGTTCTGCTTCCTGCTGGATCTGGGACTGCGTCTGGGTCTGCTGCATGCGTTCCCTGTTCAGGAAAACCTCACGAAGGGGATTATCTCTGCAGTTCTTTAGTTTTTGCAGCTGCCTTTGTTTTGCTGTAAGCCGCTTCTGGAGTGCTTCAACTCCCTTAACATACTTGTCTCGTGGGCCAGTGGAAGCCAGGTTACACATAGTTTTTGCTAGCTTCAGCCGCTTCCTCAGTACCTCTATTTCACCTTCTACTCGATTCATTTTCTTCACTGATCTAATTACCTCTTCAGGAGTCATATGCTGGGCCTCTTTCTTCTGCCAGGCCCTAGGCCTGGATTCCTTCTCCTCCTCTTCTTCCTCACTAACGTCCTCTTCAGACTCTCCGCTATTCTCTTCCACCACCTCTCCTCTGATACTGGATGCAGAGAACCCTGCTCTGGAACCCGGGCCCTGCCTTCTTGCCCCCTGTTCTTCACCCAGCTTAGGAATGTTATGGCCAGGACTTACAGTCAGGGTGAGCTGGCTCCTCAGCAAGCGCTGCTGGGCTCTGGTCCTTCCTCCGTCCACAGGCCTGGGCTCTCCTGGTTCTCCTGGTTGCATGCTTGGGGCTTGGGTGGAGGAAGCCTCCCCTTCATAGTGTTTCTCAGCTCCAAGTGTGCTAGGCCTTTCAGCCTGGGGCCCTCCTGCAGGGGGGCCCCCTCCCCTCTGCATTGTTCAGCAGCCACAGGGTACAGCAGCTCTCCTTTCAGCACCTCTTCACCACAGGTCTGTACTCTGTGTGTGTGTGTGTGTGTGTGTGTGTGTGTGTGTGTGTGTGTGTGAAAGAGAGAAACAAGCATCATGATGTTGTCCTGTCACTCAAAATGAAGTATGAATCACCCTTATATGATGAAATATGGAGCTATCCAAAAAAAAGGGGATGCATTCTATTTCAAATTCTATTCAATTCTGCACTGATGGCGCACTAATGATCTGCCTGTTGATTCTGCCACTGACGCTGCTAATAAAGTATTGTTTGGTTCCATCATTATTAGTTGCTCTTTTCTTTTTTTCAAATTCAGTTCCAAACGGAATAGCAAAGTTCTTGAAAATGTTGAATATTCATTCTCACAAACTCCAATGTATATCCTTGACTTTTACAAACATATTTCACTTCTGTAGAAAATGCTTTAAAACACTCCAAAAGTAGCAATCCTTCATCAAATTATTTTCGTACTTTGCAACGCATGGACGCCTCCGCCAACATGCGGCATGTTTTGCAAATTGCTGCCTCAGGACATGGTCCGCCAAAACTTATGCTTGGAATCGCACGTACTGCATCACTGCCTGCCTCAGCGATATTCAGTGGGAGATAGCCAGCTATCTCCGGCTGAATATTGCTGGATAGCTGGCTAAGAGCCTTTTAACCAGCCAGGAGCTGTTCCTGAAAGTTAAATAGTTTTAAATATTGGAGGGAAGGTCTTTATATCTTTTAAAAATGCTTTGTATTCTACTGACCAAATCTCATCTACTGATAACCCCTATTTTGACACAGCTAAAATTACACCAGCTGTAAAATCCCTCACACAGACTACTGTCTGTTCCGATGAGATTAGTCTCAGCCAGGCCACTTAACCAGCCAGACACTCAAGGCAATGCCTTTTCCAATTGTCCTCCCTGTGTACATTTAGAATTCAGCAGGCATTTATGGTTTATTGTATAGCAACTTACGCACAATTCTAAGACCAATATACGTGACCTCACTAGTAACTTAACTACACAGTTCTCTCTGTGCTGACCTGGTGCAATCTACTTACAATACAAGGATTGTCTGGTCTGTTGCCATGGTAGCCCATCAGGGTCCATAGCTCTTACCAAAGTCAAGCCCAGAATGAAATTTAAAACCTGCACCCAATATTCTATAACACTACGTGCAGCTTTTTGGAACGCTCATGCCGTGCACATGTTCCCTTCCATGGCCACGCCCCTTCTGGGTTGCACGCTATGGGATTTAGGTACCCAGCGTTATAGAATAATGTGCAGCCAGACGCACACACAAACTCTTAATTGGTGCTAATTAACATCAATAATTGGTTGTTAGCATCCAACTAATGATGGTTTGCAGCTCATTAGCCAATTACATTGCATGCGGAAGCGCATCCATATGTAGAATCCAGGGGAATGAGGGAAACTATTATGCATACGTGAAACTATTGCACATGCTCAAACCATTGCATATGTGTGCATAACCCCTAATTCTATAAAAGTCACCAAAAATTGCGTGCACGAATTTGGACACATGCCCAATTTGCATGTGCAATGTAACTGAATAATAAGTCACTTAACGCCAATAACTGGCTTTTTAACAAGCAATTATTGGTGCTAATTGAAATCAATTAATATGTACACATATCAATTTAGGCACGTGATCTGCGCATACATTTTATGCATCGCCTGGAAAAAGGAGCATAGAAATGGGAGGGTCAGGGGCATTTCAGGGCAGAGCATGAGTGTGGACTCAAATTGACATGCCTAAATTTACGCATGACCCCCGGGACTTAAGCGCTATTCTATAAACCACATCTAACTTTAGGTGTGACTTATGGAATAGCACTTAAGCAGGTTGTTTTCCACAATGATTCTTTAGGTGTGATTTTTTTTAGGTGTGATTTATGTAATTCATCCCATAGTGTGCAATCTTTCAGAAAGAGTGCACGGTCTTTGCACATAGGGGAGAATTCTATATATGGTGCCTAAAACATCCATGCAGAAAACATTACCGTCTAAGCATATTTTAGAAACAGCACTTAGATTTAGGCGTGGTATATAGAATATGCTTAGTTGACACTCTAGTGCCTAAATCAGTGAGCCTCCATTTACACCAACGAAGAGACGGCATAAATCCTGGCACATAGATTTATTCGCAGACGTCCATATTCTATAACAGTGTGCATAAATTTTGAAGCACCAATGAAACTCCCATTTCCCCACCCATAACCATGCCCCCTTTTGCCTGCGCACATTAAAATGTTGGCGCTGTGCATTACAGAATACAATTAGCGATTTGCATGTGTAAATTCTAATTATTGTCAATGAATGTTCGTTATGGCTTGTTAAGTGTTGTTAGCAATGCTGATTGGCTTGTTAAGCCAATTAAGTTTACGTTCGCTGTTATAGAATACGTTTGCATTTTGGCGCAGAATGCTAGGCGCACGATATAGAATCCGGGGATAGTGCATCATCTTTCAAATGAGCGCACACTCAATAACTGCTCCCATGACGAAAACATGGCCAACCGAAAATGAATAAAATGAACATTCCCAGAAACGACATGGAAAATGATACGAAAGACACATTTGCTGGCTGCCCATCCCTAGTCTTTATCCCCTACCATCCCTGCAATCCAAGTCGACATATGTTACTTCTTCCAGTGTCAATCTGATGCCATCTAGGGCTATTGTGATTACATTGGGCTATATCAAAGTTGATATGATTGACAGCCCTATGATAAGAGGGACTATTATTGATACAAATGTTCCTTGTCAACTGCAATCAACAATGTTTATTTCTTGTCATATCTAGGGCATGATTTATTCTCAGAATTAACCACTCTAGCGTCATTGTGCATCATGGCTTAACCATACTGCTTTCATGGGAAAGAAAGCTACTATTTTAGAAAGACCTGACCTGGGCAGACATTTTCTCATGTCCTTTGCTCTGAATATTAGAAGAAAATGCTGTAACATTTTCTTCTATATTCATATGCATTTTTTTCAGAATACAAATTAAGGTAATTAAGTAACTACAGTCATTATTTCATTCACATGTAATTGCATGCCTGCTATATTATCTTTCCATTTGAAAGGCTGTGTAGGTGTATCTAAATTTTCTGTCATACCAACTAGACATAATAGGTCAGAGAGGATGTAGAGATAGGGACATAGTGGTATTACTGTAATGCTATTTTCTTCCACGCCTCTAGAGTTCCAGTAAGTGAAATCAAGGGCTTCTTTTATTAAGTGGCGGTAAGCCCAACGCGGGCTTACCGCTCGCTATTTAGGAAGTACCGCCGGGCTACCGCAGCAGCCCGGCGGTACTTCCTACCCCTACTATACCATCATTTCCGGCGCTATGCAAATTTGTAGCGTCGGATACTACCCGGCAATAATCGGGCAGTGCCGTGCGCTGCCTGGTTACCGCCAGGTTAGCACGGGAGCCCTTACTGCCACCTCAGTGGGTGGCAGTAAGGGTTCCCCCCTGAAATGGCCAAGCGGCAAGTGCTCTACTTGCTGACCAGCCATTTCCTGCAGGAAAGCGAGACTGGCCCTTTTACCAGCTGTGGTAAAAGGGGGCCTAGGCATGTGTGTAAAACATATGCCAATGCAGGCCCCCTTTTGCCGCAGCTTGGTAATTTGTTAAAATATGCTAGGTAAGCATATTGAAAACTGGCCGTATACCATTGCAACTTTACACTATCCATAACATAGAAAGCAAGACACCATGAGAGAGAGTGTTCATGTTTCTATTAGCATTCACATCACAGGCAGAGAATTATTTCTGTTTGGAACAGTGTGCTGTTTCCCCAGTGCACTGCTCAAACATGAGTACCAGTCCACCACGCATTGAAAATATACCCTGGAGTGCCAATGAGTTCTGCATTATACATCATCTGTAGGGAATCCTTACTCAGTGTCAGGGGGTTAATGATACACCATTTAGGCAAGATTTTTGGTGTGTGAATGTAGACCACAAGTGTAATATTCAGAGTGGATTATGGGCCTGGGTCACCTTCTCTACAGTGCACTGCACCGAACATTAGGCTATTCCAGTAACCTGTTAAGAAGTGTTAGGAATGCCCAGATCCTACCCTTAGCATGCCCCTGACATGCCCCCTTGTGATTTGAACACACTTCTGACAGACTTCATAGAAAAATGTCTAACAACTGGTTTTGCACACAAAGAAAATGGGACAATGTTTTAAGTAACAACTGGTTTTGAAAATGCCAATTTGGATCTTTTTTTGTGAGAAAAACATCCAAACGCTGATTTATGCCACTTTTTAGACATTTTTCTCTTTTGAAAATGGGCCCCATATTCATTATACATAGCATCCCAATGATATAAACTTCTGTTGCAAAATTTACGCTTATCATGCAAATTTGCTTATGCAGGGGTCATATATTCAAGGTGATTTAACCAGCCAGAAATGGATCCTGCCAGTTAAATCGACTGTTCAGGGCTAACCACTAATTTTCAGCGGCACTTAACTGGTTAATGGTGCTGAAAATAACTGGTTAGCGCAGAACTGAAAATGAGTTATTTTGGGGGCATTCAGGAGGGGGTGGATTTGACACTTGGCTGGTTAAGTGCTGATATTTAGCACTTAACCGACTAGCCAGCTTATTTTCGAAGGAGATCGCCGGCCATCTTCTGACACAAATCGAGAGATGGCCGGCGATCTCCTGAACCCGTCCAAATTGGTATAATTGAAAGCCAATTTTGGCCGGCGCCAACTGCGTTCCGTCGCAGAGCCGGCCAAACTTCAAGGGGGCGTTTTGGCAGGGTAGCGAAGGCGGGACGGGGCGTGGTTACGAGATGGTTGGCTTCACCCGATAATGGAAAAAAGATGGCCGGCTTCACTTGGTCCATTTATTTTCAGGACCAAGTCTCAAAAAAGTGCCCCAATTGACCAGATGACCACCGGAGGGAATCGGGGATCACCTCCCCTTACTCCCCCAGTGGTCACCAACCCCCTCCCACCCTAAAAAAAATTAAAAAAAAAAATTTTCCCAGCCTGTATGCCAGCCTGAAATGTCATACCCAGCTCCTTGACAGCAGTATGCAGGTCCCTGGAGCAGTATTTAGTGGGTGCAGTGCACTTCAGGCAGGTGGACCCAGGCCCATCCCCCCCTACCTGTTACACTTGTGGTGGTAAATATTGAGCCCTCCAAAACCCCCAAAACCCACTGTACCCACATCTAGGTGCCCCCCCTTCACCCCTTAGGGCTATGGTAGTGGTGTAGAGTTGTGGGGAATGGGTTTTGGGGGGGGGGATTTGGGGGGCTCAGAACCCAAGGTAAGGAAGGTATACACCTGGGAGCAATTTTTGAAGTCCACTGCAGTGCCCCCTAGGGTGCCCGGTTGGTGTCCTGGCATGTCAGGGGGGCCAGTTCACTACAAATGCTGGCTCCTCCCACGACCAAATGCCTTGCATTAGGCCGGGTTTGAGATCACTGGCATTAGTTTCCATTATCACCGGAAACCGATGCCAGCCATCTCTAAAGCCGGCCCAAATGCTGACATTTGGCCGGCTCCAACCATATTATTGAAACAAAAGATAGCCGGCTATCTTTTTTGATAATACAGTTCGGCCGCCGCTTTACAGCGCCGGCCATAAAGATGGCCGGCGCCGTTCGATTATGCTCCTCTAGGTTAACTACATTAATGGGACCGCATAAAAGTCAATCCTATCTTTGGGGTCCTTTTACAAAGGTGCGGTAGTGTTTTTAGTGCACGCTAAATGCTATAGATGCCCAAAGGAATATATGAGCACACATTTTTAGCGTATGCTAAAAACGCTAGTGAGCCTTTGTTAAAGACCCCTTTATGTGGTAACCCGTATCCACTTAAGTGCTGAATATCGCACCTAGGGGGGCTTTTACTAAGTTGCATAACATTTTTAGAGCATGCTAATGATTAGCGTGCATTAAACACTAGAGATGCCCATATACTCCTATGAACAAGCTATGTATTAATTGCTGTTGTCGTCAAACAACTATCATTACAATTATGCAAAGTTGGATCTTCAGAGGAAGACTTCCACTTAAGCCATCGGCTTTGGAGAAAATGGAAGTAGGTGTAACATCTTATCTCTTCATCAATCCAAATGATTTTCTTAACTTTTTTTTCCCCGAGGACCTATGTACCTTGGCGACCTCCTACTCCAAATTGTATTAATGGTGGAACACACCAGCAGTTAATCATCATCGCGTTGTTCATGCAGGCCCAGATCTCTTGAGAAAGCCCTGCGAAACAGGTACCTATCGAGGTCTGAGAAGCCGATGGAACGCGAAGATAAGTGATTATACTCTGATATATATTTACCGCTGCAAGTCTGAGTAATTAGTACATTAATAAGTACCCAGTAAGAAAATCGAAACGTAGAAATTATTGAAAACGATAAAGACATTATTGATTACAAACGACCATTAATACAATTTGGAGGAGGGGGGTCACCAATGATTACATACACCACAAGGGGACAGCCAGCCAGCTATTGAGCATTGACCACGATTGCCACATGCCTTCCTTGTGAACCTCTGAGGCTGTTTCTCTCCCTCTTCTCAAATTGAGTACGTAACAGGTGTGGACTATTTAGTCTATTCTTCACAGTCTAGTTGTTTATATCCTAGAAATAAGCAGTGGATTTCCCCCAAGTCCATTTTAATAATGGCTTATGGACTTTTCTTTTAGGAAGCTATCCAAATCTTTTTTAAACCCCACTAAGCTCACCATATAATATAAGGAGGTAACAGTGAGATGTGTACCTGAGACCTTTTATGTGAAGTTCACTGCAGTGCCCTCTAGGGTGCACCATTGCTCTGCTGGGCTGTTTGTGTGGCCAGACTACTAAGAATGTGCCGCCCCCCCCCCCTCCCCCACACACACACACATCCCAATGGCTTGGATTTTTTTGCATTTTTCCCTTGGACTTTTTTTTTTTTTTTCGAAAATGATCCTAAATGATAGATGCACTGAGCACAAAAATGTCTAGCAAATGGCCATTTTCAAAACAAAACATCCAAAATTGAATTTAGACATCATATCGAAAATGTCCCTTCACAGTTTTATCATTTTTTTGTTGGAGCAATAAGTCTTCTCAAATCGATCCTACAGACCACACAATTAGTTGGGGTTTCTTGAATCCACAATGAATATGCAAAAAAAATAAATCTATATGTATCGGAGTCCCAGCATATTCAAATTTATTTCATTCCTATTCATTGCGGTGATCCTGCTAAATGTGATGAGCTGTGGGGTCTCCAGGACAGGTTTTGGAAGCCCTATCATAGACCCAAGTTGACTTCTGACTTCCTTTTCACTTCATAGACATTATAGATCTGTGCTCATCCCAGGATCTCTTGAACTCCATTAACATTTTTGCCTTCACAACCTCCACTGGGAGGCCATTCCAATAAAAAATATATATGTATAGGTATTAGGTCTGCTTAAACCATGTTAGAACTGTGCATGCCGGACATACACATGTAATTAATTAGCAGCTCTTCTTAAATCACAGTGTACACACGTAGGGCCACATAACTCTTCCTTAGGGGCCCTTTTACTTAGCCGCGTAGGCACCTATGTGCGCCCAACGCACGCCAAATTGGAGTTACCACCCAGTTACCACGTGGCCCTTGCAGTAATTTCAATTTTGGCGCATGTCCGCTCCGTGAATCTGAAAAATATTTTTTTATCTTCTGACGTGTGGCAGCTATATGCATCAAGTGGCATTTGACGCGTGTAGACCACAACCTACAGCACAAGAGGCCAATTAGATTCAGAAATATTCTGGCAACAGTCATACAACAATGAATGGACAGCACAAACGGATTCCATTCACTATCTCCCAGATTGGGATAAAAGATGCAGAACCATACTAGACGAAATAGCACCCGTATTAACAAGACCCTCATGTAGGCACAACTCGATACCGTGGTACAACAAAGAACTGAAAAAATT
Organism: Microcaecilia unicolor; assembly: GCF_901765095.1. Taxonomy (NCBI): domain Eukaryota; kingdom Metazoa; phylum Chordata; class Amphibia; order Gymnophiona; family Siphonopidae; genus Microcaecilia; species Microcaecilia unicolor. The sequence continues at coordinate 322,649,264 of NC_044036.1, read as the reverse complement.
AAAAACACAATCCAGGAAACTCGAACGAGCATGGAAAAAACTAAAAGATACACACACACTCAACGCCTGGAAACAACTGCAAAGAAAATACAAATATACAATAAGACAAACCAAAAGGTCATATTACAAAACCAAAATAGGACCAGACTACAAAGACACGAAAACATTATACCAACTCGTGAACAAACTACTAGATACATACCACCTCGGTCACCATGACCAATACAGACATCCCATCTGCAGACAAACTTGCCAAATACTTCAACGAAAAAATTGCAAACTTACGCAACACTGATATCGAATATTTCATCAATGGTATGGACCCAACCCACTGAGAATACCCAGCGGAACAAATCTGGTCAAACTTCGCTCCCCTCAGCGTTGAAACAGTCACCCAGGCGATCAATAGGTTCTCCAGTACTCACTGTAAATTGGATTCCTGCCCCAGCTCCCTAATAAAATCCACTCCGCACCGCTTCATATTAGACCTCAAATCCCACCTAAATTACTTGCTTCAACAAGGTCTCTTCCCTAAGTAAAATGGCAATATCCTACTTACCCCAATACCAAAAGACACCAAGAAAAAAATAGACGAAATCACCACCTACCACCCAGTAGCATCTATCCCACTGGTAGTAAAACTGATGGAAAGCATGATAACCAAACAACTTACTGAGTACATAAACAAATTTTCAATACTACATGAATCACAATCAAGATTTCGCCCCATCCATAGCACAGAAACAGTACTAATCACTCTCCTAGCCAAATTCAAACAGGAAATAGCAACAGCTAAAAGCATACTACTCCTCCAGTTCGACATGTCTAGTGCGTTCGACATGGTAAATCATAAAATACTACTAAGACTCCTAGAATACTTTGGGATCGGAGAAAGTGTACTTAGTTGGATCAAGGGTTTCCTAACTACCAGAACATATCAAGTGAAATCAAACTCTAATATATCACTACCATGGAAAGCAGACTGCGGAGTCCCTCAAGGATCACCATTATCACTGACCCTTTTTAACCTAATGATGACCCCACTAGCCAAGTCCTTAACCAACAAAGGCCTTAACCCATTCATTTACACAGACGATGTTACAATATACATCCCTTTCAAACATGATCTAACAGAAATCACCAAGAAAATCGAACTCAGCCTGAACATCATCAACTCATGAGCGAATGCATTTCAACTAAAACTCAACACAGAAAAGACATACTGTCTCATCCTGTCATCCCAATACAATACGTAACCTGATACGAACTATGGTACTAAGCCAAGTAGACTACTGCAATGGAATCTATGCGGGATGCAAAGAACAAATCATAAAGAAACTTCAAACTGCCCAAAACACGGCAGCTAGGCTTATATTTGGAAAAACGTGGTTCGAAAGTGCCAAACCCCTCCAAGAACAACTGCACTGGCTCCCAATCAAAGAACAAATCGCGTTCAAAATCTGCACTATGGTTCATAAAATTATCTACGGCACAGCCCCGGGATACATGACAGACCTCATAGACCTACCAACCAGAAACACAACAGGATCAACACGAACATACCTAAATCTCCACTACCCAAGCTGCAAAGGACTCAAATACAAATCAACTTATGCATCCAGCTTCTCTTACATAAGCACACAACTATGGAACGCATTACCTAAGGCCGTGAAAACAACGTATGACCACCTAAACTTCCGGAGATTACTAAAAACCAGCCTGTTCAAAAAGGCATACCCCACCGACCCAACTTAAATGCTTGAACAACTGCAACACAACGAAACCAAAGCTAGTACTAGACGCAAACTAACTTTCCCCCTCTACGATTCCATAATGTATCTGTTACATATAAACTTTATCCTACCACTACCACTATATCACTTTGTATTTGTTCATACCGGAATTGGCAATCGCCTTTACGGTACCATGTAAGCTACATTGAGCCTGCAAGTAGGTGGGAAAATGTGGGATACAAATGTAACAAATAAATACAAATAAATAAATAAATAAATAAATTACCACCCGGTTAACGCGTGAGACCTTACCGCTAGGTCAATGGCTTGTGGTAAGGTCTCAGACCCAAAATGGACGCGTGGCAATTTTCATTTTGCCGCACATCCATTTTTGGCAAAACATTTTAAGGTATTTTTTTGCAGGTCCGCTGAAAAATAATTCTGCGCGCATCCAAAACACGCGTCTACACTACCGCAGGCCATTTTTCAGTGCACCTTAGTAAAAAGACCCCTTAGGCTCTTAACTTAAGTTCCCTCTTTCAACATCATATCCACGACAGCAAGACAGCAACTCAGGTTGCCATACAGGAACAACCTACTTAGAATCACACAGTTATTGGGCTACACATGGAATTTTTTCACTTCAGCCTCTGCGTTTCCCAGCTTTCTGTCCCAATTGTGTATAGACCCATAAATTGGTATTTCAGTAAAAGTCATAGCTTTCAGAAAAATCTTGCCTCACTTTTATTTCTGGTCTATAAACAGTGGCTTTATGACTGAAGCATGTCAGGGTTACCATGAGCTGCCTCACAGAAAAGTTAATATCATCAGCGGAAAACAGTGTTTGACCTGGAAAACCTTCTGATTCTATAGAATTGGAGGAGAAAATTCAAACATGCTCCCGCTGTCATAAATATTTATAATAAAAAACCTATTTCGTTTGCCATGGATTATGGTGTACAATATGCATTTTCAATCTCGTGGGATTTTAAGGTCAGAAGAGCAATTCACTGTACTCTTCCTTTATAAGAAGTTGAAAAAAAATCAAATATAATGGTGCATTAAATTTCATGCTGACCAAACCTGATGGAAAATGGGATATGAAGTCACCTGTAAAAAAAAATGGTCCCTTTAAGTTAAACTGAATAGACTTAGAGTCAGATATACAAAGGGATAATTTTATAAAGTCATTTTCACAAATATCTATATATATAAAACTCACCCTCAACGTTCTATTTGCACTGACGTCACTGAAGCCAGGTTCGTAAGTTTGAAGCTCTGAAGCCACACAAAATCACAGTCTGTGGGCCCCGCCCTCACGTCAAACGTTATGACGTTGAGGGCGGAGCACATTCTCAGCTCCAACATTGTACTGCACTGTAGCTCTGCTCCGCCCTCACGTCAAAACGCGATGACGTCGAGGGCGGAGCACACGTTACACTCTATCGGTTCCTACTGCAGGGGCATTCACATGACGCAGAAATCTTCTGTTTCGGCAGGTCAGTGGGGTGGGGGGGCCTTCGGAGAGGGGGGAGCGCCGGCAGCGACGACATCGGTGGGGGTGGAAGGGGGTGCACTGGCAACACACACATCGGGGGGAACGGAATGGTCATGGACGCTGGGGGACGTGCCAAAAGGGCCAGGGTCACAGCACATTCGCACGGAGGCTGCAGGGGGGCCGGCGACACACGGAGACACAAAGGGACGGAGGGGAGCCTTGCTAGCGCCTGTTTCATTGCGATTTGAAACGGGCCTTCGTTACTAGTGTGATATAAAAAACCTGACTGTCGTAAAACTGCAAACTTTACTAGAAGCTGCTGGATTCTGTATAGGTCACCCAAATTTGGGCACAGATCCTTGATCCATGCATAAACCAATTAGTTATATGCAATTGGGAGTAATTACGAGTTAACACTTGGATTTCCCTTGTACCCTATTCTACATCATAGGCATCTAAATTTCATAGGGGCTGATGTTCAGACCCCGGGAGGGAGTCCGGCTAATTCCCGCGGTCAGCGGTCAACCCGGATATTCAATGTTAGGCTGTTTCTGGTGACCAGCACTGAATATCTGGTTTAAAGTTAACCAGCTAAGTTGATATTCAAAGATAGCTAGTTAACTTTAAACCAGCTAAAGATATACCAGCTATTTAAGCGGCCTGATTTTGCCACTTACAATGGCCAGATATGGATAGAATATTTGTGGATAGCTGGTTATATCCCACGATAAAGCCAGTTATCTCCTAGGCACTAACCAGAGATATTCAGTAGGGGATAGCTGGCTATCCCCCACGAATATCGCTGCATAGCTGGTTAAGTGCTATTTAACAGGCCAGGTGCTGTTCCTGGCTGGTTAAATGGTTTTGAATATTGGGGTAGAGAGATGTGGTAGCCGTGTTAGTCCACTCTTAAAGGTAATCAATATAAATAAAATAAAACAGAGAAAAGAAAATAAGATGATAACTTTTTGATTAGCTTTCAAAGGTAGCTCTTCGTCATCAGATCAGAAATCATTGCTTTCAAAATCTGCACCCTGGTTCACAAAATCATCTACGATGAAGTCCCGGGATACATGGCAGACCTGATCGACTTACCAACCAGAAACATATCCGAATCAACACGAACATTTCTAAATCTTCACTACCCAAGCTGCAAAGGTCTTAAATACAAATCAATCTATGCATCCAGTTTCTCCTACATAAGCACACAATTATGGAATGCATTACCAAAAGCCTTGAAAACGACGTACAACTTGAATATTGGGGTGATAGTACGCAAATCCAAAAGGAGCTTGGCCATGGAATGGGCATGGGTGAATTAGCGGTGTTCCCACAAATTAGGCACAATGTTAAAGAATACCTGCATTTGTGTGCTTGACTTCAATGAGTTGGGCGCCAGCATTTACACCAGCCTTTAGTAGGCGTAAATGCTTGCGCCTAAAGTTAGGCATGAAATACATGGTAAGCTAGTATTCTGTAAAGGACATTCTGCATAGAGCACCTTCTACAGACTACTAGCTTAGAGCGGATCATCCCAGTGCCAACTTTGGACGCCATTAATTGAATGTAGCCCTAAACGTCTACAGGGACAGCTTGGGTGCAACATGGGCAAAGTTCATATGTGGATTATAAAATATGCTAATTTATGTGGAAACTTATATAATCTAGGAACAGATATTTACATCTGCAATACAGGCAAGATGTCTGCCACTTACACTAGTATTTTGTGATGACACATAGGTGTCTATCAGGCTTATTTTTAAAAGAGAAGGACGCCCATCTTTCGACACAAATCGGAAGATAGGCGTCCTTCTCCCAGGGTCGCCCAAATTGGCATAATCGAAAGTCAATTTTGGGCGTCCCCAAGTGCTTTCCATCGCGGGGACGACCAAAGTTCCCGGGGGCGTGTCAGAGGTGTAGCAAAGGTGGGACTTGGGCGTGCCTAACACATGGGCATCCTCGACCCATAATCGAAAAAAGAAGGGCGTCCCTGATGAGCACTTGGATGACTTTACTTGGTCCATTTTTTTTGTTACGACCAAGCCATGAAAAGGTGTCCAAACTGACCAGATGAATACCAGAGCGAATCGGGGATGACCTCCCCTTACTCCCCCAGTGGTCACTAACCCCCGTCCACCCTCAAAAAATGTTTTTCTAAATATTTTTTGTCAGCTTCTATGCCAGCCTCAAATGTCATACTCAGGTCCATCGCAGCAGTATGCAGGTCTCTGGAGCAGTTTTAGTGGGTGCAGTGCACTTCAGACAGGCGGACCCAGGCCCATCCCCCCCTACCTGTTACACTTGTGGTGGTAAATGTGAGCCCTCCAAAACCCACAAGAAACCCACTGTACCCACATCTAGATTACCCCCTTTACCCATAAGGGCTACGGTAGTGGTGTACAGTTGTGGGGAGTGGGTTTTGGGGGGGTTGAGGGGCTCAGCACACACAGTAAGGGAGCTATGCACCTGGGAGCAATTTCTGAAGTCTACTGCAGTGCCCACTAGGGTGCCTGAGTGGTGTCCTGGCATGTCAGGGGGACCAGTGCACTACGAATGCTGGCTCCCCCACGACCAACGGGCATAGATTTGGTCGTTTCTGAGATGGGCGTCCTCAGTTTTCATTATTGCCGAAAATCAGAAACGACCAAGTCTAAGGATGACCATCTCTAAGGTCAACCTAAATTTCCAGAAATAGGCGTCCCTGACTGTATTATTGAAACGAAAGATGGACGTCCATCTTGTTTCGATAATATGGGTTTCCCCGCCCCTTCGCCAGGACGTCCTGTGAGGACGTCCTCAGGAAAACTTGGGTGCCCGTTTCGATTATGCCCCTCTATGTGTTTTTTTAAAATAGCACCAAAGTAGATGCCTACTTGCCTTCTTAAACTAGATGCTTACTTATAAAATAGCATTCAACAGGTAACCACGTTACAGGTCACCTAGGCCGAGAAGGCATCTACTTCTATTCTTTTATAAAGATACTAAGATCTTTATTTTAGAAGTTCTATCATGTTGTAGATGTCTGTAAACGGACATCTGGACATCCCTATTGCATGGATATCCAAATCCTGATTTTATAAAGCCAAGATATGGATATTTAAATCTGAAGTACAGCCTTAAGGCAAGGGGCTGTGGTCTGGGCATGCACTTTAAAGGTGCATTAAAAACGCTAACGCACCTTAGTAAACATACCCCCACCCCAAGTCTTTAAAAAATGAGAAAAGTTTATCAATAAAAGGTATGTTTTTCAAAAAAGCACATTTGAAAAATAGCAAAACATCTCGCTGTTTTTGCATAGTCTCATTCTACTGCACCTATAGTACACAAATCTTTCAGAAATGAAAGTTGCCCCTCCAAACTGCATAGTCTTTATCTCTGCTATTTGTAACTCCACTGGGTCACATATATGTTAACAGTTTGGCTAAGTAGATTTGGAAAAAAAATCTTACCATATTTTACTGAAAGCTCCTTCTAGGAGAAGATAGAAAAAGAAGTAATGCGTTCTCCTGCTTAGAGTGGCCAAATGCTTTCTCAGTCTAAACAGAAACATGAATTCTGTAAAATAACAACTTAATGGAAAGCAATGGTCACACTAGGGGCTGATTTTGTTTTGCAGTGTTTGATATTGAAGATGAAGAACAGAAAGCACGTTGAACAGTTGATTCCAGACTCTGAAGTGTCATGAAATTATTGAGTGGTTACTAAGAAAACACACTGGCAAAACTCTACAGTAGTTTCCATTCAATAAGATCGCATTTTAACTGAAATGCATCAACTCATTAACGTGAGGATACACTTGAAATGTATTTATGATACCTTTTCATTACCATTTTAGAGATAATTCTTCTTATTATATCTCAGTTGCAGTTTGGCATTTGCACATGAATAAAGGACGAGTTATACAATTTAAATATTCTGAAAGGTAAAATGTATTGTACAGCAAATGGATCACTTGCCCTTTGGTGGTATATTAAATAAACTGAAACGTGAAACGTGATGCTACTTACGAAATTTTATATGCTACTAGTAAAAAAGGCCCGTTTCTGACACAAATGAAACGGGCGCTAGCAAGGTTTTCCTCTGCGCCCACTGCAGCCACCCATGTTCAGCGAACCTCCTCTCTCCCCTGCCCCCCTCCTGCCACCCATGTCCAGTGACCCTCATCTCTCCCCTGTCCCCCACTGCAGCCACCCATATCCAGCAACCCCCTGCCCCCCCTGCAGCCACCCATGTCCAGCGACCCTCCTCTCTCCTCTGCCCCCCCACTCCAGCCACCCATGTCCAGTGACCCTCCTCTGGACATGGATCAGCTGTGAGGCATGTTCCCCCCCCCCCCCCCCCCGGGTTCTGAAGTTGACATCATAATGGCTAGGGTGATGTCAGCCTGATCTACGGAGCCTAGCAGACCAACTTGGAATGAGCCACGGTCCCAGGCAAGTCAGAATGTTGGAGGTGAGAATTACTATATAGGATATGTTCGCTGCCCTAATTAGCATTTTTATATAAATATATAATAATATATATTTTAAATATGAGATTGTAGTATATATGAAAAAAGGCAAAAAATATTTTTGTGTTCAGCCACTATATGGTTTCCCGAAAAAAGATTAGCATGAGACCTTACCACTACCTGTTCTGTACAAGGAAAGGACTCACGTGTAAATCATGCTAATCAGTTAGTGCACGGGGATGCACACTTACTATCTGATTAGTGTAGAAATGCTCTTCTCTGTCCCAGACACACCCTTTCAGTGAAAAAATAACCTTTTTTAAAGTGCAGTTTGCGTGCGCATATCGCAAACGCGCTGTGGGATGTCTCAGCACATCCCTTTTGCGTTGCGGTAAGCACGTGCTACTGCTTACCACGGCTTTGTAAAAAGATCCCTTAGTGTTTTCATGCAAGGGGATTTGTATATGGGCTTGGCTTGGTAGAGCATGGGCAGGTACCATATCACACCCTTCCTGTGAAAGCTATCAGTACCTTACAGGGCTAAGGTTAAGAAGCAGCAGTCCCAACACAGACCCCTGGGGAACCCCACTATCTATCCTTCTCCATTGAGAATACTGACCATTTAACCCTTCTCTCTGTTTTCTATGCTGCTCATTTCTAGAATCATCAGCATAAAATGTATTGGACTGTTTGGGGATCTTGCCAGGTACTTGTGACCTGGATTGGCCACTGTTAGAAAATGGATGCTGGGCTTGATGGACCTTTGGTCTGTCCCAGTATGGCAATACTTATGTATTTATGTACCAGTTTTTAATCCACAATAGAACACTACCTCCTCTCCCATGACTCTCCAATTTCTACTGGAGTCTTTCATGAGGTACTTTGTCAAATGCCTTTTGAAAATCCAGATACACAATATCGACCGACTTACCATTATCCACATGTTTGTTCACTCCTTCAAAGAAATGTGGTAGATTGGTGAGGCAAGATTTCCCTTCACTAAATCCATGTTGGCTTTGTTTTATTAATCCATGCTTTTGAATATGCTCTGTAATTATGTTCTTGATAATAGTCTCTACCATTTTGCCTGGCACCAAAGTCAGGCTCACCAGTCTATAATTTCCCGAATTTTAGAACTGCTCATGACCTGCCCATTCCATGCCTATCACCGTGCCCCCTCCCCCCTTTTCAGTTATATGCCTTAAAATTTACATGCATCATTTTACATAATACACGTAGGAGCCCTTTTATTAAAGCACGCTGAAAAATGGACCTACACACGTCTAATACATGCGCCTACACCAGCACAGGCCATTTTTCAGCGTGCCTGCAGAAAAGGCGTTTTTTTGCCAAAAATGGACGTGCGGCAAAATAAAAATCAGCGCACGTCCATTTTGGGCCTGAGACCTTACTGCCACCTATTGACTTAGCAGTAAGGTCTCACGTGTTAACCAGGCGGTAATCATCAACGCGCGTACACTGCTGATTACCGCCCGGTTAGCACCACGCGGTAGAGAATATAAATTATTTTCTGCAGCACATTTTGGACTCGTGTGAAAATTAGAATTACCGCCCAGGCACATGGTAGCCAGGTGATAGTTCTAATTTGACACATGTTATTCTTGCGTAGACGCCTACGCATCTTAGTAAAAAGGCCACTTAGTTATGCATGTAAATTCTAATTAATGTCAATGTCAACAGTTTCTTGGTAATTATTGGCGCTCATTGACTTGTTAACCAGGGGCGTAGCTACGTGGGGCCACGGGGGCATGGGCCCCCATAGATTTGGCCCTGCCCCCCCCCACTGCCAACACCTTTGACCCCCTCCCACTGCCAACCTTCCCTCCTGCCAACGCCGTCCCCAACCCCCACCAACAGAAGTCCTCTTCTCCGGCGCGGCTGCGTTGCTGATCTACAAGGGCAGGCTTCTGTTTCTGTGAGTCTGACATCCTACATGTCAGACTCACAGAAACAGAAGCCTGCCCTTGCAGATCAGCAACGCGGCCGCGCTGAAGAGGACTTCGGCTGGCGGGAACGCGGCCACGCCAGAGAAGAGGACTTTGGCTGGTGGGGGAAGGGGACCCCCACCAGCAAAGGTACCCAACGGCGGGGGAGGGCTGGCGGTGGTGGGAAGAGGGGGTCGAAAGGGTTGGCGCTGGGGGTGGTCAAAGGTGGTGGTGGCGGTAGGGAGGTCAAAAATGGTGGGCGGGCGGGGGGGTTAAAAATGGCAGGGGGTTGGCAGCACCGGGGGGGGGGGGGCTAAAATGTTACCCCTCACCTCGGGCTCTGGACCCCCCTCCCGCTGAAGTCTGGCTACGCCCCTGTTGTTAACTAATTAAGTTGGGTGCGCAAATCCAGAATATGGCCAGATTTGCACATACAACTGAAGTCACACTATATAGAAACTGGGGTATAATTCACAGAATACTGTTAAATTATGCACTAAGATGCTATATTTAGGCATCCGCATTTATGCCTGTTATTGACATGGCATATGTGAGCACATCTAAGTATTGGTGTGTAAATGCTGACTTACACTAGTATTCTTTAGTGGAATCTGGGCGCCCAGATGCGATGATAGAATTAACGCTTAGCAAGCCACATCCTAGCACTTAATTTTTGGTATCCTTTATAGAATTGCTCCCTAACCCCCTCAGGCCAATATTCAACCCATGGGAGGTAGCCTGCCTAAGTGCTTCAATTTGTGCTGACCCTGGTTTCTGGCGTTTCCGGTGACTGCCATTGAATATCTGGATTTTTTTTTTTGCCCAGCTTGAACTTAACCAGCTATCAGGCTTAAATTTCTAAAGTGATCCCCGGCGATCTTCAAACATAAATCAGGAGATGGCCGGCGATCTCTCAAAAGCGGACAAATCGGTATAATCGAAAGCGACTTTTTTGACACTATCACCGCTTTCCCGTCGCTGCGACGGTGAAAATTCAAGAGGGCATGTCGGCGGCATAGCGAAGGCGGGACATGGGTGGGCATGGGCGTGGCTACCAGATGGCCGGCTTTCCTGGATAATGGAAAAAAAAAGCGGTGTTAAGCAATATTTCGCCGGGTTTACTTGGTCCTTTCATTTTCACGACCAAGCCTCAAAAAGGTGCCCCAACTGACCACTGGAGGGAATGGGGAATGACCTCCCCGTAGTCCCCCAGTGGGCACCAACCCCACTAAAAAAATGAAAATAAAAACCTTTTTTTACCAGCCTCTATGCCAGCCTCAAATGTCATACCCAGCTCCCTGACAGCAGTATGCAAGTCCCTGGAGCAGTTTTTAATGGGTGCAGTGCACTTCAGGCAGGCAGACCCAGGTCCATCACCCCCCCCCCCAACCTGTTACACTTGTGGTGCTAAGTGTTGAGCCCTCCAACCCCCCCCCCCAAAACCCACTGTACCCACATGTAGGTGCCCCCCTTCACCCATAAGGGCTATGGTAATGGTGTACAGTTGTGGGGAGTGGGTTTGGGGGGGATTTGGTGGGCTCAGCACCCAAGGTAAGGGAGCTATGCACCTGGGAGCTATTTGTGTATTTTTTAAACATTTTTAGAAGTGCCCCCTAGGGTGCCCGTTTGGTGTCCTGGCATGTCAGGGGGACCAGTGCACTACAAATGCTGGCTCCTCCCATGACCAAATGCCTTGGATTTCGCCGGGTTTGAGATCGCCTGCATTTTTTTCCATTATCGCTGAAAAACAAAACCGGCGATCTCAAACCCGGCGAACTCTGGCATTTGGCCGTGCTAAACTGTATTATCGAAAAAAAAAAAGATGGCCGGCCATCTTTTTCGATAGTACGGTTCCGGCCAGCTGTTGTGCCACCGCCAAAATAGATCGCCGGCGATCTATTTCGCCGGCAACATTCGATTATGCCCCTCCACGTCAATATTCAGCGCTTGCTGGTTAAATTTATAGCAGCCAAAGGTAGGACTGCTATTTAGGCAGTCCGATTTGGCTGCTAAATTTAGCCAGTCAGTGCTGAATATTGTCAGTTATTGATATTGCAGTGGCGTAGCCATGGGTGGGCCTGGGTGGGCCAGGGCCCACCCTGTTTGGACTCAGGCCCACCCAAAATTGTGGCACTCTTGCTATGGCTGGCAGAGATCCTCAAACCCCGCCAGCTGAAGATTTCCTCCTCAGGCAACTGGTGCTGCTGGCTGTTGTTTGGAAATGGCTGACTGCCTGAGCAGGAAGAAATCTTCAGCTGCCAGAGTTTGTAGATCCCCTCCTGCTTAGGTATTTAATATTTTGGGCTTGCAGGTGAAGGGAGGGACAAAGAGCTGAGAGCGGAGCAAAGCAGAACAGAGGGGAGCTAGGGACAGGGGGCATGAATTCCATGCCCACCCACCTTGGACTCAGGCCCACCCAAAATTGGCTCTCTGGCTAAGCCCCTGTGATATTGCACTTGATAATAATGAACCTGTCTGGGCCTTCTCTGAAGGCTGACAGCTAAAACTAAAAGCAAGGCATCTGTGTGACCCAGAGATTGTACTTTGTGACAAGCTAGCTTGCAGGCTTGCAGAAAGAGGAACCTAGAGCAAAAATGTTCCAGCCAAGGGCATAGGACAGAATGCGGTTAGGGATTTTTTGCAGTTTATCAGGTTTGAAGGCATAAGTTGCTGGTGAAATGGACTCTGTGAAGCAAGTGGAAAGTTCTAATCAGTATGATGTTGTGCTGGACCTCCCAAATAATCTTGATCAGCTGTCAAAGCCAATGTTTAGCAATATGGGGGGGGGGGGGGGGCAGGACTAATGCTAGCAAAGTATTAGAATTATATGATGTTAGAAAAGTATATAACCATAGAGGTTGCATCTGTATTCACCCTGTGTATCTCCCATGAGAAAAACATTATAGACTCTGCTATTATTGACTGTCTGTTTTTCTAACTTGGTAAGTGAAAATAAAAATCAGTATTTTCTCATATCTGTATGGCGTCCACTTTGTCTCTCCCTAACTATATCTTTTTGGTGCTAACCGGCAATATTCAGTGAAGATAATCAGTTATCTCATGCTAAATATTAGTGGTTAGGTGCCGAAATACTATTTAACCAGTCAATGTCTATTTCTGGCCATAAGTACATAAGTATTGCCATACTGGGAAAGACCAAAGATCCATCGAGCCCAGCATCCTGTTTCCAACAGTGGCCAATCCAGGTCACAAATACCTGGCAAGATCCCAAAAATGTACAAAACATTTTACACTGCTTATCCCAGTTAAATAATGCTGAACATCGGGGGGATAGTGCCCTAAATGTAAGCATTATCCCTCAGATTCTATATAGCTTGACTTAAGTTGCACGCGCAAATCCAGTCATATTCTGGATTTGTGCGTACAACTTAATTTAGTTAACAAGCCAATCAGCTCTAATAATTTCCACTTAACAGGCAATTATTGACACTAATTGGCATTAATTCAAATTTACGAGCACAACTGTGTAAGCGCATTCTATAAAGTAATGCGTGTAAATTCTACATCACAGAGTTGAAAAGGGGGTGTGGCCATGGGCGTGGAATGGGCAGGTCATGAGCATTTCTAAAATCTATGCGCATTGTTATAGAATACATTCAGTTCAATTTAGGCGTCGGCGTTTACACCAAGTTTTACTTGGCATAATTGCCCACAACTAGATTTAGTTGCACGGGTGAGTGCTTGGCGTATTCTATATACAGCATGGAAATTTTGGCTTATTCTATAAAGTATACAGTGATACCTTGGTTTTTGTCGATAATCTGTCCAAAAACAATCGGCAAAATCTGAAACCGGCGAAAACCGAGGCAATTATTTCTATATGAATCAACACTGGAAAGCAATGGAATTGTTTGGCTAGACGCGCAGGGTGATGCTCACACAACGAGAAACAACGCCACACTGAGCAGGAGAACGCGTGGGTCACCCTTTGTTTTCGCAAAATTAGCAGCGAGATCGCGTGGGCAAACCGGCAAAATCAGAGGCAACCGACAAAATCCGAGACAATATTTTTGTGGAAAAAATCGACAAAAACAGAAACCGACAATAACCAAAGTCAGCAAAAACCGAGGTATTACTGTATATTTATTTTTGTAGCGCTGGTGTGGTACCCAGTGGTAATTAGGCAGTGCCATCCACTGCCAGGTTACCATTGGGTTAGAGCTGGAGCTCTTATCGCCACCTCAATGGGTGGCGGTAAGGGCTGCCCCCCCAAAATGGCTGCATGGCAAGTGCTTTACTTGCCGCACAACCACATCCTGCTGAAAAGAAAGACCTATCCTTTTACCCGCTGCGGTAAACGGGGGCATCGGCGCACATCGAAAACCTGCGCCAATGCAGGCCCCCTTTTGCTGCAGCTTGGTAAAAGGGGCCTTCAGTTAGTATATGAATGGAAAGTTGCTTCTTTTTATTTATTTTAATTACAGAAAATAATTGACTCTCGTAAAGTATAGGAGAGCAGGAACAGCTGATGGCAACCATTATAGACCCCCTACAATCCCAATAAAAGGTTGCTTGCTTCAAAAAAGCCATGCATCTTTCCCCAGAAGTTTCTTTTCTTCTTTAGCTGGAGCATATGCTTAAAATATTGAAGATAACAGCTTAAAAATGCATTTTTGTTGGAAAGGAAAAAACATTGAACATACTGTAGCTTTGTATTAAAGTTTTAAGGTAACCGTGAAGCAGCCATTTCTCTTCCCATTGAGTAGGCCAGTCGGCACTTTTATGGCTCATCAGTCATATTTATTTCAAGTGAGGGGAAACTGGATTCCAGTCAGTCTTTCACTGCTTTGGAGAAGCAACATAAATAGCAATGTACTATAATTATGTTTGAAGTCTTCAAACCATTGTCAATCAAATTAGCCAAAGAAGGTAGGTAGTTCTCTATGTGGAAGAAAAAAACAAGACAAAATATATGGCTTCTTACTTGGAAAAGAACAGAATAGTTTCATAACAGTCAGTTTGTTGTACAAAGCAGCTGGTAAACATTGACTTTTACAAAACTGCAGTAAAAGGTGGCCTTAGCGTGCCCTCGTCCCCCCCCCCCCCCCATTTTTTCCCATGCGCTAAGGTCAATTTTTGCTGTGGACAGAAAAAAGGCTGATTTTCTATTCTTGGCATTAATGGCCACATGACTAATGTTGTCATTAGCGTATGGCCTTTAGCGTGTGGGCCCTTACCACCACCCATTTTGTAGGCAGTAAGGGCTCATGCGCTAACCACATGCTAATCAGTGTGTAGCAATGTGCACAGTACATAAGTACGTAAGTATGGCCATACTGGGACAGACCAAAGGTCCAACAAGCCTAGCATCCTGTTTCCAACAGTGGCCAATCCAGGTCACAAATACCTGGCAAGATGGTCTATGGACTTTTCCTTTAGGAAGCCGTCCAAACCTTTTTTAAATTCAGCTAAGCTAACCGCCTTTACCACATTCTCTGGCAACGAATTCCAGAGTTTAATTACACGTTGAGTGAAGAAACATTTTCTCCAATTTGTTTTAAATTTACTACATTGCAGCTTCATCTCATGACCCCTAGTCCTAGTATGTGGCTGTACCGATTATTGCAGACACACCCACTCTCAACCCTCAGACAGGCCCCCTCGGCCAAAAAATAAAATTTATTGTGTAGCACATGGATAGAAAATGCACATGAGGATTTTACCATGAGACGTCTGAGCACGCACACGGTAAGCCCTTATAACCTATGGTAAGCACGCGTTAGCGCTTTCCGTAGCTTGGTAAAAGGACTCCATAGTCATATGAAGGGCTATTCTATAATCTAGGTGTCCTTTTTAGTGGCCCCCTTGAACATGTACGTAATATTAGCATTTGCATTTGGACGTGTACACTTACCCAGAAACCCCTGGATTCTATATAACGCAACTTAATTTGTGCGTGCAAATCCAGTTCTTTTCTGGATTTGCGCTTGCAACTTAATTAGTTAACAAGTCAAGCAGTGCTTATAATTGCCATTTAACAATCAATTAGTGACACTAATTGGCATTAATTAGAATTTGTGTGCAGAACTTTCTAAAAGCGTATTTTACAATGTGATGCGAGTAAACTCTAAGTCGCATAGTTGAAAAGGGGTGTGGCCATGGGCATGGAAGGGGCAGGTCATGGGCGCTTCTAAAATCTATGTACATGGTTATAGAATACCCCATAATTTAAGTGTCGGCATTTACACCAAGTTTTACTTAGCGTATCTGGACACTACTAAATTTAGTCACACGGATGGGCGCTCGGTGTATTCTATAAACCACATGAAATTTAGGCTTATTCTATAAAGTAGGTGGGACATGGGTGTGGCTCCCAGTTACGTGCCTCCTGTTCAGTGTGCCAGTACTGGGTTATGCTGGTGTTCCATAAAGGAATTTGGGTGCCCAGATGTCATTATGGAATAAGATCTAACTGTGCGTCCTCAGGGCATCTAAATATAGGTGCTACGTTATAGAACTTCCCCTTTTTTTATAGCAGGTCACCTATGGAGACTCTTTTATAAAAATGTATACGCACTCATGTGTCTTTATATAAAATACCAGTACAACGTTACTGAAATTGGGGCTACAGTGTGCTATGTACATTTATAGCATCTTGAGAGCAGGTAGAAATGTACAGGGCTGAAGTGCGAATGGCAGTATATCAAGCCTTTTAAAACCAATTAAATAAGTACATTCATATTTTATAGAGCACATGACTTTACCTGTACCCCTCCAAACTCCTCCCCTACACATGCCCACAGCCAGGTTGTAACCAGTCGCACCTTCTTATCAAAAAAAGATTGAAACTATAAAATTGTCCAATCTTTCCTCTTTCTTTGTTTGGTACCAGAGTGTGCCTTTGCGTTCTTTAGTTCCTAGACCAGTGGTCTTCACTAGTTTTTAAGTCAGGGCCACTTTTTGATTGAAATGAGCAGAGGGAAAACCCCCATGTATCTTCCCATGCTGGTCAGCAGTATCGCTGCCCCACATGTGTCAATGACATCCATCCCCACTAGCCTGCCTTCAACCCTTTCATTGTAACATCAATTAATTTATACTTGGGGATAGCTCTAGAGCACTCACTAATGTTTATAATTTTATATATATATATATATTAATTCTCCACCAGTTGCCGATTAAAGCAACAAGATTCACAATTGCAATGAATTAAGCATTAAGTACATTTATTGGATTACATTTACCTGCATTACCAGGTTTAAGACAGAACAGGAGCACTATATATTTAGATTCAAAAGGGTTTATTAAGTTACAATTTTAGCAATTAATGTTGCAGTGAGAGATAAGAGTCTTAAGAGATCTTACAGAGAATCTGTGCTTAAGTAAGGTAGCAGGTTTTTAAAATCAGAAGTTATAACTTACAGAACAGTCTTTGTTATAGAGCATGCTGTGGTCCAGTGAAGAGCCATGAGGCAGAGGCAGGTCCTCACAGCAGGCAGGTGGGCTACGGGTCCCCAGAGCAGCAGATTTCCAAGAGCAGATTCCCAAGAGCAGGCAGGTCCCAAGAGCTAGAGCTGGGCTATTTCCAGGCTTTTTATAGTTCATGCTGGATGCATGTCCTGGATCATTTGCTTCCTGGTTTGCACTGGATATTTTGCAAGGCATTATGGTTATTGTAGTCTGTTCACACGATCACATTATAAATCTTTCCTTTCTGCACATGTCTTGGCATCTTCATATCTGATAGCTGATGGGAGGGGGCAGATATACATATCTGAGGCAACCAGCAAATGGTTTAACAAGCAAATGCCTTGTTTATGGTTTTCCTTTGTTTTCAGTATCTGGATTTACACTTTTCCAGACTCTCTGTCTGCTGGTGGAGATGTCTTGATGAGCCTTCAGGTACCCACCTTAGTCATGCTTTTGTTACCAGTCCTTCAAGTGGGCGGAGAAGGAAGTTTTATATCTCTGTGAAGCAGAGCCCTTTTGTCTCTGTTAAGTGTTCCCAAAGGGAGGGGGAAGAGGTATTTGGAGTACAGATCAGTTTCCCTGTTGCAGTTTCAATAAGTCTTATAAAATTGTATTTTTATATTGTTATATATTTGTATCTGATTCAGCACAATCAATAATTGTACTACATATATTTCAATAATCCTGACAATTTAAACTGATACCATTACATCATTATGGGAATCTTCAAGGAGTTGGGCATTTCCAAATGCATTGTCTTTGTCTACTGGGAAATGCCTTGTTCTTCAAGCATGCGGCTCTTCTCCACTTCTACTTTCTTCTTTTTCTCGTGAGCTTGGGTAGAAAAGCAGATCGTGACGGGAGGGGGGAGAAAACCAGAATGATGATGAGGGTCATCCCAGAGGCCTCCAGGGGCCACCTCTGGCCCCCCCTGGCCTTGCACTGAAGAACACTGTCCTAGACCATCATCATACCCTCTTAGAAAAGTTTAGAACAGAAACATAGAAAGCCGGATAACAAATTTCCAGTTGCTGAAGATGATTAAATAGCACTGGTGAATTAATTTCTCTGTCTTGATGTATTGTATAGGGAAGAGATTTGGGAGGGAGAGAGAGGGTGATGGTGCTGTAGATTCTCTCCTTAATCAGGCACAGACCTCCCTGATATTGAGCCAGCAATGGTCAACATTTTTTTTAAATTTATTATTTATTCATTTAAACAATTTTTACAAGAAACCATCTTGTTTAGGAAAGAGTCAATTAACAAATAATTTTTAAACAGGAAAAAGAAAAGAAAGAGCAAATAAGTCTTTACACTTTCAACAATATAAGACACTCAAGTCCATATTTGGAGATCCAGGATTTCAAATTTAGAGAGAACTATAACTCAGGAACTAATACAAGGAAATCCTTCTCTACTAGGAAACTATACATTATCTTTAATGCTTCTCCATCTTAGCTGAGGCGATTAGCAAAGACAAATGTCCAGGTTCTGTAAACACATACTTCTTTCCCCCCAGCCTAACTATGCACTTGCAGGGGTATCTTAAAAAAAAGGTACCCCTCAAGTGCAGAACTCCAGGTTTGAGGAGCAAAAATTGTTTCCTCCGTCGTCTCGTCTCCTTGGAGACGTCAGGAAATAACATTACTTTAAAACCCAAAAAGGGGTTATCCTTATTACGGAAAAACAAACGGAAAATCCAATTCTTGCCAGGCATCAATGCGACAGTTGCCACCAAGGTGGCAGCTGTCGCCAATTCAGGATCAGAGGTCTCAAGCAAAAGAGAGATATCAATAGGTTTTTCAGATTCTGGATTCGTGTTCTTTTCTGGGATATAATAAACTTGAGAAAAAAGTGGAAAATCTTTTTCCAAAATATTCAAGGTTTCAAGGAAATAACGTTTCAACATCTCAAGTGGAAGAACATTTTGTAACCTGGGAAAGTTAACAAATCTCAAATTATGATTCTTAGTATAATTATCAAAAACCTCCATTTTTTGTCTAAGATTCGTTAAATCCTTTATCATCATAGTTTGTTGCGTTTCCAAGTTCATAACTTTTTGATCAGTTTTCCCTATTTTTTCGTTTAAAGTTTTAATCTCTTCCTCTTGTTTTTGCAAGCCACTTTCAATATTATTCACCTTAGGTACTGTAAAACCTCATTAAATTGTTTAAGAAAAAATTGTCCCAGGTTAGACATCAAATCCCACAAGGAGTCTAAAGTCACATCTTTTGGGTTAGTCACTAATTCAGTAGGAAAGTCAAACCTTGCTGAAGACTTTACATTCGTCTCGCTTTGTCCCTCAGCTTCTCTCATCCCGTTGCTCGGCGTCGATGTGGGCAAACTGCCCTCCATTCCGTCCTCCGATGAAAGTGAAACTTCTCCCCGAAGCTCTTCCGGGTCTCCTACTCCTTCCGAGGGAGACCCCGTCGGGTCAAGGAGGAACGAACTCACGCCGAGCGGTTGAGGCGATGGAGTGCGTGCAGCAGTCAACATTTTTTTTTTTAAATCAGGCACAGACCTCCCTGATATTGAGCCAGCAATGGTCAACATTTTTTTTTTACGCTTAGCATTGCCGGCTAATTTAGCCCCCAATAGTCAGTGCCAGGCCATGTCTAAATTAGGCAGCTCAGCAATGCGGGTGACGGCATTGAATATTACCGGCATCTGCATAACCCCAGGCTCCTCTGTAATGCCCCCCCCCCCCCCCCTGTACTGCCCTTGACCTGCCTGTTTTTTTTTGGCAGTGGTCAGAGGTGATATTAAGCGGAACTACCCATTTTAGTGCCGCTGAATATTGGGGGTTACCTGGTGGCAGGGGATTTAAGTGGACAGGAGGCTCTCCTGCCTCTGAAATCACCTTGAATATCAGTCTGAGGATTCCTACTTACTCCAATGTAAGCAGCACATTAAATAGCACAAGCTCTGTGAATGGTTCCTAAAACAATGTACCATGTGATGTACCATAAGTTACTGCGTTTTATTTAGTAAAGCTATTTTAGTGATATGCACATCAACACAAGGTCCACAGCTACTTTGAAACTGAGTCATCTATCGCAAGGACTGATCCAAGGATAATAATGGTCTTTCTGTAAAGCTTCACTGTACAATGCCATATGGTTCTTTATTGTACCTAGTTTAGCTGCAGAGACTTGATAAAGCATCCTGTAGCATACTGCTACTGACAATGGGAGAAAGGATGATGATATTCAATGCAAAAGTCAATACATAACAATGATAAAATTCATCAGTGTGTCCGCATAATTTAAACGGCATAACATTTAAAATCGACTGTGCATCTGACCTCGACAGGAGAAAGATATTCGTCTTACATCGGACTGAGGCTTCGGAACCAGCTTCCAGTAGAACTGAGAAAGGAGACCAATTACTTGCAGGTCAGCAGAAGATTGAAAGCTTACGGACCGATGTTCAGAGTGAGTTATGCGTTCACCAGTGAGTGTCAAACACAGAACACGCTTATCCAGACTTGCTTTTAGAAGGTAATGCATCAATGCCATGGTCAGTGTTTTATTTTTTGAAACACAGGCTATGGCAGTCAAAAATATCCAGGTGTTAAGCAACATTATCCAGTTAAGGAGGTCAGTGCGCAAATGATCTAGATAGGGGGCAATTCTATAAAATTGAGTAGTAGTTCTCTCATTCTATAATGACACTTAAGTGTGTAATTGCTGAAAAACACAGAAGAACATAAACGTTGCCATACTGGGAAAGACTGAAGGGTCATCAAGCCCAGCAGCCAACTTCTGCTGAGGAGTAGCCTAGTGGTTAGTGCAACAGACTTTGATCCTGGGGAACTGGGTTTGAGTCCCACTGCAGCTCCTTGTGACCCTGGGCAAGTCACTTAACCCTCCATTGCCCCTGGTACAAAATAAGTACCTGAATCTATGTAAACCGCTTCGAATGTAGTTGCAAAAACCTCAGAAAGGCGGTATATCAAGTCCCATTTCCCTTTCCCCTTATGACATCACAATACCACAAGTCAGCCAAGTATCAGGCAATCAAGCCATTGTGACATCACTGATGAGGTTGTCTCTTATTGGTGGAATGAGTTGAGGAGTAGCCTAGTGGTTAGTGCAGTGGACTTTGATCCTGGGGAACTGAGTTCAATTCCCACTGCAGCTCCTTGTGACTCTGGGCAAGTCACTTAACTCTCCATTGCCCCAGGTACAAAAAATAAAAGTACCTGTGTATAGTATGTAAACCGCTTTGATTGTAACCACAGAAAGGCAGTATAACAAGTCCCATTCCCTTTCCAACAATGGCCAATCCAGGTCACAAGTATGGCTAGATCCCAGAACAGTAAAACAGATTTTGTGTGGCTTATCCTAGAAATAAGCAATGGACTTTTTCCAAGTCCATCTTAATAATGGCTTATAGACTTTTCTTTTAGGAAATTATCCAAACGTTTTTTTAAACCCTGCAAAGCTAACTGCTTTTACCACATTCTCTGGCAATGAATTACGGAGTTTAATTGCATGTTGAATGAAGAAATATTTTCTCTGGTTTGTTTTAAATTTACTACATGGCAGCTTCATTGTGTACCTCCTAGTCCTAGTATGTTAGGAAAGACCCGTTTCACTCCACTCAGTAGATTCAAGATTCCATATTTGATATTTAAGGGGTTGACAAACAGGACATCAACTGGTTTTACCTCTAGGGTCAGTGTTTACCAGCCAAGAGGGTCACTGTGATCGTTGAATAAAGTTCTATTGGATGTACCAACACATCAGGACATTAGACTGGAGGAATTCTGGCAATCCATTTTTTACATTGCTTGCCCACAGTTTTGGCATCAGCTGCCCCAATGTATCAGAGAGATTCAGGAAATGAGTGCCTTTAAAAAGATGTTGAAGACATACTTGTTCCAATAGGTACATGGAGGTGGATGATGCGATACATTTCAGACAATATATGGAGGAGGACATTATGGAGGGGAGGGCAGGTTGTAGTCATGAATGGTGGTATATGGTGTATGTATGTGTTATATTGAATTTATTATGTTCATAATTATTGTAATCCTCCTAGAAGTTTGTTAATAGAGCGGAATATAAGTTTTTTTAATAAATATGTATTTTATAGATACTAGTGTAAGTTGGCATCAATACACCTATATTTGGGCACTAACATTTCTGCCAAGCCTACGGTTGGCATACATGTTAGCATGAAAGCTAAAGAAATAAACGTCAGCCCCAGGGGTAGCCCGACCATTAGACCACCTGAGGCGGGAGCCTCAGGCAGCACTCTTCAAGAGCGGTATCTCTCCACTTATCAGGGAGCGGCATCTCCCCCTTCCTTTCTTCACCCCGTTCACAGCATTTACCTGTTTCGTCACGTTCCAAACCCAGCAATGATTCCCATACGCTGCCCTGCCGCCGGCACCTGCCTCTTCCCTTTACTGTGGCCGCCTCTCTGATGTAACTTCCTGTTTCTTCAGAGGCTCAGGCACTCGCAGTAAAGGGAAGAGGCGGGTGCCTACGGCAGGGCAGCATATGGGGATTGCTGCCGGGTTTGGAACATGTCGAAACAGGTAAACACCGTGAACAGGCTGGAGGTAGGAAGGGGACAGCATCTTGGCCCTAGTGGCAGAATCTCAGCTGGGGGGGGGGGGCAGCATCTTAGCTCCGCCTCAGAAAGCATCTTGTCTTGGGCCAGCGCTGGTCAAACCCACCTATGCTCTATCCATGCTCTTCTCACAATTATACACAATAGCATTTTAGCGCATAATTACAGAATACCAGTTAAGTGCATAACGGGTATGACGTGCTGCGGTAGCTCAGCGGTACTTCCCTTTTAGCAAGCGGTAAGCCCTCATTGGGCTTACCAGCGCTTTGTGAAAGAACCTCCTCAGAGCACAGCTTTGCAGCCTGAAAGGACTAGTCAAACTCTTCCGACCGTGGTCAATATCTGTTCCCTCGTACTCAGTGAGGGGCATGAGGGTGATCTCTTAATCTGAAGCAGTCAGTAACTCTTTGGTTGCAAGACAATTTACCTTACTGTACACATCAATTTCAGATACTGAGACTGAGAGTGCTTCAGGTAGATCGCCTGATTAATTATTATTCATCTTCCTGCTTGAAGTGCTAACTCTGAAGGGAAAATTGGTAATTAGGGAAGAAGATGTGATGCTAGTTTTGATATTCTACCTGGCAGCAGTCACAATACAGCAACTATTTATACTAGAGAATGCAAACATCAGTGTGCAACAGGCACATGAAAGACAGCAAAATTATATCAAATAATTCCAATCCTGCCCAAAGCCCTCCTGTTGTACCCTCCCTCCTTAATTCTTTTTATCCCTTGGTCATAAACACCTCATCTCCTGATGAACACTGTGTGTCTCTGGAACTTACTGTCACTCTTCATTGACTACTGTCACCCACTGTCTACGTCCAAGACACCATCTACAAAGCATTCCAGTTATTACCAAAACTTGGATTTTCTGTGGCTATTTTGCTGAACCACCCAATCCTTACCTTTACACTGGCTACTGGTGCATTGGCCAAGCCAACTTTTGATTTGCTTGCCATAAGCAACAAGGGAGTTTGGGGGTGAAGATTTGTTTGGCTCCTGCAACCAAAATATGTCCCACTACCCATCTTAGCTGCTCTTTCACAACATATTGCATGTAATAAGCAGGGTATTTTGAGATGAGAAATGATAAGCATCTTCATCAAGCTTAGACGCTGGGGGGGGGGTCTTTTACTAAAGCTTAGCTTGAGTTATCTGCAGTAGGGCCCATACGAATAAAATAGGTCCTGCTGAAAAAGTAGAGCTAAGCTTTAGTAAAAGACCCCTTGAGTCTTTTGATTTCATGAGGCCGAGAGAGTTTATGCTCCTAACTCTAAGATATGCTTTAAAATTGGCCTTTAAAAGAATTTACTAGGGCTGTGTTCCTAACTATATGCTCAAATTTGCATTAAACTTCTAAATTTAGGACCCTATAAACTGGTATCAACAGGGAAGATTTATGGTAGTAAATGCAATACACTTCAATACAATGAGTTTCTTGTATCCGGCATAGTCTCATGAGATCTCCATGTGGCTAACAATAAGAAACAGAGCTGGGCATTCCCAGAGAGATACAGCCAAAATTCAAGTCATTAATTCAATCAATAAAATACACATTATTCAAGGAGCTTCTTAAAAAGATATGTTTTAAGTACTTTCCTAAACAAATGAGCAGTTGACTTTATCTCCAAAGGATTTAACTGACTGATAAGAAAACCATCCATTAAACATGGACTTATAAACATTAGAAGCTTAGTACTGATTTTCAGAACTAGGCATCTAAATTAAGCTCAAGATTATTCAGGTAAAGGCATCCATGAATAGGAAGGTATTGAGCTCAGATTTGAAATTTTGTGACGATGTATGTTGGAGGGGGCTGAGGTAGTTGATTCCAAAGCTCTGGGCCTCAGCCTGAAAAAATTGCTTTTCTGATGTGCTCGTGAAAAATGTCTTGGAACGAGGGTACTATTAATCCATTTTGAGATGAGGATTTTAAAGTTCTCTAAGTAGAGTAAGGAGTTAGTAATTGGGAAAGGTATGGGGGTTCACTACAAAGTTACTACTACTACTACTTAACATTTCTAGAGCGCTACTAGGGTTATGCAGCGCTGTACAAAATAAACAAAGAAGGACAGTCCCTGCTCAAATGAGCTTACAATCTAAAGAACTAAACGTCAAGTTGGGCAGTCTAGATTGCCTGGGTAGAGGTGTAGAGGTTAGGTGCCGAAGGCGACATTGAAGAGGTGGGCTTTAAGCAGAGATTTGAAGATGGGCAGGGAGGGGGCCTGGCGTATGGGCTCGAGGAGTTTGTTCCACGCGTGGGGTGAGGCGAGGCAGAAAGGGCGGAGCCTGGAGTTGGCGGTGGTGGAGAAGGGTACTGAAAGGAGGGATTTGTCTTGAGAGCGGAGGTTACGGGTAGGAACGTAAGGGGAGATGAGGGTTGAGAGGTAAGGAGGGGCTGCAGATCGAGTACATTTGTAGGTTAGTAGCAGAAGCTTGAATTGAATGCGGTACCTGATCGGAAGCCAATGAAGTGACTTGAGGAGAGGGGTGATATGAGTGTATCGGTTCAGGTGGAAGATAAGACGTGCAGCAGAGTTCTGAACGGACTGAAGGGGGGATATGTGGCTAAGTGGGAGACCAGTGAGGAGTAGGTTGCAGTAGTCAAGGCGAGAGGTAACGAGAGAGTGGATGAGAGTTTGGGTGGTGTGCTCAGAGAGGAAAGGGCGGATTTTACTAATGTTATAGTTGGGTTTTATATACCAGAAGTATGGTTTTATAAATAATGTGATGGGGTAATGGTATTTCTGATATTATGCTGACGCTCTCAGGCTGGGCTTTTTGTTCACACATTTTGTGAACGGAGTTCTTTCGATAGTTCTACCTATTGATATCTGTTCGAAAATCATTGTGACCCCTGAGGTAGGCGTTTCATCACGCTGAAACATGGACCATGTCGTGTCCTGCTGTACAAATACTGAATAAAGCATCTGTTAAGCACCCGTTCCTGTGTTGGAGTGTCTGTTACCCATCCTCTACTCCTTTTTGATTGCATTTTTTACGTGGAGGCCTTTTCTTGTTTGCTTGTGGCTCATGGGGTAATGGTAATCAGTGTACTGCTTTCAGGAGAGGTGTTACATGATCAAATTTCTTTCTTTCCCGCCGAGATCAACTTTATGGCTTTGTTATGTATTCATTGTAGCCATGTCCTGAGGCCATTGTAAAGTGTGTTGCACAGTGGTGTAGCAAGGGTGGGGCGGTGGGGGGCGGTCCTCTCCGGGTGCACGCCACTGGGGGGGGGGGGGTGTTGACTCCGCTGGTTCCCTGCTCCCTCTGCGCCAGAACAGGTTACTTCCTGTTCTGGGGCAGAGGGAGCAGGGAACCAGCAGAACCGACACCCCCCCCCCCCCAGCGGCGTGCACACGGCAGGCAAGAATACACTTGAGGGGGGGTTGGGTGATGCGCCGAGTAGAGGGTTGATCCACCGAGGGGGGAGGTGCGCAGCGATGAACCGCCCCGGGTGGCAGCTGCCCTCGCTACGCCAGTGGTGTTGCAGTAATCTAGTTGACTGATAATGCAAGAATGCACTAATGTATTTAATGCTGGCAGGTATATTTGTTGCCCGAAGCGTGAAACCAGGGCTCATTAGGGATTCTTCCATTTCTGCACCAAAGTACTCTTGAACATCAAGCCCCAACTGGGGTGCTTTTCCTAGATCTGTGGATGTGTCTTTTTTTTGTTGTTACATTTGTACCCCGCGCTTTCCCACTCATGGCAGGCTCAATGCGGCTTACATGGGGCAATGGAGGGTTAAGTGACTTGCCCAGAGTCACAAGGAGCTGCCTGTGCCTGAAGTGGGAATCGAACTCAGTTCCTCAGTTCCCCAGGACCAAAGTCCACCACCCTAACCACTAGGCCACTCCTTCACTCCTTGCTTTATCTAGCAGGATGCTGCCAGAAGCGTTGATGCGATGGCGTGAGTATGTACCAGATGGCTAATTTATAGCACTTTGTGGGTGTTTACAGTTTTTTCTCCATCCTTGACATGGATTCTTTTGGGTCAGAGCACAATCCTGTATGATGCAATCTAGATTTTTTTTTAGGGGGGTGGAGTCAAAACACAATTCAGGGTATGTAAAGTTTATTTATTTTTGATATCCTGAAAATTTGACCTGTTGTGGGGTCAGCAGGACAAGCTTGAGAGAAGTGCTGCATGAGACATGTATTCAAAAGCAGAGTAGAGTTTAAGGAAAGCAGTTTAAAACAAAATAGAAAATGCATCATTACCATCTGAGTTTGACGAAGACATAGTATCAGCTGCCAAAAATTATGCACAATCCATTGGGAATTCCTGGGTCTGTCACATCTAGCCCTGGAAATGCTGCAATTAGTTAAAATCTAAATGGAGACCCTAATCACAGCTAACTTTGGCAAAACACATTTTTTTTTGTACAAGATTAATTAGTGTTTCCACATCTGGGTCACTACTAGGCCAAGGGGGAAAATACATCATCAGCCCATGCTTCCCAGTGAACCATCTGCTGCTATGGCTGGTGGGGATCCCCTAGTGCTGCCAGCAGACAAGGCCCACCACCACCAGCATGGTAATGATGTACAGACGCCAGAGGGTGATGGTCAACGGGATTCACTCGGAGGAAGGAAAGGTGAGTAGCGGAGTGCCTCAGGGATCGGTGCTGGGTCCGATTCTGTTCAATATATTTGTGAGAGACATTGCCGAAAGATTAAAGGGTAAGGTATGCCTTTTTGCGGATGTTACCAAGATTTGTAACAGAGTGGACACCCCAGAGGGAGTGGAAAACATGAAAAAGGATCTGCAAAACTTAGAAGAATGGTCTAATGTTTGGCCATTAAAATTTAATGCAAAAAAAGTGCAAAGTGATGCATTTGGGGAGTAGAAACCCAATAGAGCAGTATGTCCTAGGAAGTGAGAGGTTGTTATGCACAGATGGGGCAGGGACCTTGGGGTGATGGTGTCTGAGGACCTTAAAGCAAAAAAACAGTGTGAAAAAGTGTAGCCAGAAGGATGCTAGGCTGCATTGAGAGACAAGTAACCATCAGAAGAAAGGAGGTGTTGATGCCTCTGTACGAGTTGCTGGTGAGGCCCCACCTGGAGTATTGTGTCCAGTTTTGGAGGCCATATCTTGCTAAGGATGTAAAAATACTAGAAGCGATCCAGAGGAAAGAGACAAAAATTATATGGGGCTTGCACCATAAGACGAACGAGAAGAGACTGGAAGAACTGAATATATATAACCTAGAGGAAAGAAGGGACAGGGGAGATATGATAAAGATGTTTAAATACTTGAAAAGTATTGATATAGAAACAAATCTCTTCCAGAGATGAGGAAATGATAAAACTAGAGGACATGAGCTGAGGTTGTAGGGAGGTAGACTTAGGAGTACATAAGTACATTAACACCGCCATACTGGAAAAAGACCAAGGGTCCATCAAGCCCAGTATCCTGTCTCCGACAGCGGCCAATCCAGGCTTCAAGAACCCAGCAACCCCCCTCCCCCCCCCCCAAAAAAAAATTCTTTAAATAATGTTCAATGGACTTTTCCTTCAGGAGTCTGTCCAACTCCCCCTTAAACTCCGTAAGGCCAGCCGCTGTCACTACATTCTCCGGCAACGAGTTCCAGAGTCCAACTACACACTGAGTAAAGAAAAACTTTCTCCTATTTGTTTTAAATCTACCATATTCTAGCTTCATCTTGTGTCCCCTGGTTCTATTATTGTTTGAAAGCATAAACAAATGTGTCACATCTGTCCGCTCTACTCCGCTCATTATCTTGTAGACTTCTATCATATCACCCCTCAACCGCCTTTTCTCCAAGTAATATCAGAAATTCTTTTCCACAAAGAGGGTGGTCGATGCCTGGAATGCCCTCCTGAGAGAGGTAGAAAAGACAAAAACAGTGATGAATTCAAAAAGGTGTGGAATGAACACAGAGGAGCTCTATTTAGAAAATAGATGGTAAGAAAAACAAAAATGAATTAAAAAAAAAAACCTTAAATGGCTGCAGGGGATTGGATGTGTGAGTGACGCTTGGACGGCAACTCCAGCTGTGAAGAACTAAGGCCAGTGCCAGGCAGACTTTATAAGTCTGTGTCCGTATATGACAATCCAGTTTAGGATAAGCTGGAAAGGGCTTCAATGGCAACTTCAGTAGCTGGAGCCGATGACAGTGCTGGGCAGACTGTTATGGTCTGGGTCCCGCAAATGACAAGACGGATTTGGATAGGCTAGAGTGAGCTTTGATGGCAACTCCAATAGGTGGAACATAAGGATAGAGCTGGGTGGACTTCTACGGTCTATGTCCCAGAAGTGCCGAAGAAAGACTCATGATAAAGTATATAATATCACATTCATTGTTGAGTTAATCATGAATTGATAATGAGTGTGACTGTTGGGCAGACTGGATGGACCATTCAGGTCTTTATCTGCCATCACTTACTATGTTACTATTTAATGGGCGGCACTTTTCATGAACCACCGCTGATGCCGCTGCTGCAGTGCCCCATCCTGTCCATGCTTAGTTTTTGAGTAAGCATAAAAAGTGAGTAATGCAGGGGGTGGTGGTGCAACGGTGTCCCATGGACTACTAAACATATGCATAGCTGTACACTAAACATGTAAGAGACAGTCCTGCTCAACAGAGCTTATAATCTAATCAGCCAGCAGGGCTTGGGGATCCCCTGACAGCTCAGGTACTTGGAATTCATGAAGAGCAGGGCAGGAGCAGAGAGTAGTGGGTGGAGCAAAGTTTTGTGCCCCCCACTTTGAGCTCAGACCTTCCCCAAATTTAAGGTCTGGCTATGCAACTGGTTGCAACCAGGGCTGGCAGGGGTGGACTGACAGTGGTCGGGTCCCTGGGCAGTAAGAGTCTTTGGGGTACCCCGGCCGCTGCCCACTACCCCACTGCTGCACCGCTGCCTGCCTCCTGCACCACTGCCGCCACCCTCCCCGTAGTTTCTGTGAAGGGCCTGGTGGTCTAGTGGCTTCTTCAGGGGCAGGAAAGAACCCCACTCTTTCCTGTCTGCTATCGCTACTGTGCCCGGCGACAGTAGCGACGCCATGTTTTTTAAAATGGCTGCCGAGACTTACCACAGTAGGCAAGGCTGCAGGACGTCTCGGCAGCCATTTTTAAAACATGGCAGCACCAGCACTGCCATGGAAAGTAGCAGCAGCGGGCAGGAAAGAGTGGGATTCTTTCCTGCCCCGCAGAGGCCACTAGACCACCAGGCACTTCAAGGTAGGTCCGGGAAGGGCTGCAATGTGCTGTGGCAGCGGCGAGCAACCGGGCAGGGCCCTCGGGCACTGTCAGGTTGCCCAAATGGTCAGTCCACTCCTGAGGGCTGGGAGCAGTGAAATGGATTGCAAGGGAGGTCTGAGATCACAAGCTTGTATGTGGCTGTTAAAATGGGGTCATGGACAGAGAGAATTTAGGAAGCACTGTACTAAATGACCTTACCACATTTGCCAACCTATACTGCATAGGTTCCATAGAGTCAAACACCACAAGGAACACCAGGGACCATAAGCCTAGGTCATGTGCTTTCACCTATAACAACCATCTATTACTAGGAACCTGCCAGGACTTGGGTACAAGCAAAGCAGACACTAGTCACCAGATGGAAGGGAATGGGCTGGAGTGTTAGAACACCAAGATCTGACCCAACAGGGCAGTCTCATAGAACATCTACACCATAGCAGCAGGCAGAAGAGAGGTCAGGAAATGGGCTAAGGTCCGGGCTAGCAGAGCATATGCAGAAGGCAGGCAAGGATTGGATACCGAAGATCAGCAGAAGTATAGCACTCAGAAGCTCACAAGTGAGAGAGAGACCTATCCGGGGTGAAGTAGAATGGGATTTCCAGGGTTTCAACATGTGTAGGAAGTCAATCAAAGGAGTTTCAAATTGATGATAACTTGTCAGCATCAATCATAGGCAAAAAAAAAACCTCCCATTCTTTAATATATTACTTTCTTCTAGGTTTTTTTTTCAAAGATTTTCTTCTTATTTATAAAAAGCACTTAGCTTTTAATAAATGTAGAAGTCACTGTAGCAACTTGTATTTATTCATTTATACCCTACATTATCCCAAACTGGCTTGGGTTCAATGTGGCCCTTTTACTGAGCTGCGGTAAAAGGTGCCCTGAACTAGCGACGGAGGCTATTTTTGCCACGTGATGAAACCCTTTTTACCGCAGCAGGTAAAAAGGCCAAAGAAAATGGCCAGGTGGGGTAAGATTGCACTTACCACATGGCCATGGGGGAGGGGGAGCACTTACCGGCACCATTGAGGTGGCGGTAAGGGCTCCCATGCTAACCCAGCGGTAACCGGGTAGCACGCGGTGATGCCCAATTACTGCCGGGTAACAGCTGCGGTAAAAAAAATATGAACCTACTTTTCCTAACGCCAGAAATGCCACGCGCTGGGGGTGGAATTACCGCTGGCGCCCACATTGGGCTGGCAGTAGTCCCGGATTGCCGTGTGGTAAGCCCACGGTGGGCTGCTTAGTAAAAAGGCCCCTAAGTTAACCAGTAAGCATAGATTATTCAATCACACCAAAAGACAGAGATTATTATTATTATCAGAGAAGCGGTGAAGACAGATAATATCGCTAACAGTTGAATCATATTTGTCGTTATTAAAAGCAGTACTCATCAAGAACGTTTTCAGCATGTATATCTACCAGGCTGTTTCCATAATCATTAAATCCTGCATCAGTCTATTCCCTTGGAAAACTAATGCTAGTGAATTAATTACTTCTGAAAAGAATCTTGCTTATAATTTTTAAATACTGTTTCAACTTAATGCACATAACCCTCTCACTAATCTACTATTGAATTACATAGGAGGAAAATACTTCAGATACTTAACCTTTCGTTGTTAATGCTCTGATTAACTTTATAGGGTTAATGCCTTCAATAGCCCACATAGAACTATTTTGCTTGTGCTGTGGATATCAGGCTAGCTCGTCACTAGTCAAAAACCTCCAAATTTAACGCTGCTAATTTTGTGTTTCTATATTGTATTATATTCAAAAAGATTAGCAGCACTTATAATTTTTAAAGAAAAAAATCTAAAATGCCTAGAAAGTGCTACTACTACTTAACATTTCTAAAGCGCTACCAGGGTTACGCAGCGCTGTACAATTTTAACCGAGGAAGGACAGTCCCTGCTCAAAAGAGCTTACAATCTAAAGGACAAGTATGCAGTCAATCAAATAGGGCAGTGTAGGTTTCCTGAATAGAGGTAAGTGGTTATGTGCCAAAAGCTACAGTGAAGAGGTGAGCTTTGAGTAAGGATTTGAAGATGGGCAGGGAGGGCGCATGGCGTATGGGCTAGGGAAGTTTATTCCAAGCATAGGGTGAGGCGAGGCAGAAGGGGCGGAGTCTGGAGTTGGTGGTGGTGGAGAAGGGTACTGATAGGAGGGATTTGTCCTGTGAGCGGAGGTTACGGGTAGGAACTTACGGGGAGATGAGGGTAGAGAGGTAATGAGGGGCTGCAGATCGAGTGCATTTGTAGGTTAGTAGGAGAAGCTTGAACTGTATGCGGTATCTGATCGGGAGCCAGTGAAGTGACTTGAGGAGAGGGGTGATGTGAGTATATCGGTCCATGAGGAAGATAAGACGTGCGGCGGAATTCTGGACGGATTGAAGGGGGGACAGATGGTTAAGTGGGAGGCCAGTGAGTAGTAGGTTGCAATAGTCAAGGCGAGAGGTAATAAAGAAAGTGCTACTAAGAAGATTATGGGAATATAAACAAAACAGAATAAAAATACCTAGAAAAGAAATCGTATATAAGAGATCTCTAAAGAAAGCCTCTGTGGCCTGGGAAAGATTTTACTAAGTACTGGGAGTGAGTGAGACGATTATCTGGTTTCTTTGGCACACTCTGAAGATGTTATTAAGAAAATAAGACATTGAAAGAAGAAAACATGAAGCAGTAGAGAGATCAGGAGGAAAAACACAACTCAAAAGTGCATTCAGCAATGTCAAACAAGACAAAGTTCTTTTCATTAGTGTTATTCCACCTGAGATAAATGATATAAACAGAAAATGGATTTCTCATTTATCTCTCACACACAATTCTCATTTATGTCTTTGAGCTATAATTGCAATAAAAAGAACCTTCTCTTTTATATCAGATTAACACTAGCAACCAGGAAACACCATAACACAGCTCTGCTCCACAAGCAGATTTATCCTGTCACAACAGCATCAACCACAAGCTTGGGAGTGGGAGAAGGGAATCTTAAAATGCTGCAATGGCAGAATTAATGCACAGCCAATGTTGGCGTTACTCACAACTTACATGCAGAAAGAAAACCCAGGTATATCCGTATGCATTGCAGCCTCGGGTTCTGTGAAATTTGGGAAAAATCGTGCATGTAAAGGATGAAAATTAAAAATCTCCCACCCAAACTTGCTCATTTTACTTTTTTTTTTCCTCAAACAGTAAGACAAAATTAATGCAGTGCATGGTATTCTCTACATGTCCAGCCCATGGCTTGGAAGCTGTACAGTTTTTCAATGTCTTCATTTACTGAGGAGCACATTATAAGAACATAAGACCATAAGAATAGCCATACGGGATGAGACCAATGGTCCATCTAGCCTAGTATCCTGCTTCCAACAGTGGCCAATCTAGGTCACAAGTACCTGGCAGAATCCCAATTAGTAGCAACATTCCATGCTACCTATCCCAGGGCAAGCAGTGGTTTCCCCATGTCCATCTCAATAACAGACTATGGATTTTTCCTCCAGGAACTTGTCCAGACCTTTTGAAAAACCCAGATACACTAACCGCTGTTACCACATCCTCCAGCAGTGAGTTCCGGAGCTTAACTATTCTTTGAGTGAAAAAAATCAAACATTTAAATGGCAAGTGACCGACTCACCTGCAAATGCGCAGTAGAGACTTCCCTCTCTGTCCTGCCCTCGCGTCAAGACGTGATGATGTCAGAGGGCGGAACAGAGAGGGAAACAGAGTCGGAGTCACTGTCGGACGCTGCCGTTGCCGCTGCCTCTGGAGCCTGGAGTCTGGAAACGAACATCACGCGCACCAACCTCCACCCTCCCCCCCCATCCCCGCCGCCGCTCCCGCCCCCTCCATATCGGGCCCCCTACACTGACCTGACAGCGCCTCTCACCTCCGTGTGAAAGCGCTGCAGGCAGCAGCAGATCACTCTGCTACTGCCTGCAACACTTTCACACGGAGGTGAGAGGCGCTGTCAGGTCAGTGCAGGGGGCCCGGCACAGAGGGGGGAGGGAGCGGCGGGGAAGGTAGCTGGAAATCTCGCCCGTTTTAACAGGCTTAACGGCTTGTCCTACTATATAAATGAAGAGTGACCAACGTGCTGCGCATGCGCAGAACAGTGCAGCTGTTGGGGCGGGGATCGTCCAACAGCAGCTCCGAGGCACACTCCGACAGGTCCAATGAGCTGCTGCCGCTGTGATCCAGGCGCTTTCCTCTGCCACCATCCCCCAGGTGGCTTTCCTGGGCGGGTGCTCGGCTGGACCCGGAGGGGCTCCAACCGCTTTCTTGCCCGTTTTAATGGGCTCAACGGCTTGTATTTCTATAAATACGATCAGATACCGCATTCAATTCAAGCTTCTCCTTCTTACCTAAAAATGCACTCAGTCTGCTGCCTCTCACTATCTTTCTACCCTCATCTCCCCTTACGTTCCCGCCCGTAACCTCCGTTCACAGGATAAATCCCTCCTCTCAGTACCCTTCTCCACCACCGCCAACTCCAGGCTCCGCTCATTCTGCCTCGCCTCACCCTATGCTTGGAACAACCTTCCTGAACCCTTACGCCAAGCCCCCTCCCTGCCCGTCTTCAAGTCTTTGCTTAAAGCCCACCTCTTCAATGCTGCGTTCGGCACCTAACCCTTACCGTTCAGTGAATCCAGACTGCCCCAATTTGACTGCCCCTATCGGACCGACCGTTCACTTGTCTATTAGATTGTAAGCTCTTTGAGCAGGGACTGTCTCTCTTTGTTAAATTGTACAGCGCTGCGTAACCCTAGTAGCGCTCTAGAAATGTTAAGTAGTAGTAGTAAATGGCGCCAAAAGTTTGGCACTGGGATAATTCTACAACAGCAGTTCTATGTGGAACAGCCATGATAGAATACTAGTAAACACTGTTCCCTCTAAGCTGAATGGGTGTCCTCCATCTGCATTGTTACCAGTAGGGGGGGGGGGGGTGCTTCAATATTTGTGTTTTCAATCTCTAAGGACAGGTAGGTTAACTGGAATCCTGCAGAACTTGCCTGTCCCTCACTATTGGAAATGAGATCGTGAAACAGTACCCCCCCCCCCCCCCCCCCCACTGGCAGGACTGCAGATGGAGGACTCCCACTCAGCTTAGAGGGAACAGTGCAAGTGTAAGTTTGCAGTTTCACACCTAACCTTAGGCACAAGCACTTGTGCCATGTCAAAAGCTTGTGTAAGCGTTAGCGCCAAACTGTGGCACTTAGGCACATACCCCCATATTCTATAAAGGTTACCCAAATTTGGGTGTGGATCCCAGATCCGTGCGCAAACTAGTTAATGAGCTGTTAATGATAATGAGTGGAATGGAACGGGTCAATGTGGAGCGTCTGTTTACGCTTTCCAAAAATACTAGGACAAGGGGGTGTGCGATGAAGCTGCAGTGTGGTAAATTTAAAACGAATCGGAGGAAATTTTTCTTCACTCAATGCCGTAGTTAGACTCTGGAATTCGTTGCAGGAAAAAGTGGTTAAGGCGGTTGACTTAGCGGACTTCAAAAAAGGGTTGGACGGCTTCCTGGAGGAACAGGCCATAGAATGATTGAATGGACGTGGGAATAATCCACTATTTCTGGGATGGGCGGGATAAATTGTTTGTTCTTTTGGCCGCTGTCGGAGACAGGGTGCTGCGTTCGATGGACCCTTGGTCTGTCCCGGCATGGCAATGCTTATGTACTTATGACATTAATTAGCTCTAATAAGGAGTTATGTGCAGATCTAGTGTATGTGATATTCTATCACACTGTGTGCCTAAGTTGTCTCATGTGCAACTCAAAAGGGGATATGGCCAGGGGAGGGGCATGCAGTGGCAGCCCTACCATTAGGCCATCTGAGGCAGGGGCCTCAGGTGGCACTCTTGTGAGGCTGCATCGCCCCCCCCCCCCCCCGCCCTGCCCTCCCCAATCCCCCTCCCCAAAATTACTTTTTTTCTTTTCTTGCAGGCCTGTGGAGAGGGAGCATCAAACCCACTGGGTCATCAGGAAATTGAGGTCCCCTTCGGAGAGGAAGTCTGAGGGCCACTGAGTCCTTTAACTTTATGGCCTCGCCACATAAAGAGAGCTTTTTTTTTTTAATTTTAAGCAGCTCTTGGAAAAATGATGACAGTTCTTGAGCTGTTGTTATATCTTCTGCAAAAATGGAGCACGAAGGCTTTTTCAAAAGCTTATTTTTGCATTTGTGTGCATTAAGGGGCCTTTTTACAAAGCCTCGGGAGGGCTAATGTGCGGGTAGCATGCACCAAGTCGGCGCTACCGCCAGGGTAGTGTGTGCGCCCAACACGTGCCAAATCCTGCGGTAGAAAATATTTTTCTATTTTCTACCACGGGTGGCATTGGTGTATGCTGCATGGTTACCGCGCAGGTAGCACAGCATGAGCCCTTGCCAATGTCAATGGCTGGCGGTAAGGGCTCAGGCCAGTGGCGTAGCCAAGGGTGGGCCCAGGCCCACCCACTTTGGGTTCAGGCCCATCCAGTAGCAGCATACCTATGATGTGGCTGGCAGGGATCCCCAAGCCCCACCAGCTGAAAACTCCCAACAAGTGTCCCTCCTGCATACCTTGTAAGTAGCAGATCTTCGCCTGCAGTGAGCAGTGACATACATACTGCTCGCACCAGCCCCACAGCCTTCCCTCTGATGTATTTCTGCCTAGGCGGAAACAGGAAGTTGCATCAGAGGGAAGGGTGTGGGGCCAACATGAGCAGTGTGTATTAGTTGCTTCTCAATGCTGGTGAAAATCTGCTATTTAAAAGGTATACGGGAGAGGGGGGATGATTGAGAGACCATATGGCGAGAGAAGGAGAGACCAAATCACCTGTGGGATGGGGCGAGGTTCTTCTGCCCACCCATCTTGGGCCCAGGCCCACCCAAAATTGGGTGTCTGGCTACGGCCCTGGCTCAGGCCGTAAATAAGCATGTGCTAATTTTAATTTTTGCACACGCCCATTTCCCAACCCACAAAAAAATGGCCTCTTTCTCAGCCATGGTAAAAAGTGGCCCAGCGTGTGCCCAAAAGACACGTACACACAACCGCAGGCCACTTTTTACCACAGTTTTGTAAAAGGTCCCCTAATTAATTAGTTACCAGTATTTACTGGACCACCAACTGAACAACAAGTCCATCATGGCAGTTTACAAGTTAAACAAAAAGAATTCCTACGTAACACAGAGATAATAACAAACAAAACAGTAATGTAATCAGCGATTCTCCGGGTTCTCTCATGTCTTCAGATTAAACGTCTGCCGAAAAAGAAAAAACATCATACGAGGTTTCATACCTTTTATAAGAGAGTGTTCTTGTCGAAGATCAAAGGGCAAACTCTTCAGAGCGCTAGGACTAAATAAAAGAAAGCTGACTTCCTAAAGTAATCCGGACAGATTCTAGATAAAGGGCATTGCCGGAGCAGAGATGCTTAGGAGGAAAAAAGGTTTTAATGACCTACTTTACATGGTTTTGCAAAATTTGCATTAACGGTTTGTGTGAAGATGACTTACCTGAAAGTTTACTACTTGCACAGTATACGTTTTTGAAACTAATTACAAGGCACCTGAACATTGTCGTTTTTGTGCGTTTCTGGGTGTATTGTAATATTTGGGGGCAAAGTGTACTTTTGTGATGTCAATTGTCATTGCAGTACATAGGGTCCCAGGTGAGATCAAGGTTGCTGGGAAGTAAGTGCAAGAGAGAGTGACTGAGAGGGGGAGGGCATTCACTGTGAAGGGGAAGGGGATGGGGAATGACTACAAGAGATAGAAGAAGAGTGAATACTGGGGGAAATAGAAGGGGAAGTTATTGTGGGAGGAGGAGGAATGTCTATAGGGGGGAAAGGGGTGTGAAAGAGGGCGAGGGAATGAGTGCAGGGCTGAGAGAGGTAAGCATGAGGGTAGAAGGGAATAAAGGTATTAAGAAAAGAATTTAAAGAGAGGAAATATTAGCCCCTGGATTCTATATATAGTGCTTTAATTTCTGCATGGAAACGGAAGTGTATTCTACAACAATACACATAACTTAATTGGTTAACTAGGTAATCAGCGCTGTTAATTGGATGTTTACAAGTAATAATCAGCAGCACGCACAACTCGTTAAGCGATGAAACTACAATGTAGTAAATTTAAAACGAATCGGAGAAAATTTTTCTTCACTCAACGTGTACTTAAACTCTGGAATTCCTTGCCAGAGAATGCGGTAAAGGCGGTTAGCTTAGCGGAGTTTTAAAAAGTTTTGGACAGCTTCCTAAAGGAAAAGTCCATAGACCGTTATTAAATGGACTTGGGGAAAATCCACGATTTCTGGGATAAGCAGTATAAAATGTTTTGTACATTTTTGGGATCTTGCTGGGTATTTGTGACCTGGATTGGCCACTGTTGGAAACAGGATGCTGGGCTCGATGGACCTTTGGTCTTTCCCAGTATGGCAATACTTATGTACTTATTCTGTAACGTGGTGCACCTAAATTCTAAGTCACATAGTTGAAAAGGGAGCATTGCCATGGGTGGGCCATGGGCGTTTCTAAAATCTATGCGCGTTGTTATAGACTACACCCAATCTGCGCCCAATTTAGGTGACAGGATTACATCAAGTAAAGCATGGCGTAAATGATGTGACTAAATTTGGTCGCATGGAGAGGTGTTCGGCGTAATTCTATATACTGCATGGAAATTTAAGCCTATTCTATAAAATGTTGGTGTACTTTACAGAATACGCCTAGGCATATTTTTTTTCCACGTGGAATTTTCAGGCACCATGTATAGAATCTTGCCCTAGATGTGAACAATTCAGGTGTGAGAAGCTACGTGATTCTCCCACTCATACACACTCATATGTAGAATTGCTTTTATCTGAATAGTGGCAATATTCAGTCTGCTATCCAGAGAGCTAAGCAGATAATATTAGGGTAATCTTTCTGCTGTCCTAATTTTATCCTTTCCTTGTTCTCTTATTCCC
Source organism: Microcaecilia unicolor (assembly GCF_901765095.1). Lineage (NCBI taxonomy): Eukaryota > Metazoa > Chordata > Amphibia > Gymnophiona > Siphonopidae > Microcaecilia > Microcaecilia unicolor. The sequence goes on along the minus strand of NC_044036.1, from coordinate 322,610,433 downwards.
CTTCTCTGTTTTGTCTTTCCGTCCCAGCTGATTTGTATTCTCCCTGTTCTGTCTATAATTTCTTTAAATTAGTCACTTTATTTTCTAACTCCTCTTACTCTCTTACCTATCTATATGTTCCATCTTTGTTTACACCCTATACTGTCAATTAAAATGTTTTATTGTGTATTGTGTTGACATTGTAAGTAGTATACTATGCCGTACTTTGTACTGTTATTTGAATATTTTTACTGCTGTAATTGTCTATTGCTTATGTTTGATTTATTCTTACTGTACACCAACGAGTGAATTCCTTCAAAAAGCCGGTAAATAAATCCTAATAAATAATAAATAAATAAATTTAGCATTTTTTCATTGCCTATTATTTATTTATTAAAGGCAGTAAAGTCCTGAATAAACATAAACTTCTTCCCACTCACCTGCAATTATGGATCTCAAACACAAACACATACACATGAGAAACGCATGCACTCCTCCTGCAAGCAACCCAAGCACACATATACAAGCACCCCACTCACCAAATACTAGCCAGGGCCGCTGAGAGGGGAGGCAGGGAGGCAGTCCCGTAGCGAGAACGACACTGTTCCGGGGCAGAAAGAGCAGGGAACCAGCGGAGCCGACACCCCCCCCCCCAGCGGCGTGCACCCGGGGCGGACCGCCCCACCCCCCCTTCCTATGCCACTGCAGGGAGGGCAAAATTCCCTGGGTCCAGACTCCAAGGAGGGCCTGGCACTGGCGATCAAGAAAGACAACTCTTCCAGCAGGAAGAAGCACCCATGGCCTGTGGCAGCGGTGGTGTCTGCAGGGGGGAGGTTTGCAGTGGCGGTGGGAGGGGCATCGATAAGGCCCTGAAGATGGTTTGCACCGTGCCTGGCTTTTTCTCTCAGCAGCCCTTATACCACCCATGCAATCTCACACTCACCCACCTACCACACAGCACATTTATTTGCAATGCTTCTAGCATGCACCTTACAATGTGTTCCTCTTGACCTTATTCCTATGAATTCCTTGAATAATCTGGGTCAGAGTGATACTAAGCAAATAGGCTGGAAGCAAAAATGTTAGCTATAACTTGTTTCTTTGCAGTGATGAAATGTTTGGTTCTCATGGAAACTGGGCTGGCCATACCCCTCAAGAGCAAAGCCACTAATCAGAGACCCTTGCCATTCATATAAGGCAACTACTGATGCACTATAATTTTATCACATTAAATAAATACTAAGGATGAGCAGCCATTTGCAGCAACATCAGAAATGTCAAAATGACACATCCCAAGTTACCCACAAACCAGGCTCCAATCAATGTCTCAAATAGATATCTAGATAAATTGCTCCAAATATCCACCACTATTTAGGATGAAAATGTATACAAAATATATAGCAATTCTTAGCTTATAGCAGGGGCCTAGCTACGTGGGGCCAAAGGGGCATGGGCCTCCATAGATTTGGCCCTGCCCCCCCCCCCCCCCCCGCCGCCAACCCCTTCAACCCCTCTCCCACCGCCAACCCTCCCCCGCCGCCGTCGGGTACCTTTACTGGCGGGCGTCCCCAACCCACGCCAGCCGATGTCCTCTTCTCCGGTGTGGCCGCGTTGCTGATCTGCAAGGGCAGGCTTCTGTTTCTGTGAGTCTGACGTCCTGCACGTACCCTTGCAGATCAGCAATGTGGCCGGGCAGAGGCTGTACGTGGCAGGTATTTGTGACCTGGATTGGCCACCATTGGAAACAGGATGCTGGGCTTGATGGACCTTTGGCCTGTCCCAGTGTGGCAATACTTATGTACTTTGAGGCCTTTTACATGTGTAAACCAGTATTCTACATGTGACAAAGGGTTTATAGAATTAACTCCCAATGATGGTCATTCCTGTACAATGCTGCTTAAGCCTTTGAGATGCTAACAGTGGCGTTCCTAGGGGCGCTGACACCCGGGGCGGATTGCCGATGCACCCCGCCCCCCCCTTGTGCAGTGCGACCCCCACCCCGGCAAAAGAACCTCCTCTCCCCCGGGTGCACGCCGCTGGGGGGGTGCCGCGCGCTGGTCAGCGTCGTTCGTTTCCATGCTCCCTCTGCCCCGGAACAGGAAGTATGGAAACAAACGATGCTGACCGGCGCACGGCACCCCCCCAGCGGCGTGTCACCCGAGGTGGACCGCCCCCACCGCCCCCCCCCCCCCCTTGGTACACCACTGGATGCTAATGTCAAATGTAGACAGTATCATGCTTCAGCAGCAATGGAGCAAGAAAAGAAAGTAATATCTGATTCTCCAGTCAGAGGAATATGATAATTGTTGTTTTCTTCTAGCCACTAGATTTAATCACAAGGAAATTTACTGCAGGTTAAAAAAAAAAAGTCAGCTTTCTACCAAAGAGCACTATAAATCAAAATTTAATATAACTTTTTCAGGTAAATCCAAAGCTGATTTGAAAAAGATTAACATTATTGTGGTGAAACTGATAACATACTTTACTCTTTACCTTCCCAATGATTGTGGGGTAAAGTAGAATTATCTATATGGAAGACTCCTGGATGTGCTGCCACCTAGGGCTGGTTTTAGGGAGGTGCAAACGGGGCCATGGGATAGGGCTCCGGCACCACGTGACACTGCCTTTGGGAAACTGAAGCATGTCACTGGCCAGGGCCGGTCAAACCCAGTAAGCGGGGTAAGCACTGCAGGGGGGCGCCTGCCTTCAAGGGCGCCGCTGCAGCGCTGTACCACCATACCACGCCACCCATGGGGGGTTTAAATCTTTTTTTTACCTCCGTCCCAGTGGCCGTGTCATTTCAAAGCCCTGCCCATCTCTAGCCTTCCCTCCCTTCGTGAGTTCGTTCCTGCAGAGTCCCGCCTACTGACGTCATTTCCTCGAGGGCGGGACTCTGTGGGAACGAACTCACGAAGGGAGGGAAGGCTAGAGACAGGCAGGACTTTGAAATGATGCAGCCGCTGGGACCGGAGGTAAATTAAAAAAGATTTAAACCATGCAGGGTGGCAAGAAGAAAAAGGGGGATGTTGGGGGGAGAAGAGGGCGGGCAGGGTGGGAGAAGAGAGAAAGGAGATGGGAGGGGGGCGCAAACTGATAGTCTGCAGGGGGGCGCCAGAGACCCTAGGACCGGCCCTGGCACTGGCACCTGCCTTGGGCCAAGCCCATTTCTGCCCTGAGGCTCAGTGTATTTGGTATCAGCCCAACTGCCACAATCACTTCCAAAATGAATCCCTAATACAGACAGTTTCTTGTGATTTAGAGTAATGTGGTATTTCTCAGATTCTATATCAAGTTTCAGATTTATTAAGGCTTAATATATCACCCAGTGAGTAACCTTTTAGAGTGATTTACAATATTAGTAAGAAAAGAAATACAATATTTGATAGGATAGTTTAAAAGAGTTTAATGCTTAGTCCAAGATGCTTTCATCCACAAACTTAGCCATCTAATGGGCAGCAAAGGAAGAGGTTAATGATCATAGTATTCTTCATTGGCACCAGATAAAACCTGGATATTGAGAATGTTCTTCAAAAATAAAGAAAAAACTTTTAAGGGTTTAAAAACTCAAATTTACCCGGATGTCTCAAGGGACACACGGAAAAGACGTCAGCAATCTCTTCAAATGAAACCGGAAATGCTTCAGTTTGTCCTTAAATATCCATGTAAATGTTCGATCAGATACCATTCAGACAAATATGTTTATTATGAACTATCCCAACTCGCAGCTTTTATAACATCTAAACAAAATGCTGGAGGTTGATTTATTCAGTATTTGCTCTTGTTAAGAAATACAGGATTTGGACACATCCAACAAAAATATACTTAGTATTTCCTTAATCTCCATGGTTTAGGATTCTTGGACTCAAATTGTGGACTTGAGTTAGGTTAATAGACTAATTTTCTTATATTATTTCTTGAATCAATATTTCCAGTGTAATTGAACTTTTCTGTACAAGTGGATTATTGCTTGTTTAATAATAGAAACTAATAAATTAATTCATTCATTTTTAAAAAATGATCATAGTATTCTTTATAAAAGAGAAGGACCTGACACACTAAAGATTCTAGAGCAGATAAAGTCATAATTGGCATTAGTTAAGATTTACGCGCACAACTCGCTAAGAGTATTCTATAACATGGTGTGCCTAAATTCTAAGTCGCATAGTTGAAAGGAGGCATGGCCATGGGCGTGGCGTGGACATTTCTAGGAGTAGATAAACAAGTCCTGCATGTCCTGCTGCAGTACATGCAGCCCGTGTCACTACTTGTGTGTGTGAGTGAGACTAACAAGTTAGTTACTTCTTCCGTTAAAGGCTTGGTTGAAGAGCCAAGCTTTCACCTGCTTCCTGAAGTAGAGGTGGTCTTGTGTTAAGCGGAGCCTTTCAGGCAATGCATTCCAGAGTGTGGGGGCTACTTCGGAGAAGGCTCGCTTGTGTAATGTCTTTTGGAGAGGGTGTAGTTAGTATAGTCTTTGAGAGGACGTTAGTGTCCTTGGAGGTGTGTAGAGGATCATCCTATTCTTCAGGTACTCTGGGCTATTTCCTTTAAGGGCCTTGAAGATCAGACATAGAGTTTTAAATTTAGGCCTGTATTGTACTGGTAGCCAATGAAGTTTTTATAAGATGGGCTTGTCAAACGATTAAGTTGCGTGCAAGGCCAATTTGCACATGCAACTTCAGTGGCCATATATAGAATCCGGGGGTTAGCACTGAAAGTTGCAAGTTATAGATTAGTGTCAGGTAACTAAATATAATAATTAGCTGCTAATTGGCCTTGGCATTGGCCTCGTCTCCCATTCTCCTTATTGCTACCCCCTATCTTTTCCTCTCCATCCTCCCTACGCCTACCTCCTAACGTTCATTTCCTTCTACATTCAATCCCTCCTATGTTCAATTTGCTCATCCGTTGACCCCATTATTTTACGTTTACTACAATTTGTATAATCTTCTTAAAGACTTTGTAATTCTTTTTATTGTTACTATGTAAGCCGCATTGAGCCTGCTATGTGTGAGAAAGCGCGGGGTACAAATGTAATAAATAAATTAGCAGATTTCATGTGTAACTGCCATTAGTTGGGATTCTGCAAATTGCGAGCGCAAAATCCAGGCTTCTGGTACTTTTTCCTTTGCTATTTGAACTACAAGAGGTGTCATGGGCTAGTCAGGGGTGTGCCTAGCACTTACTCACACGCAGTGGCGTACCAAGGGGGGCGGTGGGGGCAGTCCGCCGCTGGGGGGGTGCCGCAGCGCGCGCCTGTTGCCCTGTCTCAGTCCGAGTTCGCAATTCACATGTGTTCACTGCTCCCTCTGAGTCTGCCCTGGAACAGGTTACTTCCTGATACACCCAGGGGGTGTCATTTCGCCGGGGGGGGGGGGGAAGAGGTGTCATTTCGCCGGGGGGGGGGGGGTCGCGCTGCACCCGGGAGGGCACATTGGCGTTCCGCCCCGGGTGTCAGCTAGGGTCGGAACGCCACTGCTCGCAGGGGTAATTCAATGCGTAAATGACAGCAGTTAGGCACGATCATTTATGTGTCCGTCTGTGTCTGTATTCTTAGATTCCGCTAAATCCTCTACAGTTCCAAGCAAATTACAAAACAAGAAGCCAGAATATTCCTGGGACTAGGAAGAAGAAATATACCAAGCCACTAAATGCATTTTTAAAAAAAAATAAGCTCATACCAACCATTGAGCTAGCATAGTTGCTCGCAGCTAAAGCTAGGCACCTCCAGGGGGGGTCACACAATTTAATTTGGCTGCAGTCATGGGGTCCCAGGCACAAAAAGATTGGGAAGCACTGTGCTCTGCCTTTAGGTGCTCACATTCTTTTGCACCTCCACCAATATTTTATGAAGAAAAATAAGTAAGTGAAAACGTACATTAACTAGGCTTGACTTTATCAAATTGTCCTCTGTCTGCTTTGTGCATTTTAATAAACAGGCCCCTTAGGTCAGTGGGGGAAACTTTGAAAAGCAAAGGTTTAGCTGGCTGGTCAAACCTTATCAAAAGTGAACGGTCCATGACTGGGCTGAGTCTCTAAAAAGCACAGTCCAGTGTTCTGAAGAATCTGCGTTTCTTTGCTGATTAGATTTTGGCAGCAGTGCTTGAGAACAGGAAGATCTGGATCTGCAGCCACTTTGCACTTGCTGCTTTGCACTGTTCCCAGCACAATGCCAATCCAGTCAAATCCTTCAGCATTGTTCTGCTACTTGCCGTGCATTTAATATTCAAAATATGCATCCCATGTGTGTAAAATTAGGAACAGTTTCCCTCCCCCCCTCCAGGGTCGATACCAAATAGTGGCGTAATTATTATTAAACAATTAAACAATTACAATTAAAACACACTGTCGGAGATTTCTGCCTTACAGGTGTGCACTGCCTGCCAAGAAAAATCTGCTTACCAGGCAGCTGAGACTCAGGGATTTCTGTGTATCAGAGGGGATCCGTCTGTCAGCTGGATGTTAGCAGGATAGCAGGAAGAATCCAAACTCAAGAAGGATCACGGTGTAGTAAATTTAAAAAAAATAACCTGCCTGCCTGCATAATTTGAGTGGCAGCGGACAAGTCATATTTGCTTCTAAATCAGTTGTTGTCAAGTGGGGACATTTTTTAGCATTTAAATCTAGGGTAGTCTAAGGCATGGGTTTTACTATGTTGCAGGGGTGGGGATTTGTGAGCATGTATTCAGATTATATTGAGCACCTAAACACTTATTTCCTCTCTCCCATTCTATATCACGGGCGAAGCCAGACCTCGATGGGAGGGGGGGCAGAGCCCAAGCTCGCCTCCCTGCTGCCACTCACCGCCACCTCTGCCCCCCCGCCACCTCTGCCTCCCCGCCCCCACCGCTGCTGCCGCCACTGGAAGGTATCTTGGCTGGTGGGAGTTCCCAACCCACGCCAGCTAAATCGTTTGTCCCGCGCTGGTCTTACATTGTTGGTGCCCTGTCTTGCTTTCAGCGCCGTGCGCGCTCGTTTTAATGAAAGCATGCTCAGTTTCATTAAAACGAGCCTGCACAGCGCAGAAAAACAGGACAGGGCACCAGTAATGGAAGACCAGTGCAGAATAGACGCCTTAGCTGGCGGGGGTTGGGAATCCCCGCTAGCCAAATCGGGGGCCCTGGAGCCAGTTTGAGGGGCCCAGGCCACCGTGGCCCACTGTAGCTCTTCCACTGATATCAGGTCACCCAATTTGCATGTGTAAGATATAGAATTATAGAATATTAGCACCTATTTGTATGACTCACTGTTCCCTCTAAGCTGAGTGGGAGTCCTCCACATACAATTCTGCCAGTGGGTGGTGCTGTTTCGCTATCACATTGTCCATTGTGAGGGACAGGCAAGTTCTGCAGGACTCCAGGGACCCTGCCTGTTCCTAGCGATTGAAAACACAGTATTGAAGCTCCACCCCCTACTGGCAGCAATACATTTGGAGGATTCCCATTCAGCTTAGAGGGAACAGTGGTATGACTGTTGCAATTATATGCATAAGAGCTAGTTGGGTGCTAACTGGAATTCCATGACTTGTGTGTGCAACTCAGAGGGGAATTCAATAAATGGAGCCCAAATTTAGGCACCGGGATGATCCGTGCTAAGCTAGCATTCTATAAAGGATGCTCTGCATGGAATGGCCTTTACATAATGCTAGCTTAGCTCACATTTGCGCCTAACCTTGGGTGCGAGAATTTATGCCTGCCAAAGGCTGGTGTAAATGCTCGCGTCCAACTAATGGCAGTTAGGCATGAAAATACAGATATTTTAAAACACCACTCCTAAATTCTGGGAATACCCCTAGCCTGCCCATGCCCCTCTCATGGCCACGCCTCCTTTGGTGCTGTACATTATGAAATTTAAGCACACATGTTATAGAATTGGGCGTAACTCCTAATTACTGCCAATTAAGTGCTTGTTAATGCCAATGACTGTTATCACCTAATTAGCTAATTAGTTTACACACAGATTTGTGATCCATGCCCAAACTTGTGCACCCAACTTTGGACGACCTATATCGAATCTGATGATTAGCATGTAAACGCAAGGGTCATTCACAGGGGAGAAACAGAGCATGGGTGTGTCCAACAATTACGCTCGTAATTTATAAAATTCTGTAAGTTACACGCTAATGTGCCGCATTTACACCTCGAATTGACTTGGCTTATATCGGTGTGCCTAAATGTTGGCAATTGAATGCTGATGTAAACTAGTATACAATAATGGAATCTGGGTGGCACTGTATCTTGGCACATAACTTTCAGCACTCTGTAGAGAATTGCCCCCTTACAGGGTGATTCCATAAAGTACACCAATTAGGCAACTAGCATTTGGCATTGAAATTGGAAACAAATGATAATTAGGCCTCAAAATGAGAGAAAAATGACAGTTAGGGGCCTATGTCCACATAGGTGGTGCCCTGTCCTGCTTTCAGCGCAAAATTTTACAGTTCAAAATGGGTGTGGCAATGGGTGGGGAAATAGACATTTTATGGGCATTCCAAAATTTATGTGTGCAGTTATAGAATATGGCCCAATGTGCGTAAATCTATACTCATGAATTTAGGCCATGTTTTCATTGGTCTAAATGGACATGCATTGTTTTAGGCGCTAGGATTTCCATCTAGGTGTATTCTATATACTGAGCCTAAATCTAGCTTAAAGAATAGGCTTAGGTGGAAATCTTTACCACACAGATTTTTTTAGGTGCCATATATAATATTGGGCCCTTTAGGTCCTCTTGTGGACAACTAAGAAGACATATAATTCTAAGAATAAGATAGAACAGAAAAGACTTAAGAACATAAGAATACCTATACTGGGTCAGACCAATGGTTCATGTAGCCCAGTGTCCTGCTTCCAACAGTGGCCAATCCAGGTCACAAGTACCTGGCAGAAATCCAAATAGTAGCAACATTCCATGTAGAGCCCCAAAGAGTAGCAAGATTCCATTCAGAATCCGAAAGAGTAGCAACATTGTATGCTACCAATCCCAGGACAAGCAGTGACTTCCCCATGTCTTTCTCAATTGCAGACTGTGGACTTTTCCTCCAGTAACTTGTCCAAACCTTTTTTAAATCTAGATATACTAACCGCTGTTATCACATGTTCCTATTTGTATTAAAACTATTTCCTTGTAACAAGGCTTATTCTGATACTTTAGAAAAAGTTGATGTAGGGGATTCATGAGTAGATTTGGGGGGGGGGGGGGGGGGGGGACTCTGTTCCCCGTACATTTCACCAGCCACTGGTGTGCTAAATAATAAATTCAACCTTTAGTTCTAAATCACAGTCTATTGCCATCTGTTAAGGAGTATTTTCAAGTTCTGCTCTATAATTACCTTCATGGACATTAATACGAGACTTATTTCCCTATATTAGTTTGCCACTGCTTTCAAAGGACTTTCACAAAGTAAAAGCCGCCCCATGCAGTGTTTGTGATTCCAGCAATTCAACTGCTGATTAGAAGTAAGGTTACTAGAAGCCTGTAATTAGTTTCTTTGAGCAGTGTCGTTAATTGACTATCGAGTGGACTATCAATAGCCACAAAAATCCAACTTGGGTTGAAAAGATATTTGTCAATGTATATTCAGATACCCATATCCTTTAAAAAAAAAAAAAGCAATTACAGTCAGTGTCCCGAATTAAGACCAGAAGCGGCACAGGGGTCCTTTTACTAAGGTGCACCGAAAAGTGGCCTGCGCTGGTGTAGATGCGTGTATTGGACGCGCGTAAGTTCAATTTTTTAGTGCACCTGCAAAAAAGGCCTTTTTTGAGCTGAAAATGGATGTGCGGCAAAATGAAAATTGACGCACATCCATTTGGGGCCTGAGACCTTACCACCACCCGTTGACTTAGTGGTAAGGTCTCACACATTAACTGGGCAGTAACCGTCAGCACGCATACAATGCCGATTATCGCCTGGTTAGCGTCACGCACAAGACATTTTCGGCATGTGTAGTGGATGCACGTAAAAATGAAATTACTTCCCTGGTGACGCGGTAGCCGGGTGGTAGTTCCAAATTGGCACGCATTGGGAGCGAATAGGTGCCTACACGGCTTAGTAAAAGGGCCCCACAGTTCTCAGTACTAATGTGTAATTGGGGTTTACACTTCTTGTTAGGGATATGCATTCATTAGCGAACATTCGTTCATTGGAGTGTCTAAGGCGCCCTTTTACTGAGCTGCGCTAAACAGTGACCTGCGTTATGACTAGCATGTGGGTTTCCCCAGGGGATGAGGCCACTTTTAGCACAGCTGTAAAATGGCTGCATTTCCATTTTTCCTATTAATGGCTGTGAGCTAATTTCCTAATTAGCATACGGCCATTAACTCAGGTGTCCTTACCGGCACCTATTTAGTAGGTGGAAAGGGCTCACGCGGCATGCGGCAATGTAGCCATGCTAACCAATTAGCACTGAGCACGCCTACTCTCCTCCCCCAGACATGCCCCCAGTGCTGAGGAAGCGTGCACAGATGCCAAAACTATCTCCGATGGCTGAGTGCGCCCCACGGTAGTGCATTTTGGCATACAGGAAGCACACATTAGTGCTTACTGCCACTTAGTAAAAGTGCGCACAGGGGCCAACATTCAAAGTGACTTAAGTGGGTAGCAGAGACTCCTGCGCACTTAAATCACTTGTTGCCGTCTACCCCCCAATATTCAGTGGTACTAAAGAAGGCAATGCCGCTGAATATTGCCTCTGTCTGCTGCCAAAAAATGGGGCAGGTCAGGGGCGGTGTTAGGGAGGAGCATGGGGTTATGCAGACGCCGGTAATATTCATTGCCGGCACCCGCATAGCTAAGTGTTCAATTTTAGGATAGCTCAAAAGCTGTCCTAACTTTGGCCAGCCTAGCTATGCAGGTCCCGACACTGAATATTGGGCCTGGGCCCACATAAGTTTTGTTTTCATTTGATTTTGTAAAAAAATAAAATCTACTGAACCCCCTCCTGCCCCACCTTGACAAGGGCCCTCTCTGTTTCCCCCTCCCCTTGGCCACAGCAAGAAACCACCCAAAAGTTCCCACCCCCAGCCATCCAGGTAGGCCATCCACCAGGCATACCTGTAGCCCTGGGGATCTGTGCTGGTGTTAGGAGCAAGAGCGCAGGAAAATGGCTGCCATGACCTCTCGCAGCAGCTCGCAGTACTGTGAAGTAGCAGGATAGGTCGCAGCAGCTATTTTTCTTCAATGGCCTCAAGGGGCAGAAGCAAGGTGCCTGTGGTCCTGCTCCCAATGATCATCGTGGGCTACCAGGGCTAAGATAGGCCTTGGGGGAGGGCCTTCTGGATGGCTGGAGAGGGCATCCAGGAAGGCCCTCCCCATTTTAGAAATACTGGAAAAGTGAAAACAGGCCTGGACATTAGGGAAAACTGGGCAACAACTTTCAAAATCAAACTAGAGAAAAAAACCAAATTCCTAGTCCTATCTAGCCCGCACAACACCACAGCCCAGAAAAATTTCACAGTCAACAATCATAAGTACCAAATCAAAACACAATTGAAAATACTGGGGATCATTCTAGACAAACACCTATCATACCCTTGGATACAGTAGTATTTTTCAGCACACCTACAAAAAATGCCTTTTTAAAATTTTGGACAAAAATGGACGTGTGGCAAAATGAAAATTGCTGCGCGACCATTTTGGGTCTGAGATCTTACTCCAGCCATTGGCCTAGCTGTAAAGTCTCACACAATAACCGGGCAGTAATGACCTACGCATGCCAAATGCCACTTGGCACATGTCTGATACGCATGTCAGAAAATAAAAATTATTTTTCAGCCGTGTGTATCGGACGCGTACCAAAAATGAAATTACCGCAAGAGCCACGTGGTAGACGTGAGGTAACTCCATTTTGGCGCATGTTGGGCACGCACAGATGCTTGTGCGGCTTAGTAAAAGGGCCCTTTAGTTGATAATGAGGGGCATAATCAAATGTCACCGGCGAAATAGGTCGCCAGCGATCTATTTTGGCAGCGGCGCAACAGCTGGCCGGAACCGTATTTTCGAAAAAGATGGCCAGCCATCTTTTTTTTCGATAATACGGTTTAGCCCGGCCAAATGCCAGAGTTCGCCGGTTTTGTTTTTCAGCGATAATGGAAAAAACTGCTGGCAATCTCAAACCAGGCGAAATCCAAGGCATTTGGTCATGGGAGGAGCCAGCATTTATAGTGCACTGGTCCCCCTGACATGCCAGGACACCAACCGGGCACCCTAGGGGGCACTTCTAAAAATTAAAAAATATATACAAATAGCTCCCAGGTCCATAGCTCCCTTACTTTGGGTGCTGAGCCCCCAAATCCCCCCCAAACCCACTCCCCACAACTCTACACCATTACCATAGCCCTTATGGGTGAAGGGGGCACCTACATGTGGGTACAGTGGGTTTTTGGGGGGGGGTTGGAGGGCTCAACACTTAGCACCACATCTGTAACAGGTAGGGGGGGATGGACCTGGGTCTGCCTGCCTGAAGTGCACTGCACCCATTAAAAACTGCTCCAGGGACTTGCATACTGCTGTCAGGGAGCTGGGTATGACATTTCAGGCTGGCATAGAGGCTGGCAAAAAAGTGTTTTATTTTAATTTTTTTAGTGTGGGAGGGGGTTGGTGGCCACTGGGGGAGTATGGGGAGGTCATCCCCCATTCCCTCCGGTGGTCATCTAGTCAATTGGGGCACCTTTTTGAGGCTTGGTCGTGAAAATTAAAGGACCAAGTAAACCCGGCGAAATACTGATGAACGCCGCTTTTTTGTTTTCCATTATCCGCAAAAGCCGGCCATCTGGTAGCCACGCCCATGCCCGCCCATGTCCCGCCTTTGCTTCGCCGCTGACACACCCCCTTGAACTTTCGCCGGCGCGGTGATGGTGTCAAAAACGTTGCTTTCGATTATACCGATTTCCGCTTTTGCGAAATCGCCGGCCATCTCCCGATTTATGGCGGAAGATGGCCGGCGATCACTTTCGAAAATAAGCCTGAACGTGTTTCTGGGGTGGGCGGGAGCTGCATAATTCGGGCTGAGCTGGTTCAGGAGACCAAGAGCCAAGATCTGATGGCTGAATTTGTATCTGAATATTACTTGAGAGTTGCTTCAAACGCACTTGTTGTCTTCTTCACTGGTGTCAACAGAACGACAGAAGGAGTCAAAGGGAGAAAGAATTTGAAAAAAAAAAACCCTGCAATATAAATTTCAAGGACAGGAGTTGCAAATGAAGTTTAAAGCATTAACAACCTATCATGGCCTGATTATGTATGAGCAACATCTGTCATGCCTTTGGCTTGATGTTTCATTTCATTTTCATGAAAACTACAATTTGATGTCTAGTTTGAACACTCTCACAATCTCAGTCCTTAATGGAAGTTTGCCTTGGGGACTACTAGATAAGAATTAATGACAACTTAATTACTGCTCGGATCAAGCAATTTAAATTCTTACAACTTAATAATAAAGAAAAAATAATGTTGATGAATGCCATCTTACGCTAGTGTCAAAACTTGTAATACTTATTTCGTAGTTACGAGTTTCACCATATTTGCTCTGTGTCCAAAGACAGAATCTCATAATGTGGTTATGTGATTGTACTTAGGGAAGGAAGAATCTGGATCAAATGTAGACTCTCTCATATAAGCACATAAGCACTGCCATACTGGGAAAAGACCAAGGGTCCATCAAGCCCAGCATCCTGTCTCCGACAGCGGCCAATCCAGGCTTCAAGAACCCGGCAACCCCCCCCCCCCCCCCCCCAAATAATAATAATAAATTTTCCCTTTTTTTTAAAATAATGTTCAATGGACTTTTCCTTCAGGAATCTGTCCAAACCCTCCTTAAACTCCGCAAGGCCAGCTGCTGTCACTACGTTCTCCTTTGAACCAAGGTGGGAGTTTAATGTTTCTGTAAACAAGAAATTCAGTTTGACCTTTGCCTTAATATGTAGCCTCCACCCCACCGCACATCAATTGTGAGATGATTGTATGAATTTGGAAATGCAGGGTTCAGTTTTCTTGCTGCCTACAGAGCTACAAAGTTCACAGGTATATTTTAACCATGGAGTTTGCATTATGTGCATTCTTTTTCATTTTTATCTTTGTTTCACAATCACTTATATCCCGCCAGTCCATGAAACAATTCCATCCCTCAGTGTGGGTTACAATATAAAACCTTTCTAAAACATTGCAAAAAGCAAAACAATATAAAACACAAATTGCCTAAGAAAACACTAAAGAGTAAAATATAGAGTGACAAAAATGATCATTTTAATATAGCTATACCAGACAAATAAATATTACATAACCTAAATAATCTAGACAAATACATATTACGTTAAAGCAAACATGGCCATGTTGCGTCAGGGGTGCAAGGAGCTCAGGAGAGTACTGAGCTATATTTGCACCCTGTGTGACTTGTTAACTGACGCCCACCCCCTGCCCTGCCCGCTTCACTACTGTCAATGAGAGAAGATGGGCTAGGAGCACTTTTTGCACCCCTCCATATCTGCACACTGTGGACCGGATTCTATAAATCTCGCTCAAATGAGGGTGCCAGAAAGGATTGGCACTGAATGTGAGTCTATAAAGGGCTTGGCATTGATTCCCATGGCCAAACATTAAGCACCAGACTTATGCCTGCTGAAACCTGCTGTAAATGCTATGTGGGGCCAGGGGGGGGGCCTGGGCCCCCGTAGATTTGGCCCTGGACCCCCCTGCCGACGACCCTCTCGACCCTCTCGACTCTCCTCCCGCCGCCAACCCGCCGTCGCCATCACCTGCCTTTGCCTGCGGGGGACCCCAACCCCCGCCAACTTCTTCCCGCAAAAGGTTGGGGTCCCCCGCCAGCAAAGGTAGGTGACAGTGGGTTGGCAGCGGGATGGGGGGTCGAGAGGGTCGTCAGCAAGGGGGGGGGCAAAGTTGGTGGTGGCGGCGGCGGGGTTGGCAATGGCGGGGGGGTGGGTGTCAGCAATGGCACGGGGGGTCAGCGGCATTGGGGGGGATAAAATGTGCCCCCTCACCTTGGGCTCTGGACCCCCCTCCCGCCAAAGTCTGGCTACGCCCCTGGAGTACGCTGCCCCGGTATTCTACAACTACCTGTTGGAATTCCCCTGAAACATCCATGGCCACACCCTCTTTTACATTTCGTACAATAGGAGTTAGGAGCACTGCCTTATAGATTAGCGTGCAGCCAGATGTGTGCGCAAATTTTAATGGGTGCCAATTAACTTCAATAATAGAAACAGAGAAACATGACGGCAGATAAAGGCCATATGACCCATTCAGTCTGCCCATCCTCTGTAACCCCTAATTCTTCCTGTTCCTAAGCGATCCCACATGCTTATCCCATGTCCTCGACTCCACCACCTCCACCACCCTTTCTGTGAAATACTACTTCCTTAGATTACTCCTAAGCCTATTCCCTCTTAACTTTGTCATATGCCCCCTCACTCCAGAGCTTTCCTTCATTTAAAAAAGGCTCTCTTCCTGTACATTAATGCCCCTGAGATATTTAAACATTTCTATCATGTCTCCTCTCTCCCTCCTCTCTTCCAGCGTATACATGTTGAGGTTCATAAACCTGTCCCTATCATTTTTGCATTCAAGACCACTTACTAATTTCGTAGCCGCCCTCTGGACCGACTCCATCCTGTTTATATCTTTCCGTAGGTGCGGTCTCCAGAACTGCACGCAGTACATCAATTATTGATGGTTCTGACCTCAATATTAGTTTAATTTGCATGCATATTTGGGAAGCATGCCCAAATTTGGGCATTAAAAATCTGGGTGGCATATCCTAACCCTTACTCACTTGTTCAGTACCCTTATTTGATTTGATTTGCTTACTTTATTTATTTTGTTGTCTATTAGATTGTAAGCTCTTTGAGCAGGGACTGTCTTTCTTCTATGTTTGTGCAGTGCTGCGTATGCCTTGTAGCGCTATAGAAATGCTAAATAGTAGTAGTAGTAGTAGTTATTTCATCATCCCCACCTTAGTAATTGCCTTATCTCTTATTTGTCCTGTTTGTCTGTCCTAATTAGATTGTAAGCTCTGCCGAGCAGGGACTGTCTCTTCATGTTCAAGTGTACAGCGCTGCGTACGTCTAGTAGCGCTATAGAAATGCTAAGTAGTAGTAATATAGAATCTGTGTGGGGGGGGGGTGCTCAGATTGCTCGCTCTTGGTATAGTGCTGAAAGAGGTGGCCCCTTTGTTTCTTCTGCTAAGACTATCCATGAACTTGCAACCTCTGGGGCCTTTTTTCAAAGACGTGTACGGACCTACACGTGTCCAGCATGTACAAAATCAGCATTACTGCCCGGCAACCACGTGCCCCGGGCGGTAATTTTGAATTTGGCGTGTGCCAAAAACATGGGGTAGAAAATATTTTCTATCTCAGGGTGCCACGCGGTAGTCAAGCGGTAATTCCATTTTGGAGCACATTGGACACGCGTAGATGCTAACGCGGCTTAGTAAAAGGGTCCCTAAGTTTATATGGATATAATAGTGTTCAAAATGCTCATAAAAGGAATCACACACTAGTGTCTGTATGATGGCAGTTTGAAAAGGATTAAAAGAAGAGTGGGGGAAGTTAGGCTCTTTCCAATCAATAAGGGAGACGTACAGTATATTTGAAAAAGGTATAATGTTTATTATAACAGGTCGACTCAACACAGCCGTGTTTTGGCGACGTAGCGCCTTCTTCGGGAATCTTCCAAATGTATATCGAGTACCTGAGTGTTTAAAACTCCAAGAAAAACAATTTTGAAGAACACGCAGTTCCTTCTCTTCCAGAGTAGTGACAGAAATGCATACAGCAGGCGAGGCCGTAGTGACACGTCCAAAAAGCATTATACCTTTTTCAAATATGCGTCTCCCTTATTGATTGGAAAGAGCCTATCTTCCCCCACTCTTATCTTTTTCCTTCCTGTATTGTTTTGTGGGGATTGAGTGCACCTCCACACTTTGTGTGGCTTCCTTTTTTAGTTTGTCAATAGAAATCAAACAAAATAAAACATGGAAAAGAAAATAAGATGATACCTTTTTTATTGGACATAACTTAATACATTTCTTGATTAGCTTTCGAAGGTCGCCCTTCTTTGTCAGATCGGAAATAAGCAAATGTGCTAGCTGACAGTGTATATAAGTGAAAACATTCAAGCATTACTATGACAGTCTGACAGGGTGGGAGGATGGGGGTGGGTCGGAGGTATGCATGGGGACATCAAAGCATATCATTGATATTCTAACAGGATGGGTGTGGATAGGTGAGGGATGGGGTGATCAACAGAGACATACAGTTTTATGGTTTATAATGGGCTAGGAACCCCAGATCCTTGTTAAGTCCTTTCTGTTGGGCCTCCCCTCACCTATCCACACCCATCCTGTTAGAATATCAGTGATATGCTTTGATGTCCCCATGCATACCTCCGACCCACCCCCATCCTCCCACCCTGTCAGACTGTCATAGTAATGCTTGAATGTTTTCACTTATATACACTGTCAGCTAGCACATTTGCTTATTTCCGATCTGAGGAAGAAGGGCAACCTTCGAAAGCTAATCAAGAAATGTATTAAGTTATGTCCAATAAAAAAGGTATCATCTTATTTTCTTTTCCATGTTTTATTTTGTTTGATTTCTATTGATAACCTTAAGAGTGGACTAACACGGCTACCACACTCCTCTTTTTTAGTTTGAAAAGGATTTCCGTGGAGGAAAGAATATTTATATCAAGATTCACCATCTGGCTACTGCCCAGTTTTGACTCTATCATTTCTTTCCAAGCTGACTGAAAAGGTTGTCTTTGACCAACTCAGTGGCATACCAAGGGGGGGGGGGGGGTGGGGGCGGTCCGCCCCGGGTGCATGCCACTGGGGGGGGTGTCGCGCATCTGTCGGCAACGCTCGTTCCCTGCTCTCTCTGCCCCGGAACAGGCTACTTCCTGTTCCGGGGCAGAGGGAGCAGGGAACGAACGAAGTCGACAGGCGCGCGGCACCCCCCCAGCAGGTAAAGATGCACCCGGGGGGGTGTCATTTCACCGTGGGGGGGTGTCGTTTCGCCAGGGGGAGGTGTCCGTCGTTTCACCACTGGGGGGGGGTGCCACGCGTCTGTCGGCAACGCTAGTTCCCTGCTCCCTCTGCCCCGGAACAGGAAGTAACCTGTTCCGGGGCAGAGGGAGCAGGGAACGAGCGTTGCCGACAGACGCGTGGCACCCCCCCCCCCCCAGCAGGTAAAGATGCACCCCGGGGGGGGTGTCCGTCGTTTCGCCGGGGGGGGGTCACGCTGCACCTGGGAGGGGGGGGGGCGCATCAGCGATCCGCCCTGGGTGTCAGCCACCCTAGGAACGCCACTGGACCAACTCCTTACTTAGGCTAAGTAAATTTTTGTGTTACAACCTCATTTCTGTTTTGGCCACAGCAAGGAAACCATCATTGCATCTCTTCTCAGTGAGCTACATTCTCATTTGGATAAGGGGGTTCTTTTGCTTTATTGGTTTTGTTGGATCTATCTGCTGCTTTTAATTTGGTGAATCATTCACTCCTTCTATGAAGATTATCAGCTTTGGGAATATCAGATCAAATCTATGAGTGGTTGTCCTCTTTTCTTTCAGGTCGGTTTTTTTTTTCGGTGTCTATGGAGCTCATTTTCAAAAAAGAAAAATGTCTAAAAAGTGGCATAAATCTGGATATGGACATTTTTCTCACAAAAAAGTCCAAATTGGTATTTTCAAAACCAATTTTTAGATGTCAGAAGTGCATTCCAATCACAAGGGGGCATGTCAGGGATGTATTAAGGGTGGGATCTGGGCGTTCCTAACACACGGACGTTTTTCAGCCATAGTGGAATAAAACAAAACCGGCCATGACTAAAATTAAGACATTTTGAGCTAGACCTGTTTTTATAACGAGTAAGGCACAAAAAAGTGCCCTAAATGACCAGATGACCAATGGAGAGAATCAGAAATGACCTCCCCTTACTCCCCCAGTGGTCACTAACCCCTCCCACCTCAAAAAAATGTGATTAAAAACATTACTTGCCAGCCTCTATGCCAGCCTCAGATGTTATACTCAGGTCCATTCATGCAGATTCCTGCAGTAGTCTAGTGGTGGGTGCAGTGCACTGCAGACAAGTGGGCCCAGGCCCATACCTCCCCCTACCTGTTACACTTGTGGTGGAAACTGTGAGCCCTCCAAAACTCACCAGAAACCCACTGTACCCACATATAGGTGCCCCCTTCACCCGTAAGAGCTATGGTAGTGGTGTACAGTTGGGGGTAGTGGGTTTTGGGGGGCTCAGCAGACAAGTTAAGGGAGCAACAAACTAATGAGCACTGATAACAGCAGTCAACAAGCAATAATGAGCATTAAGTGGCACTGATTAGAATTTACGCACACAACTTGCTACGCGTATTCTGTAACGAAGTGCGCCGAACTTCTAACACACAGGCAAAAAGTGACTTGATTATGGGTGGGGAAATGGGCATTTCAAGGGCGTTCTGAAATTTACACATGTAGTTTCAGAATATGGCCCAGTGGGTGTAAATCTACACACCGGGATATAAGCCATATTTTTGTTGGTGTAAATGCGCTGAGATTTCAACTCAGCGCATTTACACCAACAAAAATATGGTGTATATCCCGGTGTGTAGATTTACATCCACTGGGCCATATTCTATAATCAGTGCCTAAAACTAGACGCCGATTATAGATTACTAGTGGAACCATGCCCGTCATGTAAGCTTTTTTTTCTCTCTCCCCTGCCCTCCCCTCCATGTCCAGCAATTCTTCCCTCCCCTCCATGTCCAGCGATTCTCCTCTTCCCTGCCCTTCCATCCGTGTCCCGTGATTCTCTCCTCTACTGCCCTCCCATCCCATCCATGTCCATCAATTCTCCTCTGCCCTGCCCTCCCCTCCCCTCCCCTTCCCATATATAGAATCTTCCCCTATATGACCAGGTAGGAGCCTCTCCTGAACCGTTAATGAGCACAGGATATCTATTCCTTGATGTTTAATACTTCTGAACTTTGCCTGGAGTTCTTCAGGGTGGATGGTACACGGCTCCAGAAGGATATGAGTATAGCTTAGAGTTCTTTTCTCATCTTGTTTCTGGAACTTTTTTCTGCTTGGTGTCCTTCTCTCCTTGATGTAACTGATTGTAAGACGGTATTGATTTTTTTTTTTCCTTTTCTGTTTATTGCTTGAGTTTATGTATCTACTTACAATTCACTTTGTGATTTATACTTCAAATCTTTGAAGATCCTAAAACTGAAGAAAAAAAGAAAAGAAAACTGACTTGCAGGCCTGTGGGGAAAAAAGAAGAAAAGAAAACTGACTTGCAAGTGATCCATGCCCAATGAAAATCTCTTTATAAGTTTGCTGTGTCATTGAGCATCTCCTCTGATCAGAGCAGCACTGTCTGGGAAGTGCTAGGGTGGTCCAGGGACAGAGTCAGTGTGGTCCCAGGAGTTATGCAGGCACTGGCAACCAGGGGCCTAGCCAGACCTCATGGTGGGAGTGGGCCAGAGCCCGGGGGCACATTTTGAATGCCGCCACGCCGCAACCCCCCATCGCCACGTCTCGGCTCCTCCTCCCCCCCACCGCCTCACCTCACCTCGCCCCCTCCCACTCCTGACCCGCCCATGTCCCTCACATATTAACACCCTCTTTGTATTTACACGTATAACTGCAAATTGGTGTCTATTAGTGCCAATTAATACCACTTAAGGGTCATCATTGGCATTAAAACCAATTAGTGCCCACTTATACTACTCTACAACTTACACACTAGTCACAGAATTGTGTGCCCAAGTTCATAGATTTAGGAAGCTTGTTTTTTGGAAATTGGGGTCCTTTTACTAAGCCGCATAAGTGTCCGCACACGCCCAAAGTGCACCAAAATGAAATTACCACCCAGCTACCGCGTGTTTCTTGCAGTAATTTTATTTTTGGCGTGTGTATGATACGCGTGTCCAAAAAATATTTTTATTTTCAGACGTGCATATCGAATGCGCGCCAAATGGCATTTGATGCGTGTAGGTCATTACTGCCTGGTTACCGCATGAGTCTTTACCGCTAGGTCAACGGCTGGCGGTAAGGTCTCAGACCCAAAATAGACGTGCGGCGATTGTCATTTTGCCGCACGTCCATTTTCGGCAAAAACGTTCAAAAAAGGCATTTTATATAGGTGTGCTGAAAAATGATTTTATGCAGACCCAAAACACGTGTCTACACTACCGCAGACCATTTTTCAGCACGCCTTTGCAAAAGGACCCCTCACTTCTTTTGCACAAAACTTAATGAGCCAACAACGTGGTTTTCAAACTGGTTCTAGCCAGTTTAACGCGCAAGTAGTAAACCGGGACATGCACAAAAGGGTTCTCCCAGCCATTTTCCTATCACGGTAGCAACTAACAAAAACGGAATGCAAATGAGCTAACTACTATAGTAATGTGGACGCGTTACGATGCACTACCGTTTGCAACCCATGGACAAAAGCAATCCGAACCCTTTACCGTGATATATTGAACGTGTGCTCAGAGGTTGCCAGTAAGTCCAGAGCTGTCATAAGCACATCATAACACGTTCATGTAGTGCGTGCATAAGCCTCCAATGTGCTATACTGTATATGCGTGGGTACGTGCCAGGGGCGTATCTGAGGTTCAGAGGTAGGGGGGCAGGGGCTAGAGTGAGGGGGCACATTATAGCCCCCCCACCGCCATCAACCCCCCCCCCCCCCCCACCATCAACCCTCCCCCGCCATCGTCGTCACCTACCCCCGCCGAGGTCCACTTCCTCCTGCCTGCCAGTGCCTTTTACTTCAGCTGACGGGGGACCCAACCCCCGCCAGCCTAGTCGAGGTCTTGTTTAAGTTTCCTCGTGCTGTGCTGGCGGGGGTTGGGGTCCCCCGCCAGCTGAAGTAAAAGGCACCGGCAGGCAGGAGGAAGCGGACCTCGGTGAGGGTAGGTGACGGCGGGTTGACAGCGGTAGGGGGGTCCAGGGCGAAATCTGCGGGGGCCCAGGACCCTGTGGCCCCACGCAGATATGCCCCTGGTACGCGCGTGTGCACATTTGTCGGAGAAGTCATGGCTGCACGTGGGAGAAAGCCCAACTTCTCTGACATGGATGTGCTGTGGCTAGCGCAGCTGTTCGTGATCAATGAAAAGCGACTATTCCCCCCGTCCGGGGAAGACGCGTGACATCCTCAGAATGGATAAGGGCTGGGAAGTGCTGCAACGTCTGTTTAACAGGCCTTCTTCCTACCCAAGATCTGTAACAGGAAGAGGGACGTTGGGGTGTGTCCATTACGATTTTGGTTTTGTTGTGTTGCAGGTGCTCAGGCTTTTATGTTGGGTCGGTGGGATATGCCTTTCTGAACAGGTTTGTTTTTAGTTCTTTCCAGAAATTTAGGTGGTCGTACGTTAGATGCTTTAGGGCTACTTTTACTAAAGGGTTGGCACACAGCAACAGAGAGGGGCATAATCGAACAGGGCCGGCCATCTATATGGCCGGCCCCGTAAAGCGGCGTCCCGACCGTATTATCGAAACAAGATGGTTGGCCATCTTTCGTTTCGATAATACGGTCAGAGCCGGCCAAATCTCAACATTTGGGCCGGCTTTAGAGATGGCCGGCATTGGTTTTCAGCGATAATGGAAACTCATGGTGGCGATCTCAAACCCGGCCAAATCCAAGGCATTTGGTCATGGGAGGAGCCAGCATTTGTAGTGCATTGGTCCCCCTCACATGCCAGGACAACAACCTGGCACCCTAGGGGGCACTGCAGTGGACTTCAAAAATTGCTCCCAGGTGCATACCTTCCTTAACTTCTGTGCTGAGCCCCCCAAATCCCCCCCAAAACCCACTCCCCACAACTGAACACCACTACCATAGCACTAAGGGATGAAGGGGGACACCTACATGTGGGTACAGTGGGTTTTGGGGGGGGTGGAGGGCTCCTATTTACCACTACAAGTTTAACAGGTAGGGGGGATGGGCCTGGGTCCACCTGCCTGAAGTGCACTGCACCCACTAAAAACTGCTCCAGGGACCTGCATACTGCTGTCATGGAGCTGGGTATGACATTTGAGGCTGGCATAGAGGCTGGCAAAAGAATGATTTTTAAATTTTTTTGGGGGTGGGAGGGGGTTAGTGACCACTGGGGGAGTAAGGGGAGGTGATCTCCGATTCTCTCCGGTAGTCATCTGGTCAGTTGGGGCACTTTTTGGAGGCTTGGTCCTAAAGATAAATGGACCAAGTGAAGCCGGCCAAGTGCTCGTCAGAGCCGGCCTTCTTTTTTTCATCTCGTAACCATGCCCCCATCCCGCCTTCCGTACTCTGCCGAAACGCCCCTTTAACTTTGGCCGGCCCTGCGACGGAAAGCAGTTGGAGCCGGGCAAAATCGGCTTTCGATTATACTGATTTGGCGGGGTTTAGGAGATGGCCGGCCATTTCCCAATTTGTGTCGAACGATGGCCGGCCATCTCCTTCGAAAATTAGCAGGAGAGTTGCCGCACACCAATCCAGAACTACCACTGGGCTACCGCAGGAGCCCGGCGGTAGTTCGCATTCCCAGTGCCCACCATTTCCAGCACTGAAAATTTTTTTTCTATTTTTGTCACACTGGTGCTTACCGCCACCTCAATGAGTGGTGGTAAGTTCTCCCCTCTGAAATGGCCGCACGCTAAGTGGTTCAGTTACCGCATGGCCCATTTCTTTTCGAGAAATAAAGGCAGCCTTTCCCCGCGGTAAAAGAGGGCCTCAGAACATGCCAGCACAGGCCCCCTTTCCCGCAGCTTAGTAAAAGGACCCCTCAGTGATTTACCCAGCAATGCACAGTTCAATAGGGTGACAGCATAATCTTTGGGTATGCCTCGAAAAGTAACTCACAAAATTTTTAATGTGTTTTCGTATTTTATTTATAAGAAGAAATCCGTCAGAAGACAGAGAACTCAAAACGCCCCACGGTAGATACAACAGTCCAAAAAAAGTGGGAGAGCGACCAAGGAAACCAGACAGGAAGATGTACATCAATAAGAAGATTTATTTGAAGTATAAAGACTCGACACAACGTCGTGTTTCGGCCATTAGGCCTGCATCAGGAGTCTATAAAAATATATATACATGATAAAAACAAGTCAAATATAAAATAATGAACGTATACAATACACACATATATACATAATTGCAAAAATATAATAAACTATATGTAAATATAAATGCAAAAATAATTCATTATAAATGAATTAAAATACATATAAAACAAAATTTATATTTATGGCATTGTGTCTGTATCAAAGGATAGTGAATATTTATATGTACAATAAAAATTAAAAATGGGTAAAATTCAAAAACCAGATAGATAGATAGATAGATAAAACACATACATAACTATGAAAAACAATGATAAAATGTGTGTGTATGTATGTTTTATCTATATCTATCTATCTATCTATCTATCTATCTATCTATCTATCTATCTATATATATATATATATACAGTGGGGGAAATAAGTATTTGATCCCTTGCTGATTTTGTAAGTTTGCCCACTGACAAAGACATGAGCAGCCCATAATTGAAGGGTAGGTTATTGGTAACAGTGAGAGATAGCACATCACAAATTAAATCCGGAAAATCACATTGTGGAAAGTATATGAATTTATTTGCATTCTGCAGAGGGAAATAAGTATTTGATCCCCCACCAACCAGTAAGAGATCTGGCCCCTACAGACCAGGTAGATGCTCCAAATCAACTCGTTACCTGCATGACAGACAGCTGTCGGCAATGGTCACCTGTATGAAAGACACCTGTCCACAGACTCAGTGAATCAGTCAGACTCTAACCTCTACAAAATGGCCAAGAGCAAGGAGCTGTCTAAGGATGTCAGGGACAAGATCATACACCTGCACAAGGCTGGAATGGGCTACAAAACCATCAGTAAGACGCTGGGCGAGAAGGAGACAACTGTTGGTGCCATAGTAAGAAAATGGAAGAAGTACAAAATGACTGTCAATCGACAAAGATCTGGGGCTCCACGCAAAATCTCACCTCGTGGGGTATCCTTGATCATGAGGAAGGTTAGAAATCAGCCTACAACTACAAGGGGGGAACTTGTCAATGATCTCAAGGCAGCTGGGACCACTGTCACCACGAAAACCATTGGTAACACATTACGACATAACAGATTGCAATCCTGCAGTGCCCGCAAGGTCCCCCTGCTCCGGAAGGCACATGTGACGGCCCGTCTGAAGTTTGCCAGTGAACACCTGGATGATGCCGAGAGTGATTGGGAGAAGGTGCTGTGGTCAGATGAGACAAAAATTGAGCTCTTTGGCATGAACTCAACTCGCCGTGTTTGGAGGAAGAGAAATGCTGCCTATGACCCAAAGAACACCGTCCCCACTGTCAAGCATGGAGGTGGAAATGTTATGTTTTGGGGGTGTTTCTCTGCTAAGGGCACAGGACTACTTCACCGCATCAATGGGAGAATGGATGGGGCCATGTACCGTACAATTCTGAGTGACAACCTCCTTCCCTCCGCCAGGGCCTTAAAAATGGGTCGTGGCTGGGTCTTCCAGCACGACAATGACCCAAAACATACAGCCAAGGCAACAAAGGAGTGGCTCAGGAAGAAGCACATTAGGGTCATGGAGTGGCCTAGCCAGTCACCAGACCTTAATCCCATTGAAAACTTATGGAGGGAGCTGAAGCTGCGAGTTGCCAAGCGACAGCCCAGAACTCTTAATGATTTAGAGATGATCTGCAAAGAGGAGTGGACCAAAATTCCTCCTGACATGTGTGCAAACCTCATCATCAACTACAGAAGACGTCTGACCGCTGTGCTTGCCAACAAGGGTTTTGCCACCAAGTATTAGGTCTTGTTTGCCAGAGGGATCAAATACTTATTTCCCTCTGCAGAATGCAAATAAATTCATATACTTTCCACAATGTGATTTTCCGGATTTAATTTGTGATGTGCTATCTCTCACTGTTACCAATAACCTACCCTTCAATTATGGGCTGCTCATGTCTTTGTCAGTGGGCAAACTTACAAAATCAGCAAGGGATCAAATACTTATTTCCCCCACTGTATATATATATATATATATATATATATATATATATATATATATATATATATATATATGGCATTAATTTTTACTTAAAGGCTAGACTGAAGGAGTGAGTTTTCAATAGACTTCGGAAAATGTCATCACAAAGTTGAATTGAAGTTATTAACTCGTATGGCATACATACGTTAATTTTTTTTTAAGTATACGTAATAAAACGCTGTGCCAAAACTTGAACTATTCTGATTTATTCAACGTACAGTTTATATTAATTTTGCAGCAGTGATGTTATGCTCAACAATTAAATCACCCACAGCTGTCATGGCTCAAGTGACAGGTGAAATTCTAACACACACAATTACAATGAATTAACACCGATATTAATAAGGGAAAATCCATTGGAGCATATAAAGTCAGTGATACAGGAAACAGAAAGAGAAAGAGAGACCCTGGTGTGAAATAAGCTAGTGATGAAATAGTGTATGTCAAGTTTTCATGCTGAGAACATTCTGCTTAGCAGCTTGACATTCTCCAAAGCCCATTAGTAATCGCAAAAAAAAATTTTTTTAACTGTTAGTACCAATATCTGGACATTAATTTTACCATGTTTATTTTAACAAATAGTTTATATGGCTACAATATTTAAAGACAGATTTAGGGGACATTTTTCTAAGCTGCAGTACAATCTGGTCTTAATGTGGGTTAATGTGGGACTTTCTCATGCGCTAAACTCAGACTGAATGCAGCATTTTTAGGGCTTTTTATACTTGCATTGCGGGTTGTATGCTAAGGTAGTTCGCAGTACCCACAAAGAATTAACATGGGAGCAGTTACTGCCGCCTAGTTAAGAAGGCCTAACAATGCACATAACCTAATTGATTAAGAAGACAATTAGTGCTGATGACTGCCAATTAAAAAGCAATTGTTGATAATTGGCATTAATTAGAATGTATGCGCAGAGCTGTCTAAATGTATTCTATAACGCGCTGCCCGTAAATTCTAAGTTGCATGGTTGAAAAAAGGGTGTGGCCACGGGCGAGTTGTGGGCATTTCTAAAATCTATGCACATGGTTATATAATGCGTGCATCTGGTAGCGCTATACAAATGTTAATAATAATAATAATATAATACACCCAGTCTGCGCATAATTTAGGTGTCAGTATTTACATCAAGTTTTACTTAGCATAACTGCCTGCGACTAAATTTAGTCATGCCGACCGGCGCTCGACATATTCTACAAACCGTGTGGAAATTTATGCTTATTCTGTAATGTATGCTTAAATTATTTATTTAACACATTTATATCCCACATTTTCCAACTAGTTGTAGGCTCAATGTGGCTTACACATAACCGTACAGTTCAGAAAAGTACAATTAAACAATGTAATAGTAAGATAGTAATCAAATAGGTATCATATAAAACAGCAAAGATAATAAGATAATACAAGATAAAAGAGTCAATGAATTTTGTTGAAACCAAGAAGAGGTAATTTAGGTTGAGTCTGGAAGGTAAGCCTTCTTGAACAAGGTGGTCTTCAATAATTTTCTGGAATTTAGATGATTCTGAGTTGATTTTAAGATTTTGGGTAGTGCATTCCAAAGTTGTGTGCCTATGAAGGAGAAGTTGGATGCATAGGTAGATTTGTATTTTAGGCCACTGCAGTCTGGATAATCTAAATTTAGGTAGGATCGGGAGAACTGGAACTGTTTCTGGGTGGTAAATCAACCTGATCTAGCATGTATTCAGGAACTTCTCCGTAAATAATCCTATGAATCAAGGTACAGACCTTAAAGGCGATACGTTCCTTAATGGGAAGCCAGTGTAATTTTTCACGAAGGGGCTTGGCAGATTCGAATTTTGATTCTCCAAAGATCAAGGCGTATGTTATAGAATGCACTTAGATAAAATTCATTTTGGCCCTGAATTTTGGGGCATGATATATAGACTCTAGCCCTCTGTGCTTTTGCATTAACTCTGCTTTATCTAATTAGTGCACGTTAATCTTAAAACACTACCCCCCCCCCCCCCCCCCCATTCTATATACGACACATTTTTCAGCACGCCTGCAAAAAAGGCCTTTTTTGAGGGGGCCAAAAATGGATGTGCGGCAAAATGAAAATTAGTGTGCCTCAATTTTGGGCCTGAGACATGGATTTTCAAAAGGCGTTTGACAAGGTACCTCATGAAAGGCTACAGAGGAAATTGGAGGGTCATGGGATAGGAGGAAAAGTCCTATTGCAGATTAAAAACTGGTTGAAGGACAGGAAACAGAGAGTGGGGTTAAATGGGCAGTATTCACAATGGAGAAGGGTAGTTAGTGGGGTTCCTCAGGGGTCTGTGCTAGGACCGCTGCTTTTTAATAAAATGATTTAGAGATGGGAGTAACTAGCAAGGTAATTAAATTTGCTAATGATACAAAGTTATTCAAAGTCGTTAACTCGCGACAGGATTGTGAAAAATTACAGAAGGACCTTACAAGACTGGGCAGCTAGATGGCAGATGACGTTTAATGTGAGCAAGTGCAAGGTGATGCATGTGGGTAAAAAGAACCCGAATTATAGCTACGTCATGCAAGGTTCCACATTAGGAGTTACGGACCAAGAAAGGGATCTGGGTGTCGTCGTCGATAATACACTGAAACCTTCTGCTCAGTGTGCTGCTGCAGCTAGGAAAGCGAATAGAATGTTGGGTATTATTAGGAAAGGTATGGAAAACAGGTGTGAGGATGTTATAATGCCGTTGTATCGCTCCATGGTGCGACCGCACCTTGAGTATTGTGTTCAATTCTGGTCGCCGCATCTCAAGAAAGATATGGTAGAATTGGAAAAGGTGCAGCTTAGTGCGACTAAAATGATAGCGGGGATGGGACAACTTCCCTATGAAGAAAGACTAAGGAGGCTAGGGCTTTTCAGCTTGGAGAAGTGATGGCTGAGGGGAGACATGATTGAGGTATATAAAATAATGAGTGGACTGGAACAGGTGGATGTGAAGCGTCTGTTCACCCTTTCCAAAAATACTAGGACTAGGGGGCATGCGATGAAACTACAGTGTAGTAAATTTTAAAACAAATAGGAGAAATGTTTTCTTCACCCAACGCATAATTAAACTCTGGAAATCATTGCCGGTGAACGTGGTGAAGGCGGTTAGCTTAGCAGAGTTTAAAAAGGGGTTGGACGGTTTCCTAAAGGACAAGTCCATAAACCACTACTAAATGGACTTGGGAAAAATCCACAATTCCAGGAATAGCATGTATAGAATATTTGTACATTTGGGAAGCTTGCCAGGTGCCCTTGGCCTGGATTGGCTGCCATCGTGGACAGGATGCTGGGCTCGATGGACCCTTGGTCTTTTCCCAGTGTGGCATTACTTATGTACTTTGCCAGGTCTTCAGCTGTTCACACCCTCTGTTCCATCCACATCCAGGGGTTAGCATATGCTTTTTCCTTTTTTCCTCTATGCTTTTTCCTCGATCTTCATCTTTAGAAGATGTGGGCCAACTATTCCACTGGTAAATTCTTACAACTTTGTGAAGTGTGGATAAGCCTTTAGACACAGGTAATTCACACTGGGGTCCTACAAAGCTGTGGTAAAAGGGGGCCTGTGCTGGAGTGAGCTGTGAAAGTTTTACTGCTTGTAAAAGCCTTTGTTCTACTTCAGCACAGGGAGCACATGCCTCGTTGTTTTTATATATTAACCATGACAAATATTTCAAGTGGATGATTTTCTTTAATATAAGAGACTCCTGATGCAGGCCTAGTCAGCCAAAACACAGCTGTGTCGAGTCTCATTCATCCTTTAATAAACTGTTTTATTATCCGGAACATTGTGCACTGATTCTTGAGTCATCTTCGCTGTTCTGCTACATACTGTATACTCTTGCGGAGATTTGTTTCTTCTGTGTATACATCGATCATACGGCAAGTCAACCACTTGCCGTGCAGTCATTTCATGGGGGACCACTTATCGCCACCCATTGAGGTGGAGGTAAGGGCTCTCAAACTAACCCAGCGGTAATCAGGCCGCGCGCAGCACTGCTCGATTACCACCAGGTAACCACCAGCACTACACAGTGAAAATATTTTTGTAACGCCAGAAGCAGTGCGACGGTGCTTGCTGAGAGTGGGAACTACCGCTGGGGTGCTGCGGTAGCCCGGCAGTAGTTCCGGATTAGCGAGTGGTAAGCCCGCGTTGGGCTTATCGCCACTTCGTAAAAGACGTCTGCTATTTGCAGCTAGAGTTGTATCTACTGCTCGTGCAACTTACACCCCTCTAAACCCTTTTTTTCCAGTTTATTCCTAAAATATATGTAAAGTTTATATTTTCTGAAACTATGAGCTGTGAAAGCTGCTAAGCAGATCTCTACACCCCCAATTGTGATATCACAGCTGGAGTGGGAATGCAGTGAGCTCAAGGGCATCCAGAAGTCTAATTGATTGCTGAGTAAGGAAGATTAATTTCCCATTAAAATGAGAATTTAACAGGTGCACGAAAATCAAAAATCAAAATGTTCAAATGCTAGCAAAACTGATCTGACTGCTATGGGGCAGATATCCGGAGGGATTTAGCTACCTAACTATGAAGATAGTTAGCATTTTATATATGTACTAGTAAAAAAGGCCCGTTTCTGACACAAATGAAACGAGCGCTAGCAAGGTTTTCCTCGGGGTGTGTATGTTTGAGAGAGTGTATGTGAGAGTGACTGTGTGTGAGAGAGAGAGAGTGAATGTGCGAGTGTGTGTGTGTGAGAGAGAGAGAGAGAGAGTGAGTCTGGGTGTGAGTGTGTCTGTGAGAGAGAGAGTGTGTGTGTGAGAATGAGTATATATATAATATGCCAGTGTGCAAGTGCGTATGTGAGACAGTGTGAGAGAGAGTGTGTGTTTCACACAGATACAGTGTGTGCGAGAGAGAGAGAGTGTGTGTGAGACACAGACTCTCTGTGAGACTGAGTGTATGAGACCAAGAGAGTGTGTGAGTGACTGTGTGACACATAGAGCGTGAATGGGAGTGTGAGACATAGAGTGTGTGAGAGACAGTGTGTGAGAGTGAGAGAGAGAAAGACACTGACTGTGAGAGAGAGAGAGAGTGTGTGTGTGTGACAGAGATACCCCCCCCCCCCCTCTCTGGTGTCAGGCCCCGCTTCCCTTCCTCTCTCTGGTGTCTGAGCATTACTGTGCAGGACACTGAGCTCTGGCTGTGCTTCAAGGAACTGACCAATCCTATTTAATAGAATGCACCTCCAACATTCTGAAGCCGAGAAACCTCGTGTGGTTGGTCACTTCTGCTTGTGACGAACCCGGAAGTACGTGATGTCAATTCAGGAGATGGATCCAGAGAGCAGGAATGCCTCAGCCATGCAGTCAGCTTCAGAATGTTGGAGGTGTGTTTTATTATATAGGATATCTTTGTTTATTTATTAATTTTTTTTATTTATTGGGATTTGTTTACCACCCAAGGCAGCATACAGCAAGCATAACTCAGACATAGGCAATAAATAGCCACAACAGTAAATTATTCATATAACGGTACATATTACTGTTAGAGACATGTTATTAACACATCTTCATGGACAAGAAAGAGAACAAGTGGAGGTGGAAATATAGACAGATAGCAGAGTAACAGGAGTTTAGACAGATAATTATGGGTGATTAACTTGAGGAAATCTTGCATGTTAAATCAGAAAGGTGCATGCAACTGATCTTATTAGCTTGAATATGCAATCGCACCCCGCTGCAGCATGTACAGCTGATGGTAATCCTTGTCCACATGATATATAGATATGGAATATGAGATAATATTTAACCATCTCTCCGACCTCATGTGCACCTTTCTTTAAATTAGTCACCTTATTTTTTTACCTCCTGTTACTCTCTTACCCATCTATATGTTCCATCTTTGCTTATGCCCTACACTGTCAATTAAAATGTTCTATTACATATTATGTTGACATTGTAAGTACTATACTATGCCATTCGTTGTATTGTTATTTGAATATTTTTACTGCTGTAATTGCCTATTGCTCATATTTGAGTTATTCTTACTGTACATCGCTTTGAGTGAATTCCTTCAAAAAGGTGGTAAATAAATCCTAATAAATAAATAAATAAAATGATGGTCTAGAACCCATTGGGTGAGATTTTCCACCTCCTGAGGCTGATTTTCAAAGTGGAGATGGGAGTCAGGTCAGAAGGAAGAAGTTAGGGGCCCAATCGAGCATGGTGTGTAATCCAAGTCATAGTTCCTCATGGATCTCGCTAAGGTCTGCTTTAAAAGGAATAGAGATAGTGATGTCATCAGCATAAATAAACGGGTTAAGACCAAGTTTGGATAGGGCAGTGGCCAGAGGGACCAGCATGATATTGAAGAGAGTCAGCGAAAGTGGGGAGCCCTGTGGCACACCGCTGGCTGCCTTCAAGATAGGAGATAAGCTTGAGCTGGAGTGCACTTGATAGGTTCTTGATGTTAAGAAACCTTTCAACCATGCTAATACGTTTCCACTGGCGCCAAAGTAATCGAGTAACTGTAGTAAGATGCGATGGTTCACCATGTCAAAAGCGCTGGACATGTCAAATTGCAATAGTAGAATGATCTTCCCGACTTCTATTTCCCGCTTAAAGTTGGTCAGGAATGTGTCGAGCACGGACTCAGTGCTATGAAGTGGATGGAATCCCGACTGCGAATCATGCAAAATATTGAACTTGTCCAGGTACTCATTGAGTTGCTTATTCACCATGCTCTCCATTACGCCATTAACTTTTCTTTTCTGTACAAGTTTTCAACTTGATTGTAATAAAAACTTATTTTTAAAAAAATGTCCTTAGTACTTGGGAAAGACCCGCATGAGAGTGTGATAAGGCCATTTTTTATTGTGGCTTAGTAAAAGTGCTCATTTTCATCATTAGCCAGCTAGGAGTAATTTCCTAACCCTAGACACTGAGACTGCAGGCTGAAATCAAGCCAGCTGGATTTTAGATCATTTTGAGCCACTGATTCACTTGTGGCTGAAAAAATTTCTAAACTTATCCAACTACAAAAAATTTGGCAAAAGCCAAATATGGAGCAGCTTTTTGAAAATCCACTGCTCATCTCTCAGAATCTGAAGAGATCCAAAGAAATGGTCTTTGATCACATGTTTTATAACCAAGCAAATTCACCATCAGCATATAACAACACTACATAAAGCATTCATAATCATAATCATTCATACTACCAATCTAACCTAGACCCTTCTGCTATTACTAAATGTATATTTTCTTATACAATTCTTAGATGTCTTTTTAAACATTTATTACTATGTTTAGCTTGTTAAAATGTTATCATGTTTCACCACTACCTTGTTACCCAAAATTCTCCTGTTATTACATACCTTCTCACATTGAGCCTGCAAAGAGGTGGGATAATGTGGGATACAAATGCAACAAATAAATAAAATAAAAATAAATCAAGGTTTTCCCCTTTCTTCTTGCTATTTTAACCTCTTGCTTCCCAGGGGAAAAAAAAGGATTTCATCCCTGGCACATCATTTATTGCAACCTAAGACTGAAAGGAATCAATTTAAGTGTGCTCAGTTTTATAAAATACTGTAACTGTTGAAACATTTTGTCATTTTAGAAGGACTAGGTGGTATTTACACAGTAAAAAGCCAGCTTACAGAGTGATATATAAAGTTTGGGTAGGCATTGGGGGAGGGGGGGATGGAGGAAGGACAGGGTTGATTATTTATTTATTACATTTGTACCCCGCGCTTTCCCTCTCATTGCAGGCTCAATGCGGCTTACATAGTAACAAGAGAATACAATCTATAGTAACAAAATCAACAAAGGGGGTATGTGATGGGACAAATGAACAAGGAGTAAATGGGATACAAGAGGTATGAGAAAAAGGATAGGGATAGGTAAGGCTGTGGAGCGATTAAGGAGAAGATGGGAAGAGCATGGAGGGTAAGAAGGTTGATGAGTTTTGGGCTCCATATTTCTTTGTGAAATACCCAAGGAAATTTTGAATGTCCCAACTTGGATATCCTCTTTCTGACCTAGACCTCATTGACAAAACCTGCCTTCACAAAATGTAGAAATGAACAGCTACTTGGCGCCAGTCACTATTAGAGTGGATAAAGATATGGGGACCCTTGAAGGACAAGCTATGATCATTCCAGATTAGTTTTGTCTCTTTGCATGGGTTCTCCTCTTTTTCTCTGAGACTGATAGGCCCCTTTTTTCTTCTTTTTGTTGTGTGTGTGTGTGTGTGTGTGGGCAGGGTTGATATTGTTTCACTTTTATATGAAATTGCAAAATTTGAGACTTCAAATGCTTTTGATTGCTTTGCGACCAATGTTGGTACTGTTTTTTTTCCCCCTCTTAAGCTGTATTTTTATATGTTGTGCCTTTTTATGACTCGTTTGAAATAGAACTTTTTTTAAAAAAGAAATGAACTGAGGATGTGGAGCCCAATTTTAAACAGAATGTGGAGACTGGAATTGAGATGTTCAGATTAGGACATACTCAATTCAGGTAATATTTTGTAAAAGGCTCTGCCAACACAGAGCCTTTTCTAATCTATCTGGCATGTGTATTTGTTGGCATCTGCAATGGGAGCAGCCATTTTAGAAACACACATGTGTAAATGCCAGATTTTCTACATGGAAGTGGTGATTTCACTGTTCATTTTGCAGATGGAAATAAACAACAAGGGACGAAGGAAAATGCAATCTACATGTGTCAATGCCATATGCCATGTGTAAACCTACATTTGTAAATGCTTTTAAAATAAGAGCCAAAGACTGTACGGTCTATCTAGTCTGCCCATCCATACCAACTGCTCAGTTCTACAACCCTTTCCGCTTTCTCAGTGATCCTCCATGCTTGTCCCATGCTTTCTTGAGTTTAGATACTGTTCTCATCTGTACCACATAAGAATATAAGAATAGCCATATTGGGTCAGACCAATGGTCCATCTAGCCCAGTATCTTGCTTCCAACAGTGGCCAATTCAGGTCACAAGTACCTGACAGAATCCCAAGTAGTAGCAAGGTTCATGCAACTAATCCCAGGGACAACCAATGTCTTTCCCCATGTCTATCTTAATAGCAGACTATGGACTTTTCCTACAGGAACTTGTCCAAACCTTTCTTAAACCCAGATATACTAACCGCTGATACCACATCCTCTGGCAACAAGTTCCAGAGCTTAACTATTCATTGAGTTAAAAAATATTTCCTCCTGTTAGGTATAACCATGTAACTTACTTGAGTGTCTCCTAGTCATTGTACTTCCTAAAAGAGTAAAAAAATCAATTTATGTTTACCCATTCTACACCACTCAGTATTTTGTAGACCTCAATCATAGTTGTCTCTTTTCCGAGCTGAAGAACCCTAACCTCTTAAGCCTTTCCTCATATGAGATGAGCTCCATCCCTTTAATCATTTTGGTTGCCCTTCATTGAACCTTTTCTAATTCAGCTATATCCTTTTTAAGATACGGTGACCAGAATTGCACACAATACTCAAGGTATGGTCGTACTATGGAACGATACAGAGGTATTATAATATTCTTTGTCTTAATTTGCATCCCTGTCCTAATAATTCCTAGTATCCTGTTTGCTTCTTTTGACCACTGCCGCACATTGGGCAGAAGATTTCAGTGTATTGTCCACAATGACACCTAGATAGCTATCCTTCCTCAGCAAATATTCACGCTCAACTTCTACTCTTGACACATGCACTAGCTACATTCTCTCAAAAGCCCTTGACTTTTTCATCAACATTCTACATAATTACATATGTTCCATGTTAAAAAATGTCTCCTTTCCTGAGAAGAGAAATATCATTTTAACTCCTATTCCTAAAATCCTTTAGGTAAATTGAGTGAAACATCCAATTACAGACCGGTGGTTTCAATACCCCTGTTCGTGAAGGTAATGGAGGGCTTGGGAGGAAAACAACTAATAGAATACATATCACACTTCTCCTTACGTCACTACACACAATTGGCATTTAGACCCAACTACAGAACCAAAATGTTTCTCATTACATTATTATCTAAATTCAGATGAATCTTAAACATGGGTAGGAAGCATTGAATATGCAAGAAACCTGTAAGCCTGAAGGCTGTTGAAGTAGTATACATTCAGGTAGAATAAGCAATTTTCTGACCCCGGGAGCCCACAATTTGAAAGAAAAGAATCACAAAGAACTGAAGTGGGATTTGAACTGGATCTCAGCCCACTGCTCTGACCATTAGGCTACTCTCCTATTCTTTGTGCATGTCTATTTGACCATTTTACAATGTGGATGTTCCTATGCTATCACAAAGATATCCATGTCCTTTGTTTTGCCCCATTCCTAATTTGAATTTTTTGTTTGTAAAATAGATACTCATGCTAGATGTCACTAGCACATAGACATCCCTTTTTCATGTATTTTAGAATAGGTTGTATATCACTAGATCCTTTTCTAAAATACACGAGAAATGAACGTCCATATGAGACTTCCAGACTTGGACATCCATATTCTGAGTTGAGCATCCTTTCTAAAATGTTGCTCCACATGTCCTTATAAGAATACAACAAAGAGAATGTTCCACTCTATGTGGAAACTCAAGAGATTAAAACCTTTCTTCCCAAGGGATATATTTCGCTGCTGGTACAGTCAATGGTGCTAAGCCACCTAGACTACTGCAATGCACTTCAAACGGCCCAGAACACAGCAGCCAGACTCATATTTGGTAAAACAAAATATGAAAGTGAGACACCCCTTAGAGAAAAATTGCACTGGCTCCCAATTAGGGAACGTGTTACATTCAAGATTTGCACCCTGATTCACAAAATCATCTACGGAGATGCCTCGATCTACATGTCAGACCTTATAGACCTTCCACCCAGGAACTCTAAACGTTCATCTCGTACATTCCTGAATCTCCACTTCCCTAGCTGCAAAGGACTAAAATATAAACTTACGCATGCATCCAGCTTCTCCTACGTAGGTACGCTGCTTTGGAACGCACTACCACTTGATGTGAAAAAAAAATACGCGACCTAATCAACTTTCGGAGATCACTGAAGACCTACCTCTTCAACAGAGCATACCATAATGATCCATCACCTGAACTTTAGTGCATAACCGCTTTACCTGTCATTCTGATAATGATTTCTTTATACCTGATGCTTTACCCCATTATATCACCCATGTTCTTTTGCAATTCTCTGTAAGCCACATTACGCCTGCATGAGTGGGAAAATGTGGGATATAAGTAGCCCATAAATAAATAAATAAAATAATTACTACTACTAGTACTACTTGACATTTCTAAAGCGCTACTAGGGTTACGCAGCGCTGTACAATTTAACATAGAAGGACAGTCCCTGCTCAAAGGAGCTTACAATCTAAAGGACAAATGTACAGTCAGTCAAATTGGGGCAGTCTAGATTACTGATTACTGAGTGTATCTGTTATTCTGTTATGGCGATAGCCATGGCGGAAAAAATGTGAGCCACATTGGGCCTGCAAATGGGTGGGGAAATGTGGGATACAAATGCAACAAATAAATAAATAAAACAGAATCAAGGTGGCACCTACTTACCCTTTTAAACCCAGTGCCCCGTTATAAAATTACTCTTGAATGTCATCGATTACAACGTTGCTATATAACTGTGCCTTTTAGTTACAAGGAAATCTTTCTTATAAACCCAATAAAAACGATGGGGTGCTGTGTTAAAAAGGCTTTTCCATTTTATTTTACAGCTTATTATTTACTTATGCAGATATTCACATTTGCTTTCAAATAGAATGCATTAGACGCTGCAGTGAAATCTAGTTTATTATTAGCTAACCTGAGATTTATTACTTTGCATATTGTTCTACACTCAAGGGCTGTTATCAGCTAAATTTTACATAGTAAGAATTTGTTTTTCACATTTTCTGACTAAGAAGACTTGACCTTAGAAAATTAATCTTTCCTCTACTGTACTGCAATGCATGTTTATCTTTGCCATTTGCTAATCTTCTTTCCTAGACTTAAAAACTGATTTCCAATAAACAGTGTAATTTTTCTCTTGCAGTATATTTTTATAGATGCAAACATTTCATATTAGCAACATGCACTCCCTACAGCTTCCCTTTCCTGCCCAATAAGATTTAAGTCAAATTAAACCACGACAGTGGGTGAAAAAGATGCACATCTCGGCAAAAGCAGTCTCGTTGTTTAACAACATGACGGAGTGGAGGAGTGGCCTAGTGGTTAGGGTGGTGGCCTTTGGTCCTGAGGAACTGAGTTCAATTCCCACTTCAGGCACAGGCAGCTCCTTGTGACTCTGGGCAAGTCACTTAACCCTCCATTGCCCCATGTAAACCACATTGAGCCTGCCATGAGTGGGAAAGTGCAGGGTACAAAAATAAAAAAAAATAATAATGATTTGAGATTGAATGCAGGCCAGAAATATTTCAGCCTGACTCTAGTTCATCAAGAAAACCATATTTTTCTAGGTGAATTTGGAGAAAACCCAAAGCTGAGCCCAAAAAATTTCAGTGGATCTGGAAATATGTCTACTCTAGACCTTCCAGAAATTTTAAGTAACTATTTTAGGATCTAGGACTGCACAGTGACTTTTTCAAAGCCCCAGTTTAACAAACTCACAACTTTTAATTACTTATTGGGATTTATTACCCGCTTTTATGAAGAGATTCACCCAAGGCAGTGTACAGTTTAACATAAAATTTACAATTTTGTTAACAGCATAACAATAGTAAAATAACCAAGAATAAACATAAATACAATAAATGAGGTAAACTTGAAAACAGTAAATTGAAACCTAATAATAGAACATTTAACAGCATTGGAATTCAAATACCAGAGATATAATACAATGTTAGCATAATACTAATGATCCACCTAATAAGCATCATTAGAACATTCAACTAACATAGATATGATGCTAAACATTTTCTACAATATGGCTTTTACCATATAGCTGAGGGGCCAAGTGCAGATATAGGATGGGAACAAGATGGGTGTTGCTCTTTGATTCTTTGTAAGTTACCTGCATCCATGCCACATTTAAGGACCTTTTCACTAAGCGACGGTAAGCCCACCTCAGGCTTACCACACGCTAATCTGGAGCTACCGCCAGCCCAATGCAAGTACTGGCAATAAGTCCACCCCCAGCACATGGCATTTCTGGCACTAGCAGAATATATTCTAAAAATATTTCCGCAGGGGATTAACCAGCGGTAATTGGGCAGTACCGCACGTTACCCAGTTAACGCTGAGTTAGCACGGGAGCCCTTACTGCTACCTCAATGGGTGGCAGTAAATGCTCCCCCCACCCTACCCCACCCCACCTGGCCACACAGTAAGAGCAATCTTTCCACATGGCCATGTCTTTTTTTCGGCCTTTTTACCCACTACGTTAAAAAAAGGGCCTCAGCGCATGGCAAAACAGCCTCCACCACTAGTGCAGGGCCTTTTTTTTACCACAGCTTAGTAAAAAGGCCCCTAAGGTGCCCACAGTTATGCCTGGTGTAAATGTGAGCATAAAAATGATTGGTGTGCCAATGCTGGGTTATGCTAATATTCTATTACAGAATCTGCGCACCCAGATGACTTATAGAATCTGCCCTCCCTGTGAGGCATTGGGGCATCTAAAAGGAGAAGCCCACTTATAGGATTGCCCTAGCAGTGGTTGAAATGAAATCTAAATGTAACTAGGATCAAACACTGGTGTGTAGGAGGAATTCTTTTTTATTAAAATTATAGATTAAAAGAGCATTTTTACAATTCCAGTTATTTCCTTATTTTCTGTCATGTCTATTGTCAGGTTAAACCTTGCAGAAATAATGTAGAGATGTTATAATGTACAGTATACTTCATTTAAATTACAAACATAATTGCGGCAATTATCATGGCATTTTCAAGGAATTGAGACATGGATTGCTGCAGCACCCCAGGCTAAATCTGATTTCTAAAGCCTTGATGCTAATTTCTCGTTTCTGAGTGCCCTAACTGACTAGTAAGATGCCCCCCTCCGTGCCACCCCCAGCCCTACTGTGTACCTGGTTTTAATGTTTTCAATTAGTTTCTGTATTAAAAAAAGTGCCAAAATTATAAGGAAACATAAAAGTACCTCAATCAGAGAAATTAAATTGGAACTGAAGATTTCCTAAGTTTTCGTTACTATTTGTAAGCACCCACCCCCACCCTCCCCCCCCCCCCCCCCCCCCATTCTCTATCTGGGTATTATTTGACAAGCAATATCATCTTTGCCTTATTTTTTTTTACATTTTAAAGAAGATACATTTATTAGGTTATCTGTCATATTACAATATTTCGTTTTTACTTTAAGTCCTTTAAGATAGGTTTTTTTAAAAACACATCGACTGTACTCTCAGAAAGTTCCAGATTTCAATAGAATAAAGTAAGGGACAGAGTCGAAAGGCTGATGAAGTGATACGTAGGGAGTATCTCCGGGTTCAGGGATGTGCATTTGATAGCATTCATTCAGTTCAGTAGGGGTTCTTTTACTAAAGTGTATTAAGTTTTTGCACTTACTGTGCCTTTACAGCAGACTCATAAGGATGGTATGTTTTCCATCCGTGGACCTATTGAATGGAA
This sequence comes from Microcaecilia unicolor, assembly GCF_901765095.1. Lineage (NCBI taxonomy): Eukaryota > Metazoa > Chordata > Amphibia > Gymnophiona > Siphonopidae > Microcaecilia > Microcaecilia unicolor. The sequence goes on along the minus strand of NC_044036.1, from coordinate 322,569,816 downwards.
CAGTCTGTCATTGTGACTCAAACGTGAGAGTTGTAAGTCAGCATTTTGGAAGCACATCAGAGACTGTTTCTTGTTCAAGGCTTTTCATTGTTTAGATTGAGTGATTTATTTGTGTTACGTCCAGTGGCGTGCTGGTAAAGTTTTAACAACAGGCTCTCTCCCCGGTCCACCTCTGTGCCCCCCCCCATCCACCTTTGTACCCCCGTCCACCTCTGCCCCCCCCCCCCCAAATTGCAGAGCTAGCTATAGTTGGAGATAGAGAGCATGGGGGGGGGGGCAATGCATTACTTTCTCCAGGAAAAAAAATTAAATGCGCCCAGGTTCCACTCTAATTCATGTTTAATGTGGGATAAAATGCCATAAATAAGTAAATAAATAGAAACTCCATTGAGCATCTGATTCTCATAACATGATGTCTGTTTTAGAAGGCCTTTTCCAGGAGGAAAAAAATATATCTGCACCAATATAACAAGGGAGGGAGGGTGGAGAGCCGGCTCGCCCTGAAGAACAACCGGCTCTCAAGATGCTAAAAAATTTAACAACCGTCTTTTGCGAGCCGGTATGAGCCGGCTTCAGCACACCACTGGATACGTCCTGATTTTTCTGTTTCTTGCATATTTGTATGGATGTTTTAATTGTAATCAGCCTTGGATAATGGCAGAAAACAAATAATAAATCTAATCTAATCTAATCTGCAAAAGCTGCTTGGTAATTGTTGGGGATAAATCCAGCATGTCCTCTGCAATTACCATATGAAAATATTTATTATTAGCATTCATTAAACCTGGTTGCAATTAGTAGGAATGCACCTCGTAAGTCAACCCACGTTAACTGCAGTATGCAGACCACGCCTCTTCTCCACCCATGACCCACCTAGTTGCTGTCCCCTAACACAACACACTATTAAGATGCGAATTAGCATATGCTGCCATGTAAATGTGGCTTTTGGGCAAATTATTTCACACTCCACCACTTCTGGAAGGTTCCAGAGGTGATCCGGGAGATTATAGACTGGTGAGCCTGACGGTGCTGGGCAAAATAATAGAGGCTATTATAAAGAACAAAATTACAGAGCATATACATAAGCATGGATTAATGAGACAAACTCAGCATGGATTTAGTCAAGGGAAATATTGCCTTAACAATCTACTACATTTCTTTGAAGGGATGAATAAACGAAGATAAAGGTGAGCTGGTCGATATTATAAAGTTTAATTTCTTTTATTGATTTTTGATACAGATACCATCAACAGCTCACAACATTACAACAAGTAACATTTTACAAAGTAACACAATATTGTAGCTCACATGTAAGAAGCAGCAATCTACATTCAGAATCAAATTAAGTGAAAACAAGAGAGAGGGAGGAAAGAGGAAAAGAAGAGGGAAAGGGGAGGGGGCTGGAGAATATAAATCAAAGTGTAAAGCATGCACATGTCAAAAAACACACATCAAATTTAGTACTTATCATCAGTGCCGTAGCGAGGGCTAATGGCACCCAGGGCGGGTCGCAGCTGTGCACCCCCCCCCCCAGGTGCAGCACGGCGCGACCCCCCCTCTGTGGTGCACCCCCCCTCTGGACCGCGAACCCCCCCCCCCCCCGGACCGCATTCTTACCTGCAGGAGAGCCGATCCACCCCGAGTGCACGTCACTCGGAGCTGCATCGGCCCCGCTGGTTCCCTGCTCTCTCTGCCCCGGAACAGGAAGTAACCTGTTCCAGGGCAGAGGGAGCAGGGAACCAGTGGGGCCGGCACCCCCCGAGCACGTGCACCCGGGGCGGACCACCCCTCCCGCCCCCCTTCCTACTCCACTGCTTATCATTGTACCGTATCAAAATAAGCAACAAGTGGTAGCCATTTTTCCCTATGAGCTGGTCGATAATATGTATCTGGATTTTCAAAAAGCATTTGACAATCACCCCGGTCTTAGGCAGGGGCGAGAGGAGCAGTCGCACAGGGCCCCGCACCTCCAGGGGCCCCATGGCGCTCCCTCCTGCTTCCCACCACTGCTGCGATCTGACTCCTTGCCTCCCCTTCCCCGAGCCATAGGGTGCCCTCCCGGCACATAGCCGAGGCCGCCCTGGTGGTGTAGTGTTCAGGGCAGGAAAGATCCCCAGTCTTTCCTGCCTGCTGCCGGCGCTCTTTAAAAATGGCTGCCGAGACTGTTGGCTCAGGCAGCCATGCAAATATTCAATTACTGTTTCATTATTGCTACCAAGTATTACATATTAAGCAGACTTGTTTTAATTAATTTATCTAATCCTTACATGCACATGCTTTTGCTTTTTAAACCCAAAGGTTTCCTATGATAGCATTGTACATATTTGAATTAGTTTTTCTATACAAGTTTTGCTTGATTTGTCTTTATTTGAAATTAAAAGAAAATGTTTAAAATGCATCTTGTCAACAAGGGGTGGGGCTAGGTGGGGGCGGAGCTAGGTGGGGCGGGGCTAATGGGGGCCACCTAACTGGTCTGCATAGAGCCCCGCAATTGCTAAGACCGGCCCTGTTGACAATGTACCCAATGAAAGACTCCAGAGAAAATTTGAAAGTCATGGGTTATTATGGATTAAAAACTAGTTAAAAGATAGGAAACAGGGATAAATAGTCAGTATTCTTAATGGAGAAGAGTACATAGTGCTGGGACTGTTACTTTTTAACGTATTAATTAATGATATGGGACTACTAGTGAGGTAATTAAATTTGCTTATGACACAACATTATTCAAAGTTGCTAAATCGCAAGAGGATCGTGAAAAATTGCAAGAGGACCTAATGAGATTGGGATACTGGGCGTCTAAATGGCAGATGACGTTTAATGTGAGCAAGTGCAAAGTGATGCATGTGGGAAAGAGAGGCCCAAACTATAGCTATGTGATGCAGGGTTCCACATTAGGAGTCACCGACCAGGAAAAGGATCTAGGTGTCATCGTTGATGATATGTTGAAACCTTCTGCTCAGTGTGCAGCAGCAGCTAAGAAAGCAAATAGAATGTTAGGAATTATTAGGAAAGGAATGGAAAACAAAAATAAGAATGTTATATAAGAACATAAGAGTAGCCATACTGGGTCAGACCAATGGTCCATCTAGCCCAGTATTCTGTTTTCCAAACAGTTGCCAAGCCAGGTCGCAAGTAGCTGGCAGAAACCCAAATCGTGGCAACACTCCATACTACAAATCCCAGGGCAAGCAGTTGCTTCCCATGTCTGTCTTCCAGGAAGATAGGACCCGAAGTGGTGAATTGGATTAGGAACTGGTTGACGGGCAGACGCCAGAGGGTGGTGGTAAATGGAGTTCGCTCGGAGGAGGGAAAGGTGAGTAGTGGAGTGCCTCAGGGATCGGTGCTGGGGCCGATTCTGTTCAATATATTTGTGAGTGACATTGCCGAAGGGTTACAAGGTAAAGTTTGCCTTTTTGCGGATGACACCAAGATTTGCAACAGATTGGACACCCCGGAGGGAGTGGAAAACATGAAAAAAGATCTGAAGAAGCTGGAAGAATGGTCTAACATTTGGCAATTAAAATTCAATGCGAAGAAATGCAAAGTGATGCACTTAGGGAGTAGAAATCCAAGGGAGGCGTATGTGTTAGGTGGGGAGACCCTGATAGACACGGACGGGGAGAGGGATCTTGGGGTGATAGTATCTGAGGACCTGAAGGCGATGAAACAGTGCGACAAGGTGGTGGCCGTAGCGAGAAGGTTGCTAGGCTGTATAGAGAGAGGTGTGACCAGCAGAAGAAAGGAGGTTTTAATGCCCCTGTATAAGACGTTGGTGAGGCCCCACCTGGAGTATTGTGTTCAGTTTTGGAGGCCGTACCTTGCAAAGGATGTTAAAAAAATGGAAGCGGTGCAAAGAAAAGCTACGAGGATGGTATGGGAATTGCGTTCCAAGACGTATGAAGAGAGACTTGCTGACCTGAACATGTATACTCTGGAGGAAAGGAGGAACAGGGGTGATATGATACAGACTTTCAAATATTTGAAAGGTATTAATCCGCAAACAAATCTTTTCCGGAGATGGGAAGGCGGTAGAACGAGAGGACATGAAATGAGATTGAAGGGGGGCAGACTCAGGAAAGATGTCAGGAAGTATTTCTTCACAGAGAGGGTGGTGAACGCTTGGAATGCCCTCCCGCGGGAGGTGGTGGAGATGAAAACGGTAACGGAATTCAAACATGCGTGGGATAGGCATAAAGGAATCCTGTGCAGAAGGAATGGATCCACAGAAGCTTAGCTGAAATTGGGTGGCGGGGTGAAGAGGGGTTGGTGGTTGAGAGGCTAGGATAGGGGAGGGCAGACTTATACGGGGTCTGTGCCGGAGCCGGTGATGGGAGGCGGGACTGGTGGTTGGGAGGCGGGAAATACTGCTGGACAGACTTATACGGTCTGTGCCCTGAAAAAGACAGGTACAAATCAAGGTAAGGTATACACATATGAGTTTATCGTGGGCAGACTAGATGGACCGTGAATCTACTATGTTACTATGTAATTTGTCCAAACCTTTTTAAAACCCAGATACACTAACCGCTGTTACCACATCCTCCGACATAGAGTTCCAGAGCTTAACTATTCGTTGAGTGAAAAAATATTTCCACCTATTTGTTTTTAAAGTATTTCCATGTAACTTCCTCGCGTGTCCCTTAGTCTTTGTATCACTCCATGGTGCAACCACACCTTGAATACTGTGTGCAATTCCGGTCACTGCATCTCAAAAGAACATATAGCGAATAAACACATAGTTGATAAACTATTTCATAAAATGGGATCTGTGCTAAAATAACATGACTTGGGGTAAAATAACCCATCTCAACAGTTGTCCACGTTAATAACTTCTCCTCTAAATGATGTAGATGAAGTGAAATTAAAACTACAAAAAAAATGAAAATGAAAACATATATATATTTATATATATAGTTCATCGTTTAATACAATTATCTATACTGCCTGGACGCGTGGAATCAAGGCAGTTTACAAAGTACAATAAGAATGATATAGAAAGGAATGTACCACTCAATTGTATCTGCTTTCTATATATATATTTATGGACATATCAACTCTGAGAAATATATATAATCTCACACTTTTCAAATCATGTTACAAAATGCCTGCTTAAATATAATTATATGCTGCTTTCCCTAGAGTACAGAGGTAACCGCATAATCTGTAGACTGCCAAACAGTTTTGGATTATTGGTACTGTTGTACTTCCTTGAATTCATACGGATAGCAACAGGAAGGTTCCTGAGTTTTTGGAAATTGAGTGGTACAGGGGTGGGATGGAGGGGATGGGAAGGGGAGGGGAGGGGTGGGGGGGAATGGGTAGTTTACAAGCTGTATGGTTCATGCATAGTATCTTATTGTTTGTAAGTTGGCAATATTGTGTATGCTGTGTGTTGTGTTGCTTAACTTTGAGTTATCAATAAAATTACTTTAAACTAAAAAATATATATATATATATATATAATTATATGCCTTTAATTGTTTTCTGAAAGAAAGATGCTGGTTTGAACACATAACTCTGTTGGTAATAAGTTTCACCTACTTGTACCAGCAACAAAAAATGCCCTTTCACAGATTTCGGTCAAATGAAAATGTTTGACAGATAGAATAGCGAGTTATAAAAGTACCCCATTTTGTCTGTGGAAACAAAACACTTAGTGCTTTTAAAATATGATTCCTTCTAAAGGTGTGCATGCAAAAATCTTTCATTTACATTTTCATTTTTTTGTTGTTTTAATTTCACTTAATCTATGTCACTTAGGGGAGAAGTTATTAATGTGGACAACTGTTAAGATGGATTATTTTACCAAAAGTCATGCTATTTTAGCATAGATCCCATTTTATACAATGAGACCTAGTTACTAACAACAAGGGCTAACACTAAAATAACCCATCTTAATGGTAGCTCAAGTTGATAATTACTCACCTTTATTGAAGACAAAAGCAAATGTGCTAGCTGACAGTGTATATAAGTGAAAATATTCAAGCATTACTATGACAGTCTGACAGGGTGGGAGGATGGGGGTGGGTAGGAGGTATGCATGGAGACATCAAAGCATATCATTGATATTCTAACAGGATGGGTGTGGATAGGTGAGGGGAGGGTGATCAACAGAGACATACAGCTTTATGGTTTATAATGGGCTAGGAACCCCAGATCCTTGTTAAGTCCTTTCTGTTGGATGTTAAAATATTCAATCATTCTGACTTCAAAGGTCTTACGTTCTTGTATGGTTTTAAAGTTACCTTTCAGGATTCTCACTGTGAAGTCACTGGTACAGTGTCCTGGTCCTGTAAAATGTTGACCAACAGGCGTGGGAACCCTACTGACACCAGTATTGTTCATGTGATGTCCATGTAAATTGAATCTTGTCTTAAGCATCTGGCCTGTTTCTCCAATATAGCATCCTTCGTTACATTTTTTACACTGAATGATATATACCACATTGGAAGATGAGCAAGTGAAAGATCCCTTTATGTTGAATATCTTTCCTTTGTGGATGACTTTGGGGTCCTGTGAAATATTTTGGCATAGTTTGCAACTGGATAAATTACAGGGAAGTGTGCCCTTCTGTTCCTTTTCAGTCTGTGATGGAAGTTTACTTCTGATTAGCTTGTGTTTTAAATTGGGTGGCTGTCGGAAGGCCAGTACTGGTAGGGATGGGAATATCCTTGTTAGTATCAGAAGGAAGGTATCATCTTATTTTCTTTTCCATGTTTTATTTTGTTTGATTTCTATTGATAACCTTAAAAGTGGACTAACACGGCTACCACACTCCTCTACTTGAAGACAAAAGAAATTTCTCTAGATATCAAAATTGCTAGTATATATAATAAAAGTGAGTCAAGTACAGGACAATCAAGCCATTGTGACATCACTGAGGAGGTTGGCTCTTAGGCACTGGTGGAATGAGGCATTATGACATCACAATATCAGCTCTGGTTACCAGAGACTGAAACTCTTCACCCTAAGGGGGGCGTTATCAACATGGGCTGCCATTAAGACATGCTATTTTGCACAGGTTCCATGTTATGCAATGAGACCTAGGCACTAATAACTGGGATTAACTGTAAAATAACTCATTTTAACGGTAGCCCACATTGATAATTCCCTCTCCCCCTTAGCATATGTTACATTAAAACCATGTAGTGTGTGAGAAATAGTTTTAAAGTGCAAAAATGTTACCTTTTTGTGGATTCAGTTGGGAAATGCTACAAAACGAAACAAGAAATTAAATTGGTGATTCCCTGTCATTTTCAAATGACAAAACACCCCTATCCCTTTTAAAGCATTTTCAACTGCTTGTCATTTTTTCTACTTTTAATAAGCTGTCCCAGGATTTTGCTTACATTACTTAATAAGGATAAATGGAGAACAAAAGTCTTTTCTTCCAATGAACGGCCTGGCCATAAAACATTGTATTGATTCATCCTGACCCAGCACAGCTGCCATGTAAATTCTGCTTTTTTCATGCTGATTTAATAGGAATTGGGAAACTGCAAGTAAAATGTCAACTTGAAGTCTTTATTTATTTTTACGCATTTTTAATTAAACCTAGGTCTGAAACATGTCAGAACCAGACGAATAAATCCCTATATAGTTGTTGAGATTAACCTGGCAAGTATTAATTTGCGTATTCAATTTTCCCCTTGCAATCAATCCACATTATAGTCTTTGAGATGGTAGAAATGGATAGGGGATGAGCAGGGCTGGTCTTAGCAAGTGTGGGGCCCTGTGCAGACCAATTTAGTGGGGCCCCATCCTAGCCCTGCCCCAGCCTAGCCCCGCCCAACCGTAGCTCCGCCCCCACCCTAGCTCTGCCTTCACCCTTGCTCTGCCCCCACCCTAGCTCTGCCTCATGGTGGCAGTCCATTTATTGGCTGGTGGGGCTCAGCAAAGGTATGCCTAGCGTGCCCGCACAAGGGAGGGGAGAGAGAGGCATGTATTCCCCCCCCTCCCCCCAAATTTCAGGGCCAGCTATGTCCGGAGAGAGAGCCCGTTGTTAAAATTTTACCAGCACACCCCTTTGATAAAATGGTGGACTACAGGCAGCTGAAACATTTCACCACCACAGACAGAGACAGAGTACTTTAATTTAAAAAGGTTCTTCCCAGGGGCGTATCTGCGTGGGGCCACAGGGGCCTGGGCCCCCGCAGATTTCGCCCTGGACCCCCCTCTCCACCTCCCCCTCCCTCCCGCCCGCCCGCCCGCCACCAACCCGCCGCCGATCTTTGCTGGCGGGGGACCCCAAGCCCCCGCCAGCCGAAGTCCTCTCTTCCGTGCAGGATGCAAGTTGCAACGCTTCCTGTTCTTCTGAGTCTGACGTCCTGCACGTACAACGTGCAGAACGTCAGACTCAGAATTTGGAATTCAGTCTGACGTCCTGCGCGTTGTACGTGCAGGACGTCAGACTCAGAAGAACAGGAAGCGTTGCAACTTGCAGCGGCGCAGCCTGCATGGAAGAGAGGACCTCAGCTGGCGGGGGGTTGGGGTCCCCCGCCAGCAAAGGTAAGTGACAGCAGCGGGGGAGGGTGTCATTGGTGGCGAGGGGGGGTCCGGAAATGGCGGGGGGGGGGTCAGTGGTGCCGGGGGGGGGGGCTAAAATGTGCCCCCTCCCTCTGGCTCTGACCCCCCCTACCGCCCGAGTCCAGATACGCCCCTGGTTCTTCCTAGAAAAAAAGCTGGCTTGCTGCCTTAATGGATTGATTTGGCACAAGTGTTGTAGCACAGAAAGACAGTATATCAAATCGCATCCCCGTTCATAGTGTTCTCTGCTTCAAACCCAATGCCCTTCTCTCCCATTCATACTGCCAGTGCCTGCACAACTCTCCACTCTCTCCTTCAAGACATTTTCTCCCTCCAGTCCCCAGTCCAAATCCTGTTCAGCCCACTGCCAATCTCTGAATCTCACGCACTCTTCTCTCCTCTAGTCTCCCTTTCTTCCTCCAATCACTGTTCTGCCATCCCCAGCTAAGGCCACTTTTTCTCCCTTCCATTCTCCTCCTCAGGCCTCTAGTCCCTGAGTCCCTGCTGATCCGCTCACCCTCAGGTTTCTCCTCTCCCTGTCAATTCCTAGTGTCAATTCCTAGTGCCCATTTCCCCTCACCCTCACCCTCACCCTCAAACCTTGGTTCCTTTTTTCTCTCCTGCCATCACATCTTTCTCCCCCACCCCTTCACAATTCCCTTTACCTCTTTACCAATCACCTGCCAACCCAAAGGTCCATCAGGTCTTTTTCTCCTCAAGCCCCAGCCATCTCCACTCTCCCTTTACTGCCTGCCTCTTCTTTCTAATATCCCATCACAATCTCAAGTCGCCTACCAGCACTCCAGCAGCAGCAGCCGCCTTCTTCACTCAATCAGTAGAGACGGCATCAGCGACAATGGCTCACCTCACCACCTCCAGCTTTTCCCGCTCAATGACTCCCGCCCTCGCGGTCCGGAAACAGTAAATACATCAGAACTTCAGAAGGCGGGACATTGAGTGGGAAGCTGGAGCCTGGAGGTGAGCCATCTGTCTGTCCTAGTTGTCGTCACTGTCGGGGGTGGGGCCATCGCTGCCTGGGCTGGGCCTGGCTCGCTAGCATTGCTGCAGTTAGTCGCCGGGGTCCAGGGAGGCGTGGACTCTCGGGAGCCGACGGCGGGCCAAGGCCGGGGGTGGGTGCCACGCCGGTGATAATGATTATGCGGTCATCGAGGCAAGCAGCGGCGGTCCGGCGGAGGTCGGAGCGGAGGCATGAGCGAGGAAGAGTTGAGGCGCGGGGCCCCCTTAGGTGCGGGGCCCTATGCGGCCGCCTTGGTTGCCTCTGCCTAAGACCGGCCCTGGGGATGAGCATGTTCAGAACAGAAAGACAACCTTTCACCTTTCTCATATAATTTAGCAAATGTCATTACTCCTTCTCTGCAGATGTTTAAAACGGAGGCCGTGTGTTGTTAGCAATGGGAATTGAAAACATCATTAAGGTCATACTTACCTCCACATTCAGGGGTCCTTTTACTAAGGTGCGCTGAAAAATGGGCTGCACTAGTGTAAGCGCATGGTTTGGGCGCACGCAGATCCATTTTTTAACGCACCTGAAAAAAGGCCTTTTTTAAATTTTTGCCGATAATGGACGTGTGGCAAAATTATAATTGGCACGCGTCCATTTTGGATCTGAGACCTTACTGCCACCCATTGACTTAGCGGCAAGGTCTCACGTGGTAACCCTTCAGTAATCATCTACTTGCGTTGAATGACGATTACCACCCGGTTTCCGCCGGGCGCTGGAAAATAAAAATTATTTTCCGGTGAGCGTAGCAGACACACCTAAAAAATGAAATTACTGCCTGGGCCATGCAGTAGCCAGGCAGTAACTCCAAATTGACATGTATTGGGCACACGTAGGTGCTTAAGTGGCTTAGTGAAAGGGCCCCTCAGTACCTCACACCTCGTATCGTTCAGCTGGCTGCTGACTAGTGTCAGGATTGCTGAGATGTCAGGATTGCTGGACATACTTAGATTAATATGAAACTAGCTTCTGATAACTCCCCCCTCCCTCAGGAATCCCTGAGGATGGCAGATGGACCAAATGTTGCCCAGCTGCCTGCTTGCCCTTTGTTTCTCAAGTACTCCTAATTAACATACCTTTGTCTTCTCTGGGCATCTGGGACCAGTGTTTCTCAAGTACTCCTAATTAACATACCTTTGTCTTCTCTGGGCATCTGGGACCAGGGCTGTCTGAGAACAATGAAAGCCAGACAGATAGGCTCCAAAACTAGGGACTTCAAAGATTAAAACCTGTGAAAGTGCTCACCTTCCTTACATCAGGAAATTAAACTGGAGGTTGCAAAGAAAATAGCTGATAACAAAGGCTGGGAAGGAAAGGAGTTATTTGATCCCTCTCTGTTCTTTTGTTAGATATATAAGGCAGAGCACATGGCTCTGTGCTGGCTTTTCTCTATCTTTCTCTGCACACCCCCATCTTTAGCCCCCAGAGCTCCTGGCTCTGCTCCCCCATCTCCTTCAGCCCTACCCCAAGGCTCTCTCTCTTTTTTCCTCTGAACACCCCTATCCGTACCTTTCTCTCATTGATTCCCATCAAAACACACACACAGATACAGCAATGCAATATTTATCTGTACTAAGTGCTGTGAGCCTATATATGTAAATACAATATACTTTCTATATATATCCAAACCCTCGTGGATTGTGGATTGTTGGGAACCCACTGCCTCTACGAACTGGACCCGGGACCATAACTGGACAACATATGCTGACAACTAGCACTCCAACTTAAAAGAAAATAGGGCATTCACTCCAGGATACCTAGGTAAAACCTACCACAATACAAGGAGAGGAAATACGTGAAAGATAGCTCTATGACCGAGCGTACGTAGTTGTGCTTCCCTCGTGAATGTAAGTACACAAAAAATGTTACTTATGCACATAGGGGCTCAACACGGGCTTACCGCTCGCTAAAAGGGAAGTACCACCTGGCTACCGCAGCAGGCCGGCAATAGTTAAGTCCCCCAGTGCACCATTTCCGGTGTACCCGGCAGTAATCAGGCAGTGCCGCATGCTGCCTGGTTACCACCGGGTTAACATGGGAGCCCTTACCGCCACCTCATTGGGTGGCAGTAAGTGCTCTGATGAAAATGGTCGTGTGGCAAGTGGTTCACTTGTTGCATGGCCATTTCTTTAAGAAAATGGAAACCTGCCTTTTACCCGCTGCGATAAAAGGGAGCCTTGGCATGCGTCAAAAACATAGCTTCGTAAAAGGACCCCATAGGATGCAAACAAAGAGCAGATCACACAAAGAAAGTCCATAAAATTATTTATTCACCATAATATTGCAGGTTGCTATTTTGTAGAGAGCTGGTAAGTTAAGCAGACCAGTTTGATTTCATATGGTCTTAAACACATACCGGCCGATATTTATCCAGCACTTTGCTGACCTCCGCCGGCATTATTCCTAGATATTCAATGCAAAGCCCTGACCGGGCTTCAACATTGACTATGGGGATTTTTCTGGGCTGACTAATACATGTTATTCAATGTTAATGTTCAGCTCCTCACCTCATAAGCCAACCACTTAAAGATAGGACTACTATTTATGCAGCTCATTTTAAGCGGTTTACTTATGCTTTGAGAGACTGAATAACGACACTTAACTCAACTTTGTCCCTAAAACGCCCACGTTAGTGGCTTTTGAATTCAGCACTAATCAGTCATTTTCAGTAGAGATAATCGGTTATGTGCCTCTGAAAATGACCAGATTTAACCTATCACAGCCGTTTCCAGTCGGTTAAATCATTTTGAATATTGGATACTCTTTAATGTATCCATTCAATTGTTAATTTTTAACTATGTTTATGTATTTATTGTCTTTTAGCTTTTACCGAGTAGGTGAGGCTACCTAAACACACAACTTGGGTAGTTTTGTCTTTATATGTCATGTACCCTACCTCAATGCAAGCGGTGTCTTCGGGCTACGCGGGCTCCCGTCGACACGCACACTTGACTGGCACTGCCCTGAGCCATGTGTGTGTAGTTCTTCTGTGGCTGCAGGCTCCTTGATTGCTTTGCTTCCACCCACCTGGGTCTGCTCTTCCTCTGCCTGACTTCCCTTGCTTCTCTCCTATTGGTCTTCTGGTACCTCCTTCCCCTGCTCTTGTCCTATGGCTGTGCTCCTCCTCTCTGCTGGTCCCTGCTGATGTCAGACGCTAGCACTTTATCAGCAGAGCTCTTCCTGGACTCTATGCTTTGGCTTCTACTTTGGTAGGTGTTACTTGCTCTGTAGTTTGCTTCTTATCTACTTGTCCCTCATTAGCTGACTTTACCTGTGCCTGGATTACTCTCTTGCCTGTTGTTTGCCTATTGACATTGCCTGCTCCTGGATTACTCCCCTGCCTGCTGCCTGCCTATTGACTTTGCCTGTACCTGGATCATTCTCTTGTCTGCTGCCTGCCTGGCCGATACGTTCACCACCCCACTTCCAGCTCCATCCTGCAGGCTGCCCGCACCTAGGGGCTCAACCTCTGGGGAATGGCAATCAGCGCAGGTGAAACCCGGGGTTGTCCAACCACCAAGCAGAACCTGGTCCAAGTACCGGGCTCAGCAGCGCTCTACTTGGTACAAGAACTCACAAGTCTGACATTATATCACTTCCATCACTGTCTGACATGAGTCTTTTTAACATTCATTTATTTATACATCCATATTAACAAGATGTTTGTGTGGATATATTTATGAAGTTTATACACTTTTCTTGTTTTAATTAATTTGGGTCCGATAATCGGACTGTGGGAGTTAGACCGGCTAACTCCAATGGTCAGCACTAAGCGTCGATACTCAAAGCCAGGCCATTTCCGGTGACCAGCATTAAATATCTGGTTTATGTTTGGCTGGTTTAAAGATAACCAGCAAAGCCAATATTCAGCACTAGCTGATTATCTTTAAATCAGCCAAAGATATCCCATGTTTTCATGTGGCCAAATATAACTGCTAAACTGGCAGATAGGCGGTTGTATCAGGCAATATAACTGGCTATCTGCTAGCCACTAGCATAGGCGCCTATGCGTGCCCAATGCACGTCAATTCAGAGTTAATGCCCAGCTACCGTGTGGCCCATGTGGTAATTTCATTTTTTAAGCGCGCCCGCTTCACGCATGCGGTGAAAATCGGGCGGTAACTCTGACTTGATGCGCATAAGCGATTACCACATGGTTAATGCAGGAGACCTTACCGCTAAGTCAATGGCTGGTGGTAAGGTCTCAGATCCAAAATGGATGTCCGGCAATTTTTATTTTGCCATACGTCCATTTTCAGCAAAAATTTTTAAAAAGGCATTTTTTGCAGGCGCGCTGAAAAATGGATCTGCGCGCACCCAAAACCAATGCCTACACTACTACAGGCCATTTTTCAGCACACCTCAGTAAAAGGACCCCAATATTCAGCAGGAGATATCCAGTTATCCCCTGCTGAATATCGCCAGATAGCCGACTATTTACCATTCAACTTGCCAGGTGCCTTTCCTGGCCGGTTAAATGGTTTTGAATATCTGGGGGGTATGTGTTAGTTTTATCTTATTTGCCATAGTAGCTGAACTGAGTTCCTATGATTATTACTAAAATAAGTTTTTATTTCTTTATTTTTTTTTATGCCCCTGATGCAACATGGGCGAGAAACGGCCATATTGGACTATTAGATATTTATTGAATATGGTGGTGAATAAATAATTTTATGGACTTTCTTCATGTGATCTGCTCTTTGCATCATATTGGATCTTGCAGGTCGGCTGCCTTCTTGTTTCCTGGGACATATGCATATAAGGGCACTACATGCTATTCAAAGAGGGTTTGTGTAGATGTTCTAGCTCATAACTGCAAGTAGGCCAGAATCATGGAATTCACTCACTCCCTCAGGAGCTAAGGGCAATTACATCTCAGTTAATTTTTTTTTTTTTTAAATAAGATTAAAAGCCCACTTATTTAGTTAGGCTTTTCCTGATTAAGGCACTTTGATCTTGATTTATAATGAGCCGTGCCAACAGCAGTGATTTTAGAAGCAGTTAGATTCGAAGGCATCATTTTAAGTATTTTATATAGGGCTGAATTCTATAAATCATGCTAAAGATTGGGTGCTGGAAAAAATTGGCACTAATCATGGTTCTATTAAGGGCACGTGCAGGGGTGTGCTGGCAAATTTTTAACAACAGGCTCTTTCTCCGGACGTAGCCAGCTCTGCAGTTGGAAGGGCCAGGGGTGGCTGGGGGGGGAGCAACACTTGCCTCTCTCTCCTCCCTCCCTTCGTGCGGGCATGCTAGGCATACCTTTGCTGGCAGCCAATAAATGGATTGCCACCACTCCCAAAGTCTTGCTCTGAGCAGCATGTTGGAACTTCTCTCACATGCTGGAGAAGTCCCAGCCTGCTGCCCAGAGCTGGAAACAAGGAGCTGGGAGCAGCAGCAGTCTATTTACTTGGCTGGCAGGGCTCAGCATCCCCACCAGCAAAGTAAAAGATAATTCAGCAGGGGGCCCAAGCCCACATTTTGGGAGCCAGTTGTTAAAGTAGCCATGGAGGGCCCTACTTTAACAACCGGCTCTCAAAATTCTTAAAAACTTAACAACCGGCTCTTGCGAGCCTGTGAGAGCCTGCTCCAGCACACCACTGGGCACGTGCCTTTTATATAATTGCACTTCGCACCAATTTCTGCATCCAAACTTTGAGCTGGAAAACCAGAAGAAAGAAGGGGGTCCAATACTTCCACAAACGAAACAAGAATATCAAAACACACAAGGGTGGAAGAATGCCAAATCCAAGGAAAGACCAGCCCTGAAGACACGGTAGTAAGAGCACCAAAATAAAGTTTATTGGGACCCTACACAGTCCGTATTTCGTCTACAAAGCCTTCATCAGGGTCAACAGCTTGACATATACAGATTGGCTTCTTGGTTTCTCAAAATGAAGAATACTTAAGCAGTGTGGTGCAGTCCACAATGTGTTTACATTTCCATTGCACAGTGTGGACTGCACCACGCTGCTCAAGTATTCTTCATTTTGAGAAACCAAGAAGCCAATTTGTATACGTCAAGCTGTTGACCCCTGATGAAGGCTTTGTAGCCGAAACATGGACCGTGTAGGGTCCCAATAAACAATAAACATTGGCTTCCATTAAAAGAACGAATTGCGTTCAAAGTCTGCACCCTGGTTTACAAAATTATACACGGGGAAGTCCCGACTTACATGTCAGACCTTATAGACCTACCTACTAGGAACGCAAAAAGATCAGCACGCATATTCCTCAACCTCCAATACCCCAACTGTAAAGGACTAAAATACAAGTCCACATATGCAACCAGCTTCTCCTACATTTGTACGCAAATATGGAATGCACTACCAAAGGCCATAAAAACAACACAAGATCTAGCTACCTTCCGAAGGCTACTGAAAACTGACCTGTTCAAGAAGGCATACCATAAACAACCATCCTAATTACTAAACAATAAGGCTGATCACGGACGAGACAGAACCGATCTCTCATCACATGACTGATTATTAACCTCATTGCTATTAATGAACAAACACTACCATTTCTAACTAATGTCGAAAATGATTTCTTTATAAATGACGACCCAACATATGTTACAATCCAATCTATTACTCAGGAACTTATATGCAATATCATAACGTATTTTTCTCTACCATGTAAGTACGCACCTTAATGCAGTACCACTTTAACCCTATGTCGAATAAGATCTCTCTATAATTGATGGCATAACATAAGTTACAGTCCAATCCATCATACAGGAACCTATATGCAATACCATAATGTATTCTTTTACCATGTATATACGCACTTGAATGCAATATCATTTGTAATTCTGTCAACTGGAAATGGCAATCGCCACTACGGAAAATGTAAGCCACATTAAGCCTGCAAATTGGTGGGGAAATGTGGGATACAAATGTACATAAGTACATAAGTAATGCCATACTGGGAAAGACCAAGGGTCCATCGAGCCCAGCATCCTGTCCACGACAGCGGCCAATCCAGGCCAAGGGCATCTGGCAAGCTTCCCAAACGTACAAACATTCTATACATGTTATTCCTGGAATTTTGGATTTTTCCAAGTCCGTTTAGTAGCGGTTTATGGACTTGTCCTTTAGGAAACCGTCCAACCCCTTTTTAAACTCTGCTAAGCTAACCGCCTTCACCACTTTCTCCGGCAACGAATTCCAGAGTTTAATTACACGTTGGGTGAAGAAAAATTTTCTCCGATTTGTTTTAAATTTACTACACTGTAGTTTCATCGCATGCCCCCTAGTCCTAGTATTTTTGGAAAGCGTGAACAGATGCTTCACATCCACCTGTTCCACTCCACTCATTATTTTATATACCTCTATCATGTCTCCCCTCAGCCGTCTCTTCTCCAAGCTGTATAGCCCTAGCCTCCTTAGTCTTTCTTCATAGGGAAGTCGTCCCATCCCCGCTATCATTTTAGTCGCCCTTCGCTGCACCTTTTCCAATTCTACTGTATCTTTCTTGAGATGCGGCGACCAGAATTGAACACAATACTCAAGGTGCGGTCACACCATGGAGTTACTCCCATCTCTAAATCATTTATAAATATATTAAAAAGCAGCGGTCCTAGCACGGACCCCTGAGGAACCCCACTAACTACCCTTCTCCATTGTGAATAATGCCCATTTAACCCCACTCTCTGTTTCCTATCCTTCAACCAGTTTTTAATCCACAATAGGACATTTCCTCCTATCCCATGACCCTCCAATTTCCTCTGTAGTCTTTCATGAGGTACCTTGTCAAACGCCTTTTGAAAATCCAGATACACAATATCAACCGACTCCCCTTTGTCCACATGTTTGTTCACTCCTTCAAAGAATTGAAGTAAATTGGTCAGGCAAGATTTCCCACACAAAAGCCATGCTGACTTGGTCTCAGTAATCCATGTCCTCGGATGTGCTCTGTAATTTTGTTTTTAATAATAGCCTCTACCATTTTCCCAGGCACCGACGTCAGACTCACCGGTCTATAATTTCCCGGATCTCCCCTGGAGCCTTTTTAAAAAATGGGCGTTACATTGGCCACCCTCCAATCTTCCGGTACCACGCTCGATTTTAAGGATAAGTTGCATATCACTAGCAGTAGCTCCGCAAGCTCGTTTTTCAGTTCTATCAGTACTCTAGGATGAATACCATCCGGTCCAGGAGATTTGCTACTCTTCAGTTTGCCGAACTGCCCCATTACGTCCTCCAGGTTTACCGTGAAGTCAGTAAGTTTCTCCGACTCGTCCGCTTGAAATACCATTTCTGACACCGGTATCCCACCCAAATCTTCCTCGGTGAAGACCGAAGCAAAGAATTCATTCAGTCTCTCCACTACGTCTTTGTCTTCCTTGATCGCCCCTTTTACCCCTCGGTCATACAGCGGCCCAACCGATTCTTTTGCCGGCTTCCTGCTTTTAATATACCGAAAAAATTTTTACTATGTTTTTTGCCTTTAATGCTATCTTTTTTTGATACTCCCTCTTGGCCTTCTTAATCTGCGCCTTGCATTTGCTTTGACACTCCTTATGCTGTTTCTTGTTATTTTCAGACGGTTCCTTCTTCCATTTTCTGAAGGCGTTTCTTTTAGCCCTAATAGCTTCCTTCACCTCTCTTTTCAACCAGGCCGGGTGTCTTTTGGACTTCCGTCTTTCTTTTCTAATTTGCGGAATATGTATGGCCTGGGCCTCCAGGATGGTATTTTTGAACAGCGCCCACGCCTGTTGTACAGTTTTTACTCTCTCAGTTGCCCCCCTAAGTTTTTTTTTTACCGTTCTTCTCATTTTATCATAGTCTCCTTTTTTAAAGTTAAACGCTAACGTATTTGACTTTCTGTGTACAGTTACTTCAAGGTCGATGTCAAAACTGATCATATTATGGTCACTGTTATCAAGCGGCCCCAGTACCATAACGTCCCTCACCAGATCATGCGCTCCACTAAGGACCAAGTCTAGAATTTTTCCTTCTCTCGTCGGCTCCTGCACCAGTTGCTCCATAAAGCTGTCCTTGATTTCATCAAGGAATTGTATCTCTGTAGCGTGTCCCGATGTTACATTTACCCAGTCTATATTTGGATAATTGAAGTCACCCATTATTATCACATTGCCCATTTTGTTCGCGTCTCTGATTTCTTTTATCATTTCTGTGTCTACCTGCTCATCCTGGCGAGGCGGACGGTAGTACACTCCTATCACCATTTTTTTCCCTTTTATACATGGAATTTCAACCCACAGTGATTCAAAGGTGTGATTTGTGTCCTGCTGAATTTGTAATCTATCTGAGTCAAGGCTCTCGTTAATATACAATGCTACCCCTCCACCAGTCCGGTCCACCCTATCATTACGATATACTTTGTACCCCGGTATGACAGTGTCCCACTGGTTATCCTCCTTCCACCAGGTCTCAGTAATGCCTATTATATCCAATTTTTCATTTAGTGCAATATATTCCAACTCTCCCATCTTATTTCTTAGACTCCTAGCATTTGCATATAGACATTTCAGAGTATGTTTGTTGTTCTTATTTGCATGATGCTTAGTACCTGACACTATTGATTTGACATCTTTTGTCTGATCTTTAGTTGTATTTAAGGGCACCTGGCCTACCACGGTCTGTTGTGTAACCTCACTATCCAGAAACCCTATCTTCCCTGTTTGTGAGGTATCTTTGCAAGATACCTATTCCCGAACCATGCGCTTTTGAGCTACTGTCGGCCTTCCCCCCATTTCTAGTTTAAAAGCTGCTCTATCTCCTTTTTAAATGCCGACGCCAGCAGCCTGGTCCCACCCTGGTTAAGGTGGAGCCCATCCTTTCGGAATAGGCTCCCCCTTCCCCATAATGTTGCCCAGTTCCTAACAAATCTAAAACCCTCCTCCCTGCACCATCGTCTCATCCATGCATTGAGACTCTGGAGCTCTGCCTGTCTCTTGGGCCCTGCACATGGAACAGGTAGCATTTCAGAAAATGCTACCCTAGAGGATCTGGATTTGAGCTTTCTACCTAAGAGCATAAATTTGGCTTCCAGAACCTCTCTCCCACATTTTCCTATGTCATTGGTACCCACATGTACCAAGACAGCAGACTCCTCCCCAGCACTATCTAAAATCCTATCTAGGTGACGCATGAGGTCCGCCACCTTCGCACCAGGCAGGCAAGTCACCAGGCGATCCTCACGTCCACCAGCCACCCAGCTATCTATATGCCTAATGATCGAATCACCAACTACAACAGCTGTCCTAACCTTTCCCTCCCGGGCAGCACTTGGAGACATATCCTCAGTGCGAGAGGATAGTACATCCCCTGGTGGGCAGGTCCTGGCTACAGGAGTACTTCCTACTTCACCAGGGTGATGCTCTCAAATAAATAAAATAAATAAATAAATATTCCAAACTTTGAGCACCAGACTTACGACTGCTGAAACCTGGTGTAAATGCTGATGCCCAAGGGTATTCTATAACCTTGCGTGCATCTTTTTTGGAATGCCCCCGACATGCCCATGTCCCTCGCACAGCCACGTCCCCTTTTGAGATACACATTATGAGAGTTAGGCACATTGCTTTATAGAATAGTGCACAGCCAGATGGGTGCGCTAATTCTAATGGTGCCAATTGACTTTAATTGGTTGTTAGCACCCAGTTATTGATGGTTCTGAGATCGTTATTCAATTCATTTGCACACACTTCTCAGGAGCACGTCCAAATTTGGGCGCACAAATCTGGGCACCATATGTAGAATCCGAGGTATTGTGTGTTTTTGATGTGTATTATTGTGTATGTTATTTGTGAGATAATGTGAGATAATGCGGGATAAATTTTGTTAATAAATAGAATGTAGTATATGTAATCCAATGCAAAAAAATTATTAAAGAGGGAAGCTACATCAGTGAAACAAGCCAAAAATTAAGGATACAGATCAATCTTTGTAGACATAACCACTACATATCAGAATAAAAACAGAATGACAGCTCAATAGGTGAACATTTCTTAAAGAAAGACTACTCTCCTAATGACCTTACAATAAAGGTACTTAAATGAAATTTCAAGAGTAGAAATTAGGGTGATCAAACACTTTGAAACTAACGCAAAAGGGCTCAGAGAAATTGGTTGTCTCACCCTTCAACTGCATTCCTGCCAGTGGGAGGGGACTATGCTTCAGTAGGGACAGGCAGGTTCTCTGGAGTCCTGCCCAGCTTGTATGCAGGGGCGTATCTGCGTGGGGCCACAGGGGCCTGGGCCCCCGCAGATTTCGCCCTGGAACCCCCTACCGCCGTCAACCCTCCCCCGCCGTCACCTACCCCTGCCGAGGTCTGCTTCCTCCTGCCTGCCGGTGCCTTTTACTTCAGCTGGCGGGGGACCCCAACCCCCGCCAGCCCAGCCGAGGTCTTGTTTAAGTTTTCTTCCTCGTGCTGTGCTGTTAAAAGCTGCATCCCTTCCCTTCCAGTTTCAGATGGAGTCTGACGTCCGAGCACATTGACGTCCTGCACGTACAATGTGCTGCGACGTCACACTCCGTCCAAAACTGGAAGGGAAGGGATGCAGCTTTTAACAGCACAACATGATGAGGAAGAAAACTTAAACAAGACCTCGGCTGGGCTGGAGGGGGTTGGGTCCCCAGCCAGCTGAAGTAAAAGGCACCGGCAGGCAGGAGGAAGCGGACCTCGGCGGGGGTAGGTGATGGTGACGGCGGGGGAGGGTTGATGGCGGGGGGGGGGTTTGACGGCAGTGAGGGGGAGGTCGTCGGTGGCCGGGGGGGCTATAATGCGCCCCCTCACTCTAGCCCCTGCCCCCCCTACTGCTGAACCTCAGATACGCCCCTGCTTGCATGTCCCTTACGATTGAAAAATGTAATAATGAAACAGCACCACCCACTGGCAGGAATGTGGGTGGAAGACTCCTGCTCAGTTTAGAGGGAATATTGCCTAAGAATTAATGAACTTGTACTATTTATCTTCATTATGACTGTATGGTTTAATCACTGACCTAATGAAGTTTGTCACAGATATATTAAGTCAGTCCAATTAAAAGGGTCTCACCTTTAACATGTTTGTTGACCTTATTTCCCCAGAAGGGAAACCTTTTCTAATGGATGACTAGGAAATTAACAATTTTTCATTCTTAATACTCTGCAATTGATAATTTTTGATAACCCTTTTGGCACTGTCTAATATGACATTTAAATTGTACTCGTTAATTTATCAACACACGGTAGAAGGCACTGCATTCGCCTCACTTCTCCTTCACGATGTCCCTCTTCTGCAAAATAAAAAAGCATGATGGGGTTAATGTTATAGAATCATTTTTGAGTGTATGTGGCTGCACTACCCATGTAATTGGCCTGTTATAAAATTCTAATTGGGACGTACAGGGATGGAGTTTGAACAGAGCATGGGCAAAGCAAAATATGTGTGTAGGTGATAAGATATGGTAATCTATGCACATACTTAATTTAGGTGCAGGCACTTTCACCTACTCTTGAACAGGTGTAAATGTCCACACCTGCAAGGTAGTTGTGATTTCTGCCGCTTGCACTAGTATTGTATAAAGACACGTGATAGACCCTTATTTTAAAAATTCTATTTGTGTTTTGAAAATCTGAGAACTGGCATTTAGACATCCATATTGCATGGCCATCCAAATCCCAATTTTATAAATTCAAGATATGGATGACTAAAACTGCAGTATGTCCATGTGGCAAGGGGGTGTGGTCTGGGCATGTTTTGGGTGGGACTAGGGAGAGGCCAAAATATGGACATCCAACCTCAATTTCAGAAGGGGAAGGGATGTCCATATCCAAAAAGATGGTCATCCATATTTAGACCTGGTGCTTGGCAAGCCCAGGTTACAGAAAGGAGCTCTGATTGAGCAGTTCTCCACTGGAGGGAGTAAAGGAAATCACAGTAGGTATTTTTCTGTCCCTGGAGGGCTTACAAGTTACAAAAAAAAATAGAAAAGAAAATTAGAAACAGCTCCAGTGGGATCTGAATTGGTATACTCTAGTTTCCTTCCCTCATGCTCAGCCAGCTGCTCTAACCACTAGGCTACTTCTCCCTCTGGATAGCTATGTGGCCATTCTATAAAATAGATGCTCCTATCCTGTCACAAAGCCATTCATGTCCCTTGTTTTCCCCATTCATAATTTGGCATAGCTGTTCATGCTGGATGTCACTAGTACATGGATGTCCATTTTTCATGTATTTTAGAACAAGCTCAAGGTCGCCAGATCATGTTCTAAAATGCATAAGTGTCATGGCTCAGGGTAGATGAGCCCTTGGGCTGCAGTCAGGGCCGGTCTTAGAAGTGCGGGGCCCTATGCAGACCAATTTGATGGGGCCCCACCCTAGCCCTGCCCCCATCCTTGCTCCGCCCCCACCCTAGCTCCACCCCCATCCTAGCTCCAGGGCTGGCCACCCCTCCCTCCCAGCTCCAAGGCCCCCTCCCTCCCTCCCGGTCATTTTTTAACACCCCCCTCCAAAATCCAGTACTAGGTATGCCGAGAATACAAAACACTCAGGGCCTATAGAGCAATTCTACCATACCATAAGCAGTCATTTCTACGAATCACACAAAGAAAAGGAAAACATCTTAAAACACTACAGTGAACACTAGAACATCAATTCACATATTGTAAAATGAAACCAGACAGAATAGTACAGATCGTCGATCCTGCACAGTCAATGCCAAGTGAAAGCCATGTCTTTTTCACAAACACAGATACACCCTAATCCACTATAGAACAAGTAATCATAAACTTTCTATTTAGGCAAAAATTAAACTGAACCCCCAAGATGCCAGACTCTGCATACAATGCAACACCACAGAAACAGAAAATGTCCCCTAGTACTGTGCAAAATATAAAGACAGCAGATGTAAATTTGAAAAAAAACTAACAAATACCAATCACCACTTTACAAATTAACAAATAGAAATAAAACAAATATAGAAAATAAAATAATACCATTTTATTGGACTAATAGAATTAGCTTTCAGAGGCCAAAACATCCTTCCTCAGGTCAATATAGTATAGTACTGTTACAGTATCCTATCCTGACCTGAGGAAGGGGGTTTTGTTCTCCGAAAGTTAGCCAAAATGTATTAAAATTAGTCCATTAAAAAGATTACCTTGTTTACATGTTCTATTATAAATATTTATTAACACATCTACAATACTACTTTATCCTAAAGCAAAAAAATAAAAATATATATTTTATTTACAGTTTGTTGTCTCTGGTTTCTGCTTTCCTCATCTTCTTGTCACTGTCTTCCTTCCATCCAGCATCTGTCTTCGGTCTCTCTCTGCCATCCAGTGTCTGCCCTCTCTGCTGTCACCTCCATCCAATGTCTGCCCTCTCTCCCTGCCACTTCCATCCACATCTGCCCTCTATCTCTGCCCCTTCCTGATCCATCCACCTTCTGCCCCTGTCTGCCCTCTCTCTCTCCCCCATCCATTCACTTTCTATCCCTTCCATCCACTGTCTGCCCTTTCTCTTTGCCCCTTCAATCCACCATTTGCCCTCCCTCTCCCATCCATCCAGGGTTTGCCCTCTCTTGCTCCCCCATCCAGGATCTGCCCCTCTCTCCGCCCCTTTTTCAGCCCCCAGTTCCAGCTCCACTATCCCACCAGTCCCCCATTTCAGCCCCAGCCCTTTTCTCCCACCAGTCCCGAGCTTCAGCCCCCCCCCCCAGCTACTTCTCCCTGTCCCCTTTTCAGCCCCCAGTGTCAGTTTCAGCCCCTGCCCCTTTTCAGCCTCCAGTCCCAGTACTAGCCCCCTTATCCCACCTACCCTCCTTTTCAGCCCCCAGTTCCAGCCCCCTTCATCCACATGCCTTGTATTAGGACCCCCCCTTTTCAGAACCATTCTCCCACCTGACCCACGCATGCCCCATTTTCCCACCAGCCCCAGGCATGGCCCCCATTTTCCCATATTGCCCCTTCTCAGACCCCAGTGCCAGTCCCCTTCTCCCATCCGAGAACCCCCTCCCCAGTCCCCTCCTCCCATCCAAGAGCCCCAGTCCCCTCCCCACCCGTCCCCTTCATCCATCCAAGAACCCCTTCCCCACCCCCTTCTTCCATCCGAGAACCCCCTCCCCACCTCAGTCCCCTTCTCCCATCCAAGAACCCCAGTCCCCTCCCCACCCATCCCATCTGAGAATCCCCAACCCCAGTCCCCTTCAACCATCCAAGAACCCCCTCCCCACCCCCTTCTCCAATCCGTGAACCCCCTCCCCTCCTCAGTCCCTATCTCCCATCCAAGAACCCCAGTTCCCTCCCCACCCGTCCCCTTCTCCCATCCGAGAATCCCCTCCAGAACCCCAGTCCCCTTCAACCATCCAAGAACCCCCTCCCCACCCCCTTCTCCCATCCGTGAACCCCCTCCCCACCTCAGTCTCCTTCCCATTTGAGAACACCCTCCCCACCCCACCCTTCCCCCACCTAACCCCCACCCCACACCCTTCTGCCATCTGAGTCCCTCCCCCCGACCCACCGACCAGCTCCATTCTCCTGCTGCCCACCACCCTCACTGCCTTTAAAAAAAACAATTTTGAAGCGTTGGAGTGACAGGCAGCGCCTCGTGTCTGCTCTGCTACTAAAAATCTCTTTGACGTCATTCGGGCCTTCCCACATTGAGTCCCGCCCGCCCTTGCGGTAATTGGAAGTTATCTCAGAGGAGGGCGGGACTCAATGTGAGAAGGCCCAACGACGTTGAAGAGATTTTTAGTAGCAGGGCAGACACGAGGCGCTGCCTGTCACTCCGGCGCTTCAAAACTGTTTTTTTTTAAGGCAGGACAGGGTGGGAGCAGCGGGAACGGACTCGGAGCACCCCCCACCCGCTGACATCTGGGGCGGACCGCCCCACCACGCCGCCATCGCGCACACCGTTGGGAGGGAGGGAGGGAGGGAGGACTGGAGCTCGGGCAGTTGGGGTGGGGCGACCTGAGGCGCGCCGCACGGGGCCCCCCTGACCGCGAGGCCCTATGCGGCCGCCTCGGTCGCCTCATCTTAAGACCGGCCCTGGCTGCAGTCGGGTTTATGCTGCCTACCCAACAAGAAGGCTAAGTGGGCCCCAGTTGGCGGCAGGCGAGTCACGCCCTGACAAAATGGTGCCCCAACAAACAGTGGCGTTCCTAGGGGGGCTGACACCCGGGGCGGATCGCCGATGCGCCCCGCCCCCCCGGGTGCAGCGCGCCCCCCCCCTGCAAAAGGACCCCCCCCCGGCGAAAGAACTCCCGGGTGCACGCCGCTGGGGGGGGGTGCCACGCGCCTGTCCGCTTTGTTCGTTTCCATGCTCCCTCTGCCCCGCAAATAAACAGTTATATTGCATGATATAACCGGTTATCCGCTAATATTCAGCTCATCGCCAGCTAAGTTTGACAACCAATTTAGGCCACCAAAATAGCAGGCCTATCTTTTCTGCGAGATTGAACTTTTTTTGTAAATTGCTTTGATTTGCTTTGTAACTAAAGGCGATTTTATCAAATAAAGATCAGATAAACATCTATCTTTCGAAAATCAAGCATCTGCAGTCATAACAAAAACTTTCAAAACTTTATGGAAACCGAAAAGGATTAGAGACTATTTTTCCAGACAGTCATCCGTCTATTAGTACGATCGAAGTTCTTATCCCAGCTGGACTATTGTAACATAGTGTATGTAGGATGCACACAAAACGTACTTAAATCACTGCAAGCCACTCAAAACATGGCAGCTCGCTTGATGTACAGGAAATGAAAATATGAAATGGTAACTCCATTGCTTGTAATGTTACATTGCTTCCTAATTAGGACAAGATTCATTTTCAAATCTAGCACAGATACTGTTCGGAATGTCACCTGAATACACGTTAGACCTGATTGAGTTATCAACCAGAATTGAGAGTCCTGGAACCAGAGTTCATTTACTTCTATATCTACCTAATTGTAAAAATGTAATATATAAGTTTATACTGCTGGATTCTGTTATTTGTGTTCCAAATGGTGGAATTCAATTCCCATGGAAATAAGAAGTGTTACAAATTACCTGTGTTTTCAGAAAGAACTAAAAACCTATCTTTTCAAGAAATTCTATAACCAGTGCTTCAATACCTGCTGTTGTTATTGTTCAATTGACTGCATAATACAATTGTAACTTTTATTATTGTTTAAATGGAAGCCACATGGAACTGAAACAAGCTTTAAGATAATTTCAGAATGTAAGAACAAATAAATAAATAAATAAATATAAATAAACCATAAAACACTATTCTATAACTGGCACGTGTAAGTCATACCCATGGCTATGCTTGTGGTGTGTACCCATGGGCGTGTCCATGCCAGCAACTAATAGAATATTATCAATTGTGTGTAGCATTGTGCCAATGCAGCACTGAACTAGTAGTCAATACCCACCGAGGCATGCCCAGATGCCATTATAGAATTAGCACTGAGCACACCCCATTCTGACGCCTAAATCTTGGCATCCATGTACAAAATTGACCTTATAGTCTGGTCATAGCAGTGACAGTCCCTGGCTTGGGGGCATATATGAGGGCTCCTTCCGGTATGCTTTCAATATGTGGAGCAGATATAATTATAGTGTTTGTTTATATAATCTTACAGCTTGTAATTAGCTTTAATCTTAAAAGCAGTGGTGGCAGTCTATTGCTTTAATTACTGGTAATTCA
The DNA here is from genome assembly GCF_901765095.1 of Microcaecilia unicolor. NCBI lineage: Eukaryota > Metazoa > Chordata > Amphibia > Gymnophiona > Siphonopidae > Microcaecilia > Microcaecilia unicolor. Next base: position 322,542,617 of record NC_044036.1, on the reverse strand, counting down.
TGTTTTAGTATTCATCTGAAACTGAATAGCACAAACATTATTTCCCTATTGTACCATTTTCTATATTATAAGACTGCAAGACTTCAGATCTCAACGGCATAATATTCCACGTAAAATCACACAGAATACTTGACTCGATTATAGTGTTGCATAGAGGAAAACACTTTAATAAGCGTACACAAACCTGTATTGAAATGAACGAGATGCCTTTATGATGAGCGTGTGTTTCATGTTTAAATCCCTGATTATGTCATTACCCTGCAAAGAAGGGAAAGGATGTAGGAGCTAAAAGTTTTTGTTTTATGCAGTTTTTCATGTATTTAATTTAATTTTATGCTATTTTTGTGTGCATTTAGAGGCATGTTCACTACTACTACTACTACTAATAGCATTTCTATAGCGCTACCAGACGCACGCAGCGCTGAACATTTGACATAAAGAGACAGTCCCTTCTCAAAGAGCTTACAATCTAGGTAGAACAAACAGACAAGACATTAAAGGGCAAGGGAATTAATGGGTAGAGAGGAGGAGGGCGAGTGAGTAGTGGTTAGGAGCCAAAGGCAGAAGTGAAAAGGTGGGATTTCAGCATAGATTTAAAAACAGGAAGAGAAGAAGCTAGGCGTATGGGTTCAGGAAGACGGTTCCAGGCATAAGGTGCTGTAAGATAAAAGGAGCGAAGTCTGGAGTTAGCGGTGGAGGAGAAGGGGGACGATAAGAGAGATTTGTTCAGAGAGTGGAGTTCACGGGGAAGAATGTGGGGAGAAATGAGAGAGGAGAGGTAATGAGGGGTCATGGAGTGGATGCATTTAAAGGTCACTAAGCAGTTAGCATGGATTTTCGCACACACTAAACATATGCGCACACTCACACTAATGGCTGTAGTGTGATAAAACAGCTGGGGGCCCTTTTACTAAGCTGCATAAGTGTCTACATGCATCCAACGTGCACCAAAATGGAGTTACTGCACGGCTACCACGTGGCTCTTGCGGTAATTTCATTTTTGCCACGTGTCTGATGCGCACGGCCAAAAAGTCCGATACGCGCAGCCAAAAAATAATTTCTATTTTGGGCTGTGTTTATTGGATGCGCACCAAGTGGCATTTGGCGCACATAGGTCATTACCACCCGGTTACCACGCGAGACTTTACCACTAGGTCAGTGGCTGGCAGTAAGGTCTCAGACCCAAAATGGTCACGCACCAATTTTCATTTTGCCGCATGTCCATTTTCGGCCAAACTTTTTAAAAGGCCTTTTATACAGGTGCGCTGAAAAATGATTCTGCGCACACCCAAATCCCATACCTACACTACCGCAGGCCATTTTTCAGCCCTCCTTAGAAAAAGGACCCTCTAGTTCAGTAAATATCCCATGTTGCATAGCGTAGGATGGAGCAGGGACTGGGCAAGGCATGGGCATGGACTGCACATTGCAGTAAGCGAACTGTAAGTTGCTCACCCTTTCAAAAGTGCAGTGTGTCGAACTAATGCCGTCTCAAGAGGTGGTGTTACTGCATCCATGGTAAGTGGGCTTGAGAGTAACGCGCAGTATAGAACTTGTCTGTGCAGAAGCTGCAGGAGGAATGTTGGACCTGCCCCCAACAGTTACTGAAAGAATGGGGGAGACCAATTGAATTCCAACACAAGGGCAATTGTTTATTAAGATATTTATTGATTGATTGATTGATTGATTGATTGAGATTTATTAACTGCCTTTATGAAGAGATTCACCCAAGGTGGTGTACAGTAGGTACAATTTAACATCAAATTTACAATTTTGTTAACAGCATAACAATAATAACAATAATAAAATGTACAAGTATAAACATAAATACAATGAAAGAGGAAACTTAAAAACAGCAAATTGAAACCTAATCATAAGACTACCATGAATCAGGATCAAAAATATAATTGACTCGAAGCAGTCCTGCATTTCAACACTGAAGGTGCCTGCTTCAGGAGTCAAAACAATTCGATTCAGTGGACAATTCCGGACAAATGTTCAATAGTCTAAAGATCGATTGCCAATGTTGCTTTGCTGACAGTGATTTCTTTGCATTTATGCTGAGGCATTTCAGTGTGTGGCCTTGTTGCTCGACCTTTTTGTTTTGACACTGGAATTATTTGGCAGATAGTGCTACATTGGCAATCAATGTTTGCACTATTGAACATTTACCCTGAATTGTCCATTGAATCGAATTGTTTTGACTCCTCAAGCAAGCGCCTTCAGTGCCAAAATGCAGGACTGTGTTGAGTCAATGTATCTTATTGCCCTTGTGTTGTAATTTGATTGGTCTCCCCCCAATCTCTTTTGTTTTTTCTGTTTGGTTTGTGCATTTGGGGATGCTTCTTCTCTTTTTTTTCCCAACAGTTACTTCAAACATGCGTGGGATAAACACAAAGGAATCCTGTTTAGAAGGAATGGTTCCGTGAAATCTTAGCGGAGATTGGGTGGCAACGCCGGAAACAAAACGGGAGCTGGGCAGACTTCTCTGATCGTGACTGAATAGATAGGGATGGGATGGAGTGTAAATTTAAGGGGCTTTGATGTTAGCTCCAGAACTTTAGTGCAAGAACAGTCCTGGGCAGACTTCTACAGTCTGTGCCCTGAGAAAGGCAAGGACATATCAAACTCAGGTATTCATATAAAGTAACACATACCATGTAAAATGAGTTTATCTTGTTGGGCAGACTGGATGGACCGTACAAGTCTTTATCTGCCATCATTTTTCTATGTTACTATCAGGCTTATTTTCGAAAGTGATCGCCGGTGACCTTCCGACATAAATCGGGAGATGGCCGGCGATCTCGCAAAAGCGGCAAAATCAGTATAATTGAAAGCTGCTTTTTTGACACCATCGCCGCTTTCCCGTCGCTGAGCCGGGGCATGTCGGTGGCGAAGAGAAGGCGGGACATGGGTGGGCATGGGCATAGCTACCAGATGACCGGCTTTTGCGGATAATGGAAAAAAAAGCAGCGTTAATCAGTATTTCACCGCTTTTACTTGGCCCTTTTGTTTTCACGACCAAGCCTCAAAAAGGTGCCCCAACTGACCAGATGACCACCGGAGGGAATGGGGGATGACCTCCCCGTACTCCCCCAGTGGTCACCAACCCCCTCCCACACTAAAACAAAAATAAAAACCTTTTTTGCCAGCCTGTATGCCAGCCTCAAATGTCATACCCAGCTCCCTGACAGCTGTATGCAGGTCCCTGTTTATGTTGGTTGCAGTGGACTTCAGGCAGGAGGACCCAGGCCCATCCCCCCTACCTGTTACACTTGTGGTGGTAAGTGTTGAGCCCTCCAAAACCCCCCCCCCCAAAACCCACTCTACCCCCTTCACCCATAAGGACTATGGTAGTGGTGTAGAGTTATGGGGAGTGGGTTTTGGTGATACCAAGTCTCCATCATATACAATCGAATGTAGCTGAAAAGCTAAGTATTACTTTGGAATTTTAAGATAAAAATGAAGAAATTGGGATAATTGATATAAGTAAAAGCTATATTGAAAAAATAAGCAAAAATTTAAAAATTGGGATTTATGAGGATTGCGATACCGCCTCTTTTAAAATGCTTGGCTCATAATAATCTTTAGCCATTTTAGAGGTCGGTACGCTAATCTGATGATCCTATAAAAGCACCTCAGAGCTGGTCTCCGAGGAGGGTGAGACCAAGCCATTCCTGGAACTACAAAAGGAGTTTAAGCTTAACGAGTCGGACCGCTTTGCCTACATTCAGGTTCGACACTACATCAGATCCCTAGGCTGGTCGAATCTAAGTGAAGATGTTCAGGACACATTAAGCTCTGACCTGACTTTGGGGGCACAAACAGTGGTGCCCCTAAAATATCATCATAGGTCTTTACAGGATTCGACTGAGAATATAGACTTTCGAACCAGTGCCCAACACTGGGCTAGAGACCTGTTAGTAGAAGTTACAGAGGAGACATTGAGCAATTTTATTACTTCCATTCATAAGGCCTCCATTTTTACCCGACATTGGGAAAAGCAATATAAATTTGCTTTAAGGCTATACATCTCCCCAGACAGAGCGAGGAGGGCAGGCTTTGGTGGAACTGGTACCTGCCCATGGTGTGAGCAGTCTCTGGCTAAACTCGCCCACATGTTTTGGTACTGCCCACGCATCTTGCAACTGTGGACACAAATCTTGAGAGAGATTAAGAGATACTGGGGACGCACAATACAGAGGCACCCTCTGATGCTTTTTGGAGAATACAAATACGTCAAGCCGGCTCCATCGGGCTTCCTATCTTTTCTACAGAGAGCGATGCTGATGGGAAAGAGAGTAGTTTTGCAACATTGGCGTAACACCAGAGCTCCCACAGTTGGTTCCTGGAGAATACAGATGATTGAACTTTTGAAATTAGAGAGACGTGGCTGTCTGGATTTGTCTACTGAGGAGGGCAAGCGGTTCCAGAGAACGTGGGAGAACTTTTGGGACACGTTGCAGCCCCTGGCAAGAAGCAAGATCCTAAATTAGAGGTGCCAGAACGAGAGATACCACCCGGATCAACTGATAAGACAGCTTGTGTTTGGGGAAGGGAAGGGGGGGGTATACTGTTGGGAGGTTGGGTTTTTTGGGGGGGAGTGGGGAGGGGATAGGGGGGGGAAATAATGGGAAAAAAACTTGACGTTGACAGAGTTACTGCTAGCTGCTTGTTGTATTAGTGTTTTAATGGTTTGCAATCCCTGATTGTAATATATCAAGCATTATATGTCAATAAAAAAGATTTAACCATAAAAGCACCTCAGTGTGTTTAGTCATAATATCCCTATAGGCATCTATATGGTTAGCACGTGCTAATTTTTAGCATGCACTAAAAACACTAGCGCGCCTTAGTAAACAGGACCCTAAACCTGAGCTGTTAAAATTATAAGGCTACAAAATTTAGCTAAATTAAAAAGGAGCCTGATCAGAAGCCCATGTTCACCATGTTACACATGAACTCAAGCATCCATGCATCAGGCATTTGAACCTCATGACTGTAACAAACACTGAAAATTTAAAAAAAGGTGGAAATATGAACCAGGCTATCCAAAAACTGGAACCAAAATGAAATTTAATAAATATTAAAATAAACAATGTTTAATCATTTTCAAACTAAAGATAATAAAACATATACCGAAGAGAAAACGACATTGACCCAGACTCTGTCTCCCACCTTACCTTCCTCTCTATCACCTGTCTCTACCTACCCATCCATCCTATTACTACCCATCATTACTATGTTATACTTAATATCCTACTTTACATAACAAACTTCTGTGTTACCTATTACTATGTAAGCCACATTGAGCCTGCTTTTAGTGGGAAAGTGCGGATACAAATGTAATAAATAAATAAATAAAATTCCACATTACGCTCGGTGGGATCTATTGAGTTCTCCATGTACGTGGATTCTCTTTAGATTGTAACAAACACCGAGCAGAATTTTATTTATTAGTTTTGCAGACCACGTGTTTAGAGCAGGCGTTCTCAACCCCGTCCTTAGGACATACCAAGCAAGTCAGGTTTTCAGGATGTCTACAATGAATATGCATGAGATAAATTTGCATGCACTGCTTTCACTGTATTCACATCTATCTCATGCATACTCATTGTGGGTATCTTGAAAACAAGAATGACTTGAAATTGAGCACCCCTGGTTTAAAGCTACTTTCTTTATTTTTTTGTAGATAGATATAGAATTATAAATCTAGAAAATGAAAATAAGGAATGTATTAACAGATACATCCCTGTGCCCAGAAAGGTCAAGTGAATTTTATCAGCGTACCAGTTAATAATCCTAATGCACATTGTATTTAATAAAATGTACTACTGGTGCCTCTATGAAATTACTCTTGTTATGTTACAATAGGATTTGTGCAGAACAAGCGCCAGCATTCATAGACCAAAGAAACACATCATAATCAATGGAAGTAATACAAACGTCAAGAAAACTAGTAATGATTAGCCGATTCATAATGAAGTGTTGCAGATAATGAGCTCTGTCAACATTCAAAACTAATTTGCTTTGTCATATAGGACTTATTTGTAGAAGAAAAATCAATTAAAAAAATCAATAAGCTGAATTTCCCGAGGCCAGCGAGCTTCAAGGACTACACTACCTAGGGAAAGGTGACTGCTGCTGCAGAGTCAGGCAAAAACAGTCACAGTAATTTACTACATGTGGGCCGATAAGTCCACCAAAACTGCCCTGTTGCCCTTACCAACACTAACTTAACTCCGTACCCTTCCCATAACCCTCTGTGCTGAGGACAGCTCCCTGTTCCCTTTTGCAGTCATGCATACTGGACCTCTTCTGAGAGGATCCATCTTTTGAGGTTTTTTTCTGCATGATAAGGAGACTAGTAAAGTCCTGTTACCCGGGGTCCTCCCCTGATTATATCTGAGAAAGAGAAAACACATGATTTACTGCCATCGCTCTTTGCCAGTCAACCTCACATCTCTAAAATATGGAACCATACCTTCAAATTCAATCATTGATAATGCTTAAATATTGACCACCTCCTCTTTCCCATCAAGCAAAGCTGATCACTCTGGAAGCAAAAACAGTGACTGAGTGGACTGTTTCTTTGCAACTGTGTTCAAAAGAAGTTAAGCAAACATAGATAACATTACTGACAGGCAGATGATCAAAAGCCCCGCGCTGTTCCTAACAGCGCTCTAAAAATAGCACTGGAACAGCGCGGGGCTTTACCGCATGGATGATCAGAGATAATACATGCAAATGTAAGCAGCGCAATTATCTCTGATCATGGGATAGAAGTGCGGGTGAATTGTGCCTCCCGCACTTGTTTGACAGGTCTGGGCTGTCAAAAGCCCAAACCTGTCAAACACAGGGGCTGGAGGTCCATGGGACCATCAGGCCATGACTACCCCTGCCCCGAGTAAGGAAAAACGGAGACTGGAGATCCGGTGGACCTCCGGTCCCCCCCCCCCCCCAAGTCCCTGGTGGTCTAGAGGCCGTCACAAAACCCCCTCCCACCCTCCCTCCGAACGAGCAAAAGGGGGGGTGGAGGTCCAGCGGATCTCCAGCCCACCCCAACTCCCCCCTCCACCCAGCGTTGTCTTCAGTGGTGGTCCAGCATACAAAAAGAAACCCCCTCCCAGCCCCCCTACCTTGGTTGGAGGAGGGAGGTAGCCTGCCTCCCTCCTCTTCCTTGAGTCGACAACAACAAAATGGTGGGGCCCAGCCCCTCCCAATGCATCCTGGGATGCGCTAGGCGGGGCTACAGACCATATAAGAGAATCACTCTCTTATATGGACCTCTAGCCCCCCCTGTTGCTCGTTGGGAGGGAGGGTGGGAGGGGGTTTGGCCGGCGGCAACTAGACCACCAGGGACCATTTTTTCGGGAGGGTTAGGGGGGCTGGAGACCTACCAGATCTCCAGCCCTCCCTGAACCTGGGGGGGTGGGATCGTCGAGGGGACCAGAGGTCCACCGGACCTCCAGCCCAGTTTGCTTTGGGGGGGAATGGGGACCTGCCGGCATGCAACTGCATGCGGACAGGGCTCACCATTCCTCCCCAATGATTGGCAAACCCTAACGCCAGCTCGGGGCTGGCGTAGGGTTTGCCGCGGCCAGCGACCCAAATTTTGGCACGCTGGCCGCTGATCATTGGGGTTGAATGCGCTAAGCCCTGTTTAGCATGCATTTCCATGCTACTTGTGCAAAGAGCCCTCGAGCGCGTTGTTTCATGCGCTCGAGGGCTCTAATCATGAGGCGGTAGCAAACACCGGCGCTAGTACGGCACTAACAGCCTCTAGTGCTGGCGTTTGCTTTTGATCATGAGGATATGAATGTGCAGTTCTAAACTTAAATGGATATGTTATCTGTTTAAAGTTATGGCTGTTATTCACACAGACCATCATTACCACAGGCCGCACTCACGCATCCCATGGTAGCTTTGGCATCTGCACATGCTTCCCATGCACTAAAAAATACTTTTTATTTTTTTGTGCTGGGGGTATGTTTGGGGGACGTTAGGCATGCTCAGTTCTAATCAGTTAACACACACGCATCACTGCACGCTAGCCAGGGCCGCCGAGAGGGGGGGCATGGGGGACAAAATTCCCCAGGCCCGGTCCTCCAAGAGGGGCCCGGCACCAGGGTCAGTCCGCCGTCGCTGCAGTTCCCGGTCTCACCTGCCTGCCTCCTCGGCTCTGGGCCCCCTGCATTCAAAGCGGCAGTCACAGATTGCCTCCCTTTGGGCCTTCCCTCCCTGTGTCCTGCCCTCGCGGAAACCGGAAGTTGCATCAGACGAGGGCGGGACACAGGGAGGGAAGGCCCGAAGAGAGGCGATCTGCGACTGCTGCCTTGAATGCAGGGGGCCCGGAGCCATGGAGGCAGGCAGGTGAGACCGCGGACTGCAGCGGCGGGGGGAGCAACGGGGGGCAGCAGCGGTGGCGGGGGGCGGAGGCGGGGCAGCCTTGCCCTGGCCTAGTCTCTCGGTGGACCTGACCCTAGCCGATTAGTGCATGGCTAGCATGGGAGCCCTTACTGCCTAGAAAATAGGCGTCAGTAAGAGCGCCTGCACTAATGAAGCAGCAGAAGAGAGGGTTCAAAAATTACACAAATCCAAAGTGCAAAAGAGACTTCTACATTTTTCAGCCATAACGGAAGAAAACAAAACTATCCAGGACTAAAACAAAGATGTTTTGAACTAGACCTGTTTTTATAACGAATAAGGCACAAAAAGGTGTCCTGAATAACCAGATGACCACTGGAGGGAATCAGGGATGACCTCTCCTTATTCCCCTCCCCACCCCCCAAAAATGTGATGAAAATCATTACTTGCCAGCCTCTGTGCCAGCCTCAGATGTTATACTCAGGTCCATTAGAACAGCATGAAGGTCCCTGGAATAGTCTAGGGGTGGGTACAGTGCACTGCAGACAGGTGGACCCAGGCTTCTACCTCCCCTTACCTGTTACACTTGTGGAGGAAACTGTGAGCCCTCCACAACTCACCAGAAACCCACTGTACCCACATATAGGTGCCCCTTCACCCGTAAGGGCTATGGTAGTAGTGTACAGTTGTGGGTAATGGGTTTTGGTTGAGTTTTCGGGAGCTCAGCAGATACGGTAAGGGAGCAATGGTCAGATGTATACCTGGGAGCTTTTTATGAAGTCCACTACAGTGCCCCCTAGGGTGCCTTATTGCTGTCCTGGGATGTCAGAGGGACCAGTTTACTAAAAATGCTGGCTCCTCCTACATCCCAATGGCTTGATTTTGTGTGTTTTGCACTTGGACATTTTTTTTTTTTTCAAAAATGGACCAAAAAATAAAACGTCCAAATCACAAAACCTTCTATTTTCAAAAACAAAAGATAGACGTTTTTCTTTTTTTGAAAATGACCTTCTTTGCTACTCAGATTTTGGATGTTTTTGCAAAACGTCCAAAGTCAGACTTAGACATCATATCGAAAATGCCCCTCCACGTGACTTACAGTGTGTGTATAAACATACATCCTGCACACTCAGAAACTTCAACAAGCCTTGACTTTCAGAACTCATATCTCAGTTTAGGACATGCTCTTACAACCTCTTCTGAAGATATTCCAGGACCAAGCACCACAACCATCACCATCATCTTGAACTGTACCCTCCACTCAGTCAGCAGTCAATGAAGTAGGAACAGGAGTGGAGTGGTTAACACTTGATCATTACCATTTTGTAAATCTTTTGAGTATCAACCTGAGTATTTATTGCTGCAAAGAACCGTACCTTATTCTGACAAGTACGATGATACCAAGCAAATGGACTAAAATCCTGACAGAAATGTTGTCAGTATCTTACATTTAGTTAAGAAGAATTTCCAAGACTCTGGAAAAGGGACTGCACAAGGCATAAACTGAGAATGAATTTGCTTATCTTTGTAGAACAGTAAAAGAACAGACTTCAGCAATCCAATAAGAAACATATTGTTGCATTTGACATCTTTCTATGCCTTGCTCCAAGTAGTGGTTCTAGTACAGGTCAACCATAGAGAATTGAAACAATCGTTCAGCAGTGTTAACACATATACCAGCTTATAATTGAAAAAGAAAAACGCCTATATTGCGACCCAAATCGGGAGATAGACATTTATCTCACAAAAACGAATAAAGCGGTATAATCGAAAGCCAAATTTGGACGTTTTCAACTGCACTCCGTCGCGGATGCGGACAAAGTTGATGGGGGCGTGTCAAAGGCGTGGTGAAGGCGGAACTGGGGCGTAGTTATCGGCCGATCAGAGATAGGCGCCTTTCGCCGATAATGGAATAAAATATGCGTTTTTAGCGAGAATTTAGGGCACTTTTCCTGGACCCTGTTTTTCCACGAATAGGGCCCCAAAAAGTGCCCTAAATGACCAGATGACCACTGGAGGGAGTCGGGGATGACCTCCCCTGACTCCCCCAGTGGTCACAAACCCCCTCCCACCACAAAAATATGCCATTTCACAACTTTTTATGTTCACCCTCAAATGTCATACCCAGCTCCCTGGCAGCAGTATGCAGGTCACTGGAGCAGTTATTAGGGGGTGCAGTGGATGTCAGGCAGGTAGACCCAGGCCCATCCCCCCCCCACCTGTTACACTTGTGCTGGTAAATGGGAGCCCTCCACACCGCCCCCCAAACTCACTGTACCCACATGTAGGTGCCCCCCCTCCACCCCTTAGGGCTATAGTAATGGTGTAGACTTGTGGGTGGTGGGTTTTGAGGGGGATTTGGGGGGCTCAACACCCAACGGAAGGGTGCTATGCACCTGGGAGCTCTTTTACCTTTTTGGTTTTTTTTTTGTAAAAGTGCCCCCTAGGGTTGGTGTCCTGGCATGTGAGGGGGACCAGTGCACTACGACTCCTGGCCCCTCTCACGAACAAATGCCTTGGATTTATTCATTTTTGAGCTGGGCGCTTTCATTTTCCATTATCGCTGAAAAACAAAAACGCCCAGCTCACAAATTGTCGAATAAAACATGGACGTCTATTTTTTCCCAAAATACGGTTCGGTCCGCCCCTTCACGGACCCGTTCTCGGAGATAAACGCCCATGGAGATAGACGTTTTCGTTCGATTATGCCCCTCATAGAATATCTATCCATGCAACCACCGGGGTGCTTATATACTAGATCTTGTGGAGTTCAACAGATCAAGTAGGAAAGAAATAAGTTAGAAGATCACAGATACAAGAAAATTCCTTTAACATTGTAGGCCAGAAGTATTATTTGCCATTATCACTTCAATAGCCACATGGCCTAGAAACCTGCATCATATAACACTGTGATTCTTCACAGTGGTACCATCAAAAAAGTGGTGAATGTCAATGAACAAAAACCTCACAGACTGTACCAGGCCAGCGCCCGCAATTTGGAAAACATCACAACATTGAACTCATATACCTTTTTGATCTGCTGCAGAGCTCAATACACAGAAGATATTTTATGCATTAGAAGTTTTCAAAAGTGTATCACTTAAGGTATAGAATCTTCACTTCCCCCAGGCCAATGGCCAAGCAGAATGAGCAGCTCTGGTCTGCCGCTGAGTCCCTCTGCACCCTAGAAGAGAATCACTAACAGCCATTCTCTTTGTTGTGGTCTCAGGAGTGTTCTTCGCCTCTTCAGTTGGATGCAGGCTTTTCTCCTTCAGTGACTCCAAGACTGCATATTGGTTCTGTAATTTAGCTAAATAAGCCTCGGGGTAGCGTGCTCTTTGCTGCTAGAAATAGCTACCTTCTCTTTTCTGTCGTCCTATGTAGTAGACTCATTATTATAGACACGTGCAGTCTGTCAATATAACCTTCATCTTTTCAGATGCCACTAACCCTGGCCACCTTTTCTTGCAGCTGTCTTATTTTCTTCCTTAGGGCTTTTACCAGCTGACTTCTCTCACACTGGATATTGTGCATAGGCTGATGCTTATTAACAAGAGTGCACACGTCACATTTCCAACAAACTGAGATCAGAACTTGTTGATGTATCCTGTAGAGGATGGCAAACTTCTGCAAGACTCCCAGGGTTGCCGGCAGATGACACATCAGTATGGATATTTTATATCACATTTATATCATATGCTATGAGTGTGGGTGCTGTGTACCATCTATGGAGGAGGGGAAAACTCCCCTCTTTACTAAGACGCGTTAGAATTTTTAACGCACCTACAATTAGCACGCGTGCTAACCATGTAGGCACCTATAGGGATATTGTAGGCACATACAAGGTTAATGTGCATACACGGTTAACACGCGTTAAAGACGATAACGCGCCGATAATGGGGCTTAGTTAACAAGGCCCTTAAGGTTGAAATTAGAGAGTAAAATGTTAATTTGCAATATGGTTGGATTGTTGGTTTAATTGTTATCATAATGAATGTGACTCTGCTTTGGCTGTAATAATAAAACCATTCTTCAGACTATTTATTTATTTATAACATTTATACCCCGCTCTTTCCCGCTCAATAGCAGGTTCAGTGCGGCTTACAATGTATGGGTACAAAGTATCATAGGGGTAATACAATGTATGGGTAAAAGGTATCACAAAGATAAAACAATTGTATAGAGAAGGACAGGAAGAGATGTGGGGGGAAGGATTAAGACGTGTTTAATGTTAGTGGTGTGGATTGGGGTCGTAAATTAAGTTGGGTCGTTCGGATAGGCTTGTTTGAAGAGGTATGTTTTCAGCAGCTTACGGAAGCGTAGATGTTCGTTTGTTGTTCGGATGAATCTTGGAATGGCGTTCCAAAGTTGGCTGCCTATGACGGAGAAGTTGGATGCATAGTAGGTTTTGTATTTGAGACCTTTGCAATTAGGCAGATGAAGGTTGAGATATGTTCGAGAAGATTTGGACCCGTTCCTGGCTGGAAGGTCAATTAGATTGGTCATGTAACTTGGAGATTCTCCGTGGAGGATCTTGTGGATCAGTGTGTGGACTTTGAAGTTTATTCGTTCTTTGATGGGGAGCCAGTGGAGTTTTTCACAGAGAGGTGTGGCACTTTCAAACCGTGATTTACCAAAAATGAGTTTGGCTGCTGTGTTTTGGGCGGTCTGGAGTTTTTTTAGGATTTGGGCTTTGCAACCAATGAAGATACTGTTGCAGTAGTCGACGTGGGTGAGTACTGTGGATTGTACCAGATTACGGAACGTTTTTTGGGGGAGGAATGGTTTTACTCTTTTCAATACCCACATCATGTTGAACATCTTCTTTGTCATGGCTTTTGCGTGAGTTTCTAGAGTTAGGTGGTTGTCTAACGTTACTCCTAGGATTTTCAAGTTGTCGGATATTGGAATTGTAACTATTGGCATGGTGTTGAGACATTTTGGCATCACAGACAACTGCCCATATGTGATAGACATGATAACAAAACTGCCAACTGCCCTGGATGTGAAACCAGTATTTAATCACAAAGGAGTGCAACCTGCACAGAGTGGCAAGTGTAGCTCTGTCTGCCTTGTTGGGCCAACTGGATGAACCATGCAGATCTCTATCTACTCTTATTTAGAATAGAATTTTAGAAAGAACGCCCAACTAAAAATATGGATTGTCAGGTCTGTACGTCAGATATGGACAGCACGGAATAGATAAAAGATGGGAATCATCAATGGCAATGTTGAGAAAAATAATTTATTCACATTATTTAAAATAGGCCCAACACGGCCGCTTTTCACCCTCCTAAAGAGCTGCATCAGGGGCTAGCATATAACAGAAGCAGCAGGAAAGGAGTTGTTTTATCTCGCTTAGATTACTGCAACTTGCTTCTCACAGGTCTTTCACTCAGCCATCTCTCTCCTCTCCAATCTGTTCAAAATTCTGCTGAACGACTAATATTTCGCCAAAGTCGTTATGCCCATATCAGCCCTCTCCTGAAGTCACTTCACTGGCTCCCTATCCATTTCTGTATAAAATTTAAGCTCCTCTTATTGACTTATAAGTGCATTCACTCTGCAGCCCCTCACTACCTCTCCACCCTCGTCTCTCCCTACACTTCCTCCCAGGAACTCCGTTCACTAGGCAAATCTCTCCTAATTGCACCCTTCTCCTCCATCTCTAACTCCAGACTCCGTACCTTTTGTCTCGCCGCACCTTATGCCTGGAATGGGCTTCCTGAGCTGTTATGACTAGCTCCATCCCTGGCCGCCTTCAAATCTGGGCTATAGGCCTACCTGTTTGATGCTGCTTTTGACTCCTAACTTGTCACTTGCTCGTAACCTTTATCTTGTCTTCCTCTCTTCAATAGTCCCTTTCCCTATGTGTCCTTCTGTCTGTCTTATCCTTATCCTTATTGGTCCTGTCTGTCTCTCCTGATTTAGATTGTAAGCTCTTTTGAGCAGGGACTGTCTTTTCTTCATGTTCAATTGTGAAGCGCTGCGTACGACTGGTAGCGCTATAGAAATTATTTATAGTAGTAGTAGTAGTTTTAGTAACTTCCCTACTATAACTTCCCTTTCTCCACTCAAAGGGATATAGAATAGCAACAGTTATGCACTTGACTGTCTACAGTTGGACACAAGCATCGACACTAGCCATTGTGTTGGCATAGGTGCTTTATCTAAAGGTTGATGCTCTCTTTATAGAATTACCTTTTATTTATTTATTTATTCATTCATTCATTCATACTTGTATCCCACAATTATCCAAAAACGAGTTTCGGTTCAATGTGGCTTACATTTAACAGTTGTTACAGATTACATTGATTCAACTACATTTATGAGGTTGTATGATGCTGTGTTTTACAGTGGTAGGCAAGATAACTACTAGTGCGTATGGAACAGTAATTGGGCTTCTTCGGAAGATATGTGTTAGTTCATTTCTTAAATGAAAAGATGCTTTACAGTTAGAGGTTGCTGCTATGTGCACCTTAGTTGCAAAAATTAATGCGTGGTAAATGCAAAGCCTCTGTGGTAATTGTTAGGGGTATTGCCCAGCATCTTCCCATAGTGAACACAGAGACAATATACCTATCATACATGAAAGGGAGAATTCTATATATGGTGACTAAAGTTGTGCATGAAAATTTGGCAGTGTGGCCAAACTGCACTTGCAACTTGATTGATTAACAAGCCAAATGGCGCTGATAATTGGCCAATAACAAGCAATAATCAACACTAATTGGCGCTAATTCGAATTTATGCATGCAACTTTCTAAGCGTATTCTGTAAAGTGATGTGCATAAATTCTAATGCGCGACTCTCAAAAGGGAGCATGACTATGGGAGGGGCATAGGTGGGTCACGAGCACTGTTATAGAATATGCCCGATCCATGCCTAAGTTAGGCACGGGTATTTACACCAGGTTTTAGTTGGCATAAATGGCCATGCCTATATTTTCATCATGGAGATGAGTGCTACGCATATTCTTTAAACCGCCCCTAAATTTAGAATAGCATTAAGCATGTTTTTTTTACGCGCTGATTTTTTTCAGCACCATATATAGAATTCCCCCCTGTGTTGCAGATAACATGGATACACTTACCGCCAGATTCGATATATCACACCTAGCGTTCTGCGCCAAAATCCAAGAGCATTTTATAACAACGTACGTAACTTAATTGGCTTAACAATCCAATCAGCAACTTTAACAGCACTTAACAAGCGATAATGAGGACTAATTGGCAAGAAATTAGAATTTACGCATATAACTCGCTAAACGTATTCTGTAATGTACAGCACCTAAATTCTAATGTGAGGAGCCAAAAAGGGGTGTAGTTATGGGCGGGGAAATGAGCATTTCAAGGGCATTCCAAAATTTATGCACATTGTTATTGAATATGCCACTCTGTGCCTATATCTACGTGCTGGTATTTACGCCACATTTCCCTTGGTGTAAATGGATGCATGTATTTTTAGGATCTGGGATAACAACTAAGCGTATTCTATATACCACGCCTAAACCTAGGTGCCACTTATAGAATACGCTTAGGTGGAAATGTATTCCATTCGGATTTTTCAGGTGCCATATATAGAATCTAGCTTTTAATGGTGTGACCACATCACACCATTTTTGCAAAACCTTCATTGGCTACCAGTACAATACAGGGCTACATTTAAAACTCTATGTCTGATCTTCAAGGCCCTGAAAGGAAGTGGCTCCGAGTATCTGAAGAATAGGATGATCCTCCACACACCGCCAAGGACACTAAGGTCCTCCCAAGAACTTTCACTAACTACACCCTCTCCAAAAGACTTTACACGATGTGATACCCACAAGCGAGCCTTCTCCAGAGTAGCCCCCACACTCTGGAATGCATTGCCTGAAAGACTCTGCTTAACACAAGACTACCTCTACTTCAGGAAGCAGGTGAAATCTTGGCTCTTCAACCAAGCCTTTAATGGAAGAAGTAACTAACTTGTTAGTCTCACTCACACACATAAGGAGTGACTCGGGCTGCACATACTGCAGCGGGGCATGTTTATGCACTCCTCCATGTGCAACTTTCTTCAAATCAGTCACCTTACTTTCTAATTCTTCCTACTTTCTTACCCATCTATATGTTACAACTTTGCCTTACCCTTCACTACCAATTATAATGTTCTATTATGTATTGTGTTGTCATTGCAGGTAGTATACCATGCCATACTCTGTATTGTTTTTGAATATTTTTACTGCTGTAATTGCCTATTGCTCATGTTTGATCTATTCTTACTGTACACCACCTTCAGTGAACTCCTTCAAAAAGGCGGTAAATAAATCCTAATTAATAAATAAATAATAAATCTATTGAGGTGGCATTAAAAATTCTGCATTACTTGCTGTGGTGACAGTTAATGTGCAGTAAATTACCATGCAAGGAGCATTCCATACCATCTCCCTGCTATGCACCTAAAATGCATATTACCACATGCTGTCAAGCTACTGCATTAACCATTGGTACAGACCATGCTAACAGTTATATTGCACTAATTCAAACATTAGAGGGTAAATTCTCAAAAGGCTGCCAAAATTGACATACTGGGATGATGTGCACTAAACATGAATTCTACAATGGCAGTTGTATACACAACTGCCATTATAGAAAATTAGCGTAAGTCTGCAGTTACAGGCCTAACTTTAATGGTTGGCATAAATGCTCACGCCAAAGTGTAGGTGGTTAGGCTCATAAATGCTAGTATTCTATAACCTGTGCACATAACTGCCCAGGTCCTCACCCCCTTGAAGTAGCACTCTCTGGAATTTGAGCGTACAACTTATAGAAAACAACTAAGGACAGTTACGTGCATAACTGATAAATGGTGCCAATCAGAACCCATTAAGGCCAATTATCAGCTAATTATAAAATGGCTTGCACAAATTTGCATGTTTATCGCAAATTTGGGTGCACCAGCTTTCTAGAATTAGGAGTTATGTGCTTAATACACTTGGGGGTCCTTTTACTAAGTTGCATTGAAAAGGAGCCCACGCTGGAGGAGATGCGTGTATTGGACGCGCATAGGTTCATTTTTCAACACACCTACTAAAAAGGCCTTTTTTTTTGTCCAAAAATGGCCGTGCGGCAAAATGAAAATTGATGCGCATCCATTTTGGGCCTGAGACCTTACCGCCACCCATTGAATTAGCGGTAAGGTCTCATGCATTAACCGGGTGGTAATTGTCAGTGCGTGCACAATGTTGATTACTGCTCGGTTAGCGCCGTGCGCCAGAAATTTTCCGGCGAACGTAGTGGATGAGTAAAAAATGAAATTATCGTCCAGGCAATGCGGTAGCCGGGCAGTAGTTCTGAATTGGCACGCGTTGGGTGCACATCGGCGCTTATGCAGCTTAGTAAAAGGGCTCCTTTATTAAAAGGACCCACTTAAATGAGCTGGATAGATGGGATATAAATTTGATAAAGAAAAGTTTGAAACTAGAATGCATTGAAGGAATGTGTATTTCTTAGCCAACTGTATGCATACTCTCTTTACTATTAGACTGCTTACCTATTTAAAACAACAAAACAATATATACTGTAATTACCTCTCAACATAACACCTACTAGTAATACTCAAAATTGCTTTCCTCCCACGAGCAGCTTAAAGAAAAAAAAAACAGCATATATCACTTTGGAAATATTAGCACCTACCTGACAAAAGTTCATTAAACTTCAAGGCAAGCCCAAATGAAAATCTAATTGAATTAGTGAAATGAAAGGTTTATGAAGAGTCCTGGAGTAAATAGTGGGCTATATGCAACCATGCCAACCTAAATGAAAATGTAAAATGTCATTACTATGCTCAGCAACTTAATTGATGTCCTGAGCACTCTGTCTGTTCTCTATCCTGGGCAAATCCTCTGCTTTTCTTCCCACTTCCAACCTCCCCCTGCAGTAACCTGTGAAACCTGTGTATCTCTATCAGATTTCATGGGTGTCGCTTCAGAGGAATGAAAGTATGCATTAAAATGTTCCAGTTAAGTCATAGGGAGGGAGTACACAATTACAACAAAATATAAATCATAAAAATTTGAGGTTCAATGGGTAGTTATTGCAGCATTGAGATACACCCAGCTGTATCTCTCCACACCTGATATCACCGCGGAGACCCAGGCAAAGGTATTGGCCTGCTTATCCGACATTGCTGCCTGGATGTCCAACCGCCACCTGAAACTGAACATGGCCAAGACCGAGCTCATCGTCTTTCCACCAAAACCCACTTCTCCTCTTCCTCCACTTTCTATCTCAGTCGATAACACCCTCATCCTCCCCGTCTCATCTGCCCGCAACCTCGGAGTCATCTTCGACTCCTCCCTCTCCTTCTCTGCGCATATCCAGCAGATAGCCAAGACCTGTCGCTTCTTCCTCTTTAACATCAACAAAATTCACCCTCTCCTCTCTGAACACACCACCCAAACTCTCGTCCACGCTCTCATTACCTCTCGCCCTGACTACTGCAACTTACTCCTCACCGGCCTCCCACTTAGCCATCTATCCCCCCTTCAATCTGTTCAGAACTCTGCCGCACGTCTTATATTCCGCCAGAACCGTTATACTCATATCACCCCTCTCCTTAGGTCACTTCACTGGCTTCCAATCAGATAGCACATTCAGTTCAAGCTCCTCCTTCTTACCTACAAATGCACTGTCTGCTACCCCTCACTACCTCTCTACCCTCATCTCCCCTTACGTTCCCGCCCGAAACCTCCGCTCACAAGACAAATCCTTCCTCTCAGTGCCCTTCTCCACCACCGCCAACTCCAGGCTCCGCTCATTCTGCCTCGCCTCACCCTATGCTTGGAACAACCTTCCTGAGCCCTTACGCCAAGCCCCCTCCCTAACCATATTCAAGTCTTTGCTGAAAGCCCACCTCTTCAGTGCTGCTTTCGGCACCTAACTCTTACCTCTCAGGAAATCCAGACTGCCCCAATTTGACGGCCCCTATCAGACTGACTGTTCACTTGTCCTTTAGATTGTAAACTCTTTGAGCAGGGATTGTCTTTCTATGTTAAATTGTACAGCGCTGCGTAACCCTAGCAGCGCTTTAGAAAAGTTAAGTAGTAGTAGTAGTAGTAGCATTAATTACTCTTTAGGTGGATGTTCTTGTTTATTATACTGTCCCGTCTGTGGCCGTGACAACCCTCAGACTTA
Organism: Microcaecilia unicolor; assembly: GCF_901765095.1. Taxonomy (NCBI): domain Eukaryota; kingdom Metazoa; phylum Chordata; class Amphibia; order Gymnophiona; family Siphonopidae; genus Microcaecilia; species Microcaecilia unicolor. The sequence continues at coordinate 322,523,073 of NC_044036.1, read as the reverse complement.
CCCTGTTTCTGGGCGTCAGTGTCTGTGCTGGCTTCTGCTTGTCTCTGTGTCTGTGTCTGTCTTAGGTTCTCTCTGGCTCTGTGTGCTGATTGCCCTACTGAACTTCACCTGTGTGGGCTTTGCCTCTTCCAAGATGGCTGCCGCCTCCTCCTCTTTGCCAGTATCCAAGATGGCCCCCGCTGTTCCTTCCTATGGGCTGACTGCTCTGTGTGTCAAGCCTCTGTTTGGTTGCAAGGTGATGGCTGCAGCTGTGGCTCTGGTGTTGAAGGGCTTTATTAATCACTTGAAGACTACAGTCCTGGCCTTTGCATCTCATCTAAAGGTCCTGGTGTATAGAGTGCTCTGTACACGGTTTCAGTGTTTGCTCTGTGTGAGTTTCTACGTTTGTTTAAACTAGCTAGCTTAGGCACCGTCTGGCTTGTAGCCTGTGCATAGCTCTGCTAGTTCTCTGTGTTTGTTTCCAGTGCATGACTAGCTAGCTTAGGCACCGTGTGGCTTGTAGCCTGTGCATAGCTCTGCTAGTTCTCTGTGTTTGTTTCCAGAGCATGACTAGTTAGCTTAGGCACCGTCTGGCTTGTAGCCTGTGCATAGCTCTGCTAGTTCTCTGCGTTTGTTCCTAGTGTTAGACTAGCCGCCCTTGCTAGCCACTATCCCAAGACTGTGTTTGTTCCTAGTGTTAGACTAGCCGCCTTTGCTAGCCACTATCCCAAGACTGTGTTTGTTCCTAGTGTTAGACTAGCCGCCCTTGCTAGCCACTATCCCAAGACTGTGTTTGTTCCTAGTGTTAGACTAGCCGCCCTTGCTAGCCACTATCCCAAGACTGTGTTTGTTCCTAGTGTTAGACTAGCCGCCCTTGCTAGCCACTATCCCAAGACTGTGTTTGTTCCTAGTGTTAGACTAGCCGCCCTTGCTAGCCCCTATCCCAAGACGGTGTTTGCTCCTAATGTTAGACTAGCCGCCCTTGCTAGCCACTATCCCAAGACTGTGTTTGTTCCTAATGCTAGACTAGCCGCCCTTGCTAGCCACTATCCCAAGACTGTGTTTGATTCCTAGTGTTAGACTAGCCGCCCTTGCTAGCCACTATCCCAAGACTGTGATTGTTCCTAGTGTAGACTAGCCAGCTTAGGCACCGTCTGGCTTGTAGCCTGTGCATAGCTCTGCTAGTTCTCTGTGTTTGTTCCTAGTGCAGACTAGCCAGCTTAGGCACCGTCTGGCTTGTAGCCTGTGCATAGCTCTGCTAGTTCTCTGTGTTTGTTCCTGGTGCAGACTAGCCAGCTTAGGCACCGTCTGGCTTGTAGCCTGTGCATAGCTCTGCTAGTTCTCTGTGTTGGTTCCTAGTGACAGACTAGCCAGCTTAGGCACCGTCTGGCTTGTAGCCTGTGTAAAGCTTTGCTAGTGTTCTGCATTTGTTTCCAGTGCATGACTTGTTAGCTTGGGCACAGCTTAGTTGTTAGCTGCTGTATAGCCTTCCAAGTCTCCTGAGTTTGCTCTGTGTATGTTCCTGTGTATGACTGGTTTGCCTGGGTATAGCGTTCCTATTAGCCTGGGTACAGTTTACTAGTCATTGTGTTGAATCCTGCCGACTGCCAGAACCCGGACAGTCCCTGCTTGTCTGCCTTGCCTTCGCCTAGGTGCCAGGGGGCACTCCTGGATCTTCATTCCTGCTGTTCCTGTAAGTCCTACCGGCTGCCAGAACCTTAGGGCTCAACCCTCGAGGAAAGGCAGTCAAGTGTAGGTGAAGCCTAGGTCCAGGGTGTTCCAGTTCCGCGGGTTCTGCTCCAGTGTGTTCCAGTCCAGCGGGTTTCACTCCTGTATGTTCCAGTCCAGTGGGGCCACTCCAGTGTGTCCAGTCCAGCGGGCCCCACTCCAGTGCGCACCCGTCCGGTGCGTTCCAGTTCCGAGTGTTCCGGTGTAGCACTCCAGTCCGGAGTTCCGGTCCAGTCTTGTTTCCTCTCTACCTGGAAGGTGATTTTGCCTGCCACTGCCGCTCCACGGTAGTGGCCTATGGACTCACAAACCCCGCGCTCCCGGGGAAGAAGCCTGAAGGTATGCCAAGGTCCTCGAGAGCGCGGCAAGCGCGAGAGACGCGACATATGCTTTATGTTACTGGTTGGTGTATACTATGTATTATGTTCTGAATTATCTACGTTGGCTTGTTGACTGCTGACTTCTTTTGTCAATGCTAAATAAAGACCTTTATAAATAAAAAAAAATGTTCCAATTAAAATTTAATGCGAAGAAGTGCAGAGTGATTGACTTGGGGTGCAGAAATACAAAGGAGTTGTACAAGATAGGAGGCGAGAGATTGATAAGCACTGCCAAGGAGAGGGACCTTCGGGTGATGGTGTCTGAGGATCTCAAGGTAGCAAAACAACGTGACAAAGCCATAGGGATGTTAGTCTACATAGGGAGGGATATAGCCAGCAGAAGAAAGGAGGTATTGATGCCCCTGTACAATCGTTGGTAAGGCCCCACTTGGAGTATTGTGTTCAGTTTTGGAGGCCATATTTGTGCTACAAGACTTATGAGAAGAGACGATGATCTGAAGATATATACCAAAGAGAAAAGGAGGGACAGTGGAGATATGATAGACACGGATTTTTAAATATTTGAAAGGTATTAATATACAAATAAACCTTTTCCAGAGATGGGGAAGCGGTACAACTAGAAGACATGAATTCAGGTTGCAGGGGGTGCTGACTGAGGAATAACTTTAGAAAATACTTTTTCATGGAGAGAGTGGTAGATACCTGAAATGCCCTCCCGCAGGAGGCGGTGGAGATGAAAATGGTAACAGAATTCAAAAATACATGGGATAAACATAAAGAGGAATCCAGCATGGAAAAAGAATGGAACCAAACAAACCTAACGTTGCTTAGATGGCAACCTTAGTAATTGGGAGAAAAAAACGGTGCTGGGCAGACATCTATGTTCTGTACCCCGATCATGGATGGGCAAATTTGGATAGACTGGAGTGGGGCTTCAACAGCAGTTTCAGTAGCTGGGAAACAAAACCAGTGCCATGCAGACTTCTATGGTTTGTGCCTTGAAATTGGCAAGACAAGCAGATCAGCAGTCTGCAAAGATTTGCAGGCTGTAAGTTTGCTTGACTTTCTACTACTACGCCTAAGTAGCGGATCATCGCCTCTCTTTTCTGCTGCCTGAAATAGCGAGGACAGATCAAGATCAAGTCTGCATATGTAATGTTGCATCGTATCATATACTATGAGTTTATCTTGCTGGGCAGATTGGATGGATCGTACAAGTTTATCTGACATCATCTACTATGTTACTATTGGGCTCATTTTCGAAAAAGAAGGACGCCCATCTTTCGACATAAATTGGAAGATGGACATCCTTCTTACAGAAATATTCTAATCAGTATAATCGAAAGCCAATTTTGGACTTCCCCAACCGCACTCCGTCGCAGAGACGGCCAAAGTTCAAGGGGGCGTGTCAGAGGTGTAGCAAAGGCGGGACTTGGGCATGCCTAATACTTGGAAGTCCTTGACCCATAATCGAAAAAAAGAAGGACGTCCCTGACAAACACTTGGACGTTTTCACCCGGACCTGTTTTTCTTACGACTAAGGCAACAAAAAGGTGCCCGAAATGACCAGATGATCACCGAAGAGAATCAGGGATGACCTCCCGTTACTCCCCCAGTGGTCACTAACCCCCTCCCACCCTCAAAAAACATCTGTAAAAATATTTTGTGCCAGCCTCAGATGTCATACTCAGGTCCATGACAGTAGTATGCAGGTCCCTGGAGCAGTTTTAGTGGGTGAGTGCACTTCAGACAGGTGGACCCAGCCCCATCCCCCCTACCTGTTATGTTTGTGGAGGAAACAGCGAGCCCTCCAAAACCCACCACAAACCCACTGTACCCACATCTAGGTGCCCCCCTTCACCTATAAGGGCTATGGTACTGGTGTACAGTTGTTGGTAGTGGGGTTTTGGGGGGCTCAGCACACAAGGTAAGGGAGCTATGTTCCTTGGAGCAATTTATGAAGTCTAGTGCAGTACCCCCTAGGGTGCCCAGTTGGTGTCCTGGCATGTCAGGGGGACCACTACAAATGCTGGCTCCTCCCATGACCAAATGGCTTGCATTTCTGAGATGGACGTCTTTGGTTTAGAAAATCGCCGAGAATCAGAAATATCCATGTCTAGGGACATCCAAATCTAGGGACAGCGAAATTTAAGGATTTAGACGTCCCTAACTGTATTTTCAAAACGAAAGATGGATGCCCATCTTGATTTGAAAATATGGGTTTCCCCGCCCCTGGATTGGGATATTTTGCAAGGACGTCCAAATCAAAACTTTGACGTCCCTTTCGAAAATGCCCCGCCATGTATTTTGCATAGGACATCAAGGTAGGAATTGGCACATCTAGTTTCCCTAATAGGCTCTATGGAGCCTTTTGTAAAGTATGCATAAGGATACCAGCAAACTCACATGTATTTCTTAGCATGTACGGTAACCATAACCCGACGTGAAGGAGTAGCCTAGAGGCGAAAGGACTGGGCTGACAACCAAGGAGGCCCAGTTCAAATCCCATTGCTGCTCCTTGTGATCTTGGGCAAATCACTTAACCATCTATTGCCTAGGGTACAAACTCAGGGGCCCTTTTACTAAAAGACATTAAGCCTTAGCGTGCAGTTAGCGTGGAAGAAAATACTTATCGCAAAAAAAAAAATTTAAAGCATTTTGCGGTAATTTCTGTGTTGTCATGTGCTAAGCACTAGAGAATGACACGGGGACAAAGTTTGTCCCTGTCCCCCTGGGTTCTGTCTCCGTCCCCACCCCATCCCCGCTCTGTCTCCATGGGCTCTGTCCTCATCTGCTGAAGCCTCAAACAATTATGATTTTACATTTAAATCTTTTTATTAAAGTATAAAAGGAACAATATGCTGTGCAGCTATTGTGTATAAATTACAAATAGAAAACAATAATAATAGTGAGGAACTATAATAACCCTCCTCACTACCACCCTCTACGACCACAAGGAATCCTAATCCACCATGCTAAAATGTCCAGGGGTACAAAATACAGCCCATTCTGTATGCCCTAGAAGGGAGAAATATGCCCTATGTAGCACTGTTATGATTTTTTAATCTGTGGATGAATAGGATTCAGTCTAGCTCTCCTGTCTTCCACAGTCCTTCCTGCAATTGAAGATGTCTTCTTAGAAGATGTGCTGGTAGCAGAATGTACAGGATCCCCCATGCAAATTTTGCTAGTTGTGGCCAGATGTTTGCTTGTTTTTCCAAAACATCAAAATGTCGTCTGCATCACTCAAACATAAATAACAGTCCAGTTCGTTAACAGGCTTCAAAGTAGAAAATGACATAGGGACTGTCCCCATCCCCGCCCCATCCCCGCAAGCTCTGTCCCCGTCCCCATCCTCGCGGTTAGTATGGGTCCCCATCCCTATGTCATTCTCTACTAAGCACGCAGTAAATATTTTAAAAATAACTGTACCTGTGCCAATATATTTTGTTTTATATTGTACTTCAATATCGCAAATATCTTTTTTGCCATGCATAAGTGCATATAATATATTTTGTAGAGTACCCTCAGATATTATCCACTATAAATACTGCTGATTAGTGGTATAGCACTTCTTTCATTGGGTTACTCATGTGAGGTTTTTTTTTTGGTTTTTGTTTTCAATATGCAAAAAAAAACACCCAAGTGCAATAAATATGGTATCTGACGTAATATTTTCTAATGTGTTAACCTGCACCTGGTATAATCAATCGAAATGCAAATGGCATAATAGTTCACATTGCATTGCACTTATCTTTTTTCAAGATGCCTCGCTGTAGAAAGTAAATTTGTAAATGTCCGGCTGCCTTCTCCTGAAACCGCCCAACTCCGCGGGTTTCAAACGCTTTCTTCAGGGACTAGGGTTAAGGCCGTCTTTGCTATTTGTTAACAAGCTCTCGCATTGTTGGCTTGTTAACAAATAGCAAAGACATTTCTATCATGTCTCCTCTCCCCCTCCTCTCTTCCAGTGTATACATGTTGAGGTTCATAAGCCTGTCCCTATAATTTTTGCATTCAAGACTGCTTACTAATTTCATAGCCGCCCTCTGGACCAACTCCATCCTGTATATGTGAGTAATGCCCTGACACACCCACACTCCTTCCCTGGCCACACACTCTTTTTAGCTATGCTCGTTGGAATTTACATGCGCTTCTTTATAGAATATGCCTAAAAAGAAGCGCAAGTAAATTCCAATTATTGCCAATTAGTGATGATAATTAGTTGTTATCAGCCAATTGAGCAGCATGCAGGAATTGGCCATGCGCACAATTTAACGTGCACTACTTGTCACGCCTTATATAGAATCCAGTCCTAACTGGATAACGTAGTGTTAGTATGGGAGCAACTAGCATCTCTTAAATAGGAAGCAGTAAGTACTCCCACATTAACCCCAGCAGGTAGCACGCACTCTAGTGGCTACATTAGTGAATAACCCACTTAAAAATATTTTTTAAATGTCAAAATGTGCTGTGTAATACCTGGGTTTTCTGCATGAGAAAACTCCACATTAAAGCACACTAAACCAAGATTTCAGTGTGCCTTAGTAACAGTAACCCATAGATTGGGAGCCCTCCAGGGACAGGAAAATACCTACCGTACCTGAATGTAACATAGTAACATAGTAGATGACGGCAGAAAAAGACCTGCACGGTCCATCCAGTCTGCCCAACAAGATAAACTCATATGTGCTACTTTTTGTGTATACTCTACCTTGATTTGTACCTGTCCTCTTCAGGGCACAGACCGTATAAGTCTGCCCAGCACTATCCCCACCTCCCAACCACCAGTCCCGCCTCCCACCACCGGCTCTGGCACAGACCGTATAAATGTACTGAAAAGATGTGAGCTAAATCTAAATAAATACATAAAAAATAATTGATTTCAACAGCTCACATCACTTTGCATCTTCTGCGTATAATTGTGAGTAATTACAGGTAGAAGTATCAATTTTCCAAACTCTCGCATACTAGAGGTGGCAATCATGCACATAAGAGTCACATTCTAGACACTTATACATATAAATGCAGCTAATTAAGCAGCAATGAACCAAAATTGACATTTTTACATTTTAAAGGTGAAAAAAATTGTATCATGGGCTAAACAGGGTTACCTCCTCAAAAACGCTATTCATGTCCTGGCCAAATCGAGCACTTTGCAGAACTATAAAGTGCGCCTCACAGCGAGTGGAAAGCCGAGGAAAGTTTTACAACTGTTCTTGTGCTCCCCATAGTACAATGGGAAATACATGTATCATTTATTGATCTGTCCAAACCACACCCAAAATATGCTCACTTTAAATTTGTGCATTTTGGCCGGTTTTATAGCAGGACTCCTATGGGATAAGTCCAAAAAGGCAACACAAAGGCTTCTATGAATTAGGCTCCTATGACACACACACACCTCTACACCTGCTCCAAACCTGTGTCTGTATTCTATGGATGTAACTTTATTAAATCATTCCTGTGTGTGTACGTGGCCACATGCACGCATAAATGATCTCTTATTAAATACCCCAATTGATGAAAAGGAAGTCTTTTCTTGCTTTGAAACAAAAAACAATAGAAGCTGGTGGTTCTTTTTTCTTAGCATATCCTTGTAAATGTGTAGTCAAACTGGGTTTAACGAAATATACTTTTTTATTCTCCGGGTCAGCTGAAATCGTTTCTAGAGTTAAAACAAGTGAAATAAGAACTGGAAAAGAAATAGTTGGAGGACTGTCAGCCTTTTTCAAATAATGTTTCTTTATATGTAACTTCTCTAATTCATAGCCCCCCCCCCCCCCTCGAGATCTGAGGTCTAAGAAAGTGCAACCTATCACCTGATCTAATCAATAGAATTGCTAATGTTCTTACATATTGATATTTACTTTTTTGGTTTTTCTTTTTCCAAAATATGCTTATAATGAGAACCTTAGGATGTTTAATTTACTAGCTGTGTTTCTGATACAAGTGTACTCTTGTTATAAAAATTAAATCAGGGGGGAGGAGGGAGGGTGGGAGGAGGGGGGAGGGGTTTCTGATAGGGCTGTCAGTATGGGTGGTATGTAAGGTGTGGATTTGGTTGCATGAGGGATGGGGTAAAGCTGCCATGGGAGGGGGTGAATGCATGAGGGTGATTATTACACAAGAAAAATTGTCAATGTGATGATAACTGCATTCGAGGTATTTGTACGGAGGGGGAATCTTTAGATGATGGTAGTCTGCACAGGACTGGCTTTTCCACTGATGTAATGTCTGGAATATTGTACAGTATGTACTTTGGTAATGTGGTGTAATCCATTGACTTTAATAAAAGGAAATTAAAAAACAAAAATTTAAATCAATACATTTTTTTTTTTAAATACCCCAATTGAGTACATGTACACACTTTGGCATCAAAGTGAGTTCTTTGCTGACCGGTGTGCACAAGGGCAGAGATTGGGTGGCTCATGGGGGGGGGGGGGGGGGAGGTGGGAGGGGACGGATGATTTTCAAAGCGATTTAAGAGGGCAGGAGAAGCTCCGGCCTGCTTAAATCACCTGGTGCTCCCAACTACCGATATTCAGTGGCACATAACTGGGCAGGACTGTAATTGGCCCCCCAAAACATGGGCACGTCAGGGATGGTATTGGGGAGGAGCCAGCGGTTATGTGGGTGCCGGCAATTTTCAAAAGCTGTCCAAACTTGGGCAGTGTAGCTATGTGGATTCCAGCACAGAATATCGTCCAGGACTCGCATAACCTTTTTTTAAAACTTCACCCAAGCCCTCTGAAATAGTTTGCTTCCTTCCCTTCCCCTCACCCTGTCCCTCTTCCAGTAAGCACCTCCTCCCCCTGGAACATACCGACAACCCCTCCCCCCCAGGTCTAGGTAAGCCCCCCTCTGCTAGCCTACCTGTATCTCTGGTGTTCCTTCGGTGGGGGCAACAGGGGCAAGAGCAAAGCCCACTTGCTCCTGCCCCTTGTGGCAGCCTTCAGAAAATGGCTGTCTCGACCTCTTGTGGCTGCTCATGGTACTTCACAAGTACCTGCAATACAGCTGCAATGTAGGCGCATTTAGGGGCCCTTAACATGTGGTTAGTGCACACAAGCAGGCTACCTCAGAAATGCGTTAAAGCATCTTGCAGTATTTTGCCTATTTGTGTGCGCTAACCCTCACATGAAAGTGTTAACCAGCTAGCGCATTTTGATTAGCATGAACTAACTGGCTAATGAAGAGTTAACATGGGAGCACTTAGGGGCCCTTTTTCCAAGCTGTGATAAAAAGGACACTGCGGTAGCAGCAGCGGCCCTTTTTACCACGTGCTGAGGCCCTTTTTACAGTAGAGGGGTAAAAGGATGCAAAAATACACGACAAACAAAAAAAAAGTGAGGTAGACTCAAGGAGGGTATCAAGAAGTCTTTAATTCTAAACAGCATAAAAACGACCTGACATGGCCGTTTTTCGGCACAAAGGCCTGCCTCAGAGGTCAAGTAGATCTCTTATGTTGTTTTACCATGCTTTAGTAAAAGGGCCCTTATGTAATGTATTTATTTATTTATTTATTATTTATTTGTTACATTTGTTTCCCACATTTTCCCACCTATTTGCAGGCTCAATGTGGCTTACATAGTACCAGAGAGGCGTTCGCCAACTCCGGTATGAACAAATACAAAATGATGTTGTGGTAGGATAAGGTTCATGTGGAACAGACACATTAGGGAATCGTAGAGCAGAAGAGTTATGTTATGTCCATTACATGCTTTGGTTTCGTTGCGTTGCAGAGTTCAGGCATTTAAGTTGGATCGCTAGGGTATGCCTTTTTGAACAGGTTAGTTTTCAGTGATTTCCGGAAGCTTAGTTGGTCATACGTTGTTTTCACGGCTTTTGGTAATGCATTCCACAGTTGTGTGCTTATGTAGGTAAATATTATATACTAGTATAAAAGGCCCGTTTCGGTAGGCAATGAAACGGGCGCTAGCAAGGTAATCCCCCCCTGCAGCATCCTTCCTGTCTCCAGTGCCCCCCCTGCAGCCACCCATCTGGTCTCAGGACCCCCTCCCCACCAACCCTCCTCTCCCCCTGCAGCCACCCATGTCCAGTGACTCTCCTCTCCCCTGCCCCCCCTGCAGCAACCCATGTCCAGCAACCTTCCTCTCCCCCTGTAGCCACCCATGTCCAGCGACCCACCTCTCTCCCCTGCCCCCCTGCAGCCACCCATGTCCAGTGACCCTCCTTTCCCCCTGCCCCCCTGCAGCATCCCTTCTGTTTCCCCTGCCCTCCCCTGCAGCCACCCATCTGGTCTCAGGACCCCCTCCCCACCTCCCTCTTCCTTGCCCCCCCTGCAGCCATCCATGTCCAGCGACCCTCCTCTCCCCCTGCAGCCACCCATGTCCAGCGACCCTCCCCTCCCTCTGTCCCCCTCCAGCCACCCATGTCCAGCGACGCTCCCCTCCCCCCTTGGCGCATCACTCAAGCCCCTACCCCCCCCCCTCGGGCACATCAACCCCCTCGCCACCCGCAGCCGCCAATACTAACACTGTCCGGCCGCTGCTGCGTCTCCTGTTGAGCAGCAGCGGCCGGTACAAAAAGAAAAAAGCCAAAAAAAGATTTTAAACCTGAAACACAGCTCCATAGACAGCCATCTGGCATTGGCTATCATCTCTGCAGCTGCTCCTCCTCTCCCCTCTGACATCGCTGCGCTCCTCCGGGGTCTTCCTGCAGGGGCAGTGACATGGAGGGGAGAGGAGGAGCGGCTGCAGTGACGACAGCCAATGCCAGATGGCTGTCTAGGGAGCCGCGTTTCAGGTTAAAAATCTTTTTTGGCTTTTTTCTTTTTGTACCGGCCGCTGCTGCTCCACAGGAGAAGCAGCAGCGGCCGGACAGCATTAGTATTGGCGGCTGCGGGTGGCGAGCAAGTTGATGTGCCTGAGAGGGGGGGTAGGGGCTTTGGTGATGCGCCGGGGGAGGGTCTTGGGTGATGCATCGAGGGGGGGTAGGGGCTTGGGTGCTGCGCCGGGGTGGAGGGGCTTGCGTGTTGCGCCGAGGGGGGGGCACTGAGAGCTGATTGGTAGGCAGGGGGAGGAGTAGGGAAACACATGGAGCGTGTTTCCCTACTCCTCCCCCTGCCTGGCTCATGGTTTTGCAGGGCAGGGGCTTGGGTGTTGCGCCGAGGGGGGGCACTGACAGCTGTTTCCCAGGCAGGGGGAGGAGTAGGGAAACACGTGTTTCCCTACTCCTTCCCTTGCCTTGGAATCAGCTGTCAGTGACATCACTGACTTCAGTGCATTCTAAACTGTCTAGCAGACCACCTCCGAGGGAGCCACAGTACCAGGCACATTAGAACGTTGGAGGTGAGAATTATTATATAGGAAGGTAATATTATATAAAATAGGGCCTACCTATAACGCCCTACCCTTTGTAAACACATAATCATCGCACTCTGTTACAAGATTACCCTCTACGTGCCAGATTGTATATTTGGTGCCAATAAAAAAATAACCTATGTGCATTCTTTAACCTGTTCCTAAAGTTAGGCGTGGTATATAGAATACACGTAGCGCCACCCGCGTGATAAAAATTTAGGTTCAGCCATTTAAGCCGGTGTTAATGCCCACGCCTAACTGTGTGTATAGTTTAGGAATGCCCACATCCCTCCCATGACCATGCCCACTTTGGAGATCCACGTGGTAGAATTTATATGAACTACTTTATAGAATACGCTTAGCAAGTAGTGTATGCAAATTCCAATTAGTGCCGATAATTGCTTGTTAACATCTAAATAACAGCACTGATTGGCTTGTTAACCAGTTGAGTTGCACGCGCAAAACAGAATATGTTCAACTTTCCTTGTTCAAGTCTAGTCGCACAACATAAAATTGTTATAAAACATATGCATATATCACAACTCCACCCAAACTATTTCCCTAACAAATAGTTACGTAAAGGCGTGCTCATACTTTACACACATATATGATCACACAATATTATAAAGGCCCTTGCCTGTGTGTGGAACAGCTTTTGATTTGACCCAAATTCCTTCTAAAGAGGGCACATGTACGTGTTGGAGAAGGGGCCTTCTTTGTGTAATAAGGAGAAATGGGAGTAGCATGAACTACTACTACTACTACTTATCATTTCTATAGCGCTACTAGACCTATGCAGCGCTGTACACTTGAACATAAAGAGACACAGGGCCGTGCCAACACAGTAAGCTAGGTAACCACGGAAGGAGGGCGTCATCCTCTGGGGGGCGCCCCGCTGCGCCATGCTTACCTTGCCCTCCCGCATCCCAACAGTGTTCCGCCTTCTTCTGACGTCAAGGAAATGACGTCAGAAGAAGGCGGGACATTGAGCGAAGAGAAGACTAGTAGAGATGTCGGGAGCGCCGCCTCCTTCACTGACGCTGTGGCGCACCTTCGCTGCCGGACGGAGGTAAATTTAAAAGGGATCTTGGGGGGGGAGAAGAGGGTGGGCAGTTGGGACATGGGAGCGGGAGGGCAGCGATCATTTTCACGGGGGGCACACACCAACTGTTCATCTGCGGGGGGGGCGCCAACTGATCTCCTGCAGGGGGGTGGCACAGACCCTTGGCACGGCCCTGAAGAGACAGTCCCTGCTCAACCGAGCTTACAATCTAATTAGGACAGACAAACAAAACAAACAAGAGATAAGGGAATATTAAAGTGAGGATGATAAAATAAGTATTCTGAACAAGTGAACAAGGGTTAGGAATTAAAAGCAGCATCAAAAAGGTGGGCATTTAGCTTAGATTTGAAGACGGTCAGAGACAGAGCTTGACGTACCAACTCAAGAAGTCTATTCCAGGCACATGGTGCAGCAAGATAAAAGGAACGGAGTCTGGAGTTAGCAATGGAGGAGAAGGGTGCAGATAAGAGAGATTTACCCAATGAACGGAGTTCCCGGGGAGGAATGTAGGGAGAGATGAGAGTTGAGAGGTACTGAGGAGCTGCAGAGTGAATGCCCTTATAGGTCAATAAGAGGAGTTTGAACTGTATGCGGAAACGGATAGGAAGCCAGTGAAGTGACTTGAGGAGAGGGCTAATATGAGCATAATGACACTGGCAGAATATTAGTCGTGCAGCAGAATTTTGAACAGACTGAAGAGGAGAGAGATGGCTAAGTGGGAGACCTGTGAGAAGCAAGTTGCAATAGTCTAAGCGAGAGGTGATAAGAGCTCAAGGAGATAACACACAAAACTGAGATTTGTTCTTCATCAGCCCATTTATTCATTACTATTATCACCTGTATTAGGTCTGTTGAATCCCAATGTATAAAAGCAAGAGAACACACTAAGGCAGGGCAGGCACTTATTTACAAGAGGAATCATAGACACATCACCAGACTCATCATCGTTTCATCTCAGAGCCTCTACGACTGGTAAAGCCCCCTTCCAACCACGCCTGAGACTTCAGTGCCTCTACAGCTTTCTTCAGCGATGCCCGAGAGTAGCTTGGAATCTCTGCTTCATGGCCCAAAAATGTAAGCTGCAAGCACTGCAGCGGCGGAGGGGGAAGAAGCAGGAAGCGGCAGATGCCGGACCTACGGCGCACAGTTTGGGAACCTCTGGCCTACATACTGGGTGGTTGGAGAGGCTCACGTGCTAATGACCACACGCTAATGGGAAAATTATCGCATGGCCATTAATAAGGAAAATAGAAAAATCGTCCATTTTACCACAGCAGTAAAAATGGTCTTAGCGTGCGGGAATGACCTGCGTAAGAGCCCGTTAAGGCCACTTTTTACTGCTCTTTGGTAAATGGCCCCTAAGAGTCTACATCTCAAGACTGAATTGTATAGGAAAGATTACTATGAACTATGGTCAGTGCTTTATTGAGGGCTCCTCTTACAAAGGCGCAGTAATAAGTGTCCTGCAGTAATGTGGGCGTGTCTTGGACGCTCGCTAGGCCATTTCTTTACTGCGTCTGGAAAAAAGCTGTTTTTTTTAATGGGACGGGAAATGGGCATGTGGCAAAATTAAAACTGGCTCATGGCTATTTACAGCCTGAACCCTTGCCGCCACCCGTTGACCGTCTGGTAACCGTGCAATGCGAACCAACTGCCGATTAACGCCAGGAATGCCCCCCCGCAGTAGAAAATAGGAAATTATTTTCTACCATGGGATTCGACGTGCGCCAAACTCAGAATTACCACCGGCCGCATGCACTAGCCCGCCAGTAGTGCCGACTTGGCGTGTGCTACCCACGCATTAGCCATCCCGCGCCTTTGTAAAAGGGACCCTGAGTTAGTGAGGGTTTAATGAACAATAGCATGTTGGTCTATCTGTCATTATGGCCAACGATCTTTTGCTGAAAAGAGAATAACATGGCAAAGAAGTAGGTATACATTGAAAAGAGATGAATTATTAACAGTTAAGAAAGAGCTCTGCTATCCACGCTCTAATAAAACATTTCTGCTGAGACTGAAAGCAGATAGATGTTCTCATTCATCCATTTTATGATACAGACCACATCAATTTGCTATTGCACAGAAGAATGTGCCACATAAACATGGACCATCTGATATTTGGCTGACATGGTCTGTGTTTGTTGAAGTGTCGTCCACAGTAGCCAAAATCCAGATATTCAGCACCAGTATCTGGATTGTGGCTGGCACAGCAGGGGCGTAGCTAGGTGGGGCCACGGGGGGCATGGGCCCCCGCAGATTTAGCCCTGGCCCCCTGCTTTCACCCTCCCCCCCCCCCCCCCCGCTGCCGACACTTCCACGCCACATTCAACCCCCCCCCCCCCCCCGCCGCCAACCCTCCCCCGCCGCCGCCGTCAGGTACCTTTGCTGGCAGGGGTCCCCAACCCCCACCAGCCCGGGCTCTGAACCCCCTCCCGCCGAAGTCTGGCTACGCCCCTGCCTCAGGTACAAAATTAGATTGTGAGCCCTCCTGGGACAGAGAAATATCCAGTGTACCTGAATGTAACTCACCTTGAGCTACTCCTGAAAAAGGTGTGAGCAAAATCTAAATAAATAAAAGTAACTGATAGTTACAATTTTCACAGTTGTGAATATATTCACTGTTCAATGATTTCTAGGAAACGACTGGAGCTCTCAGAACAGATGCAATGTCAAGATTAAATTATGTGTTTGTGGATGCCTGTGGGTCCCACCTCTTGTTGGTGAAGCACAATGTAAGTTGCTTGTTATGCTACATATGCTGTCAAAAATCCAAAGAGCAGAACATGTATTGCAGTTGACTGTTATTGTCACTTGCCAATGGTAGTTACCTCTGTAAGTCTGGTTTATTATAGCCAAAGCGGGTGATCAAATTTTGACAGCAGATCATTTTAGGTTAATGCACTGAAGCAAAAAGCACAATTTAACAAGTCCAGCACTACCTTTAAGAGGCAAAGAATTGCATTGCGTATTTTCTAACAAAGGGGGACGGTTTACTAAATCAAGGTAAGCAGGTGAAGGTCCCTTTATTGTTTACGGAGGATTTCTATATATGTCGTGAAATGTTAGGAGCTACTCATGCACTGAATTTTTAGTGCAGAAAAGCATTCTAATGGAAGCAAGGCACCAAAATGGGGCGGAAATGTTAGATCCATATGAAAGCATACTTATGCATCCATTTATAAACTAGCACTTAAGTATTTCCACGCGGATCTGCAAAAGGGGTGTGGCCATGGAAGGGGCACGGGCGGGTCAAGGGTGTTCCATTAAAATGCATGCAATGCTATAGAATAGTGTGGATCCATGAACAACGTGCATCATGCTGAGATTTACACCTGGTTTCAGTTGGTGTAAGTCCTCATGTCCAAAGTTGGCCTCAGATCCCAGCACTACACCCTAGTCTGTAAAGGTTGCTGATCTCAGAACACCCTTTCTAGAATACGTTTTCAGCGCCGAATTTTGAGTGCCTTTGACTGAATCCAACTCTTATCATTTATTATTTGTATTCCACCTTTCGCCAGGGGATCACAATAAAAATATTCACAATCTAAGTGACTTACCCAAGAGCACAAGGAGCGGCAGCACAAGTTGAACCGGGCACTCCTGGTTGTCAAGGGAGTTGCCAGGGCCAGCTCAAGAGATAGTGGGCCCTGAGCCAATTGGCTTTGGCAGTGCACCCCCATCACATCACTTCCAGTGCCCCCTTCTTCCCTCTCCCCCCCCCCCCCACGGGTTTGGCATCTCTTGCTTCCCCCCCCCCTTTCCAATCCAGTCTCTCTTTCCCCCTCATCTTTTCTCCTCCTCGGGTGCCGGCACTGCTCCCTCACCTCTCTCACTCCACCTCGGTTCTGTAAAGTTTACATTGGTCTCTGCTGGCAGCAGCAGCAACATGACAACCCTTTGGCCAGCCTCTGGGTCTTCCCTCTGCTGCATCCTGCCTCTTCAGATACAATTTCCTGTGGCTGGGACGTGGTAGAGGGAATACCCAGGGCTGGCTGAAGGCAACCTGTCATGATCCTACAGCCATTGGCTACTGACATAAACTTTAAAGGACCGCAGGGGAGTGGGAGAGGTGAGTGAGCAGTGCCGGACCCGTGGTAAGGGGAGGTAGAGAAGGAAAGAGACCAGATTTTTTTTTTTTTTTTTTTGGGGGGGGGAGAGTATAAAAAGCTTAATTTGTAGACCAGGTAACATAGTAACATAGTAGATGATGGCAGAAAAAAGCCTGCATGATCCATCCAGTCTGCCCAACAAGACAACTCAAGTGTGCTACTTTTTGTGTATACCCTACTTTGATTTGTACCTGTGCTCTTCAGGGCACAGACCGTATAAGTCTGCCCAGCACTATCCCCGCCTCCCAACCACCAGCCTCGCATCCCAACCACCAGCTCTGGCACAGACCGTATAAGTCTGCCCAACACTATCCCCCCCCTCCCACCATCGGCTCTGGCACAGACCGTATAAGTCTGCTCAGATGAGGTCGGAGGCTGGATATTTTGGTGCCCTTAATTGCCAGCACCATAGGCCAGAACCTCACCTGGTCCAATGGTTAAGCTGGCTCTGGAAGGTGCTCTAACAACTAGGCTACTCTTCTAATCCTAACCAACCCTATTTGGAAACACTTCACCCAAATGCAACAACCCGGGACTAGATGGTTTACAGTAGGCTCTGATAGATTACAACTTGTGATAAAGAGAGACCCACTTTCAGCACAAAATGCCTTTACAACATGGGACTATTATGACAGTCCTATAATGGAATCCAAATTTGTGCCAGAGGTGAAGGAAGATATTTAATGCAAACAAAATCCCCGAAGCACTGATAAGACAAGTGGAAAGAGAAAAAAATTACTGCTGGGAAACTCCATTATCAAAGACATTAGCTTAGGAATACAGCCCGAAGGCCACAAAAAGGTGAAATGTCTTCCAGAATCCTCAGCTAGCAGAAATGCAAATCAAAGACTAAGTACGAACAAGAAAGCAAAGATTCTAAAATTGAATCTATAATCCATCTGAAGACAAATGACCTGGCAAAAAAATCAAGCCTTGGAATTCAGACAGATTTCCAGAAATTGGGGGGGGAGGGTCTGAAGCCCCTTGTACGTACTGTTGCAATTTCAGAAGTACTACCTGTCTATGGAAAAAGAGAAGAGAGGCAGCAACGAACCAAAACCGTCAATTCGTGGCTCAAAACGTGGTGTAAACAGGAAGACTTTAGATGTAGAAGTGATTGGTACGATGTGTGGAAAAAAAACAAAAGCCTATATTGTACCAATGGCCTACGTCTGTGGCGGGAAAAAGGATTGTGAGAAATTCAGACAGTAGGGGGGTAATTTTGTATGTATCGCCTAAAGTTAGGTGCTGGGATGATGAACGGTAAACAGAAATTCTATGGTAGCAGTTGCATGCGCTACTGCCATTATAGAAAACTAGTGAAACTTTGCATTCAAATCCTTGCTCAAAGCCCACCTCTTCAATGTTGCCTTTGGCACCTAACCTTTATACCTTTCAAGAAATCTAGACTGCCCCAATTTGACTGCCCCTACTTGACTGACTGTACATTTGTCCATTAGATTGTAAGCTCTTTGAGCAAGGACTGTCCTTCTATGTTAACTTGTACAGTGCTGTGTAACCCTAGTAGCGCTTTAGAAATGTTAAATAGTAGTAGTAGTAGCATTTATGGGCCTAGCTTTAGGTACCAGTACTTGTGATAGCTCAGTAGTTCATGCAGGGGCGGCCCTACCATTAGGCCACCTGAGGCAGGGGCCTCAGGCGGCACTTGGAGAGTGGCATATACCCCCACACTGGCCACAGTCTTGCATCTCCCACCTTCTTTCTTCAATCCCCTTCCCCGAGCCTACTTTTGTATATTAAAAGGCGGCGGGAGCAGCAGCAATTCCCAGCCTCTTTTCTCCACTGCGGCCATAGACGGTCGGTAGCCAACTGTTTTGGGGAGGCTAAAGGGGGCGGAGCTTACCTCCATGGCGACGTCAATGACGTCGCGTCACTACCAAGGGGGCGGAGGGGCCGAGCTTACCTCCGTAGCGACGTCAATGACGTTACGTCGCTGCCAAGAGGGCGGAGCTGACCTCCGTATTCTCCGTGGAAGTGACGTCAATGCCACGGAACTAAAACAATTAAATCACATGCGCGAGGGGAGCGGGTAGGGTGGGCAGAACACCCGGAAGTCGACCATTCGGCTGGGGAGGCTTAGCCTCCCCAAGCCTCTTATACGGGGTGCCTATGACTGCGGCCTACCTCTTCCTGTTTCCTCAGAGTCAGGATGCAGTAGAGAGCAGAGGTTGGTGTCGGCGGCAGGGCAGCCTATAGGAATCGCTACCACTGCTGTCTTTTAGAAAACAAGGGAAGGCTCGAGGAAGAGGGTTGAAGAAGGAAGGGTGGAAATGCCAGACCACGGCAGGGAGGAGCACCATCTCAGCCCTCACCTCAGGCAGCAGATTACCTTGGGCTGCCCCTGTGCTCATGCCTAACTGTAGGAAGTTAGGTGTGTAAATGTTAGCATTCTGTAACCCGCACACCTAACTACTTGGCACGCCTCTGACCCACACAGACCCCTCCCAGGTCCACACCTCTTTGAAGTTGTGTGCTCTGGAATTTTAGTACACAGCTTGTAGAATAACAGGTAAGGGCAATTATAGTCTATTATTGCTTATTAACACCAATTGTTGGGTCATTATTAAATTATTATGTGCACAACTGTCTTTATCCTATAACTTGTGTCTGCAAACTTGCATGCTAGCTGCAAAATTGGGTGTGCAACTTTCTAGAATTAAAGGGAAAGTTAAGAGACAATGGGGGGGGGGGGGGGGGGGGTGACAAGTTGAAACGCATGAGTCTGAGATGTGACCCCAGAAGAAGCAAAATGATAGTAGGGAATATAGTCCAAGTAACTCACCCCTCTGCAACACATTAGAGGAGGAAAGTAAGACAACTCAAAATAGCTGGAAAGTAATGAGCACAAATGGCCACTGTCTAAGCTACGAGAAAGCCCTTTCGTTGGTGGAGGACTTAAATATGATCTCTGTTCAATGAGTCACATGAATAGGATACAGTCATATGGGGCTATAATCTACTACAGAAGGATAGGGGATGGCCAAAAAGAGGGAAGAGTAGCACTTCCTCCAGATTCTATAAAGTGCTACTTAAGTTGTATGCACAAATCCAGTTGTATTCTGGATTTGCGCATCCAACTTAATTACTTAACAAGCCAATCACTGCCGATAATTGCCACTTAACAAGCAATTAGTGACACTAATTGACATTAATTAGAATTTATGCACAGAACTGTCTGAGCATATTCTATAATGTAATGTGCATAAATTCTAGCCAGCTTATAATCGAACGAGAAAAACGCCCAAGTTCCGACCTAAATCGGGAGATGGGCGTTTATCTCACAAAAACGAATAAAGCGGTATAATCGAAAGCCGATTTTGGACGTTTTCAACTGCACTCCGTCGCGGATGCGGACAAAGTTGATGGGGGCGTGTCAGAGGTGTGGCGAAGGCGGAACTGGGGCGTGGTTATCTGCCGAACAGAGATGGGCGCATTTCACAGATAATGGGACAAAAGTATGCGTTTTTAGCTAGAATTTAGGGCACTTTTCCTGGACCCTGTTTTTTCACGAATAAGGCCCCAAAAAGTGCCCTAAATGACCAGATGACCAAAATTTAGGCTCTTAGGTAGAAAGCTGAAATCCAGATCCTCCAGGGTAGCATTTTCTGAAATGCTACCTGTGCCACGCGCAGGGCCCAAGAGACAGGCAGAGCTCCAGAGTCTCAATGCGTGGATGAGACGATGGTGCAGGGAGGAGGGCTTTAGATTTGTTAGGAACTGGGCAACATTCTGGGGAAGGGGGAGCCTATTCCGAAAGGATGGGCTCCATCTTAACCAGAGTGGGACCAGGCTGCTGGCATCGGCGTTTAAGAAGGAGATAGAGCAGCTTTTAAACTAGAAATGGGGGGAAGGCCGACAGTCGCTCAAAAGAGCATGGTTCGGGATAAGGTATCTTTCAAAGATATCACCATAACAGGGAAGATAGAGTATCCTGATAGTGAGGTTGCAAAAGAGATTGTAGTAGATCGGGTATCTTTAAATAACAATAAAAATCAGACAAAAGATTGCCAATTAATACTGTCAAGTACTAAGCATGATGTACTTAGGAACAACAAACATAGTTTGAAATGTCTATATGCGAATGCCAGGAGCCTAAGAAATAAGATGGGGGAGTTAGAATATATTGCACTAAATGAAAAATTAGATATAATAGGCATCTCTGAGACCTGGTGGAAGGAGGATAACCAGTGGGACACTGTCATACCGGGGTACAAATTATATCGTAGTGATAGGGTGAATCGGATTGGTGGAGGGGTAGCATTGTATATTAACGAGAGCCTTGAATCAAATAGATTGAAAATTCTGCAGGAAACAAAACACTCCTTGGAATCACTGTGGATTGAAATTCCATGTGCAAAGGGGAAAAGGATAGTGATAGGAGTGTACTACCGTCCGCCTGGCCAGGACGAACAGACGGATGCGGAAATGTTAAAGGAAATCAGGGACGCAAACAAACTGGGCAACACAATAATAATGGGGGATTTCAATTACCCGCATATAGACTGGGTTAATGTAACATCTGTACACGCAAGGGACATAAGATTTCTTGATGAAATCAAGGACAGCTTCATGGAACAGCTAGTTCAGGAGCCGACAAGAGAAGGAAAAATACTAGACTTAGTCCTTAGTGGTGCTCATGATCTAGTGCAGGGGGTAACGATACGAGGGCCGCTTGATAACAGTGATCATAATATGATCGGTTTTGATATTGGCATTGAAGGAAGTGAAACTAGGAAATCAAGTACGCTAGCGTTTAACTTTAGAAAAGGTGATTACGACAAAATGAGAAAAATGGTGAAAAAAAGACTGAAAGGAGCAGCTCGCAGAGTAAAAAACTTGCATCAGGCGTGGATGCTGTTTAAAAACACCATCCTGGAGGTTCAGGACAAATATATTCCACGTATTAGAAAAAAGGGAAAAAAGACTAAACGTCAGCCGGTGTGGCTAAACAGTAAGATAAAGGAAATCATTAGAGCCAAAAAACAATCCTTCAGAAAGTGGAGAAGAGAACCAACTGAAAGTAACAGGATAGATCATAAGGAATGCCAAGCCAAATGCAAAGCGGAGATAAGAAGGGCAAAAAAGGACTTTGAGAAGAAATTAGCGTTGGAAGCAAAAATACATAGTAAAAATTTTTTTAGATACATTAAAAGCAGGAAACCGGCCAAAGAGTCGGTTGGGCCGCTGGACGAAAATGGTGTTAAAGGGGCGATCAAGGAGGACAAAGCCGTAGCGGAGAAATTAAATGAATTCTTTGCTTCGGTCTTCACCGAGGAGGATTTGGGGGGGACACCGGTGCCGGAAAGAATATTTGAAGCGGGGGAGTCGGAGAAACTAAACAAATTCTCTGTAACCTTGGAGGATGTAATGGGTCAGTTCAGCAAGCTGAAGAGTAGTAATCACCGGGACCTGATGGTATTCATCCCAGAGTATTAATAGAACTAAAAAATGAACTTGCGGAGCTACTGTTAGAAATATGCAATCTGTCCCTAAAATCGAGTGTAATACCGGAAGACTGGAGGGTAGCCAATGTTACTCCGATTTTTAAGAAGGGTTCCAGAGGAGATCCGGGAAATTATAGACCGGTGAGTCTGACGTCGGTGCCGGGCAAGATGGTGGAGGCTATTATTAAGAATAAAATTGCAGAGCATATACAAAAACATGGACTGATGAGACAAAGTCAGCACGGATTTAGTGAAGGGAAGTCTTGCCTCACCAATCTAATGCATTTTTTGAGGGGGTAAGCAAACATGTGGACAATGGGGAGCCGGTTGATATTGTATATCTGGATTTCAGAAGGCGTTTGACAAGTGCCGCACGAAAGACTCCTGAAGAAATTGCAGAGTCATGGAATCGGAGGTAGGGTATTATTATGGATTAAGAACTGGTTGAAAGATAGGAAGCAGAGAGTAGGATTGCGTGGCCAGTATTCTCAGTGGAGGAGGTAGTTAGTGGGGTCCCGCAGGGGTCTGTGCTGGGTCCGTTGCTTTTTAATGTATTATAAATGACCTAGAGATGGGAATAACTAGTGAGGTAATTAAATTCGCCGATGACACAAAATTATTCAGGGTCGTCAAGTCGCAGGAGGAATGTGAACGATTACAGGAGGACCTTGCGAGGACTGGGAGAATGGGCGTGCAAGTGGCAGATGAAGTTCAATGTTGACAAGTGCAAAGTGATGCATGTGGGTAAGAGGAACCCGAATTATAGCTACGTCTTGCAAGGTTCCACGTTAGGAGTTACGGATCAAGAAAGGGATCTGGGTGTCGTCGTCGATGATACGCTGAAACCTTCTGCTCAGTGTGCTGCTGCGGCTAGGAAAGCGAATAGAATGTTGGGTGTTATTAGGAAGGGTATGGAGTCCAGGTGTGCGGATGTTATAATGCCGTTGTATCGCTCCATGGTGCGACCAGCACCTGGGTATTGTGTTCAGTACTGGTCTCCGTATCTCAAAAAGATATAGTAGAATGGAAAAGGTACAGCGAAGGGCGACGAAAATGATAGTGGGGATGGGACGACTTTCCTATGAAGAGAGGCTGAGAAGGCTAGGGCTTTTCAGTTTGGAGAAGAGACGGCTGAGGGAGATATGATAGAAGTGTATAAAATAATGAGTGGAATGGATCGGGTGGATGTGAAGCGACTGTTCACGCTATCCAAAAATACTAGGACTAGAGGGCATGAGTTGAAGCTACAGTGTGGTAAATTTAAAACGAATCGGAGAAAATTTTTCTTCACCCAACGTGTAATTAGACTCTGGAATTCGTTGCCGGAGAACATGGTACGGGCGGTTAGCTTGACGGAGTTTAAAAAGGGGTTAGATAGATTCCTAAAGGACAAGTCCATAGACCGCTATTAAATGGACTTGGAAAAATTCCGCATTTTTAGGTATAACTTGTCTGGAATGTTTTTACGTTTGGGGAGCGTGCCAGGTGCCCTTGACCTGGATTGGCCACTGTCGGTGACAGGATGCTGGGCTAGATGGACCTTTGGTCTTTCCCAGTATGGCACTACTTATGTACTTATGTACTTATGGAGGGAATCGGGGATGACCTCCCCTGACTCCCCCAGTGGTCATAAACCCCTCCCACCACAAAAAATTATGTTTCACAACTTTTTATTTTGACCCTCAAATGTCATACCCACCTCCCTGGCAGCAGTATGCAGGTCCCTGGAGCAGTTGTTAGGGGGTGCAGTGGACTTCAGGCAGGTGGACCCAGGCCCATCCCCCCCCTACCTGTTACAATTGTGCTGCTTAATGCTTAGTCGTCCAACCCCCCCCCCGAACCCACTGTACCCACATGTAGGTGCCCCCTTCACTCCTTAGGGCTATAGTAATGGTGTAGACTTGTGGGCAGTGGGTTTTGAGGGGGATTTGGGGGGCTCTACACACAAGGGAAGGGTGCTATGCACCTGGGAGCTCTTTTACCTTTTGTTCTGTTTTTGTAAAAGTGCCCCCTAGGGTGCCTGGTTGGTGTCCTGGCATGTTAGGGGGACCAGTGCACTACGACTCCTGGCCCCTCCCACGAACAAATGCCTTGGATTTATTCGTTTTTGAGCTGGGCGATTTCATTGTCCATTATCGCTGAAAAGCAAAAAACGCCCAGCTCACAACTTGGCGAATAAAACATGGACGTCTAATTTTTTTCGAAAATACGCTTGGGTCCGCCCCTTCACGGACCCGTTCTCGGAGATAAACGCCCATGGAGATAGGCGTTTCTGTTCGATTATGCCCCTCTAGGTCATCTAGTTGAAAAGGGGACATGGCCATGGGCGTGGAATGGGCAGGTGGTGGGTGTTTCTCAAATTTATGCATGTTGTTATGGAATACACCCAGTCCGTGTCTAATTTAGGCATCGGCATTTACACCAAGTTTTACTTGACATTACCGCCCATGACTAAATTTAGTCAAGTGGACAGGTGTTCAGCATGTTTTATAAACCACACAGAAATTTAACATATAACATTATAAATGACGGCAGATAAAGACCTGCACGGTCCATCCAGTCTGCTGAGGTGGAAGGAGGTGTTTCAGAGAGCTCTGCAGACTTCCAGTGGGAGGAGAGTGAGGCCTAACTCCCTCCCCAAGGATGTGGAGGGCCTCTGGGGAGCGTTCCCCAGGACAGGCCCAGGCCATGGGGCCTCTTGGGCTCAGGGACCAGAGGGTCAGGAAAAGCGGTCTCCTCCCTTGCAGTGCCGCAGGGAGGAGGGAAAGGAGCCCTGTGGATAGAAGAGGGCCAGACTCCAAGGGAGGAAGCCGGACTGGTACCCCCCTCGTGGCCGCACGACGTCCAGCAGGTGAGGGGGAGAGAGAGCTGGCGGAGACCCTAGAGAAGAGCTGGTCTGAGAAGGAAAGAGTGGTAATGGAGATCTGTCAAGAGGCCCTGCCGGAGGTGGAGGAGGAAAGCAGTGAGGATAGTGACGATCTAGAGGAGGAAGAGCTTGTGGACTACTGCCAGGATCCAGAGGACCCGGCCAGTGGCATAATTAAAGTGGTGAAGAGAATTAAAAGTACGGAGAAGGAGGTGGTGGACCTGGGGAAGCGAGTCAAAATGGCAAAAGCCCTGAGCAGGCTGGCCCCAGCAGAGCATCGCAAGACCTATATGAAAGAGGAAACCAGGCTGCTTAGGCTTCTCCAGAGAAAAGAACAGCTGCTGAGGGCCCTGAGGAAAGGCCCTGGAAATCCTCTGAGAGAACTCTATATCAACAGAGACAGGATGGCCTCGGGGGGACAGGCCCCGTCAGCCTCGGTACAGTGGAAGCAACAAACAGAGCAGGAAGGAATCAGCCCAGGCTTTGGACCCCAGAACACTGAAGCATCAGGGGAGCTGCCAGGAACTAGCACCCAAAATACATTGAAATTCATGCAATACCTTGCTAGTCAGTCAGGGCCTCTGCAGGCAGCTTCTGGAGTAAGCAGGACTGAAGGTGGGGCTGTGGAAGCCTCATTGAGAGCACCTGAGTGTGGGAGAGCAGAACAGGAAAAAAACTTTAACACTAAGACTTTTCACATTGTTGAAACAGAGGCTGGAATTTCAGGAGAGAAACCTTTTTCCACAGAAGTGGTGGTGGAAGTTGAAACAGAGAACTTACCTGGAGAAGAGGAGGTTGTCCTGTTCCCATTGCCTGTAGTAAAAGCAGACGGCAAGGAAAAAAATGCCTGGGAGGCCTCACCCACAAAGCTCTGAGGAGCAGGATGTTCCAGCCAATCAGCCTGCAGCAGGGCTAAGGACTGAAAGTGGAGATGTTCCTGCAGGGAGCTGCCTCTTAAAGGAGAATGCAGGAAGAAAGGCAGGTGAAGACAAGGAGTGGTTTTCCATAGAGAAAGCACAGGAGGCCACACAGTGTTCCCCACATAAAGGTTCAGAATGGCAAAGAACTGCGCTGCCGGGTGGCGGGATGCCATGCCCGCCCAGCACATTGGAGCAGGAGGCGCAGCCAATCGGGCTGGAGGAGCAGGGATGGCCGCAGAGGAGAATGCTACAGCGCAGGAGGATTCCCCATGTTTGGGAGAGCGAGTGGTGCTGGAGTGCGGGAAGCCACTCTTACTTTGCAAAACGGCAGAGCAGGAAGTCCCAACGAAGCAGGACGCCAGAGGGGAGACCAGTTCCCAGGAAAACAGCGGGCCCGCACAGGGAAAGCTGGAGCAGCACGTTGCAAGGAGGGACCCAGCACAGAGAGCAGGTTCCGGGGGGAAGGAGGGGGGGAGGAGCGGGAGGTGTTTGCCTTGCAGTGTGCGCCAGAAGGAAACTTGACTGGTACCTTTGACTTTGCAGTTGGCCAGGCTGCAGGGGTGCGAGCCAGGGGGGAGTGTTCGGGCCGGGAGGGGAGGGTTGGCTCGGTGGGCGGGGGAGGGGGTCAGGGGCATTGGGAAAGGAACAAGTATTTAGGGGAACCTGCTCTCACTGTCTCTAGCGAACGTTTTGAAGGGGACAATGGCAGGTTTTTTGCTGCAGGGGAAATGGTACAGAAGCACACTGTGAAGGCAGGGGATGTGCAAAGTCTGCTGACAGAAGGGAGAGAAGGGAGGGAGGCTGAGAGGGGAGGCAAGAGAGAGAGGGGGGGTACGGCGCAGCAGGAGCAGGGGGGTCTCAGTGCAGGAGATGGAGGAGGGGGACGGTGGGGGGGTGCTCCATCCTTTGCGGCGGTAGTAGGTGGGAGGGGCGGGCGCAGGGGGAATGGGGGGCAGGAAGCATTGGGGAAGGATGGGGGGAGGGTGGGGGGGCCAGGTTCCCAAAAGGAGGAATGTGATTCAGTTAAGGTGGGTGGGGGAGGGGGGGATGCCAAGTAGGGATGAGGCCCTGAAGTTGGTCTTGGGTTTAGGATTTCTCCCAGAGGACCTCTATGCCTGTATCCACCCGGTGAATATCCCAGAGTATGATGTTAGTTTTCTGACCCAGCGAGGCATGGAGGTCTTCTGGGAGAAATACGAGGGGGTAAGGGGGAAAGGGGATTGGAGAAACTTTAGGGCCGTACCGATCAGCAGACCTGACCTGGTGCAGGTAACCCTGCTGGTCCGAAATGAATCCATTTCAGGGGCGGACCTGGCCTTCTGGCTACAGCGGTACGCAGAATTGCGTACCCCCTTGTCCAAACTCCCTGACCCCAGTAGGGTGTGGGGCGGGAGGATGGTGTGCGCAGGTTAGGCTGAAGCAGGCAGGGACACGTGACCCAGCACATTCCCTCCGCGGCGTTCATTGGCAGGGATCGGATCCTCTGCTTTTACAAGGGGCAGCCGCGGCAATGTCACAAGTGCGGGTCATTCAGACATTTTAGTATGTCGTGCCCAGTACGGCAGTGTGGGAAGTGCGGGTCTAAGGAGCATCCTACGGAGTCTTGTGCATCTATCCGGTGTAATTTGTGTGGGGGTCTGGGGCATGCATTCAGAGCTTGCCCTTGGGCCTCCCATAACGGGGGAGAGGAGGACATGGGAGGGGGCGGTCCAGTTCAGAGGGAGAGGGGGGGAGTGAATGTAGGGCGAGATCAGGTTCCCGGGGTGGGGGGGAAAGGAGCTGCGGAGGGACAGGGAGTGGGAGGTGGGGAAGGGTTGGGGGAAGGGCGGAAGCGGCAGGACGGGGCAGATGAGGGTTGGACGCGGGTGTCAAAAAAACAACGGAAGGTGACGGGGGTACGGGAGGAAGGGGGAGGGGAGGCAGGAATGGGGATAGAAGTAGAGAACAGATTTAGGGGATTGGAAGATGAGGGAGGGGGTGACGAACTGGCAGGAGAGGAAGGAGAGGATGGGATGAGCCGGCAGGATGGGTTGGAAAGCATGGCAGACGCTGGAAAGGGAACAGCGGGTAAAAGGAAGAAGAAGAAGAGGGAGAAGGTTTTGAGGGACGAAGAGGAGGAAATGGTAGTGGAGGAGGTCGGGGAGGTGGGGGGCAGATTGGGGGGGGCTGAAGGGAGGGTGGGGGAGAAAAGGAGGGTAGGACAGGAGGCAGGGATGAAGGCAAGAGAGGAGAGGGAGGATGGGCTGGAGGCAGGATTGATGGAGGGGGTCGAAGAAGGGGCAGAAGGGGCGGGAGAGGAGGCAGGGGGGGGAGGGTCAGTGGACGACTCCCAAGAAGGGAGGGAGGTGGGCGAAGAAAAGAGGAAGAAGGGGAGGAAGAAAGTAAGGAAAGGGGGGGGGGCTTTTTGAGCTAGGGGTCCGGGACTGGGCGGACGAGGAAGGGGAGGGTGAAGGGGAAGGGATCCCTGGAGGTAGTATGGAGCAGAGGGAAGGTAGCCAGGAGGGCGGGGGGTATGGAACGGCACAATGATGGCTGGACTGCTGTTAACATTCGCCACACTTAATGTGGCTAGTGTCGCCTCCCAGAGGGCGAGATGCTTGGCGTTCGATGGCCTCTCTGCCGTGGCGGTGGACTGTTTTCTTCTGCAGGAGACCAGGCTGCGAACGCTGGAGGAGGTTCGGCGGGCAAAGCAGGCCTGGAGATGGGGGCCCTCTATTTGGGGTCTGGCAGGGGAACGGTATGGGGGGATAGGCATCCTCTTCAAAACATTTAAAGTAGAGATCCAGAGGGTGGTGGAGCTGGGAATTGGGAGGTGTCTGGTGTTAGATGTGAGATTGCGGGGGGTGGCTTTGCGGGTGATTAACATCTACGGGCCGCAAAGCAAACGGGGAAGGGCAGCACTGTTTGGGAAAATTCGGCCGTACCTTTACACCTCACGGCAGCTAGTTTGGGGGGGGATTTTAACACAGTCCTGAGGAAGGAGGATAGGGGGAGGAGGGCGGCGCAAGTAGGTTACGATGGGGTACGGCTAGCAGGGATCATGAAGGGAGCGGGATTGGTGGACGCGCACATAGAGTTTGGTGGTGGGACGCAGGGTTTCACTTTTGCCCGGGGCACTTGTAGAAGTAGAATCGACCGGTTTTTAGTTCGGGGAGGGGCGTGTGGGAAGGCACCAAGGGTGGTAGAGGTTGATTTCTCAGACCACAAGATGGTGCTGGTCGAGCTGGGGGGAGGGGGGATTCACGGATTGGGGAAAGGATTGTGGCGTTTAAATCAGAAATGGTTGAGGGAGGGGGTGTTGTACCAGGAGTATCTGGAGTTTCTGGCAGACCAGGTATCCATTCAGGGTGTCTTCCCTTCCCTAGGGGACTGGTGGGAAGTTTTGAAACACCGCACCAGGGGGTTCTTTCTCCGTCAGGCGAGGAGGCAGGGGAGGGAGGTCACCCGGCTAGGAACTGCTCTGAGGAAGCGAAGGGACAATTTGATTTCCAGGGGAGGGAAGAGGGAGGACATTGAGGCCTTGCAGCAGGAGGTGGAACGGGTACAATACAATCGGTACTCTTCCCTCGTCTATGAGCGGGACTTTGGGAAGCTGCTCAGCCCGAACCCTTATGACTGCTGTAAGGAAAGAAGGGAGAGGAGGGTGGTAGAGGGGTTAAGGGATGAGGGGGGGACGCTCCAGCAGTCTAGGGAAGGTATCTTGCAGGTGGTGGGGACCCACTTTGGGCGGGCCTTTTTGGACCAACGGTTGGGGGAGGAGGCCATGGCGAGGTACATTGAGGAAACCCCAGGGGTGGGTAAGGGGGGGCCTCATCTTCAGGCCTTGCTGCGGCCGTGGACGCTGCGGGAGGTACAGGAGGCCATTGGGGCCTTGCGGCGCAGGACAGCGCCGGGGCCAGACGGACTCCCGGCAGAGTTCTACCAGCAGTTTAGGGATCAGTTGGCGCCAGTCTTGTTGGCAATCTGGGAGGCGGCACGAACAGGGGGATCCTTGCCTGAGTCGATGGGGGCATCAGCTTTGGTCCTTCTTAGCAAAGGCAAGGACCCCCAGGATGTGGCAAATTGGGCGGCCGATTGCACTTCTGAACACCGACCGGAAGATCTTCGCTCACATGCTCCTTGCCCGCATGAGGAAGATCTCCGGGGAAGTGCTGGCAGCCCCGCAGGGGTGTGGGGTCCCGGGAAGGGGGGTGCTAGAGGCAGTGGCCTGGGTGAGGGAGGGCCTGGAACGTAGTCGGGTGGGAGAGGGCAGGCTGGTCGTGGCCTGGACCAGGACAAGGCTTTCGACCGAGTGCAGTGGGGTTTTTTATGGAAGGTCCTAGACCACTATGGATTCCCAGGGGAATGGATCGCGCAACTTCAGTTATTGTATGCGGGGGCACGATTCTTTCCCCTGGTGAATGGATGGAGGGGGGCGGAGGTGGGATCTCGGCGGGGGTGCGGCAGGGGTGCCCGTTGAGCCCCCTGCTGTACGCTTTCGCCATTGATCCCTGGTGAGGAGGCTGGAAGG
Source organism: Microcaecilia unicolor (assembly GCF_901765095.1). Classification (NCBI taxonomy): domain Eukaryota; kingdom Metazoa; phylum Chordata; class Amphibia; order Gymnophiona; family Siphonopidae; genus Microcaecilia; species Microcaecilia unicolor. Next base: position 322,492,769 of record NC_044036.1, on the reverse strand, counting down.
GGGGGGGAGGACGGGCTCAGAGGAGTGGAAGTAGGCAAAGGGAATGTGTTGCGAGTCATCGCCTATGCGGACGATATCACCGTCTGGGTGGCGGATCGCAGGGAGGGGAGGAGGCTGCAGGAGACCCTTGCAGCATACTCCCAGGCTTCGGGTCTCGGGTAAACCTGGGCAAGAGCACCAGCTTGTGGGTGGGGCCAGAGGGACGGCGGTTTAATTTAGGTGGAGGGTTCCCGGATGGGATAGAGAAAATGAGGGTTTTGGGAGTGTATTTTGGGGGAGGGGATTACGGGCGGGAAAATTGGGAACAAAGGATAGCGGAGGCGAGGGAGAAGGTGGACCGCTGGAAGGGGTGGCGGATGCCCATGGAGGACCGGGTCCGGTTGCTGAAGAGCCAGGTGGTCCCCATGTTCCTGTTCCTGAGCTACATCTGTCTCCTGCCGGAACGCTGTTTCACGGCAATTTACAGCGTGTTCTTTCAACTCTTGTGGGGGAACAGGATGAACCCAGTTCGACGTAATTTCACTTACCGGTCGCGGGAGGAAGGGGGGGTGGGAATGGTAAACCCAGTCTTGCTATTCTCCTCCCTCTTCATCCAGTTTAACCTGGGGCGGGCGGGGGGTCTGAATGCCCCAGGATGGGTACACAGTGTTGTCCAGTGGTGGGAGGGATTTTGGGGTCCTTGGTTGGGGGGAGGTAGGGTGGGACGGTTGCGGAAAGGGTTCCCGGAGGGGGTAGGCTACTATAAATCTTTGGTAAAGCTGGTTCGGCTGTGGGACATTACATGGGAGGAAGTTAGGGCAGGACAGAGGGAGATCTGGGTGGAGCGGGTTCGCTCCCAACGCTTCTCCTCTCCCCTGGCTCTTAGGGATGCTCCGGAGCCCGTGCTGAGGCAGGGCCTGCGGTTTATTTCATCCAAACGCATCCCACACAAGTACAGGGACATTGCTTGGCTGTCCCTACATGGCAGGTTGTATGTTAGGGCAAACCTTCGGTGTAGGAACCAGCAGGACCGAGACTGCCCGAGGGGGGAGTGTGCTGGCCGGCTGGAGACCATGGACCACTTCCTGAAGGAGTGTCCATTCTCCATAGCGGTTTGCCGGAGAGTGGCTGCCTTGCTGGCCATCCCCAGCTTCACGTCTTACACCTATGCGGACTGGGTGTATGGGAGGCAGGGGGAGACGGGGCGGCTAGAGCCAGGTACCGCCTTTCTAATCTCAGTTATCATCAGATACTGCCTATGGATGGCTCGCTGCGGGGTGTCCCTGGGCCAGGAGTGCAGGTCTGCTGAGCAGGTCTCCTGGGACGTTGTCCGAGCTGTCCAGGTAGTGGCCCGATGGGAACGGGTGGAGGTGGGGGTAAAGACCTTTGGGGTTTGGTGGAAGCATGTACGCTTGAAGTTGAGTTGAATGTTTGGGGGGGGGGGTTGGGGGGGACGGTTTTTTGTGTAAAATTTGCATTTTTGTATAAAAGTATAGAGGGGCTGGCTTTATAACTGCACAGTGTAATGTATTGAAATTTGATTTTCCGCTTTCATTTAATAAAGGAATTCTCCAGTCTGCCCAACAAGATAACTCATATTTGCTGCTTTTTGTGTATACCCTACTTTGATTTGTACCTGTGCTCTTCAGGGCACAGACCGTATAAGTCTGCCCAGCACTGTCCTCACCTCCCAACCACCAGCCCTGCCTCCCAACCACCGGCTCTGGCACAGACCGTACAAATCTGTCCAGCACTATCCCCACCTCCCAACCACCAGTCCCGCCTCCCGATCTTGACTAAGCTCCTGAGGATCCATTCCTTCGGCACAGGATTCCTTTATGCTTGTCCCACGCATGTTTGAATTCCGTTACCGTTTTCATTTCCACCACCTCCCGCAGGAGGGCATTCCAAGCATCCACTACTCTCTCTGTGAAAAAATACTTCCTGACATTTTTCTTGAGTCTGCCCCCCTTCAATCTCATTTCATGTCCTCTCGTTCTACCATCTTCCCACCTCCGGAAAAGGTTCGTTTGCGGATTAATACCTTTCAAATATTTGAACGTCTGTATCATATCACCCCTGTTTCTCCTTTCCTCCAGAGTATACATGTTTAGTTCAGCAAGTCTCTCCTCATACATCTTGTAACGCAAATCCCATACCATTCTCGTAGCTTTTCTTTGCACCGCTTCAATTCTTTTTACATCCTTAACAAGATATGGCCTCCAAAACTGAACACAATACTCCAGGTGGGGCCTCACCAACGACTTATACAGGGGCATCAACACCCCCTTTCTTTTGCTGGTCACACCTCTCTCTATACAGCCTAACAACCTTCTAGCTACGGCCACCGCCTTGTCACACTGTTTTGTCACCTTCAAATCCTCAGATACTATCACCCCAAGATCCCTCTCTCCGCCCGTACCTATCAGACTCTCCCCGCCTAATACATACGTCTCCCGTGGATTTCTATTCCCTAAGTGCATCACTTTGCATTTCTTCACATTGAATTTTAATTGCCAAACCTTAGACCATTCTTCTAGCTTCCTCAGATCCTTTTTCATGTTTTCCACTCCCTCCCGGGTGTCCACTCTGTTACAGATCTTAGTATCATCCGCAAATAGGCAAGCTTTACCTTCTAACCCTTCGGCAATGTCACTCACAAATATATTGAACAGAATCGGCCCCAGCACCGATCCCTGAGGCACTCCACTACTCACCTTTCCCTCCTCTGAGCGAATTCCATTCACCACCACCCTCTGGCGTCTGTCCGTCAACCAGTTCTTAATCCAGTTCATCACTTCAGGTGGTCTGCCCAACAAGATAAACTCATTTTACATGGCATGTGATTCTATAAAGTATGCCTAAATTTAGGCATACTCTATAGAATACGCCTACGTGTATTTTGTTCCGGCACCAATTTTTTAGGCTTGATGTACAGAATCTAGTCCTTTATGTCAAAAATGATATTAAGATAAGCTAACAAAAATAACAAAAGAGGAGTGGAATAAATTACAGTAATAAAGCAAAACTAAATCCAGTCTTATATACAAGGAATCCTATTAAACAGCCTTTATGCCCTCATAGATCATAGACTGCCTGGGAAGTTTTGCTTGTTGTTATTGAAAGTTTCTGTCTACTAATTGTTTTTTTATTGATGTGATTTTATGTATGTTGCTTTTGTTCACTGCACTGGAAAAGGGCAGGTTACAAATAATCTAATCAAATCAAATTTGAAGGACCTCAGAATCTAGAGCAAATGAGAGCAAAAAACTTGATCACTCAGTGCTGCAAATAAAGCTCTCATATATAATCACTGGTCCCATACTACCACAAATACTGGACTCATTTTGTATATGTATGCACATTTAGAACAGAGTGCATTTATGAACTTTTTTTGTAGCATTATGGGACCAATGAGCTTTATTGCTGTTAATTTGTTCCAGATTCTAAAGTCCTACATATATTTGGTTGTTGCATTATCTGTGGAGGCATTAAAGCAGTGTAGTAGGAGTCCTCGCATATAAGAAAGATATCAAAGCAACTGAAAAGTCGGAGGTGTGAGGAGAAGAGGAAGCATTATGGAACGTCTTGGAAAGAGGAGATGGCGTTAACATCTACATGGATGTTGTCTACAGACCTCCTTTCTAGATGGATGAACTAGACAGGAATCTGGTCATCGATATCTGAACTTTGGGAATGAGGAAGAGGTGCTGCTAGGAGATTTAAAGTTACCAGAAAGAAGTAGAGAGATCATGCATGCCTTTCAGGCAGCTCCACTCAGGCAAACGGTGATAAAAGCCATGAGAGAAGGATCAATGTTGGATCTAGTACTCACAAACGGAGACAGTACACCTAATTTTATAAAATCGGATGCCCAACTTTACACTTAGCATGTTGGGTGCCCAATTTGTAGAATAAGATCAGTTGTACACGCAACTTAGTTTAATAATTGGCTGTTAATTGGAGTTACTCCTTTCTAAAATGGTAGAACTCCTCTCACTCCAAATACAAACTTTCATCAAAATCCGAGGTGGTTTCACTGTGTATACTGTGTGACTGTTCTAATGCACTGATTCTTAGATGATATACATTCTATTTATGGGTCCCCTTTCACCCTTGTATCTACATCGGCTTCATCAGGGCGCCATTTCAGTTAGTGTAACAGCACACTGAAGAAAAGCAACAAACGGATAAGGGCGCTTACAAGAAATGTTGGAAGTACAGTCTGAACGATAAAGTTTTTCCCGATGAAGCCGATGTAGTTACAAGGGCAAAACGGGACCCGTAAATAGATTGTATATCATCTAAGAATCAGTGCATTAGAACAGTCACACAGTAATACACAGTGAAACCACCTCGGATTTTGATCAATGTTAATTGGAGTTAACCAATTATGGGCTCAGATTGGTGTTAGTTGGCTAATTGGAGTTAACAGCCAATTATTGGCTCAAATGTATGTTACTTGGCACCACTTGGCAGTTGCAACTGATCTTAGTTGCTATTCTAGAAGAAGTGCATGCAATTTCTGTCATGTACAACTTCTAGGGCAGGGGTGTCCATCCTCGGCCCTCGCCTAATTGGGTTTTCAGGATATCCACAATGAATAGGCATCAAATATCTTGCAATTAAGTAACCACTATGAACAATTCTGATCAAAAAATATACTTGTTTTTTTTTTATTATTATATGCATGTGACAATCCTTCCCATACATAAAGTTTTTACCATAAATAAAACCATATAATAAAAAACAAGTATATTTTTTGATCAGAATTGTTCATAGTGGTTACTTAATTGCAAGATATTTCATTATATAGTGGTAACCTCTAAAATTAAGAGAGCTCAGTAATAGGGCATTATACAATGAATATGCATGAGATCTATTTGAATACAATGGAGGCAAGGAATTTTGATGTTAAAGAAGAAATAAAAGCAAGAGGGCCAACTCTATTCAACATTTTCATAAGTAAGGTCACTGAAGGGAAAATACGTCTTTTGGTAGATGATGCAAAGATTTGCAACAAAGTGGACAGCTTGGAGAGAGGGAGGGAGTGGAGGATGGTTAAGAGTGGTTAGGGTGGTGGACTTTGGTCCTGGGGAACTGAGTTCGATTCCCACTTCAGGCACAGGCAGCTCCTTGTGACTCTGGGCAAGTCACTTAACCCTCCATTGCCCCATGTGAGCCGCATTGAGCCTGCCATGAGTGGGAAAGTGCAGGGTACAAATGTAACAAAAATAAAATAGATACTATTGGAGATTCTACATGGAATGTTGCTACTATTGGAGATTCTACATGGAATGTTGCTATTCCACTAGCAACATTCCATGTAGAAGGCTGCGCAGGCTTCTGTTTCTGTGAGTCTGACAGAAGCAGATGCCTGCGCAACCACATTGGTGATCTGCAAGGGCTGACTTCTACATGGAATGTTGCTAGTGGAATAGCAACAGAATCTCAAATAGTAGCAACAGTGGAGGAGTGGCCTAGTGGTTAGGGTGGTGGGCTTTGGTCCTGAGGAACTGAGTTCAATTCCCACTTCAGGCACAGGCAGTTCCTTGTGACTCTGGGCAAGTCACTTAACCCTCCATTGCCCCATGTAAGCCGCATTGAGCCTGCCATGAGTGGGAAAGTGCAGGGTACAAATGTAACAAAAATAAAATAGGTACTATTGGAGATTCTATATGGAATGTTGCTACTATTGGAGATTCTACATGGAATGTTAATGTTGCTATTCCACTAGCAACATTCCATGTAGAAGGCTGCGCAGGCTTCTGTTTCTGTGAGTCTGACGTCCTGCACATACGTGCAGGACGTCAGACTCACAGAAGCAGAAGCCTGCGCGGCCACATTGGTGATCTGCAAGGGCCGACTTCTACATGGAATGTTGCTAGTGGAATAGCAACATTCCATGTAGAATCTCAAATAGTAGCAACAGTGGAGGAGTGGCCTAGTGGTTAGGGTGGTGGACTTTGGTCCTGAGGAACTGAGTTCGATTCCCACTTCAGGCACAGGCAGCTCCTTGTGACTCTGGGCAAGTCACTTAACCCTCCATTGCCCCATGTACGCCGCATTGAGCCTGCCATGAGTGGGAAAGCGCAGGGTACAAATGTAACAAAAATAAATAAAATAAATATTCATGCACTTAATTTTCCCATTAGGAGTATGTAAGTCAAACATTTTTATTTTATTTATCATTTACAGGTGTTTTCATTTTGTTCAGGTTTTTACATTTTTTTTTTTGTTTGTTTCTGGCGCAACATTCTTTAATAGTATAGGTTTGGAACAAAAAAACAAAAACAAAATGTAGCTTTTTTTCCTGTTGTTTTGGGTAAAAAGCAACATGAAATGACACGGGAAATGTGATTTCAAATGAATATACATTCCTATTTCCCATAAGACTACAGTACAGAAGACAGGAAGAACCGCATAAATAATGCATCCTTATAAATCTTTAATCTTACTGAGCGGGATATAGGTGGTAGCTCCTGATGGAATGTGTGGAACTTGATAGACTTTTTTTGTGTGTTTGTTTTCTACAATCGCATGGTGCAGAACAAGGCATTCAAATATGGCTCTGCCATCAGTAACACAGCACAGGGGCTCTGAGCAGCATTTTTTTTAAAACTCACGCGATGGCTTTTATTTTCCAAAATCAAGAATTCTTTTTTTCCCCAATAGAAATTTTCCTGATACAGAAACCTGGCCCGTGCTCTGTATCCCCATCTGCCAGTCTCAATCAAGCCCAGATTATAAACTGCTTCAGGTTCCACCTTTCTCAAGCTCATCTTCTCTACTTTTTTTTTAAGAAAAACCTTTGTTGGAATATTAGTGCAATATACAGTATATGCAGGGGTGTGCTGGTAAATTTTTAACAGGCTCTTTCTCCGGACGTAGCCAGCTCTGCAGTTGGAAGGGCCAGGGGTGGCTGGGGGGGGGGGGAGCAACATTTGCCTCTCTCTCCGCCCTCCCTTCGTGCGGGCACGCTAGGCATACCTTTGCTGGCAGCCACCACTCCCAACGTCTTGCTCTGAGCAGCATGCTGGAACTTTTCTCACATGCTGGAGAAGTCTCAGCCTGCTGACCAGAGCTGGAAACAAGGAGCGGGGAGCAGCAGTAGTGGAACAATCTTCCTCAACCCCTACGCCAAGCCCCCTCCCTACCCATCTTCAAATCTCTGCTTAAAACTCACCTCTTCAATGCTGCTTTCGGCACCTAACCTTTCGAGAAATATAGTATGCCCTATCAGATCGACTCTACACTTGTCTTTTAGATTGTACACTTGTCTCTAGATTTACACCTGTCTTTTAGATTGTACACCTGTCTTTTAGATTGTAAGCTCTTGAGCAGGGACTGTCCTTCCATGTTAAAATTGTACAGCGCTGCGTAACCCTAGTAGCGCTTTAGAAATCTTAAGTAGTAGTAGTCTATTTACTTGGCTGGCAGGGCTCAGCATCCCCACCAGCAAAGTAGAAGATAATTCAGCAGGAGGCCCAAGCCCACATTTTGGGAGCCAGTTGTTAAAGAAGCCATGGAGGCAGTGGTGTGCTGGAGCAGGCTCTCACAGGCTCTCGAGAGCCGTTTGTTAAGTTTTTAAGAATTTTGGGAGCCGGTTCTCCATGGCTACTTTAACAAATGGATCCCAAAATGTGGGCTTGGGCCCCTCCTGAATTCTCTTTTACTTTGCTGGCGAGAGAGAGCCCCCTGTTAACAATTTACCAGCACACCCCTGCATGGAGGGCCCTACTTTAACAACCGGCTCCAAAAATTCTTAAAAACTTAACAACCGGCTCTTGCGAGCCTGTGAGAGCCTGCTCCAGCACACCACTGAGTATATGAATGGATCAGAAGGCTGCTTATCTTTCTTCTCTGCACTTTATTTATTTATCTTGCTCTATATATGTGAACACAGAAATGTTACCAAAAGCAAGCTTATAAATCAATATAGGTTAACCACGTAAAAAAAATGAAAAAACGGGGGGAAAGACCTCAGAAAGTAGTGACCACCAGCTGCAAAACTGCAATAAACCATCTGAATTTTACAGGTCACAGTTCTTCTCTGTAATCACCAGTCACAACCCCCCCCCGATCCGACCTACGTGTGTTTGTACGTCTTTTTAAATTTGTTTTGTTTTATTTTTATTTTTCTTGTTGCATTTGTGTGAAAGTAAATTGCAACAAGAAAAATAAAACAAAACAAAATAAATTTTAAAAGACTTGTACAAACACACATAGGTCGGATCGGGGGGGGGGGGGGGGGGGAGTTGTGACTGATGATTAAAGAGAAGAACTGTGACCTGTAAAATTCAGATGGTTTATTCTAGTTTTGCAGCTGGTGGTCACTACTTTCTGAGGTCTTTTCCCCCGATTTTCATTTTTTTACATGGTTAACCTATATCGATTTATAAGCTCGCTTTTGGTAACATTTTTGTGTTCACACAGATATTAAGCGAGCTTCCCCTTTGTTTTTGTTACTTAAGTCTTGCTCTATCTGGCAATTCCAGGCAGGTTACAATCATAACATACACTGAAACATTAGTCACATAAATCATACTAGACAAAATAAAAAAAACACGGAGTCCGTATAGTGCAGAAAATCTCAACAGGCTTCAATAGCTTTGGAGAAAAAGTAGGCATTCAAGTCTTTATTTATTTACATTTATATTCCATTTTATTGATCAAATGCATCGTTCAAAATGGTTTTCAAGCATATAAAACAATAATGAACCAGAATAAGAAGATAAAAGTTACAGAACAGAAAACAATTAGCCTCAATTTTCTTCAAAATAACTATAGGGTTACATTTAAACCCTGGTGTAAATCTCCACACCTAATTTAGATGCAGATCCTCTGAATTCTATAACACTCCTTGCAAATTCTATTGAACTTATCCATTGCACACACCGTTTTGATCACATCACCCCCCCTTCCTTTGTCGTGAACATTGGCTCCCTGTCTCCTCTCGTATCCATTTCAAGCTGTTGATGTTAGTTTTTAAATGCCGATCCCCCTCTGCACCGCCTACTTGAACAAGCTTCTAATCCCCCTCTCATCTTCTCCACTCTTCCTCCGATAACCTTCTCTGCGTCCCTCTCTCTCCATCCTTCAACTTTCTGTCTATCGCAACCCTGCTTTCAGTTACCTCAGCCCTAAACTCTGAAACTCTCTTCCCTCTTCCCTTATATCTCTTACTTCTCTTCAGACTTTCAAAGCCTTTCTCAAAACCTTCCTCTTTTCTGCCTCTTTTGACTCCTCTCCCACTTAGTCTTTCCATTTCCAGTCTTTTCTGCCCTCTCCCCCTCCTGTCTGTTTCCCCCTGCCGTCCTCCGCCACTAGCATTCAATTGTTTTGTTTGTAAACCGCTTACTGGCCTGTACTGGATTTATTTGGGGTATATCAAATGAAAGAAATAAATTTTAATGACACTCCCATGGCCATGACCCCTTTTCAGATCCATGCGGAAAAAGTTATGAGCACAACTTTATAGAATAGCAACTATAAAGATGCGCATATAAATTCCAATTATTGCCAATAATTGACTGTTAGCACCAAATTATCGGCACTAATTAGCTCTTTAAGCAATTAAATTGTGTGCACAATTTTGAACACTATGAGGGGCATTTTCAAACGGGGACTCCCATCTCTAAGGACGCCCATCTCTGAGGATGTCCCCGTGAAGAGGCGGGGCATCCCATATTATCAAAACAAGATAGGTGTGCATCTTTCGTTTTGATAATACGGTCGGGGACGCCCAAATCTCAACATTTAGGTCAACCTTAGAGATGGTCGACCTAAATGTTGAGATGGTCGACCTTAGAGATGGGTGACCTCAGTTTTCGCTGAAAATGGAAATTGAGGACGCCCATCTCAAAAATGACCAAATCCAAGGCATTTGGTCGTGGGAGGAGCCAGCATTCTTAGTGCACTGGTCCCCCCTCACATGCCAGGACACCAACCGGGCACCCTAGGGGCACTGCAGTGAACTTCACAAATTGCTCCCAGGTGCATAGCTCCCTTACCTTGGGTGCTGAGCCCCCCAATCCCCCCCCAAACACCATTACCCATAACTGTACAACACTACCATAGCCTTTAAAGGGTAAAGGGGGGCACCTAGATGTGGGTACAGTGGGTTTCGGGTGGGTTTTGGAGGGCCCACATTTATCACCACAAGTGTAACAGGTAGTGGGGGGATGGGCCTGGGTCCACCTGCCTGAAGTGCACTGCAGTACCCACTAAAAACTGCTCCATACTGCTCCATACTGCTGTGATGGAGCTGGGTATGACATTTAAGGCTGGCATAGAGGCTGGAAAAAATGTTTTTTTAATTTTTTGCGGGGTGGGAGGGGCTTGGTGACAACTGGGGGAGTAAGGGGAGGTGATCCCCGATTCCCTCCGGTGGTCATCTGCTCAGTTCGGTCACCTTTTCGTGGCTTGGTCGTGAAAAAAAACGGACCAAGTAAAGTCGGCCAAATGCTCATCAGGGATGCCCTTCTTTTTTCCATTATCGACTGAGGACGCCCATCTGTTAACCACGCCCCTGTCCCGCCTTCAGTACACTGCCGACCCGCCCCCATGAACTTTGGTCATCCTCGCGACCGAAAGCAGTTGAGCACGACCAAAATCGGCTTTCGATTATACCGATTTGGGCGACTCTGAGAGAAGGATGTCCATCTCCCGATTTGTGTCGGAAGGTGGGCGTCCTTCTCTTTCGATTATGCCGCTGTATACAGTGGGGGAAATAAGTATTTGATCCCTTGCTGATTTTGTAAGTTTGCCCACTGACAAAGACATGAGCAGCCCATAATTGAAGGGTAGGTTATTGGTAACAGTGAGAGATAGCACATCACAAATTAAATCCGGAAAATCACATTGTGGAAAGTATATGAATTTATTTGCATTCTGCAGAGGGAAATAAGTATTTAATCCCTCTGGCAAACAAGACCTAATACTTGGTGGCAAAACCCTTGTTGGCAAGCACAGCGGTCAGACGTCTTCTGTAGTTGATGATGAGGTTTGCACACATGTCAGGAGGAATTTTGGTCCACTCCTCTTTGCAGATCATCTCTAAATCATTAAGAGTTCTGGGCTGTCGCTTGGCAACTCGCAGCTTCAGCTCCCTCCATAAGTTTTCAATGGGATTAAGGTCTGGTGACTGGCTAGGCCACTCCATGACCCTAATGTGCTTCTTCCTGAGCCACTCCTTTGTTGCCTTGGCTGTATGTGTTGGGTCATTGTCGTGCTGGAAGACCCAGCCACGACCCATTTTTAAGGCCCTGGCGGAGGGAAGGAGGTTGTCACTCAGAATTGTACGGTACATGGCCCCATCCATTCTCCCATTGATGCGGTGAAGTAGTCCTGTGCCCTTAGCAGAGAAACACCCCCAAAACATAACATTTCCACCTCCATGCTTGACAGTGGGGACGGTGTTCTTTGGGTCATAGGCAGCATTTCTCTTCCTCCAAACACGGCGAGTTGAGTTCATGCCAAAGAGCTCAATTTTTGTCTCATCTGACCACAGCACCTTCTCCCAATCACTCTCGGCATCATCCAGGTGTTCACTGGCAAACTTCAGACGGGCCGTCACATGTGCCTTCCGGAGCAGGGGGACCTTGCGGGCACTGCAGGATTGCAATCCGTTATGTCGTAATGTGTTACCAATGGTTTTCGTGGTGACAGTGGTCCCAGCTGCCTTGAGATCATTGACAAGTTCCCCCCTTGTAGTTGTAGGCTGATTTCTAACCTTCCTCATGATCAAGGATACCCCACGAGGTGAGATTTTGCGTGGAGCCCCAGATCTTTGTCGATTGACAGTCATTTTGTACTTCTTCCATTTTCTTACTATGGCACCAACAGTTGTCTCCTTCTCGCCCAGCGTCTTACTGATGGTTTTGTAGCCCATTCCAGCCTTGTGCAGGTGTATGATCTTGTCCCTGACATCCTTAGACAGCTCCTTGCTCTTGGCCATTTTGTAGAGGTTAGAGTCTGACTGATTCACTGAGTCTGTGGACAGGTGTCTTTCATACAGGTGACCATTGCCGACAGCTGTCTGTCATGCAGGTAACGAGTTGATTTGGAGCATCTACCTGGTCTGTAGGGGCCAGATCTCTTACTGGTTGGTGGGGGATCAAATACTTATTTCCCTCTGCAGAATGCAAATAAATTCATATACTTTCCACAATGTGATTTTCCGGATTTAATTTGTGATGTGCTATCTCTCACTGTTACCAATAACCTACCCTTCAATTATGGGCTGCTCATGTCTTTGTCAGTGGGCAAACTTACAAAATCAGCAAGGGATCAAATACTTATTTCCCCCACTGTATATACAATTAGGGGGAAATTCTATACATGGTGCCTTAAAAACTGACACCCTAAAACTATGTAGTTAGCGAGATTCTATAAACTATACCTGAAGTTAGGCATACGTAATAGAATACGCTTATGTGTCGTTCTTGCGCCTAAAATTTAGGTGCACCCATTTAGGCCACCTAAAACCAGGCCTAAATACCTGCATCTAAGTTCGGCACAGATCGGGTGTATTCTATAATAGTGCACATAGGACCCTTTTACTAAGCGGCAGTAAGCCCTACGTAGGCTTACCATTCACTAAACAGAAAGTACCGCTAGGCTACCGCAGCAGCCCAGCAGTACTTCCCACCCCTAGCACACCATCATATCCAGCGCTACAAAAATAAATAGTGTGGCTGGCGGTAAACAGGCAATGCTGCACGCTGCCCGATTACTGCCAGGTTAGAGCGAGAGCCCTTACCGCCATCTCAATGGGTGGTGGTAACGGCTCCCCCCTGAAATGGCCGTGCGGCATGTGCTTTACTTGCCACACGGCCATTTCCTACAGGAAAGAGAGATTTCCCTTTTACCGGCAGTGGTAAAAGGGGGCCTCGGCGCACATGAAAAACACGCACTGATGCCAGCGTAGACCCTCCTTTTGCCGCAGCTTGGTAAAAGGGTCCCATAGTTTTTTGAAACACTCATAACCATTCCGCACCCTTGGCCATTCCCCCTGTTCGACTGTGCACATTAGAATTTACATGCACCGTGTTATGGAATACACCTAGGAAACTGTGTGTGTAAATTCTAATTAAAGCCAATTAGTGCTGCTAATTGCTTGTTAACATCCAATTACCAGCACTGATTGGCTTGTTAATGAATTAACTTATGCACGTAATTTGACCATGCAGCCAAATTAGTGCGTACAACTTAAGGCACCTTATATAAAATTTGGGGCTTAGGGAGTGGGTTTCATTGCATAAATCGGAGCTATGCTAAAATAACACGTCTTAATGGTAGCCCTTGTTGCTATTTTGTGCCTAAGCTGGTTTCCTCTTGAAAATGAAACGTTAATTTTGAACCTTTCTTGTGTCCGTCCAATTCATTTCTTCTTTCGCTCTACTTCTCCCTCTGGATGCTTCTTCTCTTTCCCCTCTCCTTGCCTCTTCTTGCTTTCTGTGTAGATTCGAACATGCCCTTTTTTTCAGTTCTTGTCTTAATTGCAGTGCAATACCGTACTTAGTATCCGTTTGTTTGCAACTGTTCGGGGATGGCTCTGATTAAAGAAGGGATTTCAAATGAGATTGTATTGCACTACATGAATAATTTATATTCAGACTAATTGCTGAGAATGCTGTCGTTTAATAGTTTTGCCCAGTGTCACATCCCTATTAATTTTCAAATGGGAAGAAATATACATAATTACTTTTTCAATGCATTTTACCAGAAGGGAGTTGAGCTAATCACTGACAGGTAACAAAGAGATTCAGTTCGGGGAGAAAGTTGGTTCCAAAAAGATCAAATACATTGCAGAATTTATATGTAATTTGTCTCACCGGTATTTCAAATTACTGAGAATGAGATCATCTTACAGTCGCCGTATTCTATGAGTGAGTTCAATGAAGCTTTAGTCTGCGTCCGTAGAAATGAATCAACTTTGATGAGTCTTTTGACAGATTGCCGAACTTTGGGCGCCATTTTTAGAATCGTGCTTAGCGCATATTTTTTTGGGTGCCTAAATTTGGGCGCCATTTACAGTGAGGAAATGTTTCTTCACTCTACGAGTAGTTAAACTCTGGGATTCGCTGCCGGAAAAGGTGGTTAAGGCGGTTAACTTAGCGGACTTCAAAAAAGTGTTGGACGGCTTCCTGGAGGAAAAAGCCATAGAATGTTATTGAATGGACGAGGGAATACAGTATTTCTAGGATGGGCGGGACAAATTGCTTGTTCTTTTGGCCGCTGTTGGTGACAGGGTGCTGGGCTCGATGGACCCTTGGTCTGTCCCAGCATGGCAATGCTTATGTACTTATGTAATTGAGTCCTTAGTTACTAATAACTGGGGTTAACAGTAAAATTAAACATCTTAATGGTAGCCCACGTTGATAACTTCCCTTCTTAGTGTACATATCCAAAGATAGGCAACTATATGCACACTTATGCAAGTTCTCACAAAGTCTTGGAAAATGTTATGGATTCTTCCAGTTGAACTTGAACTGCTAGAGAAAGCCAAAGGTCTTGGTCCTTGCTATCTTTTCTTTCTTAAGACAATAACCACCTGCAAGGATTCTGCAGCTCCACAGGTCAGTTGTCATCTCCTTTCTTGAGCAGTCTCCTTAAAACAGGCTGCTCCTCCTTGAATGAGAAGAAGAAAGTTATCTTACACAGCAAAAAGCAATTTGTCCTTGTCACAAAATGCCTAGCCACCCATCTAGGGTTACCCCACGGCCAGTTAGAGGGTCTATCCCCAGCACAGCTCAGGTCCACCTGCACCTGCTGCTTGTGCTCTATACTAGCATCCTCCTCCCACTGACTGAGTCACAACTGCCTCTGGGCAAGTCTCCTGCTCTCAAATTATCCCCAGTAGGTTGCTGGGGCCACACTCCAGTGGTCCAGCAGTTCCCAGAAATCACTCAGAGATCCAACACACAACCCACCAGAATTCTTTATCAGTCCAGACAGCAGAGTCAACAAACAAAATTGTTTATTGTCTAAAAAAATTGAACAGTGGAACAAAGTGCAATTAGCAAACAATAACAGCTAACTGAAAATGGATCAATCATAACACTAACTAAACATTTGCATACCGTTTAAACAGTAGCTGGGAAGATCAGGACATATAATTCACCAAGCCTCAGCAAAGAGATCTGTCTCTGTTTTCTTCCAGGCTGAGATTGAAGCAACAGCCAGCAACTGGTGGATAATTTCAAACTCCAGCCAATCAGAGCCCAGTTAACAAGTTTTAAAAGTATACTGCTCACAGTACTGTAGATTCACTTCTTCACTGAGTGAAACTAAAAGAGGGCATTCACTTTTCTATAACAGCTTTAACGTAAAACATGTACCACTTGCTGGCCAAACTAGAGAAATGCACATCACGGTTTAGTAAAGGCAATTTACAGGCTTAAAACACACTGGGGCCAGTGTTTTGGGCACACGCGGAAACATTTTTCAGCGCACCTGTAAAAAATGCCTTTTCACTTATTTTTGCTGAAAATGGACATGCGGCAAAATGTAAATTGCCACGCATCCATTTTGGATCTGACATCTTACCGTCAGCCATTGACCTAGCGGTAAGGTCTCACACAGTAACTAGGAAGTAATGGTCTACGCACATAAAATGCCGATTACCGCCCACATGCCAGGAAATAAAAATATTTTCCAGCATGCATAGCATATGCACATCAAAAATTACTGCAAAATTGATGTACGTGGGGCTCATATGGAGGGGCATAATCGAACGGGGATGACCATCTCTAAGGGCGTCCATCTCTAAGGACGTTCTGGCGAAGGGGTGGGGAAACCTGTATTATCGAAACAAGATGGACGTCCATTTTTCATTTCGATAATATGGTCGGAGACGCCCAAATCTCAACATTTAGGTCAACCTTAGAGATGGGCGACCTAAATATTGAGATGGTCGACCTTAGAGATGGTCGTCCCCAGTTTTCGGCCATAATGGACACCCATCTCAGAAATGACCAAATCCAAGCCATTTGGTCATGGGAGGAGCCAGTATTCATAGTGTACTGGTCCTTCTCACATGCCAGGACAACAACCGGGAAACCTAGGGGGCACTGCAGTGGACTTCACAAATTGCTCCCAGGTGCATAGCTCCCTTACCTTGGGTGCTGAGCCCCCCAACCCCCCCTAAAACCCACTACCCACAACTGTACACCACTACCATAGCCCTTAGGGATGAAGGGGGGCACCTACATGTGGGTACAGTGGGTTTCGGTTGGGGTTTGGATGGCTCACATTTTCCACCACAAGTGTAACGGGTGGGGGGGGGGGGATGGGCCTGGTCCACGTGCCTGAAGTGCACTGCACCCACTAAAAACTGCTCCAGGGACCTGCCTACTGCTGTCATGGAGCTGAGTATGACATTTGGGGCTGGCATAGAGGCTGGCAAAAATATGTTTTGGGTGGGAGGGGGTTGGTGACCACTGGGGGAGTAAGGGGAGGTCATCCCCGATTCCCATCTGGTTAGTTTGGGCACCTTTTCGTGGCTTGGTCATGAAAAAAAGGGGCCTAGTAAAGTCGACCAAATGCTTTTGAGGGACGCCCTTCTTTTTTCCATTATCAGCCAAGGATGCCCATCTCTTAACCATGCCCCTGTCCCGCCTTCGGTACACTGCTGACACGCCCCGTGAACTTTGGTCGTCCCCGCGACGGAAAGCAGTTGAGGACGCAAAAAATCGGCTTTCGATTATACTGATTTGGGCGACCTTGGGAGAAGAACGCCCATCTCCTGATTTGTGTGGGAAGATGGGCGTCCTTCCCTTTCGAAAATAAGCCTGACAGGCACTTATGCAGCTTTGGCCTCACTGTTCTGTCACAGCCCTTGTGGTGATCAAATAACTTTCACTGAATCTCAGCTTTGAAGAGAGTCTGGGGTATAAGGCTTTGTCTTATACAAATACCTCCCAGGTGCATAGCTCCCTTACCTTGGGTGCTGAGCCCCCCATATCCCCCCAAAACCCACTCCCCACAACTCTACACCACTACCATAGCCCTTATGGGTGAAGGGGAGCACCTACATGTGGGTACAGTGGGTTTGGGGGGGTTTGAAGGGCTCAACACTTACCACCACAAGTGTAACAGGTAGGGGGGGATGGGCCTGGGTCTGCCTGCCTGAAGTCCACTGGAACCAACAAAAACTGTTCCAGGGACCTGCATATTGCTGTCAGGGAGCTGGGTATGACATTTGAGGCTGGCATACAGGCTGGCAAAAAAGTTTTTTAGTTTTATTTTTTTAGTTTGGGAGGGGGTTGGTGACCACTGGGGGAGTATGGGGAGATCATCCCCCATTCCCTCCGGTGGTCATCTGATCAGTTGGGGCACCTTTTTGAGGCTTGGTCGTGAAAATAAAAGGACCAAGTAAACCCGGTGAAATACTGATTAACGCCGCTTTTGTTTTTTCCATTATGCGCTGAAGCTGGCCATCTGGTAGCCACGCCCATGCCTGCCCATGTCCCGCCTTCGCTACGCTGCCGACACGCCCCCTTGAACTTTTGCCGGCTCGGCGACAGGGAAGCGGCGATGTGTAAAAAAAGCAGCTTTCAATTATACCGATTTGGCCGCTTTTGAGAGATCGCCGGCCATCTCCCGATTTATGTCGGAAGATGGCCGGCGACCACTTTCGAAAATAAGCCCGCTAGTGATTACATCCAGAGGCGCCCGGTTCAATTCTCACTGTTGCTCCTTCTGATCTTGAGCAAAGTCACTTAACCTTTCATTGCCTCAGGTACAAACTTAGGGCATCTTTTACTAAGCGGTGCTCACGTTTTTCGCGTGCGCTAAAATTGTGAGCGTGCTAGACATTAGAGACGCCCATAGGAATACATTGCCATCTCTAACGTTAAGTGTACCCACAATTTTAGCGCGCACCAAAAACGTGAGCATGCCTTAGTAAAAGACGCCCAGAGATTGTGAGACCTCCAGGGAGAGGGGAAATACCCAGTGTACCTAAATGTAACTCACTTGAGCTACTTCTGAAAAAGGTGTGAGCAAAATCCAAAATAAATAAAACAACAGGCCAATCTATACCCAGATATTCAGCACTGGGTATAGCATTGAATATACAGCTATAAAAAGTCTGTGTGATCACTGTGGATGAAACATCAGGGGGATATTTTTCTCTTTGAAAATCATGAACTTGTGTGCTTGGAAGCATTTTTTTTCTTTTCTTTTTGTTTTTGTTTTCTACAGTCTGTTAACCTCATCTAAGTCACTAACGGGAAATCTTTACTGGGGTAGATAATATTTCAAATGATGACCAATATTTAATAGGTAAAAAAATGGTAATTGCCTTGGCTATACCATAGCTTTCTTTAATGTAATATATAAATTATCTTTACTTTATAATTACTGTTTTGTATTCTTTTATTTGAATGATTGGGTCATAAAGACTCAATTTTAAAAATGTAATTAAACCAGACCCATTATCTAGGAAAGTCTTATTACACTTTTCACAGATGGATAACTGTGCTTTTTTTTTTTAATGTTTCACTGAATTAGTCGATCACAGTTATATAAAAACCTAGTTCTTCATTCAGGCTTTTACATAGAGGGGCATAATCGAACGGGGCGCCCAAGTTTTCCCGAGGATGGCCTCGCAGGACGTCCCGGCGAAGGGGCGGGGAAACCTGTATTATCGAAGCAAGATGGGCGTCCATCTTTCATTTCGATAATACGGTCGGGGACGCCCAAATCTCAACATTTAGGTTGACCTTAGAGATGGTTATCCTTAGAGATGGTCATCCCCGGTTTTCAGCGATAATGGAAACCGAGGATGCCCATCTCAGGAACGACCAAATCCAAGCCATTTGGTCATGGGAGGAGCCAGCATTCGTAGTTCACAGGTCCCCCTCACATGCCAGGACACCAACCAGGCACCCTAGGGGGCACTGCAGTGGACTTCACAAATTGCTCCCAGGTGCATAGCTCCCTTAACCTTATGTGCTGAGCCCCCCAACCTCCACCCAAAACCCACTCCCCACAATTGTACAACACTACCATAGCCCTAAGGGGTGAAGGGGGTAACCTAGATGTGGGTACAGTGGGTTTCTGGTGGGTTTTGAAGGGCTCACGTTTACCACCACAAGTGTAACAGGTAGGGGGGGATGGGCCTGGGTCCGCATGTCTGAAGTGCACTGCACCCACTAAAACTGCTCCAGGGACCTGCATACTGTTGCAATGGACCTGAGTATGACATTTGAGGCTGGCATAGAGGCTGGAAAAAATATTTTGAAAAATATTTTTTGAGGGTGGGAGGGGGTTGGTGACCACTGGGGGAGTAAGGGGAGATCATCCCCGATTCCCTCTAGTGGTCATCTGGTCAGTTCAGCCACCTTTTCACAGCTTGGTCATAAGAAAAAAAGGACCAAGTAAAGTTGTTCAAGTGCTCATCAGGGACGCCCTTCTTTTTTCGATTATGGGTCGAGGACGCCCATGTGTTAGGCACGCCCAAGTCCCGCCTTCGCTACGCCTCTGACACGCCCACGGGAACTTTGGTCATCCCCGTGATGGAAAGCAGTTGAGGGTGCCCAAAATCGGCTTTCGATTATGCCGATTTGGGCGACCCTGGGAGAAGGACGCCCATCTCCCGATTTGTGTCGAAAGATGAGCGCCCTTCTCTTTCGAAAATAAGCCTGATAGTGTGCTAGATTGGGTGTTCTCAGGCTGGTGGCTTATGTTTCTGTCCATCTGTGTTCGTGTCTTCTGTGCCGAGCTAATGCAAGGGTGATGGACCTCTTGAACAACCTTAAGCCATACACTCCCCCCCCCCCCCCCCAATTAATTATCAGACCCTAGCATGTAGCACCCCTAGGATTTTGATTATTAAACTTACAGCCATGATCATCACTGATGCTTTCTTTGAGTTTGTGTGACTGTCAGGGCTATTGTTTTGCTTTGAGAGCAACTACTCTTTGCTGCCCCCTTGCTGCAGATTAAAGTAGGTGCTGATGGTTCTTTAAGTTTGTGTGGCTATATATGTAATGACCCTCTGCCTGGGTGCTTTCTGGGTCCAGGGTCCAAGTGGGTGGGAGCCTTCACGGAGGGCAAACTCCGTCGGACCCTTCACTCAGTCACTTACTCGGTGCATGGTGCCTCTACTTGGGCAAAGAAAGTTAGTAGATGGGGTGACCTTCTTCTCCCCCAGGAAACTCAGTCATAAGTACATAAGTATTGCCATACTGGGAAAGACCAAAGGTCCATCAAGCCCAGCATCCTGTTTCCAACAGTGGCCAATCCAGGTCGCAAATACTCGGCAAGATCCCAAAAATGTACAAAACATTTTATACTGCTTATCCCAGAAATAGTGGATTTTCCCCAAGTCCATTTAATAACAGTCTATGGGCTTTTCCTTTAGGAAGCCGTCCAAACCTTTTTAAAACTCCGCTAAGCTAACCGCCTTTACCACATTCTCTGGCAACGAGTTCCAGAATTTAATTACACGTTGAGTGAAGAAAAAGTTTCTCCGATTCATTTTAAATTTACTACATTGTAGCTTCATCGCATGCCCCCTAGTCCTAGTATTTTTGGAAAGCGTGAACAGACGCTTCACATCTACCCATTCAACTCCACTCATTATTTTATAGACCTCTCTTATATCTCCCCTCAGCCGTATTTTCTCCAAGCTGAAGAGTCCTTGCTGCTTTAGCCTTTCCTCATAGGGAAGTCGTCCCATCTCCTTTATCATTTTCGTCACCCTTCTCTGCACCTGTTCTAATTCCACTATATCTTTTTTGAGATGCGGCGACCAGTCTCAGGTTCAAACCCTCTGTGAGAGCAAAGCTGGCAATTAAACATAAGCTATCTCAAGGGCAGCCACACACAGTGTAGTCCAAAATGGCCACTCCACAGTCAGCAGCTTGCAACAAAACTGGAACTTTAACTCTGCAACCAGTAGCTTCAGTCAATTTAATAGGGAAAATACTCCAACAGCAGATAATGCATCAAATCTCTGTTTCTCTTTTCGTGTTTCCTCAAAGGGGATCCCGTCTCCTTCACTTCCAGGTATATTTACGGGGACAATCAGGGCAATTAAAAGGATGTACAGTTGTTTACAGTTCCCCTGCACAGTTTGCACTGCGTAACTTTTTGATCAATCACTGCTTCCCTTCTAATCTCAAAAAGCACTTCCTTAACAAGTTACAACTCAAACCCTCCTGGTTTGATCCTTCCCCAGCAGTGTCCACTCTTCTGGAATCACCCTGGTCACTGGGACTGGCTCTCCTTAGCCCCCAGTCCCCTGACTCCACATGCTTCTCCTTCAAGCTCTGCTGTCTTCCTTATTATCCCCAGGGCCCCCCTTCAATGGGCATACACACACCTTATTATTTCTTAACTCAACTGCCCCGGCCACTCTTCTGTGCTAGGGCACTTTTCCTCTGCATTTTGTTTCATAAACATTCTCATGGGCTGGTCTTCCTCCCACCCAGCGACCTCCCAGTCACTCCCCCTAGTGACTCTCAACCAGGTATTCTATCTCTCAGTAATCCCTATCTAATAGGGGATTGCATCTACATACAGTAACAATGCACCCTGCCTTCATGAATATGGGGGCAGAACACAGCTATTCATCGATATTCAGTGAGGGATAACCAGTCAACTCCCACTGAATATCACCAGTTAGAAGCTAGTGGATTTTTAGTGGGGGTTTGGCGGCCATCTTTGGCCATATATATAGGTGGTATATCGTTGGCCGGTTTGAAGTTAACTGGCCAGCCCTGAATATCAGCTTGGCTGGTTAAGTTCAAACTGGCCAAAAATAAAACAGATATTCAATGCCTGTCACCAGAAACGGCCCAGCATTGAATATGCAGCATTAGTGCCGACTGTGGAAGTTAGCCGGGCTAACTCCCATGGTCTGAATATCAACTCCCTAGTGTTTTGATACTCGTTGCTTTCCCCAAGAGGTTGTTGCCCTAGGTGACTGCTTAGTCTTGCCTAATGGCTGGGAAGGCCCTGCCTCTGTGAGTCACATGGAGGGGCATTTTCAAAAGGGACGTCCAAGTTTTGATTTGGACATCCTCACAAAACGTCTCGATCCAGGGGCGGGGAAACAAGATGGACGTCCATCTTTTGTTTCGATAATACGGTCTGGGATGTCCAAATCCTGAAATTTGTTCGTCCCTAGATTTGGACATCCCTAGACATGGACATTTCTGATTTTCGGCAATTTTCGAAACCAAGGACGTGCATCTCAGAAACGACCAAATGCAAGCCATTTGGTCGTGGGAGGAGTCAGCATTTGTAGTGCACTGGTTCCCCTGACATTCCAGAACACCAACCAGGCACCCTAGGAGGCGCTGCACAACACTTCATAAATTGCTCCCAGGTACATAGCTCCCTTACCTTGTGTGCTCAGCCCCCCAACACCCCCCCCCCCCAAAACCCACTACCCCCAACTGTACACCACTAAAATAGCCCTTATGGGTGAAGGGGGACACCTAGATGTGGGTACAGTGGGTTTTTGGTGGGTTTTGGAGGGCTCGCTGTTTCCTCTACAAATGTAACAGGTAGGGGGGGTATGGGCCTGGGTCTGCCTGCCTGAAGTGCACTGCACCCACTAAAACTGCTCCAGGGACCTGCATACTGCTGTCATGGACCTGAGTATGACATCTGAGGCTGTCATAGAGGCTGGCAATCAATACTGTGAAAGATATTTTTTGAGGGTGGGAGGGAGTTAGTGACCACTAGGGGAGTAAGGGGAAGTCATCCCCAATTCCCTCCGGTGGTCATCTGGTCAGTTCGGCCATCTTTTTGTGCCTTGGTCGTAAAAAAAACAGGACCAGGTAAAGTCGTTCAAGTGCTCATCAGGGACGCCCTTTTTTTTCCATTATGGGTCGAGGACGTCCATGTGTTAGGCACGCCCAAGTCCCACCTTCGCTATGCCTCCAATACACCCCCTTGAACTTTGACCATCCCTGCGACGGAAAGCAATTGGGGATGTCCAAAATTGGCTTTCGATTATACCGATTTGGACGTTTCTGTGAGGACGTCCATCTTCCGATTTGTGTCGAAAGATGGGCGTCCTTCTCTTTCGAAAATGAGCCCAATGGTATGTCCTCATGTTCTTTGTTTCTGTATAGTTTTTTTTTTTCTATCACTGCTAGATATTTTGTTATTGTTGTTACTGTTTTTTCACCATTTTGGTGTTGTCATGAAAAGTGGTTAATTGGATAATTATAAATCAGTGACATAGCTACAGGGGGCATCAGTGGCCTCTCCCCCCCCCCCCCCCCCCCCCCCCCGCAAACACACACACTTTGGGTTCAAGCCCCCTCTAAAATTATGACACTGATTTAATGGTTGGCAGGGACGCCTAAGCTCCTCCAGCGAAGAGGTCCTCGACAGCACGAAAGTTGGCAGCATACTTCAGCCACGAACACCAGCACTCCCACACGTGCTCAGTTCAGATAGGTTCCAGCATCGCCACCTTATGTTTGGATCTGGCATCTCTATAAATAGTGGCATTGGATATCTAGATTTTTTTTGTTTTACTTCCACCGCTGCCATTCAAATAAAAAAACCTGCTGATTGTGGTGGCTGAATATTAAACCCGACTATGCTTTGGAGGTTAGTTGATATCCATCCTCATGCAGCAACCTGCCATGCGGTGGAGTTGCAGAACTTGGAAATGCTTTTCCTATAACTTCTGCCTAAAATGTAAAGCATCAGCTCACTAGTGTACATTATTTCCATCCAGTCACGATGGCAGTGATAGGTAGTTGAATTGATGTTTGGTGAGAATAATAGAGGAGGATGTGGTAGAAAAATATAATTTATTATAATTACATTACATTACATCTTATATCCCGCTAACACCTTTTCAGTTCTAAGCGGTTTAAAAGCTTTTTGTAGTGATATAGAGATCAGAACATTCCTCTGCGAATTACAATGGTTGCTTTGGAGATATGCAGAATTCTAACTACAATACAAATTTTTTAAATAAGGAAGATTTTATCTTTTTTCGGAACGTGAGATAAGATTGTGTAGGGGTGTACATTCCGGCAATGTCTTTCCAGAGTCTGACAGTTTGAATGGCAAGGGATATGTTGAAGAGTGCTAGTCTCTTCTTGCCCTTCGATGAGGGGAAAGTGAAGGATTTGGTGGTTTCTTGTCTCCTAGATCTAGTTGAGGTTGCAAAGCAGAAATGAGCTAGTAGATAGCTGGGGATCAGTCCTTGCAGTGTTTTAAAGAGGATGCAGGCCAGTTTGAAAAACATTCTTGCTTCAACGGGGAGCCAGTGTAGTTTGATGTAGGAAGGGGAGACACTGTCGAATTTTGATAGCCTGAAGATTAGTCTGATTGCTGTGTTTTGAATTGTTTGGAGTCTCTTGAGTAAGGTTTTCATACAGCCTAGGTATATTAGATTGCAGTAGTCAAGAGATGATAGTACCAGCACATGTACCAATCTTTCATATTGGTTGATTTTGAAGTACTTCCAAATGGTACGGAGGTTTCTCATTAGGTACCCTGGTCCTGCATCTCGGTGAGTCCAACCTCACCCCAAGGCTGCTCGGAACTGTTTTCAGGTCTTCAGCAGCCTGGAGCTACATGTGTACTGCGACTGTCTGGGTGGCCCGACTGGCTGAGAGTCTTCCAGAATGCCGGGTACAGAAAGAGATGCCACTGCAGCACATCCAGACACCCTTGGGTCTCTTCTGGCCTCTCCATTCCTGCTCCGGTGGTGGTCCACCGCCACTCTCCCTGCCAGCAGTTTTTAAGTCGGTGCCATCTCCCCCTCTGTCACCACTGGCAGCCATTGTGCCTTCTCGCTGCCCACCTGAGCAACTCCATATGGCGCCATGGCCAGCCCCAGTACTCCCCGCCATCTGCCTAACAAGCATGCCACTCTAGCCACATGGGGAGTGAGCTCACTCCACTGGCTACTCTGGCCACAGTGATGCTTCCTCGAGGATTGCGTGGGCTATTCCACCACCGCAGCTAGTCCCAGCTCTGACTGCCCAAGCAGGATGTGCCACACTGCTCCAGCCACGTGAGGGATAAGTATGCTCCACCGACTCCGGGGCTGTCCAATGTTCATCGGAGAAAGGGATTCGTGTGGCAGAGCCTCCCAGGAGACCAGGCTAACTTATATGCCTGTTTTATTGCAGGGGGAATTCCTCGAGACAGTTGGGGCAAAACATGATTCAAGTCGGACAGTTATCGCCTACCCAACAATACTCCAAATAATTTTAAGATGAATATTGTTTAAAAATTTTGAAAGATAGTTCTTTATTGAACTTGAATTTGCTGACCCATGGTAAAAATTTGTCAGGTTTTGAAGTGAAGTTTTCCTATAACTTCAACATTTCAAAGTTTTACCTGCTTCTTTTCCCACTCTAAGTGGCTGTTTGCAGACTACACATTTGCCAGTCAGTGCAATGACAGGCGTTTCAGACAGTTCATAAGTTCCCAAGACTGAGAAAAGCTGCATAATATAAAGTGTATTCTGAACGATAGACGTTCTTTAACCCAGTAGAGAGACCAGAAAATAAGGGAGAGTCTATTACAAAGTTATCCTGACCTTCAAAGTTATCCTGACCATGAAAGCACTGTAATCTGGTTAGCTTTGTACATCTCTGCAGAACTGAGAAACAAATGAGTGGGGGGTTTTAAACTGCTTCTATATAGTATTGATATTATAAATAGAATCATTTTATGGCTCTCAGTCCAGCCCTCGGAACACACCCAAACAGTCAGGCTTTCAGCATGTCCACAATGAATATGCATGAGAAAAATTTGCATGCATGGCTTCCATTGTTTGCAAATCTCTCTCATACATATTCATTGTGGATATCCTGAAAACCTGACAGGCTGGGTGTGTCCCAAGGACTGGGTTGAGAACCTGCATTGTTCACTTAGGATTACATTGAGTCCTTTTGTTTACTAGAAAGGGTATATGCAAAACACATATAACCAGGGCATTTTTATCAATGTGTATTTCTGAAATGGCTTATCAAATGATCTCATTGAAGCAGTGGTGTAGCCACAGGTGGGCCTGGGTGGGCCAGGGCCCATCCACTTAGGGCTCAGGCCCACCCAACAGTAGTACACTTTTAGCGGTAGCTGGTGGGGATCCCAAGCTCTGCCAGCTGAAGACTTCCCCCTGATGGTAACAAAAATGCTGCTCTCCATGATACTAGTACCTGTGAATGCTCAGTTTTCAGCACATGCCTGCTGCAGATTGCCAAGGAGGAGTGAAGCGTTTGCCCACCAGCTGAGATATTTTTTGGGTGGTGGTTGGGGGGGGGGAGAACACTTGGTGCCCACCCACGTCTTGCCTAGGCCCACCCAAAATCTGCTGTCTGGCTATGCCCCTGCATTGAAGGTCATTCTTGAATAGGATGCCTAGGCAGGGACGGCACATGAACGTCAGTTCTGTAACAGTGTACCTGCTTTGCTCGAGTATTGTGTTCAATTCTGGTCGCCGCACCTCAAAAAAGACATAGTGGAATTGGAAAAGGTGCAGAGAAGAGCGACAAAGATGATACAGGGGATGGGACGGTTTCCCTATCAGGATAGGCTGAAGAGGCTGGGGCTCTTCAGCTTGGCGAAAAGGCAGCTGAGGGGAGATATGATAGAGGTCTATAAGATAATGAGTGGAATGGGTCGATGTGGAGCGTCTGTTTACGCTTTCCAAAAATACTAGGACAAGGGGGGCATGCGATGAAGCTGCAGTGTGGTAAATTTAAAACGAATCGGCGGAAATTTTTCTTCACTCAACGCTTAGTTAAACTCTGGAATTTGCTGCCGGAAAAGGTGGTTAAGGCGGTTAACTTAGCGGACTTCAAAAAAGAGTTGGACGGCTTCCTGGAGAAAAAAGCCATAGAATGTTCTTGAATGGACAAGGGAATACAGTATTTCTAGGATGGGCGGGACAAATTGCTTGTTCTTTTAGCCGCTGTCGGTGACAGGGTGCTGGACTCGA
Source organism: Microcaecilia unicolor (assembly GCF_901765095.1). Taxonomy (NCBI): domain Eukaryota; kingdom Metazoa; phylum Chordata; class Amphibia; order Gymnophiona; family Siphonopidae; genus Microcaecilia; species Microcaecilia unicolor. Next base: position 322,465,846 of record NC_044036.1, on the reverse strand, counting down.
TGGACCCTTGGTCTGTCCCAGCATGGTAATGCTTATGTACTTATGTACTTTATAGAATATTATCATTAACAGGTCAAATTTAGGTGTGAGCACCTAACCGAAGAGTTGACAGGAGTGCTCACACCTAAGTGCTGGAAATATGCACTTAACGTTTGTATTCTATAATTTACACGGATAAGTGTGATTTCCACCCACACACACCACCTATGGGTAAAATATGTGCTAGGTAAGATATGCATGTATTTAAAGAATGTGATTAGGGGAACTCTGTCACATATGTGTACACATATTATTTATTTAGATTTTGCTCACACCTTTTTCAGTAGTAGCTCAAGATGAGTTACAATCAGGTATACTGGATATTTCTCTGTCCCAGGAGGGCTCACAATCTAAGTTTGTAACTGAGGCAATGGAGGGTTAAGTGATTTCCCCAAGATCACAAGGAGCAGCAGTGGGATTTGACCTGGCCACCTCTGGATTGCAAGACCGGTGCTCCAACCACTAGGCCACTCCTCCACTCTGTTCATGTTCAAGTCACTATTCTAATCATTTACACATGTATTCAGCATGTAAAAGTTAGCATTCACTCTCTAGAATCACCACCAGGTGCATATGTTACATCTATTTTATAAAGACAACGGGGTCGATATTCAAAGCAATTTAACAGGCCAAAAACAGTTTCTAGCCAGTTAAATCGAGAGCACTTCGATCATCTCAACAGAAGTATCTCATAGTTCCCTCATTCCATCATTTGTGTCTTGATACTGTCTGCACATGTATATTTAGTGTAACAGGTCCATCATTATGGAAAGCTCTCCCTCTTCATCTTCGTCTTGAGGGTTTCTTACCTAAATCAGGTCTAAAGACCTTTCCATTCAACGATGCATTTACATAAGGCTGATTCGCATGTATAGACCCCTGCGTTGCCTCTGCATGGGAGTGCCGGTCATGGAAGCGTAGCTTCTGAATCTGATTTCGTCTTTCCTTTACACTTTAAATTTAAGAATTGTCATTTACTGCCTTTCCTATATGCTATGCCTTAAGAACTGTAATTTTCTTCTCAAATTCCTTGTACATTCTCTGTTCTATTAGATATCTAGAAACTACTCAGAATGTTTGTTAATTGGGCAGTATAATACGAATTGAATAAATCTGAAACTTGAGTAACACCATTTATGCATCTTCTTGCCACCTAAAACGAGATGCCTCTTTATTGAATGACCCCCTTATCACGTACATTATAAGAGAACTCTGTATTGCCATGGATTGTAACGTGATTACAGCGCTCTATTTAAAAGCCTCAATTTATCACTCAATCATAAGACTTGATTTCAAATTTCTATTGGATATATATATATTTTTTTTAAATAACAAGCAGATGATTTCAGGCTATTTTACATTCACTGTAGAACGCAAAGACAAATTTCTTTATTACATTTGTTGAAGGGAAGTGCCTTGAGTCAGACTTCATGACTTTATGAAAATCATTTAGCCCAGTTAACTACCGGATTCAAAATTACCCAATTTTAACACAGAGGCTTCAGTGCTGTTATCCACATTAAGTTCCCAAGCTCTGGTTCTGTTCTCTGCAAATGGCTTTTCCAGACATTGGTGCTTTCATGTATGGTAATGGATGGCATGTTTCTTCTGCATGCAAGTAGAATCTACTTACACGAGAACGTTTGCTAATTGTAAGCTACTTCAAGCAGGGACTGTCTCTTCAAGTGTACAGTGCTGCGTAGGTCTAGTAGCACTATAGAAATGTAGTAGTAGTCTTTGGGATTCCAGAATCTTGATACTCTTTGAGATTCCAGAATTTTGCTACTCTTTAGGATTCCACACAGAATCTTGCAACTCTTTGTCCTTATCCCCTATTTTTCCTGTTTGTCTGTCTTAATTAGATTGTAAGCTCTGTCGAGCAGGGACTGTCTCCTCATGTTCAAGCGTACAATGCTGCGTACATCTAGTAGCGCTATAGAAATGAAAAGTAGTAGTAGTAGTCTTCGGGATTCCGGAATCTTGTTACTCTTTGGGATTCTGCATAGAATCTTGATACACTTTGGGATTCCAGAATTTTGCTACTCTTTAGGATTCCACACAGAATCTTGCAACTCTTTGTCCTTATCCCTTATTTGTCCTGTTTGTCAGTCCTAATTAGATTGTAAGCTCTGTTGAGCAGGGACTGGTCTCTTCATTTCCAGTGTACAGTGCTGCGTACATCAAGTAGCACTATAGAAATGATAGGTATTGGTAGTAGAAGAATAAAGTCTTTTAATTCAGAAATAGGGCTGGGTGGAATGGGATAAAGCCAACTTGTGACAGCAGTGGTAAGAGTATTACCATCTGAAAGCTGTTAGGTAGTTTACGAGAAATGAGTTTGCTTATAATTTTATTTCACATGTGTTATAAACCATCCAGTCAACTGGGCATTTAGCACAAATCTGACCAGTTAGGTTTGCACTGGATATCCACTTTAATGGGAGAATTCAATATCGGTTGTTAAAAGTTAGGGACCGTAAAATTGGATGCTAAGTTAGTATTCTATAGCGACAGAGTTGCGCCAAATCTATTATAGAATACTAGCATAAGTCTGCAGTTATGCGCTAAACTTTAGTTTAACTGCTGGTGTCTAAAATCAGAAGTTGGGCCTGTAAATGCAGTTGTTCTGTAACATGCCCTTAGGAATAGTCGGAACATCCCTGAAACGCACATGCCCTTCCCATGGTTAACGTCCCCTTTGCAATTGTGTGCAAGAGAAGTTAGGCGCCCAGTTTACAGAATAGGGGCATAAGTCAGTTACAAACAACTACTAATTAGTGACAATTAATGGTACTTATTTCCAACTAAGTGCCAATTTAGCACCAATTAGCTAATTATGTTACGCTAACTGACCATAATCTATGTAACATAGAGGCATCTTTTCAAAGCACTTAGCCTTCCAAAGTTCCACAGAAACCTATGGAACTTTGGAAGGCTACGTGCTTTGAAAATGAGCCCCATAGTAACATAGTAGATGACGGCAGAAAAAGACCTGCACGGTCCATCCAGTCTGCCCAAGAAATGTGCCACTTTTTTGTGTATACCTTACCTTGATTTGTACCTGTCTTTTTCAGGGCACAGACCGTACAAGTCTGCCCAGCACTATCCCCGCCTCCCAACCACCAGCCCCGCCTCCAATCTCGGCTAAGCTCCTGAGGATCCATTTCTTCTGAACAGGATTCCTTTATGTTTATCCCACGCATGTTTGAATTCCATTAGCATGCAATTGTGCACCTAACTTTAGTCAAGAGGCAAACATTCCTGCTTAACCTGCCCAGTTATTGCAGCTTTAAAAACCTACCCTATTACTATTTGTTTCATATCACAATGGTTGTTGGATTGTGTGCATTATGTGTTCTTGTTGTAAAATAGTAAAGACATTTGAACTAAAAAATAAAAAAGCCCTACCCCATACCAAATATCAGTAGGTAAGGAGCAATAGGCTGCCCTGTATGCCTGGGTTTCCCTGCCTGCACTGTTCTAAGTAAGGATATCTCTCTACTTTCAGTAGTGCAAGCTTGGCTGCCTGCTGGGGGGTCATCCAAATCTCTTGTTATCATCTCCCCTTTAGTTTATAGTCATCAATCTATATAAATGACAAGTGACCGACTCACCCGCAAATGCACAGAAGAGTCCGAACGTTCAGACAGCAACAGTCCAGAGGTGGGGCGAGCAGGGCCGGTCTTATGGCGAGGCGACCACATATGGCCTCGCGCTCAAGGGAGCCCCGCGCGGCACGCCTGAACTCCGCCCCGACCGGCCGTCCAATTCCAGTCCCCCTCCCTCTGAATTTTAAAAGTCAGGCGGCAGCAGTGAAAAGTGTGCGAGCTGCTCGGCACTTCAGAAGCCTTCCCTTCCCTGTCTCAGCTGTGGTCCCGCCCTTGCAGAAAGAGGAAATGAGGGCGGGACCACAGCTGAGACAGAGAAAGGAAGGCTCCTGAAGCGCACAACTCACAAGCTTTTCACTGCTGCTGCCTGCCGCTGTAACCCGACGAGGTATCATGGCTTTTAAAATTCCGAGGGAGGGGGACTGGAGCTTGGAGGGAGGCCTCGGAAGGAGGGGGCCTTGGAGCTGGGAGGGATGGATGGAGGGGGGCCTTGGAGCTGGGAGGGAGGGGGGCCTTGGAGGAGGGAGGGAGGGAGGGGGGCCATGGAGCTGGGAGGGAGGGAGGGAATTAGACGTGAAAATAGAGCAGACCAATACTCGCCCATTTTAACAGGCTTAATGGCTAGTCTACTTATATTCCACCTTGGACCAAGGCAGATTACAACATAAGATGTATAATAACATTTAAACATAAAATGTTCAAAGCAAGACATAAACATAATCAAAACAATAAAAGCAAAACCAAATAAAAATGAACTATTCTCCATACCTGAGCTTACCAGTTCTAAACTAACATCCAGACCTTCAGTTACATGTATCCAACCTCAGCGTAATAGAGTAGCCTAATGGTTAGTAGAGCAGCCTGAGAACCAGGGGAACTGGGTTCAGTTCCCACTGTAGCTCTATAAGGTGAATACATTGCTAGGCGAAATATCCATGGCACACCCATGCTCCGCCCATTTGGTGTTATGCAACTAGTGTGCCAATCGTATAGAATAGCACATACACAGGTAAATGCCAATTTGAGATGTCATTCATGCATGTAAGTGCACCTTTCCTACATATTAGTGTGTGAAATTGGGGGGGGGGGGGGAATTCAGCAAAGGTCAGCCAAAATAGGCACTGAGATGATGTGCTCTTAGCACAAATTCTGTAACAGCAGTTCCACATGTAACCGTCTCTATAGAATACTAGCGTCAGTCGCATTCTCATTCCTAACTTTAGGCATGAGTATTTACGCCAACCAATGGCTGACATAATTTGGTTAGCGTAAATGCTGGCATGGAAGTTCTGGCAGTTAGGCATGGTAACGAGAGTATTCTATAACCCTGGGCCTAATTTCCAGGCATACCTCTGATCTGCCCATAGCCCTCCTATGGCCACACCCACTTTGGAGTTGAGCACAATGGAAATTAGGAGCAGGATTTATAGAATAGAGCATAAGGCATTTCCACGCGTAACTATTAATTGGCTCCAATTAATGCATGTAAGGGTCCATTAAAGTGCTAATTAAGAGCCAATTAACCTATTAAGTTACATGCAGATATGGAAAACATGCACAGAATTCCATGCCTAATATTGGGCGCTATATATAGGATCTTGGGGTTGGCACCTAAATTTAGGTGTCCTTTATTGATTTGCCCTTCACGTGCCTTTATACAGCTTCCGGAGCCACACAAGTGCTGCAAGACAGGTGCAACTATGTGCATATATTTAATGAGTACACATGCACTTTATTATTATTATTATTATTATGCTTTTCTGAAATGCAGAAATAAAACAATTTTACAGAAATCAACTAAAGAAAATACAACTTAAATCTCACCCACGTCAGGGAAAGAGTAGGACATACTAACCAAAAAAGAAAAATAATAAGGAAAACCAACAAGATAATTATCTTGAACTATAAAGGCTTCAATTAATTCCATAACCTCTAAACTTACCACCAACCTATTTCAAGAACCATCCTGCAAACATTTCTCAAGTTGCAAAGAATTGAAGAAAATATATTGCTTCCCCTGATAAGTGATCAAACACTTACAAGGGAAATGAAGAAAAAAATGTGGCCCCTTTAGCAACTACCTGGTTCTTAAGGGCCAAAAATGCTTTCCTTCGTAACTGGGTAGATCATGATACCTCTTCCCACAAAACAATGTAAATTGTTTCTTGAAATATGATCTTAAAATAACTGATTTTTCTGTTTCATTCAAAACTTTGACCAGCACTTTCTTGCATAATGTTTTAACCAGGATCTGGCTGATGCTTTTTCAGGTGGGCACATTTTTGATAGTTTCTCTGACAGTTTCACCTTATTATGAGACCAGGTGTCAGAGGTTTTGAGGGGTACATTTTTAGACCTTGATATGAGTATATTTGGGACAAGCTGTTCCTACCTAAGCTTTAAAGCAACAAAAGGCGGAGAGGAAAATCCTCACGCAAATCAAAGACAATGAAAATGAAAAAGTGAGGACAGATGTTGAGGAAATCCAAAATCTTTATTAATAATCAGATGACGACCCGACACGGCCGTGTTTTGGCATCAAAACCTGCATCAGGGGTCAAACAAATCTTTTTCGGTTGTCGTTCAATTATAGACAAATGGAAAATATGGTAATGGGACTTCCTTCAAACTCAGAAATTGAGCGATCAACTATGGAGTGCCTCAACGGCAATACACAGAAATGAACGACAACCGAAAAAGATTTGTTTGACCCTGATGCAGGCCTTGATGCCGAAACACGGCCGTGTCGGGTCATCATCTGATTATTAATAAAGTTTTTGGATTTCTTCAACATCTGTCCTCACTTTTTTGTTTTCATCACCTACCTAAGCTTTATGCATCAATATTATAACATAATGTCTGCATCAATATACTTCAATTAAAACTTATTAAGCTTCTTTTCTTTCTGAGCCAATCAATGTAACATAGCTTTCCACCTTATCCACTGTACCAAACACCTGGTAGGCATTATTAATAAGATATGAATGAATTAACTAAGCAATAACATATAACGTAAAATATCTCTGTGGCAGAACTTTATTTTTTTTGGGAGTGCATTAACTTAAGTGTGCAACTTAAACAATTCTAGCAATGTTTTAGATTTTTGTGAGTATCTGTGACTTACGTTTAAAAAGTACTAATTTTGCTTTAAAAGGTGATGACAAAGTTCTTGCATGGTTTAGATCATCCCTTACTGCTTTTGGATGCCAAGAAATGAATATTGGATTATTTGGGTTTTCTTGAATAGCAGCAGTGATAAAAGAAGATATTGGGGTACAGACTATCGGGTTTGTGTTCAGCACCGAAACTGGCATGAAATTTGGATTCAGCCATGTTTCAGTTTTGGCCGAAAATGCTAGTGCATTTTCGACTGAAACTGAAACTTCTCCTGACCAAAAGCGCCAACTAATTTATGCCCCCCCCCCAACCAACCAAAAGCGCTTCTCTCCCACCACCCACAGGTCCTCCCTTGGTCTATCTTAGAAGACCTGGCGGTCTAGTAGACTAGTTGGGGCAGGAGTGATTCCTCCACATTCAAAATGGCAGCTGCATCCTTCCACAGCAGTCCCACGAGACTGCTGTGGGAGGTCCCAGCAGCCATTTTGAGATTGGAACTAGCCTGGGCAGGAGCGACTGGAGATTTTTCCTGCCCTGATTAGGCCACTAGACTACAAGGGCTAAGATGGGCTTAGAGAGGGCTTTTGGGTGGTGAGAGGACAGTGCTTTTGGTTGAGGGGCTGGCTTTCAGTTGGGGAACAGGGAGCTGACTTTTTGTTGGGGTGGAGGGTCGGGGGGCATGCAGCCTACATTTGGTTTCAACCTTGGCTTTGATTTCATTCAAAATCATGTGGCAAATTTTGGCCGCAGATTCGGTTTCAGTTGCCCCATCTATTGTGGTGGTCTAAAGTTTTCTGGACATGCAGAAAATGGAGGCATTAGAATGTGCTTCTCTCTAACTGTGTACCCACCCTCTAATTGAATATGTTTACTCCCATCTAGGCCTAGCCACACTAGCATCACAGAACAGTAAGTGAATAGTTGAATATTGAAGAGGTCACAGTGGAAGAAGCAAGGGAGAAAGAGATGGTTGCACAACCCAAGATGGTAAACCATCAGTTAAACTATCAAAACTCCAAAGAGATGTCCAGCACTTTTTATTTTTGGGCCCCAGCACTGTGGAATTCACTACCTCAATATTTGAGACTAGGAACATCATAGTCCTCCTTTAGATCAGAATTGGAAACGTATTTATTTCACATGGCATTTGACTGCCGCCTGCTGGTGACCTTGCAATTGGAATGCATGAGCTTGGGGGCAGTGAGTAGCAGTCTAGGAATGATATTACTACTGGTTGTGTGTGTTGCTCTGTTCTATCGAATTTTGGCATTCTTTTCTAATAATATGTAGTTTTAAGTTTTATTCTCATGATTGTTTGTAAACTGCCTCGACTTGTGCTCGAAAGAGGTGGTATATCAAATTAATAAACGATAAATGATGTCTTGAAGCCCTTCCATCTGAATGATAAATTGGAGAGGTTACAGGATTGATCACTAACAAAGGGGCCCTTTTAACAATACTTAGCATGTGTTAACGGACATTAGCACACGTTAAATGCTGCGTATCCTATTTTATACCTATGGGCCACATGGCACTTAGCACATGGCACTAAGCTTTAGTACAAAGGCCTCAAAATTAATAACTGCATTGTGTGTGAAAAGGCCAGCACATTTCCACAGGTGCTCACTGCTAATAAGATGCCCCAGCAAACAGTAAACCCTTCTTCCATGAAGTCCGCCTTCACCTCACATTCCAAAAGCAATATTGTTACACTATCCTTGCTGAAACAATGGTTCCATGGTTGAGAAAGGGAGAGGGTTATCAAGTGTTACAATTGTTACAGACAAAAAAAGGATTCAAATCATACTCAATAGTGTTCCACAGGGTTGTTTTTTTTTTTTTTTTTAATCCAACAAAGACTTTTCACAATATCTACATTAAACTCAGATGCTGAATGCACACAGCTTTGTGGACAGGGAAGTGCCCTTGAGATGTGTTGACTGTAGCGTATGTTTCATAGCCATGATTCTAGCTTATTTTTCTTATTTTAAAAAAATGCTGGTGATTCAGAAAAGCAATCTCAAAAGACAGTGATTATCCAGCTCATTTTCGAAAGAGAAGGGCGCCCATCTTCCGACACAAATCGGGAGATGGGCGGCCTTCTCTCAGGGCCAGACAAATCGGCATAATTGAAAGCCGATTTTGGCCAGCCTCAACTGCTTACTAGGAACAGTAAAGCTAATTTAGACTTTCTCAGAAATAATAACCAACGTATTAGCCTAGCCAATTAGTAAAAACCACTATATTATACTATCCAATAGGTATTAACCACTGCATTATAATATGTATTATTTATTTATTTATTTATTACATTTGTATCCCGCGCTTTCCCGCTCATCGCAGGCTCAATGCGGCTTACATAGTAACAAGAGAATACAATCTGTAGTATCAGAATCAAAGGAGGTATGTGATAGGACAAATGAAAAAGGAGTAAATGGGATAAAAGAGGTATGAGAGAAAGGATAGGGATAGGTAAGGAGGTGGAGCGATAAAGGAGAAGTTGGGGAAGAGCATGGAGGGTAAGAACATTGGTAGGAGGTAACTGTTACCTGTATAAAACTGCATGTACCAGATGTTATCTGAGGAAGTCTCAGATGCCAGCATCACGGTTGTGTTGTGGCTCTGTGACACCCCCCCCCCCCCCCTTGAGAAATTAAAATTTGTAATTGTAACTTTCTCTTGGTGAGTAATAAAATCTCTAACTTCACTTTCTCATATGTGTGTCTTGTATTTTATCTCTCTAAAGCCGGGTGGTAAAAATACTAAACACCACTGGTCTTTCAACACTCCACAATACTAAGTAGTGGATATTTGGGACACTGGAGTGTAAGTGGAAAGACAGTGATAATCCTAGAGTGGTAATGGGGAGCCCATTATTAACAAAAGAAATGAAAAAGAACTACAAAATACAGTAAGAAAGAAGAGAGTCATGCAAACCAGCTGCATCCAGGTTAATTCATCACATCTCTCTATATAAAAGGCAACCCCAACGTTCTGAAGCCTCCACGGAAGTTGAGGCGCCCGAGATATCTGGTGTGCCCTGGAGTGTCTGCACCGCCCTCGCGTCAAAACGTCATGACGTCGAGAGCGGAGCTATAACACTCGGAGGGCCGAAACGCGAGGCGAACGCGAACCCCGAACAACGCAAATAGCTCGGAGGGACGAAGGGAGGGTCTGCACCGTCCTTGCGTCAAAACATCATGACATCGAGGGCGGAGCTATAACACTCGGAGGGCCAAAACGTGAGCTGAACGCCAACCCCCAACAAGGCAAGTAGCTCGGAGGGAGGGGGCCCCTTGCTAGCGCCCGTTTCATTGCGCTCAGAAACGGGCATTTTTTCCTAGTATGTTTATATTTGTTTTACCAGGAACCAATGTTATAGCATTATTTATTGTACTTTATAATCTGTTTTTGTAATTTTTAACATGTATCATTTATTTGTTTGCTATGTAAGCCACAATGAACCTGAGTCACTCTCGGGCTAATGTCGGTAAAAATGTCATAATTAAACAAATAAATCTGCACACATCCATTTACACCAACAAAAACATTGTGTAAATCCCCGCACGTAGATTTAGACACACTGGGCCATATTCTATAACTAGGCACCTAAATTTCAGAACACCAACAAAATGCCCATTTCCCCACCCATAACCATGCCCCTTTTTGCCTCCGCACGTTAGAAGTTCAACGCACATAAGTACATAAGTAATGCCACACTGGGAAAAGACCAAGGGTCCATCGAGCCCAGCATCCTGTCCACGACAGCGGCCAATCCAGGCCAAGGGCACCTGGCGAGCTTCCAAAACGTACAAACATTCTATACATGTTATTCCTTAGCGAGTTGTGCACCCAAATTGTAACCAGTGCCAATTAGTGCTCATTATTTTATTTATTTATTTATTTATTTATTATCTCATTTGTAACCCACAGTTTCCCAACAGCGTCAGGCTCAATGTGGCTTACAGCGCACCACAGAGGCAGACGCCAATGTAGTAAAAAGAAGCTAATACAGCAGAAAACCTACACAAAAAATCATGGGGAGGATGAGGAAGGGACGGGAGGAGTAGGGGAACCAGGAGAGAGGAGGGAAGGGGAATGTGTCCAAAATTGTCTCTAGATTGATGCGCATCCAACAGTGGAGACACATGCAGAGTCCTTGGGATAAGCGTTTCCAAATAGCATGGTCTTAAGTGATTTCCTGAAAGTTAGGTGGTTGTTGATGGTTTTTATGGATTTCGGCAAAGAATTCCAAAGCTGAGTGCTGATGAAGGAGAAAGATGTAGCTTACGTGGATTTGTACTTTATTCCGTTGCAGTTTGGATAATGAAGGTTTAGATATGAACGAGAGGGTATAAATGTATTCCTGGGAGGTACGATGATGAGATCAATCATGTAACCAGGAACTTCACCATATAGGATTTTGTGAACTAGGGAGCAGATAGGTTATGGTTGGGGAAAAGGGCATTTTGTTGGCATTCTGAAATTTAGGCTCCTAGTTATAGAATATGGCCCAGTGCGTCTAAATCTACGTGCTGGGATTTACGCAATGTTTTTGTTGGTGTAAATGGACGCAAGCAGATTTATTTGCTTGTTAAGTGCTGCTATCAGTGCTCATTAGCTTGTTAAACCAATTACGTTATGTGCAGTGCTACAGAATCTCGCCAATTTCAGCACCTAACTCTAAGTGCACTATATAGAACCCAGGTGCAAATGTGCAAGTATTTACTCAAATCAAAACCAGTTCAAGTAAATCTTATTTAATAAACAAATCTATGTTTGATAAATAAATCTGAGTTAAGAGTCAAACTGAGTGTAAACTGACTGTGAGTCGGAGAAAATTTATGCACTCGCAAATGCATGCACAGAATTTATCCAGTGACCTAATTTGCTATGGACACTGATTTCAATATATGTTGAGCTTTGCTTTGATTAATTCAGATGAGAATGTTCCTGCCTTAGCTAAAAGTGCACCCTGCATAATTCTTTCAGGATTTTTCTCCATATAAAAATACTATGTTCAATTATTAGTTAGATTTTACACTGTATGCATTTCCCAAGGTGTCTCTGAGTCCCGTTACTTGGCAGCGTACCATGTGAGCTGCACCACATCTACTTTTTATGCTTCAAAATAATTGGTAAGCACGGATTATGAAGTTTCTTTTCAATTCTGCTTTCCAAATTGCAATTTCATTGCATTTTTCAAATTACTTCTTCCAATAGATTGATTTTTCCCTAGATAATACTCTTAGGCTTATTAGCAACAACAAATCATGGGAAAAAAACATGAAGGCCTGAATCAAAGAGAATATTGAAATCAGCAATTATACCCATAATAAAGTGCGTGAAACTATAATGTGGTCTGGAAAGTGAGACGGTCGAGGATGATTGTCTTCCCTAATTGTCCTGTCTATCGATTTGAAGGTAGCTGATGAGGACTATTTTGGGTCAACAGGCTCTGTTGCAACTCGAGCATGCATTTCCAATGTGGTTGAATAACCCTTTGTTGTTGATACTGTTTTTTTCAGTTGTTTCTGCTGCTCCTCCTTTTTCCATTTCTCTTTGACATTGTTGAGTATTGAAGTGCTGATCTCCTTTTTAGTAGCTCTTATCTGTTTGGAGGAGGTCTGGGCAATATTCTCTCCTGGGTTGGTGCACTGTTCCTTCTAAGCTGAGCAAGAGTCCTTCACCTACAGTCCCGCCAGTGGGTGCTGCCGCTTCACTATTACATTTTCAATAGCGAGGGACCAGGACCGCCATGAAGGGAGTGGGGGTGGGGGCAAAATTCCACAGGCCTGGCCTCCGGCCCAGCGCCAGCAAGCTTCTTCTTGCCTGCCTGCTCCTGGGTCTGTCCTCTCCTGCTCCTGCATGCCTCATGAATGCATTAGCTTGATATCACATTAATGCAATCATCTGGGTCCCGACTTCCGGCATGGACAGGAGCCCAGGCCCTCCCTTGGAGGCAGACACAGAAAGGTAAGGGGCGGGGGGAGTGGTGGCGTGAGTGGGGGCAGCACACTGTGGTATGGTTCTGCCCCGAGACCGGCTGTGTCTCTCGGCAGCCCTGCAAGGGACAATCAAGCTCTGCGGGACTCTAAGGTACCTGTTGTCTCTAGAGATTGAAAACACATTATTGAAGCACCAACCCCCACTGACAGCAATGCATTTGGAGGCAGGGGCGTAACCAACCTTCTGATTTTGGGTGGACTGGGGGGGCAACACATTCTCTCCTTCCATCCCCCCCCCTCCACCACGTGTTAAATATACCTTTGCTGGTGGGGATGCTAGCCACAGAAATTCAGTATCCGAGCCACTCCCCTCCTCATTGTGCTGCTGCTTTAATGTGGAAGTCAGTGGTGTGCCTCCAGCCACCAACTCCAGGACTCGCTGAGCATGCTCACTTGTTTTGTACACACTGAGCATGCAAGAGGAGAAGTGCCAACTTCTGCATTATAGGAGCAACACAAGGAGGAGGGGAGCTACTCAGGCACTGAATTTCTTTGGCCATTTGATGAGATGCTGAAGGTTTAGAAGAGGCCTGATCCCCCCCCCCCCCCCCCCCAATGGTTATGCTACTGGTTGGAAGATTCCCCTCAGCTTAGAGGGAACAGTGATTGGTTTTAATCTTGCATTTCTTCATGTTGTCCTTGAGAATATGCTGAACGTCCTTTCTCTGCCCTGCTCTTGAGCATCCACCTTGAAAATGCTGGGATAATAAAACTTGCTTTGAGATACAGGATCCAGCTTCGTGGGTGCCAGTGTGCGTTGAGCACCCCCAATATTGAGGGGATCTTTTACAAAGGTGCGTAAGGTCCTCTACGCACACAGTGCGCATCAAATCGGCATTACCTCTGGGCTAGCGCCAAAAACTCACGGTAGAAAATAACTGTCTCTTTTCTACCGCAGGGGCATTCCCGGCGGTCATCGGCAGTTGGAGCGTGCTGAACGGTTACCACATGGGTAACGCATGAGCCCTTACCGCTAAGTCAATAGGTGGCATTAAGAGCTCAGGCTATAAATAGGCGCACGCTGGTTTCAATTTTGCCGCACGTCCATTTCCCGGCCCGAAAAATAAACCATTTTTCCCAGATGCTGTGGAGAATTGGTCCAGTGTGCGTTCAATTCACGTGTCCACACTACTACAGGCCGCTTTTGGAGCGCCTTTTTTAAAAGGGCCCCTGAATAACCTCCTTCATTGTCTCCATGGAGGGGCAATTTGTATTGTTTATGGCACCCCATTCATTTTGAAACGTTGGCGCCTATGCTTTGAGATTCATCCAGTCAATATGACCACCTACAAAATAGATGTCGGACGACTTGGAATTGGAAAAGGTGCAGCGAAGGGTGACTAAAATGATAGCCGGGATGGGACGACTTCCCTATGAAGAAAGACTAAGGAGGCTAGGGCTTTTCAGCTTGGAGAAGAGACGGCTGAGGGGAGACATGATAGAGGTATATAAAATAATGAGTGGAGTGGAACAGGTGGATGTGAAGCGTCTGTTCACGCTTTCCAAAAATACTAGGATGAAGGGGGCATGCAATGAAACTACAGTGTAGTAAATTTAAAACAAATCGGAGAAAATGTTTCTTCACCCAACGCGTAATTAAACTCTGGAATTCGTTGCCGGAGAACGTGGTGAAGGCGGTTAGCTTGGCAGAGTTTAAAAGGGGGTTAGACGGTTTCCTAAAGGACAAGTCCATAGACCGCTACTAAATGGACTTGGGAAAAATCCACAATTCCAGGAATAACATGTATAGAATGTTTGTACGTTTGGGAAGCTTGCCAGGTGCCCTTAGCCTGGATTGGCCGCTGTCGTGGACAGGATGCTGGGCTCGATGGACCCTTGGTCTTTTCCCAGTATGGCATTACTTATGTACTTATGTCCTCTACTTGGCTCACTTTTATTACATAGAGCAGTGATTTAACCTATTGTGATGTCATAGTGGCTCATTCCACCAATAAGAGCCAACCTCATTAGTGATGTCACAATGGCTTGATTGTATAGAATGTTTGTACGTTTGGGAAGCTTGTTAGGTGCCCCTGGCCTGGATTGGCCGCTGTCGTGGACAGGATGCTGGGCTCGATGGACCCTTGGTCTTTTCCCAGTGTGGCATTATTTATGTACTTATGATGGAAGCCGGATGTTACTGGCACGTGTGCAGCTGGATGTTGGCATACGAGTCATCACTGAATGATAAGAGAGATCTTGTTAATAATAATAAGTTTTATGAATCAAAACAGTGCCTATCACATACCTAGATAAGCCGGTGAATCGGTTAGTATTTTATTTGCATTATTCAAAAGTTTTGAAAAACAGTTGGTTTTGCTGCTGGAACTGATGAATGATGCATAAAAGCTCCTGAAAGTTTTAAGATGATTTGGCTTGTGAAAACCCATGTGTCTAATGGTACTTTATCATCTAATTTATTGCATGGAGTGATGAGATTATGGAAGCTGATGTACAGCTTTGGACAATTATGTTATTACCCTTTTTACAGATGTGGCATGATTGAAACCAATGAAAATATTGTTTCCCATTATGTAAACAAGAAAAAAAAATCAAAAATCTCTTCAGGATATGTGAACTCATCACAACTGCATAATTTTAGAGCCAGCCTCAAAGCAACAGCATTCTATCAGACTACTGAAAAACAAATTTTAAAAGTGGATTTTTATTGCAAACATACAGCGACTGTGAAACATTAGGAAAGTAAGACCTCATAAGTTTCTCTCTTTTTTTTTTAAACTGGAATCACTTTATAGTTACTATTCAGTGAAAAATTGGAATGTAAAACTCAGTTTTCTTTTTTGCATGTCATCATTTGGCAATGAACTGGCGATTGTTTTATGATATCATATGCAAATGCCAGAGCTGAAAAAAGCCACATTTATTTTTGTTACATTTGTAACCTGCGCTTTCCCACTCATGGCAGGCTCAATGCGGCTTACATGGGGCAATGGAGGGTTAAGTGACTTGCCCAGAGTCACAAGGAGCTGCCTGTACCTGAAGTGGGAATCGAACTCAGTTCCTCAGGACCAAAGTCCACCACCCTAACCACTAGGCCACTCCTCCTACTATTTGAGATTCTACATGGAATGTTGCTATTCCACTAGCAACATTCCATGTAGAAGTCAGCCCTTGCAGATCACCAATGTGGCCGCGCAGGCTTCTGCTTCTGTGAGTCTGACGTCCTGCACGTATGTGCAGGACGTCAGACTCACAGAAGCAGAACCCTGCGCAGCCTTCTACATGGAATGTTGCTAGTAGAATAGCAACATTCCATGTAGAATCTCCAATAGTAGCAACATTCCATGTAGAATCTCCAATAGTATCTATTTTATTTTTGTTACATTTGTACCCTGCGCTTTCCCACTCATGGCAGGCTCAATGCGGCTTACATGGGGCAATGGAGGGTTAAGTGACTTGCCCAGAGTCACAAGGAGCTGCCTGTGCCTGAAGTGGGAATCGAACTCAGTTCCTCAGTTTCCCAGGACCAAAGTCCACCACCCTAACCATTAAGCAGTAACTGAGATGGGGAGAAAAGCAATTCCTACTGCAAAGTGGAGCAGAGCTAGTTCAGAAAACATGGAACCTGGGCAAAGACAACCAGACCTGTGCTCTGTGCCAGAATACAATTGTCTGCCACCTTTTTACATTATAGGCTGATTGAATAACAAACTTCACCCTACCCAGCTTTTTGAATTGCCAAGAAACCTCATGTGATCATTGGGCTCATTTTCGAAAGAGAAGGATGCCCATCTTCTGACATAAATCGGAAGATGGCCGTCCTTCTCCCAGGGACGTCCAAATCGGTATAATCGAAAACCAGTTTAGGACATCTCCAATTGCACTCCGTCGCAAGGACGGCCAAAGTTCAAGGAAGCGTCAAAGGCATAGTGAATGCGGGACTTGGGCGTGCCTAACACTTGGACGTCTTTGACCCATAATTGAAAAAAACAAGGACGTCCCTGACAAACACTTTGACATTTTCACCCGGACCTGTTTTTCTTACAGCTAAGGCACAAAAAGGTGCCCGAAATGACCAGATGTCCACCGGAGAGAATCGGGGATGACCTCCGTTACTCCCTCAGTGGTCACTAACCCCCTCCCACCCTCAAAAAACATCTTTCAAAATATGTTGTGCCAGCCTCAGATGTTATACTCAGGTCCAAGACAGCGCATGCAGGTCCCTGGAGCAGTTTTAGTGGGTACTGCAGTGCACTTCAGACAGGTGGACCCATGCCCATACCCCCCCTACCTGTTACATTTGTGGAGGGAACAGTGAGAGCTCCAAAACCCACCACAAACCCACTGTACCCATATATAGGTGCCCCCCTTCACCAGTAAGGCTATGGTAGTGGTGTACAGTTGTGGGTTTGGGGGGGGGGGTTGGGGGGCTCAGCACAGAAGGTAAGGGAGCTATGTTCCTGGGAGCAATTTATGAAGTCCACTGCAGTGCCCCCTAGGGTGCCCAGTTGGTGTCCTGGCATGTCAGGGCAAACAGTGCACTACAAATGCTGGCTCCTCCCATGACCAAATTGCTTGCATTTGGCCGTTTTTGACATGGACGTCTTTGGTTTCAAAAATCGCCGAAAGTCAGAAACGTCCATGTCTAGGGACAACCAAATCTACCTGCCTAAATTTAAGGATTTGGACGTCTCTGGACATCCATCTTGTTTCGAAAATACAGGTTCCCCACCCCTGGATTTTGCTGTTTTGCAAGGACGTCCAAATTGCAACTTGGACGTCCCTTTCGAAAATGCCCCTCCATGTGTCCAAAACATAATTCTCCATTAAAACTCCATTAGGCATAGACAAATTGGAAGGCAAAGCTTTTGGAGGGTCGGAGAGGCCCTACACAAAAGACTAACTTGCCATTGTCCACCTCAGTTCATTGAGTGGTCCATCATGGATAAAAAAGCTGTGATCTCTACCCCAGCACTTGAGCGTGTCCTTCTCTTGTCTGACCGCTAGTTTCCAATTGTGTTTTGGAGTTCCTTTTTTTACTTTTTGTTTTGCTTTTGTTAGAATGTATACTATTCTGAGTTGAATGTCAAAACTGAAATAAACAATAAACATTAAGGGTCTGATTCTATATATGGTGCCAAAATTAACGCGCATTAGGCAATCACGCCTAAGTATATTCTAAATACCGCATGTAAATCTGCATGCAGTATTTAGAATACACTTAGGCGTTGTTCATGCGACTAAATCTATGCATGTCCATTTTCGAAAATGAAAAGCTGGTGTAAATCCCTGCGCGGGTGCTGGGAACTGATGGCTTACCGTTTCCCATGTTCCAGAAGATATGCTGGTCCGGTCCGGATCTTCCAGCCTTCCAGAGTGTTTTGGGAGCTTTTTGGAACCAAGCAGTACCTGTACTTAATGAACTCCCTTGTAGGTTGCCTTTATTAACCACCTGGATAGGTCTCTAGTTTGCCTTGAAACAGAGGTCCTCAGAGGTGTTTCCTTTGGTGAGAGTTGTTGCAGTGCGTCTGTGCTATTTTTCCCCTTTTGTGTCTTTGACCCTGCTTGTCTCCTGGATTATTCTCCTGCCTGCTGCCTGCCCAGACCCGGCTTGTTGTTGGATTATTCATCTGCCTGCTGCCTACTTGGGACCCCAGCGTATTTCTAGTGTGACCTGCTGTTTGTCAGCTGGCTGCTGTGTCCTGCAGTTCCGCCTTCCTGTCCTGTCTGGCAGTGGCGTTCCTAGGGGGGCTGACACCCGGGGCGGATCGCAGATGCACCCCGCCCCCCAGGTGCAGCGCCCCCCCCCCCCGGAACAGCGCGACGCCCCCCCCCTGGCGAAAGAACCCCCCCCGGGTGCACGCCGCTGGGGGGGGGGCGCGCGCCTGTCGGCTCTTTGTTTTCATGCTCCCTCTGCCCCGGAACAGGAAGTAACCTGTTCCAGGGCAGAGGGAGCATGAAAACGAAGAGCCGACAGGCGCGCGGCACCCCCCCAGCGGCGTGCACCCGGGGCGGACCGCCCCCACTGCCCCCCTTGGTACGCCACTGCTGTCCAGTAAGTCCCGCCAGCCGCTTGCAGCCAGGAGCTCAACTCCTGGTGAAGAGCGGCTAAGTGCAGGTGAAGTCTTGCTTAAGTCCACTGCGTTCCAGTTCCGTTTGCCTTGTCTTGTGGTTGGGTGATTCTCCTGCCGTTGCCGCCTCTCGGCAGTGGTCCAAGGGCTCACTATCCAGAGGTTAGCCGGGAAACCTGACATCTGTCTCGGTGAAACAGCCACAGAGACAGAGTTTTTCCGTGGAGACAGCTTTATTTAGCACCTCTACTTTCCGACTGAGTTGTGCTGAAGTTTCATATTACCCGACCCCTGAAGAAGGTATTTTTGCCAAAACACAGACTGTGCCGGATCCTAATAAACCTTATTTTGAAGCTCCTGCTCAGCTGTTGGGTTGGTCATTTGGATTTTGTCTTCTTCCACCGGACTTCCACAAGAGCACAGTGGTAGTCGTCAGCGTGTGCTACACGTCATGTCCGGCACTCAAAAATTAATTTCTTTTTTTTTTAATGCCAGGGGCTTACCCAGCGGTAAGGGTTCCCCCAGGAAATGGCCATGCAGCAAGTGCTTAACTTACATGCCCATTTCCATTTTGAAAAAAAAAAGCTCTTTACCTGCTGCAGTAGGGCTACCATAGCAATGGTGTGCAGCAAATCAGCCCTACGTTCAGCCTAGCCCAGGAACCCGGCAGTAGCACCAGTGTGTGCTGTGCACCATTTCTTACGTTCAAAAAATAATTTTATTTTTTTAGCGCCAGGGCTTTCCGGCAGTAATCGGACAATGCTGTGCACTGCCCAAATTTACACCAGATTACTGCAGGAACCATAACCATCTCCTAAATAGGAGGTAGTAAGGATTCCCCCAGGGAATAGCCGCATGGCAAGTGCTTGACTTACCGCATGAAAATAACTCAGGCGGATGTGAAATCGATCAAATGAAAATTCTTGAACACAAAAAAACAAACTTGACCCATTAAATTGGCAAAAAATATCTGAAAATAAAGCATGTAATGTTGAAGGGAAGGAAAATTCCTCAAAGACCTCCAGACCAACTTTTTTTTTTGGTCTATAGAACTAAAGGCGATCAATATGACCTTTTCCTCATCACTGGCTGAAAAAACCTTTCCTCATGTTCAAGAAT
Organism: Microcaecilia unicolor; assembly: GCF_901765095.1. Classification (NCBI taxonomy): domain Eukaryota; kingdom Metazoa; phylum Chordata; class Amphibia; order Gymnophiona; family Siphonopidae; genus Microcaecilia; species Microcaecilia unicolor. The sequence goes on along the minus strand of NC_044036.1, from coordinate 322,445,923 downwards.
CATTGCAAAACAAAATCTTCAATAATAATAATAATTCAATTTCAGAACATGCAAAATGTCGGACAGTGTTGTTTAACTGAGACGCTGTCAATTTTCCTCAACCATGTGGACCATGAAGCAGCATTGCTCATTTGAGCTGCGGCGAAACGCTGGCCAACGTCGGTCTGGGGACTGTTTAGAGTTGAAAATATGACTTCAGGACAGACGATTGTATTCAAGCGAAGTACTTAATCTTGGAGTGTTTGAGCCAAGCACTTCTTTGAGGTGATACCCTAAGTTAGAGTGTTTTGGGTTTTGCACATTTTGCATGGTCTGAAATTGAATTATTATTATTATTGACGATTTTGTTTTGCAATGATTCTTGTAGATAGCCAAGTCATGAATATGGAGCTTTACAACAAAATGCCATTAGTCTCAGCCAGGTATTATGAATTATGGTATTGGCACAATAGGAATGAATGATTGCAGGTAGGCCAGGTCGAGGTCTGGGAGGACCTGTAGGGGTGGAAAATGTAGAAAAGACCAGGAGGGGACTTTTTAAAAAATTTCAGGATGGCAGGGGGCGGGGATTTTTAAAAGTAGCACACACAAACATGAAACAAAAGAAAATATAAAACAATCTCCCTCAACAAATAATATGAAATTTAAAAGAAGTGAAAATTCCCCATTCTGCACAATCCTAAGCGTCATCCCCTGTAACAAAGATGTGCAACACGAGTTTTCCTCAGAAATATTTCCTCAAATTATTACTTTAAAAGGAGTGAAGCCTGTGAAAACTGGGATTACTTTAATCAGTGGGATTTGAATTAGAGACTTAAGTATATGTATTGTTAAATAACTACTACTACTACTACTACTTAACATTTCTAGAGCGCTACTAGGGTTACGCAGCGCTGTACAATTTAACAAAGAGAGACAGTCCCTGCTCAAAGAGCTTACAATCTAATAGACAAGTGAACGGTCGGTCCGATAGGGGCAGTCAAATTGGGGTAGTCTGGATTCACTGAACGGTAAGGGTTAGGTGCCGAAAAATGTCTCAAGAAAAATGACTCAAGAAAAATGTCAGGAAGTATTTCTTCACGGAGAGAGTGGTGGATGCTTGGAATGCCCTCCCGCGGGAGGTGGTGCAGATGGTAACGGAATTCAAACATGCCTGGGATAAACATAAAGGAATCCTGTTCAGAAGGAATGGATCCTCAGGAGCTTAACCGAGATTGGATAGCAGAGCCGGTAGTGGGAGGCGGGGCTGGAGGTTGGGAGGCGGGGATAGTGCGGGGCAGACTTATACGGTCTGTGCCAGAGCCGCTGGTGGGAGGCTGGACTGGAGGTTGGGAGGCAGGGATAGTGCTGGGCAGACTTATACGGTCTGTGCCAGAGCCGCTGGTGGGAGGCGGGGATAGTGCTGGGCAGACTTATATGGTCTGTGCCAGAGCCAGTGGTGGGAGACAGGGATAGTGCTGGGCAGACTTATATGGTCAGTGCCAGAGCCGGTGGTGGGAGGCGGGGATAGTGCTGGGCAGACTTATACTGTCTGTGCCAGAGCCGGTGGTTGGGAGGCGGGGCTGGTGGTTGGGAGGCGGGGATAGTGCTGAGCTGACTTATACGGTCTGTGCCCAACCCTTGGGCATTTGCAAAGCATTGTGGTATCTTGGTCTCATGTCTTATGACATCACAAGACTTGCTGTCTGGATTTTACTGACAAATGGTTTATTGTAGTGCAGGGTTTCCCCCTGCTTGAATCTCTGTGATAGATATTCTGATAAGATTTGTCTGGGGCAGCCAGCAGGTGTCCTTTATTTTTAGTAGCTGTATTTCATACCTTTCCCACCTGCTTGTCTCCTTGCCTCTACTGGATACCTTTTATATTTGTTGTGTTGATCAGCCAGACTTTTTTGATCAGAGGAAGAGAGTCAATTTAGCCTTGAGGCAGTCTCTTACTTGAGGAGTCTTTTGTTAAAGGGGGAGGTGAGGTCAGTACCTTTGTCTTTTAAATGTCTTTTAAATATTCCCCAAAGGGAGAGGGAAGAGGGCTTTTGGAATGAAAGCCAGTTCTCCTGCAGTGTCAAATATATATTTTTAAAAGCTGCACAACTATATTGGTGTATATATATGTATCTGATCCAACACAACATCATGCTACACATTTAATTCTGATGATTGGCTTATACCATAACACACCGTATTGGCCTTGAAGAAGCCAACCAGATGATCAATGTGGAATACTGAATTAGACGAGTAATATCTGGGGATAATCAGGTTAATACCACGGGGTTTTTTTCTGTTTACTGTTTAATTGATCTCCTTATCTTGTTTCACTCTCCCTATTTAGTGGTCTAAGGAAGAGAATAGAATTACCGGACTGAAATAATTCCTACATATTACTTTCTTTGTATTTCCAGCAAGTTGTTTTATCGCTTGTAAAAATTTAAATGGTTATAAATAAAAAAAATTAAGATGTTCAACATGAACATTTTGTTTAATATTTTCTCTATTCTAAGCTTAAAGTGCATTTTGCATTACCGTAGGGATTTGTTAAAATTCTTATCAACATTTGTTACTGTAAAACATTAACAGTCTAAGGCACAGTATTTCATATCTTCATGAAAAATGGCATGGTTTGAACTTACCTTCAATATGAGGTCCTTTTTCTAAGGTGCACTGAAAAATGCCCTGCGCTAGTGTAGGCGCGTGTTTTGGGCGTGCACAGATCCATTTTTCAGCGAACCAGTAAAAAAGGCCTTTTTAAAAGTTTTGCTGAAAATGGACGTACAACAAAATAAAAATTGGCATGAGTCCATTTTGGGTCTGAGACCTTAGCGCCACCCATTGACTTAGCAGTAAGGTCTCACCGTGCGGTAATCGTCTACGCGCATAGAATGACGATTACTGCCTGGTTTCCACCATGCGCAGGAAAACAAAAATTATTTTCCAGCGCACGTAGTGGACACACATAAAAAACAAAATTATCGCCCAGGCCACAAGGTAGCTGGGCAATAACTCCAAATTGAGGCTCGTAGGACACGCGTACACGCCTACGCGGCTTAGTAAAAGGGCCCCTATGTGAGGTAAGACCCTCGATACTACACAACACAAAAAAAAGTCAATTTTATTTAGCATAAACTGGATATTTAATAGAAATAAAAGGAGCTCAATATGTCTGCAGAATATTTGTGTATGGATGTAGGCATGAATGTATTTGACTAAAGCTCTTTTCAGTTGTAGCTTAAGGGGAGTTACATTCAGGTACAGTATAGACTACAGGAATACACTGTAGACATATTTCAGAGGTTATATGAAAGCTCTTCCATGGTTTGAGGGAAAACACCATTTCACCAAAGTACAGGGCCGCCGAGAGCCGGGGCCGGGCCCAGGACAAGACCGCCCCCGGGCCCCCCCCCCCCCCCACCCGAGGTTGCGTCACGCCCTGCCCCCCCACCTGAAGTCGCCGGGCCCCCCCTCCACCCGCTGCCGGGCCCTCCGAACTAACCTGAAGCGCCTTCACGTTCGCATCACAGCAAGCAGCATCAGCAGGGCAGACCTCTCCTTCCTTCCTTCCGTGCCCCGCCCTCGCGGACGTTACATCAGGCGAGGGCGGGATACGGAAGGAAGGAGTGGCCTGCCCTGCTGCTGTTGCTTGCTGCGATGCGAACATGAAGGCGTTTCAGGTTAGTTCCGGGAGCTACGGAGGGCGGGCCGGACTGCAGCAGCGCCGGCCCCCCCCCCCCCCGGAGGCCCGGGCCTGGGGACTTTTGTCCCCCCTGTCCCCCCCTCTCGGCGGCCCTGCCAAAGTACAGCAGTTCATTTTAGGGAAAGGGAAATGGGACTTGATATACTGCCTTTCTGAGGTTTTTGCACTACATTCAAAGCGGTTTATATATATTCAGGTACTTATTTTGTACCAGGGGCAATGGAGGGTTAAGTGACTTGCCCAGAGTCACAAGGAGCTGCAGTGGGAAATGAACCCAGTTCCCCAGGATCAGAGTCCGCTGCATTAACCACTAGGCTACTCCTCCACTCATTTTAAGCAAAACTCATAAGAAACTGAGAAAATGTCTAGTACCACCTCTAGGCCATAAATGACAGTTGTTTGCTCTACAGAGACTCTACATAAAAAAATAAGAAAAGCACTTCTATCTACTTTATCGGGCAGGGAGAAGCAACAGACGCTATGAAGTGGCCCAGATAGGCTTATGACCTACTGATCAACCTATCAACCTGAAGATTAATGGTTTAAGCCTCTTATCCTGAAGGAATGGCAGCATCCTTCCACAGAGCTCTTGATATAATGGCACATCGTTCAGTTTTGGCTTCTTTGGGGCCGTTTTACTGAAGTGTGCTGAAATCTGGGCTTCTCGCATTCTAACATGGGACTATCCCATGCACTAAGACCAGATTTAGGGGTGAATTCTACATATGGTAGCAAAAAAAAGCATTATTCTATAAACCACGATTAAAGTTAGGCGCGGTTTAAAGAATAGTGCTTACGCCCGAGAATTGCATCTATCTTTTGGCATGGCAATTTGCACTCACTGAAATGTGGTACAAATCTTCATGTCGAAATTATGCATTTATTTACTTACGACAAGTTCAATGTGGCTCACAATATAACAAAAGTAGAACTGACAAGGCGTTCTGATCACATAGAACAAAGTAGATAGATAGATAGATAGATAGATAGATAGATAGATAGATAGATAGATAGATAGATAGATAGATAGATAGATAGATAGATAGATAGATAGATACAAAATTACTAACAGCATAACATGAAATCCTGATCCTATAACATGTTTGTAATACATAGGATAGAATGTGAATATGGACAGAGTTGTTGTTATTGCAAGTTTAGTTAGAGGGTTAGTTATTTCTATTGTTAGAGGTCGATCTTATCAAGTGAGCTTTCAATAGTTTACGAAATAAAAGGATAGTCTTGAGTTTGATGGAGTTGTTTGGGTAAAGAGTTCCATCTGGTTGTACTTTGGTATGAAAATCCAGCATTGTGGATGGCTTTATATTTGATTTTATTACATTGAGGGAAATGTAATACAAGAAAGTCTCTGGATGATTTTTTAGCATTATAAGATTCTAGACTGCATGTAAGATGGGGATGAACCACAAATTATCTGGTGGGTGAATGCACATAGGAGTCCTTTTACAAAGGCGCACTGAAAAATAGCTTGCGGTAGTGCAGGCACGGGTTTTGGGCGCGCGCCAATCCATTTTTTAGCACGCCTGTAAAAAAGGCCTTTTTTACATTTCTGCCGAAAATGGACGTGCGTCCATTTTGGATCTGAGACCTTACCGCCAACCATTGACCTAGTGGTAAAGACTCATGCGGTAACCGGGCGGTAATGACCTATATGCACCAAATGCCACTTGGTGCACATCCATTACGCGCGCTGGAAAATAAAAAATGACGCGCGTATTGGACTCCTACCAAATATGAAATCACCATAAGAGCCACACGGTAGTCGGGCGGTAACTCCATTTTGACGCACGTTGGGCACGTGTAGATGCTTACGCGGCTTAGTAAAAGGACCCCATAATTTGAAAGTAATGCGTGAACTTATAGGTAGCCAGTGTAGTTTGAGCAGAAGCAGGGTCACTTTGCAGTATAAGGTAGCTCTAAGTACAAGATAAACTGCTGCGTTTTGAGTAGTTTGTCATTTTAAATTAGGCGTGTTTTCCCCTTATTCTTTAACTATGTGCATTAATTGTGGTAATGCCCCTGTTCTGCCCAGGACCCTCCCATTTCCGCACCCCCTTTTTGAACTCGGGTGTAAAAGTTAGACGCAGATCCCACATTTAAATTTACACATGTATATTCCAATTTAATGTAATTAATTTAAACATTCCCCCCCCCCCCCCGTCTGCAAAGCGCACGGCATTGCCGACACAGCCCATTCAAAGTGAATGGACTGTGTCGGCAGTACCGCACCGCCAGCCGTTAGCACAGCTTTATAACTAGGCACCTATGATTGCCTGCCTAGGTTAGATTCTGTTTGTTTGTTTTTTAAAAAATGTTTTGTTTTGTTTTTGTTTTGTACCTCGCCCTGGATAAGGGCGGGTTATAAATAATAAATCTAAATCTATAATCTAAGTCTAATGCCAATAATTTCTTGTTAACAAGCCAATTATCATTGCTAATTAGCTAATTATTCAATTAAAATGCACATGCAAATTGGGCATGCGCCCAAATTTGCGTGCACAACTTTTATAGAATTAGGCCATTAATGCAGGACATTTTGGGGATTTTTTATTTTTTTTGGCAGGTCATGCATTAGCACATGAAACCTGCAAAAAGTAATGCGGAGCACTGGAGGTGCTAAGTGTTCTACATTAAGTCTGCATTATCTGGTTAGTGCAAGCTAATCATAAGTACATAAGTATTGCCATACTGGGACAGACCGAAGATCCATCAAGCCCAGCATCCTGTTTCCACAGTGGCCAATCCAGGTTACAAGTACCTGGCAAGATCCAAAAAAAAGTACAATACATTTTATGCTGCTTATCCTAGAAATAAGCCGTGGATTTCCCCCAAGTCCATTTTAATAATGGCTTGCAGACTTTTAGGAAGCTAGCCAAACCTTTTTTTTTAAACCCCGCTAAGCTAACTGCTTTTACCACATTCTCTGGCGAAGAATTCCAGAGTTTAATTACACGTTGAGTGAAGAAATATTTTCTCCGATTCATTTTCAATTTACTACTTTTTAGTAAACACTAGCCAGATAGCACAGGAAGGCCCACTCTCTGTCTATGATATATCCCCTCTAGAAAAATATTTTATAAAAATATTTAAGGTGCACTTCATACGCAAAAGCAGGCTGTGATAAGGGTTTAACGCCCTTTAGTAAAAGGGTCCCAACCCTGTGGAGCTTTTGGTCTTCACAGTCATCAAGATACGAAGAGCTTCTAAAGAGGCCAACTAACCATTAGCAATTAGGTTTGCTGGCACCATTGTGAAAGAGCCTTCTTATACATCAAGATTAGCCTTGTACACATATAAGTCCTTCATAACATGTGCCGCATTGGGAACATTTTTGGAATTGTATAGGGACCTTGCAGGCAAGCCTCATTAATTTAGTTAGATTTCTTTGGAAACTTTCCTCAATAAAATGATATAATACAAATCTTTATCAGATGAATGTAACAGGTCAGCTATGTATGAAGGCTAGATGGTCATCTGTTTTTAGCCTATTTTATAAAGACACATGGAGGGGCATAATTGAACGGGGCGCCCAAGTTTTCCTGAGGACGTCCTCGCAGGACGTCCTGGCGAAGGGGCGGGGAAACTCGTATTATCGAAACAAGATGGGTGGCCATCTTTCGTTTCAATAATACGGTCGGGGACGCCCAAATCTCAACATTTAGGTCGACCTTAGAGATGGTCATCCCTAGAGATGGTCGTGCCCGATTTTCGGCGATAATGGAAACCGAGGATGCCCATCTCTCAAATGACTAAATCCAAGCCATTTGGTCATGGGAGGAGCCAGCATTCGTAGTGCACTGGTCCCCCTCACATGCCAGGACACCAACCGGGCACCCTAGGGGGCATTGCAGTGGACTTCAGAAAAAGCTCCCAGGTGCATAGCTCCCTTACCTTGTGTGCTGAGCCCCCCAACCCCCCCCCCCAAACCCACTCCCCACAACTGTACACCACTACCATAGCCCTTAGGGATGAAGGGGAGCACCTAGATGTGGGTACAGTGGGTTTGTGGTGAGTTTTGGAGGGTTCACATTTACCACCACAAGTATAACCGGTAGGGGGGTGGGCCTGGGTCTGCCTGCCTGAAGTGCACTGCAGTACCCACTAAAACTGCTCCAGGGACCTGCATACTGCTGTCATGGAGCTGGGTATAATATTTGAGGCTGGCATAGAGGCTGGAAAAAATATTTAAAACATTTTTCAGGGTGGGAGGGTGATTAGTGACCACTGGGGGAGTAAGGGGAGGTGATCCCCGATTTCCTCCGGTGGTCATCTGGTCATTTAGAGCACATTTTTGTGGTTTGGTCGTAACAAAAAAAGGACCAAGTAAAGTCGGCCAAGTGTTTGTCAGGGACACCCTTCTTTTTTCCATTATCGCCCGAGGATGCCCATGTGTTAAGCATGCCCCAGTCCCGCCTTCGCTATTCTTCCGACACGCACCCGTGAACTTTGGTCATCCCCGCAACGGAAAGCAGTTGAGGATGCCCAAAATCGGCTTTCAATTATGCCGGGCGACCCTGGGAGAAGGACAAACATCTCCCGATTTGTGTCAAAAGATGGGCGCCCTTCTCTTTCGAAAATAAGCCTGATATGTGCCTAAGTGTCTTTTTAAAATACTAAGGGCAAGGTGGCAAAAATCATGCCTAGATTGAAGCTACAGACACTTAATATTCCAATTTAATCTACCTTCCAATTTTGGCAAGTTACTGTCTGCAGATGCAGACACCTCTCCACTTTCTTTCTTGGCCCCCAAAAAAGATAAAACCCATGTGCTCACATTCTCCTTTACCCCGAGCACTTTCTGGTATTTAAAGAGTCACTCTTAAGATAACCCAAGGCTTCTCTTGAGCTCCCAACCTGATTCTAGGAGGCAGAAAAGAGCAGAAGACCCCTTCCCTCCAAGAATACCACAATTTGTAGACTTATTGACCTCATCACTCCCCCATTGGCCGCATCCTGAAGGGCTACAGCTGGAACAATCTTTGGTATGCTTATAATGAACTATCACGGATTGTCTTGCTGAGCACACTGAACTCATGACACTGCAACTTTGCCCAGCACTTAGAGTTCACTGAAGACATAAAGAACTATTGTCCATTGTTTGCTGCTATGGATGTGTCATAAGATCTGAACCAGGAGGCTTCTCAGGCGTGAAACCAGCTATATAGATTTCAAAGATTCAACAGTATTGCCCTGATCTGCAGCCTGCTTTGGTACCTATGCATTCCTCAGCTGCCTGCCGTCTCTCATCGCTGAAGATACCAAGCACATGATAGCAAACGCCTAATTTCTTATCTCGCCTGCAATGAGCTCTGCACCAAGCAATCAGAGACTGCTTACAGTGTTCAGCCATGTGTATATGGCACTGACATCACAAACACACAAAAACAGAAACTGTTACTGCTAATTGATTGGCTGCAGAGAAGACTTCATTGCTTTGCTACCAGGGACTTTTTTTTCACAGTTATCCTCTTTCCACAGATCTCTGCCCACACATGCTCAGCAGACTGAATCTGTACTATTTGCAGACAGAACATTAAGACTCATAAACTTTAAGGGATATAGGAGGAGATTCTACATACTGTGATAAAGTCACATCCAGGATAGTTGGGTTAAGGCAGCTTCAGTCTGAACTACAAGTCCCAGAAGGCATTGCAGGCAAGGAGCCAGGGGGTGAGATGGAAAACCCGGGCTGGACTCCTAGCTGCAAGAAGGGAGGATATGGGTGTAAGCTAATAGGAGGTGTAGATTGGCTGCCACTAGCGGAGAAGAGAGATAGGAAACCCTGTGTGCAGGAGCTCCTCATTAGGCTCATGCTCAACTCAGCTGGTATGGGTGTGTAGAGAAGCTAATGAGTGGAGAATGATTGGTTGTGAAGGCAGAAGCCAGGGATTGATTAGGCAGGTGGGAAGGAGTCCCAGGGAAGCAGCAGTGGAGAGCAGCAGGAGAGAGAAGCAGTTGCAGGCTGGAAACCATGGGCGTAGATTGGGGGGGGCGAGGGGGGGCATTGCCCCCCCCCAAACGAGTCGCACCGGCGAACTGGCGGGGCTTAATTGTGTCTTCCCCGCCGGCGCTGCCTCGGTCTCTGACTCCCTGCAGCATTTTTGTCCGTCGCCGTCAGCGCTGCCATTCATTCTCACAGGCAGCCTCGTTCCCGCTTCCCTTTGCCGCTTCCACTCCTCCGACCGGCTCTCTCTGATGCACTTCCTGTTAAACAGGAAGTGCATCAGAGAGAGCCGGAGGACGCGGCAAAGGGGAGCGGGAACGAGGCTGCCTGTGACGGACAAAAATGCTGCAGGGAGTCAGGGACTGAGGCAGCGCCGGCGAGGAAGAGCGAGGCAGCATGCTGGCTGGTGGCAGGGAGAGACAGTCACAGGAGCACTGTTGAGGTGATGGGGTAATGCTAGGTAGAGGTGAGCGAGAGAGGTGGGGAATGTTGGTGGGGGAGATGCATGGGGGAGAGAGAGGGAGAAATAATACTGGATGTGGAGGAGGAGGGAGGGACAGAAAGAGAAAAGGGGAAATGTTGGAACGTGGAAGTGGGAGGGAGGGAGACAGAGAGAGATGCTGTATGGGGATGGGAGAGATGCTAAAAGGGGAAGGAAGAGAACGAAAGAGATAGATGTTGGGCCCAGGGTGCAAGGAAGGGAGATACTGAGAGTGATGTGGGCATTGGGAGAGAAGAAGGAGGGAAGAGAGGTTGTACATGGGGATGGATGAGAGGGAGGGATAGATATACATTAGAGGGGAAAGAGAAAAAGAGGGAGATTGTGGATCCAGGGACAGAAGGGAGTGAGGGAGAAATGCTGGACAATTGGAGGGAGGGGAGAGAGAGAGGAAGAAATGCTGGACCACAGGGAGGGGGGGGGGCTGGAAGATACTGGGGTGTGGATGTGTGTGTGGAAGGGACAGGGAGATATTAGGCTACAAGGGGAGAAAGGGAGCAGGCGTGCTGGGCTAGAAGGTTGGAGGGAGGAAGATGCTGCAAATGGTGGAACTATTTGGGAGAGGCCAAAGGGGAGGTGGGAAGGAAACAAATGAGAGGATGATAGTGATGGGGGGGGGGGGCAGAAATGTGGTAATGGAGAGTTGATTAAAGACGAAAGGAAATGGAAGGTTGGAGGAAGGACTGAGAAGAGGAATGGGGCAGCTAGTGGGTGAGAGAAGGAAATGGAATTTGATAGCTGAAAACTAAAAAGGAGAAGGATGAGGACGAGGGTGAAATTTAAGTGAACAGAGAGGCAGCAAAGAAAAAAAAAACAGAGGAAACAGCTAAAAAAGAAATAATGTGTCAAAGGTAGGTGTAGTGAAGGAATGGAATAAGACAGGAGAGAAGAGAAAAGACAAATGGACAGCAAGCAGTTGAAGGAGAATTAGCAGAAAGACAGGAAAAGAGGAAACTGGAACCAGCATGATTGAACAGTAAAATGTCCAGACAACAAAGGTACAAAAAAGTATTTTATTTTGAAACTATTAAATGGAATATCAAATGGAAAGAAGACACTGCATAAAACAGAAGACACTGGGACCAAAGCGAATAGAAAAACTAAATGATCAGACAACAAAGGTAGAAAAAAGTATTTTATTCAGAATTTATTAATTGGAATATGTCAGCTTTCTGTGAAATTTTGCATGTAAGTTTCAATTTTTCTGGTATTGCTGCATGCTGAGTCTGACATCGAGTTAACTTTCCAGTTCAGTATTTTGCCTTCATATTTTTTGCTTTCTAGTTCCTTGTGTCATGTCTGTTGTGTCATGTGTTTTTCACGAGGTAGTGTATTGGTGTTTTAGAGCCTGGTGTAATTACAGTTCTGCCTTTTCACGCATAAGGTTGCAGCTCATCCTGTCCTTGGAATTAGTGCTGTTATGGTTTAGTAAGGTTATGAGTGTGTTTTTGCACAAGTTTGTGTATAGTGTGTTGCAGTGGAGAGATTGTGTGTTGGCTTTACTGAGGTGGCACCAAAACATCAGAAAGGGTGTAGAGCCTAAATCATGACACACTACCTCTTGAAGGATCTACATATAGAGCTTATGCATTTCTAAGGTCAACACTGGCATGGTATGGGAAAAGGGGTGGGGAAATACTACTGGAGTGGAAGAAGGAAATAAGGAAGGGAGAAAGAGCTGGCTTGATATCTCATACATATTCATTATGGTTATTCCCAAAAAAAGCCAGCTTTTTTTCCCTTCCTTCCTTCCTCCATATTAGCATATTCATTTGCATATGTATATATGCAAATGAATATGCTAATATGCTCCGCCCCATCCTTTGCCCCCCCAAATGAAACAGTCAAACTACGCCTATGCTGGAAACCCTTGGGCAGGGAGGTCCCTAAAGTATTTGCAGGCTGAAAACCCTTGGACAGGGAGGTCCCTGAAGTACTGAAGCAGGCTGAAATTCCTTGGGTGAGAGGAAGTCCCAAAAGTATTGAATTCACTGTGAAGCTGATGCAGGGGAAAACCCTTGGGTAGAAGGAGTCCCTAAAATATTGAACTCTCCTGAAGGTAAAGAGGATAGAAGGTAGAAAATGCTGCTTGGTGACTGAACTGAAAGAACTGTTTGTCTGGGAAATTGAATTATTGTTTATTGTGCACTGGATAAAGAGCCCAGACTGAAGCCTGTATTGAATCCTGGTATGTGCTATGCTGCTGTCGGAACTGTGTACTAAAAACCTGCATGGAATAAAAGTCCTTAAGATTGAAGTTACTGGTGGACATCTATTTATTCATTGTACCGGGAGCCTGTGGCTGGAGGAGATTGTTCTATCCTTGGCTGCACAAGAGAGGCGCCTGGTTACAATACGCCTAAAAAAAAATCATCACTGAAATCAGTGCTAAGTGTATTCTATAATCGGCACCTAGATTTAGGTACCGATTATAAAATATACTCAGTTATTTCAGTGCCGATATCTGTGCGCATCCGTTGACGCCAATGAAAACCTGGTGTAAATAGTGCGTAGATTTAGGCGCACTGGGTCGTATTCTATAATTAGGTGCCTAAATTTTGGAATGCCCATGAAGCGCCCATTTCCCCAACCATAACCACACCCCTTTTTCCTCCACGCGTTAGAAGTTTGGCGCACATCATTACAGAATACGCTTAGCGCGCTGTGTGCCTAAATTCTAATCAGTGCCAATTAGTGCTCATTATTGCTTATTAAGTGCTCTTATCAATTAAGTTACGCGCAGTGTTATACAATCCACGCTGATTTCAGCGCCTAAATCTAAGTGCACTATATAGAATCTGGGTGATAGTGTTTAAGTTTAATAAAATTTGCTATATCACCTGGATGAACGTGATCATGGTGGTTTACCAAATCCTATATAATAATTTGCACCTCCAATGTTCCATGTCTGGCTGCCTGGGTTCGTAACATCTCCTGGCTGCCTGGGTTTGTAACATCTCCTGACATCAGCCAGTCTCCAGCGTTCCATTCCCCCTCACTGTCCCGCCCTTGCGTCAAGACGTAATGATGTCAGAGGGCGGAACAGTGAGAGGGAAGGGAATGCTGGAGGCGAGCTGACGTCAGGAGAGATGTTACGAACGGAACGGAAGCCAGCGCCAGCCCGCCAGAGAACGTTCAGGTACAAATCCAGGGGAGGCGAGAATCGCAGGACATCAAGGGGAGGGAGGGAGGAAGGGAAGGGGAGGGGAGGGCAGGGGAGAATTGCTGGACATGGAGGAGAGGGCAGGGGAGAGAGAAAAAAAAGCTTACATGACAGCCTTCCTAGGGCCCATTTCATTGTTGAGGAAACGGGTATAAAATAATATAAACCAAAGATCAGAAAAGAACGCGAACAGACCTAACCCATTCAAAATAGAGTATAAAACATCACCCTTCAAAATAAAGCAATCCACCACAGACACAGGTGCACAAAATATTGTCACTCAAAATCCTGATTCAATATTCATCCAGTAAAGGCACATCAAATATCCCAAAAACCTCCTTAAAAAAAAAAAAAAGCTTTTAAGCCTTTCTTAAATTTAGGTAACGTCTCCAACATTCTAACCTCAATAAGCAACAGGTTCTACAATGTCGGTGCTAGCCAAAAAAAAATGCACACACGCATGGAAACCCAACACGCTGACCTGGATGAGGGAATAACTAATCTATGATGAACTAGAGATCTCGATGGCCTATTAGGGATGTATGGAATGACCAAAGAACTTAAATATGGAGGTAGGGTATCATAAAGTGCTTGAAACACTAATATCCAAACAAAAAAAAACGGCACCACGGGCCTTTAAAAATGGAACACAGTTCTTTAATGAATGAGCCTTGACAAAAAGACCCGACACGGGCCGTGTTTCGGTGACTAGCACCTGCATCAGGGGTCACAGTGATGACGTGGAAAACTTGTGGAATAACTTGAATATATTCCTCTACAATATATTATTCCTTACCCCACGTCTCATATAGTAAAAGCTACAAAGCACCAAGGCACTTTCACTTTCTGTATCCTTCCATTTCAGGAACAAATCCTAAATTTCCTCCTTTATTCTTTGAGAGTAAAGGATGAGTTTAGTTTATTTGTTCCACTCCCTCGGTTGTGAGAGTGTGTTCCCTGGATATTCGCCACGACTACAACAATCAGGTATCTGGGAGCACATCACTACAGTCCAGCCGAGAGGGGTGGTAACACTAGCATTTTTGGAAAGAGTAAACAAACGATTCACATCTACCCGTTCCACTCCACTCATAATTTTCTAGACCTCTATCATATTTCTCTTCAGCTGTCTTTTCTCCAAGCTGAAGAGCCCTAGCTGCTTCAGCCTTTCCTCATTTATCATTTCTGTCGCCCTTCTCTGTACCTTTTTTAATTCCACTATATCTTTTTTGAGAAGCGGGGACCAGAATTGAATACAATATTCGAGGTGCGGTCGCACCATGGACCAATACAAAGGCATTATAACATCCTCACTTTTGTTTTCCATTCCTTTCCTAATAATACCCAACATTCTATTTGCTTTCTTAACCGCCGCAGTTTGGTGATTGTGGCTTTGGGTGGAGCTTATGATATGCCTCAAACACTGCTCGCCAGACAAACGTCTATATCACTGTGATACTATTAACAGTAAAATGGTACCTTTTTTTTTTTTTTCAAATAATGGTAGTTTTACAGTGGATGAGGGTTGGGAGATATGCATGGAGACAGGAGGGTGACAAAGCAGTACAATTTTATGGTTTATAATGGGCTAGAAAACCCAGATCTTTGGTAAGTCCTGTCTGGTAGGTGTGAAAATATTTAATCATTCTGACTTCAAAGGTATCTCCCTGTCCCTCATCCACCCGACTTTTCCTGCCTCTCACCTATCCACCCCCATCCTGTTAGACTGTCACTGAAATGCTTTGACGTTTCACTTATATATACTGTCATCTACCAACATTTGCTTATTTCTGATCTGACGAAGAAGGGCAACCTTCGAAAGCTAATCAAGAAATGTATTAAGTTATGTCCAATAAAAAAGGTATCATCTTATTTTCCATGTTTTATTTTGTTTTATTTCTATTGATTACCTTTAAAACTGGACTAACACAGCTACCTCACCTCTCTACTCAAAAATCAACTTGAAGCTTTTTCCCCAGCAATTCCCAAAAGATAATCTGCCAGTCACTCTATTGATTGATAAGCCAGCTCATTTTCGAAAGTGATCGCCGGAGATCTTCCGACACAAATCAGGAGAATGCCGGCGATCTCCCGATCCCAGCCAAATCGGTATTATCAAAAGCCGATTTTGGCCAGCCCCAACTGCTTTTTTGTCGCGGCGCCAGCGAACCTTCAAGGGGCGTGAAGGCGGGATGGGGGGCATGGGTACGAGATGGCCGGCTTCGCCTTATAATGAAAAAAAAAGTGGCCAGTTCGAACAAGCATTTTGCCGGCTGGACTTGGTCCATTTATTTTTAGGACCAAGTCTCAAAAAAGTGCCCCAATTGACCAGATGACCACCGGAGGAAAGCGGGGATCACCTCCCCTTACTCCCCCAGTGGTCACCAACCCTCTCCCACCCAAAAACAAAAATAAAACATTTTTTTGCCAGCCTGTATGCCAGCCTGAAATGTCATACCCAGCTCCTTGACAGCAGTATGCAGGTCCTTGGAGCAGTTTTTAGTGGGTGCAGTGCACTTCAGGCAGGTGGTCCCAGGCCCATCCCCCCCCTACCTGTTACAGTTGTGGTGATAAATATGAGCCCTCCAAAAAACCCCAAAACCCACTGTACCCACATGTAGGTGCCCCCTTCACCCCTTAGAGCTATGGTAATGGTGTAGAATTGTGGCGAGTGGGTTTTGGGGGGGGATTGGGGGGCTCAGCACACAAGGTAAGGGAGCTATACTCCTGGAACCTATTTTTTTTTTATATATAGAAGTGACCCCTAGGGTGCCCGGTTGGTGTCCTGGCATGTCAGGAGGACCAGTGCACTAGAAATGCTGGCTCCTCCCATGACCAAATGGCTTGCATTTCGCCGGGTTTGAGGTGGCCGGGCCCGGTTTCCATTATGGCTGGAAATCGAAGCCGGCCATCTCATGTAAACCCGGCGATCCTGCTCTAAACCCGGCGATCAATGTAGCCGGGCCCAACTGTATTTCGAAAATACGGTTTGCTCCGCCCCTTTGCGGAGCCGGCCCCGAAGATGGCCGACGCCGTTCCATTATGCCCCTCAATGTGGCCCTGTGAAACACTGGTGATTACCACAGGTTTCAATACTGTACATTGGGAAGCCCCAACCAGTCAGATGTGACGACAGAAGGCAGGGTGATTGCCTCCACAGAGGTAAAGACTCACGTGGTAACTGGGTGGTAATGACCCATGTGTGCCAAATGCCACTTGGCGCGCGTCCGTTATGCACGCCTGAAAATAAAAATATTTTTCAGATGCACCCCAAAAATGAAATGACCACAAGAGCCACATGGTAGTCAGGCAGTAACTCCATTTTGGGGCACGTTGGACGCATTTAGGCGCTTACACGGCTTAGTAAAAGGACCCCTTTGGTTGTTTGGGAAAATTTTGTTATTTGTGATAAGAAAGGCTTTTGTAATGAAACTGCCGATAGGAAATATTTATACTTTCTTCTGTGGCTTTTCTTGCCATGTTTTAATAATTTATTTTTCTACAGAGTTTGATTAGTTCTTATTTCCAGCAGATATATTGAACTCGGGACCAAGGCAGGTGTGAGCATTTTCCCTAGACACTGACAACTTCCCACAATCCTTCTGAGCTACCTCCCAATTCAATCCCCTTTTTCAGTTTAGGTGACTTTTATTATACATTTTCATAGCTCTCTGCTTAGGTCAGTTAAGAGGGGAAAAGATTTCTAGCCCCAAAGTTTGTCCATGAAAAGCTCCACACAGGCTGGCACTGATCTAGAAAATATTATCCTGCAGCATACAATAATCCCTTTATTCTCTGCTTTATTTAAGAGGAATGAAAGAGAGAATAACGACATGTTCCTATAATTGTTTCCCTTCCATTCTGCTATACTGTTCAGAACATGATCCACCCTATGGAGCCCACTTTGTCCTACCCATCTTGTCCAACCTATATATCTCGACTGTACTTTCCCCCTTTGCTACCTATTAAAATGTTTCATTATGTTGCATGAACAGCGTTAGCATCATACCTAATTTACTGGAATGTTCTAATGCATGCCTATTAAGGTATTTCATTTGAATTGTGCTGACATTGTGAGTATCATATCTATGTTATATCAATATTCTGCCATCTGCCTGTTATGGTATTATTTGTATTCTGTTCATGTTTATTATAGTTCTGTTTTATCCTTGTGTTTATATTTCTGATACTGTATCATGTTAGTCCTATTACTAGAATTCAACTTGCCATCTCCAAGTGTACCTTGTTACATAAGTACATAAGTATTGCTGTACTGGGAAAGACCAAAGGTCCATCAAGCCCAGCATCCTGTTTCCAAAGAGGCCAATCCAGGTCACAAATACCTGGCAAGATCCCCAAAAAGTACAAAACATTTTATACTGCTTATCCCAGAAATAGTGGATTTTCCCCAAGTCCATTTAATAATGGTCTATGGACTTTTCCTTTAGGAAGCCGTCCAAACCTTTTTTAAACTCTGCTAAGCTAACCGCCTTTACCACATTCTCTGGCAATGAATTCCAGAGTTTAATTACACATTGAGTGAAGAAAAATTTTCTCCTATTCATTTTAAATTTTTTATTTTATTCTTCCATTATATTTGGTCATTCTACTATTATTATGCTGTTAATAAAATTTCACGTTTTCCCCTAGATTCTATATATGATGTCCAGATTTACGCACCCAAATTTGAGTAAGGGCCCAAGATGTCCATGCAAATTAGTTGAGAAACAAGCCCTTAACTATCAATAATTGGGTGCTAACAACCAATTATTGATGTTAATTGGCACTCATTAAAATTTGTGTATTATGAGTTCTCCTTTAACTCAAGGTGAAATAGAAGCACAAACTGAAGGCCTCGCAACTTTAAAAAAAACACATGCAAATTTGGTGGCTATGAGGCATATTTTCAAAGCACTTAGCCTTCCAAAGTTCCATAGAAAGCTATGGAACTTTGGAAAGCTAATTGCTAAGTGCTTTGAAAATGAGCCCCATCATGCACCACCTTGGCAATATCTAGGTTTCAGTTTCCTTTTCTTTGTACAGAACCCAAAAAAATACAATCTCACCAAGGACTATGGGAGCTTTATGCAAATGAGCTCCTCCATAGCAGTTCATTTTACTGTTTTTCATAAGGTTCCTTTTTTAAAAAAACAACTTAATGGCTCTACATTTTCCTGAAACAGAGTTTACCAGGGAAACAGTCTATGGCTCAGTCTTTAGGCATTAAAAGTCCCAAATTCCATGTTTCCCAGTCTCATTCCATGAAAATGATGGTGCAAACAAAAACTATTCAGCACCCAATATATCTATTTCATATCTTCAATTTGGCCTCTCTTACAAACCTAGGGCTCAAACAACTAGCAGATCCTTCGCACAAATCGCTCATAATAGCGAAGGTCTGACCTCTATTATGTCCTCCCCTCATCTAGTAGCAGAAAAAAGACCCCCCCTTTACTTACAAAGCAAGCATTTGGATTAACTACCAGGTTCTCAATTGTCCAGGAGCAATAGAGGGACCCAATTGTAGGACAGAATGCACCAACCTTTCAGCGGTCAGTTTTCTATTTCCATTTCTTCATTCTTCAGGTGTCATAGTGACTGAGCTCTCAAACTCCATGGGTTTCTCCCTTACTTCATCTGGACTATTAGTGGTTTCCAAGTCCATGGGTTGGGGAAAATGCTCCTCCTCTTCCCCCTCCAAGTCCCAAGTTCTAGGAGTTTTAAAGCCCTCCCCCTTTTCAGGTAGTTCCCTCCCAACCAGCGTGGGTAACCATGATCTTTGCTGAACAGCAACCTTTTACTAGAACACCCCTGGCGCCCTCTGTTGGTTGTAAGTTTAATTGCATCTGGTTTTCTTATGCTGTCTTTGTTCCATAAAAGTGTAGGAAAGCAATTAATTTTATTTAAGGGGGGTCCTAGTACTAAGTTGTTATCTTGAGTGTATGCTGCTTTAGGTACTCATAGACCTCCACTTCATTTAGCGCATGTTTAATGCTGGGAAGCTTGGACGGGAGATTAATTTTGGCAGGGAGCTCACCTTTACGCTCATAAATGTTCAGTAGTCAATGCTTATAGGCAAATACAATATCAACTCACAATTAGACTCTACTGGACCCCAGTGAAGCAGTGGACTGCTGAGGACTGGTGGTACCTTCCAGGGCTATGTCTTCTGGGGATGTTTGATGAGGATGCTGGGCTGCAGATCTGGACAAGTTAGTGTTGACTCTACTGTTGGCAGCCAGAATGACTCTTGCTAAAGCTTGGAAGTCTGTAGTTGCCTCATCATTGTAGCAATGACGCCTTGTATATGCGGAAATGAGGCGGTATGAGAAAACTGTGAGTAATTTAAAGGGCCAGAAGCAGCAACATGAGCAGGGATGGGCATTGATACATCTTTAAACAGGGGACTGGAAGGCCCAGGGGCAGTTGTATCACTAGCAGTCCATTCTCCTGTTTTCTGTTAAAACAAAAGTCATATTTTCTGCTGGTTGCTCAAGGGGGAGAGTGCACAGGCTTTTATGGAAAAGTTGCAGGATGAGGGGTGGGGGGGTTGGAGCGGTGGTGGGTCTGTGTGTGATTGGGTTACTTCTTTTGCTGAATGGGGTTTGACTCCGGTTTCCTTTGTGATAAGGATGCTTTTGCTGGATTTTTGCACACTTTTATATTTTGAATAAAAATTTACAGTTAAAAAAAGGGTAGGAGAACATTGAGCTTAAGATGGCAGGGCCCTTACAGTCCATCTTCCTTCTCCCTCACAGGGGCCATGGTCAGGGGCGTGCAGGGGCATTCCAAAATGTGTGTGAATTTATAGAATATGTCCTCTATGCACCTAACTTGGACAGTTCATTTACACCTGGTTTCAGCAGGTAGAAATCTGACACCTAAAGTTAGGTGCAGGGAACAGCGCTAAGCATAATTCTATAAAGAACGCCCGCCCTTTATAGAATCACACGTAGCGCCAATTTTTTCCGGCACCAAGTTTTGAGCACCATTCATTGAATCCAACCCTTTATGTCAAGCTGCACGCTGCCTTGGGTGAACCCTCTTCATTAAGGTGGTTAATGGATCCCATTAAATAAATAAATAGATTTACACTCAAAAATACCTCTCCTCTTGGACCTTGTCACCCTGAAAATTTGGTGTAACTAGGACATGAAATGCTTTTTTTTTTTTTCCTTTTCATTGGTGGGGGGGATTTTTATTCCATTTTATTCATTTATTGCTCCATTGATTGATTCAATCATATGACTCACCAAAATCTAACAAATGTCTTAGTACAGTATGTACAGTGTTCTACCCAGGGAAAATTGCTTGCCCTACATCCAAATTCTCAAACTGAAGTGAATTGAGAAGTACTTCAGTTATTTTTCAGTCCTATTATAAAAAAGAGTAAGAAAGATTACACAAACCCAATTAGAGGAGTGTGGTAGCTGTGTTAGTCCACTCTTAAGGTTATCAATAGAAATCAAACAAAATAAAACATGGAAAAGAAAATAAGATGATACCTTTTTTATTGGACATAACTTAATACATTTCTTGATTAGCTTTCGAAGGTTGACCTTCTTCCTCAGATCGGAAATAAGCAAATGTGCTAGCTGACAGTGTATATAAGTGAAAACATTCAAGCATTACTATGACAGTAAAATAGATACCATTGGAGATTCTACATGGAATGTTGCTACTATTGGAGATTCTACATGGAATGTTGCTATTCCACTAGCAACATTCCATGTAGAAGGCTGCGCAGGCTTCTGTTTCTGTGAGTCTGACGTCCTGCACGTACGTGCAGGACGTCAGACTCACAGAAGCAGACGCCTGCGCGGCCACATTGGTGATCTACAAGGGCAGACTTCTACATGGAATGTTGCTAGTGGAATAGCAACATTCCATGTAGAATCTATAGAAATCAAACAAAATAAAACATGGAAAAGAAAATAAGATGATACCTTTTTTATTGGACATAACTTAATACATTTCTTGATTAGCTTTCGAAGGTTGCCCTTCTTCTTCAGATTGGAAATAAGCAAATGTGCTAGCTGACAGTGTATATAAGTGAAAACATTCAAGCATTACTATGACAGTCTGACAGGGTGGGAGGATGGGGGTGGGTCGGAGGTATGCATGGGGACATCAAAGCATATCATTGATATTCTAACAGGATGGGTGTGGATAGGTGAGGGGTGGGGTGACCAACAGAGAAATACAGCTTTATGGTTCTGGGGTTCCTAGCCCATTATAAACCATAAAGCTGTATGTCTCTGCTGATCACCCCACCCCTCACCTATCCACACCCATCCTGTTAGAATATCAATGTTTTCACTTATATACACTGTCAGCTAGCACATTTGCTTATTTCCGATCTGACACCCAAGTGATAGAAGCATGACCTCACACACACTTAGGGGGTGCTTTTACTAAGCGGCAGTAAAAGGGGGCCTGCGCCAGCATCAGCACCTGAATTTGATGTGCGCTGAGGCTCCCTTTTACCGCAGCGGATAAAAGGCTGTCTTTTTTCCTGGAAAAGAAATGGCTATGCGGTGTGTGAACCACCTGCCGCTCAGCCATTTTCTGGGGAGCACTTACCGCTACCCATTAAGGTGGCAGTAGGGGCTCCCGTGCTAAACCTGGCAGTAACCGGGCAGCATGCGGCGCTACCTGATTACTGCAGAAATAGAAATATTTTTGTAGCGCCGGAAATGGCGCACACTGGGGGTTGGAACTATCGCCGGACTCCTGCGGTAGCCTGGCGATAGTTCCGGATTGGCGTGCGGCAAGCCTGTTGCTGAGGAGCAATTGGCAGCTAGATACAGGCCCCTAGAGGGCGCCTACTTGTCTTCATAGACTTCTGGCAAAGCAGACCTGATACACACTATTAGAACATACAAGTGTAACTTATAGAATTCTATGAGTTACACATGTAAATGTGTGTCCCACCCATGCCCTGCCCAGACTTCACCCAAGTAAATACTACCCTTCCACTTCTATCTATGCAGAATACATGCATAGTTACAGAACAGCTCATAAGCCACTTACTTGACATTTATGCATGTATGTGCATAAGTACATGGGTAAATGCTGGTATTCTGTAACTAGGCGCAGGTTTCTTCTTCATAGAATCACCCCTTAATACTTGGTCTCACTTAAAAGTGCAACAGCAATCTCACAGTCAAGAATGGATTCGCTGCGTTTTTGGAACAGCCAAGCAATCTGTAGCTGGATTGCTGGCAGCCTGTCCAGGTGGCCATAAGCACAGAGGTACCGAACAGACAGCTTGGACACCCCCCTCCCCCCACCAAAAAACAATCAGACCTGAGATGTAGGTTCTTGGCTGCCTGTACTCATACCTACCAATCTGTTCAGGTGGCTCGCTGCCCAACTGAACTTTGGCCAGGCTCTTCTTCTTTCCTGGGCATAGGTGTACAGCCGTGAAAGGTTTAGAAGGTCTGTTTAATAATATAAAATCTATTAGAAACAGCCTCAATTAGTGCTGGCTCCATACAGATACACAGACAAATAGATAAATAGAGATATTACATCTATGATAGATAGATATGTTATAGTTACAGTCCAATTTATTTAATATACTGCAAAGTCAACGCATATCTAAGCAGTTTACATATATCAAATAAGAAAAGTGGAGTAATCAAAAAGTCAAAGGGCAATAACATAATAGGGAAACCAGGGGGTCCTTTCACCAAGCTGCGGTGAAAAGGACCCTTCAGTAGTGGCGGGAGCTGTTTTACCGCAGTGGGTAAAAAGTCCCTAAAAAAGACATGACCATGTGCTAAGATTATTCTTACCGCATGACCATGTTTGGGGGGGGGGGGGGGGGGTAGCACTTACCACCACCCACTGAGGTGGCGGTAAGGGCTCCCACGGTAACTGTGCAGCGATTACCGCTGGGTTAGTGTTGCGCTAGAAATTACAGAATTCTTTTCTGTAGCACCAGAAATGGTGCACGCCCGAGACGGGACTACCACCGGCGGCCGCATTGGGCCGGTGGCAGTTCCAGGTTGCCGCGTGGCAACCCTTTCATAAGAGGGCCCCAGGTTACAAAACTCTCTCCTGCATAGAAGATAAAGGGTCATTTTTCTAAAGTGCAATGCAATTGCAGAATCCACACTTTGTATACATCATCCCAGGGCTTAAATTTTGGCCCTTTTTTTGAATCTACCCCGATGCGCTCATCACTCTGTGAGTTTCTTCTCCTGCTTCCATCCCTCGTCTTAAAGCCACCAAGTAAGACAAGAAATATTTATTAGTCTGTAGTACTGTGCAGTCATACGAATGCTCCCTTTTCCCTGCTGGTGCTGAGAAGAAGACGACAAAGGGCATGTAAGGCAATGTTTGAGACATTTATTGCTTTTAGCTTGGGGTTTTTTTTATTCTCAATTTTTCCTCATCTCATGCTCACTACACTCAAGATGAATTATTTTTTATTTTATTTTTGTTACATTTGTACCCCGCGCTTTCCCACTCATGGCAGGCTCAATGCGGCTTACATATATACAGGTACTTATTTGTACCTGAGGCAATGAAGGGTTAAGTGACTTGCCCAGAGTTACAAGGAGCTGCCTGTGCCTGAAGTGGGAATCAAACTCAGTTCCTCAGGACCAAAGTCCACCACCCTAACCACTAGGCCACTCCTCCACTGTTACTACTATTTGAGATTCTACATGGAATGTTGCTATTCCACTAGCAACATTCCATGTAGAAGACGGCCCTTGCAGATCACCAATGTGGCCGCGCAGGCTTCTGCTTCTGTGAGTCTGACGTCCTGCACATACATGCAGGACGTCAGACTCACAAAAACAGAAGCCTGCTCAGCCTTCTACATGGAATGTTGCTAGTGGAATAGCAACATTCCATGTAGAATCTCCAATAGTAGCAACATTCCATGTAGAATCTCCAATAGTATCTATTTTATTTTTGTTACATTTGTACCCTGCGCTTTCCCACTCATGGCAGGCTCAATGCGGCTTACATGGGGCAATGGAGGGTTAAGTGACTTGCTCAGAGTCACAAGGAGCTGCCTGTGCCTGAAGTGGGAATTGAACTCAGTTCCCCAGGACCAGAGTCCACCAGCCTAACCACTAGGCCATAATTGCAAAAAAAAAAATCACATTCAGTTACAAAATATAACATGTCAACAATAAATATCAAAGGTCATTTTCAAAGCCATTTGCATGGGTAAAATAGTACATTAGAAGACCAAAAAAGAAGGCGTAGAGGGTGACACACGGCCTGTGTCAGGTCTTCATTTTTAGTGCCTAATTAAGACTTTAGATGTAAAT
This sequence comes from Microcaecilia unicolor, assembly GCF_901765095.1. Lineage (NCBI taxonomy): Eukaryota > Metazoa > Chordata > Amphibia > Gymnophiona > Siphonopidae > Microcaecilia > Microcaecilia unicolor. The sequence continues at coordinate 322,421,314 of NC_044036.1, read as the reverse complement.
TCTCCTGTCGTGTGTTATTCTCTACTCCTTTTTTGGTCTTCCATTGTTTCCCGTAGAGGGTATCCTCCTGTTCCCCTTGTGGCCTCTAAACTAGTACATTACCCATGGAAATAACACTGTTTGCCGAAGAGAGGTCGTAACCTGAGGGACCTCCTGGTACCGTCATCACTCCCAGAAACAAGGTAGGACATGATAAACTTACCACGTAGTCACTACAAGTGTGGTACCTGCTCAGCCTGTCAGGATAACCTACAATGCATGGTGCAGAACAAGGCATATGCCATCAGTAACACAGCACAGGGGCTCTGAGCAGCATTTTTTAAAGCTCACGAGATGGGGAAAACTGTAGCCAACTTTGAATCAATAAACACTGGTGCACAGGAGCCTGCATGTTGGGTTCTTTGAGTGGCATTAATGTACCTGGGGGGCAGAGCATAGCGGTATTCCCCAGGAGATGGACCACCTCCAGGCAGCCTGTGGACGATATATGTAAGTTCATTTGCAGTGAGCAGAGGCATTCTTGGGGTGGGACTGGGGAAAGGTTTACACCCATATTTTATTTATTTATTTATTTGAGCACATTGTAGCTGGGTCACCCCTCCAGGACCCAGCTGGGTTCGACCCTGCTTAGCTGCCTCCTCCTTCACACGGCTGTTGCCTCACTCCACAGCAATCTGGCTGCTCTGAGCCTCAGCTCCAGGCCCTGAGAACTTCCAGGACTTCTTCCCCCCCTCTGTTCCTTTCACAGAGGCACCTTCAAAGCCCAACGTTTATAAGTAAGAGAGCTTTATTTTCTTGCTTCCAGTTAACATAAACGCCCAGGAACACCTTAACTCCAGGTTGTTCAGGCTTGCTGCCCAAAGCACAATTCAGGTTCAAAAACAGTCCATATAACTTCACTTCACTTTAACCAAGATTACTCCTCTTAGGGAACAGTACATTATCAGAAAGAAAACACAGTAGCTTGGTAGCTTGCAGCCCCAGACCTTTTCAGTATGAAACAGTTTACACAGTCTTTCTTACAGCACAGCTACACAGCTTTGGTCCCACCTGGTTCAGGCTGGGGTTTCAATTGGGCCCAGCTCTCTTTCTCTCCCAGGGCTGCACCTGTTTCCTCTTTAGTAGAGATCTCCCCCAGCACCTCAGCCTCTCTCCTCCGGTCTTCCACCAGTCTCTCCAAGGCTGGCTCCCCTCTTACAGCAGCTTTTCGGGTTTGAGCCAGAGCTCCAATCTCCATCTGTTCCTCCTCTAGTCCTTCAGTAACCTCCATTTTATCCTCCTCTTCAACTTCCCCCGCCCCCAGCCTCTCCAGCTGGCCCTCATCACCTTCCTCAGAGACCATTTCCCAATCTTCTATCTCCTCCCCTAACTCTTGCACAGCCGGGTGGGGAAGAGAAGGATTCTGGGACTGGTAGTTCCTCCCCTTCTTCCTTAACCCGGCCAACCTCTCTGCCTCCGGTAGCCCAGCTTTCTGAATGTGGGTGTTGTGCACATGAAGTCTGCCCCATTGGGGTTCCCCGGCTCCTTGCACCCCCTTTCTTCGTGCCTTCCCAGATCCCCTTAAACCTGCACTCTCACAACATGCATGTATACCAACCTAGATAATTTGCACATGCAAATATGGAGGGCCACAAAAATTGCTCCCAGTCCACTATCTCCTCTCGCTGGCAGTGGCAAAGTGGGTGCGGTGATGAGGTGCCAGTGGGCAAGTCTTACAGACAGCAACTACGGCTCAAAATGGTACTGCCCAAACAGCCCTGCTGAATATATGCATAATTTGAAACCTTCTAAGTTAGACATTTCAACTTATCCATTCTCTTTGTGGCTGATTATTGATCTCTACCACTTGCTGCTATCAGTGGGTGCGATTGCTTGATTAATATGCTTTTATGATGTTTTATGTGGAATGGAGAATTAGCTTAATGGTTTGAGCACTAGATTGAGAACTAGCAATGCCAAGTTTAAATTCCACTGTGGCTCCCTATGATCTTGGGCAAATCACTTAACCCTCCATTGCCTCACATGCAATCTTAGAATTGAGCCCACCAGGGACAGGAAGATATCTATTGTTCCTGAATGTAACTCACCTTGAGCTACAACTGGAAAAAAAAAGTGAGCTAAATTCCAATAAATAAATAGACATGAAACAAAACAGGACCAACAAAAGGAATACAAAAATCAACTTAAAAACATGGAAAAGAAAATAAGATGATACCTTTTTTATTGGACATAACACATTTCTTGATTAGCTTTCGAAGGTTGCCCGTCTTCGTCAGATCGGAACTAAGCAAATGTTGGTAGAAGACAGTATATATAAGTGAAACATCAAAGCATTTCAGTGACAGTCTAACAGGATAGGAATGGATAGATGAGAGACAGGAAGAGTCGGGTGGATGAGGGACCAGGGGATATGCATGGAGACAGGAGGGTGACAAAGCAGTACAATTTTATGGTTTATGATGGGCTAGAAAACCCAGATCTTTGTTAAGTCCTGTCTGGTGGTTGTCAAAATATTTAATCATTCTGACTTCAAAGGTCTTACGTTCCTGTATTGTTTTAAAGTTCCCTTTCAGGATTCTTACCATGAAATCCAGTGTTCTGGTTTTGTAAAGTGCTGCCCCACAGCCGTGACATGCATATCTCCCTGTCCCTCATCCACCTGACCCTGTCTCTCACTTATCCACCCCCATCCTATTAGACTGTCACTGAAATGCTTTGATGTTTCACTTATATATACTGTCATCTACCAACATTTGCTTATTTCCGATCTGACGAAGAAGGGCAACCTTCGAAAGCTAATCAAGAAATGTATTAAGTTATGTCCAATAAAAAAAGGTATCATCTTATTTTCTTTTCCATGTTTTATTTTGTTTTATTTCTATTGATTACCTTTAAAAGTGGATTAACACGGCTACCACACCTCTCTACTGAAAAATCAACTTGAAACTTTTTCCCCAGCAATTCCCATAGGGTAACCTGCCAGTCACTATGTTGATTGATAATGTGGCCCTGTGAAACACTGGTGATTGCCACAGGTTTCAATACTGTAACTCGGGAAGCCCCAACCAGTCAGATGTGACGACAGAAGGCAGGGTGATTGCCTCCACAGAGGGAACACTTATATTTAAATCTGCGTACCTGTCATCTGCACCGTCCGGCACTGAAATGGAAACAGGTCTGACCACCAAATCCATTTTTCCCTGCAATACGAAAGGACCCAGAGGATCCAATTCTGGAACCAGACACTCCCAACCAGGGGCGTAGCTATGGGTGGGCCTGGCTGGGCCCAGGCCCACCCAATTTCAGCCCAGGCCCGCCCAGCGCCAGCCCCAGCACCCATTGCCGGCCACTGCTGCTTTTCCTGTTGAGCAGCAGTGCCGGCGCTACAAAAAGAAGAAGCGCTAACGGCGCTAAGGACGAAAAATGTTTTTTAAAAAAAAGCGCGGCACCGGCAGGCACTGTCTAGGCAGCCTTGAGGCATTGGCTGCTGGCTCGTAGGTTCCTCCCGTCTCCTACGTCACTGACGGGAGGAGCCTGCGAGCCAGCAGCCAATGCCTCAAGGCTGCCTAGACAGTGCCTGCCGGTGCCGCGCTTTTTTTTAAACATTTTTCGTCCTTAGCGAAAGGATGGGGAGAGAAAGGGGAGAGACTGGAAGGATGCAGAGAGAAAGGGGAGAGACTGGAAGGATGTGGAGAGAGAAGGGACACTGAACAGAAAAGGGTAGAGTGATACAGAGACACTGGTTAGAAAGAGGGAGAGAGAGACATTAGATGGAAGGATCAGGAGAGAGGGTAGATGGATGGAAGGATGGGGAGAGAAAGAGGGAAGACGCTGGATGGAAGGGTAGGGAGAAAGAGGTGACACTGGACGGAAGGATGCAGAAAGAAAGAGGGGAGACTACTGGAAGGATGGGGCGAGAGAGGGGAGACTGGAAGGATGGGGAGAGAAAGAAGAGAGCTACTGGATGGAAAAGGAGAGTAGTGAAAGACTGGAGAATAAGAGGAAGGGGCATGGGGAGAACAAGGGTGAGAAAAAGATGAAAAGCCATAAATAGATGAAGGAAATTAAAGAATGGATAGTAAGAATGAATTAAATCAGGACAGAGAGAGAGAGAGAGGCAGAAAAATATTGAAGAAAGCAAAGAAAAGGAGAGAAAAATGAGAAATGGCCAGGAAACCGTGGCAGAAGAGTTAAGCGAAAACGAAGGAAAGCAGAATCTAGAGACTGGGAGCGACACAATGAGAAAAAGTAAATGGCCATACAAGAAAGGTAAAGAAAATAATTTTATTTTTAATTTAGGATAAAGTAATATGGTACCTGTGTTAATGAAGTTTCAGAGACCAATACTTCCTTCCTTAGGTCAGGCGAGGATACCGTAACAGCATTATACTGACCTGAGGCAGGAGGTTTTGGCCTCTGAAAGCTCACTGAAAAGGGTGTTAGGCTATTAAATACATTTTCTGAAATCTGATGCACTGAAAAGCAGCACTTTACCCTGTGTGACAAATGCATCTGATTAGCGTGACTAAATTTTGCTGGGGGAGGGGGGTAGAGAGAAAATTTTGTGCCCACTCACTTTGGGTTCAGGCCCATCCAAAATTGGCAGTCTGGCTACGCCACTGCTCCCAACTGGGCACAACATGAGCTAAAGGCAGTCCCAAATGTTGACATGGAAATCCCCAGAGATAGACGACCCCCCCCCCCTCCAACTTAGGAAATCCGAACATGGATGATCCTCAAAAGCACCCAAGACCTAACAGGAGTCATTTCAGTCAATCATAGAAATCCACAAGGCTCTGATTCTTCCTTAGATAAATGTCTCCTAAACTGGATGTCATAGTTCAGCCAAGCCCACCCACCTTATGTACAAAAAGCCCTAATAATCATATCAGAATATTTTAATAATTGTAGGATATAAAGATGGTTCGGTCTCACACAATGTTGCTGAAAATATATCAGAAGCTAAAATCCAGTTATAAATCGGTTTCAGCCCCTTAAACCTTTTTCTGTCTTCCCTATCATCCTCCCCTTTCCCTATTGTCATCAGAAATCAAACAAAATAAAACATGGAAAAGAAAATAAGATGATACCTTTTTTATTGGACATAACTTAATACATTTCTTGATTAGCTTTCGAAGGTTGCCCTTCTTCCTCAGATCGGAAATAAGCAAATGTGCTAGCTGACAGTGTATATAAGTGAAAACATTCAAGCATTACTATGACAGTAAAATAGATACCATTGGAGATTCTACATGGAATGTTGCTACTATTGGAGATTCTACGTGGAATGTTGCTATTCCACTAGCAACATTCCATGTAGAAGGCTGCGCAGGCTTCTGTTTCTGTGAGTCTGACGTCCTGCATGTACGTGCAGGACGTCAGACTCACAGAAGCAGAAGCCTGCGCGGCCACGTTGGTGATCTACAAGGGCCGACTTCTACATGGAATGTTGCTAGTGGAATAGCAACATTCCATGTAGAATCTATAGAAATCAAACAAAATAAAACATGGAAAAGAAAATAAGATGATACCTTTTTTATTGGACATAACTTAATACATTTCTTGATTAGCTTTCGAAGGTTGCCCTTCTTCGTCAGATCGGAAATAAGCAAATGTGCTAGCTGACAGTGTATATATGTGAAAACATTCAAGCATTACTATGACAGTCTGACAGGGTGGGAGGGTGGAGGTGGGTAGGAGGTATGCATGGTAATGCTTGAATGTTTTCACTTATATACACTGTCATCTACCACATTTGCTTATTTCCGATCTGACGAAGAAGGGCAACCTTCGAAAGCTAATCAAGAAATGTATTAAGTTATGTCCAATAAAAAAGGTATCATCTTATTTTCTTTTCCATGTTTTATTTTGTTTGATTTCTATTGATAACCTTAAGAGTGGACTAACACGGCTACCACACTCCCCTATTGTCACCAAAATTCTGTTCCTTCACCAACAAAGAGAAAACGTCCACATATCTTGCCCTTTGCCTCAGTTTGAAAGGAATAGGTATGCTAAAAGCATGCCCCTGATGAGAAGCAAGACCTCATCGACCACTGAAGAATCCCTCATAGGCCTCATAGAATCACTCATAGGCCTCAAGAGGTTTCCAAAAAACACAAAGTCCCTCACCCGATATCCATTCACCTCAACTTCTCACTATTGAGTCACTTGAGAATATGCAACAAAATACACATGATGAGGGGTTTTTTTGTCCTTCAATTGCTTGTGCAAACCCTTCTTACACTTACCCATCCCTGTAGCTCCCTTACTCTGAACGCCCGATGCAGACACCCCAGGAGCTTCATTAGGACAATCAGACTACTGAATTCTCCAGCAGAGTGTCCTAAAGGGGCTGCTCGCCAATACCTTGGATAGGCTGTGAAAAATCACACAGAACTTTACTACATAGTGGTTGGGCTTTCCAGACCTCCTCACAGCTGCAGACTTTCTTGTAACCTTTCAAGATGAAGCAGCATTACCAGATGCTCCAGCATGCTTGCTATGATGCCCAGAATTATCCTTATTTCCCTCTTTCTGAGCCCCATCCCTCAGCAACAACTTTCTTATGAGCAGAAGAGGCAGCTTACTCCTCAATAAAAACACAGGAACTTCTTTGATACCTACTATGGGGAAACCACTTGTCTATCTTTCCCCAGAAGCTTAGCCGGTGATGGGAGGCAGGGCTGGTGGTTGGGAGGTGGGGATAGTGCTGGGCAGACTTATACGGTCTGTGCCAGAGCCGGTGGTGGGAGGTGGGGCTGGTGGTTGGGAGGCGGGGATAGTGCTGGGCAGACTTATACGGTCTGTGCCAGAGCCGGTGGTGGGAGGCGGGGCTGGTGGTTGGGAGGCGGGGATACTGCTGGGCAGACTTATACGGTCTGTGCCCTGAAGAGGACAGGTACAAATCAAGGTAAGGTATACACAAAAAAATGGCACATGTGAGTTTATCTTGTTGGGCAGACTGGGTGGACCGTGCAGGTCTTTTTCTGCCATCATTTACTATGTTACTATGTTACTATGTTTTAGGAGGCATCCTAGTCTACAAATTATGGGGTCCTTTTACTAAGGTGTGCTGAAAAATGGCTTGCAGTAGTGTAGGCGCAGGTTTTGGGCGCACGCCGATCCATTTTCAGCGTGTCTGTAAAAAAAGGTCTTTTTAAAATTTTTGCCAAAAATGGGCATGCAGCAAAATCAAAATTGCTGCGCACCCATTTTGGGTCTGCGACCTTATCGCCAGCCATTGACCTAGCGGTAAAGACTCACGCAGTAATCGGGCAGTAATGACCACGAGCGTCAAATGCCACTTGTCACACATCCAAAAATAAAAAGTATTTTCCGGACACATGTATCGGACATGCGCCAAAAATGAAATAACCGCAAGAGCCACGCAGTAACTCCATTTTGGCACATGTTGGGCACGCGTAAATGCTTACGCAGCTTAGTGAAGGGCACCTATGTAAAAACTCCTTCAGCCTTTTATATCTGTAAGCCCACACATACAACTCCTCCTCCCACTCAGTGGCGTAGCCACAGATGGGCCTGGGTGGGCCGGGGTCCACCCACTTAGGGTGCAGGCCCACCCAACAGGAGCACATGTTTAGCAGTAGCTGGTGGGGATCCCAAGCTCTGCCAGCTGAAGACTTCCCCCTGCCCTGATGGTAATGAAAATGCTGTTCTCCACGATACTGGCACCCGTGAATGCTCAGTTTTCAGCGCATGCCTGCTGTAGACTACCAAGGTGGAGAGAAGCATTTTCACACCAGTTGAGATACTTTTTTGGTTGGGGGGGGGGGGAGAACATTTGGTGCCCACCCGCTTCTTGCCTGCCCTAGGCCTACCCAAAATCTGCTGTCTGGCTACGCCCCTGCTCCCACTCCAGTCCAAACCTCACCTAACTCAAGATTCAAGGCCCCAACCTAGATGTATAAACCTTACCAGGAATAGCCCTGTCCACCCTAGCTGCACAAAGAACCCCCCCCCCCCCCGAAAGCTTAACACTGCTCAAACTCCATTACCCTCCATTGAAAAGCAAAAGCAGACTTAAACTCAACTGGCACTAGGACCGCTAGAGCACCACAGACTCAGGAACAAAAACCAAACAGCTCAGTCAGCACTGCTTGCATCCACAGCAAGCAGCACCAGCTGGGGGAGAAGGAACAAGAAAGTGTCCTTACTAAGCCCCCCCCCCCCCCTGCTCTTGAAACTCATCCAGCAACAGGAACCCCAAAAGAAAAAAGCCAACAACGGTGGGAAATCCCAGATCCCAGAACAGCAATGCCAGCACAACATTTTCAACTGAAACACTGAGGTAATAATTAAAAAAAAAAAAAGCCTTATTGGCATCTGCCCCCCTTCCAGAGCCCTCTCAGACTGGCCAACCCGTCTCCCCACGAGCACCCCTCCTCTCTCCCCAACACCTAGTGACAACACCCCCTTACTGAAAAGGAAAAATAGGGGGTGAGGGAGGGGACTGGCCCAAGGTGCAGTTTCATTCTAATCCCTAGACACAGCTTCCAGCAGTCAGCAAATTACAATAATTTCTCAAGCATGCCTGCCTTCCCTTTAGAAAAAAAAAAAAATCAAATACCCTATGGGGTGACTGTTAACTTTCTCCTTTTAGCCCAAAAGCCACTTGCCTCTGTTGGTGCCCAGTTTTGTATTTGGGATATCCTGCTCTTTGAAGATTTCTTCTTAAAGATTAAGGCTGGCCACAGGGCTGGAGTTTATTTAATCAGCAGAATTAGTGTAGCCAATCACAGGCTGCCTGACATGGTGTATTCTGCGCTAACAGGACAACCTCCCTGTCAGGCAACCTTCCTCGGCACCAGTCTGCAATTTACGGTGACCAATGAGACCGAAAGAGTGGAAGCACCCGGCGGGTGCTGGTGCCCTTTAACCAATCAGGAAGTTGTTTGCACCAGAACCGTGAAACGATGTTGATTTTTTTGCTATCGGGCAGAAAGGCACATACATTACTCTAAGGAAGCATGCGAGCTGCTGGTGCTGGTGCTGGTGCTGCTCATGGCTTCAGAGAGCTGCTGAGCATTGCTGGTGGAGAGCATCCCAGAGCCGAAAGCAGAAAGCCCCAGCCGAAGCTTTGCAGGCTGTTTGCAAAGCGCACTGGCAGCTCTCCCTGGACTGGGGGCTCTGGGCAGGAGTAACACCCCCCACCTCCCACTCTGTTATCCGAGGAGCAGCACGGTTTTCGTAAGTAAGCCCTGCCTGTGCTGCACGGAGGAACATTTCTGAGAGGCAATCTGGAGGAAACCCCTGTTCCCCCCTTACTTTTCTGACTTTTCAGCAGCTTTGCTGTAGATAAAGTTAAGACCAATGTCAGTGTCTTGATTTGTAAGAGGGGCTGCATTCCCCTGCTCTGCGCACAAATGGAAAAAAACTGTGTTTAGCCATCCTCAGGTTCACTTTCTGTTTGTGGAGGAATTTAATATCTTAAGTTTGTAAAATCAAATGAAAAATTTTTTTTTTCGTTTTGTTTTTGCATTATAAATTTTGTTCAGTGTTCCAAGATTGTTAAGTTCTAAGTGGGTGTTTTTGAGTAATGGGAGGAAAGACAGGGTGGTGGGGGGAAAAAAAAGGATTGGCCGAATTATTCTCCCTCCTGTGCAGAAAGTAGAAAGTGGTCCATACACGAGACGGGAAGGACCCCTACAGTTCTGTTGTGGAAAACCTTTTGCAGAGGGCAAAAATTACCGCTAGCAAAGCGTCCAAATTCTCTCTCTCTCAGCCATATTTTTTTTTTGCATTCTCTATTTCACTAAAAAAGAAAGCGTGCTGTGTGGTGATTACTTTCCTCTCTTGTTACAGGGAAGAAAAATCCAGCTATGAGCCTTTCTGAGAAGCCTTCCACCAGGACTGGAGAGTTTGCGAGCAACTTTGAGCGCTGTGCGCTGGAATAGACTCGTCGGAGAAGTGGGCTGTCTTATGCATTGGAGGAATATTTTCTGTGGATTTATTACCCAAATTTGCTGGAAGAGCCGGGTGTCGCTTTTTCGTCTGATCGCGGGCAGAAAGGGGAAATGAACAGCGCGCATTTAAGGGAATTTTGACATGTGGCAGGAGCGTGGGGTCTGGGAGATACCTACAGCAGGTGGAAAAGGAGATTTGCTGGAAGAATTCATACTGTGATATTGATCTCTCTCTTTTTTTTTTTTTTTTGCCGAGTGATACACTTGGAATGAAAGTCGGAGGATGGAAATTGTTTGGGAGGTGTTTTTTATTCTTCAAGCTAATTTCATCATTTGCATCTCAGGTATGCAGTAAACGTTATGGCAATGTTACCGATATCGTCCCAGCACGTTTGCAGCAATAAAATATTTACAGTAAAAGCAATTGAAAGGGGGTTACAAAGACCACTGGCACATTTTGCTGTTGCAAATTCAGAGTAGGGGGGAAAGGCAGGGAATGTGGTCCTGAGTAAAGAACGGATAATTTAGCAGGTATTACGGTTTGTGGATTGTTTCATTTGTAAAAGTTCCCAAGTCAGTGGCTGACATTTAACCTGCAAAAAGCGTCTCGTGTTTCGCTTTTATGTTTGCTGTGATTGAAAAATGTGAAACTCCTATGGGACCTAATGGGATGGAAAATGGTTTTTGTGTTTCTTTTTGGTTTTAAAGGGTTTATTTAGATTCTCTCTGCGAATGTTGAGGTTTCACATCCTTTTGGAAGGCTTTTCAGACCCTGTGCACCAGGGGATTTTATTTCAGTCTTTCAGTCCCGAGATTGGTAATCTAGTCTCAGAAGAAAATCAGGTCATTTAAATCGGCACTGGAGCCTGTCCAGTTAATGAATAGACATGCCTGCTGTCTAGCGTTAAGGATTAAAGCAATTTATTCTAGGGGAAAACATTCTTTTCTACTTCAGAAGTGCTGCCTGCTGGTTAATTTGTCATGCCAGTCAACCCAGATTAATTATGTTGTGGAAACGACAATAGGAGGCGGGTAAGGTTTGCTGGGGCACTTCAAACACAACCTGGAAAAGCAATACATTTTATCTTTCCTAAGCGAGGAAGGTAAATCATGGTAAAAATCCAGGGGGAAAACCTCTGTGCAGCAGCCTGAACAGTGCAGCCATGTCTGTGACACAGTCTTCGTCCACTATAGGAACACTCACTGTATAATTGATACACTGTCGGTGTAGCTGTCACTTTGAAGGGCAAGGCTTCCGACTCCCTTGTACTCATCAGTGTGATTTGAAATGTATTTGAAATGTTTGAAAGGTCATAGCATCTCATTGCACTAATGAGCTCACCACGATCAAATTTAAGGGCTACACTGGAGAGCCATTATATATATATATATATATATATATATATATATATATATTATATATATATATATATATATATATATATAAAAATGGGTGCTGCTCTCAAGAGGAAAGTGGACTGAAAGATCAAATGGGATTTAAAGATAAATCCTTTTTTTTTTAAAGTTGTTTATTATTAACTAATCAGAGATCCATGGTAAAAAAAAAATCAGTCAAATAAAACGAGATGAAATGAGTGTGCACTGAAAGCCATATCACAGCCTAAACTGGCTTAAAGAAATGCAGAACCTCCCCTGCCTTCTCCTGCATAGAAATGACAAGGTTTTAGCTAAAGGGAGGGGGCGGGGCGGGGGCATCAAAAGGAAGTTTTCTTCCCAGGACCTACTTCAACTATCTCAGTGCCAAAAAGCATTTCAGGTCTGTTACCCCCCCCCCCCCCACCCCCACCCCCACCCCATCCTTTTTTCACAGGAAATGCTTTGAAGTTGCCCATGGGAGGCTGTGGGCAGTTTAGTGCTTACACTGACCATTGTATCTCTAATGGAGCAGGTCTCACCTATTTCACAAAAGGATCTAAACAAGTGCTATTACTTGAGTTCTCAGATTGCACAGTGGTTGATACCCAAACCTGCTCTGCTTCTCTCTGGTTTTTGCTATGTTTATTTAGGCAAGCATCTTCCACCCCAGCCGTGGCTGCATAAGAGGCACAAGAGGGTTTGTACATTTTGGGGATCTTGCCGGGTATTTGTGACCTGGATTGGTCACTGTTGGAAACAGGATGCTGGGCTCCATGGACCTTTGGTCTTTCCCAGTATGGCAATACTTATGTACTTCCATAGACACTGATGGTTTCTGTAAATGCTTGCACTAAGTTATCATTTTAACATTAAATAAATTTACATTTCTCATATAGAATTTGATATTCATAGGTTAAAATATGGGGCATCATTCAACTGTAGAAACTGCTGTTAACCCAAAATAGCAGACTCTCTTGCCTCTTGTGCTAGTTTATTAATTACTCATTTCTTTATTATTACGTATTAGTTATCATTTTCTAGCCGAGTAGCTCAAGATTTTATGTGAGGTTGGGGTTAATAGCAAATATTAATGGCATATAACCTAGGCTATATCCTGCACGCTTCATTTATTTTTAATCTGCAAAGTGGTACTGTATTTTAGACTTGTCTTCACAAAAGCTCTGCAGTGCCTAGTATTTAAAACCTCTGTGTATGGTGATTGATATGTTTTGATACAGTGTATCCCTTCTCCAAGAAGAGTTGGATACAGCATCCTGAATGTGGTATAAAATCATTGTAGCACTGATTGCTTAGGTATTGCTCCTGCAACTGGCAAAGACTGGAAAAGCAAGTTGGTGGGGGGGGGGGAGGGGGAGTCATGGGAAGGATGCTCAGATCTAAACAATTCTGACCAATGGATTCCATTTGTATTGTGTACTGGATTAAGACCTTTTGCTGGTTCCTGTGCTATTTGGACAGATGGCAACTGACCTCTTACAGGAATGTATCCTGCCAACGCATAAGGCGCAAGATTGTGGAATATGAGAAAATGGAAGTAGAGAAGGATTCAAATGTATTTGAATGCCATGATGAACATGTTTGCTCAGTATGATTTCAGTCCTGTAATGGAATGCTGTTTTAATCGGTGTTGGTATGTGATAATGTTGGAATTAGCAGCCATACCCCATAAACTGTCAAGCTTCCACAGCTGACAGCTGGGATATATATCCACAGCAGTATACACCAAATAGCTGGGCAGACTGGAGAAGTCAATAATTCCATCTACCATGGTCCATTATGATAGTTTTTGTTTTAGGGTGGGGGTTTTTTTTCAGGCATAATTGTTTGACTGCAAACACCCTGAGAGTTTATAAAATCATAGCATTGAATTTTATATGCCAGGTGGTTTAGGGATGCTCTATTTGGTTTTCTTAAATGCATATCTCATTTTCTGAATATTTTGCAGTCATATTTTATTGACAGTACCTACACCTTTTGATAAGGTGTTGTAGACGTGGTGTACAGCATTATAGCTCGGTTTTGGTAAGCTGAACATTGGTTGGGTAAGATTTAAGGCTATGGAGTTATTTAAAGAAGCCAGAATTTCCTTTTATTTCCAGCAGGGTCAATATTTCCATTACTATCCCAGATAAGGTTCACATCTCTCTGCAGGATGTTGCAAATCATGCGTCATTTTGTGGCAGTGACCCTTGTTGGTGACATGGATTAGGAACTCGGGAATCCATTATAAAACAGGCAAGTGAATCAAGTGCTGCCTGGATGATCATGACAATGAATCCATAAATATTTGACTGGACATGTCTGAAAAGCAAGATTGCCATAGAATCTAGTGTTAGTATGAAGATATAGATATGAATAGCAGGGCTTTATTTGAGGGGGTACTGAGTACCAGCACCTTTTCCAGTGTCTGCTAAAATTGACCCATGGACCACAAGTTTTAATGAAAGAGCTCAGGCCCTACACACCAATTCTGCCTTGTCATAGATTCTGTGACTGGTTGCAGGGGGCCTGGCTATTGTGGAGTGAGTCCCTCAGTGATCACCCCACCCCTGGAGGGTGGCCTGGCATTTCAGTACCGGCACCTTTTTTGCTAGAAAAATTGCACTGATGAATAGTAACATGAGAATGCACATTGAAGGTAATTTTGCTGGATTTATAGAGAGCATGATAGCTGGGAAGTCCAATAATGGTGAAAAAATGTTACTGAACTAGACGGAAACACCGAAACGATAACTGGCAGCCTGGGCAAGTAGATGATAAATGGGTTTCAGTCCTAACAAAATGTAAGGAGATGTTACTTGGCAGGATCAAAAGCAGATGTAGCATCAAGCTGCAGGAAGACAGGCACTGATGTGTGTTTGGCTGTATAAAGGTGGGAATTACTTGCATGGATTTTGCTAGGTTATAATGAGAGTACCTGCGGTAGAGATTGCAGGTGTAGAGGCTCTTTTAATAAGGCATGCCTAAAAGTGGCCTGCGCTGGTGTGGGCACATATTTTGGACTCGCTCCTGGAAAAAATACTTTTTTTTGTGGCCAAAAATGGATGTGCGACAAAATTAAAACCAGCGCATGGCCATTTTCGGGCTGAAACCTTACCGCCACCCGTTGACTTAGCGGTAAGGTCTCACACATTAACCAGGCAGTAAGCAGCCAGTGCACATGCACTGCTGATTACCACCCAGTAAGCGCCACGTGGTGGAAAATAGAAAATTCTACTGTGTTTTCGGCATCCAGTCAAAAATGGAATTACCGCCCAGGGCACAGGGTAGCTGGCTGGTAGTTCTGTCTGTTTGCCTGTCCTGTTTAGATTATGAGCTCTTTGAGCAGGGACTGTCTTTTCATGTATGGTGTACAGCGCTGCGTATGCCTTGTAGCGCTATAGAAGTGATAATAAGTAGTAGTAGTAGTAGTAATAATGTAGAAGCCTGCCCTTGCAGATCAGCAACGCAGCTGCGCAGGCTTCTGTTTCTGTGAGTCTGACGTCCTGCACATACTTGCAGGACGTCAGACTCACAGAAACAGAAGCCTGCGTGGCTGCGTTGCTGATCTGCAAGGGCAGGCTTCTAGATGGAATGTTGCTAGTGGAGGAGTAGCCTAGTGGTTAGTGCAGTGGAACATGTAATGTTGTTACTATTTGAGATTCTGGAATGTTGCTATTATTTGAGATTCTACATGGAATGTTGCTACTATTGGAGATTCTGTTGCTACTATTTGAGATTCTACATGGAATGTTGCTATTCCTTAGATTGTGAGCTCTTTGAGCAGGGACTGTCTTTTCATGTATGGTGTACAGCGCTGCGTATGCCTTGTAGCGCTATAGAAGTGATGATAAGTAGTAGTAGTAGTAGTAATGTAGAAGCCTGCCCTTGCAGATCAGCAACGCAGCTGCGCAGGCTTCTGTTTCTGTGAGTCTGACGTCCTGCACATACTTGCAGGACGTCAGACTCACAGAAACAGAAGCCTGCGTGGCTGCGTTGCTGATCTGCAAGGGCAGGCTTCTAGATGGAATGTTGCTAGTGGAGGAGTAGCCTAGTGGTTAGTGCAGTGGAACATGGAATGTTGCTACTATTTGAGATTCTGGAATGTTGCTATTACTTGAGATTCTACATGGAATGTTGCTACTATTGGAGATTCTATTGCTACTATTTGAGATTCTACATGGAATGTTACTATTCCACTAGCAACATTCCATTTTTAGATTGTGAGCTCTTTGAGCAGGGACTGTCTTTTCGTGTATGGTGTACAGAGCTGCATATGCCTTGTAGTGCTATAGAAGTGATAAGTAGTAGTAGTAGTTCTAATTTGGCATGTCTTGGACATACATAGGCACCTATGCACCTTAGTAAAAGGGCCTCTTAGTCTCTCTGAGGCTAATAATCATAAAAAGCTGAGATCTTCAATTTGGAAACCATATTAGGTGCTTATTTTTAGGCAAACTTAGCAGCCTAAGGGGCTCTTGTACTAAGCCGTGGTAAGCACCAATGCGTGATTACTGCAGCAAAAAATGTCTCAACCATGGGCCACACTCAGGCATACTGTGGTAATTTTTGCATGTGTGTGTGCCACGCGCTGCAAAAAAATGTTTATTTCTTAGACTGCCCCCACTTGACGCTTGACATTTCGCCCATTAGATTGTAAGCTCTTTTGAGCAGGGACTGTCCTTTTTGTTAAACTGTACAGCGCTGCGTAACCCTAGTAGCGCTCTAGAAATGTTAAGTAGTAGTTGTAGTAGTAAAGGAGACAGGATATGTTCTGAGCTAATTGGTTAGCTCAGCTACTTTGTCACGTGCTAACCGATTAGTGCATGGTTAGCACATTAGCCCTTATTGCCTACAAAATAGATGGCGATAAACACACACTAATTAACCATGCGTTAATTGGGACATTAGCATGTGGTCATTAATACTGCAAATAGAAAAACGGCCTTAGCATGCAGGATGCACTAAGACCACTTTTTACCGCAGTTGGCTAAAAGGGCCCCTGAGTTTTTTTAGTTAAAAGTTCGCCTAGATTAAGGAGCCCATTTACCAAGCTGCATTAAGCAACTGGCATTGATTTTACTGGATGTTAGACATGAGCATGGGCCTGCGCTAATGGCTAAATGTTCAAACTAGTCAATACAATAAAAAAAACACGCTGACTGGATAACATGGATAGGAATGGGTTGCAGGGATAAGGAAGGTGGAGTAGAGCTGTGGCCAGCTGGTGTAAGTGCTCATGCCAAAACGTTAGGCATATATTTTATTTATTATTTATAGGATTTATTTACCGCCTTTTTGAAGGAACGCACTCAAGGCGGTGTACAGTAAGAATAAATCAACCATGAGCAATTGACAATTACAGCAGTAAAAATATTGAAATAACAATATGAAGTATGGCATAGCATGAGCATAGCCAGACCTCGCTGTGGGACGGGGCCAGAGCCCAAGGTGGGGGGGGCACATTTTGGTCTGCCGCCCCCCCCCCTCCACCACCACCTTGCCACCCTGCCGCTCTCCCAATTCCTAACTGCAAGCTGCAGCAAATACCTTGGCTGTCGGGGGTCCCCAACCACCGCCAGCTGAAGCCTTCTCCAGTGAACTAAAGGAGTGTGCAGGACGTGAGGGGGAAGAGAGGGCAGGGCAGGGAACCCGGCAGCGCCGGAGACTAGCGCTGGACAAGGCTTCAGCTGGTGGGGGTTGGGGACCCCCGCCAGCAAAACCAGGGGCCTGGAGGAAATTTGGGGGGCCCAGGCCCCTGTGACCCCACGTAGCTACACCACTGTGGCATAGTACACTACCTACAATGTCAACACAGTACATAATGGAACATTTTAATAGACAGCATAGGGTATAAGCAAAGATGGAACATATAGATAGGTAAGAGAGTAAGAGGAGTTAGAAAATAAGGTGACTAATTTACAGAAAGTTGCAGATAAAGTCATAGAGATGATAGGCTAGAATTCAATAACGGAAGGTAGGTACTTACATTCCTTAATAGGATCAGCTCCTATCAGGTGCCCTCTGAGCCCCTAATTCAGGCACTCTCTTAGAGAATTTCCCCCTAGGTGCCCAGTGATGAAAAGGTCACCTTGTAGTGACCAATTTTATAGGATCCTAAATAAAGGACATTTGTTATAGTGACTAATTTAGAAGCCTAGCTCTCAAACTTAGAAAACTGAATCATTTCTAATATTGATCTCTCTGGAAGAAGGCAAAGTAATTTTCCTTGGTAGCAACATTCAGGAAGATTCTTTCAAGAGGTGACGTCATTAAATGACAGGAAAGCATTGTCTTGCAAAGTCATCCCTTGAATGGAC
The DNA here is from genome assembly GCF_901765095.1 of Microcaecilia unicolor. Lineage (NCBI taxonomy): Eukaryota > Metazoa > Chordata > Amphibia > Gymnophiona > Siphonopidae > Microcaecilia > Microcaecilia unicolor. The sequence goes on along the minus strand of NC_044036.1, from coordinate 322,403,691 downwards.
CAGCTGACATTTACAATGAATTTTTACCATGCTGAAACTGGCAGGGCATCAGATTTTCTTATCAGGTAACCTGATGAACACAGATGATCTCAAATTAGAAAATGGAAGTTATAAAAACAAACCCTAAACTTAAATGGCTGCATATGTGTGGATGTGTCGAGTGATGCTTAGATGGCGACTCCGGTTGTGATGAACTAGGGCCGATACCAGGCAGACTTGTACGGTCTGTGTCTCATATATGGCAATCTGGTTTAGGATGGGCTGGAAAGGGCTTAGACAGCAACCTTGTGGCTGGAACATGAGGACAGTGCTGGACAGACTTATGGTCTGTGTCCCGCATATGAGAAGATGAATAGGCTGGAGTGGGCTTCGAGGGCAACTCCAGCAGTTGGAACATAAGGATAGGGCCAGGCAGACTTCTATGATCTATGACCCAGAAACAGGGAACAAAAAGAAATTATCTGATGCACTTGTTTTGGGTATTTATTTTACTTTGTTTGGGGGTTTTTTTGCGTTGATCTGTAACCCCAGTTTTCCTGCTCTTTCTGTGATTACATCTAGCATCTCTTGGGCCTTGAATTCTGATTCTCCGTGAAAACAATGTCATTAGCATATCCAGCCTTGGTAAATGCTAGGCCGTCTGCACCACATTCCTTGCCCACACCCCAACCAAGTTTTGGTTCATTACCCAATTGATGACCACATTAATAATAGTAGTAACAACACATATCCTTGTCTTACATGAAGTCCTTTTGGACAATTGTTTGCCATACGCCTTTACAATGCAGGGTGCATCATCGTGGAAGGCAAAAATAATTTGGACTAATTTTTGTGGGAGTCGAGTCACTCAAAGTGCTTTCCATATAAATTTCATATAGGCACTGTCAAAAAGACACTTTTGAAGTTAATGAATATTGTGATGATTCTTTTACCGCATCTTATCCGCTTCAAATATTTGCCAAGTATTGGAAGCGAGAAATTGTGTTGAAAATAGTATGCAGTTTCTTCTTCTTGCTCGCTCCCTGGGATAAGTAGTGGCTCTCCCAGGTCTAACTCTAATAACGGTTTAAGGGCTTTTCCTCCAAGAACTTCTCCAAACCTTTCTTAATCCTAGTTTAACCTACATCTTTGGGCAACAAGTTCCACAGTAAAATTGTGGGTGGAGTGAAAAATACTTTGTTGTATTTTAAGTGTGCTACCTATTAATTGAATGGACATAAAGAGATGATTTTTTTTCTCTTTACCCATGGCCTGCCCGACCATTAGGCAAGACTAGGCAATTGCCTAAGGCAACAGCTTCTAGGGTCAGCAAAAAATAGGTGCAGTCATGGCAAAACAAGTGAACTCCGCAATAAAGAAAATGTTCCACTCAATGTGGAAACTTAAACGAGTAAAACCTTTCCTCCCGAGGGACTCATTTCGTAACCTAATACAATCAATGGTACTAAGCCACACAGACTACTGCAACGGAATCTATGCAGGATGCAAAGAACAACTCACAAAGAAACTTCAGACCGCTCAAAACACAGCAGCCAGGCTGATATTTGGCAAATCACGATTCGACAGTGCCAAACCCCTACGAGAAAAACTTCACTGGCTTCCAATCAAAGAGCGCATCACTTTCAAAATCTGCACCCTGGTCCACAAAATCATCTACGGCCAAGTCCCAGGCTACATGACAGACCTCATAGACCTATCACTCAGAAACATAACCAGATCATCCCGAACATACCTAAACCTCCACTACCCAAACTGCAAAGGACTTAAATACAAAGCAGTCTATGCATCCAGCTTCCCTTACATAAGCACACAACTATGGAACGCACTACCAAAAGCTGTGAAAACAACATATGACCACCTAAACTTCAGGAAAGCATTAAAAACCAACCTGTTCAAAAAGGCATATCCCACCGACCCAACATAACCACCTACACACTGCTACACAGTAAAACCAAAGATCGTAATGGACACTACACAATCTCCTCTCCTCGATCCCCATTGTAATGGACACTATTTAGCCTTCCTCTCCTCTATCCCCATTGTACCTGAAACACATGTATCTATATTCGACTTTATCACCTTATATTTGTTTCTCTACTGGACTTGGCGAATGCCTTTACGGTATTATGTAAGCCACATTGATCCTGCAAATAAGTGGGAAAATGTGGGATACAAATGAGACAAATAGAATATTTATTTATTTATTTAATATTTTATTTGACAGCCAGACAAACTCAGAGAAATAACAAGAGGTATTTCTAGCAGCAAGAAAGGTGGGCAGTGCTCAAGCAACATGTACCAGGATTATTCTGGGTAGCTTGCTGTTGGAGCAATCATGATTGTTGAGGAAGCCAGGGTACCACCCAAGTCCCGCCTTCAACATGCCCCCTTGAAATTTGGACGTCTTTGCAACGGACTGCAGTTGGAGACGTCCAAAATCAGGTTTCGATTATACCAATTTGGACGTCTCTGGGAGACGGACATTCATCTTCCGATTTATGTCGAAAGATGGGCGTCCTTCTCTTTCGAAAATGAGCCTGATAATAAACAAGATAAAAATGTAATGTATATATTCGTACACTCCCGGGCAGGTAGCAAAAAAATATACATCATAAAACACAAAAATCATAGTGAAAGCATCATAAAATGATGCGCCTATGGAGAGCGCCCCCAAGTTGTGACCCCCAAACATACCTCATTTGGGGTCCCGACCCACAGTTTGAGAAGCTATGCTTTCAAGGAAAGCACGAGGGGGTTGGCCTGCACAGATCCAGAGCTGCAACTCTAACCATCTTACTGGGTTGACTGGATGGGCTATTTTTGTCTTTATCTGTTTCATCTACTGTGTTATCTGGTAGTAATTTTAGAAGGTTTATTTGTGTTTTGGATATCCGGAAACTGGCATTTAGACAACCACATTGCATGGCCGTCCAAAACCCAATTTTATAAAACCAGGATATGGACATCTAAAACTGTAGTATGTCCATATGGCAAGGGGGCATGGTATGGGTATGTTTGGGGATTAGAGAGGGGCCAAAATATGGATGTTCAAGTCCGATTTCAGAAGGGGAAGGGATGTCCATGTCCAAAAAGATGAGTGTCTGTATTTAGACCTGGTACTTGGCACATCCAGGATGCATAAAGGTGATCTGATTGAGCAATTCTCCACTGGATGGAGTAAGGGAAGTCACAATAGGTATTTTTTCTGTTCCTGGGGGAGAGGGGGGGGGGCTCACATTAAAAAACAAATTGCAAACAGATACCCTGGGATTTGAATCTGCAACCTCTGTCTCTTCATCCTGGTTCTCTCCCCCCCCCCCCCCCCCATTGCTCTAACCATTAGGTTGCTGTTCCACATGGATGCCTATTTGCAATTGTGGGCCTTCCATTATGCCAACTGAGGTGGGGGCCTCAAGCGGCACTCTTTATGAAGTGGCATCTTTTCCCGTTCCTTCCTCAACTCCCCTCCCCAGCCTACCTTCTTTTCTTGTTTTTAAAAGTCGGCAGCGGCATCAATCCCCATACGCTGCCCTGCCGCCGGCACCGATTTTCCTCTGTACTTCGGGCAGCCTCTCTGACATAACTTCCTGTTTACTCGGAGGCAGGATGCAGTACAGAGGAGACGCCATTGCCAGTGGCAGGGCAGCATTTGGGGATCGCTGCCACCACCACATGCTTTTTGACATAATTACTTCTTACCGTCAGTTTCATTGTCTGATATTACGTGGACTGCAGTACCATGGTCTGACCATTTTTAGCTCAATTTTAAGTTACCTATTTGTATATTTTCTATTAGTACTAAGCAGGATAGACCTATTGCTAAAACAAGGGGGAGGGGAATCAATGAAGTTAGCTTTTGGAATTTAGTTTTTAATAAGATTTGTATACAACAAAATGATCCTATTGAAATACAGGCAGAATGGGATCTAATTATTAAAAATTCATTGGATTCTATCACTCCTGTGAAATCTCAGAAAGTTAGGCCTATTAGACCTAATCCTTGGTTTATGTGATAGGATGTATGTCCCATCACTGGGAAATAGAGCCCCCACCCCCACCCACATACACACAAGAAGATATCCCCAGGTGGCTGGAACAGACTAACCCCGTCCTGGAAGGCGAGGAGTGCATTAATTATAGTGAGAGAAAACTGTGGATACCTAACGTTCACCTGAATGGTGATCTGCATGTTATTTGCGTATTTGGACTAGCAAAGAGTTTTGACTGATTTTAAAACCCCAGGAGAAGGGGAGTTGGACCCACTGGCTCTCAGGGCTGAACGGGAGCCCTAGACTTATCTGGGGTGACCTGGACAAGTGTTGGTTGAAGTGGAATACTTTCACCCCGAGTGACAAAGGGACCTGTTAAGAGGACCCAGGAGCCAAGGCGGCTTAAAAAATGGAGTATGATTTCTTTGGAGATCTGGATTTTGGCTCGATAGTGGATTCAGTTTGTAGTTCACCAAACAGTACTCTAAATTTTAGCTTATACTTTGGTAAGCATGGCTGGTGGACTCAGCTTGTATTTTGGCAAGCAGCATTTGTCTACACTGTCGGGTAGGTGGCATGGGTCACAGTATACTGATCTACTTAGAAATTTAAAAAGGACCTGTAGATATCTTGAAAGAATTTGGAGAAAAAAACTATGATTTATCCACTAGATGGAAAAAAGCCTTGAGGTCTTATAAATTTGCTGAGGCAACAAAAGGCTTATTATAGAACAGTAATTGGTACTGAATTGATTGATTCAAAAAAGTTATTTACATTAGTGAATGATCTTTCTCTTCCTAGCCCTGATAGAGAGATGATTAGAGCTCACCCTAACGCACAGGATCTGGCAAACTTTCTCTGTCCAAAATTTCAAAAAATGTGTGGTGATCTTGCTAATAATCAGGTACGGGTAACAGATTCTTATTTTTCTGTCTTGGATTCTGATTCAGAGGTAGATATCATTGTAGACCAATTCTGGGATACTTTTGAGCCCATTAACTATGTCATCTTCAATTACTGCTCCCAAAATGTCATCTTGTCGATGCATATTGGATATTTGTCCTTCTAATTTGTTTACTAATCCATCAATCACTATAATTATGTGGCTTTTTTCATTTTTTAACAATTGATGGTAGGGAAGCTCCCAGGAGAGATGGGCTGTATTGCCCTTAGTCCTATACCTAAGGTTCAGAATCTGGATTTATCACTTATAGTTTTAGACCTATAGTGGAGATTCCTCTGCTTACTAAATTACTAGAAACACTCGTTAGCCAACAGTTATCTAAATATATTGCTAGGTTTTCATGTTATCATTCTACACAATTCGGGTTTAGACCTTGGCATAGTACTGAGTATCTTTTACTGGTGTGAAGATTTGAGTAAGGGTAAACAGATTATCCTAATTCAGTATGATATCTCTGCAGCTTTTGATTCTGTGGATCACGGCTTGCTATTGACTAGACTCAGTGGATTGGGACTGTCTGGGGGGGTGTAATGTTGAAGAGTTGGGTATCTACTTGTGGAGTGCTTCAGGGCTCACCATTGTCCCCTACGTTGTTCAATCTTTCCATGAGTTCCCTTTTCAATATTGTTATGGGCAAAGGAGAGCATGTATTTTCATATACTGATGATATTTTAATGTTGGTTCTTGTAAGTTCTATTTTGAATGAAACGTCTGATAGCATTTTTTTTGTGCCATGAACAAAATTAAAAAATAGTTTGTAGAACATATGCTTCAATTGAATCAGGCCAAGACAATAGTGTTATGGTTTTCTAATTCTGTGAATGATATTCCTCTCAATTTAATATTGCCTAATGGAATAACTCTAAATGTAGTTATAGGGTCTTGGGAGTTACTTTGGATTCTTTGCTGACTTTTGAAGCCCAGATTAGCCAAATGGAGTGAAGGAGTGGCCTAGTGGTTAGAGCACCATCCTGGACATCCAGAGGTGCCAGGTTCAAATCCCGCTGCTGCTCCTTGTGATCTTGAGTAGAGAATGGCACGGGGATAAAATTTGTCCCTGTCCCGTCCCCATGAGTTCTAACCTGTCTGCATCCCCATGGGCTCTGTCCTCATCTGCAGAAGCCTCAAAACACACTTATGATTTTATATTTAAATCTTTTTATTAAAGTATAAAAAGGAACAATATGCTGTGCAACTGTTGAGTATAAATTACAAATAGAAAACAATGATAATAATGAGCAGCTATAATAACCCTCCTTCCCACCACCACCCTCTACCCTTCCAACCCCAACAATAGCTGACTTCTACTACCCCAAGTAATCCTAATCCACCCTGTTAAAATGCCCAGGGGAACATGTGCAGGAGTACAAAATACAACCCATTCTGTATGCCCTAGAGGGGAGAAATATGCCCTATGAAGCACTGTCATGATTTTTTAATCTGTGGATTAATAATAAGTCATCAACAATCTCGGGATTCAGTCTAGCTCTCCTGTCTTCCACAGTCCTTTCTGCAATAGAAGATGTCTTCTTAGAAGATGTGCTGGGAGCAGGATGTACAGGATCCCCCATGCAAATTTTGCTATTTGTGGCCAGCGTGTTTGCTTGTTTTTTTTCCCAAAAAACAAACATATTGTAGCCTGGATCAAACATAAATAACAGTCCAGTTCATTAACAGGCTTCAAAGTAGAAAGTGACATGGGGACAAAGTTTGTCCCTGTCCCCACGAGCTCTGTCCCCCTCCTCATCCCCACGGTTACTGTGGGTCCCCATCCCCATGCCATTCTCTAATCTTGAGCAAGTCATTTAACCCTCCATTGCCTCAGGTACAAAATTAGATTGTGAGCCCTCCAGGGACAGGGAAATACCCAGTGTACCTGACTGTAGCTCACCTTGAGCTACTACTGAAAAAGGTGTGTGCAAAATCCAAATAAATAAGTTTGGAAAAAGTCTTTCTACCGTATGCATCAACTGAGGTTGATAAGGTCTTATTTTCAAAGGTCACATTTTACTGTATTGGTCCAGATTTGGTAATATCTAATCTAGATTATTGTTATTCTTTATATATTGGATTGAGTAGTAAATTGTTAGTCAAACTTCAGTTTCTACAGAATATAGCAGTATGGTTGATTTTTCGACTAAGGAAATACGATAGTGTTTCTTGTTATCTTAAAGGATTTCATTGGCTTCGCATATGTGCGCAAATTATTTTTAAAACGGCTTGTTTAGTTTTTCATATGGGAATTCCTCTGAATTATTAACTCAATGTCTCTCATTGTTTTTATAATTCTGCTAGAGTCTGTGAAAGCGTACTACCGAGGTATCCGGTTATAAAGAATGTAAGGTTTAAGTGTCAGATTGGCTCCGGGATTTCCTTTCAAACTGTTACTGTGCGAAATTCTTTACTGGGTCTAGTTTATTTAGAATTGGACTATAGGCAGTTGCATAAGAAATTGAAGCCCCCTTTCATTTTATTTACATTAAGTTCCTTTTTTAATTAATTTGTCATTTCCTGCTTTTGTTCGGGGGTTTTGAATTGTAAGCCGCCTAAAATCTCTTGCTGGATATTTATTTATTTATTGCATTTATACCCCGCTCTTTCCCGCTCGATAGCAAGTTCAGTGCGGCTTACAAATTATGGGTTACAGATCTGAGGCATATTTTCAAAGCACTTAGCCTCCCAAAGTTCCATAGAAACCTATGGAACTTAGCCTCCCAAAGTGCTTTGAAAATAAGCCTGAGAGTATCACAGAAATAACACATTTGAAGGATAGAAGGGTTATGGTGTGGTTATATAGTGTAGGACAAGAGGAAGAGATGTGGAGGGGGGGTAGAGGTATAGGTGCTGTTAGTGGTGTGGATTAGGTTCGTAAATTAAGTCGGGTCGTTTGGATAGGCTTGTTTGAAGAGGTAGGTTTTCAGCAGCTTTCGGAATGCGGTATATAAACTGCAGATTAGATTAGATTTTGAAAACAACAACAAAAAAGGTAGGCTCGGGAAGGGAGGAAGAAGGAGGAAAGGGGGGGAGATGGCAGACCGTGGTGGGGGAGGAGGGAGTTGGCCATTTTATAATATGTCCCCGAGCCACCACCTTGGCTATGTCCCTGGAAAGTAGACACCTACTTTCCTTATAGAATAGGTACCAAATATACGTGTAGTGTTGTAAAATGACCTCCTAACTGTGGTAATTGAGGGGCCTTTCTACTAAGCCACAACAAAGCAGCCTGCAGCAGTGCGAGCGCATCTTTTGGGCGCGCGCACCTGGCCATTTTTTTCCGCATCCTGGAAAAAGGGCCTTTTTTTAAGGGGCTGGAAAATGGACGTGCGGCAAAATAAAAACCAGCGCATGCCTATTTTCGGCCTGAGACCTTACCGCCACTCACTGTCTTAGCGGTAAGGTCTCACGTGCTATGCAGCATGCCCACCCTGCCATTTTCCGCCGGGTAAGTGCCACACAGCGCACACCAAATTCAGAATTACCACCTGGGGCACGCGGTAGCCGGGCGATAATGCTGATTTGGCGCACGCTGGACGTGTGTAGGGCCCTTATGCACCTTTATAAAAGGGCCCCTGAAGGTGTTCCTGCATTTGGGGAGAAGGAATGCTGATATTATTTATTTATTTTATTTATTTGTTACATTTGTATCCCACATTTTCCCACCTATTTGTAGGCTCAATGTGGCTTACATAGTTCCGGAGCAGCACTTGCGGACTCTGGTGTAGACAAATACAAAGTGATGTTGTGGTTAAGTAGTTTGATAGAGCTACTATGGCGCAACCACATTGGGGATCATGCAATGGAAGAGTTGCGTCCAGTCTGTACCGTGATTTAGTTACATTGTGTTGCAGAGATCGGGCATTTATGTTGGATCGGTGGGGTATGCCTTTTTGAACAGGTGAGTTGTTAGGTTTTTCCGGAAGATTAGGTGGTCATTCGTATTTTTCAAGGCTTTTGGTATCATGTTCCACAGTTGTGTGCTAATGTAGGAAAAACTGGACGCATATGTTGATTTGTATTTGAGTCCTTTACATCTTGGGAAGTGAAGATTTAGGTATGTTCTTGCTGATTCGGATGCGTTTCTCGTTGGTAGGTCAATCAAGTCGATCATGTATCCCAGAACTAGACCGTGGATTATTTTATGAACCAATGAGCAGATTTTGAAAGCAATTCATTCTTTGATTGGAAGCCAGTGTAGTTTTTCACGGAGGGGTTTCGCACTATCAAATCATGCTTTACCAAAGATAAGACTGGCTGCCGTGTTCTGAGCAGTCTGCAGTTTCTTTAGGATTTGGTCTTTGCATCCCGCGTATATTCCGTTGCAGTAGTCAGCGTGGCTTAGTACCATTGATTGTATCATGTTGCGAGATTAACAGATGTTGGTGCATATTCATTGCTAAGAGCTGATAATGCAGAAAGCATTTCAGTGCACCTTTGATGGTCTAGTCAACTGTTATCTGCCATGTTAGCAGTTAACGTGCATTAAAGTCAACCCAAGTTAACAGTCAGGCACAGTCCCCAATGCTCCCCTCTGTCCATTAGTGTGAAATCCCATGACAGATATTAGCTATTTTTAATGTGCATCAAGCAAGTAACACAGCTTATTAAATAGGTCTCTTTGTGCTTTACAGGTAGACATCTTTCATCTCTTTTTCACATTACTTACAATTTTCTGCATACACAGCAGTACTCAAGATAAATTGCATGTTATAAAATCTTTTCCCAGAATAGCTTGTAATCTACTCTGTGTCTAGCACCGATGGCTTAAGTGACTTGCTTAGAGTTGTGCAATGATGTTGTACCTGGATTACTAGATCCAGTGGGTATGGTTTTTAGCCACCAGCCTACACCACTAGCTTCATAAGTGTAATAAGCAAAAGCCAATAACATCTTAGCCAGAGGGCAAGGTAATTAGAAAACGGAATATTCAATCAATCAAATTCTATTCCCAATGAACACAGACCAGGGTTGACAGCTCATGAAAAATGTTTTGGTTTTTTTTTACCTGGCAACCTGCCAGATTTTTACTGACAATTTTAACATTTTTTTTTTTAATGGACAAATGTTGTACCATTGCTATTTTGTTGTATAGCTGAACTAGCCATGTCACAGTTCGCCCCTTTATGCACTGAGACTGTGCCTGCAGGCATTGAAGGACCTGCGCCTACGGCATGCACCAGTCGTGATGTTTTTGCTGGCAGGTAATTATTTTTACAGACCTGTCATTTCTTGTTCATTTACTGTCACTGCATTTACTGATAATTGGCAACTCTTCATATTGACCGACTGTAGAACGTGCTGCTGACTGATATTAACAATATGGTCTGTGGGAGTCATTTATAGAGAGCAAAGGGATGTGGGTGAAAGTGGGACATGAAGCAGAGGAGAGAGTGCCAAATTTTCACCTTGTACAAGGTGATAGTGCCCTTGGCAACAGGCTGTATCTTGAGATAACGTCTGCTGCTTTGTCATCATCCTTTTGATCATTTTTCCAGTTCTGATGCGCTTGCATTGGCTGCTTTACTATACAGCTTGCTCCACGTCCTGAACATCCTACAACTCAAATAGTACTGTATATTCACGTCTTATTGCATTTCTCTCTTACAAGCAAAAATATCCGCAGCCAAAACACATGGGCAATTTTTCCAAAAAGCAGCTCAATATTTCTATGATATTTGTGTTATGTTTTCTTCTGTTTCGTTATGTTTCATGGAATATGTCAAATCAAATCAATTCTTGTATACCGCTAATATCCCCTTTCCAGGGTTCAGTGCGGTTTACTTCTAGGTGAGACAAAAGCCAATAATATTAGTGTGAGGTATGAGAAGAATTAGAGACCATTAGTATAATGCATGAGACCAAAAACATTATAGGAAAGGATAATGGATGATACTAGGACGTAGAAGTCAATGGATTGTTATGAAACAGTCTTTGGGAAGAGGAAGGTTTTTAGACACTTCCTGAAGTGAAAGAAGCTGTTTTCTCTTCTGATAGCAATAGGTAGAGAGTTCCATATTTTAACTCCAAGTACAGGGAATAGAGAGCTGAAAATCTTCTGGTTTAAACGTCTTTTGAAATGATGATACTAGCATCAGTTGTTCGTTCAGTCTGTTAGACTGGACCAAACATAGCAAAGTGGTCTTAATCACTGGTTCAGAGGTGAAACCCTGTAAGATTTGAAAAACTAAACAAACAGTTTGAACCTGAGTTTTTCTGCTATGAGAAGCCAGTGCAGTTTGTGGAGATGAGTTGAAACACTAGTATATCTATTCAATCTGTATATTAGTTTAGCAGCTGTATTCTGTATGATTTGCATTTTCTAATATTGACATTTAATACCAAGAAATAGAGAATTACAGTAATCCAAGTGAGGTAGGACTAACATTTGGGCTAGTAGTGCAAAGGCTTTTTGGTTGAAGAATGATCTGACTAGACGTAGCTGTCTCATTTTGAATAGTGTTTTCTTCCATAGCTGGTTAATAGGGGAAGAAAAGGTGAGTGAAGAATCAAGCAAGACCCCTAGTACTCTGGTTTCAGACTCTGCTGTAAAACTTTGACCATTGGACAAAGATATTGATGATGGGACCTCAACTCCATGATTTTGGAACCACGGGACCTTGTTTTTTTTTTACACATTCAGTTTTAATTTATTGGTCAGAGCCCAGGTGCTAACAGCAGTCACGCCATTCGCTACAGACTGAATTGTATCTTTTGTTTGATGCTGTCACTGGTAAGAGAAGGAGGATGTCATCCATGTAAGATAATAATAGTTCATTAAGACCCAGGTATATTGAGGCAAGGGATGACATAAAGAGATTTAACATAGGTGAGAGGGGAGATATCTGCGGGACCCCACAGTTAGGAGACCAGTAGTTGGAAAGTTGATTGTTTTGCTTGACAGAATAGCTTCGATTTGAAAGGAATTCACTGAACCATTTGATCACAGTCCCTGTTATTCCTATCTGATCCAGGCATTCAAGTAGAAATATGCGGTCAACCGCATCGAACGCTTCCATTATATCGAATTGGAGAAGAATTACTTGGTCGCTTTTGCATAGATGTTGTTTGGCATATGTAGTTAGAACGAGCAGCAATGATTCCATACTATGTGACGATCTGAAGCCAAATTGTGATCAGTGTAATATAGAAAATTTTTCCAGATATAACGAGAGTTGTTTACTGATGTAGGTTTCTAATACTTTAGTAAAAACGAGTATGCTTGCCTCTGGACGGTAGTTTGCAGGCGATATTACACCTAGCTTATGATGAAAAAAACAGTATGGGCTGTTAATCCTAAACAGGTAATCTAATACTCCAGAGAACTGAAAAACAGCCAAACACAATCCAAAGAGTTGTGTGGAATGAATGTAAAGAAATGAGGAAAGTGGGAAATACCCTCAGAAACCAAGGCTTCTGCCAAGGTCTTATCAACAAGACACTATTATCTATAAAAGACTTTGTGCTCGTGATCAAGTTTCTTTCATGGGGTAAATATTCCCTACTCCACTCATTCAAAATTGCCCATATAGGAGCATCATGCAAAATTGCCCATAATAGAGCGCAGTTTTTTTTATACAAAAAAGCCCATAATAGAGCACAAATATCTCCACCACCGCCAACTCCAAGCTCCGCCCTTTCTGCCTCGCCTCACCCCACGCGTGGAACAAACTCCCCGAGCCCATACGCCAGGCCCCCTCCCTGCCCATCTTCAAATCTCTGCTTAAAGCCCACCTCTTCAATGTCGCTTTCGGCAACTAACCTCTACACCTCTACCCAGGAAAGCTAGACTGCCCCAACTTGACATTTCGTTCTTTACATTGTAAGCTCCTTTGAGCAGGGACCGTCCTTCTTTGTTTATTTTGTACAGTGCTGCGTAACCCTAGTAGCGCTCTAGAAATGTTAAGTAGTAGTAGTAGTAGTAAAGATAAATGAGTAACAAAAATTGTTCAAGCTACAGCATGGCATGCATCAACTTAGCTTAATAAATGCTGGCTTGACAACCCCACAATTCAACTGTTGTTTTTCAACGGGGCCCGATTCGTTTCACCCATAACAGGGCTTCATCAGGAACCACTCAGTTGGATCATACTGACAGGGCTATCGGTCTCAAGCTGACTAAACTTCTCTTGCAACAGTGGAGTGAGAACAGTTTTGCCCATAACAGGAGGAAGAGAGACAGTTTTTAACAGCTCATTGAGATCATCAAGTAACCAGTTTACTGCTTCCATAGGGATGGATTTGAGTAGGTATTTTGGGCATTCATCCAGGGAGCAGTTCGTTCGGGAGCGGTTCAACAACAGTGATCTTACATCCTCAACCGTTAGTGGTTGAAAAGATTCACAGTTTTGGTCCGTTTTGAGTCCTTGGATTGTAGAATCTCCGGCGATTGAGGCTGATCTACGGGTTGGACGGTTTTCCTCTGGAGTCTGATGTCTCAAAATTACCCATTATAATAAACTATCAGTGATGTTGATGTAGTGGAAGATGACCATAGGTCACAGGCAACATCGATTTTTGTAGTTGTGATCTGACTTCCAGTTCTGTGTTGTAGGCCTTTGGAATGTATTTATTTATTTATTTTAAAACATTTATAGTCTGTTTCTATGCATGTTAGGTGGATTCCATAATAAAAACATAAAATGTAAAACAAATAGAAACAAGTACAAATCATTCAAGAAGATCCTGACACAAAATGATCAGTACTTGCAGTCAAATAAAATGAAGACTGAATCAACCTGACCCGAAAAAAAAAATGAGACAGCTGGCATTCTGCTTCTTTAGTCTCTGAACCTGCATGATATTTCTATTTGGAAAGTACAGAGACAAGTTTTTCACTTGATTTTCATTTACGTGTGTGTGTGTGTGTTTCATTTTAATTGTTTTTGTTTTTATTTTTATTTTCTTTTGCTAATTTTGAATGAAGAAACAACAAATGTAATTTCAAATAAAGAGAAAAACATTATTTAAAAAAAAAGTCCCTGTGGCCCCCTTCTGTGCTAGAAATCAAAAGCAGCAAAATAAAAATCTTCCTGAGCCCTCTTCTCTTTCCCTGTGGCCTGGATTGGCTACTTTTGGGTTTGATGGAACTTAGGTTTGACCCAGGATGGCATAGCTTGGGTTCCTATGTTTGTTAGTCTCCCACTCCTTTCTCTCACCCTTCCCACCCTCCTAACCCCAATAATTCCTCTTACTGCATCTCAGAGCCGGCAAATTTTTCATGGGTCGAGAGTGATCCCTGGTCTTTCCTGCCCTACTGATGTACTAAAAGGAAAGGCAGAATATCCGTCATAAAAGAAACTGCTGCTGACCAACCAAAAAGAGACAGATTTCTCCTTTAGGGCAGGTATTTAAAATGGCACCAGCCTCTGCTCAACTGGATCCATTTGTTTTACCATGTTGATGGGGGAGGAGCAACGGGGAACTGCTCCCGCCTCATGAAGAGCTTATCATCCTGTGGATGGTAGCTGGGGATTGAGGAACTACCGGGAGGCAAGAGAGCCTGAAAAGGGACTGGCTCCTAATTTGAAATTTTAAAAAAGTCATTCTATTTTAAGAACACAATGAAATGAAAAAGAATTTTAATAAAAAAAATTTTATTTTATTTTTTGCTACATTTGTACCCCGCGCTTTCCCACTCATGGCAGGCTCTATGCGGCAGGCAATGGAGGGTTAAGTGACTTGCCCAGAGTCACAAGCAGCTGCCTGTGCTGGGAATCAAACTCAGTTCCCCAGGACCAAAGTCCACCACCCTAACCACTAGGCCACTCCTCCACTGTTGCTACTATTGGAGATTCTACATGGAATGTTGCTACTATTGGAGATTCTACATGGAATGTTGCTATTCCACTAGCAACATTCCATGTAGAAGTTGGCCCTTGCACATCACCAATGTGGCCGCGCAGGCTTCTGCTTCTGTGAGTCTGACGTCCTGCATGTACGTGCAGGACGTCAGACTCACAGAAACAGAAGCCTGCGCAGCCTTCTACATGGAATGTTGCTAGTGGAATAGCAACATTCCATGTAGAATCTCCAATAGTATCTATTTTATTTTTGTTACATTTGTACCCTGCGCTTTCCCACTCATGCGCTTTCAGGCTCAATGCGGCTTACATGGGGCAATGGAGGGTTAAGTGACTTGCCCAGAGTCACAAGGAGCTGCCTGTGCCGGGAATCAAACACAGTTCCCCAGGACCAAAGTCCACCACCCTAACCACTAGGCCACTCCTCCACTAAAAATTTCAGTTGTGTTTGAAATTAGAATGCACTTCTATTTCCTGCCTCTTATTCTCAGCCAGTTGACTGCATTATAGTACTTGCTTTATATGGACTCCTTTTACCGAGCTGTGGTAGCACTAGTTCGTGCTTACCGCAGATTAAAAGGACTTACCCTAGGACACGCTGAGGCATCCTGTAGTAAAAGCCCAAAGTGCGTGCGCATGCTAACTGATAAGGCAACCATAGCAATATAATGCCTCATCATTTAGCGCACGCTAAATCAGGTGGAGGGGCATAATCAAAGTGGGCGCCCATCTTTAAGGGCGCCCCGGCGAAGGGGCGGGGCATCCCGTATTATCGAAACAAGATGGGCGGCCATCTTTCGTTTCGATAATACGGTCGGGGACGCCCAAATCTCAACATTTAGGTCGACCTTAGAGATGGCCGACCTCGGTTTTCACCGATAATGGAAACCGAGGACGGCCATCTCAAACCTGGCCAAATCCAAGCCATTTGGTTATGGCCAGCATTCGTAGTGCACTGGTCCTTTCTCACATGCCAGGACACCAACCGGGCACCCTAGGGGGCACTGCAGTGGACTTCACAAATTGCTCCCAGGTGCATAGCTCCCTTACCTTGAGTGCTGAGCCCCGAAAACCCACTACCCACAACTGTACAACACTACCATTGCCCTTAAAGGGTAATGGGGGCACTCACATGTGGGTACAGTGGGTTTCGGGTGGGTTTTGGAGGGCTCCCATTTACCACCACAACTGTAACAGGTAGGGGGGATGGGCCTGGGTCTGCCTGCCTGAAGTGCATTGCAGTACCCACTAAAAACTGCTCCAGGGACCTGCATACTGCTGTGATGGAGCTGGGTATGACATGTGAGGCTGGCATAGAGGCTGGAAAAAAATGTTTTTTAATTTGTTTTTTTGGGGGTGGTGGGAGAGGGTTGGTGATCACTGGGGGAGTAAGGGGAGGTGATCCCCGATTCCCTCCGATGGTCATGTGGTCAGTTCGGGCACCTTTTCGAGGCTTGGTCGTGAACAAAAAGGGACCAAATAAAGTCGGCCAAATGCTCGTCAGGGACGCCCTTCTTTTTTCCATTATCAGCCGAGGACGGCCATCTCTTAACCACGCCCCCGTCCCGCCTTGGGTCTTTCCCATGCACTAAGGCCACTTTTGCCATGGCCAGAAAATGGCCGATTTTCTGCATTACTGACCACGTGTTAACATTACCACTAGTGTGGCCATTGCCACATAGGCCCTTACATCTACCCATTTTGTAGGCAGTAAGAGCTCACACATTACGTATGCACCACGCTTCAGGGACCCTTTTACCACAGCGGGTGAAAATAACCAAACATGAAATGGCCGTGTGGTAAGTTTGCACTTGCCGCGTGGGTCATTTCTGGGGTGGGGGAGCACTTACCGCCACCCATTGAGGTGACGTAAAGGCTCCTGCCCTAACCCAGCCGTAACCGGGAAGTGCATGAGGCTGCCCGATTACCGGGTAATCCCCTGTGGAAATATTTTTTTTTAATATTTCCACTAGCACCAGAAATGGCGTGTGCTTGGGGTGGAGCTAGCGCTGGCACCCACATTAAGCCGGCGGTAGTTTTGAGTTGCCACGCGGCAACCCTATAGTAAAAAGGCCCCTTCATGTGCGGCAATGTGGCTTCACAAACTGATTACACGTGTACAAAAAAAAAAAAAAAACAGAAGACGACCGTCTTCGCAAAAAACAACAATACACAAAACAGCGAAGATGACTCTAAAAAAATAAGGAGAACAAAAATGTTGAAAAACGAAGACGGTACTCCGATGGTGAAGATGAAAAAAATTTGTATTAATCATAAAAGATATAAAATAGGGGAGAACAGGACTCGACACAGCTGTGTTTCGGCCAGCAAGGCCTGCGTCAGGAGTCTTCTCACCACATCGATTACCCTTCCCCTTTTTGATCCCATAGATGAGACGCTTATTGTAGCCTCTCGGTTTTAATGCTTTAATGCATTTTCTAACACAACTAGTCCTCTGAAGAGACAACCGGAGACTTGCCTTTACAGACGAGTTCAATTTAATCTAACACATAAACTCTTCCCTACATTTCAGTAAGATGTAATATATCCGATGTAAAAACAGGGAAAGATAATCGATGTGGTGAGAAGACTCCTGACGCAGGCCTTGCTGGCCGAAACACTGCTGTGTCGAGTCCTGTTCTACCCTATTTTATATCTTTTATGATTAATACAAATTTTTTTAATCTTCACCATCGGAGTACCATCTTCATTTTTCAACATTTTTGTTCTCATTTTTTAGAGTCATCGCTGTTTTGTGTATTATTCACAAACTGATTAGCACAGACATGCCCACTCTCCACCCCCAGACATACTCATAAGTACATAAGTAATGCCATACTGGGAAAAGACCAAGGGTCCATCGAGCCCAGCATCCTGTCCACGACAACGGCCAATCCAGGCCAAGGGCACCTGGCAAGCTTCCCAAACGTACAAACATTCTATACATGTTATTCCTGGAATTTGGGATTTTTCCAAGTCCGTTTAGTAGCGGTTTATGGACTTGTCCTTTAGGAATCCGTCCAACCCCTTTTTAAACTCTGCTAAGCTAACCGCCTTCACCACTTTCTCCGGCAACAAATTCCAGAGTTTAATTACACGTTGGGTGAAGAAAAATTTTCTCCGATTTGTTTTAAATTTACTATACTGTAGTTTCATCGCATGCCCCCTAGTCCTAGTATTTTTGGAAAGCGTGAACAGACGCTTCACATCCACCTGTTCCACTCCACGCATTATTTTATATACCTCTATCATGTCTCCCCTCAGCCGTCTTACTCCTTGTAAGAAAAAAAAAACATTTTATTTTTTAGCGTGCTAGTCGCGAGACACCTCAGCGCCCCCTGCGTTATAAGTGTTCATTAGTGTTTTCCCGCAGCTTGGTAAAGGAGCCCCAAATTCAAATGCCTAAACTTGAAAATTGGTCTCATGACATTGAAATAGGCTGGGAGTGTTTCTTGCACAGGGGCACATGAAACGAGTTGAACTAAAATGCTGTTTCACGACATCTAGACACATTTGAAATCCATCATGATAATGCATTTTCTAACAAGCCCTGTGCATTTTACATTTCATTCATCAAGACGGAATTAACCTCCTTAAGTGCACATTAGCCTGAAACAGGTTGGTTTTATGGTTTCAAATAACATTGCTGCCTCAACAAAATCTGCTCTTTGCTTTCTCCTAAGTGTCGTCATCCATGCTTCCTCTTCAACTATCAACTAATTTCCACTGCTACTGACCACGCTTGGACAGTAGTGAACACTTTGGCAATTTTCAAAACAGCTCTCAGACCTTGAACCAATTTTCAAAGAGGAAGCCTGTGAATACTTTGACTTTGAAATGTGAAGGCAGATTTACATAGTAACATAGTAGATGACGGCAGAAAAAGACCTGCACGGTCCATCCAGTCTGCCCAACAAGATAACTCATATTTGCTGCTTTTTGTGTATACCCTACTTTGATTTGTACCTGTGCTCTTCAGGGCACAGACCGTATAAGTCTGCCCCGCACTATCCCCGCCTCCCAACCACCAGCCCCACCTCCCAACCACCGGCTCTGGCACAGACCGTATAAGTCTGCCCAGCACTATCCTCACCTTCCCAGCCCTGCCTCCCAACCCCGGCTCTGGCACAGAGCGTACAAGTCTGTCCAGCACTATCCCCGCCTCCCAACCACCAGTCCCGCTTCCCACCACCGGCTCTGGCACAGACCATATAAGTCTGCCCAGCCCTATCCTCACCTCCCAACCACCAGCCCCGCCTCCCGATCTTGACTAAGCTACTGAGGATCCATTCCTTCGGCACAGGATTCCTTTATGCTTATCCCACGCATGTTTGAATTCCGTTACTGTTTTCATTTCCACCACCTCCCGCGGGAGGGCATTCCAAGCATCCACTACTCTCTCTGTGAAAAAATACTTCCTGACATTTTTCTTGAGTCTGCCCCCCTTCAATCTCATTTCATGTCCTCTCGTTCTACCACCTTCCCATCTCCGGAAAAGATTCGTTTGCGGATTAATACCTTTCAAATATTTGAACGTCTGTATCATATCACCCCTGTTTCTCCTTTCCTCCAGAGTATACATGTTTAGTTCAGCAAGTCTCTCCTCATACGTCTTGTAACGCAAATCCCATACCATTCTCGTAGCTTTTCTTTTTTTCTTTTCTGCTTTTATGAAAGAACGTTCAAAACAGAACTGAGATGTTCAGAATGAGTTAAAGTCTTCTAGTATTTTGGAAAAGGATCTGCTGATGTGCATGTCTTGGCAGCAGCACCCATTTTGCAATTGCCAATGTGAACATTATCAGCAAGGGCCAATGGGCAACATATACCCTTTGCATTTTTGTACATGCAATGGTAATGCTGTGTATAAAGGACTTCAGCAAAAACAACTTAGACCTCTGCAATTCATGTACAAAATAGCTGTTAAGCTGATTACTGGGAGCTGAAAAGTTTTGAGGGAATAAAATGAGAGAGGAGAAAAGACAAATACACTGCAGCAGCTTGAAGAAGAATTAGCAGAAGGCAGGCAGAAAAGAGAAACTGGAACCAATATGATGGAAAAATAAAATGTCCAGACATCAAAGGTAGAAAAGGCATTTTATTTTGAATTTTTTAACTGAAATATGTTAGCTTGGGAAATGTGCATAGCGGATGTCTTTTTATTATGTTCAGTAGAAAAAAAATACATTTCGGTTTTTATTTCTCCACTGTTGCAGTACATGCCGAGGTTCCCAGTTCAGTTTTTGTCTACATATTTTTATTTCTAATTTGTGATCCCTTGTTCTGTATTTGATGAAATCTGTCGGTGTGATTGTAATGGCAGGTGGGGAGATTGGAGGGGAGGCAGGGAGGAAAGGGAGGGGGTGCCTTCTTTAACTTCTGCCCTGACCCTTGCTGTAGCTGGTGGGGTGCCCTATTAAATCCTCATATGCACAATTTTAGGGTCACTTCCCCGAAAGAAAGTATTTTTTTAGTTGACAATCTACAAGGTAGTATTTAGAAACTATATTGATTCCACAGACAAAGATTCTTGGAATAATGTAAGAATAATTCACAGATATGGTATATGAACTTTCAGGACCAACATGTATCCTCTCTTCAAGGCTAACTTAAAGTGTGTATTTATAGATATATACATCTCTCTCTCTCTCTCTCTCTCTCTCTCTCAATATATTTATAACTACATGACCTGGAAAGAGCAAATAAACAAGAGATGCCAAGTGGTGAAAGGGTTAGCAACAAAAAGCATAATTTTAGTCACTAGAAATGTTATGAATATTGCAAATATGGGAAAGTGTAAAAGTACCACCACATGAAAACTGAGAACAGAAGGTTAATGGCTGCCGTAATGAGTCATAAATTCAGAGTCGTGGCTCCGTCTGTTGATTTCTAAATGGATATATTTCATTCTCCATGTCCTTTGCTTTTTCCATCTTTCATAAAAGTTCTCTTTAATGACTAATGCAGGTAAAGGCTGAGCTTGAGTGTTCAGACTGGTTAAATTGCTGTCCCACAACTGAGTTGCTAATCCTGTCATACAGAATGGGTCAGTGGCAATTCATCCTGGTTTTTACGGCCTGTTTCATCTCTCCCACACACAGCTTGCAGGGTAATTACTTACATTGGACATGACACACTACATTGTTATATCTGCAGGTGAATAAACCGCGTAATTTAGCGTGTTTGTAACACTCCGGACTTCCACATTTGTATGAATATTTTATATTTACAAGTCTTAAAGTGTAGGTGTTGATTTTTAGATATACGATATTTTTAATGACAGGAGATTAGTTGCTGGAAATTTTAGAGAAGGCCGTGAAAATTCTGTTTTACACATATAAAATATGGATTTATACAGGTAAATTGACCCTTAAGTATCAATTTCTTAAAGAGATGCTACTTATATGAAGAGATGGCAGTATTTAGAAATTTCTAGGGGGCATATTCTGAGCGTATTCTAAGCAGACCCTCAAAGTAAACATATATATTGCAATTCTTATAATTTGGCACCTCACTTTAGGAGCTAAAATGGAGCCCACTTAGGGCCAAATTCAGTACATGATGCTTAAAACACCCCGGAGTACACCCTCCCCATTTCAGACACCCTGAAAATTCTTTGTGTTACTATCGACTGTAACCTTACACTCGAGAGCCAAGTTAACTCTACAACTAAGAAAATGTTCCACTCAATGTGGAAACTCAAACACGTAAAACCATTCTTCCCGAGGGAAATATTTCGTAGCATGATACAATCAATGGTTCTAAGCCATGCAGACTACTGCAACGGAATCTACGCGGGATGCAAAGAACAACTCATAAAGGAACTTCAGACCGCTCAAAACACAGCCACACAGCAGCCAGGCTTATATTTGGAACAACGCGATTTGAAAGCGCCAAACCCCTCTGAGAAAAACTACACTGGCTACCAATCAAAGAATGTATTGCTTTCAAAATCTGCACCCTGGACCATAAAATCATCTACAGCGAAGCCCCGGAATACATGACTGACCTCATAGACCTACCAACAAGAAACACAATCCGACCATCACAAACATAATCTCCACTACCCAAGCTGCAAAGGACTCAAATACAAATCAACTTATGCATCCAGTTTCTCCTAGTAGGACTAGGGGGCATGCGATGAAACTACAGTGTAGTAAATTTAAAACAAACCAGAGAAATGTTTTCTTCACCCAACGCATAATTAAACTCTGGAATTCGTTGCCAGAGAACGTGGTGAAGGCGGTTAGCTTGGCAGAGTTTTAAAAGGGGTTAGACAGTTTCCTAAAGGACAAGTCCATAAACCACTACTAAATGGACTTGGGAAAAATCCACAATTCCAGGAATAACATGTATATAATGTTTGTACGTTTGGGAAGCTTGCCAGGTACCCTTGGCCTGGATTGGCCGCTGTCATGGACAGGATGCTAGGTTCGATGGATCCTTGGTCTTTTCCCAGTGTGGCATTACTTATGTACTTGTGTACATAAGCACACAACTGTGGAACGCATTACCAAAAGCCGTGAAAACAATGTACGACCACCTAAACTTCCGGGAATCACTAAAAACCAACCTGTTCAAAAAGGCATACCCCATCGACCCAACTTAAGTGCCTAAACCCTGCAACACAACGAAACCAAGACTTGTAATAGACAGTCCTGCTTATAATCGAAAGAGAAAAACGCCTATATTGCGACCCAAATCGGGAGATGGGCGTCTTTCTCCCGTGGGCGCCCAAATCGGTATAATCGAACGCCGATTTTGGGCGTTTCCAACTGCAATCCGTCGCGGAAACGGGTAAAGGTGACGGGGGAGTGTCGGAGGCGTGGTGAAGGCAGAACTGGGGTGTGGTTATCGGCCGAGGAGAGATGGGCGTCTTTAGCTGATAATTGAAAAAAAAGGCATTTTTACCGCGATTTTGGGTCACTTTTTTTGGACCTTTTTTTTCACGAACAGGTCCCAAAAAAGTGCCCCAACTGACCAGATGACCACTGGAGGGAATCGGGGATGACCTCCCCGGACTTCCCCAGTGGTCACTAACCCCCTCCCACCAAAGAAACCCCACTTTAAAAATTTTTTTTCCAGCCTCTATGCCAGCCTCAAATGCCGTAGCTACCTCCATAACAGCAGAATGTGTTCTATCCTGTGACAGCCTTTCCCTGGTTCTGATGTGGCTCTCGGGTGAGTGTGACACCTTTTCTGTTATGCGCACTACAGAGTCACATCAGCAATGCATTGTGGTGGGTGTAGGGTATTGGGCTCCGTGATTCCACTAGCTTGTGGCAAATGCTCACGATGTTGGTAGTTGGAAGGCTCTACTCCCATGGTGCTTTTCCCCCTGCTTATTGGGTCAGAGTGTGCCCTGTTTTGTTTCCGGTAGTCCATGTGGTAGTGGCCATTTCTGTAAGCCAGTTTTAGATCCCTTTCACGTGTTAGCCAAGTTACAGAACTTAGTTCTTACCTTGAATGTGGCTGAAAGAGGGCATTGTACACCATTCTGCCAGCTCTGACCTACTGCTAATCTCAGTACCAGGGAGACTCGTTGCCAGTGGGGCACTGATCTGCAGTTAACTGTGAGTAAGTGTGCTTATTCCAATAAAGGACGTTTTCGGTGAGATTAGTCTTCAGGTGTCAACTGGTGTGCCAATGTTATATAGCAGCAACAAGTCCTAGAGGCCTGCATGTATGCAGGTCCCTGCAACACTTTTAGTACCCCTTACCTGTAACACTTGTGCTGGTAAATGGGAGGTCTTCAAAACGCACTGTACCCAGATGTAGGTGCCCCCTTCACCCCTAAGAGCTATGGTAGTGTTGTACATTTGTGGGTAGTGGGTTTTGGGGGAGGGGGGTTGGGTGCTCAGCACCCGTGGTAAGGGAGCTATGCATGTGGGAGCATTGTCTGAAGTCCACCGCACTGACCTCTAGGGTGCCAAGTTGGTGTCCTGGCTTGTCAGGGGGGTGAGTGTAATATGAATCGTGGCCCCTCCCACGACCAAATGGCTCGGATTAGGACGTTTTTGAGCCGGGCGTTTTTAGTTTCCATTATCGCTAAAAAAAAAACAAACGCCCAGCTGAAAAACGTCCATTTTTTCGAAAATACGGTCTGTCCCGCCTCTTCACGTACCCGTTTTCGGACATAGACGCCCATGGAGATAGGCGTTCGCGTTCGATTATGCCCCTCCACGCATAACTCTTCCTCTCTACGATTCCCCAATGTGTCTCTAACACATGAACCTTATCCGACTACATCAAATCCTTGTATTTGTTTCTCTACCGGAGATGGCGAACGCCTCTACGGTACAATGTAAGCCACATTGAGCCTGCAAATAGGTGGTACAATGTGGGATAAAAATGTAACAAATAAATAAAAATTGGCACCAGAACAAATCAGCACTCAGCGCTATTCTACAAGGGTTGCTCTGGGCTGAGTGCCCTGTACGGGGTAGTGTATATTCCTGCACTAAAATTTGGGCAACAGGACTTTACACCTGCTGAAACCACTTTGGCTATGCATCCCCAATCAGTGGCGTACCAAGGGGGGGGCGGTGGGGGTGGTCCGCCCCGGGTGCACGCCGCTGGGGGTGGTGCCGCGCGCCAGTCGGCTCTTCATTTTCATGCTCCCTCTGCCCCGGAACAGGTTACTTCCTGTTCCGGGGCAGAGGGAGCATGGAAACGAAGAGCCGACAGGCGTGCGGCACCCCCCCCCCCCCCCGCGGCGTGCACCCGGGGAGGGTTCTTTCGCCGGGGGGGTCGCGCTGCACCCGTGGGGTTATTTTGCTGGGGGGGGGTCGCGCTGTTCCGGGGGGGCGCTGCACCAGGGGGGCGGGGCGCATCGGCGATCCGCCCGGGGTGTCAGCGCCCCTAGGAACGCCACTGTCCCCAGTATCTACAACACTCTGCACCCTATCCCAGGTTGGATGCATCTGCGGTCAGAATGTTTTAGGGAGGAGGAATTTGGAATGAAAAGTCCCTGGGTCACATTGGTCCGAATTGTCCAGATTCCCCATGGCCTGACACCACTGGGAAGCCAGAGTCCACTGGGCACCTTTCAAATGGAGGTGTGTCATGGGTGTGACATGCACAGTGGAGGCCACATGGCCTAACAACCTCAACATCTGCCGAGTCAAGACCTGTTGGCTGTACTGAACCTGAGAGGCTAAGCAGATGACGGCATCTGCTCGGATCTGAGGTAGGTAGGCTCAAGCCTGAACCTTGTCTAGCTGGGATCCAATGTATCCCAATCGTCCAGGTAAGGAAACCCATGCACTCCCAGTCTGTGTAACAATAGCAAGACATTTTGTAAACACTCTTGGGGCGGAGGTGAGGTTAAATGGCAGAACATGGTAGTGGTGTTTCCTACTTAAAATCGGAGATACCTCTTGTCACTTGGATGTATCTGGATGTGGGTGGAAGCCTTCTTTAAGTCAAAACAATCATGGGAAGAAGGGTGGCCAGGGAAAATATTTATTCAGGGCCCTTAGATTTAGGAAGGGACAAAAATCCCCTGTCTTTTTGGGCACAAGGAAGTACTTGGAATAGAATCCCTTCCAGTGGCATACTGAGGACGGGGTGGTGGGTGCGGTCTGCCACCGGGTGCTGCAGGAGGGGTGCAGGGAGCAACCACCGGTTCCCTGCTCCCTGCCCCGGAACAGGAAGTAACAGCAGAGGGAGCAGGGAACCGACGGAGCCGACAGCCGCACGGCTGCTCCCTGCACCCCAGCAGGCAAGAAGAATGCACCCGGGGGGGGGGGGGGGTCATGCTGACACGGGGTGGGGGGGGAACGGATGACGCTGCACCTGGGGGAGGGCTGCGCATCAGTGGCAGCCGACCAAGGAACACCACTGATCTCTTCCCTTCTTCCCCTGGTAGGATGGGCTTGACCACGTGGGCCTTTCAAACTCGGCAGAATTTTCAACAATTGACCCATTTGTCACACACAGAAATTTAAGTTGTATTTTTGCCTGTTTCTGTTTTCCTTTGTGGCTGAATTTAAAAGCAAAAAAAACAACCAGACATGATCATAACTCTGGACCCTGTTTCTTCTGAACAACTTTTTACGCTTATTGCTTAGTTCAGCACTGAAAAACATTAAGATATCTCATAATTGATAAAATTCAAGCGTGAACTTCACCAAGTCAAAAATGGTTCTGTAAATCATGCAAAATTACAGCATTAGTCAGGAATACAATTTTCTATGATTATAAGATCAATTGTAATTAGTATATTACAGTCATTTAGCTGGCTGAATGGCAATATTTACGTCTTCAGAGAGTCAGTTTAATAAACAAGAGCAATATTTTATGATCTCTGAAAGTTTGAAACAATAAACAGACAGCGGGGGGAGGGGTGGAATGCAGTTCTTTCCTACTCCGCAGTCAAAACTTTTCTGTCTACTAGAGTCGTGTTTCCCACGCCTGTCCTAGAAGCGTACCTGATCACTTGGGTTTTCTAGATTGGTACAATGAAAATGCATGAGGGGGATTTGCATACATTTAAGCCACTGGATACAAATCTCTCATGCATTCCACCCTCTTCGCCTACTATCTGTTTATTTTATTGCTTAAAGCCTTCAGTGCTCATGAAAATATTAATCTTGTTTACTAAACTGACTCCACAGAATTCAATATTGCTATTCAGCAAGTTGAATGGCTCTAATATACTAATTACAAGTGGTCTTATAATCATAGACAATTATTTTCCTGACTAATGCTGTAATTTTGTACCATTTGCAGAACAATTTCCGACTCGGTAAAAGTACACTCTTGAATTTTATCGGTTATGAAATGTCTTAATGTTTTGCACTGCTGAACTGTGCAATAAAATCAAAAGGAAACAGAGTTCTGACGTTTAGATCATTTCTTTTCTGTTTGTTTTTATTAAATTCACTCTTGAAGGAACATAAGAAATGGGCAAAAATACAAGTTAATTTCTTCGAGTATTTCTTCTGTGCTGCACAAGCAGGTCGATTTTCAAAATTTTGCTAAGTGGCAACGCTAAGTAACTCATTTGAGCTGGGTATGTGTAGGGGAATTTTCTGTGAAACCTAACCAACTAGGTTTTCTCCAGCGTATGCAAATCTGTCTCTTGCATATTCATTGTGGCAGTCTTGAAAATCCAACAGGAGAGCATCGGAAAACAGGTTGTACTGCAGCTATGGAGAGGAAATACTGATGATTTAGGAAGGTGAATACTGACTGTTCTGGAAAAACAATCTCCCCAATATTGAGCTTGCAGCGATCAGAGTGTTTTTTTTTTTTTTAAGCTGTCCACGACAGGTAAAATAAATCCGAATGTTCATTCCCTCGCTTGCATCAATGCATTCTTAATCAAAGACACATTTATCCACGCCTTCCCTAGCTGAGATAATATTTAATCACCTCTTTGACCTCATGTGCACCTTTCTTTAAAATAGTCCCCTCATTTTCTAACACCTCTTGCTCTCTTACCTATCTATGGAGCCTTTTACTAAAGCACGTAGGCGCCGACGTGCGCCCAACGCACATCAATTTTGAGTTACCGCCTGGCTACTGCGTGGCCCTTGTGGTAATTTCATTTTTGATGCGTGTCTGCTACATTCCCTGGAAAATGTTTTTATTTTCTGGCACATGGTCGGTAATCAAGCGTAGACCATTACCGCCTGGTTACCGCGTGAGAGCTTACTGCTAGGTCAACGGTTGGCAGTAAGGTCTCAGACACAAAATGGACGCACGGCAATTTTCATTTTGCCGCACATCCATTTTCAGCAAAAATTTTTAAAGGCCCTTTTTTACAGGCGCGCTAAAAAAAATGATTCTGTATGCACCCAAAACACGCGTCTACACTACCGCAGGCCATTTTTCAGTGTGCCTTTGTAAAAGGGCCCCTATATGTTCCATCTTTGCTTATACCCTACACTGTCAATTACAATGTTCTATTAAGCATTGTGTTGACATTGTAAGTAGTATATAATCAGGTGAATTTTCGACACAAATCAGGAGATGGGCGTCCTTCTCGCAAGGTTGAGCAAATCGGCATAATCGAAAGCTGATTTTGGGCGCCCTCAACTACTTTTCGTCACGGGGACGACCAAAGTTCACGGGGGCGTGTCGGCAGTATAGCAAATGCGGGACTGGGGCATTCTTAGGAGATGGGCGTCCTCGGCCGATAATGGAAAAAAGAAGGACGTCCCTGACGAACACTTGGGTGACTTTACTTGGTCCATTTTTTTCATGACCAAGCATCAAAATGGTGTCCAAACTGACCAGATGACCAACGGAGGGAATCGGGAATGACCTCCTCTAACTACCCCAGTGGTCACTAACCCCCTCCCACCCTCAAAAAAATCTTTTTTGCCAGCCTCAAATGCCATACTCAGGTCCATCGCAGCAGTATGCAGGGACCTGGAACAGTTGTAGTGGGTGCAGTGTACTTCAGGCAGGCGGACTCAGGTCCATCCCCCCTACCTGTTACACTTGTGGTGGTAAATGTGAGCCCTCCAAAACCCACCACAAACCCACTGTACCCACATCTAGGTGCTCCCCTTCATCCCTAAGGGCTATGGTAGTGGTGTACAGTTGTGGGTTTGGGGGGGGAGGGTTGGGGGGCTCAGCACCCAAGGTAAGGAAGCTATACACCTGGGACCTTTTTTCTGAAGTCCACTGCAGTGCCCCCTAGGGTGCCCGGTTGGTGTCCAGGCTTGTCAGAGGGACCAGTGCACTACGAATTCTGGCTCCTCCCACGATCAAATGGCTTGGATTTAGTCGTTTTTGAGATGGGCGTCCTCGGTTTCCATTATCGCCGAAAACCGGGGATGACCATCTCTAAAACGACCTAAGGACGACCATCTCTAAGGTCGGCCTAAATTTCATGATTTGGGCGTCTCCGACCATATTATTGAAACGATAGATGGCCGGCCATCTTGTTTCGATAATACTAGTTTCCCCGCCCCTTCGCGGGGACATCCTGCGAGGACGCCCTCAGGAAAACTTGGGCGCCCCCATTCAATTATGCCCCTCCACGCCATATTTTGTATTGTAATTTGAATATTTTTACTTTTGTAATTGTCTATTTCTTATGTTTGATCTTATTCTTACTGTACACCGCCTGAGAGCCCCTTTTACAAAGCAGTGGTAAGCCCAACGCAGGCTTACTGCTCGCTAAAAATGAAGTACCGCCAGGCTACCACAGCAGCCCAACTTGTCTATTAGATTGTAAGCTCTTTGAGCAGGGACTGTCTCTCTTTGTTAAATTGTACAGCGCTGCGTAACCCTAGTAGCGCTCTAGAAATGTTAAGTAGTAGTAGTAGTAATTCCCAGACTACAAAAATATATTTATTTCTTTATTTTTGTAGTTCCAGTGTGTACCCGGCGCTAATCGGTCAGTGTCGCATGCTACCTGGTTACCACCGGGTTAGTGTGAGAGCCCTTACCGCCACTTCAGTGGGTGGTGGTAAGGGATCCCCCCCCCCCCTTAAATGGTCATGCGGCAAATGCTTCACTTGCCTCATGGCCATTTCCTCAAAAAAATAAAGACCTACCTTTTACCCACTTTAGAAAAAGGGGGCCTTGGTGCGCGTCAACACACGCCAATGCCAGCAAAGGCCCCCTTTTGCCGCAGCTTAGTAAAAGAGGACCTGAGTGAATTCCTTCAAAGAAGGCGGTAACCCTCCTCCAATTTTCCCTACACTTACCCTGACCTTTCCTCTGATTATCTCTGTCCAGTCTATCTCTGTCGAGTCTAAAACTAGCTCTTAATAATATTAATAGACTTGTATGGTCTTGTACGGTCTGTGCCAGAGCCGGTGGTTGGGAGGCAGGGCTGGTGGTGGGGAGGTGAGGATAGTGCTGGGCAGACTTATACGGTCTGTGCCAGAGCCGGTGGTTGGGAGGTGGGGCTGGTGGTTGGGAGGCGGGGATAGTGCTGGGCAGACTTATACGGTCTGTGCCTGTGCCAGAGCCGGTGGTTGGGAGGTGGGGCTGGTGGTTGGGAGGCGGGGATAGTGCGGGGCAGACTTATACGGTCTGTACCAGAGCCGGTGGTTGGGAGGCAGGGCTGGTGGTTGGGAGGCGAGGATAGTGCTGGGCAGACTTATACGGTCTGTGCCAGAGCCGGTGGTTGGGAGGTGGGGCTGGTGGTTGGGAGGCGGGGATAGTGCTGGGCAGACTTATACGGTCTGTGCCCTGAAGAGCACAGGTACAAATCAAAGTAGGGTATACACAAAAAGCAGCAAATATGAGTTATCTTGTTGGGCAGACTGGATGGACTGTGCAGGTCTTTTTCTGCCGTCATCTACTATGTTACTATGTAATAATAATATTACCTATCCACACACCTCCATTATTCTGCTAAGATTTACCTGTTTTTCTCTATACTTTGCTTGTAATCCTATTACTATGTAAGCCGCATTGAACCTGCTAAAAGTGGGGAAAGTGCGGGGTACAAATGTAACAAATAAATAAACAACTTCTAATAAATAAATAACTAAGTATTACCAGACGAAACATTGATCTTCAACACACAAATGAGTTTTATGTGCATACAAAATTTACAGTAATAAAATACAGTAATGAAATCAAAGGAAAGCACATCTCTAGCTGCTAACACCATCCCTACAGCATCTGAATGGCAACTGTATAACTAAACACCTGCAGCTATGCACCCCTTGCACACGTGGGGGGGGGAGATTCTCTATAAGGCACCTAAAAAATCCACACGGAAAACATTTTTTGCCTAAGTATATTCTATAAGTGGTACCTAGATTTAGTTACGGTATATAGAATTATGCTTAGTTGATATCCCAGTGCCTAAAACTACACACACTTGAATATAATCTCACCCTGATCGCACACTGTGGGGACCAAAACACATGCATTTATACCAACGAAGATATGGCGTAAATCCTGGCACGTAGATTTAGGTGCACTGGGCCATATTCTATAACTATGCGTGTAAACTTCTGAACGCCCACAAAATGTCCATTTCCTTCCCATAACCATGCCCTATTTTGGCTGCATGCGTTACAGAATAAGCTTAGTGAGTTGTGCGCGTAAATTCTAATTATTGCCAATTAGTGCTCATTATTGCTTGTTAAGAGCTATTATCAACGCTGATTGGCTTGTTAAGCCAATTAAGTTATGCACATTGTTACAGGATTTATTTATTTATTTTATTTATTTGTTACGTTTGTACCCCACATTTTCCCATCTATTTTCAGGCTCAGTGTGGCTTACATAGTACCGTAAAGGCGTTCGCCAAGTCAGTTAATAACAAATACAAGGTTATATTGTGGTTGAATGAGATAGGTATGTATCAGGCACCATGAGGGTCGAAGGGAATGAAGATTGTATATTGTCCTGTACGATCATTGGTTATGCAGTGTTGCTGGGTGTATGGTGGATCGGTGGGGGTAAGCCTTTTTGATGAGATTGGTTTTTATTTAATTATTTATTTAAATTTTCCAATACATCACCACTTAAAGTGAATATGCAATCGGCATTATTTAACATTAGGAAACAAAAATAATAAGTATATATCTTTACAGCCCGTTTGTCCACAAGTTAAATTTGATTCCAAGATTAAGGAAATTAAAAAAAAAAAAAAAGAAAGAGAAAAAAAAATACAAAATTTAACAATCAATAGATGCTTCCTCTGGTTCAGACCCCAGCCTGCTAATTAGGGAAGGTTTACTATATTCACATCAACTCTTGCATCAATAAACTCTTTCAACTGTTTTGGGTCTACAAACTGAAAATGTTTACCCTCAAGCATCACATTACAAAAACAAGGAAATCGCAAGACAAAATTTGCTCCCAATGCCACCACC
Organism: Microcaecilia unicolor; assembly: GCF_901765095.1. Lineage (NCBI taxonomy): Eukaryota > Metazoa > Chordata > Amphibia > Gymnophiona > Siphonopidae > Microcaecilia > Microcaecilia unicolor. The sequence goes on along the minus strand of NC_044036.1, from coordinate 322,372,139 downwards.
CTGGGGCGAAGTTCCAAAAAGGCCCTTCGTCTCATCTGTGTAGGCCGTGAGAGATCTGGAAAGATACGGACCTTTGAGCCCAAAAACAGATTTTCTAAATGTCTCAACGAAAGCCGTAGTACGGCATTCCTATCAGGCTCCAGCGCAAAAGTGACAAGCAGAGTTAACCTCTGAGTAACTATTTCTAATGAGCTTTCTAGGAATGAGGTAAGATTCATTCCTTCCCCTATTAAGGGGGGGTTTCCTACCACCACTCCAGTACTCCCGATGTAATAAGCCCGTGTAATGGGAGGGAGTGAGTCCTTGTCCATTCCTAGGATGTCCACCAAATATTTTTTAACCATCTCCAAGGGAGAAATTAACGGCGATTTGGGAAAATTAAGAAACCTAAGGTTAAGTCTTTTAGTCTGGTTTTCCAAGTATTCAAGTCGTTTATGTAGGAAATTATTGTCTTTAACCAAAGCTGTTTCTATAGATCCCATTTCTTGAATTTTGATATCCACACGTTTCAATTTCTGGGTTTGCTGTGCAGTTACTTGTGCTTGAAGCAGGGCAGCCTCAGAAAGAACTTCAATATCAGAAGAATTCTGCTTTAAAGTAGTTTGCATAGAGGTTTGGATATTGTAAACCATGTCCCATAGTGACTCCAGCGTCACAGTTGCTGGTCTAATCACTCCACTAGCCACAGGAGGAGATTGAGATAGACTATCAGCCCGAGCTAACTTGGAAACAATAGCTTGAGGCAATACCTTTGAAGCCTGTTGTAGTAATGTTTCCCGAAGTTGAGAATCTAACTCCGTTGCTGCAGTCACACCCTCAGACAGGACCAGCTGAGCCACTTCGGCGTCTGTCTCTGTTTGAACAGCCAGCAACTCTCCTCCAGGCTGGGGAGGTGCAATTTGCTCCACAGGGCTCAGGGAAGCCTCGTTTCCACTCTTGATCGACTCTGAAGGGCCAAGAGCTGCAGAGGGGGTCGAAGTTCCCTGAGGACCCGGTTGCTGCCTGGGAAATTGCAGGGTTGTTTGTTTCATCGTTGAGGAGGTCACAGGAACCGAGGGATATTCCTTTACCTTCCCCCTCCGCTTCCCCATCGTTGACAAGGCTACAGAGGCACCGAGGAAAACTCACAAACACAGCAGCCTCCAGGAGCAAACACAGGTGCGTCCATTCACAGCGCCATCTTGGAATCCTGAGATTGGTTTTTAGTGATTTCCTGAAGTTTAGGTGGTCATGGATTGATTTCACAGCTTTTGGGAGTCCATTCCATAGTTGTGCGCTTATGTAGGAGAAGCAGGATGCGTAAGTTGTTTTGTATTTAAGTCCTTTGCAATTTGGGTAATGTAGATTTAGGTATGATCGTGATGGTCCGATTCTGTTTCTGGTTGGTAGGTCTATGAGGTCTGTCATGTAGCCTGGGACTATGCAGTAGATAATTTTGTGGACCCTGGTGCAAATTTTGAAGATGATCCGTTCTTTGTTTGGGAGCCAGTGCAGCTTTTCTCAGAGGGGTTTAGCACTTTCGAATCGTGTTTTACCAAATATCAGCCTGGCTGCTGTGTTTTGGGCGGTCTGGAGTTTTCTTGTGAGTTGTTCTTTGCATCCCACATAGATTCCGTTGCAGAATCTGCATGGCTTAGGACCATTGATTGTATTAGGTTTCGAAAAATTTCTCTCGGGAAGAAAGGTTTTACTCGTTTAAGTTTCCACATTGAATAGACATTTTTCTTAATTACGGAGTTTACTTGGCTCTCAAGGGTAAGGTTGTGTGACGCCGAGTATTTTTAGGCTGTCTGAGGTAGGGAGGGTGTGTCCTGGGGTGTTTATGGATATGGGTTTGTACATGTTATGTTGAGATGAGAGAATATGCTTGGATTTCAGTGTGGCTCTCTAGGCGCACTATTGTAGAATCCAGGGGAAAGGGGGAATTCTGTAAACGGCACTCAGAAATGGCTGCTGGCAAAGTTTGGTGCTAAGCATGTGCCCTTTATAGAATAACACCAAGAGTTGGATACCAGCATTTACACCAGGTTTCAGCTGGCATAAGTACCAGCTAAAACAGTAATGGAAGAGCAAAATTGAACTTACTTGAAATGTTTCTCTCTAAAAATTAAGAGAGAAGGCCCCACTTAAGTCTAATTGTTAATAAATAAATAAGCCTGAACTGGCCAGAGAAAGACGTTGGCCCTGATATTGAGACAGCGGGAGTTAGATTGGCTAACTCCCGCTGTCGCCGGCAAACCCAGAAATTCAACGCCGGGACCATATCCGGCCACCAGCATTGAAGTCCTGGGGGTTTTTTTAAGTGCCGCAAACATAGCCAGTTATGCCAATATTCATCGTCTGACCGGTAAGTTCCAGCAGCCAAAGATAGACCTCTTATTTATGCTGGTCTATCTGCTGCTAAACTTAACTGGTCAGACGCTGAAAATCAGTGGAAACCAGCTATGTTGCACGACATAGCCCGTGACCTGGCTATCCGCTGACTGGGATATTCAGCGGGAAATAGCCGGTTATCTCCCACTGAATATCGGCAGATAGCCAACTTGAAGGTATTTAACCGGCCAGGTGCCATTCCTGGCTGGTTAAATACCTTTCAATATCAAGCAGATTGACTTTTACTCTTAGAAACCCCAATAGCACAAAATCTCATCGGCTTCTGTAGTAAGCTACAAAAACAGCAGTGGAAAACTCCTCCTCCATAAAGAGAAAAAAAAACACTACTGAAAAAAGCAGCCACACACAATGTACAAACTACCAACTTATGGTGTCTTTATACGACACAAAAATTAGTTCCATAGGAAAGAGCTAGGCTAGCCAAGAATAAGCTTTATTTTACTTTTGAGAAAAATGTCGTTCCTTTTGAGAAAAAATGCAAATGTTTCCGTTTCCACATCCCAAATCATTTTGGTAAGGCTGCCAAAAACTGAAATCCACTATAAGGGTCCCCTTTGTTTCGCTAAGGGGCCCTTTTATGCTGAAAAATGGCCTGCGGTAGTGTCGATACGTGTTTTGGGCGCGCGCAGAATCATTTTTCAGCGCACCTGTAAAAAAATGCCTTATTCTAATTTTTGCTGAAAATGAATGTGCGGCAAAATGAAAATTGCTTCGCGTCCATTTTGGGTCTGAGACCCTTACCACCAGCCATTGACCTAGCGGTAAGGTATCATGCGGTAACTGGGCAGTAATGGTCCACGTACGTAAAATGCCGATTACCACCCGTGCACCAGAAAATAAAAATATTTTTGGCGTGTGTAGCGGACACATGTCAAAAATTAAATTGCCGCAAGGGCCACGAGGTAGCCGGCCAATGACTCAAATTTGATGTGCGTTGGGCGCGCGTAGGTGCCTATGCAGCTTAGTAAAAGGGCCTCAAAGCTGCTTCAGGAGGAGGAACTTCACAACTTAAATGCCAGCTCCCAACTTTAGGACGGGAGAATCACATCGAAGCACTGTTTATGGAATAGTGCTGCATGCTAATTTTTTCTGGCACTGATTTTTCAGTGAGATTTATAGAATTTACCCCTCAGTGCACGAAAAACACAAAATTACCACAAAAAGCGTTAACATGTTTTGGAGTAAACATTTCTCCATGCACTAAGGACACATAAGTACATAAGCACTGCCATGCTGGGAAAAGACCAAAGGTCCATCAAGCCCAGCACTCTGTCTCCGACAGCGACCAATCCAGGCCCCAAGAACCTGGCAAAATCCCAAAATTTAATAATGATCAATGGACTTTTCCTTCAGGAATCTATCCAGACCCCCTTTAAACTCAGCAAGGCCAGCTGCCATCACTACCTTCTCCGGCAATGAGTTCTAGAGTCTAACTACGTGCTGAGTAAAGAAAAACTTTCTCCAATTTGTTTTAAACCTACCACATTCTAATTTCATCTTGTGTCCCCTTGTTCTATTATTGTTAGACAGTGTAAACAAATGCTTCACATCTATCCGCTCTACCCCACTCAAAATTTTGGAGACCTCTATCATATCACCCCTCAGCTGCCTTTTCTCCAGGCTAAAGAGTCCTAGCCGTCTTAACCTCTCCTCATAGGGTAGTTGTCCCATCCCTTTTATCATTTTTGTCGCCCTTCTCTGCACCTTCGCCAATTCCTTTATATCTTTTTTGAGATGCAGCGACCAGAACTGAACACAATACTCCAGGTGCTTAACACCTTTATAGTAAAAACTCCTTAGATTGTGAGCTCTCGGGGGGGGGGGGGGGGGCAGGAAAATCCCTACTATGGCTGAATGTTACTTATCCTGAGCTACAGCTGAAAGGGATGTAAGCTAAATCAAGAATTGTGTTGCCCTTCCCTTCAGAGCATTACTTCTACCCAATCCCTGGTGACATATGATGAGAGATTCTGAAGATCAAGAAATGAATAATGAAGGTCAAGTATCTTGTAATGAAACTGTTACACGATTCAAAGCATAGACGGGTCTCAAAATACATGGAAACTGGGTTAATTCTCAATTATCCCACGGCATGCCTAGTCCCAAGCAGCATTTTCTTTCTCATAGGATGTGATCAATTTAAATTTGACCCCACTGATGGTGGTGAGCTGTCACTGGAATTTGTTTTTTCCGAGCCCCAAATTCATAAGAATGGAGTCCTGTGTTGCTTTATTCTACTGCGCATTTCATTTGGACAGAATTTCCATATGTTTTTTGAAAACACAGAAATGTGTCTAATACTACAACTACAGTATCTTTGAGTAATGAATGTGCATAACCTCTCCTATCTGTAAATCTCTTTGTTTCAAATCCAGAGGTGTATATTTGCCACCGAACAATTTTTGCTGTGATGCATTTACTATAGAGTAAGTGATATTATCCAACCTGAATTTACTACTACTACTTATCACTTCTATAGTGCTACAAGGCATACGCAGCGCTGTACACCATACATGAAAAGACAGTCCCTGCTCAAAGAGCTCACAATCTAAATAGGACAGACAAACAGACAGAACAAGTGAGAGGTAAGGGAATTAAAGAGGTGGGGATAAAGGGTACAGGGCAAGTGAGTAGTGGTTAGGAGTCAAAAGCAGTGTTAAAGAGGTGCGCTTTTAACCTGGATTTGAAAGCGGCCAAAGACGGGGCTAGACTGGCTAAGGTTTTTTGGAGAAATGATAGGAGTTCATAAACAGGGGAGCATATTAATACAGCAGTTCTGAGTCACACTGTATTTGGGGTTAGGACATGGTTCCAGGTCACACTGGTGTTTGGGGTCTGGAACTGGTTTCAGATAATACTGCATTTGGGGTCAGGAAATGGCTCTAGGACACACTGAGGGGCATAATTGAATGAAAACGCCTATCTCCATGGGCGTTTATCTCCAAGAACGGGTCCGTGAAGGGGCGGACCGAACCGTATTTTCAAAAAAAATAGACGCCCATGTTTTATTCAACAATGTGTGAGCTGGGCGTTTTTGTTTTACAGCGATAACGGAAAATGAAAGCGCCCAGCTCAAAAACGAATAAATCCAAGGCATTTGTTCGTGGGAGGGGCCAGGATTCGTAGTGCACTGGTCCCCCTCACATGCCAGGACACCAACCGGGCACCCTAGGGGGCACTTTTACAAAAACAAACAAAAAGGTAAAAGAGCTCCCAGGTGCATAGCACCCTTCCCTTGTGTGTTGAGCCCCCCAAATCCCCCTCAAAACCCACTGCCCACAAGTCTACACCATTACTATAGCCCTAAGGGGTGAAGGGGGGCACCTACATGTGGGTACAGTGGGTTTGGGGGGGTTGGACGACTAATAAGCATTAAGCAGCACAATTGTAACAGGTAGGGGGGATGGGCCTGGGTCCACCTGCCTGAAGTCCACTGCACCCCCTAACAACTCCTCCAGTGACCTGCATACTGCTGTCAGGGAGCTGGGTATGACATTTGAGGGTGAAAATAAAAAGTTGAGAAACTTCATTTTTTGTGGTGGGAGGGGGTTAGTGACCACTGGGGGAGTCAGGGGAGGTCATCCCCGATTCCCTCCAGTGGTCATCTGGTCATTTAGGGCACTTTTTGGGGCCTTATTCGTGAAAAAAACAGGGTCCAGGAAAAGTGTCCTAAATTCTAGCTAAAAACGCATACTTTTTTCCCATTATCGGTGAAATGCGCCCATCTCTGTTTGGCAGATAACCACGCCCCAGTTCCGCCTTCGCCACACCTCTGACACGCCCCCATCAACTTTGTCCGCATCCGCGACAGATTGCAGTTGAAAACGTCCAAAAATCGGCTTTCGATTATACCGCTTTATTTGTTTTTGTGAGATAAACGTCCATCTCCCGATTTAGGTCGGAACTTGGGCGTTTTTCTCATTCGATTATAAGCAGGACTGTATTTGGAATTGGTTCCAGGTTACACTGGTATTTGGGATCAGGGATTGGTTCCAGGTCACACTGGTATTTTGGGTGAAGGAACTGGTCCCAAGTCACACTGGAATTTGGGGGTCAAGAAACTGGTTCCAGGACACACTATATTTGGAAATGAGAATTGGTTCCAGGTCATATGTATTCAAGCAGTCCATAATGAATATGCATGATATATGTGAAAATTCAGGACATACCATACGTACTCTGAAATGCACTCTCTGAAAGGCTTCGCTTAACACAAGACTGTCTCTACTTCAGGAAGCAGTTGAAAGCTTGGCTCTTCAACCAGGCCTTTAACAGAAGGCGTAACTTAACTTGCTAGTCACACATACACACACAAGGAGTGAGTGTAGCAGGATTATTTATTCTCTCCTACCCTCCCTAAGATAATATTCAACCTCCTTTCTGACCTCATGTGCAACTTTCTTTAAATTAGTCCCCTTAGTTTCTTACTTCTGTTACTCTATCTTATCTATCTATATGCTCCATCGTTGCTTACACCAGGGTTCCCAGCCAGTCAGGTTTTCAGATTATCCACAATGAATATTCAGGAGAGATTTTTGCATGCACTGCCCCCACTGCATGCAAATCTCTCTCATGAATATTCATTGTGGGTATCCTGAAAACCTGACTGGTTGGGGTGCATCCAGGACCAGGTTTCAGAACCACTGGTTTACACCCTATGCTGTCGGCATATTGTATTGACATTATAATGTAGTATACTATGCCGTGCATTATATTATTTGAATATTTTTACTGCTGTAATTGTTGCTCATTTATTCTTGCTGTACACTGCCTTCAGTGAATTCCTTCAAAAAGACAGTAAATAAATCCTAATAAATAAATAAATAAATATCCATCATGAATATTGCACAAATGAGACAGGCTAGGATGCCTCTGTGGACAGGACTGAAAAATCACTGATTTTTTTAGGCTGTGAGCTGGGATCTCACAGGGAAGACTGATTTGTGAATATCTCCAGTGGCACTAACTGTTACAAAGCTCGTTGTATGGTTGGGCTCTGTTTCAGGCAGCAATGTGTGTGCCAAAGAATCCTGGCACAAACTGTAAGCCTCTGATTTCATCTCAGTGAGAAAATCATTGAGGGTGAGGGGTAATGGCAGGTCTCCTTGGAGGATTAGTAATCAGAGAAAGCCAATCAGTTCGATCCTTTGTGGAATATCACTAGTTTGGGCATGATAACCAGGCTGACACTGGTAACACTATTTAGCAAGGCTTTAGTAGACAACATTTATTTTGCCTACAATTATTTTTTTTAAATATAACCACCAAGGCTGGATTCTGTATATGTTACTGGGCAGATCCATGTGAAACCCAGATTCCATAAAGGTCACCCAACCTTTATAGGGTACTAGCATAGTGCGCAGATTGCACCTAACTTTAAGCGTAACCTGGTTGACCAAAATTAGGCATGGATAGGTATTATGCTATAACATGTTTCCTAGAGGGGCATAATCGAAAGGGATGCCCAAGTTTTGCTGAGGACGTCCTCGCAAAACGTCCGGATGGAGGGGCGGGGAAACCCATATTATCGAAACAAGATGGACATCTATCTTTCATTTCGATAATACGGTCGGGGACTCCCAAATCCTGAAATTTAGGTCATCCTTAGAGATGGTCGTCCCTAGACTTGGTCGTTTCTGATTTTCGACAATAATGGAAACCAAGGACGCCTGTCTCAGAAATGACCAAATCCAAGACATTTGGTCGTAGGAGAAGCCAGCATTCGTAGTGCACTGGTCCCCCTCACAGGTCAGGACACCAACCGGGCACCCTAGGGGGCACTGCAGTGGACTTCATAAATTGCTCCCAGGTACATAGCTCCCTTACCTTATGTGCTGAGCCCCCAACCCCCCCCCCCCAAAACCCACTACCCACAACTGTACACCACTACCATAGCCCTTAAGGGTGAAGGGGGGCACATAGATGTGGGTACAGTGGGTTTCTGGTGGGTTTTGGAAGGCTCACATTTACAACCACAAGTGTAACAGGTAGGGGGGGGATGGGCCTGGGTCCGCCTGCCTGAAGTGCACTGCACCTACTAAAACTGCTCCAGGGACCTGCATACTGCTGTGATGGACCTGAGTATGACATTTGAGGCTGGCACAAAATATTTTTAAAGATATTTTGAGGGTGGGAGGGGGTTAGTGACCACTGGGGGAGTAAGGGGAGGTCATCCCTGATTCCCTCCGGTAGTCATCTGGTCAGTTCGGGCACCTTTTTGTGCCTTGGTTGTAAGAAAAACAGAACCAGGTAAAGTTGCCCAAGTGCTCATCAGGGACACCCTTTTTTTTCCATTATGGGTCGAGGACGTACATGTGTTAGGCACGCCCAAGTCCCGCCTTCGCTACGCCTCCGACACCCCCCCCCCCCCCCCGTGAACTTTGGTCGTCCCTGCAACGGAAAGCAGGTGAGGACACCCAAAATCGGCTTTCGATTATACCGATTTGGGTGACCCTGTGATAAGGACGCCCATCTTCCGATTTGTGTTGAAAGATGGGCTTCCTTCTCTTTCAAAAATGAGCCTGTTTGTCATCAAGGAGTTTGACAGCCCCATGAAAGAGCACTATGGAGTCCGATTGTAAAGAAATCATCTTTATACCCTTCTGTGCTTGAGAATTATCGCCCCATATGAAATCTGTTTCCTTTCAAAACTGACAGAAAAGGTCGTTTTTATGCAGCTGTGTGATCATGTGGAATCAATTTTGGCCCTGCACCTGTCAAACTGGCTACAGAACTGGGCATAACACCGAGACCATCTTGGCATCATTTTTGAGTGAAATTCATGCACATCATGACCAGGGCCGCTGAGAGACTGGGCCAGGCCTGGGACAAAGGCCACCCCCGGGCCCTCTGCACTGACCTTAAGCGCCTTACCTTCGAAAGCGCAGCAAGCAGCGGCAGACCACTCCTTCTTTCCGTGTCCTGCCCTCGCGGAAGTTACGTCAGGCGAGGGCGGGACACGGAAGGAAGGAGTGGTCTGCCGCTGCTTGCTGCGCTTTCGAAGGTGAGGCGCTTAAGTTCAATGCCAGGGAGCGACGGAGGGCGGGCGGGCCGGACTGCAACGGCGGCGCCGGGCCCCCCCCCACCCCTGGAGGCCCGGGCATGGGGAATTTTGTTCCCCCTGTCCCCCCCTCTCAGCGGCCCTGATCATGACAACGGCTAGGATGTTCTAGTGATCTGACAGCCATTTTTTATACAGTATAAGAACATACGAATAGCCACACTGTGGCAGACCAATGGTCCATCTAGTCCAGAATCTTGCTTCCAACAGTGGCCAAACTAGGTCGCAAGAACCTGGCAGCATCCCAAAGAGTGGCAAGATTCCATGCTACTGATCCCTAGGCAAGTAGGTCTTCCCCCCTATGTCTTTCTCATTAGCAGACTATGGACTTTTCCGCCAAGAACTTGTGCAAACCTTTTTTAAACCCAGATACGTTAACCCCTGTTACCACATCGTCTGGCAATGAATTCCAGAACTTAACTATTCGTTGGGTGAAAAAACAATTCCTCCTATTCATTTTAAAAGTATTACCATGTAACTTCATGGAGTGTCCCCTAGTCTTATTACTTTTTGAAAGATTAAACCATTGATTCACATTTACTCATCCCACACCTCTTTTTCATTGTAAACATCTTCTGCCGGTTTTTCTTCATCATACCCAGAATACAGCCGCCAGACTCATATTCGGAAAAGCCAAACATGAAAGCGCAAAACCACTAAGAGAGAAACTTCACTGGCTTCCACTGAAGGAACGCATTGCGTTCAAGATCTGCACGATGGTACACAAAATTATTCATGCAGACGCCCCAATCTACATGCTAAACCTCGTAGACCTACCTCCCAGAAACGCCACAAGATCATCCCGTAAATTCCTCAACCTGCACTACCCCAGCTGCAAAGGACTTAAATACAAGATGATGCACGCCACTACCTTCTCTTACAAGAGCACACAGATATGGAATGCATTACCTACAGACCTAAACGCAATCAAAGAAACATCTATCTTTCGAAAATCTCTGAAAACATTCTTCTTCAACAAGGCCTACAATGGGAACTTATAACCCCACTAAGTCCACTCAACTATGAGTGCACACCTCCTATAATTACCCTAACAACTATCTTCCCTCACCCCTTCCTAAGCACTACACGCTACTAATTGTATCCAATATCCTATTATGACAATGTTATCAAATCTATGTAAGCCACATTGAGCCTGCAAATAGGTGGGGGAATGTGGGATACAAATGTAATAAATAATAAATAAATAAAATAATACCAAATTCCCTGTGATGTTCCGCAAGGTTCTAAACTTATTCCATTTGTCCTCATAATTATGTTAGCCTTTGTTCATTTTAAGACAGAAAAAATAGCTTCTTAAAGCAAAATTCTTATTGTAAAAAAAAAAATATATATATATATATATATGGAATGTTCGAATACCGAGCTAGTTCAGTGTTCTGAGAATGTGGTCTCTGGGCTCATTCTACACAATAATCAGAAGGTACAAATCATTTGTACCAAGCAATACAAAAACTCTTTCATCCTACTGCAGAATATTTCAGGATAGTAATGGAGATGAGTCTTCATACTAACTACGGCAATCAGGGCAAATACAGAGACATACATTAGGGTCTACGCAACATGGTGTGTGATGAGGTAAAGGCTGGGGAGGAAATGTATTCTAAATGGTACCGCATGCTGTGGAAGCCAAGCTGTGTCACAACTCTTAAGTAAATGCCAGCCGGCAATCCCATGCTGTCCCAGGGCACTGTACCAGCCTTTCCCTTGGTACATTTCATTTCAGAGACATTAAATCTTGCAGGGAATTCTTGGCTTCTGCTGAGAGATCAATGTACGATTATGTTTTAGCAAAGTGGTACATATCAGGTTAAAGAGACTTGACTGTGCGTCATTTCTAACAGATTCAGGAGGGGAATTTTCAGTGTTTAAGAGTGAGAGGGATCTATCATATTGGCTAGACATGTGTTTTTATATCAAATAAAATGGAAAACATCAACGGCGCTTCCAGTTTTGCTCAATTTCATTTTATAAATGAAACAAAAGAGAAAAAAAATGGGTTTGGTTTTTTTTGTTTCATTTGCAAATCTCCCCACTCCTAAACTTTTAAAACAGCCCTCCTGAGAATCCCATTGTGCTCCAACCACACCTTACTCCATCCATGGATGCAAGGGGGGCAAGAGCAGTCCACAGTCTCTACCTGTGGTTCTCATACCTTATTCATCTATTTCAGGGGCCCTTTTAAGTAGAGGAGTGTGGTAGCCGTGTTAGTCCGTGTTAGGGGCCCTTTTACTAAGCCGCGTGGGTGCCTATATGAACCCACTGCGCGTCAATTTGGAGTTACTGCCCGGCTAATGTGTGGCCCTTGCGGTAATTTCATTTTTGACGTGCATCTGCTACACGCACCGGAAATTTTTTTTTAATTTTCTGGTGCATGGCAGAACGTCAGAAACAGAAGGAAGCCTTTTGCAGGAAGAATAGGACCTCGGCTGGCAGGGGTTGGGGTCCCCCGCCAGCAAAGGCAGGCGACGGCGGGTTGGCGGCGGGAGGGGGGTCGAGAGGGTCATCGGCAGGGGGGTCCAGGGCCAAATCTACGTGGGGCCCAGGCACCCCAGGCCCCACGTAGCTACGCCACTGGTGAGGAGGAGACCCCTTTCGGAGGGAAACTGTTGACTAGTATAAAACCAAATTCTTTGTCTTTGGCTCCTGTTTCTCCAGCCATTATACCACAGAGTGTGGGAAGGATCTTTGGCTCAGAATCCCTGACCATGGTGCCAAGAGGAGAAATGAAATGGTGAACAGTGACAGGGTTGATGAGGCTTCTCCGCTTGCTTGGAGGTGTAAGTGGAAGACAGAAAAAGCCATCCACTGCTTCTAAAGAGGAGAAAGGAAAGGGGCAGTTAAAAAAAAAAAAAAACAGGGGATCCTGGCCCTGAGAAACAGGAAGGGGCACAGAAGATGTCCCTAAAATCTCCAAGAAGAGACTGACAACAGTGTTCCTGATTCTATTTCTTTTGCAATTAAGCTCCAAGAAACTGAAGCTAAAATTTATTCAACAAGCCTCTATGACGGATAACTTGAAAACTTCAGTAACTGAAGTAAAATCCTTACAAGTTAATATGGTTAAGGATAATACTATGATACTGAGTAAAACTGAGAACCTGGAAAATTATAAGAATCTTAATTACAGGTTTCTGATCTGTCCTCAGTCAAGATTTTCCTCAGCAAAAGATCTTTTTGTCAAATTTATAACTACGGTCCTAGGTTATCCAGGATCTACTTCTCCACCTCTGCAGAAGATTTAGGGGTCCTTTTACTAAGCTGTGGTCAGCACTAATGTGTGCTTACCGCATCTTAAAAAGCCTTACCACGGGACACGCTCAGGCGCCCTGCAGTAATGTTGGCATCAGCATACACTACCCACATGCTAAAAAAATAGATTTTAATTTTTAGCAGTGAGGGAGGGGGGGTTCTGGGGACAGAGAGTTTATTTATTTATTTAGATTTCGCTCACACCGTTTTCAGTAGTAGCTCAAGGTGAGTTACATTCAGGTACTCTGGATATTTCTCTGTCCCAGGAGGGCTCACAATCTAAGTTTGTACCTGAGGCAATGGAGGGTTAAGTGACTTGCCCAAGATCACAAGGAGCAGGAGCAAGATTTGAACCAACCACCTCTGGATTGCAAGACCAGTACTCTAACCACTAGGCCACTCCTCCACTAGCAACATTCCATCTAGAATCTCAAATAGTTAGCAACATTCCATGTAGATTCTTCAATAGTAGCAACATTCCATATATTTATTTATTTAGATTTTGCTCACACCTTTTTCAGTAGTTGCTCAAGGTGAGTTACATTCAGGTACTTTGGATATTTCTCTGTCCCAGGAGGGCTCACAATCTAAGTAGTTATGTTTTGCACTAATTGGTTAGCGCAGCTACGTTGCCACATGCTAACCGATTAGTGCATGGTTAATGCGTGAGCCTTTACTGCCTCCAAAATAGGTGGCAGTAGGGGGCTCATATGCTAATGGCCTTGTGCTAATGGGAAAATGAATGCATGGACATTAATAGAAAAATCAGCAATTCGGCCATTTTACCGAGTAAAAATACCCTTAGCGTGTAGGAATGACCCACATAAGCATGCGCTAAGGCCCATTTTTTTACTGCAGTTTGGTAAAAGCAACCGTTATTATCTTACACGAATGACTGGATTAGAGGAGAATTCTCCGCCATTACATATTTCTGCTATTTTAGGATGCCTTTTACTAAGAGCTGGAAGCTCAACACAAGCTTACCACTCGCTATATAGGAAGTACCGCTGGGCTACCACAGCAGCCCGGCAGTATTTCACCCCTAGCACACCGTCATTTCCAGCGCTACAAAAATGTAGCGCTTGAGTGTACCGGGTTACCACCGGGTTAACACGGGAGCCCTTACCACCACCTCAATGGGTGGCAGTAAATGCTCCCCCCTCCCCCTGAAATGGCCATGCAGTAAGTGCTTTACTTGCCACCTGGCCATTTCCTGTAGGAAAGCCAAACTTCCTTTTTACCAGCTGTGGTAAAAGGGGGCCTCAGCGCACGTGTAAAACATGCACCGACGGCAGTGCCGGGCCCCTCTTGCCGCAGCTTGGTAAAAGGAGCCCTTAGAATCTTCACAAGCAGAAGTTAAATCTAGATCTACTTTGCTGGTGACCTTCATTTTTCTTCAAGATAAAGAAGCCATTTTGAGACTCTTTTTTTTTTTTTTTTTTTAATCATGCTAGAAATGCCAGTTTTCTAGGGGGAAAACTCAAGTATTTATAAGTAGACTCAACTTAGAAGGAAAAAAAAAAGTCTTGAATTGAAACAAGCTACAATTTCTATAAGAGCTACTTATCAGCTGAGAATTCCCAATAAATGTGTGATTTATTCTCAGAATGCTCAATATATTTTTTATGATCCATCTCAGCTGAGATTTTCTCAGGGTGCTCAGTTTGGTTAATAATGTCCTTAGAGCTCAGTTATTTTGGGATTTAGTATAATGAGAAGAATATTGCTGCTTTTGCTTTGCCTTAATACCATCTTCCTATGGTTTTCTAAATGACTTCTTCTCCCTCATGCAGACTGTATTTAGTGTAATTTATTTGTCTCCGTATGGAGTATTGATATTTTTCTTTTCCTGGGGACATTGCTGAATTCTGGATTTAAAGAAGGGGAATAATGCATAGCTTTCTGGGGTTTAAAAGCATCTGACAAAGCAAAAATTGGAGTTTGCAACTGGGCTAAGTGTATTCTATAAGTGGAGCCTAAATTTAGGCCTGGTGTATAGAGTACGCTTAGTCGATATCCTAGCACCTAAAACTACGCACATCCATTTATATCCATGAAAATGTGGCGTAAATCCTGGCACGTAAATTTAGACACAGAGGGCCGTATTCTATAAAAGTGCGCATACATTTTGGAATGCCCATTTCCCTGCCTTTAACCACGCCCCTTTTTGCCTGCATGCATTAGAATTTAGGGGAAGTGCGTTACAGAATACGCTTAGGGAGTTGTGTACGTAAATTCTAATTACTGCCAATTAGTGCTCATTATTGCTTGTTAAGTGTTGTTAACAACACTGATTGGCTTCTTGAGCCAATTAAGTTTACACATGTTACATATAGAATCCAGGGAAAAGGGGAAAATTCTACCACCCCGCATCTCCATTTAGGCACCCAGAGGGTACAGGGAGGCGTCTATTGAATAACAGCACCTGGGCACTGGGGTTCCATTACAGAATGCTCTTGCTGTGCCTAAAATTTATGTGCCCACAATCAGTGGCACCCACCCAGACCTTATAGAATATCACCTTTATGTCACTTCAACCAGAAAAAAGATATCTATGTAATAGTCATAACAGTGGTGTAATGTTGTTTTCAGGAGGAAAAGCCTCAAATAATGATAGACTACTCCTTTGTTGATTGCTCTTTCAACATTAGGGAGTTCCCTCTATTTATCATAGGCTCCAAAACCTCCCTCCTACACACAAGGTCCCCCCAAAAACTCAATTCTGCTTTCTGCTAATGTTATGGGTTTCACTTCTCTCTCCAGCTGTACAGCCTCTTATCACCGTTGACTGGCGAGAGAGATAGCCAACACTAATTATGACAGTCGACGGACACCACGGACCCTGATGCAGGAATCGAAACTCAGGCCGAAGTTGGGCCGTGGACGGTGATAAGAGACTGTACAGCTGGATAGATAAGTGAATCCCATAACATTAGCAGAAAACAGAATTGAGTTTTTTGGGGGACCTTGTGTGTAGGAGGGAGGTTTCTGAGCCTATGATGGATAGAGGGACCTCCCTAATGTTGAAAGAGCAATCAACAAAGGAGTATCCTATCATTATTTGAGGCTTTTCCTCCTTAAGAGAATATTACACCACTGTTATGACTATTACACAGATTACTTTTTTCTGGTTGAAGATCCCTACCATTAGGCCACCTGAGGCGGGGAGTCTCAAGCGGCACTCTTGTAAAATACTGTGCAAATTTTGAACGTCCTGACTTGGTCATTCCTCTTCTGACCTAGACAACCTACACAAAATTGGGCTAATCAACTACAGAACAATAATTAGCATTTTTTTCTAAAGTGATGTTAACCGTAAGCAGGTACTTACATAAGATACACCACTGAGAAAAGATAACGTGATATACCAGATGTTATAAAGCACTCTGGGTCCTGTTTAGGGAAAGGGAAATGGGACTTGATATACCGCCTTTCTGAGGTTTTTGCAACTACAATCAAGTGGTTTACTTAGTATATTCAGGTACTTATTTGTACCAGGGGCAATGGAGGGTTAAGTGACTTGCCCACAGTCACAAGGATCTGCAGTGGGAATTGAACCCAGTGCCCCAGGATCAAAGTCCATTGCACTAACCACTAGGCTACTCCTCCACTAGCAACATTCCATGTAGAAGTCTGCATATACATCAGACTCACAGAAACAGAAGCCTGCGCGGCCACATTGCTGATCTGCAAGGGCAGGCTTCTACATGGAATGTTGCAAGTGGAATAGCAACATTCCATGTAGAATCTCCAATAGTAGCAACATTCCATCTAGAATCTCAAATAGGGAAAGGGAAATGGGACTTGATATACCACCTTTCTGAGGTTTTTGCAACTATATTCAAAGCGGTTTACATATATTCAGGTACTTATTTTGTACCAGGGGCAATGCAGGGTTAAGTGACTTGCCCAGAGTCACAAGGAGCTGCATTGGGAATTGAGCTCGGTTCCCCAGGATCAAAGTCCACTGCACTAACCACTAGGCTACTCCTCCACCCAAGTATGGAGGTGCACTAGCGTTTTTAGCACACGCTAACTCTGTAGACACCCGTAGGGATATTATGAGCATCTGCACGGTTAGCGAGTGCTAAAAACGCTAGCTCACCTCTGGCGCAGCTTAGTAAACAGGGCCCTCTGAAGAACATGGATGTAGAATATGAGCTACCTCCAAACTTTCTTAGAGGTAAAAAAAAAAAAAAAAAAAAAAAAAGAAGAAGCTATACCCGTGGGAGGACAGATCATTTCTGAAACGATGGAAGACAAGTTTGACATTTTAGAAGGCTGGAGGAGGAAGTTGTTGCACGTGTATGGCCCTAAGAAAGCATTACAGCTGAAAAGATTACAAACTGAAGGGGCGTAGTGTGTAATGAATGTCACCTATTTTTATCACAGACTCCCAGTCAGAGATGGCAAAAACATTCGACGTATCAGAATTTTAAAATGGAGTCAACTGTGATAACAGCTGTTATGCATTGCCAAACTTCTGTTGACGTCTTCAGGTACCAGTGACCGATTATATGTAGATTTAAGGGATAATTCACATTTTGGGGTTAATTTTATAAAGGATTTCCCACATGTAAATCCCGTTTTACTTGTGGAAAAGGCTTGTATAAAAATTGTGCAGCCATGTGTATAAACATACACACTTAAAAGACTGCATGAACTTTGATCGAAAGCTGTAAGTAACGTGATCACATCACACCCTTTTTGCAAATATTCCACTTGCTGCCAGCACAATAGAAGACTAAATTCACAACTCTATGGAGGGGAGGGGGAGTTATCAATATGGCCTGCCATTAAGACGTGATATTGTACTGTTAATCCCAGCTATTGGTAACAAGGTCTCGTTGAATAAAATGGGACCTGTGCTAAAATAGTGGAATAACACAAGCAAAGTTCTTCGTTTACCATGGGAGTCAGCATTCTGCGGCACTGAAATGGTTCACACATGCACTTCTGTCGGGATAGATCATGCACTATGTGCAACTATTGTTCACTCTTTAAGGAAAGCATATGCTAAACGCACATTGTGTTCACTTTTAACGACATTTGTTCTACCCAAAAAAATACCAAATGAAAACATTTACCATAGATACCATAAATTGTCTTGCCAAATCAAGCAGGCGCCCCTGAATTTCACGGCTCCAGCCACTACACAAAAAGGAATGACATGGTGAGTGGTTGGAGCAGTAACATGCGATGAAGCTACAAAGTAGTAAATTTAATATGAATCGGAGAAACGTTTTCTTCACTCAACGTGTAATTAAACTCTGGAATTTGTTGCCAGAGAATGTGGTAAAGGCGGTTAGCTTAGCGGGGTTTAAAAAGGGTATGGCCAGCCTCCTAAAGGAAAAGTCCATAGACCATTATTAAATTGACTTGGGAAAATCCACTGCTTATTTCTGGGATAAGCATCATAAAATGTATTGAGCTTTTCTGGGATCTCGCCAGGTATTTGTGACCTGGGTTGGCCACTGTTGGAAACAGGATACTGGGCTTGATGGACCTTTGGTCTGTCCCAGTGTGGCAATAGCTAAGCTTCAATGGGCCCTGGGCAGAAAATAAGAATGGACCCGATGACACCATGTTTCTCAAGGTAGTGGGAATGGGGAGGAAAGGAATGCCCTTTGATCACCAATCAGGGTGTAGGGGGAGGAGAGGATGTTCTCTTGTCATCCTTGGATTACAGCAATGCCTTATATTTAAGGCTGCCAAAGGGAATAGATGAGCTCAGTTAGTTCCAGGATACTACAGGACAAATCCCAAACGGAGAGAGCCTCACCCTTATTGAAGGACCTGCATTGGCTGCCATCGTGGGCCTGAATTAAGTTTAACATTTTTATTTTTGATTTTCAAGATTCTTAGGAACTCCCGACCCACCCAAGTCCCCAGCATAGATGTAGCCAAGATTTTCTGTTGAAAATCCTCACAGTAAAGGAAATAAAAGGAGAAAGGATTAGGTTTAGGATGTTCTCTAGTATTTATTTATTTATTTGTTACATTTGTATCCCACATTTTCACACCTATTTGCAGGCTCAATGTGGCTTACATAGTACCATAATGGTGATCGCCAGTTCCGGTATGAACAATTACAAAGTGATGTAGTGGTAGAATAAGGTTCATGTGTAACAGACACAGTGGGGAATCGTAGAGAGGAAGAGTTGCGTTGAGTCCATTACGCTCTTTGGTTTCGATTGTGTTGCAGGGTTCAGGCATTTAGGTTGGGTCGGTAGGGTAAGCCTTTTTGAACAGGTCAGTTTTTAGTGATTTCCGGAAGTTTAGGCGGTCACAAGTTGTTTTCACGGCTTTTGGTAATGTGTTCCGTAGTTGTGTGCTTATGTAGGAAAAGCTGGATGCATAAGTTGATTTGTATTTGAGTCCTTTGCAGTTTGGGTAGCGGAGATTTAGGTATGTTCGTGCTGATCTTGTTATGTTTCTGGTTGGTAGGTCTATGAGGTCAGTCATGTATCCCGGGGCTTCGCCGTAGATGATTTTATGAACCAGGGTGCAGATGTTGAAAGCAATACGTTCTTTGATTGGGAGCCAGTGCAGTTTTTCTCGGAGGGGTTTGATGCTTTCGAATCACATTTTTCCAAATATGAGCCTAGCTGCCGTGTATCCCTCGGGAAGAATGGTTTCATGCGTTTGAGTTTCCACATTGACTGGAACATTTTCTTTGTTGTAGATTTCGCTTGGTTTTCTAGAGTGAGGTTATGGTCAATTGTAACACCGAGAATTTTCAGGTTGTCTGACATGGGAAGCTTGTAATCTGGGGTGTTTATGCTTGTGGGTTTGTTTGTTTGTATTGTATTGAGATGAGAGGATGAGACAGTGTGTTTTTTCTGTATTGCGTTTTAGTTGAAATGCATTTGCCCAAGAGTCCATGATGTTCAAGCTGAGCTTGATTTTGTTGGAGATTTCGGTCAGATCATGTTTATAAGGGATGTATATTGTGACATCGGTTAAATGATGCTGAATGTTCCCTCCTGACCCATTGATCGCTTAAACCCCTTTGAATATCTACCCCATGCCTGTTTCCAGTATTAGAGAGGCAATATTTTAAGTAGATAGGAGGAGAGGCAGCTTTCTGGTGGTTTAGGAGCATAGTGAAGTTTTTATTAGGGAACAGTATCCCCCCCAAAAAAATTTCAGCTGGTAGATGTTGATCCACTGCCGGTGTTGAATCCCAGTATTCAATGCTGGGCCATATCAGATCACCAGCATTGAATAGCCATTTTTTGAAAGTCGACTAGCATATGCCCAATTAAATCGATATCCAGAGCTAAGCAGTCATTTGTTAGTGCATAAAGATAGGACTGCAATTTATGCAGTTTTATTTATACGCCAACACTGACCAGTTAGCTCTGAACAGTGGGAGCTAACCAGAGTCCGCCCCTCCCCCAAACGTAGTTGGCTTGCACTTCGGCACTAACCAGTCATTTTCAGTGAATATAACCGGTTAACTGCCGCTGTAAAATGCTGGCTAGGCACTGATAATCTAGTTAAATCCCCAGCCGCTTAACTTGCTTCGAATATCGGTCGGTATATGTCTTTTTAATGCTGCGTTATGGTTTTATAGATGCTTTTAATCTGTGTACCACTTTGAATAAATAATCAACTGATTGTTAGTATAGGTGTCGCATGCAAAAAGATAAAGAAATACAGTGTGTGTGGGTGGATATCAGGGTAGGAGTGTGTGCAGGGCAGAGTTTTGGTGTGTTAAGTAGGCGTTTACCTAAGACTTAGAGGAGAATGGGAGATGTCTTGTGTGTGAGGTATCTGAGGTGTGGGAGAAGTGGTTTGTGAATTGCAGGGGCACAAGGGGTGATGGTGGGGGGAGTGTATGTACTGATGAGATGTCCGGAGTAGTGGTGCAATGGGGGAGACGATATAAGAGATGTATATATTTCTTTAAGGAACCATAGAGAGGCGTGTTAGGTGCACAGTGAGAGCATGAGGGTGTGCCTGGTCTGAGAAGCACTTCTACCTGGGGTGATGGTGTAGTGAAATGAGCGATGTCTAAGATGAATCTGTAGTGAGGGTGTAAGGGGTGTACTTAAAGTGTTCTAGGTATACTTAAAGTGTCTGCGGCCAGACCCCGTAGAGCTTGTCAATGTCAACTCGATTTGCGAGTGTCTGTTGACCAGCACGACTGAATCACAGTGCTTACATGGTTTGACATTTGCAGTATTTGAGTATATGCTCCTTGGGATGAATTATTCACTTGACCCCTGATGTAGGCGGTGCGATACACCGAAGCACGGACCGTGTCGGGTCCTTTAATATCTGCATCAATAAAGTATTTCTTCGTAACAGCCCAAGTGTTGGATTCGTCCTTTGATCAGCCTCTACTTTTCCCTGTTTGCTCATGCGGCCAGACATCAGATCATCATAAAACTCCATTCTCATGGCTCCCTGAGGGGAAAAACTTAAGCTTTTTACCTGCTGCCCGGCTGCATGAGGATGGGGAGTTTAAAGACGGGGATTGGATTGGGCAGAGCAGCACTGCTAGAGGTAGATTCGTGTGCCAGGCTCACCTTCTCACAGCCCCACCACCGCTGCCTCGGATCTTTCTTTTTTTTTCAAGACCGAATTACTGTTGATCCAGCAGCAGGCAACCCCAACCGCGAGCAACCACCGGTGTTTTCCTAGGCTCATTCAATGGTAGCTACGCCCCTGAGATGGAAGGACTGTATACACAGAAAACTTCAGCTGCAGGGTCCCCTACAGTGTGAACAATACAGCTTATCTACCCAGGAGAAGATGGCAAACTTACAAAAGCAAACCATTACCCAAATTCTAGGCAATTTCTCTAAACACAGAGAAGAAATTGGAGTTCAGACATCCTCCTACAAAGCATGGGAAAAACAAAACCCAGGAACCACATCATCTCATTCAGAAATTTTAACTGGAAAGCTTGCACAGTTAGGCACAACTTCAGTCCAGGCATTTCATTTTCTGTAACTGCAAGGACAGGGAGAAAAGGTGTGTGAATCGGGGCAAGCAGCATCTTGCACTGTGGAAGTTTTGCCCAGCATGTACGGGCGAGGGACCAAGATTTTGTGCTGCCCACCATTTCCCCCCTCCCCGATTTTGAGGAAACTAAAACGAAGGGAGGCAAAGTGCCAAAACTGACTAAGCAAAGTGACCCATGGCCTGTGTGTTCTATTTCACCCCGAACTTAAAGACGGTCCACATTTGAATCGCAGATGTCCTTTTTCCTCTGCCCTACTTCTTCCAAAGCTCCAACTTTGGCACCTCCCTCGTCTGTAAGGCACAGCCATCGCTTCCTCCAGACCTCCTGTGCTAAGATTTCTCACATACAGTTTAGCACCCGTGAGGCACTGAAAGACTTTTCCAAATGCTTGTGTCAGTAGAGTACAGTCTGTCCTTTTAGCAGGAGGCACGCACGATGGCATTGCATCACTGTTTCCATGATCATTCAGACAAGCTGTGTATGACACATTAGAATTATTCCAAATTATGGTGATCTTGATGAGTAAGGACTCGGAGGCCAGGCAGTGCTGGCTTCTGGCTCTTATGAAGCAGTGTCATGTAGCTGCTCTACATGCAGTGATGTGCATCTGATCCTGCTAATCCCTCCTTTACTTGGCAGGTTTCTCTTAGCTTTTGTTTTGGGTGGCGACCCCGGTATTTGGGAAACAAAACGGGAGCTGGGCAGACTTCTACGGTCTACGCCCTGATCGTGACTGAATAGATAGAGATGGGCTGGAGTGTAAATTTTAAGGGGCTTTGACGTTAGCTTCAGAACTTAGTACAAGAACAGTACTGGGCAGACTTCTACGGTCTGTGCCCTGAGAAAGGCAAGGACAAGTCAAACTCGGGTATACATTTAAAGTATCACATACCATGTAAATGAGTTTATCTTGTAGGGCAGACTGGATGGACCATACAGGTCTTTATCTGCCGTCATTTTTCTATGTTACTATGTTACTCTTTAGGGTTCTACATGGAATGTTGCTACTAATTGGGATTCCAGAATCTTGTAACTCGTTAGGATTCCAGAATCTTCAAGAACTTTTAGTACAGGAACAGTGCTGGGCAGACTTCTATGGTCTGTGCCCTGAGAATGGCAAGGACAAATCAAACTCGGGTATATATATAAAGTATCGGATATCAAGTAAAAACGAGTTTATCTTGTTGGGCAGACTGGATGGACCGTACAGGTCTTTATCTGCCGTCATTTACTATGTTACGGGCAGTCATATCATAGGTGGCCATAGGATACTAAAAGATGATGTCAGTGCATACAGAGTGGGTGGGTGCTGCTTACAGAATCCCCAACTGGAAGCACAGGCCAGACTGTTCATTCTCATCCAGGTTCCTTAACTAACCCAACTCACAAGTAGGTTGATTTAGGGGCCCTTTTACTAACAGCGGTGGGGCTAATGTGCAGATAGTGTGCGCCAAATGGATACTACCGCTAAGGTAGCGCGGGCACCCGGTGGTAACTGGAGTCTTTTGTAGCGAGTAGATTTATTCACTCCGGTTGTTATATAAAATTATCCCCTGTTTAGTAAAACGTCAGGCAGTATATAGCCATGTGCTATTTTTTTATAATTCTAGCGCACGGCCATTTACTGCCCCATTTTTTAAAAAAAAGCGTATTTTCCCAGCCGCAGTAAAATATGGTCCAGCACGTGCCAATTTCACACGTCCAAACTACAGCAGGCCCCTCTTTTTTTTTAACCACAGCTTGGTAAAAAGGGCCCCTTTAAAAAGGAAGGGGGCAGGTTGATAATGTGATCTCGGGTTAGTAAAGGGTGGAGGGGATTGGGAATAGGTAGCCTACTCTAATGAAGCAACAACCTGGTATAGAGTTTGTTTTTTGCTTGTAGCTTTTGTTGAAGGGGGGTTGGAGTGGGGGAATGAAAGGGACGAATACGATAGAATAAGGATAAGAAATGTTTTAAGTTGCAAGGAATGCTTTTGGAACAACAAAATACGCATTTCTTGTTATATTATGTAACGGTCGCATTTTTTTGATATTTATGGGGGTCGATATTCAAAGTGATTTTAATGGTCAGGAGACCCTGTTAGCTGTTTAAATCACTTGTCCGGGGCTAACCGATTATGTTCAGTGCAGGGGCGTAGCCAGACTTCGGTGGGAGGGGGGTCCAGAGCCCGAGGTGAGGGACACATTTTAGCCTTCCTGGTGCCGCTGACCCCCCCACCCCACCGCCGCCACCGCCACCACCACCACCACCACCACCTTTGACCCCCCCCCAGGCACCAACCCTTTTGACTCCCCCTTCCCCCCGCCGCCACCATCGAGTACCTTTGTTGGCGGGGGTCCCCAACCTCCGCAAGCCGAAGTCCTCTTCTCCGGCGTGGCCGCATTGCTAATCTGCAAGGGCAGGCTTCTGTTTCTGTGAATCTGACGTACATGCAGGACATCAGACTCACAGAAACAGAAGCCTGCCCTTGCAGATCAGTAACACAGCCGCGCCAGAGAAGAGGACTTCAGCTGGCGGGGGTTGGGTAGCCCTGCCAGCAAAGGTAACCGACAGCAATGGCAGTGGGGGAGGGTTGGCAGCAGGAGGAGGGTCGAAGGGTTTGGTGGCGGGGGGGGTTGAAGGGGTTGGCGGCGGGGGGAGGCAGGGTCAAATCTACGGGGGCCCATGCCCCCGTGGCCCCATGTAGCTACGCCCCTAATTCAGTGGCAGTGAACCAGATAGTGCAGCCTGAATATACCTGGTTAGCACCTAATCTGTGGGTGTTCGGGGGTAGAGTTGGCACTTAGCTGGTTATGGGTTGATATTCAGCATTTAGGAGCCCTTTTACTTAGCCACAGTAAAAATGGCTTGCGGTAGCATAGGCGCGTGTATTGGGTGCGTGCCGGGCCAGTTTTTACCGCGTCTGCCAAAAAGGCTTTTTTTTTTAATGTGACGGGAAAAGGGCCTGCGGTAAAACTGAAACCAGCGCACGCCCAAAAACTGGCCTGCGCCCTTAACACGGTAAGGGCTCATGCGCTACACTCAGTGACCGGTCAGCGTGCACCAAGTGCCGATTACCGCCGGAAATGGTGCGCATGGGAGGAAATAAATAAATCATCCAGGCGTTATGGGCGCATGCAAAATCTGAAATTACCACCATGAGCGTGCGCTTGCCTGGCGGCATTCTCATTTGGGCATGCGCTGCACACATGTAGAGCCTACCGCGGCATAATAAAAGGGCCCCTAAACCAGGTAAGTTAACCACATAAATAGGACGCATAAATCACTCCTATCTTTATCCGGTTTAACATCTCTGGTGAAGTTCTGAATATTGCAGTTAACTGGATAAATGTTATCCAGCAATACATAACTGAATATTCAATGCCAGTTCCCATTGAATATCCAGCAGTGGCCAAAAAAAGAAAATGTTAACTGAAACCGGTCAAAGATTGATGCCTATATTTTTTTAAAATAAACTACTACTACTACTACTATTTAGCATTTCTATAGCGCTACAAGGCGTACGCAGCGCTGCACAAACATAGAAGAAAGACAGTCCCTGCTCAAAGAGCTTACAATCTAATAGACAAAAAATAAATAAAGTAAGCAAATCAAATCAATTAATGTGAACGGGAAGGAAGAGAGGAGGGTAGGTGGAGGCGAGTGGTTACAAGTGGTTACGAGTCAAAAGCAATGTTAGAGGTGGGCTTTCAGTCTAGATTTAAAGGTGGCCAAGGATGGGGCAAGACGTAGGGGCTCAGGAAGTTTATTCCAAGCGTAAGGTGCAGCGAGACAGAAGGCGCGAAGTCTGGAGTTGGCAGTAGTGGAGAAGGGAACAGATAAGAAGGATTTATCCATGGAGCGGAGTGCACGGGAAGGGGTGTAGGGAAGGACGAGTGTGGAGAGATACTGGGGAGCAGCAGAGTGAGTACATTTATAGGTTAGTAGAAGAAGTTTGAGCAGGATGCGAAAATGGATAGGGAGCCAGTGAAGGGTCTTGAGGAGAGGGGTAGTATGAGTAAAGCGACCCTGGCGGAAGACGAGACGGGCAGCAGAGTTTTGAACCGACTGGAGAGGGGAGAGGTGACTAAGTGGGAGGCCAGCAAGAAGCAGATTGCAGTAGTCTAAACGAGAGGTGACAAGGGTGTGGATGAGGGTTTTGGTAGAGTGCTCGGAAAGAAAGGGGCGGATTTTACGGATGTTGTAAAGAAAGAAACGACAGGTCTTGGCAATCTGCTGGATATGAGCAGAGAAGGAGAGAGAAGAGTCAAAGATGAGCCCAAGGTTTCGAGCTGAGGAGACAGGGAGAATGAGAGAGCCATCAACAGAAATAGAAAACGGGGGGAGCGGGGAGGTGGGTTTGGGGGGGAAATGAATATTTTAAAAAAAGAAAGGGGGCAATAATTAAGCTGCCCAGTTTGATGCATGCTTTGCAAGTAATTTTTAACTGTGAGTGGGCACCAAAAATAAAAATGTATGAGTAGCTTTGCTTCTTTTACTGCCCCTGGAAAATTAACCTATAAAGATTTGCAAGTCCGTGGGTGTTTTTACTAGCCAAAAACACGTGCACAGTTTTGAAAACGTACATGTACGCATTGTTGCTTCCTCTGATTTAATCATAGCTACAGGAACACGTCCAGACAATGCAAGGAAAATTTCAGATATATTTCAACAATGCACCTAATTTTACATACGCAGAGGGCTGAGGGTGGGTAGTTTTCAAAGCCACTGTTTAACCCATAGAAATGTTTTTGAAAATGATGTTTTCTTGCAAAGAATCATCATCCTAGATCTATACAGGATATATAAATTATAACAAGTACAGAATGCAGTGGCAAGAACGATTTTTGCAGCGGACAAATATGGTAACATTACTCCTTTGTTATTCCATCTGCAATGGCTACCATTAGAAGCAAGATTTCAATTTCAGGTATCAGCTTTGACCTATCAAGCATTGTATGGATCTTCCCCCTGGTTATTTAGGCATTCATCTTGCTTTTTTAAATTATTTTATTTCTAGATCTACTAGAAATCGAATTTTTATTAGTTTCCCTCAATTCACCACATAAATGCAAAGAGGATTTTTTAAATTCATGTTTCCATATCATGCTGCACCGTTTTGGAATTCTCTTCCTTCTTTTCTTTTAAGAATTTGTGGTTATCTTCAGTTTAGGAAAGCCCTTAAGACATTCTTTTTATTAATTTGTGGTAACTGAAAGGTTTTTTTTGGGAAATTATTGTATAATCTGGTCAAACATTGTAATTCCTGTTGTTTAGTTTTTGTCTGTTACCTGTAGTGAACTTTCTGGTGTTTTGTGGGTTATAAGACTGTAGTTGTAATAATGTAGAAATTCTCCCCCGGATTCTATATATGGCACCTATATTCTGCATGGAGATATGCACGTAACAAAGTAATCAATGTTTTTGACCAACTTAACAAGCAATAACAAGCACTAATTGGCAATAATTACAATTTATGTGCGGAAATCACCAAGCGTATTCTAGAAAGAACTGTACCTAAATTTCAAAGCGCGCAGTTCAAAATAAACCTGTGTAGCTTAAAAGGGGTGTGTTTATGAGCGTATTGTGGGTGGTCCAAAATTTCCACGTGTAATTACAGAATACAGGTCAGTGCGCCTAAATCTACATGCACGGATTTACACCAGGGTTTTATTGGCATAAATTGACGCACATAAATTTAGGCACTATGGTGTCGACTAAGCGTATTCTATACGCTGCTCCTAAATCTTATGGAATATGCTTAGTTCTGCGTGGATTTTTTTTAGACACCATATGTAGAATCTAGCCCTCTGGGGGGAATTCTGTAAATAGCACCCAAAGTTAAGTGTTGGAATGATCCGCACTATGCTAGGATTATGCAAAGTGCGCTCTGCATGAAGTGACCTTTACAGAATACTATTTAGTACCAGGGCCGCCGAGAGGGGGGGCAGGGGGGGCAAAATTCCCCGGGCCTGGGCCTCCAAGGGGGGCCGGCGTCAGGGTCAGGCCACCGGCGCTGCAGTCCCCGGTCTCACCTGCCTGCCTCCATGGCTCCAGGCCCCCTTCATTCAAAGCAGCAGTCGCAGATTACATCTCTTCTGGCCTTCCCTCCCTGTGTCCCGCCCTCGCGGAAACCGGAAGTTACATCAGACGAGGGCAGGACACAGGGAGGGAAGGCCAGAAGAGAGGGGATCTGCGACTGCCGCTTTGAAAGAAGGGGGCCCGGAGCCGTGGAGGCAGGCAGGTGAGACCGTGGACTGCAGCGGCGGGGGGGGGGGGGTGGAGGCGGGGCGGCCTTACCCTGGGCCCAGTCTAGTCTCTCAGCGGCCCTGCTTAGTACAGATCTCGCACCTAACTTTAGGCGTGGCACTTACGCCTGCTGAAACCTGGTGTAAATGCAGGCACCCAACTAATTGCATTACATTACGATAAGCTCTTATATCCTGCACTAGGAGTTCTGCATGGCGTACAGTATTAAGAAACTAGGTATTCTTAGGAATAATACAAAAAAAATAGCATCCAAGAATTCCAGCAAAAATTTCAGCTTTTAAATATGTTTATCGTCTTATCTTCCGACGCAAACGTCTTGAAAAGATAAGTTTTCAATAATTTCCTCAACTTTATAGCTTTTTATGGTAGTTGGGCATATAAATGACCTGTATTCTATAACATTGCGCCTAATTTCTGAGAACAACCCTGACCCGCCCATTCCCTTCCCATGGCCATGCCCCCTTTTGAGTGGCAAGCTATAAAATTTATAGAATAAGGCACAGGGCAAATTTGTGCATAAATGCAAATGAGGGCCAATTAACACCAATTATTGATTGTTAACAGCTCATTTACTGATTCGTTTACGTGCGGATCTGGGATCTGTGCCCACATTTGTGTATCCAACTTTGGGAGACCTCTATAGAATCCAGAGGCAAAACTTGCAAACGACTTGAAATGAAAACTATTTATTTGAAAACAAGAGGAAATGACTTAACCTATATCACTGGTGCTTTCTTGTAATTTTCAAATGACTGCACTTCCCTTTCTTTTCCTGGCTTTGTGGGAAACCTGGATCCAGATGGACCGATCCTCATTTCCCAATTCTTCCCAATGCTTCCTCCCCTGCTGCTCGCCTGATAGGGAATTTTTGTGCCTAGGAGGGAGAGAAGCATTGGTTTAATTACAATGTTTTCCCGAAGAACAGGAGCAGCACAATTTTCATATCTGTTGCACTCGTGCAGATCGGAAATCTGTTGTGTTTTGCAGCGTAAAGCCAGGCCATATCTTTTTCTAGCTGAAAAGAAAATTACACAGCCATCCAATTATGTAGTAGAAATCCTACATAATCTGGCCATGTTCTGCTCACAGAGCATAAATAAACAGTGCAATATAGTCCTTTCCATGGTAACACGCAACAGTTACATTGCTGTATAGTGCAAATATTTCATGGCGCTTCCTCGCTGTTTTGGTCCAGGGGAGGAGGAAGCGTTCAGTTGGCTGCTTTCTTGACAGAAACGCAGTATTAACCACAACAGAGCACAAACCATTATCAAATCAAAAAGGCTTTTATGAGCATTTATATGTCATGTTATGCTACATTGTTCAGATTTTTTTGATAATTGTGCAGGATTCAAACTCTCGTTTTAATCCATCTTGCTATAAATTTTGACAGTGAACTCAAGCCTGGCACACGTAGTTAAATACAAGAGCGGAAAGTAGAATACAGAGAGGAAGTGTTTTGTTCAATCTGCATTAAAAACATGATGCAAACTATATTACAATAACAGAATGTTGTAATATGAAAATTGAGCATCAATGTTTCAATAGCACAATTGCGAAAGGATTTCAGATGTTTACTGTAAATTGCTCATATATCGCTTTCTTTTTCATTTCACTGTTCCTTTTTGCTCAAATTATAGAGAGGACTTCTGATTATCAGTTATCAAACATATAAACGGCGAGTGACCGTACTCACTCGCAAATGCGCAGTAGAGACTTCCCTCTCTGCCCTGCCCCCGCTTCAATACGTGATGATGGGGGCGGGACAGAGAGGGAAGTCTCTACTGGCATGCTGTAGACGTCGGAACCGCTCCCCCTCCCCCTCCCCCGGAGTCGCCGCCGCCCCTCCATCTGGCCCGAGCACTGTAAACTTACATCAGCACGCAGCAGCAGGCACATCAGCAAAGCTGCCGTCGGGCTTCCTTCTCTGCCTTTGTCCCGCCCTCGCCGACGTTACGTCACACGAGGGCGGGACACAGGCAGAGAAGGAAGCCCGCCCCGACGGCAGCTTTGCTGATGTGCCTGCTGCTGCGTGCTGATGTAAGTTTACAGTGCTGCTTGGGCCGGGTGGAGGGGCGGCGGCGACTCCGGGGGGGGGGGGGGGGCTCGGAACCCCCCCATTCCAAAAGTAGCCCGTTTTCACGGGCTCAATGGCTAGTAACTGATAAAAGACTAATAAGGGGCGGGGGACTCAGGCAGCACTCTTTCGGAGTGGCATCTCCCCCCTTCCATCCTCTACCCCATTCCATGAGTTTATCTTCTTTCTTCATGTTTCAAAAGCTGGTGATGGCAAGAGTGATTCCCATACGCTGCCTTGCTGCCAGCACCCGCCTCTTCTTTTTACTGCTGCCGCCTCTCTGAAGTAACTTCCCATTTTCCTTAGAGGTGCCCGCAGTAGAGAAGAGGTCAGTGCTGGCAGCAAGGGGCAGCGAATGGGAATCGCTGCTGCCGCTGACTTTTGGAACATGAAAAAAGAAGGTAAATTCGTGGAATGGGGTGGAGGAAGGAAGGTAAATATGCCAGAACTTGGCCTGGGGGGGTAGTGGGAGGGGGAGGAGATGCCAGAACTTGGCCCGGGGGGGGGGGGGGGTGGCAGCATCATGGTTTGATGGGGTGTGGCATCTCAGCCCTGCCTCAGGCAGCATCTTGCTTTGGGCCACCCATGCCAATAGTTCAATTCCAGTGATTAAATTTGGTTTACCAGTTACACATATGTCTAATAATCTTACTAAGTTTTTTGTAAGGAAGCCTGATCATATCGCTAGACAACAGTTAGATTTTCAATTCCCAAATTTAAAAAAAATGGTTTATAAACTTGCTTTTTCGTTAACTTTAGCGTATCGGGCAGCAAAGTGGCGGAATGCTCTTTGCCTATTAAGGTTGAATAATAGTGCATTAACCCCCTCATTCTATAGAAGTCGCAAAAAATTACATGCGCAATTTGAATAATGAGCTAATTAGTGCCAATAATTGGCTTTAACAAGCATTTATTGTCGCTAATTGGAATCAATTAAAATGTACATGCATATATTTAGGCACGAGATCCACATCTATTTTTTACCCATGTCCCAAAAAAGGGGGCACAGAAATAGGAGGGTCATGAGTGGTTCGGGGCAGATCATGGCCATGGTTGTGGGTTATGCATGCAATTATAGAATAAGGGGGTTCTGTGCATAAATTTTGGCTCTGGCATTTGCACCACGTTTTTGTTGGGGCAAATGGATGCTCCCAAATTTGCATGTGACCTCCAGGACTTAAGTACTATTCTATAAACTGTGCCTAACTTTAAGTGCAGCTTATAGAAGAGCACTTAAGCGGGTTTTTTGGTGGCAAGTTTTTTAGGCACAATTTATAGACTTCACCCCTGTAAGTTGTTCCATAAGCAAATAAAAAAATGTTTGTATTACTTAAAAATAAACTGATGCTTTATTGATGTAGATCATTGTATATTCCTAGGAATTCCTAGGCACAGAGATTTACGCCAGGTTTCAGTTGTTGTAAATCCTTGTACCTAAAAGATGGGCATGAGTCCTGAAAGAAACAATTAGAAATCGCTAAAGTATATCAGAAAATGGCGATCCTTGAGGTCTACAAAATCCTGAGTCATGTAGAACGAGTAGAAGTAAATCGATTTTTTTACTCGTTCCAAAAGTACAAAGACTAGGGGACACACGAGGAAGTTACGTAGAAATACTTTTAAAACAAATAGGAGGAAATATTTTTTCACTCAACAAATAGTTAAGCTCTGGAACTCTTTGTCGTAGGACGTGGTAATAGTAGTTTAAAAAAGGTTTGGACAAATTCCTGGAAGAAACATCCACAGTCTGCTATTGAGACAGACATGGGGAAGCCACTGCTTGCCCTGGGATTAGTAGCATGGAATGTTGCTACTCTTTGGGGTTCTACATGGAATGTTGCCACTATTTGGGATTCTGAATGGAATGTTGCAACATGTTTGGGTTTCTGTCAGGTACTTGTGACCTGACCTGGCTTGGTCACTGTTTGGAAAACAGGATACTGGGCTAGATGGACCATTGGTCTGACTCAGGATGGCTACTCTTATATTCACTATCCAGGTTATGCCACTGAAAATCAATGAATGGCCACAATCGGTGGCAATTCAATTCCTAGATAAGTGCTTTTGAATATTGGGCAAAGAGATGTCAAAGGTACTTGCTTTGGGCTTACACGTTCAAATTCTGACTTTTGCACCTGCTCCAATACATTCCCAAATGCCAGCTATCTGCTCATTTGGACCTTGGGTCTTCACCAGTAATTCTGGGGGCATTTGAGATAACCTCTGCAGTGGTTTGCACGAACAAAAAAAGGTTAAAATGAATAAGGAATCTCCTCATCATATTATTTCTGTTTGATATATTGGATCCATTATGTACACGGTGACCCACTGCTACTTCAGTTTCCTGGGTAGGATGGTTACAGTGCTACAGTTTCTACTAACAAATCTATTATTTATTAGAAGGATTTATAGAAAGAATTCCCAGACCTTGTTTTGAAAAGATAACTGTAGATTTGCTCTTGGTATTCATTCCTATGCATCAAAAAGGAATTTTTAAGTTCATTGACCATCTGGCTGTTGGCTTGGAGGGAGGCCAGGAGACGGTTTGGATAAGGAAAGATTGATCTGAGCTGTAAATAAAATTGTAAAAGAAAATGTATGTTTCAATATCTCTAGGTTATCACTCAATGATTTTGTTGCAAGCAGGAAAAAAAATTGCACCATACTTAAGGAGTAACAACTAGAGAATTACAATCAGACATCAGGTGAAGGGGAAAAATGAAGATGTATATTAAAACTATTAGAACCAAATAAAATAGCGCTAAAATGCAAAAACTATTGATAAAAACAAGTTTATTCACCAACATGTATTCACTAGTGATATATGTGAAGTGGTGTCATCCTGTATATGAAAGAAATAACAACCAATGACAGTCTCTGACCCCCCGATGCAGCCAGTTTAGCGAAACATGGTCATGTTGGGTTTCCCCTTGCTAAAGGTGTTTGTTGATGAAGAAACTTGTTTTTATCAACTAGTTTTTTTGCATTTTTGTATTATAACTATTGGGCCAATATCCAATACAAATTATTTGTTTCCAGGCAGTCAGTGAACTTGTTTATCAGTAGTCTAGTTATACAGGTAGTATCGGACTATTTAAATAGCCCAATATTAACCCCTGGATTTTATATATGGCACCCCAATTTTGGGTGTGCTACCCAGAAATGTGCACAAATTAATTGGTAAATGAGCTCTTAACCGCCAATAATTGGATGCTAACAATCAATTATTAATGTTAATTGGCACTCATTAAAACACCATTCTATAAGGCAGGGCGCCTAACTTTATCGCGTGTGTCCCAAAGGGGGCGTGGCCATGGGAGAGGTATGGGCATGTCAGGGGCATTCTGAAAAGTTGCATGCATAGTTATAGAATACTGGGTAAGCGCGCTGAACTTGGGTGCCAGAGGTATGGGCATATCAGGGGCATTCTGAAAATTTGCACGCATAGTTATAGAATACTGGGTAAGTGCATTGAACTTGGGTGCCAGCATTAACACCAGGTTTCAGCTGACGAAAGTCTGGTGCCCAAAGTTAGGTGCACCAACCTTTATAGAATAGCTCTTAGTGTTGATTTGGGTTTTTTTTTTCAGCACTCATTTTTGAGCCCTATGTATAGAATTCCCCCTATCTGTATAATTGAAGGCAGGATTGGGGGGGGAGGGGCAGGGGTGAACTTAAATTTTATCTGGATAGTTGTGATATTCAGTCATTGTGGACAATTTATTTGCATGTGAATGGATAGTGCAGGCAAAATCAATGCCCAATATGTATACGCGGAGCTGCTACCTATACAGAGAGCGGCACTGAATATGCAGATTAAGTTAAACACAGGCACCGGAGTGACCAAACCAGATGAATATCAGGCCCTAGTCAGTCGTGGAGGGGCATTTTCGACTGGGGACGCCCATCTCTAAGGGCGCCCATCTCCGAGGACGGCACCGCGAAGGGGCGGGGCCGACCATATTCTCGAACGAGATGGGCGTCCATCTTTCATTTCGATAATACGGTTGGGAGCGCCCAAATCTCAACATTTAGGTCAACATTAAAGATGGTCGCCCTAAATGCTGAGATCGCCGGATTTAGAGATGGGCGCCCTCGGTTTTCGCCGATAATGGAAACCGATGACGCCCATCTCAAAAACGAACAAATCCAAGGCATTTAGTCATGGGAGGGGCCAGGATTCGTAGTGCACTGGTCCCCCTCACATGCCAGGGCACCAACTGGGCACCCTAGGGGGCACTACAGTGGACTTCGCAAATTGGTCCCAGGTGCATAGCTCCCTTACCTTGAGTGCTGAGCCCCCCAAAACCCACTCCCCACAACTGTATAACACTACCATAGCCCTAAGGGGTGAAGGGAGGCACCTACATGTGGGTACAGTGGGTTTCGGGTGGGTTTTGAAGGCAGGGCCGTGCCAACACAGTAAGCGAGGTAAGCATGGCAGGGGGGCGCCACCCTCTGGGGGGCGCTGCCGCACCATGCTCACCTCGCTCGCCCTCCCGCTCCCATTGTTCAACTACTGCCTGCCCTCTTCTCCCCCCCCCCCCCAACATCCCTTTTCTTTTTTTTTTCTTTTTAAATTTACCTCCGTAGCAGTCCAGCAGCACAGCGTCAGTGAAGGAGACGGTGCTCCCGACGTCTCTAGCCTTCCCTTCGCTGTGTTCTGCCTTCTTCTGACGTCAAGGAAATGATGTCAGAAGAAGGCGGAACACAGCGAAGGGAAGGCTAGAGACGTCGGGAGGCGAGCGCCGCCTCCTTCACTGACGCTGCGCTGCTGGACCGCCACGGAGGTAAATTTAAAAAGAAAAAACAAGAAAAGGGATGTTGGTGGGAGAGAAGAGGGTGGGCAGCAGTTGAACAATGGGAGCGGGAGGGCAGGGGAGAGACGAGCATGGATGCGAGGTGGGGGGGTCATGGAAGGGAGAGAGGGAAATTGCTGGATAGGGATTAATGGAGGGTGACAGAGGAGCATGGATGGGAGGGGCAGGGCTCAGGGAGAGAGGGGAATTGCTGGATAGGGAATTAGGGATGAATGGAGGGCACAGAGGAGCATGGATGGGAGGGCAGGGCTCAGGGAGAGAGGGGAATTGCTGGAAAGGGATGAATGGAGGGGGCAGGGGACAGAGGAGCATGGATGGGCATGGATTGGGAGGGCAGGGCTCAGGGAGAGAGGGGAATTGCTGGATAGGGATGAATGGAGGTGACAGATGGGCATGGATGGATATGGATTGTAGGGCAGGGCTCAGGGAGAGAAGGGAATTGCTGGATAGGGATGAATGGAGGGGGCAGGTGACAGAGGAGCATGGATGGGCATGGATTGGGAGGGCAGGGCTCAGGG
Source organism: Microcaecilia unicolor (assembly GCF_901765095.1). Lineage (NCBI taxonomy): Eukaryota > Metazoa > Chordata > Amphibia > Gymnophiona > Siphonopidae > Microcaecilia > Microcaecilia unicolor. Next base: position 322,336,773 of record NC_044036.1, on the reverse strand, counting down.
AGAGAGGGGAATTGCTGGATAGGGATGAATGGAGGGGACAGATGGGCATGGATGGATATGGATTGCAGGACAAGGCTCAGGGAGAGAGGGGAATTGCTGGATAGGGATGAATGGAGGGGGCAGGGGACAGAGGAGCATGGATGGGCATGGATGGGAGGGCAGGGATCAGGGAGAGAGGAGAAATTGCTGGACATAGAGGGGAGGGAAGAGAGATGAAGGAGATGAAATGAGGGAAAAGGAAGAGAGGAGAAAAACTGCACATGGATGAAGAAAATAGGCAGAAGCTGAGGACCAGAAATGAAGAAGAAAGGAGGAAAGGAAAGAAATAAATGGAAAGGAAGCCCTGGAAACGGAGTTAAGAGGACAGATAGCAGCAGAATCAGATACTGGGCCAGCATGATCAGAAAAAGAAAGTCACCAGACAACAAAGGTAGAAAAAAATCATTTTATTTTCATTTTAGTGTTTGGAATATGTCCACTTTGAGAATTTACATCTGCTATCTTATTTTTTCAATGTATAGCAGTTTGTTTCTAAGAATATTGCTGACAATTCCTGTCAGTGTGGCAAGTGGTGAGCGATCATTTTCACGGGGGGGGGGGGGCGCCGCCGCCAACGCCGCCGCCAACTGATAGTCTGCAGGAGGGCGCCAGAGACCCTAGGCACGGCCCTGTTTGAAGGGCTCCCATTTTCCACCACAAGTGTAACAGGTGGGGGGGATGGGCCTGGGTCCGCCTGCCTGAAGTCCACTGCACCCACTAAAACTGCTCCAGGGACCTGTATACTGCTGCGATGGACCTGAGTATGACATTTGAAGCTGGCATAGAGGCTGGCAAAAGTTTTTAAAGTTGTTTTTTGAGGGTGGGAGGAGGTTAGTGACCACTGGGGGAGTCAGGGGAGGTGATCCCCGATTCCCTCTGGTGGTCATCTGGTCAGTCCAGGCACTTTTTTGGGACTTGGACATGAAAAAAAGGGACCAAATAAATTGGACCAAATTCTCGCCAGGGACGCCCTTTTTTCCATTATCAGCCGAGGGCGCCCATCTCTTAAGCACGCCCCGGCATGCCCCTGTCCTGCCTTCGCTACCCTTCCAACACACCCCCGGGAACTTTGGCTGACCCGGCGACGGAAAGCAGTTGGCGCTGGCCAAAATCGGCTTTCGATTATACTGATTTGGCTGGTGTTAGGAGATCGCTGGCCATCTCCCGATTTGTGACAGAAGATGGCCGGCGATCTCCTTCGAAAATAAGCTGGTTGGCCACTCACGGACCATTTGAAAATTTTGCCTACAAGGGGTCTTATGAATCAATAAAATAGTTGCAAGAGCATAGGGCAACGAATCTCGACAAAGATCCCAGGACAAATCCAGCCAGGAAATGTACAATAAATATGCAAGAGAATGGATTTGCATACAATGGCAGTGACGCATGCAAATCTCTTTCATTCATATTTATGAATATCCTGAAAACCAAACTGGTTGGGAGTGTGGTGAGGACTGGGTTGCGAATCACTGAATTAGGACATGTTACTAAGCCATGTGAAAATATTTTCATTGTGTTGTTTTTACAAATTTATGTTCCTATTCCTTTCTAGCTCAACAGAATTCACCAAAAATCCATGAAGGCTGGTGGGCATATAAAGAGGTGGTCCAAGGAAGCTTTGTTCCACGTAAGTGAGACTTGAACATTTTGTACAATCACAATAATTCTCAAGATCATTTATTTATTCTGAGTTAAAACAAGTTGCAAGGAAAATGCAAATATATAGAATGCCCCAGTATGTTAATGCAACGTAATATAGTTTAATGGAACTATATACAAGATAAGGCAATGTCCTGAGGTCTGTGACTCAGCAATACTTGTACTATGAAAGAAAAAAAATCCTCAAAGCATGTCTGAGCCATGTTGAATAAATTGCTGAATACATATATCGGAGAACAATGAGTTATATTGGCAAATTTTATTATTGATTGTATATATAAAAATATATAGATCTGTGCGTTATCTGGACTACACAAACAATAAGATGATTGATTCCGTGGGGTGGAGGGAGGGGAGAATTATCTTCAAGGCCCTCACTCTTACAGATCTTGGTCTTTAGTTAAAACTCCTTGACCATTCCAGGTCTGGTGGAGGAGGGGGACACAGATATAAATGAATTTGCTCCACACACAATCAGGTAATTGTAATTCCAAATTGAATAATAACCCAATGGGTATCAAACTTCACGAATAGCAGCAAAAGAAACACTTCAAGTAGGAGGGAAAAAAATTGGTAATAAGGTCCTTGTATAAGTCTCTGGTGAAGCCTCAATACTGTGTGCAACTCTAGAGACCCGAGCAGGATGGAGTCGGTTGAGGGATCGACTACAAAATTGGCTAGTGGTCCCCATCATAAAGCATATGGGGACAGACTTAGAGACCTCAATATGTATACTGTGGAAGAAAGTCAGGAGAAAGGGGATATGATAGAGACATTTAAACATCTCCATGGTATTAATGTATAGAAGGTGAGTCTGTTTCAAATGAAGGGAAACTCCAGAATGAGAGGACATAGGATGAAGTTAGAACATTTTAGGCTCAGAAGTAGGGCCTGGGCCAGCAAAGGAGGAAGAAATTGTCCGATGTGTAGCTGCTTGTGTCTTCCTTATGACACAGTATCTGGGAGGAAAGCACAGTAGTGTGGAGGCGAGGAGTGAAAGAATACAGAGAGGTAGGGGTTGGGGGCTAAAGGGAGAAAAAGAGCTAGGGGCAGAAAAGCTGGAGAAAGGGAAGGGTTGAAGCTAAATCAGGGTGGGGAGGGTGGAACCTGAAGCTAAATGGAGTGAGAGACAGCTGGGCAAGCTGAGACCTGAAGAGTGATATTACTGGTGAAGGAAGAAGCTGGGGGAGTAGTTAGGCCTTATGATTGGACAAATTGTGCACAAAAAACATTATAAATAAAGATGCAGACTTTTAAAATATTGTGCACAGAATTTCCAAAATCATTGTGCAGAATTTTGCCAGATTCCCACTGGAGTAATAGGTAGGGTTCTTACTTTTTCATTTATCATTGGTGCTACTGTTGTATAAAATGTTTGCTAAATATATTTTGAGTTTGGATTTGCTTTAGGTCTTGCATTTCACAATGTGCCTGGTAGAGAGATGCATGTTGCTATTACTCCATTGACATGATAATCATAATAATTATATTGTGACTTTCATGGAGAAATGTCCTAGTTATGATGTGCATTTGTTTGGGGGGGGGGGGTTGGAGTTTTGTGGTGCAGAGAATGATTATATTTAACTCTTAAGAACTGCTATATTGTGTCGGACCAAAGGTCCCTGAGGATCATATATGTAGTGTGTCATATATATGAGCAGTGTCCACCTGGTGTGTCCTAACTGAAAAAAGGTTGAGAATCATTGCCATAGAGTCTCTGCAACATTTAGAAAGCAAAACACGCAGATCTTTCCAAATTTATACCTCAAATGCATCAGAAAGAGAATCTCGCTCCTTGCCTTCAATAGTCGTTGTGGTGGTGAATGCCATTCTTTGGGATTGGTCACCCTTTTCAAATTGTTGTGGTGCACCAGCCTCTTTTGGTTCCACTGAAACTTGTGCCAGCTGACCCTTTCTTCTTCCTGCTTGGTCTGGCGCCACTCAGTCAGCTACAGAGTGGGGGAGCTCCTTTCTATGCGAGTAGATGATTACCGCATGGTTAACGCATGAGACCTTACTGCTAAGTCAATGACTGGCGGTAAGGTCTCAGACCCAAAATGGACGCGTGCCAATTTTTATTTTGCCGCACGTCCATTTTCAGCAAAAATATTTAAAAAGGCCTTTTTTTTACAGGCATGCTGAAAAATGGATCTGCGTGCGCCTACACTGGCGCACCCCATTTTTCGGCGCACCTTAGTAATAGGGCTCCTGAGTGACATATGCATGTGCGTGCACACATAGACACAATTTTTGCCATCTTAAGCAAGCTGTTAAGCACAGTTTAAAAATAAAGTTATTTCAAATACATACTTACCATGATGATTTAACTCTGAAAGGCACCACTGCAGATAAAACTTTAAACCCCTTGAGAAGGTCCAAGAGGACTGAAAGGCATTTGTAGTGTAATGAACAGCCTAGGAAAGGACAGAATAATTCAGTGTCTTGAAGCCAGTGGGTTACGGGATCATAGGCAACATTTTTCACAAAGGGAAAAACTTACCAAATGAACTTTGTGGTCACTTCATCAAAGAAATCAATCAGTGGAGTGCAGTAGACATGGCCTATTTGGATTTCAGTAAAGCTTTGGATGCTGTTCTGCATAGAAGATTGGTAAGTACTAGGAAGCTTGCAATTTTGGGATTAAAATGCAGATACGTGGGTGAGAAACTGGTTGAGTAACAGACTACAGGCATGTTCTTTCAATGTTGCTCAGTTTCTGATTAAGAAAATCACGCAGCATCTTAGGGGCAGAGCTCCACCCCTCAAGTGAGATAGCTGCTCAAAACCAAGCAAGGCTATTGATGTCTTTACACATATGAAGCTGAAAAGAGGGAAGATCAAGGGGAAGTTTTCACCAAGAATGGATGACATTGGGGAAATAACTTCTGGTGAAGATTATACAAGCCAAATGAATAATATAATTCATGTATGCATGACATAGACACAAAAGGACTTTAGTAGCACAAGGAAACACCCAATCAACAAACCAAGGAAGACCTAGGACAGTAAAAGCAGACACAAATGGGGCAGGCTGGTGATCCAAATGGTCCTTTTCAGCTGATGACGTATGTTTGTGTAGCCAGGCTAAAGGAATTATTGAGAGGTTCTGGAGTTGATGGGCTATATTATGGGACTCATTTTCAAAGAACTTAGACACACAGAGTACCATAATAACCTACGGTACTTTGTGGGGCCCTTAAGGTGGGCCGCAAAAATGGGCTGTGCTAGTGTATGCGTGTGTTTTGGGCACGCGCAGATCCATTTTTTCAGTGTGCCTGTAAAAAAGGGCCTTTTTTTATTTTTGCCGAAAATGAACGTGCAGCAAAATTAAAAATTGGTGCGCGTCCATTTTGGGGTCTGAGACCTTACCGCCAGCCATTGACTTAGTGGTAAGTTCTCACGTGGTAGCCACACGGTAATCATCTACGTATGCAGAATGACGATTACTGTCCAGTTTCTGCCGCGCGCCAGAAAATAAAAGTTATTTTCCAGCGCACATAGCGGACATGTGTCAAAAATGAAATTACCTCAAGGGCCACGCGGTAGCCAGGCAGTAACTCCAAACTGATGTGTGTCGGGCGCAGCGCCTACACGGCTTAGTAAAAGGGGCCCCTGTGTGTCTTAGGGCTTCTTTTACAAAGCTGCGCTAGTGATTCCTGTGCGTTAAGTGAGAGGAAGCCCTTTCAATTCCTATATGCTTCCTCTCATTTACCGCGCAGCAGTAGCGTAGCCAGAGTTTAATTTTTAGATGGGCCTGCAGGTGGACTGGGTGGGCACAGGCCTCGCATTTCCTCTCCACCTGCTACCACCACCCGCCCGGCCGCCGCCACCGCATTTCCTCTCCATCCACCCACCACCGCCGCATTTCCTCTCCATCCGCTACCCCCCCCCCCCCCCCACGACAGCCCCCTGCACATGGTCAGTTCTGGTCATTTTTACTGACCTGAAGCACCATTCTCCCTCCAGCACCGGCGATTCCCATAGTCAGCCTTCTGCCAGCGCGCGTCGTCGAAGCCTCTTCTCAGGCGCGTCCCGCCTACTCTGCAACTTCCTGTTTTCCGCAAAGTTGGGACGCAGGAAGTTGCAGAGTAGGTGGGACGTGCCTGAGAAGAGGCCCCAACGACGTGCGCTGGCAGAAGGCTGGCTATGGGAATCGCCGGTGCTGAAGGGAGAACGGCGCTTCAGGGCAGTAAAAGTGAGCAGACCACGTGGACGGGGAGAGCTGGCAGAAGAGGCTGGGCTGGCCTGGAGCAAAAATGGCTGGGGCTGGGCCCGTCCAGGCCCACCCGTGGCTATTCCCCTGCCGCGCAGAAATTGCTAGCACATCTTTGTAAAAGAAGCCCTACGTGCTTTGAAAATGAGCCCCCATATATGGTTTCTAGTTCTTAGAATGGTCCAGATAGGTAACAGGTAAATGAAGGGAGCTCATTTGATGGGAAAACAGTTGACTCCAAATCAATCACTACGAAAGAAAGAGGCTTACAGAGAAATGAAATGTCATAATATTATCCTAGATGACAAGGGAATCCATCTTCTGCAAAGCAGGAATCAAATGTTGACTGGTTCCCAATTGTGCTTGTATTTGTACCTTGTTTCTTTCACCAGATTCTAACTGCATTTATTTACTGGGCGTTATTGTCCAACTTTTGCTAAAATACCCAAGAAGGGATGTAACGAAAGTACGAAAAAAAACATACAAAATTTTAAAAATAGCAGTACACAACAATATAAAATTTTTAAAAAATATTCAAGCGAAGTTATACATTCACCATCAATTTGTGAATGTGTCAATTCTTATATGGATAGTATTGGGCTGAAAATATGATTCAATAGCCAGGTACCATTCATATAATATGGGGCCCAGTTTAGAGTGATGCAAGAGCAGACTGAAAAATTATCCTCAAAACCATACTGTTTAGCCACCACCTGAATAAAGTACACATTTATTTATACTTGCTAACCAGAGGCTGTACTCTCTGTATGTTCAACATCATTACCTAAACAGATAATGGTACTGAATGTACATATGAATATAAGTTCCGGTGCTTAAGTACAATCACCATTTCGGCTGAAAATCTGGCCCATATAAACAAAATACAGATTAATTAGCATCAAGCAAAGAATTTGGAGAAGTTATCCAAGAGGAATGAACATTGCTCAGATAACCTCCAGCTTGTGTTGGTATGAATGCTGCGGAACAGTGCTTCTCCCTCAAGCTGCTGGCTATGATGCACTATACAACTAATTGTGTCGTTAAAAGAGCTCTTGTAATCTTATCGAGCTGGCAATGTTGCATTATTTATGCCCTTTCTCGTGTTCTTAGCCTATTTTCTGAAGGCTTTGGTGGACTTTCCAATCTCGTGCTTTCCAAATAAGACCTTATATATATATATATATATATATATATATATATATATATATATATATATATATATATATATATATATATATATATATAACAAGATTTGAGCTTTTTAATAGAGTAAGCACAATGCATACTTAATTTATTACAAAAAAAAAAACATGTGCAGAGAATTCTAAGTCAAACTCAAAAGAATCCAATTTCACTCCGGGTTGAGTCTGACAGAATGTTCTGATTTTACCACAGAAAGGCTCCATTCCCTGTATCTGCTTTTGGCTGCCATTAAGTGCTCATGGCCAAAGTTAGGCAAAGGGGCCCTTTTACTAAGCCTCAGTAGGCTGTATGGACATGCAGTGTGCGCCCAAATGAGACTACCGCCAGGCCAGTGCACCCTCCTGGCGGTAATTCCAGATTCGGCGTGTGCGCGTAATGTGTGGACGAATTATTTATTTATTTCCTCCTATGCACGCCAGTTCCAGTGGTAATCGGCACTTGGCGCGCCGACCGGTCACCGTGCGTGTAGCGCTTGAGCCTTTACCGCTAGATCAGTGGGGGCCATTAAGGGCTCAGGCCGGTTTTCAGTGTGCACTGGTTTCATTTTTAATGCAGGGCCTTTTCTTGTCCCATTTAAAAAAAAAGCCCTTTTTTGTAGATGCAGTAAAAATACATGAGCCTACACTACCGCAGGCCACTTTTTAGCACTGCTTAGTAAAACGGCCTCCGGACTACTATTCTGTAAAGTGCATGCAGCACGGAGCAAGGGCGTAGCTACGTGGGGTCACAGATTACGCCCTGGCCCCCTCTACATTTGACCCCCCCTCCCCCGCCACCGCCCGCCCCCCGCCGCATAAGGTACCTTGTTTGCTGGCAGGGGTCTCCAGTCCCTGCCAGCCGAAAGACTCTTGTGGGATCATCTGTTTCTGGCGCCTTACGCCCTGCACGGGGCTACATGCATGGTGCAGGACGTAAGGCGTCAGAAACAGATGATCACACAACAAAGGCGCCGGAGTCGACCGGCGCTGAAGAAGACTCTTTGGCTGGCGGGGATTGGGGACCCCTGCCAGCAAACAAGGTACTTGATGCGGCGGTGGTGGCAGGGGGCGGGCGGCCGGTGGCAGTGGCGGCGGTGGCGGCGGGGGGAGGCAGCTAAACAGTGCCCCCCCACCTTGGGTTCTGGCCCCCCCTCCCGCCGAGGTCTGGCTATGCCCCTGGCACGGAGCACCCTTTATAGAACACTAGCTTAGTGTGGATCATCCCAGCGCCTAACGCTGGGTACCTTTTTTCTGAATCTACCCCAACTGTTTTAAATTATAGCTCCCCATTTGTATTTTCCATATTTCTCAATGTTTGTGCAAAAGAATTTCAGGAATCTATCAAAATTCTTCTTGTAAATATGCAGCTATTATAAGGAATGGAGAAACAGCGAACAGGAGGCTTCTGGGAGCTGTAGTCCCAATTAGTCTGAACCAGTCAGGACAAGGAAGATGACCACTGAGGAGCATGGCCATAATTAGAGAATACAACTGACACCAATCAAAAAAACTGCTTAAGAGTACTTCTTGAGAGTCAAGGAGAGGCACAGCAGAGCCAGAAAACTAAGAGTTGGTCAGAACTAGACTAATTAGACTGAAAGCTACCACTCCAGATAGGATTATCCTAGTAAGGAAAATGGAGAGACTGTAGTTTGAGGCTATAAATGAAGATTGGAGGCATCTGGGAAGAGTATTTGGGTGAAGCATGGGGTTTATTTCAGCTTAAGTTTAAATAACCTGTTCTAAACTGGCTAGGAAGTGTCCATAATTAGTTTCTATTGTAATAATAATAAGAATAATACAAGGCAAAAGAATTTCATACCGGATCGGTTGTCACCCAGGACAACAAGGACTATGTCTGATTCTAAGACTCCTGGGCATCAGTTGACAAGTGGACTACAAGGGTCGGCTGTGTCTGCTAGGTAACCAGAGAGGTCAGCTGTAAAGTGACTGGAAGAACCAGCAAAGTGACAGAAATGGTCCAAGGAAACAAGACAGATGATCCACAAACTCCAAGAGGGCAGTAGAAAAAAGCAGATCAAAATCTTTATTCTGAAATATAAACCAGACCAGCCCAACACTGGCTGTGTTTTGCTGACACATGAGTGCATCAGGGGCTAGGTGATAGTAAAAACAAATATAACAAAATCATATTGTTAAAAACCATAATACAAAAAATGGTAAAATATGGATAACACAAATATCAAATTATAATAGCCAAAACATGTACATAAAAACAGTAAGAGAATAAATAACATGAGTATATAATTGCATAAACACCAAATATGAATATAACTAGCCGTTAAGCCCGTAACAACGGGCTAGTTTTTTGTTTACCTATGGCCTCCCCCCCCCCCCCAGTCCACCAACCCTGCTCTCTCCCCAGCCCTCTCCCCAGCGTCTGTTTCCCTCAGTGCCGGGCCCCCTCCTTCCCTCCCTGCTCCCTCCTCCTCCGATTTCCACGCCCACGTCCAAGCCCTCCTCCCTATTGGGCTGTACTGCTGGTGGAGGCGGGGCTTGGACTTCTACACTCTCAGCATTCCGACTCTACTGCGCATTTGCAGGTGAGTCGGTCACTTGCCGTTTATATGTTTGATAACAACTGCAACAGAAAAGACTATAAATGAACCGTAATGAACTGCAGAGTAAAAGAAAGGACACCTACTCAAGTGGTGAGGTGAGTTCTGAACACCTAGACCCTGATGCAGCCCTTGTGAATGTGGCCAGTGTCGGGCTTGTCTGGTTTATATTTCAAAATAAAGGCATTGAGAAATTCTCCTGATTTTGATCTGCCTTTTTCTACCACCAAGCAACAGAAATGGACAAAGAAAATCATACAGTCATGAAATGATACTTCGAATCAAACTCTAACACCAAGGATGTTCAAAGGCAAATGTACAAGGTCTGGAAAAACACATTTCTGAACTCAAAAATCAGCAAACAATGATGGATCAACAATGATTTATCTCACACACCAGTGTCTTTACTGCTGTAAAACTTCAAGAAATGGAGTGGCAGTCAAAACCTGCCAGTACATTCATTACTCAAGCACACAGACCTCAATGGGATTTGGCTAAGGATGCATACGAAAATGATGCTTTATTACCGGTTGATTTGGAAAACAATGACGTTCTGATGCCTTGAACACTGGACAATTAGAAAAGTAAGAGTTGGTCAGAGTTAGACCAGCTAGACTGAAACCTGCCACTTTAGCTAGGGTTACCCAAATATGGAAAGTGGAGAGTGGAGGAGTGGTCTAGTGGTTAGTTTGGTGGACTCTGGTTCTGGGGAACTGAGGAACGGAGTTCGATTCCCACTTCAGGCACAGGCAGCTCCTTGTGACTCTGGGCAAGTCACTTAACGCTCCATTGCCCCATGTAAGCCGCATTGAGCCTGCCATGAGTGGGAAAGCGCAGGGTACAAATGTAACAAAAATAAAATAGATACTATTGGAGATTCTACATGGAAAGTTGCTACTATTGGAGATTCTACATGGAATGTTGCTATTCCACTAGCAATATTCCATGTAGAAGGTTGCGCAGGCTTCTGTTTCTGTGAGTCTGACGTGGATGTCAGACTCACAGAAGCAGAAGCCTGCGCGGCCACATTGGTGATCTGCAAGGGCCGACTTATACATGGAATGTTGCTAGTGGAATAGCAACATTCCATGTAGAATCTCAAATAGTAGCAACAGTGGAGGAGTGGCCTAGTGATTAGGGTGGTGGACTTTGGTCCTGAGGAACTGAGTTCAATTCCCACTTCAGGCACAGGGAGCTCCTTGTGACTCTGGGCAAGTCACTTTACTCTCCATTGCCCCACGTACAAATAAGTACCTGAATAGAATATGTAAGCCGCATTGAGTCTGCCATGAGTGGGAAAGCGCGGGGTACAAATGTAACTAAAATTAAAAATAAAAAATTATAGTTTGAGGCTAGCAGAAGAAGATGGGAGACAGGGAAGAGCTTTTGGTTGACGCGTAGGGCTTATTTCACCTTTTGTTTAAATGCTTGTTATATATGTCTAAAATGATGAAGAACTGTCAGTTGTATTTGGATGATCTGAAACTTTATAGAAAGTTGAGAGCTGAATTTGAATCACTGCTAAACACAGTGAGAATTTGCAATGGACACAAAGATGGATTTGGGGTTTAACAATGCACGATTTAACAGCCTTCCGGAAGTTATTAAAGACTAACCTATTCAAAAAGACTTATCAAAAGGATCCTTCATAAATGACCTGACATCAAAACTTTATCAGAACAAGTTAACATTGAACTCTTTTTATTTGTTTTTATTTTTAATTGTTTACTTCAATCACATTGTCACTATTGAACGTTATTTATCACCCCTTGATTTCTACTGCCTGAAATGAACTGTCTGTTTATTTACTTCTAATTTATTTTACATTTTCTGTACTTTAAATGTAATAATACTCTGTATTTCTCATTCCGGAAATGGCGATTGCCAAAGAGGTGGGAAAATGTGGGATACAAATGCAGCAAATAAATAAAATAAAACAAGTGTGTGGTGTGTGGTGATAAATATAAAGAAGGGCAAAATTGAGGAAACATAAGGGGTACAATCTGAAAATGGAAAACGGATAAAATTTTTACCCATAGACAACAGTTAAAAGTATCTAGGAACTTTAGAATTGGATAACATCATACATGAAGCAGTTAAATGTGTAAAATAAAAATGGATTACCTAAAGAGTCTGGAAAGTCCTAAACTCAAAGCTAAATGGTAGAAACGACAAACATAGCGAAGGTGGCAAATGGAGGAAGCTAGATGATGATCAAGGAATAAAGATTTATTCTTAAACATCTCAGACTCGACACAATTCGTGTTTCGGCCAAAGTGGCCTGCTTCAGGAGTCTTCTAGCGGATGTTATTTTAGAGACACTAGCTATCCATACAGCAATCAATATAATACAGTGCCCCTGTGAAAAGTCAGCACGGTAAATATTACACTAGAGCATAACACAACAATGCACCACTTTTGCAGCAAGCTACAACTCTAGACTTCAGACTCCATTCCGCTTCCTGCGGGCCACTTTCAATACCATAAACACCTTGGCCATTCCAGTAGTCAAATACACAGCTGGGACTATAGACTGGACCCAACTAGAATTGCATAATGTGTACTGGAAAACTTGAAAGCTGATGACAACGCACCATGCTTTGCACCCCCAAAGTGATATTGATGAGTTATAGTTATCATGAAAAACATGGTCATCTGGGTTTTCTCCAAGTTGGACAGACTGTTGGGGAGGAAAAACAGGCCTAAATGGTTACATCAAGACCACCAATGAGAAAATGTTAATTGAAGTTTGCAAGGAGAACATCGCTAAGATGAAGGAGAAGAAAAATGAGCACAGAACTGAACAACTGGAAACCTGATTGGCTACCTGGAAACACAAGACCTTACATGGACAATATCATAGAGAAATTGAGAATAACATGGGCAGCACCAGGAATTGGCAATAGCTGCAGCTAGGTACACTCAAGAAAGATACATAAAGATTAATTTTTATAGCTGAAGAACAATCTTTACAAATTAACTGCATGAAAGTGAATATTCAACATATTTCTACTGGTAGCAAATGTAGACTATCAGGCTTATTTTCGAAAGAGAAGGATGCCCATCTTTCGACACAAATCGCAAGATGGGCGTCCTTCTCACAGGGTCGCCCAAATCGGTATAATCGAAAGCCGATTTTGGGCATCCCCAACTGCTTTCCATCGAGGGGACGACCAAAGTTCACGGGGGGGGGGTGTTGGAGGCGTAGCGAAGGCGGGACTGGGGCGTGCCTAACACATGGGTGTCCTCGACCGTTAACGGGAAAAAAGGGCGTCCCTGACGAACACTTGGACGACTACCTGGTCCTTTTTTTCTTACGACCAAGCCACAAAAATGTGCCCTAAATGACCAGATGACCACCGGAGGGAATTGGGGATTACCTCCCCTTACTCCCCCAGTGGTCACTAACCCTCTCCCACCCTCAAAAATATATTTTTAAAATATTTTTTCCAGCCTCTATGCCAGCCTCAAATATCATACCCAGCTCCATGACAGCAGTATGCAGGTCCTTGGAGCAGTTTTTGTGGGTGCAGTGCACTTCAGGCAGGCGGACCCAGGCCCATCCCCCCCTACCTGTTACACTTGTGGTGGGAGGAGCCAGCATTCATAGTGCGCTGGTCCCCATGACATGCCAGGACACCAATCGGGCACCCTAGAGGGCACTGCAGTGGACTAACTGATGCACTAACTGAACGGAAAAAGTGCATGCTCAGGCACAATTCTCCCGCACTTCTACCCCATGATCAGAGATAATGGCATGCTTAAATTTGCATGCAATTATCTCTGATCGTAGGTCTAATAACGCCCCGTGCTGTTCCAGTGCTATTTGTGGAGCGCTGTTTGGAACAACACAGGGTTTTGATCATCTGTCTGTCACTGAGCTTTGTTGTACACGAGATGTAAAATAAATGGCTGCCCAGACTTAATGGTAAAAAATCAAGATAGCTTAAGCAAATATATTTTGTTATACATAGATGTTATCTGTATCACCATATGGTTCTTCTTTTCCTTTATTTGTACATATGTTGATTCATTCAAGTCCTGTTCTTGCTTTCAAATTTAGAATCTGTTGATTACATGTTTCTGAAAACGCATCGTATTTTAAACTCCAATACTTGCTGGTATCCTATTTGATAATGAGTAATTTTGAGAAGACAGCTGTAAACGTATGCAATTGGTAGATGATATTATACTCGTATAAAACTCTATAAAATGCGAACAAAAGAGTCTTGACTTGGAGAAACTGTGGTAGCAGAAGGATCTTTATATGTGGTGACAATGTCCAACAGTCCAAATGTCATGGGTTAATGAGGTTCTGGGGCTGGTGCTACGTCAGATCATGTAGTATTGGTACTTGAATCTAAAGAGGGGGCAAGTTCCTTAAGAATTTTTTAAAATGTCTTCCCTTTCATTAGTCACATGTTTCCTCCAGATACACCTTTAAATCTTGTTTTTCTGCCCTAAGACAATTTCGTAGCACCTGTTTGCTTTGGAGTGAGAGTTCACAGATAACTCTCTTACATGTACTATTTCGGGAGAATTCTAAATATTTCTTTATTTGTTGCATTTGCGTCCCACATTTTCCCACCTTTTTGCAGGCTCAATGTGGCATACATTATGCCGTAATGGTGATCGCCATTTCCGGAATGAGAAATAACAAAGTAGTGTTATATTAAAGATCATAAATGTTAAAGTAAATTATAAAGTAAGTTGGATAAACAGTTCATTTCAGGCATAAGAGATAAAGGGGTAATGTGTTAATGTTCATTGGTGACAAATTGATTGAAGCAATCAGGTGTAGAGAATTCGGTTTTATCTGGTTCTGATAGAGTTTAGATGTTAGGTCATTGATGATGGGTCATTATTGTAAGTCTTCTTGAACAGGTTGGTCTTTAGTAACTTCCGGAAGGCTGTTAAGTCGTGCATTGTTTTTAAGGCCTTTGGTAATGCATTCCACAGTTGCGTGCTGATGTAGGAGAAGCTGGATGCATATATTGATTTATATTTAAATATGGCACTGAAGGTTAGGCACTACTTATGTGCAGAGGTTTTGGTACGGGAAAGCGTTCTAACAGATACAAGGCAGAAATGGCAGAGCCACGTGAAAACACACTTGCGCACCCATTTAGAGAATAGCGCCTAAGTGTTTCTGCGTGGATCTGCAAAGGGGGCTTGGCCGTGGCAGGGGCATTACCTTAAAATGTGTGCAGTGTTATAAAATACTGCAGATCCACGCCCAACTTGCACGCTGAGATTTACACCTGGTTTCAGTTGGTGTAACTCCTTGCGCCCACAGTTGAGTCTGGATCGCAGCACCACGTACAATTCTATAAAGGTTGCTGACCCTGGAACACCTGTTATAAAATACCATTCAGAGCCTTTTTTTTTTTTTCAGTGCCAACTTTTGAGCACCATTTACTGAATCCAGCCCTTTTTTTTTCTCATTTAAACTATTGCAATGTAATATGTCCGGTTTATCTCAATTTCTCCTTAAACATGTACAATCTGTGGCGCCTTCTGGATTCTTTCACATGCCACTAGGTATGACCATTTTGCACCTTTGTATCTTTGTCACCACTGATTAACCTTGAATATTGCATTTGTTTTTAAAAAAACTCACTCTCATTCATAAAGCACTACACAAGGGGACTCCTTCCTATCTCTCTGCTCTGATAACTCCTTATGCCCCACCCTGACTTTTACGCTCATAGTCAGACCATTGTTTGCACGTCCCATCAGTTTCTCAAACTAGGCTTGACTCAGTCCAACACTTTGCTTTTTATTGTATTACTCCAGCACTTTGGAATGTGTTGCCCTCCTCACTTCATCTGAAAGACTCCTTTCTGAAACTTAAAAAGGCCTTAAAAACTCATTTCTTTTCAGTGGCCTTTGGTGATATGCTGCAGGTGTGATGGTCACTGGAATATGGATAATCCTCATGTGTGGCAGAGGATTCAAGATGGCGACTGCAGCATAGTGTGGAGCTCCACAACGCCGAGACTACAATGGTAAAAAAAAGAAGGGGAGAGTGAGGGATTTTCCCTTGGAGCCCCAACCGGACCCTTCTTCTCTTCAGCAAGATCCGATGGATACTTTTGTGGTGCGTGGAGAACCTGAACTCCAAGTATTCAGGGAGTTGCCAGCTGTCTGTACACCACTGCCAGAAGGAATGGTGTTGGGCTTCAGATCAGAACTTTCTTTGACCCCCGATATGCAGTCACCTCCACCTCAACCGCTAATGGCATGTCTCGAGGGTTCAGAGACAGATGTCCAGCGGTTCCAGTTGGAAGTATCTGCTTCTGAGGGGAGAGCCCCTGCAACAAGCGTGGATGTGATTAGTTCACCTCTGGTTCATCCTTCCACGGCGATGGTGTTGGTTGCGGTGGATATAGAGATTGGGAAGGAGACCGAGACTGCTGCTGTTGAAGGTGGTTCGCTGAAGGCAAAATCATTTGAGATACAGCTCCAGAAGCCATCTACTTTTGCTTTGGGCTCAATATGGACTGCAGTTTCTGAATTGGGTGAGGCGCTTTCTGCACAGTTTGCCTTAATGAACACTACTGTTCAAATTAATTCTATTGATACTGTATATCTATAGTTCAAAATCAAGTTACCCAAGTGGAGGAGTGGCCTAGTGGTTAGGGTGGTGGACTTTGGTCCTGAGGAACTGAGTTCAATTCCCACTTCAGGCACAGGCAGCTCCTTGTGTGACTCTGGGCAAGTCACTTAACCCTCCATTGCCCCATGTAAGCCGCATTGAGCCTGCCATGAGTGGGAAAGCGCGGGGTACAAATGTAACAAAAAAGAATTACAGGAACATAATGGTATGATAAAGAATGTTCAGATGGTAAACTCTGCTGTTATGAAAGAGAACATGGTATTAAGGAGGAAAGTTTAAAATCTTGAGAATTCTGTCAGATACCCTAATCTTCGATTGATTAATTTTTCCTAAGGTTCCACTAGTCTCTCCTAGAGAGATGTTTTCTCGATATTTGAATGGGATTCTTCCAGTTCCTGGTAAAGCTTTGCCTCCAGTTTCTCAGATTTATTATTTACCTATTGCAAAAAAAAAAAAAAGGCTTTGAAATCTATGGACCCTAGTTTGGAGGTCAACATCCTTAATGTTTCTGACATTCTGGGACTCTGGTTATAAAGCAACTTTGATTATTACTCTTGCATTACCATCAGATCATGACAGGCTGTTATATTTTAAGAAGAGAGAGGTGCCTTTCTTGAGTTGTCAAGTATGGATTTTAAGAAACTCAGAGGAGAAGAACAGACTTCCTGTTAAACTTCCAAACTGTAAAGGGCTAAAATACAAAACAACGTATGCATCTAGCTTCTCCTACATAAGCGCACAACTATGGAATGGACTCCCATATGCAGTGAAAACAATACATGACCACCTAAACTTCAGGAAATCATTAAAAACCCACCTCTTCAAAAAAGCTTATCCCACCGATCCAACATAAATCCTCACACCCAGCAACACAACATAATCAATATTCGTACTGGTCAATTTACTTTCCTCTTTCCCCTCGACCCCATGACGCCTGATTCACTTCTACCTCATCTAACTTCAACACAATCTTGTATTTGTTATCAACCGAAATGGCAAACGCCTTTACGGTACTTTGTAAGCCACATTGAACCTGCAAATAGGTGGGAACAGGGGCGTATCTGCGTTGGGCCTCAGGGGCCTGGGCCCCCGCAGATTTTGCCCTGGACCCCTCTACCACCATCAACCCGTCAGACTCCGAAGTGGATTCAACAGCTCCTATCAACAGCAGCACGGCCACGGAGGCCGAAGATGAATTTTAAACACCTCGGGGCGGCTGGCGGGGGTTTGGGGTCCCCCGCCGGCTGAGGAAGTAGTTTTTAAGGCAGCGGCAGGTGGAAGCGGACCTCGGCTGGCGGGGGTTGGGGCCCCCCGCCAGCAAAGGTAAGCAACGGCAGCGGGGGAGGGTTGGCGGCGGGAGGGGGGTGGAGAGAGTCATTGGTGGCGGTGGGGGCTCTGACTATGATGGGGGGTCGGTGGCAGCGGGGGGGGGGGGCTAAAATGTGCCCCCTCCCTCTGGCTCTGGCCCCCCCTACCGCTGGAGTCCAGATATGCCCCTGGGTGGGAAATGTGGGATATAAAAATGTAAGAAATAAATAAAGAAATTACATCTGCTGTTTTGCAGTTGAATGCATTCTTTTTTTTTTTCTAAAGTTTCCATGTGAATGTGTAATAAAATTAAAATCTGTTAATGAATCTTCTCAGCTCTCCACTTTCGTTAGCAGTAGGCAGGTCACCATGAGTTCTCCGGTCGGAGATGTATCTCCTGTTCTGAAATAATTTATTATACCTGGATGCTGTTAGTCTGCTTTAAATATTTTGGATATATTAGAGAGGATATTCTTTCTTCTGGTTTTCATGTGAGTTTGATTTCCTGTGGTTATTTCTTCCATATTTCTGTACAAGTGATATTCCTTGGAAATTGTAAATTTCAATAAAAATTAAAAAAAAGAATATGGACAATCCCTTCTTGCCTGTATTTTGTATGATGAACATTTATTTTTGACGGTGTTTCTTGAGAAAATGAATGCACATATTCTTACCCTTTTTATTTTGGAGTTCCTTTGTATTTATTTTTATTTTTATTTTTTGACAATGAGTTCCTGTGGCAGATGTTTCAAGATTTCAGCTACAGTTGCAAATTCTGCAAAAGAGTTTCCAAAAAACCTGCAGCAATTATGGGGCACATTTTTATGAATTTATATGTATTTGCATACTAAATTGAGCTTTTACCACATAGAATGGTCAATTTTCTGGCATTTCTTGTTTTCTTCAATATTTACTTTGGACTTTTGGTGTTGGGAGGGAGAAGGGGGATAAAGAATAGGCTGTGACAAGGCTACATCCCAGATGTATAAAAGGAAGCAGCAAAACCCTAAACTACATCTCCCAGAATGCATTTCCAGTCCCAGCAGTGAGAGCCCAGGGGATAGGCAAGCTGGCCATATACTGTCTCTGACCACAAGAGGGAGGGAGAAGGAAGGAGCCCAGTTCCCTGGACCCGCAATTAGTATATCATGCCACCCACCTGTAATAGAGGGGGGTGTGGTGAGAAGCAGGAGGAGGATTGGATGGAAGAGGGGGATTAATCAGGCTGAGGAGGGAGAAGAAACCAGAATGAAATGGGAGCCTGAGAGCCCTGAGGAGTGCAGTACTGGAAGGTTTGAAAATCTACCTTGGTTGGAAGTTATTTTGATTTAAACCCTGCTTGAATAGGGAAGCCTGTTTTTCTTGGGTGAGAACTGTTTGCTTTGGGGAAACCTTGACTGTTGGGGAGGTTGCTGGAAGAATTACCCAACCGGGTTCCCCCAAGCTTAAACCTGATTAGTTTGGAGAGACTGTGGAAATTGGAAAGGCTTCTTTAGGAAGGGGAAGCCACATGCTTAAGGTTTGCTGCTTGAGGGGGGAAGCCAAAAGCCTAATGTGTGCCGCCTGATTGGGTGTGCCTGGTGCCTGGGAGAGAAGGTCTCAAGGCAAGAGGGCCAGGAGGAGCCTCTCAAAACCAGGAAGGTACTAAATGCCCTGATGGTATAAGGCTGTTGGGCTTGATAACTGGCTAAGTAGGCGGAGCCGTGTCCTAATAAACTGAGCACACATTAACTGAAGTGTTTGTCGTGAACTTGGAAAATAAAAAAAATATTTTAAAGTCTTCAACTGCTGGCATTTTGTGGAGTTCTGGCTATTCGGGGGGGGGGGGGGGGGAGGAGGCTTCCTTCCCCCACATACTGGCACAGCGGGCTCGTTTACAAGGCAAAGTGATCTGAGGGATGGGATGAAAGGGGAAAATTTTAGCAGACAGAGACTGGGTCTTGAGGAGGGAAATGGAAAATGGATTGCAGGCTAAAAGGGTAAAGGGAAGGAGGGAAGGATAGATGAAAAAAGGGAGTAAAGAATGGAGGAAGAGAAAAAGGAAAGGCTAGGGGCAAGAGGAGAGAAGAAGGATCCAGGATCAGAACACAGAGGGACAATCTGTTCACACCTCTTCCTGGAAGCTGGCCCAAGGGTATGTAACACTTGGTGAATTGTCAGTTGTGCACCCTCCACAAAAGGGTGACTCAAGGTCCTTCCCTGCTATGTCTAGCATCTCCCCTTCCCATCCCTCCCCCCACCCCCACGTGGTCTAGCATCTCTCTCCTTTCCTCCTACGCTCGCCGAGATGGCCAGCATCTGTCTTCCCCTCCCCCTATAAGATGTTCAGCATCTTCTGTTCCCTTCTCTTCCTTAACCTGTCCCGGGTGGCACTAGCAAGGTAGTCAACATGTGGAATAGAGACTCACCACTGCTGGTGCAGGGCCTCGAGCATCTGTGCTGAAGAACTAGCTGATCCTGTCCCCTCCAAAACAGGAAGTTTGTAGGGGGCAGGACATTACAGGCATAGAGAACGCACAGATACTCAAGGCCCCATGTTTACCTGCAAAATTGTGCCAGCTAGTTTGCCTAGTGGCCAGATTGGCCCTGCTCTTCCCCCTATACAGTTCCCCTCTCTCGCCCACACTGTAGAAAGCAAACATGATATATTCAGATAGTTAAATGAGCACTTGATCAACTGAGAATTTGTTTTATCCCCTTTTAAAAGTAAAACTTTACTACTGGAATACGAGGCGAGCACAAATGATTTTTGTACTGGCTTCCAATCAGAGAGCGCATCACTTTCAAAAACCTGCACCTTGGTCCATAAGGTTATCCACGGTGAAGCCCCAGGTTACTTGATTGACCTGATTAATCTCCCCAACCAGAAATAGTACCAATTCATCACGGACCTACCTGAATCTCCACTACCCAAATTACGAAGGACTTAAATACAAGACAACCCATGCGTCCAACTTCTCTTACATAAGCGCACGACTGTGGAACGCACTTCCACAAGCTGTGAAAACAATCTACGATCACCTAAAATTAAGAAAATCATTAAAGACTCATCTACTCGGAAAGGCATTCCCGACTGATCCAACTTAAATGCCTCAACTCTGCAACACTTCACTACCAAAGATCGCATTGGACAGTATCAAACCCTCCTTAACTTTAACCCCACGTGCCTGAATCTTATCTTCCCTATTCCACCATAACATCGTTTGTACTTGTCCCCTACCGGACTTGGCGAATGCCTTTACGGTATTATGTAAGCCACATTGAGCCTGCAAATAGGTGGGAAAATGTGGGATACAAATGTAACAAATAAATAAATAATTTCCACAATTGAATCTCCTCACTCACTGACATGAACTAATAATACCTCTATTAACTTCCTTAGATTTATCTTGCAGACATGACTCATTGGTTCTGCTATTTATTAACCATATCGCTACATTTTCTTAAAAACAACACGGGGCACACAGTCCTCATCTACCTCTTTCTGCTGACATATTTTGAAGTAATCTTGTTTCTTCACAAGTGCCACAAAACACATTTAGGGCCCTATTAATGTGCTGTAAGATTTTACCAGACCTAATGCACAGTAACTGCAATGCTCCTCATTAACTGCCGGGGGCGCTCCCAGCATCTTCCCGTTTGGATAATGCAGAGGAAATATCATTACCATTAGCTACACCTATTCAAATGGCATTAAATATGCTGCATTTTCTGCTGTGTTAACAGTTAACCACAACAAGTGGTAACTACTTCTGCATTAACTGTAAGGCACAGTCCATGCCATTCTCTACCCATCCATGCCCCCTTCCACATTTTCTATTAACAGTGGCAGATAGGGCTCACTACCAGTTAACAAGATGGCTGTGCCATTGACATTAAGCAACAATTGGTTAGGCCATATGGTAGGAAACCTTTCACAACCTGATACAATCAATGTCATTCCATGTCAAGTGGTCTGGGCGAAGGCTGCAGTATGGGGTCAAACAGATTACTATATCTCAGCAAGTATTGCATCGGCGAACGTAAAACTTTACTAATGTTCATTGGGGACATGTATGAATGTTCACAGAAAATTTCATTGAAATCCGTGATGGTCGCGCAGGGACCACCAGACCACTTGACATGGAATGACAGCTAAGCCACTTAGATTACTGCAATGGAATTTATGGGGATGTAAAGAACAAACCTTAAAGAAACTTCAGACCACTCAAAACACGGCAGCTAGGCTTATATTTGGTAAAACGCGATTTGAAAGCGCAAAACCCCTCCGTGAAAAACTACACTGGCGCTCAATCAAAGAACGCATCGCCTTCAAAATCTGCACCCTGGTTCACAAAATCATCAACGGAGAAGCCCCGAGTTACAAGACAGACTTGATCGACTTACCAATTAGAAATACATCCGAATCAACACGATCTAATCTAAATCTGCACTACCCAAGCTGCAAAGGACTTAAATACAAAACAACTTACGCATCTAGTTTTTCCTACATAAGCACACAACTGTGGAACGCATTACCAAAAGCCTTGAAAACGACGTACGACCACCTAAACTTCCGGAAATCACTAAAAATCAACGTGTTTAAAAAGGCATACCCTACCGATCCAACTTAAATGCCTAATCTCTGCAACACAACCAAACTAAAGCACGTAATGGACATAACACAACTCTTCCATTCTCCGATTCCCTAATGTGGCTGTGCCACATGAACTTGATCTTACCACAACCTCACCCTGTATTTGTTCACACCGGAGCCTGCAAAGGCTTCTCCGGTACTATGTAAGCCACATTGAGCCTACAAATAGGTGGGAAAATGTGGGATACAAATGTAACAAATAAATAAATATGCTTTTATTCTTTAATGAGTCTATATAGTACAGCTTAGTCTACAGGCCTCTTAAGTTGTATATGGCTGCTGGAATGCTATGTTCTGGGTGCCCAGAAAGTGTGTTTCTACAGCAAATAAAACAGAACCAGTATAAAGTTATCACCAAAAGCACTGACCTAGGAGAGCCTGAAATTATCAAATCTCAGAAGTTAAACAGTATTGGTCTTGCTCAGCACTTGAGGCAGGGACTACTGGGATAAACCATAGCAATCCTCTGCCCTACTTGGCCATGAAAAGGTCGCAGGAACCATGGAGGGACTTTGATCACTGACCCTCAACACCCGGAAATGGGTAAGAAGATCATACATAAAGCAAAGAGAACTTGGGGGGGGGGGGGAGATGAGGGGATATACAGCCGGCGGTGGTCAATGTATTTATAAAAGCTGGCAGCCACTGGATGAATTGTGCCTGAATACTCGGTGTCAGTACATATCTGGGTACAGCACTGAATATCGGGGTAATCGGAGGTCTGCCAGGAGTTACCCAAGAACCACACAGCCACTTTCCTGTGCTAAATTAACTGGATATTTATCTGTTTAAGGCTGCTGAATATTGTCTGTGACCTGACTCCACCCTGCTTCCACCTTGACTCTGAAGTGGAAAACAAAAGAGCAGATCAATAATAGATGTATATAATCTTTATTGATAAATATGCATGTAGAATGTATTGCCCAGCACTGGCCGTGTTTCGCCCAGCAGGGCTTTGTCAGGGACTACTAAAACACAAACAGATAAAAAAACATAAGCATAAAATATATTTAAAACAATCAGCTGAAACTAAAATAATACCATGACACAAATCATAAAACATAAAAATCCCAACATGATTTATACAAGGTTTGAAAATAGATCACCCTTAATAGTGCATACAAAAATCTGATATTACATAAGTTATATAAAATAGATGATAAATAAATAGAATAAAATGAACATATATATCATCGAGCCCAAGTCAAATCAATAATCCTTCTACATTATGAACCCATAAGTATCTTAAACCAATATATACAAAAGTAAGAATTGCAAACAATTGTTAATGGTACATATAAAAGTCAAATATAAGTATAAAAGTTATATGAAGTAGATAAATAAAATTACATATATAGTAATAAATCTATATATGTCATTTTATTTATCTACTCCATATAAATTTTATACTTGAATATTGCTTCTCTAAATTAAAATGCGACATAGAAGCTCTTTTACCAGTAGCGGACTTCAAAAAAGGGTTGGACGGCTTCCTGGAGGAAAAAGCCATAGAATGTTATTGAATGGACGAGGGAATACAGTATTTCTAGGATGGGCGGGACAAATTGCTTGTTCTTTTGGCCGCTGTCGGTGACAGGGTGCTGGGCTCGATGGACCCTTGGTCTGTCCCAGCATGGCGATGCTTATGTACTTATGTACTTAATAGATTCACCTATGCTACAAAAACCGTATCTCAGCAGTAGCCCTATGCTTGTGCCAGCTTGCTAATCATGGAAGTCCAAATTATTTAGATTGCTCTATTTCCACTTGCTGAAATCATCGACAGTATGATGGAACCCAACACTCTTCTCTTCATGATACATAAAAGAAACTGCAGGTTCAAACACAACTGAATTTAGCTAAATCCTTCCATTAAGTTTTCCTCCAACGCTTGCTCAGCTAGATGATCTGCACAAAGAGAACTGAGAGCAGCTCTTAAGTACATGTTGATAGTGATTTGGAAAGCAAAGCCACTATTACGCTCACTGTTAAACCAATAATTGCCAGACCAAGCTAGAAACAGTATTATTTTGTTTCTTTAAGCATAAATATCTGAGTCTGTGTGACTCAAGTAAACCAAAATGTAAAAAAAACAAAATAACATATGCTTTGAAGAGACAGAGTGCACAGACCGGGATCTGGAGGGATCTGCTGGGCGTTGACATAGTGTAAAAATTCATTAGTTGTAGTCTCTGCCTGTGTTTCTGGATCTCCCTGCTCTATCCATAAGGTTTGCGCTTGGTATCCAGTTCACGCCAAGTTTTCAAAGACAGAGTGTGTGTATGGCGGAGGGGGGGGGGGTCATATCCATGTAAAAGCATGGACAATCTTGTACCTGTGGAAATGAGAGCTTTGATTGTTGTGTGCCTTCAATATTGCCAACCTTCTACAACACAAGATATTTTGACTGCACTGCTGCAAGGGATTCTTGGGGTTGGACAATGTGTGGGCTAGGTAACATAGAGGGGCATAATCGAACGGCGCCGGCCAAATAGATGGCCGGCTATCTATTTGGCCGGCGCCGCAAACAGCTGTCCCGAACCGTATTATCGAAAAAGATGGCCGACCATCTTTCGTTTCGATAATACGGTTGGAGCCGGCCAAATATCAAAGATGGCCGGGTTTGAGATGGCCGGCATCGGTTTTCGCCCATAATGGAAACTAATGCCGGCCATCTCAAACCCGGCCAAATCCAAGGCATTTGGTCGTGGGAGGAGCCAGCATTTGTAGTGCACTGGTCCCCCCTCACATGCCAGGACACCAACCGGGCACCCTAGGGGGCACTTATAAAAATTAAAAAAAAAAATTAAAATAGCTCCCAGATGCATAGCTCCCTTAGCTTGGGTGCTGAGCCCCCCAAATCCCCCCAAAATCCGCCCCAAAACCCACTCCCCACAACTCTACACCATTACTATAGCCCTTATGGGTGAAGGGGGGCACCTACATGTGGGTACAGTGGATTTGGGGGGTTGGAGGGCTCCCATTTACCACCACAAGTGTAACAGGTAGGGGGGGATGGGGCTGGGTCCACCTGCCTGAAGTGCACTGCACCCACTAAAAACTGCTCCAGGGACCTGCATACTGCTGTCAGGGAGCTGGGTATGACATTTCAGGCTGGCATAGAGGCTGGCAAAAAATGGGGGGGTTGGAGTTTTTTTGGGTGGGAGGGGGTTGGTGACCACTGGAGGAGTAAGGGGAGGTGATCCCCGATTCCCTCCGGTGGTCATTTGGTCAGTTGGGGCACCTTTTTGAAGCTTGGTCGTGAAAAAAAAGGGACCAAGTGATGCCGGCGAAATGCTCGTCAAGGCCGGCTTTCTTTTTTCCATTATGGGGCGAAGCTGGCCATCTCAAAGCACACCCCCGTCCCACCTTCACTACCCTACCCCCTTGAAGTTTGGCCGGCTCCGCAACGGAAAGCAGTTGGAGCCGGCCAAAATTGGCTTTCCATTATACCGATTTGGCCGGCTTCAGGAGATGGCCGGCCATCTCCTGATTTGTGTCGGAAGATGGCCGGCGATCTCCTTCGAAAATAAGCTGGAAAGTGCACAGTTTTGTATAACCAATGAACATTCGGGGTCTGCATCAATATGTGAAATACTGATTATTTTCACCTATCATTTAAAGGTCTAGTTTTTGTATGATATGATACTTCTTAAAGGGCTAACACAATCAGATGGCCTGGCCTTTAGAGTGGGGCTGGTGTTAGAGGTGTGCAAGCAGGGCAATTGCCCTGGGCCTCCGTGCCACAGGGGATCCCAAACCTACCCAAAATACAACAAAGTGCAACCTTCCAGCTAGTTTTGAAGCCCCTCCCACATTTTCTTATCCTGGGCCCCAACATTGCTGGCAGTGCCCCTGCTTGAGGTACAAATGAAGAAGGGGGCTGCATGGTCTTGAAAGCTCATACATAGTCCCCTCAGTATAGATCACATGGAGACAGCCAACGTGTGATCAAATTTATGCAGCTGGAGCTCCAGTTCACTGGAATTCACTTCCATTTCAGATTAGTGATTTATATCCTTGTTTCACAGAAATATAAAGATCTTCCTGTTTTAGATAGGTTTTTAATCTGGAATTGTGATTTAATTTTAAGCCAGCCGACATTCAAAACCATTTAACTAGCTAGGAACGGCATCTAGCCGGTCAAATGGTACTTAGCCGGCTATCCGCCGATATTCAGCAGGAGATAGCCAGCTGTCTCCCGCTGAATATCCCCAGTTAGCAAATAGCCAATAACCGGCTATCCACCGATTTTTCAGCACATCACCGGCTAAGTTTGGTGGCTAAATCTGGCCACGTCAATAGCAGGTCTATCTTTGGCCGCTATGAACTTATCCAGCCAGTGCTGAATATTGACTTGGCTGGCTATGTACTTAGCGGCCAAAAATAAACCGGATCGTCAATGCTGGTCACTGGAAACACCCCAGCATTGAAAATCCGGGCTCAGCACTGACTGGAGGAGGCAGCCTAGCTACGTCCTACAATCTGAATATCGGACCCAATGTTTTTTATTTCTGTTTTCTATAGAATATGTATTTATTTAAAAACTTTTACCCTGCTCACCACTAAACAGCTTACAAAAATTATCACATACATAATTCAATTTAAAAAAGCATACAACTACACAAACCATAACAAAAACAACATCAGTATTTTATTATTGATTTGATTGCTTTGTTATTATGTGCTATGTCTGTCCTATGTTTTATTGCCAACTACTTAGAACCATGGAGAGTGGGGTGGTCTAAAAGTATGCTAAAATAAATTTAAAAATAAACAGTTACATAAGGGCATGTTTACTAAAGCATGCTAAGCAGTTAACTTGAACGTTACAGCACTCTAAACCTTAGCACAGCCATATGCATGCTAAAAGAATCAACATGTTAAAACTCCCATGCTAGCTCTTAGCGTGGGATGGGGCAGGAACTGGGTAGGATTTGGGCAGAGAATGGGCATTGTCTGCAAATTGAGATAAGCACATAGTAATTAGCACGAGCTAACATGAACTGGTACACGGTGCAGATGCACTTGGGGGAAGATTCAAGAAAGAGGGCTAAACTTTAGGCACCTGAATGATGCATGCTAACAGTGGCGTAGCTACGTGGGGCCACGGGGGCCTGGGCCCCTGTACATTTGGCCCTGGACCCCCCTGCCGACGACCCTCTCGACCGCCCCCCCCCCCCCCGCCGTTGGTGGGAGACCCCCAACCCCCGCCAGCCAAGGTCCTCTTCTTCCTTCGTTCTGTTTCTGAGTCTGACGTCCAGAAACAGAACGAAGGGGGTTGGGGTCCCCTGCCAGCAAAGGTAGGTGACGGCTGCGGCGGGGGAGGGTTGGCAGCGGGAGGGGGGTCGAGAGGGTCGTCAGCGGGGGGGGGGTCAAAGTTGTTGGTGGTGTGGCGGCGCCGGGGGGGGGGCTAAAATGTGCCCCCTCACCTCTGGCTCTGGACCCCCCTCCCGCCGAAGTCTGGCTACACCCCTGCATGCTAAGCGTGAATTCTATAACGGCAGTTCCATGCAGAATTGCCATTATAGAATACTAGTGCAAGTCTGCAGTTTCACGCCTATCTTTAGGAATGAGCACATACGCAATGTCAGACATGGCATAAGTGTTCGTGCCTAATTGTTGGCAGTTAGGCACTTCTAATATTCTATAACCTACGCACCTAACTCCTAGGCAAGCCTATGACCTGCCTATACCCCTCCCATGTCCATTCTGCCTAGAATTGGCACGTGCAAGTTCTAGAATAGTGACTAAGGGAATTTGCATGCACAATTGCTAATTAGTGCCAATTAACACCAATTTAAGTGTCGGCGTACCATACATTTACACACCTGAAATTCCCATCCCTTGACCTGGTGTAATTGCGCTCATGTAAATGTTGCAATGGACATAACTTACAGTATTTTGTAAGTTGAACGCTTAAGTGGGAGCCCCACCCATGCACATATCTAGCATTTAGGCCAAAACATTTATACCAGCTCTATGGCTGTTGTAAGTGCTGAGCACCTAATCACACACACCTGAGAGACACTGCGAGGCCCTTTTACTAAGGTGTGCTGAAAAATGGGCTGCGCTAGTGTAGGTGCCTGTTTGTTTTTAATAAGTATTTTTATTAAATTTTAAAAACACAGCATGCAGACTGAAAGAAACACATGTACCAAAGTACAACAAAACAAAATACACACTAAAATACACAAAGCTGAGTCCATAACAAAAAGTCAACTCGTAGGCGAGAGGAAAAGGTCTAAAGTGCTCCATTTCTGAAGACCAAATTGATGGCCATGCATACAAGGCAGAACAGTCTGCTCATATTTTTTGTAGAGTAAAATCCAATTCCACCAGACAGCAATGTTAGCTTGAGAATTGTCCTTCCAATGCAATATTATGAGTTTCAAGGCAACAGAAACCAAGAAGTCAAACAGTAGTTTATCATTTTCTGAAAATAAAAATGGAATACAAATAGAATTCCAGATTATATATTTGGGCAGAAAAGAGTCTTGAAACCCAAAAATCTCTTTTAGTTTCAGTGGCGTAATAAGGGGGGGCGGTGGGGGTGGTCCGCCCCGGGTGCACACCGCTGAGGGGGTGCTGCGTGTCTGTCGGCAACGCTCGTTCTCTGCTCCCTCTGGCCCCAGAACGGGTTATTTCCTGTAACGGGGCAGAGGGAGCAGGGAACGAGCGTTGCTGACAGACGCGCGCCACCATGCCCCCCCAGCAGGTAAAGATGCACCGGGGGGTGTCGTTTCGCCGGGGGGCGCTGCCCCTTTCACGTCCCCTGCCCCGCTCCTTCCACACCTTCACCCTGCCCCTAGCGCATATTCCCCTCCTCCCCCAATCACCTTGCCTCCCCCCTATCATCTCCAATCCCCCCCGTCACCTCCCCTCCCCTTACTCTACTATCCCTGGTGGTCTAGAGGTACCTCTTCGGGGCAGGAAAGAGCCCCCTCTTTCCTGCCTGGAGCGCTGCTGACAGCTGCCCTGCATCCTGTGGTGAGTCCAGCTCTCGGCGTTTCAAAATGGCCACCAAGAGTTGAAGTCTCGCGAGGCTGCTTCAACTCTCGGCGGCCATTTTGAAACGCCGAGAGCCGGACTCACAGTATGCAGGGCAGCTAGCAGCAGCGCTCCGGGGGGGCTCTTTCCTGCCCCGAAGACGAAGAGGTACCTCTAGAGGAGTCCCGCGCCCGCCCCGCCAGCCAGCTCGTTTGTGTCCGTCGTTTCACCGGGGGGGGGGGGGGTGCCGCATCGGCAATCCGCCCCGGGTGTCAGCCCCCCTAGGAACGCCACTGTTTAGTTTATCCCAGACATCTGACCAAAATAATACAAGATTAGGACATTCAAGCAAAAGATGTATCAGAGTTCCAGTGGTTGCTTTGCATGACCAACACAAATCGCTCTTAGAGGACCCAGACAACTTGCTCTTTCTAGGCGTCCAAAGAGCCCTGTGATGCATGAAGAAAAGAGATTGTGTTATGGCAGCCGACAAGGAAGCTCTTGGACCGGAAGACCAAACAGGAGACCATTGAGTAACAGACTATCCAGCTTATTTTCGAAAGAGAAAGACGCCCATATTTTGACCCAAATCGGGAGATGGGCGCCTTTCTCCCGTGGGCGCCCAAATCGGTATAATCGAAAGCCGATTTTGGGCATCTTCAACTGCAATCTGTCGCGGGAACAGACAAAGTTGATGGGGGGGTGTCGAAGGTGTGGTGAAGACGGGACTGGGGTGTGTTTATCGACCGAGAAGAGATGGGCGCGCTCGGCCGACAATCGAAAAAAGAAGGGCGCCAGAAGCAAGAATTTGGGTCACTTTTTCTGGACCCTTTTTTCTCACGAACAAGTCCCCAAAAAGTGCCCCAACTGCCCAGATGACCACCGGAGGGAATTGGGGATGACCTCCCCTGACTTCCCCAGTGGTCCCTAACCCCCTCCCACCCCAAAAAAAAGAACTTTAAAAACTTTTTTTTCCAGCCTGTATGCCAGCCTCAAATGTCATACCCAGCTCCATCACAGAAGTATGCAGGTCCCTGGAGCAGTTGTTAGTGGGTGCAGTGGACTTCAAGCAGGTGGACCCAGGCCCATCCCCCCCTACCTGTTACACTTATGCTGGTAAATGGGAGCCCTCCAAGCCGCCCCCAAAACCCATCTAGGTGCCCCCCCTTCAGCCATAAGTGCTATGGTAATGGTGTAGACTTGTGGGCAGTGGGTTTTGGGAGGATTTGGGGGGCTCAGCACCCAAGGTAAGGGAGCTATGGACTTGGGAGGTATTTTAATTTTTAATTTTACTTTTTACAAGTGCCCCCTAGGGTGCCCGGTTGGTGTCCTGGCATGTGAGGGGGACCAGTGCACTACGAATACTGGCCCCTCCCATGACCAAATGCCTTGGATTTGTTCGTTTTTGAGCTGGGCGCCTTCGGTTTCCATTATCGCTGAAAAACGATAACGCCCAGTTCAAATCCGCCCAAATCCGATGCATTTGCCCGGCACAAATCGTATTATCGAAAAAAAAGATGGACGCCCATCTTTTTCGAAAATACGGTCTGGCCCGCCCCTTCATGTACCCGTTCTCTGAGATAGACGCGCATGGTGATGGGCATTCGCGTTTGATTATGCCCCTCAGTGTATCTTTGAGATCCAATTCCCATACATGCTGCGTGGAACTACATGATACAGCAATATTGAACCGCATGACCTTGTAAAACAATGAGGCTGTACGTTGCTGCCTACACTGATTATTAACAAAGCCAGTGAGAACCATATTGTTCACTACTCCACTTGTTCCATTTTTTGGAATTAATAACACTACGCAGCTGATACCAATGTAGTAATAGTAGGTGCGTGTTTTCGACATGTGCGGATCCATTGTTCAACACGCCCGTAAAAAAGGCCTTTTTTTAAATTTTTTGCCAAAAAAAGGCCGTGCGGCAAAATAAAAATTGGCTCGTGTCCATCTTGGGTCTGAGACCTTACCGCCAGCCATTGACTTAGCAGTAAGGTCTCACGCGTTAACTCTGTGGTAATCGTCTTTGCATATACTTCTTGGTTTCTGTCTTGCGCCAGAAAATAAAAATTATTTTCCGGCACGCGTAGTGGATGCACGTCAAAAATGAAATTACCACAAGGGTCAGCGGTAGCCAGGCGGTAACTCAAAATTGACGTACGTTGGGTGCACGTAGGCGCCTATACGCGGCTTAGTAAAAGGGCGCCCCCCCCCCAAGTTATGTTAGTATTGTATAAAGGAAAATAGCTCAGTGTTATAGAATTTCCTTCCTAATACGGACAGAAAATGCTTCATAAAATTACCCCCCAAGGGATTAATCTCTCTTCTTCTCTTCCTAACGTTTCCCTTCTGTACTTCTCCCTCCCTTTACTTTAATGATTCTCTTAATGTCTTCAGCTTTCACCGCATTTCTTTTGTCCGTGCATGGAAGCTGGCATCACTTTATTCAATACTTCCAGCTACGAAACATCAAAAGAACTAATAATCAGCTAAAATGAGGAGTTTGGTGCTGCAAACACAGAATATTAATGAAAACATGAATAATGTTTGAAAAGGGGCTGTACATAATTTATTAGAGCTCCAGCAGCTTGTGAAATTTGTGCATCACTGAGTCACATGGGTGCTGGTACCTGTATTTATTCTGTTTGGATGATGAATAATTAATTAACCATTGCAACACTTAACACACAGAGAACATCTTCTTCCAGTCAAGTGCACATATCAGGAGCATAGCCAGACCTCAAGGTGGGAGGGAGCCGGAGCCCAAAGTGGGGGGGGGGCACATTTCGGTCTGCTGCTCTGCCGCTCCCCAACCACTGCCGCCGCTATACATATCTTGGCAGGCGGGGGTCCCCAACCCCCACCAGCTGAAGCACCGTTGCCGCACATACCTTGGTTGGCAGGAGACCCCAACCCCCGCCAGCTGAAGCCTTCATCCAGCGCTGCCGCATTGCCTGCACTGCTCTCTCTTCCCCTCACGTTTTAGTGAAACTGAGCATGCGAGTGTGCCGGACAATGAGGGGAAGAGAGAGCAGGGCAGGCAATGCGGCAGCGCCGGAGACCAGCGCTGGACGAAGGCTTCGCTGGTGGGGGTTGGGGCCCCTGCCAGCCAAAACAGGGGACCAGAGCAAATTTTAGGGGGGGGGGGGCCAGGCCCCCGTGGCCCTCCATAGCTACACCACTGGCACATATCACTACTGTAAATCATAGTAACATAGTAGATGACGGCAGAAAAAGACCTGCACAGTCCATCCAGTCTGCCCAACAAGATAAACTCACATGTACTACTTTTTGTGTATAACTGACCTTGATTTGTTTCTGCCATTTTCAGGGCATAGACCATAGAAGTCTGCCTAGCACTAGCCCCGCCTCCCACCACCGGCTCTGCCACCCAATCTCTGCTAAGCTTCCCCTACAGTGTTAGTATAACATGAAGAAAGAAATCCCTAAAACATTCAAAGTAATAAATCCATACAATTCAACTTACTATAACACATTGTAAAGCAATAATCAGTCAATAGAACATCCAGTTCAACAGGGACACATAGATCATGAAAATGTGTGCTGGAACTAGGGTTACCATATGTCCGGATTTACCTCTTTTTGAGGACATGTCCGGGCAACCGAGCGGGTTTTGTCAATCTGCCCGTTTGTCCGGATTTCTGGACAAACGGGCGGGCGGGCCATCCTATGCTAGCCTCCCGGCCCTCCCCTCCCCTTACTTACTACTCTACTGCCCTGGTGGTCTAGTGACCTGTTCTGCCTTCTGGGCAGGAAAGAGCCCCCTCTTTCCTGCCCGGAGCGCTGCCCTGCATCCTGTTGCTGATCAAAGCGCTGATTCAAAATGGCCACCGAGAGTTAAAGCGATCTCGCGAGACTTCAACTGGGACTGGAGAAAAATCCAGTATTTCCAGATTGAATTTCAGCTCCTGGGCCAATCAGAGCCCAAAGCAATGTTTTTTAAAAGTAGCTGGCCACATCCTCTTTGTGTTAAACTAAAGAAGGAACAGTCATTTCTCTGTAACAGCTTTAAACATAAAACATTCACCACCTGCTGGCCAAACTAGAGAAGTACACTTATAATTCATAGGCTGAGAAAATCACCATTTTGCCACACTGTGGTTTTCATATACCCAAAAAATTATACAGCCTTCCTTATTGGACGTATATCAATAAACTTCATTATTGACAGTGTATCACTAGACTTTGAATCGACACAGTCCTGCGTTTTGGCGCAAGGAGTGCCTGCTTCAGGAGTCACAAGCAATTCAGTCTAATTGATAATGCAAGGATATCATCAGTGCAATGATACCAGTCAATAATTCCAAGCACAGAGGTACAACTATGGCACCATCAAGAAAACTGTTCATTCAGTGCTATACTGCAGCTTTCTTGATGGTACCATAGTTGTACCTTTTGTGTTTGGAATTATTGATGGGTATCCTTGCATTGAAGATATCCATGCATTAGCAACTAGACTGAGCTGTTTGTGACTCCTGAAGCAGGTGCTCCTTGTGCTGAAACACAGGACTGCGTTGAGTTGAAGTCTAGTGATAAACTGTCAATAAGAAAGTTTATTGATATACTTTCAATAAGGACGACTGTATAACTTTGTTGCACAAATTGTTTGGTGGTTATTAAATTATTGATCCTTGTGTTGGAATTCATTTGGTCATTTCCCCCTTTTTTCTCTCTTTTCCTGTCGGTGTGCATGGGGGTATCTTCTTTTTGTACATGTTTTGATATACCAACCTCATTGCCACATTTCTATTTATATAGTGAAGGAAGAAATCTGTGCTAGAGGCTTTTTTAAATTCCTGCACCACACAACTCGTTCGTCTCACTGCGGTCCGCTGTGAGTGCTTTTCTGTCCAGGCTCATGCATTAATGGTCCTACTTTTATTTGCATTTCCAACAGTGAACCATGGTAACAATATCAGATTAATGCACTGAATCCTATAAGACAATTCTTTGTCCATGAGGACGGAGCAGCAGGGTCCTCTCCTGCTTCCACTTCTACCGCTAACGTGCACACCATGTAGAATTTATAAGCCAAATTTTTTAAAAACTCCAAGGGTTTGAGTTTTCTTTTCTTGGCAAAATAATGAGGTCAGCTTGAAGAGGGGGAGTTAGTATACTTTTCTCTTTCTCTAGCTATTGCTGCTTCCTCATGCCGGGACACTTCATCTCTGATCTCATCTGGCAGCAATGTCTCCTGCAGCAAGCGAGCTGCAAAACGGAAAAAGAAGTAAACCCTCTCCCCGCGCAATCCAGTTTTCTATGAAATCAAGAAGCCAATATGGATCATCTGCCTTACTTGGGGCTAACACCGTAACTGCCGGCACCTCAAAGGTGTAGATTCCAAAGGGATACGTTCAGAAACAGACTGACTATGACCGTCAGAATTAAAGTCTTATGTTTTAAAAAAATATACAGCTTTACATTCAACACAAAGAAATTGGCCTGAAATAAGGCGAGTTGCAGGTTTAGCTGAGCAATTCTCTAATTAAGACCCGCAGCAAACACCATGGCATGCCTTTCTTTTTATTACAGTCTGAGAACAGAAGCCCTCAGAGATACTTATGCAAAGAGGGAAAAAAAAAATCCCCGCAGTAGGTTAGCATGATGTGATCTTGCATATCTAAGTGAATAATTGAAAACCGAACATCAAAGTTCAGTGAAATTGGAAAAGGGAACTTTCTATATGAACATTATTTTCTCACTATTTTTCAAAGATGATAATATGAACTTTAGAACAAATCTGGAAGATGCCTCCGCAGACTGTATTCATGGACACAATGGACTGCTAACGTGACATCAGTTTCTTCATTAATCTTTGGATTTAACATAGCATAAAGCCTCTTATTGCTATT
This sequence comes from Microcaecilia unicolor, assembly GCF_901765095.1. Classification (NCBI taxonomy): domain Eukaryota; kingdom Metazoa; phylum Chordata; class Amphibia; order Gymnophiona; family Siphonopidae; genus Microcaecilia; species Microcaecilia unicolor. Next base: position 322,301,669 of record NC_044036.1, on the reverse strand, counting down.
CATTATTCTATGGCCCTTATTTTAAAAGCTCTATTCATGTTTTGCACATCTCAAGACTGCCATATTTAGTCATCCATTCTGCATTGGATGTCCAAGTCCTGATTTTATAAAGCCAGGATATGAATGTTTAAAACCGTAGTGTGTCCTTATGACAAGGAGGTCCAGGTTCAAATCCCACTTCAGCTGTGTGTGAGGGTTTCTTTCATTTAAATTAGGAGCCATCCAGAGACAGAAAAAAAAATACCTACTGTATCTGAATGTATAAGAAACCTGCAAGTCTGAAAGCTATTCAAGCAGTGTACATTCAGATCCAGTTGGTATTTTTCAGTCCCAGCAGGGCTTACAATTTAAAAGAAAAAAAACTTAGAGGTTAAGTGGGATTTAAACCTGGGAACCCCTGGGTCTTAACCCACCACTCTAACTACTAGGCTACGGTGCTGCTCTACATAAATGCTAATGTGGTCATATTATAAAATGGACATTCCTATGTTGTCAATATTCAATGTGATCTAACCAACCAGAAATGGTTCCTGGCCAGGTAATTTGTCTGTTCAGGGCTAACTGGTCGTTTCCAGTGGAACTTAACTAGTTAGCAGCACTGAAAATAACTAGTTAGCGCTGAACTCCAAACTGACTATTTTTGGGACGCTCTGGGGCGGAGTCAGCTTTTAGCTGATATTCAGAACTTAACCAGCCAAGGTAACCACATAAATAGGACCAAATAAAAGTAACTCATAGCTGAACATTGCACTTAGCCGGCTATGAATTAGCTGGCTCCAGAAGCTCAGAAATTCAATACTGGTTCTTGGACATGGCCCGGCATTGAATTTCTGGGTTTAGTGTCATCGCTGGTCAGCGAAACGCTGAGCGCCACTGGCTGAATATCGACCCTCTTTATTTTTATTTATTTATTTATTTTTTAAAACTTATATATGACCTATAAGTACATAAGCATCGCCATGCTGGGACAGACCAAGGGTCCATCGAGCCCAGCACCCTGTCACCGACAGCGGCCAAAAGAACAAGCAATTTGTCCCGCCCATCCCAGAGATAGTGGATTATTCCCACGTCCATTCCTTTTCCTCCAGGAAGCCGTCCAACCCTTTTTTGAAGTCCGCAAAGCTAACCGCCTTAACACTTTTTCTGGCAAAAAAAATTCCAGAGTCCAACTAGGTGGTTTGCATAAAAACATTCGTAATCAACCATAAAACATTCATAATCAACCACAAATACAAAAACATTACTCAATATCAAACAACAGACTCATGCATAATTACTAAAATGCAGAAACAAACAGTTTTTTTGTTTTCAAAAGTATTTTTTCAAAACTGCTTAAGATCATAGCATCGCCGAAGCTGGCCAGATAGTTCATTCCACAAGGAGATCCCAGCTGACACGAAAGCCGAAGCTGTCGTATCAGCATATCACAATTGCATTACTGCATCAACAGAAATACGCATAGTAGATTCTGATCTTGTTTTTTTACCACCTTTTGTGTCATTTCCTTTTAGAAAATCCTTTACTTCAAAAGGATGCGTGTAAAAGTCAGTTATTCTCACCCCCTCTTGCAGATGTCACGACTTCATCCTATATTCTGTTAGCATGAGGGAGTTATAAATAGCATGCTTTAAACTCATCTGGCTGTCATGCTATAAAATCTAATTATCCATGTTTTCACCCTTAAAGAAGTAGATCCCTTGCCTACTGTGATTGTATCAGATAACTGTGCTGTTCTTGCTCTGCCCTCTCCCATTTGAAAGCTATCATGCAGTTCTGCGCAGATACACCAAAGCGGTATCTTGTTTGGATAGAAATCTCTGTGTTAGTTATGAGCATCAGGGGGTGAATTCTGTATAAGGCACCGAAAAGAACTCTATTTTATAAGCCGTGCTTAAAGTTAAGCATGGTTTGTAGAACAGTGCTTATGCCCAGGAATCGTGCCTAACTTTAGGCTTAAATTGGGAGTCCTCCATACCAGATACCGCCTTAAATCTAGGGGTATCTGGTATAGAGGACTTTACCTTGGTTAAAATGCTGCTCCTGCCAGATTTTGCAGCGTTTCTCCTTCTGCTCCACGCAGGCAGTGGTGGAAGATGGGGTCCCCCCCCCCCCCGTACCTGTGCTCCCTGAAACATTATAGCAGATTTATAGGTTCTGATGCTGAATCCCACTCCTGATACCTTGGGGGTCTAAGACTGTGCTAGTCAAATCTCTTCTCTTTAGGAGATAAGAATATGCTGCAGCTTGAAAGTTAGAATTTAGTTTAGTCCCCTTGCATTGTTGGTAGGGAAATGGCCAGGGACCCTGCCACACTCTGCTTCCCTTGCAGAGATGCTGCTCTGGTTGGGAATCTGAAGCAAAGACAATGACCCTCCCCTTGAACTGGGTATTGTGGGAGCCTTGGTTTCCCTCCAAGGGCTAGATCCTCCCACCCTGTCAGTCAGGCAGTGAAGGTGCAGCCCTTGCCCTGGAAGTTTTAGGGGTCTGTAAAAGGTCAGAAGGTCTGGTAGAGTGTTGCGGATTCTGGTATTGCTGCACAGACAGAACCTCAGCCATCTCCACTTAAACTCCACATACTGTAATTATTCTGCATCTGTGTGTTTATCACCAGAGGCTATTTATTAAATGTTTTCTCCCATTTGGTGTCAAAAGAAAGTCTTAATAAGTACAGCACTGTGTGTCACACTTCATGAAGCATTTTTACATTGCATATTCAGCAGATTTTGAAATCGATTTTGTCACTACATGTCTCACCCATAATTGTACCTTATCTTTAATTGAACAAATGGAGGAAACATGATTTGGCTGAAAATTGAACATTTCTGGGAGTAAACGCATGCGGGGTGGATCAAAAACATACATGCATATACAATGGGGATGTGCAGGCAAATTGTTTTTGTTTAGATTCCTTTGTTGTTTGCAGGTTTTGTTTATTTAATTTTATTTTATTTGAGGAATTTTGTTAACAGTGTTATTAAATCATGCAAGCACCACTATTCTCTATGAGGGCTATCAGCTTAATTGTGGGGCCTTTTACTAGTCAAGAAAAGTAGGCACCTCTCTGTAGCATATTCTATAAAGAAAAATAGACACCAATCTGTAGCATATTCTAAATGTAGGCAGTCATCTGTAGTGTATTCTATAAACAAAAGTAGACACCTACCTGTAGTGTATTCTGTAAAGACATGCAGACACCCATCTGTAGTGTATTCTATAGAGAAAGTAGGCATCTATCTGTAGCATATTCTATATATATATATATATATATATATATATATATATATATATATATATATATATATATATAAAAAGTACATAATAGCCCAGTCCAGCTCCACCCTCAGCATTTTAACTCAGAGGTGAAGGGCAATTTTAAAAGGATTTCCATCGAGAATGTCTGCACAAATCTCTTTAAAAATTGACTCCTAAATCACCATAGCCCACCACCTTTCATCCCTCCCTCTCTCTCTTTCTCTCTTTTCCTCACTCTATTTTCCTCACTCTGTTTCTCTCTTTCTCTCACATGCACTAAGGCCCTATTTTAATTATATATTTATAGGGAAAAGGTCCATAAGTGTTGTTCAGTCCTGTGCATTTTCATCCTCCACTAAATATTTTGAGTGTTTTTTCATTTGATATATGGAGGGGTTTTTTTTTCCTCTTAATTATGCTTAGAGGATTTATTTGGGTAGTAACGGCAGAGACCAGCAGCCTGATGCCAGAAAACTAAAGGCTTTAGTAACTGTGGTTCTACTCAGCTTAATTTGCTATAAATAACTGTGCTCACTTAAGAATTTTAAAACGTAAGCACCAATTATGACCATAGTGAGGAAGGAAAGTTTAACTTGTCTGTTATTAAAAGCTATATTACACAAGCAGTAATGGTAATTTGATAGCAGTCACAGTTCTGGTCATACAGTGTTAGTAATTAGACTTCTGCTGTTTTAATCTGCATTATACATTATCATTTTCCTATCGCCCAAAAAAAGTCATAGCCAGAAGCTTCAATAGAGCATCTCGGATTGTAAAATTTCATCTGGAAAGAGCTCAGCATGACATGTGTTCAATACCACCATGTGACCTCATTCCCTTCCTTTAAAGCCACTAATAATATTAAAGATACACTAACCCTATATTCTGGGTCGTGTATTAGTTTTTATAAAAATAGTAAACTGTGACAAATAGCAGCATACATGGTTATTTTCACCGCAAATTATCTGATTCACAAGCCCATGATTTTACACAAATAACCATTTTGTCACATACATTTTTGTCATAGGTATGTGCACATCACCAGATACAATGATGCCACTCTGGAAGTAGGAGAAGAAGGGGGGGGGGAACCTAAGAGCATGAGACGCATCAGCTAATCATGTTGGGACTCTCTGACAAGCAGCCAAAGAAGCCTATTCTTGCCTGAGATATCCAAATCCCATATGCAATGATGTCAAATTGGGCTGTAAAGATGCAATAAGCATTACACAAGAGAGATCCATTTGTGTGTCAGACTTTAGAGAGAGAGGGATGGGTATTACTGGAGCTCCAGTAATTTTGTCAAAAATTGACACCATTTTCTTTTGACTTATCAGGTTACTGACTCCCATGGTAAAAGAATAACACTGCTTGTGAGCCACCTGTTAGAGGCCAGCACCCATGGTTCAAAGCATGGCCCTCACATTGAAAGCCCCTCTTGGGCTCACCTCCAATCAAGCCCCCCCTTTTGCAGATCAAGGCAATTCCCCCCCCCCCCCCCCCACCAACCGTAATGGTCAACCTAGTGACTGGCCTGCCCTACACCTGCAATTGTGCTCTCTCCCAACCCAACACCTTCCCCCCTCCCCCTCGGACCTACCTTACTGGAAATCCCTTCACAGGTGCCTTGTTCCAAAATGGCAGTAGTCACCTGGTATTACTGCTAGAGGGGTCATGTTTCAAGTAAAGGGAAAGGGACTTGATATACCACCTTTCTGTGGTTTTTACAACTATGTTCCAAGCAGTTTATATAGTATATACAGGTACTTATTTGTAGGGTTAAGTGACTTGCCCAGAGTCACAAGGAGTTGCAGTGGGAATCGAACTTAGTTCCCCAGGATCAAAGTCCACTGCACTAACCACTAGGCTACTCCTCCACTAGCAACATTCCGTGTAGAAGCCTGCCCTTGCAGATCAGCAGTGCGGCCGTGCAGGCTTCTGTTTCTGAGTCTGACGTCCTGCACATACGTAATTTTTCCTTAAGTTAGTCACTCTTATTTTCTATCTAAACTCCTGCAACTTTTTCTCATCTGTCTACGTTTTCCACCTCCACTTTCTTACTATGCTACATTGTACTGAATCCAAAATGTACCGAAAGCTGCTGCTGTCACCACTCAGCCACCGTGCCCCTTGAATGCAATTGCCTTGGGTTTCCATATTTGGAAGGGACACGTGTACTATTCATTGGACCCTGATGTAAAAAGCTTAAGAGAATAAAAACATGGGATGAGAAATGTTCTCTCTCTCGTAATTACAGAAGGTCTTTTACTTCCCTGATAGGTGTTTCAGCTGAATAACACAACTTTTGATGTCTTTAGAGTTCTCAAGGGTATGTGTATTTTTATACAGTTACAATGGTGAACAAATTTTGAGCGATTTTCACTGAAACAACACAGAAAAAAAGGGTGGCATGAACCAACCAGGGCAGAAGAGAAGGGGCAAAGGGCACAGCAATAGTGGCATGAAGACTGCAAGATGTTCAGGGACCCTTTTCTTAAATAGCATTAAGTGCAAACGCGCTTAATGTGCAAAAAAAAAACTTATTGCAAAATGCATTGAAGCATTTGGTGTTAATTGCCTGTCAGCACGTGCTAACCATGTGTTATTTTATTTTATTTTTTGTAGGTGTGTAATGGCTCAAGAAAGTGTATGCTAACTGCTAATGTGCACATACGTGCAGAACGTCAGACTCACAGAAACAGAAGCCTGCGCAGCCTTCTACATGGAATGTTGCTAGTGGAATAGCAACATTCCATGTAGAATCTCAAACAGTAGCAACATTCCATGTAGAATCTCAAATAGGGAAAGGGAAATGGGACTTGATATACCGCCTTTCTGAGGTTTTTGCAACTACATTCAAAGCGGTTTACATATATTCAGGTACTTATTTTGTACCTGGGGCAATGGAGGGTTAAGTGACTTGCCCAGAGTCACAAGGAGCTGCAGTGGGAATCAAACCCAGTTCCCCAGGATCAAAGTCCACTGCACTAACCACTAGAATGTGTCCTGTCCAGGGAGAGGTAATTTGTATTGCATTTAGCACACTAATTATTTTCAGATGTTAACACTTATTCCTCCCCCACTCACCTTTATGCCAGTCCCCGTAAGCCCCAGCATAGGTAAATCTAGCTATGGCGATAAACAGCAGAGGCCAGTCTGCTACAGGTCAGACTCCTGCCCAAACTTCAATGACATGCTACCTTGAAAAGCCCATTGAGGCCGTGGCCACAGATCCTTTGACATACTAAGTAGGCAAGTTGGCATTCTGGCCTAAACTGGTGCTGATTGCCTAGCATTTCATGACCTGTCCCTTCCACAATGTGTTCTGTGAATATATGTTCTCCATGGCAAGGGATATAGCGCGTCCACATCATTCGTGGTTAGCACTGTGGTCAGTGGAAAAGCTATTTGCCCTGATATCCAGCTGCCGGCAGTGAGCGTTTTGCTACCCACCGCTGGCATTATTTCAGGATATTTATGCAGTGGTATAGGTATGGGTGACCCAAAATTCTGGCACCTTTGTTATTGCTGGAAGGGGTTCCCAAGCCCCACCAGCTGGAAGATGTCCTCCAGCGATCAGAACAATTCATTCTCCTACTTCCTGCAGCCTGTGACACTATCCATGTGTTACATAGTAACATAGTAGATGACGGCAGAAAAAGACCTGCACGGTCCATCCAGTCTGCCCAACAAGACAACTCATGTGTGCTACTTTTGTGTATACCCTACTTTGATTTGTACCTGTGCTCTTCAGGGCACAGACCGTATAAGTCTGCCCAGCACTAGCCCCGTCTCCCAACCACCGGCTCTGGCATAGACCGTATAAGTCTGCCCAGCACTATCCCCGCCTCCCACCAGCGGCTCTGGCACAGACCGTATAAGTCTGCCCAGCGCTATCCCTGCCTCCCAACCTCCAGTCCTGCCTCCCACCACTGGCTCTGGCACAGACCGTATAAGTCTGCCCCGCACTATCCCCGCCTCCCAACCTCCAGCCCCGCCTCCCACTACCGGCTCTGCTATCCAATCTCGGTTAAGCTCCTGAGGATCCTTTCCTTCTGAACAAGATTCCTTTAGCCGTCCTTTAGCCACACACACCAAAATTTAAAAGAAAAAGAGGAAATAACCCTCCTTTCCCCTTCTATCTCTCTCTGCCGCTGCTGTCCGCGCCGCTGTGTTTCCTCTTCTGAGACCGCCTATCTTGTTGCTGCTGGATCTGCTCTTATGTAGGTGGTTCCAGTATGCTTTCCCGTTTCCAGTGGGCACCTTTGGTCTCAGAAACCAAAATATAAAGTAGGGAACAGAGGGACAGTTTTTGCTAGACCAACCAAGGGCTTTTGCTTCGTTGAGCACTCCTGCAACTCTGTTATGTAGAAAGCTGAGTCTGGTGGCTCGAAAGTGTATACTGCAATATTGGACCTCTCCGGAGGCGCCCGCCTTCTGGCATTGGCGTAATCAGGTGCACCTTTTAGCTTCTTGGGAGGCTAGAGATTCGAAATCATCGCCTAAGCGTAGGAAGACATTCCTCGGGATATGGATGCCATATATTCAAATTCTTAGCCCAAGGGGACGAAGTTTGCTTATCAATGCATGTTAAGGATGGTATGGATGGGAAAAAGTACATGTTTATGGATGAGGAGTAGGGAGAGGGAGGGGTCGGGCTTGTACTCTTAGTCTACTACTACTACTACTACTACTACTATTTAGCATTTCTATAGCGCTACAAGGCATACGCAGCGCTGCACAAACATAGAAGAAAGACAGTCCCTGCTCAAAGAGCTTACAATCTAATAAGCTCTTTGCAAAACGCATCGAAGCATTTGGTGTTAATTGCCTGTCAGCACGTGCTAACCATGTGTTATTTTTTTTTTTTTTTTTGTAGGCAGGGGGTGTGTAATGGCTCAAGAAAGTGTATCCCTGGATACATTTCCAAGTTTTGTAGAATGTGAGCAACCCAGGCATACTGAGTTATTGGGTTTAGAAGTAGGGGGGGGGGGAGGTGGATTGGGTTGGATGGTAGGGGGAGGGAAGGGACATATACACGTTATATGGTTTCAGCATGTTATCTTATTGCTTGTATGTTGGGTAAATAGAGCATGTTGAGTTGTTTACCATTGATGTTGTCAATAAATATATTTAAATAAAAAAAAAAAAAAAAAGTAGGAAAGGAAGAATGAAAGGAAAACCTCGTTGCCTTTCCCTAGCTCTGCTGCTGCTGCCGCCGCCTGTGCCACTGAGCTGCCACTTCTGTCACTACCTGCCATGTTGCTGCTGAGCCTTCTCTCGAGATAGATGCCCTGTTGTAGCTTGTGCCGTTGTGTCTGCTGCCTGCTATTTAGTTTCCGTCGGGTACCTTTACCCCCACATGCCAAAACTTAAAAAAAACCCAAGGAAATTTAAAAAAGAAGACGAAGAAGAAAGAAAGAAAAAGCGAGTATTCCCTTGAGTTTCTGTCGTTGCTGCCTGTGTCAGCGTTGCCACATCTATTGTACCTCTCATGGGGGAGCTTTTTTTTATACTAAACCAGGGCATTAAGCGTAGCATAATTGCTGTCTTTTGCAATACATTCATTTCCAGTCATGCACATTAGCAGTTAGCATATACTTTCTCCACCCATTACACACCCCCTGCCTACAAAAAAAAAAAAAAATAACACATGGTTAGCACGTGCTGACAGGCAATTAACACCAAATGCTTCAATGCGTTTTGCAATAAGTTTTTTTTTTTGCACGTTAAGCGCGTTTGCACTTAATGCTATTTAAGAAAAGGGTCCCTGAACATCTTGCAGTCTTCATGCCACTATTGCTGTGCCCTTTGCCCCTTCTCTTCTGCCCTGGTTGGTTCATGCCACCCTTTTTTTCTGTGTTGTTTCAGTGAAAATCGCTCAAAATTTGTTCACCATTGTAGCTGTATAAAAATACACGTACCCTTGAGAACTCTAAAGACATCAAAAGTTGTGTTATTCAGCTGAAACACCTACCAGGGAAGTAAAAGACCTTCTGTAATTACGGGAGAGAGAACATTTCTCATCCCATGTTTTTATTCTCTTAAGCTTTTTACATCAGGGTCCAATGAATAGTACACGTGTCCCTTCCAAATATGGAAACCCAAGGCAATTGCATTCAAGGGGCACGGTGGCTGAGTGCTGACAGCAGCAGCTTTAGGTACATTTTGGATTCAGTACAATGTAGCATAGTAAGAAAGTGGAGGTGGAAAACGTAGACAGATGAGAAAAAGTTGCAGGAGTTTAGATAGAAAATAAGAGTGACTAACTTAAGGAAAAATTACGCATGGAGTCAGAAAGGTGCATGAAAATGATCTCATTTAGAGTGGGAGTAGAAAAGAAGTCCTGCTGTGTGTGTGTGTGTGTGTGTGTGTGTGTGTGTGTGTGAGAGAGAGAGAGAGAGAGACTAGCTAGTTAGCTGCGTGTGTGTGTGTGTGTGTGAGAGAGAGAGAGAGAGAGAGACTAGCTAGTTAGTTGCATGTGTGTGTGTGCGTGTGAGAGAGAGAGAGACTAGCTAGTTAGCTGCGTGTGTGTGTGTGTGTGTGTGTGTGAGAGAGAGAGAGAGAGAGAGAGAGAGACTAGCTAGTTAGTTGCGTGTGTGTGTGTGTGTGAGAGAGAGAGAGAGACTAGCTAGTTAGTTGCTTCTTCCATTAAAGGCTCGGGACAAGAGCCAAGCTTTCACCTGCTTCCTGAAGTAGAGTCTGGTGTTAATATTTTCTAGGAATGTGAGTTCTACTCCAGAGAAGGCTCATTTGGCAGGTATCATGTTGCGTGATTTCCTTTAGAAAGGGTGTGGTGAAGGACGTTCCTTGAAAGTACCTTAGTGACCTTGGAGGTGTGTAATGGGGAGATCCTGTTCTTCAAGAACTCTGGTCCATTTCTTCTAAGGACCTTGAAGATCGGACATAGAGTTTTAAATTTAGCCCTGTATTATACCGGTAGTAAGTGAAGTTTTTTTGTAGAAATGGTGTGATATGATCGCATCCCTTGCAACTTCTATGAGTTGTGTTGCAGTTGGGCTATGGACATCTAAACCCGAAGAACATCCAAATGACAAGGGGGCATGGTCTAAGAGTATTTGGGTGGGCCTAAAAAAAATAGACATGTATTCCCCATTTCAGAAAGGGAATGAAAGTCTAGTAGCATAACATTAGGTTCAAATATATGGACTTTGGAAGTTAGACTTTCTACCCTGGACATCCAAGTTTCAGAAAAGTGCTTCTATTGAGCAAACCTCCACTGGAGCGATTAGGGGAGGTCACCTCCTTCATCCTCTAGTGCTTGCTGTCCCCTCTGAAAGCAAAGCTGGTAAAGGATACTGGGCTCTGTGACAGCTTCAAGAGAAATAGACTTCTGTGTTTCCAAAATTGCTGACGTAGACTTTTACGTTTCCGGCACATAAATGTCAATTTTGCCATTTCAATGACATAGACGTTCATGTGCTGCCACAGAGACAATCATGTTCCCCTGTTGCTGTTTTAGTATTTTAGATGTTCATTTTTTTAAAGCTGGGTATTCATGCCATTTGTGTTCCAGCACGTGAAAGTCCATTTCGCTATGTATTTTAGAACAGGCTCTACATCAACAGATCCTATTCTAAGATACTAGCACACTTCAGGTGTCCCGACTTGGACATCTAAATTTATTTTATTTTATTTTTTTGTTACATTTGTACCCCGCGCTTTCCCACTCATGGCAGGCTCAATGCGGCTTACATGGGGCAATGGAGAGTTAAGTGACTTGCCCAGAGTCACAAGGAGCTGCCTGTGCCTGAAGTGGGAATTGAACTCAGTTCCTTAATTCCCCAGGACCAAAGTCCACCACCCTAACCACTAGGCCACTCCTCCACTGTTGCTACTATTCCATGTCCCTTGCAGATCACCAATGTGGCCGCGCAGGCTTCTGCTTCTGTGAGTCTGACGTCCTGCACATACGTGCAGGACGTCAGACTCACAGAAACAGAAGCCTGCGCAGCCTTCTACATGGAATGTTGCTAGTGGAATAGCAACATTCCATGTAGAATCTCCAATAGTAGCAACATTCCATGTAGAATCTCCAATAGTATCTATTTTATTTTTGTTACATTTGTACCCTGCGCTTTCCCACTCATGGCAGGCTCAATGCGGCTTACATGGGGCAATGGAGGGTTAAGTGACTTGCCCAGAGCCACAAGGAGCTGCCTGTGCCTGAAGTGGGAATGGAACTCAGTTCCTCAGTTCCCCTGGACCAAAGTCCACCACCCTAACCACTAGGCCACTCCTCAAATTCCATTTGAGTGTCCTTTCTAAAAGTAGGATTTTAGAATAAACTCTGATAGCTCATAAATCCACACCAACTCACACCTGCTCTGAGAGGTATAAATGTATGCATTTTCTCTATGCATATATCAACGTATATTATAAAGGATACAGGTATATTACTACTCCTCCCCTGCTCTGTCCAAACGACACCTCTTTTGAAGCACCTATGTTTTAGCCATGTATAACACCATGCAACTCTGCAAGAGTCATTTTCTGCAGGTAAGCCATGCCATAGATCTAGAAAATGCTGCATAAAATTATTCTCATGAATATTAATATTGTCTATTTATGCAGACTGAGGTGCACACATTAAGCTCCGTATTAAAAATGGATCCCAACGTGACCAGACAGCAAAACAAATCTTTTCATCTTTATTCTTGACTAGATCATTCATAGTAACATAGTAGATGACGACAGAAAAAGATTAGGGCTCTTCAGCTTGGAGAAAAGGCAGCTGAGGGGTGATATGATAGAAGTCTACAAGATAATGAGCGGAGTAGAGCGGACAGATGTGAAGCGATTGTTTACACTTTCAAGCAACAACAAAACCAGAGGACACAAGATGAAGCTAGAATATGGTAGATTTAAAACAAATAGAAAGCTTTTCTTTACTCAGCGTGTATTTAGACTCTGGAACTCGTTGCTGGAGAATGTAGTGACAGCAGCTGCCCTTACGGAATTTAAAGGGGGTTTGGACAGATTCCTGAGGGAAAAGTCCATTGAACATTATTAATTTTTTTTTTTTTTTTTTTTGGGGGGGGGGGACTTTGCCAGGTTTTTGAAGCCTGCATTGGCCGCTGTCGGAGACAGGATGCTAGGCTTGATGGACCCTTGGTCTTTCCCAGTATGGCGATACTTATGTACTTATGTACCTGCATGGTCCATCCAGTCTGCCCAACAAGATAAACTCATATGTGCTACTTTTTGTGTATACCTTACCTTGATTTGTACCTGTCCTCTTCAGGGCACAGACCGTGTAAGTCTTGCCCAGCACTAGCCCCGCCTCCCAACCACCAGCCCCGGGTCCTTCTACAAAGGTGCGCTAGCGTTTTTATTACGCGCTAAACACTAGAGACGCACATAGGAATATATGGGCATCTCTACCATTTACTGCACGCTTATTTTTAGTGCACGTTAAAAATACTAGCGCATCTTTCAAAAAGGACCCCTCAGAGTCTTATTTCTCAGCTATGGGTATTCGAAGTGTGAGGGCCTCCAGATCTTTATCACTAGAGGTCATGTATTTTTAAAAAGTACATACGTGTTTTACATTTTGAATGACGTGCCAGTGCCATTTATACGATCCATCCCCTATGGAAGGAGTTTGTTTTCCAAAGAATGTACAACAGAAGCTGTAGAACCGTGGTTCCCAACTGGAGTCATATCATCGGTGAATGGCATCAAAGAAACAAGACTGTTCCCCCTCCCTGTGAACCTCCAACTGTGACCTATGCCCAGTAGTGAATGTCCACAAGCCTACCCCCTCCTGTTGTGGGCTTCCTGTTAGCCTGGAACTCCATGCCGAATTCTGGAGTCTATGAGCACACACTGACACTCGGGCCCTGTACTGAGTGTTGCTACTGTCACCCCCACCAACTGCTACTGCTGATACCTTCCTGCTTTGCATGAGTGGGGGAGGAGAAAATGGATGAGGGAGGGGAGGTATGCTGTTTGGTTTTTAACCCTCATTTGGGGTCATATTGGCTAAACATTTGGGAAGCAATGCTCTAGAGAGCATAAGAGTTTTTCTGAGGGGATAAGTGCTGGGCTGCTATCTGTAAGTTCTCACTGTTTTCTGGTGTTTATCCACATAGACTTGGGGGTGGGAGGGGGCTATTGATTTGAATTTTCTACAAAATTTGTGAGTAGGAGAGTTTTCACTTTTCCTTAAAGGAATAAAAGTTCCATAAGAACATAACATAAGAATAGCCATAAAGGGTCAGATCATTGTTCCATCTAGCCCAGTATCCTGCTTCCAAAAGAGGCTAATCCAGGTCACAAGTACCTGGCAGAATCCCCAAAAGTAGCAAGATTCCATGCTTCCTATCCCAAGGATAAGTAGTGGCTTACCTCAGATCTAACTTAGTAACAGTTTACGGACTTTTCCTCCAGGAATGTGTCCAAATCTACGCCAACTGCTGTTACCACATCCTCTGACAATGAGTTCCAAAGTTTAGCTATTCATTGAGTGAAAAAAATATTTTTTTTTCCTATTCATTTTAAAAGTATTACCATTTAACTTCGTGGAGTGTCCCCTTATCTTAGTACTTTTAGAAAAAGTAAACAATTGATTCATGTCTACCCATTCTACACCACTCAGGATTTTTTAGACCTCTATCAATCCCCTCAACTTTCTCTTCTCCGAGCTGAAGAGCCCTAACTTCTTTTGCCTTTCCTCGTATAAGAGGAATTCCATTCCCTTGATCTTTGTGGTCACCTTTTTTTGAACCTTTTCTAATTCTTCTATATCTTTTTTGAGATATGGTGACCATCATGGTGAAGGCTGTCCCCAAGAGGACAGAATTCCTGGACAAAGTTTTGGAATTTCAAGTATTATGCTAGAATTCTGCAGCTTTCCTACTGCGTTCCGTTGCTTGGAGAAAGAAAGCTCTCAGAAAGTATCCGCCCAAAGAGAAGCAAAAGAAAGCCATTCCCAAGGGGTTTGCAATTGTTATATATATAAAGGACAGTCTAGATTAGTAATAGAGAAGCTCACATTTGCCCCGGGAAGCTCTTGGAAATAAAGGAGGGCAAAGAAGCACCTAAGAAATTAATTACGAAGCATTTTCTTTGGACTTTTGCTGAACTACGTTCATAAGTGATTGAAATTCCTGGAGTATTTTCCTATCAATGCTACTTCTTTTTACATCAGTAAACCTTTATGGCAACAAGGCGTTAAGATGTGAAGACCTTTGAATGAATGGGATCCTGATCCTATGGGCCTAAAAGCAATTGCTTCCACTCTCATCTAGATTAGACATAACTGAATTCTTTTAATCATGTATATGAGATAAAACAACCCTTTTAATGTCTTTTCTTCTATTGTGAATGTCCTCTGCTTTTCGTATATCAAAGTGAATTTCACTTCAAAGTCATAAAAAAGCAACAGATAGACAGGTATTAAGCTGTAAAACCAACATACGCTTCCTTACGATTTGCCTAATTAAGTTTTAGTCATGGGGCCCGATATTCAGCCGATGGCAATCAGCGTCAAACCCAGGTTCCAGCATTGAATTTCCAGTTATATAGAACCTGCTAACGCATAGCTTGTCAAGTCTGATATTCAACATTTAACTGGCTGTGGGTTACCGCATAGAGGGGTCCTTTTATTAAGCTGCGGTAAAAGGGGGCCTTCAGTAGCGTCAGTGTGTGTTCTTGTCAAGAAAAAAAGGCTGTCTTTTTTTCTTTCTTGACAAGAAATGGTTGTGCTGTAAGTGAACCACTTACCGTGTGGCCATTTCAGGGGGGGAGCACTTACGGCCATCATTGAAGTGACGGTAAGGGCTCCTACACTAACCTGGCAGTAACTGCTCGCTGCCCGATTACTGCCGGGTAAGCACCAGCACTACAAAAATAGGAAATATTTGTGTAGCGACGGAAATGGTACACGCTTGGGATGTGAATCCGTTAGTAATAGGGCCCCAAAGATAGGGCTGACATTTTTGCGGTTCTATTTATGCGGTTAATCTGACCAGTTAAGGGACCCTTTTACCAAGCTGCGGGAAAAAGGACCCTGCATTGGTGACAGGAGCTGTTTGCACGCCAGGGCCCTTTATACTGCAGCGGGTAAAAAAAACCCTAGCACACGTGGCCATGCGGTAAGAGAACTCTTACCACATGGCCATATGATGGGGAGCCCTTACCGCCACCCATTGAGGTGGCAGTAAGGGCTCATGCACTAACCCGGCGGCAGTGGTGTAAGAAAGGCGTGGCGGTGGGGGCGGTCTGCCCCAGGTGCACGCTGCTGGAGGGTGCAGAGAGCAGTCGCGCGCCTATCGGCTCTACTGGTACCCTGCTCCCTCTGCCCCGGAACAGGTTACTTCCTGTTCCGGGGCAGAGGGAGCAGGGAGCCAGTGGAGCCGACAGGCGCGCGGCTGCTCTCTGCACCCTCCAGCAGCCAAGAATGCACCCGGGGGGGCTTGATGCACCAGGGAGGGGGGTGTCATTGCGTGGGGGGGGAAGGGGGTGTCGTGCTGCACCCTGGGGGGACGGATGCCGCTGCACATGGGGGGGGGGTGCGCAGCGGCGATCCGCCCCGGGTGGCAGCCGACCTAGGATCATCACTGCCCGGTGAAGCCCGGTTACCGCCATGCAAGCCACTTCCAGGTTTTTTTCCCCCAGAAATGGCGAGCACTCAGGGCGGGACTACCGCCAGCAGCCACGTTGGGCCGGCGGCAGTTCCAAAAGAGCAAGCGGTAAGCCTGCATTTGGCTTACCGCCACTTTGTAAAAGGGCCCCCCCTAAGTGCTGAATATTGGCACTTAACCAGCCAAGTGTTGACTCCACCCCATAATGCCCCCCAAAACAGCCGATTTTCAGTTTGGCACTAACTAGTTATTTTTCAGCAGCACTAACCAGTTAAGCTCCACTGAAAATTTGGACGGTTAAATGGCTTTGAATAATGGCCCATTGGTTTTCAGTTTCTCTGCTCTTTTAGGTCTGTGCACAAAAGAATGTGCTTTCCTTAGCATGCATGGAGTTCATTTACGCACTTGAAAATATTTAGGGGGTAATTCTATAAAGCAGGGCTAACATTTATGCAGTTACATGCCTAAATGTTCTGCCGAGACAACTAAAAGAACTAGTCGACCACCACCAGTTCAAAAAGTCTTTAAAAACATTCTTATTTGCCAAAGCTTATTCTAATTGCAACTCCTATGTTTAACCTCTCTCCCTTCCTGACTGTACATGGTTATCTGCCGGTTGCTTTGCCTCTATCTTTCACCCCGTGTTTTCCTCTGTTCCATTCCCTGCCTGTCTCATTCTGTACCTGAGTCATCTTTGCATTGTATTTTTTCCTCTTGAATTATTGTAAGCCACATTGCGCCTGCTCCTGTGGGAAAATGTGGGGTACAAATGCACCAAAAAATAAAAAAAATATATAGTTAGAATACTAGCACGTATGCAGGTTGCATGGCCAGAATGCATCTAAGCACCATTCGGTAACTGCATTCAAGTTTGCATATGGGCAGGGTCTGGGCAGAGCATGGTCGAGGTGCACACGTATTATGTGACTGACAGCAGATACAAAATCAACTTCACATTCGGTTGTATTTGATATACTGCTTATATATTTACTTATTTATTTATTTATAGCATTTATATCCCACAATATTCCCACCCAAGGGCAAGCTCAATGTGATGTACAACTGTCTATAAAAACATATAACAATTCAGCAAACAATTAATGTCATAAAAGGGTAAGGGAAAAAGCTAAGGAGGGAAAAGGGGAAAAGAGTAGGGGTGAACAATGCGTTGCTACGTCAGTTGGAATTCAGAAGGAAGAGATGCCAGGCGGGTTTGAAGCGTATGCTCTACTAAAGAGGAAGGTCTTGAGGCGCTTTCTTGTGTCGGGCGATCAGGTCCAGGTACTCTAAGACAATTTACAAAAATAAAAATAAAGGGGGAAGGGGACTTATGAGCACAGTAGAGACCAGTATGATATAGGCCAGGGTTGTCCAACCTCGGTCCTTGAGAGCCATGATCCAGTTGGGTTTTTAGGATTTCCCCAATGAATATGCATGAGATCTAATTGCATTCACTGCCTCGATTGTACGCAAATAGATCTCATGCAAATTCATTGGGGACACCCTAAAAACCTGACCTGGCAAGGGCCGAGATGGGACACTCTTGAGTCTTGATATAGATGTATATTTATTTATTTATTTATTATTTATTTATTGCATTTGTACCCCACATTTTCGCACCTATTTGCAGGCTCAATGTGGTTTACATAGTACCATCAAAGACGTTTGCCTAGTCGGTGGATAACAAATACAAAGTTGTATAGTGATCGTATGAGGTATAAGTGGAGGGTCGGAATGGATGAAGATTACGTGATGTCCTGTTCGATTATAGTCATGCTGTGTTGGTAGGTGGAGAGGGTTACGTTGGGTCGTGGGGGCAGGCCTTTTGGAAGAGGTAGGTTTTTAGTGATTTCCTGAAGTTCAAGTGGTCGTGGATTGTTTTCACAGCTTTTGGGAGCCCATTCCATAGTTGGAGTGGAGAGTTTCCAGTATTTTTATATAAGGCTGGATGGATGGGTCATGAAGACCGATTAAAAGAAAAGATGTGTTTCCATCGTACCCTTCCTCTTTCTTTCATTAGTATTTCTTTAAGAAACAGAACATCTGCCACATCTGTACTACCTGACAGGTTTCTGCAGTTAAGGATGAATGAGAGATTACCTTGTTTGTGTTGGGTGCCTCACAAATTAATTAGCATTCAAAACTTCATAGGCACACGTAATTATTCCACACTGTAACAAAATTTGCACAGAAGGATGGTTTCCGCTTAATAGGTTTTCTTAACATACATTTGTATGTGTTTTAAATATAAAATTGTTTCATTATAACATGACAAGGTGAGATGAACATTGCCAGAACAGGAAGACAAAAGACCTAAAAAGCTATTGAGAAAAATTCTAATTGTGCGAAAAGGCTTATAATTACAATGCCTATACTCAGTACTTAATTCAAAGACAAAAGAAAGAAGATGTATTAAAGTCACAGTAATGAAATGGAGATTAGATTGGAAGTTGCTTTTCTGCTCTCTGTTACCTTGCGAATGATCGATAGAGAAAGAGAGAGACTTTTATTAGAAGCTTCTAATAAGTTTTGTTTTATCACTTGTTATTGTAATGCTGGACCAGATAGTCAACGGAACATGAAGGACAGCTCTATAACGTTTGCCTAACGCTACTGCTTTGGCGCTTTTTCTGACGGCGGTTTATCGCTTCCACAGGAATAAGCTTTTAGAGGGTATACTGGCAATTTGTTGAGGGATTGCAGTGTTGCGCTGTGTTAGCGGCAGTTTTGCAAATTCCTTCACAGAAATTTCTGAAAATTGTTGCGACCCCTTATGCAGGTGCATAGACGCTGAAGCGCGGGTCCTTTTAATAAAGAATTTTCCATTGTCCGGTTACTGAAGGTCCAGTTGTGCTTTTTGTTCTGCTTTGCCTAAACTTAGGCGCCAATAAGCGCACATATTTATAGAATAATAGTGCATACATGTGTGATTGGCGCCAACAGTTGGCAGTGGCATTATTCAATAAAATGTGTGCTTAAGTCCAGTGGCGTAGCTACGTGGGGCCAGGGGGGCCTGGGCCCACGTAGATTTGGCCCTGGACACCCCTGCTGATGACCCTCTCAACCCCCCCTCCCGCCGCCAACCCTCCCCCGCCATCGCCGTGGGCTACCTTTGCTGGCGGGGGACCCCAATCCCTGCCAGCCGAGGTCCTCTTTTTCCCGCAAAGGCTTTGTTCTGTTTTTGATGTCTTTCACGTTGTACGTGCGGGACGGCAGACTCACAGAAACAGAACGAAGCCTTGCGCGGGAAGAAGAGGACCTCGGCTGGCGGGGATTGGGGTTCCCCGCCAGCAAAGGTAGGCGATGACAGCGGCGGTGGGGGAGGGTTGGCGGCGGGAGGGGGGTGTTCAAGGTTGGTTGTGGTGGTGGCGGGAAGGGGCTAAAATGTGCCCCCTCACCTCGGGCTCTGGACCCCCCTCCCACCGAAGTCTGGCTACGACCCTGCTTAAGTCTCTAAAGAGCTGGATTCTATAAATACTGCTCAAAAATGGCACCAGAAAAGATCAGCGCTAAACACAATTCTGTAAAGCGCACATGCCCTTTATAGAATCTCACTTAGCACCAATTCCCAAGCCCTAACTTTGGGTACCAGACTTACGCATTCTGAAATGTGCTGTAAATGCTGAAGCCAGGGGCGTAGCCAGCCTTCCGTGGGAGAGGGGTCCAGAGCCCGGGGGGAGGGGGCACATTTTAGCCCTCCCCCCGGCGCCGCCCCCCACCGCTGACATTGCCGCCCCCCCCTCCCGCCGCGAACCCGCCGCCGCTGCCGCCTACCTTTACTTTTGCTGGCGGGGGATCCCACTCCCCGCCAGCCGACGTCTTCTTCTTAGTCGCTTTCCGCTCTTCAATTTGTTTGCTGACGTCCTGCACGTTGTACGTGCAGGACGTCAGACTCAGAGAACAGAACTGTTCTCTGAGTCTGACGTCATGCACGTACAATTACGTGCAGGACGTCAGCAAACAAATTGAAGTGCAGGAAGGACTGAGAAGACGTCGGCTGGCGGGGAGTGGGATCCCCCGCCAGCAAAAGTAAAGGTAGGCGGCGGGGGCGGGTTCGCCGGGAGGGGGGTCCTGGGGTGAATCTGCGGGGGCCCCGGCCCCCTCAGGCCCCACGTAGCTACGCCACTGGCTGAAGCGCAAGTTGGGCACGCTAAACTATTTTCTAAAGCAATGTGTGATGCATGTGTAATGCTCCTGACATGCCCATTCTCCTCCCTTGGCCACACCCCCTTTTGAGTTGTGCATTATGGGATTTGGACACCTGCTTTTACAGAATAGTGTGCAAGCACAGGTATGCGCAAATCCCAACTGGTTCCAATTTACATCAATAATTGGTTCTTAGCATCCAATTATTGCTCATTAGCCAATCATGTTGTACGTGCATCTTGGGTTCATACCTAAATGTGGACACCATATATAGAATCCAGGGGTTAGCATGCAACTGTAGGCAGAGAATGGGCATATCATGGGCATTTTGCCTCGTGATGTGCACAATTTATAGAATAATATAAATTGCACATGTGGCATAATGCAATTAGGTGCACCTATTTCATCCTGCCATTGAGTTGACATGTGGCCATGCCTATATTTTGGTGCACCAATGCTGTCATATACCTGTCATGCACCTAAGCACCATTATATGGAGCCCTTTTACAAAGCAGCGGTAAACCCAACGTGGGCTTAGTGCTCGCTAAAAGGGAAGTACCACGGGGCTACTGCAGCAGCCCGGCAGTAGTTCCTACCCCCAGCGCATGCCATTTCCCGTGCTACAAAAATACCTCGATGTATGGCGGTAAGTGCTCCCATCCAAAATGGTTTCACTTGCCACACGTGCATTTCTTTAAAATAAAAACCTCTGCCTTTTACCCACGCGTCAAAAACATGCGCCAACACCAGCCCAGGCCCCCTTTTGCCACAGCTTCGTAAAAGGATCCTTAAGTGCAGCTTTTTACGGCGCCTAATTTATGGCCAAAAATAAACAGAAGAACAAAACTCCACACTTCGCAACGCAATGTACTGGGACATAAGTCTGGAGCAGTTATGTCCTTTTTAATAAGTAACTTCAGAACAATACAACAATTCGACACGGGCCGTGTTGTGGCGGAAAAGCCTGTCTCAGGAGTCTCAAGATGTTCGAAGAAGAATAGTGGCACCCGACATTCTTAGTAAACAAGAAGAAATCATCCAATCAATACCTTCACTCAAAAAACCTTTTATGTTGAACTAATTCATGAGTGGCACGTTCACAGGCGTGTATATTCCACCTTCTGTTTGTGCAGGTAACAAGGGGACAGGGCCGTCCCTCCAGAGGGCTATGTGGGCAGTGTGGCCACACAGGTTGCAAGGGAAACAGGGCCACAAAAATCACTTCCCGACTATTGTCTTCCTGCATTGGGGCAGGCACTAGGAGGCACGTCACAAGGGGCGTGATTACGGAACAGGATGCTCCAGCAAAGGGGAGGAGGAGACAAAAAGCACAGATTTTTTTAATTACATTTGTACCCCGCGCTTTCCCACTCATGGCAGGCAATGGAGGGTTAAGTGACTTGCCCAAAGTCACAAGGAGCTGCCTGTGCAGGGAATTGAACTCAGTTCCTCAGGACCAAAGTCTACCACCCTAACCACTAGGCCACTCCACTGATGTGTATCAGACCATAAAATAATGCATTGTGTTGTGTCCAGTCGCTTTACTGCAGCTCTAAAGCATACTGTATCTTGACATAACATTATTTGATATAAAGGTTTTTTACTTTTAAATAGAAGGTTGACAAGCTTTGCTAGTAGTTCTGAAAGAGACCAGTAATGCCAACAAAAAAGCTCATTGATGTTTGCATACAATGAATGACAAAAGAGAGGGCTCAAAATGAAAGGTTTAGTTGACATGCAGACCTAGAGATAACAGTGAATGTTAATAAAGCATGCTAATTCTATTGAAAGGAGTGAAATATTATTTAATCAGTGGTTTCATACATAATTCAAGTAACTGCCTTTCCTGATCAGTATTAATGAGAACTGGATCTTGGATAAATGTGCGAGGGCTTCACAAAAAAAGCTCCTTGTCTACCTACTTGCTGCCAAAACTTAATCAGATTCTGCCAGTCAAATGATCTGGGCCCAATACATCAACAAGCTGATTCTGCATATCATCTCACGCATTCATCATTTGACAATCCCAGGCTAAAAAGTTTAATTAGCGTAAAATGGAATAAATAATAGGAAAGTGAAGCATTGCTTTAAAAAAAAAAATCAGATTTAGTGTTAGAGCAAATCATTTTAAAATGCTACAAATTCAACTATTCCTTAAGCCTGTTTTAGCTAAATATACGAACTATGTTAACTGTGTTCTTAATTGAGACATGGTCCACACAGTCGAGATGGGGTGGCAGAGCCGGTGGTGGGAGGCAGGGCTGGTGGTTGGGAGGCGGGGATAGTGCTGGGCAGACTTATACGGTCTGTGCCAGAGCCGGTGGTTGGGAGGCGGGGCTAGAGGTTGTGGGGGGGGGGGGTTAGTGCTGGGCAGACTTATACGGTCTGTGCCAGAGCCGGTGGTTGGGAGGCGGGGCTAGAGGTTGTGGGGGGGGGGGGATAGTGTTGGGCAGACTTATACGGTCTGTGGCAGAGCCGGTGGTGGGAGGCGGGGCTGGTGGTTGGGAGGCAGGGATAATGCTGGGCAGACTTATACGGTCTGTGCCCTGAAGAGCACAGGTACAAATCAAAGTAGGGTATACACAAAAAGCAGCAAATATGAGTTTATCTTGTTGGGCAGACTGGATGGACCGTGCAGGTCTTTTTCTGCCATCATCTACTATGTAACTATGTAAAAATACAGTCTTTGCAATTTAAGGGGTTCTTTTACCAAGATGCGCTGAAAAATGGCCTGCAGTAGTGTAGATACGTGTTTTGGGCGCATGCAGAATTATTTTTCAGCGCATCTACAAAAAATGCCTTTTTTAAATTTTTGCCAAAAACTGGACGTGCGGCAAAATGAAAATTGTCGCACATCCATTTTGGTTCTGAGACCTTACCACAAGCCATTGACCTAGCAGTGAGGTCTCACGCAGTAACTGGGCGATAATGATCTATGCGTGTCAAATGCAGGGCCGCCGAGAGGGGGGGCAGGGGGGCAAAATTCCCCGGGCCCGGGCCTCCAAGGGGGGCCCGGCGCTGGGGTCAGGCCGCCGGCGCTGCAGTCCCCGGTCTCACCTGCCTGCCTCATCGGCTCGGGCCCCCTGCATTCAAAGCGGAAGTCACAGATCGCCTCTCTTCTGGCCTTCCCTCCCTGTGTCCCACCCTCGTGGAGACTGGAAGTTACATCAGACAAGGGCGGGACACAGGGAAGGAAGGCCAGAAGAGACGCGATCTGTGACTGCCGCTTTGAATGAAGGGGGCCCAGAGCAGTGGAGGCAGGCCAGTGAGATGGGGGGCAGCGGAGGCGGGACAGCGGGGGGTTGGAGGCAGGGCGGCCTTGCCCGGGGCCCGGCCTAGTCTCTCGGCAGCTCTGGTCAAATGCCACGCTTCAGAAAATAAAATATAGTTTTCAGATGCGCATAGTGGACGTGAGCCAAAATTGAAATTACCGCAAGGGCCACGTGGTAACTGGGCAGTAGCTCCAATTTGTCGTGCATTGGGCACGTGTAGGGCACCTACACGGCTTAGTAAACAGCCCCCTAAGGGAAAAGGCATTGTCTGACATTAATTTTTTATTTAAATTTCTTAATATATCACACAACGCACAGAGCACTACTGCGTGGTTTACAATACATAAATATAACAAGAAAGGTTGGAAAATAAATTAGAAAATAATCATTCTATAAGGAAAGATACAAAAAAGAAAGAGGATCGGAACGCAGACCGACTAAGTAAGGGAAGAGAATTCCAGGCAGGGATACTAAGAACAGAGAAATAATCCTCTGAAAATGCAATTTCTTAAATGAGGGGGGGGGGGGGGGGGGGAACAAAGAATAAGTTGATCTTGTACTCTTACAGAGTGATCAAAGAGTGCATTAGAAATCATATTTATTAATAACTGAGATGTGGAACCATAACCAATCTGAAATACTAAGCAGAATGCTTTAAATAATATGTTTGGCTACAGGAAGCCAATGCAACTTAATATATTAATATAAAGTCTGAAACACTAGTTCACCCTAAAAATTAACCTCAAAGCTATTTTCTGAATAAGTTGAAGCTTTTTGAGATGTTTAGAATGTAGCCCTAAATAAAGTACGTTGCAGTAGTCCAGATGAGGCAGTAAGTATCATCCAGGGGCATAGCCACACTTTGGCAGAAGGGGGGTCCAGAGCCTGAGGTGAGGTGGCACATTTTAGCCCCCCCCCCCCCCCCGGTGCCGCCGACCCCCTCCCCGCCATTGCCAAACCCCCCTGCCACCAATTTTGACACCCCCTGCCATTGCCGAACCCCCCGCCACCAACTTTCACCCCCCCCTGCCGACGACCCTCTCGACCCCCCCCCCTCCTGCTGCCACCTACCTTTGCTGGCGAGGGACCCCAACCCCCACCAGCCGAGCCGAGGTCCTCTTCATCCCAATCCCGTGCAAGGCTTCGTTCTAGTCTGACGCCACTGGAATCATCATCTGCACTAAAGGGTCCTTTTACTAAAGTGCACTGAAAAATGGCCTGCGGTAGTGTAGGTGCATGTTTTAGGAGCGCGCAGAATCATTTTTCAGCGCACCTGCAAAAAATGCCTTTTTTTAAACATTTTTGCCGAAAATGGATGTGCAGCAAAATGAACATTGCCGCGTGCACATTTTGGGTCTGAGACCTTACCGCCAACCATTGACCTAGCGGTGAAGTCTCACATGGTGACCTTTGCACGTCAAATGCCACTTAGCGCGTCCGATACGTGCGTCCGAAAAGAAAAATTATTTTTCGGATGCGCATATCAGATGTATACCAAAAATGAAATTACCGCAAGAGCCACATGGTAGCCGGGCAGTAACTCCATTTTGGCGTGCGTAGATGCTTATGTGGCTTAGTAAGAGGCCCCTAAGAGTGTAAACACTTCTTGAGTGAAGAATGACCTTATTAAGCATAACCACCTCATCTTAAACAAAGTTTTTTTTTCCATAAATTGTTAACTTGAGGGCCATAAGCTAAAGAACAATCCAGAATGACCCCGAGTTTGGAGATCCTTTGGAGGCCAATGTCTCCAAATGGGTTGGTTTTGTACATAACATGACACTAATGAACCTCATTCCTAAGCTAGGTTATGTGGAATATGATCCGAGTATTTCAAATTTACTGCTAAAGCTTCCTATAGTACTTGCATCGTGCCAAAGAGAGCTTCCCTCTGGAGTTTCATGAGATGTAATATGTTTGGAAGTTATTTTCACTCAGACCTTTGGCACCCAATACAATATGGAATACTTCTGTATCTTTTTGCCACATTTTTTTTTAGTTTTCCATTACATTTCTTGGAATTCGAGGATCTATTCTCTCGCCATTCAATGCACAGAATAATCACTTGACAATGATAGTTGTATTAGCAATGTCAGAGAATACCACTAACTCAGCAAGTCTCCAAAGTAGTGATAGTCTTACTCTGACTAGATTGGGATTTTGGCAGGAAAACAGAAGAACAGTAACCCTTGTAGACACACAGAAGAAACAGTCACAACAAGGGTGACAAAGGAAAGGGCAGCAGACGATGTCCAAAATAACACCTTTATTTAAACATCCAGAGACTCGACATGAGTCATGTTTCACCCCACAAAGGCATTCCTCAGGAGTCTTTAGTTGGATGAATGTTCATATAAAGCTATGTCTAAAATGATACCGGTGATATTCAATTTCTTGCTGCTTTCTTTCAATAAACAGTCTGTGGAACGTTTGGACTCTGCTGCCCTTTCCTTTGTCACCCTTGTTGTGACTGTTTCTTCTAGATTGGGATTTTATCACATCTTGATTTACCATGGGATTCATCAAGCTATGCCAGTGATGGCAAACCTATGGCACGCATGCCAGAGAGGGCACGCAGAGCCCTCTCCTTTGGCATGCGCGCCGTCGCTGGTTCGCCCACTTTCCCTCCCTCCGAGCATCAGGCCTCCCTCCCACCCACCCACCCACCTAGCACCAGGCCTCCCTCCCTCCCTCTTCCAACCAACCAAGCACCAGGCCGCCCGCACGCCCTCCCTCCCAGCACCAGGGCCCCCCTCCTCCGAAATTTAAAAGGCATACCTTGGGGTTAAGGCGGCGGCAGTAGCGGCAGCGAAAAGCATGTTCATTGCTCGGTGCACCTTCGGTCTTCCCTTCTGTCTCTCAAGCTCTGGTCCTGCCCTCATAGGGTTGGTTGGAGGGCAGGCAGGTGGCCTGGTGCTGGGAGGGAGGGAGGCCAGATGGTGGGTGCTGGGTGGGAGGGAGGCCAGATGGTGGGTGCTGGGTGGGAGGGAGGCCTGGTGCTTGGTGAGGAGGAGGGTGGTTGGACATTTGTGGCTGGAGGGGAGAGGAGGGTTGCTGGACATGGATGGAGGGCAAGAAATGAAAGAAGAAAGGAGGAAAGTAAAGAAATAAATGGAAAGGAAGCCCTGGAAATGGAGTTAAGAGAACAGATAGAGAGCAGCAGAATCAGAGACTAGGACCAATATGGATAGAAAAACAAAATCACCAGAATATATCCAATTTGAGAATTTACATCTGCTGTCTTATTTTGCACTGGGTATACTGGAGCTGTAACAGCTTACAGAAATGATTTATAATGAAAAAAAATGATGTTATTTTTTTCTCCTATACTAGTATAATATTTTCAATGATGTCTGTTTATATGCGCCATACTACTACTACTATTTAGCATTTCTATAGCGCTACAAGGCATACGCAGCGCTGCACAAACATAGAAGAAAGACAGTCCCTGCTCAAAGAGCTTACAATCTAATAGACAAAAAATAAATAAAGTAAGCAAATCAAATCAATTAATGTGAACGGGAAGGAAGAGAGGAGGGTAGGTGGAGGCGAGTGGTTATGAGTCAAAAGCAATGTTAAAGAGGTGGGCTTTCAGTCTAGATTTAAAGGTGGCCAAGGATGGGGCAAGACGTAGGGGCTCAGGAAGTTTATTCCAGGCGTAGGGTGCAGCGAGACAGAAGGCGCGAAGTCTGGAGTTGGCAGTAGTGGAGAAGGGAACAGATAAGAAGGATTTATCCATGGAGCGGAGTGCACGGGAAGGGGTGTAGGGATGGACGAGTGTGGAGAGATACTGGGGAGCAGCAGAGTGAGTACATTTATAGGTTAGTAGAAGAAGTTTGAACAGGATGCGAAAATGGATAGGGAGCCAGTGAAGGGTCTTGAGGAGAGGGGTAGTATGAGTAAAGCGACCCTGGCGGAAGATGAGACGGGCAGCAGAGTTTTGAACCGACTGGAGAGGGGAGAGGTGACTAAGTGGGAGGCCAGCAAGAAGCAGATTGCAGTAGTCTAAACGAGAGGTGACAAGGCTGTGGATGAGGGTTTTGGTAGAGTGCTCGGAAAGAAAGGGGCGGATTTTACGGATGTTGTAAAGAAAGAAACGACAGGTCTTGGCAATCTGCTGGATATGAGCAGAGAAGGAGAGAGAAGAGTCAAAGATGACCCCAAGGTTTCAAGCTGAAGAGACAGGGAGAATGAGAGAGCCATCAACAGAAATAGAAAATGGGGGGAGCGGGGAGGTGGGTTTGGGGGGAAAAATGAGAAGCTCGGTTTTGATCATATTTAATTTCAGGTGGCGTTGAGACATCCAGACAGCAATGTCAGACAAGCACGCTGAAACTTTGGTTTGGATGCAAGGTGAGATATCAGGGGTAGAAAGGTAGATTTGGGAGTCATCAGCATAGAGATGATAGGAAAAGCCATGGGATGAGATTAATGAACCAAGGGAAGAAGTGTAGATAGAAAAGAGGAGGGGACCAAGAACAGAACCCTGAGGTACGCCGACAGGCAGAGGGATAGAAGTAGAAGAGGATCCACCAGAGTGAACACTAAAGGTGCGGAGGGAGAGGTAGGAAGAGAACCAGGAAAGGACAGAGCCCTGGAATCCAAGTGAGGACAGGGTATCGAGAAGTATGCTGTGATCGACAGCTAGTGTAAGGGGTGTGGCTATCATAGGGGTGGAGTCATATGTGGTGACCCCGCCCATAATGAGTACCGGCACTTTGCGATAAATAATGAGATTTTGGGTTGCTGTTTGGGCACTCGGTCTCTGAAAGGTTCATCATCACTGACCTATGCTATAAGTCTCCTAGATTGCTGACTACTATGGTAAGGGATAACACTGCTTGTGAGCCATCTCTCAAGTAGGGTTATTCTAGTGGCCTAGAGCATCGAGCCACAAAACCACAGCCCTGTGGTTCTGGGCTGGAGACTGAAGGACCAGTGCTATTCCCCCTATCCCCCCAGTAGACCTCCTACCATCAGTATCCTTGGTGGTCCAGTAGCCTTCGGGCAGGAGCAATTTCCCAGTTGCTCCTGCCCTGCCTGCACCATCTCCAAAATGGTGCCCCTAACAGTAGTCTCGCGCTATTACCATTAGGGGTTATGTTTCCTTTTACGAATGTCATCAAGGGGGTCGGGGAATGTCATAAGGGAATGGAGGGCTTGATTGGGGGGTTGGAGCTTGATTGAAGGGGTGCAGATGTTATCGGGAATGGGAAGCTTGATTGGAGAGTTTGGGGATTTCATCAGGGGGTGGGAAGGAATGACACCAGTCCCTTTAGGCTCTGGCCCAGGAGCATTGGACCACAGCTTTGAGACTTGATACTTCCTGCGCAGTAAAATAACCTTAGCTTTTGGCTGGGGTTTATTTATTATTGTTTTATGCCCAGAAAGCAACTTATGGTGTGTACCAGGTGCACAGCGCAAATTACATTCTGATTTTTACATAGCAATGAGCTGCTTTACATGAATTTGCATGTTTTGCATCTCATTATTATTATCAGTTTGGAGAAGAGACGGCTGAGGGGAGACATGATAGAGGTATATAAAATAATGAGTGGAGTGGAACAGGTGGATGTGAAGCGTCTGTTCACGCTTTCCAAAAATACTAGGAATAGGGGCAATGCGATGAAACTACAGTGTAGTAAATTTAAAACAAATTGGAGAAAGTTTTTCTTCACCCAACGCGTAATTAAACTCTGGAATTCGTTGCCGGAGAACGTGGTGAAGGCGGTTAGCTTGGCAGAGTTTAAAAAGGGGTTAGACGGTTTCCTAAAGGACAAGTCCATAAACCGCTACTAAATGGACTTGGGAAAAATCCACAATTCCAGGAATAACATGTATAGAATGTTTGTACGTTTGGGAAGCTCGCCAGGTGCCCTTGGCCTGGATTGGCCGCTGTCGTGGATAGGATGCTGGGCTCGATGGACCCTTGGTCTTTTCCCAGTGTGGCATTACTTATGTACTTATGTAACCCACAGTGACTTAAATATCACCATGGAAGGAAAGGACGTGCTGTGTTAGAGCCCTGTAAGTCATGTCCCGAAGAAAATAACATGACTTAAGGCCCTGACGCAGCTTGATAACTTCCCCCCTTAGAGAGAATCAAGTTGAGATTGTCTCAGATTATTGAATGTAGACATCCAGATTTGGGAATGAATAAAATTAGTTGAGTATTAGCTTCAGTTGGCATAAGCTGAGCCTAATTAAATGCTGCCCAGTGATGGTCGTCATGATTTGGCCTATGCCTACTTGCTGCAATTTCACACCAGACTTTCAACATAAGCTGGTTCTCTTGAAAATTTGATGAGTTGCCGGCACCCACATGAGAACTAACTGAGAATGATTGAGTGTAATTTGATTTTTTAAAAAGGTGAATAAATCTCATGCAATTCATTGTTAAGAAATTAATCTCCATGGTACATTTTAAATTTCTTGCCCATTACTTTATATTTCCAATCTGAAAATACTTCTAGTAGGAGACCTAGAGTGATTACAGTAATACTTCATTCTGTCAGCAGACTATTTTCAGAAATAAAATTAGTTCGAGAGTTAAGGGACTGATAGCCTACACTCGGTTGCGATCGCGTATCTACAGGTGCCAGCTGAAAAGTGGCTTTAGTAATGTGGAAAAGAATAGCTGACAGATCAGATGGACCAATTCAGGAGTGCGCTGGTAAAATTTTAACATAAGGGCTCTCTCCGGACATAGCCAGCCCTGCAATTTGAGGGGGAGGCCAGGAGTGGACTGGCGGGGGCAACACATGCCTCTCTCTACATCCCCCCTCTTGTGCGGGCACACTAGGCATACCTTTGCTGGCAGGGATGCTGAGCCCCACCAGCCAATAAATGGAGTGCCGCCAGTCCCCGCTGCTTGTTTCTGGCTCTGAGCAGCATGCTGGGACTTCTCTCGCATCCACAAGTAGGCCCAGCCTGCTGCTCAGAGCCAGAAACAAGAAGCAGGGAGCAGCAGTAGTCTATTTACGTGGCTGGCAGGGCTCAGCATCCCTGCCAGCAAAGCAGGGCCTGGGCCAGATTTTGCCCCGGACCCCCCTACCGCCGTTAACCCTACCTCCCTCACCTACCGCCGTCACCTACCCCGAGGTCCGCTTCCTCCGGCTTTTTAAAATATTGCTTCAGCTGGCGGGGGACCCCAACCCCCCGCCAGCCCAGCCGCGATCTTTAACTTTTTCATCCTCGTCGTGCAGCACGCTGTGAAAGCTGCATACATCTTTAAATCCAGTTGGATGGAGTCTGTCTGACGTCGCAGCACGTTGACTCCATCCAACTGGAACTAAAGATGCATGCAGCTTTCACGGCGCGCTGCACGACGAAGATGAAAAAGTTAAAGATCGCGGCTGGGCTGGCGGGGGGTTGGGGTCCCCCGCCAGCTGAAGCAATATTTTAAAAAGCCGGAGGAAGCGGACCTCGGGGTAGGTGACGGCGGTAGGCGGGGAGGGAGGGAGTATTAACGGCGGTAGGGGGGGGGTTGACGGCGGTAGGGGGCGGCTGACGGCGGTAGGGGGGGCTATAATGTGCCCCCTCACTCTAGTCCCTGCCCCCACTACCGCCGAACCTCAGATATGCCCCTGCAGCAAAGGTGTGCCTAGTGTGGGGAGAAGTAGAGAGAGGCATGTGCTGCCCCCGCCAGTCCACCATCTATGGCTTTGTCAGAGATGTAAGTTTGTCTCCGGTCCATACACAGGAACCTCAAAATTGGATTCCTGTTCATATATTAGACCCTGACAAAGCCATAGATAGTGGCGAAACAAGTCCCATTGGACTTTGTTCAGTAGCGTACGTTTTTCTGCGCTCCCTGCATTTTGAATGCAGATTACAACAGGCGCTTTAAGAATCCGTGTTATTAGGTAGCATGGATTGAGGATTTTGAAGTCTGAAGATTGGAAACCTGGGATTGCTTTTGGATTGTGTTAATAAATTTGAGTACATTTGAGAAACTCTTTTTGTTTTCTGCGGGCCATAGGTGAGGCAAGCATTTATATAGCTAACTTACAGAATGCTATAAGTTGCATATCTTTCTCAAGCATTTAATCATGGCCATTTACATTAGCCATATAGACCTGATGTATGTGGAGGGGCATTTTCGAAAGAAACGTCCCAAGTTGCGATTTGGACGTCCTTGCAAAACGGCAAAATCCAGGGGCGGGGAAACCTGTATTTTCGAAAAAAAGATGGACGTCCATCTTTCGTTTCGAAAATACCATCAGAAATGTCCAAATCCTTAAATTTGGACGTCCCTAGACATGGACGTTTCTGACTTTCTGCGATTTTCGAAACCAAAGACGTCCATGTCAAAAATGTCCTAATGCAAGCCATTTGGACATGGGAGGAGCCAGCATTTCTAGTGCACTGGTCCCCCTGACCAGGACACCAACCGGCCACCCTAGGGGACACTGCTGTGGACTTCATAAAATGCTCCCAGGAACATAGCTCCCTTACCTTGTATGCTGAGCCCCCAACCCCCCCCCCCAAAAAAAAAAACCCCACTACCCACAGCTGTATACCACTACCATAGCCCTTACTGGTGAAAGGGGGCACCTAGATGTGGGTACAGTGGGTTTGTGGTGGGTTTTGGAGGGCTCGCTGTTTCCTCCACAAATGTAACAGGTAGGGGGGGTATGGGCCTGGGTCTGTCTGTCTGAAGTGCACTGCAGTACCCACTAAAACTGCTCCAGGGACCTGCATGCGCTGTCATGGACCTGAGTATGACATCTGAGGCTGGCATAGAGGCTGGCACAACATGTTTTTAAAGATGTTTTTTGAGGGTGGGTTAGTGACCACAGAGGGAGTAAGGGGAGGTCACCCCCGATTCCCTCTGGTAATCATCTGGTCATTTCGGGCACCTTTTTGTGCCTTATTCGTAAGAAAAACAGGTCAGGGTGAAAACATCCAAGTGTTCGTCAGGGGCGTCCTTGTTTTTTTCCATTATGGGTCAAAGATGTCCAAGTGTTAGGCACGCCCAAGTCCCGCCTTCGCTACACCTCTGACACGCCCCCTTGAACTTTGGCCTTCCTTGCGACAGAGTGCAGTTGGGGACGTCCTAAATCGTGTTTTGATTATACCGATTTGGACGTCCCTGGGAGAAGGACGTCCATCTTCCCATTTATGTCGAAAGATGGACGTCCTTCTCTTTCGAAAATGAGCCCAATAGTCGCACAACAGTCCCAAGCTTACGCTAGTATTCTATAAAGATGCTTAAGAGAACAAATGTGCTTATACAGAATGAACTCACTACCTGTGTTATTATTGTGCCTAAACGGAGCCATCCTTTTACAGAATAGCCTTCTATATGGTTTTAGTAGGTTCTACAATGAGCAGCAAAGAGAAATCCATTATTTTGAATGAGAAACCACGACTCAAAACAACAATTTTTGTTTTGTTCTTTTTTATGTCATTTTTAAGTGACAGGACAGCCCTAATGTTCAAATCCTATCTGAAAAATCATTACTTCGATGCTATTTTTCAATTCCAGCCCAGTTCCAAGAGTTTAATTTATCTTTGGTCTTTACAATATATTGCTGCTCTTATCTCCTGTTAACGGTAGTCTGTAAAGCATAATAATACTCCATGCAATATATTTTTTCAGTTCCAAAATACATTTTTGTGTTATATTGTTTTTATAAGCCTTCCTAGCAACATTTACCTTTTGGCATTATTTTTACTTTTGACATAATCAATATTTGGCACAGTATAAGCAGAGTAGATTGCTAAGTGAATATTGTAAGTCTTTCGTGTAGAAATGGAAAATAAACAGCGTTCTATCAGCTTTCAGTAAATATTTCCATTGCTTCGATGACTTGCAATCTGATTGCATCGGTACCTTTCAAAAGAAAAAATATCTGCCAAGAAAGCTGGGCCTGAAAAGCTGTCAACCTGTAACCCACAAGGGGCCATTTCCATTTAACCATCGCTTCCATGTGTGAGATGTTTTGCAAAAAATGATATTAAAACTCAGAAGAGGGACTCCATTGGAGTGACCTGGTTAGCTAAATGTTGTCAGGTGTTTTCTGGGGTCCAGCTCATTATTCATTTCTGACAGGTTTGTGTGGCCTCCATGATGCCTGTAAAATGCTCTTCAGCCAGGGTACTCCCTCAAGAGCTGACTTCAGGAGGACTCCATGAGCATGCTCAGTAAAAATCCTCTTCAGATGCCGCCCGAAAGGATCACTAAGGAAACTTTGGGCAGGTAAGGGTCTGAGTGGAGCGCTAAAACAGTTGCTCAGGCACCCAAAAAGTTTCAATTTTTTTCATAGCTCAGACAAGCTTCTGGGATATAGAATTGAAATATTTAGTGACTATTGCTAAGCCAATAGCGGCAGTGCAGAGTTATTGTAAGTAACTGCTTTGATTCTATAGGAAAAGGTCCCATCATCAGCCACAGTTTGTTGCTCTCTGGGTGGCAGAGCCGGTGGGGGGAGGCAGGGCTGGTGGTTGGGAGGCGGGGCTAGTGCTGGGCAGACTTCTATGGTCTGTGCCCTGAAAATGGCAGAAACAAATCAAGGTCAGGTAAACACATAAAGTAGCACATATGAGTTTAAATTGTTGGGCAGGCTAGATGGACCGTGCAGGTCTTTTTCTGCCGTCATCTACTATGTTTTGTTACTATGTTATGTAATGGTTTTAGCCATCTTATAACAATCATTTCTATCAAGATTTATCTAGGCCAATTTGTTTTGTTTTGCTTTTGTGGGGAAATAGTTTCTCCTACAGACACCAAACAACGGAAGAAGAAAATAATATTTCAAAGCATGATTATATGTATTTATAAACGTTTATAAGCCACCTACCTGAGTAACAAGGTTTGTTCAAGGCGGTAAACATCATAACAATGTATGCAATAGGAAAATCAATATATACAATAGAAAAGTCAATGCAATGATGTATTTAAGTGATGGCGTTGAGAAATGGCTTGTGTATATACCAGTTAATGATGGTAAACTGGTATTGGCAAGCTTTATTGCTGCAAAATAATGCACAACATCAGAGACTGCAGGGCTCTTATTAAATGCTGATTGAATGATCAATGAGGTAAAATGGTGAGCAACTGTAGCCTCCCCTTACAGCGGAGTAAATGTTTCCTGCAGAGAGTATGCAAACGTAATGGAAACAACACAAAACATATAGGTTTTGAGGGGGAGGGGTGACAGATGCCGCAGGGCCCTCACTAGCTGAGTCCCAAGAAAATACTCCAAAATGCCTTCACCATCTCCAGTCCACTCCCAGGGATGCTTTTTTATTTACATGTAGCAAAAGAGGAAAAATGGCAAATTTAGCAAGATAATCTGTACAAAGTCCCTTGCACCGATTTGGTCCCAGGCAGGGCCCTTTTTTTTTTTTTTTGTCCTCCATCTGAATTCTCTTCTAGAATCCAGGATGGACGCCCCCTCTTCCAGATCCCAGATTAGGTACCCCAGACTCCTCTGTTCCTCAGGTTATCTGCAAAGCCAAATAGTGTCCAAAAAATTACAATACCTTCCTGAGCACTTTTGCAGAAGTACTTTAAGTTTTAGAACTCCTAGATCTTCAAATTACTCTTTAAAAGTTACTTCTCTTCCCCCAAAACAAAAATATCGAAAATCTCTTAAAACATTTCTTCTCAACACTTCTCCCTGGGTGGTAGGGATGCAGTGGGGTTCAAACCCTGACACTAAAACTGGATTTTCCAGGGGTGCAGATGAGATGCACCATGTCGATCACACTTTGTTGCTCTTCACTCCAGACCCTCCCTAATGTCCGCACCTCTTCACATCTCCTCCTTTGGTTAAGCCAATCCAGGCTGACTATCCAGAGAACAGCAACCCTTGTTGCGCTTCCTTGAAAATATTCCCTGTGTTGAGATCCCAAACTCCTCACATCTCTTAAAACAAACTTCCCAGCTCCAATATTAAGGGACTTATATAGTTCCCTTCAAAACTTAGAGGTCTCTAACCAAGATTCAATAAACATAAGTACACATCCTACATTACACACATGCTATTATTCAGCACAAATGACTCTGATTAAAAGGGGACATCTCAATTACAACAATAGGTATTTATATACTGTCTGTACCAGGAGATCAAGATCGGTTCACAAAAGATTGGGAATTACAATCAAAACATTACAATCCACAGATTAAAATACAAAAAGAATTAAGACAGAGCCAAGTCATACCTTAAACCAGGGGCAGCCCTATAATGAAGCCAACTGAGGCGAAGGCCTCAGGTAGCACTTTTCAGGAGCGACATCCAACAGCAGAAGAGCCCAAAATGAACAGTGAAGAGAGAGAAGCTGAACACCTTTGTTGCTCTTTGTCTCTTCTCTCTCCTTGCCGCCTGCCAGTCTTTCTCTTCCCGGATGCCTCGGAGCATGCCAACCTGCCCCCTCCCCAGTGTCACCTCTTTATTTCTCCTTGCTCCACCACTCTCCTTTACATCTCCCTTCCCCATCCCTATCCCTAGTACAGAATCTGACCTCCCCCTCCCTTATGTGCCTTCTAAAGGTCACCAGCAGCGGCATCCGTGGCAATTCACATAAGCCACCCTGCCACCGGCCTTGGGCTTGGGGTGGCTAAGCTTACCTAGGCACAGGCCCTCAACTTTTGCTCTAGGTACCTGCATCACTCTCTCTTTTCCCCTCCATCCTGGTTCCAGTATCTCTCCTCATCCCTTTCCCCCTCTCTTCCTGGTTCCAGCATCCCTCCCCACGGTCCCTCGCACTTTTTCCTGTTGCTGCCGGTAGCGGCACTGCTTCAATTGAATCAACCTGCCTCGGGGCTTCAGGCCTTCCCTATGACGCGCCCCTCCCTTACTGACGCAACTTCCTGCTTCCATGAGGAAAGCCCGAAGCCCCGAGGCAGTCTGATTCAATTGAAGCAGTGCCGCTATCGGGAGCCAGAGAAAAAAGTGAGAGGGACCATGAGGAGGGAGGTAGAGAATGGAAGGGAAAGGTGAGGAGTGCTGGACTTGGAAAGGAAGGGGGGAGGAAGGAATGAGGAGGGATGCTAAAACTAGGAGACCATGGAAGAAAAAAGAGAAGTGATGCTGGAATTGGGAAAGAGAGGGAAGGGGACAGGCACTGGAGCCAGGAAGGGGGGAGGAAAGGAAAGAAAAGGGAACAGATTCTGAAATCAGGAAGTAGGAGGGGAAGTGAAGGGGACAGATGCTGGAACCAGGAAGTGGAAGAGGAAAGAGAAGGGGACAGATGCTAGAACTGGGAAGGGGGCAAGGAAAGGAAAGGGGACAGACACTGGAACCAGGAAGAGGGAAGGAAAGAAAAGTGGATCCATGTGAGAGAGGCCATGGGAATATTGTCAAGGAAATAAGTCAGAGGAGGATAGTGATTATAGAGGGGAGAAATGTGATAATGGGGTGTAGATGAAAAGGAATAGAATGCTGAAAAATGGGAGAGTTGGGTGAGAGAAGGAGATAGAAAGTTGATAGGTAGATGAAAAGTGAAAAGGAGTAGAATGAGAGCGTGAAATTTAAGTGAATGGAGCAGCAGAAAAGAAAAAAAGGGAAGAGAGGATTTTAAGGGAAAGATCCAGTGAGGGACTGGAACGAGAGGAGGAGAGAGGGAAAAGAACAAATGGACAGCAACCAGTTGAAACAATTAGCAGAAGACAGGAAAGCAGAAAAGAGAAACTGGGACTAACATGATAGAAAAATAAAACATCCAGTGTTTTATTTGAATTTATTAAATGAAATACGTTAGCTCTGGAAAATGTGCATCGCAGATGTCTATGTATTATTTTCAGTACAAAAGGAAATGCACATTTGTTTTTTTTATCAGTGTTGTGATACATGTTGAGTTTAACTTCTAGGGATTCCTGGTTCTGCATTTGGTGAGGGTCTGTTTGTGTTTTGTGTGACTGTGGTGTATTATTCCATTTGCGTGTAGTTTCTCAGTAGAGATCTATAGCAGTCACCCTTGTTCTAGTTTACCTGTAGTAAGTGCGATGATATTTTAGGGCCCATTGTAATATTTGCAGCGCTGCCAATTTATTCATAGGTTACTCCTGGGGGAATTCTGCGCCATACAGCAATGCAGAATTTGTTGTCTTGCAGAATTCTATGCATGGAACAAAAGGCAGAAATTTTTGTCAAGTTTCTGATCCCCTCCCTTTGCAGCACACACCCTCTGATTGCTCATTCCCCTCCCCCTTCCTCCCACCCCCCTACACCTAACCTGCCCTCCCAGATTGTATGGCATAAGGAAGAAACAAGCAGTTGCGCTTCCTCCTCTGCTGGCCTGAGCTCAACTGCTTATTGGAACTGTGGCGCTTGTCGGAGTCTGCGTGGTTCAAATAAGCAGTGGGTCTAGGCTGCTAGAGGAGGAGGAAACGGTCTGATGTGCAGATCTCAAAAATAAATTTGTTTTTATCCTTGTTATTTAGAGAATAAGATAATGTCATCTTTGAAAAATGTGCATTTCTTGTATTTTGTTCTGTTTCTCCTTTTTTGTGGTTCTGCTGCATCCACTGTGGTTTCTTTGCTTTTCCATTTCATTCTTTGTCTACATATTTGTTTCTAGTTTTCAGTCTCTTTTTTTTTTTCACTAAGTGATGGCCAGTGGTGTTCCTTGCCTGGATGGCACCTGGGGCGGAGCACCAATGTGCCCCCCCCCCGGGTGCAGCGCCCCCCCCCTAAATTACACCCCCCCCCCCCCGGCGAAATGACACCCCCCCCGGGTGCACGCCGCTGGGGGGGTGCCGCGGCGCGCGCCTGCTCCGAGTTCGCTAAACTTCTTTGCTCGTTCGCTACAGCTCCCTCTACCCCTTGTATAAAAGAGATGAGGGATTCTTTTGAAATATAGGTTCCGTATAGGAATCTGAAGCTGACTATCTTTTCCAGTTAGAAAAGAGCTCCTGTACCTCTTCTCCTTATTAAGACACCCCCGATCCCTAGAGTTATAGAAGTGTTCTAGAGCATTTGGCAGCAGTGGCGTACCAAGGGGGGGGCGGTGGGGGCGATCCGCCCCGGGTGTCAGCGGGTGGGGGGTGCTCCGCGAGAGCCGACAGTTTTTTTTTAATCCATGCAGCGATCGCCGATGCAGGCAGCGCCTCGCGTCTGCCCTGCATGAACTGAAAAGAGGAAATCGCTTTGCTGACGTCGGGCCTTCCCTCGCTTGTTGTCCCGCCCTCGAGGAAATAGGAAGTTACCTCAAAAGAGGGCGGGACAACAAGCGAGGGAAGGCCCGATGTCAGCAAAGCGATTTCCTCTTTTCAGTTCATGCAGGGCAGACGCGAGGCGCTGCCTGCATCGCTGCATGGATTAAAAAAAAAAGCAGGGTGGTGGCTTTAGGGTGAAGAGGGCTCAGGCCTCTCAACGGAGGGGGGGCTCAGAGGGGAGAAGGGGATTGGTGAGGGTGCTCAGAGGGAAGAAGGGGATTGGGGAGGGTGGTCATAGGGGAGAAGGGGATTGGGGAGGGTGGGGGTGCTCATAGGGGAGAAGGGGATTGGGGAGGGTGGGGGTGCTCATAGGGGAGAAGGGGATTGGGGAGGGTGCTCAGAGGGGAGAAGGGGATTGGAGAGGGTGGGGGTGCTCATACCGTAGGGGAGAAGGGGATTGGGGAGGGTGCTCATAGGGGATTGGAGAGGGTGGGGGTGCTCATAGGGGAGAAGGGGATTGGGGAGGGTGGTCATAGGGGAGAAGGGGATTGGGGAGGGTGGGGGTGCTCATAGGGGAGAAGGGGATTGGGGAGGGTGCTTAGAGGGGAGAAGGGGAGTGGGGAGCTCAGAGGGGAGAAGGGGATTGGGGAGGGTGAGGGTGCTCAGAGGGAAGAAGGGGATTGGGGAGGGTGGGGGTGGTCATAGGGGAGAAGGGGATTGGGGAGGGGAGTGCTCAGATGGGAGAAGGGGTCTGGGGGTCTGACAAGGGGGCAGGAGGGAAAATGGGTCCATGCCTGGGGCAGGTGGGAGAATGGGTCTGGGGCTGAAAAGGGGGGATGCAAGGCATGTGGTGGATGAAGGGGGCTGGAACTGGGGGCTGAAAAGGAGGGTATTTGGGATAAGGGGGCTAGTACTGGAACTGGGGGCTGAAACGGGGCAGGGGCTGAAACTGGGGGCTTTAAAGGGGACAGGGAGAACTGGCTGGGGCTGAAGCTCGGGACTGATGGGAGAAAAGGGCTGGGGACTGGTGGGATAGTGGGGCTCAAAAGGGGGGCAGGTGAGAGATGTGGGCTGGGGCTGGAACTAGGGGCAGGTGGAATAAGGGGGCTGAAAAGAGGGGGCAGAGAGAGAGGGGACAGACCCTGGATGGAAGTGGGGAGCGTGAGGGAGGGCAGACCTTGGATGGATAGGAGAGGGAGGGCAGACGGATTGAAGGGGCAGAGAGAAAGGGCAGATGGTGGGTGGAAGGGGGAAAGAGAAAGAGGGCAGACTGGGGTAAATGGTGGATGGAAGGGGCAGAGATAGAGGGCAGATGTGGATGGAAGGAAGAGAGAGAGATGGCAGACTGGGGCAGACAGTGGATGGAAGGGGCAGAGAGAGAGGGCAGACACTGGATGGAAGGGACATTAGAGAGGGCAGACACTGGATGGCAGAGAGTGAGTGAAGACATGCTGGATGGAAGGAAGACAGTGAAAAGAAGATGAGGAAAGCAGAAACCAGAGACAACAAACTGTAAATATATATTTTAATTATTTTGCTTTAGGATATAGTATTGTAGCTGTGTTAATAAATGTTTATAAGTAGAACATGTAAATAAGGTCATCTTTTTATTGGACTAATTTTAATACATTTTGACTTAACTTTCAGAGAACAAAACCCCCTTCCTCAGGTCAGGATAGGATAATGTAACAGCACTATACTGTATTGACCTGAGGAAGGAGATTTTGGCCTCTGAAAGCTAAATGTATTAGTCCAATAAAATGATATTATTTGTTTTATTTCTATTTGTTAATTTGTAAAGTGGTGTTTGGTATTTGTTAGTTTTTTTCAAATTTACATCTGCTGTCTTTATATTTTGCACAGTACTAGGGGACGTTTTCTGTTTCTGTGGTGTTGCATTGTATGCAGAGTCTGGCATCTTGGGGGTTCAGTTTAATTTTTGTCTAAATAGAAAGTTTAAATATTACTACTTATTCTATAGTAGATTAGGGTGTATCTGTGTTTGTGAAAAAGACATGGCTTTCAGTTGGCATTGACTGTGCAGGATCGACGATCTGTATTATTCTGTCTGGTTTCATTTTACAATAGGTGAATTGATGTTCTAATGCTCACTGTAGTGTTTAAGATGCTTTCCTTTTCCTTGTGTGACTCGTAGAAATTACTGCTTATGGTATGGTAGAATCGCTCTATAGGTCCTGATGTTTTGTATTCTCGGTATGCTTAGTATTGGATTTGGGGGGGGGGGTGTTAAAAAATGACCGGCCCCGGGTGTCAACTACCCTAGGTACGCCACTGTTTGGCAGTGCTATCTTTTCATGGGTAGGGTTGGTGTACTTTGAGTTCTTAACTTGGAGAAGGTATGGTAAGATTCTGAGTATCTATTTGCAAGTTTTTTTCTTACATCACACACTATCTGGTAGACGGGGGCGTTTGTGGTGCTGTCACTGATATGACACCAAAGTTTGTATGTTGAGTTGTAAAGTGAAATAGTCTACTTCTGTTCTGTACCCTTTATAGTTGTATTGGTTGATCTAGGAATGCTCATATGAATGAATTGTTATGTCCTATATAATTTTCATATAATTGACTTCTCTGTAAGGACTTGTGTTCCTCACCCTAGGCCTCACAATTTGCAGCTAGACCGTGTCAACCACTAGCACCAGAGGGCTCAACCCAGGTAGAATGGACTGGACGTTTTTCTTTTGATGTGTTTCGATTCCATCAGGCTGTTTGACTTTGGTTTTATGTTCTTATAATATATAAATATATAACTCAACTCATATATATGTATTTTCATGATTTTGTAGTAAACTTAATTGCTTTCTATGACTCCCAGCCTCTTTACTCCTTGATTGTAGGAGCTGGGGGGGGAGGGGAGGCATCTCATCCTTCCCCTCAGGCAGCAGATTGCCTTGGACCACCCCTACATATTCTAAAAAGAGGCGCACGTAAATTCCAACGCATGTAGCTGAAAAAGGATTGTGGCCATGGGAGGAGTGTAGGCGTGTTGGGGGTGTCAACCAAATTTACAAGCGTTGTTATAGAATTTGAGGGAATGAATGCACATGTAGGTGTAGATATTTACACCAGGTTGTCAGTGGTGTAAATGGCCACACCTAAATGTATGCACGTTCCCCCAGCCTATGCGCCATTCTCTAAACCGTGTCTTACTATTGACATGGTTTATAGAATAGCACTACGTTCATTATTCTGACGTGTCTACATTTTAGATGCCATTTACACAGGCTGCCCCTTTGTGTCTAACTTTGGGTTCAAGTGTACCTGCCAAAGGCTGATGTAAATGCTGGTACTCAACTAATGGCAATTAGGCATGAAAATCCATGTATTCTATAACATCACACCTACATTCTGAGAATGCCCCTGATTCACCCATGCCCTTCCCATGGTCATGCCCCTTTGAAGTTGCGTGCTATGAAATTTAGGCATGCATATTATAGAATAGGATGTAGGGGCAGATCCACACATAACTCCAATAATTAATTGTTAATGCCTCATTGACTAATTTGTTTATGTGCAGATCTGGGATCCACACCTAAATTGAGGCAACCTATATGACTCCGAGGGCTAAAACATAAATGACTCACACAAATAAGAAAAAGAGAGAGCACACGTAGAGGGGTAACTGGCAGGTGCAACCTGGCCACCTTTCTGGGCAAACTGGATGGACCATGCTGGGTTTTATCTGCCATCATTTATTATGTTACTCTGTACTTTGATAAAGAGATCATTGCCGCATCTTCATTAGACAACTGCCTGAAGAGTTGGCCACCTTGGTTTTTGCTCCTCGTGGTTCATAGCCATGAATCACTAGCTTTAACGGTATACCATAGTAGAAAATCTCCCTAAGGACTGAATCAATTTCCCAAGGATTACAATAGATAATAAACTTGGAAAAAAAAAGCATATAGTGAATGTGTTCAGAAAACACATTTGACTAACAAGTGAACAAATTCTCGCATTTCAAGGTCACTGTTATCTATCAACACACTTCCTCATTATTTAATAGCAGATCATAAGTGTTCATAGTTCTTGAAACACAGTCCTTTTAAACTCGGTCCAAAAATCTACTTCCAAATCATTTCTTCAATCAAAAAAAAGGGGGACACTTATCTTAAAATGTGAAGCTGGTAAATAACTCCCATAATCGTTCTTTCTCTCTGACCAGACAGATACAGTGCCTTGCTCCTCCACAACCCCAACTTGGATCCAGGTTTCGCTTTTATAGCTTCACCACGGGGTACAAGGGGAGTAGGTTCTATCCTGCTTCAAAATGGGTTTTCTGAGCACATTCACTATATTTATTTTATAATTTATTATCTATTGTAATCCTTGGAAAATTGGTTTATATGATTTGATTAAATCCCAAGATTTTGTATGCAAAATTATTTTGATTTTTTGTATCCCACTTTTGTTTATGTCAAAAAGAATGAATGGCGCTTCTCATGTGACAACACGTAGCTGTTAGAATTGCATCCGGAGACCTCGGGCATGAATGCCCAACAAGCCTTAATAATAAAGATATAATTTTGAGTACAGTGTTTGTAGTATGTTGCTTGCTCTGTTTCTGGGTCTGTAATGCAATATATTCTTCAAACTCTGAAATTGACAGAATATGTTTTTAATAATAAGCACACTTCAGGCGCTAGCACACACTCAGGAACGCTAGTAAATCTATTTCTCCTTTCTGGTTAAAGGAATTTCTGAAAGTGTGGCTTGTGTACACATCATAACTTCCAGCCACAAGGCTGAGGTTCAAGAACTGGGAAGCAAATTGTGATTGATATTCCTTCTTTTAAAAAGTAGATTAAAACAGTACCGTTGCCATAGCAATCTATGTGATTATAAAAATCAATAACCAAAGAAATATTATTAGACGATAACTTGATTTGGATTCAAGTAATACTTTTCTTGACTAGATTTAACATAGTGGCATACCTCCTGATGTTCAGCTGGCAGCGGGTGGCTCTTTTGCTGTCCGCTAATAGATACTATTGGAGATTCTACATGGAATGTTGCTACTATTGGAGATTCTACATGGAATGTTGCTATTCCACTAGCAACATTCCATGTAGAAGGCTGCGCAGGCTTCTGTTTCTGTGAGTCTGACGTCCTGCACGTATGTGCAGGACGTCAGACTCACAGAAGGAGAAGCCTGCGCGGCCACATTGGTGATCTGCATGGAATGTTGCTAGTGGAATAGCAACATTCCATGTAGAATCTCAAATAGTAGCAACAGTGGAGGAGTGGCCTAGTGGTTAGGGTGGTGGACTTTGGTCCTGGGGAACTGAGGAGCTGAGTTCGATTCCCACTTCAGGCACAGGCAGCTCCTTGTGACTTTGGGCAAATCACTTAAACCTCCATTGCCCCATGTAAGCTGCATTGAGCCTGCCATGAGTGGGAAAGTGCGGGGTACAAATGTAATAAAAAATAAAGAAAAAATCCACATTGCCGCATGCTAAATTTAGCACGGGATTCGTGTGTGATCCCTTACCGCCTATAAAATAGATGGCAGTAAGGGCTCATGGGCTAATATTTGGTAAAAGCCACGCACTAATGGCAACATAAGCGCATGGCCACTAATTTGGAAAATGGAAAACTGGCTATTTTCTGGCAGAAGTAAAAAGTGGCTTTAGTGTGTGGGAAAGACCCGTGTAAGGGCACCTGTTTACTAGGCGGTATGGGCTCCCACACTACTACTTCACTAATCAGGCAGCGTGCGGCAATGTACCCAAGCTATCCAATTAGCGCAGGGCATGCCTACTCTCCGCCGATAGACACGCCTCCCACACCAAAAAATAAAAACCTTTTTAGCACAGGATTAGCACGTGCTGACAGGCGCACTACCTTGGGACACCTCAGTGCATCCCGCGGCAGTGCTTTTTGGAGTGCCTACCGCGGCCCCATAATAGGCAAAATAAGCCCCTTTTAAAAATATATATATAAAAAATAATGACATGACTGTTCTTTATGAGCACCTGCAGATACAATGATACAGGAGCCGTGCATATTTTGAAAGACTCCTTCCAAATCCTGCAAAACACTCTCGGCAAAAATGATCAGAGTGTGTCCATCCTCATATAATTTAATAGAAAACCTGCAGAGCTGCAAACATTTCACCTCATGTGCTGCAGACACAAACCAGTCAGCTAAAATCACTTTATTCAAGCAGTAATCATTATCCACGATGGTAAGATGCAAAGAAGTCCTGCTTTTCAAATATTCAGTAGCCTGATTTTAGCTGACTGGTTTGCTTCTGCTAGAGAGCTGTACTGAATAGTGCATTTTACTATTCGGCTGAATACAAATAACGAAAAATACTTTTCAGCCGAATATGAACACCAAGTAAAATCAGGGCGGGGAGGGGCAAATTTCCCTGGGCCCGGGCCTCCAATGGGGGCCCAGTGCCAAGGTCTCTCTCTCTCTCTCTCTCTCTCTCTCCTGCTCGTGACGGGACCCGGGTGATAGAAAGCTCCGGCGTCGGGCCCCTCTTGGAGGCTGGGAAGGACCCAGAGGAGCAGAGACTGCAGGTCTTCCTCCAGTGCTGCTCTTCACTCTGCCTATTGCAGAGTTCTGAAACCG
The DNA here is from genome assembly GCF_901765095.1 of Microcaecilia unicolor. Taxonomy (NCBI): domain Eukaryota; kingdom Metazoa; phylum Chordata; class Amphibia; order Gymnophiona; family Siphonopidae; genus Microcaecilia; species Microcaecilia unicolor. The sequence goes on along the minus strand of NC_044036.1, from coordinate 322,256,685 downwards.
AATATCCCCTGAGAGAAAAAGCAGCCGCAGGGGCAGGCAATTGGCAGAGTGAAGAGCAGCCTCAGGATCCCCACCAGCCAAGGTGTTTCAATGGCAGTGATCAAGTGATGATCGTGGTAGTGGGGCAGCAGTGGATGACGATTGTGGATGAGCGGTCCTGCCCCAGGCCCCAGTTCAGTCTCTCGGCGGCCCTGGTACAAATATCCCCAGATTCTGTACAGTGCAACTTGAATGCACGCAATTGAGGTCATATTTTGTATTGCGCACACAACTTAATTATCTTAACAAGCCAATCAGCGCCAATAATTGCCAATTAACAAGCAATTATTGACACTAATGGGCTTTAATTAAAATTTACACGCACAACTTGCTAAGCGTATTCTATAAAGTGATGTGTGTAAATTCTAATGCGTGCTGCCAAAAAGGGCATGTGGCCATAGGCGGATCGCGGGCGTTTCTAAAAATTACATGTGCTGTTATAGAGTACACCCGCTCTGCGCCTTAATTACTGGCATTTATACCAAGTTTTACTTGATGTAAATTCACGCAACTAGATTTAGTCACGCAGACGGGTCCTAGGCATATTCTATAAACCGTACCCAAGATGGAGTTTATAGAATATGCCTAAGCGTGTTTTTTCAGCGCTATTTTTAAGGCACCGTGGAGGAGATTTTCTATATGATGCTTAATAAATTGGTGCTGAAATCAGCACCAACTAAGCGTATTCTGTAATTGGCACTTAGATTTAGGCGCCAATTATGGAAAATGTTTAGTTGATATTTCAGCGCCAATATCTGTGCGCATCCATTTACACCAAAGAAAACTTGGTATACATATCAGCGTGTAGGTTTAGGCACACTGGGTCGTATTCTATAGCTAGGCACCTAAATTTTGGAACGCCCATGAAACGCTCATTTCCCCACCCATAACCACGCCCCTTTTCCTCCACACGTTAGAAGTTTGGCGCACATCGTTACAGAATACGCTTAGCAAGTTGTGCGCCTAAATTCTAATCGGTGCCAGCTAGTGCTCATTATTGCTTGAAAAGTGCTGTTATCAGCACTCATTAGCTTGTTAAACCAATTAAGGGGCCCTTTTACTAAGGCGTGCCGAAAAATGGCCTGCACTGGTATAGGTGCATGTATTGGACGCATGCAGGTCCATTTTTCAGCGCGCCTGCAAAAAAGGCCTTTTTTCGCCAAAAATGGACATGCGGCAAAATAAAAACCAGCGCACGTCCATTTTGGGCCCGAGACCTTGCCACTATCTATTGACTTAGCAATAAGGTCTCACGCGTTAACCGGGTGGTAATTGTCAGCACACATACACTGCCGATTACCGCCTGGTTAGCGCCACACGGTAGAAAATAGAGATTATTTTCTGCAGCTCGTTTTGGACGCACGTCAAAATTAGAATTACCGCCTGGGGCACGCAGTAGCCGGGCGGTAGTTCTAATTTGATGTGCGTTGTACGCTTGTAGGCGCTTACGCGCCTTCATAAAAGGGCCCGAAAGTTACGTGTGGTGCTATAGAATCCGCGCTGATTTCAGCGCCTAATTCTAAGCGCACTATATAGAATCTGGGGGTATATTTATTTATTTATTTATAGCATTTATATCCCACAATCTCCCAGCCACGGGCAGGCTCAATGTGGCTTACAACAGTCTGTAAAAACATACATCAAATCAGCAAACAAACAATCTAGAATCTAGCCCATAATGGGCATTGAGCTTTAACATCTATATTTTATTTTATTTTATTTTTGTTACATTTATACCCCGCGTTTTCCCACTCATGGCAGGCTCAATGCGGCAGGCAATGGAGGGTTAAGTGACTTGCCCAGAGTCACAAGGAGCTGCCTGTGCCGGGAATCGAACTCAGTTCCTCAGTTCCCCACCTCAAACATTCTGAAGCTCACTCTGTGGCAGGGAAACCCTGCAGCCCTGCACTTAGGCTGTCACCACTCACCACTCACTGTCACTCATGCACCACTCTCACTGATAGACCCACCCACAGCCACGCCCCTTCCGCACATAATTGCCTATCTCAACGTTCTAATGAAGCTGCAACTTCCGGTTTGTGAGGTGCCAGAGATCGGAATTTAGCCCCATTACTATTTGCCCCGCCCTCGCATCAAACGTGATGACGTTGAGGGCGGAGCTATGACACTTGACCAATCGCATCGCTCCGCCCTAATCGTCATCACGTTTGACGCGAAGGCGGGGCATACATCGATGTACTACGCGACGACGATTGCAGGGAGTAAGCCAGGCAGGCTGTAGGTCACAGGCAGCGAGGGAGCCAGCCAGCCACTCTCTACGTCACGGGGCGGGTCGCGGGTCGGGGCGGCCCACCCACGACTACGACCACCCTGAAGCACGGAGGGTAAGTCCAGCATCAAGGGGAGGGGGATAGGAACGAAAGCGCCTTGCTAGCGCCCGTTTCATTGGCCTCAGAAATGGGCCTTTCTTACTAGTAACAAATAATAAAAGAAACAACATGAAATCAGAGAAGAAGTGTTTATTTCAGCAGGATTTAGCACAGTAGAGCCCAGGGGCGTAGGCAGACCTGCCATTTTGAGTGGGCCCTTCCCACCCCTACCCCTGTACATAAATACTATATGGTGTTTTTTTTTTTAATGACCCGTTTGCACGTTTCTTTCTGAACCCCTTCCCCTGGTCCTACCTCAGAGCTGTTGCCCGTTGCAATTCCTATAGGCAACCTGCAGACTTCCCTCTACTACGTTCCTGCCAAGGAAACAAGAAGTGACATCATTGAGGGCAGGACATGATAGAAAGAAGCACGCAGGTCCGGCGCAGGATGCCTATAGGAGTTGTCACAGGCAGTAGCTTTGAGGAAGCCTGTGAGGGGGGGGGGGGGGTGCGGGCAGATGCCAGGCCACGAGTGGAGAAGAGGGAGAGAGAGTAGTGAGGCACTGCCACTGAAGAGTTTTGGGGGGCCTCATGGGCTGCTGACTGGGTGGGCCTGAGGTAAGAATGGGTGGGCCTGTGCTCACCCCGGCCCACCCTTAGCTACGCCACTGGTAGAGCCCCAGATCATTCATATTCAAACTTATATCACTATTCGGACAAATACGAGTAATGCATTGGGGGTACTATTCAAGACTGAATCAAACACAAATATTCGGTACAGCCCTAGTCTGCTGCTCATTGCTACTGTACGCAGTGGTGTACCAAGGGGGGGCGGTGGGGGCGGTCCGCCCCGGGTGCACGCCGCTGGGGGGGTGCCGCGCGCCTGTCGGCTTTTCGTTTTCATGCTCCCTCTGCCCCGGAAGAGGTTACTTCCTGTTCCGGGGCAGAGGGAGCATGAAAACGAAGAGCCGGCAGGCGCGCGGCACCCGCCCCCAGCGGCGTGCACCCGGGGGGGGTTCTTTTGCCAGGGGGGCGTCACGCTGTTCTGGGGGGGGGGGCGCTGCACCCGGGGAGCGGGGCGCATCGGCGATCCGCCCCGGGTGTCAGCCCCCCTAGGAACGCCACTGACTGTACGTTTCAGCTCCATCAGCAGCTGTTTGTCACTTTTCTTGGTTATTTAACATTTCAGCTCATGGCATCTCTCGGCCTCTAAGTGCCTTCACTCTATGACTTCTCAGTAATGATCTTGGTTTCCTTTGGATTCGGTAAACAGACTGCATTTCACACTTTTTTTTTTTCCTCCTTACTTCACAGTCACACAATTTGGCTTTAAAAGGTTTAGATGGAGAAAACCTTCCATGCGAGATGTTTACGTCTCATTTGGAGCCTAATTTCATAATAATGATTCTGTGAGAACTCCAAAGAGGAATTGGCTTTATAAAGGGAACATTGGCTCCAACTCCGATAAAGCACAATCGCTGATGCATGCTTTTACACCTGCTCTGAAGAACGTGGAAATGTGTACATGCACTCATAGTAACATAGTAAATGATGGCAGATAAAGACCTGTACAGTCCTTCAAGTCTGCCCTACAAGATAAACTCATTTACATAGTATGTGATACTTTATATGTATACTCGAGTTTGATTTGTCCTTGCCTTTCTCAAGGCACAGACCGTAGAAGTCTGCCCAGCAGTGTTCTTGTACTAAGTTCTGAAGCTAACATCAAGCCCCTTAAAATTTACACTCCTGCCCATCCCTATCTATTCAGTCACAATCAGGGCGTAGACCATAGAAGTCTGCCCAGCACCCAGTTTGTTTCCCAATTACCGGCGTCACCACCCAATCTCCGCTAAGATTCCCTGGATCCATTCCTTCTAAACAGGATTCCTTTGTGTTTATCCCACGCATGTTTGAATTCCATTACCGTTTTCATCTCCACCACCTTCCGTTGGAGGGCATTCCACGTATCCACCACCCTCTCTGTGAAAAAAAGAATACACTTATGCATATACACGCATATATTATAAAATATGTATGTACATCACAGCTCCACCTCCACTCTGCCGAAACAATGTCCCTGGAAATGCCTGCCTGCAGGCTGTGTAAAAGCAGGCACACAATTTCCACAGGTATGGTTGTTAGGGACAATTCTGTAACGGTATCCATGCTAATTTCTTACTTGCTATTATTTCTTAATTTGCTTACTTCTAGAACGTTTACTGTTTGACCTTGCCTGCTGTATGTTTATGTAGATTGTTGTAAGCCACATTGGGCCTACTCTTGGATGGGAAATTGTGGGATATAAGTGCTGTAAATAAATAAATAAATAAATTTACATGCTAATTGAGTGTATACGTATACAAAAGACCAGTAGCGTACCCGGAACAGTGAGGCAGCAAGGGGGTTCATGGAGCAGTCACATGGCTGTCAGCTCCACCAGTTCCCTCTGACGTTACTTCCTGTTCTAGGGCAGGGGATCAGCAGAGCCGACAGCCGCGTTAATGCTCCGTGCACCCCCTCGCAAGGAGGAAGGGAGTGGAGGTGATGAGCTTTGGGGGTTGGGGGGAGTGATGCACTTCAGGGGTGGGGTGGGGGATGATGTGCCTTGGGGGAGGGCGCAGCGGTGACCCACCCCGGGTTATATATATATATATATATATATTGTGAAGGGGTGGAGTAGATGGAAGTGGAAGGGGAAGGAGTGAGGAGGCTCAAGAGCAAAAGGAGACAGAACAGAGCCTTGCCTTTACTACTTCCCCAGAGAGAGAGAAGAGAAAGGTTAGTGCCCCCTGAAAAATGGAGGAGAGTAAAAGACTACACTACCCAGCAGCCCCGGCGCAAGCCCTGGTACAGAGATTACCTTCCCCAGCAGGTCACAGGGGAGAACTCTGACAAGGCAAGGGAGGGGCCCCTGGAGGGTAATCAAGTGAAAGAAAAAAGCTGAGAAAGCAGGTGAACGTGGTATGGCAGCTGGGTTGTAAGGGGAAAGAGAAAGGGTCATGAGGGAGAAGGGTCAGTGTATTGAGAGAGTGACCCAAGAACGGGTGGGACCTTTTTTCTCCCCAAAGCGAGTTCAGGCTGTTATGAACTGTGTGTTAAAGGTGCTGTTTGAAGAGGGATTATTGACTCCCCCTGTGTGAACTGTTCACAGCGGGAGGAAGCTGGTGGTGGGAAAGTGGTTGCTCAAACCTGAAGAAATTGTTTGTTGGGAACTGTTTGCCAAAGCACCAGGAAGAAACCGGGAGCAGGTTCTTTCTTTTTCTTGTGTTTTTTTTCTACTGCCCTTCACAGACACTTCCTCCCTTGCCAAAGGGGAGGAGGGGGAGAAGGAGAGCACGGGGCTGTAGCCTGCTTAAGGTGGAACAAACTGAGTTCTGGAAACAGTGGAGTGGAGCTGGGTTTACCCCTGTTGTGCTAGTGCCCTGAGAGGAGAAACAAAGGGGGTTGTGTTTTGGATGCCTACTTTATTTGTGTTTTGAAACTGCTGGACTGTGAATCCCAGAAGGAAAATAAAGAAACTTGCTGATTTTCTTTTGAGTTTGATTTTTGGAAGCCCTGCCTTGTGGACTACAGTGGGCTAGGAGGTTGGGACATGAATCCTGTTTTGTAGCCGGAGTGTCCAAGGCAGAGGCAAGATCCTGCAGACCCTGGAAGGAGGGGCGGATCTTTCACAATATATATATATTACACTGGGCTCTGGAGCACCAATATACTTACTATTGGGGAAACTGGAACAAGCTGCACTGTTACACATTCCTACACAGATACTACATGCTAGCAGAATCCTTCACCTCAGTCACACATGCAGAACATGGACAGACCCTCATCTATATAACATAAGAGTAGCCATCCTGGGTCAGACCAGTGGTCCATCTAGCCCAGTATCCTATTTCCAATGTGGCCAACCCAGGTCACAAGCACCTGGCAGAAACCCAGATTGTGACAGCATTCCATGCTACCAATCTAACGCAGAATAGGGAGCCACACACCCCCCAAAATTTGAAATAGAGACCCCCTCCCCCCCTGCCCAAAGAAGCCAGACTCTAAACAGTGCAATACTGGTGAAAAAAAGAGACTGAAATGCATTTTTCCTAAACTTTGCAAAATAAAAAATAGAAAAAATGTACATTTTACAAAGCAGGTACATCTCAGTCTTTACAAAGTATTAAATAAAAATATTTTTCTACCTTTGTTGTCTGGGAATTTGACTGATCCCAGTCTTTTTTTACATGTTCCATGAGTCAGCCTTACAAATTCTTTTCCAGGTTGGCCTTTCCATTTCTTCTCTCACCTCTTGTCTTCTTCCTTTCCTTCTCTACATCTGTCGCCAAATGCACCATCCTTTTTTCCTCTGCACCACTATTTGTCCTGTCCAGCATCTCCCTTCTGTGTCCCTTGTCCCTATCCTGCCCCCAGGTTCAGCATCTGCCCTTTCTATGTCCCCATCTCCCCCCACCCTTGTCAGCACAAGCCTACCTGGTCTCCTCATCTCCCCCTTTCTAGCATCTGCTATCCTGGTGTCCCCACCTCTCCCTTTTTCTAACATTGTCCTGTGTCCCCATCTTCCCAGCATTACCCCTGTTACCATCTTCCCCCTTTTCCAGCATTACCTCTTTGTCCTCATCTCACCCCTTTTACACCATTGTCCCCATATCCCCCTTCCAGTGGTGCCCTTCTGTGTTCCTATCAAATAGGTGGGGAAATGTGGGATACAAATGTAACAAATAAATAAATAATAACCGGCAGTAATCGGACAGCGCCGGGTTAGCATGAGAGCCCTTACCGCCATCTCATTGGGTGCCAGTAAGGGCTTCCCCCCCCCCCCCACCCACCCAAAATGGCCGCACGGTAAGCGTTTCACTTTCCACACGGCCATTTGTTTTCCTCAAAAAAAGACAGCCTTTTACCCACTGTGATAAAAGGGGGGCCTCAGCGCACATCAAAACCATGCACTGATGCTAGCACAGGCCCCCTTTTACCGCAGCTTAGTAAAGGGCCCCTTAAGCAGTGCACAACTGTGGCTAAGTTGCGTAAATGTAGATGGCTGAAATTTGATGCACTAGATTCAGCAATAAAGTCAGCTGAAAACCTATTCGGATATATTCAGTTCAAAATTCTCATAAGAATAACTTGGCAAAATGATCTGGTCTGAAAATTTGCAGCTGAAAATGTGCGCTCTAAGCAAACCAGACTCTTGGTTAGGCGACGCTATTTTTCAGTGTTTATTATTTAAGTTTGAAAAATGCATGTGAAAAAATAGATTTGTAACTAATGAATTATATGCAAGAGATTCGTATTTTGGCTGATTATTTCATTTAATTAGATGCTCATTATATGCTCAGTTAATAACATTTTTCATTAAAAACAGTAGAAAATTTTAAGTGTGGATGTTTCTGTAACTTGGGTGGCATAAGAAATGTTCTAATGAAATAAATAAATAAAATCTGAACTGATACAGATTATACAGAGACAAAGAATAAATCCAGTGGGTTTCCAGAGACATTTGCATCATCCATGTGACATGCATAATAAACAGAATACAAATTCTGTAGCTAACAAGGTTGTTTCTGATTTTAGGTATGTGCATTGATGATTACCACTACCCCCCCTGTTTTTCCACGCAGCAGGTAAAAAAGTGGAAAAAAGAAATGGCCATGCAGTAAGTTTGCACTTGCCGCACGGCCTTTTCGGAAGGAACACTTACCGCAACCTATTGAGGTGGCAGTAAGGTCTCCCGCACTAATCCGATGGTAACCGGGCAGCATGCAGCGCTGGCCGATTACCGCTGGATAACTGCTGCGGTTGACAATATGGAACATTTTGTCCACAGCGCCGGAAATGGCATGTGATGGGGGCAGAACTACCGCTGGCATCCACGTTGGGCAGGTGGTAGTTCCGGGTTGCTGCACAGCAAGCCCGTTGCCACATGGCAACCCTGTAATAAAAGGGCCCCTTAGTGCACAACTTACACAACCTGCAAATGCAAGAGGACATTCACATAGGTGGGGCATGGGCGACTCCCGTAATTACATGCACATGTTAGAAAATAGTGTCATTTTCACACTAAAGTGTCACATTTTGGTGCATGCATTTACGCCTGCCATAGCAGTGGTTTAAGTGGGCACTTCTAAATGTTGACATATAAATGCTCACTTAAGTTAGTATTCTGTAATGGAATCTAGGCACCCAGATCCTGTTAAAAAATTCATGCTTAGCGTCCAGATTTTTGGCGACATTTATAGAGTGTCCCTGTATGGGGGGTGTGGAACCGTGAACGAGAGCAGGTCCGGAGTCTAGGTAAGACAGGGCCACACAGCTGTTGCACCTGACTGCCTGCCTAACCACAACTCAGGAATTGGCGAACAACAATAAACTTTGCCTGAACCTCAATAAAACAGAGATTCTATGGTTACCAAACACAAGTGGAGAAATACCCGACTTCAAAATACTGTTTTAATTTCCCCCTCTTGGACCTCTTTCTGACTCCAGATCACACGGGGGACTAAAGATACCTATTTCACATAACAGGTTCTGGGTGGTTTCTCCAACCTCCATTGTCATCCAATCACAAGGAGGTCTGCTCTGGGTTTGCATTAGGGGCTGTAATAGAATTCTAATTCCCATAACTACTGTTTTCTGTCTTCTTGGATCTAGGTATACTCTGGGCCATTTATGTTCCCAGATAATGCTTATTAAAAATCTGTCTAAGTTTCTCCAGAAACTTAGTGTATGTAATCTGCCTTGTAAACTAAATGTAAGGTAAAGAGAAGATAGAATAAAGACAGAGATAGATTTGAATAGATAGATACATTTTATTTCTTACCCAAAGACAAGTCTTCAAGTTGGTACAAGCACAGACATCAGACTTTAATCAGGCACATTCAGCAGAGAGATTCTGAGTACAACCGGACAGAGCTTCGCCGTCTGAGAAGACTTCCAGTTAAGGCACATTTTCCCCTCTTTTATACACAACCTCTCCATAGAAGTCAATGGTGGGAAACCTAGCTCTCAATTTCTGAGATGATACGTTCCCACGCGGGCTTATCAGTATGTTTTGGGAACAAGTTCTTTTTTCACATCTCATTTCTGAGACACCTGTTCCCTGTTGCAATAGTTTTCACATACTTTTCACACCATCTTAAGAACTCTGTAATAGGCTCCATTTTGTTCATCTGATTTAAAGTGACAGTTGTACCAGTTTGTGGTTCAGACCTGCTTTTTACAGATATTTGGCCTAGTCAGTACTTCTTTAGTTTTTTTAGGCTTCATAGCTTTGGCCCTCACTATTCCAGTGGTCGATCCAAAGCTAGGTCATATATTAACATTCCCCTCTTCACCCTATCCCATAGGGTGACACCAGGGTTAACATACCGTGGTACCATCCATTCCAGAAGGTATTCTATGAGGCCATCAAATTATCTGAGTCTTAAGCTCAACTGGTACAATTTGGATTGCTAGTAGATATTATGCCAGACAGAAAACTTCATTCGTAGGTGGTATATTTCTGGGCATATGGAATTCCCTTTATATTACTCAACCCCTTTGGCCTTAATCTTGATATTACCCCTCTTGAGGCGTAAATGGGACAAAACCATGAGTTCATCTACAAAATCTCACGAAGTATATGTATACGGGTAATAGCAATTTCAGGTGGATCATACTAATACTTTCAGGTTTTTTTCTATGACTTCTATTGTATCTGTTGCATAGTACATGGGGAGATAATCTAATGTATCTTTCTCAGTGGTCTTGAGAAGAAATAGTGGTTTTGATTAAGCATTGTTATGGTGGCTCAACAAATATATGGTTAGTATTCAGATTGCTGTTTAAGGTTGTAGGTATTCAGAATCCTTAAACAGGTCGGAATTCTTGGATCTTATTATTACTCATCATTGGCATTCAATCATGAGCACTAATAAGTGGATAGCAAGTATGAGGTTGCCTCATACAGCAAAAATGGTAACAAAGGTCATGCATGGATCTTGACATATGCATAATGACCTGGAAGTATGGGAAGCAATTTATATATCCATTACCCCACTTGGAGCTTAGTCAAACCTACAGAAAGACATGTAACGTAAGTAAGCCTACACCAGAGTTAAACAATTGCATAACTCTTGTATCTGAGCAATATCAACTTCAATTTGAGTTACATACAGAAATAACGGGGAAACTCTTAGAAAAACAATTAGAACAATAAAGGAAATAATAGGAAAATAAAATAAAACCTTTTCTAGACAGGATTACTGCTAAAACTAAAAATAAAACAAAATATGAATCTATAATGTCCATAAACAGCAACAGTAGTTCTCAAATTAAGTATCAGTTCATGGTTGAGGCGGTGGAAGCGTTGAAGAATCTGGAAGGAGATCTAACAGGGCTGGGTTTTCAGGCTGGCTTGCTGAAGGAAGTTGCCGGTCTTGAGATGGTTAGGCTTGTAACATCTGGTTCTGCGGTTGAGTAAACCCGTATATTTTTCACATGGACCCAAGACTTGTGGTCCAGCAGTTTGCAAGGTGTAAAGATTATTGCTACAACCTTGGGGGATCTAACATCATTTGGGCCTGGATAGATCTTTATTCTAGGCATACACCATCATAATCAGTCCATCAAGAGCCAGAGGCTGGCAAAGGAATAAGCAAATAACTGTATGCCTGAATGATATATTGCTATATCTTAGTGGGCATAGTCAGGGTGAATTGAATAGACATGAAAGACAATGTAAACATGGAGAAAACAGTGCTAATTAAGTGCAAAAGCAAAAGGGAAACCAGAAGGGTTCAATAATGAAAAGCCAATTTACATAAACAACAATAGTATATATGAAATTATATCTCCTGATTGGTAGGGGTCAGAGCTTCAACTTCAACCCTCTTAATACTAGGAATTGGGATTTGCATAATATATCTACACTTCTGGCTTGCATAATGTGCAAGACAGATTGGTAATTATTACAAAGACAAAGACATGATCAAATAACAATGGTAAAGTATATGGAACAAAAGAGAAGATTATAAAAAACAATTAAAATTTAGAGATGATGGTAAATGTTCAATTATTGATGTATGGAGGGCAATGCGTTGCAATTTATCGCCAATAGATATGGAATCTTCACCTACGATGACTACCATTCACCAAGGGTTGAGCCTTCAGCTGCAGGAGGCCAGTAGGACTTACGAGCTAGATGATTCAGAAGGAAAGGTAGAGGCCAAAGCTTCTTGCAACTCCAGTAAGTGGAGAGCCTGTCTCTTTTGCTCATGGACCAATTGATGCATCTGTCTTTTAATTTAGCGATTCTTTGCTGCAACATAGCCTTCAGATCAGATACATTATCGGGTAGTTCTTCTTTGCTAGCAGTCGTGTCCTCGGTGAGGAACGTCAGCGGAATTCGTGTATCCATCTGGGGAAAGGCAAAACTTAAACAGACCAGTAGTGCAATTTATATGGTTAAGTTATTGAAAGAAGTCAGAATGCTAGGAGGCGGGTCATGGGTATAAATGGGGGCCAGGAAAGAGGCTTGGTAAGAAACAAAGCATCGAAAATGAAAAATTATAAAAAATCCCCCCCCAAAAAAAATAAAATATATAAAAAATACTTTTTGGGAAGTATGAACTCCTCCTGAAATCACAAGTCAGGAATCTTGGGATTCTGCTAGACTCATCACTCACTCTGATCCCACAAATTCAAACAACTTTCAAAAATTGTCTCTTATCACCTACAGCAGCTATGAAATCTCTCTCCATTTATTGAAAAGACGAGTCTGACCACAGTGGTCCATGCCATGATAAAACATCACAACTAGACTACTGTAATGCCCTGTACACTGGCCAAACCAAAAAGAGTTTGTACCAGCTCCAGCTAATTCAGAATGCTGCGGCACGACTAATAGAAGGCCGCATGTGGCGTGACCATATCACACCCTTCCTGCGAATGCTACCCTGGCTACCGGTATCTTACAAGGCTAAATTTAAAACTCTGTGTTTGATTTTAAAGGTCTTCAGACAAAATGGGCCAGAGTACTTAAAGAATAACCTAGCCCTTTCCACACCTTTGAGACCTCTAAGGTCCTCTCAAGGATCATCATTATCTGTACCCTCGTCAAAAGAAATTGTAGGATGTGATACCCACCAGCAAGAAACAAAACAGCGCTGCTCTGATCTTCTCCGCTCAACTTCGTTTTGAGTACAATTGAGCGCTACAGCTTCAGTTTATTGGTAAGACACACATATTGTTTTTACATTTGGATAGAATTAATAATCAACATACGGCAGAGAAGACTCCTGACGCAGGCCAGTACGGCCGAAACACAGCTGTGTCGAGTCCCTTTCTCCCTGCTACAGTTTGGCTAATAAAGTTGATTCTTCATTTTTACATCCAAAGTGTCGTCTTTTTTATGGAATTTTTGATTTTGATATATTTATTTTTTAAATACATATTTTATGATTAACCTTAAACTTTGACGTTTTTAATGTATGTTTTTTGTTTTTATTTCTATATTTTTGTTTTTTGTTTTTGTTAGTTATCTTCGCTGTTTTGTTTCTTGTTGATTTCCTTGCGAAGACTGGTTTCTTCTGTTTTTTTGTAATACCCACCAGCAAGCCTTCTCAGGAGTAACCCCCACGCTCTGGAATTTACTTCCTGAGGGGCTACGTGTAACTCCAGACTACCCTTACTTCAGGAAGCAGGTGAAAGCCTGACTCTTCTCTCAAGCCTTTAATACATAGGGTGACTGACTAAACGCTCATTCTGCACATGGACTAGCTTGCAACATATTGTAACTTAGATCAGTTCCTTATTTCTTATTTAACTATACAAAGAACTTGCCTTGAGTTTAGCCAACCATCATATTATCCCAACTGACTCTGTACCACTCATATTGATCCCATCATATATCTGCTCTTGGTCTCTCAGCTATATGGTAAGCTGTATTGTACAAAAGCATTAGCATCATATCTTTGTTAGTCGAATGTTCTAATGCACGCTCATTAGGTGTATCATTAGTATTATCCTAACGTTGCATTATATTTTTGGTATTTGAATTCCAGTGCTGTTAAATGTGTATATTTTTGATACTGTTTCACAGCAGTTCTATTATTAGGTTTCAATTTACTGTTTTCAAGTCTACTTCATTCATTGTATTTACCTTATTCTTGATTATTTTACTATTGTTATGCTGTTAACAAAATTGTAGGTTTTATGTTAAACTGCACCTGTTGTACACCGCCTTGGGTGAATCTCTTCATAAAAGTGGTTAATAAATCCCAATAAATAAATAAACATTTATTAAAACTGTTAGGTCAGGTTTTCGCACCATTTTTGCGGTAGTGGCAGAGACGTTAGTGGATACACTCTTCTTTTTGAAGACGTGATACTCTCACTTTATACACTACAGTAGATTTCTTTTTCTTTGGCACCATACGTAGAGGATTGCTTTGAAGAAAGCAATTTTAATAGGCCCCTGACGCAGGCGGCATTCCCACCGAAACACAGACCCATGTCAGGTCTTCATTTTGGTACTTCGGCATAAACTCTTTGTTCTCTTCACGAATTGGAGCTGTATGTCATTCCTCACCTTCTTGGAGCTTTGTCGTTTTGCGTAGAGGTGTTTCTTGTGTCTGTGTGATACCATGGAATCTAGACACCCAGGTCGTGTTATAGAATTCATGCTTAGCATCCAGAACTTTGGCATCTAAGTGAGTGAGAGCAGGCCTGGAGTCTAGGTAAAAGAGAGCCACACAGCTGTTGCAGGGAAAGGAAAATAACATTTATTAAAGCTTTTAGGTCAGGGATCCTGTTCCATCCACAGGTAGGAGGAAAAGGCAACGTAAAACTAGTCTGTAAATGTAATGGTGTTCTCGCTTTGTAAAAGGGGCTGGGTTTCTGCCAGGTACTTGTGACTTGGATTGGCCACTGTTGGAAACAGGATACTGGGCTAGATGGACCATTGGTCTGACCCAGTATGATGGCTATTCTTAAGCTCTTATGTTCTTCTGTTATGAGTCATTCCTGGCTGGTTAAATCGTTTTGAATATCGGGGAGGGGGGGAGGAATGGCTAATAATTATGTATACAGTTCCCTGCCTTTGTAACTGTCAACCCAGCTAGGATTTGTGGTAATGCAATAGACTAGCTTGATTATACTTTTTGACTTTTTGATTGTAGTCTGCAATTTTATATATTACAAGTACAGTAGGGAAAAAAATGTAAGTCAGCAACTTGCCAAACAGATTTTCTCATGAGCAATTCACTTTTCAGGTGCAGGGCCACCGAGAGGGGGGGGGGGCAGGGGAGGTAAAATTCCCCAGAGCCCGGCATCCAAGGGGGGCCCGCCCGGTGCTGGCATTGCTCTCCTGTGCACAGAGCAGAGTACTTCCTTTCTGCCGCATCCAAACAGCTTTTTTGGATGCGGTAGGAAGGAAAGACTCTGTTCTGCGGTGCTGCCGCGCACAGGAACAGGAGAGCCATGTTAGCACCAGGCCCTGCGGAATTTTGCCGCACACAGTGACAGGAGCAGGACAAGTAAGCGGGGCAGGCCCAGAGGGGGGCGCAGAGGTAGGGGCGGGCACGCCCGGAGGACACCCTGAAGGGGGGGCCCGGCTTTGTCTCTCGGTGGCCCTGTTCAGATGTACCTTTTCCTCTATTGTACACTGTAAGAGAACATTTGCCAACTCTTTGTATCGGGTTAAAATACTGTTCAAAAAAAGAAGTGCAAAAACAGCTTCCTCAGACGTAAAGAATAAAACCATTACTGTGCATTAACCCCCTAATTCTATAAAATTTGGGCATGCGCAATTTAATTGAACAATGAGCCAATTAGTGCCAATAGTTGTTTTTTAATAAGCAATTGGCGCTAATTGGAATCAATTAAGATGTACATGTATAAATTTAGGCATGTAATCTGCACCTAAATTTTACACACATCCTGAAAAAGGGGGTACAGAAATAGGAGTGTCATGGGTGGTTCAGGGTGCATCATGGGTTTGGTTTTTGGTTACACATGTAATTATAGAATAAGGCAGGGACATTTGCACCACATTTTCGTTGTGCAAATGGATGCACCTAAATTTACGCATGACCCCTGGAGCGTATGCACTATTCTATAAACCATGCCTAACTTTAGGTACAGCGTATAGAATAACACTTAAGCGGGGGGGGGGGGGGGTTCAGCTCTGATTTTTTTAGGTATGATTTATAGAAGTTAGTCCTAAGGGGATGTCATGAAATGCCTGGCACCTGCCTGGGGTTAACCCTGTGGCCACCTGGAGGGTGTGTCCCCAACACTACTGGGTACATGCTCTATAGTAGCACCCTCCTCGCACCGACTGAGTCCCGCTTGCCTCTGGGCTAGTCTCCCACTCTCAGGTTATTCCTCAGTGATTTCTAGGACACTGGGGCCACATTCCAGGAGGTCCCACAGTTCCTAGAAAGCACCCACAGACCCAAAAAACCACAAACCAGGATTCTTAGTCAGTCCAGGACAGCAGAACTAATAAACTATAGATTTATTATCACAGAACATGAACAGAAAAAGGTGAAATCAGCAAACAATAACAGGTAACTAAATATGGATCAACTATAAAACTATCTAAACATTTGTTACTATCTGGGTAGCACCTGGGGAATTCAGGAACTTAACTGTTCACAAGCCTTGAACAGGATCTCCTCTGTACCACCACACTGACATTAAAGAAAGATCCAGTACCTCCAGGCTAGATTTGAAGTCCAGAACCAATCAGAGCCCAGAGCACCAACCTTTGAAAGTATCTGGCCAATGGTAATGCAAGTTCCCCCTTTCTCAAGGCTAAATTGCAAAAGAGAAAGTAATTTTTCCTGCAACAGCTTTAAAACTGAAAACAAGTGCCATCTTCTGGCTAATTAGAAGAAATACATTTTCATGAAATTATTTATTTCAATTCACAGGCCTAAAAACCCACTGTTTCATCACAGGGGGTAATTCTGTAACAATGTGCAATTACTTTCCTTTATATCATTCTAGCTTAAGAGATGAAATACGCATCTCTTACTGAGGCATTAGCACTTCTGCCAGACATGAGGTAAGTAATTTTGGGAAGGGGAAAGGGAAATGGGACTTGATATACTGCCTTTCTGAGGTTTCTTTGCAACTACATTCAAAGCAGTTTACATATATTCAGGTACTTATTTTGTACCAGGGGCAATGGAGGGTTAAGTGACTTGCCCAGAGTCACAAGGAGCTGCAGTGGGAATTGAACTCAGTTCCCCAGGATCAAAGTCCACCGCACTAACCATGAGTGGAGGAGTGGCCTAGTGGTTAGAGTGGTGGACTTTGGTCCTGAGGAACTGAGTTCAGTTCCTCTTCAGGCACAGGCAGTTCCTTGTGACTCTGGGCAAGTCACTTAACCCTCCATTGCCCCATGTAAGCCGCATTGAGCCTGCCATGAGTGGGAAAAGCGTGGGGTACAAATGTAACATAAATAAGTTAGGTTACTCTTCCACTCCACTCCTTATGCTGACTGTAAGAAATCTTCCTTGGAAAAACTGCAGACAGCTCAAAATGCAGCAGCCAGATTAGTATACAAGGCAATGGGATTTGAAAGTACAGCCCCTTTGCTTATAACGTTACACTGGCTCCCAAGCAAAGCCAAAATAACATTCAAACTATGTACATTTGTTTTCAGAACTCTATATGGCTTAACCCCTGATTATATGCAACCTTTAATTGATCTCCCCCTTCGCAATGCTCTCCCTAGTTCAAGAGATTAGTAACCCTCTACTATCCCAGTTGCAAGAATATGATCTACAAGTCAATCTGCATGTCAGGATTCCCTTACTTCTGTACCAAATGGTGGAATTCCCTCCCAAAATTCATCAGATGGGAACCTAATTATTTGATATTCTGAAAATACCTCTGAGGCCAATATTCAAAGTGATTTAAGCGTGCAGGAAAGGCTCCTGCCCACTTAAATCACTTTGAAAATCGGCCATATTGATTTTGTTGCATTCCCTGCCACTTTCTACAAATTCCAGTATCTTTCTAACAGCAGGGCAGATCTGTCATAAGCTCTATCCATGATGAGCATTGAAGAGTAAAGAATGTATCTTAAAATTACCCTGTGCATCAACATGCTACCCTGTGGTCGATAACTCTAGACGTATCAATGATGCATCGATTACTCACAGCACTTAGCATTTCTATCATGAGTCAAAGTTGACAAGCAAAAAACTTTACCACGAGGAAGAATGATGTTATTCTAGTACATCTTATGCCTTTGAAGCCCAAAGAGAATTCTGAAGGGAACTGAACTGTTAATTTGGGAAACCACGTTTTGATAGGTAATATATTTTCAAGATTTCTGTCTGTCTGTCTTTCTTTCTTTACTTACTTACTTCATTTGTATCCCACATTTTCCCACCTCTTTGCAGGCTCAATGTGGGTTACATTATGCCTTAATGGCGATCGCCATTTCCGGATGTAGAAATACAGAATATTATTGCATTTAAAGTACAGAAAATATTTGGGACCTGACTTCATCTACCCATTCTGCCTTACAAAACTTGATTTTGAAAAACATGGAGACGATTAAGGTTCTATCAGAGACTGCTCTAAAACAGATTCAAACTAGTGACTCCCAAGCTACCGAGGTTCGAAGGTTGTCTGAAAAAATTGAGAAATTTGATCTTGTGGGACAAACTTTTATTAAAGACAAAAACTTCACCTTGAGACGCTTGGAATACTTGGAAAACTACTCAAAGAGACTGACTTTGCGTTTTATAAATTTTCCTAGATCTCCTATGGTGGTGCCAACTCAAATGATCAGAAAGTATTTAATGGAAATTCTGGGAATGCCGGAAAATTCCTTGCCACTTATAACTAGAGCTTATTATATACAAACGGATGAGAAATCATCTGAAAATCAACAAATACAAGGTGCAATAAGTCTTACGGCATTCCTCGAATCTTCTTTGGAGGTCATAACTCAAAGAACTACACTTTTGGTAACATTTGCGTTGGAAATAGACAGAGACGCAGTCCTTAAACTTTCCCTGAGACACTTGGATTCTCTGTTTTTGAGGTCAAAGATTAGGGTATTTCCTGATTTGGCTAGGGATACCCAACAAAGGCGTAGAAAGTTTTTGATTCTACGCCCTAGAACAATAGCAATAGGTGCAGACTTTATTCTGAGATATCCATGTATATGTAGAATAAAATTTCAATCCAAGCAATACCAATTCTTTGATCCAAAACAGTTGGAGGAATTTCTGTTAAGCAGAGAGGAGGTAAATGTAAAAGTCTAGTCACACACGCACCACTGTATGGCAGCTTGGAGTCAGCCGCTCGAGATGTAACTTGCTCTTTTGATTTACTTATTTGGTGATTATGCTTTATATTTAAGTATTTGAAATTTTCTATAAGTCTTGGATCATTACCTTAATTTGGGATCGATAGTAGAATACACTAGTGGAATGACTGTTAGAATTTTGTTTATGATTTGCTGATATGTGTATTATCACTCATAAGGATTTATTATGATTGTTAAAAATATATAAATAAAGAATTTAAAAAAAAAATAAAGTACAGAAAATATAAAATAAATTAGAAGTAAATAGATACATAAATCATTTCAGGTATAAGAGGACAAGGGTAATGTGTAACGTTCAATAATGACATTGTGATTTTAGTAAACAAATAGAAAGAGATCAATGATAACTTGTTCTGGTAAAAGGTTTTGGTGTCTTAAGGGGCAACTGGGTCTTTTACCGCATTGCTTGATTTCTGTTGTGTTTCATGAGATTCAGTGCTTATAATGCTGCCATCTCTGTTTTCCTTTATTTATGTAAATGCAACTCCACTGATTATTCTGCACGTACTGTATGTACACATAACAAACTTGTGCCCCTAATCTATACACAGCGCACCTAACTTCTCTCACACAGAAGGAAAACCAAAACACAAAATAAAAGGCAACAAAAATCCTCCAGGATTGGGATAGCAAGCAGATCTTTGTTGTCAGACCCGACATGGACTGGGTTTCGGCATCTATGTCTGCGTCAGGGGTCTATGTGATGATTCTCTGAAGAAATAAAAGCTCTTCAAAAGGTCCAGATGATTGGTCATAAGATCAGTGCTAAAGGCATCAGAAATTCGCCACGCACAAGCGCCGGTGTGCCAAGCATTTCACAAAACGGTGACCGGGCTAGTCACTAAGCGCTAATATTTAGCCGAGACAGCTGGCTGTCTCATGCTGAATGTTAGCTCTTAGCTGGCTTAAGGCTATTTAACCAGCCAGGAACCATCCTTGGTTGGTTAAATAGCACTGAATGTCGGGCAGTAAAGTCAGTAGAATAGCGCCTAAGCGCAGTTACGCAACATAACTGCAACTTGGTGCCAGTTAACAGGCTCATTAGTAACGAAAGCCAATTAGCGTCCACTTAAACAATTAAGTTAGGCACTATTCTGTAACTTGCATGCTAGTTAAAAAATTGTGACTAAGTTTAGAGAATTAGGGGGATAGGCCTATATGTGTGCACTTTTACCCACATTTAGGGGCCCTTTTACTAAGCCGCATAAGCATCTACACGCGCCCAACATGTGCCAAAATGGAGTTACTGCCAGACTACCGCGTGGCTCTTGCGGTAATTTCATTTTTGGCGTGCATCCGATATGCACGTCTGAAAAATATTTTTTTTTATTTTCGGGTGCGCATAACGGATGTGCGCAGGTCATTACTGCCTGGATTCTCTACCGCAAGGTCAATGGCTGGCGGTAAGGTTTCAGACCCAAAATGGACAGGTGGCAGTTTTCATTTTGCTGTACGTCCGTTTTCGGCCAAAAAAATAAAAGGAATTCTTTGTAGGTGCGCTGAAAAATAATTCTGCGTGCATCCAAAACATGCGTCTACCCTACCGCAGGCCATTTTTCAGGGCACCTTAGTAAAAGGACCCCTTAGGAAGGTATTCCAAAGGCAGTGATAGCTAGGTGGAATTTTCATTTGAGCACATACTTTTAGCTCTTAAAAACTAGACGAAACTACTCGTAACATACAGTAGAACGACTTGTGTACATGAAATTTATGAAATTGGTGTATCCTTTGCTTTTTCTTTTTCTTTTTTTATTTGACAGTTCCTTCCTTTTGGGGATTGGTGAACTCAGCCTGGAATCTATGCTCTGTCGGAAAAAGACAGTCACCGATCAATATAGAGACCAGCCATATGATCTTTGACCCCTTTCTCTCACCACTTCGCATTAACACCGGGGGCAGAAAGGTAAGCCTACTAATATATCTGTCTGAAAATAGATGATGATCTGTTTCTGATGACTGAAGAGGCTGCAGATCCATGCTTACACATGATTGCTTTAAGATGAATCAGAAACCAAAAATATGTTCTGTTCTGTATTGCTGCAGTGGCTTCCATTTGCAAGGTTTCGGCTACCTACTTTGATGTGAATATCCTTACGCAATGTATTTTCAAGAGGGTCCTATTCTGTGTGAAATTTAGAACGCCACAAAAATCAATATTTGGGAAGGGCCCTCGTAGAGCATAACGCTGTTTCTGCCCAAGGCCAACACAAATACCTCCTTTGTAGCATAAAGGGAGAGATATTCAACTGCCCTGTAGCTCAGGATTAATTCCTTAAGAAAGCAAAAATTAATTTGGTGTTGGGCGCTGTGTCAGTCAGTGCTGTAACATTTTGTCCTACTCCGATTGAACATCGGGAGTAGATTTATATTATTTAAAAATGGACTGTAAAGAATATTGCATTTGACAAAGTAGAGCGCTGTGACAGTCCTCGTGGTAAAGGTTTGCTGTTTCCTTTCCAACCCCCTAGGCTTCAGGTGGACTCTGAATCTGGACCGCAACTGTTACTTACAAACTTTCATAGAAGAATTCAAATGGAGAGTTTAATATTCAAAGCTGTTTAATCGGGCAGGATAGACTCCTGCCTAGTTAAATCACCTGTGTGGGGCTATCTGCTGTTATTCAGCAGCTGATAACCAGATAACGCCACTGAATATCAGTACTGTGGTGCACCATTAAAGCACCTGATCGTTTTATACGCGGTAATAACCTGCCTCCCAACATCATAGAATCATTTGCCCTAAATGCTAATCTATAAGGGTGTGTGGAATAAAAGAGGAGGCAGGGGAGTTGTGTTATTTAAAGATAGTCTTACGTTTAATAAGGAGGAATTACCTGCTCTTGATGGATTAGAAATTTTGATATTGACTTCACCACTCCTAAATGTTGTTTTATGTTGTTGTGGGTGATTTTGATTTGCGCATAGATTAATACAATTCAGATGATACAGTTGATAGGTTGGAAACAGATTGTGGATGTACCAGTACAAACAGGTGGTCATGTTTTAGATTCAGGGGTCCTTTTATTAAGCTGTAGGAGAAAAAGGGCTCTGAGGTTGTGGTGGGGGCTGTTTTCCCCATGCCCCAGGACCCTTTTTTTACTGCAGCGGGTAAAAAGCCCCCCCCCCCCCCCAAAAAAAATGGCCACGTGGTAAGATAACCCTTACCACATGGCCATGTGGCGGGGAGCACTTACCGCCACCCATCCTACGGGAACCCAGCGATAATCAGGCTGTACACGGCGATGCCCAATTACTGCCGGGTTAGCTTCGCTAGACAAAACAAATCTCCAGAGCGCCGGAAATGACTCGTGTTCCAGCCAGAACTACCGCCAGCGGTTGCATTGGGTCCACGGTACTTCCAGGTGAGCGAGTGGTAAGACCGCATTGGGCTTGCCACTGCTTCATAAAAGACCCCCTCAGTTTTTATTATCAAAAGACGACCTTTTAACTTATCCAGAATTGAGGAGGTTTTATCCCTTCCTTGGTCCTACCACTGTATTGGTTACTTTCCGTTGAAATTAGAGACAGGAAAAGCACATCATGAGCCCACAAAGACATATCATCATCGGTATACCTATGAAATACCTGATTTGCAAATGACTTTACCTACTAATTTAAATAGTCTTTGAGACATTGGATGTTACAACGGCTGTCGGCCCATGGAATTCAGCCTTATTAAAATCGCCGGATGCTATTGCACCCATGAAAGAATGCCAAATGACTTGCTTAAACGTAAACTTAGGCAGAGTGAAAAAGAATGGAGGAAATACCTATCCAGAATCATGTTAGAGAAATATAACCTTAAAGCTCAGACTTATAAAACAGCAAGTTTTAACGCTAAAAAAAAACTTTATTTCAATACCATCGTCGAGTCTGCTCTATCAGAATCAAAGCAGCTATTTGCCGTAGTACAGCATTTAAAATCTGACCCTGTCTTTGTATCATTCAGTTACACTTTTAACTAGTCAGGACTTTGAAATGAGATTTGCTTCTAAAGTATCAAGAATGTTTAGTCAATTTGAAATGGAAAAACCCAATTGAAATTATCTGGCTGCTGTCAGAAGGGAAGTTATGGTCAAATGTTCAACAGTTATGCCTGAACTGAAGAACATTGGATCCATGTCATCCTTTGATTGTTAGCAGAATTACCAATATGGTCTTTTACTTGTATTTTTAATAAATCATTTGTTCAAGGGAAGTTACCAGATTCATTGAAAGAAGCTATAATAAAACTATAAATTAAAAATAGCTCTCTGGGTCCAACTCTAGTGGAAAACTATAGGTCTATTTCTTCATTACCATTTCTTTCAAATATAATTGAAAATGTAGTTTATGATCAACTATTTGAATTATCTTAGACATCAATCAATTTGGTTTCAGGGAAATAGGATACAGAAACATTAATACCTATCTTGGATTTGGTAAGCAAAGGTTTTGATGAAAAGAAATGTTTTTCTTAGTTATTTTAGGTATTTCATCTGCCTTTAACACTATAAATTATGTAATATTAATCATTTGCAGTCTATTGGATTGACTAGTTTACGTGGAGGGGCATAATCGAATGAAAACGTCTATCTCCATGGGCGTTTATCTCCGAGAACGGGTCCGTGAAGGGGCGGACCGAACCGTATTTTCGAAAAAAAAATAGACGTCCATGTTTTATTCGACAATTTGTGAGCTGGGCGTTTTTGTTTTTAAGCGATAATGGAAAATGAAAGCACCCAGCTCAAAAACGAATAAATCCAAGGCATTTGTTCGTGGGAGTTGCCAGGATTCGTAGTGCACTGGTCCCCCTCACATACCAGGACACCAACTGGGCACCCTAGGGGGCACTTTTACAAAAACAAAAAAAAGGTACAAGAGCTCCCAGGTGCATAGCACCCTTCCCTTGTGTGTTGAGCCCCCCAAATCCCCCTCAAAACCCACTGCCCACAAGTCTACACCATTACTATAGCCCTAAGGGGTGAAGGGGGGCACCTACATGTGGGTACAGTGGGTTTGGGGGGGTTGGACGACTAAGCATTAAGCAGCACAATTGTAACAGGTAGGGGGGATGGGCCTGGGTCCACCTGCCTGAAGTCCACTGCACCCCCTAACAACTGCTCCAGGGACCTGCATACTGCTGCCAGGGAGGTGGGTATGACATTTGAGGGTGAAAATAAAAAGTTGTGAAACATCATTTTTTGTGGTGGGAGGGGGTTAGTGACCACTGGGGGAGTCAGGGGAGGTCATCCCCGATTCCCTCTGGGGGTAATCTGGTCATTTAGGGCACTTTGGGGGCCTTATTCGTGAAAAAACAGGGTCCAGGAAAAGTGCCCTAAATTCTAGCTACAAACGCATACTTTTTTTCCATTATCGGCAAAAGGCGCCCATCTCTGTTCGGGTGATAGCCATGCCCCAGTCCCGCCTTCACCACGCCTCCGACACGCCCCCGTCAACTTTGTACGCTTCCGCGATGGAGTGCAGTTGAAAACGTCCAAGTTCGGCTTTCGATTATACCGTGTTATTCGTTTTTGTGAGATAAACGTCCATCTCCTGATTTAGGTCGGAACTTGGGCGTTTTTCTCGTTCGATTATAAGCAGGTAAGCCACGGTAGCGTGTTCAGCTCACGGTACAAATCAGCTGGTGATAAAAGCCAAGACACTCATAGAAATATGATTTCTACTGTGAGCTTTAAAACACTGCCACTGCTTAGTAAAAGGCCCCCTTAGATTGGTTCTCTTCATTCTTATCTGGGAGAAACTTTTATGTACTGAAAGTCTGAGTGAAATCTATAGACATGGATTGTCCTACTAGGGTTCCACAAGGATCTTCTTTATTGGCTATATTATTTAATATTTTTGGTTACCTTAATATAGATAATGTAATTGTCTGAACTTGCAATTTAGACTCCCTGTTCACATTCAGTTTTTACTTTAAATCTGTGGAAGATTCTCTCAATGTGTTGTGCTCGTGTTTGCAATCTACTGTATTAATCAGTGGATGAAAGGCAACGATTTGCAGCTGAATGTTTCTAAAACCTAGATTCTGATACTATCAGGATACCCTTCAAATAATATTCCTGCTAACTTCCTCATTGGGGATGTATCCATTCTGATTTCTCCCAAATTTTGAATTTTATCAACAAAGTTGGATTCTGCTTCAACCATGAAATTTAAAGTGCAAAAAGGTATTCGACTCGTCCCTTCTAAACTACGAGTCATTAGAAGATTAAGAGATCTTATCAATGAGATTGGTAATTCAAAACATTGTTAATCCGTGTTTTGATTACTCCAATAGTTTGTTAACTGGATTATCTAAAACTTTTACTAAGCTGCATAGGCGCCTACATGAACCCAACGTGCGTCAATTTGGAGTTTCCGGCCGGCTACCGCGAGGCCTGGGTGGTAATTTCATTTTTTGCATGCATCTGCTACACACACCAGAAAAGAATTTTTATTTTCCTGCATGCGGCGGAAACCGGGTGGTAATCGTCATTCTATGTGCATAGATGATTACTGCATGAGACCTTACTGCTAAGTCAATGGCTGACGGTAAGGTCTCAGACCCAAAATGGATGTGTGCCAGTTTTTATTTTGCCGCACGTCCATTTTTGGCAAAAATTTTAAAAAGGCCTTTTTTACAGGTGCGCTGAAAAATGGATCTGCATGTGCCCAAAATGCGTGCCTACACTAGCGCAGCCGATTTTTCATCGCACCTTAGTAAAAGGACCTCTTAAAGCGTTGCAATTTGCAAGTGATTCAAAATGCTACTGCAAGAATCTTTACTGTTTATTCATGTTTTATTCATATATCCACAGTCTTAAAGAACTTACATTGGCTTCCAATAGAACAGAGAATTAAATTTAACATTTTACTTTTGGTTTTCAAGGTACTTAGCAATAATATTTCTGTTCTTTCAAGTAGTTTAAGAACATTAAGATCGGCTAGGATGGCTTTATTGTAAATACCCTCATTTCCATTGTAAGAATATCGATCTTCCATTTTCAATATTGTAGGACCTAAGCTCTGGAAGTACCTGTTAAGCTAAGAGCGATTCAAAATGTGGAGATATTTAAAAGAGAATTGAAAACTGTGTTGTTTCAGCAGGTTTATGGTGTTGACTAATGGCATTAGTGAGGATTCCCAGACAGAGCTTAACAGTAAAGAGGCGGCTTAACTGTTTTGAGTGTTTTTATATTGCATTGTCTTGTTTTTATTGTTCATTTGATGTGTTGATTATGTATGTATTTCTTGTTACCGCTGAGGATGTTTAGATCGTGCAAGCTATAAATAGTGTAAATAAATTAAATTATGTTTAAGTGGCATCATGCGCCTCTGTGAGGGGGGTCATACATATGGGTGGAGCTTGGGAGGACATAAGCATGTCTCCCACTGATCCACGCACATTATAGAACGCTATAAGAAGGACGTGAAGCTTACTGCATTTACATGTGCCCATTTTACGCCAGCCAATTACCTACCATAAGTGGGCACATGTACATTTTGGTGCCAGTTTGAGCTAGAATTCTATAATGGAAGCTGGAACCTAGATGCCATTATAGAATTGGCATGAACTGTTTCAATTCCCACCTCCGTGTCCTTTCTGAAACTGGGTTCATTGTGTTTCACATTGTTTCTTTTTATAATTTATGCCAGATTTTTTTTTTCTCTTACTTTAAAAAAGCATACAAGTATTATTCAGCTTCATTGCAGGCTATATTTCAATCGAATACATCCTAGCCGTGGTACTATACAGTAAATTATGTGGTTATGCCTTCTGGAAGACTCGATGCATTTCATGATGCACATTGTTGCAACTGTCTCAATGGCTTCCTCTTCCACAAAGATACACATACTATAATCTGCTTTTCATAGAATTTGATCAAGTCATACAGATGATCAAATTTAATAATATA
This sequence comes from Microcaecilia unicolor, assembly GCF_901765095.1. Lineage (NCBI taxonomy): Eukaryota > Metazoa > Chordata > Amphibia > Gymnophiona > Siphonopidae > Microcaecilia > Microcaecilia unicolor. The sequence continues at coordinate 322,230,075 of NC_044036.1, read as the reverse complement.
TTGTCTGGTGTGTGGGTTGGAAAGCTGAGCATATCTTCCTGTAATATCCCTCATAGCTTTTTCAATGGTAGTTTGAAGATTCTGCACAGTAGATTAATGCTTAAGCTAAATGGTACTTAAGGAAAAAAAATTAATTTACTGTACACACACAATACTAAGCAGTTTTCTTTAACTGAAAAGACCAAAGTACATTTGTAAGAATTAAAGATAGTAAACGGATCCTCTACCAGTTGGTTTTTATTGCCAGTACAATAAGGCAGCAATGATGAACTCTGGTTCTTGACTGTCACAATATGGTCTGCTTTGCAATATAGCCAAGCAATTCAAATTCAAAGCAAATCTGAGCAAGTGCAAAGTGAAGCATGTGGGAAAGAGGAACCCAAACTACAGCTACGTGATGCAAGGTTCCACATTAGGAGGCACCGACCAGGAAAAGAATCTAGGTGTCGTCGTTGACAGTACGTTGAAACCCTCTGCTTATTGTGCAGTGGTGGTGAAGAAAGCAAATAGGTATTACTAGGAAAGGAATGGAAAATGAGGATGTTATATTGCCTTGGTATCGCTCCATGGTACGACCGCACTTTGAATACTGTGTTCAATTCTGGTCACGGCATCTCAAAAAAGATATAGTGGAATTAGAAAAGGTACAGAGAGGGGTGACGAAAATGTTAAAGGGGATGGGACGACTTCCTTATGAGGAAAGGCTGAAGTGGCTAGGAGAAAAGACAGCTGAGGGGAGATATGATAAAGGTATATAAAATAATGAGTAGAGTGGAATGGGTAGATGTGAATCACTTGTTTACTCTTTCCAAAAATACTAGGACTAGGGGGCATGCAATGAAGTTGCAAAGTAGTAAATTTAAAACAAATTGAAGAAAATATTTCTTCACTCAATGTGTAATTAAACTCTGGAATTCATTGCCAGAGAATGTGGTAAAAGCTGTTAGTGGGGTTTAAAAAAGAAGGTTTGGATATCTTCCTAAAAGAAAAGTCCATAAGTCATTATTGAAATGGACTTGGGGAAAATCCACTGCTTATTTCTAGGATAAGCAGAATAAAATGTATTGTACTGTTTTGGGATCTTGCCGGGTACTTGCGACCTAGAATGGCCACTGTTGGAAACAGGATACTGGGCTTGGTGGACCTTCAGTCTGTCCCAGTATGGCAATGCTTATGTTCTTATGTTAACCTGCTATCAATACTCAAACATAATTATGTGGTTAGCATCAGTTAGTAACTTCATAAATGCTCTGTTTTTAATGTTTGCTGCCAGCAAACAGATGCATTTTGTTCATATACAGTATGTTAATATTCTGCCAAAATGTATCTGTAAAACATCAATTATACTAAAAGATGTCACCCTGCCATATTGCATGCTAACACGCCTTAACATGCATTGTTTACCGCAAGTCCCATTTATATCATGGGACTTATTTACTAATAACTCACTTTAATGGTATTAATGCATGCTTAACATGTAAGGATACTTTAGTAAATCTAGGACCAATCTGAGGAGAGACCAGTGCATTCTGGCTGCAGGTCCAAAAGTTATGCGACAATGGTTATGTTCAGCCATTGGATAACTTTATCCCTGTAAGTGTAGAAATAGAAACCCTAACTTTAAACCAGGGGTTCTCAACCCAGTCTTTAGGACACACCCAGCCAGTCATGTTTTCAGGATACCCATAATGAATATGCATTAGATAAATTTGTAGGCATTATCTCTACTGAAGGCAAATCTATCTCATGCATAAGACTAAGGAGGCTAGGGCTTTTCAGTTTGGAGAAGAGACGGCTGAGGGGAGACATGATAGAGGTATATAAAATAATGAGTGGAGTGGAACAGGTGGATGTGAAGCGTCTGTTCATGCTTTCCAAAAACACTAGGACTAGGGGGCATGCGATGAAACTACAGTGTAGTAAATTTAAAACAAATCGGAGAAAATGTTTCTTCACCCAACGCATAATTAAACTCTGGAATTCATTGCCGGAGAACATGGTGAAGGCGGTTAGCTTGGCAGAGTTTAAAAAGGGTTTGGACAGTTTCCTAAAGGACAAGTCCATAAACCACTTCTAAATGGACTTGGGAAAATTCCACAATTCCAGGAATAATATGTATAGAATGTTTGTACGTTTGGGAAGCTTGCCAGGTGCCCTTGACCTGGATTGGCCGCTGTCGTGGACAGGATGCTGGGCTCGATGGACCTTTGGTGTTTTCCCAGTGTGGCATTACTTATGTACTTATGGATCCTGAAGCCTGACTGGTTGGATGTACCCTGAGGACTGGGTTGAGAACCACTGCTTTATATAGATAACTTATCCATTTCAGTTTAGGGCCACATATTCAGCTGTCTGACTTATACAGATGGACTGACTGAGAATCTGAATACATATTTTAGGGAGGTGTGGCTCTACCTGGGCTGGGGAATATATACACCTGTCCCCGTCTCAGATTTACTGTTTGCCGGCAATAAGAAGGTTGAGAGGAAGAAGGTCTGTGCACGCATTTATTATGACATGGCAAAAAGCAGCGAACAAAAGTATGAAGTAGATTTGTTTTCTTAGCAGCAGTTTCATTACAAAATACTATCTTGCAACAACTAATACATTTCCCTATTTAGACCTAAACCAAGCTAGCAGAAAGACTGACTCACAAATCTAAGACCAAAGGAAAATTCTTGTGACTGAGCTCCAGCCAAAATGAAAATAAAACCATATAACCCTTTGTGGTGGACATGCACTGACTCAAGGTCCATTCCCAGGAAGACAGTTGCTCCACGATGAGACAGGATTTATTTCCTTATGCTGGGTCCCACCAATCCAGTCTTCAAGACGGGAAGACACATGTGTGGTATACAGAGGGGTAGGTGAGAAAGTACAATGTCCCTAAGAGTTTGTCAGTCTTAGGGCGTTACCTTGGCTGGCAACACAGAAAGAACCAGGCACACCCATTAAAGGGGGGCCGACCACAACCGGGCTGAAGGCCAGCGAAGACAGAAGTGTGGGGGAGGGTACAGGGAGGGCCTAGCTAGAGAGCAGAGGTAGTAGTGGGAGGGAAACAAGGGGTAGCAAGGGGAGGGGGCAGGAAAGAAGGGGAGGAGCAAGGGAGGAGGAGAGAGGAATTTGAACTGCACAGGAAGTCCTTTTGAATTTGGAAGCAGGAGAAGAGCAACCCTGGGCAGCAGCTCCTGAAATTTTTACAGGCACATGTTTTGTGTCTGCCCTGGGCAGAGCTTGTGCAGAGTACAGCCAAAGAAGCTCTTATAGCAGAGCACGATATTCCAGCAAATTGAGAACAAATTTTACGGTATGTAGACATTTAAAACTTTGTGCAGCTGCAAGGCATTTTAGCTTTCTCCTGCCGACCCCCATTTAGCTTTTCCAGGATGGCCGGCCATCTCAGGTTAGCTGCCTATCTCACGGCATTACGCGCACTAGGCTAGAGTCCCACATACGCTGCCCATGGCGCATGGCAGATGGGTTTGCCACAGCGCGGTTGCCGTTTTTGGCCAGCCATGCAGTGCTCGCAATCCGCAGTGCATAGCACGGCACTGAGGCACGACTCGGAAGACCTTGTGCACAGTACTGAACCGAAGCGCAAACGATCTCAGGGAGACGAAAACACCTTTAATGGTACGTCATTTTTGCTCTTCTCCTGCCTCAGCGGCACACCACACGTTAAGATGCGGTGATGGCCGGCCACTAATACTTGGCCGACAGTTACGCACTATACGGCAACGGACCTTCGAGCCCCGTTGTGGCCGGCCACGCCGTGTTATCTAATTCGAAAAATTAATGCGTTATAAGCTGTTCATGCCAATACGGCGACGGACCTTAAAACCCGTTATGGCCCATTTCGGTTGATCCGGCAGACCTAGTGCATAGCACGGCACTGAGGCATGACTTGGAAGAACTTGTGCACAGCACTGAACCGAAACGCAAACGATCTCAGGGAGACGAAAACATCTTTAATGGTACGTCATTTTTGCTCTTCTCCTGCCTCAGCGGCACACCGCATGTTAAGATGCGGTGATGGCCGGCCAATAATACTTGGCCGACAGTTACGCGCTATACGGCAACGGACCTTTGAGCCCCATTGTGGCTGGCCACGCCGTGTTATCAAATTCGATAAATTAATGCGGTATAAGCCGTCCATTACTGTGTGCAAATCTCTGAACACTGGAAGCCGTCTTTCTGATTGTGGATCAGAGCTTACCAATACTCATAAAGTAAATCAGACATTTGCCTTCAGTGGTGCGAGACAGAATGTAGATGAGGAATGCCGAGATACCAAGGCTGGCTGAAGATGGTAGGAACACTGTTCAAGGTTTTCAAGCTAGTCTTGAGGTTGAGAAGACCTCAGCTGCTTCACTACAGATACACCGCGGGAAAGCAATGAACAATAGCTCTTTCATAGTTCACATTCAAGCAGCATGGTTGGTCTGTAGTGTCCACAAGTCCAGAGTGCTTTGCAGCAGAATCCAGCGGTTTGGTTCTAGCATCACATGGCAGATAAAAGGTTAGTCAGGCCACAGCCCTAGAATATATCCGTATATATTTGTACCCATATATCAAGGTAACCTATCCATATACGAACGTTGACCCAAACCCTGTGTGAGGAAAACCTGTGTATCCACTGTGGAAATCCTGAAAGCCAGAGCAGTTTGTGACACTTGAGGATTGATGTTCATGCTCCCTAATATATGGCACCTGCCAAGCTTTGCTGAAGTAATGACTAAGAAGGACAACTGTGATTGCCATATTTCAGCACTGCAGGGATATGAATAAATGAAGTGCCAGCAATGGTCCGGAAGGAATGAATTGTAATAAGGACATCAATGTCATCTCTAAACTGATTTATGATGGATTTTCTTGGGTCTTAATATGATGCCAAAATGTTCAATATATTCTAAAAGTTAACATCTATTTTACAAACGTGATGAAAACTTTAATAAAGGAGAAAATTGCAATGTAATACTTACTACTGACAAGGGTATTTCGCTTTCTTCATATATTTTTTAAGTACGTAGTTGCATCTGTTAAAACACCATAAAGCAGTTGAAATGCTTCAGAATAATCTAGCAAAGCGGATTACTAACAATTAAACACGTTTGTTATTCTACAGATAAATTTGGACTTTTAAATGTGCCTTGGGTTGGTCGACGCTTCAGTGCCACTATCTGTATAGGGAGCAGTTCTGACTATCTGGATAGTATGGTCACCGTACCAACGCCATCCTCTGCCTTAGGCCTGCTACTAAATATACAGGGGTCGATATTCAACAAGATTTAACAAGCCAAAAACTGCTCTTTGCTGGTTAAATTGCCTGTTTGGGGCTAACCAGTCATTTTCAGTGGCACATAAACCAACTAGTACCGCCGAAAATAACCGGTTACATAGTAACATAGTAGATGACGGCAGAAAAAGACCTGCACGGTCCATCTAGTCTGCCCAACAAGATGAACTCTTATGTGCTACTTCTTGTGTATACCTTACCTTGATTTGTATCTGCCATTTTCAGGGCACAGACCGTAGAAGTCTTGCCCAGCACTAGCCCCGCCTCCCAAACACCAGCCCTGCCTCCCAATCTCGGCTAACTGAAATCTGGCTATTTTGGGGGCATTCTGGGGATGGAGTCAGCACATGGCTGGTGAAGTAATGATATTCAGAAACTTAACTGGCCAAGTTAACCGCATAAATAGGACCACATAAAAGTCAGTTCTATCTTTGGGGCCCTTTTACTAAGGCACGTAGGCGCCTACGCACGTCAGTTTGCAATACTGCCCGGCTACTGCAAGCCCCAGGCAGTAAATCCGATACACGCAGCTAACCAGGCAATAATCGGCAGTATATGTGTGCTGATGATTACTGCCCGATTAACGCGCGAGACCTTACTGCTAAGTCAATGGGTGGCGGTAAGGTCTCAGGTCCAAAATGGACACGCGCCAATTTTTTATCTTGCCACACATCCATTTTCAGCCCCAAAAAAGGCCTTTTTTGCATGCGCGCTGAAAAATGGATGTGCGTATGTCCAATACGTGTGCCTACAACAGTGCAGGCCATTTTTTGGTGCACCTTAGTAAAAGGACCCCTTTATGCGGTAATGCATAGCCAGTTAAGTGCTGAATATCATGCTTAACTAGCTATGCATTAGCGAGATCCAGAAAACCTAAAATTTAAGTGCCAGTGCCCTGGACATAGCCCAGCATTGAAGTTCTGGGTTTAGCACCAGCAGCAGTCAACAAAATGCTGATCGCCATCGTCTGAGTATCGGGCCCATAAGATTTCTAGATAGCGCCACCATCTGGATAATTATTTAGCCCTCCTTCACTCTGCCCTAATTCTGGCTCCTTCTTGTACTAGTGAAGGACAGTTCTACAATCCAGGCACCCACCATTTATAAATGTATATAATACTAGCATTTATGTGCATAAGGGGGTAGTTGATCAAGCTGCCTTAAGACCATAATGTACATTATTTGGCTCTTAACATGTGTTAAAGGCTCTAATGCACGTTTTGGTGCCCTAACACAAAGTTATTTAGGTTACCCCGGGGTACGCGATGCAAAACATTCAAATGCATGCAAAACACCTCATTACTATGTAAATTATATAATGGGAAAGGAAAGGAGATGAGATTTCCTATTCGTCATGGCTTACTCCACTGGCAGCTCCAATGCTTAGCCTCTCCCACTTGCTGTCGCTTCACCCCTGTCATCTACCCTGTGTTATCCCCTGTTCTTACCCCTCCTGTCACTTTCTGTTTCTGGATGGAAACTATACAAAGCGGATCGTTGATAAACCAAAATATATTTATTGATGTAAACAAGTTAAAATATGCATACATCATTGTCCTGTTTTGTATCCTGGTTTATTGTAAACCACATTGCGCCTGCTCGTGTGGTTAAATGTGGGGTAGAAATGTACTAAAATAAATAAATTTGATATACTGCTTTTCTGTGGTTACAATCAAAGTGGTTTACTTATTATATACAGGTACTTATTTTGTTAAGTGACTTGCCCAGAGTCACAAAGAGCTGCAGTGGGATTCAAACCCAGTTCCCCTGGTTTTCAGGTCACTGAACTAACCATTAGGCTACTCCTCCACACCATACCATAAACTGGCCGGTTAAATAGTGTTAAAGCGCCTAACCACAGATATTCGGTGGGAGATAACCGGTTATCACCCTCATGAATATCCCGGTTAGTGACTAGCCGCTAACTGGCTATATCTTGTGACATAAACCAGTTAGGCTTGGTTATTCAGCACCAAACCAGCTATGTTGAGCGGTCAAAATAGGCAGTTTAAATAGCAGGCCTATCTTTGACCACTAAAAGGTTAACTGATAAGCGCTGAATGTCGGCCTAGCCAGTTAACTTTTTAGCAGCCAAAATAAACCCAGATATTCAGTGCCAGTTGCCGGAAACAGCCCAGCATTGACTATCCAGGTTTAATACTAGTGGTGGACAGCAAATGCACTGCCCATCGCCGGCTGAATATTGGGCCCACAGACTCTACTAGACATCAGGTACAATGGGAGACTAATTAAATTAAACCTCAGTCAACTCTGCAGTAGGAAGAGTTTCAAACATAGTTCTTGAAATGGGACCTATACTAAAATAGCATGAGTTAGTGGTAAAATAACATGCTTTAACAAGACACATTGATCCAGTCCAGATTTTGCTTCCATTGAAAGCAATGGAAGTAAAACCCAGACTGGTTCAATCTGTCCTCCTTTTTCTGGAGCCATATGGTAACACTACTGACAGTAGCCCACTTTGATAACTCATCTCCTCCCTTGGTGTGAAGAGTTTGTCTCTAGTAACTAGAGCTGATGTTGTGATGTCATAATGTTTCATTCCACCAATGCCTAAGAGTCAACCTCATTATCTCGCAGCCCGTTGTTGAAGGCCCCGGGTCCCGATGGACTTCGAGTGGAATTCTACAAATTGTTGGGGGACGGAATTGTGCCTGCCTTGACTAGGTTTTTGAATCATATAATAGGGAATCAGGTGATGCCTTCATGTTTGAACAGAGCACAGATCATAGTGTTGCTTAAGCCTGGGAGAGACCCTTTAGAACCGACGTCGTATCGCCCTATCTCTTTACTGAACTATGATACAAAGTTATTGGCAAAAATTTTAGCAAATAGGTTGGGGTGCTTGCTGCCTCGACTGTTACATGACAGTCAGGTGGGGTTTGTAAGAGGAAGGGCTGTGAGCAAAAACTTACGAGCGATCTTGGCCTCTTTAGAATATAGCTCGCAGGGACACTTGGCGTCATTGCTGATTAGCTTTGATGCGGAGAAAGCTTTTGATAAGGTTCACTGGGAATTCCTTTTTGATACTTTAGAATGTTATGGATTCTCTGGGTGGTTTGTTGATGCGGTCCGTGTACTGTATGCCAATCCCAGTGCAACATTATTGGTGAACGGGCTTGAATCGGAGAGTTTTCCCATCCGGCGGGGCACTAGGCAGGGGTGTCCTTTATCACCACTTCTTTTTGTTTTGACATTGGATCCCCTTATAAGAGATATTATGGAGAATCCCATGGTTAAGGGTGTACATGTGGGGTCTCAAATGTTCAAGGTCGCTGCTTTTGCAGATGATCTTTTGGTACACCTCATAAACCCAAGGGAATCGTTAGAGGCATTGTTGGAGACGTTTCGAGAATATGGGGACTATGCTGGCTTTCGGTTAAATTTGGACAAGTCTGAAGTTTTGGCCTCCCCAGAAGTACACCAGCGGGATTGGGGACCTGAGTTCCCACTGCGGTGGGCTGATGAATCTTTCAAATATTTGGGGGTTCGGCTTGCCATGGATACCTCTGTACTCTATCAAATAAATTTAAAGGTTCTGTTTGATGACACTAAGGTTAAGTTAGATGCTTGGATGCATCTCCCTTTGTCATTAATGGGGCGTATAAATTTAATAAAGATGACGTTGTTTCCCCGGTGGCTGTACGTTCTGCAAACTTTGCCAGTCCAATTGTTGCAGAAAGATCTGAAACGGATAACGCGACTTTTTAGTCGTTTTTGTTGGGCCGGGAAAAAGCCAAAATTCAGTTAGGAAATGTTAGTTGGGAGTTGGAAGCAGGGTGGCATAGGTTTCCCAGATTTGTTCTTATATAATCAGGCGTGTTTATTGCGTCATCTGGGGGACTGGATTGAATCGACTCATTTTTACACACCCACAAATTTAGAAAAGGCCTTTTTTGTTCCATATGATGTGATGACGCTTCTTCATTTGCCTCGAAGTAGGGTACCCCTAGATTTAAAACCAGCATTTTGTTACAGCCACTTCGTGAGGTATGGCAGTGGTGGGTGCGACAACTGGGGGGACAACCGTATATCACGGACTTATTGCCGATAGTAGGAAATATAGCGTTTCAGGCAGGGATGGACAATCCGATTTTTGGTGCCTGGGGACAGCAGGGAGTTGCGCGTTTAGAACATTTGTTGCAGAATAATGGGGAGTTGTTGCCATTTGAGGCTATACAAGACAAGGTGGGAGTAGCCTGGGGTAACAGGTTTGCTTATACGCAGGTCACGCACTATATGAAGTCCTTGCATCAGGCTTCTTTGAGGGGTCGATTGGGGGACCGGGTCCGAGGTTTTTTTGAAGGGATGAAAACTGCTAGGCATTCGGTCTCTGATTTGTTTGGGGCACTGGTTAAGTGTAGGCCTCGGAGAACATATGAGGGTCTTAAGCATAAGTGGGAACAGGATCTGGGGTCCTCATTGACTTCATGGAATGTGGAGACTACTTTAAAAGGCATTCGCCTATTAGTAACGGATGAACGGTTGAGAGAATGCGGGTATAGAATAGTTCTTCGGGGTTACATGTCTAAAGCGCAGTTGGCTCATGTGTTAGAGACGGTTGATGCTGCTTGTTGTAAGTGTGGGGGGGGGGGGGGTCATAGTTCCTTCTACCATGCGTTGTGGCAGTGTCCAGGGGTGCGAGCATTTTGGCAGCGGGTCCGGAGGTTTTTGATCAAACTTGGGAATAAAATTGAGGGCACGGAGGGACAGTTTTTGCTAGACCATCCACGGGCTTTTGCCTCTTTGAGTACTCCTGCAACTCTGCTATGCAGAAAGCTGAGTTTGGTAGCTCAAAAGTGTATAATGCAATATTGGACCTCTTCGGAAGCGCCCGCTTACTGGCATTGGCGTAATCAGGTGCACCTTTTAGCATCTTGGGAGGCTAGAGATTCCAAGATGTCGCCTAAACGTAGAAAACAATTTCTTCAGATCTGGATGCCTTATCTTCAGATTCTAAGTCCAAGGGGTCGGAGTTTACTTATTAATGCATGTTGATCTTGGTTGTGGAGTGGGTGGGTGGGGAGGAGGGGTTCCACCTCCTCTCTGTTTTGTAATAAGCTGCTTTCCATAGAGTACAGAGGTCACCACATAATCTGTAGCCTGCTAAACAGTTCTGGATTATTGGTACTGTTGTACTTCCTTGAATTTATACAGAGTTTTTGGAATTTGAGTGGTACAGGGGTGGGATAGAGGGGATGGGAAGGGGAGGGGAGTGATGGGGGGATATGGGTAGTTTATAAGCTGTATGGTTCATGCATAGTATTTTATTGTTTGTAAGTTGGCATTATTGTGTATGCTTACTTTGAGTTATCAATAAAATTTACTTTAAAAATGAAAAAAAAAAAAAAAAGGCAACAAAATATTTACAATTCTAGTTTAAGAAAAAAAGAAAAAAGATGTGTTCTCACCTATTGGTGAAACTTTATGGGATATTTGATAGGGAAATCTTAATATGTTACATATTGAGTTGCTATAATATGTTATTTATTTGTGAACTCTGTTCATCTTTGTCTTACCTTGTGGTTTTGATATGAGGTCACAGCGATGAATGCCGTCTCTGGAAACACATGGGTACAAAATGCTGTGTTTTTGGAGCCAAATCCATTGTTTTCATCTGCTTTCACAATATGAAGTCTTGGCTGATATTTGTGCATAGAATTTAGAATAATCTTTAACAGTAATAAAGAAAAACAAAAACGGAAAAAAAAAAAAAAAAAGAGTCAACCTCATCAGTGATGTCACAATGGCTTGATTGTCCAATACTTGGCTCACTTTATTACATATAGAAGTGATTTTGATTTCTAGAGACATTTCTTTTTTTCTTTAATTAGCGGGGACATTTATCAACCTGGACTGCCATTAAGATGTGCAATGCAACTGTTAACCAAGTTCATTCAACAGAAACAGCGCTTGCTAAAGTCTCCAATGATCTGTTCCTGGCCAGATCCAAAGGTCTCTATTCTATCCTCATCCTTCTCGATCTATCTGCTGCTTTTGACACTGTTGATCACAGCCTACTCCTTGATACGCTGTCCTCACTTGGATTTCAGGGCTCTGTTCTTTCCTGGTTTTCTTCTTATCTCTCCCAGCATACCTTTAGTGTATACTCTAGTGGATCCTCCTCTACTTCTATCCCACTGTCAGTTGGTGTACCTCAGGAATCTGTTCTGGGACCTCTTCTTTTCTCCATCTATACTTCTTCCCTTGGTACTCTGATCTCATTCCATGGTTTTCAGTATCATCTTTACGCTGATGACTCCCAGATCTACCTCTCCACTCCAGAAATCTCAGCTGAAATCCAGGCCAAAGTATCAGCCTGCCTGTCTGACACTGCTGCCTGGATGTCTCAGCACCATCTGAAACTAAACATGACCATAGGAGCCAACTTTTCAAAATAATTGGGGGTGCTGAAAATTTTTATATTTTACAGGTGGTGCATTCCCCGTCCCCCCTCCCTCCCTCCTCTGTCCCCCTCTCTCTCCCCCTCCACTGTCCACCTGTCCCCCCTCCCTCCCAGTTCCGGTCCCTTCCAGTTCCAGTCTCTCCCAGTTCCAGGCCCCCCTCTCTCCCCTCTCTCTCTCCTTTCCCTCCCCTCTGTCTCTCCTTTCCCTCCCCCCTCTCTCTGAGTTCCAGGGTCCCCCCTCCCTCCCTCCCTCCATTCCAGGGTCCCCCCTCCCCCTCCCATTAAGCCACCTGAGGTGGGGGCCTCAGGTGGCACTCTTAAGGAAGCGGCATCTCCCCACTCTTTGGGAAGCGGCATCTCCCCCTTCTGTCCTGCAACCTGTTTGCAGCATTTACCTGTTTTGTCACGTTTCAAACCCAGCAGGGATTCCCATACGCTGCCCTGCTGCCGGCACCCACCTCTTCCGTTTACTAGGGCTGCCTTTCTGATGTAACTTCCTGTTTTGTCAGAGGCTTAGGCAGCCGCAGTAAAGGGAAGAGGTGGGTGCCGGTGGCAGGACAGTGTATGGGAATTGCTGCCAGGTTTGGAACGCAGGAGGGCGGCATCTCAGCCTGGGGTGGCAGCATCTCGCCTTGGGCCAACATTACCTCTTGGGTTTCAGGACCCCCGCCCCCCCACTCTGGTCTTAAGCCGGGGAGGCACAAGATTGAGGGGTGGGTCTTGAGGCTGGAGGAGACCTGCTCTGTCGGCCCAGAAGCATTGGGCTGTGGCTTTGAGGCCTGATGCTCTAGGACCACCAGAATAATGCAGCTTACGAGGTGGCTCAGAAACTGCATTATTCCTTTGCCACAGGATTCAGTAATCTGCATTACCGTGATCCCACAGCTTACTGAATCCCGCAGCTAATCAAGATGTCGTAGAAGGTGGACCTTTACCTAACCTTGATGAATTCCCTTCTTAGAGTTAGAAGCAGCCTCAAAAAGGTGGACTTTTAGCCCAGATTTGACTAAGCTTATACTATCTGCTGAGGACAGAGAGAAAACAAGAGTTGAGAGAATGGAGGAACAGGAAAACTGATCAGTAGATTGTTCCAGGGTAAGTATGAAAAAAATGGTACCTGGTCAAAATATCCCCAACAAAAAAGCTCCAAACGAAAAAAACACCCGAGATAACAGCCCCTGACATAACAGCCACTGTCAAAACAGCCTGCCCACAATATAGCCCTTGACAAATTAGCCCCCTAGATCAAAGGGCCCCGATCAGGGTGCCCAGAATATGGCACTGCATTTTTTCTAGGGGGCTATTTTGTTAAGGGGGCTATTTTGTCAGGGCTTTTTTGTCGGGGCTATTTTGTCAGGGTTATTATGTCGGGGTGCCGAAAAAAATATATGGATGATGTTAAAAAAGGTAGACAGAAAGCACTAGGCAGCCATCGGAGTTCGTGAAGGACTGATATGCTATGCCTTTTGTGATACTGAGTTGGAAAGAAGATTTTAAAAAACAGCATAATGGTTAATATCAATGAGGAGATTTTGGGGGCTTGAGGAAGCCACCCAGAATAAAAATAAATGATTTACTGTATCCAAGACAGAAAAAAAACAAAAGCCCATACAAACATTTTGGCAGAAATGACTGACATAGGCAATACTGTGAAGTAAACGGTGAAAGACAGATGCCCGGGTATTAAGGCAGTGAAGCGGAAATGTAAGTTACGCCTGAAAGGGAGTCACTAATTGCCAGAAAACTGGCAAATGCACTGATAAATATTAGGTGGCTATAAGCCAGTAATCATTATCTTGAAATGATACGTTGACCCTGTGCAGCAAGTTCAGAGCCAGAATTACATTTTAAAAATGTAAATATTTTAAATATAAAGTACTCAAATGTTTTATAGATTCCAAAAAAGGTTGAATTAAGAAGAGTGTGAAACTTATGGGAAGTAGTGTCAGTTGTTAAGACTTCATTTCTAATTTTTCTTTTTTTTTTCTGAGGCACAGTCTTCGTGATTCGTTTTAGAAATCAGTCTTTGTGTAACATAGGGATAGATCTTATTTCCTTTTTGGGTGGTGCTACAATATAATGTTGGTAAATCCAGGAAAGAGATAAAGAGGAAGGGAGAGATCCAATGTAATCATTTGAATTTATATTTTTCGAGCCTAGGAAACTCACCTGAGTTTGCATCCATTCTACAGGGAACAAGGCCTTAAAATGCCTCCCATCACAGCTTCAAATTCTTAATAACTAGAAATGGGTGAGAAAATATCATTCAAAATCATAACCACAAACTAAACTCAAGGTAGACCCCCCCCCCCCCCCAATAAAAAAAAAATTGAGAGAACAACTTAAGGGGCAGAATCCCTAAAGCGGTTCTTATCAAATGTTCTGTGGCCACTGGCCATCACCCCATTATTGAGACCACAAAAGCATTCAACCCCAGGAGGCCCATCAATCTTCGATATTGCTGGTCTTGGCCCTCCTACAACACTGCAACTGATGCTGCTCATCCCAGAGCACCATTTATTGAATAGCGCTGAGCACGGATTTTTCCCAGCACCTAACTTTCGGCGCCATTTATAGAATCAGGCCCATAATTTACAGTATTCCTTCTGTGAACACCCCTATGCTCTAAGGCCATTGCACACTAGAATTATAGAAGTCCACTGAGCACATGCCTAGCACTTACACACATAAGTTAAGAACATAAGAACAGCCATACTGGGTCAGACCAATGGTCCATCTAGCCCAGTATCCTGCTTCCACCAGTGACCAGTCCAGGTCACAAGTACCTGGCAGAATCCCAAAGAGTAGCAACATTCCGGAACCCTAAAGAGTAGCAACATTCCGTGCAGCCAATCCCAGGGCAATCAGTGGCTTCTCCCCATGACTGTCTCGATAGCAGACTATGGACGTTTCCTCCAGGAATTTGTCCAAACCTTTTTAAAACCCAAATATGCTAACCGCTGTTATAGGCGCCGACTCTGTGGGTGCTGTGGGTGCTCGAGCACCCCCAATATTTCACCCACTGGATGTTCCCTTCGCCAGCCCAGAATTTTAAAAGTCCCCTTCCTCCCTCCGAGCTCCAGGGTCGCCCCTCCCTCCGAGTTCCAGGGTCCTCCCCGTCCCCTCCCTCAGAGTTCCAGGGTCCTCCCCCCTCCCTCCGAGTTCCAGGGTCCCCCCTCCCTCCGAATTTTAAAAGACATCTTACCTCGTCTGGGTTATGCCGGCAGCAGCAGTGAAAAGCATGCAGGCTCGGCGCTTCAGCCCTTCCCTTCTCTCAGCTCTGGTCCCGCCCTTGTGGAAACAGGAAATGAGGGCGGGACCAGAGCTGAGAGAGAAAGGAAAGCTGAAGCGCCGAGCCTCCACACTTTTCACTGCTGCTGCTGGCGTAACCCCGACAAGGTAAGATGTCTTTTAAAATTCGTAGGGAGGGGGAACCCTGGAACTCGGAGGGAGGGGGGAGGAGGACCCTGGAACTCAGAGTTTCTGGTCACTATATTTCAAAAAAGATATAGCTGAATTAGAAAAGGTTCAAAGAAGAGCGACCAAAATGATAAAGGGGATGGAACTCCTCCCGTATGAGGAAAGGCTAAAGAGGTTAGGGTTCTTCAGCTTGGAAAAGAGATGGCTGAGAAGGGATATGATTGAGGTCTACAAAATCCTGAGTGGTGTAGAACAAGTATGTGAATTGATTTTTTACTCTTTCAAAAAAGTACAAAGACTAGGGGACACTCAAAGAAGCTACATGAAAATACTTTTAAAACAAACAGGAGGAAATATTTTTTCACTCAATGAATAGTTACGCTCTGGGATTCTTTGCCGGAGAATGTAGTAACAGCGGTTAGCACATCTGTGTTTAAAAAAGGTTTAGACAAGTTCCTGGAGGAAAAGTATATATGTTATTGAGATAGACATGGAGAAGCCACTGCTTGCCCTGGGATTGGTAGCATAGAATGTTGCTACTCTTTGGAGTTCTGAATGGAATCTTGTTACTCTTTGAGATTCTGAATGGAATCTTGCTACTCCGGGGTTCTACATGGAATGTTGCTACTATTTGGGTTTCTGCCAGGTACCTGCGTCCTGTATTGTCCACTGTTGGAAAAAGGCTACTGGGCTAGATAGACCATTGGTCTGACCCAGTATGGCTATTCTTATATTCTTACGTTATGTTGATTCACTTCTACTCGTTCTACTCCACTCACATTATATAGTTACTTACGTAAGTGTTATTATCCTATAACATATGAGCCCATTTGGCGCCTTACTTTAGGTGAGTTGTTATAAAAATAGGGATTTTCTTAAATTTAACTGCACAGCACCCCTCCCAAAAAAGCTGGGGATGTCCCCCAACAGGTAATACAGAAGTTTTGTAGTTACCATTCATAAGTTTTTGTGATTGCCGTGCAAAAGCTTCCCCCACTTTAGTAAGCAGGGGCCAAGGTGCTCAGTCTATGAACCACTGATTAACAGTTGCTTTATATGTACTAAATCCATCTGGCACAGGCAGAAATTTCTGTTTGGAATGGATCCAAGGACATGTCCTCGGTATCAGACCGATAATTCATTCATCATCTTTCTGTTGCCATGGTATTGAAAAGAAAAATATATACATATGTTATTTATGTTGCATACAGTAAGTTTAGTGAGAAGAGGATAATGTTATTTCAAACCATGCTCTTCTGCTTGTACTGTCAGGCTGAAGCTTTAATTTGACAGCCTGCCATAATAGATTAAAATGCTATTAGCCATCTCCATTAGCAAAGGATTGGAAGCATAATCCCAAAGTCAAAGTGTTAGTCTGTATTGTGTCATTTGGTTGATTCAGTTCATCTGAAAATTGCTTTTACCCTTAGAAAAAACGTGCATTTAAAAAAAACGAGAGGAAAAGTTTTAATTTTTGTTTGGTGAACATCCGCATAATCCACCAAGCAAAGTTTCAAATGCAGTATTTCAATATTAGTTTCACTTTGGTGACCGACATTCAAGCTAGTTCAGACAATAAGGCAGCCATTACTATTACAATTGTAAATGATATAAGCAAATATTTTTTAAAATTTATCTAATCATCTTGAACAAGGAAGTGCATTTGTTTTAAAATGAAATGAAAAATGCAACGAAACAGCCTTATTCCATTGTTTGAAGCTTATGAGAAGTGACAGCAGTAATCAAGACATCAACTCTTTCATTAAATAGCACAGAGATACAGACATAGATCTTCATGTGATATGGAGGGGTATTTTCGATATGACGTCCAAGTCCGACTGTGGACATTTTGCAAAAACGTCCAAAATCTGAATAGAAAGGAAGGTCATTTTCAAAAAATAAAAACGTCTATCTTTTTTTTTTTTAAATACTGTTTTGAACAAGGTTTTGTGATTTGGACATTTTGAGGGGCATAATCGAACGGGGCGCCCAAGGTTTCCTGAGGGCGTCCTCGCAGGACATCCCTGCGAAGGGTCGGGGAAACCCATATTATCGAAATAAGATGGGAAGCCATCTTTCGTTTCGATAATACGGTCGGTGATGCCCAAATCTCAACATTTAGCTCGACCTTAGAGATGGTTGGCATAAATGTTGAGATGGTCGACCTTAGAGATGGTCGTCCCTGTTTTGGGGGGATAATGGAAACCGAGGATGCCATCTCAAAAATGACCAAATCCAACTCATTTGATCATGGAAGGAGCCAGCATTCGTAGTGCACTGGTCCCCCTGACATGCCAGGACACCAACCGGGCACCCTAGGGAGCACTGCAGCGGACTAACTGATGCACTAACTGAACGGAAAAAGCCCTTCCCTTAGCGATTCAGAAAGGAACGGGCAAGCATGAAGGAAATCGCATGCAAATGAGCTGCTCACTGTTAGCTCATTTGCACACGATTTCCTTCCTAAGGAGGGGAAGCCAGTGCAGAGCAGCCAAGCATTACGCGTGGCTGCTCTGCGCATGCCAAAGATGGCTTCATACATGCAGACAAATTGCATGTATAATAGCCGTCTACAACCTTAGAAAACTACAAGTCCAGGTGCTTGTCAGGGATGTCTTTTTTTTTTTTTAGAGTATGGGTGAAGGATGTCCTTTGCTATGCCTCTGTCCCTGTGGTGGTTGAGGATGTCCAAATTGTGGATGTTTCTGTGAGAAGGATGTCCATGCCTGGATGTTTCTGTGGGAAGGATGTCCATGCCTTTGCTATGCCTCTGACACACCCTTTATTTATTTGGATCACAAGTAGCAGCAGTGGGATTTGAACTGGTCATCTCTGGATTGCAAGCCCAGTGCTCTAACCACTAGGCCACTCCTCCACTCCCTCCCCCCCAGGGCCCTGCATACTGCTGTGATGGACCTGAGAATGACATTTCAGGCTGGCAAAAAAAAAATTTTAAGTTGTTTTTTTGGGGGTGGGAGGTGGTTAGTGACCATTGGGGGAGTCAGGGGAAGTCAACCCTGATTCCCTCCGGTGGTCATCTGGTCAGTTTGGGCACCTTTTTGAGGCTTGGTCGTAAGAAAAAAATGGACTAAGAAAAGTCGCCCAATTGCTCGTCAGGGACGCCCTTCTTTTTTCATTATTGCTCTAGGACGCCCATGTGTTAGGCACGCCCCAGTCCCGCCTTCGCTACACCTCCAACATGCCCCAGGAACTTTGGTTGTCCCCGCGATGGGAAGCAGTTGAGGACGCCCAAAATCAGCTTTCGATTATGCCGATTTGGGCGACCCTGAGAGAAGGACGCCCATCTCCCGATTTGTGTCGAAAGATGGGCGCCCTTCTCTTTCGAAAATAAGCCTGTTTGTGTTTTGGTCCATTAAAAAAAAACGTACAAGTGCAAAACGCACACAATCAATCCATTGGGATGTAGGAAGAGCCAGCATTGTTAGTAGACTGGTCCCCCAGACATCCCAGGAGATAAATGGGGCTTCCTAGGGGGCACTGCGGTGGACTTCATAAACATGCTCCCAGATACACATCTCACCATTGCCCCCTTATTTTGTCTGCTGAGCACCCCAAAACCCACTACCCCCAACTATACATCACTACAGTAGCCCTTACGGGCGAAGGGGGTACCTATATATGGGTACAGTGGGTTTCTGGTGAGTTTTGGAGGGCTCACAGTTTCCACCACAAATGTGACAGGTAGAGGGAGATAGGGACCTGAGTCCCCCACGCCATGGTGCACTGCACTGACCACTACACTACTTCATGGACCAGCATGTTGCTCTAATAGACCTGGCCCTAACATCTGAGGCTGTCATAGAGGCTGGGAAGTCATATTTTTATTCACATTTTGGGGGGGGAGGAAGGGGGTCAGTGACCAATGGGGGGGTATTAGAGGGTCACCCCTGATTTTCTCCAGTGGTCATCTGTTTTTTTAGGGCACCCTTTTGTGCCTTATTCGTTATAAAAACAGGTCTAGCTCAAAACGTCTTAAGTTTTAGTCTTGGACAGTTTCGTTTTGTTCCATTATGGCTGTAAAACATCAAAGTCTTAGGAACGCCCAAATCCCGCCTTTAACACACACCTGACACACCCTCTTGTCTTTTGAACGCACTTCTGATGGATTTCATAGAAGAATGTCTAAAAATTGCTTTTTAAAAATATTGATTTGGACGTTTTTGTGAGAAAAACGTCCAAATGCTGCTTTATGCCACCTTTTAGACGTTTTTCTCTTTCGAAAGTGAGCTCCATGGGCATTTACCTGGGTAAATACATCTGAAAGCTGTCTCCTTAATATTGTTGAATAAAAATTATTCCTGGTTATGGGCTTTTACTTTCTACATACTGTATCCCTTTTTTCTTCAAGTATGCTTTGGGGGGAAGAAGGGTTGAAGTTATCAAAGCGGGTTACCATTAAGGTAGGTTATTTAGGTTTCATTGCATAAAATGTGACCTGTGCTGAAATACCACGAGTTAGAGGTAAAACAACATGTTTTAATGGTAGTCCGCATTGATAACATGCCCCTAGATAACAGAATTGGTATTCATGCACCGTGAGGTTTATGCACAACTTCAAAAGTAGGTGGTACCAAAGGCTGCCATGGTGTACCATGAAAGTCAATAGTGTCATGGCAATCCCTACAAAACCACAGGGCCATAAGGGACTGCTGATGTTCGTATGCTTTTGCCAATGAGATCAAAATTTTCTGTCTTGGTTTCCATACGTTCAGAGCCAGATTCTACATACGTCACCTAAAAATTCAGCGCCAAAGGAAAACAAGCTTAAGCATATTCTGTAAACTGCGCCTAAACTTAGGCGCAGTTTACAGAATACGTCTAAATCCATCCACATGACTAGAATTTAGGCATAGCCAATAAAACCAATGAAAAGCTGGTGTAAATGCCCACACCTAACTTTAGGCACGGAGTGAGTTGTTCTTTAACCCGCCTATGCTCCTCCCATAGCCATGCCCCCTTTGGGGATCTGCACTGTAGAATTTATGTGGACTACTTTATAGAATATGCTTAGCGAGTAGTGCACGTAAATTCTAATTATTGCCAATTAGTTCTGATAATTGCTTGTTACCATCCAATTATCAGCTCTGATTGGCTTGTTAACCAACTGAGTTGTGCGCAAATCAGAATATGCCCAGATTTGCACACACAACTGTAGTCACACTTCATAAAATGCTCCCAGGAACATAGCTCCCTTACCTTGTGTACTGAGCCCCCCAAAGACCACTACCTCCAACTGTACACCACTACCATAGCCCTTACGGGTGAAGGGGGGCACCTAGATGTGGGAACAGTGGGTTGTGGAGGGCTCGCTGTTTCCTCCACAAACGTAACAGGTGGGAGGGGGATGGTGCTGGGTCCGTCTGTCTGAAGTGCACTCACCCACTAAAATTGCTCCAGGGACCTGCATACTGCTGTCATGGACCTGAGTATGACATCTGAGGCTGACATGACATATTTTTACAGATGTTTTTTGAGAGTGGGAGGAGGTTAGTGTCCACTGGGGGAGTAACGGGAGGTCATCCCCGATTCCCTCCGGTGGTCATCTGGTCATTTCGGGCACCTTTTTGTGCCTTAGTCGTAAGAAAAACAGGTCCAGGTGAAAACGTCCAAGTGCTCATCAGGGACGTCCTTGTTTTTATCGATTATGAACCAAGGACGTCCAAGTGTTAGGCAGCCCAAGTCCCGCCTTCGCTATGCCTCCGGTACACCCCCTTGAACTTTGGGCCGTCCCTGCGAAGGAAGTGCAGTTGGGGATGTCCAAAATCGGCTTTCGATTATACCGATTTGGACGTTTCTGGGAGAAGGATGTCCATCTTTCGATTTATGTTGAAAGATGGGTGTCCTCTTACAAAAATGAGCCCAATAGTGAGAATGTATATTTATTTATTTATTTATTTATTTGTAGCATTTTCCCACCAATTTGCAGGCTCAATGTGGCTTATATTATGCCGTGATGGCGATCGCCATTACCGGGTACAGAATTACAAATGGTATTGCATTAAGGTGCTTACGTACATGGTAAAGAAGAATACATTATGGTACTGCATAGAGGTTTCTGAGTGATAGACTGAAATGTAACATAAGTTATGACAAGCTAAGCAGTTATTTATTTGGAGGTGAAAAGGTTTGATTCAGTAGATGTTCTTTAAGATACCAGGCAAACTATATCCAGGTGGTTACAGCCCTGCTGGTGGAGAAGGGTGCTGAATCCTGGTGGGTACAGCCCTTCTAGGGTTGAGGAGAGCTGGAACCTGGAGGATCTGAGATGATCCTGGGCTTCTGGTGGGGAAGGAATGCTAGATTCTGGTGGGAAGGGTGCTGAATGCTGATGGATACAGCCCTTTTTGGGGTAAGGAGAGCTGGATCCTGGCAGATCTGGACATATTCGGGAAGATCCTGGGTTTTAGGTGGGGAAGGAGTGCTAGATACTGGCAGTCCCAGCCGTGCTGGTGGGAAGGGTTCTGAATCCTGGGGAAGGGAAGGAGATGTGAGCTGTGTGGTAAAAGAGCAGCTCAGAGTACTTTAATGGCTTACCCCCCCCCCCCCCCATGTGATTCCCATCCAAGAATACACATGTAGGTTTAACAAATGGCAGTCCTAAATGCATAACATCACTTTATATTTGTTTCATCACCAGAGGTGGCTAACGCCTCACGGTACTATGTAAGCCACATTGAGCCTGAAAAGGTGGGAAAATGTGGGGTACAAATGCAACAAATAAATATATAAACTGAGGCAATTTGAACTGCACTTCAAATTAAGGGCCCTTTTACTAAGGTATGCCTAAAAGTAGCCTACGCTGGTGTAGGCGTGTGTTTTGGACGCGTTCAGGTCAATACCGCCTCTCTTTCAAATGCTTGCCTCATAAATAGCCATTGTAGAGGCTGGTACGTTAATCTGATGTTCCTACAACAAGCGCCTTTGCATGTGTATTGTTAAATGAGGATATAATTGAAACTGGATATTATTGAAGCTGAGTATATTGTAAGCAATTGATTATTTACTCCCTTCACCCCTTAAACCGGATACATGCCTATATATTACTCATATATTCCTATGGGCATCTCTAGTGTTAGTGTGCGCAAATTTTTTGCAGTGTGCTAAAAATCCTAGCGTCCCTCTAGCGTGGCTTAGTAAACAGGGCCCCTATAGTCCCATTATATAGTTACGGCCGGGATTGCTGCGCAGCAGTGCTGACCAAGCCCATTCAAAATGAATGGGCTTGGTCGGCATTGCTGCACCGGGAATCGCTATGGCAGTTAAGTAAAAGGGGGCAGTTAGAGTTTCTGTCTTAACATTGTTTTTTCCGTGTATTTGCTTTATATCATATCGGAAGGTTCCTCTTTTTATTAACGCTTTATGTGAATGTGAATTAATTTCCTGATTACAGGGTGGTCTGAAGAACAGTTTGTCTCATTAGTGAAATATCTGATTTTATAGTAATAAACCATTTTCTTGTTATCAAGTTTCATGAATAATTCTAATGCTTTGTCTATTTTTGAGTTTTCTGAAGTTGAAAAGAAGCATCTCATTACTTACAGGACATGAATATGGTTTTATGCCTGTAGGAATGCATAAATGCATCAACTTGAAATCTGATTTTATGTGAACTTTTGAGTAATATTTGTTTTAAATGCTGTATAGTTCCAGGTGTAAATTTATCAGTCTGTTAAACTCCAAATGCCCTGTGGAGTGAACATTCCTAATACACAGCAATAACAATATATTTATTTGTTTGTTTGTTTGTTTGTTTGTTTGTTTGCTTGTTTGTTTATTGGCATTTGTATCCTACATTTTCCCAACATATTTAGTTTCAACGTGGCTTATAATAAAATCAGAGGTGAAGATTTAAGACAATTAAAAGTGGAAGGCTAGAACACGAGAGATCAGGTATTGGTTAAGGTAATAATAAGGGAAGTAAAAGAACGGTAAAGAGCAAGTTACAACGATGGTAATAAAGCATATAATAAATCAACAAGTGTGACCATAGGCTCCAGACTAGTGCGACGATTATCAGTAAGTATTACTGTTGTCGATGTAGAAGGATTTCCTAAAAAAGAAGGCTTTTAGATGTTTGTGAAATAAAATATAGTTGTTTATAGATCTTAGGGTAAAGAGCTCCAATTTTTTTGTGCTTAGAAAGCAGAAACTAGATGAAATATCAAAGATGGGAGCAATGGGGAGGCGGAGCTGGTGGTTGGGAGGTGGGGATAGTGCTGAGCAGACTTATACGGTCTGTGCCAGAGCCGGTGGTGGGAGGCGGGACTGGTGGTTGGGAGGCGGAGATAGTGCTGGGCAGACTTATACGGTCTGTGCCAGAGCCGGTGGTGGGAGGTGTGGCTGGTGGTTGGGAGGTGGGGATAGTGCTGGGCAGACTTATACGGTCTGTGCCAGAGCCGGTGGTGGGAGGCGGGGCTGGTGGTTGGGAGGTGGGGATAGTGCTGGGCAGACGTATACGGTTTGTGCCCTGAAGAGGACAGGTGCAAATCAAAGTAGGGTATACACAAAAAGTAGCACATATGAGTTTATCTTGTTGGGCAGACTGGATGGACCATGCAGGTCTTTTTCTACTATGTTACTATATGTTATGTTACCATTGGGTCTTTACTCTGGTTTGGAAATATTAGGTGAAAATTTGCAAGCATGGTCATTCTCCATTTTTTTTTCTTATACTATGTCCCCTTTTTCTTACATTGCCATACAGAATGTTGTGGTTTATTATTATTGGAAGGTTTTACTTATGATTTTGTTCACAACCACCAGCCCTATGACTTACAGATCATGCATTGTATCCAATAATCTAAAAAAGAGTTCCCCAAGAGCACCAATCAAGACAATAAACACACATAAACTAGGGGTTGACAAATGTAGCTCCAACACAGAGATATTTATTAACAGTCAATCAGCTCTAAATAGCTAAGCAACTTGAGGCAGTTGTCAGGCTTCTCCCGGGAGCACTGGGTTGTGAGCTCTTGGACCACTGCCGTGGAGCGGCAGTGGCAGGCAAAATCACCTCCAAACCAGCGACAAGGCAAAACAGGACTGGAACCCTGGACTGGAGTTGTAGCAGAGGCAAACAAGCTGGAACAGGCAGAACAGAAATACTTAGACTTCACCTGCGCTTGATCGCCGTTCCACGGGAGTTGAGCCCCTAGGTGCTGGCAGCCGGCAGGACTTTCAGGACAGGGCAGGAACTGGATACCAACAGGGAACCCACGGGATCTAGAATACCCAAGGGAGGCTAGGCAGAATACTAGACTAGGACCCTCAAACAAATACCACACTAGGTAGAAGCAGACAGGGTTGGAATCAAGACAGGGGTGCAGGACTATGGCTGGAGCTCCAGTAGTGGAGAAGTACAGGCAGAGACCAGGGCTATGGCAGAAGCTCCAGTAGCTAGAAATACAGGCAGGGAGCCGGGCTATGGCTGGAGCCCCAGTAGCTGAGAAATACAAGCAGAGGACAGGACTATGGCTGAAGCTCCAGCAGTTAGAAATACAGGCAGAGAGCAGGGCTATGGCTGGGGCTCCAGTAGCTGAGAAATACAGGCAGAAAGCATACTGAAGCACAGAGAGGCTTAAAACACACAGGTGCAGTATAGTGGAGTAATCAGAGCCATGCTGGAAGCAGCCAGCACACAGAGACAGAACTAACTAAGGAAGAACAGACAGAAGCCAGCTCAGAAGCTGACTGCCGGAAACAAGGTGAGTCTGAGAGGGGTTACGACCGCAGACGTGACAGCAGTCCTGTATTTTGGTGTCACATGCGCCTGCTTCAGGAGTCAAATTGTCTCTCTAAAGATACCACAACAAATAAACAACCAACTTACAATAATATAAAATTCAATAATAAAAACTACAAATGTAGAAAACAAAAACTAAAGGTAAAAACCAGAAAATAATAAATAATAAAGCCTGCATCCAATAATGACGTTCACCTCTGTCTCTCATTTAGAATCTTTACTATGTCCGATTTCTTGGCGGCAATGACCCCAATTGAGTTAATTTGTGTTTACCTTGTCAGTAATTAGCTTCACTTCTAAGCAAGGGTATGTGGAGTATGATCTCGGTTTCTCAAATTCACTTCTAATGTTCACTGTAGTACTTGCATCGTGCCAAAGAGAGCTTCCTTCTGGATTTAGGGTGTAACATGTATAGGCAACCTATTCAGGGGTGCTTAGAAATTCTTTTAATCATGGTGCCCAAACCAATGGGAAATATTTTTGTATCTTTCTGCCACATTTTCTTGGTCTCTGACTGCATTTCTTGAAATCTGAGGACCTTTTCCTTCTCCACTGATTCAAGGGATGAGATGTGCCACTTAATTGTAAGGTTCGTTTTCAGTTTATTTCTAATATACCATAAATCAATAGAAATTTTCTGCCATCAGAACTTTGCAACCAGCTATGCGATGCGAAAGCATTTCCAGCTCTTTTTGTTTCAGAATCTATATATGTCTGTTGTACCAGTTTTTCTTTATTTGCAGTGAACCATTTCTTCCATAATCCACTGTCCTGAGCAGCAACTATCAGTCTTAGATTTTAATTCATCTCTCCTTAGCCATTCATTTCTTTGGTTTTGATCTTCATATGGCCCTTAAATACTTTGTATCTCCTACTGTATTTATGTATTTGCCACTTATTTTTCCTTGTTTGCTGATCTAATTCTTTGAATAGATTTTTTTTTATCTTACTTTGTAGATTCTGCTGCTTCCTTCCTTAAGTGCACTGGTGGATTCTCACTCATTCTTTCTGCCCATCGGAACACTTGTCCTAGTTTAATGATGAACATTTGCTTCCATACTTCAATGCTTTTTGTGTGTTTGGGTCTGTTGATGCTCTTAAGTGGGCCCGGAGGCCTATGATGAATGCATAACCTATTTCTATTAGGGCCATTCCTCCTTCTGCTCTAAGAATTTACAGTCTCAGCATACACTGGTTGTTATAAATTCTCTCGTGGGCATTAAGGAGTTTTCCTGTTTGTACATCCAGCCTCTCTTTTAACTATGTCAGATCTCTCCCATATAGGTTGACCGTTACCTGAGAACTGTCATCAGCATAGATGTGTTAAGGTTTAAGTTTCCAATATGCAATCCCAATAGACTAACTAGATCCCTCGTTATCCATAGTAACAAAGTAGATGACGGCAGAGAAAGACCTGCACGGTCCATCCAGTCTGCCCAACAAGATAAACTCATATGTGCTACTTTATGTGTGTACCCGACTTTGATTTGTATCTGTCATTTTCAGGGCACAGACCGTAGAAGTCTGCCCAGCACTAGCCCCACCTCCCACCCACTAGCCCCGCCTCCCGCCACCGGCTCTGCCACCCAATCTCCGCTAAGCTTCTGAGGAACCATTCCTTCTGAAAAGGATTCCTTTATGTTTAGCCCACGCATTTTTGAATTCCATTACCGTTTTCATCTCCATCGCCTCCCGCGGGAGGGTATTCCAAGTATCCACCACTCTCTCTGTGAAAAAAAATACTTCCTGACATTTTTCTTGAGTCTGCCCCCCTTCAATCTCATTTTATGTCCTCTAGTTCTACCGCCTTCCCATCTCCGGAAAAGGTTCGTTTGCGGATTAATACCTTTCAAATATCCATTTATTTAAGATGACTTATTTATTTATATATATACATAATTATTTCAACCATCTTATTTCAACCACCTCCCCAAACTAATAGCTTTCCAAATAAAATAACATGAAACTACATAAAAATTAGAAAACAACATATCATCAGTGAATCTCAAGTACCTAAGAAGAAGAAATACCAAATCGATAATCTGCACTTATCCCATCCTATACGGAAAAAGAAAGGATCTTGCTCTGTTTCCGAAATATAAGAAGACTTTGTTCTTGCCACATCTGAAAAGGTGGATGACTCCAGCTCTCAATGCACTGCCACAGAAAATGTCTTAACGCCTAGATGTGGAAAATAGATTTGCTGTAAAAAATACAGAAATGTAGGGTCAGTATTCAAAGTGATTTAAGCGAGTGAGAAAGGTTCCTGCCTACTTAAATTATGCTGATATGCAGCCGCAGTTAACCAGGCAGATGTTGAATATCTCAGAAACCAACAGGAGATAGTCTACTACAGAAGCAGAACGGACAACCCGAACGGCAGCAGTGATCCAAGGAAGGACAAACACAGCAAGAGTTTATCCAAATGTCAACTTTAATGGAAACAGGACCCAACCTGGCCAAGTTTCAGAAAAACCTTCACCAGAGGTCACATAGGTTTCCGCAATACATTCACAGATTCAGTTCAGTTCACTTCAATTCAGTTCTTGTATATTGCCAATCTCCCCTTTCCAGGGTTCAGTGCGGTTTACATTCTAGGTGAGACAAAAACAGATAGTGTTAGTGTGAGATTTGAGAAACATTAGAGACCATTGGTTTAATGACCGAGACTAAAAACATTAAAGGAAAGGATAATGGATGATACTAGGAAGTAGAAGTCATGATGGATTATTATGAAGCAGTCTTTGGGAAGAGAAAGGTTTTTAGCCTCTTCCTGAAGTTGAGGTAGCTGTTTTCTGTTCTGATGGAAATAGGTAGAGAATTCCATATTTTGACTCCCAAGTATGGGGAATAGAAAAATGATTCAATGCATGTACTACAGTACCTGCATAGAAAAAGCTGTGGTCCAATTCCAAAAGTGGTGGTTACTGGCAGTACGATAGGTTGCATGAGGTCCAGATTAGGTTACTTAAAAACTGGCTTAGCAAGGGCTTCCTTAAGAGATAGGGGAACAGTACCATTAGAGAGTCTATTCACAACCATAGTGAAAAGAAACGGTAGCAGTCCCAGTAAAAGGATTTTGAACAAGTTTGACGGAAAAGGATCCAGGACACAGAAAGTGGGATTCAGGTGTGAAAGAATCAAAGGAGGAAATATTGAAAGAACTGCAGGATGCTGTCTGAACCTGAGAGGTAGTAAGGGGAGAGGAGGGGTTAGAGTGTATTTCTATGATACTGGGAGGGGCAGAAAAGGAGGCTCAGAATTTCTCAATTTTTGAGGTGAAGAAGGTTGCCAAAGTGTCGAAGAAAAAGGCAGTTTCCCGAAGGCCCTCAAAATGGAGGAGAGACCGGTTTATTAAAAACCCTGAACAGCTGTTCAGTGGAATTAGAGGCCTGTTGGATCTGATTGGAGAAATAATTTCTCTTTGCCACCCAGATCTGAGCTGTGTAGTACTGATGCACCTACCTAACATGTTTTAAGAGATTCATCTGTTCTATTTTTATGCCAAGTGCATTCTGCCATAGAAGCCTGGCACCTGCATAGGTAGAGTCCAGGGTGGAACCAAGGTTGTCGGTCCATGTTTTGGTTCTGAATAAAAGTCAGTGGGGCAACCTGGTCTAAGACTTTCTGTAATGACGAATTCCATGCTGATATCTGGTCATCCAGAGAGAGATCATGAAAGTCCTAAGGGAAAGATTCTTGTGGTGATGAGAGCGAAAAGGGATCTATGCAATTTGTGTGTCTTGACCAATAGCCTGTAGAGGGTGCGGAGACTGAAGGAGATGTTACAGAGATCTGAAAAACAAACAGACAGTAATGGTTGGATGAGGAAACAGGGAGTGTTTTCATTAAAGAGAACTGAAACATGGAAGTACAACTAGTTATGGCTAGGTCTAGAGTATGCCCCACAGAGTGTGTGGGAACTGCCATGGGCTAGGTTAACCCCATAAAACTCATATAAACCAAGAAAGACGTAAAGTATCTGGTGTTATATATCATATTTTGTTTTGTTACATTTGTACCCCGCGCTTTCCCACTCATGGCAGGCTCAATGCGGCGGGCAATGGAGGGTTAAGTGACTTGCCCAGAGTCACAAGGAGCTGCCTGTGCTGGGAATCGAACTCGGTTCCTCAGTTCCCCAGGACCAAAGTCCACCACCTTAACCACTAGGCCACTCCTCCACTCCACACCCTTCAACTGTCTCTTCTCCAAGCTGAAGAGCTTTAGCCTTTCCTCATAAGGAAGTTGTCCCATCCCCTTTATCATTTTCGTTGCCCTTCTCTGTACCTTTTCTAATTCCGCTATATTTGTCTGCTGCTGCATCCATAAGAATAACATGGGCATTGTCGCAACACACACTAATGCCTGCTACCTGCTCCCAAATTGTCTCAGAATCTCTGTTCATCCATGAGCAGCTTCTGGTGGTTCTAACAGCAGTCCTGTTACTTTTAACTGTACTCAAGAGGCAGTGGTTCATCTTTTTGTTTGGTCTCCAGCCCTGCCTCCAAGCTCTCTAACTGCTGATGCTGTGCTGGGCAAAATGTTGATTGGGTCATAGCCTCAGTGGCCCCCCTGTTCTACTGCCTATGACTGAACTGTCGACAGGTCTCCCTTAGGCAGAAATTATTTAACATAACATATTTAACGTATTAGATGACGGCAGAAAAAGACCTGCATGGTCCATCCAGTCTGCCCAACAAGATAAATTCATATGTGTATACTTTACCTTGATTTGTACCTGTCTTTTTCAGGGCACAGACCGTATAAGTCTGCCCAGCAGGATTCCCCGCCTCCCAACCACCAGCCCTGCCTCCCATCACCGGCTCTGGCACAGACCTTATAAGTCTGCCCTCCACTATCCTCGCCTCCCAACCACCAACCCCTCTTCCCCCCACCTGCTCCGCCACCCAATTTCGGCTAAGTTTCTGAGGATCCATTCCTTCTGCACAGGATTCCTTTATGTATATCCCACGCATGTTTGAATTCCGTTACTGTTTTCATCTCCCCCACCTCCCGCGGGAGGTCATTCCAAGCATCCACCACCCTCTCTGTGAAAAAATACTTCCCGACATCTTTCCTGAGTCTGCCCCCCTTCAATCTCATTTCATGTCCTCTCGTTCTACCGCCTTCCCATCTCCGGAAAAGATTTGTAGAGGGATCGGTGGTATTTTCAACGAACAACGATGTAGATAAAGCCCAACTCTATGCTATGTTAAGTAATAAAGGGAAGGGCATTGAACGCTTGAATCTTTTCACAACATAGCAGATATCTCAAAAGCACGGAGCTAGTCATCAGCTTTACCTGCGTTCTTTGAAAGTGACTGCAGATTTAGAATTATATTAGAGGATAATATTGAAGAGTGTCTGAAATAAAAATCAAGGATATGGAGATGTGAAGTTTAATGGCCTCAACGGAGAGAGATAACTTCATAACAAAATCTAATTTTGCAGGCAGATGCTGTCAGAATGATAAATAGGAAAGTCTTTAATACCAGTTTGCATAATGTGGCTGCACAAAAAGGGGGGAAATAATAAGAAGATGGATTGTGTCTCTAATACGTTTGTAACGTAAGTAAGAAAACACGGGGAAAGTGGTGGCATTGTCTACCTGAAATGCATCTCGGAAGATAATGTTGGAGTAAGGCTGAAGAAATGTCAGCATCAACCTAATTTCCATTTCAGTACATTTTGTTACATATTATGCTGGATTGACTGTATTGAGAGGAATTATCTGAGGCATGGCGACCACTTAACTTTGTTATCAGTAAAACGTATATTGAGCGTCAGTAAACTTACAAATGCTGTTCCTGAATGTATACATATAGGGGTGAATTCTATAAATCCGGTCTAAAAAAATCAGTGTGGACAAAAATGCTTAAGCACTATTCTATAAGCTGCACCCAAAGTTAGGCACGGTTTATACAATAGAACTTAAGTGCAAGGGTCAAGACGTAAATTTAGGCACATCCGTTTGCACCAACAAAACTGCAGTCCAAATTCTCTTGCCTAAATTTACACGTGGAACCCCTTTATTCATAATTGTGTGCGTAACTGGAATCCACACCTATGCTCCACCCCGAAATGCCCATGACACTCCCATTTCCATGCCTCCTTTTCTGGGACGTGCGTAAAATATAGACGTGGATAATGTGCCTAATTTACATGCATACATGTTAATTGATTTCAGTTGGTGCCAATAATTGCCCTTTAAGCCAATTATTGGCACTACTAATTGGCTTGTTATTTAATTAAATTGTGCACACAAATTGGGCTTGCGTCCAAATTTGCGTGCGCAATTTGTGGTGATTTTTTTTTTCAAATAATGGTAGTTTTACAATGCAGTTATAATAACCAATCAGACACCCGATATCTACATATGCAAAACTTGGTATTTAACGGAGGAAAAAGCCTCAAATGAATCGCTAGGGCACTCCTTATGTTAACAAATCAACTTTAGGGAGACCTGTGGACTCATCACTGGCAAAAAAACCTCCTCGCTACATTTTTTTTACAGCTCTTCAGATCATTTTAAACACTGCCCCACTCAAGTCCACGGTAACCCTGAAGCAGCAATCGAAACCTTGGCCAAAGTCAGGCCGTGGGTAACATAGTAGATGACGGCAGAAAAAGACCTGCATGGTCCATCCAGTTGAAAGAACTGCATGCAACGAGTGACTGGACAGCTGGAAAGCTAAGTTTATTGCGATTACATTAAAGTGTTTAAAATGATCTGAAGAGCTGTTAAAAAAAGTAGCCAGGAGTAGATATCCGGTGTCTGATTGGTTTTTATAACAAAATTGATACTCTACAAGCTTCATTACGATAGTTAGTTTTACAATGCAAACATTTTTGAATGCACAGAAATCGCTGGGTGGTCACACTAAAAAGTCTGCAACATCACCGTGTATAAAGACAATCTCATTCCACTCAGCACATAAACATAGGCAAAGGGGATAGGACTTGAAATACCACCTTTCTGTGGTTACAATTAAAGTGGTTTATGTATTACTAGTAAAAAAGGCCCGTTTCTGTTTGAAAGGAAACGGGCGCTAGCAAGGTTTTCCTCTGAGTGTGTATATTTGAGAGAGTGACTGTGTGAGAGAGGCTTCTGTTCCTGCTGCTGTGCATTCCCCGTGTTGTGCTGATTCGCTGCTCCCTGTATTGTGGCTCCGCCCCTCTCCCTTCTACTGGCCAATCTGGTGTGGGTTGAGTGACATCACTATTATCTACTCCAACATGATCCACGGTTCCAGGTAGCCTCAGAATTTTGGAGGTGAGAATTATTATATAGGATATTCAGGTACTTATATTGCACCTTGGGCAATAGAGGGTTAAGTGACTTGCCCAGAGCTGCAGTGGGACTCAAACCCAGTTCACCGGGATCAAAGCCCGCTGCATTAACCACTAGGCTACTGCGTAGGTAGTAATAGCAACCAAAGCTGTAAAATTTCATGTTGAAATGCCAAGTGGTTGCTGAGAAGTGTGGAGGAGTGGCCTAGTGGTTAGGGTGGTGGACTTTGGTCCTGAGGGACTGAGTTCGATTCCCACTTCAGGCACAGGCAGCTCCTTGTGACCCTGGCCAAGTCACTTAACCCTCCATTGCCTGCCACATTGAGCCTGCCATGAGTGGGAAAGCGTGGGGTACAAATAAGTACATAAGTAGTGCCATACTGGGAAAGACCAAAGGTCCATCTAGCCCAGCATCCTGTCACCGACAGTGGCCAATCCAGGTCAAGGGCACCTGGCACGCTCCCCAAACGTAAAAACATTCCAGACGAGTTATACCTAAAAATGCGGAATTTTTCCAAGTCCATTTAATAGCGGTCTATGGACTTGTCCTTTAGGAATCTATCTAACCCCTTTTTAAACTCCGTCAAGCTAACCGCCCGTACCACGTTCTCCGGCAACGAATTCCAGAGTCTAATTACACGTTGGGTGAAGAAAAATTTTCTCTGATTCGTTTTAAATTTACCACACTGTAGCTTCAACTCATGCCCTCTAGTCCTAGTATTTTTGGATAGCGTGAACAGTCGCTTCACATCCACCCGATCCATTCCACTCATTATTTTATACACTTCTATCATATCTCCCCTCAGCCGTCTCTTCTCCAAGCTGAAAAGCCCTAGCCTTCTCAGCCTCTCTTCATAGGAAAGTCGTCCCATCCCCACTATCATTTTCGTCGCCCTTCGCTGTACCTTTTCCAATTCTACTATATCTTTTTTGAGATACGGAGACCAGTACTGAACACAATACTCCAGGTGCGGTCGCACCATGGAGCGATACAACGGCATTATAACATCCGCACACCTGGACTCCATACCCTTCCTAATAACACCCAACATTCTATTCGCTTTCCTAGCCGCAGCAGCACACTGAGCAGAAGGTTTCAGCGTATCATCGACGACGACACCCAGATCCCTTTCTTGATCCGTAACTCCTAACGCGGAACCTTGCAAGACGTAGCTATAATTCGGGTTCCTCTTACCCACATGCAATGTAACAGAAAAAACTCTAGGGGTTACATTTTTTCGCCTCACCCTATATATACATTTTAAACTCCATCCTCTGAACACCCCCAAGCCCATCTCCTTCTAGACACGAGACTGTTAGTATTTCTCATCATCAGAAACAGACCTGCTAAGGGGGCCCAGTTTTTGAGAGAGAGAATTTAGGACAAATCCCCAGCCTGCCCCATCAACCCAGCCCAGTTCCACCCACTCCATTTCCTGGCTCCATCCCCAGCACCCCTCAATTCTGCGATCATGGCTGCAGCAAGCCACCTCTCCCTCCAGCAGCAGGAGATGCCTCAATAAAACATCATCTCCTGATGCCTTCGGACCAGTCTCACGAGAAGAGCTGTGAGATTTTGCAGTTTTTATCGCAAGATTGGTCCCAAGGCAACAGGAGATGATTTCATAGTAGCACATCTCCTGATGCTGATGGAGGGAAAGGCTGCTGAAGGGGAGTTCTTGGCTCCCCAGCGGGAAGGCGGGAGGTGACCCGCGAAAGTAGGAGCCTCCCACTGAATGCAGAAGATTCGGCAGGCCTGCAGAAACGTTCATAAGAAAGGGCAGATCAGAACAACTGCTCTAGGCCCTGCAGTTGAGGACTCTCGAGGCATTGTTGGGCTCTAGGCAAAGAAATGTATTAGGCCTCCCTACCTTCAAAAAAATATAAATATATTTTAAAACCCCTTCAAATACCATCTACGCCAAGAATCATCACAAGCTGCAAATGTACCCTGTGCAAAACGCCACCAATGCTCCAGTCACTCTCCCACCGCACCCACTTCCAAGGGAAACCAATGGATGGAGCGCAATATTGACAGCCCAGCTTCCCTTGTGCCCTGTTCAGCCACACCAGCAGCACGTAGCTATCTATGGCCCTCAACAGCCCTACTCCCCCTCCCTGCACTGTGGTGCTGACTGCAGAGGAGAAACAGAGAAAAATGAAGATAGATAAATACCATATGACCTATCCGGTTTGGCCATCCATGCCATCTACTACCCCTTCCTCTCCCTTAAAGATTCTATGTACTTGTCTCAAGCTTTCTTGAATTTGTCCACCACCTCCACTGGGAGGCCATTCCACAAATTCACCACCCTCTCCGTGAAGAAGTATTTCATCAGGTTACTTCTGAGTCTGTCTGTCCACTTTCACCTTCATCCTATGCCCCCTCATTCCAGAGCTTCCTTTTAACTGAAAGAGGCTTCTTCCTGTGCGTTTATAGTAACATAGTAACATAGTAGATGACGGCAGAAAAAGTCCTGCGCGGTCCATCCAGTCTGCCCAACAAGATAAACTCACATGTGCTACTTTTTGTGTATACCTTACCTTGATTTGTACCTGTCCTTTTCTGGGCACAGACCGTATAAGTCTGCCCAGCACTATCCCCGCCTCCCAACCACCAGCCCCGCCTCCCACCACCGGTTCTGGCACAGACCATATAAGTCTGCCCAGCACCATCTCCGTCTCCCGCCACCGGCTTTGCCACCCAATCTCGTCTAAGCTCCTTAGGATCCATTCCTTCTGAGCAGAATTCCTTTATGTTTATCCCACGCATGTTTGAATTCCGTTACCATTTTTGTTTCCACCACCTCCCGTGGGAGGGCATTCCAAGCATCCACTACTCTCTCCGTGATATGCCACGTGATAGGTATTTAAACGTCTCTATCACATCTCCTCTCTCCTATCTTTCTTTCAAAGTATGCATATTGAGATCTTTGTCCCCATAAACTTTATGATGAAGACCACTGACCATTTTAATTGCCACCTCCTGGACTGACTCCATCCTGTTTATATCTTTTTGAAGGTGCAGTCTCCAGGATTGTACTCTAAACGAGTCCTCACTAGAGACTTATACAGAGGCATTATCACCTCCTTTTTCCTACTGGCTATTCCTCTCCCTGTGCACCCAAGTATTGCCTTTCCTACCTGTTTGGCCATCTTAAGATCATCACATACCATCATCAGTCCTGCTCCTCATTTGTGCCCAAAGGTTCTTCACACCCTAAACTGTACCACTTCCCAAATGTATGACCTTGCATTGCTTGATGACTCTTCCTGCCAACCAGAAGACAATGCATAGGGTTGGGGACAATAGACAAATCTCTGAAGGCAATAGTAGCTTTTGTTGTCCCCCTTCAACTTTTCTTTCTGCCAGCAGTGGACTTACCACAACAAAAATCTACCTCGGAGCCCCTGAACTCACATATCTGAGGCCCCTCCTAAACATGTGGACCCTAGACACATGTCTAGCTTTCCGATGCCTTCACCCTGCCCTTAGTGCTCTCCAGCACGATCATTTCTCTCCTCATCCTCTCCTCCACCCAGCACAGTCCTCGCCCTTCTTCCTCCCTTGCCAGCATCAGTCTGAAGCCTGAATGTGCAGGTATAGTCAACTTTGTGCTTTAAAAGACTCATCCTTAACATGAGCCCCGTTACGTGTAAATGAATTGATTAACATATTAATGAGTTCATTTAACTGCTAACAAATACTGTTAAAAATACTGTTTTACAAAAATGCCCATTCTAAACGTGTCGGCGCAAATCCACGTTAAAGGTGATTAACGTGCATTTTAAGGTGCTAGCATAGGTTAGCAGTGTATTCATTCTTTCTATCATTGTTCTTTCAAACAAAAGTGAGAGAATCTGCACATCCATCAATCAGCGTGGCTGCTTTTCTCATCAAATGGTGCACTTGCGTGTCCTGCTATTATCAACAGACATTTTACAATTGACGGCCTTTTGGCACTTTTAGCAAATAAAATGGGTTTCCTGAGAAGCAATTAAAAGCTAGAAACCTTGAAGACTCGCCGTTTAAAATCCTTGCAATGTTTGATCTCGCTCTCCTTTTATTTCCCAACATGAGCAAGGCTTGGAGAAGTTGCACTGGAAACGTCTTTAATTTATAAATGATTTTTCTTCTCTTTTACGTAACTCAATAACAAATGATTTATAAGCACTCTGTTTAGAAAGAGCTTTGCAGAAAAGAAGTATCTTTTCCCTGAACTCCTTACACTAAAGTTTACAGAAGCATTAGTCATCTACGGATAAACCAGAAGAATGAATAAGGGAATATTTGTGCAGGTGATTCAGAACAGATATGAATTTGTGATGTGCCACTAAACTCCAGACACTGAGCATTATAATTAGGCGGAATGGATGGATTATCAGAAGATGAGAGGAATGGTTCATTAAAGGTGATAGTCTAATTTACTGTATTGCTGTACTTCTGGATGGAAATAAATCTTGTTTAAGTTCACTGGCTGACGCTGGCTCTAACTCATTGCCTGTCCTAAATGGTTTTCTATTTCTGCTATTCTTCAATTGTTTCCCCATTTTCTCGCTTTTACTGGAGTATGATATATTAAGCAGTAGGGCTAGTTACCCTAGCTAAACTTTCAGCCTTGTGACTCCCCCCTACCAATTAATTTTCAGCTCCCTAGTTCCTCTCTCACTTTTGATTTTTGATAATTAGAGTCAACAGTTATGATAAACAGAACGCCCTTCCTCCCTCCCATACCAACACAGAAACACTGAATGTAGGCAGATAAAGACCAAATGGCCTATCCAGTCTGCCCATCCATGCCATCTACTCTCCCTATTTCTCCCTTAGAGATATTAGGTACTTTGTCCCAAGCTCTCTTGAATTCAGATACTGTTTTCATCTCCACGACTTCCACCAGGAGGCCGTTTCATAAATTCACCACCCATTTCTGTGAAGAAGGATTTCTCCAGGTTACTTCCAAGTCTATCCCTTTTCACCTTTATCCTTCCTTTCAATTGAAAGACACTTCCTGTGCATTTATGCCACATAGGTATTTAAATGTCTATTATATCCTCCCTCTCCCAAAGTATACATACTGAGATCTTAAGTCTGTCCCCATATGCTTTATGACGAAGACCACTGACCATTTTAGTAGACGCCCTGTGGACCAACTCCATCCCGTTTATATCTTTTTGAAAGAGCGGTCTCCAGAACTGTATACAGTATTCTAAATGAAGTCTCACCAGAGTCTTATGCAAGGGTGTCATGACCTCCTTTTCTCCTACTGGCCATTCCTCTCCCTAAAAGCACACAGACAAGCGGTGTGCAAGATCCAGAACAGCAGACCCACGTGATGGAGTAAAACAAAATTTATTCAACACCGATAAGTTAAAAACAGTGCGCAACCCTCCTCCAACTGCCCAGCAATCAACTAAAAACCCATAATTTGACATCATCAGCCCAGGTGTCAGGAGTTCCAGGGCTCAAACCTGGGCACTATGGTCCATAGACTGCTGACCTGCATACAGGGACGGCCCAAGGCAATCTGCTGCCTAAGGAGAAGAATGAGATGTCGCCCACAGCCCCCCGGCAGTAAGCATTACTGTTCTATAAACTAGGGGTCCTTTTACTCAGTGCATTATTTCTAGCAAAAAAGGTGCCGGTACTCAAATGCCAGACCATCCTTCAGGGATGGGGGTGATCACTGAGGGACCCCACAATAGCCAGGCTCCCTGCAACCAGTCACAGAATCTATGACAAGGTAGAACTGGTGTGTAGAGCCTGAGTTCTTTCATTAAAACTTAGGGACCATGGGTCAATTTTAGTAGACAGTGGAAAAGGTGCCGGTACTCAGTACCCCCAAGTACCCCCTCAAAAAAAGCCCCGCTTTTACTAAGGCGCAGTAGGCCTAACACAGGCCTACCGCATGCTAAAAACACCCTCTCGTGGATAACCTGAGGTGTCCCGCCGTAGTGTGCCACTTAGCGCGTGCTAATCCCATGCTGAAAAATACTTTTTGTATTGGCGGAGAATAGGCGTGCCTGCGCTAATATGCTACCCGATTGGCACAGGAGCAGTGCGGGAGCCCTTACCACCTAGGTAGGTGGCGATAAGGGCTCCCATGGTAATGGAAACTAGATCAGGCTCTTCCAAAACAGACTCAGGACACTGAAGCAAAATTATAGATGTTTCTTAAATCTGACTCGACACGGTGCCGTGTTTCGGCACATGAGTGCCTGCCTCAGGAGTCTTGATACGTACGCTTGATGTTCACATTTGTCCTTGGTGATACGTCTTGTGAAATGGTCTTAAGCTGGTCTTTAAAAAGATCAATTAACATACACGCAGGTACAATTTTAGGTGTGTGTTCTGCACCTAAATTTCATGCACATCCTGGGAAAGGGAGCGCTGCAATGGGAGAGCCATGGGTATTTTGGGGCGGAGGGTGGGCGTGGATTCCAGTTACACGTGCAATTATAGAATAAGGGAGTGCCGCCCGTAAATGTAGGTGCAGGCATTTGCACCATGTTTTTGTCGGTGCAAATGGACATTTGTAAATTTACATGTGACCCCCCCCCCCCCGTGCTTAAGCACTATTCCATAAACTGCACCTACTTTTAGGTGCGATTTATGGAATAGCACTTAAGTGATTTTTTTTTTTAACGGCGCTGATTTTTTAGGCTCGATTTATAAAATTCACCTCTTGGTGCATAAATTTAGGCATCAGCTTATAAAATTGTCGTTTTGAGCAGAGACCGTGAAAGAGCTCTCCGTCCTTAGAAGAAGCCCATTGGACCAGCAAGGAGTGTGTCTACCCAGGAGCGGCCCAAGACAATCTGCCACCTGAGGGGAGGAATGAGCTGCCACCACGGCTCCTCCTGTGCCTCCTCCTCCATGATCTGACATCTCCCCCCTTCTTTCCTCAACCCTCTTCCCTGAATTTACCTTTTCTTTTCTTGTTTATCAAAAGGCAGAGACTGCAACAGCAATTCCCCTAGGCTGCCCTGCCGCTGGTCCCAGCCCCTTCTGTCTATTGCCGTGGCCCGCCTCCAAGGAAACAGGAAGTTACATCAGAGAGGCGAGCCACAGTAGAGAGAAGGGGCCAGGACCAGCGGCAGGGCAGCCTATGGGAATCACTGTAGCCGCCACCTTTTAAAAGACAAGAAAAGGAAAGGTAAGTTTGAGGAAGAGGGTTGAGGAAGGAAGGGCTGGGGGATGACGCCGTGGCCTGTCTCAGAAGGGTGCTTCCTCAGTTGGCCGAATGGTAGGGCAGCCACTAAGTCTACCACATATAAAGATGTCAGTCCAGTACATCCTTGCAGGTCTAACAACCCATCTGATAGGCCTCTCCTGTACCTGGCATGTACCCAGCTCCGTTTTCTCTATTGCTGCCTACTTAATATCTGCTTTAATTCCACGGTGTATAATCTGTCTTCCGTTCCTGATTTCCTGCCCTATTACCTGGTTGTCACCTGCCTGCTGTCCTGGTTGCTGTTCCCAGCCTGTCTGGACCACCCTGCCCTGGGCCTGGCTTCTGCGCCACAGTCTAGCCCAAGTCCTAATAGCACATTTTGAAACCATTATTTTGACAGCA
This sequence comes from Microcaecilia unicolor, assembly GCF_901765095.1. Classification (NCBI taxonomy): domain Eukaryota; kingdom Metazoa; phylum Chordata; class Amphibia; order Gymnophiona; family Siphonopidae; genus Microcaecilia; species Microcaecilia unicolor. Next base: position 322,190,305 of record NC_044036.1, on the reverse strand, counting down.
TCAGTGTCATCCACACAACTGTTTTGTTTTTCTATTTATCTATCTATAGCAGATCTATGGATAAGCGCAGCCATTCTATATGTAGAACAGTTAAAATGTATCTGTTCAGAAAAGGGGCATTATTTGTGGTGGAGTGAAATTAAAAGAAAAGGCTAACTGTGGAACAGCAACGCCTAGCCATTGAACATTTCAAGTTCGATATTCAAGTGTACTTATCCAGGTATAAGTACCTGTTACCAGATAAATGCTGCAGAGTGAAGCCTTCCCTTCATTTTCAGTGGGACTATCTGGATAGTGCTTGTAAAAAAATCATTACAGAGTAGCCTCTGCCCTAGTGCTTTTCAGTTAGTGTCAGGGAGTTATGCGAAGAGCAACGATGGACCTTGAAGTGATCCAGCAGAGATGATACAGTCACTAACTGGATCGCTATCTGCTAGGACAGCGGTATCACTGCTACTGTTCCCTCTGAGCTGAGTCAGAGTCCTCCACCTACAGTCCTGCCAGTGAGTGGAGCTGTTTCACTAGCACATTTTTAATATTGAGGGACAGGCAAGTTCTGCAGGACTCCAAGGAAACACAATATTGAAACCAGTGGTGTAGCTACGTGGGGCCACGGGGGCCTGGGCCCCCGTAGATTTGTCCCTTGACCCCCCCCCCCCCCCGACGACGATCCTCTTGACCCCCCCCCCCCCCCCCACCAATCGTCCCCCGCCACCACCGTCACTGTGGGCTACCTTTGCTGGCAGGGGACCCCAACCCCCGCCAGCCGAGGTCCTCTTCTTCTGGCGCAAGGCTTCGTTCTGTTTCTGTAAGTCTGACGTCCCGCACAAAGTTTTTTTTTTGATACATTTGTACCCCGCGCTTTCCCACTCATGGCAGGCTCAATGCGGCTTACACGGGGCAATGGAGGGTTACGTGACTTGCCCAGAGTCACAAGGAGCTGCCTGTGCCTGAAGTGGGAATCGAACCCAGTTCCTCAGTTCCCCAGGACCAAAGTCCACCACCCTAACCACTAGGCCACTCCTCCTTTTCTGCCTAATGGTTAAGTCAGCCTGAGCAACAGTGGCTGAAGCACCAGGCCAACCACAGCCTGAATAATATCAATATTCAAAACAAACTGGCAACGGTATATTCAGGTTGTCTAAGAATGCAGATAACAGAGTCAGCAGAGAGAGTGCTGGTCAATAGTAGCTTGGGATTCATTCCAGGAAGGAAAGGATTTGATGGCTAAGATCCAGAGGGTCAGACAGCAAAAGGCTCAGAAGCAGAACAAGCTCTCTCTATAGCAATTTAGGGCTGCCAACTAGATCCAGATTTCCCCAACAGGGTTGATCGAGTCCTGGGCTTACCCCAATCATGCATGCTTGTTTTTCTTAGGGAATCCAATAGGGAAATCAGAACCACAAGTCCCTTCATGCAATGGGGTAAGCCCAGGAGTGGATCAAACCTGTGGGGCAAATCTGGATTTATTTATTTATTACATTTGTACCCCGCGCTTTCCCACACATTGCAGGCTCAATGCGGCTTACATAGTAAATAATTATAATTACAATCACAAAGTCTTTAAAGAGAATATTGTAAATGTAGTAAGAGCGGGGTTTTGAGAAATAAGTGAATTATTTATTTTATTTTATTTATTGCATTTGTATCCCACATTATCCCACCTATTTGCAGGCTCAATGTGGCTTACATAGTTTTATTAACATTGTCATTGCAAGGTGACATATACATTTAATGTTGTGCAGAGGTTAGATGAGGGTAAAAGAAGAAGGAGAGGAGTGATTTAGGTATATATATATATATATATATATATATATATATATATAGTAGATGAGTTATCTTAATAGACTTGAGCATGTCGGGACAAACAGAGGTAGGATAAGCAAAAGGAAAAGGGATTTGGAGGGGTGAAGAGATGGAGGATGGCGAGGAAAAGGGCAAAAGGATGGATGGGAAAAGATAAGGGGATAGGAGATTGGGAAATATAGTCTAAGGTAGGGTTACCATATGGCTCCAGAAAAAGGAGGACAAATTGATCCAGTCCGGGTTTTGCTTCCATTGAAAACAATGGAAGTAAAACCCAGACTGGCTCAATCTGTCCTCCTTTTTCTGGAACCATATGGTAACCCTAGTCTAAGGTATAATGATGATCATCAGGACTGAAATTAGGAGGAAGAATTTAAAGATAAGTAGGGTCAGGCGGGTAAACTGTCTTGAAGAGATGGGTCTTCAGTATTTTCCTGAAGGGTAGAAACATCCATACAGATTTCTGCATATACCAGTCTAATGAGTAACCCAGAGGCCTCTTTATCAAAAGGTGTTAAAAACCACAAATTAATGCATTTGTTTCATGCAAACATTAAGGATGTAGTTGGCAACCATAATTGGTGCCCACCTGTTACTGGATCCTGATTGCCCTACCTCTTCAGGGTCCTGATTAATCTGCTAGTGCAAGTACTCTGACTGGAAGGACTATATATCATTTCATCTTCCGAAAAAGGGCTCTGCTGGTCTTGGGTTGGGTTTTTTTCCCTAACATATATACAAGAGCAAGAAGTAGCCAGAATCTGAAATAGGACTTTATGTACTCCATAGAGCTTTTCATCATGTTACAGCTTGAAACAGGAAGTGAAAAGCACTGGAAAAAAAAAAAAAGAAGTGAGCAAAAATCCAAATAAAATAAAATAACCTCAGAAGAAGGATCCATGAGAACATGAACTGAACAAAAAGCAACTAACACAGTACTTCAATCCCTAAAACATAACAGTGCCATCTGGTGGCCTTAAAATATATATCTTTTCAATATGGTGTCCTTTCACGTATCTCGACAGCAGACACCTTTATAACCAACTAACAGGACAACTCACAAGATTACAGACCTGCACAACATGCTATGAATAGTAGGGGTTGGCATACATTGAGCACAGGGTTTCTCAACCCGGTCCTCAGGACACACCCAGGATATCCATGATGAATACGCATGAGATAAATTTGCATGCACCCCCTTCATGCTATGCATATGCATTGTGGGTATGCTGAAAACCCGAATGGCTAGGTGTGCCTCAAGGACTGGGTTGAGCTCCCCTGATTTTAGCAGCATGCAGACAGAAAAGAACACGTCCAAAAAGAAGGGAAAAAAATGACATTCTTTCTATTACCCAGTGTTTCAATATTTACTTTTGTACGCCGTTCTGTGTCTGTACTGGAGATATCATAACACATCAATCCTCTCCAAGAAGTGTTTCTCGTTTTAAAATGCAGGTATAAAGCTCCATTGGAAACGAGGAGCCTTGCTTCTGCAGATATTATGTAGATATTACTTGCTAATTGTGAATATCTTGTCATGATATAATTCAGTGTAGCACTTCTGCAGGGGTCTATTTACATTTTTATGGACTTTTATCTCTAACTACTGATACCTGGATAATGCAGGATTCTCCAACGTGATACAGTTGCTAGTTCTGGCTTTCCTCCTTTCATTACAAAGCTTTTGTTTCACTAATGTATGCAAATCCTCTATGCATTATTCATACCCTCTGCATGAATATCCTAGTTGCTCTTTTTGAAGAACCTTACCTGGCAGTGGACAAACTGGTAGGATGCATATTTTTATTCCTGCAAGTTAGATCCCATGAGATATGCGGTAAAAAAAGAAAAAAAACACACACACACAGGCTCTCTCCATTGCAGTTGCTTTTCTTTTTTTCTTTTCTGTTATCTTCAGTTATTTCAGGCGAGAGCTGGAAAAAGCAGTGTTTCATCTCTCCAGACATTTACTGGCTGGGCTCCTATCCTGAGCAAACATGTCTACTGTTCAGACGGGCCTTTGGCTTCTTGCACTGATGTTCTCCGTGTGTTTGGATGGCATTATGTCAACATGCACTTCGATCAGACTGGTTGACTATGGGGTATTTTTGATTAGATGAATAGGGGCCTGTATAACCCTGCAAGATCCCACCACCGCGCAGTCTCTCCTTTGTGAGGGAAATGGAACTTGGAGGCCACATGCCTCATTTCTTTTGAGACAATCTGTTTGTTTTTCATGCCAAACCAGATCAAGTGCCTGATTGCAGGGGAGAATAAAGGAAACCCCCAGTTTGCAATGATTCACTGTCTGCAAGACAGACTGTATTGGAAACAGTATTTGTAAAACGTTATAAAACCAACTGAATATAACACAACACATAACGTGTAGTTCTGTAACTGAGCATCTCAGTACCTGAGCTCCTCAGTACCTCTCCACTCTCATCTCTCCCTACATTCCTCCCCGGGAACTCTGTTCACTGGGTAAATCTCTCTTATCTGCACCCTTCTCCTCCACTGCTAACTCCAGACTCCGTTCCTTTTATCTTGCTGCACCATATGCCTGGAATAGACTTCCTGAGCCGATAGGTCAAGCTCCATCTCTGACCATCTTCAAATCTAAGCTAAAAGCCCACCTTTTTGATGCTGCTTTTAACTCCTAACCCTTATTCACTTTGTTTAGAACCCTTATTTTATCATCCTCACTTTAATATTCCCTTCTCTCTTGTTTGTCCTGTTTGTCTGGCCTAATTAGATTGTAAGCTCTGTCGAGCAGGGACTGTCTCTTCATGTTCAAATGAACAGTGCTGTGTACGTCTAGTAGCACTTTTGAAATGATAAGTAGTAGTAGCAGAGCACCTGCATTTTATGTACACAATACTAGCACTTTTGTGGGTATGCGCTATTCTGCAACAGCATGTGTAAGTGGCATAGCATACAAAATCAAGGGGGCGTAACATGGTGTGAGGACTCTGAAAGGAGTCCAGTTCCAGTCTTGCTGAGACCGGGACAGGGAAGAGGTTTTCCTTTTGAAATGTAATGATTCTTCTTCACTAATCCCTTCTAGACAAAAGGTTCACCCTCTAGTGATCAAAGCCCCAGTGAAAACACTAGTTAGGGAAAGAAACTACCAGTCCCAGAAACCACTGGGACATCAGCAGGACTCTCAGGAAAGGAGGGAGGAGTGAATGATTGGGAAATGAGTTCTGATCCAGGGAATGAGCAGCAGCTGGGGGAACCCAGGGTGGAGGAGGAGATGGAATGGGATATAGAGGAAGGAGGAGAAGAGAAGGGAGAGGAGTGCATGGAGGTTGCAGGTCTCGCTCAAATTTTGTCAGGAAAGGTAAAGGATTTGGTGGCGTCAATGTGGCCCAAGCTGTGTATACTTGGAGAGGAGAAAATAATTCAGTGGGGAAGCCACTGGTGGAAGAAGCTAACCCATAAACTATCTGAGGGTAGAAGATACTGCTGGTGAGGGTGAGGCTACAATTGTGAGCAAGACAAGGATTTGCTGTTTGTGATTTTCTGAGTTAAGATTGAACTGTGTTAATAAACTGAATGTGGAAACCTGAACTGACTCTTTCATTGTTGATGAGGAAACTGCTTGAAGATTAAGACTGTATTAAAAGGTGCTGAGAAAATGAAGACTTGTGGTTTTCAAGAACTATAAGACTGCTGAAGTTTTGTGTGTCCCAGCTGTGAGCTGACCCTGGGGCGCAGGTCAGCTGGAGAGCTGTTAAACCAGGACAAGCAGTGCAAGGAGGAAAGGTGGTTTGGAGCCCATACCGGGGAGTCAGTCAAGCTAAGCAGGATTAGCTCTGGCCACCATGTGGAAGGGAGACCCACTCACAATGGGCAGAGCATGGGCGTGAGTAAGTTACAGAATACTGTTAGTTGCATGCACTCCTGCCACATTTACATGAACACAATTATGTCAGGTTCTATGGCAAGTGTGACCACAGGACAGGTACATAAGGCATACTGATATCAGGTTATGTTAATATTAATCCCCTGGTGGCAGAGCATGGTATTGCACTTTTGGAAAATCGTTGCTAAGATACATCAAGGTGCTTTCCCCAATTATCTCACACCAAACCAGGGAATTTAGTACACGCAGTGCTGCAGCTCCCCCCCCCCCCCCCTTTGTTTGTGGCACCAATGCCATCTGCTCAGGGCTCAGCCCTCCCTACTGTCGCAGCCCCGCCGGACCCAGAGTGTATCCTTCCTCATTACCGGGTTCGTGGGTGACATGATTCTGGCTACCACCTAGCAACAGTTGACTCAGTGCCCTGGGAGCTCTGCAGCAATGGGTCTCTGAAACTCCGGTGGCCGATAATAACACCCAAACCAGCCAAAAACCCGCATTGGGACTCCAGTCCAGATGTGACCAGCCAGCTCGGGTGAGCAATTTTTTTAACCTTGGTTACACTAGTATTCTGTGATTGAATCTGGGTGCCCAGATACCATTATAAAATAGGCTTTCACCAAGCGGCATTGGATGCTCACTTATAGAATTGCCCACTCATAGGTGCCGACTCCGTGGGTGCTGTGGGTGCTCGAGCACCCCCAATATTTCACCTACCGGAAGTTCGTTCCCTCCCTCCCTCCGAGTTCCAGGGTCGTCGTCCCCTCCAAGTTCCAGGGTCGTTGTCCCTCCCTTCCTCCCTCCCTCCGAGTTCCAGGCCCCCTCCCTCCAAATTTTAAAAGTCATCTTGACTTACTTCATCGGGGTTATGGCGGCCGGCAGCAGCGGTAAAAAGCATGCAGGCTCAGCGCTTACTTCAGTTTTCCCTTCTCTCTCTCTCAGCTCTGGTCCCATCCTCATTTCCTGTTTCTGCAAGGGCGGGACCAGAGCTGAGAGAGAGAGAGAAGGGAAAGCGCTGAGCTTGCACACTTTTTACCACTGCTGCCAGCCGCCATAACCCTGACGAGGTAAGTCAAGATGACTTTTAAAATTCAGAGGGAGGAGGCCTGGAACTCGAAGGGAGGGAGGGACGACGACCCTGGAACCGGGAGGGGGGGACCCTGGAACTGGGAGGGAGGCCCTGGAATGGGGGCGGGACCTTGGAACTCGGAGGGAGGGGGAGGGAAAGGAGAGAGAGGGGAGGGAGGGGGCCTGGAACTGGTAGGGAGGAGGGCCTGGAACTCGGAGGGAGGTGGAGGGGGGACAGGAGAGGGGGGACGAGAGAGAGGGGGGAATGCACCACCTGTAAAAAATAAATAAATTTCAGCACCCCCAATGATTTTGAAAAGTTGGCTCCTATGGTCCCTCTGTGTTTGAAAAATCTCATTGCAGGCTACCTTCAGAGTGGATTAACCAAGAAGCCTGTAAAGGTTTATGGAAAGAATACAGAGTAGAGTCCAGTGCGTCTTGGAACTCAGAAAGTTATGCAATAGGAGTGTACACAGGCAAGAAAAATTCAGTTAGTTTTTGTTTTTTTCACAGTTCATTAGTTTTATTAGGGAATTTTTAGTGCAATCTAAGTTGATTTGACACACACTAACCAATGAATTAATTGTGCTGTGAGGGAGGGAGTGGTATAATGGCAGGTGTCCTTTGGAACACTCCTTCACTGAGGCCCCGATGCTCAATGCAAGTGCTAGAGACTATTAGAGCAGGACTAGCACCCACATTTGCTCCTGTCAAATGCTCAGAGCTGGCGAGTGTGTGAAATAACGGGCTTGCTGGATCTGAATGCAACGAGCCTGCAAATGCATAATAAGTGGGTCATTACCTATTTTTCCCCAATACTCAGCGGGCAGCACGCCAAACAAGGCTGCTCCTCCAGTGGCAAACCCTACGCCAGCACAGACGGAGGTGGTGCTAGGGTTCTGCCAAGCAGGGGAGGAACAGGGAGACCAGCCGTCACAGCTATGGTGGTCCAGTGGACCCCAGACCCCCCCCCAACCCCACCCCAAAGGATGCACCAGGCAGGGCAGGATGCCCTAATGGTCCTCCAGAGGGCTGGCTAGAAAATTTCAAATAAACTTGGACCATTAAACGTGAGATTGTGTTTGAGAGACTTCTATGAAGAGTATTGAACCTGTGAGGAAACAGGCTTGTTTATTTCCTATGTACATAGTAATAAAGTTTTCCATTTTCGACCTTACACTGCCCCCTGGTGTGTTTCTGAGGACTCCATGGCGTCTTGCCAAGTCACGCTAAGTCAATTAGTGCATGTTAAATCAGTTTACCGTGCACTAAATATTTGAAGACATACTAATTGAACTGAATGCAGACTGATGAACGCACACCCCTATTATGCAAACATCTATCATGTAGAGAATGGGTCTGATTTACAAATGCTTATCCTCATTCTGTACTTGAAAGAGATTAGAATTTTAAAAAAATTAACATGTAAGCAAATTGAACACTGAGTTTTGTATTCGAAAGAAGCAATACTTGTTCCGTTCAACAGCAATCCAGCTGGAGGTACACAATAACAATAACCACAAGCTGAAATCACTGAAGATACCTCAGTAAGACAATAAAATGATAATTCTATAATTTAGCACTCCCATTTGCATGCACATTAAGCATGTAAATGTTTTAGAATATCCTATCTGTGTCTAAATGCTATTCTGCAAATACCTGTTTAACTTACATAATTTGCAAGCACAAGGGCAGGGCACAGGCATCCCTGTTACACTTAGGCTTGTGCACTTACACCAGCTCTATGGCTGGCTTAAGTTTACGTTTATGTTTATTTGGATTTACTAAATCGCCTAGCCTAACTGGCAGATCCAAGTGGTTTACAGAGTAAATCCAAAAACACAAATAACTCAAAAGGAACTACAAAATCAAAATAGGAAAGAAACTGCATTTGCAACGAGAATAATCGATCAGGCAAACCGATAGGGGCAATCAGGGCATCCAACTTAGGTTAGGCCAGTTGAAAGAGCCTGTTTCAAGTTCCTAAAGAAGAGTTCAGCACTGATTTCAAGGGGTAGTGAATTTCACAAAGAAAGGGCAGAGAAGCAAAAGGCACTGTGTCTTGTGGATTCCAATTGAGCAGCACGCGGACTGGGGCGAACTAAGCGATAGTGATTAATGGAACAAAGTAAAGGAGCAGACGAGTAGAGAATAGTAAAGACAGCTAAATATAAAGTTAATCCTAGCCAGAAAGCTTTAAAAGTGAGAGTCAGAAGTTTATAGATTATATGTTGTTCAAACAGGAGCCAATGGTATTTACAGAGGGGAAATGTGATCTGATTTAACGAACATAGCAAAAGAGACGGATAGCAGTGTTCTGGAGGGATTGAAGTTTCTTCAGTTGTGCACTAGGACAGCCTATTTATTTATTTATTTATTTAGATTTTGCTCACACCTTTTTCAGTAGTAGCTCAAGGTGAGTTATATTCAGGTACACTGGATATTTCTCTGTCCCAGGAGGGCTCACAATCTAAGTTTGTATCTGAGGCAATGGAGGGTTAAGTGACTAGCCCAAGATCACAAAGAGCAGCATTGGGATTGGTGCTCTAACCACTAGGCCACTCCTCCACTAGCAACATTCCATCTAGAATCTCAAATAGTAGCAACATTCCAGAATCTCAAGAAGTGGCAACATTCCATGTAGACTCTTCAATAGTAGCAACATTCCACATATTTATTTAGATTTTGGCTCACACCTTTGTCAGTAGTAGCTCAAGGTGAGTTACATTCAGGTACTCTGGATATTTCTCTGTCCCAGGAGGGCTCACAATCTAAGTTTGTACCTGAGGCAATGGAGGGTTAAGTGACTTGCCCAAGATCACAAGGAGCAGTGGTGGGATTTGAACCAGCCACCTCTGGATTGCAAGACCTGTGCTCTAACCACTAGGCCACTCCTCCACTCCAAGTAAGAAAAACAGTGTTGCAGTAGTCTAGCTTAGTGATTAGCTGGGAGAGGATAAGTGAATGAAAAGAATCAAAGTCAAAATACTTCCTAACAGAATGCACGAAGAAGCTAGTTTTACAAAGATTTGACACTTGTGGAGTAAAAGAAAGGTGGGAGTCAAGAACGATACCTAGGTATGAACTAGGGGCTCAGTTCCAGGTATTGGCTTCACCGACTACCAGTAAAACCTGGTGTGGATTATTCAAGGCATACTATTGTAGGGGGGGGGGGGTAGGAAAATGTAATAATGTGATCACCTGGAGCAAAGTTTGTGGTCTCAGGGTTTGACTGAGTAGAGAACTGCAGTGCAGGGGTATGGAGGTGCTGCTAGCGGTTTGGTCGAGGTGGAGGAGTAGCAGGAGTTGCTGCTTGTGTGTGCTGGGAGACGCTAGTGTTTGATGGCATGTGGAGCATCGCAACTGCAAACTTGGAAGTGCTCACGGTGTGGGGCCGTGGCACTCTGAATTCGGTGGAGGCTCGGAACCTGTCTGGACAATAAGTACATAAGTAATGCCACACTGGGAAAAGACCAAGGGTCCATCGAGCCCAGAATCCTGTCCACGACAGCGGCCAATCCAGGCCAAGGGCACCTGGCGAGCTTCCCAAACGTATAAACATTCTATACAATCAAGCCATTGTGACATCACTAATGAGGTTGGCTCATTGGTGGAATGAGCCACTATGACATCACAATAGGTTAAATCACTGCTCTATGTAATAAAAGTGAGCCAAATAGAGGACATAAGTACATAAGTAATGCCACACTGGGAAAAGACCAAGGGTCCATCGAGCCCAGCATCCTGTCCACGACAGCGGCCAATCCAAGCCAAGGGCACCTGGCGAGCTTCCCAAACGTACAAACATTCTATACATGTTATTCCTGGAATTGTGGATTTTTCCCCAAGTCCATTTAGTAGTGGTTTATGGACTTGTCCTTTAGGAAACCATCTAACCCCTTTTTAAACTCGGCTAAGCTAACCACCTTTAACATGTTCTCCGGCAACGAATTCCAGAGTTTAATTATGCGTTGGGTGAAGAAACATTTTCTCTGATTTGTTTTAAATTTACTACACTGTAGTTTCATCGCATGCCCCCTAGTCCTAGTATTTTTGGAAAGCGTGAACAGATGCTTCACATCCACCTGTTCCACTCCACTCATTATTTTATATACCTCTATCATGTCTCCCCTCAGCCGTCTCTTCTCCAAGCTGAAAAGCCCTAGCCTCCTTAGTCTTTCTTCATAGGGAAGTCGTCCCATCCCCGCTATCATTTTAGTCGCCCTTCGCTGCAGGAAAGACCTGCAGGAAAGAGATGCCTGGGAGTGCAAGGAACACAGTACTCACCTGGCAGAGCATGCATATTAATCAAAGATGTGTGGGGTAGACACAAAGGATTCCTAAATAGAAAGAGGATAGTATCAAAACAAAACTTAAGACATTAACTGTTATATGTTCATTTATGATGGGCAGGACTGGTGCTTAGATGGCAGCTCCAGCATTGGTGAAGTGAAGCCAGTACCAGATGGACATCTACAGTCTGTGTCTCATATATGGTAAGACAGATCAGCATGGGCTAGACTGGAGTGGGCTTCAGTGGCAACTCCAGCAGTGGGAAAGTGAGGAAAATGCCAGATGGACTTCCACAGTCTGTGTCCCATATATGGCAAGGCAGATCAGGACGAGCTGGAGTGGATTTTGACAGTAACTTTACTGGTTGGGAAGTGGAGCCAGTGCAGGGCAAAGGTTTTTGCAATTTGAGCCCTTAAAATGGCAAGGATGGATCAGGATCAAATATGCATATTTTAACCTGCATTCATATCATATGCTATGAGTGTGGGTCCTGTATCTTTAAGTGAGGGAGGGGGAGACATCGTAAAGTAGAATTTAGCCATTAAAGTATTGTAATAATACTATTGGATTGTTGGTTCAATAATGATTTGATAATGAATGTGACTGTTGGGCAGACTGGATGGAACATGCAGGTCTTTATCTGCCATCATTTACTATGTTACTATCAGGTTTATTTTCGAAAGTGATCGCCGGTGATCTTCCGACATAAATCGGTAGATGGCCGGGGATCTCTCAAAAGCGGCGGTATAATCAAAAGCGGCTTTTTTGACAGCATCGCCACTTTCCCGTCACCACGCCAGCGAAAGTTCAAGGGGGCGTGTCGGCGGCGTAGCGAAGGTGGGACATGGGCGGGCATGGGCGTGGCTACCAGATGGCCGGCTTTCACAGATAATGGAAAAAAAGCACCGTTAATCAGTATTTCACCGGGTTTACTTGGACCTTTTATTTTCATGACCAAGCCTCAAAAAGGTACCCCAACTGACCAGATGACCATCGGAGGGAATGGGGGATGACCTCCCCGTAGTCCCCCAGTGGTCACCAACCCCCTTCCACACAAAAAAAATAAAAACCTTTTTTTACCAGCCTGTATGCCAGCCTCAAATGTCATACCCAGCTCCCTAACAGCAGTATGCAAGTCCCTGGAGCAGTTTTTAATGGGTGCAGTGCACTTCAGGCAGGCAGACCCAGGCCCATCCCCCCCTACCTGTTACCCTTGTGGTGCTAAGTGTTGAGCCCTCCAACCCCCCCCCCCCCAAAACCCAGTGTACCCACATGTAGGTGCCCTCTTCACCCATAAGGACTATGGTAATAGTGTAGAGTTGTGGGGAGTGGGTTTGGGGGGGATTTTGGGGGCTCAGCACCCAAGGTAAGGGAGCTATGCACCTGGGAGCTATTTGTGTATTTTTTTAAACATTTTTAGAAGTGCCCCCTAGGGTGCCCGGTTGGTGTCCTGGCATGTCAGGGGGACCAGTGCACTACAAATGCTGGCTCCTCCCATGACCAAATGCCTTGGATTTCGCCGGGTTTGAGATGGCCGGCATCTTTTTCGATAATACGGTTCCGGCCAGCTCGCCAGCAACGTTCAATTATGCCCCTCTTTGTCATTGAATGTATGTCACTGAGATGCCCAGATAGAGAGTGCACAGAATACACCTGTGAAGAACAGGGGCCTTGACAAGATATTAAGAGGTCTGGGAGCTTCAAAGAAGCCAGTCTGGAGGTGTCCAGTCAGAACAGTAATTGGGAAGCCCTGGGGAGGTGGCAAAATTCTGCAGGAATCCCTGGCAAAGTAACATTTGAATGACAGCAGGGAAATGCAAGGCAAGAGAGTGAGAGCTGGATTTTGACAGTGGCGGACAGAGGTTTGTGCTGGCATGTGCTGACTTGTGATTTCTTTAGAAACAGAGAGAGTTTAAAAGATTCTTTTAACAACAGTTAGTTGGGGTTGGTAGGAACAGGATGCATTTGAGTGTTGTGCAATATAAGACATATTTACAAGAGAAAATTCTTAGGAAATTAGCAAAGTTGAGATGTGAGAATGGTGTGAAAAGAAAACGAATTGTTATGAATAAAATTTACTGGAAAGTGTCAAAGATGTTTAAGTTGTTACAAATGGAAACTTAAGAGAATGTTTGATAGTAATAAATTTAAAACAAATGCTATTTTAATTGCTAAATGGAAGCGGAAAAGGTCAGTTGTGATAGAGCAAAAGGGCTGAAAGGAGCAGTTGCATGAATTTAAAGGCTATTGGCCGACTTATGTGGGTGATTAATTGGCTGGAAGTAAAGATAAATAATTTGAAGTTGCACTGCAGAAGAGGTTTTAAAAGTATTAAAATGTGTTTACGTTGTCAGTTTATAGTTTATAACTTAAAAAAAAAAATGATGTCAGCATGAGCTGGATACTGACAAGGCTGCTGAGACTGACTTTTGTTTGCTGTATTTGTGAAAGTGATTCAAAGTTAACTACCTGAGAGTATTGAATTGTTCAGTGACTATAAAGAGTGAAAGTAAAATCGTAACACTGTAATTGGAATTGTGACAGGAGTTATGCTCTGTGCTACATAAGTGACAGCTATAAATTATTATGAGATGAACCATCTAACTACTAAAATTATTTCTGTAAAGAGATTGTCATGTCCCCTACCTCAACACAAGCGGCGTCCTCGGGCTGCGCAGGGTCCTGGCAAACACACACACTTGACTGGCTCAGCCTTGAGCCAAGTCTGTGTGCTTCTTCTCAGGCTGCAGGCTCCCTGATTGCCTTGCTCTCGTGCACCTGGATCTGCTCTCTCTGCCTGGCTTCCAGGCTCTTTAATTGCCTTGCTATTATGCACCTGTGTTGACTTTCTCTCTGCCTACCTGACCTATGGAAGCTTTCTTCTTCAGCTGGTTCTTGTCTATGTCAGAAAGCCTGCGCTATTTCTGGGACGCTTTCCGTCTGCCTCATTGCTTCGGTTTCTACTTGGGTAAGCGTTTCTCTTCAGCATACTCTTCTGTTTGCTGCCTCCCTGTAAAGACCCTGCTTGTACCTGGATTACTCTTCTGTTTACTGCCTGCCTGTAAGACCCTGCTTGGACCTGGTTACTCTCTTGTTGGCTGCCTGCCTGGATATCCTGCCTGGACCTGGTTACTCTCTTGTCAGCTGCCTGCCTAGATATCTTGCCTGGACCTGGTTACTCTCTTGTCGGCTGCCTGCCTGGATATCCTGCCTGGACCTGGTTACTCTCTTGTCTGCTGCCTGCCTAAATATCCTGCCTGGACCTGGTTACTCTCTTGTCTGCTGCCTGCCCGGACCTGGTTACTCTCTTGTCTGCTGCCTGCCTGGATATCCTGCCTGGACCTGGTTACTCTCTTGTCTGTTGCCTGCCTGGATATCCTGCCTGGACCTGGTTTAGTTACTCTCCTGTCTTCTGCCTGCCTGAATATCCTGCCTGGATCGGGTTATTCTCCTGTCTACTGCCTGCCTGAATATCTTGCCTGGACCTGGTTACTCCCGGGTCAGTTACCCACCTGTGTACCTGCCTGGACCCAAGACACTCCTTAGCCTACTGCCTGTCACTCTGTTGTGACCCACTCCTGAACTTCTTCCTTCTACTCTCCTCTGGCTGGTCTCTCTGGGCGCCCCTTTCCTGGCCTCTCAGTATAAGTCCTGTCGGCCGCCCGCACCTGGGGGCTCAACCCTCGGGGAACGGCGGCCACCACAAGTGAACTTCAGGGTTGCTCGGCCACCAAGCAGAACCCGGGTCCGTGTCTTTTCACACCCGGCAGCACATTGCTCAGCACAGGAATTCACCATATCTGACAGAGATGTGGCAGTGAGAGTGAATATACTAAATAGCAGGTTGGCTGCATGCTAAAAGAAACATTGAAGTGGGATATCCAGGGCTTTACAATTATCTTTTAAGTGGTAGCTAGAAACGAAATACATTTTTAAAGAAAGAGATCCATTTTAAAAAGGAGAAAATACACATTAAGGAAATAGATTCTCATATTTATTTAGTAAAGACAGGGAGTAGGTGCAAAAAAGAAAAAAGACATTTACCTAGAATTCCTAGTAGAGTCATCCTTCAATTAGCCAACACAAGAGAGCACCTGGGAAAAGAAACATAAGAGATAAGTGACAGTTTCTGAGGAATTTAGGTGTGCACACAGAGGCAGAAATAGATACAACAGAGAAAATGAGAAAGAAAAAGAACAGATAGAGAGAAACCTGCAGAAAGAGAAAGAGAAAAATAAAAGCAAAAGGATATAAATACTTATCTGGTCAGATATCTTGTGGGAATGTTCTGAGTTGTAATACCTGTTAAAACACAAAGGTGAAAGTATCTACTCTCTACTTGAACTAATTTTAAATGTAAAAGTTTGAGGTAAATAATTCCTAAGACCATGATACAGATGCTGATCAGAGATCTGCATTTTAATGGTGCATCCATAATGTTGTATGTTAGTGAGGTAAAATTCATAAGTTGTTGAAATTCTAGTAAAATTAACAAATTATACAATTTATTTAAAACATCAAACTGTATATCTGTAATTGAAATCTATTCAAGAAATTCCATGTCTTATGTTATTGACATCTGTCTTGAATTGTAAAAAAAAAATTATAACATATTTAATTAACTAATAATAACAAATAATATTTTCTCCTACACTTCCCTACTTGGTGCTGAGTTTAATTGGGAAACCCTAATACCATCCTTTGTGACAAACCTGACAACAATCTCTGAAAATGTAGTATCAAAGTCCTCCACTAGGGGTTTTAAACTATTCAAGATATGGGAAGGTGTTCAGACAAAGTAGTGGTGTTCCAAAATAATAGTCTTTAATGAATACATTTCTTCAGAGTAGAGTTTATGCCAACAGGTTCAAATATAGTTTTATAGCATACAAGTACAGTATGAATTGTATACAATGTTGTAGAAGTATAAGGTAAAGGTAAGGGATTTGCTATACTGCCTTTCTATGGTACGTCCAAAGTGGTTTACATTTATTATATAGAGGTACTTTCTTTATCCCTATTGGGTTCACAACAGTCTAAGAGGTCTATAAAATAATGAGTGGAGTGGAATGGGTAGGCGTGAATCGTTTGTTTACTCTTTCCAAAAATACTAGGAGGCACTCAGTGAAGCTACAAAGTAGTAAATTTAAAACAAATCAGAGAAAACATTTCTTCACTCAATGTGTAATTAAACTCTGGAATTCTTTGCCAGAGAATGTGGTAAAAGCAGTTAGCTTAGCGAGGTTTAAATAAGGTTTGGATAGCTTCCTAAAAGAAAAGTCCATAAACCATTATTAAAATGGACTTGGGGAAACCCCACTGCTTTTTTTTCTAGGATAAGCAGCATAAAATGTATTGTACAGTTTTGGGATCTTGCAAGGTACTTGTAACCTGGATTGGCCACTGTTGGAAACAGGATGCTGGGCTTGATGGACCTTCAATCTGTCTCAGTATGGCAATACTTATGTACTTAAGGGCCCTGTGTATTAAGGTACGCTAACGTTTTGGCTTACACTAAAATTAGCATGCACTAAACGCTAGAGACTCCCATATATTCCTATGGGTGTCTCTAGCGTTAGCACATGCTAAAAACACTAGCATTCCTATAGTGTAACTTAGTAAACAGGGCCCAATGTTTGTACCTGGGGCAATGGAGGGACGCCCAAATCTCAACATTTAGGTCGACCTTAGAGATGGGCGACCTCGGTTTTCGCCAATAATGGAAACCGAGGACGCCCATCTCAAAAACGACCAAATCCAAGCCATTTGGTCGTGGGAGGAGCCAGCATTCATAGTGCACTGGTCCCCCTGACATACCAGGACACCAACCTGGCACCCTAGGGGGCACTGCAGTGGACTTCAGAAATTGCTCCCAGGTGCACATCTCCCTTACCTTGGGTGCTGTGCCCCCCCACCCCAACCCCAAAACCCACTCCCCACAACTGTACAACAGTGGCGTAGCCAGACAACCAATTTTGGGTGGGCCTGAGCACAAAGTGGGTGGGCACAAAATTTTCTCTCTCCCCCAGCACTTCCCAACTCAGAATATAAATACTTTAGCTGGTGAGGATCCCCAATCTCCGTCAGCTGGGGACCTCCACCAGAGATGGCCAGAACTCCTCCCCGCCAAGCCCAGCAGGCAGTAGCAACTCCTCGAGCCACTGATGCCAGCACCCCATACATGCTTAGTTGTCAGTGGCTCCAGGATGCTGCCCCCATCTGCCAAGCTCGGCGGAAGGCAGCTCCAGCCAGCCCCGGAAGAGATCCCCAGCTGGCAAGGCTTGGGGATCATCACTAGCCACAGCAAGGTTCAGGGCTGCTGTTAACCATGCTGGTGACCAGGGCAGAATAAAGAAGCCTCTCCCCCAATTCCCTCTCCTCTCCAATCTCTTCACCTGCCATTACAGTCACACTGACAGACCCTCACAAATTACAGAACAAGGGATCACAAATTAGAAATAAAAATATGTAGACAAAATTGAACTGGGAACCCTCAGCGTGCTCTGCAACACTGGAGAAAAAAAAACCCAAAAGTGCATTTCCTTTTCTAAACACAATAAAAAGACATGCACTATGCACATTTTCCAAAGCTAACATTCCATTTAAAACATTCAAAATAAAATGATTTTTCTACCTTTATTGTCTGGACATTTTATTTTTCCATCATATTGGTTCCAATTTCTCTTTTCCGCTTTCCTGTCTTCTGCTAATTCTTCAAGCGGCTGTCCATTTTTCTTTTTTCTCCTGCCATTTCATTTCCTCACTACACCTGCCTCTGAAATATTGATCTTTCCATTTTAGCTCTTTCCTTTCTTTCTTTTCTGCCTCTGTACACTCAAATTTCATCCTCTTTCTAAATCTTTTCCTTCTTTTTACTTTTCAGATATCTATCACATTTCCATTTCCTTTCACCCACTAGCTCTCCCATTCCCTATCTCTCTCCTTCCCAGCCTATCATCCTTTTCCATCTTCAATCTATGCACCATTACCATATTTCTATCCCTGTAATCACTGTTCTCTCATTTATTTCCTTGCCAGCTCCACTCCCTGGGCCTCTCCCCCATGCTTTCCACCATTCCCAGTGTCTCCCTCCCTCCACCCTTCCAGCCCAGCATCTGTTCCCTCTTTCTCCCATCCTCACCCTCTAGCCTGATATCTCCCTATCCTTTTTACCTCCCACCACCAGCATCTTCCTGTCCCATATCTCTCCCCTCCCCCATTGTTCAGCATTTTCCCCTTTCTCTTCCCTACCATCCATTGTCCATCTTCTGTCACTGGATCCATCTTCCTTCTTTCTACCCTCCCCCGCTTGTGCATCTCTCCTTTTCTCTCCTCTACCTTCATGTCCAACTTTTCTCCCTCTCCTTGCCTTCAGCCCCTGGTCTAACATCTCTCCCCCCCCCACCCCCCCCACAGCATCTCTCCCCCCCCCCCCCCCCCCCCCCCCCCCCCACAGCATCTCTCCATCCTTCCTTCCCCTCACCTCAATGCCATGTTCAACATTTCCCCTCTCATCTCTCCCTCCTTTCCTTCCACTTCCATGTCCAACACTTTTTTTCTCTCTCTGGTCCTTTACCACTCTGCAGCCTTTCCCTCCCTCTCCCCATCCCACCCCACCCATATCCAACAATTCACCCTCTCTTTCCCCTTGCAGCATCTCTCCATTCCTCCACCCCACCTAGCACTACCCTGTCTCACTCCCTTACCCCAACAGTGCTCCTGTCTCTCCCTCTCTCCTTGACCTCTCAAGCCACCTGCCAGCATGCTGCACCTTTTTCCCCTCTCCCCCCAGCCACCCGCTGACTGACATGCTGCAGCTGCACCTTTTCGCCGTCATCGTTGTTCTCTCCCACCTCCAAGCACCCGCTGGCGCGCCGCAGGCCCTACCTCCCCTTCCAACCCCACCGGACATCTGCAACGGAGTTGCCGCACGCTGCCGCTACACAACTGCTTCCTTCCAGCCGGCCTCACCTTTTCCGATACTCTTCTTTCTGAAGAGGCGGGGCCAGCACAGAGGAAGCAGTCATAGCAGCGTGCGGATGGTCCTGGCGCCACGCGGCTCAGCGAAGCTAACACCACTGACGAGGATGACCGATGAGACAGGGGAGGGAGCAAGCCGGCTGGGAGGGAACAAAACCTGTGACGCGACGCGGGTGGCTGGGAGGGAAAGCTGAACTCGCGCTTTTTCGTTCGCTGAGTTGCACCGTTGCTGGGTGGGCCCGAGCCCAAAGTGGGTGGGCCCAGGCCCATCCAGGCCCACCCGTGGCTACGCCCCTGCTGTACAACACTACCATAGCTCTTATGGGTGAAGGGGGGCACCTACATGTGAGTACAGTGGGTTTTGGAGGGCTCACATTTACCACCACAAGTGTAACAGGTGGGCCTGGGTCCGCCTGCCTGAAGTGCACTGCACCCACTAAAAACTGCTCCAGGGACCTGCATAATGCTGTCAGGGAGCTGGGTATGACAGTTGAGGCTTGCATAGAGGCTGGAAAAAATGTTTTTTAATTTTGTTTTTGGGTGGGAGGGGGTTGGTGACCACTGGGGTAGTAAGGGGAGGTCATCCCCGATTCCGTCCGGTGGTCATCTGCTCAGTTCGGGCACCTTTTCGAGGCTTGGTCGTGAAAAAAAAGGGACCAAGTAACGTCGGCCAAATGCTCGTCAGGGACACCCTTCTTTTTTCCATTATCGGCCGAGGATGCCCATCTGTTAAGCATGCCCATCTGTTAAGCACGCCCCCGTCCCGCGTTCCGTACACTGCCGACACACCCCCGGGAACTTTGGTCGTCCCCGCAACAGAAAGCAGTTGAGGACGCCCAAAATCGGCTTTTCGATTATGCCGATTTGGGCGACCCTGAGAGAAGGACGCCCATCTCCCGATTTGTGTCGAAAGATGGGCGCCCATCTCTTTCGAAAATGCCCCTGTAAGTGTTAAGTTATTTCTGACCTATAATTTTATTGGCGTTCCTTTCTATTTCTTTTGTTCTTTTGGTTTTAGATTTGTACACCGCTGTGATCTACAAGTTATATAACAAATGCAGATAAACTATAAACTATAACTGCAGTGTGCTTAACTTGTGTATTATTGGAATAACTTTGAATCACATGAACAGCAACACTTTTGATAACGTGAAAGAGTTGATAAAGTATAATGATGAATGCAGCTTTGTTAGCAGATGTGATTATTATCTACATCCTGCTGTATCTGCTTCCTCTGTTAATGCTTTCATGCAACAGTCTGAAGAAGGATTTTAATAAAGAACAAGTGTAGCATCGCACAGGGCGTGGCGCAGATCGTGTCACCGGGTCTAATCGCTCTTCAACTCCACATTGAAGAAAAAAGAAAAAATATACAAATCCGGATTCTACTCCAATCCAGGATTTTCAACTCTCCAGCTCTGGCATTCACAAAGCAACCAAGTTCCAAAACAGGAAGGCTTTTATTCAGCAAAAGAAGATCACAGTCAATAATCAGAGTTAAGTGTACAAAGTCCTTGGGAAAATCATCAAGCCCCGTCTCTGTGGGATCTTCTCTCCCCAAGCATAGTCTATCAGCACTTACCTCTGAGTCAAAACACAGCATAACTCCTTATAACATGTTGGCTCAGGACTCAAAATGAAAAAGCCCAAAAATGTCCATAACAGCAAGTTCATTATTAAGCACAACACTTGCTGCTTTCACTAGGCTTTGCCACCAAAAGAATTCATGCAAAACAAGACAAGAAGGGTTTTACATTTCTTCCACCAACAAACATTCAGTTTCAGTCTATAACATTTCATAGCATCCCATAAGTTTGAGCCACCATTTCCAGGGTGCAGCCTAGAGCTGTATCTTTAGTGTACCTCCAACCAGTGGCATAGCTACGTGGGGCCCAGGGGGGGCCTGGGTCCCTGGACCCCCTGCCGACGACCCGCCCGACCCCCCCCTCCCACCGCCAACCCGCCGTCGCCTGCCTTTGCTGGACGTCAGAAACAGAAGGAAGCCTTTTGCGAGAAGAAGAGGACCTCGGGTGGCGGGGGTAGGGGTCCCCTGCCAGCAAAGGTAGGTGACGGCAGGTTGGCGGCGGGAGGGGGAGTCGAGAGGGTCGGCGGTGGGAGGGGGCAAAGTCGGCAATGACGGGGGGCGGCGGCGCGGGGGGGGGGGCTAAAATGTGCCCCCTCACCTCGGGCTCTGGACCCCCCTCCCGCTGAAGTCTGGCTATGCCCCTGCCTCCAATTGACCAGGTATTCTCGCAAATCTGATCCCAGCCGTGAGCTATGACTGCCAGGAACAATCTCTGCAGAACTCCACATGGCGGAACTGAAGTTCAGAGTTCTTCAGGAGAAATTCCCATATTCTCCTCTTCTGGTAACTGTCCCCCTTCCAAAAGATACTCCATTCATTCAGGCAGTTGCCTACCTAACCTCCCCTTCCCCTCTCCTTTAGGCAGGTCAGGCCCTGTCTCACGACAACATTTCCCCCCTGTGAGGATTGGGCTCCTGGTTCTATATTAACTTTGGGATCCTCCTTGCCCCAGGTTGGATAGCCCGTTTACACCTGCAGCTAGTTCTCTGTAAGGAAGTTCCCTTCTCTCCCTCTTCTAGCTTCATCAAGCTTTCTATATTTACATCTTCCTTGAGAGGACTGGCCAGACCCTTCCCTCTCCTCAGCCTCGCTTTGATTCTCAACTATACTGTTGGGCCAGGGGAACTGGGCTGGATCTAAACACCAGTCCCTCCTTAAGGATTGACTCTTTTCCCTCTAGGAAGGGACTGCAAATGTGAAGCCTCCCCCCCCCCCCCCCCCCCCCAAGGACGTGCCAGATATTCTCCCCTCCAAGAGAGAACAATAGAACTAAGCACTTGAAAATTATTTAGAACCTTGGGGATCTGCCCTCTTGGTAAGTAAAGTATCCCCTTATCCTGCTGCAACATTTAAGGGACACATGGAAGGGCATTTTTGAAAGGGACGTCCAAGTTTTGATGAGGACGTCCTCGCAAAACGTCCCCATCCAGGGGCGTGGAAACCCGTATTTTCAAAACAAGATGGGCATCCATCTTTCATTTCAATAATACGGTCAGGGATGCCCAAATCCTGAAATTTGGTCGTCCTTAGAGATGGTCGTCCCTAGACTTGGTCGGTTTTGATTTTCAGTGATAATCGAAACCAAGGACGTCCATCTCAGGAACAACCAAATGCAAGCCATTTGGTCGTGGGAGGAGCCAGCATTTCTAGTGCATTGGTCCCCATGACATGCCAGGACACCAACCAGGCACCCTAGGGGGCACTGCAATAGACTTTCTCCCAGGAACATAACTCCCTTACCTTTTGTGCTGAGCCCCCCAACCCCCCCCCCCCCAAAAAAACAAAACCCCACTACCCACAACTGTACACCACTACCATAGCCCTTACAGGTGAAGGGGGCACCTAGATGTGGGTACAGTGGGTTTGTGGTGGGTTTTGGAGGGCTTGCTGTTTCCTCCCCAAACATAACAGGTAGGGGAGATGGGCTTGGGTCCGCCTGCCTGAAGTGCACTGCACCCACTAAAACTGCTCCAGGAATCTGCATACTGCTGTCATGGACCTGAGTATGACATCTGAGGCTGGCATAGAGGCTGGCACAAAATATTTTGAAAGATGTTTTTTGAGGGTGGGAGGGGGTTAGTGACCACTGGGGGAGTAAGGGGAGGTCATCCCCGATTCTCTCTGGTGGTCATCTGGTCATTTCGGGGACCTTTTTGTGCCTTGGTCGTAAGAAAAACACAACCAGGTAATGTCGTCCAAGTGTTCGTTAGGGATGTCCTTGTTTCTTTCGATTATGGATCGAGGACGTCCTAGTGTTAGGCATGCCCAAGTCCCGCCTTCGCTACACTTGCGATATGCCCCCTTGAACTTTGGCCATCCCTGTGACGGAAAGCAGTTGGGCACGTCCAAAATCAGCTTTCAATTATACCGATTTGAACGACCCTGTGAGAAGGACACCCATCTTCCAATTTATGTCGAAAGATGGGCCTCCTCTTTCGAAAATGAGCCCAATAATCAGCTACCAAGGTAAATTATTCCCCCTTATCTAGTATTGATAGTGGCAATCAGGTATGAAAACATAAGAACAGTCATTCTGGGTCAGACCAATGGTTCATCTAGCCCAGTATCCTACATCCAGCAGTGGCCAAGCCAGGTGATAAATAACTGGCAGAAACCCAATTAGTAGTACCATTCCATGTAGAACCCCCAAAAGTAGCAAGATTCCATTCAGATTCCCAAATAGTAGCAACATTCAATTCTACCAATCCCAGGGCAAGCAGTGGCTTCTCCCATGTCCATCTCAATAAGAGACTATGGACTTTTCCTCCAGGAACTTGTCCAAACCTATTTATAAACCCAGATACGCTAACTGCCGTTACATCCTCCGGCAACAAATTCCAGAGCTTAACTATTCTTTGAGTGAAAAAATATTTCCTCCTATTTGTTTTAAAAGTATTTCCATGAGATTTCATTGAGTGTCCCCTGGTCTTTGTACTTTTTTGAATGAATGAAAAATCAATTCACCTCCACCCATTCCACACCACTCAGGATTTTGTAGACCTCAATCATATCTTTTTTTTAATTATTATTTCACATGCTTGATATACCGCATGTGGCCTAACAAAGGCTTCAATGCGGTTTACAAAAAAAAATAAAATTTAAAACTTTTTTAAAAACTAAAAGCTTAGAAGAAAGAAAAGAAGAAAAAGAATTGGCGGAAGGAAGGCATACCATGGAGTGAAGAGGGAACCAGAGGGAAGGGAGAGAGAAGGGCAGAGAGTCACGATAGGAGAGCTGATGAGAAAGTTTATGAAGGTAAGGCAGCCTTTTCCAAGCTGAAGAACCCTAACCTCTGTTCCAGCCCCTTTATCATTTTGGTCGCTCTTCTTTGAACCTTTTTGTAATTCCACTATATCTTTTCTGAGATAAGGTGACCAAAATTGACCACAATAAGGTCACACCATGGAGCGATACAGAGACATTATAATATTTTTGGTCTTATTTTGCATCCCTCTCCTAATCATTTCTAGCATCCCATTTGCTTTTTTGGATGCCGCCACACACTAGGAAGAAGATTTCAGTGAATTGTCTACGACACCTAGATCTTTTTCTTGAGTGCCGACTCCTAAAGTGGACCCTAGCATCAGATAACTATGATTTAGATTATTCTTCCCAATGTGCATCACTTTGCATTTGTCTACATTAAATTTCATCTGCCATTTGGGTGCCCAGTCAAGTTTCCTAAGGTCTTCCTGCAATTTTTCACAATCCGCATGCGTTTTGACATCTTTGAATAGTTTTGCATCATCTGCAAATTTAATCATCTCACTCGTAGTTCCGATTTCCAGATCATTTATAAATATGTTAAATAGCACCGGTCCCAGTACAGATCCCTGAGGCACTCCACTATTCACCCTCCTCCGTTCAGAAGAATGGCCATTTTACCCTACCCTCTTTCTGTCTAATAACCCAATTCTTAATCCACAGAAGGACATTGCCTCCTATCCTATCCTTCTTAATTTTCTCAGGAGTCTCTCAAGAGGTACTTTGTCAAAAGCTTTCTGAAAATCTAGATACACTGCATCAACCAGCTCACCTTTATCGACATGTTTATTGACACCGTCAAAGAAATGAAGCAAATTGGTGAGGTAAGACCTCCCTTAGCGGAACGCATGCTGACCCTGTCCCATTAAACCATGTTTGTCTACGTGTTCCATAATTTTATTCTTTAGAGCGGTTTCCACTATTTTGCCCGGCATTGAGGAGGGTGTAAATGTATCAGTTTGTTTACATGACCACAAATACGAGATTGCAATCATAACATTAGCAGCTGGAGAAAACCTATATCTAATTTGGAAATCAGTAGGGGACAAACCAATACTAATAGGATTGGGTTCATGTCCCTTTACTATCACACGCAACTCAAAAAATGATGTCTGTCACATGAAGGGTAATTGTATAATCCATTTACCCCTGGATTCTATAAAAGTCACCCAAATTTGGGCACAATCCTAAGTAGCCTGTGCAAATTAATTAGTTAACGAGCCATCGACAATCAATAATTGGATGTTAACCAATTATTGACTTTAGTTGGTACTAATTAGGACTTTCATACACATCTGCCTGCTTGCTGTTTTATAACACTGGGCGCTTAAATCCCACAGCTCGCAACCCAAAAGGGGCCATAGGAAGGACATGGGCGGGGCAGGGGCATCCTGAAAATGTGGACGCAGTGTTTTAGAATATAGGGGATGCACACCCAATTCGTGAAACCAATATTTATGCCAGATTTCAGCAGGCTTAAGTCTTGGCACCCAAAGGTAGACGCAAAAGTTGGCGCTAGGTGCTGCGTGCCAAAGGGTTTTCAACCCGCAGTGTACTTTACAAAATAGCGCTGAGCCCTGATTTTCCTGGGCCAATTTTTGAGCATCATATCCTAAATTTGTTCACAGAAGGGGGTGTTCTCATGGAAAAAAAATGTTCTCATGGAAAAAAAAACATGGAAAATTACCAAATTTGAGGGGTTTGGTGCATTTCCGGTGTTTTACTTGTTTTTCATATGAACCTCTCTTCTGTAAAAAAATATATATATATCAGCCTTATAGACAGTGAAGGAACCAGAGTAGCATTTACCTTTTGGTGGGCACTAAGCAAACAACCACATTGGGCCCCTCCCCCATGTTAATATAAATGCATTTGAAAAGCCTCCCAAATGGGACCCTGATTTTGACAGCAGAGGAGTAAACAGCAGGTAAGAAATGCTGCTTGCAAACATCTCCAGCTGACTGGAGGACAATATTCAGGGAGTGGGGAGAACAGACAGACCTCTGCTTGGTGCAGTGGCTCGGTTTCCTCCCTCCCCCCCCCCCCCCCCAAACATCACCATTATTTAGGTGCCCTAAGGCTATGGGTCATCAATAACTTATTTGATAATGGAACCAAGTTGTCACTCTTCTTTCTACCAGCATTTGACTTAACCACTCCACTATCAGCCTTGAGAACCACTAATACTACTACTACTACTACTATTAAACATTTCTATAGCGCTACTAGACTTACGCAGCGCTGTAAATATGAACATGAAAAGACAGTCCCTGCTCAACAGAGCTTACAATCTAAATTGGACAGACGAACAGACAGCTAGGGGTGGGGAAATTGCAGTGGTAGGGGTGATAAGTGAGGGTGTTGAGTAAGAGAGTCATGGTTAGGAGTCCAAAGCAGTAGCAAAGAGGTGGGCTTTAAGCCTAGACTTGAAGACAGCCAGAGACTGAGCCTGACATACTGGCTCAGGGAGTCTATTCCAGGCATAGGGAGCAGCGAGATAGAAGGAACGGAGCCGGGAGTTAGCAGTGGGGGAGAAGGAGGGACGACAGGAGACATTTACCCAGCGAACGGAGTTCACGGGGAGGAGTGTATGGAGAGATGAGAGCGGAAAGGTACTGAGGAACTGCGGTGATTTAACCAGAGCTGACATTGTGATGTCATAATGCCTCAGTCCACCAATGCCTAAGAGCCAACCTCATCAGTGATGTCACAATGGCTTGACTGTCCTATACTTGGCTCATACTACTACTACTACTATTAAACATTTCTATAGCGCTACTAGACTTACGCAGCGCTGTACAAATGAACATGAAAAGACAGTCCCTGCTCAACAGAGCTTACAATCTAAATTGGACAGATGAACAGACAGCTAGGGGTGGGGAAATTGCAGTGGTAGGGGTGATAAGTGAGGGTGTTGAGTAAGAGAGTCATGGTTAGGAGTCGAAAGCAGTAGCAAAGAGGTGGGCTTTAAGCCTAGACTTGAAGAACCACTGATCTAAGAGGGCCCCTCCTAAAGATTTGAACTGTAGGCTTGCCTATATCTTAATGCTGCCCTGGAGGGAGCATAAGTAACTAGTGGAATATTAAATGTATCAAGCCGGAACCTAATTAGCAGCGGCTCGAGAAATGGGCTCCATGTGTGCCAGATACTAAGGCTGTGCTAAGATCAGGAATCACTGTTTCCTTGAACATAAGTCACCAAGTCACAGATTTTGTTGCTGCAGTCTGGGAATGGCAGATGGCACACATCAGAAATAGTTTGTACATGATTTCTGTGTGCTCATCCACCCTTAATAAGTCAGTGTTGGGAAGGAGGCCTCGCAAAACTTAAAGGACACTGTGTTCTTTTCAATAAAATCTGTGCGCGATTGCAAGAGCCAGGTATATGACACAGCAGGCTGATCGATATTTAAAACGACTTAAACCAGCTAGAAACGGCCGCTGACCAGTTAAATCGCTTTGTTCAGGCAACCTGCTAACTTTCAGCGGCTTTTAACCACTTATAGCTGCTGAAAATTAGCACCTAAGTGAAAACTGGTTATTTGGGGGAGGGGGATCCGGGGGTGGAGTCAGCAGTTAGCTGGTTATAAGTGCCAATACTCAGCACTTAACCGGCCAGGGTAACCCCATAAATGCAACCACGTAAAAGCCAGTCATATCTTTATGCAGCAACCCCTAGCTGGTTAAATTCTGAATATTGGCTTAACCAGTGACGTGGTGCCGGACGTGGCCTGGCATTGAATATCTGGGAATAACGCTGACTGCAGTCAGCAAAACACTCACTGCCACTGGCTGAATACTTAGCCTGTGGTTTCTTGCTGAATTAATGCTAAGGAGTATGGGGTTATGCGCGTAAATAATCTCTTATGGAATACCGCCTAGCGGAAAAATGCCATGATTTGAAGGCACATACTTTGCAGTTGGGTGTCTGAATGGGCGGAACGTGGGCAGAATGCACATATAAATAACAGAATTCTAACATTTGCAGGCGTATGTGCTAACATCTAGGCACAGGCATTTATAGCAGCTATTCCGGAACCTGATACAGTCAATGGTACTAAGCCACGTAGACTACTGTAATGGAATCTATGCGGGATGCAAGGACCAAATCATAAAGAAACTTCAGACCGCCCAAAACACAGCAGCCAGGCTAATATTTGGAAAACCGCGTTTTGACAGTGCCAAACCACTCCGAGAAAAACTGCATTGGCTACCAATCAAAGAACGTATCACTTTCAAAATCTGCACGACCGTTCATAAAATACTTTACCGTGAAGCACCGGGATACATGGCAGACCTCATCGACCTGCCAACCAGAAACACTACAAAATCCACATGATCGTACCTAAACCTCCACTACCCAAGCAACAAGGGACTCAAGTACAAATCCACCTATGCATCCAGCTTTTCCTATTTAAGCGCACAACTATGGAACGCATTGCCAAAAGTAGTAAAAACTACGCTCGACCATCTACACTTCCAGAAAGCACTAAAGACGGAACTGTTCAGAAGAGCATACCCCACTAACCCAATATAAAAAACCTGGACACTTGTGACACAATGTAACCAAAGACCGCAATGAACACTACTTGTACCTCATTCCACCACATTATCACTTTGTATTCATTCATACCATGTGTTTGTTCAGACCGGAATCGGCTAACACCACTAACGGTAATATGTAAGTGTGTGTTGCAACCCTACCTTGTTCTTCTAGCGGCGACCATATTAGAAGGATCATCTGAGCAGCAACCATCTTGGGAAGATCATCTGAGGGGCAGCCATCTTGGTAGGATTGTTTGAGGAGCAGCCATCTTAGGTAGCTCTCTAGGAGGCAGCCATCTTGAGTATCTTTTGGGCGTGCCCTATGGGATCTCTTGCCTCTCAGCTGAGACCAGGATCCTCTGATTGGAGGCCTATTTAAGAGCTGGCCTGAGCCACCATCTTTGCTTCAGCTTCTTTCTGGTTAGAAGTCTGGTGCGTTGGTTTGTGTTTCTCTCTACCTGATTGTTGAACTTGACTTTGGACTGGATTTGACTTTGCTTACTTTGCTGCCTGCCCTGATTTCAGATTGAACTTGGCTCTGCTTACTTGCTGCCTGCCCTGACTTCGGATTGAACTTAACTCTGCTTACTTTGCTGCCTGCCCTGATTTTGGATTGGACCTGACTTCTGTAGCGTCCGCCTGCCTCTCCGGCGGCTGACTGACCCCGTTCGGTTCCTGACGTCCTGGTGGCCATCTGCACCTGGGGGCTCAACTCTTGGGGAACGGTGGTCATGCCCAGGTGAAGCTGGGGTTTGTTCAGCTGCCCGACCGAGTGCGGCTTCTTCATCGGCACCATGCTCAGCCGGGGCACAAGGGCTTACTACCAAGGATCGTAACAGTAAGCCACATTGAGCCTGCAAATAGGTGGAAAAATGTGGGATACAAAAGCAACAAATAATAATAATAATAAGGCTCGTGTAAGTGATGATTCTTACCCCTGGATTCTATAAAGGACGCCCAACTATCCATGCCCAAATTTGGGTGTAATGCAAAGATGCGTGTGCAACCTAATTGATTAACAGCCAATTAACATCAATAATTGGACGCTAACAATCAATGTTAATTGGTACCAATTAGGAGTTGTGCACGCATCTGGCTGCACGCTATTCTATAAGCCTGGGCACCCATACCCTATGCAACTCAAAAGGCAGCGTGGCCATGGGAGGGTCGAAGCATTCTTAAAAGATTTACGAAGTGTTGGAGAATTCGGGGGATCTGCACCCAAATTCCTTTCTGATTAGCGTGTGCTAACTGAATACCACAGAGATACTACTACTACTACTACTATTTAGCATTTCTATAGCGCTACAAAGCATACGCAGCGCTGCACAAACATAGAAGAAAGACAGTCCCTGCTCAAAGAGCTTACAATCCGCAGGAGCACTTAGTGTCTCCTAAACAGGAAGCTTTAAGTGCTCCTACGTTCATTTTTTGCAGGTAACCAAGTGCTAGTGTGAACATCAGTACATGACCTACAAAAAAAAAAAAAAGCTGTAAAAATAGGCCACGGTAAATCTGGGTTTAGTGCACAAGACAGTCCCTCATTAGCATGTGCTAAGCCCAGATTGGCGACCCCTAGTGGTAGTCTCACAGTGCTACCGCTAGGGTCATGTTTCCTTTTAAGGGCAGCATGCCCAATTTAGAAGGTGCTGAGTGGCCCAATGCTAATTGCAAAATTAATTAGCACAGAGTAATTGCCGTGCGTTAACTGCAATATGCTCTGCACATTGTAAAAATAATGCAAAAGCAGTTGCTGCATTTGTGTGATAGCATTTAATGTGCCTAATCCACTTTAGTAAAAGGGCCTCTAAATGTTTCAGTCCCCTCCCTGCATGACATATTGGCATCTTATAGAGTCCAGGTTACTGTGTTTAGAGAGTTCCGTACCCTCCCCTGCTTCTTCAATTAGAATGTTCCAGATTCACTGACCTCCTTTTCACTCCTGTGAGGCCTGCACTTCTCTGCAGTGTAAAAAGTCTGGTAAAACTGTAATTATTATTTACTGATATTTTCTGCCCTTGTCGCTATTCCATGTGGTCTCTCCACTGTGGATAACGAACACATAATTGATTTCTTTGCTGTCCTTGAGATCTGCTGACATACTCGGCTCTGCTTTAGCGGATGTCTTTGTTTTAGCCTTACCGCTAAGGAATCTGAAGCGGGTGGCATGTGTTTCTGATACGTTCTCCACGGGGTTAAAGGTCTAATCCTGAATTGGCCTCTTTTGCTCTGAGGACGTCTTCACTCAAGATACCGACTCCCTGAGGTTACCATCGTATTAACCCTGTCCCCGCTTAGGTATGTGATGACATAGCTACCCATGCGTCCCTCCCATCAGTTTATTTTCATCAAACTGAGTACCCAAGAGGCATTTTGTTTTACTTTCCCCGAACTGCAGGAGATTGGCATTGAAGGGCATGCAATGTTGTTTTTTTGCAGATAAAATGATCTAGCAGGAATATGAATACAGCCAGCGCAAGTTCGGCAAAGTATAATGGGGAGATTCAAGTGGCTTCAGCTAGAGCCCCTCAAATTCCCATTTCATTAAAAATTACATTCTGCATCTGGTACTAGGATTACCATTTTTCACCATCTGCGTAGATTAATGCCTTTTTTTTAAGAGAGCTAAAGAATAGCAGATGAGACGGATAGCTTTGCAGATATAGAGAAAACAAATTAAGTACAATATCTTTTTCTTTGAATCTTGTATCTTATACTTGTTTTGTTTTAATCTCATGACTAAATAGTTGAGACAAGGTGTTCCCGTTTTCTAAAGCTAATTAAAAGGCCTTTTTTACTAAAGGACGTTAAGCCCTTACATGCTGTTAGCACATGAGAAAAGTCTTCCCACAAAATGTTACTGTTGTGCGGTAATTTCCCTGTTGTCACACGCTAAGCACATGTTAACTAGGTTTTAATAAATCCATTTGGATACAGAAAGTGAAAGTGCCTTGGTGCTTTGTAGCTTTTACTATATGAGATGTGGGGTAAGGAATAATATATTGTAGAGGAATATATTCGAGTTATTCCCCAAGTTTTCCACGTCATCACTGTGACCCCTGACGCAGGTGCTAGTCACCGAAACACGGCCCGTGTCGGGTCTTTTTGTCAAGGCTCATTCATTAAAGAACTGTGTTCCATTTTTAAAGGCCCGTGGTGCTGTTTTTTTTGTTTGGACTTTAGTTTGTACTTTGTTCCCTCTCTTTTGTTATATAACTAGGTTTTAATAATAATTTTTGAGGGGCCGTGTCGTGGATGGAGAGTGAGTGTTCCTGCGTTATCCGGCTAACACATTATGATTAGTGCACGCTAACCGGATAACACGGGGTTAACTTGGGAGCACTTGAGCCTCCTCAGTGGAAGGTAGATCTTGCACAGTAATGGGAATATTAGCACATGACCTGCAAATCTAAAAAAAAAAAATCCCCTATCGTGTTTTATGTTAAATCTGGTTTTATTTATTTATTTGTTACATTTGTACCCCACATTTTCCCACCTATTTGCAGGCTCAATGTGGCTTACATGATACCGGAGAGGTGTTAATAGACTCCGGAGTAAAGCAAATACAGATAATGGTTAAGTTGGGGTAGGAAGGGTCGGGACCACATGAAGGAACATGTGGTGGGGCCGTAAAGAGGATAGCAAGAACAGATGAGATTGTTTGGTGATCAAGACGAAGTGTGGTGGTGTAGTGTCGCTGATTTCAGGCATTTAAGTTGGGTCGGGGGGGTAAGCCTTTTTGAACAGGTGGGTTTTTAGATTTTTTTCTGAATTGGAGGTGGTCATAGGTGGTTTTCACGATTTTTGGTAGTGCGTTCCATAGCTTTGTACTGATGTAGGAAAAACTGGATGCGTAGGTTGATTTGAATTTTATCATACGGGAAAGTCCTGTTTTAAAATGAGCTAAGCCAAAATTTTACTGCGCTTTAGTAAAAAAAAGGCCTCTGTTTGGATATTGTTCCCCATCCAGCTGTTGAACAGATCCACAATGACACAAAATGGGTAACTAAATATTTGCAGTTCATTACAATAAGTCTTTCTTTATTCTAATCATTTAATTCTGTCATTTCTTTGTCCTCTCACAATGGCACTGAAGCAGTACTGTCGTGTTTTCTACTGTGCATCTTTCCCATAACAAAGCTCCCAAGTAGGGATCTGACAAAAAAAAAATCTGTGGCTTTGTTGAATTACTTTGGCAAACCCCTCTTCAAGATCAAGGTAGCCTCCTTTGTAGCAAATTCTATATTAGCTCTTTGGAAAATCCAAAAGGTGGATTTACTTCAGATATTCCAAAGCCAATGACAGGCTTTTTTATTTTTTTTTAATGTTGTCTTTAAGATCCTCTGGTGGAACTAAAGAAGAATCCTTCTCTCTCATCAAAATTGAACTAGGCCAAAAATCCTTCTCGTTCGAGTTTGACGATGAATGGATAGCACATCCTTCATCTTTATCAAGATCTCAAATACCCCAAATGAATGAGCAAAATATGTACATTAACCTGGTTCTTTGACCTAATACATAAAAGCGTACTATGAATAATCATTGTAGATAAACTGAAAACTACACCAGTTGGAGACCAGCCGCTATGGATTAATCCCAGTCACGCTCCCTACAAAAAGCAATCAATAGAAATCAAACAAAATAAAACATGGAAAAGAAAATAAGATGATACCTTTTTTATTGGACATAACTTAATACATTTCTTGATTAGCTTTCGAAGGTTGCCCTTCTTCGTCAGATCAGAAATAAGCAAACGTGGTAGCAGATCCTATATAATAATTCTCACCTCCAACGTTCTGAGGCTACCTGGAACCGTGGAAAACTCGAAAGTGGGGTAGATCATCCCACGGAAGACGTCACCAGCCCGACGCACAGCAACAAACCGAGACCCAGGCAGGGGGAGGAGTAGGGAAACATACTCCTCCCCCTGCCTAGGAATCGCACCAGACCGGCTGAACCTCCCGAAACACGCGCGCACACTAACCGTCCTCCCTCTGCTCTCAAACTCCGGATTCGCACTGTCAGAGAGGGAGGGCGGCGAGATGGCAAGTGAAATGGTGCACCGACTGTCCCGTGTCGAGGAAGCAGGTGAGGGATCACAGCGACGGTCGCGGTACACTCGCAAGACCCCCTCCAACAGACGACTCTCCCGCCGCAAAACCAACGTTGGCCACCCCCATAAGCAACACAGACCACCCACAAAGCCCACGAACCCCCTCAAAGCCCAAAGCATCGCTCTCTGCACCTCCCTCCCCACGAGTCCTCCCCAAAGCAACAGAGCATGCCCCACCCCCCCAAACACAAACAGAAGATTGTAAGAAGCAAAACGGCAAACAGCAAGCAGGCACTGGCTGAACACTCTGAAGCCGCACCTCCTCTAACCTTGACATCAGGCTAGAGGAGGAGCAGCATCAGAGCGTACAGCCAATGCCTGCTGGCTGTCTGCGGTGCCGTCTTGCTTCTTAAAATCTTCTGTTTCTCATACGGCAGGTCAGTTGGGAGGAGGACGTACAGAGAGGGGGGAGAGGCAGCAGCGACAACATGGGTGGGGGGAACGGTGACAGACGATGGGTGGACGTGGCAAAAGGGGCGGGGCAAGAGGAAAAACGCAGGGAGGCTAAAAGAGGGGGAAGGGACAAAAAAACGCAAGGTGGCTGGACGGGGGAGGGGGGACAGGAGAGAGAGGAAAATCGCTGGGTGGCTGGCAGGGGGGGCAGGGGAGACAGGATAATCACTGGGTGGCTGGAGGGGGAACAAGGGACACAGGAAAATCACTGGGTGGCTGGACGGGGGCAAGGGGAGACAGGACAATCATTGGGTGGCTGAAGGAGGGGCAGAAAAGAGAGAACAAAAGCAAGATGACTAAAGGGGGGGGCAGGGAATACAGAACACTCACTGGGAGCCTGGAGGGGGAGCAGGGGACAGAGGACACTCTCTGGGTGGCTGCAGGGGGGCAAGGGACAGAGGACACACGCTGGTTGGCAGGAGGGGGGACAAGGTTCAGGAGGGGGAGGGAAGAGAAGCCTCAAAACAAAGGGGAGGGGGTCCAGAGACATGAGAGGGGGGAGAGGGGAGGACACTCACTGTCTCACATAAACACTCATTCTCACATACACCCACTCACACAGACACAGTCGCACCCACCCTCACTCTGTCACACACACACACTTGCACATTCACTCTCTCTCTCTCTCTCACTCACACAGTCACTCTCACAGACACTCTCTCGAACATACACACTCAGTGGAAAACCTTGCTAGCGCCCGTTTCATTAAAACCAGAAACGGGCCTTTTTTACTAGTAGTATATATAAGTGAAACATCCAAGCATTACTTTGACAGTCTGACAGGGTGGGAGGGTGGGGGTGGGTAGGAGGTATGCATGGGGAGTCTAGCAGGATCTCCTGGGGTGAGGACCTCCTTCATTAGCAGGCAAACATCTCACAAAATGACATGCCAGTCTTATGGCACTCGATCACAAACCTTTTCCAGCCCTTGCATTACTGGATCCCAGAGGGCAGAGTAATTTTTGTAAATGCCAGCCACAGCTGTTAAAAATCAGATGAAAGCCGGGCTTTTCACCCAATCCTTTAACACATCCACTCACTCCACACCTGGACTAACTTGCTGCACACCCTGTAACTTAAACCATTATTTAACTATACATATAATTTGCCTTCAGTTGAGCCCCTCATTTGTTTATCCCAGTTGACTTTGTACTGCCCATCTTGTCCCCACCTCTGTATCTGCACTTGGCCCTTCAGCCACATTGTTTTGTATTGTAGGAATAGCATGAGCATCATATCTATGTTATTCAAATGTTCTGATGCATGCTTATTGTGTGTTTCATTGGTATTATGCTGACATCATTTTACATCTGTTATTTGAATGTATAGAATACTGTCTATTACTGTCGGCACCTAACCCTTACCGTTCAGTGAATCCAGACTGCCCCAATTTGACTGCCCCTATCGGACCGACCGTTCACTTGTCTATTAGATTGTAAGCTCTTTGAGCAGGGACTGTCTCTCTTTGTTAAATTGTACAGCGCTGCATAACCCTAGTAGCACTCTAGAAATGTTAAGTAGTAGTAGTATTACATTTATCATATTTCTGGTATTAGATTGTTTTACAGTGCTGTTAAATGTGTATACTTTTGATATTGTATCGTGTTAGTCCTATTAACTAGGTTTCAATTTGCCATTTCCAAGTTTACCTCATTTATTGTATTTATGATTATATTTTGTCATTTTATTATTGTTATGCTGTTAATAAAATTGTCAGTTTTATGTTAAACTTTACCTGCTGTCCATGGTCCTGAGTGAATTGCTTCAAAAAGGAAGTTAATAAATCCCAATAAATAAATTACATATATGCAGTACTACTATACCACATACACCCCTGGATGTGCATGCAAATTACTTGGCTAACAAGCTCTTGATCATCAGTGTCAGCAACCAATTAATTAGCACTCATTAAAATTTGCGTGTGCATCTAGCTGAAAGCTATTCTATAAGGCAGGCCACCTAACTCCCATAGTGCCATATCTCAAACGGGGGTGTGGCCATGGGAAGGGCATAACTTTCAGAAGTTAAGCACATAGTTATAGAATTCTGGGTAAGCACGCCTAACTTGGGTGTCAGAATTTAGACCAGGTTTTAGCAGGTGTAAGTCTGATGCCTAAAGTTACACGCTAGAATCAGCGCTAATTCTACGAAGGACGTGCTTAGCACCATTTTTTTCCAGCAATAAATTTGAGCGCCATGTATAGAATTCCCTCCATAGTCAGTGGCACTAAAGATACATGTAATATGTTGACCACCAGCGATTATGGGGTTTATTTTCAGTGTGGCTTAAACCAGGTAGGACCACCTGTCCCACTCACCAGACCCATACCTGGATTTTCAGTAATGCCGCTCACAATCTGGCCAGACCACCTTGGTGCTATCCAAGTAGTGCCAAAGCATTCAGACCAGTTTCCAGTGGCAGTAGTATCATTGGGAATGGGTGGACCAATGATACTATTGTTGCATTTGTATCCTACATTTTCCCACCTATTTGTATGCTCAGTGTGGCTTACATAGTACCGGAGAGGCATTTGCAGACTCTGGTGTGAACAAATACAAAGTGAGGTTGTGGTAAGATAAAGTTCATGTGGTACAGCCCACATTGGGCATCGTATAACGGAAGAGTTGTGTTATTTCCATTACGTAATTTTAGCTTTGTTGTGTTGCAGATATCAGGCTTTTATGTATCATATAGAATACGCTTAGTCGATGTCTCAATGCCTACAACTATGCGCCTCTGTTTACACCAATAAAAATGGGGCATAAATCCCGGCATGTAGATTTAGGCACAAAAGTCCATATTCTATAACTACGCAAGTAAATTTCAGAACGTCCATGGAAAGCCCATTTTTCCATCCATAACCACGCCCATTTTTTGTCTATGCACATTACAAGTTAGGTGCAGTACATTACAGAATACGCTTTGTGAAATGTGCTCGTAAATTCTAATTATTGCCAATTAATGCTCATTATTGCTTTATCATGTGCTGTTATCAACACTGATTAGCTTGTTAAGCCAGTTAAGTTATGAGCGTTGTTATAGAATCCGCCTGGATTTTAAACGCACAAATCCTTTTCAATCTCAGGTTAAAAATATTTAGGAAACCGATAATATAAAGGAGAAGAGGCAGAAACAGAATCTGTACATGAGAGAGACAGATGGACACACCGCTCAGAGCCGTGAGTGGGTGTGTGTTTGTATGTGTGAGAGAGAAGACTATTCTAAGCCAAGAACCTGTGAGCTGATTTTTTTTAATTTTAATTGACAATTGGTAGCTGTATTGATTGCATGTAGCAGCACTTTGTAGTCTGTATGTATTATTACTTCGTTGGAATAACACTTTAATGGAAGACGAGCATACAAGTCGATAGAGGAACAGATTTTCACAACAACAAAAAAAAACAGCTGGCCAAAAGTGCTGTGTGTTAACTGCCTGGAAGTTACTACTGGTATCTTGATATAAAATCAGGACTGCTGAAAGACACAACTGGGCCTGGGGCAGAACCGGACCACTGCACGCCACTCCCCCCACTTGTTCTGCCACTCCCTCTCGCCCATCCCCTTACTGTTCTGTCACTGCCTCCAAGGGGTGGCCCAGGCCCAACGCCGGCCTGCTTCCTGCTCCCACGGTCTGTCCTCTCCTGCTTCTGTCTGTGCCAGGACTCGTGACCTGCATGATTGCATTAACGTGATATCACGCTAATGCAATCATCTGGGTCCCGACACCCGGCACGCAGGAGCAGGAGAGGACAGACTCGGAAGCAGACAGGGCCACCGAGAGAGTGAGCCGGGGCAGGGCTTCCACTCCCCCCCCCCCCCCCAGGATCTTCGCCACTGCTGCACCCCCCCCCCCCCCCACAGGATTGTTGCCGCTACTGCCACCTCCACCACTGCAACTCCAAATACCTTGACTGGTGGGGATCCTGAGGCCCCGCCAGCAGAAGAAATCTTCCTCCAGTGCTGCTCTACACTGCTGCATTGCCTGCCCCGCCCCCTGCTGCTGCTTTTTCTCTCACATTGCCCATGTTCGGTTTCAAAACCGAGCATGCGCGGCCTGAAGATAAAAGCTGTGGCAGAGTGAAGAGCAGTGTTGGAGGAAGACCTCTTCTGCTGGTGGGGCCTGGGGGGACCCCCACCACCCAAACTAGAGTCCCTGGCCCAAAGCCCTGCTGTGTCTGCTCCTCCCCAGCCTCCAAGAGGGGCCTGGCGCCTGAGTTTTCTGTCTCCTGCTCCTGTTGGGACGTGATCACCCGGGTCCCGTCAGGAGCAGGAGAGAGAGAGAGAGACCCTGGCACCCTGTCCCCCTTGGAGGCCGGGCCTGGGAAATTTGCCACCCCTGCCCCCTCTCGGTGGTCCTGGCACCTCGGTGAAACCTTCTGCTCATTGTGCTTCTGTGGCTAGGAAAGCAAATAGATTGTTGGGTATTATTAGGAAAGGTATGGAAAACAGGTGTGAGGATGTTATAACGCTATTGTATCACTCCATGGTGCGACCGCACCTTGAGTATTGTGTTCAGTTCTGGTCGCCTCATCTCAAGAAAGATATAGTAGAATTGGAAAAGGTGCAGCGAAGGGTGACGAAAATGATAGCGGGGATGGGACAACTTCCCTATGAAGAAAGACTAAGGAGGCTATGGCTTTTCAGCTTGGAGAAGAGACGGCTAGGGGGAGACATGATAGAGGCATATAAAATAATGAGTGGAGTGGAACAGGTGGATGTGAAGCGTCTGTTCACACTTTCCAAAAATACTAGGACTAGGGGGCATGCGATGAAACTACAGTGTAGTAAATTTAAAACAAATCAGAGAAAGGTTTCTTCACCCAATG
Organism: Microcaecilia unicolor; assembly: GCF_901765095.1. Lineage (NCBI taxonomy): Eukaryota > Metazoa > Chordata > Amphibia > Gymnophiona > Siphonopidae > Microcaecilia > Microcaecilia unicolor. The sequence continues at coordinate 322,151,509 of NC_044036.1, read as the reverse complement.
CATAATTAAACTCTGGAATTCGTTGCCGGAGAACGTGGTGAAGGCGGTTAGCTTGGCAGAGTTTAAAAAGGGGTTAGATGGTTTCCTAAAGGACAAGTCCATAAACCACTACTAATGGACTTGGGAAAAATCCAAAATCCCAGGAATAACATGTATAGAATGTTTGTACGTTTGGGAAGCTCGCCAGGTGCCCTTGGCCTGGATTGGCCGCTGTCGTGGACAGGATGCTGGGCTCGATGGACCCTTGGTCTTTTCCCAGTGTGGCACTACTTATGTACTTATGTAAAATGGGTCCTGCTGAGATAACTGATTTCAGCGCCAGCTTTTTAGGCACCATATATAGAATCTCCTTCAAAATGTTTAAAATCCCAAATAAAATGAGAGAGCCCAAATGTAAACTATTGTCCTGCTCACCCCTACTGCTTGCCTCTGTACTTACACTGTGACTTCATAGGATGTCATATAACAGGAACATGTCACGGCACACTTGGAAGTTCATTTTAATCAGGTCAATGGCACCCCATAGAAATGAGACAAATCTCTCAGGGAAGAAAGACATAATGATACTTCCACCACCCTTTTTTTTTCTCCACAAAATATGCCCATTAAGATGGATTCATTTTCTGCAATTTTCTACCACTTTTTTTTTTTGCTTTCAAAATAGCCCATTTCCAGCAAATTACAGAATATTCAAATAATTGGAGTATTGCATGGTACTTGGCAGCAATGAACTACTGAATACCTCAGCCATTAAATATCTGATCCAGGGCCTATTTCATGCTCTAAAGGATGGGGACAACAGAAATGACAAACTAAATTCATTCCTGTGACACCGACGGTAACAAAAGCAGAACATGGGGGGGAAGAGAAATGGTCATTATTCTTAAATACTTCTGCCCCTCTATGTTCTGTATTCAAATCATTTTTAATATCATAATCCATTCTCTTTGTGCGGTAACATTGTTTTAATTTCCTGCTTATTTTCGCATTCCCTTTTTTGAGGGAGGGAGGGAGGGAAAGAGGGTGCTGGAAAGTCCACAAATACGTTTTTACCCCTGGCCTTTGTACCAGTTTTCCGAGTGAAGGGGTGCACGTGGGAACACCCTGAAAACATCCCTGCAACCAAGTATTTGTAGATGTTTGTACCTGTTCTGTTCTTCAGACACTTTTCCCGTGGGAAATTAAAGGCTTCTTTTACTAAGCAGCAGTAGGCCCAACGCGGGCTTATCGCTCTCTATAACATAAGTACCACTAGGCTACCACGGCAGCCCGGCAGTACTTCCCACCCCTACCGCGCCGTCATTTCTGGTGCTACAAAAATGTATTTATTTTTGTAGTGCTGGAGAAAGTGGTGAAGGTGGTTAGCTTAGCAGATTTTAAAAAGGGGTTGGACGGTTTCCTAAAGGACAAGTCCATAAACCGCTACTAAACGGACTTGGAAAAATCCAAAATTCCAGGAATAACATGTATAGAATGTTTGTACGTTTGGGAAACTTGCCAGGTGCCCTTGGCCTGGATTGGCCGCTGTCGTGGACAGGATGCTGGGCTTGATGGACCCTTGGTCTTTTCCCAGTATGGCATTACTTATGTACTTATGTACTTATGGCAGGAGCATAGCTACGTGGGGGCACGGGCCCCCACAGATTATGCCCTGGCCCCCTCTACATTTGACCCCCCACGCCGCATCAGGTACCTTGTTTGCTGGCGGGTGTCCCCAAATCCCACCAGCCGAAGAGTCTTCTTCAGCACCGGTCAACTCCGGAGCCTTCGCTGTGGGATCATCTGTTTCTGATGCCTTACGTCCTGCACCGTGCATGTAGCCCCATGCAGGATGTAAGGCATCAGAAACAGATGGTCCCACAACAAAGGCGCCGGAGTCGACCGGCGCTGAAGAAGACTCTTTGGCTGGCGGGGATTGGGAACCCCCGCCAGCAAACAAGGTACCTGATGTGGCGGCGGGGCGGGCAGCGGTGGCAGGGGGTTTGCGGTTGCGGAGGGGGTCCAAAGTGGTGGGGGGGTTGGCGGTGGCGGCAAGAGGGGGGGCGGTGATGGGGGGGAGGCGGCTAAACTACTACTTTGTTACTATGTTACTTTGTCCCTGGAGGGTTCACAATCTAAGTTTTTTCATACCTGGGCCAATGGAGAGTTAAGTGACTTGCCCAAGGTCACAAGGAGCTGTAGTGGGAATTGAACCCAGGTTGTCAAGATCAAAGCCCATTGCACTAGCCATTAGGCCACTCCTCCACTCCTATTCTAGAAGCTAGCCTAGATTTAAGCACAGTATATAGAATACGCTTAGGCAAAAATTGCAGCGCCTAAATCTATGCGCCTCCATTTACACCAGTGAAAACATGGTGGAACTCCCAGCGTACAGATTTTGGCACAGAGCGCCACATTCTATAACAGTGCACGTAAATTTTGGAATGCCCATGAAGTTAGGTGCAGTGCATTATAGAATACGCTTAGTGAGTTGTGCATGTAAATTGTAATTATTGTCAATTAGTTCTCATTATTGCTTAAGTGGTGTTATCAATGCTAATTAGCTTGTTATGGCAATTAAGTTATGTGCATTGTTATAGAATATGCTTGGATTTTGGCACAGAACTCTAGGCATGCTATATAGAATCTGGGGGGTAGGGGCCAATATTCAGACCGTGGGACGGAGCCCTGCTAACTCCTGTGGTTGGCCCAACTATTCAATGCTGGTCCATTTACGGTGACTGGCATTGAATATCCGGTTTAATTTTAGGTGGTTTAAAGTTAACCAGCTAAGTCGATACTCAAAAATAGCCAATTAACTTTAAACCAGCTAAAGATATACTAGCTGTTTAAGCCAGGGGCGTATCTAGAATCCGGCGGTAGGGGGGCCACAGCCAGAGAGGGGGGGCACATTTTTGCCTGCCTGCCTCCCTCCCCCCCCCCCCCCCGCCGCCGCCTCTCTCTCCACCCCCTCCCCGCCGTCAACCCTCCCCCGCTGCTTACTTTTGCTGGCGCCGAGGTCCGACCCGCAATCTCCGTTTTTCGTCTTCCTCCGTGGCCATGCTTCCAGGAAGTAACGCTGCAGTGCTGATTCGTTGAATCCAGTTCGACGTCTGACGTCAGACGCCGAACTGGATTCAACGAATCAGCACTGCAGCGTTACTTCCTGGAAGCATGGCCACGGAGGTAGACGAAAAACGGAGATTGCGGGTCGGACCTCGGCGCCAGCAAAAGTAAGCAGCGGGGGAGGGTTGACGGCGGGGAGGGGGGCCAGGGCGAAATCTGCGGGGGCCCAGGCCCCTGTGGCCCCACGCAGATACGCCCCTGGTTTAAGCAGCCCAATGTGGCCGCTTACAATAGCCAGATATGAATTGAATATTTGGGGATAACCGGCTATTTCACGTGATATAGCTGGTTATCTCCTAGGCGCTAACCGGGAATATTCAGTGGGGGATAACTGACTATCCCCTGCTGAATAACACCGGATAGCTGGTTAAGTGCCATTTATCTGGACAGGTGCCATTCCTGGCCATTTAAATGGTTTTGAATATCGGAGGGACAAATGATACCTGACAAGTCTCCGACCCACCCATGCCCAGCCCATGTCTACAAGCTCCTTTAAATTACATACTCTGGAATTAGAGCACGCAACTAGTAGAATAACAACTAAGGGCAGTTACACACGTAACTTCTAATTGGTGCCAATTTATAGCCAATAATTGACTGTTAATTCCAATTAACAGCCAGTTATTGAATTAAGTTGCAGACACAACCGCCCTTAGTCTATAATTGCATTTGCAACATTGGCCGCTAAGGTGCCCAACTTTTCAAAATTATAGGGTAAATATGTAGACTTGAAAAAACACTCTCTGTGCATTATTCCCCCCACCCCCACCCTTGGAAAGCATGATCCCTAGCATTCGTGTCTGGGGTCTGTCTCTCTCCTGCTCCTGTTGGGACCCGGGTGATTGTGTTAACGCGATAACCCGGTCCCGGCACACAGGAGCAGGAGAGAGACAGACCCCAGAACCAGGCCCCCCTTGGAGGCTGGGAAGGAGCAGATGCACTGACGCAAGAAGGTATGGGACGGGGGTGGTGGCGGCCTGAGCAGGTGAGCGAGTGAGGGGCAGCAACTGCATCCCGAGTTGGGGGGGTAGCGGCGGCTGCAGTGGCCCTGCCCTGGGCTCGGGCTCTGTCTCTTAGCGGCCCTGTTATATTTAATCATTGTTAAGAGTGATAGCCTGTTCAATTGGATACATTTTCAATAGTAAGAGAGAGACAAGCTCTGCAGGATGCCAAGGAAACCTACCTGTCTCTAGCAATTGAAAACACAATATTGAAGCAGCGCCCCCCACTGGCAGCAATTCAATTGGAAGACCCCAGCTCTGCTTAAAGGGAACAGTGGTGGCTGTCTCAGACTGGCATATTCAGTGCTGATACCCAGATAGAGGAATATGCAAATCTAATTCACCGGCAGTGGCCAGCATTTAAAGAAACCCTGATCTCCGCTGGCTGAACATTACCCCCTCTGTTTTTAAGCTTTCTACAAATACATTAAAATCCAATGCTGAATTAATTTAACACCATTTTAGAACACCTGGTGATTGATTCAATGCTGTGGGTGGAATTTTGTCATTTTTGTGTTCTTCTGTAATGAAAGCCATTAAATTATAGGTTAAAAAATTGGAGATTGCGGTGAAAGAACAGGAAATTTGCATCACTGATACAACGGTTACAGTAGGCTTAAAGTGACACATTGGAGAGGAGAGAAAGGATCTAAATTGAAAAACAAAGCACAAATGAAATGTTAGACAATGAAGAATGGATGTCGGCCCCCTGTGGGGAGGATATGCAAGTTATAGCACTCCAGCAAAACAAGCAGTCTGCGTCCATCAGTTGAGAACTGTTTCTGTGTTGATTGGGGTAGATGGGGCCGGAGGGGAGAGGAATACAGAGGATGTAAAATTCTAAGGACCCTGTTTACTAAGCCACGTGATAGGCGCGCTAACTTTTTAGTGAACGCTAAAAATTAGCACACGCTAAAAAGTTAGTGCGCCTACAGCGTGGCTTAGTGATCAGGGTCCTAAGGTTACAGATTTTACACACTGTTAATACACTCCAATATGAGCAAGAAATAAAGTAGGTGATTATTTGCAAATACACTGGAAAAACACCATTTCCCCTAGTGCTCTCACTCCCCACCCCTTGGATCTCTTATTCTGGTGTTTAGTTTGTTTTTGTTTTTTTAGGGGGGTAGTGGATTGATTCATGTTCTGCAAGCTGCAGCAGTCAAAAAATATCCAGTTATTCAGCACCCTGGACAGTGGCCAGCGCTGAATACCTGGATAAGCTGCTCAGTGCTGGAACTGATCTGGACAGTGCCAATATTCAGACCACTATCCACCTTATAATTGAAAGAGAAAAACACCTAGATTTCGACCCAAATCGGGAGATAGACGTTTATCTCACAAAAACGAATAACGCGGTATAATCGAAAGCCGAACTTGGACGTTTTCAACTGCACTCCATCGCGGAAGCGTACAAAGTTGACGGGGGCGTGTCGGAGGCGGGACTGGGGCATGGTTATCACCCGAACAGAGATGGGCGCCTTTCGCCGATAATGGAAAAAAAGTATGCGTTTGTAGCTAGAATTTAGGGCACTTTTCCTGGACCCTGTTTTTTCACAAATAAGGCCCCAAAAAGTGCCTTAAATGACCAGATTACCACCAGAGGGAATCGGGGATGACCTCCCCTGACTCCCCCAGTGGTCAGTAACCCCCTCCCACCACAAAAAATGATGTTTCACAACTTTTTATTTTCACCCTCAAATGTCAAACCCACTTCCCTGGCAGCAGTATGCAGGTCCCTAGAGCAGTTGTTAGGGGGTGCAGTGGACTTCAGGCAGGTGGACCCAGGCCCATCCCCCCCTACCTGTTACAATTGTGCTGCTTAATGCTTAGTCGTCTAACCCCCCCCAAACCCACTGTACCCACATGTAGGTGCCCTCCTTCACCCCTTAGGGCTATAGTAATGGTGTAGACTTGTGGGCAGTGGGTTTTGAGGGGGATTTGGGGGGCTCAACACACAAGGGAAGGGTGCTATGCACCTGGGAGCTCTTTTACCTTTTTTTGTTTTTGTAAAAGTGCCCCCTAGGGTGCCCAGTTGGTGTCCTGGCATGTGAGGGGGACCAGTGCACTACGAATCCTGGCCCCTCCCACGAACAAATGCCTTGGATTTATTCGTTTTTGAGCTGGGCGCTTTCATTTTCCATTATCACTGAAAAACAAAAACGCCCAGCTCACAAATTGTCGAATAAAACATGGACGTCTATTTTTTTCAAAAATACGGTTCGGTCCACCCCTTCACGGACCCGTTCTCGGAGATAAACGCCCATGGAGATAGATGTTTTCGTTCAATTATGCCCCTCCATGTGGATAACGTATCCAGATAACTTAGGACAACCACTATAAATTATCCGATAGCAGACAATGAGGCATATTTTCAAAGCACTTAGCCTCCCAAAGTTCCATAGAAACCTATGGAACTTAGCCTCCCAAAGTGCTTTGAAAATAAGCCTGAATATCACCACTGTCAGGATAAATTCTAGAACTGCTCTGACTTCGTCAATGCTCCACCCCAGCACTATCCATAAGAACATAAACATTGTCATAGTGGGACAGACCGAAGGCCCATCAAGCCCAGTATCCTGTTTCCAACAGTGGCCAATCCATGTTACAAGTACCTGGCAAGATTCCAAAACAGTACAATGTATTTTATGCTGCTTATCCTAGAAAGAAGCAATGGATTTTCCCCAAGGCCATTTTAATAATGGCTTATGGACTTTTCTTTTAGGAAGATATCCAAACCTTTTTTAAACCCTGCTAAGCTAACTGCACTTCTCTGGCAATGAATTCCAGAGTTTAATTACACGGTGAATGAAGAAATATTTTCTCCAATTTGTTTTAAAGTGTTAATATGTGTCCCAGCTTGAGACCCATCCACTGGAATAGTGGTGGGCCGAGTTATATAGCTTAAACTGCTGAAAAGCACTGACTAGGCCTAAAAATCTGATGATGGCCTTGTTGCTGAGCACCTGCCTTATTAGAATTTAGTGTGACATTCAAAAGCAGTGCAAAAGCCAAGATCAAGGAATTGATGGCTAAAATCCTAAAAAGTTTGGTTCAGAACATGGAGTCTGTTGTAGTTAAAATGGCTCCCAGAGTCACAAGATACAAAGAAACTGATCTCTCTATATTAGGAAAGATGTTTACAAGTCCGGAAATTGACGTTATTAAGTAATATCAGAAAGGAGGGGCAGGTGGGCACCTGACCTGCGGTTAAGTATGATTCATAGATGAAAAAAAAAATAGAAAAAAAAGTATTTCTCCATTGAGTTGTATGGACTGCAAATACTATATAAGGACTGTGAATCTGAGTTAAAATCGGATTCTTTCCCCAACGCTCCCAGGAGGCGAAGCTATGGTCCGTTGAACCCAGAATTTGACTGATGTGTGCAACAGCTGGCAGTTTAATTTGGTGAGAATAAAAGACTATCTTTATCACTAAACTTCTCCTGCCTCAGTTTCAATCTTTTCATTATCTATCTGCCTCTTTGACCTGTGTCACACAAATAGTATACATCCAAATAAGTTATCTTTCACTCATGTAGACATTATGTGGGAAAATAAATGGCCAAAGATTCACGTAGATCCTAGAAGACAGAAAGTTGTGGTTATGGGAATTAGATTTGAACTGCGCCTTCTGTCACCCCCTCTACACCTCCATGTCCGAAGGAGGTCCTTTGGTCCCCTATTAACCTCACCGTGGAAAGGGGTTCCACGGAGGTCTAGAGAGGAGTGGCAGCCTGTAACGGTATTCGGTAGCACTTATCCAGACAGTGGGTGCTGTTATGCAGACATGGGTAAGTGCTTTTAAATAACCACCTGACCATGTATAATTGATGCCAATTGAGCTATAAAGTCATGTGAATGGCAGTTGTAGAATCTAGGCCAGTGTTCTTCAATGCAAGACCCGGGGGCCAATGGTGACCCCTGGACACCTCTGGGGCAACTCCCATCATCATTCTGTCCCCTCCTCCCCCAATACTCTGCATCTCTACTCAAGCTCAATACAGAAAAGGGGAAAAGTTGCATGCTTGGTACTGTAAATGAAAAGCACACATTTGGAAGCACTCACCTCCGTGAGGATAACCCCAATGCAAAGTCTGAAGGGGGCTGAGGGTCATGGATGTAATTGGAATGCATTGATCAGCTGTGTCACAGCCCTGCATGGGAAGATACTTGGTGGCTGTCCATCAGCTCATTTTGAACCAAAGTAGCCCCAACATAAAAGTTCCTGAACACCACTGATCTAGGAGCTGGCATTTAGCATCCAGTAGCACTTATCTGGGTACGCTTACCCGCATACGCTTTGCGAATATCCATGTATCCCCGATTCTATAAAAGTAGCCAAAAATTGTGCACACGAATTTAGGTGCACTTCCAATTTGTGCGTACAATTTTATACAATAAAAAGCCAATTAGTGCCAATAATTGGCATTTTAACAAGCAATTGTTGGCACTAATTAGATTTAATTGGGATTATGTGCGTAAATTTAGGCATGGCCTGAAAAAGGAGGCACATAAATTTATTTGTTACATTTTCCCACCTATTTGCAGGCTCAATGTGGCTTACATAGGTACTGCTTTTTTCTACAGTTTTTGCAACCACATCCAAAGTGACTTATCTGGGGCATTGGAGGGTTAAGTGACTTTACCCAGAGTCACAAGGAGCTGCAGCGGGAATCAATTCCAGTTCCCCAGGACCAAAGTCCACTGCACTAACCACTAGGCTACTCCTCCACTCCGAAAAGGCATTTGCCAAGTCCGGTAGAGAAACAAATACAAGGTGATATTTAGGTCAGATAAAGGTACATGTATTTCAAGTACGATAGGGGTTGAGGAGGGGTCCATTACGAGCTTTGGTTTTGCTGTGTTGCAGGGTGTAAGCGTTTATGTTGGGTCGTTGGGGTATGCCTTTTTGAACAAGTTGGTTTTTAGTTGTTTCCTGAAGTTTAGGTGGTCGTAGGTTGTTGTCACATCTTTTGGCAGTGCGTTCCATAGTTGGGTGCTTATCTAGGAGAAGCTGGATGCATAGGTTGTTTTGTATTTAAGGCCTTTGCAGTTTGGTTGGTGGAGGATCATGGGTGTTTCAGGGCAGATTGGAGGCGTGGTTGTGAGTTACATGTGTAAGTATAGAATAACAGTGCTCTGTGCATAAATTTAGGTGTGGACATTTGCACCTTGTTTTCATTGCACCCAAATGTACACATGACCTTTCCGCTTAAGCTTTATCCTATAAACTGCACTGAACTTCAGGACAAGCTTATAGAATTCCACTGAAGTGTTTTGTTTTTCAGTCCCGATTTTTTTTAGGTCGCTTTTCTAGAATTCACTGCATGGGGGAGATTCTATATATGGCGCCTAAAAAATTTACGCTGAAATCGGTGCCAACTAAGCGTCTTCCATAATCAGTGCCTAGATTTTGGCATCGATTATAGAATATGCTTAGTTGATATTTGAGCACCTAAAACTATGCACATCCATTTACAACAAAGAAAACGTGGCGTAAATCCCAGCACGTAGATTTACGCGCACTGGGCCATATTCTGTAACTATACGTGTAAATTTCAGAACCCCCATGAAATGCCCATTTCCCCAGCCCTAAACACACCCCTTTTGGTGCACTTCATTACAGAATACACTTAGCGAGTTATGCGCGTAAATTCTAATCAATTCCAATTAGTGCTCCTAATTGCTTGTTAAGTGCTGCTGTCAGCACTCATTAACTTGTTAAGCTTGTTACTTTGCGTACATTGTTACAGAATCTGCTTGGATTTCGGCGCAAATCTCTAGGCGCGTTATGTAGAATCCAGGGGATTAATGTACACAGCAGATATTTCTAAGGAGGATGTTCACATTAGCAGAGCATGGGCAGAACTCTCACTTAGGCATACCCCCTCATTATATATAGTACACCAAAAGTTAAGCGCCAATTCGGCACGTAACGTCTGCCTATAATGCCTTTAGCTGCTATTCTGTAATTTCCACCTAAGTGTTCTAGTGCACAACTGCAAGGAGAGATGTTCACATGAGAGGGTGTAGAAAGTGGCCTATGAACCATCCTAGATGAGCCATGGTTCAGGCGGGCCATGGGTGTGTTGACAAGTGATACAAGGAATTTATAGAATACTGTCGCTTGTGCACACAGGATACCACATTTAGGCGCGTGCACTATGCCTGCTAAATACATGGTGTAAGTGAGTACGTCCTAACCTTGTGACAGATGTCCTGTCTTTTAGCCTTGTGACACTAAAGATTGGTCTTCACAAAGAATCTTTTACAAAGATCAATCTTTGGTGTCACAAGGCTAAAAGACAAGACATCGAAGATTTTGTTCATTTATTTACTCAAAAGAATCCTGAGACAGGCTGTTTGGCCGAAACACAGGTTCTGTGCCAAGTCCATTATCAATAAATTTTCTTGAAGTACAGAGTTTGTTTCCCTTGTTTCTGGAGTCTGTGGTCTATTTCCCACTTCGTTCACTTATGTTATTTTACAAGTCACCTCTCCAGGTATGCAATCAGAAGATGATTATTCAATACATTATCATTATTGTTGTTACAGTGATTAACATAGTACATGCCAGATGTATGTAGTGCTTCACAAACACATTACAGAGCAATTCTGTATATGGGTGCCTACTTTCAGGTATCTTGACATGACACAGAGAGAGCCTATTGTATGACATCTGGAAAATCAGGTACTCTTAGGGAATAACAGCGTACACCGGCATTAGCATTCCTAACTCATGCTACACTGACTTGGGGAAGGAAACATTGCTTTGCCTACTTTATTTCTTGTCTATTAGATTGTAAGCTCTTTGAGCAGGGACTGTCTTTCTTCTATGTTTGTGCAGCGCTGCGTATGCCTTGTAGCACTATAGAAATGCTAAATAGTAGTAGTAGTAGTCTCTTGTAACCAGAGCTAATATTGTCATGTCATAATGCCTCAGTCCACCAATAAGAGCCAACCTCATCAGTAATGTCACAATGGCTTGATTGTCCTATACTTGGCTCACTTTTATTACATAGCTCTTTGAGCAGGGACTGTCTTTCTTCTATGTTTGTGCAGCGCTGCGTATGCCTTGTAGCACTATAGAAATGCTAAATAGTAGTAGTAGTAGTCTCTTGTAACCAGAGCTAATATTGTGATGTCATAATGCCTCAGTCCACCAATAAGAGCCAACCTCATCAGTAATGTCACAATGGCTTGATTGTCCTATACTTGGCTCACTTTTATTACATAGCTCTTTGAGCAGGGACTGTCTTTCTTCCATGTTTGTGCAGCGCTGCGTACGCCTTGTAGCGCTATAGAAATGCTAAATAGTAGTAGTAGTAGTATGTTGGTGTGTATTCTATAAAAGATTTAGCACACAAATAGCTACCTGTAGCAGGTGTTCTCCAAGGACAGCAGGCATATATTCTCACAAATAGGCTCCATGGATCACATCACTCATATGTGTGAATACTGCTTGTCAGGGGTGTAGCCAGACTTCGGCGAGAGGGGGGTCCAGAGCCCGAGGTGAGGGGGCACATTTTAGCCCCCCCCCCCCCGGTGCCTACGACCCGCCCCTGCCGACGACCCTCTCGACTCCCACCCCTGCCGCCGTCGCCTACCTTTGCTGGTGGGGGACTCCAATCCCGCCAGCTTCTTCCGACGCAAGGCTTCATTTTGTTTCTGAGTCTGACGTCCTGCACGTTGTACATGCAAGACGTCAGACTCACAGAAACAGAACGAAGTCTTGCCGATCAGCCAGCAATGTGGCCGCTGGCTGATCTGCAAGGCTCCGTTCTGTTTCTGCGAGTCTGATGTCGTGCAGGACGTCAGACTCAGAAACAGAACGAAGCCTTGCACCGGAAGAAGAGGACCTCGGCTGGTGGGGGTTGGGGTCCCCCGCCAACAAAGGTAGCCCACAGCGGCGGGGGGAGGGTTGGCGGCGGGAGGGGGGTCGAGAGGGTCATCAGCAGGGGGGTCCAGGGCTAAATCTGTGGGGGCCCAGGCCCCACGTAGCTACGCCACTGCTGCTTGTCCTTGGAGAAGGCTAAGTTACTTACCTGTAGCAGATGTTCTCCAAGGACAGCAGGCAGATATTCTCACAAATGGGCTCCATGGATCGCGTCACCCATATGTGAGAATTTTGTGCCTGCTTGTCCTCGGAGAAAGCTAAGTTACTTGCCTGTAGCAGGTGTTCTCCGTGGACAGCAGGCATATTTTCTCACATATAGGTGACGTGATCCACAAAGGCCAGATGTGAGAAAATTATGCCTGCTTCTCCTCAGAGAATTGTCATTATAGAATTCTACTTTAGCCCTCAGATTTCTGGTGCCGTTTAGTACCCTTTATAGAACTGCACGCATAGCTTACAGAATACAGCAAGTTACACATCTCCCTTCTGCATTAGGTGCCTGTATTTATACCAGCTCTATGGCTACTGTAGCTGTGGGCACGCTCATACCATGTTACTCTAGTATTTTATAGCAGAACCTAGAGATCCAGGGTCCATTACAGAACAGGATCCCACCACACTGCCTTGAGGCACCTAAATGGAGGCGCCGACTTAAAAAATAGGGGATTAAGGGCATTAACCCCTTCCATCCCTTGTGTTACATGTTGGTGGAAATGGTCACTTTGGAGTTGGTACAAAATTAGGAAATACACATATAAGTTTTTGGTCTGTGCAAACCACACCCATGACATACCCCTTTCCAACCTTGCGTCCTAGGGATCTACACATTTATTTATTTATTAGGATTTATTTATCGCCTTTTTGAAGGAATTCGTTCAAGGCGGTGTACAGTAAGAATAGATCAAACATGAGCAATAGGCAATTACAGCGGTAAAAATATTCAAATAACAATACAAAGTTGTTGGATTATTTGTAGTAAATAATTAGCAGATTTTAGTACACACAGCTTCAGCTTTAGAAATGTTAATTTCTTTCTTCATCTCTCTCTCATTCACCCCAGAATAATTCACTGCTGAGTCACTTTAAAGTTGAAGTAACAAAACATCTGTTTACTCACAGTTTGTAGTTAGATTATAATCAGACAGGCTTATATATACATATTACTATACATTTGTATTATCAGCTCCTTCCATGTGCTTAGATGGTAATGGATGCTCACACCACCATAGATCCTCTCAGGTTAGGAGAGATCATGAGCCCATGTGCTCCATGTGCTGCATGTGCTGTGTCTAAACCCCCACAGGAAGTTGCATAGCTGTGTGACCTCTCTAAGTAATTCACATCAGAGGTCACAGAGTAATCACAGAGAAATAATAGGTGACAGGCAATGCATGTAAAATACAATTACATTCCAACAAACCCCTTCTCATGCATAACTGTCATGCAATTATTTATTCATACAAAGTCCAAGCTTTATACGCAGATTCACAAAATGTTCTCTGGGTAACGGTTTGGTCATGATGTCAGCTGTCATCTCACTGGTGTGACAATAGTGTAGACTGATGACCCCTTCTTTCGCCAACTCTCGCACGTTGTGGTATTTCGTTGCGATGTGCTTGGTGCGTGACTGAACCTTGTCATTCTGTGACAGTCGGATGCAGCTCTGATTATCTTCCATTATCTGGATTGGTCTCTGTTCAGCTATACCAAAATCCAGCATAAGTTTTTCAATCCACATCAGTTCTCTGCACGCTTCCGATACAGCCACGTATTCAGCTTCTGTAGAAGACAAACTCACAATACTTTGTTTATGACTGGCCCATGAAATTTGTACATTTCCATACATAAACACATATCCACTTGTGGATTTATAATCAGAATGATCCCCTGCCCAATCTGAATCACAGTAACATATTAGTTTTGGATTACTATTGGCTGAAACCTTTAATTTACAATCAATGGTACCCTTTAAATACCTTACCATCCTTTTAACTGCAGTCCAATCTGATTTGGTAGGTGAGCTGACCCTTCTGCTCAAAATTCCTACTGCATTTGCTATATCAGCCCTGTATGTGGTAGCTAGATATAAAAGCTTACCTATGGCTGATCTATATTGGATGTTATCTGGTAAAGGTTCTCTTACTGTTTCATCCTTCAGAAAATCAGTGATCATGGGAGTGCTTACAACTTGGGCATCTTGCATACCTAAACTTTCAATAAGCTCATTTATTTTCTGCTTCTGGCTTAGAAGATAAGAACCATCATTTTGTTTCTCAATTTCTATACCAAGATAGTATGACACATTTCCAAGTTCTTTTATCTCAACATTCTGGTTTAAACACTTTACAATGTCCTTGTACTCTTGCTCACTTTTGCTTGCAATGAGCAGATCATCAACAAAAGCTAAAATGTATGCATATTGTCCATTTGTGCACCTAGTGTACAAGCATTTATCTGCTTCACCTTGCTTAAATCCTAAATTTGTCAATATTTCATGCAATTTTTCATTCCAACATTTTGCACTTTGCTTTAATCCATAAAGACCTTTGTTTAATTTACACACTAGCTGTCTTTGTTTTGTATTTATGAAACCTGTTGGCTGTTCCATGTACAAGTCTTCAGTTATATCTCCGTGAAGAAACGCTGTTTTCACATCAATGTGTTTGACTTGCATGCCTTTTGAGACTGCAATGCTCAGAAGTGTTCTGATTGTCGTGTGTTTCACTACAGGTGCAAACACTTCATCAAAATCTTCTCCATATTTTTGAAGATATCCCTTTGCCACTAATCTGGCTTTATACCTTTCCACTTTTCCTTGTGCATTCCTTTTTAACTTGAATACCCATTTGCATCCTATAGCTTTCTTGCCAGGAGGTAATTTTGTAAGAATCCAAGTATTATTTTTATCCAATGCATCAATTTCTTCCTGTGCAGCTTTATGCCATTCAGCAGCTTCTTCTGCTGGCATTTTCTCAATCTCATCCCATGTTAAGGGCTCTTGAGCTTCTGCTGACTTTGTTAGGTAAGACAGTCTTGGGGGTGGAACACCTTTGTTTTCCCTGGATGAGCGTCTGACAACAGGTTGGTCTGACCTTTCTGCATCCTCTAAATCTGAGAGTTCTTCTCCAATTGATTCCCCTTCTCCAACTGTACTGTCTTCTTCAATGATTCTTTCTGTGTCTGCTTCCTCTGCCTGTTCCTCGTTAGATACAGATGAGTTGCTTTCAGACATCTGCCTTGGTATGGCATTTATATACACTGGCATGTCTATTATGGTTCTAGTTTCATATTCTGGATGATAAGGCTCATCTGGGATAATCCAGCCTTTATCAACCCTTTTGTTTTCATCAAAATATGTAACATGTCTTATGCTAACAATGCCAGTTTTCAGATTCAAAATTCTATATCCTTTGTGTCCTGGAGCATAGCCAACTAAAATGCCCCTTTCTGTTGTGGAATCCAGCTTATGCCTTCTTTGCTTTGGTACATGAGCATATGCTGTACTTCCAAATGTTCTTATGTGTGACAGGTTTGGCTTCCTACCATGCCATGTCTCATGTGGTGTGCGCTCAGCGCCTTTAGTTGGCATTCTGTTTTGTAGGTACACTGCTGTGAGAATGGCTTCCCCCCATAGTCTTTTAGGGAGATTGCTATCTGACAGCATACATCTGGTCATTTCCACAATTGACCTAAATTTTCTCTCTGCAACAGAATTTTGCTCTGGTGTATAAGCTACTGTTGTGATATGTTGAATGCCTTCTTGTTCTAGAAATGTGCGCATGCTTTGTGAAGTGAACTCACCACCATTGTCGGTCTGAAGAACCTTTGGTTTTCTTTCAAATTTATTGCTCACCATGGCTACGTATTTCTTCAGCATGTCTGTGACTTGACTTTTCTCTTTCAGCAAATAGGCCACACAATATCTAGAGAAATCATCCAAGAATATTAGCACAAATCTGTTATTTCCCAATGATGGGATATTAAACGGTCCACATAAGTCACTGTGTATTAAGTCCAGCACTTTATTACTCCTATTTCCTGTGTATGCAGGAAATGAGGGTCTCACACCTTTTTGAGTAACACAGTCTATGCATTTCTCCATTTTACCAGCATCTGCACTTATCTGAATGCCGGTGGCCAGTTGCTTACTGTAAAGATCCTGGATCACCTTAGAATCACGATGTCCCAGGCGGCGGTGCCAGATTTCCAGACTACATTTACCATCATTCTTCCTTACTTGCGCCATATGTGAGGCTTCACCTGAAATGCTCAGTTTATAAACATCATTATGCATAAAAGCTTCAGCATACACTTCATCATTTTTAGAGATTGTGCACTTACTGTTTTCAAAATGAATCGCAAATCCCTTCTTATCTAATGTAGATACACTAAGCATATTACAAACTGCTTGGGGAATATACAAGACATCACTTACAGGAATTTCTTTAACTTCATTAGACACTTTGCATTTTAAGAATCCAATACCTTTTGCTTGGATCTTAGCAGTCCCTGCGTTTGCAGTTTTAAGAATACCTTCCTCTGGACACATTTCCTGAAAGAAATCCTTACAATTGGTTAAATGGCATGTGCTCCCCGAATCCAAAATCCAAGTACTTTCATTTGAATTATTATTTACCATAGTCAAAGATTTTTCTGCCATTAGAAAGCCCTTGTGTTTATCTTTGTCCTTCATACATTTCCTGGTTTGAAAATTCTTTAGTTCCATTGGCTTAGGTGAGCTAGAGGGAGTGTTTTGTGTTTCCTTACACCATTTAGATACATGTCCCTCCTTTCCACATGAGTAGCAAATCAGCTTGCCCTTGGGTGGAGTTTTCCCATAGCTCCGCCTTCCTCTGTTCTTTGCCAAGAAATTTGTTTCATTTCTCTCTGACTGACTTTGAGAACACATCTCCTCAGAATCATTTATTATGCATTCCTGCCTTAGTTTTGATGTTGTCTGTTCAAAAGATTGCCCTTCAATGGCCTCATTTACAGACCTAAAAACATCAAACTTCTTTGATAGTGAGGTAAAAAGAAATGCTCTTTTCAATGCATCACACATGGGAATTCCTGAAAGTTCTAACTTTTGAAATGAAGACATAAGATGCATAATGTGATCATTACATTTACTTTTATCCCTTAATTTGGTTTCATTCAACTCTGCCAACCAAATTGGTTGCTGCTTTGCATATGTAGTTGCATACATAGTTCTCAGTTTATATAAAATGTCCTTTGGTGTATCTTTTCCCTCCACTAATATGGCTTGTTTCTCTGAGAGAGCTTCCAAAAGCATGCACTTCACATAATAGTTTGCATTGTCCCATTCAGCCATATTTTCATCTGTTCTGTCTTGGTCTAAGCATATATCTAATCTTTTTGCTCGAAGGAGACATATGAATCTTAGTTCCCACTGCTGATAATTAAACTCAGTTAATCTAGGCACCTTGAGAGAATAGAAAAATGGTGAATTTCTTCCCTCAGCCATTTTCTTAGCCTTCTGTCTGCTGTGTGGGGGGAGAGAGAGACAGACTGAATCTTTCCTTTAAAACTTAAGAGAAAAATGTGGCTTTTTTTTTTTTTTTTTTCTGCCTGGTAATATTTCTCTTCTTTTTCAATTCCTGGCCCCTGGGCCCATAACCCTTTTGTTGGATTATTTGTAGTAAATAATTAGCAGATTTTAGTACACACAGCTTCAGCTTTAGAAATGTTAATTTCTTTCTTCATCTCTCTCTCATTCACCCCAGAATAATTCACTGCTGAGTCACTTTAAAGTTGAAGTAACAAAACATCTGTTTACTCACAGTTTGTAGTTAGATTATAATCAGACAGGCTTATATATACATATTACTATACATTTGTATTATCAGCTCCTTCCATGTGCTTAGATGGTAATGGATGCTCACACCACCATAGATCCTCTCAGGTTAGGAGAGATCATGAGCTCCATGTGCTCCATGTGCTGCATGTGCTGTGTCTAAACCCCCACAGGAAGTTGCATAGCTGTGTGACCTCTCTAAGTAATTCACATCAGAGGTCACAGAGTAATCACAGAGAAATAATAGGTGACAGGCAATGCATGTAAAATACAATTACATTCCAACAAAAGTATGGCGTGAGTATACTACTTACAATGTCAACACAATATGAATAGAACTTTTTAATTGATAGTGAAGGGTATAAGCACAGATGGAACATATAGATAGGTAAGAGAGTAGAAGTTGGATGAGGGGAGATATGATTGAGGTCTACAAAATCCTGAGTGGTGTAGATCAAGTAGAAGTAAATCGATTTTTTGCTCATTCCAAAAGTACAAAGACTAGGGGACACTCAAGGAAGTTACATGGAAATACTTTTAAAAAAATAGAAGGAAATATTTTTTCACACAACGAATAGTTAAGCTCTGGAACTCTTTGCCGGAGGATATGGTAATGTCACAACTGTCAGGAATAGTGAGCCCTTGGACCAAAGCCGGAACTTTGGCAGACAAATCACCTGGGCTGGCACAGGCAGGAATCAGAGCAGGCTGGACTAGGATAAACTAACAGACTCAACAAGGCAAGACAGAGGTAATTAAACACAATGGACAACACAAGAACCGGATCCAAGCGAGGCAAGGAAAGGAAGGCAAAGGGGCCAGAACTGGAATCCAAACAGGACAAAGCAAAACTCGGAACTGAATTAAAACTGGGACTGAGACCCAGAAATGCAAGACAAGGCAAGCATGGATATGATCTAAACAGGTAACACAAGATTAAGAGACCTCTTGCAACGGCAACGTAGGAAAGCTCCCTGGGTCCTTATAAAGGAGTAGGCTGATGATGTCACAAGTAGGAAAAGAAGCAGAAGCAGGGAGACCAAAGCGAGGCTTGGCTTCAGGGACACCAAAGCGAGGCTTGGCTAACAGGAAGAACAACAACAGGAAATGAAGCAGAAGCAGGGAGACCAAAGCGAGGCTTGGCTTACAGGAGAACAATAGGAAATGAAGCAGACTGGAGAGGTCACAGAGCTAGATACAGAGAAATAGTAGGTCTGAACATAAGGGCATGGCCCATGACAGGTAACAGCGGTTAGCATATCTGGGTTTAAAAAAGGTTTGGACAAATTCCTGGAGGAAAAGTCCATAATATGCTATTGAGACAGACATTGGAAACAACTGCTTGCCCTGGGATTTGTAGTATGGAGTGTTGCCATGATTTGGGTTTCTGCCAGGTACTTGTGACCTGGCTTGGCCATTGTTTGGAAAACTGGATACTGGGCTAGATGGACCATTGGGCTGACCCAGTATGGCTACTCTTATGTTCTTATGTTAAGAGTTAGAAAGTAAGTGTTAAATAACAGCTTTGTGAAATCACAATCCACACATGTAAATGCTGCTATTAATACATGTAGATGCTTCTAAAAATTAGCTTCTTTATCTCATGTAGCAATACACAGGGAAGGCAATTTTCAAAAGCCATGTAACCAGGTAAATACAATGTTTGAAAATTGTATGAGTAAAAGTGTGTGGGAATCAACATCATAAATATTTTGCCTGGTGATGGACAGTAGAAACAACAGCTGTGATCCAAGGAAGGATGAGACAGCAAAAGTTCACTCAAATGTAACTTTAATGGAAAATAGGCCCAACCTGGCCAGGTTTTGGATAACCTTCATCGGGGGCCACACTGGTTTCCCTGCCTCTCTGCATTTGAACTGATTGTTCTTCAGTGCAGGACTTGCGGTATATATTGGCTACTTATGCATTTACCAGAGAATGTATTTGGAAAACCTGATGAAGGTTATCCGAAACTTGGCTAGGTTGGGTCTAGTTTCCGCTAAAGTTACATTTGAGTGAACTTTTGCTGTCTCGTCTTTCCTTGGATCACTGCTGCTGTTTGTTCTGTCTGCTTGGATACTGCAGCAGGTTGTCTCCTGTTTTGTTTCTGGTGGTGAAGTGGGCCAACTCAGGTGTGAGCTTAGTTCGGGAGAGGCAACGGTTTGCTTACATTATTTTCTATATTTTGCACACAATTATGTAGATTTTTTGAACAGATATATACTATTATGTAGTTATATATATATATATATATATATATATATATATATATATATATATATATATAAGCAAAAAAAAGCCCATTTCTCATTGAAATGAAACGGCCGCTAGCAAGGTAATCACCTTCTGCCATTAATGTTTTTAAGGGAAGTTCCAGCGTCCCCCCCTCCCTCCCTCCCAATTCCAGGGTCCCCCTCCCTCCCAGTGCCAGGGTCCCCTCTCTCTCCCTCCCTCCCAGTTCCAGGGTCCCCCCTCCCTTCTTCCCAGTTCCAGGGTCATCGTCCCTCCCTCCCTCCCTCCCTTCCAGTTCTAGGCCCCCTCCCTCCGAATTTTAAAAGTCATCCTGACTTACCTCGTCGGGGTTACGTTGGCCGGCAGCAGAGGTAAAAAGCGTGCAGGCTCGGCACTTACTTCAGTTTTCCCTTCTCTGTCTCTCAGCTCTAGTCCTGCCCTCATTTCCTGTTTCCGCAAGGGTGAGACCAGAGCTGAGAGACAGAGAAGGGAAAACTGAAGTAAGTGCCGAGTCTGCACTTTTTTTTTACCGCGTGAGGTAAGTCAGGATGACTTTTAAAATTCAGAAGGAGGGGGCCTGGAACTGGAAGGGAGGGAGGAGGGATGACGACCCTGGAACTGGGAGGGAGTGGGGACCCTGGAACTGGGAGGGAGTGTTGGACTCTGGAATTGGGAGGGAGGGAGGGAGGGGGAACACTGGAACTGGGAAGAAGGGAGGGGGGACGGATGATGACCCTGGAACTCGGAGGGAGGGAATGAACTTCCGGTGGGTGAATATTATATGCAGCCTTCCCTTCCCTCTGAAGGCGGGGCAGTGAGAGCGAGTGCGAGGCCTGTGGTTGGTCCCTTCTCCTTCTGACGTCGCGTTTGTTTCCCTGGCAACTATACAGAGTTCCCTCGAGGGCGGGGCGATTACGAGCCCTACGAACACTACACGGCTTCACTGCCACACTGCCACGGAGTCAGCTTCAGAACGTTGGAGATGCAAATTATTATATTAGATCATTATGGGGTTTTTTGAAATAATGATAATTTTTTTGATAAGTGCATTTTTATTTTTACTTTTATTATTTCTATTATTATTATTTTAAATTATTTATCACAGGTTCCTATTTGAATATAGTCTTCATTCATGTTTGACTGTAGTGTATATTTTAGTGTATTATATTATTTTATCAATGTTCATTGTTTAGTCATTTATGTAGACCCCTGACGCAGGTGCGGAGCACCAAAACACGATCCGTGTCGGGTCTTTCTCCAATGACTGTTTTTATCAAAGTCTATAATTAAAGAACTGTGTCCCTCTTTTTAAGACCCTTGGTGCTGTTTTCTTTGTTTGGACTTTTGCTTGTACTTTGTTCCCTCCCTTTGCGATAACATATATTCTGCAGCATTCCATGGGATTCTATATATGACGCCTTAAACTCTGCGCAGAAATCGAAGTGTATTCTATAACAGTGCACGTAACTTAATTGGTTAACTAGCCAATCAGCACTGTCAATTGGATGTTAAGCAATTATCAGCACTAATTGGCATTAATTAAGATTCATGCACACAACTCACTAAGTGTGTTCTGTAACATGGTGCACTTAAATTCTAAGTCACTTGTGAGGGGCATAATCGAATGGGGACGCCCATCTCTAAGGGCGCCCATCTGTAAGGACAGCCCGGTGAAGGGGCGGGGAAACTCTTATTTTCGAATAAGGTCGGGGCCGGCCAAATCTCAACATTTAAGTCAACCTTATTTTATTTTATTTTTATTACATTTGTACCCCGCGCTTTCCCACTCATAGCAGGTTCAATGCGGCTTACATATTATATACAGGTACTTATTTGTACCTCGGGCAATGGAGGGTTAAGTGACTTGTCAGAGTCACAAGGAGCTGCCTGTGCCTGCAGTGGGAATCGAACCCAGTTCCCCAGGACCAAAGTCCACCACTCTAACCACTAGGCCACTCCTCCACTTAGAGATGGTCGACCTAAATGTTGAGATTGCTGGACATAGAGATGGGCGACCTCGGTTTTTGACGATAATGGAAACCGAGGCCGGCCATCTCAAAAACTACCAAATCCAAGCCGTTTGGTCGTGGGAGGAGCCAGCATTCGTAGTGCACTGATCCCCCCCTCACATGCCAGAACACCAACCGGGCACCCTACGGGGCACTGCAGTGGACTTGAGAAAATGTTCCCAGGTGCATAGCTCCCTTACCTTGGGTGCTGAGCCCCCCTACCCCCCCACCCAAAACCCACTACCCACAACTGTACAAAAGTACCATAGCCCTTAAAGGGTAAAGGGAGGCACCTACATGTGGGTACAGTGGGTTTCGGGTGGGTTTTGGTGGGCTCCCATTTACCAGCACAAGTGTAACAGGTGGGGGGAATGGGCCTGGGTCCGCCTGCTTGATAGTGCACTGCAGTACCCACTAAAAACTGCTCCAGGGATCTGCATACTGCTGTCATGGAGCTGGGTATGACATTTGAGGCTAGTATAGAGGCTGGAAAAAAATGTTTTTGAATTTGTATTTTTTGGGTGGGAGGGGGTTGGTGACCACTGGGGGAGTAAGGGGAAGTTATCCCCGATTCCCTATGGTGGTCATCTGGTCAGTTTGGGCACCTTTTCGAGGCTTGGTCGCAAGAAAAAATGGACCAAGTAAAGGCGGCCAAATGCTCGTCAGGGACGGCCTTCTTTTTTCCATTATCGGCCGAGGATGCCCATCTCTTAACCATGCCCCCGTCCCGCCTTCGGTACACTGCCAACACGCCCCCATGAACTTTGGTCGTCCCCGCGACGGAAAGCAGTTGAGGAACGGCCAAGTCGGCTTTCGATTATGCCGATTTGGCCGATCTTGAGAGAAGGCCGCCCATCTCCCGATTTGTGTCGAAAGATGGGCGCCCTTCTCTTTCGAAAATGAGCTGGATAGTTGAACAGGAGGCGTGGCCATGGGCGGGGCATAGGCATTTCTAACATCTATGCACGTTGTAGAATACACCTGCTCTGCACCTAATTTAGGCATTAGGATTTATGCCAAGTAAAAAATGGTGTAAATGGCCACAACTAGATTTGGTTGCATGGAGAGGCTTTCGGTGTATTCTATATACCGTGTGGAAATTTAAGCCTATTCTATAAAATATAGGCATACGCCTAGGTGTATTTTTTTTCCATGCGGAATTTTCAGGCGGCACACATAGAATATAACCCATAAGGCAAACAGGACAGGCATTCTCATGTTAGTGCTTTAAGTAGGGATGTGCATTCCATGCGCGTTTTTGGCTCTGGAATTTTATGCACGTAAAGAATGCACATTAAATCAATTTTACATACATAAAACCTCTGATTTACTGCACATAAAGTTGATTTACTTATGTTAAGACATTTTTATGCTCTTTAATCAAATTTTACTTGCATTAGTTTTTGAAATGAACTGAAAAAAAATGACTGAAAAGTGGCCAAAAACATGAAAATGGTCCAATAATGAATCAAAAATGTTTTCCGTGCACACTCTGAATTGGGTAGGAACACGGTGTGTAACCTTCTGCAAGAATTATCTTACATGTCAATTTGCACGACTGTGATAGCTCTTAAACAGAAATGATTATGTCAGATGGTTTATTGTCTTCCACGTGTGTAAGGGCATATGGCTCTCGACTAGAAGTGGTGGAGAGGTTGCCAGCCCTTAAAATAGGGCTTCTCAGATCTGTCCTGCTCATCTCACAGCCAAACAGGTTTTCAGGGTATCCAGAGTGAATATGGAAGTCATAACGCTGCATTCATTGGAGACAGAATGAGGACAGCAATTAAGCTACCTGCATGGATGCGAATCCCCTAATTGCAATTAAAGCAAATCCCATGTAGTGCTGGACCAAAACCAGGTCAGAACAGCAAATGGTGATTTTGCTTGTATTAATTTCCACATGCATTGCTTGTGATTAAACGATAATATTATTCCATAACAGAACAAACCGCTGTGCTGAATAAAGTACAGCTGTGCTGAGTTGTAGCAAAACCTCACGGAAAGAGTAATACAATCCAAGTAGCATAATTTACAACAATGAAATCAGACGACGACAATGGGCTGGGAAATTACAGACACTCAGCAACCTGTTATTACTGCAGTTTTACATAAGAATATAAGAAGCAGCGTGCTGGGTTTTCTCGGAGAATTGTTTAACTCATTCGTTTTTTATGTGCGTTGTATTTCTGGAGCAATGAGCAAGGACTGGGACCGCTGCTTTTTAACATATTTATAAATGACCTAGAGATGGGAGTAACTAGTGAGGTAATTAAATTTGCTGATCACACAAAGTTATTCAAAGTCGTTAAATCGCCAGAGGATTGTGAAAAATTACAAGAGGACCTTACGAAACTGGGCGTCTAAATGGCTGATGACGTTTAATGTGAGCAAGTGCAAAGTGATGCATGTGGGAAAGAGGAATCCGAATTATAGCTACGTCATGCAAGGTTCCACGTTAGGAGTCACGGACCAAGAAGGGGATCTAGGTGTCGTCATCGATGATACATTGAAACCTTCAGCTCAGTGTGCTGCTGCAGCTAAGAAAGCAAATAGAATGTTAGGTATTATTAGGAAAGGAATGGAAAACAAAAATGAGGATGTTATAATGCCTTTGTATCGCTCCATGGTGCGACCGCACCTCGAATATTGTGTTCAATTCTGGTCGCCGTATCTCAAAAAAGATATAGTGGAATTAGAAAAGGTGCAAAGAAGGGCGACGAAAATGATAAAGGGGATGGGACAACTTCCCTATGAGGAAAGGCTGAGGCGTCCAGGGCTCTTCAGCTTGGAGAAAAGATGGCTGAGGGGAGATATGAGAGAGGTCTATAAAATAATGAGTGGAGTTGAACGGATAGATGTGAAGCATCTGTTTACGCTTTCCAAAAATACTAGGACTAGGGGGCATGCAATGAAGCTACAATGTAGTAAATTTAAAACGAATCAGTGAAAATGTTTCTTCACTCAACGTGTAATTAAACTCTGGAATTCGTTGCCAGAGAATGTGGTAAAGGTGGTTAGCTTAGCAGAGTTTAAAAAAGGTTTGGCCGGCTTCCTAAAGGAAAAGTCCATAGACCGTTATTAAATGGACTTGGGGAAAATCCACTATTTCTGGAATAAGCAGTATAAAATGTTTTGTACTTTTTTAGGATCTTGCCAGGTATTTGTGACCTGGATTAGCCACTGTTGGAAAGAGGATGCTGGGCTTGACTATAATTTGAGGTTTATTTGTATTGTTGGGGAGAATATTTGAGGAGGGGGTAAATGGTTCTGTAACTTGGTGCCTCCTTGTAGATGTGCCAAGGCCGCAGGCTGGGCGCCAATTCTATAAAGGGATCTGTGCACCAAGATGCCATTGTAAAATATTAGCATAAATCCAAATTGGTGCGCCTAAATGTAGGCACTACCATTTACACCAGGTCAACGGCAGGCATAAATCAGTGGGCCTAAGTGCAACATGTGAAGTGTGCAGCTTGTGATGGTCAGTATTCAAAACGAGGCCGCTGACCAGTTAACACAGAAACGTAAAAAAAATGAAGGCAGATAAAGAGCACAGGGCCGATATTCAGCCGGCCATGTTCAGTGCAGTTAAAGCATTACTTCACCGGTTTTCTGGAGCAGTTTATGCTTGGCAGAACAGTAGTGTTTGGCTTACGCTTGGGCCCTACTGGATCACATTTTCTTTAAACACATGTCACCTGTAATTTTACTGTTACATGCTTACAGGTTTGATGGCCCCTGAGGCAGGCACATAGGCCAAAACATGTGTTGTTTCTGTGAGTACAATAAAGTTCTTGATGAACTTTGAAAATCCTCCTTCTAGTCGCCTCACTACTACTACTACTACTTAACATTTCTAGAGCGCTACTAGGGTTACGCAGCGCTGTACAAATTAACAAAGAAGGACGGTCCCTGCTCAAAGGAACTTACAATCTAAAGGACGAAATGTCAAGTTGGGGTAGTCTAGATTTCCTGAGTAGAGGTGTAGTGGTTAGATGCCAAAGGCGACATTGAAGAGGTGGGCTTTGAGCAATGATTTGAAGATGGGTAAGGAGGGGGCCTGGCGTATGGGCTCAGGGACTTTGTACCAAGCATGGGGTGAGGCGAGGCACTACCTTGTTGATGCCCAGAAATCCAATGCCACGCTCTATCCGGCGATCGGCATAGAATTTCCGGGTTCATTTTTGGCGGCCAATATTCAGTACTAACCAGTTAAGTTCCTAGTGGTTAAAGACAGGACTGCTATTTATGCGGTCCTATTTAACCGTTAAACTCAGTGCTGAAGATCGTTAGCCACGAATATTCAGCAGATATAACTGATTATCTCCCACTGAACATTTGCGATTAGCTAGTTAAACACTATTTAAGAGGTCAGTGGTCATTTCTGACCAGATAAATAGTACTGAATATCAAGGAGCATATGACCTATCCAGTCTGCCCATCCATGCCATCTACTCTCCCTGTCTGTCCCTTTGAGATCCTCTGTACTCGTCCCAAGCTTTCTTGAATACAGTTACAGTTTTCGTCTCCTCCACCGGGAGGCCATTCCATGAATTCACCACCCTTCTCTGAAGAAGTATTTCCTCGAGTTACTTCTGAGTCTGCCCCCTTTCACCTTCAATCCTCATTCCAGAGCTTTCTTTTGATTGAAAGAGAATCGCCTCCTGTGTATTTATTTATTTATTTATTTATAACATTTATACCCCACATTTCCCACCCACTGGCAGGCTCAATGTGGCTGACATCAGACCGTAAAGGCAATTGCCAATCCGGTAAACAAACAAATGAAGCATAATAAGGTGAATGGAAAGGATAGTAATTTCAAGGGGCGAGGGAAAAGAGGGGAAGGGTAATAGAGTCCATGGGGTCCATAAATAAGTTGTGTTCCAGGAGTTATGGATTTAAGACGGGTCCTTTAGGATAAGCCTTTCCAAATAAACTGCCATTTCTGCCATGTAGGTATTTAAATGTCTCTATCACATCTCCCCTCATGGTTATCCGGTCATTTCAGCGGCACTTAACTGGTCATCTTTGCTGAAAATGACCAGTTAGCGCCTAAGTGAAAATCAGCTGTGTTGGGGGCATTCTGGAGGAAGAGTCAGCACTTTACCACTTAAGTTCCGATATTCAGAACTTAACCAGCCAGGTTTAGCACATAAATGTGACCCCATAAATCATAGTCCTACCTTTATGCTCTAGATCATGGCCAGTTAAGTTCTGCATATTGACTTAATTGGTTATTTGCTAGCTGGCTTTTAAAAAAAAAGCCCAGATACTCAGTGCCAAAGCCCGGCAGGTCCCGGCATTTAATATCCAGGAATAACACCAGCGGCAGTCAGTGAAAAACACTCACTGCCAATGGCTGAATATTGACCCCATAGTATTCTACATGTTACACATGTAAGTAGAAGACTTGCTTGTGCCCCGCCCATATATACACCTCCTTTGCAGTTATACACTATTCCCTGGATTCTATATAGCGCAACTTGTTGCACGTGAAAATCTTCTCATATTCTTAATTAGTAAACAAACCAATCAGCGCTGATAATTGACACTTAATCAATTACTGACACTAGAATATACTGTCTAAGCATATTCTATAACGTGATGCGTGTAAATTCTAAGTCGCATAGTTTAAAAGGGGCATGGCCATGTGTGTGTAAGGGGCGGGCCCTGGGCATTTCTACCCGGACCGCACATAATTTGAGTGTTAGCATTTACAACAAGTTTTACTTGGCATAACTGCCCGCGACTAAATTTAGTTGGCGCGGACAGGGGCTAGGCACAGTCTATAAACCAGACGGAAATTTTGGCATATTCTATAAAGGACTGCTGAAAGTATTGCACCAGCTTTGATACTAAGGTTTTTCTCCTAGTTGCGATTGCATTTGTTTTCAGTCGAGATCCCTGAAGAAGGCTTTTTGCCGAAACACAGCCTGTGTTGGGTCTGAATTGTTTTTGCATCTCATATTGTTTCGTTGGAGAATAAAACCTGTTATATTTGTGAAGATATTGGACTTCTGGTTTTCTTGGAACTTTTTGTAACCTTCCACTCTTTGTTCATCTGTTTTGACTGCTGTAGAAGTATTCTTTCCCTTTTTTTTTGTTTGATTTAGAAGCTGGCCACCAGGGTTGGATTTATGATCTACCCTCATGTTGACTTATATTTGCTATTGTATTTGGTTCTCAGTACCTGTTCCTTAGTCTCTGGATGTTTTTCTTCCTTTTCTTTTGGTTTAGATCAGTTCTCAACCCAGGCCTCGAGATACACCTAGCCAGTCAGGTTTTCTGGATATCTACAATTTATATGCATAATCCACATTAACCGAGCTCTATAGAACTTTAGGGGTTACCAATTATATTTACACTAGTAAAAAAAGGCCCGTTTCGTAAACAAATGAAACAGGCGCTAGCAAGGCTATAGAGTGAGAGTGTGTATATGTATGTGTGTCTGTGTGTGTGTGACACAGAGAAAGTGTGTGTGTGTGTGTGTGTGTGTGTGTGTGTGTCTCTGTGTGAAAGAGAGTGTGCACAGGTAAGGTGAAAATGAAGAGACAGCAGTGAAATTTTACATAGGACAGCTGAACCATTTGAGGCGTGTTTGTGTGTCTGTGTGAGAGAGTGTGTACATGTGTGTGGGTGCATGTGTGTGTGAGATACAGACAGTGTGTGTGTGTGTGTGTGTGTGTGTGTGTGTGTGTGTGTGTGTGTGTGTGTGTGTGTGTGTGTGTGTGAAAGTGAGTGTGAAAGGGTTGGGTCTTACTGAAGAGACAGCATTATAATTGTACATAGCACAGCACAAACATTTGAGACTGTTCTTGCCTTATCTCCCCTGCCGCCCCCTCCATACCCAACGATTCGTTCCTTGTCTTCCATCCCCTCTGTGTCCAATGTGTATGTGTGTGTGAGAAAGAGAGAGAGAGGTGCTAGCAGTCCCTGTGATAGTGGCAGGTCAGTTGCTCATTATAGCCAGTTACGAGTAAGAGTGTGTGTGTATGTGCTGGTTTTTTTCCTTCCTTCATATGCCCTCCGTGTCCGTTGTTTGTGTGGAGAGCAGAGATCTATATGGTCCTTTTAGCGTTGCTGTTGATGTTGCGTAGCAACTGTTACTGATGGTTTTCATTGTTCCGCGATGTGTCTTATGTCACGTTCCGTCGCTTAGTAACGGGTTCGCTATGCGATTGGTTGAGTGTCATTGGTCCGCCCTTGACATCATGACGTTTTACATGGGGGGCGGGGCCAACACTCATGGGTGAATTCCTGGTTTCACCACCATGCATTTAGAACGTTGGGACTTGTGGAGGGCTTCAGAACGTTGGAGGTGTGTTTTATATAGAGAGATATCCAACATTCACGTAACCACTATGTTTGAATGATAACACCCAATTTATTTTTCCAAATATATTTTCTCATACATAATTTTTTTCAAAATATATTTTCTCCTCCTTTTTGGTACACCATAGTCCTCAATTAGCTTATCCTGCTCATACCTATACTAATTACACCATTCATTCCTTACTCTTATCATCACAATTGAAATTCAATGTTACCATATACTGTCGCAGAATTTAAGACCGCCGAGTGACAACTCATAGCAGTATCAAGTTCAAATGTAATTATTCCTGTGCAGTGTTAAAACTTCCCACTCCTTCGTTCAGTTGTTCTGAACACCTCAGTACCCACAATGAATATTCATGAGAGAGATTTGCATGCAGTGGAGGTAGTGGGTATCCTGAAAACCTGACTGGCTGGGGTACCTCCAGGACAGGTTTGCTGTGAACTCTCAAAAGACAGTCAAGGTTACTAAAGTTCTCTTCTGGTTTCTGGATAGCCATCAATTAAACTATTGACTAACATGTAACAGTGGATCATTTTGGAGGGGGGAGAGGGGGCACTATGTTCTCTTTTTAAATCCTTATGGGAGAAAAGCATACAAATCATGCAGTGTAAACTATCCTTTTTTTTCCAGCATGTAAACAAAACACATGCCTCATGATTATGTCTATCCCTGCCAATCTAGACACTACTTAGGTGGGTCACTTTATCACTTCACCTTCACCATCATGCATCATAATGACATGTGTTTAATAAAACAGCCAAGCATCATTTATAATGCCACATATATTATGGATGCTTCCAGCTGAGGATGCAGAAGAGTACATTATAGCTGTGTGTGGCCAAGGCAAAGTAGAAAGAAATTATCATTATAGCACATTAAGAAACATTGTGCTTCCTGCTACAGAGATGACATTGCTGCTCTTAACAAATCATGCTGTTTTCCTAAATAAAATCTTTTAAAATATTAAGTGTAGAAATGCATGCTCAACATTCTGTTTACTGAAGCATGCTGTTATCTATTGTTTAAGTCAAGAGGATGTCATCTCCACGTAGACCATCTCCCTGAAATTTAAAACCATTTAACTGGCCAGGAACGGCTCCTGACCGGTTAAATGGAACTTAACTGGTTATCCGGCAATATTCAGTGGGGAAATATCTGGTTATCTCCCGCTGAATATCGCCAGTGAGCACTTAGTGGATAGCTGGTTATATCACACAATATAACCGGTTGTACGCTAATATTCAGAGTATCGCCAGCGAATTTTGGCAGTCAAATTAGGCCAGCAAAATAGCAGGACTATCTGTGGCTGGTTTAAACTTAACTGGCCAGTGCTGAATATCGGCTCGGCTGGTTAAATTTAAACCAGCCAAAAAAACACCCGGATAGTCAATGCCGGTCACGGAAACAGTCTGGCGTTGAGTATTCGGGCTGACCACCAACTGTGAGAGTTAGCTGGGCTCTCTCCCGTGGTCTGAATATCAGGCTCCATATTATTGGTGAGCAGCAGATAGGGATCATAGTAACATAGTAACATAGTAGATGACGGCAGAAAAAGACCTGCACGGTCCATCCAGTCTGCCCAACAAGACAACTCATGTTTGCTACTTTTGTGTATACCCTACTTTGATTTGTGCCTGTGCTCTTCAGGGCACAGACCGTATAAGTCTGCCCAGCACTAGCCCCGCCTCCCAACCACCAGCCCCACTCTGCTCAGTTGGAGTATAATCAATTAAGTGAATTGTTCCTTATATACCATGCCCATTAGAGTTCAGTGGAAAATAAGTTAAGACTGCATATTAGTTTACTCCTGGTGATCTTGGGTAAGTCACTTAACCCTCCATTGTCTGAGGTACAAACTCATATTGTGAGCCCTTTGAGGACAGAAAAATGCCCACTATACCTAAATGTACACCACTTTGATGATGTACTGAGCCAAATCAACAAATTAAACAGAACTAAATCACCTGGACCAGATGATCCCAGGGTACTGAAAGAACTCAAATCGAAATTGCAGATCTGCTGTTAGTGATCTGTAGCCTGTCATTAAAATCATCCGTAGTACCTGAAGATTGGAGGGTGGCCAATGTAAGGCCTATTTTTAAAAGGGGAACCAAGGGTGATCTGGGAAATTACAGACCAGTAACCCTGACATCAGTGCTGGGCAAAATAGTGGAAAGAATATTGTAATGCCTCTGTATCGCTCCATGGTCACAGTATCTTAAAAACGATATAGCAGAGTTAGAAAAGATTCAAAGAAGGATGACCAAAATGACTAAGGGGATGGAACTCCTCTCATATGAGGAAAGGCTTAAGAGGTTAGGAGTCTTCAACTTGTAAAAGAGATGGCTGAGGGGTGTGGTATTAGCAGTTAGTGTATATCTTGGTTTTAAAAAAAGGCTTGGACAAGTTCCTGGAGGAAAAATCAATAGTCTGCTATAGAGGTAGACATGGGTAAGCCACTGCTTGTGCCAGGGATCAGTAGCATGGGAGGGGCATGGGCAGGTCAGGGGCATTCCCTAAAGCTGCATGTAATACTATAGAATTTTGGGGATCCTTACCTAATTTACATGCCAGGATTTATACCAGGTTTCAGTTGGTGTAAATCCTCGCACCCATAGGTGGTGTGGATCCCAGCACTGTATGCTATTTTATAAATGTCGTGCAACTTAAGAGCACTGTTTATAGAATCTGTGTGGATTTTTTGGGTGCCTAAATTTGAGCACCATTTACTGAATCTTGTCAATAACCTAATTTATCATCTTACATTTACCAGAATTAAGAACCTGAAGTAACACATATACCAACCCAAGCTTCAGTGGCATGGCAGCTTCATGCTTCCTTGAAGACATTGAGCTACCTGTACCGAGCAGCAATTAAAACCAGAACGGTAGTGGTATGGCTGCATTCCCGGACACTGTTCCCTGTACAGCCCTGCCAGTTAGTGGCGTGGTGCTGTTTCACTATCACATATTCAATAGTGAGTAGGGTTACCATATGTCCAGATTTACCCGGACATGTCCTCTTTTGAGGACATATCCGGGCAACCGGGCGGGTTTTGCCAATCTGCCCGCTTGTCCGGATTTCTGGACAAACGGGCAGATTGCTAGCCTCCCCTCCCCTTACTTACCACTGCCCTGGTGGTCTAGTGACCTCTTCGGGGCAGGAAAGAGCCCCCTCTTTCCTGCCCAGAGCGTTGCCCTGCATGCATCCTTCCTGTTCCTGATCTTGGCGCCTTTTGAAAATGGCCACCGAGAGTTGAAGTGACCTCACGAGACTTCAACTCTCGGCGGCCATTTTGAATCGGCGCAGAGATCAGGAACAGGAAGGATGCATGCAGGGCAGCGCTCCGGGCAGGAAAGAGGGGGCTCTTTCGTGCCCCGAAGAGCTCACTAGACCACCAGGGCAGTAGTAAGGTAAGGGGAGGGGGAGTGACAGGGTGTGTGACAGGGGGGAGGGGAAAATGTGGCAGGGGGCAGAGCGAGGGCGTGAAAGGGGGTGGGATGGGGTGTGAAAGGGGGCGTGGCATGTGTCCTCCATTTTGTGGGACAAAATATGGTAACCCTAATAGTGAGGAACAGGCAAGTTCTGCAGGACTCCAGGGAACCTGCCTGTCCCTAGCGATTGAAAACACAATATTGAAGCAGCACCCCCTACTGGTAGCAATGCAATTGGAGGACACCTGCTCAGCTTAGAGGGAACAATGTTCCCCAAAGGATCTAAGAATCCTGTATGGAATGACCATGGTTAAAACCAAACTTCAACAATCTGGGGAGCCTGGATGTTTTGGATGATTATGGGACTATATTTTAAAATTAAGTCTTTATTGAGAAGAAGTTATATAACAGTATAAAATGCCATTTGTGCATTCAATGAGGGGCATAATCGAACGAAAACGTCTATCTCCATGGGCGTTTATCTCCGAGAACGGGTCCTTGAAGGGGCAGACCGAACCGTATTTTCGAAAAAAATAGACGTCCATGTTTTATTCGACAATTTGTGAGCTGGGCGTTTTTGTTTTTCAGTGATAATGGAAAATGAAAGCGCCCAGCTCAAAAACGAATAAATCCAAGGCATTTGTTCGTGGGAGGGGCCAGGATTCGTAGTGCACTGGTCCCCCTCACATGCCAGGACACCAACCGGGCACCCTAGGGGGCACTTTTACAAAAAAAAAAAAGGTAAAAGAGCTCCCAGGTGCATAGCACCCTTCCCTTGTGTGTTGAGCCCCCCCAAATCCCCCTCAAAACCCACTGCCCACAAGTCTACACCATTACTATAGCCCTAAGGGGTGAAGGGGGGCACCTACATGTGGGTACAGTGGGTTTGGGGGGTTGGACGACTAAGCATTAAGCAGCACAATTGTAACAGGTAGGGGGGGGATGGGCCTGGGTCCACCTGCCTGAAGTCCACTGCACCCCCTGCTCCAGGGACCTGCATACTGCTGCCAGGGAGGTGGGTATGACATTTGAGGGTGAAAATAAAAAGTTGTGAAACATCATTTTTTGTGGTGGGAGGGGGTTAGTGACTACTGGGGGAGTCAGGGGAGGTCATCCCCGATTCCATCTGGTGGTAATCTGGTCATTTAGGGCACTTTTTGGGGCCTTATTCGTGAAAAAACAGGGTCCAGGAAAAGTGCCCTAAATTCTCGCTAAAAACGCATATTTTTCTTCCATTATCGGCGAAAGGCGCCCATCTCTGATCGCCCGATAACCACGCCCCAGTTCCGCCTTCACCACGCCCCCATCAACTTTGTCCGCATCCGCGACGGAGTGCAGTTGAAAACGTCCAAATTCGGCTTTCGATTATACCGCTTTATTCGTTTTTGTGAGATAAACGTCTATCTCCCGATTTGGGTCGCAATATAGGCGTTTTTCTTTTTCAATTATAAGCTGGAATGTATGTTAAAAACACAACCAAGATTGCAACAGATCACTAACATGAAATGCAATTATTTACTAAAAGGGCATCCTCTCAATTGCCCCCCTACACTCATAAACAAAAACTTATGAGCAAGATGCCATACCCCTTATATTTTCGCTGTGGACTCTTCAGCAAAGTAATCCCTAAATTCAGCCCACGTGGCCTATTTACTAACTATATGGATTATTGGAAAACCTGGTAATAGGATATAGACAGGGACCAAGGTGTTGGCTTTAGTGTTGGTTTTGTAAGAATTATAGAAGAAGAAGATGACAAGGCCTGAAACAGCCTCTTCCAGTGGAAGTGGTAGAGGCCAGTTTTTGATAGATTCTGAGCATGCGTGGAACTTCTGTGGAGAACAGTGATAGGAAAGGGGTTCAAAATGGGCAGCAGTGGTGTCGGAAG
This sequence comes from Microcaecilia unicolor, assembly GCF_901765095.1. Taxonomy (NCBI): domain Eukaryota; kingdom Metazoa; phylum Chordata; class Amphibia; order Gymnophiona; family Siphonopidae; genus Microcaecilia; species Microcaecilia unicolor. The sequence goes on along the minus strand of NC_044036.1, from coordinate 322,116,786 downwards.
ACTCAAATTTTGGGATGGGCCAACAGTTTGTATGGGTGGGCATTAGGCAGGTGGAGCCAATTTGTAGCATTGAAGAATGCATCTCCTGAGGCAACCATAATTGACGAAACAAGTGGCCCTTGTCAAGAGCGGATGATGCACATTGCCCCCCCCCCCCCTAATATTCAAAAGCATTTAACTGGCCAGGATCAGCACCTGGTCAGTTAAATGCCCCATAACCAGCTATCTGGCAATATTCAGCGGAGTTAGCTGGCTATCCCCCGCTGAATATTGTTGGTTATCAGCTAGCGGTTAACCGGTTATATCAGGTGATATAATCAGCTGTCCACCAATTTTCAGCACGAGTTTAGTGACCAAATATGGCCGCTTGAAAACGTGAAATATCTTTGGCCGATTTCAAGATAACTAAGTCTGAATATCTTCTTAGCCAATTATATTGAAACCAGCTACAAATAAACTGGATATTCAATGCCAGTCACTGGAAATGAACCGACACTGAATATCTGGCATCACCATAGACTGCTAACTCCCGTGGTCTGAATATCGGCTCTTTTGAGACAATAGAAAATGTATGAAGTGGAACTTGACCCTATTTGGTGTTTGAAAGTCAGTGGCTACAGAAATTTTGTTGCATATTTTTGGAAACTCTTGAAGTTAAGTACACCTTTAGAGATGTGTACTTTCTGTTATAAAAAGATAAGGGGCCCATTTACAAAGCCGTGGGAGGGCTAACGCGCAAGTAGCAAGTGCCAAATCAGCACTATCGCCACGGTAGCGCATGTACCCAGTGGTAATTCTGAGTTTGGCGCACACCGAATTCCACAGTAGAAAATATTTGTCTGTTTTCTACCATGGGAGGCGTTCCCAGCGGTAATCAGCAATGTGGCCACATTGGCGTATGCTGCATGGTTACCATGTGGGTAGCGTGTGAGCCCTTACCACTAAGTCGATGGCTGGTGGTCAGGGCTCAGGCCAGAAATAGGCACGTGCTAATTTTAATTTTTGTGCACATTTCCCAGCCCTTTAAAAAATGGCCTTTTTTTCCAGCAGCGGTATAAGGTAGCCCAGCACGTGGCCAAAAGATGCACCCACACTACCACAGGCCACTTTTTAATTGCGGCTTTGTAAAATGACCCCAGTGTATGGAAATGCTTTAAAGGGGGAGCGTTTATAGTTTTTTGGACCTGTGATGGCAAACATTTTTTCATATTTGCTGAGGTCCTTTTTCACCATATTCTAATGCATATTCAATACATTTAAAATAACAGTTAAGAAAGTGATAGGAATATAATTAAAGTAGAACATTAAAAAAGAAAAAAATATATACTTAACAGTGGTACATATTTAGGATTTTTGCCTTATCCAGAGATTGTTTCTCTGGATAAGGCAAAAATGCATGGCATTAGGCACCCCATTTCTTCTGGCTCATCCTTGCCTCTTCCCTCCAACTCCCCCCCCCCAAAAAAAATTTAAAATTATTGTGGCTGGGGGGGGGGGGGATCCCCAAGCCCCACCAGCTGAAGAAATCTGGAGTATGCTAAATCACAGTGTGCAGTGGTAGAGTGTTGACCCTATGATGCCTGCATTGTGAGCATGCTCAGTTTTCATGCATGAAGTGAGCACGTGTGAGAAATGAACACGCTCCCAATACTGGCATCAGCAGCTCGACCTAATGACTCTTGACTACCACAATTTGACAGACTGAGCAGCACAAGGAAAAACCACGCAAAAAGGTGGAGGTGTGCTGATTCCCTACGTGAGGACAGTCACAGTGGACAAGAAGTAGGGAGAGTTGGCTCTTCTCAAAGAACGAAGGAAACGTCTCCTTCATTGTTTGAGAAGAAGCAACTCTCCCTACTTCTAGACTCTGAGCAGCTCCAGGTTTCTTCGTCATCTTGGGCTTCCCCGCCAGCTACGTGATTTGAAGTTCTTGGCTGGTGGGTGGGCCATAGGCAAAAGTGGATGGGCCCAGACCTGAAGACCCATCCGTAGCTATGTTCCTGGTGAGCAGCTGATGATAAATGCATTTTTAGAAGGCATGTTCCACATGTAAAGAACGTTTATCATAAGGAAAATTGTGCAGCCGAATAACTACCTATATATAAGCACAACGGAGTTGATATTCAAAACAATGGTAACCAGTCAGCAGTGGTGTAGCAAGGGCAGGGCGGTCGGCTCCGTTGGTTCCCTGCTCCTTCTGCCCCGGAACAGGTTACCTTAGTAAAAGGACCCCCTGAATATCAGGTGTCAGCACTAACCCAGAAGTACTATCCAGTTAGAAGCAATATTCAGACCACTAACCATAAAGCAAACCAGGAAAAGTTAGAACAGTATTTTTGTTATCTGGTTAGTGATCTGCATATCACCGCTAACTGAATAATCTCCAGCTCTGCCCACAGAACACCCTGGTACTGTCCAGTTAGGGCTGCTGACTATCCCCTTTCATTGGCACTTACCTGATTCATAGTGTCTGCTAACCGAATACAGACTTTTGAAAATCAGCCAGTGACTTGAGAAAAGGTTAAACTTGCTAACAAAGTGGGCATCTCAACTTCAGCAGTTCAAAAGGTTGTCAAAGTTAACACATTCCTTCAGGGCATATCGCACTAAAGTTACTGTATGTACCAGCAAAGAAAGAAAATGACTGTAATTTTCTCTCTGATTTTACTGCTTACTATGGAGCTTAATAGGGTGCCACTGTGGGAGGAGAGAACTGGTTGACAGATTCTGCTCCGAGTTTGAGCACCCGCTGGGAAGAAATGAGCTCGCCTCGCCTGCACCGAACACCAAGTCACAGAGATCACTGGGTTGAAATATATTCCATACGTTTACTTTCACAAGCTACTTTATCAAGATATAGCATTTGACATGACAACCGACATTAAGCTTAATATGGTTTCCTTTCATATGCTGCATTATAATACATTATGGGGTGGTCTGTTTATCAAACCACATTAAAGCAACACATTATCGCTTGACTTTTTACACACACGTTAACGGCCTGGCTAATGCATGATTCAGTAGTGGGTGTAAATCTTTTATTGCCCTATTAAACTGCAGAATCTGTAGCCAGAGGATGTGGTTGAGGTAAGGGATAAGGCTAATCCATTTGCTATTTACCGCCTTTCTCAGTTGACTGACATAACGGAGTTCAAAAGACAGTTCCTGGAAGAAAAGTCCTTAATCAATTATTTACCAGGTGCCTGGATCTGAGAAAGCTGCCTTTTCTCCCTGAAAATAAGCCATGAGAAACAGATCTACTACTGCAGATCTGCAGGGTACTTCTGACTCAAACTGGTCACTGTTGGAGACAGGATGCTGGGCTCAACAGGCCTGGGTCTGTCAATGATGCTACATGATTTTAATGCAAATACTTGACTACACTTCTGGAGGCACACTTACCTTTTTGCATTACCAACAGCTTACTGTGGACTTGAGGTAAACTAGTGCCAAGATTTTAGATACAATAGCACCTATGCAGATCAAAAATAGAATTATTAGAGAATCCACTTTCGTAGATTACAACTAGTAGGCGGTTAGAAGGCAAATAGATTAAACAAAAATCTGCTATCTCTAAACAACGTTGGCAGGAGGCCATCCATGAATATGAAAGAGCTTTTAAGAGTAAACGTCAAATATATTACTCAAAATTGAGTGGAACAGACGTTATGAATACCAGACTTCAGTTTCAGATTGTTACTGAGCTTACGGACACACGTCATGGTCAAAATTCAGTTCTAGATGTGACTCGTACAACATTGCATTTAGCAATCTGTTTTCAAGGTAAAATAAGAACCATCAGGGACCAGTTTACTAATACCAAGAGTATTAATGGATTACTGGTAGATAGGTTTTGGTCGGATTTTTGTTTATCCTGCGTGGCAACAATTTAACACCTTATCTATGAAATATGCCAAATCCTATTGCCAATTAGACAATTGTCCAGCTAATATCTTGAGACTTTCACCATTAAACTTTAGAGTTCAACTTTTTGATTGGATTCTGGCACTTTTTCTTCAGAGCTTGGGGAGATTGTTGTTACACATATGCTGAAAGATATAAAAACACCTAGAGGGGCATATTCGAACGAAAACGTCTATCTCCATGGGCGTTTATCTCCGAGAACGGGTCCGTGAAGGGGCGGACCGAACCGTATTTTCGAAAAAAAATAGACGTCCATGTTTTATTCGACAATTTGTCAGCTGGGCGTTTTGGTTTTTCAGCGATAATGGAAAATGAAAGCGCCCAGCTCAAAAACGAATAGATCCAAGGCATTTGTTCGTGGGAGGGGCCAGGAGTCGTAGTGCACTGGTCCCCCTCATATGCCAGGACACCAACCGGGCACCCTAGGGCCCTGATGGCGAACCTATGACACGCGTGTCAGCACTGACACGCGTAGCCATTTTTGATGACACGCGGCGCCGCCGCAGTGTGGTCCGCCCTCCCTCCTCGCTCCCGGAAACTAACCTTAAAGCCTCCTTTCACATCGCAGCAAGCAGCAGCAGGGCAGGCCACTCCTTCCTTCCGTGTCCTGCCCTTGCCTGACATAACGTCCGCGAGGGCAGAGCACAGAAGGAAGGAGGAGAGGTCTGCCCTGCTGCTGCTTGCTGCGACGTGAAAGGAGGCTTTAAGGTTAGTTCTGGGCCCGGTAGAAGGTGGAGGGGGGGGCCCAGCGACCTCAGGTGGGCAGCGATCTCGGGTAGGGGGGGCCCGGGGGCAGTCCTAGTAGATTTTTCTCGAAGTGACACACCACCCGAGTTATGCTTATTTTTTTCGCGAATTTTGACACACCAAGCTCAAAAGGTTGCCCATCACTGCCCTAGGGGGCACTTTTACAAAAACAAAAAAAAAGGTAAAAGAGCTCCCAGGTGCATAGCACCCTTCCCTTGTGTGTTGAGCCCCCCCAAATCCCCCTCAAACCCCACTGCCCACAAGTCTACACCATTACTATAGCCCTAAGGGGTGAAGGGGACCACCTACATGTGGGTACAGTGGGTTTGGGGGGGTTGGACGACTAAGCATTAAGCAGCACAATTGTAACAGGTAGGGGGGGATGGGCCTGGGTCCACCTGCCTGAAGTCCACTGCACCCCCTAACAACTGCTCCAGGGACCTGCATACTGCTGCCAGGGAGGTGGGTATGACATTTGAGGGTGAAAATAAAAAGTTGTGAAACATCATTTTTTGTGGTGGGAGGGGGTTACTGACCACTGGGGGAGTCAGGGGAGGTCATCCCTGATTCCCTCTGGTGGTAATCTGGTCATTTAAGACACTTTTTGGGGCCTTATTCGTGAAAAAACAGGGTCCAGGAAAAGTGCCCTAAATTCTAGCTACAAACGCATACTTTTTTTCCATTATCGGCGAAAGGCGCCCATCTCTGTTCGGGTGATAACCACGCCCCAGTCCCGCCTTCACCACGCCTCCGACACGCCCCTGTCACGCCCCCGTCAACTTTGTATGCTTCCGCGATGGAGTGCAGTTGAAAACGTTCAAGTTCGGCTTTCGATTATACCGCGTTATTCGTTTTTGTGAGATAAACGTCCTTCTCCCGATTTAGGTCGGAACTTGGGCGTTTTTCTCGTTCGATTATAAGCAGGTTAGTCAACCACCCAGTAACTATACTGTATTCCTCTGTTTGCAAAGCTTATGGAAGGATTAGTTACTCTGCAGCTGAACAAGGCTTCTCGATCTTCATAATATTTTATATTCATTTCAATCAGGTTTTCATTCAACCTTCAGCACAGAAATGTGATTAGTTCCATATTAGATCACACTAGATGAATTAGTAAAGGTAATAAAGCACTTTTACTTCAATTTGATCTCTCTAATTCTTTTGACCTAGTGGATCATGATATAGCTTAGCTTATTGCAAGAATTGGAATCCTTAGGAATAGGTAATGTGTTGAAGTAGTTTCAGGGGTTTTTGAAGTTTAGATCCTGTAGGGTTAAATTGAGCAATCAGCTCTCTGATGGTTGGCAAGCCCCGTGTGGGGTGCCTCAGGGGTCACCCCTGTTGCACACACTATTTAATGTTTTTCTGAGCTCTTTGGGATTCAAACTGGGAAAGCATAGTTTAGAGCCTAAATATATTAATCCTGATAATGATTTGACTCTAAATGGAACTGCCTAATTAATATACAGAAATGCATAATGTTAATAGAATTCTGGGCGAATGAACACAAACTAAAACTCAATACAGACAAAATTTTTATTGATTAGTAAAAAAAAACTAGATTTCGCTGGACTCTATTTGTATCAAACGGATGGAATATAAACTTTCTCCAACCATTAAAATATTGGGAGTTTTGATAGACTGTATGTTATAACTAGAGCCTCAAATCAATGCCTTAGGGGTACTTTTACCAAGCTGCGGTAAAAGGAACCCTGCAATGGTGTTGGCGTGTCGGTTTGCCATATGCTGTGGCCCCCTTTTACCACAGCGAGTAAAAGGATTTTTTTTTTAATGGAAGTGGCCGGGCTATTACAGCTTTGTAAAAGTGCCCCTTACAGGCTTATTTTCGAAAGAGAAGGACGTCCATCTTTCAACACAAATCGGAAGATGGGCGTCCTTCTCCCAGGGTCGCCCAAATTGGCATAATCAAAAGCCGATTTTGGGCATCCCTAACTGCTTTCCATCGCGGGGACGACCAAAGTTCCAGGGGGCGTGTCAGAGGCATAGTGAAGGCGGGACTTGGGCGTGCCTAACAGATGAGCGTCCTCGACCCATAATCGAAAAAAGAAGGGCGTCCCTGAAGAGCACTTGGATGACTTTACTTGGTCCTTTTTTTGTTATGACCAAGCCACGAAAAGGTGCCCTAACTGACCAGATGACCACCGGAGGGAATTAGGAATGACCTCCCCTTACTCCCCCAGTGGTCACTAACCCCCTCCCACTCTCAAAAGAATTCTTTAAAAATACTTTTTGCCTGCCTCTATGCCAGACCCCTAAGAGAAAAACTACACTGGCTCCCACTAAAAGAATGAATTGCGTTCAAAGTTTGCACCCTGGTCCACAAAATCGTTCACGGTGAAGCCCCGATCTGTATGTCAGACCTCATCGACCTGCCAATTAGGAACACAAAAAGATCAGCACGCACATTCTTGAATCTCCATTACCCCAGCTGCAAAGGACTTAAATATAAATCCACGTATGCATCCAGCTTCTCCTACATTAGTGTGCAACTATGGAACGCACTGCCAAAGGCCGTGAAAACAATGCACAACCTAACAATCTTCCGAAAACTACTGAAGACCAACCTGTTCAAGAAGGCATACCATAACGATCCATCCTAAATACTAGACAACTAGACTTTACATGAACTAGACAAAACAGAACTCTTTACACTAGAATGACAACCTTCGTTGCTACTAACGAAAAGTTACGCAATACGCATTACCACCTTATTTCTCATGCCGGAAATGAACTTTCTATAATTGATTATCTAACTTATTTTATAATTCACTCTATCATTCAGAAACTTCAATGCATTACCACTTTGTATTCTACTTTACCATTTATGCGCACTAATGCAATACCACTTGTAATTCTCTATCCGGAAATGGCGATCGCCATCACGGCATAATGTAAGCCACATTGAGCCTGCAAATTGGTGGGAAAATGTGGGATACAAATGCAACAAATAAATAAATAAATATCATAGACGCAGCTTGTCTGCATGTATGAGAGCCGTCTGTAGCATGCGCAGAGCAGCCACGCATAGCGATTGTTCTGCGCTTTCTCAGCTCACCAACTTGCTTCCCCCATATCACATGCAAATGAGCTGGGTTGCAAAAGCAATGAGCAGCTCATTTGCGATTTTCTTAGTGAATCCCTCTGTGTTTCTAAATCGGTAAATTTTTACCGATTTGGAAACGCAGACGGATCCTTAACGGGACCTTTGTGCATCTAGCTCTGAGAGGTCAAAAGTCACAGTAAAAATTAGAAAATGTAAAAGAATCACAGGCACAGATACTAACTCCTATTGGAACTTTCTACCCTCTGCCAGCCCCTCAAAGGCCTGAGTAAAAAGTTACTACTACTAATCATTTCTATAGCACTACTAGACGTACACAGCACTGTACACATTATATGCAGGTACTTTCTCTGCCCCTAGAGGGCTCACAATCTAAGTTTTTGTACCTGGGGCAATGGAGGGTTAAGTGACTTGCCCAAGGTCACAAGGAGCTGCAGTGGGAATTGAACCCAGGTTGCCAGGATCAAAGCCCACTGCGTTAACCATTAGGCCACTCCCTTCTTGAAGGATGGTTCCACATGAAGTAGAGGCAGTAGGGCATTCCAAAGCTGCAGAGCAGTGAAATAAAAGGTACTGTGAAGCATAGTGTCAGGAGGAATAGATAAATGATAATTGTGTGAGGAATGCAAGAGCTGGGCTGGAACATATGAAGGAGTATGCAATGCTTTGTATGTTGAAGTTAGAATCTTAAACTCTATTCTACAGTAGATGGGAAGCCAATGATGATGGATCAGTAATGGCTCTAACATGGTCAAATTTCCTGGCATGACATCAAATTCTGACAGCTGTGTTTTGAACCATTTGAAGTTGTTTAAGCAAAGAAAGATTAATGCTAGCATACACTACATTGCAATGATCAAGATGTGAAGCTATCAGTGCATAAAGCAGAGTCAGTTGGGCTGACTCATCCACATAATGACATATTGCACGGAATTATTGTAGGACTAGGAAAAAGAATTAAAAGTTACAATTTATAATCAAAGAAGAAACTACAGGTAAAAGATACAAGATGCATATATATATTGCTGACCTCTAACTGTAGTACTATGAGACTACCACTAGAGGTCATGGTGGCCATTTTAGAGACTGGCTGAGGCCTGGGCAGGAGCTGAGAGGGACGACTCCTGCCCAGGACCACTGTTATTAAAGATTACCCTGGGTAGGTTGCAAGGAAGGGTGTGAGTGGTGAGGGTTTGGCAGCTTCTGTGGGGTGACAATTTTTTTTTTTCATGGGACATGATTTCTGCATGGGGGCAGAGTTTCTGCACGGTTGTGGGATAAGACCGCTGGGTGGTGCTCAAATGTTTGGCAGAGGGATGGAAGGGGGTTTGGGCCATAGAGATTGGTGTTGCCAGGGGGGATGAATCAGGTGGCACTCTCAATTATGTGGGGAAAAATAAACAGGGGCAATTAAGGGGGAAACCTCCTCTAAACCCTTCTGAAGACTGTTACCCCAAACAAGCACTTTTGTGAAACGTAGGCATGCCTGTGAGCAAGCTTAAATCCCAACATTGACCTTGATGCTCACAGACATCCATTCCCTTCTGAAATGGGGAATATATGTGTATATTTTTGCCCCATCCTAAACACACCCAAACCGCACACACTTGCCATTCATGATTTGATTATATAAATTCAGTATCACTCACTATACATATAGGGCAGGGGTCTTCAAATCCATTCCTCGAGGTCCACAACCCAACCTGGTTTTCAGGATTTCCCCAATGAATATGTATTGTATGATCTCATGCATATTCATTGGGGAAATCCAGGAATCAGAACAGACTGGGCTAGGATAAAGTAACAGACTCAACAAAGCAGGACAGAGGTAACTAAACACAATGGGCAACACAAGAACTGGATCCAGACAAGGCAAGGAAAAGAAGACAAAGGGCCAGAACTGGAACCCAGACAGGACAAGGCAAGACTCAGAACTGGATTAAAACTGGGTCCAGAAAACGACAAGGCAAGGACTAGATCTGGACAGGACTAGACTGAAAGAGACAAGACAAATCACTAGACATGCAAGACATGGTAGGAGCTAGGCAACAAGAATGACAGAACTAAGACAATAAACAAGGCAGGGACAGGATTCAGGATTCTGGAACAGGATTCAGGATTCTAAGGCTTGGCTGGAACAGGATTCAGGATTCTCAAACAGGATTCAAGATTCTCAAACAGGCTTGGCTGGAACAGGATTCTGGAATGAGTTCGGCTTGGCTTGACTGGAACAGGATTCTGGAATGGGCTTGGCTTGGTTTGACTAGAACAGGATACTGGAACAGACTTGGCTTGACTGGAACAGGATTCTGGAACGGGCTTGGCTGGAACAGGAGTCTGGAACAGGATTCTGGAACGGGCTTGGCTTGGCCTGACTGGAACAGACTTGGCTTGGCTGGAACAGGATACTGGAACAGACTTGGTTTGGCTTGACTGGAACAGGATACTGAAAGGGACTTGGCTTGGCTTGACTGTAACAGGAAACTGAAAGGGGCTTGGCTTGACTGGAACAGGATACTGAAAAGGACTTGGCTTGGCTTGAACAGGATACTGAAAGGGGCTTGGCTTGGCTGGAACAGGATACTGAAAGGGACTTGGCTTGGCTGGGAACTGGGACAGAACTAGCTCAAACAGAGGTCAAGAGCCAGGAAGCAAACATAGCAGGCAAAGGATTAAGCAGACTAAGAGAAGACAAACAAAGAAGCAATGTGCTTACCAGCACCCACAGCTGGAAAGGGAAAGGCCAGGCAGACTGAGAGGCAGCAGACACCAAGGGCAGGGTGTGGCTCTAGAGCCAGGCTTTCAGGATCAAGGTATAATGCCTCTAATTTCCTGTTTCTCTCCTCCTACTGTCCCATTGTTCTTCCCAATTGATTGATTCCTTATGATTTTGATTTCTTTTCGTCAACTCTCCCTAATGTAATCCATAACCTGAAATTTTTTTAACAAATTGTATTTCCACTATTCATAATATATTGTAAGCCACACTGAGCCCGCAAAAAGGTGGGAAAATGTGGGATACAAATGCAATAAATAAAAAATAAAATAAAATAAAATAAAAATAAGGTACAAAAGCAAACACACAGAAACAAAGCAAGCATTGAAACACAAGACTCAAAGAAACACAGAACAGACCTTCAGGAGCAAGATACTCAGGAACAAAGCCTAGCAGGGAAATGCTCCCTAAACAGGTAACACAAGATTAAGAGACCTCTTGCAAAGGCCATGTAGGAAAGCTCCCTGGGTCCTTATAAAGGAGTAGGCTAATGATGTCACAAGTAGGAAATGAAGCAGAAGCAGGGAGACCAAAGCGAGGCTTGGCTTCAGGGACACCAAAGGGAGGCTTGGCTAACAGAAAGAACAACAACAGGAAATGAAGCAGGGAGACCAAAGCGAGGCTTGGCTTACAGGAAGAACAACAATAGGAAAAAAGGCAGACTGGAGAGGTCACAGAGCTAGATACAGAGAAACAGTAGGTCTGAACATAAGACTACCCATATAATTGGGTCGTTGACCCCTGAGGCAGGCCTACATGCTGAAACACAGCCATGTCAGGTCAATTTATATAGCACAGAAGAAAGTGGGAAATGGACCAATAACCTCAGAGACCGGGACAGCTGTAAGTGCCATTATTGTTTGTATTCACTGGTGCAAGTATACAAAATTATTTGTTATACTTTAAAGCAATATCTGTGCAGTTATCCAATGAAATGCCTACTATACAATGGTGTTCTTCTACTTCAGATACCTCTGCCACCTTGTGTAAATTCTCACTACATGACTTTTATTACTACACTAGTAAAAATGGCCCGTTTCTGGCACCGATGAAGCGGGCACGGGACTCCCTTTCCCTCCCCTTACGGTACCTGTTCCGTCGGCCCAGAAAAGAAAGAGCCCCCTCTTTCCTCCCATAGCGGTGGCTTCCTTGCTGCATGGTGTGGGAGTCTGGCTCTCAGGGTTTCAAAATGGCCGCCGAGAGTTGAAGTCTCGCGAGGCAGCTTGAACTGTCGGTGGCCATTTTGAAACGCCGAGAGCCGGACTCCCACACCATGCAGCAAGGAAGCTACCGCTACAGGAGGAAAGAGGGGGCTCTTTCTTTCCTGGGCCGACGGAACAGGTACCTCTAGACCACCACGGAGACACGCGTAAGGGGAGGGGAGGTGACAGGGAGGGAGGGAGGTTGGTGAGGTTAAGCGTGTGCTACCATGGGCGGGGCTATGTGGTGAAAGGGGCGGGGTTCATGTGCACGTCAGCGGCGGCTGAGATTTGTTTGAAGGGGAGGAGTAGGGAAACACGCGGAGCGTGTTTCCCTACTGCTCCCCGTGCGTTAATTTGTTTTCGTGTTCCGCCCTCGACGTCATCATGTGTGACACGAGGGCGGGGCATGAAGATGTTGTGGTGGCTTCACCACCATGAAACCACAAACCGGTGTGTGAGTGATTTCAGTGACGTCAGTATCCTCAGAACGTTGAGGCTGCGTTTTATTATAGTAGATGATATTTCTAAGTTCTTAGCCTCCTCTTAGAACACCAATATGTACCCTTGTATTATTATTTTTTTTCTTTATTTCTAATATTATGAGACAGACGTTTTATATATAATAATCATTTTTACAATTCTGTTCACATACGTTTTCTAATACTGTACATAATGAAATGATATTCTTTTAGTTTATTTTTAGTCCTTTTTCTCTGGCTGTTTTATATGTGTTTAGTTTTAACATTTACATTATGAATGTTTTTTATATTTGTTTGCATTACGTGTTTTTTTTATATATTCTTTTAGACTCCTGAGGCAGGCCTGTGGCCGAAACACAGATCTGTGTCGAGTCTGTAATAAAATTTGCATTATATGATCCAGCTGTCCCAGTCTCTGAGGTTATTGGTCCATTTCCCACTTTCTTCTATGCTCTATTGGTTCCGTAGGACTCTGTGGTCCATCCACCTAGGTGGATTTGCCTTCCCTCCGGGTCGATTTATATGACTATTACAATAAAATTCCATTGTTTTGGAATCCTCCTTGCATATGCCTCACTTTCTTTTGGTTGATGTTCAATTATTGAGTGCCATGTACTGAATCTACACTAAAATGTGCCATTTAGATATAGGCAGGGACTTATCCAAGCTGGTGGGGATTGCTGATCATAGGCAAGTCTCTTTCCCCCAAATTCCAGATATGACACCTTAATCAGTGTGCACTAATTTGGCCATGCAGCCAAATTGCGCACACAACTTAATTAACTAGACAATCAGCACCGATAATTGGTACCTAACTAATTAGTGGCACTAATTAGTTTTAGTTAGAATTTACACGCACAACCTTAGACGTATTCTATAACGCAGTGCACATAAATTCTAACACGCACAGCCAAAAAGGGGGCTTGGCCATGAGCATGGAATGGGCGGGTTGTGGCTGTTCCTAAAAACTATGTGCACCATTATGGAATACACCCAATCTGCGCCTAAGTTAGACGCAGGTATTCAGGCCTTGTTTTAGGTGGCCTAAATGGGTGCACCTAAATTTTAGGCGTAAGAATGACACATGCGTATATTCTATAAAGTACGCCTAACTTTAGACGTAGTTTGTAGAATAGCGCAAAGCGCGTAGTTTTTCGGTGCCATATATAGAGTTTGTCCCTTTATGCCTTTCAAATCTGTCATCTGTAGCTTTTACTTACAAAATGAAATATAATACATAAATCTCAGGCTTATTCCTACTTAATGGAAAATCTTTCCTCTCACAAATCAAGACTGTGTAATCCAGATATGAAATCTCTTGAAATGATTAAAAGTATGCTGGTATTAAAGGTCTGCTGCAAGATACCTGCTTTGCCGTCTCTCAATAAGATTGCTCTGCATAAAAATGAATGCTTTGGGTTCTGATATGTGCCATATTACCCAGCCAGAGTCCCACTGAAGTGCAGCCACTTCACATTATTCATATGCAGTTCTCAACACAAGCCTGAAAGATTGCTGCGAGCAGATAAATCAGAATTGAGGTGCCGCTGGGAGACTTCAAGGAGGTCAACATTCTTTATACAGCATCGTCCGGCCAAACGACTATATGTGTAATCCTGAGAGATGATTTTTAATAAGAAGAATAATAAAAGAACATTGGTCCAAAGTGCTCTACAGCCATGGTACATTATTACCGAATCAAATCTACTGCATATTTCATATCTACTTAGCTCATTTCCTTTCAGTAGTAACAAGGTGAGTTGCTTTCAGGTACACTGGGTTTTTTTTTCTTTGAAAAATTGAGATTTTCAAAACTCAGAATTAAGACCATTTTCTCTGCAGTGCATCCAAATCATAAGGGGGGGGGGTGTTGGGGGCATGGTGGGGGCAGGATTTGTGCACTCCCAAAACTTGGATGTTTTTCTACCATAATAGAACAAAGCAAAAACATCCAGGGCTAAAAGTTAGACATTTTGGTCTAGACTTGTTTCAATCATGACTAAGTCACAAAATAGCTGCCCTAAATGATGAGATGACCACTAGAGGGATTAATGCATGACCCCCCCCCCCCCCATCCCTCAAAGATGTGAAGCAGTACATACCAACCTCTATGACAGCTTCAGATGTTATGGCCAGTCCTTTTAGAGAAGCAAGCAGGTCCCTGGAATAACCTAGTGGTCAGTACAGTGGACTGTAGAGAAAGGGACCCCAGCCCCTATCCCACTCTAACTGGTACACTTTGTGGTGGAAAGTGTGAGCCCTCCGAAACCCACCAAACACATACTATACCTGCATATAGGTGACACCTGCAGGCATAAGGGCTATTGTAGTAGTATACAGCTGGGTACAGTAGATTTTTGCTATTTATTGCCAAAATCACAGAAACCATAGTTCACTTGCCAAGAAGTGTAGAGTGATGCACTTGGGGGTGCAAAATCCCAAAAGAGAGATACCGGATAGGTACAGCTCCTTGTGGCTCTGGGCAAGTCACTTAACCCTCCATTGCCCCAGGTACAAATAAGTACCTGTATATAATATGTAAACCGCTTTGAATGTAGTTGCAAAAACCTCAGAAAGGCGGTATATCAAGTCTCATTTCCCTTTCCCTATTTGAGATTCTACATGGAATGTTGCTACTATTGGAGATTCTAGATGGAATGTTGCTACTAATGGAGATTCTGTTGCTACTATTTGAGATTCTACATGGAATGTTGCTACTATTTGAGATTCTGTTGCTACTGTTTGAGATTCTACATGGAATGTTGCTATTCCACTAGGAACATTCCATGTAGAAGCCTGCCCTTGCAGATCAGCAACGCAACCGCGCAGGCTTCTGTTTCTGTGAGTCTGACGTCCTGCACGTACGTGCAGGACATCAGACTCACAGAAACAGAAGCCTGCGCGGCTGCATCGCTGATCTGCAAGTGCAAGCTTCTACATGGAATGTTGCTAGTGGAGGAGTAGCCTAGTGGTTAGTGCAGTGGACTTCGATCCTGGGGAACTGGGTTTGACTTTTGGCAAGTCACTTAACTCTCTATTGTCCCAGGTGCAACATAAGTACCTGTATATAATATGTAAATCACTTTGATTGAAACCACAGAAAGGCGGTATATCAAGTCCCTTTCCCTTTCCCTGGGTTTTAGAGTATATATGTGATACATCGACGCTGAAGGTTGTCCCCAGCAGACAGCACAACATGGTGGAAAGTGCAGAGTGGGGAGCTGGCATTGTAGGAGAGCTAGACTTGCCGGATAATCTCAAATCATGAAGAATGTGCAGGGAATGATGAGTGAAGAGTTAATGTGAAGTTGTGATTTGAGCAAAACGTTACACGGTCACTATAACACTAGAAGAAGACAGGGAAAAGCAGAGAGTGGAGCACTGTACGAACACCAGAATCAGTAATACACTATTTCAACATAGCACTGCTGCAAAGCGTGCTCAGGGATTTTGACGGGCTACAGGAGATCATGGACTGGATTCCTTCATGTTTGTTCTCTGACTGAGAAATACAGCATGAGCAATTTTTGTTTACTGATAATGTCAATATATTACCTGTAGCACTTCCTCGCGAATCATCTGCTATTTTTTTTTAATAGTCAAAAATGCCTGGAAAAGATTTTCCCAATCATAAGCCTTCCCGCATCAAAGATCAATGGTTAGCCTGATGAAGTTGTGCTCTATAGATTTCTGCAGTCAAGTTCATCAAAGAACCCATTTCTCTTCCTGTAATGAGGCTGAACCTAAACTTCTTTTCTGAAGTGCTTTAATTTTCACTTGGTCATTACGTTCAGACAGTGACTTAATGAACTGCAAATAGGAGAAGAGACTGGCATGAATTATTTATGCGCATTTTGAGGCATTTGAATGACTGATCCTACATCAGTATAAGGTCTCTAGCTATTTCTTCCTGTAAACAAGTGAAAATCAAATTATGTTGCCTCTTTTTAAATGCGGCGTACCAATAAAAAAAACACAAAACTATTAGGATAATGAAGATAAATGATTGACAACAATATAGAATATTTCTCTTCACATGGCACTAAAATAATTCCTGCCTGGATGGCTCCTGCCAAGATAATAGCATCAGCTCTCGAGTCATTTGTCATATGAAAAAATTGTGATTTCTTTCCAGGAAAACTTTTTACTCCATCTTCCGTTCTCCTGTCCCTCTTAAAATATTGGATTTTATAAAGAGAAGTTAATCATTTGTATTTTGCATGTGATGAAGAAACAGTATGGAAGTAGCAAAGCCAACTTCAAGGTCCCGTGATGGGAATGAATAATGCAATTGGCTAGTTCTTTCCACCAAGGTAATTCACATCTCGTTTGCAGACAAATACGCAAGCTACAAAGCTTATGCCTGGCAGTCTGGTGTATATCTGAGCTCTCTCCCACCATTATTATGGGCTTTTTCATCCCACTTGTCAATATTTTTTTACCTACTTATTTTATTTCCCTTTTATTAACTGCTCACAAAACAAAGTGCTCAGTGATGCGCCAATTAAAACATTAAGGGTAGATTCAGTAAATAGCACCCAAATGATGTGCATTAAGCATGAATTCTATAAAGGTAACTATATGTGCAATGGTTTTTATATAAGAATACTGGCTTAAGTCATTTTCACATCTAACTTTAGGCACCAGCATTTAAACCTGCCAAAGGCAGTTAGTCATGGAAATGGGAGTATTCTATAACTCTGTGCCTAAATTCTGGGAACGACCATGCCTCTCCCTTGATCACACCCCCTTAGGTGCTCCATTTACGGAATAAGGGCATAAGTCAGTTACATGCACAACTGGTAATTAGCGCTTGTAAAGGCCAATTATTGGTACTTATCTCCAATTAAGTGCTAATTAGTTAATTATATTACGGGTCTCACTGACCTTATTCTATCACTGGGTGTGCATTTGTGTGCCCAACTTTAGGCACCGTTTATAAAATTGGGGGGGGGGTTAAAGGTCAATGCTATAAATTGATGCATAAAGGTAGGCGCCAATTGCACACCTAAGTTATAGAATAATAGTACTTACACGCGTGATTGGCATCACAAATTGGGATTTACGCACATAAGTTCTAGGCGCTATTCTAGAACTTATGTGCCCAAATCACTTAGCACGCAAGTTTGAGGGAGGTGCACATGGGGGCAGAGAGTGGGCAGGTCAAGGGTGTGTCTCTGAGTTAAAGGCTCTCCAAGGCAACTTGGGCACTGTTATGTCCGCCATTGACTTGGCATAACTGTTGACTCCTAACTTTAGGTGCCAATGTCAACTTATGCTCACATTTTTGTATACAGATTGATTCTGAGCGTAACCTGTGTTCACGTTTATCATTTCCATTGGTTCATGTGATGTTTTGATGTTCCTTCATTATGTGAAGTATACAAAGAATGTTTATAATGCTACGTATTTGTAAGGCAAGTTTTATTATTTTACACCCAGCCATTTATTTGTTACAGAGGAAAAAGGGGTCTTGTTATTTTGAAACACGGTGTACTAACATAATCATGCAATGCAAAGCGAACACTGGTTCAAATGCCCAAGAGGGCTGTTTGCTTGAGGATTCATAATGCAACCCTTTGAAAATAGAAACTAGAATTGTGAAAGCAGCTAAGCTGGAAAAGCACAAAAATATTTAATATGCTGCTATCACCTCGGGAATGAAAAAGAAATGAGAATGATAAAAGAACATGATGATTTTCTTTAACTGCAAACTCAATTGTCTTAAAAAACAGAGATGTACATATATTTTTCTAGCACTGATGCATCACTAGAGAGAACCAAGGCGCAGTTTTTTCCAGATCAAGAGATTTATAAGCATACAAGGAGGGTGAGAGAGATTTCTTCCCCTGGTAAAGATGGTCTTAGGACAACCAGCAGAGAAAGGGAGGAACATGGGAAACAAATTGGCAATGTCTACATCATACTGAGACCCTTGCAATGGAATCAAATAGCAAGTTGAAGGCACTCTAATTACAGGATTTTCTGAGGAGTATCAACTCCAAAGGCAGCGGCTAGAGAGAATCGTTAATTGGCACCTTTCTACATAAGAACATAAGTAGTGCCATACTGGGACAGATTGAAGGTCTATCAAGCCCAGCACACTGTTTCCAACAGTGGCCAATCCAGGTTACAAGTACCTGGCAAGATCCCAAAACAGTACAATACATTTTATGCTGCTTATCCTAGAAATAAGCAGCAGATTTTCCCCAAGTCCATTTTATTAATGGCTTATGGACTTTTAAGATGCTATCCAAACCTTTTTAAACCATGCTAAGCTAACTATTTGTACAACATTCTCTGGCAACGAATGCCTGTTGAGTGAATAACTATTTTCTCCAGTTATTTTTAAATTTATTTATTTATTTTATTGCACTTGTATCCCACACTTTCCCACCTATTTGCAGGCTCAATGTGGCTTACAGAGTCCTGTTATGGCATAGCCATCCCAGGGTACATAATACAATTGATGATATACAGAAGTCAGGGAAAACAAGAGGATCTGGCCAGGCGTTTATAAAGAGGTAGATAGTAGTTGTGTCACAGTTAGTTATGGGATTTCCTGGTAGGCCTTGTTAAAGAGGTAGGTTTTCAGGGATTTACGGAGGTTACTTAGTTCGTTGGTCAATTTCAAGTGAGTTGGGAGCGCATTCCACAATTTACTGCTTTGTAGCTTCATTGCATGCCCCCTAGTCCTGGTATTTTTGGAAAGAGTAAACGAGCGATTCACGTCTACCCATTCCACTCTACTCATTATTTTATAGGTCCTCTATCATGTCTCCCCTCAGCTGTCTTTACTCCAAGCTGAAGAGCCCTAGCCACTTTAGCCTTTCCTCATAGGGAAGTCATCCCATCTCCTTTATCAATTTCATCGCCTTTCTCTGTACCTTTTCTAATCGCACTATATCTTTTTTGGGATGCGGTGACCAGAATTGACCACAATATTCAAGGTGCTGTCGCACCATGGAGTGATACAAAGGCATTATAACATCCTCATTTTTGTTTTCCATTCCTTTCCTTATAATATCTAGCATTCTATTTGCTTTCTTAGCTTTAATACCATTCATTACCATTTTTTAGAAACCACCTGAAAAGACCCTACAAATTAACTTCCTGGTGTCCTTTTGTGTTTTGTTTATTTTTCAAAACTATCAACTTTTTTGATAACATAGATGAGGGGTCCCAGTTTAGGATAGGCTGGAGTGGGCTTCGACAGCAACTCCAGTAGTTGGAATGTAAGGACAGAGCCGGGCGGACTTCTATGGTCTCTGTCCCAGAAATTCCATAGAAAGACCATGATCAAGTATTTTACATCACGTTCATTATTGATTTAATCATGAATTGGTAATCAATGTGACAGTTGGGCAGACAGGATGAACCATTCAGGTCTTTATCTGCCGTCACTTACTATGTTACTTTTAGGGGCCTTTTTACTAGCAGGCTCATTTATGAAAGAGAAGGACGTCCATCTTTCAACATAAATCGGAAGATGGACATCCATCTCCCAAAAACGTCCAAATCGGTATAATCGAAACCCGATTTTGGACGTCTCCAACTGCAGTCCGTCGCAAGGACATCCAAATTTCAAGGGGGCATGTCAGAGGCGTAGCGAAGGCGGAACTTGGGTGTGCCTAACACTTGGATGTCTTTGACCCATAATCAAAAAAAGCAAGGACATCCCTGACCAACACTTGGATGTTTTCACCTGGACGTGTTTTTTTTACGAATAAGGCACAAAAAGGTGCCCAAAATGACCAGATGACCACTGGAGGGAATCGGGGATGACCTCCCGTTACTTCCCCAGTAGTCACTAACCCCCTCCCATTGTCAAAAAACATCTTTAAAAATATTTCGTGCCAGCCTCTATACCAGCCTCAGATGTCATACTCAGGTCCATGACTG
Source organism: Microcaecilia unicolor (assembly GCF_901765095.1). Taxonomy (NCBI): domain Eukaryota; kingdom Metazoa; phylum Chordata; class Amphibia; order Gymnophiona; family Siphonopidae; genus Microcaecilia; species Microcaecilia unicolor. The sequence continues at coordinate 322,096,674 of NC_044036.1, read as the reverse complement.
CGCATGAAGTTCCCAGGAGCAGTTTTAGTGGGTACTGCAGTGCACTTCAGACAGGCAGACCCAGGCCCTTACCCCCCTTACCTGTTACATTTGTGGAGGAAACAGCGAGCTCTCCAAAACCCACCACAAACCCACTGTACCCATATATAGGTGCCCCTTTCACCAGTAAGGGCTATGGTAGTGGTGTACAGTTGTGGGTAGTGGGTTGAGGGGGGTTGGGGGGCTCAGCATACAAGATAAGCAAGGTTGCCAGGTTGAAAAAATTTTCCCCACCCAAAACGAGCCCAAAACCCGCACAAAGGTAAACCCCGCCCCCAATGTCATCAACCTCGCCTCCGACATCTTTAACCCCACCCCAAACATACCCTCCGAAGTCATTAACCCCACCCATGACGTAGCCGCCGACGTCACTAACCCTACCCCTGACGTAGCCACCGATGTCACTAACCCCGCCCCCAACATCGTTAACCCAGCCTCTGTGGGGCTTCTATTGGACCAAATTGGACCAATGGAAGCCCCAGAAAACCGCCCAATCCACAACACGGCTTTTTAAAAGCTGCCCAATTTCCCGCAGCCCACAGCCAGCAAAAATTGCCCGCAACGGGTCGTGGAAAGCCGCCCAATTGGGTGGGAAACCCGCAGACCTGGCAACGCTGAAGGTAAGGGAGCTATGTTCCTGGGAGCATTTTATGAAGTCCACTGCAGTGCCCCGTAGGGTGCCCGGTTGCTGTCCTGGCATGTCAGGGGGACCAGTGCACTACAAATGCTGGCTCCTCCCATGTCCAAATGGCTTGCATTTGGACATTTTTGGTTTCGAAAATTGCCGAAAGTCAGAAATGTCCAAATCCAAGGACGTCCAAATTTAAGGATTTGGACGTCTCTGACGGTATTTTCAAAATGAAAGATGGACGTCCATCTTTTTTCGAAAATATGGTTTTCCCCGCCCCTGGATTTTGACGTTTTGCAAAGACGTCCAAATCGTAACTTGGACGTTTCTTTCAAAAATGCCCCTCTAGATCACTTTAAGCTGTTAATGTGTGACTTGATGCATGAGAATAGTTAATGCCCAATCACAGTAACTGGGTTTGAAGGAAAATGTTCATTAGCATATGGCAGGTTGTGCATTAATAGCATGTTCTGTTAGGGGGTGAAACCAAGCAGGGAATGGCAGAGACGGGGCTGCACATACACCACACGCTAACTGACAAATGTGGCATTAACACAGAGGGTCTTAGTTTCTCCTATAATACAGGTACTAAGTGCCTCTGCATTAATTTCAACTGCACAGTATCTGGAAAAATTGGGATCCCCAACAATTTCCCAAATAACTCAACAAGGTCCTTCTGCAGCAGAAACATCTTCCTGAAATTTTGAGACATTTCCGAGTACTTTTTTTTTTCAACAGGATGAAGCTCCAGCCATTGAGCTCCCAAAACAGTTGAACTTTTAATTAATGAAACCCCAGAATTCATTGAGCCAACAGCTCAGTGGCATTGAAGACTTTGTGAAATGTGTCAAGGTTGAAGGAGGGCACTTTGAACAAAAATTATGAACTAAGAAAAGAAAACATTTTATTAATGCATTTTCAAAGGTCATACTAAGGGCCCTGTTTACTAAGACACAGTAGTGTTTTTAGCACACGCCTAAAATTAGCGTGCACTAGAGACACCCGTATATTCCTATGGGTGTCTTTAGCATTTAGTGTGCACTAGAAATGCTAACACACACTTAGCACAACTTAGTAAATAGAACCCTAAATATTTAAACAATTGCAAAGTATTTGAAACTATGTAAGGGGTCCTGTTTTTATGGACACCATGTAGAGTAGAGAATGGTAATGGGCATCTTAACGTAGCACCTGCAACTGACATGTAAGAAACATACAGTACATATACACACCACACACACTTGTAGCTGTGTTACTTTTGCACTTACCACATGGCAATACAGTGGAACCCCATTATAATGTGATGTACGAGATCCATAAAATATCATTGCCTTAAATGCAGAATCATGTTATTTTGGGGTCAATGGAACACGAGCACAAATTAAGCAAAAATTGATATGTTGCAAAAAGATTTGCTACAAACCGAGGTATTCACACAGCATCGAGCATTATGGCTGAACTACTGTAAACAGTATATACAACTCTGAAACATACAGTACTGTACTAGTACAGGAACTTATCTAGGGTGGTCTGTTTGCTTAATGCAAACTGTTGGTTTCTTGCAAAATCAAGAATGTTTTGTAGCTGTACTCATCTCCGGCTTGCCTCAAGATGTTCTATAGCCTCTGAAACATTTGGTGGAGGAGCAGGAGGAGGAACATCGTCATCCCCTTCCTCATCGTCGGCGTTCCCCGATGGCGTGGCTGTGACCTTTTGCTGCACATTTGCCACAATTTCTTCATAGTCACATGTTCGTAAGTGGGGCACTCATCAGTTGAAACCCAGTTCAGGATATCATTGTGCAAATGATCACATTTTTTTTAATGCCTCTTCAGCTTACAGCATATGATCTGGAGAAAAAATAAAACCCCAAAATTTCCTCTTGGGCATCATCCTCATCAATTGTCAATGAAGGGAATATGGATCCAAACCCCTTTATTCAACATCGCTCAATGCGAGTTGCTGAGATAGCATCCCAGGCCTTTCCACCAAGGTGACAAACCTGCTTCAGGCTGAGTGATGCCATTGATGCATCAACTGTGGCAGTGTTATCTGCCACCATCCTCTTAATTCGCATCGGTAGTTTGTTTTAAACACTGGTCGGATCTCCAAAGTTGTATCCTTTGATAGATGAGACACTTTTATTTTACCATCACGGCTCACAAGCTCTTCTACTGGAGAGTGTGCTGGGCCTTTTCCTCTTGTTTAAATTTACGTTGATGAGCTCTAACAGCTGGAACGAAGGATTTATGAAACCAGTCTGTAAAGACTGAGGAGCTCATCCAAGCATTCCTGCTGTTTGTGTATTCAAAAGGCAAAGAATTCACATATTCACATGATTAAAACACCTGGAGATTTGGACTTCCCAATTATGAGTGGTTTTACTTTATGACTGCCAGATTTAATCACACAAAAAAGAATGGTCACTCTGTCCTTCTTTGTTGAAAGTCTTCCCATTTATGTACATCTTCTTAGACCGCTAGAGTACGTTTTGGTAACATTTTGAACACAGTCCTGATTTATTGCAACTGTACATGTGATCCTCCTTACAGCAGTTTATTTAAGGTCTCTAGGGTAAGAACGTTCTGCATCCTTGTCAGCCAATCGGATCTCCCCTGAGACAAGGACGTCTATCAAGCCATTCATTACTGGCTTTGAAAGTTGACTCTTGGCCATTTAGCTGTCGGTCAAATTTTTCCACATGCGCTTCATGATGGGGCCAAAAATAGGGACTCCCTGTGACTGAGCTTGGACGAACCATTGATATAGCGTCGAATAAGTTTTCATCACTAGCCACTTTAATTTTTTTCCTATGTGATCCTGCTTCCTTTTCCAAAATACAAAGCAAACATCTCAGCTTTTCTTTTTCTTTCCTCTACCCTCATAGACTAGATTCATTGATGCCAATTTCTTTGGCTAGCTGAGTTTGTTGCTTACCAAACTTCAGTTGATTGAATGCAGATAACTTTTCTTGAGTAATGAAAGACTACCACTTACGAGATGGTTTCTCCATGGACAGAGCTCACTCCAAGTTTTGTAGGCAGAGTCCACCTGAACTTGTTTTCACAAAGGCACTAGGAGCAGCCTAAGCCACATATATAGAGTCCACTCAAGGTTGTTTTCACACTGGCATTGGGTGTGGCCAAAGCGGCGTTGAAAGAGTCCACTCGAGGTTGTTTTCACACCAGGAGCAACATAAGCCATGTATACAGAGTCCACCCAAACTTGTTTTCACACCGGCACAGACAGAGATCATCCAGGGGTGGTCCCAGGCCCACCCCAGTATAGCTACACATTGGCAGTAATGGTTTTCATGTAGGAAAGGGAATGGGCTCCACCCCAGCATAGCTAGTCATTGGCTGGAATGGTTTTCATGCAGGGAAGGGGGTAGGCTCCACCCCAGCATAGATAGACATTGGCTGGAATGGTTTTCATGCAGCCGAGGGGAGAGGGCACTAGGGAGCCAAGGTATGATCACGTTATAAGCGTGTTATAACAGAGTTCTACTGTATCTTGCATTACAGCATGCTAAGTTCAAATTTTAACGCACTTTAGTAAAAGGGTCCCATAATGTATTGTTTTCAGGGATATTTTACCAAGACAGACTACCATTCCTGTCACTCAATTTAAGTGTGCCATGATTCACTGAAATAACATCTTGGCAAAGGATCACATAAGGGTAAATAGGTCCGCAGGCTGAGATCTTCAATGCAGTACAACATATCTGCAAGTTTCAACTTACAGTATTGTATCTCCCAGGGGCAATGCCTGGTGATTGCCAGGATCTTTGAGTATCCCTCTGTCTATTATTTATCAGGATACATGGAGGGGCATAATTGAACGAAAACGCCTATCTCCATGGGCGTTTATCTCCGAGAACGGGTCCGTGAAGGGGCGGACCGAACCGTATTTTGGGAAAAAATAGACGCCCATGTTTTATTCAACAATGTGTGAGCTGGGCGTTTTTGTTTTTCAGCGATAATGGAAAATGAAAGCGCCCAGCTCAAAAACGAATAAATCCAAGACATTTATTCATGGGAGGGGCCAGGATTCGTAGTGCACTGGTCCCCCTCACATGCCAGGACATCAACCGGGCACCCTAGGGGGCACTTTTACAAAACCAAAAAAACAGGTAAAAGAGCTCCCAGGTGCATAGCACCCTTCCCTTGTGTGTTGAGTCCCCCAAATCCCCCTCAAAACCCACTGCCCACAAGTCTACACCATTACTATAGCCCTAAGGGGTGAAGGGGGGCACCTACATGTGGGTACAGTGGGTTTGGGGGGGGTTGGACGACTAATAAGCATTAAGCAGCACAATTGTAACAGGTAGGGGGGATGGGCCTGGGTCCACCTGCCTGAAGTCCACTGCACCCCCTAACAACTGCTCCAGGGACCTGCATACTGCTGCCAGGGAGCTGGGTATGACATTTGAGGGTGAAAATAAAAAGTTGTGAAACATCATTTTTTTGTGGTGGGAGGGGGTTAGTGACCACTGGGGGAGTCAGGGGAGGTCATCCCCGATTCCCTCCAGTGGTCATCTGGTCATTTAGGGCACTTTTTGGGGCCTTATTCGTGAAAAAACAGGGTCCAGGAAAAGTGTCCTAAATTCTAGCTAAAAACGCATACTTTTTTCCCATTATCGGTGAAATGCGCCCATCTTTGTTCGGCAGATAACCACGCCCCAGTTCTGCCTTCGCCACACCTCTGACACGCCCCCATCAACTTTGTCCGCATCCGCGACGGAGTGCAGTTGAAAACGTCCAAAAATCGGCTTTCGATTATACCGCTTTATTCGTTTTTGTGAGATAAACGTCCATCTCCCGATTTAGGTCGGAACTTGGGCGTTTTTCTCGTTCGATTATAAGCAGGTTAGTCTCCATTATTTCTTCATTCTTACTGTTAATTTGCATTCTCTTATCTGATGCTACTACTACTACTTATCAGTTCCACAGAGCAACTAGACGTATTCAACATGTTACACAAACATATATGAGACAGTCCCTGCTTGACAGAGCTTAAAATCTATTCAAGACCAACAAAAAGGACAAATAAGGGATTAGAGAGTTAATGGGAACGATTAAAACAAACATGGGTACTGAACAGGTAAATAGGAGTTAAGCGTTCAAAGCAGGCTCAAAAGGATATCTGACAGACATTTTTCTTTTCTAAAACTTTAAAGACTCTTTTTTTGTTTATTTGCCAGTTTCCTTGTGCTCTTTTCAGGCTTCTAGTTCAATCAAAGCCAACCTCACGTGAGGTAGAATGTCATAAGTAGGACTGTATTTTTTAACCAAAACATGTTCCCGTAGGCACTGGGGAGTGGAGCAGCTCCAAGGGTCTCTCCCCATTCTAAACACTGGCGTATGGAGGCTCATCACCCCTGCCCAGATACTCCCTTTACTCCAAATTATGTTGCCCTCACCGTAGAGATCTTTATCAGGCCCAATCAGCAGTAGCAATTCAAGGAAAGACACTGTGAGACTTGTCTTCCAATGCACGCTCACTCACAGGTTCTAGCCAGCCCTATCCCTCTGCCTGCATGGACTTCCCATTAGCAGGGGAGGGAAACTCCCGAAGTTACTAGAATCAGTAACAGACAGAGGCATGGGCAACAGCAGAACCACTGGTGCCTATGAACATGTGATACCTGGGGCAATAGCCAATCCTACTTATTTTCGAAGAAGAAGGGCACCCATCTTGCGACACAAATCGGGAGATGGGCGTCCTTCTCCTAAGGTCGCCCAAATCGGCATAATCGAAAGCTGATTTTGGGCGTCCTCAACTGCTTTCCATCGTGGAGATGACCAAAGTTCATGGGGGCGTGTCGGAAGCGTAGCGAAGGCGGGACTGGGGCGTGCCTAACACATGGGCGTCCTCAACCAATAATGGAAAAAAGAAAGGCATCCCTGACAAGCACTTGGCCGACTTTACTTGGTCCATTTTTTTCTTTTGACCAAGCCTCAAAAAGGTGCCCGAACTGACCAGATGACCACCGGAGGGAATCGGGGATGACCTCCCCTTACTCCCCCAGTGGTCACTAACCCCCTCCCACCCTAAAGAAAAAAAGTTTTAAAATATTTTTTGCCAGCCTCTATGCCAGCCTCAAATGTCATGCCCAGCTCCCTGACAGCAGTATGTAGGGTCCCTGGAGCAGTTTTAGTGGGTGCTTCTTCACATTTTTACTCTCCCTTCCCCCTTCCTCCAATCTAGTCCAGCCATTACAGCAATAGTCCTTGGCCATGGGCCACAGACCCTAGTACCCTCCAGAACCTAGTACCCATGTGCCCTAAATTGCTGTTGAAGACGATGTTTCCAAATGGTTAGTTGTGCATATACCGCATCACTCTTGTATCTGAATTCAAGCAAGCTTGAGACAAGTACATGGGATCTCGAAGGGAGAGTAGATGGCATGGATGGGCAGTCTGGATAGCAGGGGCGTAGCCAGACACCTAATTTTGGGTGGGCCTGGGCCCAAGATGGGTGGGCAGAAGAACCTCGCCCCGTCCCACACGTGATTTGGTCTCTCCTTCTCTCGCCTGCATGCCATATGGTCTCTCAAACATCCCCCCTCTCCCACATACCTTTTAAATAACAGATTTTCACCGGCAGCGAGCAGCAACTAATACACACTGCTCATGTTTGCCCCACACCCTTCCCTCTGATGCAACTTCCTGTTTCCACCTAGGCAGAAACATATCAGAGGGAAGGCTGTGGGGTCGGTGGAAGCAGTATGTATGTCACTGCTCACTGCAGGCAAAGATCTGCTACTTACAAGGTATGCAGGAGGGACACTTGGGAGTTATCGGCTGGTGGGGCTTGGGGATCCCTGCCAGCCGCATCATAGGTATGCTGCTACTGGGTGGGCCTGGGCCCACCCAAGCCCACCCTTGGCTACGCCACTGCTGGATAGGCCACATGATCTTTATCTACCATCATTTATCTTTGTTTCTATGCAAACCAGGGAATGTGGCGCATGACCTCAGTCTTTGATAGTAGCATAGGGGGAAATTCAATAAATTGCACCCAAAGGTAATATTCTGTAAAAGTCACTCTGCATGGAATGACCCTTAAAGAATACTAGCTTAGGGCACAATTCACGCCTAAATTTGGGTCTGAAGATTTACACCTGCCAAAGGCTAGTGTCACTGCTTGCACCCAACTGATTTAAATTCGGTCCCCGGCACCTGATCATTTAAATGCAATATACTAGCAGAGTAAGCAACATATCAAGACATCAGTCATCAATAATGTATCACACTCTCCAAGTTTCTTTTTCTTTCTTTTTTTTCAATTTCAATATTTTTATGTGAAGGATCATCAGAATTCACAGCATCAGCGCTGCTTACACAGCTTTCGAAGAGCAGCGATGTGCAAATCTTCATCCATCCAAATTTTTCTAAGAAAACTCCACTTAATTCAAAAACTTTGTGATTGCAACTTTTAAGAAAAGTCCAGCAAAATATTCAAAATATCGTTGATCACACTAGCATCATTAACATTACTTAACCGGCAGCTGATTTCCACGCTGAGAGAACCTCCACCGACATGGCCAGGTTTCGTATCTTCCTCAGGGAAGAGGTTCAGTTTCCAGCAAGTGCATGGTTCTCCCATACAGAGAAAATGGCCGCCTGATGGCAGTTAGGCACACAAATGTAAGTATTCTATAACATATGGGCCGATATTCAAAGCAATTTAAGTGGGCAGGAGAGGCTTCTGCACTGTTAGTGCATTTCTGCTTACATATCGTCTAGTGATATCCATTAAGACTCTTGAATCAGGCACTTGGCCGAAATATGGTGCCGTGTCAAGTCTATAGAATAAAGATATTCCTTCAGTGAACAGCCTGACTATATCGTTGTCCTTCATTGTGTTTGGAAGCATCCCGTTGCATACACTACCCCTTTTTCCTGCTATTTTGGGGTCACAGACCATAGGAGTCTGCCTGGCAATGGCCCTACTTCCCAAATCCTGAAGCTGCCGTCAAAGCCCACTCCAGCCCATCCAAATCAATCTTTCCATAATCGGGACAGAGACCGTAAAAGCCTGCCCTGTTTTGCCATGTTTGAGACACAGACCATAGAAGTCCGCCCAATATTGGCCTAACTTCCCTACAACTTGAATTGCCTTCTAAGCATCAACAAGTTTTGTTTTGATCTTTTCCTGTTTGCATTTAATGATCCTTTGTGTTTATCAGATTAAGTGCTAGCACTTGCTGTAGTACTGGGGCAACCAAAATGACAAAAATATTTCTGTACCTTTTTCCCACATTTTCTTAAGTCTTAGACTGCATTTCTTGATACTTGAAGATCATTTCTTTCTCCACACACAATTCACAGAATAATCTCTTGGAACTGGCATCTCTATTATCAATGCAGTTCTAGTGTTTTTCTTGATCACTGCTATGCCAGCTTTTCATCAGTTGGAATAGGAATGTGCTGGGTGATCAGAACCTCTTCATTCTCCATAATTCTCTTCATGTCTTGACCCCACATTTGTTTTCCAGCACCACAATGTTGTATTGTTTATGAAGCTTCCAATGGCTGAGATGTACTACCCTTATTGTGCCTTTCACTATAGAAATTTTCTGACATCCAGGGGCGTGGAAGCAAACAAAAGAGCAGATCGCTAGGTGGTATTAATAAGACTTGATTGGAGAAATAATCGCCCGACACAGACCTCGACGGGAGGGCAGGCCAGAGCCCAAGGTAGGAGGGCACATTTTGGCCCACCTCCCCGCCACCGCCCTCCTACCGCCATTTCCGCTACCGCCTGCCTGCTGCTGCCCTCCTGCCGCCGCCACTTCCCCCCCCCCCCCCCGCCACTGCTCCCACCCCCTACTGCCACTGTGAAGGTACCTTGGCTGGCAAGGCCCCAACCTCCACCAGCTAAAGCTGGTCTCACATTGCCTGGCGCCCTGTCCTGTTTTCAGTCGCTGCCGCACACTTGTTTTAATGAAACTGAAGCACCCGCAACTACGCCACTGCTGCCAACAGAACTTCATAGCTAGCTACAAGATGAGCAACCATTTGCAGCAACTTTGTGATGACAACTGTTCTCTCTAAGTTGAGCAAGAGTCTGTCAACTGCATTGCTGCCAGTGGGAGGTGATGCTTCAATACTGTGTTTTCAATCGAGAGGAACAGACGGATTCCATGGATTCCTGCAGAGCTTGCCTGTCCCTCACTCACTATTGAAAATGTGACAGTGAAACAGCACCTCCCACTGGCACAGTGGCTTACCAAGGGGGGGCGGTCCGCCCCGGGTGCACACTGCTGGGAGGGGTGCCGCGCGCCTGTCTGCTCCGCTCGTTCCGTGCTTCCTCTGCCCCGGAACAGGTTACTTCCTGTTCCGGGGCAGAGGGAGCATGGAACGAGCAAAGCAGACAGGCGCGCGGCACCCCCCCCCCCCCCCCAGCAGGTAAAAATGTACCCAGGGGGGGTGTCCTTTTGCCGGAGGGGGAGGTGTGTCCTTTCACCGGGGGGGAGGTGGCCTTTCGCCGGGGGTGGGAGGGTCACGCTGCACCCGGGGGGGGGGGCACATTGGTGATCCGCCCCGGGTGTCAGCCACCCTAGGAACGCCACTGCACTGGCAGAACTGTAGGTGGAGGACTCCCGCTCAGCTTAGAGGGAACAGTGCTGATGCCAGGGCCCTTCTTCATCTTGGGTGCTACAAATACAACCCCTACAATACCCTCCAGCTCCAACCTGCCCGAAGTACAGAGGCTGGATCAGGGAATCAACCCCATATCTCCTGCATGGCAGCACCCAGCTTTGTCACTGTGCCACCAGACTGCTTCTAAATAGATAATTTTCAGATTTTTAAAACTCTCATTTTCACAAATATCTAGCGAAGCCATCATCTGCAAGTTCTTCTTGCCATATTCTTTTAATACTTTGCCTATTAATTTTTAATGTGCACATGTAAAATCATCTTCATACCGTCTTTTACAGAACCTTAAATTATTGATTCGGCTATACATTTTGCAATCCATGTTAACCAGATTCTAAATCAGCCTTGTTCATTACTAACAATTTCTCTTAATCTTTTTCTCCCCACGTCCTCCCTTCTTTACTAGCAACAGCCCACCACTGTTTCTCCTGGTTCCTGACTTGGGGCCCCTCTTACTAAGCCACGTAAGCGTCTTTGCATGCTCAACACGCGCCAAAATGGACTTGCTGCCCCGACTACCGCGTGGCTCTTGCGGTAATTTCATTCTTGGCATGCATCCACTACGCGCATCTGAAAAATATTTTTTTTATTTTCTGGCATGTGTAGCGGATGCGCGCAGGTCATTACCGCACAAATTCTTCACCACTAGGCTGGCGGTAAGGTCTCAGACCCAAAATGGACAAGCGGCAGTTTTGATTTTGCCGCCTTTTTCGGGGGGAAAAAAGAGGCCTTTTTTTACAGGCGCACTGAAAAATAATTCTGGGCGCGCCTATAACCCACGCTTACACTACCGCAGGCCACTTTTTACTGCGGTTTAATAAAAGGATCCCTTGGTTCCTTTGCCTGATGCAGGCTTCATGCAACTTGCTACTGAGCACCCTGGATTCTTCCAGTTCTCGTGATAACATTGTGACATCATAGCTACTATGAACCAATCAGATTCATCTCACTTGCTAAGATGGCTGCTCCCATGTGTTTTAGAGGGAATGATGGGAAAGATGCTTGAATATACCTTTTTCCTGATTTAACAGTAAGATCCTCAACTGATATCACTGTTAGAAATTAACCCCCCACCCCCCCCCCCCCCCCCAATTTTCAGCCAGTGGTGGGCAGCTCAGTTAAAGCCCGCCACCGGCGCTGAACCCGGTTATTCAAGGATGGGCCATTTCTGGCGACCAGCATTGAATCCGGTTTCATTTTTGGCCACCAGCCAATAACTGGTTAAGCCATCAGCTAGTGCAGAAAGACAGGACAGCTATTTCTGCAGTGCTATTTATGTACCAGCCTTGCCCAGTTAGCGCTGAAGATCGGGTCCTAAGTGTGACCTGCCCCCGGAACACCCCCAAGATAGCTGGCTCCTGGTTATGTGCTAACCACAAATATTCAGCGGAGATAACCAATTAACTCCCACTAAATATTCACGAATAACTAGCTGTTGCTGACTGGTTAAATTGCTTTGAATATTGGTCCCTAGGTTAGTATTGCAGTAATACGGACTGGCAAATACTCATGACTGTGTTCTTGCTGTGGGTCTCAAGAGGAATAGGCTGCCATTTGCAACAACATAAGAAATGTCAACAATATATCCTATGTCACTGCATGTTGTTAATGAACCTAAACAGCAACACAAACACTTTTCATGTTTTGTCATTTGCTGATAACGATGCACATTCTTTAGAAATAGTGCACACTGTCCTCCTGATTCTATAAAAGTCATCAAAAATTGTGCATGCAAATTCAGACACGCCCCCGATTTGCACATGCAAATTAATAATGAGCTAATTAGTGCCAATAATTGGCTTTTTGACAAGCAATTATTGGCATGAATTAGATTTAATTGGGACTAACATAAATTTACATGTGGCCCAAAAAAGGCAGGGAGTCTTGACAGCCATTTTTAAAACACGGCGGCGCCGGACAGAATAGCGGCAGCGGGCAGGAAAAAGTGTTGTTCTTTCCTCCCTCCCTCTCCCCTTCAGAGGCCACTAGAACACCAGGAACCTTCAAGGTAGGATGCGGGGGTTGTAGTGTGTGGCAGCAGTGGGAAACCAGGCACTGCACGGTTGCCCGAATGGCCAGTCCGCCTCTGGTGCAAACTAGTGCACATGTATAAACATGTGTAAGCATGCATGCCGTATTGGGAAAAAAGTGCACCCTCTTTCTGAACTAGTACGTCCTCAAAGAGTGCACACAGTTATTACTGAACGACAAAATAAAATGGCCAATCAAAAATTATTAAAATGAAAATTCATATAAAAGACACAGAAAGCAATATGTAATGAAACCTTTTAGGCGATCCATCCCTAGTTCTCCACCCAGTCCTTAGGACACCCCTGGTCAGTCAGATTTTCAGGATTATATGTGCATGAGAGAGATTTGCATACAATGGAGGAGTGGAGGAGTGGCCTAGTGGTTAGGGTAGTGGACTTTGGTCCTGGGGAACTGAGGAACTGTGTTCCAATTCCTACTTCAGGCACAGGCAGCTCCTTGTGACTCCGGGCAAGTCACTTAACCCTCCATTGCCCCATGTAAGCCGCATTGAGCCTGCCATGAGTGGGAAAGCACGGGGTACAAATGTAACAAAAAAAAAATAATGCATGCAAATTTACCTCATGCATATTCATTGTGGATATCCTGAAATCCTGGTTGAGTCCCAAGGAGAGGGTAGAGAACTCTTGTTCTAAAGGCATGGTTGAAATTCTTTTTTTTTTTTTTTACTCCTAATTAAGTTATTCATTTCAGTAGTGGAGTTTGGCACTCCAGGGCCATGTATTCATGAAGGTGCTTACTTCAGAACAAGTGCCCTGCAACAATTTCTCCAGCTGGTCTTGATTTCTGACTTCCTTATTCCATTATGAAAGAAATAGACAATCATAATGCAAAGTCTGTTGATACATTTCATTCCAGCTCTAGAGACCAAACAGAAGGGCAAAAGAGTGATCTGTTGGTACAGCTGTACTTTCATTTTAAATGTTTTACAAAAAGTCACATTCAGGAATCGGAGAAACACTTTAATTGGAGTTTCTACTGAGGCCACAATCTAGGATGCCAGCTAGGGGTGTAGGGATACTGTCTTCTGTGCAATTAAGAAATTCAATTTGCATCCCATTTTTATTTACAGCAAATGATAAACTATTGTTTGATTTTTTTTTTTATTTCTGTTGCTTTGAAACTAATAATATCGCATTGGAAGGGCAATTCTCAAGTTAATGTTGTTGTTTGGTGGAATTGGATCTTACTCTACAAGAAATATGAACAGACTGCATTGACTTCTATACAAGGGCCATAAATCTGGTCTTCAGAAATGGAGATCTTTGGATCTGTTGCTTTCATCTATGGTTTGACTTTATAACATGGACTCAGCTTGGTGTATTTCAGTGTGTATTTTGTTTTGATGTACTCTGGTACATGTTTTTCTTTGTTTGTTATGCTATACCTTTAAAATTTACTAAAAATATTTAACAAAAAAAATTCAATTTATATTATGTACTCACAGGAAAAGGGGACCTTTTTACTAAGCTGCAGTAGGGTCTACGTGAGAGCCAAAATGCCATGCTAACACACACACACAAACACACACACACACACACACACACACACCCCGGCGGTAATTTCAGATTTGGGGTGCGCTTATTCCGGTAGTAGAAATTATTTCTTCAAATTTTCTACTGAGTGCATTTCTGGCGGTAATCGGCAGTTGGTGTGCGCCCTATCCCAGACTTGGTAAAATAATGGCCTGATGCGCCCCAAAACCATGCATCTACACTACCGCAGGCCACTTTTTACTGCAGCTTAGTAAAAGGACCCCTAGAGGTCTCCTAAGCTTCATCTGAGAGGCCGTACAAGACTGAAAAGCAGTCATCTTTCTATTCCAGTCTATTCTGTGACTTATATTCCATTTTTATCTCAGCAATTCAAAGTAGATTACAAATGATAACACATTCTTAGCTGAAAGGAATTACATCAGAATAGAGAAACAGAAACAATTCAAATTCATTTAAGACATATATAAACAAAAATAAATACGTTTTAAGAACTTTTCTAAATAAAAAAATAAGGTGTAATTGAATGAATCTCAACCGGTAAAGTATTCCACATTCTTGCACCCTGGAATGAAAAGTAATGCTCCCTCAATGATTTCTGATTCATCCTTCTAACTGAGGGAAGATCAAGCAATAGGGTCTTCAAACTTCTCAAGCCAGATTAACCCTTTAGTGTCCAATGTTCCTGTAATAAGCCATATGGGAACAGATTGATGGGAACATTGGACACTAAAGGGTATAAACCTCCAATCATATCTGAATTTAATCCATAAAAACATTTATAAATCAAACAGGCAATTTTAAAATAAATACGAGATTCTATTCTCAAGCAAAGTAATTCTTTTAGAAGAGGAGTAGCCTCACTGTGGGGTCCTTTTACTAAGCTGTGGAAAATGGGCCCCGAGGTAGCGGCGGGGGCCATTTTTCCCACGCACCAGGGCCCTTTTTATCACAGAGAGTAACATGCCCCCAACAAATGGCCACACGTTAAGATAACCCTTACCATGTGGCCATGTGGCTGGGAGCACTTACTACCACCAATTGAGGTGGCAATAAAGGCTCCTGCAGTAACCCGGCGGTAACCGGGCAATGCGTGGTGATGCCCGATTACCGCCGGGTTTATAGTCAATCATTTGAAACAACATTAAAAATATATATTTTTAAACTTTTTTATATCTTTTGGGGGTTTTTTCATTTCATTTCATTTTTGGAAATATTGAGCCAAATTCAGAAGGGCCCTCTGCACTGAGCACCCTTTATAGAATACGTTGGTTCCCAAACCTGGTCCTGGAGGCCTTAATAAAAGGGCCCCTTAGCTCTATACCTGCCAAAGATATGCCCCGGCTAGCAGTGGTAAAAGCTTGGCTACTGATAAGGTTTCATTCCCTATGCAGCCCCATTTTGCTGTCTTCTTCTTTGGGTCTCTACCATCCTGGGTAGATCAGCAAATAAGTTCCTATAAACAGATGCTTCCCTTGTGTTCAACATGGTCAACAGTTTTGCCAAAGAGGATTTCTGGCATTTGAACTGCCTCCCTCTGGCGGGAAGGTGAGCCAACATTATCACTAAACTGCAGACTCAATTCCACCATACTCAGTACAATCTTATAATTACAAGGGAGTTTCTGTTTTAGTGAACTCAAGCTTTTATTTAATTACTCTTTGAAAGAGAACATTTCAGTGGGTGAGAGACAAGCTCACTGTGACCCCATAATTTAACAAAAGGTTCAAATAATTGACTTCTTTTCAAGCTAATCTCCAAAAGAGCATTGGCAGTTACAAATGGGCAGGAGAGGAATTACAAATTGCTTTCTTATGTTCACTAAGCATGACATGATGCCAATTAGTAAAGAAGTTCTACACGCTAAGCCATATTGTCAGCAGACTGAAGGGTAATTTTGATTGTTCACTCGCTTCGTAATGTTTGCAGAGCTCATCACATCATAATATATAGAAATCACATTCTCTTTCCTTTAGTTGTATAACCATCAAACAGGGAGTGACTCATATGTGTGGTTACATGTTATCTGAACTGCACAGCCTTAAACAGCAGAAAGTCAATAGTGGCAGAACAGAGAACACAAACGGATGCATTTCTCCCTGAAGATTCGTGCCGTCAAGCTAGAAACTGGTGGATGGTGTTGAGCCATTCTTGTTCTGATCACATCTTAGACTGAGTCAAATTTGGCAAGTTCAAAAGGCAGACAGAGTGATGTACTGTTCTGGTTTCGGATTTACATTTATAATTACAAATATTTCTGCAATCATTTTTCTTTAAATCAAACATTTTTTTAAATATATTTTTTAACTTTATTTTTTATTGAATTTATAAATTTGATACTTTTGCACAATATTCTGGTTTCGGAGTTACATTCATAAGGAAATATTTCTTCAATCATTTTTTTAAATCAAATAATTTTTTTAATATTTTCTAACTTTATTTTTTATTGAATTTTTAAATCTGATATTTTTGCACAGTATTCTGGTTACAAAGTTACATTCCTAATCTCAAACATTTCCTCAATCATTTTTTTTAATGAGACTTTAAGAATTTTTTTGAGACATTTTCAATGGTCATTAGAAAAGTAGTTTTGGTGGCCCTTAAAACTGGAGATAAAAACTAAGTATATAAGTATTGCCACACTGGGACAGATCAAAGGTCCATCAAGCTCAGCATCCTGTTTCCAACAGTGGCCAATCCAGGTCACAAATACCTTGCAAGATCCCAAAAAAGCTCAATACATTTTATGCTGCTTATCCCAGAAATAAACAGTGGATTCTCCCCAAGTCCATTTTAATAATGGTCTATGGACTTTTCCTTTAGGAAGCCATCCAAACCTTTTTTAAAACCTACTAAGCTAACTGCCTTTACCACATTCTCTGGCAACAAATTCCAGAGTTTAATTACACGTTGAGTGAAGAAAAGTTTTCTCCGATTTGTTTTAAATTTACTACTTTGTATCTTCATCACATGCCCCCTAGTCCTAGTATTTTTGGAAAGAGTAAGCAAAGGATTCACATCTACCCGTTCCACTCCACTCATTATTTTATAGACCTCTATCATATCTCCCCTCAGCCGTCTTTTCTCCAAGCTGAAGAGCTCTAGACACTTCAGCCTTTCCTCATAGGGAAGTTGTCCCATCCCCTTTATCATTTTGGGGATCAGTAAGAGAAGCAGCCACAACTGTCCTCCCCTCCCCTCTGGAAACTACCCCCACTCACCAATCACAGACCACATATTTAGATTTTTGAATACTATTGGACTGAAGCTTTGTCAGCCTAACAACAGAATGTAATTCTGGTGCTTTAGCCTCTCTGCAATCAAACACTATAGCATTTGTCATACATCTTATGAACTCCAGAAAGACGCTCTCTTCGGCACAATGCAAGTACTATGGCGAGCGTTAGTAAATTTGAGAGACTGAGATCATACTCTACATGCCCTGACTTAGGAGTAAGGTTCATTTCTGTCATGGTATGCACAAAACTGACCCATTTGGAGAAATTGCCCCGAGACTTCCACTTTTCCTATCCTGCTACCTAGTCCCTGGCTCAGTTCTGCCAGTCAGTTTGAGTGGTATAGAAAATTTTTAATAAACTATGAAGTACCTCGCACGAACTTCATTCATCACAACAATCCCCCTCATTTCAAGTTTCAGGTTTATTAAAATTTTATCTCTCGCCCAACAGCAAGCCATCTGGGTGGCGTACAATCTAAAAACAGAAAAGAGCGAGAGAAACCGACATGTTGAACTAACATATACCTTGGTTACATGTTCAATATTATAGGCCCTACACTATGAAATCAGGTTATGCTTTTTCTTCATCTTGAGGGATTGCATGAAAATTTTAATAAGAAATCCCTCATAGTAGATGATTTTTTTATTTATTTGTTACATTTGCATCCTACATTTTCCCACCTTTTTGCAGGCTCAATGTGGCTTATATATTACCGTTAACGGCGTTAGCCGATTCCGGTGTGAACAAATACAAGGTATGAATGAATACAAGGTGATATTGTGGTAGATAAGGTACATGTATGGTGGGTACAATTGGGGGGAACTTAGAGAGGGAGAGGGGGAGGAAGAGTCAGGTAATGTCCATTACGGTCTTTGGTCGCAGGTGTCCAGGTATTTTTATGTTGGGTCGGTGGGGTATGCTCTTCTGAACAGGTCTGTCTTTAGTGCTTTCCGGAAATTTAGGTGGTCTAGCGTAGTTTGTATTGTTTTTGGCAGTGCATTCCATAGTTCTGTGCTTATAAAGACCTGAATTGTCCATCCAGTCTACCCAACGGTCACTCATTATCCATTAATGATTAAACTAACAATGAATATGGTCTTTCTTTGCAGTTTCTGGGACATAGACCATAGAAGTCTTCCTGGCACTGTCCTTATGTTCCAAAACATATCTCTTTCAACAAGTGTTTAGATGAGGGCTCCTAGGATCTGATAAATAATGGTGATTGCAGTTGGACTATGACATCGGAAACTCCAACTACTGTAGATACACTAATGGAGTAATCTTCTTTTATGATTTCTTTATAAGATTATAGTTCATTTTCACCTTGTTTTGCATTTTATATTATGAATTGTAAACCATCTTGATGGCATATCCCTAAAGTGGAATATCGGGCTACCATGGCCACTTACCAAGCAGTATCCTAAGTCCTCCTCCACAGCAGGCATTGCTCTGGCTGCTCAAGCAGCCTTATTGACCAGCCTGTAGTAGATAGACCTGCACCAGCCAAATTAAAAAAAATAAAGGCCAGCAAAAAAGCCATGCAAAACTCAATATGAAAATTCAGAAAGTGGGAGAGCCATCTGTGCTAGGAGGCAGGGCTGAAGGAGAGGAGAGATGTGATTTTCTATCCCTCTGTAGCCAGGCAATAACAGCTCCACTGGCTGGCTATATCAACGGACTATGTCCTAATCTGTATGGCATGCTCAGTTAAATAGGAAATTGCCAGTTGGCCGTATAGTCCCAGCCACCATGCATTTTCCTCCCATTCCCAAAATGGATGTTGTTCCTGCTATGTAGCTTCATGCCCGGGACATCCATGCTGCCTTGTCTGTCTATCCTCCACTGCCAGCTTGGGTTACTGGGGTAAGGAGTAAGCCAGGTAAGTTCTGAGGAGCTTCCCTGGGAAATGGTTCTCAAGAGTGATTCAATGTGCACTGCTCGTCAAAAGTCAAGAGGCACGTCAGATCACTCGTTTATACTGAATAGCCCTTTTAAAGGTTCAGGCTGAGCCTAAAATATTGGTAAATAAGTCTATGGTTTAGGGGACACCTTTCAAATAAAGCACATGCGTAAAGTCTCCAGGTACTTCTTACCCACAGACTTCATATCTAGTGTAGCCCAAGGGAACCTCCTGAATGGAATCCAGGGTCTCTAGGTGGGTAGGGGATGGCACGCCATACCCCTTGCCTTTGGGACCTTATTGGGGGAGAGGGAGCAAGCTTTCAAGTCCTTCCTCTGTGGAATTTCCCTATCTCATGCATGTGCCAAGTCACCATCTGCACAGTCACTCTCGTGAAGCCAATGTTCAGTCTGAATGTCTCTTCAAATAAAAAGCAATTTATTCATGAAAGCCTTTCATTCAGTACAAAGAAATCTTCACTTCAACATGATCCAGACACAAGCAGGATAACAAAGGAGAGTAACTTTCCAATTCTTACCCTCCTTGCAATGGACTCCAGTCTTTAGTCCACAAGAAAATGGATTCTGCATCTCCTTGTATTCTTGTGGCTTCTCTCAGGCTCATGGCCAGACTTCTATTCCATTCTTCATCTTCACTACCTTCCTGTGCCTCTTTGTTTCACTGAACTGTTTTGCACTATGGCTCCAGAGACCTTCATTCAGCAGTCTGAGAGCTACTTACCCTCCACTAGTATACACAGTGGACTTCCATTTTTTAATCTCAGGCTTTATATCCCAAGGCCTGAGGTTAGGACTACTCTGTGTGGCTCAGGCACTTGAACGCTAACACTCCCAAAGAAAAGGAGAAAGGAAGGATCCAGTCCCCTCCATTACAAAGGGTTTTATACTCTAAGACACCTTCCTTTGGACAATGCAATTAGAATATCTTTCTCCCTCTATAAAACTTTGCCTCTGAGGCCAACTATTGCATATTGCCAACAGGGCCTGGGGAGTTTCTGATATAACAGAAGGGCAATTTAGAACCAAGCTGGCTACAGCTCCCCAGAGACAACCAGATCACTAGGAATCTTTTTTTGTCTGTTTTTATTAGATAATTCATAAATTACCAAGTAAATAACAACTTGTACAGCTAATAGAAATCTACCTTCTATACAGTCCCAGAAACAAACGAAACATCATAAGCAATATAATAATCCTCTTGTAGTCCTCAAACAGATCACTACCATTTGGTTGGTGGTGTCCATATACCATCCCGCATGGCTAGAGGTACTTAGATGTGAAGATGTTTGAGCAACAGCCTCACTAAATTCCTCACATTAGTCTTACAAATCGTGTCAGCTACTGAAGTTATTGCAGATCTTGGTGGAGTGTGGGCAGAGCTGGATATTGGATTAAGACATCTACCCAGAAAAAGTGGAGAAACAAAGAAGAAGACTTGAGTGGAATATCTAGGCAGAATGAAGGGGATCAATTTGCATGCACTAAAGGGGGCAATTCTATAATGGTATCTGTGTACCAAGATGCCATGATAGAATACTAGCATAAGCTTGAATTGGTGCTCCTAAGCGCAGGTTTACGGCAGGTCAATGGAAGGCATGAATGGGCACACTAAGTGCACCATACAAAGCGTGAAAGTTGGAGACACGCCCGTAGCCCACCCGTGCTCTGCCCACATATACGCTCCTCGCAGTTATAAGCTATAGCGCTTAGGTGAGACCTTGTAAAATATCTCCAATAGTATCTATTTTTTTTTTACATTTGTACCCCGCGTTTTCCCACTCATGGCAGGCTCAATGTGGCTTACATGGGGCAATGGAGGGTTAAGTGACTTGCCCAGAGTCACAAGGAGCTGCCTGTGCCTGAAGTGGGAATCGAACTCAGTTCCTCAGGACCAAAGTCCACCACCCTAACCACTAGGCCACTCCTCCACTCCTCCACAATTGCCAATTGTGGTGTGTAACTAGGCACCGATTACATTTTAAGTCCCCAATATATTCAAACTGATCTCATGCATATTCATTGCAGACAACCCGAAAACCAGACTGGCTCTGGGGTGCCCAGGGACAGGTTTGGGAAACCCTGACCTTGCATCTTTCCAGGCAAAGAAAACTTCAATTCATTACCCACTCCAGTAAGTTCTTACGAGTCAGTGTTTAGTGACAGCATATAACACATGATCTCTACCATTCCGGTGGTTTCATATTGACTCTCGCTTTCCCCTCTCGTTGAAAGCATCTGGAAAGTATAATGTAAATCATGAATTATCTAGTGCATATGCCAAGCCTTGATAAATTGCTGCAATATGAGGGCAAGGATGTATCTGCAAGGCTTCTTGTAGCTCTATGGCCTTGGTTTCATGTATTTGCATTTGATTTGCAGACTCTTTCCAAAAGCAACCCAAAGTGAATTATAGCAAAATGAGTTCACAAGCGTATATCCCCTCCCTCCCCTGCTGAAATTCAGCCCACAGCGATCAATGTTTTTTTAAATGCTGGCCGCTACGGGGTTTTTATGTGGGGTGATGCAGGGTAATGGGGCGACAGCAGAGGCACAGAAGCTGTTTTTAAAAAGAATTATTTATGATATGCATGTTCTCGGAGCGAATGTTTCTCTCCTATTACACAATGGAGTTCTTGTCAGAATTTATTTAAATTTTAGTTTTTAATTCTTTGTAAACCGCTTGGACTTGCTCTGTGAACAAGGCGGTATAGTAAGACCTAAATAAATGATAAACGATGATACTTATCTCTAGGCTGTACCCAGATATCAGTGCTCAATATCCAGGTATAAAGTGGTTGCCAGCTCTTACCCGCGTACCAGCTGTATTCAGACGGTTCCCAAATAATTGCCCAGATAAAGTTAGGACAGCCTAACTAGCAAACTCCTGGCTCTACCTGATGTCTGCTCCTAGACCACCCTGGCAGTATCTGGGTAGCAGCAAAGAAGAAAGAACCTCCACGGATACATCCAAGGACAAACAAAAGCAGAGACCACAAAGAACATAGACGTGAGCACAGGTCCACACGGCAAAGACTTTATTAGCTGACCCGACAAGGCCGTGTTTCAGCATTGTGCCTGCATGAAGGTTCATAAGCTGGATGGTAAAGCCATCAATCTGAAAGAACCTTTGCATAACACTCACATAAAAGTAAGCAATTGAGCACTTTAAAATAAGTAGAATCATTGATGTCATTGCTCAGAGGTATAATTTTCATTTTTGTTCCTGTGAGCAATGGTATACGTGACTCTACTTATTTTAATGTCCAATCACACAGTATCGCTCTTATTTTCAGTGAGGGGGTCCTCTATATAGTGCAACGTATAGTACCCAGCTCACATACTATATGACAACTTCTTCTTTATACTGTTTATATACTGTAGGTATTATTATATAGGATCCATCAGACGTCTCTGTCACCACCGTTCAGGCTAGTGTGAGCCAGGCACTTTTATGGTGGGCAGACATTCCTCATTTGATCCCATAAGATCCCAACTTTTATTATTATCAATTCAGTCAATTCAATCAAACGTTAGTTTAATTTAAGTTTTACTTAGCTTTAAAATTGTATCAATCTCTCTTCCTTATTTCTACTATGGAGACATTCAGTCCTATATAATAATACCTACATATAATTAGTAAATAAATATAACTAGTATAAAGAAGAAGTTGTCGTATAGTATGTGAGCTGGGTACTATACGTTGCTCTACTTATTTTAAAGCACTGTGAGTGATGTGCAAAGACCTTTTCAGACTGATGACTTTACCATCCAGCTTATGACCTCTGATGCAGGCACAGTGCTGAAACACGGCCGTGTCGGGTCAGTCAATAAAGTCTTTGCCACAGTGACAATCCTAGGTCGGCTGCCACCCGGGGCGGATCACCACTGCGCACCCCCCCGTCCGTCTCCCCAGGGTGCAACACGACACCCCCCCCCCCCCCCCGGTGCAATGACACCCCCTCCGGCGCATCACACACACACACCCCCCCCCCACCCCCCCCCCACCCCCGGTGCATTCTTAGCTGCTGGGAGCAGCCGCGCAGCTGTTGGCTCCGCTGGCTCCCTGCTCCCTCTGCCCCAGAACAGGAAGTAACCTGTTCCGGGGCAGAGAGAGCAGGGAACCAGTGGAGCTGACAGACGTGTGGCTGCTCTCTGCACCCCTCCAGCAGCGTGCACCCGGGATGGACCGCCCCGCCCTCGGTACGCCACTGCTTTGCCATGTGGAACTGTGGTCACGTCTGCATTCCTTTGCCATCTCCACTTTTGTTTGAGCCAGTAACTGGATAGCGCCAAGGTAGCCATTGGTAATTTTCAGCAGTATTATCTGGATAATGCTGTAAAAATCCAGGGCTGGCCCTAGTGAGCGGCACTTATCCCAGTAGGAGCTGCTTCTTCCCAGGTAAGTTCCGCAGAATGTCGCCCCCACAGGAAATAATGAAATATAACCATACAAATCAGACCACACTGAAACATTCAGAAGCTAATAGATTTTTAAAAAGTACTACAATAATTGTGAACGACAATCTTAGAAATTGTGTACAGAAGTTGCACGTGTAAGAGGGGCGCCTATATGAGCAGTTATGCATGCTAATGCACTATGTAGCAGAGGCGTAACTAGCTGGGGCCACGGGGGCATGGGCCCCCGCAGATTTAGCCCTGGCCCCCCTGCTTTCACCCCCCGTCGCCGACCCTCCCCCACCACATTCAACCCCCCCTCCTCCCGCCGCCGCCAACTCTCCCCCGCCATCAGGTACCTTTGCTGGTGGGGGTCCCCAACCCCCGCCAGCCAAAGTCCTCTTCAGCGTCGGTCTCCGGCGCGTTGCTGATCTGGATTCTGTTTCTGTGAGTCCTGACGTACATGCAGGACGTCAGGACTCACAGAAACAGAATCCAGATCAGCAAACACGCCAGACTCGGAGACCGGCGCTGAAGGGGACTTCGGCTGGTGGGGGTTAGGGACCCCCGACAGCAAAGGTACCTGGCGGTAGCGGGGGAAGGTTGGTAGCGGCGGGAGGGGGGTTGAAAGGGACGGGGGGGGTCAAAAGTGGTGGGGGGTCGGCAGAGCCGGGGGGGGGGACTAAAATGTGCCCCCTCACCTCGGGCTCTGGACCCCCCCTCCCGCCAAAGTCTGGCTACGCCCCTGCTATGTAGTGCCTTAGCTTCTGAAAATCCAGATACACTACATCAACCGGCTCACCTTTATCCACATATTTATTTACACCTTCAAAGAAATGAAGCAGATCGGTGCGGCAACTTCCCTTGGCTGAACCCATGCTGACTCTGTCCCATTAAACCATGTTTGTCTGTGTGTTCCGTAATTTTATTCTTTATAATAGTTTCCACTATTTTCCCCCGTGTTTCTTAGGACTTTTACAAAGTGAATTTTTCCATGAACCCTCAGAGCAAACTCTGACCATTTAAAGTCAAAACTTTAGAATTTGCGAGTTAGGGGCCTAAGATTTCTGAATCGATTTTTGAGTGAATTAATGCTGTGAAAGGCTCATCATGTGGATTTGGCCCTACCCTCCCGACTCCTTACTTCAGTCCGAGATTAAACTAAAGCCATAATGTACTTTTAGAAGTGTGTACCTGAAAAAATGTCTTTTGTTACTTTCACAAGAGAAGTGGGTACAGACCTGTGCATGGATTTCATATAATATTTTAACTTGAATGGTGGCAAAAATCCAATTTCAGCTTGTCAAAAGAAAGAACTTGCAGTACTTGTCTCAGTCTTCAGTGAAACATTATATATTATAAATACATTCACACACACACACAAAAAGCATTCTTGAAAAAGTCTTAGACCCAAGTTATTGTGAACAGCGAATCCCCCTCGCTGTACCAGGGTAGAAAGTCCCTTCAAGTTTGAGTTAAGATAATTACCACAAAACTCGAATAGCAGGAACACACCTGTCACTTAGGACTGAGCTCATAAAGTATTGATTTGGTCTTGACTTGGTACAATAGAATACATAAAAGTTTGCCCGATCGTAGGCAGATAAATTACACATACAGCTGTGGCAGCTTTTTGAATACGTCTTTTTTTTTTCCAGCGGGGCTGCGGATTTAATGGCATTCTACTTCATTCAGCATGCCGATTTTCGTGCTACATCCATTGCTTTGTGCCTCCAATATTCAAATATGAGTACAGGTTGTCAAGAGAGCTTTCTGAAAGGATTTTTTGGAACAGAATACTAAAGATCACAAATGTAAACCCTGCCATAGACCTGTTCTTACTGAGGGCGGTGGCCATGCTCAGTACTAGGGCTGGGTCATCATTCCTGTTCTTCAGACCCTGATATCGGTCCTTCGGTGGGGGGGAGGGGGGGTGAAGTGAAGGATTATCTCCAGGACCCGGGTATAGAACGTGTCACTCTTCTATTAAATAAAAGATAGCTTGAGTACTGAGTGACGTTCCCAACGTAACTTGACTGTCAAAATTGCTGGGGAAAAAAGCATTTCAACATCGTGTACGAATTCCCTGAGTTACAGCCATTCCAGTAAGCTGAAACTTAAACTAATTTCTGCGTCTGTGATCCCTTGAACCAGATTTTCCTGACTTTCAGGGGTTCCTTTTACTAAGGCAGGCTGAAAAATGACCTGTGCTAGTGCAGGCGCGTGTTTTGGGCGCGCGCAGATCCATTTTTCAGCGCGACTGTAAAAAGAAAAGGCTTTTATTTATTTTTGCCGAAAATGGACGTGAGGCGAAATAAAAATTGACGCGCGTCCATTTGGGGTCTGAGACCTTACCACCAGCCATTGACTTAGCGGTAAGGTCTCAGACGTTAACCAGGTAATGTCCTACACACGTAGAATGGCACTTGACATGCGTAGCTGATGTGCATCAGAAAATAAAAATTATTTTTCGGACGCGCATAGCGGACTCATGTCAAAAATGAAATTACTGCCCAGGCCACACGGTAGCCAGTGGTAACTCCAAATTGGCACACATGGGCGCCTATGAGGCTTAGTAAAAAGGACCCCCCAGTGTTCTGTGTGGTTCTTGGGTGTTTCCCTGGACACAGTGCATGGGACGTTTAGCTTAGTTTCCTTTATGAGTCCTTTTATTGAAATAAGCTAAACAATTAGCATGTGAATTACTGTATGGTAATTGTTGGCATATGGTCACATAACTGTTACCATGGTGGCATGACAGCTCATGCTAATTCACACACTAACTGCGTAGCCTGTTAAGGGGTGGGTTACAGGCAGGGAATGGTACTGGATTGAGAATTGTACTTAGCTCAAGCTTTCCTACTGTGCAGTGGTGTAACTACAAGTGGGCCGGGATAGGCCCACCCAACGGTGGTAGCTGGCAAGGATCCCAAGATCGGCCACCTTAACACTGCCCCCCCCCCCCCCCCCCGATAGGGCCGAAAACGCTGCTCTCCACTTTGGCAATCTTACTGTAATTTCTATTTCGCCTTAAACATACAGGACACAAAATTCAGCCTGTAGCAGTCAGCGTTATTTTAAACACTGGCCATCCCCAGCTGAATTAGACTTATCCAAGTATCAGCACTGAATAGCCAGGTGAGTGGTAGTACCCAGATGTTACCTGGTTATGGCCAATATTCAGTACCGTACTCAGATGGCTAACCGGGCTTAGGGGTCCTTTTACTAAGGCATGCCGAAAAATGGCCTGTGCTGGTGTAGGCGCATGTTTTGGACGCGCGCAGGTCCATTTTCCAGCGTGCCTATTAAAAAAGGCCTTTTGGGGGGCCAAAAATGAACGTGCGGCAAAAATAAAATTGACGCGCGTCCATTTTGGGTCCGAGACCTTACCGCCACCTATTGACTTAGCGATAAGGTCTTACACGTTAACCGGACGGTAATCAGTTCACGTACACTGCCGATTACTGCCCGGTTAGCGCCATGAGGTAAAAAAAAATTTTAATATTTTCTGCCACATGTATCGGACACACGTAAAAAATGGAATTACTGCCCGGGGCACGTGGTAGCCGGGCATTAGTTCCAAATTGATGCGCGTTGGACACGCATAGGTGCCTACGTGCCTTAGTAAAAGGGCCCCTTAGTTAGAACACCATTGCATGTAGTTCAACAAATATGGTTAGCTCTCTGGGCACTGGCAATGACTATTTGTGGGCCCAGATCACTTCCAGCACTGCCCTGATTCCACTCCTGGACCACTGGAACTGAGTGTATAGTGCTACAGCAATCAGAGCAGATATGCATCAGCACTAGCCAGTTAAGTGCCACTGAATAATGTGGAGGGGCATAATCGAACGGGGCGCCCAAGTTTTCTTGAGGACGTCCTCGCAGGACATCCCAGCGAAGGGGCGGGGAAACCCGTATTATCAAAACAAGATGGGAATCAATCTTTCGTTTCAATAATACGGTCGGGGATGCCCAAATCTCAATATTTAGGTTGACCTTAGAGATGGTCGTCCTTAGAGATGGTCGTCCCCGGTTTTTGGCGATAATGGAAACTGAGGACACCCATCTCAGAAATGACCAAATCCAAGCCCTTTGGTCGTGGGAGGAGCCAGCATTCATGGCACAGTGTGTCACGAAGTCCGGAGTAGTGAGCCCTTGGGCCACTGCCAGTGAGCGGCAGCAGCAGGTGAACCACCCAACAGGAAGTGAGGCTGAGCACAGACAGGCTGGTACAAGCAGGACTGGAACTAGCAGGATGGGGACTGAAGCTATAGATGAGCAGGGCTGGAATAAGCAGGACTGGAATAACCGGATTCTGGAACGGGCTTGGTTTGTCTTGAACAGGATTCAGGATTCTGGAACAGGATTCAGGATTCTCAGACAGGCTTGGATGGATCAGGATTCTGGAACAGGATTCAGGATTCTCACACAAGCTTGGCTGGAACAGGATTCAGGATTCTCAAACAAACAGGATTCAGGATTCTCACACAAGCTTGGCTGGAAAAGGATTCAGGATTCTTAAACAAACAGGATTCAGGATTCTCACACAAGCTTGTTTGGAACAGGATTCAAGATTCTTAAACAAACAGGATTCAGGATTCTTACACAAGCTTGGCTGGAACAGGATTTAGGATTCTCAGACAGGCTTGGCTGGAACAGGATTCAGGATTCTCAAACAGACAGGATTCAGGATTCTCACACAGGCTTGGCTGGAAAAGGATTCAGGATTCTTAAACAAACAGGATTCAGGATTCTCACACAAGCTTGTTTGGAACAGGATTCAGGATTCTTAAACAAACAGGATTCAGGATTCTCACACAAGCTTGGCTGGAACAGGATTCTCAAACAGGGCAGACACAAGCAGGGTCAGAACCAAAGCTGAAGGCTTGCAGGGCAGAGACAAGCAGGATGGGAACTGAAGCTAAAGACAAACAGGGCAGCCACAAGCAAGATAGAACTGAAGCAGAAGGCTTGCATGACAAGAACTAGCAGGGCTGGAACTGCAACAAACACACACAGACAAAAGCTCCTCAGAAGACCTCTGTTGCAAAAGAAAGCCTGAAAGTTCCCAGATGCTTAATAAAGGCAATTACAGATGAGGTCACAGGTGAGGCTTGGCAGCAGGAACACCAGGGCAAGTCTGGAGTGCTGGAACACCAGGACTGGAATGAACTCTGGAACATGTCTGGGAAACAGGAAGAAGACAGTCCACAGCAGCCATAGGGCCTGGTCACCCGGAGGCGAGGTGAGTGTAGGCATGGGATACAGTCACAACTGTGACAATTCGTAGTGCACTGGTCCTCCTGACATGCCAGGACACCAACTGGGCAACCTAGGGAGCACTGCAGTGGACTTCACAAATTGCTCCCAGGTGCATAGCTCCCTTACCTTGGGTGCTGAACCCCCCCCAAAGACCCCCCCAAAACCCACTACCCGCAACTGTACAACACTGCCATAGCCATAAGGGGTGAAGGGGGCACCTAGATGTGGGTACAGTGGGTTTTGAAGGGCTCACATTTACCACCACAAGTGTAACAGGTGTGGGGGGCCAGGGTCCGCCTGCCTGAAGTGCACTGCACCCACTAAAACTGCTCCTGAGACCTGCATACTGCTGTCAGGGAGCTGGGTATGACATATAAGGATGGCATAGAGGCTGGCAAAAAATATTTTTAAAGTTTTTTTTAGAGTGGGAGGAGGTTAGTGACCACTGGGGGAGTAAGGGGAGGTCATCCCCAATTCCCTCTGGTGGTCATCTGATCAGTTCGGGCACCTTTTTTATGCTTGATTGCAAGAAAAAAATGGACCAAGTAAAGTCGTCCAAGTGCTCGTCAGGGACGCCCTTCTTTTTTCCATTATCGGCCAAGGACACCCATGTGTTAGGCACGCCCCAGTCCCGCCTTCGCTATGCTTCCGACACACCCCCTGGGAACTTTGGTCGTCCCCGCAACGGAAAGCAGTTATACCGATTATGCCGATTTGGGTGACCCTGGGAGAAGGACGCCCATCTCCCGATTTGTGTCGAAAGATGGGCGCCCTTCTCTTTCGAAAATAAGCCTGATAGTATAGTACTTATTCTTCTATTCCACGTATACCAAAACTGGTTAAGCGCTGATCACAATTCCTAAGAAGCCAGGCATATCCTGGGAAATAATAAAGTAATTATTCCCTAATATATCATCATAAGTAATACCAATAATTCTGATCTGTAACAAATTTCTGCAAAGGAAAAAGTCTTTAAAAACCTTCCAAAAAGTTGTATAATTTATAATAGAGGGACACTGCAAAAGCAAAGGACCGTATTCCACTACATCGAAAATACAAGGAAAAGGAGTAGTGTAACCAGCAGGACGATGGATAAAGTAAATGAAACCTTTATTCTTCAAGACACCGAAAAAGCCCTATTCTATATCCCACGCTGAAAGTTAGGCGCAGTGTATAGAATAGCACTTACACCTAATTTTAGGTGCAGCCATTTGCACCAACTGAAACACGGTGCAAATGTACATGCCTACATTAGGCATGTATCTTCATTATTCTATAACAACATGTGTTAATTTTAGGAATGCCCCTATCACGCCCATAGCCCTCCCATTTCTGCTTTCCCATTTTTCAGACAGTGCATAAATTTTAGGAGTGGATTCCACACTTAGATTTATGTGTGTAAATGCCAATTAAATCTAATTAGTGCCAATAATTGTTTGTTAAAAAGTCAATTGCTGGTGCTAATTATCTCATTCAATTAAATTGCACACGCAGTTTTTGAGGGGACTGATAGAGTTGTGTACATGGGGACTCTAATGTATACATAAATGTGGAGGAGTGGCCTAGTGGTTAGGGTGGTGGACTTTGGTCCTGGGGAACTGAGGAACTGAGTTCGATTCCCTGGCACAGGCAGCTCCTTGTGACTCTGGGCAAGTCACGTAACCCTCCATTGCCTACCACATAGAGCCTGCCATGAGTGGGAAAGCGTGGGGTACAAAAAAAATACAAAATACAAATACCTCATACGTTCACTGTGAATATCCTGAAAACCAGGCTGGTTAGATGTGCCTCCAAGATAGAGTTGGGAAACCCTGAGGTAGGGTAGTCATCAGCATCACTGCCCCACCCCCC
The DNA here is from genome assembly GCF_901765095.1 of Microcaecilia unicolor. Taxonomy (NCBI): domain Eukaryota; kingdom Metazoa; phylum Chordata; class Amphibia; order Gymnophiona; family Siphonopidae; genus Microcaecilia; species Microcaecilia unicolor. The sequence continues at coordinate 322,066,127 of NC_044036.1, read as the reverse complement.
ATTCTGTGCAATAACCATCAATCAGCATGTGGCACAGGCAAACCTTTCACCTTAGGGAGTATATTTCCACAGTCACCATCGACCTTTCTCACTACAGTGTTATCCTGAGGTGATGTAAGTTCCATGCATGTCGATGATAATTGAAGATTATAACGCATGCCAAAGGGGAAGTGAAATTCAGAAGCAAACATGCAGGCTGCTTTCTGGCCTCTAGATGTTTGAGATCTGAATCAGTAGTTGATTCTAAAGTTGAAATCACTGACAAAATGCGGGAGCTGCCTACGCAAGCTGGATTGAGTTTTAAAATGTGATGCTATGGAGAAACCTAACCATGATTTTCAAAATTGCCATACCTTAACCTTCTGGTTTTATTCTGCCCCTCCCCCATCATTAATGGAATGAAACGATTCATTCCGCTGCATAAGATATGCACAGTTGAAATGCGAAGGCTTATTAAACTGTGATGATAGTTCGTTGGCATCACCACTAGGTCTGCTGGTCCTACATTTATCATAATGACATTGTTTACTCTTCTACACTATACACATCGAATAGCTTTCACTTCTTGTGCTAATGATATTTAATTTTTGACAGCCTTAGACCTGAAGGTCCACACTTACATCCTCTAGCCACAAATATTCTTATACACTCTCTAGTAATCAGTCAACTTGACTACTGCAATGCATTATACAAAGGGCTTCATGTCAGAGATCTCCGTTGCTTACAATTGGTACAAAGCACAGCTATCAAGTTAATTACCGGCCATAAAAAGTCCAATCATGTTACCCCACTACTAAAAGCAGTGCACTGGCTCCCACTGACCCATTGTATAACCTATAAATTACTGTTTTTAGTATATAAAAGTCTGTGCCTCCAGCGAACCAGCATATCTGTCTTGTCTTCTGACCCTTTACTGCCCCTCTCGCACACTTAGGTCATCCCAACAGATCCAAATTATAGTCCCCACCTTTCGGGAAATCAGATAAGGAGAAAAGAGAGGGCCCAAAGTATACCAATTAGATAAAGCAAAAGCACAAATGGACTTCCAGGAACAGGACAATGAGAAATTCTTTATTGAAAAGACCCATCACAGGTGTAGCAAAATACAGAAATCATAATAAGTAAAAACATATGTTTTTATCTATTATGATTTTTGTATGACGCATAGACACCGATACACAGCACGTGTCAGGTCTTTTCAATAAAGAATTTCCCATTATTTTGTTCCTGAAGGTCCATTTCTGCTTTTCGTTCTGCTTTGAGAAGTCAGATATGACACTATGCGACAGTCTATCTTTTTGGTCCAAGGCCCTGAGCTTTGGAACAAGATACCATCCTAGCTTTGTCTCTCGTCTTCCCTTCTGAAATTGAGAACTGACCTAAAGTCTTTCTTATTTGCGGATGCCTAGGATTAATGCTGTGAATAATACATATTATCCTTCTTGGGCAGCCAGCTTTGGAACGCTTTGCCAAGATCCATCCGAACAATCAACGACCATCTACCCTTCAGGAAAATTCTGAAGACCCACCTTTTCAAGACAGCTTACCCGAATGACCCTACTTAACTTTTAAACCCTTCCTCTTAATCCAGGTCCTGATGATTATTATACCTTAGTCTATATATTTATTTATTGCATTTGTATCCCACATTTTCCCACCTCTTTGCAGGCTCAATGTGGCTTACAATACATCATGATCAGTGGAAAAATAATAGAGAATAGACATTTAGTGTTATAGAAGGATCTTGGGCAATATGATAAAAGGAGAAAAAGAAACGTAATCGTAGTGTATCAAGGATTTTGGGTAACATGATAATGATGAAACATGATAGTAGTATAACAAGCAGGTATTATAAGACAGTTCTGTATGTGTGCGGAGGAGCTGTGTATATATCCCAATCTCCTTATACCTTTATCTTTCCCTCTCCATCCTTTACCCTTTATCTTCTCCTCTCCATCCCTCCTCACCTCTCCCAATCTATTTTTTCCTTTTGATTATCCTTTCCTCAAAACCTCACTCACTGCTCATAACATTCTCCTTCAAGACTTTGTAATTGTAATTATTAATACTATGTAAGCCGCACTGAGCCTGCAATGTGTGGGAAAGTGCGGGGTACAAATGTAATAAATAATAATAATATCTAAAGACACTGGCTGCCGGCCTGAATCACAGAATCCCTCTCCTTTTGTGCTTTCCTATCGAACATTGTATTTTGACCCTCCTCCTTCCCTCACAGTCTGTCACTCTGTTCTCTCAACCCTTCCCGATTACTCCTAAAAAGTAAGGAGCCCTTCTACTAAGGCGCGTAGGTGCCTACGTACGTACAATTCACGTCAAATTAGAACTACTGCCAGGGCTACCGCATGCTCCAGGCGGTAATTCTAATTTTTACACGCGGCCAAAATGCACGGCAGAAAATCATTTCTATTTTCTACCATGTGGCACTAACTGGGCGGTAATCGGCAGTGTATGTGCGCTGATGATTATCGCCCAGTTAATGCGTGAAGCCTTACCGCCCAAAATGGATACGTGCCAATTTTTATTTTGCCACACGTCCCTTTTCGGCCAAAATAAAAAAGACCTTTTTTGCAGGCACGCTGAAAAATGGACCTGCGCGCGTCCAATACATATGCCTACACCGGCACAGGCCATTTTTCGGCGCACCTTAGTAAAAGGGCCCCTAAGCCGCCTAGACATTACTTTGATGGGCAGGATTTAAGCCTTTAGTGAACTCGGACTTGGAATTTAACTCACACTCTTTTCAGTGTTTCGAGATGAATTACTTTCAGGTATTTACCTGATCCCAGAGGCTTAATCTAAGGACTAATTCTATAACGTCACCCACATTTAAGCACCCAATGCTGTGCAGGGAAACACCAATTGTATAATGGCATCTGGGCACTCTGATTGCTGCACCTTATGCCTGGAACCGCCTTCCCGAGCCCATACGTCTAGCTCCATCTCTACCTGTTCTTAAGTCTATGCTGAAGGCTCACCTTTTCACTACTGCCTTTGGCTCCTAGCCACTACCCATTTGTCCTCCTCCCTGTTCCTCTTTACCCTGTAATTCCCTTGCCCGTAATGTCTTGTCTGTCTTTTTTACCTAGATTGTAAGCTCTTTGAGCAGGGACTGTCTTCTGTGTATGGTGTACAGCACTGCATATGCCTTGTAGTGCTATAGAAATGATAAGTAGATAGTAGTAGTAGTATAGAATACTAGCATACACCCACATTGGTGCACCTAAATATAGGCGTGGCCATCTATTCCATATGTTTCCATCAATGGAAGACGTAAATGGGTGCACCTAAGTGTGCCCAACAGCATTGCTGCCCGTAAGGGGGGGGGGGGGTGCTTCAGTATTGTGATTTCAATCACTCAGAACAGGTAACTCCTCTGGAGTCCTGCAGAGTTTGCCTATCCCTCACTATTGAAAATGTGATATTGAAACAGCGCCCTCCACTGGCAGGAATGTACGTGGGTCTATCTTTGGCCATCCTAACTTAGGCGGTCAGTCGATGAATATTGGCTTAACCGGCAATTTTTTTAGCAGCCAAAAAAAACCCCAAAATTCAATGCTGGTTACTGGATATTTATTTATTTATTTATTTATTTGCTACATTTGTACCCCACATTTTCCCACCTATTTGCAGGCTCAATGTGGCTTACATTATATTGCAAAAGATATAGTTATGAACAGAGTAAGAGGTTTGTTCTAAATTAACATATTACTATGTAAAAATTAAGGAAGCTATGTCTGTGGAATAATTTACATAACACACAGTGGTGTGCTGGAGCAGGCTCTCACAGGCTCGCAAGAGCCGGTTGTTAAGTTTTCAAGAATTTTGGGAGCCGGTTGTTAAAGTAGGGCCCTCCATGGCTACTTTAACAACTGGCTCCCAAAATGTGGGCTTGGGCCCCCTGCTGAATTCTCTTTTACTTTGCTGGTGGGGATGCTGAGCCCTGCCAGCCAAGTAAATAGACTGCTGCTGCTCCCAGCTCCTTGTTTCCAGCTCTGAGCAGCAGGCTCGGACTTCTTCAGCATGTGTGAGAAGTTCCAGCATGCTGCTCAGAGCAAGACGTTGGGAGTGGTGGCAGTCCATTTATTGGTTGCCAGCAAAGGTATGCCTAGCGTGCCCGCATGAAGGGAGGGAGGAGAGACAGGCAAGTGTTGCTCCCCCCCCCCCCCCCCCCACACACACACACACAGCCACCCCTTGCCCTTCCAACTGCAGAGCTGGCTAAGTCCGGAGAAAGAGCCTGTTGTTAAAAATTTACCAGCACACCCCTGAATAATGAAAAAGAAAAACAAAATATGATAATATGGCTAATCTAATCAGTTTAGAGGGATTAGTAGGTGGTTGGTTTAGATATAGAATAATCAAGTTCTAAGGAGGATTCTTATTGTAAGTTTTTTCAAACAAGTGTGTTTTCAGTAATTTCCTGTGTTATTTTTATAGTGTTTGGTAGTTTGTTCCATGCTTTTGTGCAGAGGCATGTGAAGGTAGATGCATGTATTGATTTGTATTTGAGTCCTCTACAATTAGGGTAGGATATGGCCCCAGCATTGAATTCCCGGCTTCGCTGCTGACTGTGGGAGTTAACTGGGCTGCCTCCTGCGGTCTCAATATCGGCCCCCATGTCTAAAACCTTGCTGAAATCTAATGCGGTGATATTGAGCCAGTGGCAACTGGCATTTCTTTAAATGTCAGCTGCTGCCCACTAACTTAGGTTTGGATATTCAATGCCAGTCCCTATTGGAACTAAATATCTGGGAACTTTGTTTCCCAGGTATCATTGATGGGTAGCACCCAGATAACTATCCGGTTAACTTACGAAAATCCTTTTGCTTTCCTAAGTTAACCAGAGAGTCAAACGGACCTTGCCACTGAATATCATTGGTGCCCACGTAACTGCTAGCTCTTTATCAACTCTGCTCCTGGACTGTCCTGGCAGTAACCGGATAACGCCTGGCGGACTGCCTGAATATTCAGTGGCACTGTTCATGTATGTGCTGCTGAAAATCCTGATTTGGTCCATTCAACGTGCTTTAACTGAGCAGAAGCCCCTCCTGCCCAGTTAGATTGCTTTGAATATTGACCCATAACTGTAATACATCTAGCACTCTCCCTCAATCCATCACTCTGGTCACGCAGTCAAAAAAATTGATCAGATATATCTGACAAGACCTATGTCTGGTGAAACTGCACGGTTGGATCCTCTAATCCACTGGATTCCAGAAACTATACTCTCCTTTAGCAGCCATTCCATTAATTTGCCCATCATGAAAGCCAGACTAATCAGCCTGTAGCTCCCAGCCATCTCCTTACTTCTGCTTTTATGAAGAGGAGCCATACCTGCTCGTTTTCAGTCCTCTGGGAACACTCCTGACTCCAAGGAGGTGTTGAAAAAGTCAGACAGTGGAGCAGAGCCGTAGCGAGGGGAGCTGATACCCGGGGCGGGTCGCCGCTGCGCACCCCCCCCCCCCGGGTGCAGCATGGCGCACCCTCCTCCCGCTGGGGCGCACCCCCCCCCCCGGAGCGCATACCCCCCCCCCCCGGAGCGCATACCTGCAGCGAGGGACGGGCAGGAGGGCCGATCCGCCCCGACTGCACATTGCTGGGGTGTGTCGGCTCCGCGCTGGTTCACTGCTCTCTCTGTCCCGGAACAGGAAGTAACCTGTTCCGGGGCACAGAGGGCAGTGCACCAGCGTGGAGCCGACACCCCCCAGCGGCGTGCACCCGGAGCGGACCGCCCCCCCCCCCTTCCTACGCCACTGCAGTGGAGTTGCCTCCCATCCAACCCTATCGCTCTGGCTACTTTTAGTTTAACTAGCTGCTCACAAACGCAGCAGCTGAAAAATCGTTCAAGGTCTATTTCACTTCCATGGCTGCATTCTACGGTACTACTCTGAACAGAAATATTTGTTATGCAATTCTGCTTTTTGTTCATCAGCCTCTACATATTTCCCCCCTACATCTTTGAGTCTCATAATGTCACATTTCCACTTCCTCCTGTCAGTAACATATCTAAAACTCTTTTTTTTTATTTATATGTATTAGTTTTCATTATTATACAAAGATACAATCTTTGAAAAGATATACCAATATATAGCAATTATTCAAAGAAAAAGAAAACACATTTTCTTTCTATCACAATCAAAACTATATTAGTTTAATAGTCCACTATTACGAGAAAGATTCAAGATTTAATCAATATACTACTACTACTTGACATTTCTAAAGCGCTACTAGGGTTACGCAGCACTGTACAATTTAACATAGAAGGACAGTCCCTGCTCAAAGGAGCTTACAATCTAAAGAACAAATGTACAGGGGCAGTCTAGATTTCCTGAAAGGTATAAAGGTTAGGTGCCGAAAGCAACATTGAAGAGGTGGGCTTTGAGCAAGGATTTGAAGATGGGTAGGGAGGGGGCTTGGCGTAAGGGCTCAGGAAGTTGATTCCAAGCATAGGGTGAGGCGAGGCAGAATGAAGGCGAGCCAAAGGAAGTTGGCTGAACAGTGAAAACATTTCCTAAAGAAAATAAGCTTACCCCTATTAAATAAAAGACCGCTTCATATCTGAGCATGACCCTTGTTACTTTGCATATTAAGAAATGTACGTAGTTGTTCCGGTTCAAAGAATATATATATCTCTTATCTTTCAAAGTTAATAAATACTTGCAAGGAACATATCTAAAACTCTTATCCCCTCTTTATTGTGCTTGCTATTTTCTCTTCCATTTGCATATTCACTTTCCTGACTGCTTTTCCAGCTTCTCTGAACTTTTCCAGGTATAGTCGCTTGTCTTCCTTCCTGTGATATTTGGTAGTTTATGAAGGCTGATCTAGTTTTCCTTGTCGTCTACCTCTTTGGAAAGCCATTGCGGCCTCTCGTTCCTCTTTTATTAGCAAGTCTAAGCGACAGTTTCATTTCAGAATGAACGCACAGGCTCAGCATTTACTCATTTCCTACCAGTGTATAATCTCAGAAAACATTTTGCTTCTAAAGGCACCTGCAAGGCCACAGGTAAAACTTTCCTTGTCTGTCAGAGAGTCTTTCTAATAAACTGTCACTGCCTTGTGAGGAAACACCGAAAACATCTGTCAGGTTGAGGCATCAATGGGAGGGCCTTACCTCTGCCAGGTTTAGCACCAATGGGAAGGCCTTACCGACCATAACATCTGCCTATCTGTCTGACAAGGATGTTAAGTACCGCTGGTGGTAGCCTATTAAAAAGGTAATTCCAGAATGCATGAAGACAAGCCTTCCACGTGCTCCCACCTCTGCTGATGAGGGCTGACACATCCGTTCTTGCAGAGAATAGCTGCAGAGGGGTAACAGCCTGTGCTGAATTTTACATGAACCTGTCAATACATTACGTATAGCTGCCATTTCAACCTCCTCTTTGAGACAGAACTAAGCTACTGCCACACACTGTATTGCATAAAAATGTTTAAATATGAAATACACTTCTCTGGCCTAGCCAGCATTTTAATTTTCCGAACAGAAAGAGAAATAAAAAAAATAATTTCTATGAAGGGATTCTGGATTTAACTCGTGTCTTTTTTTTTTTCAGTTGTAGCTCAAGGCAAGTTGCATTCAGGTACTGTAGGTAGTTTCCTGTTCGTGGAGGGCTCGATTTGAACCTGGCTCCCTGGTTCTCGGCCCACTGCTCTAACCATTACGCTACTCCTTCACTCTCCAGCTCTTCCCAAAGGACGCTTTTGGCCTGTTTATAAAATTAATGCTTAATTTAAATTTAATTTAAACATTGCCCAGCAGCCTGTGATGGTGATTTCTACATCACATGAGTGAAGCAGCAGCACAGTGAATAGACAATTTAAAAACTGTATACAATATGTACCTAAATTATGTAAACCGCTTTGAATGTAGCTGCAAAAACCTCAGAAAGGCAGTATATCAAGTCCCATTTCCATTTCCCTATTTGAGATTCTACATGGAATGTTGCTACTATTGGAGATTCTACATGGAATGTTGCTACTATTTGAGATTCTGTTGCTACTGTTTGAGATTCTACATGGAATGTTGCTATTCCACTAGCAACATTCCATGTAGAAGCCTGCCCTTGCAGATCAGCAATGCGGCCGCACAGGCTTCTGTTTCTGTGAGTCTGACGTCCTGCACATACGTCAGACTCACAGAAACAGAAGCCTGCATGGCCACATTGCTGATCTGCAAGGGCAGGCTTCTACATGGAATGTTGCTAGTGGAGGAGTAGCCTAGTGGTTAGTGCAGTGGACTTTGATCCTGGGGAACTGAGTTTGATTCCCACTGCAGCTCCTTGTGACTCTGGGCAAGTCACTTAACCCTCCATTGCCCCTGGTACAAAATAAGTACCTGAATATATGTAAACTGCTTTGAATGTAGTTGCAAAAACCTCAGAAAGGCAGTATATCAAGTCCCAGTTCCCTTTCCCTATTTGAGATTCTACATGGAATATTGCTATTCCACTAGTACCATTCCATGTAGAAGCCTGCCCTTGCAGATCAGCATCGTAGCTGCCCAGGCTTCTGTTTCTGTAAGTCTGACGTCCTGCACATATGTGGACGTCAGACTCACAGAAACAGAAGCCTGCGCGGCCGCATTGCTTATCTGCAAGGGCAGGCTTCTACATGGAATGTTGCTAGTAGAGGAGTAGCCTACTGGTTAGTGAAGTGGACTTTGATCCTGGGAACTGAGTTTGATTTCCACTGCAGCTCCTTGTAACCCTCCATTGCCCCTGGTACAAAATAAGTACCTGAATATATGTAAACCGCTTTGAATGTAGTTGCAAAAACCTCAGAAAGGCAGTATATCAAGTCCCATTTCCCTTTCCCTATTTGAGATTCTACATGGAATGTTGCTACTATTGGAGATTCTAGATGGAATGTTGCTACTATTGAGATTCTGTTGCTACTATTTGAGATTCTACATGGAATGTTGCTATTCAACTAGCAACATTCCATGTAGAAGTCTGCCCTTGCAGATCAGCAACATGGCCGCGCAGGCTTCTGTTTCTGTGAATCTGACGTCCTGCACTTTTGGAGATTCTACATGGAATGCGCAGGCTTCTACGTGGAATGTTGCTAGTGGAATAGCAACATTCCATGTAGAATCTCCAATAGTAGCAACATTCCATGTAGAATCTCCAATAGTACCTATTTTATTTTGTTACATTTGTACCCTGCACTTTCCCACTCATAGCAGGCTCAATGCGGCTTACATGGGGCAATGGAGGGTTAAGTGACTTGCCCAGAGTCACAAGGAGCTGCCTGTGCTGGGAATCAAACTCAGTTTCTCAGTTCCCCAGGACCAAAGTCTACCACCCTAACCAATAGGCCACTCCTCCAGATTTACAAGATAACATAAAGTGGATAAAACATCTAAATATAGTATATAAAGAGGTGGACAATAAAAAGGATAAGGGAGGAAGGTGGTAGAGGTAGGGAGCGGGAAGAGGGTATACCTTGGAATAATGTGTTGTAAATAAGGAAGAATGTATAATGACGGTTCAAAAAGGGATGAATTCAAAAAGGATAAAAGCATATTATAAGTTCTGTCAAGTAGTTCAGATCTGGGTATCGCAGATGGATTTCTAATTTAAGTCAAGTCATATGTGTAGGCTTGCTTGAAAACGTGAGTTTTCAGCAGCTTCCAGAAGGGTAAATGTAGGTTACTGACCTAAACATATATACCCTGGAGGAAAGAAGAAACAGGGGTGATACAGACATTCAAATATTTGAAAGTTATTAATCCACAAACAAACCTTTTCTAGAGACGGGATGGTGGTAGACCCAGAGGGCATGAATTTAGGTTGAAAGAGGACTGACTCAGGAATAATGTCAGGAAGTATATTTTCATACCTGGAATGCCCTCCCAAGGGAGGTGGTAGAGATGAAAACGGTAATGGAATTCAAAAATGCATGGGACAAACACAAAGGAAACCTGTTTAGAAGGATTAGGTAGGATAGCCAGTGCCAGGCAGACTTCTATGGTCTGTGCCCTAAAAATGGCAAGGATAAATCAAGATCAAGTATACATATGATGTATCAATTCATAACATATGTAATGAGTTTATCTTATTGGGCAGACTGGATGGACCATACAGATCTTTACCTGCTGTTGTCTACTAATTTACTATCCACCTTATAATTGAAAGAGAAAAACGCCTAGATTTCGACCCAAATCGGGAGATAGACGTTTATCTCACAAAAACGAATAAATCGGTATAATGGAAAGCCGATTTTGGACGTTTTCAACTGCACTCCATCGCGGAAGCGTACAAAGTTGATGGGGGCGTGTCGGAGGCATGGTGAAGGCGGGACTGGGGCGTGGTTATCACCTGAACAGAGATGGGCGCCTTTCGCCGATAATGGAAAAAAGGTATGCGTTTGTAGCTAGAATTTAGGGCACTTTTCCTGGACCCTGTTTTTTCACGAATAAGGCCCCAAAAAGTGCCCTAAATGACCAGATTTCCACCAGAGGGAATCGGGGATGACCTCCCCTGACTCCCCCAGTGGTCACTAACCCCCCTCCCACCACAAAAAAATGATGTTTCACAACTTTTTATTTTCACCCTCAAATGTCATACCCACCTCCCTGGCAGCAGTATGCAGGTCCCTGGAGCAGTTGTTAGGGGGTGCAGTGGACTTCAGGCAGGTGGACCCAGGCCCATCCCCCCCTACCTGTTACAATTGTGCTGCTTAATGCTTAGTCGTCCAACCCCCCCAAACCCACTGTACCCACATGTAGGTGCCCCCCTTCACCCCTTAGGGCTATAGTAATGGTGTAGACTTGTGGGCAGTGGGTTTTGAGGGGGATTTGGGGGGCTCAACACACAAGGGAAGGGTGCTATGTTTTTGTAAAAGTGCCCCCTAGGGTGCCCGGTTGGTGTCCTGGCATGTGAGAGGGACCAGTGCACTACGAATCCTGGCCCCTCCCACGAACAAATGCCTTGGATTTCTTCATTTTTGAGCTGGGCGCTTTCATTTTCCATTATTGCTGAAAAACAAAAACGCCCAGCTCACAAATTGTCGAATAAAACATGGACGTCTATTTTTTTCGAAAATACGGTTCGGTCCGCCCCTTCACGGACCCGTTTTCAGAGATAAACGCCCATGGAGATAGACGTTTTCGTTCAATTATGCCCCTCCACGTTATCCCAAACAGTCCTCTCGGTCCCTCTGACACATGCGGATGTCTGTCCTAGCTTCACAACACACAGAAGAGAAGCACAATGGGCCACAAGAATGGATGTGAAACAAAACTTTAATGAAAGACCCGACACAGGCCTTGTTTCCGTGGAACACCGGCATCAGGGGTCTGTTATTAAAAAAAAATATTCATATAATTGCAAATATGCAAATATGATAATAACAGTGGCGTAGTGAGTTGGGGTGCCAGGGGAGCGGCCGTTCCCCCAAACGGAGTTCTGCCGGCACTGGCTCCTATTTTTTTCTCATCATGTTGCATTGAAAATGTGCGCCAGCAGCGACGGAAGTCCACTCTCGTGCCGCTTTCACTCCCCCCCGCACCATCAACCTGGCTCCACTTCTGGATAATAATGTTAGTCACAGTAAAACATGTAAAAAATGTCAAAACATACTGTATGTCATAAGAACATAAGTTCTACCATACTGGGACAGACTGAAGATCCACCAAGTCCAGTATCCTGTTTCCAACAGTGGCCAATCCAGGTCACAAGTACCTGGCAAGATCCCAGAACAGTGAAACAGATTTTATACTGCTTATCCTAGAAATAAGCAGTGGATTTTCCCAAGTCCACCTTAGTAATGGTTTATGGACTTTTAGGAAATTACCTAAACCTTTTTTTTTTAAACCCTGCTAAGCTAACTGCTTTTACCACACTCTCTGGAAACAAATTTCAGCATTTAATTACACATTGAGCGAAGAAATATTTTCTCCATTTTGTTTTAAATTTACTACTTAGTAGCTTCATTGCGTATCCCCTAGTGGATTGCCATATAAGCAATTCACATCTACCCATTCCACTCCACTCAGTATTTTATAGCCCGCTACCATATCTCCCCTCAGCCGTCTCTTCTCCAAGCTGAAGAACCCTCGCCACTTTAGCCTTTACTCATAGGAAAGTAATCCCATCGCCTTGAGTGAATTCTTTCAAAAAGGTGGTATATAAATCCTAGTAAATAAATAATTCATTTAATAGCTTCATAATAGACAGCAGCAACCACTGAAAATATTTCCCTTTTTTCCTTTATTTTTTTCAGTCTGTAATGAAGTGCTTAATTATTTAATTTTTAAAAATAAAAGTGTTTGGTTTTTTTTGTGGGCTCTGGGCAAATCACTTAACCCTCAATTGCCCTGGGTACAAAATAAGTATCTATATGGAACATGTAAACCACTTTGATTGTAACCACAGAAAGGCAGTGTATCAAGTCCCGTTCCCTTTCCCTTTCTCCTTGTGGTTGGTTGTTTAACATTTACCATGCTGTCAGGATCTAGGTTTAAGAGCCGGCAGATGCTCAGATGTGCTAAATTTGGGTATATTGCCAGATAGGCACTACCTTGTACCCTTAAACAATTTGATAACGACAATGACTCAGACCACATCTCCCACCAAATTCCCCTATGCTTTTCCTGTGCCCCATCCCCCTCCCGCCTCCTCTACCCCTCCTCCATTGCTCATCTACCCCTTGCTCATACCTCTCCTACTCCCTTCAACCTTCCCCATCTCTACCTACCTATCTCTTTTATTATTCTGCTATAATTAACTTATATTTTCTCTAATCAATACTCTGTAATCCATAGTATTATGTAAGCCGCATTGAACCTGCTTTAAGTGGGGAAAGCGCGGGGTACAAATGTAATAATAAATAAATAAATAATGTCAACATCAGCATTTGGAAAACTATACGTCTGGTAGTCAAGCGCTGATACTCGAGCATTGCATTTCTAATGCACCATCATAATTTAACAAAAATAATTTGATTTCTCGCTATGGAAGTCTTGTACATTCTCATTTCTGTGTTAGGGAAGATGGAATGGGCAGACGGATTACTAAGAAAACACTTGATAAATCAAGCCTTCTGAGTGACTATATAATGTTCTTTTTATGGTGGCAACATTAAACATGGCCTTTATATATAACACCTGTTTTAAAATCAATTTACTTATAATAATGAACTGAAATTATACCCTACATTAGAAGCCATATAAAGTGTTTTGACTTTCTACAATTTCGGATGCATCTTGCATGCAACCATTCTTTCTGATTATAGCATTTTGCTTTTCATGCAAATGAAACAATTTGTGGTACTTGAAAAGCTGAACATTGCAAGTAATGATATAACCAGAAAGCTCTTGTGATAATCTTCATTATCATTGATTGCTTTGACTGATTTAACCATATCTGGTAAACACGTCTAAATGAGGTGAGGTCTTGTATTTCCACAAAAACATACTGAACTGTCATATAAATGTTTTTTTTTTTGGTTACGTTTGTACCCTGCGCTTTCCCACTGATGGCAGGCTCAATGCGACTTATATGGGGCAATGGTAGGTTAAGTGACTTGCCCAGAGTCACAAGGAGCTGCCTGTGCCTGAGGTGGGAATCGAACTCAGTTCCTCAGGACCAAAGTCCACCACCCTAACCACTAGGCCACTCCTCCACTGTTGCTACTATTTGAGGTTCTACATGGAATGTTGCTATTCCACTAGCAACATTCCATGTAGAAGTCTGCCCTTGCAGATCACCAATGTGGCCGTGCAGGCTTCTGCTTCTGTGAGTCTGACGTCCTGCACGTACATGCAGGACATCAGACTCACAGAAGCAGAAGCCTGCGCAGCTTTCTACATGGAATGTTGCTAGTGGAATAGCAACATTCCATGTAGAATCTCCAATAGTAGCAACATTCCATGTAGAATCTCCAATAGTATCTATTTTAATTTTGTTACATTTGTACCCTGCGCTTTCCCACTCATGGCAGGCTCAATGCGGCTTACATGGGGCAATGGAGGGTTAAGTGACTTGCCCAGAGTCACAAGGAGCTGCCTGTGCCTGAAGTGGGAATCGAACTCAGTTCCTCAGTTCCCCAGGACCAAAGTCCACCACCCTAACCACTAGGCCACTCCTGTTATATATTGTTGTATAAGTTAACAATTCTGATAAAATTTCCAAGAATTCCTAACACAACATCAGCACAGAAATGTCATAACACTAAAGACTGGTGTGCATTTATAGAATAGCATGTAGATGGAAAGTAGTCATTTCCATACACGTGTGTCCGCACAATTCTATAAAGAGGCACCTGATGCAGCAATAACGGCATCTGGACGCCCACATTCTATTACAGAATACCAGCATAGAACCGCATTGTGCACCTAAATTGTAGGCACATGCAGTTATGCCTGGTGTAAATGGGCACATCTAAGTGTAGCAAGAAATGTGCACAACTTACAGTATTCTACAAGTTGCACATGTAATTGGAAGACAGGCCCATGGCCCGCCTATGCTCCAACCATGTGAATGCCCCCTTGTAATTGCTTGCTAACGCTTACCTACACCATTATAGAATAAAACTTAGGGTGCTTACACACTAGACACAAGCAGAGTGAAGGAGTGGCCTAGTGGTTGGAGCATCGGTCTTGCAATCCAGAGGTGGCCGGTTTAAATCCCGCTGCTGCGCCTTGTGATCTTGGGCAAGTCACTTAACCCTCCATTGCCTCAGGTACAAACTTAGATTGTGAGCCCTCCTGGGACAGAGAAATATCCAGTGTACCTGAATGTAACTCACCTTGAGCTACTACTGAAAAAGGTGTGAGCAAAATCTAAATTAATAAGTGTAGGTGCTCAGTTATAGAATTGCCCTTTAAGGGGAAGAAGTTATCAATGTGGGCTACTGTTAAGATGGGTTATTGTTGACCCCAGCTATTAGTAACTACGTCTCTTTGTATAAAATGGGACTTGAGCTAAAACAGCACAAGATAGTGATAAAATAACATGACAACCATAGCCCACATTGATAACTTCCCCCCTTAGTGTGAAGAGATTCAGTCTCTTTACAGTGCTGATGTTGTGATGTCACAATGCCTCATTCCACCAGTGCCTAAGAGATACCCTCATCAGTGATGTCACAATGACTTGACTGGTCTATACTTGGCTCACTTTTATTACTTATAACATTGATTTCTAGAGATATTTATTTTTCATTAATTAAGTAGGGACATTATAAGTGTGGGCTACCATTAAGATGTGTGATTTTACTGTTAGTCCAAGTTATTAGTAACTAGGTCTTATTACATAAAATGGGACCAACATCATGAGTTTGTGGTAAAATACAACATCTTAACATGTTGATAACTCCCCCCACCTTAGTGTGAAGAGTTTCAGTCTCTAGAACCAGAGCTGATAGTGTGATGTCATAATGTCTCATTCCACCAATGCCTAAGAGCCAACCTCATCAGTGAAGTCATAATGGCTTGATTTTCCTATACGTAGCTCACTTTTATTACATATAACAGTGATTGCGATTTCTATAGACATTTTTTCTTTAAATGGAGAAGTTATCATTGTGGACTAATGCTAAGATGTGTTATTTTACTGTTAACCTTAGGTATTAGTAACTAGTGCTAGGTTTTACTAAGCCGCTAGCACAGCTGGCTGTGCGCTAGTATCAGCAAAGCCCATTCACTTTGAGGGCCTCTTTTACAAAACCGCAGTGCGGCAAATGAGAGGAAGCCCATTCAATTTCTATGGGCTTCCTCTCATTTGCCGTGCGGGAATCGCTAGCGCAGCTTTGTAAAAGAAGCCCTAAATGAGCTGTGTCGGCAATTCCTCACGGAAGCTGCTAGCGCGGCTTAGTAAACAGACCCCTAGATCTCCTTGCAGAAAATGGGGCCTGTGCTAAAATAGCCCGTTAGTTGTAAAATAGAACATCTTCATGGCAGTCCACATTGATAACTTTCCCCCTAAATGAATAAGTGCTTTTGAGTATTGGCTTATTAATTGGTTATATTCAAGTTTTCTTCTTTTCTGGGAAACACTAGAGAGCATTAGAAAATGAACGTTAAAGGGCCTAATTAGTTTTCCAGTTAAAAGACGGTGCTTATTTTTAGCTTGACTGGATTTGTGTCTAAAGTGATCAGATCAGTGTATAATGCTTAATAAAAAATAAAATTAAAACTCATTAGGATAACTAGAGCAGGTCGTCAATGAATATTCAACAGCCTGCGCATAGGACCTGCAGTGAATCATAGAATTGGTATTGTTGATGCTGAAGGGCGTCTGCTTGGTTTGCAAATATGTATGCCATTGTCAGTGGAAATAACTGAACATCTGAATGTATATGTACTTGGTATCTCTTCCCCTGGCATTTGCAGTGAATAATAGCTGCTTGCAGAGTGAGGAACCTAAAAACCAAGACTTCTTTTTGTCACATTTCCTGCAGGAAGGATTTGGAAGAGCTAAGAGTTCCCAGGCACTGCAGAGGCAGATGGGAAAGTACAGCTGGTAGATAAATGCTAACCTCACCTTCAATGAACATTCAGCAAAAGAAAGGTCAAACACTGAATAGGAAGGAAAGGGAGGGTAAATAGCAAAGAACATCTGCTTAAAGACTCTAAGGAGAAAAATTAACCTTGTCCTACCAATAATGAACATTTTTTCAGACAATTTAAGAATTGGTATCAGTTCATTTTTGTAGTGGTGGATATCAGGGAGACCTAGCTTCACTAACGTAGTAGTTGACAGCTGATAAAAACCGGAAAAGTCCATCCAGTCTGCCCAACAGTCACGCTCATTATCAATTCATGATTAAACCAACAATGAATGTGAGATAGAATGCTTGATCCTGATTTTTCTTTGATATTTCTGGGACATACTAGGCATGTTTTGACACATTTGGAATACTTAAGAAAACTGGACCCTATGTCCTCCCCCCCCCCCCCCCCAACCATTTGTTGCTATTTTCTTGGTGAGCACATACCAAACTTTGCTTATGCTTTTCAATGTTCTCTAAATTTTCAGCAGCTAAGAAGCAATATTTGAAAGATTTGTTCAGTTTAACTTCTGGAAAAAACTAAGCAAATCTTAATGCTGAAGTTTACCACTCCACCTACTAGTTGCCTTCTTGAATTTCAAACTTGAAGTTAATTGAAGAGGTCCATGGGTGCCAACATTTCAAAGTGATTGGAGGTGCCAAACACAACACAGATTACCCCTTCCTGGACAGAAATGAAGAAGACTACTACTACTACTACTTAACATTTCTAGAGCGCTACTAGGGTTACGCAGCACTGTACAGTTTAACAAAGAAGGACAGTCCCTGCTCGAAGGAGCTTACAATCTAAAGGACAAAATGTCAAGTTGGGGCAGTCAAGATTTCCTGAATAGAGGTGTAGTGGTTAGGTGCCGAAGGCGACATTGAAGAGGTGGGCTTTGAGCAAGGATTTGAAGATGGGCAGGGAGGGGGCCTGGCGTATGGGCTCAGGGAGTTTATTCCAAGCATGGGGTGAGGCGAGGCAGAAAGGGCGGAGCCTGGAGTTGGCGGTGGTGGAGAAGGGTACTGAGAGGAGGGATTTGTCTTGAGAGCGGAGGTTATGGGCAGGAACGTAAGGGGAGATGAGGGTAGAGAGGTAAGGAGGGGCTGCAGATCGAGTGCATTTGTAGGTTAGTAGGAGAAGCTTGAACTATATGCGGTACCTGATCAGAAGCCAGTGAAGTGACTTGAGGAGAGGGGTGATATGAGTATATCGGTCCAGGCGGAAGATAAGACGTGCAGCCGAGTTCTGAATGGACTGAAGGGGGGATAGATGGCTAAGTGGGAGGCCAGCGAGGAGTAGGTTGCAGTAGTCAAGGCGAGAGGTAATGAGAGAGTGGATGAGAGTTCGGGTGGTGTGCTCAGAGAGGAAAGGGCGAATTTTGCTAATGTTATAGAGGAAGAAGCAACAGGTCTTTTATTTACAATTGGTCAATATTGGGGGTTCTCAGTACCTATTGTATCTACAGAACTGGTTCCTGGGTCTATATGATGCTCCTGTGTTGAAAGATTTCTGCAAGTGTCATTAGACCATGTAACAGAATGAGGCAAGTGTTCCATGTGGGAAATATTGACCTGATCATTATCACTGCCCCTCGGGGTTCTTCTCTCCATAACCTTTGCTTTAATATTTGTGAAATACACCGAAGTTTACTTAGGCCCTTCCGTGCCCTGTGTCCGTGGCACTCATTCACTCCCCTTATTCAGCCTACCTAAACTCTACCCATTCAAGGTGTTCCATTGTTGGAGAATGTCCTTAACAATAATCCTAAATCAATCTTTACAAGTTTTGCTTCTTGTTCACAGATATAACATGCTTGGCAGGGGGTAAACCTGGAAGTTCGTAAATATTATTCAAAAAAAGAGCACAAGTTTTAAGCAAAGTACCAGTGAAAAGTGAAGGGGTGTCTCTAGTATTGTATGATCATCTCCCAACTGACAACGCTTATCACTTTTCTATGGACAGAATTGCACTGTCGCCCACATGGGGCACAACCGATTGAAGAAAATGGGATGAATTGCACTCTACTGGGTCCTTACTATATAATGACCCCATACCCCAAAACATTCATGCATACTCCATGGGTTGGCCAATAGCAATACAGCGTGCACTAATGTGGGACACAGGAGCCATGCAGCCAACTGTTGGGGTCCAGCTGCTCAGGAGCATTTTTATTCCAAGAAATTAACATATGGATCTTGTGATCCCTGTAGCTGCAATAGGAATTATTGTTAATCTGGATATTTATCTCGTCGCACCTTATGCCTGGAATAGGCTTCCTGAGCCGTTACGTCTAGCTCCATCCCTGGCCGCCTTCAAATCCGGGTTAAAGACCTACCTGTTTGATGCTACTTTTGATTCCTAACTTGTCACTTGCTCGTAACCTCTCTTATCTTCTCTTCAATAATCCCTTTCCCTTTGTGTCCTTCTGTCTGTCCTACCCTTATCCCTTATTGGTCCTGTCTGTCTGTCCTGATTTAGATTGTAAGATCTTTGAGCAGGGACTGTCTTTTCTTCATGTTCAATTGTGAAGCGCTGCGTACGACTGGTAGCGCTATAGAAATGATTTATAGTAGTAGTAGTAATATTTAAATTGATAACCTTTGCAAACCACTTGCCCTGTATGTTCATGGGCAAGAGTTTGCACAGGTAGGGCCAGATTTTATATATGTCTCCTAAAAAACTGGCACTGAAGGAAAACAGCTACCAGCGGGGAAAGTTTATTTTAGATGATTTTAATCAGATGACCCCTGAAGCAGGTGTCTTTACACAGAAACACGGCCTGTGTCGGGTCAACAGTACAAGTTTCATATACAGGACACATAGAGGGGCATAATTGAACAAAAACGTCTATCTCCATGGGCATTTATCTCCGAGAATGGGTCCGTGAAGGGGCGGACCGAACCGTATTTTCGAAAAAAATAGACGTCCATGTTTTATTCGACAATTTGTGAGCTGGGCGTTTTTGTTTTTCAGTGATAATGGAAAATGAAAGCGCCCAGCTCAAAAATGAATAAATCCAAGGCATTTGTTCGTGGGAGGGGCCGGGATTCGTAGTGCACTGGTCCCCCTCACATGCCAGGACACCAACCGGGCACCATAGGGGGCACTTTCACAAAAACAAAAAAAAAAAGGTAAAAGAGCTCCCAGGTGCATAGCACCCTTCCCTTGTGTGTTGAGCCCCCCAAATCCCCCTCAAAACCCACTGCCCACAAGTCTACACCATTACTATAGCCCTAAGGGGTGAAGGGGGGCACCTACATGTGGGTACAGTGGGTTTGGGGGGGTTGGACGACTAAGCATTAAGCAGCACAATTGTAACAGGTAGGGGGGGGATGGGCCTGGGTCCACCTGCCTGAAGTCCACTGCACCCCCTAACAACTGCTCCAAGGACCTGCATACTGCTGCCAGGGAGGTGGGTATGACATTTGAGGGTGAAAATAAAAAGTTGTGAAACATCATTTTTTGTGGTGGGAGGGGGTTAGTGACCACTGGGGGAGTCAGGGGAGGTCATCCCCGATTCCCTCTGGGGGTAATCTGGTCATTTAGGGCACTTTTTGGGGCCTTATTCGTGAAAAAACAGGGTCCAGGAAAAGTGCCCTAAATTCTAGCTACAAACGCATACTTTTTTTCCATTATCGGCGAAAGGCGCCCATCTCTCCTCGGCCGATAACCACGCCCCATTTCCACCTTCACCACGCCTCCGACACCCCCCCCCCCCCCCGTCAACTTTGTACGCTTCCGCGATGGAGTGCAGTTGAAAACGTCCAAAATCGGCTTTCCATTATACCGATTTATTCGTTTTTGTGAGATAAACGTCTATCTCCCGATTTGGGTCGAAATCTAGGCGTTTTTCTCTTTCAATTATAAGGTGGATAACGTGTAAATAAAAGGTTTTGTCCCGCTTGTGAAGGCCCCTGGTACTTCTTTTAAAAAAAAAATAATAAAGTCAGGATCTGAATGCTTTGATACCTCTGTCCTCCCTTGTGCTATATTTGCCTTTCAGCTCTGATTTGCACTGCAGTGGCTACGAGCTAGCACGCAATGTTATCCTAATTGAAAACCTTTTCTGCAGCGATAACACCCATCTCTAACAGTGCAGAACAGTTTATCCGTGTCTCTTATTAGTGTAGCCTTTGTTCCTTATTGAGGGGGAATAAAATGATTTTGCTAAAGGTAGTAATCCAGACATGGTGCTGTCAGTTGTCTTCCATTGTCTGAATGGTGATGTATAATTTAAAGGGATTTGATTGGGTTGCGGCTGTCAACTAACCATATGCTTAATGTGTGTTGTGAGGCATAACCAAATGCCTTTACCTGCCCCCAACTATGATAATTAGCACAGCACACCTTGTCGTGTCTTATTATGATTCTGACATACCGTATGTCTTTTTTTTTTTATGTAGAAATAATTTTACTCGGTTTTAGTGGTATTTATTCATACAGGGGCCCTTTTACAAAGCGTCGGTAAACCCAACGCGGACTTACCACACGTTTATCCCGGAACTGCTGCCGGCTCAATGCGGCCACCGGCGGTAGTTCCGGCTCAAGCGTGTCTCATTTCCAGCATGCCGGAAAAGCCTGAAGATATTTAAGCAGATCAAGGGTTGTACCAGAATAAGTCGTAGTACTGTATGCCTTCCCGGAGACACACAATGGAGTATAACTCTTTGGACATCTGGACCTAAACCAAGCTCCTGAGGCAATAGCTGATGCCAGCTTCAGCCAAAGGGCTCTTCGATACTGCGTGGCCACATTTCCTGCTATGTCACCTGTTTGTGGGAGAGTCAGAGATGTCCTTCAGCTATCAGACGGAAAGAAGACAGAGTTATTGTTTCAATACCCAATCAATGCTGAATTATTTTTAAAGACTTCAGGCATTTGGGGAAAATACATTTAACCGTAGGAAGACGGGGTGAGAGGGTGGGCTATTAATCCCCCCAGGGGCAGTCTTTTAATGGCATAGAGTCCGATTTCTTGGAATTATGTCAGCATTTGCGATCCTAGTAGCTCCAAAGACTAATAGCAGTAATAACACTCAGATGACTGGGCTCAGATGGCTTTGGCTGGTTTGCAGTGTCTGTTACAGTCAAATAAAGTCAAAAGTAAAATGAAATTCAGCTTGTTGCCTCCGAAGGGCCTGTGAGATGAGGAAACAATGCTGTCAGTATATTAGATTACTTCAGTTGTCTGTTCTATCAAAGGTATGTTATCTCCAGAGATCCAGAGGATGGTCGGTAATGTTCTAGTCCTTGTTTAGCTTTCCATTGATATATGTTAGAAGTGTAAACAGACTAGAATGAGAACTCATTGCTGTGGAAGGGGTTATCTAAGAACAGTAGTGTACAGGGTACAGATTTTAAGAGTGAATCCAGCCTGTCCATTAGGAATAGGAGTATGGCCTCTCTCTGCCCTACATGTTATCCTTCCTTTAATTAAAACTTCCAGTTCCTCCACCCTTCTGCACTGTTGCTCAATCCCTTCTCCTCTGACCTCAGCACATGTATCCACTGAGGTTATGCTGGGTGGCACAAAGTGTTTGATTTTGGCAAATTCTGAATTTACAGGGCTTATCGCTTTATACAATAAGCAAAAAGGAAAGCGGAGCAGATGGTGACCAAACAGTGGACAGCTAGGAATCTCAGTGCAGTTCAGTTTTTCCATGGTTTCTACCTATATGTGGATATGTGTGTCAGTCTTGGCTCCTCTGGAGACTGTTATTGGGCCTAACAATTATATCCCACTCATCTATTTATTCCATGTCAGAGCAGCAACCATGCCCAACCATGCCGATAGATGTTGTACACATGCAAAGCATCCATTCAGTATTGTGGAGGCTTAAATTATACCCAGTTAACTGTGTGCCGGTGATTTCTCTCTCAATAGATCACCTAGCATTCCTTGCGGTAGCATAGCTAGAACATCATTTGGGGGGGGCCACAGTGATCCTGGGTGGTCATTAGGCACTCAACCCCGCTGCTGCCCCTTCCCTCCTGCCTCACCACCACCACAATTAAAATTACCTTAGCTGATGGGGATCCCCGAGCCCCATCAGCTGTAGAAATCCAGAACCTACGTCCATCACATAAAGCACAGCTGTCAGTGGCTAAAAGTGTGCTGCTGATATTGGCACCAGAAGCATGCTTGTTCTTGCACGAGCACTAAGAATTCTCGAAGAGCCTACATCAGAAGTGGCACTTTAAGCCAGTGACAGCCACAGTGTAGGTGATTCAGGTGAGTTCCAGGTTTCTACAGCTGGTGGGGCTTGGGAATCCCTGCCAGCTAAAAAAAGGTACAACTGGCTGTTGGGTGGATCTGATGCAAAAGTAGATGGGTCCAGGTCAGCCTAGGCCTGTCTGGCTGTTGGATGGATCTGAAGCAAAAGTAGATGGGTCCAGGCAAGCCTAGGCCTATCTGACTGTTGAGTGGATCAGAAGCAAAAAAAGATGAGTCCAGGCAAGCCTAGGCTTGTCTGGCTGTTGGGTGGATCTGAAGCAGATGGGTCCAGGCCAGCTTAGGCCCATCTGGCTGTTGGGTGGATCTGAAGCAGATGGGTCCAGGCCAGCCTAGGCCCATCTGGCTGTTGGGTGGATCTGAAGCAGATGGGTCCAGGCCAGCCTAGGCCCATCTGGCTATTGGGTGGATCTGAAGCAAAAGTAGATAGGTCCAGGTCAGCCTAGGCCCATCTGGCTGTTGGATGGATCTGAAGCAAAAGTAGATGGGTCCAGGCAAGCCTAGACCCATCTGGCTGTTGGGTGGATCTGAAACAAAAAAAGATGGGTCCAGGCTAGCCTAGGACCATCTGGCTGTTGGGTGGACCTGAAGCAAAAGTAGATAGGTCCAGGTCAGCCTAGGCCCATCTGGCTGTTGGATGGATCTGAAGCAAAAGTAGATGGGTCCAGGCAAGCCTAGGCCCATCTGGCTGTTGGGTGGATCTGAAGCAAAAAAAGATGGGTCCAGGCTAGCCTAGGCCCATCTGGCTGTTGGGTGGATCTGAAGCAAAAGTAGATGGGTCCAGGTCAGCCTAGGCCCGTCTGGCTGTTGGATGGATCTGAAGCAAAAGTAGATGGGTCCAAGCAAGCCTAGGCCCATCTGACTATTGGGTGGATCTGAAGCAAAAGTAGATGAGTCCAGGTCAGCCTAGGCCCATCTGGCTGTTGGGTGGATCTGAAGCAGATGGGTCCAGGCCAGCCTAGGCCCATCTGACTATTGGGTGGATCTGAAGCAAAAAAAGATGGGTCCAGGCTAGCCTAGGCCCATCTGGCTGTTGGGTGGATCTGAAGCAAAAGTAGATGGGTCCAGGTCAGCCTAGGCCCGTCTGGCTGTTGGATGGATCTGAAGCAAAAGTAGATGGGTCCAAGCAAGCCTAGGCCCATCTGACTATTGGGTGGATCTGAAGCAAAAAAAAAAGATGGGTCCAAGCTAGCCTAGGCCCATCTGGCTGATGGGTGAATCTGAAGCAAAAGTAGATTCCAGGTCAGCCTAGGCCCGTCTGGCTGTTGGGTGGATCTGAAGCAAAAGTAGATGGGTCCAGTCCAGCCTAGGCCCACCTGTGGTTACGCCCCTACAACTCTACACAAACAATTGTAAGCCAGACCTACACTCAGTCTGCTATATCTAAAAAGAAAATATAAGGCCTTTTCCAAAACACAATCAAATATATTTTTTTGAAAAGACATCTTAATGCTTTTTCTTTCAGATGAAACTTTTTTCTCAGCTGACAACTGTAGCTGCATTAATTCAAATGATTTACTTCACAAAAACCTGTGAGCTCATTTATATTTATAAGTAAAATCAGAAAACAAGTTACCCCATCCAGAGAAAATGTACGGCTTGTAATTTCTAAATGGCACCCTTGCTATTAGTCTACATTCTGAAGGGAAGTAGCAAATGAACACATAACTGCCTCTTCGCGGTGCAATCAAGGTTCAGAGCAAATGAAATCATTTTTCATAGGCAAGCTTTTAAGTATAACTGGTTAAAGGAAAACAGAAATATTTTAAGCATACAATATACTAAGGTTTAACACAGGTTATTCTGTATGATTTAAGCACACAGAGAAACTTAGAGCAAAACCCTGAGTCTCTCACGCTGTACAAGACAATCCATTACAAAATTCTTTGGCTTCATCTTCCACCGAAGGCCTTTCATCTCCGTTTTCGCCCTGCTCTTATAGGCAAGTTTTTTTCATACAAAGTTGTAATGTGTTCCCCCTGCTCCTCTCTTTGCCTCCTGTTTCAGCTGTGCACCCTGCCCAACCAGCCCAAAGAGTAGGAAATGGAAATTTGTTTTTTAACCAAGTCATCGGCATCATTCTACACAGTGCTGCTCAATATAGATCGGCCTTGATCCTGCAATCCTACTAATGCTCTTAGACAAGACATCAACACACATTTACAGAAATTACATTTTAAACAAGATATTTCCTCTTATTTCACTGCTTTTATCAGAATAGCACACACTTTTAATTTCATGTAATCTAAACCGGCATTTGATTTAGATAACAAAATCAAGAGATTGGAAATTACAGCACTTTATATAATCGCCTTTCTAATACTATTCTATCTATCCCTGGGTAAATGAGATCAGTACTCAATAAAATAAATGCATATAGACTGTCAAACCTAGTCAGCAACCTAAAACACCATAACATAATCCAGTACTAGATCAAACCGTTTTAAACAACTCTTAATTAATATCTCAAATTTTCCAGCATTTATCCAAAAGCCCGAGTCTTCACCAAGTTTATGTGGAGGAGTAGCCTAATGATGGAGCAGCAGGCTGAGAATCAGGTAAACTAGACTAAAATCCCTTATGATCTTGGACACAGTTAAATGGGTCCAGTTTAAACCTCCACAATACTGAATAGATGCTTCTGCATGTGTACAAAATCTACTGACGTGGTTGGGCATCTCAGACCAGTAATGGTTGCTGCTCTGTCATTGAGCAAATAGATAAGTGGGATCTCGTTGTTTTTATGGAAGCCGCTTGGGGTATAAGCGGGTTAGAAGTGTTTAAAATAAATAAATAACTCTCTATTACCTCAGGAACAAAGTTAGGGGTTGATGGTTCTATTTAACTGGGTAGGAGAGCGCATTCCTAGTCCCTAGTGCTAGGTTAGTCCAGGGAGGAATCTGGGCAGTCCCAGAAGATATTCAAGCACCAGCAAAATTCAGTGCCTGTGCCCTGGATAACTATCCTGGCAATTAGGACCACATTTTTAAAAAACTGTCTTAACTTGCCCTATACTTATCCGTGTACCAGCACTAACCGGCTGATATTTAAAACCATTTAACCGGTCAAGAACAGCTTAAGTGGCTAGCCAGCAATATTCAGCGGGAGATAGCCAGCTGTCTCCCACTGAATATTCCCAGTTAACGCTTAGTATAATGCAATCAGGGCCGCCGAGGGGGGGGGCGGGGGGACAAAATTCCCCGTGCCAGGGCCTTGCTTCCGTCGTCCGTCTGCCACTGGGCCCCCGGCATTCAAATCGGCAGCGCCATGGCCTCACCTCCCTTTTTTTATGTTTAAATCATTTTTATTGAGTTACTTTACATCGATAACATAACATGGTTCATTTTCTATAGAACCTTACTCAACTCTATCAACTACATTCTCCCTCTTTCCTCCCCTGCCCCTCCCCCCACCCGCCCGCCCCTCCATCTTCTCTCCCTCCCCCCCCCCCCCCCCCACACACACACACACACACCAAAAACAAGTGTTCTTTCATAGTTTGGACATGAGTCACAGGGTCAAAGCTCTAGGGAGTCAGTTAAGGAGTCTGCTCCTCCTGCTGGTTGTAGGGTATTCCAAAACCTTTCCCAAGTCCTCTGTAGAGATCTCCCCTCTTCAGAGTCAAATTCTCTGATGCTGCATCGTTCCAGCTTCAGCAGTTCTATCCTATGATTCCGCCACATTCCTACTGTTGGTGCCACCAGATCCCTCAAGCAAAGAAGTACTGTTTTTTTTGCCTATCAGCACTGCCTTTTGCAAAAAGGATTTAAAGGCTGGCAGTGGTGGGTTTGCATGTGCAAATTTCCCAAATAGTAGTAGTGGATGCTGTTGTACTGTACGGCCCCAATATTTTTTGACCTCTGCCAGAATCCGGGATCAATACCCATAAATCCTCAGGCATGTCCAGATCATATGCCCCAGGTTAGCTGGGTTTTGTTTACATTTTGGGCATTCGTCTGTCTCCCCGAAGCCTGCTTTAAATGCTCTCTCACCTCCCTTTTAAAGCGGCAGATCGCCTCCCTTCGGGCCTTCCCTCCCTGTGTCCCACCCCCGCAGAAACAGGAGCTACCAGGGCCGTGGCCCACCCAACTCCACCAGCAACTGGGGAGCATCCTTTTGATGGAGCCCAGCACATTTTGAGTTAACATCTATATTTGGTTAAACTCAAAGAGATATCGAACTGGTGACTGCTAACTTCTAAGTTGTGATAATAAGTAGCACAGAATGCAGCTAAGACGCTGCTCACCAGCCGCTGATTGCATCCTCAGCTCCTTTCCTTTCATGACTTGTCCTCATTCTCTGTTCTCTTTATTGTCAAATCAATTGAAACATTTTATAGCTATCATAGCTTATCTCGGAGTCTGCAGTCAAGCTTAAGGACTGTCCTACAGAAGCATGTCATCTGCAAATCTTTACCTACTTTCCTACTGTCTGTCAACAAGACACACGCTCAGAACAATTATCTTATCTGGGCAATATCATGATGTAGCTCTGAATCACAGAATGCCAAAACCAAGATTTATATCTGCCCGAGAGATAGTAGTTATGAGGCAAAATCCTATCTGAAAAGCAACACAAAACAACCACTGGCACGTAGGCATGAATTGCTGACTCAAGAAATCTACCTTTACTCAAGACCCCCTGTTCCTGTTACAGGATTAGAGTATTAAACCTGCCATAGAATTTGGGGGGGGTTTTCTCATTCTCAGGGTAATTCTGTAAGGGGCCCTTTTACTAAGCGGCGGTAAGCCCGATGCGGGTTTACGGCTTGGCAATCCGGAACTACCACCAGACAATGCAGGTTTCACCCCCAGCCCGTGACATTTCCAGCGCTGAAATATATTTCCGCAGGAGGGGTTACCTGGGCATTTTGTTTTTCTAATCATGTTGGTCCTAGTGAGTTTCTCTCTTCTGCTTTCCTGTTTGTCTTCTATTCCCTCACATCTGTCTGTAACATATTAATCTTTCCCTGTTAGCTCTTTCCTCCCTTTCTTTTCTGATTTTGTCCACTCAGATTTCACTCTCTCTCTCTGTCATCCTCCAGTTCTCCACTTTCACTTTTTTTTTTTCTTTTCACCTATTTATCGACTTTCGTCTCCATTTCTCAGTCCCTAGCTCTCCCATACTAATCTTCTTAACAACCCCGTATGGATTCTCCCACATGATTCCATCATGGTCGGCATCTCCCCTTCCTCCACTTTTGTAGCTCAGCATCTCTTCTCTCTTTATGCTTCTCTCCAGCATCTCATCTCCCTCTCTCTACTCCCCCTTATAGACTCCCCACTCTTGTAATCAAATACCTTCCCTCTATTCCCCCCCCCCCCACACACACACATTTGTAATCTAGAATTTCCCTTTCTCTCCCTTCCCAACAATGTAGCTTCTCCCCTTTCACCCCCATAATCAACATCCTCCTCTGTATCTCTTTTTCCTCTTCCCCCAGTCAGACTCTCTCCCTCCCATTTTTCTCTTCCCACCATATTCAACAACTCCTCACTCTTTCTCACTTCATTTCTAGAATCCCACTGTCTCTTCCCTTCCCTTGTCTCCCATTTTCCCCTCTCCTCCCTGTCTAGCATTTCTCCTTCTACGTGCCCCAGCATTTCTTCTTCTCCACCCCCCCCCCCCCACTGTCCAGCATTTTTTTCTCCCCCTCCCCCCACTGGTCCAGCATGTCTTCTTCCCCTTCCCCCTCCCCAAATGATCCAGCATTTCTCTTTCATCTCCCCCATCTCCATAGACCAGCATTTCTCCTGTAACCCCCCCCCCCCATAGACCAGCATTTTTTCTCTCCCCCCCCCCCCCTTCCATTGACAAGCATTTTTTTTTCTTTTGCCTCCTCCTGGGGCAGGAACAGGAGGGAGAAAAGTCAGATTGTGGGGTGGGCAGGGAGAATGGGGTAGTGACATCAATTCCAGCTATAAAAAAAGTGCCAGAACACCATTGTACCCCATTCCAGCACAAATTAAGCCATGGTCATAGCTGCCTGTTTCTTTGAATTATCACAGACTGAAAAGGAACAGAAGGGCACACTTCCCTGTAATTTATCCAGTTGCAAACTATGCCAAAATATTTCACAGGACCCCAAAGTCATCCACAAAGGAAAGATATTCAACATAAAGGGATCTTTCACTTGCTCATCTTCCAATGTGGTATATATCATTCAGTGTAAAAAATGTAACGAAGGATGCTATATTGGAGAAACAGGCCAGATGCTTAAGACAAGATTCAATTTACATAGACATCATATGAACAATACTGGTGTCAGTAGAGTTCCCACGCCTGTTGGTCAGCATTTTACAGGACCAGGACACTGTACCAGTGACTTCACAGTGAGAATCCTGAAAGGTAACTTTAAAACCATACAAGAACGTAAGACCTTTGAAGTCAGAATGATTGAATATTTTAACACCCAACAGAAAGGACTTAACAAGGATCTGGGGTTCCTAGCCCATTATAAACCATAAAGCTGTATGTCTCTGTTGATTACTCCACCCCCATCCTCCCACCCTGTCAAACTGTCATAGTAATGCTTGAATGTTTTCACTTATATACACTGTCAGCACATTTGCTTATTTCCGATCTGATGAAGAAGGGCAACCTTCGAAAGCTAATCAAGAAATGTATTAAGTTATGTCCAATAAAAAAGGTATCATCTTATTTTCTTTTCCATGTTTTATTTTGTTTGATTTCTATTTGAATTATGGGAATCTCTCTAAAAGATGTAATGTACATCTGTCCAGGAACCAAATTCTTACTTTGTAGATTAGTGGAGCAAACATTTTAAAACAGAATTTTTGCTCAACACAAGGCAGTGGGAGGGCTGTAATCTGTTGGAGGAAATTAGGTTTATCAAGAAGTTTGACATTTTAAATCTGATTAACCACATTAAAAATTAATTTTAATGGTGTTGTAATATAGGCTTTGTTTAATGGCCATCAAAAAGACCTCTTATGGTTTATTGTGGAAATGATGAAGCAACCATAACTAGACACCCCCCCCCCCCCCCCCCCAAAGGCTGATAAAAGGTAGATAGAAGTCTAGAAACTGGATGGACAGAAGTATTCTGATTGGAAATGCACAATTCAGAGCGCGCTTCTGTTTGATGTTCGTCTGAACAAGACATACATGGTAGAAAAAACAGAACTGCGCATTTTTACATCAAAGAATCATAGTGAATGTCTGTAGATAAAACCAAAAATGGTCCATCTATTCTGCTCAGTTTAAATTAGCTACATGTGGTCTATGTACCTATTAACTCCTAAGTAACCCAGCATCAACTCCCCCTCCCCACTTTTCTTTTACCTGACCATTTAAACCATTTTCCCACCATTGCCCTCCACAAGTGTCCTAAGTTTACCCAAAATCCATTATTGGCCCCCGTCACCTCTGTTGATAGCCAGCTTTAGGCCTTGCCATCATAACCTTGTCTGCCACAAAACCAATATTCTAACCGACCCCTAGCCCCCTCCATGTGTCACTACCAATCCCTATACTTTCACATTGTAAAACTTAGGGGTAAATATTCAACCGGTGATGGTGAGCATTTTGCTGACAGGCCCCGGCATTATTCCTAGATTTTCAATGCCAGGCCATGTGAATATCCAGTTTATTTATTTATTTATTGTATTTGTACCCCACATTTTCCCACCTATTTGCAGGCTCAATGTGGCTTACATAGTACGGTCAAGGCGTTTGCCCAGTCGGTTGATAACAGATACAAGGTTGATCGTATGAGGCACCAACTAACACATGGCTGGTTAAGTTGATATTCCGGCCACGGGTTGCCCCGTAAAGGTAGGACTGGCTTTTATGCGGTATCATTTATGCAGTTATCCTGGCCGGTTAAGTGCTAAATATTGGCACTTAACCGGCCAACAGTCGACTCCACGCCCGGAGTGCCCCCAAAATAGCCAGTTTTTACTTAGGCACTAATTGTTCATTTTCAGCCTCGATAACTAGTTAAGTGCCGCTGAACATTAGTGAATAACCCCAAACAAGCAATTTAACTGGTCAGCTGCCATTTCTGGCTGTTAAATCATTTTGAATGTTGACGAGTAAGAATACACAAGTCTTTCTCCCAAAGATATGAACCAGGATTTAAACCACATGGAT
This sequence comes from Microcaecilia unicolor, assembly GCF_901765095.1. Lineage (NCBI taxonomy): Eukaryota > Metazoa > Chordata > Amphibia > Gymnophiona > Siphonopidae > Microcaecilia > Microcaecilia unicolor. The sequence continues at coordinate 322,035,259 of NC_044036.1, read as the reverse complement.
GGCCATATTGGAAACTTGCTAGCTAAGAGGGGCATAATCGAACGGCGCCAGCCATCTTCGGGGCCGGCTCCACAAAGGGGCGGAGCAAACCATATTTTCGAAATACGGTTGGGGCCGGCTAAATCGATCACCGGGTTTAGAGCAGGATCACCGAGTTTACATGAGATGGCTAGCTTCATTTTCCAGCCATAATGGAAACCGGGCCCGGCCATCTCAATCCCGGCGAAATGCAAGCCATTTGGTCATGGGAGGAGCCAGCATTTCTAGTGCACTGGTCCCCCTGTCATGCCAGGACACCAACCGGGCACCCTAGGTGGCACTTCTAAATATTTTTTAAAAAAACAAAAATAGGTGCCAGGAGTATAGCTCCCTTACCTTGTGTGCTGAGCCCCCCAATTCCCCCCCCAAAACCCACTCGCCACAACTCTACACCATTACCATAGCCCTAAGGGGTGAAGGAGGGCACCTAAATGTGGGTACGGTGGGTTTTGGGGGGTTTTGGAGGGCTCAATATTTATCACCACAACTGTAACAAGTAGGGGGGGATGGGCCTGGGTCCACCTGCCTGAAGTGCACTGCACCCACTAAATACTGCTCCAGGGACTTGCATACTGCTGTGAAGGAGCTGGGTATGACATTTCAGGCTGACATACAGGCTGGCAAAAAAATGTTTTATTTTTTTTTTGGGTGGGAGGGGGTTGGTGACCACTGGGGGATTAAGGAGAGGTGATCCCCGCTTCCCTCCAGTGGTCATCTGTCAATTGGGGCACTTTTTTGAGACTTGGTCCTAAAAATAAATGGACCAAGTCCAGCCGGCGAAATGCTCATTCGAACCGGCCACTTTTTTTCCATTATAAGGCAAAGCCGGCCATCTCGTACCCACGCCCCCACCCCGTCCCGCCTTCACTACCCTACCAACACGCCCCCTTGAAGGTCGGCCAGCACCGAGAAGAAAAAGCAGTTGGGCCGGCCAAAATCGGCTTTCGATAATACCGATTTGGTCGGGATCAGGAGATCACCGGCGATCTCCCGATTTGTGTCGGAAGATCGCCGGCGATCACTTTTGAAAATGAGCTGGTAAGTTATAGTCAATGCCAAACCTTGGCTACTCTATTCCACTCCACAGTATACTATATGTACAGCTGCATATATTGTAAAGTCAATTAAATGGATGTGATGGGCTGAGTAGCCTAGTAGGTAGAACAACAGGCTAAGAATCACAGAAACCAGATATCAAATCGTACTAAAGTATCCTTATTTGACAATCTGGCCACTAAGCAGTAACACTATGAGACTACCTCTAGGGGTCAGGTTTTACCATTTTGACAGCAGTAGCCACCAAGGTGGGAGAGAGTAGAAGTTGCTCCTTTCCCAATGTCTCCAGGACCCCTTGGGTGAGTCGAGATCCCTGAAGGGCTTGGGAGCAATTTAATACAATAAACTTCAAGCAACCATACAATATGTTTAACTATTTTGTCAAAACTTTTCAGGACCACAGGTAGGTCATGTATTCAGGATAGCCACAATAAATATACATGAGAGAAATTTGCATCCGGTACCTCCATTGTATGCAAATCTATCTCATGAATATTCATTGTGTATATCCTGAAAATCTGACTTATCTGTGGCACTCGAGGACTGGAGTTGCCTATCCTTGGTCTATATCAGGGGTCCTCAAATCCAGTCCTCAACCCAGCCTAGTTTTCAGGATTTCCACAATGAATATGTATGAGGTGTATTTGCATTCTCTGCTTCCATTGGACGCAAATAGATCTCGCACATATTCGTTGTGGAAATCCTGGAAACCAGGCTGAGTTGTGGATCTTGAGGACCCCTGGTCTATATGATATGAGAGGAACTATGAAGGAGCAGGCTGTGGCATGAACAGGGGGGGAGAAGAGGAGGCCTGGGGATTAGGGAGGGGAAGAAAGAAAGGGGTGTGGAGCAGCGGCAGCCAGTGCAGGGACTACAGCAATAGTATTATTAAGTCTATTGTGAATCATAGCTTTAAAAAAGTAAAATTTCTTGCTGCCTGCTGTGAATACTGCACACATAAAGGGTTTCCATGGTAATCTTCCTAGCAGGCATTCCCAGACTGTTCATAGCAATACCTGCTGCCACCCGCATTCAGAATAAGAGACTTATTCTCCATGCTTCGCTCTCCTGGTTTATAAATCATGCTTATAAAGCTGATGAAATGGGTTTTTCCATTACTATAGTGTACTTTTGTAAAAGGTGGCTCCTGGAGCCTCACAACATGGGAGATCCGGCCTGAGCAAGATAAGGTAGGGGGAGCATAGGCGGAGCATGTCATCAGAGAAAGGCATGCAGCATAAACCACTAGGGAAGAAAAAACATTATCAACAGAATGAAAATATTAATTTTTTTTTTGGGGGGGGGGTTGAGCACCATGAAAGTTTGTGTCCTACAGTCATGGATCATGAGATGCCCTTGGTCACTACTGAGAACAGGATACTGAGCTTAATGGACCTTTGTTTTGACCAGTATGGCAGCCCTTATGTTCTTATGGCCAGGGCCAGCGCCACCATTAGACAAACTAGGCAATCGCCTAGGGCAGCAACTTCTAGGGGAGCAGCAAGGCATAGCTGCCTTCAAAGGAAAACAATAAAGTATAATCAAGGCTTTTTTCGTGGAGGAGTAGCCTAGTGGTTAGTGCAGCGGACTTTGATCCTGGGGAACTGGGTTCGATTCCCACTGCAGCTCCTTGTGACTCTGGGCAACTCACTTAACCCTCCATTGCCCCAGGTACAAAATAAGTACCTGTATATATGTAAACCGCTTTGAATGTAGTTGCAAAATACCACAGAAAGGCGGTATATCAAGTTCCCTTTCCCCTTTTGAGGGGGTACTGAGTGCCTGCACCTTTTTCATTGTCTGCTCAAATTGACCCATGGTCCGCAAGTTTTAAATGAAAGAGCTCAGGCTCTACACAGGCTTTGTCGTAGATTGTGTGACTGGTTGCAGGGGGGTCTGGCTATTGTGGGGTGGATCCCTCGGTGATCGCCCCACCCCTAAAGGGTGGCCGGACATTTGAGTACCGGCACCTTTTTTGCTAGAAAAAATGCACTGAGTATAATATTTAAAAGCATGATGTCCAAATATGTTTTAGAGGATTCTTTAGGTAGTCATAGTGTTAGGGTGGTCCTGATTCTTGAATTTAAATATCAAAACCTTCAGTGGGGGAAAGGTTGCTGCAAGTTTAGAGTTAATTAAGAGGGCAGAAGGCTGAGGTTTCACCTAGGGTGCCTGATACCCTTGCGCCAGTCCTGTAAAAGACATCAATTAATGAAATACAAAGCAGATTGGAAATGTTTTTGCTTCAGGCATTCTCCATTTCCAAATCTACTTGGGAATCTTCCAGTTTCTTCCCTTTCCCCCCCTAACTTCTTTCCCACTCCATCCCTCATCCTTAAGTCCAACAATCTCCAACAGATTTTGCTCAAAGCAAGCTAAAACCTGCCCAGTTTGAGTTTAACTTTGGATGGTTTGCACGTCCCCTACTTGTGAATATGAATTACAGCAATAAAATGCAGTAATGACTCTTAGTCACATCCCTGGGCCACTTGATTTGCATAACTGTGTTTCATGGAGAAAATTAAACACACAGAGCAATTTTCTTCCTTCTTTTCCTCCTGCCCTGATGTCGAGAGAGAAACTAAGAAACCAGTAACGTCAGCTTTCATGTTGGGAGGACTGAAAGCCTTAAATAATGAAGTGCAAATTATTCATGAAAAAATTGCATTCTGTTAGATAATGAAATAGTGAAGTGAAGTGAAATGACACTGTGTATGTCTTGCATCTTATGTATAATTAATTGCCTCATTAACTTTAGTTAGATCTCATCCAGCATGGTTGTTTGTCGCACGAGGCTATTGCAATGAGCATTTTTCTCCAATTAAGGATTTTGTCCTGCGATATAGTTTTGTACATCAGCGGTTCATATATATATATATATATATATATATATATATATATATATATATATAAATCTTTTGGTCTTTATACAATAGGATCCCTGAGGAAGGCTTCATAGCCAAAATATGGCCCGTGTTATGTCTGCAAGACTGTATCTTCACGACTTTTGTTACTCACCACTTAAGTAAAGGACTTGGTTTTGTTATCCGATCTGACATTTTGTGGTCATTCCCACCCTAATTTATGTGCAAGGATTGGCACCAGGTTTTAGTTGGTGTAAATCCTCGCATTCAGAGTGTGGATCCCAGCACTATGCGCTATTCTATAAACAATGCCCAACTATTCTATAGTGTTCAGTGCACACTTTTTTTTTTTTACTGAAGTTAGTCCTTAAAGCATACTGGAGAAAATATTTTTCACTAAATGCACCATTAAGCTCTGGAATTTGTTACTGCAGGATGTGGTAAAAGCAGTTAGCATAGCAGGGTTTAAAAAAACATTTTAGACATGTTCCTGGAGGAAAAGGTCATAAACCATTATTAACCATGTAACCTTGGAGAGAAGCTGAAAATGAAGGCTTATATTGACAGATCCCTGTCCTGGTTCTGACTGAGCTAGAAGAACAGAGTAAACGTGAAAGGACAAAAAAAAGTGGGGGGAAGAACATAGAACAGTGCTTCCCAGTCTTTTTGTGCCTCTGGCCCCATGATTGCAGCCAAATACAATTGTGTGACCCCCATGGGGGTGCAGAATAATGATGCACCTATGGAGAGACCACCTAGGTCAGTGATGGGCAACCTTTTGAGCTTGGTGTGTCAAAATTCACCAAAAAACCGAGCATAACTCGGGTGGTGTGTCACTTCAAGAAAAATCACTGCTACTAGGACCGCCCCCGGGCCCCCCCTACCCAAGATCGCTGCCCACCCGAGGTCACCGGGCCCCCCCTCCACCCGCTACCGGACCTGGAACTAACCTTAAAGCCTCCTTTCACGTCGCAGCAAGCAGCAGCAGGGCAGACCTCTCCTCCTTCCTTCTGTGCTCCGCCCTCGCGGACGTTACGTTAGGCAATCAGGACACGGAAGGAAGGCGTGGCCTGCCCTGCTGCTGCTTGCTGCGACGTGAAAGGAGGCTTTAAGGTTAGTTTCCAGGAGCGAGGAGGGAGGGCAGACCACACTGCGGCGGCGCCGCGTGTCATCGAAAATGGCTACGCGTGTCAGTGCTGACACGCGTGTCATAGGTTCGCCATCAGGGACCTAGGTCATGACCCTAAAGGCAGATTTAGATGTAGAATATGACTCATGAAATTTTTTTTCAGACTCTCTATGTGTGTGTATCTGTGTTGTCTCTGTGTGCGTCGATAACCCGGCGGTAATTGGGCATCACCGCGCACTGCCCGGTTACTGTTGGGTTAGCGTGGGAGCCCTTATCACCACCTCAATGGGTGGCGGTAAGGGCTCCCTGCCGCATGGCCACACAGTAAGAGTTATCTCACCTCTACTACTACTACTACTTGACATTTCTAGAGCGCTACTAGGGTTACGCAGCGCTGTACAAAATAAACAAAGAAGGACGGTCCCTGCTCAAATGAGCTTACAATCTAAAAAACGAAATGTCAAGTTGGGCAGTCTAGATTTCCTGGGTAGAGGTGTAGAGGTTAGTTGCCGAAGGCGACATTGAAGAGGTGGGCTTTAAGCAGAGATTTGAAGATGGGCAGGGAGGGGGCCTGACGTATGGGCTCGGGGAGTTTGTTCCACGCGTGGGGTGGGGTGGGGTGGGGTGAGGCGAGGCAGAAAGGGCGGAGCCTGGAGTTGGCGGTGGTGGAGAAGGGTACTGAAAGGAGGGATTTGTCTTGAGAGCGGAGGTTACGGGTAGGAATGTAAGGGGAGATGAGGGTTGAGAGGTAAGGAGGGGCTGCAGATCGAGTACATTTGTAGGTTAGTAGCAGAAGCTTGAATTGAATGCGGTACCTGATCGGAAGCCAATGAAGTGACTTGAGGAGAGGGGTGATATGAGTGTATCGGTTCAGGCGGAAGATAAGACGTGCAGCAGAGTTCTGAACGGACTGAAGGGGGGATAGGTGGCTAAGTGGGAGACCAGTGAGGAGTAGGTTGCAGTAGTCAAGGCGAGAGGTAACGAGAGAGTGGATGAGAGTTCGGGTGGTGTGCTCAGAGAGGAAAGGGCGGATTTTGCTAATGTTATAGAGGAAGAAGCGACAGGTCTTGGCTATCTGCTGGATGTGCGCAGAGAAGGAGAGGGAGGAGTCGAAGATGACACCGAGGTTGCGGGCAGATGAGACGGGGACGATGAGGGTGTTATCAACTGAGATAGAGAGTGGAGGTAGAGGAGAAGTGGGTTTGGGTGGGAAGACAAGACCATTTTTGGGTTGAGGCTTTTATTGGCCTTAGAAAAAACTGCCATGGCGCATGGGAAAAATTTCCCCGCCACTAGCGCAGCTTGGTAAAATTTTGGGAATAACATGTATAAAATGTTTGTACGTTTGGGTAGCTTGCCAGGTGCCCTTGACCTGGATTGGCTGCTGTCGGGGACAGGATGCTGGGCTCGATGGACCTTTGGTCTTTTCCCAGTGTGGCATTTCTTATGTACCCCTAAATGAGGAGAGAGAGGGCTGACTATCGGCCCCAAAGTGTCTTTTCTTCACATTTTATCCTACATCCTATTTGGGCCCATTTGTTAACTTCTCAGAGTTATTTTGCCCGCAAACAGACAGACCTTTCCAACATACCACTGGGTTGGAAAGAAAAGAATGGCCCGATAATATCCATAAGTACGCCAGTCCGGTGATGTATCGAATTATATTAGTTTTGTCTTTTTTTTTTAGATGCATTTGATCACAAGCTTTCTGAGATGAGAAGATTTAATCTCTATATTTTGCTTGCAGATTTTCATGTTTTTTTTACACAGCCCCTTTTTAATCAAATATTGATGCTTCTGCAGCTTATTATTCTTAAAAGCCAAGCAATTATATTGCAGCTCCCTCTGCTTCTCCCCCCTCCCTTCAGCTTGCAGCACTTTATCAGAAATTGGAATATCTAGCTGAGGTATTATACCTGCCCTAAGATGCCTGGGATTCTTGCCAGCTGTGAACTCTGGGAATATCATTTAGCCCCTGGCTTTCAAACAATATGCTGAGGCTGCACCGGAAAGCACACAGCTGTGTGCAAGCAAGGTGTACAAGTCATTAGACAGAAGGAATCCACAAATTGTGAGTTCTATCAGAGGTTCTGCCACCTAGGAAGCCACACTATTGATGAGAGAACTTCCACTTCGGAGAAAGCCTCACTATTATTTCTAGTTTGGACTGAGGGGGGTGGGCAGACACCTACTATAGCTCAATAGCGCTCTCTGCTGGATATGAGGTAATAAATAGAAATAAAACAAAATATGGAAAAGAAAATAAGATGATACCTTTTTTTATGGGACATAAGGTAATACATTTCTTGATTAGCTTTCGAAGGTTGCCCTTCTTCGTCAGATCGGAAATAAGCAAATGTTGGTAGATGACAGTATATATAAGTGAAACATCAAAGCATTTCAGTGACAGTCTAACAGGATGGGGGACTGTCCTGTTAGACTGTCCTGTTAGACTGTCACTGAAATGCTTTGATGTTTCACTTATATATACTGTCATCTACCAACATTTGCTTATTTCCGATCTGACGAATTATTAATTATTAATGTATTAAGTTATGTCCAATAAAAAAGGTATCATCTTATTTTCTTTTCCATGTTTTATTTTGTTTGATTTCTATTGATAACCTTAAGAGTGGACTAACACGGCTACCACACTCCTCTACTTACGATCTGACGAAGAAGGGCAACCTTCAAAAACTAATCAAGAAATGTGTTATGTCCAATAAAAAAGGTATCATCTTATTTTCTTTTCCATGTTTTATTTTGTTTGATTTCTATTGATTACCTTTAAAAGTGGACTAACACGGCTACCACACCTCTCTGCTGGATATGATAAAGTGGTACCAGGTTTATATAGATTCAGATTGCAAGGTAATACAGTAACCAAGGAAGAAAAGGGGATTTCTTTTTCATTATGCAGGATAGTATTAGAGGAATAGAAACAGATTGGGATAGGCTCAGTTGGGGTTTTTTTTTTTTACTGGCATTTGCTGTGTTACTTTATGTATAATGTAACTGAAAATGATAGTGGAACAAATCTATAGGGGATTTGTTTTTGAAAATCTGCATTAGCATTACAAAACTTCTTGTCATAAGGCATGTACACATGGTGGCAGCAGAAAATAGCACTTAGGGGGAAATTCAATAACTAGCACCCAAAGTTAGGCACTGATCCTGGCTAAGATAGTATTCTGCATGAAATGACCTTTACAAAATATTAACTTAGCACAATTTTTTTTCCTAACTTTGGACATGAGCATTTATGTCTGCTGCAGCCCAGCTCATGGCAGGTGCTTAAATGCAAGGATTCTATAACATAGCACCTAAATTCTGGGAACACCCTTGCCCCATCCATGCTCCTCCCTTGGCCACACACCCTTTGGAGCTGCACACTATGAAATTTAGGTATGCATGTATAAAATAGGGCATATGGCAGATCCGTATGTAACTCCTAATTACTGTCAATGAAATGCTTGTTAACACAAATAATTGCTATCGCCTAACTGGCTAATTAGTTTACATGCAGATCTGTGATCCAGAGATTAATACATATTTCTGTGTTTCAACACCTTTCACCTGGAGCCCCAAAGGAAAGAGGCTGCATCCACCATTCATTCTTTGTACGTGAAACCTATGAATTACAGTAGAAGAGCAACAACAATGCTGAGAATGCAGAAATACTTCAAATTTGACACTTTGTATCATTCAGCTGGGGAAAGGTTCTATCAGGAGGAATTGAGTGGAGACTATAACTTCTGATTTGTGTAAGCCAGCATTAGGTGTTAGGTTAATGATCTTACTCTGCTTCTACCGGTAAAGGGGGATTAGAGCGACACCTTGAAAGAACTGGGAATTTGTGTACAGGTCATCGAGGACTGGATTTTAAATAATAGACTTAAACTAAATCCAGGAAAAAAAAAACAAGCTTCTCTGGTTAGGTTTGTTTGATTCTTCCAAGTTCCCTTTGCATTTCTCTGTTGGTGTAAATACGTTCTCATTTGACTTTTGTTCTAGAATCTTGGTGAAGATTGACAGTCTCTAACATTTTCTAATCACGTAAAATCTGTAACCAAGAAATCATTCTACACAATAAAGAAGTTGAGAACAATTCGAAATTACTTTGATCCTGATAAGTTCAGATTGTTAGTTCAGGCTTTAACTCTATCAAGGTTAGAGTATTGTAGAATCATCTATAATGCTTGCTCAAAGAAAATTGGAAAACAATTACAACTTATCAAGAATACAGCGGCAAGGTTAATATTTTCAGTAGGTAAATTTACACCAGCCACTCCTTTGCTGGTTAGGCTGCACCAGCTACCGGTTGAGGATAGAGCCAGGCTTAAATTAATCACAGTTGTGATTAAGATGATATATGGTATTGCCTTTTATTTCTGTGATTACAGCCATGTTATTAACCATGTTTCATCATCATATGCTTAGCGATTGTTACGTTTCTAGGACCAAGTATGTGAATATTGTTACCCGCCTTGGATAAAAGCATGATATAAATATAGTAAATAAATAATTCCGCTATATCTTTTTGAGATGCGGTGACCAGAATTGCACACAAATTGCCTAAATCAATCAGTGACTGCCCTCAGTGGCAGAAACCCAATTAGCAACAACGTTCCATGCTACCAATCCTGGGGCGAGCAATTGCTTCCCCGTGTCTGTCTCAATAGCAGACTATGGACTTTTCCTCCAGGAATTTGTCCCAAACTTTTTAAAACCCAGATACACTAACCTTCCAAAGCATAACACTTTCCCCAATGATATTCACTACCTGAGCACAGTGACCTGAGCGCAGTGAGTTAATAGATTGGCTGAGACAGGAATGTCAACACTAGCACAAGGATGTAGAAACAGAAAAGCAGAGAGTGTTATGGAAGAAAAGGGTCAGGAGGTACTACTACTACTAATCATTTCTATAGCGCTACAAGACGTACACATTGCTGTTCACATTATATGCAGGTACTTTCTCTGTCCCTAGAGGGCTCACAATCTAAGTTTTTGTACCTGGGGCAATGTAGGGTTAAGTGGCTTGCCCAAGGTCACAAAGAACTGCGTTGGGAATCAAACCCAGGTTACCAGGATCAAAGCCCCCTGCACTAACCGTTAGGCCACTCCCCCACATCCGTGGCTGGTAAATCAGGTCTTCCCAAAGTGCTTTGCATTAACGGCCATAGACTCCAGCGGATCTCTGGCTTTTAGGTTTGATTTTCAAGACAACACAAAATCAGATTCACATGGAGTGGCGTTTTAGAAAGGACATGCAGTTCAGAATATGGATGCCCCAGTCCGTATGTCAGATATAGGCGTCCATTTCTCATGTATTTTAGAACAGGATCTGCTGACATACTGCCTGTTCTAAAATACATGGGAAATGGATGCCCAAGCGATTCCTATGGCCAGCATGAACATCTGTATTACAAACTGAAATGTCCAAACTGTGAACAGGGCAAAACAAGGGACATGAAACATCTCTGGCAGCAGAGAAGCATCCATATTGTAAAACGGCCACATTGATGTCCTTGTGGAGGAATAAGTCAATGGTTGGAGCAGCCATCTGAGAACCAGAGGATGCCAGTGTAAATCTCGCTGCAGCTCTTTGTAATGTTCTTTTCTTTTTTTTTCCTTTTTTTCAAATTGTGAACCTTCCAGGGACAGTAAAATACCGCCTGTGGAGAACAGCTCAACTGATATCACCCCTCTCATATCACCCCTCTCCTCAAGTCACTTCACTGGCTTCCGATCAGATACTGAATACAGTCCAAGCTTCTCCTACTCACCTACAAATGCACTCGATCTGCAGCCCCTCCTTACCTCTCTACCCTCATCTCCCCTTACGTCCCTACCCGTAACCTCCGCTCTAAAGACAAATCCCTCCTTTCAGTACCCTTCTCCACCACCGCCAACTCTAGGCTTCGCCCTTTCTGCCTCGCCTCACCCCATGCTTGGAACAAACTCCCTGAGCCCATACGCCGGGCCCCCTCCCTACCCATCTTCAAATCATTGCTCAAAGCCCACCTCTTCAATGTCGCCTTCGGCACCTAATCACTACATCTCTTCTCAGGAAATCTCATCTACCCCAACTTGACATTTCGTCCTTTAGATTGTAAGCTCTTCTGAGCAGGGACCGTCCTTATTCGTTAATTTGTACAGCGCTGCGTAACCCTAGTAGCGCTCTAGAAATGTTAAGTAGTAGTAGTAGTAAGTACCTTTCTGCAACCTGGACATATGAAGTACCAGATCTAAATACGGATATCCATTTTTTTTGGACGTGAACACCCTTCACCTTCTGTAATCAGAGCAGGATGTCCATCTTTTGATCCCTCTCTAGTCTTAGACAAATCACACCCAGACCACACCCCCTTTCCATAAGGATGTACTGCAGTTTTAGATATCCATATCCTGGCTTTTTAAAATCAGGATTTGGACGTCCATGCAATATGGACATCATTTTCAGGCATCCAAAATAGGACTAGGCCTTCCAAAATAACCACTTTTGTGGACCAGTGTTAGACATGCTGGAGTCCAGGGCAGAAATGTGGGAGGAGCCCCAAAGCTCACTGGCAGAGTATTCTTTCCTCAGTTTTGAGCAGGCTTGTGGTCCTTGTGTCACGGTTGTGCCCAGGTTCCTGGCTGTCAGTCACCTCACCCCCCCCCCCCCCCCCGGTGGTTAAACCTGGTGGCTGCTGTGAACTGATGGCTTACCGTTTCCCATGTTCCAGAAGATATGCTGGTCCGGTCCGGATCTTCCAACCTTCCAGATTGTTTTGGGAGTTTTTTGGAACTAAGCAGTACCCGTACCTGATGAACTCCCTTGTATGCTGCCTTTATTAACCAACTGGGAAGGTCTCTAGTTTGCCTTGCAACAGAGGTCCTCAGAGGAGTTTTCCTTTGGTGAGAGTTTGTTGCAGTGCTGCTGTGCGTTTTCCTGATTGTGGCTTTGACCCTGCTTGTCTCCTGGTTTATTCTTCTGTTTGCTGCCCGCCCAGACCCGGCTTGATTTCTGGTTTATTCTGCTGCTTGCTGCCTACCTGGAACCCCGGTGTGCTTTCTGGAACTTTCCTGCTGTTCCCCAGCCAGCTGCTGTTTCCTGCAGTTCTGCCTTCCAGCCCTGTCCGGTAAATCCTGTCGGCCGCCTGCACCCAGGGGCTCAACTCCTGAGGAACGGCGGTCAAGTGCAGGTGAAGTTTGGGCTGAATTCCTGTCCTGTTTGCTCCAGCTTGAGTTGCCTCGGCTGTAGTCTTTGCCTGGTAGTTCCTGTCCTGGGTTTGCTGGTACGTCTGTCCTGCCTTGTCTGTGTTTGGGTGATTCTCCTGCCGCTGCCGCCCCTCGGCAGTGGCCCAAGGGCTCACTAACCCTGAGATTCCGGGAGAGATGTGACACCTTGTCATCTAGCGGCCCAGGACAGTTGCCTCGTTTGCACCCCTCCTAAAGCTGGCCCTGGTTTCACAAACATTCATTGTGAAGATTCAGATCAACAAACCTGTGCTCTAGCCTTGAGAAGCAAATAAATCTGGTCAGTATTCTTTGCTGAAACCCTAAGGACCAGGCCAGCTTCTCGCTCTTGAAAGACCACAGTTGCCTGTCCTTGGACTAAACAATTGTAGGGTGGTAAAACCTTATATTACTTCATCAGGTAGGGCCAGAATCAAGAGCACTTGTTGGAAATCAAAACTTCGAAAATGTATTTGGATGTCAGGGGAGCTCGAAAACCAGAATGAGATGAAACCAAATTGCTTTGAATCCTTCCCTGCTGGTTACAATCATTCCCCTTCCTTGGAATGTCTGAAAACACTTTTCTAAACAAACCATCTGCAGCTGAGAGGTTTATCCTCTTTTTTTTTTTTTAACTTGTTCTGGATACAGTCACAACAATTCATAAACACATTTATGCTAAACCGCAGGTTGGTCCCTTAGTCCCTGAAGCAGCCTTTGTATAAGCGAAACGTTGACCAGCATCAGTAGGACCCAACACTTTAACTTTTGAGTTATTCTGCTCTCTGACATCGATGGAAAGTGTTTATATGCTAAAAGCAAAATTTTGAAGTTTGGACATTTAATTTAATGTTTTTTGTATTAAAAAATCAACAAGGTTTTCTCAGTGGAGGTTTTTATGCCTATGAGGATCCCCCGTTAAGGGTTGTGAGAACAATGTACAAAGAAAGCTCCAACCTGGGGTCTGAGACTTTTCCTCCTACTGTTTTCACTTTTGTTGTTTAATTTTGTGTTAAAAAAATTTTTTTTGGTTTGTTCACAGTGATTTTTTTTGATGTATTGATGATAGCGTGATCTTGGTTTCATTTTTTTGTTTTGAAACCTACTGCTTATCCCTGAGGTTAAATAGCGTGGACTCTTGCTACTTTTTGTGACTCTACAAGATACTTGGGATCTGGACAGGCCACTGTTGGAAACAGAATACTGGGTTAGATGGATTCTTGATCTGACCCAGTATAGCAACTCTTATCTGTTTGTATATTAATACCTTTCAACATCTGTATCATATCTCCCCTAGCCCTCCAGTATGGCACTGAATATTGGTACTGAGCATAGTTAGAAGTAGAACTGCTTTTTACGTGGTCCTAAATGCCTGGATAACTCCAAGCTCTGCACCAACCCCACCTCCAGATCTCCCCAGTGCTAACTGGAGAATGCCATGGAGCTCAGAGATTATTGTTATTATTATTTGTTACATTTGTATCCCACATTTTCCCACCTTTTGCAGGCTCAATGTGGCTTACATATAACCGTTAACGGTGTTAGCCGATTACGGTTTGAACAAATACATAATATGAATGAATACGAAGCGATATTGTGGTATAATGAGGTATACGTATGGTAGGAAACAGTTGGGGGGAACTTAGAGAAGGAAAGGGGGAAGAAGAGTCAGGTAATGGCCATTGCAGTCTTTGGTTATGTTGTGTCGCAAGTGACCGTATTTTTATGTTGGGTCAGTGGGGTATGCTCTTCTGAACAGGTCTGTCTTTAGTGCTTTCCGAAAATTTAGGTGGTCGAGCGTAGTTTTTACTGCTTTTGGCAATGCGTTCCATAGTTGTTCAGTGGTGCTGTCTGGTTACCTGATGCTGGATCTCGGTTGCTGGGCTGGCCAATGCGATTTAACTAAGCAGAAGCCTCTCCTGCCTAGTTAAATTATTTTGAGCATCGACCTCATTGTATATAAGGACATCTAGAGACTGAAATGACCCATCTAGCCTGTCCAGAGAAGGTTGGGGTTGTAAGAGCATTCCTCTGCCTTTACAGAAAGTTGTCACCATTACAAAAAGCTTTCTTGTGATTTATAAATTATTTAAAAATAACCTTGATGGTGAGGTGGCTTTCTGTTTGTTAAGATTGCCAAGTTCAATACATTTTGATACAAAACTTTGCTCGTAAAAGCATTCAGAACAATGAAAAGACAAAATCTCAGGTGCCAGCATGAACATATACAATTTATTTCACAAACTCTAGCTTAGGCCATCTCTTCCTCATTGGCATTCTCTTTCCCCTTACCAGTCGCTGCGGAGCTATGCCAGATTTTGAATTTCATTCCATTTTTCTTTTTCTCAAAGTTAACCTAAAAAGTTTCTTTTCTTTTCTTTTCTTTTCTTTTTTATTTGCTCTATCAGTTTCTCCATATTCGAACCTTCCACTTGAATAACACACTAAAGTAGCATCGCATAAATACCTCTGCATAATGCATTTTTGGTATAACAGAAAGTAAGAAATTAATTCTATGAAAATGTCTTTATGAATGACTTTGAGTATGCCAGTCATACAGGACTAAAAATAAACACGGTCCTAATTACCATTTCTTGCAGAATGAAGCGTCATTTACCTGAATATTCTAAGCCTGCTTATGAAAGAACGTATTTTATCAGCAGATGTGTATAACGGAGGAATCACATTTAACTTTGGTATGAGATTAAAATAGTATGGTGGCATTCTAGTGGAGCAGAACATTGACTCTGTGAATATTAATGAAATAGGACACCATATTAGGAAAATACCAAAGCTGAAGCTCAGGGCTAGAGACGAATTAGCCTCTATTATATCTGATACAGAGCAGAGCATGGGTACCTCCATAACAGCTCTGTAATAGTATTTCAGGATTATGGAAAAGGCTACAAGCAGGAAGACAGGATGAATGTGGCAAGGTTCTATGAGAGGAAGACTTAAGGATGCCTATCCTGTAAGAAGAAAGGGAATGGGAGATGGGATTGAAGCATTCAAATACATCTATCTTTCATAGGGAGGAGCTCTTGGAGCTTATTGATCAAGTGGTCTCTACTCTCAAGTTTGAGCTGGCTGAAGCTCCCGTGGGGGAGGTAAAGCAGGTTAGCTAAAGGTTAAGGGCATTAGGAAGTATTTTTTCATGGAGAGGGAGGTGGATATGTGGAATGCCCTCCCGCGGGAGGTGGTGGAGATGAAAATGGTAACGGAATTCAAACATGCGTGGGATAAACACAAAGGAATCCTGTTTAGAAGGAATGGTTCCGTGGAATCTTAGTGGAGATTGGGTGGCAACTCCGGTAAATGGAAACAAAACGGGAGCTGGGTAGACTTCTAAGGTCTATGCCCTGATCGTGACTGAATAGATAGGGATGGGCTGGAGTGTAAATTTTAAGGTGCTTCGATGTTAGCTTCAGAACTTAGTACAAGAACAGTACTGGGCAGACTTCTACGGTCTGTGCCCTGAGAAAGGCAGGGACAAATCAAACTCGGGTATACATATAAAGTATCACATACCATGTAAAATGAGTTTATCTTGTTGGGCAGACTGGATAGACCATACACGTCTTTATCTGCTGTCATTTTACTATGTAAAGGATTCTAGGTCAGTTCCCACCAGGACAATTCCCACCCACCAGTTCCCATCTAGACAATTCCCACTGAACCAAATCCCAGCATATTAGGGAGGACAGAAACCTAAAAAAAAGATATGGACGACTTCCTAAAGGAAAAGTCCATAGACCATTATTAAAATGGACTTGGAGAAAATCCACTGCTTATTTCTGGGATAAGCAGCATAAAATGTATTGTTCTTTTTGGGGATCTTGCTAAGTATTTGTGGCCACTGTTGGAGACAAGATGCTGGGCTTGATGGACCTTTGGTCTGTCCCAGTATGGCAATATTTATGTATTTAATTCCCACCCATTACCAAAAAAAATGCAAAACACACTAGGACAATTTCCCTTTACATATTTTTTGAAGGGGAATGCCCCCCAACCCCCTCCAAACATTTACACATCCCTTTCCCCTTCCAGACATGCAGCTCATTTGGGGGGGGAATGCATACACACCCAAACTACATCCATCCAGGCACGCCCTAGGCACAGGAAAAACATGATTTTATATGCTTTCCCCCCCCCCCCCCACCCACAGCCCCCCTCCAAACAACACCCAAGCAGGCAACCTTTAGGCACAGGAAAAAAAAGATTTTAAATTCTCCAAGGTTTCAACCTAATTCATAAATAAATAAATAAATAGATACAAACTCTGAATGTTGAGCACAATATGTGCTAGTGTGTCCCTATAATCATCCCCTCAAAATGACACACTGGTTACAAATTATAACCAATTACTACTCTACCTATGAAAAGTTATTCTGCTGTTATACTTCCTCTGTGCATATCCGTATGCTGTGTGCAGAGATGACGCAGGTGTGACGGCTGAACCTCTGCTATTTGGAAACACTTCGCATCACCAAATGCAACGCGATGCACCGCCAAGAATTATGGGAATTCACAAAAGACCGGCTACAAAAATGAAGTGGAGGAGTGGCCTAGTGGTTAGGGTGGTGGACTTTGGTCCTGGGGAACTGAAGAACTGAGTTCAGTTCCCAGCACAGGCAGCTCCTTGTGACTCTGGGCAAGTCACTTAACCCTCCATTGCCCCATGTAAGCCGCATTGAGCCTGCCATGAGTGGGAAAGCGCGGGGTACAAATGTAACAAAATAAATAAATAAATAAAACAAAAAGAAGAAGCTCCAGTTTAAAAAAAAAAAAAAGGATAGCGAGGGTGGAAAATGACTGGGTGGGAAAAGTCCTGGGTGGCAATTGTCCCCCTTAAGTGGGAATTGTCCAGAGGGGAATTGCCCTAGGTGGGAATTGTCTGGGTGGAATTGGTGGGTGGTAACTGTCCGGGTGGGAACTCGCCGGATACCATCTAAAGATATAAATAATGTGAATTATTCATTAATGTATATGTCTGAGAATGGGGTATGATGATGTGATGCCGCTGAGGGGATAGACTCAGGAATAACATAAGGCAGCATTTTTTTCAAATCAAGAATAGTGGATTAATGGAAGCCTCCCAGTAGTAACGGAATTCAAGAAGGCATGGGATAAGAATAGGCAATCTTTACTGGTGGTAAAATGAGGGTAAAACTGAAGTCTAAATAGGGTCTTCAGTAATGCAGTAGGAAGGAACCATGAACATGCAGGACTACTATTGTGGTCAATAAAGTTCCGTGAAGAAAAAAAGAAGAGGTTCGCTCCTTCCACAAATCCAACAAGGAAAACAAATGCAGAGTGGAAGAAAATCCAATCCAAGAAACCAGTCAGAACTCACAGAATGAGAACTCCAAATAGACTTTATTAGGACCCTACACGGTCCGTGTTTCGGCTATAAAGCCTTCATCAGGGGTCCTAATAAAGTCTATTTGGAGTTCTCATTTCGTGAATTCTGACTGGTTTCTTGGATTGGATTTTCTTCCACTCTGCATTTGGCTTCCCAATTAAGTTCCATCACATGCTCTGCCTCTACTGGTGACATCCGGTATTGGACGACTATGAACCATTCCAACTGTAACATCCAGGGCTTCTGTGATGTTTGCCAACTATTTAATCTTTAACCTCTGCTAAGAGAACCCAAGATACACTTTCAGTCATGGCCTTTATGTTTCCTCTTATGTCATGATTTATGTCACAGATAGCACCAGCCATCAAAATGAAACACGGTCCTATAAATTAATGGAGCCATTCTGGGTGTCCTGAGCTTGCCCTTAGCGTGCTTATGGACTGCCCATGTAAACCTGAATGATTTTAGCAGTCGGCACTTTGTGTGGTTGGAGGCAATGACAATAATTTCTGGGAAATGCACTGTATACTAGGAGAAGGCATAATTATATCCAAGCTGTAATTCTTATTACTGTTGCAAGCAGTTGAGAGACAGATGAAACTGGTTTCCTTAGTGAACAACCATGAGAAATAAATCCCAAATGTTTTCTCTATTATTAACGTCAGTGTTATTCCGCCATCTTAATAATGATACTTCTCGCAGCGAGTAACTAAATAGGTTGTATAGACATTGTAATTAGCATCTGAGATAAAGTGATACTGTAGCGACGTCAATTATAATGGTGCAAAATGTAATATGTAATGTTGTCAAGGCTCTCGTTTCAAATTAAAGTGGAAGTGTGCATATTGTTTCTGCACTTCCTTATGCAAACTAGGGAAACAAAAGTCTCTCAAATGTCTAGATAGGAGGGAACTGGCGATGCTGCTGAGAGAAGCACTGGGTGGTCTGGCCTGAGCAGGCGTGCTGTCAGACCTCACATTTTGGGGGTGCCAGAGGGCTTTTCTTGTCGAGGATCGTCAATCCAGTGGCTGGATTCCTCCCCGGGAACTCCATTCACTGGGTGAATCTCTCTTATCTGCACCCTTCTCCTCCACTGCTAACTCCAGACTCCATTCCTTTTATCTTGCTGCACCATATGCCTGGAATAGACTTCCTGAGCCGGTACGTCAAGCTCCATCTCTGGCTGTCTTCATATCTAAGCTAAAAGCCCTCCTTTTTGATGCTGCTTTTAACTCCTAACCCTTATTCACTTGTTCAGAACCCTTATTTTATCATCCTCACTTTAATATTCCCTTATCTCTTGTTTGTCCTGTTTGTCTGTCCTAATTAGATTGTAAGCTCTGTCGAGCAGGGACTGTCTCTTCATGTTCAAGTGTACAGTGCTGCGTATGTCTAGTAGCGCTTTAGAAATGATAAGTAGTAGTAGTAGTAGTTATAAAACTTGGAAAGAATCCCAGATAGCTCTAAATGGAGGTCATGTTGGAGTGGTAGCCTAATGGTTAGAGCTACAGGCTAATTGGAAAAGCCAGGGTTCAAAACCCACTGATGCTTCTTGTGACTTTGGGCAAGTCCCTTAACCCTCCATTGCATCAGGTATAACTTACCTCTCCTGCTTGAAGCAGTCGGCAAACCGCTGACTGCTACAGGCAGAATTAGGGCCAGATAGTCAGTGCCAGGCCTAACCCAGATACAGGAACTGAACGTCTTCTTCACTGGCTACTACTACTACTACTATTTAGCATTTCTATAGCGCTACAAAGCATACGCAGCGCTGCACAAACATAGAAGAAAGACAGTCCCTGCTCAAAGAGCTTACAATCTAATTAGCTCTTGATAGTTGTCCGGGTACCAGTGATATTCAGTGCCATACCTAGAAAACTAACCAGACATAGGGGCCCTTTTACTAAAGGGTTGGCGCATTGTAATGGGCTTGCTGTGCGCCAGTCCGGAACTACCGCCGGGCTACTGCAGGAGCCCAGTGGTAGTTCCCATTCCCAGCGTGCGCCACTTCTAGCGCTACAAAAATATTTTCTATTTTTTGTAGCGCTGGTGCTTATCCAGCGGTAATCGCTGCTCGGTTACCACTGGGTTGGCACAGGAGCTCTTACCGCCACCTCAGTGGGTGGAGGTAAGTTCATCCCCCCCCCCCCCCCCCCCCACCGAAATGGCCACTCGGGAAGGGGTTCAATTACCACACTGCCATTTCTTGACAAGGAAACAAAGGCACCAGAAAGGTAAATCTAAGACGTTTACAATTGATACAAAATACTGCAGCCCGTGTTATTTGTCGAGCATCGAAATATGACAGAATTACACCATTTTTACACCAACTTCACTGGCTTCCGATTGAAGCCAGAATAAAATTTAAGATCTACATCCTGACATATAAAGCATTACATTTATCAATTCCATCGTATTTAGTTAATCTTACTATCCAGATAATCCGCAAAAAGCGGAGAACTCGAACGCCCCACGAGAGAATACAGATATGGGAGAAAGTGGGATGTTTGACCACGGAAAACCAAAGACTGGAGGGATGGATTCTGAAAACAGTTGTTTATTGATGAAAATACTCGACACAAACGTTGTGTTTCGGCCGTTAGTCCTACATCAGGAGGCTCAGTCGACGTGTACAATCACGTGGTGTTGTAAACGATGAGGTTGGTCTTTAAAAAGACCTTTTCTGAAGAGACGCTGACATTTCAATTGTCTACGAGCAAGTCTCTTCAGAAAAGGTCTTTTTAAAGACCAATCTCATCGTTTACAACACCACGTGATTGTACACGTCGACTGAGACTCCTGATGCAGGCCTAACGGCCGAAACACAACATTTGTGTCGAGTCTTTTTTCATCAATAAACAACTGTTTTCAGAATCCATCCCTCCAGCCTTTGGTTTTCCATGGTCAAACATCCCATTTTCTCCCATATCGCTAATCTTACTATACCATACGCACTCTTAGATCGCTTACAGATAACAGGTTAGTAATTCCATCACCAATGAGGACTAGATGGGAATCTACACGAAAGTCAGCCTTCTTTTTTCTATCGCCCTCACTTTGGAACGGTCTCCCAAAATTATTAAGATTAGAGGACACATATACCCGTTTTCGTAAAACCCTAAAAACATATCTTTTTCAAAATACACTTGATAATATTTTTTTTTTTTTTTATATTTATTAAGATTTTCCATTATATTACAAGACAATCTTCTTGTTCAGGTAAAGTATCTAGTAATTTACAAAATTGTAAAATAATAATAAAACAGGAAATAAAAAAAAAAAAAAGTGAAGGTTAAGCTTCACCAAGGAAAAATTATACTCAAGTCCATAATTATGATCCAAGATTTCAGGAAAATAACGGAGACAAATAGGAAATTATCAATAGAATTATACAAAAGCTGTTAAGTAGAGCACAATTATATTTAACGCTTTTCCATTTTCACTGAGGTTATAAGCGAGGACACATGAGACGGCTCTGTAAATACATATTTTTTCTCCTTAAGCCTTACTATGCACTTGCAGGGGTATCTTAAAAAGAAGGTACCCCCCAAGTGCAAAATCTCAGGCCTAAGGAGCAAGAATTGTTTCCTTCGTCGTCGAGTCTCTTTAGAGACATCAGGAAAAAGTAAAACTTTTAAACCCAAAAAGGGTTTATCTTTATTACGGAAAAACAAACGAAAGATCCAGTTCTTATCTGGTAATAATGCCACCATGGCCACTAATTAGCCGCAGTTGCCAATTCGGTATCAGAAGTCTCAAGTAAAAGAGAGACATCAATCGGAGCTTCGGGTAAAGAGGTTCCTTTCCCAGGAATATAATACACCATAGACATTGGTGGCAGATTCTGTTCAGGAATTGATAAATTTTCACGCATATAGCGTTTCAGCATATCTATAGGAGTTACATTTTGAAGTCGAGGAAAATTAATAAATCTAAGATTATGATTTTTGGTATAATTATCAAAAGTTTCCATTTTGTCTCTAAGGCTTGTCAAGTCTTTCACCATAATAGGTTGCAAAGTTTCAAGTTTCACAAGTCTCTGATCCAAGTTGGTAATTTTCCCATTTAAATCTTTAATCTGTTGCTCTTGTATACCTAAGTTACTTTCCAAAGATTTTACTTTAGGGTGAAGATCATTAACCTGCTTAAGGAAAACTTGTCCCAGATTGGAAACCAAATCCCACAAAGCTTCAAGTGTCACATCTTTAGATTTAATCATAAATTCTTTAGGTAATTCAAACCTTACAGGCTGGTTTGTGTCTTCGCTTTGTCCCTCCGCTTCTCTCCCCTCGGTTTGCAGCGTTTCCACAGGCAAACTGATCTCCAATCCTACCTCCGTAGTAAGGGAGGCTTCGATTCGGCGTTCTTCTGGGCCCCTAACCTCTGTGGGAGTAGACCCTGTCGAATCCAGGAGGAAGGAACTGGCGCCAATCGGCTGGGGAGGAGGAGTGCGTTCAGCGGGGCTTAGAGTCACTTCAAGTCCAGAGAGCACCAAATTCTCCGTTTCGCCGGCGCATACATCTGGTATCAAACCTCCTACACGATGGGCTCCTTGCGATCTCAAGTATCGGTCCAACGGACCAGGTAAGGAGGGTGTTAGCGGGGAAGCCCTGCCCGCTATTCGTCCTCTCCGTTTCGGCATGTTTAGGAGCTTGAGTCGCTGCGACCTATCAGCTTGCGGCCATCTTGGATCTACACTTGATAATAATGCAGGATAAAGATAAAATTAACGAGATGCTAATTTACAGTTTGAATTATTATACATTTTTAGGTTTGGTGTAACTGTTATTATTATTTGTTATTATCTTTTGTATGGTTGGTTTGCTGTGCTTTCCTATCAATTACTGGATTTCCTAGATGTTATTTTTGTGTGTTTTTAATGTTTCTTTTAACATGTAAACCATTCTGTCTTGCCAAAGCAATAAGTAACGGTATAGTAAATAAATAAACGATAAGAGAGCCTTTTACCCGCTGCAGTAAAAGGGGGCCATAGCGTGCGTCAAAACCTTGCACTGATGCTAGCGCAGGCCCCCTTTTACCACGGCTTAGTAAAAGGACCCCATAGTTAAGGCAGCCTTTTATTCAGCCTTGAATATCTCTGATGCTCAGATCATTTTCCGGTCCGTCCTGATTCTGCCTCCAGACCACCCTGGCACTAACATATTCAGCAGCACTCTCTGGATAAGGCCCACTAAAAATCCAGAAAGGAGCCTCTCCTGCTCAGTATTAACCCCTTAAAGTCCTCTGTGGACAAGGAAATACCGTGGCGCCCTTTTATGAAGCCACATAAGCGTCTACGCGTGCCCAATGCGCGCCAAAATGGAGTTACTGCGTGGCTCTTGCGGTAATTTCATTTTTGCCGCGCATCCAATACGCATGGCCGACAAATCATTTTTATTTTCTGCCCCGCGTATTGGACGCACGCCAAATGGCATTTGGCACATGTGGGTCGTTACTGCCCGGTTACCATATGAAACTTTACCGTTAGGTGAACAGCTGGCGGTAAGGTCTCAGACCCTAAATGGACTTGCGACAATTTTCATTTTGCCGCACGTCCATTTTCAGCAAAAAGTTTAAAAAGGCCTTTTTTTACGGGTGCGCTGAAAAATGATTCTCCTGTGCCTACACTACCGCAGGTCATTTTTCAGCGCATCTTAGTAAAAGGACCCCCTAGTGACCCAAATGTAATTTCTCTCACACTAGTACTAAAAAGGCATGAGCTAAGTCTAAACACCCCCACCCCCTAACCTCCAATGGAGCTGGAAGTGGGATTGTTAATTGGATTTAGTTTGTCGGGACAGGAAACTATTCTAGTTTCATTCCGCTGCACACAAATCTGGTATTTCTTGGGCACGCTGTAGAGAAATGAAGTACGACAAGATCTTGCCTGCCTAAAAAGCAGGAAGTAGCCAGGCAAAATACAAATGTTATAAAAAGAGTTAGAGTTCATCTGTCAAGGATTCTGAAATATTCCCCAATTAGCACAGAAGCGATGGTAATGATGAAATAGTGTTTACAAAAATTCTACCTCTGCCTTCATAGGCACTTAGTTATGCAAACCTAAAATCATGATTAAAACAGAGAACCAGAAATAAGGTATTTCTCAGGGGTAATATTCTCCTTTTCTTGAGTAACAAATATTAATGATGCCTGTGGATGGGTATTTACTAGAATACATTTCAAACAGTGTAACATTTAAAGATTACCAACCAATACATCAGCTATATTAACCGCCATCTCGTTATATCTTTATAGAGCATGTAATTATCCACGTAAGGCCTGCACACCAACGATTCAGATATACCCAGTGTTAATTGTGTGTTCACTAAATTAGTCTGAAGAGAACAGATACTTGTGGATGCATCCCTTTAGATCTAGATTTTCCCACAGTTTTATTTATTTATTTATTTGAAACATTTGTATCCTGCATTTTCCCACTTATTAGCAGGCTCAATGTGGCTTACAAAATACAGTAATGGTGAACGTCAAGTACGGTAGGTAGTAAATAAATACAATTAGAAAAGGATCAGGTAGGGGCAGATGGGTACAATAAGGGACAAGGAAATAAGAAATAAAATGTCCATTGCAATGTATGTATAGATACATTAAAGAGTTGAGGCATTTAAGTAGAATCAATAGTGTAGGCCAGGGGCGTATCTGCGTGGGGCCTGGGCCCCCGCAGATTTCACCCTGGACCCCCCTACCGCCATTAACCCTCCCCCACCTACCGCCAACCCTTTCCCTGCCTACCACCTACCCCCGAGGTCCGCTCCTGCCAGTTTTTTAAAATATTACTTCAGCTGGCGGGGGACCCCAACCCCCGCCAGCCCAGCCGAGGTCTTCTTTAACTTCTTCATCCTCATGCTGTTAAAGCCGCATGATGCATCCTTCCAGTTGGACGGAGTTTGACGTCGCCGCACATTGTACGTGCAGGACGTCAACGTGCTGCGACGTCAAACTCCGTCCAACTGGAAGGATGCATCATGCAGCTTTAACAGCACGAGGATGAAGAAGTTAAAGAAGACCTCGGCTGGGCTGGCGGGGGTTGGGGTCCCCCGCCAGCTGAAGTAATATTTTAAAAAACCGACAGGAGCGGACCTCGGGAGTAGGTGACGGCGGTAGGCGGGGAAAGGGTAGGCGGGGGAGGGTTAACGGCGGTAGGGGGGAGGGTTGACGGCGGTGAGGGGGGAGGGTTGATGGCGGTGGGGGGGGCGGCGGTAGGGGGGGTTATAATGTGCCCCCTCACTCTAGCCCCTGCCCCCCCTACCGCCGAACCTCAGATACGCCCCTGGTGTAGGCCTTGCAAAACAGATAGGTCTTTAAAGTTCGCTTGAAGTTTAGATGGCCGGGCATCGTTTTCACGCTCTTCGGTAATGCATTCCACATTGGCGTACTTAAATAAGAAAAATTGGATGCATAGGTTGATTTGTATCTGAGTCCAATGCAGCTTGGATAGTGAAGGTTCAGATAAGTGCTTGATGATCTGATTCTGTTTCTAGCTGGAAGATCTGCTAAATCAATCATATATCCTGGGGCTTCACCGTAGATTATCTTGTGGACTAGACAGCAAATTTTGAAAGTAATTCGGTTCCATTGCTAATTAACTAATAAATTACAAACTTTTATTACAGCTGGACGAACTTGCTTAAAGCAAGAAGCAAACTCTTGAGTAACTGATGACGTGGTTTAATGACGTCATTCATGGCGTGGTGTCAGGATAGGGGACAGTCCAAGAGAATAAAATTAGAGGGGTCGATATTCAAAGTGATTTAACCAGCCAGATATGATTCTGGCCAATTAAATTGCTCGTTCGGGGCTAGTTAACTGGATAGTGCCGCTGAAAGTATCTGGTTATCACCCAAAGCGAAGCCAGTTATTTTAGGGGCATTGTGGGGCGGAGTCAGCACTTGGCCAATAACCGGCTAAGGTAACTGCATAAATAGGACCATATAAAAGTCAGCTCTGAATATCGCACCTAGGGGCCCTTTTACTAAGCTGTGGCAAAAAGTGGCCTGCGGCAGTGTGAGCGCATCTTTTCGGCATGCGCCGGGCCAGTTTTTACCGCATCCTGGAGAAAGAGCCCTTTTTAAGGGGCCAGAAAATGTACTTGTGGCAAAATAAAAACCAGCGCACATCCATTTTCGGCCTGAGACCTTCCTGCCGCCCATTGACAGCGGTAAGGTTTCACGTGCTACCTGGGGCAGTAGGCGGGCAGCGCACACCTACTGCTGTTCACTACCGGGTAAGCACCAAGCGGTAGAAAATAAATATTATCTGACATGTGTTTTCGGCGTGCACCAAATTCAGAATTACCGCCCGGAGCGCACAGTAGCCGGGCGGTAATGCCGATTTGGTACACACTGGATGCGTGTAAGCCCTTACACACCTTTGTAAAAGGGCCTCTTAACCAGCTATGGTTTCACCAGCTCTGTATACGTGGAAATTCAATGGTGAAGCCTGGACATGGTCAAGCAAAATGCTGATCGCTGTGGGCTGAAAATTAGGCTCAAAATACTTCTCCTTGATGGAGTAAAATGCCAGGTCACCTACCATTGATTTGTGATAAGTTTTCTCCTTTTGGCAGTTTAACTGTGAGACATTAGCAGCTTGTTTGCAATACTTCCTTATAGAAAAGACAGATCCCAATTAAGGAGTCCTTTTACTAAGGTACACTAACAGATTTAGTGCATGCTAAATGATGAGACGCGCATAGGAATATAATGGGCGTCTTATCATTAAACGCACACCAATCATTAGCGTACTTTAGTAAAAGCACCCCTGAATGAGTCCAGGAGTAGACTGCATTTTGCATTGCATAGAGCTGTTTGGTTTTTCAGATCAGTCAGCTTTGTATAACATTCCTTTTTTTTTTATCTAGTAGGGCAATTAGCTAGCTTGTGTTTTGGTTTTCTCACAGATCATAGACAGGCTTGCTTAGCCCTAGTAATGGGTCATAAACTTTAACAAGTGTCTGTTTGTTTGTTTCAAACAAACTCTGAATTAACACAGAGTCATTTTTAGTGAAGGACCAGAATGAGTGCTAGGTAAAGAGGTTACAAAGGGCAAATGGTGAACATTTGAGAAAAATACCAAAGAAATAGAATTATGTGAAGGTGACCTTAGAGGTCAGAGTTGAAGAATACCAGATAAGTAAAAGAGAAAATATAAGTCATCAAGTGATTGGACAAGCTTCAGTAGTCTGACAGCTTCTGAAGAAAAAACACAGAGAGAGAGAGAGAGAGTGATTTTATTTTCTTTATACTGAAATTTGGACTGATATAAATAGTAATTCAATTTTCTGTAATACTGGGATAAAAGAATTTTTATTGTAACCATTTATTTACTCTAATAAATTTTAACGTTATTATAAAAGAGAAAAACTGAATGCAAGTGTTTTCCTTTGCCAGAAGGGTTTGCTTCTTTTTCCAGTCTCTTCTGTTTCGTTCCCTTTTAGAGGCCAGAAGGGAGTGCCCTATGTGCAGCATTTAGATGCATTTTAAAGAAAATGACATAATTTTCTCTGTCTACTTTTTACATACAAGAACATTTGATGTAATTATAGAAAATAATGATATTGGTATTCCTCCTTCTTTTACTAGGTGGGTGGAACAATGTACAACACCGGGAGACATGTGTCCGTACGAGTAGATAAAGAGCACTTAGTCAACATATCCGGAGGGCCCATGACGTATAGCCACCGCCTGGAAGAGATCCGGTTACATTTCGGAAGTGAAGACAGCCAGGGATCAGAGCATCTCCTAAACGGACAAGCTTTCTCCGGGGAGGTATGTCTGAGTGCTAGGAATTTACAATGAGCTCCGATCCGCCAGTATCACCTGTGGTTGTTACTGCTCACTGCGTCACAGTGACAGCCCCCTCGGTCGCAGCACATGGATCATTTAGGTTGGTGTAACAGAGCAAAAGTGAAGGATTTATGATCTGGTGTATTGCACCATCCCGCTTGGCTAATCAGTTTATACTTTGAATTGGAATGAGCTGCCTACCACAGATTATGAATAAGGAGGCCAAAAATGCATCAGTGAGGTTCATAAAACGCTAAGATAATTTGCTGCATACATCTGATAACTTATTTTCATCTTCTCCACATAACCCTGTGACATGTGCCTATCAACAAATCTGAGGGTTAGATGTAGTAATGAACATTACTGCTTTAGGGTGCGCTAAAGACGTTAATGTGTTACTAGTAAATAAGTCACGTTATAAAGTTAAAAAACTTATAGTGTCAAAACAATTCATCTCACAATCAGCCAATGACACTGCTAAAACTTATGGTATCCTTCATATGACCTTCAGAAGTGGCATCTTCTTATGCAACTCCAAAGTACTAAAGTACATACCATACCCAAATCCTCATTGGTCTGTGAGATCCCATACGAATCGTAATATTTTATAAATCCAGCACTTAGACATGTCCAGAGACTCAGAGGTAACATGCATGTTTCACCATACCTGCGTCAGGACAGGAGTCAAATATTCACGACTGCTGAATACAGATGTTTGGCTCCTGCCTTGCTGTGTGCGAACTAGCAAGAAACGACAGCTGGCTCTCATAACATCCTTTGGTGCTTTTTCTCATGCATTTTGAAAAATGCTTTAGTGCAGAGCACTACACAGATGTGGGAGTGTCAGTGATCAGGATGGAATTTAAAAAGTAAACCTATAAATGGCATCCTCACTTCCACAGCAAGGGAAGAGGTGACTTGGAGGGGCATTTTCGATATGACGTCTAAGTCCGACTTTGGACGTATTGCAAAAAATACCCAAAATTTGAATAGGAAAGAAGGTCATTTTCAAAAAAGAAAAACGTCTATCTTTTTTTTTTTTAAATACTGTCTTGAACAAGGTTTTGTGGTTTGGACATTTTGTTTTTTTGGTCCATTTTCAAAAACAAAACGTCGAAGTGCAAAACACACAAAATCGTTGGATGTAGGAGGAGCCAGCATTTTTGTAGACTGGTCCCCCAGACATCCTAGGAAAACAATAGGACACCCTAGGGGGCACTGCAGTGGACTTCATAAAATTGTCCCAAGTACACATCTCACCATTGCTCCCTTATCTTGTCTGTTGAGCCCCCCCAAAAAAGAACCTCACTACCCCTTACGGGTGAAGGAGGCACCTATATGTGGGTACAGTGGGTTTCTGGTGAGTTTTGGAGGGCTCACGGTTTCCTTCACAAGTGTAACGGGTAGGGGGAGGTATGGGCCTGAGTCCACCTGTCTACAGTGAATGTCATCCACCACTAGACTACTCCAGGCATAGGAGCCGGCTCTGTGGGTAGTGTGGGTGCTGTGGGTGTTTGAGCACCTCCAATATTGAGAAAATTCCTTGTATGTATCAAGGGATGGGGTTATTTAATTGGGCTTAGCACCCACAATAATTTTGAAAAGTTGGCTCCTATGACTTCAGGGACCTGCATGCTGATCTAATGGACCTGAGTATAACATTTGAAGCTAGCATAGAGGGCTGGAAAGTAATGTTTTAAATCACATTTTTGGGAGGATGGAAGGGGGTTAGTGACCACTGAGGGAGTAAGGAGAGGTCATCCCTGATCCCCTCCAGTGGTCATCTGGGCATTTAGGGCACTTTTTTTGTGTCTTATTCGCCTTATTACTTGGAAGTCCATTGGCTTCCGGTAGAGGTTCGGATTTATTTTAACTTAGGTGTTACAGTCCTACAGGATGCTTCAGGGAGAGGTTTCCTTTTTATTTTCTTGAAGTGATGTCTGTATTATTGGGGGGAAATTTGCATCGTTTAAGGGCCCAGTGTTTGTTATCTTTTCCATCAGTCAGGAATGTTAGATACAGAAGAATGTTATCATCTTCTCTTCCTTATCAAGCTCTAGTTTTTTGGAGTTCGTTGCCTTTGGAGCTGAGGCAAGGTCCTGACAAGTTCAGATGGATGCTTTAGACCTTTTTATTCAAGAAATTTGTAGTGGGATCCTTTAAGTCTTTTTATTTCATCATGTTATGGTATATTATATTGTAGTCTGAACATTGTGTTCATTTCTTATTTTGTAACCTGCAGTGAACTGTAATGGTATTAGTGGGCCATAAATTTTGTATAAAATATTTTTTAAAACAATGACACCATCATCCTGCAGGCTCAGAGTGAAATCGACCCAGGTTAGCTCACCAGCCCAAATGCTTTTTGGAAAAAATATGCTTTCAGCTTCCCCTTAAACTGCCTAAAAGAACACTTCCTTCCTCCAATCCTGAAGGAACTGATTCCATAAAAATGGTGCTTGTCAAAAAAAAATGCACTCTGGCAAGTTCCGGCTCAGGCAGGACCAGCAATTGCATTGAAGTAGACCACAAAGTCCATACTGGATTATAAGATTGAACCATAGGTACCAAGTATTCAGGCAGTCCCTTTTACAATACATTATGCGTCAAAACCAAAACTTTATAGAATGTCCTATATTCAACAGGCAGCCAGTGATAGCTGATATATAAAGGGGTAACATGATCTCCCCACCCCACATCCCCCAACAGTGTTTTGCATGGTCCGCAACCTCTTTGAGGTAACATGTTGTTCCCATATAAACTACATTGGTATAATCTAACTTCCAAATTACTAAACATGTAGTGTTGCATGGTCAAAATAAGCATAGAAGTGAGTGTTATGTTTTCTGAGCTTCTATTTTTATGTACATATACCTCAGAAAATATCAAAAGCACCTACTTGAGCATCACCTCATACCCCTCTGGCTTAGGGCATCAGTCAGCCTTATCCAGCCCCAGGTAACTTTCAACCAAGCTAGTTTCCCTGGGGAAAATACCTTTGTACCTGGGCAAATGACTTTGAAAACTTTCCTGCCCCTGGGCAAACTTTGCTCCCTGCGAAAGCCTCTTTGATGTCCTCGCCAAGAAACACCTCAGGGCTCGTGGGCATATGTTTGTGTATTTAACCTATGTCAGATTGTTCTGAATAGCTCAGTTCATGCCAATATTTAAAACCAATAAAGAATGGAAGGAAAAAACAGTGTGTGTTTATCAGGTATAGCGTTCCTAAGTTCCAACATCTGTACTTTAAATTCAGCGTGTGATACTGTGAATTCTAATGAAATTTCATACACTGTGGAACAAGTGTGTTTTATTACCAGGCAGACAACCACTGGCATTTTAATTAGAGCTGCACCATATGAAATGTTTCAGGTTCACTTGTGCGACAAGTACATAGGATCTCTAAGGGAGTGATGGGGAGAGTAGATGGCATGGATGGGCAGACTGGATAGGCCATATAGTCTTTATCTGCCTACATAGTTTCTATGTTTAAAAAAATGGTATTGTAGGACCCCTGAGAAATCTGCAGGCGCCTTCTGACTCTACTGCGATCTCTGCATTGTGAAACCGCGCACACCAAAGGAGACATTACAGACACTGTATCAACCTGCATGGCATGACCCTGGTTAAAATCTTGGTGGGGGGAGGGGGGCTTGGCTATGTGGATTGTTAGAAAACTTGGTTCTAACACATGGAAGGGACCTGGAAGTTGGCTTAAGTGGTTTTCTTGTAAGATCAAGGAACAGGAAATGACCCTAGTGGTTAGAGCACCGGTTTTGACATCCAGAGGTGGCATAAGCACATGAGCACCGCAACACTGGGAAAAGACCAAAGGTCCATCAAGCCCAGCACTCTGTCTCTGACAGCAGCCAATCCAGGCCCCAAGAACCTGGCAAAAAACCAAAAATGTAATAACGATCAATGGACTTTTCCTTCAGGAATCTATCCAGACCCCCTTTAAACTCAGCAAGGCCAGCTGCCGTCACTACCTTCTCCGGCAATGAGTTCCAGAGTCTAACTATGTGCTGAGTAAAGAAAACCTTTCTCCGATTTGTTTTAAACCTAGCACATTCTAATTTCATCTTGTGTCCCCTGGTTCTATTATTGTTAGAAAGTGTAAACAAATGCTTCACATCAGTCCGCTCTACCCCACTCATTATTTTGTAAACCTCTATCATATCACCCCTCAGCCGCCTTTTCTCCAGGCTAAAAAGTCCTAGCTGTCTTAACCTCTCCTCATAGGGTAGTCGTCCCATCCCTTTTATAATTTTTGTCGCCCTTCTCTGCACCTTCTCCAATTCCTTTATATCTTTTTTGAGATGAGGCAACCAGAACTGAACACAATACTCCAGATGCGGTCGCACCATGGAGCGATATAATGGCATTATAACATCCTCATGCTTGTTTTCCATCCCTTTTCTAATAATACTCAACATTCTGTTTGCCTTCTTAGCCGCCGCAGCACATTGAGCTGAAGATTTCAACGTCCTATCCACAATGACTCCCAGATCCCTTTTTTGGTCCATAACTCCTAAAGCGGACCCTTGCATAACATAGCTTTAATTCGGGTTCCTCCTTCCCACATGCATCACTTTGCACTTGTTCAAATCCCACTGCTGCTCCTTGTGATCTTGGGCAAGTCACTTAGGGCTCCTTTTACTAAGCGGCAGTGTTATGTCTGGGGATGCAAGTGAGCCCTTGTGCCCCGACTGAGCACGGCAGAGTGCACCGCACGCGGTCAGGCAGCCAGACATCCCCTAGCTTCACCTGCACTTAGCCACTATTCCCCAAGAGTTGAGCCCCTGGGTTCAAGCAGCCGGCAGGACTTCCGGAACCAGCGGGGTTGCAGGACCACCAACCAGACAGGTAGCCAACAGACACAGTCCAAGAGCCAGGAAAACAGTAGAGCCGAGAATAGTCAAAACACAGTCCAGGATCAGAGGCAGGCAGCAACACAACGTGTGGTCAGAAAACAAGCCAAGGACTGGAACACCGAAAATACTGGAACAGATGAAGACCACAACCTCTACGCAAATAGAAGCCGAAGCATGGAAGGACTGGAGGCAAGGCTTTAAATACTGTAGGGAATTAGGCTCAAACATGTGCAGCTGTTTCAAGATGGCAGCCTCCATCAGAAGAGATGCTCCATGCCCAAATATGTACTCCCTTCCTGGGGCTGCCTAGCACCAAGATGGCCGCCCTCAGAGGCTGATCAAATTACACTTCCTAAAATGGCCGCCCCCACAACTGAACCAACCAAGATGGCCACCGGCAGGAGTAGCCAGGTAAGAGTGTAACAGGCCGTAAGCCCAACACGGGCTTACCGCTCGCTATAACAGAAGTACCACCAGGCTACTGCAGCAGCCCTTCGGTACTTCCCACTCCTACCGAACCATCATTTTCGGTGCTACAGGAGCCCTTACTGCCACCTCGATGGGTGGTGGTAAGGGCTCCCCCCTGAAATGGCCTCTCAGCAAGAAAGCGAGACCTTCCCTTTTACTAGCGGCGGGGGGGTGGGGGTGAGGAAGAGATGAATCTTTGGGCTCAGCCTCCTTGGGCTCAGGTCAACTACAGATCACCCTCTGGCTACACCACTGGTTAAGTGACTTGCCCAGGGTCACAATGAGCTACAGTGAGAATTGAACCCAGTTCCCCCAAGATCTCAGCCTACTGCACTAACCATTAGGCTACACCTCCATTCACAAACTATGAGTCCCCACTCCAGAAACCAAGGGGCCCTTTTACTGAAGCTTAGAGTACACTAATGGACATTATTTATTTATTTATTTATTTATTTATTTATTTGTTTGTTTGTTTGTTTGTTGCATTTGTACCCCGCACTTTCCCACTCATAGCAGGTTCAATGCGGCTTACATAGTAGTAGGATTACAAAGTATTGTACAGAGAAAGCAGGTTAAGCTTAGCAGAGTAGTGGGGATGTGTAAATAGGTAATGTTATAAGGGAGCGAGGGTACAGGAGGTAGGAGGAGGTGCTAGGTTTAGGCTAGATTGAGATAATCAGAGGATAGGGTCAGGGTAACCATAGGGAAAAATTGGAGGGGGCGTGGTCTGAGTCATTGCCGTTATCGCAGGATCAGTGATGAATAGCCAGACTCCACCGTTGCCAATCCCACCACCAACAACAACTTTGCCCTCCCCCCTGCCGATGACCCTCTCCACCCCTCCTCCCGCCGTCAACCCATCGTCGCCTACCTTTGCTGGTGGGGGACTCCAACCCCCACCAGCCGAGGTCATCTTCTTCCTGCAAAAGGCTTCCTCCTTCTGTTTCTGACGTCCTGCATGTTGTACATGCAGGACGTCAGACTCACAGAATGAAGCCTCGGCTGGCAGGGGTTGGGGTCCCCCTCCAGCAAAGATAGGCGACGGCGGGTTGGCGGCTGGAAGGGGGGTGGAGAGGGTCATCAGCAGGGGGGTCCAGGGCCAAATCTACGGGGGCCCAGGCCCCCTCAGGCCCCACGTAGCTACGCCAATGTGCATAGGATTAGGTTGTGGCGTTTGGATAGCTTCCTTGAATAGATGGGTTTTCAGCATGTGCTAAGTGCTATGTGGCCCACAGGTATGACATAGGATGAACAGCATTTACCGCTAGTAAAAGGGCCTCCAAGTAGCATTTCCGCTAGGATAAATGGTTTGTTCAACTCTAGTGCCGTTATACCTTTGTGCTTTGACTGTGAGTTAGTGACGGTACCAAATTAAGGTACAAACATATTGTTCGCAGATGGCTTCTCACCAGTGATGAGAACGTCTTCATTTTCTATAGCACAATATGGTGATTTCGGGAACATTATATGAACATTGAGCTTTCAGCAGGCCACAGCAAACTGAAGGGAACAAGAATACGTAGATAAACGTCTAATCCTAAAAATGTTTAAAATTCATAACTATAGACCTAATTAGTATACTGTACAAATACCTTCCATATTTGTTATCAGTGACAAACAGGATCTACTACTACTACTACTTATCATTTCTAAAGCGCTACTAGACATACACTTGAACATGAAAAAACAGTCCCTGCTCATTAAGTTAGCTTCATTCATGGTAAATTGAAACCTGGAAGATCAATAAAGGTACAATTTGATTGACATCTCTGGTATCCAAAGACCATTCATAATGCACAGAGGAAGCACGGGTATAGCAGAAAACCATTTCAAACAAGGCTTGCTCAGCAGGATAAATATAAGAGTGAAGAGGAGCATTGCTCTATTTCCCTTCCTTCTTCTGAACGTTGATCTGTGCTTGTACGAGTGCAAAGTCCTCTCATCCAAGAACAAAGCCTTCGTGTGTTTTGCTAAAGATGAATGATCACCTTACCATCTGCACCATCCATCACAGCGTCTGTTGATGAGTCAATGAATGCATGGCATTTCACTTGGCATTGTGCAGAACATTTACTGGAAGAGCAGCAGTTTAATTGCAGACTGGTCAAAGGAGACTGTAATAATTTACAGAAATCGTGTGCTTTGTTTTACAAAGCAGTTAAGATATAACGTGATCAGCAATGGCATATCGTCACCTGAAAGCAAAAGAGTGATATGCGCTGTTCCCTGTAAGCTGAGCAGGAGTCCTCCAACTGCCAGTGGGTGTTGCTAGGGGCAGGCAGGATTCCTGAAGAGTTTATCTGTCCCTCACTATTGCAAATGTGTTAGTGCAACAGCGCCCCCACTGGCAGGACTGTAGGTGGAGGACTGCCGCTGAACTTAGAGGGAACAGTGGTCATATTTCAGTACACTGTTGTAAGATCTTCTTGAATCCTAAATTATTGTAACTTCTGAATGGTTGTATCTCAAGTAAAAAGTTGCAATATCATATATTATTGATGATTTATAAACACAGTAAACTTCACTTTTCGTTTTCACTTTTTCACGTCAAGTGCACATTCAACACTTTTGGCACCAAATATGTGTGTAGGTTATATAAAATACTAGCACTAATGTGCAACATTGGCACTAAAATTTGTTAATTAACATATGAGTGCTAGGTGCTATTCTATAATATATCAAATTCACTTACCCCTGGATTCTAGAAAGGTCACCCACATTTGGGTGCCCACAATAATTAGTTAATGGGCTCCAGTAACCTAATTGGAGCTAACAATCACCTAATTGGCACTACTTATGATTTGGGGACTGATCTGGTTACGTGCTATTCTGTAATAATGGGCACCTAAATTGGATCATGTGCAACTCAAAAGAGGGTGCGGCCAAGAGAGGGACATGGGCAGGTCAGGGGTATTCACAAAAGATGTACACAGTTCTACAGAACAGAGGGGGTTCGCGTCCAATTTGCGTGCCAGAATTTACACCAGGTTTCAGCTGGTGGAAGTTCTCATGCCCAAAGTTGAGCACTGAGTTTGACGCCCAACACTGTTCTACAAAGAATGCTCATCCTGAAGCATCCTTTATACAATAGCATTGAAAGCTGAATTTTATCAGCGCTGAATTTTCAGTGCCATTTATAGACTGGCCCTTAGCATATACTTGCAACTGGGAATAGATGTGGGCAGAGCATGGGCAGGCTATGGGCATGTTGCCATGCAATGTGTACAACTTATACAATACTATCAGTTGTGCCCAATGCATGGTGCACGTAGGCATATGAATGTGTACCAGCTATTGACTCTCTGTAAGTGGGGACACCAAAGTTTCAACACACCAATGAGCCTTCATGGTAGTATTCTATACTGGCTCAGATGCCTAAGTGCCATTATAGAATGGTTACTAACCCCCAGATTCTATATAGGTTGCCCAAAGTTGAGCATGCAATGTTGGATGCAGATCACAGATCCATGCATATACTAAATAATTAAATAGGTGATAAGTGCTAATTGGCAGTCAATAGTAGTTATGGACTAGATTCTATGTATCACGCCTAACAAATCGGTACTGAAACGAAATACACCTAAGCGTATTCTAGAAAGTCTTAATCCATTCATCTTTGCAGATGACGTCACAATTTACATACCCAACAAACATGACCTGACAGAAATCTCCAATGAAATCAAACTCAGCCTAAATATCATGAACTCATGGGCAAATGCATTTCAACTAACACCCAATAAAGATAAAACACAATGTATCATCCTCTCATCCCAACACAATACATACAAACCCACAAACATAAGCACCTCACACCACACCCTCCCTATCTCAGGACAGCCTGAAAATCCTCGGCGTTACTATCGACCGCAACCTCACACTCGAGAGCCAAGTTAACTCTATAACAAAGAAAATGTTCCACTCAATGTGGAAACTCAAACGCGTGAAACCATTCTTCCCGAGGGAAATATTCCACAATTTGATACAAACAATGGTACTAAGCCATTTATACTATTGCAATGGACTTTAGGCGGGATGCAAAGAACAACTCATAAAGAAACTTCAAACCGCCCAAAACACAGCAGCCAGACTAATATATGAGAAAACGCGATTCGAAAGCACCAAACTCCTCCAAGAAAAACTACATTGGCTACCAATCAAAGAACGTATTGCTTTCAAAATCTGCAGCATGGTCCATAAAATCATCTACAGTGCAGCCCCGGGCTACATGGCAGACCTCATAGACCTACCAACAAGAAACACAATCAGATCAGCACGCGCATACCTTAACCTCCACTACCCAAGCCTCAAAGGACTCAAGTACAAATTAACATATGCATCCAGCTTCTCCTACATCAGCATACAACTGTGAAACGCACTACCAAAAGCCGTGAAAGCAACACACGGCCATCTAAACTTCCGGAAATCAGTAAAAACTCACCTGCTCAAAAAGGCATACCCCATCGACCCAACTTAGATGCCTAAACCCTGCAACACAACAAAACCAAAGCCTGAAACAGACATTGCATAACTCTTCCTCTCTACAAATCCCAGTGTGTCTTTAACACGTGAACCTTCTTCGACCACTACAACTCTTTGTACATGTTTTCTCTGCCGGAGATGGCGAACGCCTCTACGGTATTATGTAAGCCACATTGAGCCTGCAAATAGGTGGGAAAATGTGGGATACAAATGTAACAAATAAATAAAAATAAAGTATGCTTTAATTTAGGTGTACTTTATAGAATAAGCCTAAATTTCTGCACAGTTTAAAGAATACTCCGAGCGCCCGTCCGCATGGCTAAATTTAGTCACGGGCAGTTGTGCCAAGTAAAACTTGGTGTAAAGTTGACACCTAAATTAGGTGCAGACCAGGTGTATTCTATAACAACACACATAACGGGTCTTTTACATGGGTGCGGTAGCATTTTTAGCACGCTGTAATAATTAGTGCGTGCTAAATGCTAGAGACACCCATAGGAATATATGAGCATCCCTAGCATTTAGCGCGCGCTTATTTTTAGCGCACACTAAAAATACTAGTGCACCTTTGTAAAAGGCCCACATAGATTTCATAAATGCCCACGATCCACCCATTCCACACCCATGGCCATGTCCCCTTCTCAACTATGCAATTTAGAATTTGCGTGCATCACGTTACAGAATTCGCTTACAGTTCTGTGCATAAATTCTAATTAATTAGTGTCAATTGCTTGTTAATTGGCAATTATCAGTGCCGATTGGCTTGTTAACTAATTAAGTTGTATGCGCAAATACAGAATACGACTGTATTTGCATGTGCAACGTAGGTCACGCTATATAGAATCTGGGGCCATATGAGGATCCGCCCTTAGCTCCATTCTGTAACCTGCACGCCTCCAAAGAGGATGGGGCCAGTGGATGGCATGGGTGGGTCAGGGGCATTCCCAGGATTTAGGTGTGGAGTTATAGAATACTGTTATTTCTGTGCCTATCTGCCATTAGGTAGGTGCGAGCATTTACCCCAGCCTTCAGTAGGCATAAATGTTTATAAGAACATAAAAACATAAGCGTTGCCATACTGGGACAGACCAAAGGTCCATCAAGCCCAGCATCTTGTTTCCAACAGTGGCCAATCCAGTTTACTAGTACCCGGCAAGATCCCAAAACAGTACATTACATTTTAAGCTGCTTATCCCAGAAATAAGCAGTAGATTTTCCCCAAGTCCATCTTAATAATGGCATATGGGCTTTTCCTTTAGGAAGCTATCCTAACCTTTTTTAACCCCCACTAAGCTAACTGCTTTTACCATATTCTCTGGCAACGAATTCCAGAGTGTAATTACACTTTGAGTGAAGAACTATTTTTTCCGATTTGTTTTAAATTTACTACTTTGTAGCTTCATGTATGCCCCTTTGAACTAATATTTTTGGAAAGAGTAAGCAAGCAATTCACATCTACCCGTTCCACTCTACTCATTATTTTATAGACCTCTATCATATCTCCCCTCAGCCGTCTTTTCTCCAAGCTGAAGAGCCCTAGCCGCTATAGCCTTTCCTCGTAGGGAAGTCGTCCCATCCCCTTTATCATTTTCGTCTCCCTTCTCTATACCTTTTCTGATTCCATTATATGTTGATTAAACTGCTATTGGAAGGACACTGGAGGATTTTTATGCCTATAATTGTAATCAAGCCCTATGAGGACCGAGTTAAGTCTGGTCGGGGTTTGTTGAGGCGTTTTCCTCCATGTGAATTTCAGTAGTTTTTCTTATGTTAGTAAAATCTCTGAGGATATATTGTTAATTTTCTCCAATCTTTAGCCTACTGCTCTAATCATTAGGCTAATCCTCCGTTCATGGTCTACCAGCTGGACAGCGCTATTGTGCTATAAATTCATGTCCTTCTCCTAACGAGACATACCTTGTTTACATGAACATATCATAAAACTATGCAAAAAAAATGAACAACAATATAATAAGCTTTAGATCTTACTAGGATTGGTTGTTCTTTGGCTGTAAGATACACAGTCATAAATGTCAGACCAGTAAAATGTTGCCTGCCTTTAGGGAAACATATGTTTTTGGGGTTGGTAGTCTCGGTGGTTGTTAATTGGTGTTGAAAAATCTTCAGAGCAGAAAACAAAAAAAAACTGTATTGTGCTTCAAAAATACATGGAGTGTGACATGAATGAAAACCAGATTCTCACTACGTACCAGTGATGCATAAAGGAAAAAAAAAAGAAAAGAAAGTGAGATTGATGAAAGCATCAAATAACACTGACTCATTCTACTGAATATAGTAGGATTTGGCTTGCTGAAGGAATCTGCCGGACCAGGCTATAGGTATAGTCGGTACTTATGCAAGAAAATGCTGCCAAAGACACATCCCACTGGTCAGCTGAACAATTTTATGTTACCTGCCAAAAAAAAAAAGTTTTGGAAAATGAATTAATTTTATCCCATGCCGTAGTGAAGTTGCATGCCAGGAAAACACATTGTCTGCCAATCATGGATAGAATGTTGTTGCCAGTATTAGAAATTTTAAGAAGTGGATGACCTTGGACAGATGGATAGCACCAAGTGATTTTAAAAGTAGTTCTTTCAAAAACTACAATTTTCTGAGGATGCAG
This sequence comes from Microcaecilia unicolor, assembly GCF_901765095.1. NCBI lineage: Eukaryota > Metazoa > Chordata > Amphibia > Gymnophiona > Siphonopidae > Microcaecilia > Microcaecilia unicolor. The sequence continues at coordinate 321,995,335 of NC_044036.1, read as the reverse complement.
GAAGGTAACAGAGAACTAGATGAAAGAAAGCACCACCTCCAGTTTAATTATTGGGTCCAAAGTGAACTGTTTCAAATACACCACGCAGACAGTGGTGATCCATGCCCGTTTCCCGGTATGCAACACGTCAATTAGCCAACAGCGACAGTCATGCCTGTGTGGCGACTGTTACCATGGTCGTGCATGCCAATTAATGCGCTAACCCCCTCATTCTATAGCCTTAACACCTAACTGGAGTGGAGGAGTGGCCTAGTGGTTAGGGTGGTGGACTTTGGTCCTGGGGAACTGAGGAACTGAGTTCAATTCCCACTTCAGGCACAAGCAGCTCCGTGTGACTCTGGACAAGTCACTTAACCCTCCATTGCCCCATGTAAGCTGCATTGAGCCTGCCATGAGTGGGAAAGCGCAGGGTACAAATGTAACAAAATGCTACTATTGGAGACTCTACATGGAATGTTGCTATTCCACTAGCAACATTCCATGTAGAAGGCTGCGCAGGCTTCTGTTTCTGTGAGTCTGACGTCCTGCACGTACGTGCAGGACGTCAGACTCACAGAAGCAGAAGCCTGTGCAACCACATTGGTGATCTACAAGGGCCGACTTCTACATGGAATGTTGCTAGTGGAATAGCAACATTCCATGTAGAATCTCAAATAGTAGCAACAGTGGAGGAGTGGCCTAGTGGTTAGGGTGGTGGACTTTGGTCCTGGGGAACTGAGGAACTGAGTTCGATTCCCACTTCAGGCACAGGCAGCTCCTTGTGACTCTGGGCAAGTCACTTAACCCTCCATTGCCCCATGTAAGCCGCATTGAGCCTGCCATGAGTGGGAAAGAGCGGGGTAAAAAATGCAACAAAAATAAAATAGATACTATTGGAGATTCTACATGGAATGTTGCTACTATTGGAGATGAATGTTGCTATTCCACTTGCAACATTCCATGTAGAAGCCTGCGCAGCCACATTGGTGATCTGCAACTACATGGAATGTTGCTAGTGGAATAGCAACATTCCATGTAGAATCTCAAATAGTAGCAACAGTGGAGGAGTGGCCTAGTGGTTAGGGTGGTGGACTTTGGGTCCTGAGGAACTGAGTTCAATTCTCACTTCAGGCACAGGCAGCTCCTTGTGACTCTGGACAAGTCACAACCCTCCATTGCCCCATGTAAGCCACATTGAGCCTGCCATGAGTGGGAAAGCACGGGGTACAAATGTAACAAAAAAAAAAATAAATGTAAGCACCGGCCGATATTTAGCAGGCAGCATTTTTGTCTCCACCTCTGGCTGTATTCCCTGACATTCAATGTCGGGCCACGTCCGAGCAATGGCACTGAATATCCAGTTATATGTTGGCTGCTAAAACTTATGCAGTTAAGAGCATTATTCAGCTCTTAAATGCGTAAGATGAACCACATAAAATCCGACTGCTTTTTATGCCACCCAATTTAAGTGATTATCTTATGTGGTTAACGGCCCCTGGAATCGTCCACAAGTTGGCCAATTTCTGCTGATACTCAGTGACACTAACTACTTAATTGCTGCTGAATATTTGCAGTTGATATACCGCCTTTCTGAGGTTTTTACAACTGCATTCAAAGCGGTTTACATATATTCAGGTACTTATTTTGTACCTGGGCAATGGAGGGTTAAGTGACTTGCCCAGAGTCACAAAGAGCTGCAGTGGGAATTGAACTCAGTTCCCCAGGATCAAAGTCCACTGCACTAACCACTAGGCTACTCCTCCACTCATTCCACCAATAAGAGCCAACCTCATCAGTGATGTCACAATGTCTTGATTACCCGCTACTTGGCTCACTTCTGATATTGTGATGTCATAAGGGAAAGGGGGAAAGGGAAATGGGACTTGATATACCTCCTTTCTGAGGTTTTTGCAACTACATTCAAAGTGGTTTACATATATTCAGATACTTATTTTGTACCTGGGCAATGGAGGGTTAAGTGACTTGCCCAGAGTCACAAGGAGCTGCAGTGGGAATCAAACCAAGTTCCCCAGGGTCAAAGTCCGCTGCATTAACCACCACTACCTGAGCAGCTATGGGCTACTTTCAGTTGTGTGCTAAGTGACCTGCAAGCCATACTTACAGGACCTAATGTGCATATTTGTCAGTTAAGAGCACCAATCTGGGTCCATAAATACCGTATTTTTCGGACTATAAGACGCACTTTTTTCCCTCCAAATTTGGGAGGAAAATGGGGGGTGCGTCTTATAGTCCGAAGGTAGGCCGCCCTCCTTCCCTCCGAGTTCGGGATCGCCCTCCCTAGGGTTACCTCCCCTCCCCCCGGCCCTGTCACCACCTCTCCCCTTACTCACGCGATCTTCCCTGGTGGTCTAGTGACGTCGGGGCAGGAAAGAGCCCCCTCTTTCCTGCCCAGCGCGCTGCTCTGCATCCTCCTGTATGCTGCCTGTGATGACGGTCTCAGCGAGATTCAAAATGGCCGCCGAGACCGTCATCACGGGCAGCATACAGGAGGATGCAGAGCAGTGCGCTGGGCAGGAATGAGGGGGCTCTTTCCTGCCCCGACGTCACTAGACCACCAGGGAAGATCGCGTGAGTAAGGGGAGAGGTGGTGACAGGGCCGGGGGGAGGGGAGGTAACCCTAGGCAGGGCGATCCCGAACTCGGAAGGAGGGAGGGCGATCCTGAACTCGGAGGGAGGGATTCGGACAAGACGCACCGGAGCATCTAGGTTTTAGAGGAGGGAAAAAGTGCGTCTTATAGTCCAAATTTTTTTTTCCTATTTCCCTCCTCTAAAACCTAGGTGCGTCTTATGGTCCGGTGCTTCTTATAGTCCGAAAAATACGGTACTAGTATTATGTAACACTGGCATGGAATTGGCACCTTACTTTAGGCGCCCCTTAAAGAATTATCCTTCACCCCAGTTCCCAGCATACTTAAATTCAGTCCCAGCATTATTCCAGGCACCTGCTGTAAGAACACAAGATCCAAATTGCCAAGAAGGCAGATGAATTAATACCTTTGAAACCAGGTTCATTGCATACAAAGGGCAACACATTTCAACAGAACACATGATTATTAATTTTTGTTTCACATTAGTAGAGGCTGCCGGAGAACTCATTTTGCAGGAAAGATATTTCTGCGAAGCAAGAAGGTGAAGAGGAAAGGTCACTCCTAGCTAGTCATAAAATAATTTTACAGCCATTCTACCATAAATTAAGATATAATAAGAAGAACTTGTATGCTGACACCCTCCATTATAAAAGGAGTCCTGTCCCTTTTTTCATAGCTTGTGATAGACAGTGCTGCTGTCTGAGTAGTTAGCCAATTTTCATTCGTGCATTTGGCATAGCATCCTTCATATACTGGACATCATGATGGCTTACAAAAAGATTTGTGAATAACTATAAAGTATACCATCCATTCAGGTAGACATACTTAAACCCTTTGTCTTCAGTCCTAGTCCTTGAGGGCCAGCAAAAGGTCAGATTTTCAGGATACGCCAATGAATATGAACAAGGCCAGTGCCGGGCAGACCTCTACAGTATGTGTCCTGATCGTGGCTGGACAGATTTGGATGGGCTGGATTGGGACTTCGATGACAACTTCAGAAGTGAAGAACAAGGACAGTGCCAGATAGAATCAGAGGCGTAGCCAGACTCGATATTTTGGATGGGCCCTTCCACGCACACGTGCCCCCTCTCAACCACACCACACCATAAATATCTTCCCTGAGATATTTCTTAAGAACATAGAGGGGTTTTTTCACCTACCCCACATCTTCTCCCACTCCTCCTCAGCATCCTGACATCTGCGCTTCTATCTCTGAACTCCGTCCCTCCCCGGTGTCGGTACAGGCATCCTCGGCACCTGCAGTGACTCCTTCTCACTGCTTGTGCGGCACTGCAGGCTTCCGGCAAGATTCCGGCATCAATCTCTCATGAAAACGCTACAGTGCTTTCATGAGAGATTGATCCCAGAATCTTGCTTACTGTGTTTTAACAGCTGTACCAGCCAGGCTGATTTTGGAATTTTACATCAGCTGCTGATCTACTGCCTCTGATGCAGCCATTTGTACTGGGGAAACATGGCTATGTCGGGCATCTTATGTTAAAATTCTGGGAGCTTTTAATTTATCAATAAAGACTGTGTTTCGTACAAGGTTTGCCTTATTGTTTTACTACTACTACTACTACTACTTAACATTTCTAGAGCGCTACTAGGGTTACGCAGCGCTGTACAATTTAACAAAGAGAGACAGTCCCTGCTCAAAGAGCTTACAATCTAATAGACAAGTGAACGGTCGGTCCGATAGGGGCAGTCAAATTGGGGCAGTCTGGATTCACTGAACGGTAAGGGTTAGGTGCCGAACGCAGCATTGAAGAGGTGGGCTTTAAGCAAAGACTTGAAGACGGGCAGGGAGGGGGCTTGGCGTAAGGGCTCAGGAAGGTTGTTCCAAGCATAGGGTGAGGCGAGGCAGAATGAGCGGAGCCTGGAGTTGGCAGTGGTGGAGAAGGGTACTGAGAGGAGGGATTTATCCTGTGAATGGAGGTTACGGGCGGGAACATAAGGGGAGATGAGGGTAGAAAGATAGTGAGGGGCAGCAGACTGAGTGCATTTACCTTCCATATAATCGCTAAAGGCAATCATAGCATGTTCGTAGAAAAACTTTGGCAGAATCCTGTTGTGCATTTGATTTTTCCGAGAAAGATGATGCTTGTTGAGCAACAGCTGTTTCATAACCTTGGATAAAAATGAGAGCTCGGAGACAGGACAGCAGTTCAATGGATTAGTTGAATCAGCCTGAGAAGCCTTCAAGTGAGGATAAATTAGAGCTAGTTCCCATCGTTCAGAAAGCACACCAGTTTGGAGACTTGTGATGATCATGGATTGGAGATGGGGAAATATATAAGAATCAGTAATCAGGAGGTAATTCGGAATAGGATCCGTAGGGGATGTAGAAGAATGATGATGAAACGACCAATTTAGAGGTCTCAGTGTGAGATGGTATTTGGAACGTAGAAAGGGTGGCAAAGGAATTAGTACATCTATCTTTTTGTCAAACAGGTAAGGCATTTTAATCACCAAGGCAATGACAGCTACACACATTTAAACTCAACACAAAGCCAAAATACTCTACCACTAATTGCATCAGCCCCTGTTCATCATCAGGTTACATGTGGTGCGTAATTAAGTCAGTTCTATTTCCAGTCCATAGACAAGTGGCCACATGCAGTGATGTGGCAGGAAATAAAGCATAACAATGAGTGGCAAATATATATCACCCTCACACTGCAATGAAGTCCAGAGCTGTGTTTGATTCTCTTGGACCATATTTAACTTAGCAAGGCATGTTTCTACATGCCAACTGACTTTCTGATGACATGTAGAAATTGAAAGGCTCTGGATCTCGCTTGTGAATTAATCATGCAACCTTTGCTTCTGGGATGTGTAATGCTTGCATTGAGTAAACTCCTGAATCCCTCCTTCTCCCAACCAGTCACTCCAGTTTACGATAATAGTTAGTAGAGAAAAATAATTGTATATCTGCTGTCCTTTGTGCATAATGTGGTACATTATACACAAATCAGTCTTCCATCCAACCTGAGATAGCGCCAACTCACTTCAGAAAATGGATGAACACAAAACCTGTACCACTCCGTAATTCTCCTTATGCAACTTTATAAAGTTTTTAACTTTTTTTTTCAAATTATGATTATTTCAAAACAAGAAGGGAAAAAAACCTCAGAAAATGTCTGTAGACTTTAGCAAAATTGCAAGATGTCACCACAGTCAATGACTCGCAATCATTGGTCAAAAAGCCTCCAAAACTTTATTTTATTTATCTCCTATGTCTTTTAAATTTCTTATGCATTCTTTAATGTTGTGAAAACAGTTTCAATCCAAAAGTTCAAAAGCACTGCTTATCTTCAACTTGTCTAGGTCCCAACGGGGTTCCCGTTTCACTGGTATACTTCATCAGGGGAAAGTGCTGAGAAAACTATTTAATCACGTATCACTGACAGCTAATCTTCAGGCAATCAGAGATTCTGATTCTCTGAACGCTGCCAGATTTTGGCGAGATTGTCCCACAGTTTGGTAGCTGTTGTTTGCTGAACAACCCATATACCCTCCATAGGTACCATACCAAGACCAGCTATCACACATGAGAGCCTTATGACCCCTGATGCAGGCGGTTCGCCCACTGAAACACAGGCCTTTGTCAGGTCATCTTTTTGATGCCTAATAAAAACTTCAATTTTGAATTCTCCCGTCTTGAGCACCGTGTGTCTTCCTCTACTCCCCTTCAGTTCTTCGCTGCTCTCCATAGAGGATATTTCCTTTTCTCTTTTGTGGACTTGGTATTTTGGTCATTTACATGCATTCTTGACACCTAAATGTTGGTGTTTTCTTTACTGAATTACCCCCATGTCCACTTGTTTTTGAGCTTCTGTTTTAACAGAAAATAGCAGTGGAGCAGTAGCTTAGAATCCAGTTTAGAAGGAATGGTTCCATGGAATCTTAGCGGAGTTTGGGTGGCGACGCTGGTAACTGGGGAAACAAAACGGGAGCTGAGCAGACTTCTACGGTCTACGCCCTGACCATGACTGAATAGATAGGGATGGACTGGAGTGTAAATTTTAAGGGGCTTCAACGTTAGCTTCAGAACTTTTAGTACAAGAAGAATGCTGGGCAGACTTCTATGGTCTGTGCCCTGAGAATGGCAAGGACAAATCAAACTTGGGTATATATATAAAGTATCGGATATCAAGTAAAAATGAGTTTATCTTGTTGGACAGACTGGATGGACCGTATAGGTCTCTATCTGCCATCATTTTTCTATGTTACTATGTTACTCTTTAGGGTTCTACATGGAATGTTGCTACTAATTTGGATTCCGGAATCTTGTAACTCTTTAGGATTCCAGAATCTTCAGAACTTTTAGTACAAGAAGAGTGCTGGGCAGACTTCTATGGTCTGTGCCCTGAGAATGGCAAGGACAAATCAAACTCGGGTATATATATAAAGTATCAGATATCAAGTAAAAGTTAGTTTATCTTGTTGGGCAGACTGAATGGACCGTACAGGTCTTTATCTGCCGTCATTTACTATGTTACTATGTTAATGGTTAGTACAGCAGCCTGAGAACCAGGTTCAATGCCCACTGCAGCTATAAGTACTTGTATATAATATATAAACCACTTTGATTGTAACCACAGAAAGATAGTATTTCAAATCCCATCCCTTTTTCCTTTATATATTATTAGTCTCTTAACAACCAGCCTGTATATCACCAAATCTGTTTTATTGCATACTTTTGTACTGATGACAGACAGATCACCTTTACTTATTAAGTACAGTAGTACAGGGATATTCACTTATTACTCAGCAATCACCTAATTAACGTCACTGACAGGAACAGACAAAATAAAAAGCTTTTAACTGCAGAAATTATGTAGCCACAAGTAAAAAGCAGTGTGACATCTGTCACTGGATGTATGGGGGGTGAGGTCTAAGCTGTGTCGCCCACCTTCCACAGCTCAGACTGAAAAATAGTCGCGTGGCTTTTGGCTCTGTCCGTCCCCTGCCCCCTCTGATGTCAACTTCCTTTTCCAGGGCATTGAATATCTGAGATTAATGCTGGCAGCAGTCAGCAAAATACTCACCTCTGCTAGCTGAATATTGACCCCCGGTATTTTTAAACAATTACCAGGCCTCATACTTACTTCTAATTCTGTAACTGCTCCTTGCAGCTTCCTTAAGTGCCTAAATCTTCCCCTATTTTTGAAAAGGACTCCCTGCTCCTAAGCTGATCTTGCCCTTTAGAGTGAGGTGATGGAAGTCCAGGATGAACTAAAAGCTGCATCCAGCAGTAATATTCAGCCACTCATTGGATAAACATTGAAATAGCAAGAATTACTTTAACCCTCTGATTCTATAAAAGTCACCAAAAATTGTGCGTACAAATTTAGGCTCACCCCCGATTCGTGTGTGCAATTTAATAGAATAATGAGCCAATTAGTTCTAATAACTGGCTTTTTAATAAGCAATTATTGGCACTGATTAGATTTAATTGGGATTTATGCACGTAAATTTAGGTGCAGGATCCTTCCTGTTAAATTTTTTTTTAAAGAAAGTTCACCAACAAATTCTATAGCATTCTGTTCAAACTTTAAGCTTAAGACTGTGAGTGATACATATTTATTTCTATATTTGTAATATTGATATTGTATTTGTAATATCAATATCTCTTGGCTTTCATATTTTATCTGGAACTGTTTATTTGTTCAAAAATGACTGCTAAATAAAGATAATTAAAAAAGAAAAGAAAAGTAGTCACCTAGCTTTTTGTAATAAAATACTTGTATAAGTGGCAGGCACGGACATTTATAATAGTCCTAAGGCAGGTGTAAATGTCTGCCCAATATTTTTTATATGCCCATGTAAATTATAGCATTTTATGATCTATTTATTTATTTGTTGCATTTGTATCCCACATTTTCCCACCTCTTTGCAGGCTCAATGTGGCTTACAATACATCATGAATAGTGGAAATACATGAGAAAGTATACATTTAGTAATAACAGAAGGATCTTGGGTAACTTGATAATGATACATCATGATAGTAGTTTAGCAATCAAATATTATGAGAAATGTACATATAGTAATAACAAAGGATCTTGGAGTAACATAATAATGAAAAACATGATGGTAGTTTAGCAAGCAAATCTTGTAAAGGCAATTCTGGATGTGTGTATAGAAGTTCATATTTGTTGGTCTTTGTTGTATGCCTTGTTAAAGAGATGGGTCTTCAGTAAAATTCGGAAGTTAGCTAGCTCATAGATCATTTTTAAGTTGCGCGGCAGCGCGCTCCAGAATTGTGTGCTCAGGTAGGAAAAGGTTGACGCGTGCGTTAATTTGATCTATGCATGCACTTGAATGTCCTGCCCGAATGTCACTCCTGTGCATGCCCACCGGCAAAGAACAGACCATCATGCCATGGTGCGTACTTTCCGACTACTCGGTTTTCTGTAAGAGATCATTTACATGCATATGTTGCCACATCCATACATAAATTATTAAAATACCCCAAAGTGGACGCGTACTTTCACTTGAAGTATGCACTTCTCCTAGAATTACCCCCTTAAAGCTATGCTGCAATTTTTAGTGTTTCCTTTTGGATAGCCAGCTTTGCTGAAAATATGAATAAAATTAAACTGAGCACGAGTAGTTATGCATGACTTGCTTACTGTACCCCAGATTCCATATAAGGTGTAGCAAGTAGCGTGTGTTAAATTGTGCGTGAGACCAATTTACGCATGCTACTCAATTGCTGACGATTACCGCCCAGTTAACGTGTGACACCTTACTGCTAAGTCAGTGGGTGGTGGTAAGGTTTCAGGCCCAAAATGGACACATGCCAATTTTCATTTTGCCGCACGTCATTTTTCGGCCAAAAAAAAAGGCCTTTTTTGCAGGCGCGCTGAAAAATGAACCTGCATGCGTGCAATACACGTGTCTACACCAGCACAGGCCACTTTTCAGTGCACCTTAGTAAAAAGACCCCTTAGTTCGTAATCCCTGTTTAGGGCTATGCGTTATTTGAGAGTATAGGGCCACACTCTTTTCTTTTGTTTTTTTATAAGTTTCTATTTTCTTCAATAGAGAGGTGTGGTTGCCATGTTAGTCCACTCTTAAAGGTTATCAATAGAAATCAAACAAAATAAAACATGGAAAATAAAATAAGATGATACCTTTTTTATTGGACATAACTTAATACATTTCTTGATTAGCTTTCGAAGGTTGCCCTTCTTCCTCAGATCGGAAATAAGCAAATGTGCTAGCTGACAATGTATATAAGTGAAAACATTCAAGCATTACTATGACAGTAAAATAGATACCATTGGAGATTCTACATGGAATGTTGCTACTATTGGAGATTCTACATGGAATGTTGCTATTCCACTAGCAATATTCCATGTAGAAGGCTGCGCAGGCTTCTGTTTCTGTGAGTCTGACGTCCTGCACATACGTGCAGGACGTCAGACTCACAGAAGCAGAAGCCTGCGCGGCCACATTGGTGATCTGCAAGGGCCGACTTCTACATGGAATGTTGCTAGTGGAATAGCAACATTCCATGTAGAATCTATAGAAATCAAACAAAATAAAACATGGAAAAGAAAATAAGATGATACCTTTTTTATTGGACATAACCTAATACATTTCTTGATTAGCTTTCAAAGATTGCCCTTCTTCGTCAAGAAATTCTTTTCTTGGGCTCCCCAAAATGTGGACTATTATAACTGATTTGGGTATAAGTTTTTTCTATATTATTAAAATGTTCGTGTGAATTTGCTAGTGAATCTTCTGTAACACTCTTCCACAAAGTTATTTTCTCTTTGTATTCCTATTCCCCCAGATTCTACATACAGTATGGCGTCTTAAGTTGTGCATGCTAATTCCTTTAAGGGAAACTCTGGCCTCCGGCCCCAAGTTTTATATATGATAATCCACCGGGATACAACACCCTGTAATCCGCAGATGTGCCCTCCGACCTGGGGTACGTCAGCAGCACTATTTCAGCACAGCTCCCGAAATATACAGTCAGGAAAATAACTCCAGCAGTTTCAAGAATGTAGTTCCAAAAACAAACAGTTCAAAAAAAACCCCAGTAGTTTTTAATAATGCCGTTCCAAAAGCAAAACAGTTCAGGAATCTCAACAGCTTCAAAAATGCAGTTCATAAACACCCAGCTCAGAAATCCCCCATCAGCTTCAATACTGCAGTTCAACACAAACAGGGCAGGAATCTCAGCAGTCACAATGATGCAATTCAAAATAAGCAATTCCAAAAACAAAACCGTTCCAAAAAGCAAGCAGTTCAAAGAAAAAAAGCACTTCCAAACAGGCAGTGCAAAAACAAGCAGTTTAAAAATCCCACCAGCAGTTCAGAGGGAGAGAGCCTCCAGGGGTCCCACCCTTCTCTGGCCAGCTCTATCTCCTGGCTTCCTCCCACTTGACCCCGTCGCTTCCTGGCTCCTCCGCGATAGCCACTGCCTTCCATTTTTACCAAGTGGTTACCTGCTGTTTGACTTTTCCACCTTTGGATCTTGCCAGAGCTGCAGTATCCATCGGTTCCTCTTGCCTCACTTCCTCCTCCTTTTCTTCCCCCTTCCATTCCATGGGCTCCTCGCCCCAACCCATTCTCCAGTTGATCCTCCTCCCCCTGATTAGTTCTGCTTAGAGGCTCCTCCTCCATTCCTGGCCTCCTGACCGTGTCTTGGGTTTCACCTTTTCCTGCCTTTCCCTTGGGCTCCACTGGGGGCTGCTGGGATAGGAAGTCTTTGATTCTGTTGTAAGACCTCCTCAAGGGCTGCTGGGAATCGTAGTTTTTGCCCTGCCTCCAGCCCTCTGGTGAAAATGATCTAGGCCTTCTCCTGACATGTGGAACTCCTTGAGCTAAGAATCTGGGTTGTCCCTTCCTCTGGGCCTTATCTTCTCCTCTGCCAGTACCCCCCCCCCTCTGTTCCCTTATCCCCCTCTTCACAAAATTTATTGATTAACAAGCCAATCAGTGCCTATAATTTCTACTTAACCAATTAGCGGCACTAATTGGCTTTAATAAGAATTTATGCGCAAACTTTCTAGGTGTATTCTATAATGCTGTGCACATAAATTCTCATGTGCGCAGTTGAAAAGGGGGCATGGCCATGGGCTTGGAATGGGCGGGTTAATGCGTGTTTCAAACAAATATGCGCACTATTATGTAATACACCTGATCTGCGCCAAACTTAGGTGCAGGTATTTAGGCCTGGTTTTGGGTGGTCTAAAAGGATGCACCTAAATTTTAGTCGCAAGAACAGCACGTGAGCATCTCTATATATAAAAGGCACCACCAACGTTCTGAAGCCTCCAGCCGGAAGTGTGAAGCGCCAGAGATATCCGGTTTCCCCATGAGTGAAGGAAAACAGCACAGCACGAAATCCCTCTCTCTGTAACAGTGAAGGACTCAGAGGGGGGCGGGGACAGAGACGCCCTCACTCTCTCTGTAACACAAACACAGTACAGCAGGAAACTTAACACTGAAGGACTGGACTCAGAGGGGGGAGGGGGAGGGAGAGAGAGAGAGGGCACAGACAGTGTTGCCAGGTGGGCGGTTTTACCGCCCAATTGGGCGGTTTTCCGCGACCCGCCACGGGAAATTTTTGCCCGCGGCAGGTTGCGGTTTTTTGGGCTTGTTTAGGGTCTTTTGGGCGGTTTTTAAGTGTTTTTTTCGGCCGTGGGAGCGGGGCTAGTGGCGTTTTGGGCGGGGTTAGTGACGTTTTGGGCGGGGTTAGTGATGTTCTGGGCGGGGCCGATGACGGGGGAGGCGGGGCCGATGACAGGGGAGGCGGGCCAATGGCGGCGGGGGCGGGGTTGATGACGGCGGTTGCGGCGTTGATGACGGCGGGGGCGGGGGTGATGACACGGGGGTGGGGGTGTCAGGGGCAGGGTTTGACTTTGGGCGGGTTTTGGGCTGGATTTGGGCTCGTTTGGGTGGGAAAAAAATTTTCCACCTGGCAACCCTGGGCAGAGGGCAGGGACACACACACTCCCACATGCACACTCTGAAGAAAACCTTGCTAGCCCCCGTTTCATTTGCATCAGAAACGAGGCTTTTTTACTAGTATTATATAAACTACATCTAACTTTAGGCACAGTTTATAGAATCGTGCTAACCACATGGTTTTTCAGTGCCGATTTGTAAGGCGCCATTTATAGAATTTGGCCCATTTCTAAATTTAATTTAAAAAAAAAAACAAAGATATGACACTAATGCTTTTTCTACAATACATCTTACACAATTTCAACCAGTCAAAATTCATAGCCTCCGACACCAGAGTTTCCAAGAGCACGCATGGGTTTTAGTCTCAGTTAAGCAAGATGAATTATTCATCTTTGTACTCTCTCGAAAATATAATTGATGCATCTGACTAATTCTAGTGGAGAAAAAAAAATAACAAAAACGGTATCTTCAGTGTCTGACTTGAGTGTCAGCTTCTTTTTCTTTTTTAACACTTTGTCTTTCGTGTTGCTTTAGCATGTGTTTAATTTATCAGCTTTTCCTGGACTGAAGATATTAAAACAGGGAAGTGTACATTTGATGGATGTGAGCTTGCCTAATTAATCTGCATCTTAAGCCAACTGCTGCGGGGTGCTATGTGCTCAGAATCAGGGTAGAATATACCGGCTTCTAAATTGGATCTCTTCCGACACTTGTCTCCCGATGTTGTATTTTCCAGTTTTCTAGAACCACATCTATAATAAAGAGACTAATGATGTAAGGTTTGCAAGAAATTTCATAGCTCCGTATTTCAAAGGGTAATTTTTTTTTTCTGATGTATGTGCAGAATGGGAGAAAGTCACCTCAATATATTGCCTTTAAATGTCAGTTTAAAATATGCATTTTGCACTGATTTTTAAGTTTAAACTTTTTCTTTGTCTATGGTTTTGTTCAATGCCTGGTTTGGAATGTGCGCTGTTATATTCGACCTACAGTAGCACCAGTGTACCATCAAGTAGCAATGAGAGATATTCCACCAGTACCAGAAACAAAACTGGGTCTGGGCCGCCATTCGACTTATTTACACTCCCCCATAGTTTTGATAAATCTGCTGCTCCTCACAGCCACCCAAAACATGCAGCGTTTGTGATTATGCACTGTGGATGTTCCCGACAAGATTAATTTGCATTTTTTTGGTTATTCTGAAAATGAAATCTTTTGGGAGGGGGGGGAAGGTTTGGATAAGTTCCTAAAAGAAAAGTCCATAAGCCATTATTAAGACGGAAGTGGGAAAATTCACTGTTTATTCCTGGGATAAGCAGCATAAAATCGGGTGGGGGGGGGGTTTACTCTTTTAGGATCATGCCTGGTATTTGTGACCTGGACTGGCCACCGTAGAAAGCAGGATACTGAGTTTGATGGACCTTTAGTCTGTCCCAGTATAGCGATGCTTATGTACTTACGTCACTATCTTGATTTGCGAAGCACTTGAATAAATCTGTTCTATTTGCACCCATTGTTTTACCGAAAAATAACCTGTGGTGGTGTAGGCGTGTGTATTGGATGCGCACAGGTCCATTTTTCAGCGCGCCTGCAAAAAAGGCCTTTTTTTGTGAGCGAAAATGGATGCGTGGCAAAATTAAAATGAGCGCTTGTCCATTTTGGGCCTGAGACCTTACCGCCACCCATTGACTTAGCGGTAAGGTCTCACGCGTTAACCAGGCAGTAATCATCAGAACGTGTACACTGCCAATTACCGCCCAGTTAGCGCCGTGCGGTAGAAAATAGAAAATATTTTCTACTGCGTGTTTTGGAAGCGCATCAAAAATAGAATTACTGCCTGGGGCACGAGGTAGCCGGGCGGTAGTTCTAATTTGAAGTGCATTGTACCAGGGGCGTAGCCAGACATCGGCGGGAGGGGGATCCAGAGCCCGAGCTGAGGGGGCACATTTTAGCCTCCCCCCCAGCGCTACCAACCCCCCCCCCCCCCCCGCCATTGCCGACCCCAGCCACCTCCACCCCACCAACAACAACTTTGATGACCCCTGCCGATGACCCTCTTGATCTCCCTCCCACCGATGACCCTCTCATTGCCGTCGCCCTGGGCTACCTTTGCTGGCGGGGGACCCCAATCCCCGCCAGCTGAGGTCCTTTTCTTCCCGCGAAGGCTTTGTTCTGTTTGTCAGACTCACAGAAACAGAACGAAGCCTTGCAAGATGGCTTCGTTCTGTTTCTGTGAGTCTGACGTCAGGACGTCAGAAACAGAACGAAGCCTTCGCGGGAAGAAGAGGACCTCCTCGGCTGGTGGGGATTGGGGTCCCCCGCCAGCAAAGGTAGCCCACGGCGACGTCAGCGGGAGGGGGGTTGAGAGGGTCGGCGTCATCGAGAGGTTCGTCGGCAGAGGGGTCCAGGGCCAAATCTACGGGGGCCCAGGCCCCCGTGGCCCCACGTAGCTATGCCACTGCATTGTACGTGCCTATGCACCTCAGTAAAAGGGCCCCATAGTGCAGTACTTTAAAAGCTCATTAATATTCCTAAAGAGGCTAATTTTCAAATGAGATTTATTCAGATAAATTAGCTGTCTAATTAGCCCATTAATTTGTTTGCATGTGTTTACCATTTTGGAAGCCAACAGCGGTGTGTACAATCATGCATTAAAATACAATTGCAACATCAGACACAGAGCAAATATTACAAATCAAAAGCAAACCATAAAACTTAAAAGCAAGTTTTAAAAGAACCGTGACTTAATCATCTCCATAAAGTTTATGGTTCTCCTATCTCTCGCTCATAGATTTGGGCAAAGAACTCCAAAAAGCATGGCCTCCACATAGGAAAAGGCTGAGTTTGTATCCTTCAGTGCTTAACTGCTGACCCCAGGAGCCTCAAAAGTTTATATGGAATTATCTGATCTCTCATGTATTGGGCCCAGACCCTGCAAGGGACAAGATTCAACTTTCCACCGGTAAAATGGCACAGGAAGATGAACAAGGTGTGGACTTTTACCTGTACAAAATGTAAGCAGGTTCAGGGGCAGGGTTATATCAGGGGAGACGATAACACAGGCAGTTTTGCATTTTCAAAGTTTTGCACATTGCAGAGTTCTCCTTTTTAACTTTCAATCCAAAGCACAGCAGTGCATACAGACTTTTTTTATTCATTTACTGCCTATGAGGCAGTGAGGGGCATAGGTAGGGTTACCATATTTTGTCCTCTGAAAAAGAGGACACATGTCACGTCCCCTGCTCTGCCCCTGCTCCGCCCACACCACGCCCCCCTGCCCCGCACACACCACATCCCTTTCGGATCCCTGCCCCGCACTTTCTCGCTCTCACCCCGCCCCGTCACATATTCCCCTCCCCCGGGTCACATATTCCCCTCCCCTGCCCCCCCATCACCTCCCTTCCCCCTTGTCACATATTCCCCTCCCCTTACTATCTACTGCCCTGGTGGTCTAGTGACCTCTTCGGGGCAGGAAAGAGCCCCCTCTTTCCTGCCCGGAGCGCTCCCTTGCCCTGCATCCTTCTCGATCTCGGCTTGGGATTCAAAATGGCCACCGAGAGTTGAAGTCTCGCAAGCCGCGTCAACTCTCAGCGGCCATTTTTAATCCCGAGCTGAAACTGAGAAGGATGGAGGGCAAGGCAGCGCTCCAGGCAGGAAAGAGGGGGCTCTTTCCTGCCCCAAAGAGGTCACTAGACCACCAGGGCAGATAGTAAGGGAGGGGACGGGAGACCCATGGCACCGCTCGCCTTCCTGCCTGCCTGCCCGCCCATTTGTCCAGAAATCCAGACAAACAGGCGGGCGGGCAAAACCCGCCGGACCCCACGGGGAAATCTGTACATATGGTAACCCTAGACAATAGGGGCCCTTTTACTAAGCCCCGTAAACATCTACGCAAGCCCAACGTGCTCCAAAATGGAGTTGCCACCCAGCTACCGCGTGGATCTTGCTGTAATTTCATTTTTGGTGCACGCCCGATATGCACATCTGAAAAATATGTTTTATTTTCGGATGCACGTATCGGACGTGCACCAAGTGGTATTTGACGTGCATAGGCCATTACTGCCCGGTTACTGCTAGGTCAATGGCTGGTGGTAAGGTCGTAGACCCAAAATGGACGCCCAGCAATTTTGATTTTGCCGCACGTCCATTTTCATCAAAAATTTTAAAAAGACCTTTTTTACAGGCGCCCTGAAAAAAGGATTGGCGCGCGCCCAAAACCCACGGCTACACTATCGCAAGCCATTTTTCAGCACGACTTAGTAAAAGGATCCCATAGTCTGGACGTCCCTAGAGATATTCCGTGTGAGGAGTTGCAGTTCAGTCACCTTCACAGCAGGTGGTGTTAACCTTCTGGTCAGAGGCTGAACTGCTGAGTTACTATGGCAGGATTAATGCCTTATGGGAAAGTGAGGCTGCCAGGCAGGAAGGAGTGGCTTCACAATAAAATAGTTAAAAGCCCTAAGACAGAGCAGAACGGAGAGGCCTAAGAGGAGGATTGTCCCAATACAGAGACCCTGGAGAGAGAGAGACCCTAGGAGAAGGATTTGGCTACAAGGAACAAGCCGGATCCCGCTACAGAGGCCCAAGAGAGGAAAAGCAGGAGCTCAGTGTGTGATTGGATTGAGAGTATTGGATTGATGAGACCTGGCTGAGGTAAGCCATGGTGGCCTGGTGAAGTAAATTGTACAAGTGTGTTGAAGTGTGCTGGAAGCATTGACACTACTTGTGAATTATACAGGAGTCCTGGAGAGTTGTGTAAGTGTGCTGGAAACATTGATATTATTGAACTGAACTGTGCAAGAGGAAGCGTTGATATAATTGAAGTGAACTGTGAAGTGTGCTGGAGGTCGGCTGGAATCAGATCCGACCAGGAAGTAGAACTGAGAAGCAGTGTTTGGGGCAGGGAAACCCCATACCCATGGACTTTTTGGCCTGCTAGGCTGAGGCCTATACAAGTGATGTTAAGAGAAACTGCTTAATTTTACACAATCCCAGTTCTGTGACATGACATAAGCTAAGAATTAAGCAAAATAAATACTGTATTTTGAGTTTGTACCTCCTGTCCGGCTGTATTATTTATCCCGTCACGCCCAACCCCGCTCAGGTGTCTTACACTGCCTTTTTGAAGAAATTCATCCCAGGTAATGTACAGCAAGAATAAGCTGAACATAGACAATAGACAATTTACAGTCCTGTCATTCCACCCACTGAAATCAGTGCTGCATGTCCCATGATGCATCAGGATAGGGTTGTCCAAAATCCAGGACTGGCCTTGAATACCCAGGTTTTTCAATGCCAGCTAGCACGTGACCGGTCAAGTTGATATTCAGAGTTAGCCGGCCATGGCATAGCACGCAAAGAGAGGCTGCTTTTTATGCGGCTCAGTTTGGCTGCTGGCTCGTTAAGTTTAGAATATCGCCAGTTTTATTTTCGGTGCTAACAGGGCCTTTTCAGCAGCAATAGCCGGTTAAATGCCACTGAAAATGACCGGCCATCCGGTCAGCGGCCGTTCTCGGCTGGTTAACTCGCGCTGAATATTGGGCCCTTTGCTAAGATTCTCTATTTACAGAGGGACAGCTTGTGCTTAATTTAAAAAATGCAGCCCATCTCACTACTCCTCAGCAAAGACTTTCCCCTGGATTCTATATATGGTGCTCAAAACTGAGCGTGCACCCAATTTTCAAGCGCAATTTAATGGAGTAACGAGGCAATTAGCACCAATAATTGGGTGCTAATTATTGGCGTTAATTGCCAACTATTTGGATTTTCGTGCGCATCTTGCTAAGCGCTATTCTATAAAAATGCGTGTGTAAGTCTTTTAGCATGCAACTGAAAAGGGGACGTGGCCATGGGAAGCGCATGGGTGGGTCAGGGGTGTTCACTAAAGATGTGCAAAGCAGGGGCATAGCCAGCTCTCCGATTTGGGGGACCCAGAGCTACACACTGGTGGGGGCAACGCATTCCCTCTCTCTCTCCCTTCCTCTCCTCCCCCCCACCAAAAATAATACCTTTCCTAGAGGGAACCGAGCATGCGTGAGGAGTTCCGGCATCGGCGGCTGGAGGCACGCCCTGCCAACTTCTGTACTGCAGCAGCGCAAGGAGGAGAGGAGCAGGCTCAGCAACAAATTTCTTTGGCTGGCAGGGCATCAGCATCTCCTCCAGCCATTTAACAGGAGTGCACGTTTGGATGGGGCCTGAGCCCACAGTTGGGGAGCCCAGGCCTCCCCTTGGCTATGCCACTGACCCGCAGTATTATAGAATTTAGGAGGATGCGCACCTAACTTACGCAGGGAGATTTACACCCTGGGGCGGCCTAGGCCACCTGAGGCAGGGACCTCAGCGCTCTTCAGGAGTGGCATCTCAAAGAGCGGCTTCGCAGCATTTTACCTCGTCACGGTGATGTTCCAGACCCAGCAGCGGCAGTGATTCCCATACGCTGCCCTGCCGCCACAGCACCCGCCTCTTGCCTTTACTGCGGCCACCTCTCTGAAGTAACTTCCTGTTTCGTCATAAGTTGGGTGTAGCTCCCAGCGCTATGCGGTCTTCTCTAAACGATGCCCAGCTCAGAGCGCTGTTTATTTTTATTTATTTTAGTTACATTTGTACCCCGCTTTCCCACTCATGGCAGGCTCAATGCGGCTTACATGGGGCAATGGAGGGTTAAGTGACTTGCCTAGAGTCACAAGGAGCTGCCTGTGCCTGAAGTGGGAATCGAACTCAGTTCCTCAGGACCAAAGTCCACCACCCTAACCACTAGGCCACTCCTCCAGTGTTGCTACTATTTGAGATTCTACATGGAATGTTGCTATTCCACTAGCAACATTTCACGTAGAAGTCGGCCCTTGCAGATCACCAATGTGGCTACGCAGGCTTCTGCTCTGTGAGTCTGACATCCTGCACATACATGCAGGACGTCAGACTCACAGAAACAGAAGCCTGCGTAGCCTTCTACATGGAATGTTGCTAGTGGAATAGCAATATTCCATGTAGAAACTCCAATAGTAGCAACATTCCATGTAGAATCTCCAATAGTATCTATTTTATTTTTGTTACATTTGTACCCTGTGCTTTCCCACTCATGGCAGGCTCAATACGGCTTACATGGGGCAATGGAGGGTTAAGTGACTTGCCCAGAGTCACAAGGAGCTGCCTGTGCCTGAAGTGGGAATCGAACTCAGTTCCTCAGTTCCCCAGGACCAAAGTCCACCACCCTAACCACTAGGCCACTCCTCCACTCCATTTATAGAATAGCGCTCAGCACTCAGTTTTTTCAGTGCTCACATTTGGGCACCATTTACAGAATCTAGTCATTTGTGTAATCAGGTATCACTTCTAATATCTCTTTGTGAAGGAAGGATAATGGAGTGTTAAAAATCTTTTTTCTTTTTTTTTTATGTTGCACAAATATCAGCAGGAAATATCTTTGGTTTTTTTTTTTTTCATAAATGAGGTTGTACCAGTGAATATGATACACTGACAGCTTTGTCAAGAGTAGATAATGCCAGACTAAACATAATTGCATTTTTGATGTAATTTGCATGGTTTTGTAATAGGTATGTGCACAGTTTAAGAAAAGTCTTTTCACAAACCACAGGCACTAATTGAACCAAGTGTCTGGGTCAACACCTATAGTCTGACTGATCAGATGCCCAATTACTTTCCCTTCCGCTAAAGCCATCAACAAAGCTGCTCTTTTACTAGAGTGTGCTAATAATTTGCATTTACCATCTCTAGCTAATCTTGTTCCACTTCAATCTGGCTTTCGCCCCCTTCATTCAACTGAAACAGCGCTTGCTAAAGTCTCCAATGATCTGTTCCTGTGCCAGATCCAAAGGTCTCTATTCTATCCTCATCCTTCTCGATCTATCTGCTGCTTTTGACACTGTTGATCACAGCCTACTCCTTGATACGCTGTCCTCACTTGGATTTCAGGGCTCTGTTCTTTCCTGGTTTTCTTCTTATCTCTCCCAGCATACCTTTAGTGTATACTCTAGTGGATCCTCCTCTACTTCTATCCCACTGTCAGTTGGTGTACATCACGAATCTGTTCTGGGACCTCTTCTTTTCTCCATCTATACTTCTTCCCTTGGTACTCTGATCTCATCCCATGGTTTTCAGTATCATCTTTACGCTGATGACTCCCAAATCTACCTCTTCACACCAGAAATCTCAGCCGAAATCCAGGCCAAAGTATCAGCCTGCCTGTCTGACATTGCTGCCTGGATGTCTCGGCGCCATCTGAAACTAAACATGACCAAGACTGAGCTTCTTATCTTTCCCCCCTAAACCAACCTCTCCTCCTCCCCCATTGTCTCTTCCTGTGGATAACACTCTCATCCTTCCTGTCTCATCAGCTCGTAACCTTGGGCTCATCTTCGACTCCTCCCTCTCCTTCTCTGCACATATTCAGCAGACTGCTAAAACCTGTCATTTCTTTCTCTATAATATCACCAAAATTCGCCCTTTCCTTTCTGAGCACACTACCAGAACCCTCATCCACACTCTTATCACCTCTCGCTTAGACTATTGCAACTTGCTTCTTACAGGTCTCCCACTTAGCCATCTCTCTCCTCTTCAATCTGTTCAAAATTCTGCTGCACGACTAATATTCCGCCAGTGTCATTAATGCTCATATTAGCCCTCTCCCCAAGTCACTTCACTGGCTTCCATCTGCTGTCTAGAATTTTGGAAGATGGAAATTAATTAAGTTGTGGATGTACTCTGTAGAAGTTGTTGTTTACTTTTACAATGTGTGTATGGATGCCTGTTCTGGTGTGTGCATGTCTATACATATGGCTATGATTTCTGAACATAAGGCATCATTAAAGGACAGACTTTTAAATGCCCAGTTGGGTATATATGCTAATCTCAACTTTGTTAAATGTTTCAAACATATCCATCTATTTGCTTCCATGATATAATTGAATTCGATCTGCAGCCCCTCATTACCTCTCTACCCTCATCTCCCCTTACGTTCCTACCCATAACCTCCGCTCTCAAGACAAATCCCTCCTTTCAGTACCCTTCTCCACCACTGCCAACTCCAGGCTCCGCCCTTTCTGCCTCGCCTCACCCCATGCTTGGAATAAACTCCCTGAGCCTATACGCCAGGCCCCCTCCCTGCCCATCTTCAAATCCTTGCTCAAAGCCCACCTCTTCAATGTCACCTTCGGCACCTAACCACTATACCTCTATTCAAGAAATCTAGACTGCCCCAACTTGACATTTTGTCCTTTAGATTGTAAGCTCCTTTGAGCAGGGACTGTCCTTTTTGTTAAACTGTACAGCGCTGTGTAACCCTAGTAGCGCTCTAGAAATGTTAAGTAGTAGTAGTAATTCTATTATTCTATCTCACTGTATTTTCAAATGTAAGCCACACTGAACCCAAGTTTGCTTGGATAATGTGAGATATAAATGTCAAAAAAATCCTTTATCCTCCACCTTTGAAGACACTGCCTATCCAGCTGGATGGTGATGGCACAAGGAAAGCAAGTTTGCTTCACTGAATACTAACTCAAAATAACCTGTTCCTTAACTGGACTCTAGTATTACCATATTGAAAATGCATGGATCCATAGGAGTCTGGCTTGTCTGGCTTTTCCAATAGGAAGCATATTGCGGTTCTGTATATTTATTTATTTATTTATTGTTCGCTTATATCCCACATTTTCCCACTCATGCAGGCACAATGTGGCTTACAAAACATTAAATAAAGTTACAGAATAGGAAGCTTAGAAAAGTATAAAAGGAGTAAGCAGGGGGAAAAGCATCTAACGGGGTGAACTAGCGGGGTAAGAGACAAGAGGGGTGTATCAGTCAGCGGTATAAAGTGAGGGGTAGGTCTTGGCAAAGAAGTATGTCTTCAACAACTTCTTAAAGAGGGCATGGTCCGCTTGAGTTTTGAGGTGTTGCGGAAGAGCATTCCAGTGCTTAGGGCTCCAGTAGCAGAAGGACGAGGCAAAGATCTTCTTGTACTTGACACCCTTACAGTTTGGGAAGTGCAGATGAAGGTAAGAACGAGCAGCAGGATTGGCATTCCTGGGCGGGAGGTCAATCAAGGGGTGCATATATTCCGGGGCAAGCCCATAGATGATTTTATGGGTCAAGGAGCAGAGCTTAAAGGCAATGTGCTCCTGTACAGGCAGCCAGTGTAATTTGAAACGCAAGGGTTCGGCATGTGCAAAGCGTCGTTCTCTTAGGATGAGTCTCGCGGCAGTGTTCTGAACTGTTTGGAACTTTTTCAACAGGGAGGCCTGGCAGCCTGCATAAATTCCACTGCAATAGTCCAAGTGGGAGAGGACAAGCCAGTGGACAAGTGTGCGGAACAAATCTCTAGTAAGGAAGTATCTTATACGCCGAAGCCTCCACATGGCATGAAACATTTTTTTGGAGACCAAGTGCACATGATTGTCCAGCTGGAGGTGTGTGTCCAGTTGCACTCCTAAAAGCCGCAGGCTGGTGGCAATCGGAAGGGTAGAGCCCAGTACTGGGAGCACTGTGTCATTTACTGGGGTGTGGGTGGACGAGAGGATAAAACACTGGGTTTATATTCACTGCTGCCTTTTTAAAGGTACAGTAACTGAAATTTGTGGGTTCAGAATTGGTGCTGTTAAACTTGCTACAATGTTACTTCACAAAGTAATCTGGTAGACAATCCTTTATATGTCTGCTCCTTTGTAAAGAGAAGGGGGTGGAAGGAACACTGTCAGGAGCTCCAGGGACTTGAACTGGTTAATGTCAGCTTCAGAAAGGAGAGAAAGCAGTAGAACCAGAAGAAGGGACAATAAGACTTATTTTATTAATAAAACTTAGTAAGGCATTTTATATTTCTTATAAAGCAAAGTTGAGGGATGTATTCCACTGCAGTAACTATTTTCCAAGATACTATGATGTGTATTGAGAGGTTGACCAGACTCAAGTGTACTATAATGGCAAAGTTTAAGTTATGGGACAATGCACAAGGTTTCCATAGTGTGTAGGTTGTTTATGTTGATGCAGCAACAAACAAAACAGCGAAGATGACTAAAAAAAAAACATCAAATAGGAAAACAATAAAAAAATAAAACCATTAAAAAATAATAAAAATAATAATAATAATAAAAATCTTCAAATTTGTGTATATAAAAAAATATTTAAAAAATATGAAAAGGCGACTCTTTGGTTGTGAAAGACGTTTCTTTGATCTTTTCCACTTCACTTTGTTTCAAGTATTGTCTAACGCTATAACATCAGCAAAGAGACACATATATTCCCTCTACCATTTGGATAGTATAAGATATCAGCATACAGTGAGAAGACTCCTGAGGCAGGCCCGTACGGCCGAAACACAGCTGTGTCGAGTCCTTTTCTCCTTGCTATCCATTGATCAATAAAGTTTATTTTTTAATTTTCACAACCAAAGAGTCACCTTTTCATATTTTTTATATTTTTTTATATACACAAATTTGAAGATTTTTATTATTTTTTTAATTATTTTTTTTAATGGTTTTATTTTTTTATTGTTTTCCTATTTGATGTTTTTTTAGTCATCTTTTTTTTTTTTTTGTTACATTTGTACCCCGCGCTTTCCCACTCTTGGCAGGCTCAATGCGGCTTACATGGGGCAATGGAGGGTTAAGTGACTTGCCCAGAGTCACAAGGAGCTGCCTGTGCCTGAAGTGGGAATTGAACTCAGTTCCTCAGTTCCCCAGGACCAAAGTCCACCACCCTAACCACTAGACCACTCCTCCACTTCGCTGTTTTGTTTGTTGTTGTTTCTTGCGAAGACTGGTTTCTTCTGGTTTTTTGCGCGTTATGTTGATGCAGGACAGACTACTTAGAAATACTTCATCAAGTGCACTCTAAGGCATTATTTAGGAGTATACTATGCACCACTCTCACTGTATGCCTAATGCCCACCCATGTTAACTCTGGGCCATCCCCCCCCCCAAAAAAAAAAATGTCAGATCTGGCAATGCCCCTGACCAACAGTATTCAGCTACTATTCACGTTGCTAAGCAATTTTTAATTTAATGACCAACAAAATGGAGAGCAGGTGAATTTCAGCACTATACAGATAGCTCAGTGCTGAATGTGTGCGAATGATTTCAACACTACAGTCAGTGTTAACAAATAAACCCTGACTGTGATTTAAATATCGACCTGACAGTCTTTTTATCCCTCATGAAGTTTGCAAAGTTCTTTACATGAGGAGTTACGCTCTTATTTTCTCACTGTCTTCCGTCAGCAGGGTGAGTTTGCTTTTTAAGCAAAGGTAGATTAGAATGATGATACCAGGGTTGACTGTGAGTTTGTATGACTCGTACAGCTGTAAAATCCTTAGGAAAGGCCTGGCCTTTGCTATTTTATCTGGGTTTAGCTCACACTTTTGTCAGTAGCAGCTGAAGGTGAGCGTAGTAATGTGACTCCACGGACAGGCCTGGGCTCTCGGAAAACACACTAGACAAAATTAAGTAGAAGAAGACTGGTGCAATTAAGCACAACCCCCGGGACTTAAGTGGTATTCTATAAACTGCACCTAACTTTAGTATGGCTTATAGAATATTTTATTTTATTTTTTATTTATTGCATTTGTATCCCACATTATCCCACCTCTTTGCAGGCTCAATGTGGCTTACAATTCGTCATGGATATTGGAAGTAGAAAAGAATATACATTTGGTTTATGGAGGGTTAGGGTTACATGGTGGTGAAGACATTCCTATATATATTAAAGATTGTACAGTTACATGTGTTGATCTTTGTGATAAATCTTGTCGAAGAGATAAGTTTTCAGTAGTTTGCGGAAATTGGCCAGTTCATGGACCGTTTTCAAGTTGTGTGGTAGTGCGTTCCATAGCTGTGCGCTCATATAGGAAAAGGTAGATGCATGCAACAATTTGTATTTCAGACCTTTACAATTGGGAGGATGAAGATTGAGGAATGTGCGAGAAGATTTTATTGTGTTCCTGGGTGGTAGTTCTATTAGGTCTGACATGTAGGCTGGGGCATCTCCATGGATGATCTTGTGGACTAGGGTACGCTCAGTGGTTTGTTTGGGGGGGGGGGGGGTTTGCACTGACACATCCAGAACCTAGTAACATGATACTGGATGGAGCTTCCTTCTATATGGTACAACAGTGGCTCAGTCATTCAGGGAGAAAAGTAAAAAGTCTGCTTGTTATGATGTGTCATAAACACTATCCAGAGACGGCATCTTTGTTATGCTTTCAAGCGCACATGGGTTGTCTTCTTCAGGGATTCCTGTGGTCTTCAGTGCTCATTACGGCATGCTTGAGCAATTCTTCAGCCACAGTCGTTTCCATTCCAAAATCATACTTGGGAACTCGTTTATGTTTTTCTTTTTAAGAAGCGCTTCTTTGAACTTGATTTTGGCCGCAGCTCCATGTCCTTGACGATTAATGTTTTTTCCACCTTTTGTGCCAGTGAGCATTGATTTCTCACTTCACCAGATAGCCCGAAGCAAGTTACAATGAAATAGTTATTGATAGAAAACATATTCCACAACAATTAAAATAAAATAAAACAAATCAGTCCCTACTACCACTTTTCCACCTCTATCTTAACAATAATTAATGAAAACAAACTTGTTGATTAAAAAAAAAAGCTTTTAAGCAACATTTACATTTAGGAAAAAAACACAATTTTCCTTATTTATAAAGGGATCAAATTCCATAAGGTTGGGCCAGCAATCCTGACAGCTGTATAATGGGTTGATTGCAATTTAATCCTTCTAGATATCTCCAACAATTCGTGTTGAGGCAATCTTAAATTTCTACAGGGTGTATAAAGTGTTGACACTTCTTTCAAATATGCGACTGATCTCCAGGGCACTATTTCAAAGCACAGATAGCTTTGCTCAGCATACAGTGAATTTTGCTGATCAGTCACTGGTTCCTGCTGGGAACCTGGAGGTACCTGCTTTTTTATCTCCTTGTACAAGCCGCACACCTTGCTGTGTGTTGCGGTTTGCACAGCATAAGCATGTTCTGTCTCTTCCTCCCATTTCCTCTGATTTAAATTACATTCCTTTGCCTCAAATGTACTCTCCCTAAGAGGAAAGGCTGAAGCGGCTAGGGCTCTTCAGCTTGGAGAAAAAACAGCTGAGGGGAGATACAATAGAGGTCTATAAAATAATGAGTGGAGTGGAACGGGTAGACGTGAATCGTTTGTTTACTCTTTCCAAAAATACTAGGACTAGGAGGCATGCGATGAAGCTACAAAGTAGTAAAATTAAAATGAATCAGAGAAACGTTTTCTTCACTCAACGTGTAATTAAACTCTGGAATTCATTGCCAGAGAACATGGTAAAGGCGGTTAGCTTAGAGGAGTTTAAAAAAGATTTGGACAGCTTCCTAAAGGAAAAGTCCATAGACCGTTATTAGAATGACTTGGGGGAAAATCCACTGCTTATTTCTGGGATATACACAACTAAGTGATGGATGGAGCACAACCTGCTATTTGTATCATTATATAATTAAATGGAAGTGTCTCATACAGTCACTAAAGCACCATTGCAGTGTGCTGTATCAAAGCGTACGCTTATGTGACGTTTTGAAAACGCAGGAAGTTTA
This sequence comes from Microcaecilia unicolor, assembly GCF_901765095.1. Lineage (NCBI taxonomy): Eukaryota > Metazoa > Chordata > Amphibia > Gymnophiona > Siphonopidae > Microcaecilia > Microcaecilia unicolor. The sequence continues at coordinate 321,968,242 of NC_044036.1, read as the reverse complement.
AACCACAACAAGATTACAGAACTTCTAATATCAAGATAAGTGTGTTTTCCTGCTTATATATTTTTTAAGCTTTATGTATACCGATAGTGCTTAAAAAAATTAACACCAAAAAAAAATTTTTCATCGGTTTTTTTCACTTGGATTAAGACTTTAAGGGCACTGATTAAGCAATAGTGTGCACTATCGGAGGTTGGAGGTTGTCTATGATTAGAAAACATCACATAAGCGTACGCTTTGATACAGCACACTGCAATGGTGCTTTAGTGACTGTATGAGACACTTTCATTTAATTATATAAAGATACATATAGCAGGTTGTGCTCCATCCATCATTTAGTTGTGTATGTTTCAATAAAATTTGGCTGGAGCGGTGCCATTTTTCTAATTTTTGATTATTTCTGGGATAAGCAGCATAAAATGTATTGAACTTTTTTGGGATCTTGCCAAGTATTTGTGACCTAGATTAGCCACTGTTGGAAACAGGATGCTGGGCTTGATGGACCTTTGGTAATACTTATGTACTTCAACCTTCAGCTAAAGTCTTCCCTCACCCTCGACTTTCCAACTCCCTTTCAGGTCACCTGAATCTCTTGCTTGATCCATTTGCAAAAAAAATCTTTTTTTTCTTGCTTTCTGTTCTCAGACATGTCATTCTGCATTTATCCACAGTAAAATTGTTCTGCCATGTATTATCCTGAAGACCTAAATTATTAAGAATGCTTTAGTACTTAACTGCATTCTTTATTATGTGTCAGGCTTGCCAATTTAATGCATTCTGCACATTTTGGAAATCTTTCTTGCAGCACAGAGACATCATTCAAATCACTTACACAAATAGTAAACGCTGTAAGTTGGAAATATATCATTTATGAATACTGTACCTGTTGTTCTCTAGCCCGTAGGCAGGTAAAGTACTAAAGCACCTGCTGTGTCACAATTTCTTCAGTGCTTTACAACTGTGCCTCAGCCCTGAAACCCTGATGTGAAATTTTCTGCAGTGGTTCTTAAATTTGCATGTATTACATCAGTCAGTATCACTCACTGCAGTTCAAGATGGGTCAGCAAAGCCCACATCAGTCTTGGCCTGCCACAGTTGCCTGCTTCTCCAAACCTTTCATTATGTTAAGCCAATGTTTTTCAGTGTGAGGTCCACATGCTGGTGGCAGCTAGAGCCCAACCGAAATTCGTTTTTGGTTTGGCAGAAACTCAAGCCCCCGTTTTCGGTGGTTACCGAACCCAGCCCTCTAGCAGCCCCACCCCCACCCCTCTCCTCTGCACGCTCTCAGCACTGCACTTCCCTGTTTCGGGAAGAAGAGAATTCAAGCCATGATGCAGGCAGGGCCACGGTCAGGGGTATATTCATAATACAAGGTGCGTCATTTGCGTACGCTATGCACGTGTAGCGTGATATGAGTCAGAATTAAATGTGTAGCATGATATTGTGCTGAATCAGATACAAATATATATATATATATATAGCAACACAAAAATACAGCTTTAAAAATATATTTGAAGATGCAGCCGAAACTGGCTTTCATTCCAAAGCCCTCTTCCCCCTCCCTTTGGGGAACATTTAAAAGACAAAAGGTACTGCCTGCAAGGAGTTTTCAAACTCTCTTTCCCCGTCCCTTTTTCTGGGAACTTCTGATAGCAGGGCTAGGCAATTACAAACACTTAACAGAGACAAAAGGTAGCTTTCTTCTCCTCCCATCTGAAACAAAGCATGACTAGGTGGATACCTGAAGGCTCATCAGGACATCTCCGAAAACCAAAGACCCAAGAGACAGAAAGTCTGGAGAACCCATTGAAGACAAAGACTTCAGAGGAAAAGCATAAACAAAACATTTGCCAGTCATCAGAGGTATACCTGCCCCCTCCCATCAGCTATCAGACAAATGGAGGCCAGGACATCTGCAGAAAGGAAAGACTTATAATGTGATCATGTGAACAGACTACAATAACCATAATGCCTTGCAAGTTATCCAGTGCAAACCAGGAAGCAGGTGCTAGGACTCTGTGATCATATCCTCCTGCAAGCTTGCAAGATATAAAAGATACAAGCTGTTCCAGACAGGCAGATTCTCTCTTCAGCTGCAACTCAGATCCATCTCTGCAGAAGCCCTGCTCCCTGCTCCTGACCATGTGCTCTTCACTCTGCTGAATAATAGAACTTTTCCAAAAGACTTTCTCTCTCTCAACTTCAACAATCCTACAACAAAGACTGTTCTGTAAGTTATAACTTTTGATCTAGATTTGCTACTTTACTTAAGCACAGATTATTTGTAAAGATCTCTTAAAAGAACTATCATTCGCTTATATGATTGCATTAATCATATTGTAACTTAATAAACCTTTTGAATCTATATATATAGTGTTCTTGTTCTTTAAACCTGGTAATGCTGGTTAAGGCAATCCAATAAATACACTTAATACCTTTTATTCTTGCAATTGTAAATCGTTCTTACCTTATAGGTAAGTGGTGGAGAAACATTAGTGAGTGCTCTAGCTGTCCCCAAGTAAAAATTAATTCCTTGTAACACACGCACCCCCTGTCAGGACACAGGACGTCAGCAGCACGGTTCAGTGCAGGCCTCGGCACGCCTTTTTCCCCGCACTGGTGTTGGAATTCATGTGCCGGCGTGCAATGCACTCCGATATCATTGCCTGCTGTTAGCTAGCTCCCACTGACTGTTCTGGTCCAGAGATGGGGTCCGTGTGTGGCGCTGGCAGTAAGGGATTTCGTCTTTAAATCAAATCAATTCTTGTATACTGCTAATATCCCCTTTCCAGGGTTCAGTGTGGTTTACATTCTAGGTGAGACAAACGCCGATAATGTAGTGTGAGCTATGAGAACAATTAGAGACCACTGGTGGAATGCATGAAACCAAAAACATTATAGGAAAGGATAATGGATGATACTAGGAGGTAGAAGTCAATGGATTGTTATGGGAAGAGCAGTGGCGTTCCTAGCCTGGCTGACACCCGGGGCGGATCGCCGATGCGCCCCTCCCCCCCAGGTGCAGCGTGGCCCCCCCAGTACACCACCCCCCGGCGAAACTACACCCCTCCCCCGGGTGCAGCGCGACCCCCCCCCCCCCCCCGGGTGCATTTTTACCTGCTGGGGGGGTGCCGCGCGCCTGTTAGCTCCGAGTCCGCTCGTTCCCTCCCTGCTGCTCCCTCTGCCCCGGAACAGGAAGTAACCTGTTCCGCGCAGAGGGAACAGCATGGAGGGAACGAGCGGACTCGGAGCTAACAGACACGCGGCACCCCCCCCAGCAGCATGCACCCGGGGTGGACCGCCCCCCCCCCCTTGGTACGCCACTGGGGAAGAGAAAGATTTTTAGCCTCTTCCTGAAGCTAAGGTGACTGTTTTCTGTTCTGATGGCAATAGGTAGAGAGTTCCATATTTTAACTCCAAAGTACAGAGAATAGAGAGCTGAAAATCTTCTGATTTCGAATTGTGTTTTCAGAGTTGCAGGACTGGTGTATATCCCAGGAAATCCCCTGAAGAGAAAACCTGTGTGGGTGGGCCCAGGATGTGTGAGAAAAAGACCAGTACTGTTTTCTCAGAGAGAGGAAAACAGTAATCAGTGTGGTGAGGAACAGGAACCCGTTAATCCCCTGGCAGGGCTGCCATAGACTTAGAGAAAGCAGTGATGGTTTGATTTAAAAAAAACTTCATGTCTCGGAAGGCAGGTGAGATTGTCTATGAAAACAGTAGGAAAGGTTAGTTTGAGCAACTCTTGAGGCAGCAAACACCTTATGTAGGTCAGGGTGTAATTAAAAATTCCTATGTTGAACGAGAATATTAAGGAGGAAAGGAGGATGCCAGGGGTCCGAACTCTGAACCAAGTGCTCAAGGAACTACTGCTTTTCTACACTGGTATTGGTACTACGAATTACCGATGGGGAAAGCAGCCCTGCAATCTCTTTTGCCAGTGGGGAATCGGATCTTTCTGTAAGCCATATGTGGACGTACTCAATAAATAAACTCCGTGACAAATGAGTGGAGGAGTGGCCTAGTGGTTAGGGTGGTGGAGGAACTGAGTTCAATTCCCACTTCAGGCACAGGCAGTTCCTTGTGACTCTGGGCAAGTCACTTAACCCTCCATTGCCCCATGTAAGCCGCATTGAGCCTGCCATGAGTGGGAAAGTGTGGGGTACAAATGTAACAAAAAAAACAAATAACAGTAGTCAGGTTAGAGCATCATCACTTCTTAGTTTGCCGTTATGGAAGAGTCTAACAGAATTAAGAGCGTAAGATGTGCCGTGCTTGGTCAGACTAATAGTTCAAGCAGGAAAAAGTTTTGACATGTTTTGTAGACTCCTGAGGCAGGCGCTCAGGCGCCGTAACACAGCTGCTGTGTCGAGTCGTTTGATGTTTTGTAATAAAGACTCTTATTTATACGCATGTCTCCCTCGTTGTTTGGAAAGAGCCAGCTTCCCCTACTCCCCCTTTGCCTGATCGACTTACGTAGGGATCAAGCGTACCTCCGCTTTACGTGAGTGTCCCCCTTCTTCAGGCCTCTGAGCAAGTCATGGCTGGGTTAATGCAACTTGTTGCTTACTGCTGCTCTGTCGGGCCTCTGTCCCCTCCCCCAAACATAAAAATGTGATGATCTCCCTCTGTACTGCCAACTCCAGGCTCCGCCCATCTTGCCTCGCCTCACTCTATGCCTGCAACAACCTTCCTGAGCCCTTACGTCAAGCCCCCCTCCCTGCCCATCTTCAAGTCTCTGCTTAAAGCCCACCTCTTCAATGCTGCCTTTGGCACCTAACTCTTACCTTCAGGATATCCGGACTGCCCCAATTTGACTGCCCCTATCGTATTGTCTCCTCACTTGTCCTTTAGATTGTAAGCTCTTTGAGCAGGGCCTGTCCTTTTATGTTAAATTGTACAGCGCTGCGTAACCCTAGTAGCACTTTAGAAATGTTAAGTAGTAGTAGTAGTGTATTGGGGAGATGTGCACAAATTTAAAAAAACCTTTGCCCTGCACATCAGACCTCAATGCTACAGCATTAATATTCTCAGCCATTACAGTAATTGATCATTACAATTTCAAGACAGAACCATATTATTCTCTTAGCTGTGCTTTTCAGCTGTTTATTTTAGCTTTTGGAATCATTTCAGAATATTGCTGTGCAAATAATCTTAAGCCTCAGATAGGAGCTATTTAATCAAAATGAGTGTCTTGGGATGTATGAAATGTATATAGCCCAGGACATGCTGTACCATGTGGACTACTCGCAAACAAAAGAGAAAGACGCTTTTTAGAAACCAGCAAAGGTACAGCACTTAGGAGATTCTAATAAATTCAGCTGTCAAGAGCAAATTTCATCTGTGCAAAACCTAGGGCTACATTGATGGCACTTTGTTCTACTTCATCGGATACCAAAAGGCATTACCTGGCCAGATGTGTTCAGTGTAAACTAAAAGTGTAGGTTCCTGCTCCCGGCACCTTTAGATTTTGTAAAGACCTCTTTCTCTTCATCCTCTCCCTTTCTAGCCTGAGGCAGGGGTTGTCACTTTAACTTTCTTGGACTGGGCCCATTCATCCTTGGACTTTGCAATAGGAAGAGGATGCTGCATCTTGTCAGATTTAGCTGTTCACACAAGTGAGATATATTACTGGTACAGGACAGATCCTCTGCTCAAGCAGAGCAACCTGTTTTCCATGTAATACCTAACAGAGCAGATGATGGTTATCATGTCAATGTTGTTAAACATCCCATTTTTTCATTTCTGAAAAGCAAAAGCTCCAAACAGCCCAAAACACAGCAGCCAGACTCATATTTGGAAAAACGAAATACGAAAGTGCCAAACCCCTAAGAGAAAAACTACACTGGCTCCCACTTAAAGAACGTATTACGTTCAAAATCTGCACTCTGGTTCATAAAATCATTTACGGCGAAGCCCCGGTCTACATGTCAGACCTCATAGACTTACCACCCAGGAACACTAAAAGATCATCACGCACATTCCTGAACCTCCACTACCCCAGCTGCAAAGGACTAAAATATAAATTAACATATGCATCCAGCTTCTCCTACATAAGCACGCAGCTATGGAATGCATTACCACTCACCGTGAAAAAAAATGCACGACCTAACTAACGTTCGGAGATCACTGAAGACCAGCCTGTTCAACGAGGCATACCACATTGATCCATCCTAATACCAGACAACGAAACTCAAGCCAGAACTGGATAAAACCTAACTCTCTGTACTCGACTACCAAGGTCTACTCTACCACGAATGAACTTTAACGCAATACCACTTTATCTCTCATTCCGAATATGTACTCTTCATACTTGACTGCTTAATCTACTATGTCAATCATGATCTTTAATGCAATACCACTTTTATCTCTCACTCCGGAAATGGCGATCGCCATGATGGAACAATGTAAGCCACATTGAGCCTGCAAATAGGTGGGAAAATGTGGGATACAAATGCAACAAATAAATAAGTAAATAAATAAAAAGCAAGTATGCAGTAGTCAGATGCACTCTACAATGGAAAATTTTAGCACCCTTGAAAGATATGGTTACCTTTAAATGCAATTATGGCCAGTGAAATAAGCTTTTGTTGGTTGCTATTCCTTCTGTTGAGGTAGAGATTTTGTGGTCCTGTTTAAAATCCCTACTGTATACTATATAGAAGGAAATATTCCTGGAAATATGTATTTTAAAAGACTTACCCCATCTCACATTCAAGGCTAAGTCTAAGGAAGTAAAAAAAACATCCCAGCAGGTTTAGCAAGGGAAAAAGGCATCAACCTCTTGCCAAACCCTTTTGGGGGGGGAGAAGAGGGGAGGTGAGGGAGTTACAAGCAGCATCCCACAGGGCCTAAAAGCATCACTGGCCTTGGTGCCTTGTGGGAATTATTGTAAATTTGGTAGAAGGGAAAGGCCCTGGGTGTTGACTTCTTTGTGGGATGCAAAACTGAAGATGACTGAGCTCCAAATACCCTACCAGCAAAGATGGTAGAGGCCATTATTGTAGAATACTGGGGAAAATTCTATAAATAGCACCAAAACTTCAAGGGTGCCGTTCTATAAAGAGTGCACACCTTCTACAAAATAGCGGTTAGGCATAGATCCTGCACCTAATTTTTGGGTGCTGAACTTGCCTGCTGAAACCAGGTGTAAATGCCAGCCCTCAAGATAGACATGCTTAGGCTAAATTCTGTAATTCTGTGTGCCACTTTCTGGAACACCGCAACACGCCCCTGGCTATGTCCCCTTTTCAAATATGCGCTACAAAAGTTGGTCGCTGATCCTTATAGAATAGCGTACAGCCAGATGCGCACGCAACTTCTAATCAAAGCTGATTAACTGCAATAATTGGTTGTTAGCACCCAATTATTGCTAGTTAAGGGCTCGTTAATCAATTATGTTGCACACATATCTTGAACGTGCGCCCAAATTTCAGTACGCAACTTGGGAGCGATACATAGAATCCGGGGGATTGTTTGCATGCTCAGGACAGATGGGTAGGACGAAAGGTCAAGAGGATGCTCAAGACAGACGTACTAGGCAAAAGATAAGAGAACAGATTTAAAAACTTAAGAAAGACGGAAGTAGGTATTGGATTGTATAAAGGATTTTAGATGTGCATCTACCTAAATTGGATGGATCTCCTAGGCAACTGGAAAGACCAGGTTGGTCTATATCGCCATTATTTACCTTGAATCCATTATCCATCAGTAACAAACTCTCTTGGGTAACAGACTTGCCTTCACCAGGCTTGATTTGCTTTAGAGGTTCCATTTGAAATATCGAAGACAAGCCTATTACACAAAAAACAAGCTACATCCTTAGCGGTCATAGTTGATGATTTAGGACAAAGTTAATTAAGTTACATTAACAAAATGAAACCAGAAATGTTCTCCTTGAACAGTATGTGCAATCTGAGCAGAACTTGTGTGAACAACAGAGAAAGTGTCACTTTGTGATTGTTACTGGTAGCTGGGCCACAGTGGTGGGCTGTATTGATCAAGAAGAATAAGATCAATAAAAATGAGAAGCTCATTAAATATTTATAGTTTTACATTTGTTGAAAGTATCAGCAGAAAGAGATTGACAGCAGAGGTGCTGACTGGTGATATTAAGAAAAAGGGAAGGAAAGAGTCTCATGAGATAGCAAGGCAAGGAGAGCAAAAGTTTTCAAGTCTGGGAGAACAGCGTGGTCTTGGAAACGGTATCAAAGCGATAATGGAGGTAAAGATAATACAATAGAACCACTTCACCCCGAAGTCCTTCAGTTTCCTGATAAAATAAACACTTCCATTTCCCATTCTTGCATTATTATGCAACTAGCCTGAAACCTGCCAGTCCTTACTGCAGTGTCAACTCAACTTAGAACTGGGCATAAAGAAATTCTTAAACTAGGAGATTAAGGGCTAGCATGCAATGTTACAGGATGAAGAACAGATGATACCCAATTTGAAATTGGCAGGATAACCGCATCAAAGCGTGTGTGTGTGATTCAGGTAGCATTTCTTGAATGTTGTGAAAATGATGAGGCTATTGTGAAGATGAAGCTCCCACCTCAGGATCCCAGGTCCCTCTTTAACTCAGGGTGAGCTGGTTCTCAGTATGCAGATTTTATGCAAATTAGTCTACTACCCCTTTCTACTCGGGGTGACCTGGTTCTCAAAAAGGCAAACATAGTCAGGTCTCATCAACAGGATTTTTCTCATACAAATCTTTATTCCAGCCTCTGGGGCACACTTCTTTTAGCTTAAAACACTTTCACAAGCTTAAACAATCCTTCCAGCTTAACCATTTCTTCCTACTCAGTGCAATCTTCCAGCTTAAACATTTCTTCTTGCACAGTTCAATACCCAACAGATTTCTTCCCCCTGAGCCTTCCCACACAGGCATCTGGGTTCAGTACTAACTCAGTCCTGGACACCCAGTCCTTCCTTGTAGTACACAGTTCTTATACTTGATACTCTAGGGCCTTCTTACCCCAGCCGTATTAACTCAGTCCTTCTTTGTAACACACAGTTCACCACCAATCCAAAGGGCTCAGCCAGTACTTCTCATGGGGATCCTCCTGTTTCAGCTACCAGCTCTCCTCTGCAGCGGCTAGCTCTCCTCTCTCCCTCACCACTCAGGTGGGGTATTAAGTAGTTAATGGCCAAACAGGACCCAGCCCATAACCTGCTGCACCTGTTTCCTCCTCCAGGACTCTCCTCGGTCCTAGCGACCTCCTGCTATACATCCCCTTACTGGCTCCCTTTAGTGACTCACCCAGCCCTTCTCCCTGGACATTTTAGGGGAACAGCGCCCTCTAGGGGCCTAACCAGGGTAGGATAGCCTCTTCCTTATCACAATGTGTGATGGAATAAGCTACGGTTTCTTTAACTGCACTTCCTCATTGGGTAACCTTAAGAGAGGCAGAGCTAGCCTGCCTAGCCAGGAGGGTGTGGCTCAGGCAGAGAAAGGATTAAAATCTCTAGAGTAAGAATAAAATGGGGAAGCCCAGAACAGGGTGGAAAGGATCTCCAGGAGGATTCCAGGAAAGGCTGAAGTGTCTGAAGACAGGCCGGAGAAGAGGGATAATGCCCCTCCACAAAGACCTCTATTACATGTGTATAAGAGAAGACTGCCAAGGTAGGAGCATGCCCAGGCCATTGTTAGGCCTGGGACTGTATAAGGCTGTCTTTAGCTGCAGTCTACCTAGTTTGAGTCTAGCAAGATGCCAACCTGGGGAGGACTTTTCACTGATCCACAAGAGACTTTAATTGCAAGACATCCAACCTGTGAAGTAACAAGCTTTGGGATTATTTGGTTGCAGAAATAAAAGTTTTTTGGTTTACTTTTTTTCCCTTTGTCTAATTATATTTGTAGAGACTCAGTGCTGCCACACCCCTGTTATATCACCATCTGTATCTTCCCAGAATACAGTGTTACAGAAATGCAACAGTTCTCCTATGATACCTGTATATAATATGTAAGCCACCTTGGTTATAACACAGAAAGGCGGTATTTCAAAATACATGACCCTTACCTTACTTTCATAACATTGTCATGAAATATCAGTTTCACAGCTAAATACAGAGCGATTCCCAAAGCAACTCACATGCAAATGAGCTGCTTGCAAAAGCAGCGAGCAACTCGATATGGGGGAAGCCAGTCAGTCAGCTGAGCATGTGCAGAACAGCCAATCGCTAAGCGTGGACACTCTGCACATGCTCAGAGCAGCGAGCTACATATATGAAAGCCAGCATAGCTTCTTTTTTTTTTTTGCAAAACTGCTGTGGGCCTCCAATCTACTTCACTGCCATGGTCAGCGATCAAATGATCAAAGGTTGAGATGGATTTGAATCTGTAGATTTGTGGGTTTGTTGTTTGAAAGGGTGGGGGGGTTTTCTTGACAATATCTGGTGAAGGGTGGGTGCCAGCAGGGCTGCTCTGGCGTGTCTTGTTTCTTCCCATGGGTCCTTCTGCAGGAGAGGCAGAGGACCAGCAGCCGTGGAGTACCTTGCCACAATGAAGAGCTGTCAGAACCGACAGCTGCAGATCTCCCGTTAAATTTTCCTCGGTAAAGGTAGGGGCTGCTTCTGTGCATCGCTCGGAAAACAGCTGTGCATCGCTTTGCATGCACATTTGTTTAGTAATTAGCTCATTATAATAACTTTGCATACAATTTCCGTTAGCTGCTACCATGACAGGAAAAGAGCTCACAGAACACTTTTGTGCATGTCTCACTGATCTCCATGCTCGCTAAACCGGCTACAACCAGTGTAAAAACCACATTGATGGCTTGTTAGGTTTTGTGCATGTGGGCCTCAGTGCCTAACCGGCTATGTTGAGTGGTCAAAATAGGCTGCTTAAAGATCACAGCTATCTTTGACTGCTAAAAAGTTAACTGCTTAGCACTGAATATCAGCATAGCCGGTTAACTTTTTAGCAGCCAAAATAAACTTGGATATTCAGTGCTAGACACCAGATAGGCTCAGCATTGAATATTTGGATTTAACGCCAGCAGCAGACAGCAAACACGCTGCCCGCCGCCGGCTGAATATCGGGCCCATAGGGAAATTATACAATAGGCTTTATTAGATTAAAATTTTTATTCAGGGAAACTGCAGGTTAGGGTTTATTACCCTTGTGTGTACTGCCGTGAACAGTCATTTGGATGGTAATTGTTGTGTTACTCAGTCCCGTTCCTTTTTTATCTTTGTCGTTTTTCTGAACTATCTCAGTAGACTAAAACTTTTCTGTAAACCGCCCTGATATAAAGTTGAAGAGTGGTATAACAAGTGAATCTAAATAAATAAGTGCTAGTGGCAGATAACTATGAGCATGTTAGACCACTTATATTGCAGTCCTGACTATGACTAGTTAGCTACCAGGGTATGGCATTGAATATTGGTGTGAGGGAATCTGTAGGACACTGCCTCTTCCCCTTAAGGATACTCCCTCACAGTGTCAAAAGCACCTTAAGATCCATAGAGTCCCGCCCAAATGGGAAGTGACATGAGAGGGGTGGAGCCAGGACAGCAGGAACTAGGAAGTATAAAAGCTCAGGGCACAGCTAGGTTAAAGAGGCCCCAAGGGAAGCAGCGACACCCCACTGCGTATGTTTATACCATCTATGTATGAACTGCAACCACTACAGTCAGGTAGGCCAAGTTTGACTTAGAACTTTGTACTTTAGTATCTTTAACCCAGCTGGTCACAGTTCGGCCTCAGTGAACTGCTAACGATTGTGCAGGTAACTCTGGAGAGCCAGGCCAGAGCCCAGTAGCACATGTTGCATGTTGTGGCCCTGCAGGACCAGGCCAGAGGGGAACATTCTCGTATGGAAGGAGTTGCTTTGTGTTCACTTTTCTTCCCCACCTGTGAATTGAACAGGACCTCTGCCTGACCCCTTCAAAATTATTATTTTTGCTCACCTTAACCTGCTGTGTGGTTCCAGTTTATCATGGCTCCAGGGCCCACAATTGGTCATACCAAGAAGCATTCCAGATAGCACTGAATACCTGGCTATCCCAGACCTGCCAAGTCTCCCACTTTTGCGAGTCATCTTCCGCCGGAGTGCCGGGATCTCCCGCTGATCAGCTCCGTTTCCAGGGACAGCAGGAAATGCCTTCATTAAACGTCATCTCCTGCTGAAGCTGGTCTCGAGGCAGCAAGAAATGATATTTTACAAGGTGTCTCCTGCTGTCGCTGAAAAGGGAGGCTGTGCCAGGGCAGAACTTTGGGCGGTTCTGGGCGGCGCTGTGGGCAGTTCTAGGTGGAGCTATGGAAAGGTTGGGCGGAGTTATGGGTGGGCTGGGTGGGGCTATGGGTGGGTTGGGCAGAGCTACGGGCAGGTTGGGGCAGAGCTATGGGCGGGCCCTAAATCTCCCGCTCGGGAGGCTGACCCCCTTGGCTGCTCTGCTATTCAGTGTCAGTAAATAGAAAGGGACTGACACTGAATATCTGAGTCCAGAAACGCTGACCACCCGCAGTCACAATATTGCCTGGAAAACAAATCTCACAGCCTGCAATCTATTTATTTGCTGCATTTGTATCCCACATTTTCCCACTTCTTTGCAGGCTCAATGTGGCTTACATTATGCCGCAATGGCGATCGCCATTATCGGAATGAGAAATACAGAATATTATTACGTTTAAGGTACAGAAAATGTAGTAGAAATTAGAAATGAATGGATATACAATTCATTTCAGATATTTGAGAACAAGGATAAAGTATAAGATTAAAGTAAACAAAAAGAGTTCAATGTTAACTTGCTCTGGTGAAGTTGTGACGATAGTTCATTGAGACAGGTCCAAATGATAAGTCTCTTTGAATAGGTTAGTCTTTAATAGTTTCCAGAAGGCTACCAAATCGTGCGTTGCTTTTATTGGAACTTGGTAATGCATATAAACGTTGTGTCGAGTCTTTATACCTCAATAAACATCTTTATTATTATATATCCTTTCGGTCTTTGGAATCCTTGGTCGTCCTCCCACTTTTATTTCATTTCTTGTTGTTGTCCGTGGGGCGTCTAGAGTTCTCCGCCTTCTGGCGGATATTTTTTCTCTATAAACTAATGCACGCCTCAACCTTTTCCTATATGAGCACGCAATTCTGGAACGCATTGCCATGTAACCTAAAAGCAACCTATGAACTGACCAACTTCCGCAAACTGCTGCAGACCCATCTCTTCGACAAGATATACCACAAAGACCAAAACATGTGAAATCCCCACATATATCTAGTAATGTTGAGAATGCCTTATATTATATCACTATCATGTTTTCCATTACCATGCAACCCAAAATACCTCTGTAACACTAAATGTCAATTCTCCTCTCATTTCCACTATTCATGATATATTGTAAGCCACATTGAGCCTGCAAAGAGGTGGGATAATGTGGGCTACAAATGTAATAAATAAATAAACTCACCACTTCTGGATTGCAAGACCCGTGCTCTAACCACTAGGCCACCCTTCCACTATAGCAACATTCTATGTAGAATCTCAAATAGCAACAGAATTTCAAATTGTAGCAACATTCCATGTAGAATCTCAAATAATTTATTTGGATTTTGCTCACACCTTTTTCAGTAGTAGCTCAAGGTGAGTTACATTCAGGTACTCTGGATATTTCTCTTTCCCAGGAGGGCTCACAATCTAAGTTTGTACATGAGGCAATGGAGGGTTACGTGACTTGCCCAAGATCACAAGGAGTGGCAGTGGGATTTGAACACTCAAAGAACACATCACGTTCAAAGTATGTACCCTAGTACATAAAATCATCCATGGCGAGGCCCCAGCCTACATGTCGGACCTGATAGACCTACCACCCAGGAATGCTAAAAGATCATCTCGCACATTCCTTAATCTTCATTTCCCCAACTGTAAAAGCCTAAAATATAAACTAATGCACGCATCAACCTTTTCCTATATGAGCAAGCAATTCTGGAACGCATCGCCACGTAACCTAAAAGCGACCTATGAACTGACCAACTTCCGCAAACTGCTGCAGACCCATCTCTTCGACAAGATGTACCACAAAGACCAAAACATGTGAAATCCCCACATATATCTAGTAATGTTGAGAATGCCTTATATTATATTATCACTATCATGTTTCCATTACCATGCAACCCAAAATACTTCTGTAACACTAAATGTCAATTCTCTTCTCATTTCCACTATCCATGATATATCGTAAGCCACATTGAGCCTGCAAAGAGGTGGGACAATGTGGGATACAAATGCAATAAATAGTAATAATTCCAAAGTTGCGTGCAGATATAGGAGAAGCTAGATGTATACATTGATTTATATTTGCAGCACACATGCAAAGAAGTGTATTGAAAGTACTGCATTTTAATATTAAGGAAGGAAGGTGGAGCGTAAATTGGAGTGCTAAGCAACGATTTGGTTCTAGCCTGCGATCAAACAATTAAGCTCTACTCCTAATCTCTGCTATGGATTATTTGTGATTTTCCTCTCTTTTTTTTCTCTCTACATTCATGATTTTCCTCTTTCTTTGCTATGTCTGTCCATTTGTTGATTTTATGTAATCTATGTCGGTGATGCCGAATAGCGGTTTATCAAGTTGAAAATAAACTGTAAGTACTGTGGAAGCAAGTTCACTTCAAAAGGCAGTTTATTTATGCTTTTCTTTCAGCACCAAATCATCAGAGTGCCACTTCCCTTAGCATACAGTAATACAGTTGCCAGCAGTTTTTATCTACAGACATAGGCAACACAAAACACTAATTTTGCCTCAGAGACCCTAAATGTAGATTTTTAATTGCTTGGAAAAGGAGATCAAGCTAATTCCAGTGGTAGCTCAGTTAACGTGGCCAGCCAAATGCTAATCTTCACCCAAGCCGCATGAATTGTCATTCCCTGCAGCATCATTCCATGGCGTGGAGCACAGAACACAATATAAGCATAACGATTCCTAAAAACAATGAACTCTGCAGGGCTGTGCAGCCACATCAGGAATGCAAGCTGAGGGCAGTTGTTCCTTGGAAGGATTAGAGAATGACGCAGTAACCGCAGGGATGGGGACAAGGACAGGGGCAGGGACAGATCCCACGGGGACCAGGCGGGAATGGGGACAGAGCCCACAGGGACGGGGACAAACTTTGTCTCCATATCATTTTCTACTTTGAAGCCTGTTAATGAACTGGACTGTTCTTTATGTTTGAGTGATGCAGACAACAGTATTTTGATTTCTTGGAAAAACATGTGGCCACAACTAGCAAAATTTGCATGGGGGATCCTATCCGTCCTGCTACCAGCATGTCTTCAAAGAAGACATCTTCTATTGCCGGAGGGACTGTGGAAGACACAGGAGAGCTAGACTCAATCCTTGCTTCCTAGTTCACTAAGGTGATGTTCTGCTTTTAGGAGTCCTCCCTCCTCCTAGACAATACCAGAGGCTTCCAGGCTGGAGGTGGGACTTCTCTATAACGTCCCTGTAGGTCTTCTCTATGTCTCTCTCAGCTCTTCCAAGTCGGCTACTCTACTCTCAAGAGAATGGACTCATTCTCTGAGAGCTAGGAGCTCTTTGCATTGAGCACACATATATAACCCTTTGCCAATTGGGAAATAATCATACATGTGGCATTCAATGCAAAAGACTGGATAACACCCCTCTTGCTGCTGGACTGCTGTCTCCATCTTAGTATTATTGAGTTGTTTAATTAATTAAAACTTGTTAAAATACTAGGAATAGTAAACTAATATAAAGAGCCTTAAGTTTATATTAATTTAGTGTTTGCTTCTCAGAAAGTAATGAAATGTTATTAAAACTGTGTAATGAAAACTCCCCTCTTGTTGTCCTAATTAGAATAATTTACTATAAATTAAGAATATAAATGAAGAGATGTACTAGGGGTGGGTGGGAGTTGGGGAGGGTAAGTGGATATGAAGACCAAACTAGACCCTGCTGTGCCTTCTATAGGTTATCTGTTAATGCTATAGGCTGTGACAAGTTTCTACCTCTAGCAGAAAATTCAAGTTTAAAACTATGAGGAAAAGGGTTTTACATATGGAAAACTAAATTCAAACTGTCTTTATCAATAAACCTACAATTTCTCTTTTATCCCCAAATCACCAAAGCACAGAGCAAAAAAATGTTCACTTACCCAGAGAAATGTCTTCTTCTCTCAGACCTTCTCAGAATTTTTAGAGTTCATTGGAACTTAATTGATAGTAATATGAAGTTACACACACATATGTCTTTCCTACATTTTTTCTATAACATTCACACCTAAATTTTATAGCGTGCAACGCAAAAGGGGGCATGGGGTGGGTCAGTGGCATTCCCAGAAATTAGGATCAATGTTATAGAATACTTGGATTTTCCATCAGTTGGGCATGATGATTTAAACCAGGTTTCAGCAGGCATAAGTCCTCACACCTAAAATTGGACATAGGGAGGGGCATAATCGAACGAAAACGTCTATCTCCATGGGCGTTTATCTCCGAGAACGGGTCCGTGAAGGGGCGGACCGAACCGTATTTTGGGAAAAAATAGACGTCCATGTTTTATTCGACAATTTGTGAGCTGGGCGTTTTTGTTTTTCAGCGATAATGGAAAATGAAAGCGCCCAGCTCAAAAACGAATAAATCCAAGGCATTTATTCGTGGGAGGGGCCAGGATTCATAGTGCACTGGTCCCCCTCACATGCCAGGACACCAACCGGGCACCCTAGGGGGCACTTTTACAAAAACAAAAAAAAAGGTAAAAGAGCTCCCAGGTGCATAGTACCCTTCCCTTGGGTGTTGAGCCCCCCAAATCCCCCTCAAAGCCCACCACCCACAAGTCTACACCATTACTGTAGCCCTAAGGGGTGAAGGGGGGCACCTACATGTGGGTACAGTGGGTTTGGGGGGCGGTGTGGAGGGCTCCCATTTACCAGCACAAGTGTAACAGGTGGGGGGGGTGGGCCTGGGTCTACCTGCCTGACGTCCACTGCACCCCCTAATAACTGCTCCAGTGACCTGCATACTGCTGCCAGGGAGGTGGGTATGACATTTGAGGGTGAACATAAAAAGTTGTGAAACGGCATATTTTTGTGGTGGGAGGGGGTTTGTGACCACTGGGGGAGTCAGGGGAGGTCATCCCCGACTCCCTCCAGTGGTCATCTGGTCATTTAGGGCACTTTTTGGGGCCCTATTCGTGGAAAAACAGGGTCCAGGAAAACTGCCCTAAATTCTCGCTAAAAACGCATATTTATTTTCCATTATCGGCGAAAGGCGCCTATCTCTGATCAGCCGATAACCACGCCCCAGTTCCGCCTTCACCACGCCTTTGACACGCCCCCATCAACTTTGTCCGCATCCGCGACGGAGTGCAGTTGAAAACGTCCAAATTCGGCTTTCGATTATACCGCTTTATTCGTTTTTGTGAGATAAACGTCTATCTCCCGATTTGGGTCGCAATATAGGCGTTTTTCTTTTTCAATTATAAGCTGGAGGGTCTCATTGTAGAAAATGGGACCTGTGCTAAAATATTCCAACTTAACAGTAGCCTGTGTTGATAACTTCCCCCTTAAAGTGACCTTACTCGTTTTGACAGTCTCTAACATTTTTTAAAAACATTTTTTTAATGGATTTTGCAATGGCAGCACAAGTCTCGCCAAGTTTTTCAACATGTTTTAATGCGCCAAAAAGAAAAACTTTAAACATCTCTACAGTGATTGGAAGCCTGATATTTTTCAGCATTCGACCATTTCCTCGTATTAAATTGAATTCATCTTTTCAACCAACTTTAATTTTGCAGCCGTGGTAAAGTGATAAAATGCAGAGTGAATGGCTTGAAATCTTAGGTGGTCATTGGGAATTTACTGCTTCAATTTACAAAACAGAGTACATGCATTCCTCCACTACAAGCGCATGCTACATAGAATAACCCAATGACAGCTAGATCTATGGATTAATTAATAAAGAATGCGTGGATAATAGAATTGTGTCTAATACTAATATTTCTTGCTAAATTAGCCTACTCTCCTTCTCAAAAATGACAACCATACTACATCATTACTAGGATCCCTGCCTAATTTGAGGGATGAAGTTCAAGAAGCTGTGACGGAGGAGCGGACAAGACAGACGAAACTGCGGACAAGCATTATAGCCAATTAATAAAACATCAGATTATTTTTCTACTATTTAGGGTAGGGCCTTAAATCTATGCTCTAAAGCTGGTTAAAGCTTTCGTTCCTTTTTCGGAGAATTAGTTCCGATGCTGCAAGCAGCAGAAGGTGAATTAAAATCTCGGCATCCGTGAATAAATTGCTGCTTTTACCTTGGGAGGGATTCAGTGGGTACGGTTTAAAGAAGGAAATGAGTTCAGTTCAAATGTCTTTTGTTGTTCCTAATGAAGATGTCCACCGGAACGCAAACAGCTAGTGTCAGTGGTTCAATTGTTTTTAATCCTTCTTCCTCATAAAAATTTTTTTGAATTTTCTAAACTCAGTATGTATTAGTGATGGGTCTCTAAAGAAAATAAAGAATTAGATGCTTCCTAGGGATGAGAAGTTTACGACCCATTAGTTCAGGCATTTTTAACCACTCTCTTGTGAAAACTCTATCTCATGCTGCAAAGTGTGTCACAAAAAAAAAAACAGATTTGTTGGTTTGTTGGGTCTTTTTTAAAGATCAGTTTGCACTTAGTTCAAAACATTAATGAAAAACAAAAGTAATCATTTAGAGGTCCTTTTACCAAGCTGCGGGAAAAAGCGGTGGGGGCCGTTTTTCCCGCACGCCTGGACCCTTTTTACCGCAGCAGCTAAACAAGCCCCCAGCACATGGCCCTGCGGCAGGGAGCCCTTTCCGCCACTCACTGAGGTGGTGATAAGGGCTCCCGCGCTAACCCGGCAGTAACCGCCGGGTTATCGCCTTGAAAGCCATTTCCGGCAGTTTTCTTTATCCCCCAGAAATGGCGCGTGCTCGGGGCGGGACTACCGCCAGCAGCCACATTGGGCCAGCGATAGTCCCAGAAGAGCGAGCGGTAAGCCCGCTTTGGGTTTACCGCCGCTATGTAAGAGGACCCCTTAGGTTCTTATTAATTGGAGGGGGGAGGATAGACTACTCTATTTCTACAACAGGAAGTTAACCATTTTATTGATAGAGAAACAAGCCGTAAAGCCCGTTAAAACAGGCGACATTTTTGTTGTGAAAAATGTAATGAAATAGCCAAAGCAAGAAATGAGAGTGGATGTCTACAGTACGCTTTTATATACTACAACCCTCCTCTCTCCCCTGCCCCCCCTCCTCCAGCCACCCATGTCCAGCGACTCTCCTTTCTCCCCTGCCCCCCCTCCAGCCACCCATGTCCAGTGACCCTCCTCTCCCCCTGCCCCCCCTCCAGCCACCCATGTCCAGCAACTCTCCTCTCTCTCCCCTGCCCCCCCTCCAGCCACCCAGGTTGTCCAGCAAATTCTTCGGGGCAGGCAGGAAAGATCCCCAGTCTTGCCTGCCTGCCTGCCTGCCTGCTGCCAGCACTGACTCTCCCCCGCTGCCGGATCGCTCTTCAAAATGGCCGCCGAGACTTTCAGGGCGGCCTTGCAAGACTTCTGCTGAAGTCTCGGCGGCCATTTTGAAGAGCGATCCAGCAGCGGGGGAGAGTCAGCACCGGCAGCAGGCAAGACTGGGGATCTTTCCTGCCTGCCCCGAAGAATTCGCTAGACAACCGGGTGGCTGGAGGGGGGTCAGGGGAGAGAGGAGAGTCGCTGGAAATGGGTGGCTGGAGGGGGGCAGGGGGAGAGGAGGGTCGCTGGACATGGGTGGCTGGAGGGGGGCAGGGGAGAGAGAAGAGTTGCTGGACATGGGTGGCTGGAGGGGGCAGGGGAGAGAGGAGGGTCGCTGTACAGCGCTGCGTATGTTTAGTATAGCGCATTAGAAATGATAAGTAGTAGTAGGTGTTGCGGTTATGATCAGCTGACATTGGGAGAGACCTGTGACGTGCCACGCATGCGCAGAACAGCTGCTCTCTACTGCGCATTTGCGGGTGAGTCTGTCACCTCTCATTTATATAGTTAGATTATAGTCAATTATAATTAAAGTGCTTTCAGCAACTGGAATCATAGCTCAGTAATCACATGGAGAGAGAGAGAAGATCCTCAAGCACCAAGAAAATGTGGCAGAGAAACAGAGGAATATTTCTCATTGTTTTGGCTGTCACAGGCCTGATCAAAAAGAATTTCCAAGCTCACCTATACATGTTACATCTTATGAACTCCAGAGGAAAGCTCTCTTTGGCTTAATGTAAATACTTTGGTGAGTATTAGCAGTAAATTTATGAGACTGAGATAATATGCCATATGCCCCAGTTTAGGAGTGAGGTTTATGGAGGAGTGGCCTAGTGGTTAGAGCACGGGTCTTGCAATCCAGAGGTGGCCAGTTCAAACCCCACTGCTGCTTCTTGTGATCTTGGGCAAGTCACTTAACCCTCCATTGCCTCAGGTACAAACTTAGATTGTGAGCCCTCCCGGGACAGAGAAATATCCAGTGTACCTGAATGTAACTCACCTTGAGCTACTACTGAGAAAGGTGTGAGCAAAATGGAAGTTAAATAAATTCCTGTCATGGTATGCACAAAACTAAGCTTACAATTTGACTTTTGCTCAAAAAACTGTTATTGAGGACACCATAGCTAAGATTACAAAAAAAATGTAAATAAAAATGAAGCCTCAACTGGGGTAGTTTTTTGAGGAAAAGTCAAATTGTAAGGTTTTTTTACATGCACTAAATTAACCCATTTGGAGAAGTTGCCCTTGAGAGAAAAACCTCTAGTTTTCCTGCTTCCTTCATGATAGGGTTACCATATTTTGCCCCCCAAAAAGGAGGACACTGCCCCGCCCCCTTTCACACCCACCCACCCCCTTTCACACTCTTGCTTCACCCCCTGTCACATTTTCCCCTCCCCGCTGTCACACACCCCGTCACTCCCCCTCCCCATCACCTCCCTCCCCTTACCTTACTACTGATCTGGTGGTCTAGTGACCTCTTCGGGGCAGGAAAGAGAGTCGAAGTGACCTCGCGAGACTTCAACTCTCGGTGGCCATTTTGAATCAGCGCCGAGATCACGAACAGGAAGGATGTATGCAGGGCAGCGCTCCGGCAGGAAAGAGGGGGCTCTTTCCTGCCCCGAAGGCGGAAGAGGTCACTAGACCACCAGGGCAGTAGTAAGTAAGGGGAGGGGAGGCTAGCAATCTGCCCGTTTGTCCGGATTTCTGGACAAATGGGCAGGCTGGTGGGCGGGCCGCCCTATAGGACGGCCCACCCACTAGCCTGCCCGTTTGTCCAGAAATCCGGACAAACGGGCAGATTGGCAAAACCTGCCCGGTTGCCCGGACATGTCCTCAAAAAGAGGACATGTCCGGGTAAATCCGGACATATGGTAACCCTAGCTCATGAGGACCCTACTCAGCCTTGATGAATGTATTGTCGCATGGGCCGTTGGGCTGCAGCCAAGTTGATGCTACCTAGCCAACCCGAAGGCTGGCTAGGCGCTGACTGGTAGCAGTCAAGATACCTGGGCAGGGCTGGAACAGGAAGACAGGAACACAGAGCAGGAGCAGGTCTAGAACAAGACATAGGGAAGAACAGGAGACAAACTGGAACAAGGCTGCAATAGACACTAGACAACTCTTATGAGACCTGTTACACAGGCACTGGCTGGGAGACATGAACTTCCTTAAATACTACCAAAAGGAAGTGATGACATCAGCTAGCGCCCTGTTGCAGAGCTATAAAAAAAAAGTGCTGGGTTTCCAGGAAGTAAACAGATCTTTCTTGACATGGAGTGCTGCTGAAGACCACAGAGAACAGGTAAAGAGCGTGACATGTCTATTGGAAAGGGGATTTTATTCTGTTAGGGTATTATCGGTGTAGTGTGTCTACTTACTTTGGGGAAAAGCAGGGGCAAAGGGTAAGAAAGACATGTTGCCTTTACCTCCTACAATATTGGGGGGCCCCACTCCCCAGCCCCCTCCAAGCCCACCCCAAACTAGGTTCCAAATCTAATGTGCCCCTGCTGCAAGACAGCTTCAGTTCTGGAGGTCCAGCACGGTGATTAGCATGGCAAGTCGAACTTGTTAAATACAGTTCTGCGCTGCACAGTGGTTCTGCATCCCTTACTGAAATATATGTGCCAGGGAAAGAATGTGATGTGTCAAAAGATGCAATCTTGTCCCCACCCGCCCCACCCTTTTTCTTTTGCTCATCCATTGTAGCACTGTAATGCAAAATGTTCTAAGACCATTTCCCATGGGCTGCAGGTTCTGTTGTTGGCTTGAAATTGAAAGGAGAGCACAGATGGATCACATGAGGGCACTCCAGCTTAGCAGCAACAGCATGGGAGCTGAATCCTGTTGATTGCCTGAGTGTTTCATGTTTTATTTGACAAATACTTTGCACCGTGCAGAACCCTGTATATAAACAGCATTCTGCTCAAGCTGCCAGCAACCCGAGATCATGAGCTTGTTCAAAAATACACACTGCCAAATGATGGGCCAGACTCGAATTTTTCTGTTGCTCATTCATTTTATTTAAAAAAAGAAAGAAAGAAAGAAAGAAGGAATAAAGAAAATTGGAGTGTTGGGTATATTACGGAAGCAGCATTCACAACCACTGGGGTAGACGGGGCCATCTTAATCATTGGACCAGCTGAAGCTCTAGCCCATGGCACCGGGTGCCAAAATACCCAGCCTCTGATCGTGCCCAGTCTTCAGGTTAAGCCTCTTCATCTACTACTACTACTACTATTTAGCATTTCTATAGCGCTACAAAGCGTACGCAGCGCCCATCCCCACCCCAGTCTGTTCTCGCTCCTCCCCCCCCCCCCCACCCCCATGGGTCAGGCACTACTCTCTCACCACTCTCATTCACTCACAGCCCGGTAAAGTTTACACCGGTTGCCGGAAGCAGCATGATAGACTGCCTTCAGCCACCCTCTGGGTTTTCCCTCTGCTGCAACCTGCTGCCTTTGATGCAATTTCCTTTGGTGCAGGACGCGGCAGAAGGCTTTTTTTTTGAGGGGGCCGAAAATGGACATGCAGAAAATTGGTGCACGTCCATTTTGGGCCTGAGACCTTACCGCCACCGTTGACTTAGTGGTAAGATCTCGCGCTTTAATCAGGCGGTAATCATCAGCACGCGTGCACAGCCGAATACTGCCCAGTTAGTGGCACGTGGTAGCAAATTTTTTTTAAATGTTTTCTGCCGCAAGTATAGAACGAGCGTAAAAAATGGAATTACCGCCTCGAGGCACGCGGTAGCCGGATGGTAGTTCCAAATCGATGTGCGTTGGATGCGCGTAGACGCCTATGCACCTTAGTAAAAGGGCCCCCCCCCCTGGTATTTCTCTGACTACCGCCAGCATTATGCACAGAAATTCAATGCCAGGCCATGCCCGGGCTTCAGCATTGAGGGGCCCTTTTCCAAAGCAGCGGGAAACCAAACATAAGTACATAAGTATTGCCATACTGGGAAAGACCAAAGGTCCATCAAGCCCAGCATCCTGTTTCCAACAGTGGCCAATCAAGGTCACAAATACCTGGCAAGGTCCCAAAAAAGCACAAAACATTCTATACTGCTTATCCCAGAAATAGTGGATTTTCCCCCAAGTCCATTTAATAATGGTCTATGGACTTTTTCTTTAAGAAGCTGTCCAAACCTTTTTTAGACTCCGCAAAGCTAACCGCCTTTACCACATTATCTGGCAACGAATTCCAGAGTTTAATTACACGTTGAGTGAAGAAAACATTTTCTCCGATTCGTTTTAAATTTACTACATTGTAGCTTCATCGCATGCCCCCTAGTCCTAGTACTTTTGGAAAGCGTAAACAGACGCTTCACATCTACCCGTTCAACTCCACTCATTATTTTATAGAGGTGTATTTTACTGAGAGCAAGGGCTAGCATATTTCTACAAGACCTCTATCGTATCTCCCCTCAGCCGCCTTTTCTCCAAGCTGAAGAGCCCTGGCCGCTTTAGCCTTTCCTCATAGGGATTAATGAGCTTACTGAACGCTAATCTGGAGCTACTGATGGCCCAACGCAGGTGCTGGTAGTAGTTCAAGCCCCCACACACCTTTTCCCACGCTAGTACGGCGCTAACCCAGCGGTAATTGACCAGCACCGCATGCTACCAGGTTACTGCCAGGTTAGCACGGGAGCCCTTACTGCCACCTCAGTGGGTGGCGACAAGAGCTCCTCCCTGCATGGTCACTCAGTAAGAGCAATCTTACCGTAGGGCCATGTCTTTTTTGGTTTTGGGCCTTTTTACCTGCTGCAATAAAAAGGGCCTCAGCATGCGGCAAAAACCCCTCCTCCCTCCCCCCACTAGCGCAGGGCCCTTTTTACCGCAGATTGGTAAAGGGACCCCTGAATTTTGGGGTTTGCGGAGCCGGTTAAGTGCAATATTCAGCAGTTAACCAGATATGGGGCACTGCATAAACATAGAACTGACTTTTACATGGTCCTATTTATGTAGTTACTTTGGCCTAGGGTTACCAATATGTCCTCTTTTAAGCGGACATACCCTCTTTTTGGACTTCTTAAGATATGTCCTCCAGGATTTTTAATTTTTAGGGAAATGTCCTCTTCTTCTTTTATGTGCCTATGACCAACACACCTACCCACATAATGAGAGAAACCATCTCTGTTCTATTAGTCAGTAGGGGTGCTTAAAGACACAGAAAGGCATTGCTGATCCTCTCTCTGTTCTCCTGTTGGTTGAATCTGTAAAAGGGATTTTGTTTGTGCAGGCACAACTTTAAGCAAATGTCATGCAAAGACTTTCACAAGTATCTCAGACAGTGGCGTAGCTACGTGGGGCCATGGGGGCCTGGGCCTCTGTAGGTTTAGCCCTGGACTCCCCTGCCGATGACCCTCTCGACCCCCCCCTCCCGCCGCCAACCCGCTGTTGCCTACCTTTGCTGGCGGGGGACCCCAACCCCTGCCACCTGAGGTCCTCTTCTTCTGGCGCAAGGCTTCATTCTATTTCTGAGTCTGACGTCCCAGAAACAGAACGAAGCCTTGTGCCGGAAGAAGAGGGCCTTGGCTGGCAGGGATTGGGGTCCCCCGCCAGCAAAGGTAGGCGGCGGCAGGGGAGGGTTGGCGGCGGGAGGGGGGTCGAGAGGGTCGTCGGCAGGGGGGTCAAAGTTGGTGGTGGCGGCGGGGGGGGTTGGCAATGACGGGGGGGGTTTGGTAGCGCCAGGGGGGGCTAAAATGTGCCCCCTCACCTCAGGCTCTGGACCCCCCTCCCACTGAAGTCTGGCTACGCCCCTGATCTCAGAAGCCAGACAAAGTTGTTGAGGGATATGCACTCTTCGCTTGGGCTCAGACTCAGTCAAACTCAAATCCTGAAGTTTTTGAAAAGTAGATTATCTACTGCTGTACTGTAAGTCATTGTTTGATGTGTGTTCATTAACTAAAGAACACGATTAAATATTTCTTTAGCAAAGATAGCAACCATTTTTATTTTTTTTTCTGTCCTCTTTCTTAGTTTCCGCAAATATGATAACCCTACTTTGGCCGGTTAAGAATATCAACACTTAAGTAGCCAAGTGCCAACTCTACCACCCAAACACCTCCAAAATAGCCAATTTTGAGTTTGGCGCTAACTGCTCATTTTCGGTGGCACTAGCCAGTTAAGTGCTACTGAAAATTAATGGTTGGCCCTGAACAAGTGATTTAACTGGCCAGAAGCCATTTCTGGCCTGTTAAATCACCTTGAATATCGATCTCCGTGAGTATATATTTATAAACTCAACCCAAGTAAATTTTCAAAGAGGACAAGATAGGAGCATAAGTCTCAAAGTTAGGAGCATAAATCGGGTACTGAGTAGATAGCAGAAACATGTTTGACTGTTAAAATACCTTGGTTCAGGCTGGTTGGTAGTTGTTTAGGTCATTGGGAGTGGAAGAGTAGCCTAGTTGTTAGTGCAGTGGACTTTGATCCTGGGGAAGTGAGTTCAATTCCCACTGCAGCGCCTTGTGACTCTGGGCAAGTCACTTAACCCTCCATTGCCCCTGGTACAAAATAAGTACCTGAATATATGTAAACTGCTTTGAATGTAGCTACAAAAACCTCAGAAAGGCGGTATATCAAGTCCCATTTCCCTTTCCCTTATGACATCACAATATCAGAAGTGAGCCAAGTATTGGGCAATCAAGCCATTGTGACATCACTGATGAGGTTGGCTCTTATTGGTGGAATGAGTGGAGGAGTAGCCTAGTGGTTAGTGCAGTGGACTTTGATCCTGGGGAAGTGAGTTCAATTCCCACTGCAGCGCCTTGTGACTCTGGGCAAGTCACTTAACCCTCCATTGCCCCTGGTACAAAATAAGTACCTGAATATGTGTAAACCACTTTGAATGTAGTTGCAAAAACCTCAGAAAGGCGGTATATCAAGTCCCATTTCCCTTTCCCATTAAAAAGCCTTGTTAAACACATGAAGGGAAAGTGTTATATGTGAGCTACATTTGGCATTTTGCGTGCTCTGGTGCCCAATATGAGAGTCTACAAATGGGAGAAGATCATAAAAGTTATCCAGTAAGACCAAAAGTCCTTAAGTTGTCATGCCCTCTGGCCTACAGCTGGCATATATCCTTTGCAGCATGGGTCAAATGGATGGGCCACCTGAGTGTTTTTTTCTGCCATCTTCTACTATGTTTAAGTTGCTGAAACAACCAGAGGCAGCAAGGTCACTATTTACCCAGGTAACTCCACAGCTACACGGGTTTTCATGCTATCCACAGTGAATATGCCTGAGATACATTTGCATAGACCAAGTCTCCCAATATTGGCAAATGTGTCTCATGCATATTCACTGTGGAGCAACTGGAAACCTGACTGGCCATGGCATCACCAGAACAGATTGCAGAAACCCTAAGCCTCAGGTCCTGGTCCCTCTCTGCTTCTGAATACATTTGCCAATGAACACACACATAAGGAGAGTCAGCAGTGCAGACAAAGTTCCTCGTTAAGGTGCAGAAAGTTCGAAAAGTTCGAGATATCGGAAGCTGATGATTAATGAGTCTCTAACCTCCCATGGTTCTTTAATAAAAACCCCTCATTAATGTTTCAGAAGACCTTCAGAGCACAACACAATGTGACTTCTCTGCTTCCTCAATGCGTATTTATACTGCTGGCTTTTTTAAATGCTTTTTTTTTCCTTTGTTCAATTGACAAAAATTCACTGCAGTGTTGGAAGGGAAGTGGGAGTAATATAAAACATTTTCCTCATGTAAAACATATTTTACACATGGAAAATGGCTGCCGACAAGAGCCCATGTATCCATGGAGTACTGACCAATGGATGGCATATTACGATTGGCAGTGTAGTGAGTGGACTAAACCATTTGCTATGGAACTTCCCTTTAGGAGTAATGACAGTGGTATAGTCCAGGGTGTTGATTAGAGACATTCAGGATTATTCTGGTCAAAGGACAGAACGTGTTGCCAGATGGGCAGTTTTCCCGCCCAATTGGGCTCCTTTCCACGACCCGCTGTGGCTTTTTCACGCCGCGTGCAGGTTGCGGGATTTTGGGCGGCTTCTTGTTGCCCCGCCGGTGGTTTTTTCAGCTGCTGCGGGGTTTTTCCCGCAGCCATCGGCCACGGGTTGCCTAGTTTTCCCACTGCCGCGGCCAGTAGAAGCCCCACGGAGGCGGGCTTAATGATGTCATTTGTATGCAAATAGACTCATTAATATTTATTAATGATGTCATTCACATGCAGATTGACTTTATGCGGTTTGGGGCTGGCTTTGGGCCTGACAATTTATTTCCATCTGGCAACACTGAGCTAGAGAGAACAGACACAAGCCTCAGTGTTCCTCTTGTGGTTGTAGAGAGCCACACAGTGAAGTCCTTGTGATGATGGTTCTGGCATTACCCTCTAGAGCAATGGTTTTCAAACCTGATCCTGGAGGCACCCCAACCAGTCAGGTTTTCTGGATATCCACAATGAATAATCATGAGAGAGATTTGCATGCAGTGGAGGAATTGCATGCAAATCTCTCTGAAGAATATTCATTGTGGATATCCTGAACACCTGACCGGCTGAGATGCCTCCAGGACCAAGTTTGGGAACCACTGCTCTAGGGAGCTGCTCCTAAGGGATCCGCTGCTGGAGAGAAGACTATCGCTGCCCAGAAGGAGGAAACATTCCGAGTCTGTTGTTCATGGAGAAAGAAAATCCCTGATCTGAGCTCCAGAGTGGATACCCCATATTCTATAACAGCACGCATAAATTGTAGAAACGGCCCTGATCTGCCCATGACCTTTCCATAGCTGCCCCCACCACCCTTTTTGGAGCCACTCGTAAAATTTATGCATGGATACCCGTGACCAAAAATGTGCACGTAAGTTTCAAGTAATGCCAATTAATGCTGATAATTGATTATTAGCAGCCAATTATCAGCGCTAAATGGCTCATTCAATTAAATTGCATGCGCAAATTGGGTGCCTGTCCAAATTTGCATGTGCAGTTTTAAGCGACATTTATAGAATTTCAGGAATAGCGTGTAAGTGCAGGGGGGACATAGACATTGGTGGAACATGGGCAGGCCACGGGCATGTCTCCAAGTGACACACATAATTTATGTGCATCACTGGGTGCCCTCAGTTCCACCTGCCGTCGATGTGCGCCCATGCAAATTTATGCTAGTATTCTAGAATGGCATTTTGTTGCACAGAAGCCATTGTAAAATTGATGGTAGCATGCACCTAAATGGAGGCGCAAATTTATAGAACTGTCTCCAGGGGGTAATTTTATAAAAAGCTAACTCATTCTAGGTGGCAGGAACATGCATTAATGGCAGTATTCTAGTCATTTGCATATGTAAGTGGCCTCATTCGCATTATAATGACCTCTTAGAGAATACCAGCTAGCGGGAAAGTATATGCTGTGGTTTGATGGTGCAGGGATGGAGTTTGGATAGAGCATGAATGTTTGGGTGGAGCACGGGTGGAGTTTGTATGGAGCATGGACATTTGGGTGGAGCATGGATGGAGACTGAGTGGGGCACAGGTGCAGTTTGGATGGAGCAAAGGCAGAATTTGGATGGAGCATGGGTGGAAATTAGGTGGAGATTGGGTGGGGCATGGGCGGAGTTCTGGTGGAGCATGAATGTTTGGGTGGAGCACGGGTGGAGTTTGTATGGAGCATGGGCATTTGGGTGGAGCATGGATGGAGACTGAGTGGGGCACAGGTGCAGTTTGGATGGAGCAAAGGCAGAATTTGGATGGAGCATGGGTGGAAATTAGGTGGAGATTGGGTGGGGCATGGGCGGAGTTCTGGTGGAGCATGAATGTTTGGGTGGAGCACGGGTGGAGTTTGTATGGAGCATGGGCATTTGGGTGGAGCATGGATGGAGACTGAGTGGGGCACAGGTGCAGTTTGGATGGAGCAAAGGCAGAATTTGGATGGAGCATGGGTGGAAATTAGGTGGAGATTGGGTGGGGCATGGGCGGAGTTCTGGTGGAGCATGAATGCTGGGTGGAGCATGGGCGGAGTTTGGCTGGCGCATGGGCAGAGTTTGGATAGAGCATGAGTGAAGTTTGGGTGGATCGTGGGTGGAGTTTGAGAGGAGAATGGGTGGATTTTGGCTGGAGCATGGGCGAAATTTTGGGTAGAGCTTGGGTGGAATGCGCATGAATACAGTAAATTATAGAATACTATAATTTAGTCGCGTTTATACCAACTCTAGGGCTGATGTAAGTGGTCTCGCCAAGCTGTACATGTGTTCTCTGCCACAAGCTCTGGTATTCTGTGAAGAGGAGCCTCATTTTCTTTGTAGAATAGGCTTAAAATAGGTGCCATAATCAGTGCCTACAGTAGGTGCCTGTTATAGAAGTACCCTCATAGGGCCAGATTCAGTACATGGTGCCCACAGTTAGGAACACTTATGATCCGTGCCGATAGAATTCAGTAAAGGGTGCTCTGTGCAGAGCTGCTTGGCGTGCTTCTCATGTCTAACTTTGGGTGCGAGCACTTATGTCTGCCAAAAGCTGGTGTAAATGGTCGTGCACGACTGATGGCAGTTTGTCATGCAAATGCAGGTATTCTATAACATTGCGCCTAATTTCTGGGAACGCCCCTGACCCTCCCATGGCCACGCCCCCTTTGGAGTTGCATGCTATGAAATTTAGGCACGCATGATATAGAATAGGGCGTAGAACAGATCCAAGCGTAACTCCTAATTACTGCCAATGAAGTGGTTGTCAACCCCGATAATTGATTGTTAGCACCTAATTGACTAATTACTTTATGCGCAGATCCAAATTTGGATGACCTATTCAGAATCTGAGGGATAATGTTCAAAAATGCAGTATTGATATTTTTGCTGCGCAGTATTTAAATATAACGAACGTTGGTAGAAAATCTGTACAAACTAGGCCATGAGCTAAATAATTATGAAAATCAGCTGTTATGCATATGTAAATCATTTGCGTTATAATATAAACATGTAAACTCAGACATAAATCTCCTTCAGGAGGTGTGGTTATGATTATTTGTTTAATGCCAGACAGAGAGCAGAGCCGGTGGTGGGAGGCGGGGCTAGTGGTTGGGAGGCTGGGATAGTGCTGGGCAGACTTATGCGGTCTGTGCCAGAGCCGGTGGCGGGAGGCAGGGCTAGTGGTTGGGAGGCAGGGATAGTGCTGGGCAGACTTATACGGTCTGTGCCAGAGCCGGTGGTGGGAGGCAGGGATAGTGCTGGCCAGACTTATACGGTCTGTGCCAGAGCCGGTGTTGGGAGGTGGGGGCTGGTGGTTGGGAGGCAGGGATAGTGCTGGGCAGACTTATAAGGTCTGTGCCAGAGCCGGTGGTTGGGAGGCAGGGCTGGTGGTTGGAAGGTGGGGATAGTGCTGGGCAGACTTATAGGGTCTGTGCCAGAGCCGGTGGTGGGAGGTGGGGCTGGTGGTTGGGAGGCGGGGATAGTACTGGGCAGACTTATACGGTCTCTGCCCTGAAGAGCACAGGTACAAATCAAAGTAGGGTATACACAAAAAGTAGCACATATGAGTTATCTTGTTGGGCAGACTGGATGGACCATGCAGGTCTTTTTCTGCCGTCATCTACTATGTTACTATGTTATTTAGCTTGGGCTGTTAACATGAGATAATTAACACGCATTAACGGTCCATATTACAGTAAAGTCTGGATTTTCCAACATAAACGGGACTAACCCATTGTTGGATAAGTGAAAAGTTGAATAATGCAGAAAACAACGGTAACCTGGGTCACAGCAGTGCTGTTTTGCAGAAAAAGCAGGGTCCCAGCTCCCATTTGCGGTAAAAGCAGGGCCCCGGGTTCAAAACTACTTGTCTCAGGTGTGAAACTTCCCTCTGTACTACACCAGAAAAAGGAAAGAGAAACCATGAGCTGCTTAACAAGGACTCCGTAACGTCACCGGATGTATGTCAGATATGCCGGATGGTCGGATCAACGAAGGTCGGATGATCGACACTGTACTGTATTTCACCTCAGTGTACTGCAGGGGTACAGCCAGACCTCACAGTGGGAGAGGGCCAGAGCCCAAGTTGGGTTCCACATTTTGGTCTGCCTCCCTGCCGCTCCCCACCCACTGCCACAGCAAATACCTTGGCTGGTGGGGGTCCCAAAACCCAGCCAGCTGAAGCCTTGTCCACTACCAGTCTCTGGCGCCACCGCATTGCCTGCCCTGCTCTCTCTTCCCCTCATGCCCTGCATGCTCCTTTTAGTGAAATTGAGCGTGCTTAGTTTCACTAAAGGAGCGTGCCGGACGTGAGGGGAAGACAGCGCAGGGCAGGCAACGTGGCGGCGCCAGAGACCGGCGCTGGACAAGGCTTCAGCTGGCGGGGGTTGAGGACCCCTGCCAGAAAAACCAGGGGTCCAGAGGAAATTTTGGGGGGGGCCAGGCCCCCGTGAGCCCACATAGCTACGCCACTGGTGTACTGGCCTTTCTATTCTAATTGAGAAGTATTATTTACCAGGTACTCGTCTGAAACTGTGGTGTATTCAGTGCTCTTGTAGGTGAAGGTATCCTAAACCTGTCCTGAGCAGTGGCGTAGCCACAGGTGGGCCTGGGTGGGCCAGGGCCCACCCACTTAGTGCTTAAGCCCACCCAACAGTAACACACTTTTAGCAGTAGCTGGTGGGGATTCTAGGCTCCACCAGCTGAAGTCTTTCCCCCGATGGGAACAAAAACGCTACTCTCCACGATACCGACACCTGCACATTCTCAGTTTTCAGCACATGCCTGCTGCAGAGTGGCATTTTCCCGCCAGCTGAGATATTTGTTTGGTGGTGGTGGTGAGGGGAGAACACTTGGTGCCCACACACTTCTTGTCTAGGCCCACCCAAAATCTGTTGTCTGGCTACGCCCCTGGTCCTGAGGACCTCACAACCAGTCAAGGTATCTACAACGACAATGAAAAAGTTTGCAGCATACACTCGAGACTCTGTATATGCAAATTTATCTAACGCATATTCATTGTACATATCCCGAAAACCCATCTAGTTGTAGGGTCCCCAGGCTTTGGGAAGCCCTGTCATCATACAAGAAAACAAACTGGGGAACAAAGAGGGATTTTGTTCTGGGTAGTAGGAGAATTATCACATTCCTAAGAGAACGTGTTAATATTTAATGTCCCCAGCATTCCCTTTAAAGACTGTTTGCTACTGTTTTCAAAATTTGAATTTATTGTAGAAAACTCCAAGCATGATTTGTGCCAGTAATAAAAAAAAGGAAATAAAGTTCTTAACTGCCTGGTGTCTACAGATTTGGCACGTTTTCTCGCCATCATCATTCTCCACAAGATACAGGCCAAAACAAAGAGCAACGATCGCCTGTATTTTGCCTGCAGTGTTACACATGACTTTCTGCCTCCTGTACCCTGTTTCCTCCGTAGGGTAAAATAACAACACACGTTTCTCTCCTGTTCTTTTGCTGGGGAGGTGGGGGCGGGGGGGTCATCAGATGAAATGTAAAGTCTGATTTTTTGTTTTTTTAGCTCTAATGAAATTTGGCAGAACGCTCCCATTTTAACCCTTTTGTCCTTCTCTTTAGGTCCAGTTAATCCACTATAACCATGAGTTATATACGAACGTCACAGAAGCTGCAAGAAGCCCCAATGGGTTGGTGGTGGTTTCAATATTTATTAAGGTAAGTAGGCAAAAGAAATTCCAACCAGATTTTGAAAAAAATAAAATAAAATAAAAACAGTTTCAGAACAAGAATATTAAAATAGTTACTATGGGCCCTGTTTATTAAGCCGCACTATAGGCGCGCTATCGTTTTTATCACGCGCTAATGCTAGAGACACCCGTAGGAATATAGGGGTGTCTCTAGCTTTAAAGCGTGCTAAATTTTAGCATGCCGTAGAAACGCTAGCGCCAGGGACGTAGCTACGGGGGGCCACGTGGGCCTGGGTCCCCGCAACTTTTGTCCGGACCCCTGGTTTGGCTGGCGGGGGTCCCCAACCCCCGCTAGCCGAAGCCTTCTTCAGTGCGGTCTCTGGCGCAGCCACGTTCGCTGCCTGCCCCCTGCTCTTCTTTCTTCTTGCTCCTCCTGTGCATTTTTAACGCACCTACAACTAGCACGTGCACTAACCATGTAGGCACCCATAGGGATATTGTAGGCACGTGCACGGTTAATTTGCATTAAAAATGCTAACACGCCTATAACACGGCTTAGTAAACAGGGCCCTAAGTATGTTCTTCTAAATGAGGACAATTTGAAAGGGTTTTTACCTGGATAAACACCTTTAACGACATATAGGTGGCGTTAGAATATTATCTTCTCTCAGAGGCCATTTTACTAAGGCACGAAGGCACCTACGCACATCCAACGCACGTCAAATTGGAACTATTGCCCGGCTACCACATGCCCCGTGCGGTAATTCCATTTGTTACGCATGTAGAAAATGCACGACAGAAAATGTTTTCTATTTTCTACCGCTTGGTGGCTATCTGGGCGATAATTGGCAGTGTATGCATGCTGACACTTACCACCCGGTTAGCACCTGAGACCTTCCCGCCAAGTCAATGAGTGGTGGTAAGGTCTCAGGCCGAAAATGGACGCTCACTCGTTTTAATTTTGCCGCACGTCCATTTTCGGCCACAAAAAAAAGGCTTTTTTTTCCAGGTGCGCTGAAAAATGGACCTGTGCGCATCCAAAACACACGCTTACACCAGCGCAAGCCACTTTTTGGCACGCCTTAATAAAAGGACCCCTCAGTGTGAATAAATGTATTTCAGGGGAAAAGGGGCAAGGTTCAGACAGGGAGGGAAATTCTGTGCAGCGATGTCATTTTGAAATCATACTGCGTATATTCCGGTGCATACTTGCACCTGATTTAAAGCATGTGCAAAGTCAGTGGGTGTGTGCACCCACAAATTTTCGAAAGAAAGCTCCATGAAGCATTTCCCTTTATAAGTACATAAGTATTGCCACACTGGGACAGACCAAAGGTCCATCAAGCCCAGTATCCTGTTTCCAACAGTGGTCAATCCAGATCACAAATACCTGGCAAGATCCCAAAAAAGTTCAATGCATTTTATGCTGCTTATCCCAGAAATAGCAGTGTATTTTCTCCAAGTCAATTTAATAATGGTCTATGGACTTTTCCTTTAGGAAGCTATCCAGACCTTTTTTAAATCCCGCTAAACTAACCACCTTTACCACAATCTCTGGCAACGAATTCCCGAGTTTAATTACACGTTGAGTGAAGATAATTTTCTCCGATTCGTATTAAATTTACTACTTTTTATCTTCATCACATGCCCCCTAGTCCTAGTATTTTTTGAAAGAGTAAACAAACGATACACGTCTACCCGTTCCACTCCACTCATTATTTTATAGACCTCTTATCACATGCTTGCTGGGCTACAGCACCTGATGAAGAGAGCATAAATTCCACAAGCTGGTTACAAATGTTTTTTTAATGTTTTTTCTATAATTCTTTTATCTATTATTGTAATTCATCAGTGCAAAACTTTCAATTAACCTTTGAGTGGTGAGTGAGTAAATTAGATACTGTAATATTAATCTTTGATGTAGAAGATGATAGATATTAGGCAAGCATATTTATTCTTGGGGAGGGGGCAAGCAGGGGTTATTGTCATACTCTGTCAGAACCACTGTGACTAAAGGGACACTTCTAACATGAAGAATTTTTAGCATTCCCTTTCCCATGTAAAGTTTTAATCTTCTCATACAAAAATACTTCTTTAAAAACAGCACTATTTTATGGGGATTTTCTCTTATAGGTAACAGACTCTTCCAATCCGTTCCTAAATCGTATGCTGAACAGAGATACTATAACAAGAATAACATATAAAAGTAAGTTTGTGCATTTACCACATGTAGAGCTCAGGCACTATGGGGAAGGGAATCCACCCTTGGTGCCAGAGATATATAAAGGGGTGAATTTCAGAGCTGGCCCCAGTGGCAGCATCTGTCAGGTGAGTCCTCCGACCCCCAAATCCAGGGAACACTTCAAAGGGGATGTTACACACAGCCAAGTTATCTGCCACTGCATGTAATTCGGTGCCAGCTGCACAAAACATCAAAATACCACCACAGCGGCACACCTTCCAGATCCAATCTACCCGAGCTGATCCCCTCCCCCCCGGGTAAGTCCCAGAGGTGCTAGTGTGTGTCAGATTGAGGGTTGGGTTTGTCTGAGTGGAATTGGCTTGCCAAGGGTATCTGTTAACTTTGAGTTTGGGTGGAAGAGGCTTCAAGATGGATTCAATCAGGAGGTCAGAACAGGTAGTAAATTCAAAGGGAGAATCAGATTGTTGGGGGGGGGAAGGGTCTTCATAGCAGCCTCGTTAATAGCACTGAGTAGCTGCACTACCAAACTGCCACACCTCCACTCCACACCTGTCAGGGCCGCCCACCGTCCCTACCCATGTTAATCAGCTAGCGTGGGAATTTTACCATGTTGACTACTTTAACACAAGTTAGTGCAGTAAACCCTATGCTAGCTGCTTAACAAAACAGCTCCTAAGTTTGTACCTGAGGCAATAGAGAATTTGGGGGTCCTTTTACAAAGCGGTGGTAAGCCCAGCGCAGGCTTACTGCACGCTAATCTGGAGCTACCGCTGGCCCTATTCGGGCGCCAGCAGTAGCTCCAGCCCTAGCGGGCACAATTTCCAACACTCTGTAAAATCGGCCTGTATTACTAACCCGGTGGTAATTGAGTAGTGCTACCCGGTTACCGCCGGGTTAGTGCGGGAGCCCTTACTGCCACCTCAAAGGGTGGTGGTAAGTACTCCCCTGCATGGCCCCTTGGTACGAACAATCTTACCACACAGCCATGGCTATTTTCACCTCTTTTTTACCTGCTGTAGTAAAAAGGCCCTTTTTACAGCAGCTTGGTAAAAGGGCCAAGATCACAAGAAGCAACAATGGAATTTGAACTCTGGCATCCTTTTTTCTGAACCCACTGCTTTAACTATTAGGCAACTTCTCCAGTTCGATTCCCACTTCAGGCACAGGCAGCTCCTTGTGACTCTGGGCAAGTCACTTAACCCTCCAATGCCCCATGTAAGCCGCATTGAGCCTGCCATGAGTGGGAAAACGTGGTACAAATATAACAAAAATAAAATAGATACTATTGGAGATTCTACATGGAATGTTGCTATTCCACTAGCAACATTCCATGTAGAAGGCTGCGCAGGCTTCTGTTTCTGTGAATCTGACGTCAGACTCACAGAAGCAGAAGCCTGCGCGGCCACATTGGTGATCTGCAAGGGCCGACATCTACATGGAATGTTGCTAGTAGAATAGCAACATTCCATGTAGAATCTCAAATAGTAGCAACAGTGGAGGAGTGGCCTAGTGGTTAGGGTGGTGGACTTTGGTCCTGGGGAACTGAGGAACTGAGTTCCATTCCCACTTCAGGCACAGGCAGCTCCTTGTGACTCTGGGCAAGTCACTTAACCCTCCATTGCCCCATGTAAGCCGCATTGGGCCTGCCATAAGTGGGAAAGTGCGGGGTACAAATGTAACAAAAATAAAATAAAGTAAATAAAATGAAAAAAAAAGTTATCCTGTAATTTTGTTTCATTTGCAAAGCAAAATGGACCAAAATAGGAAATATCATTGTGATATCCACATCTGGAAGCAAAAGCAACTTTGACTTAGTCCCAATATAGAGGCTTTGAAAATTGCAACCGCTGAGTTAGTCAAATATATAATTTAGGTGGACTGCAGTGTATTTGAGTAATTTCTTTCTATTTATTCCTCAGATGATGCATACTTACTGCAGGGACTTAACATAGAAGAACTTTATCCAGAAACCTCCAGTTTCATTACATATGATGGCTCAATGACTGTTCCACCCTGTTATGAAACAGCGAGCTGGATAATAATGAATAAACCAGTGTATATAACAAGGATGCAGGTAAACTACTTCGATTTTTTTCACTGGAAAATATTGATGCTAAATATATATTCATCGACAAAACCAAAACCATGTTAATTCTTTTCCAACATATAGGGGTCCTTTAAGCTGTCCTAAAAGTGGCCTACGCTAACTCCAGCGCAGTCTTCCCCATGCACTGAGGCCAGTTTTAGTGCAATGGCCCCATTTTCCCTTATTCCCATTAATGGTCACACGCTAATTTCCTCATTAATGCATGGTCATTAGCGTGTGAGCATACCTATTGTCTAGGCGGTAAGGGCTCGCACAGTAATCCTGCGCTAATAGGCGTGTGATGATGTAGCTATGCTAACCAATTAGTGCAGAACACGCCTACTCTACGACCCCCCAGACACACCTCAGTGCTAAAAAATAAATTCTAGTTTATAGCGCGTGGGTAGCATGCGCCAATCCCAAAATTATCGCAGGACACTTGAGCGCACCCCACAATGGTGCTTTTTACCCTGTGGAAAGCGTGAATTAGTGCTTACCACAGTTTAGTAAAAGGGCCCCATAAAAGTTTGGGGGTAGGGAAGGGGAATTTATAAATGGAGCCCCTGCCTGTCTGTTCATATGGAATATTTTTTTTAAAAACTCTCCAAAGAAGGGACAGAAAGTCAGGAGGAAAAATAGTATTTCAGACAAATTTGAAAACCAGAAATATTTGAACTGACATGTAGCTAGTGAATGCATAATTGGTACAGATTTCATGCCATTGGCAAATGAAAACAAGCAAATGAAATTTCATGTTCTTTCATGTGTCATTTTATAGTGTACAGTCTTGTGAATAGTGCGTACACACACTTGTGAATTGTGCAAACACACTCTTTTTTTATTTTTATTTTTATTAATTTTGTCTTACTATGTTCTTGTGAATAGTGTGTACACGCTCTTGTGAATAGAACAAGCACTTTTTTATCTTTATTTTGTATTAATTTTATCTTACTACACCTTTGTGAATAGTCTGTACACACTCTTTTGTGAACAGTGCAAACACACTTTTTTATCTTTATTTTTATTAATTTTGTCTTGCTACACTTGTGAATAGTGCATACACACTCTTTTGTGAAAAGTGCTTGCATGCTCTTTTTTATGTTTTTATTTTGTCTTATTACACACACTTTTTTATGAATTGTGCTTATGCACGCTTTTGTGAATAGCACGTACACACTTTTTTAATCTTTATATTAATTTTGTCATAGTACACTCTTGTAATGTGTACACACTGCTTATCTGCTGCTGAATGGACAAGCAGACCGCTTTTACTGTAGGCTGGTTCCCACTCAAAGGGGTCAGCAGTGGAGACATTGACACAGGAATGACCTTGGGACATCACTGAGAATTCAGACAGCCTTATACTGCTGAATTTCTCATGATGTTATAAGTATGATGTCTGATTATGTATTTTTACATGATCACTGAGAAGGGTGATGATGGGGTAATCAGGATTGTTGAGTTTAATTTTGAAAATCTCAAGAGTGGGCCTAAGGCCCTGAAAGAAAGATAATTGAGTGAGAGGCACAAGGCTGAAGGTTCACCTAGGAACCTAATACCTTTGTACCGGCTCTGGAAAGTAATACATAGTTTGCATGTGGTAGAAGAAGCAGGTGAACTTAGAAGACCCATGTCAACTTCTAATGAGGAGGGGTGACTGAGCTGAAAGCCCAAATATGAGCTATGGAAGTAATAAGGAGTGTCTTTGTTTTCTACAGATGCATTCTCTAAGACTGCTCAGCCAGAATCAGCCATCACAGATATTTCTAAGCATGAGTGACAATTTCAGACCAGTTCAGCCTCTCAACAACCGCTGTATCCGTACCAATATCAACTTTAGTTTACAGGGAAAAGACTGTCCAAATAACAGGGCACAGAAACTGCAGTATAGAGGTAAGGTTTGCTATGAGGGATTCACAGCCATGATTTTGGCATTCAGCATTCCATTACTCCAGCTGCCAGTGTATTTACAAGGTTCCTTCCAAGTGGTAAATTGGTTGCCAAGGGACTTAGCACATCCAAATGAGACCCCCTTACAGCTGATTCTGCCCTTTCCCAAGAATATGTTGGCTGTTTCAAAAGCCAGGGCCAAACCAGCAATAAAATGGAGCATCGTCAAAGCTTTTAATACCCCAAAACTATTCTACTGCTAATTAAGTGTTTAGACTGATTAATTTAACACATCGAGGGAGGGAGTGAAGTGACTAATTTGCTGTTTTAACGCCCTGGTCCAGTAAGAATCACAGAAGCCTTCATGGCTTTTTAGGAAGTTTCCTCTTTTGGATAACTATTCAAGTTGAAACCTTGGCATGGTGTGCATCCATTTCCTTGAAAAGCTGTTGTTTTTACACACAGATTTGTGATGTCTTGATGCTCTCCCGGTCAGCACTGTAATTCATTTCTAATATTGTATCTCTATGTATAGTTTGTTTTCCCCCACTTTTAACCACTTTTTTTTCAGCAAACACACTCAACATTTCATCTGTACTAAATCCAGTTCTTTTTTTTTTCTTTTAGTTAATGAGTGGCTTCTCAAATAATTAGGATATTTATTTTTAAAACGTAGACAACAAACCTCAATGGAATGCTACTGCTGTGAACTGGGCATAACTTAGAACGCATTCAATCTCATCCACTCTCTGGATTTGTACTTCATGACAGCATTGTCTGTCCAACCTTGCAGCAAAAAATTACAAAAATAAAAATGCAAGAGAAAAAAAACACTGCAATGACGGAGGACCAGCTAAGATTTGTTTCTTAAGATCCCTGTTACACGACAACTGAGTGTGACTACAGTTTTTGATACTGGTTTCTCTCGAACCTTACGAAAACGCAAGACTTCTAGCCTTTGTACATATGAACATTTCTCCTAAACTACTTGGTTCAAAATCGCCATGGAATTGTGTTCTGTGTGCCAAGTAATGCTTGGATAGACCTCCCGTTATTACTATCTTATTATGGAAACTGGGAATGCCAAATAAAGAAGACAGTAGTGGGAACTTATTTCTAGGTTATGATCCTTCTGTTTATTTAAAGAAAAGAGCCAAGTTGAGAGATGAGCAATTGTATATATACCACTACGTAATGTAAGGAAATTTCAGCATCTCTTTCCCCAGCCCCTTCACACTCTGGAATATCAAAACAGATCCATCTTCTGTTTCTTGTTTTTATAAAGGTCGTACATTGTGTTTGGTTACTGTTAACAAATCAATAAATGTGGATAAGAAATTCATTTAGTACATGGTTTGTTTTTCTCTCTTCTGAAATGATCGACACCGATCCATGTCTTCATTATTTGTGGGTTACTGGAGGCTTTTGGCGTTGACCCTCTTGGCATTACACTATTCTGTTGCATTAATGGCAACTCAGAATACAAAGAGAGGTAGCTTTTATTCTGCTATGTGGACACAATTATTAAGATTTAAGAGGGAAAACCAGAAGGCAATTGAAAAATGGTTGTTAGTTTAAGACCACAAAGAGAACAGCGAATGTGACTCAAAGAGATGATGATGCTGCATATGGTCTAGAAGGTTTATTGTTTATGGTTAACACAACGACTCAACAGAGCCTTGTTTCAGGCCATTGGCCTGCCTCAGGAGACTTCCTGTGTTGTATAGATGAGTGGATAGATGTCGTTAGCTATATATCTTTCTCAAGCTAAATGGTGCAGGTAAAAGACCAGAAAAATGTGATAGGTGGCACAGGTGAATGGCATACAATAAATTGAGGAGTGCCGTTCACCCGTTCTGCCTATCACATTCTTCTTGCCTTTTACCTTTACCGTTTAGCTTGAGAAAGATATACAGCTACCAACATCTATCCACTCACCTATATAACAAAGGAAGACTTCTGAGGCAGGCCAATGGGCCAAAACACGACTGTGTCGAGTCATTGTCTTGACCATAGAGTCGTTATTGTTGATCAATAAGCCTTCTAGACCACATATAGCATCATACTCTTTTGAATAGCCTTCGCTGTTCTCTTTGTAATTATTTTCCTGTGAGGTTGTTTGTTCTTCTGTATCTTTGTTAGTTTAAGACTTGTGTTCCTTTTTTGTTGGTTCATAGTACCTTTAGGGACATATAGATTTCAACCTGTAAATTGTAAGAAAACAAATCATTGATTCTTCTCAATGTCTTTTGCACATGTTTTAATGGTTATCCATTGTGTTCTGATATCTTCAGCTTAATAAATGCGTTGACCTGAGCAATGCTTAATTCCCCTAATTCTATAAAAGTCACTAAAAATTGCACACGCAAATTTGGGTATGTGCACAATTTGTGCACACAATTTAATTGAATTGTGAGCTAATTAGCACCAACAATTGGCTTTTTAACAAGCAATTATTGGCACTAATTAGATTTTAAGTGGTACTTACATGTGTAAATTTAGGTGGGATCTGAAAAAGGGGGCGCAGAAATGGGAGAGTCTTGGATGCAACAGGGGCATTCCTACAATTAATGCGTGTTTTTATAGAACAACGGGGACATGAGCCTAATATAGGTGAATATATTTGCACCATGTTTCAGTTGGCGCAAGTGGCTGCGCCTAAAGTTAGACACAATTCCCGGGCATATGCACTATTCTATAAACTGTGACTAACTTTAAGCTCAGCTTATAGAATAGCACTTTCATCGGCGCCAATCTTTTTGGTGGCATATATAGAATCTAGCCTGATAAGTCATCAATTAAAAAAAAAAGAAACAGATTCTTTTCAGTGACACCAAGTCCCTGGTGAAGCATTAAGGGGGGAACGTGGGATACCGTTAAGATGGGTTATTTTAACCCCAGTTATTAGTAACTTGAGGCTCCTTTTACTAAGATGGGCTAATAGATTTAGCGCACGCTAAATGCTAAGAAGCCCATTTTATTCATATTGGCTTTTTAGCATTTAGCTAATCAGTACCATGAACTAAATCCATTAATGCATATTTCTAAAAGGAGCCTCTAGGTCTCACTGCATAAAGTAGCATAAGTTAATGGTAAAATAATACATCTTAATAGTAGGCCATGTCGATAACTTCTCCCTACATATCAAACCCTAAAAAGGTATACTGAAATAAGAAAACTCCTCAAAATTTTCACAGAAACCATAAACAAATGAAAAATATGTTTAAAGAAAAATTTTTTAAAATTATACAGGCCCTCATATGGTAAAGAAGGCCCTAAGGGGCCCTTTTACTAACCGGCGGCTTACCACTTGGCAATCTGGAGCTACCACAGGCCCAACGCGGGCACCGGTAGTAGCAGGGGAGTAGCCAGACACCCAATTTTGGGTGGGCCTGGGCCCAAGATGGGTGGACAGAAGAACTCCGCAATGTGCCACAAGTGATTTGGTCTCTCCCTCTCTCGCCTGCATTCCATATGGTTTCTCAAACATCCCCCCTCCCCCGCATACCTTTTAAATAGCAGATTTTCACCGGCAGCGAACAGCAACTAATACACTCTGCTCATATTGGCCCCGCAGCCTTCCCTCTGATGCAACTTCCTGTTTCCACATAGGCGGTTGTGGGGCCGGTGCAAGCAGTATGTATCAGTCGCTGCTCACTGCAGAGGAAGATCTGCTATTTACAAGGTATGCAGGAGGTACAGTTGTTGAGAATTTTTGACTGGTGGGGCTTGGGGATCCCTGCCAGCCACATTATAGGTGTGCTGCTACTGGGTGGGCCTGGGCCCACTTGGGCCCACCCTTGGCTACGCCACTGGGTAGTAGTATGGGCCACCGAGAGACTGAGCCGGGCTTGGGGCAAGGCCGCGCCCCCCCCTCCAGGATTGCCGCCCCCCCCCCCCCCAGGATTGCTGCTGCCACCCCGCCCCCCCAAGGATCGCCCCCCCCCACTCCTCAATCACTACTTCTGTCGCCTCCCTCTCCTGTTCCCAGTCTCCACCTACCTACCCTCTGCTCCCTTCTGCCTGCCATACAACCCCTTCATTTAAATTAAAAAAAATATATCTAAAGCAGCAGCGCAGTGCCTTCTGTGCAAAAGCGGCAGATCACCCCAGGCAGGCCTTCCCTCACTGTGTCCCGCCCTCGCAGAAATAGGAAGTTACATCAGAGGAGGGCGGGACACAGTGAGGGAAGTCCCGCCCGAAGCGATCTGCCGCTTTCGTAGAGAAAGCCCTGCACTGCTGCATTAGAGATTTTTTTTTAAATGCAGAGGGTCGGACGACAGACAGAAGGGAACTGAGAGTAGGCAGGTGGAGATGGGACTGGCAGCGCCAGCAGCCTGGGAGCAGGAGAGGGCGAGAGAGTCCGGCGTTGGGCCGTCGGTGGCCCGGGCCCAGGGAATTTTGCCCCCCTACCCCCCCCCCCCCTCTCAGCGGCCCTGGCAGTAGTTCCACCCTTAGCACACAGCATTGCCAGTGCTAGCAGAAATATTTCCGCAGGGGGTTACCTGGAGGTAATCGGTTACCTCTGGGTTAGCGTAGGAGCCCTTCTCCCTCCCCCCCCCCCACCCCCCCGCATGGCCATGTAGTAAGTTCAGTCTTATCACATGGCCATTTCTTTTTTCAGCCTTTTTACCCATTGCAATCCGGAACTACCAGTGAGGGGAAGGGAGGAGGATAGGGAGATCATCAGGGGCCCCCTCCTTAATTTCTGCCCTGGGCCCCACCATATCTAAAACCAGCCCTGCATTTATGTTTGTATTCCTGTCCAGGTTCCAAATGAGCCGAAATTCAATAGAGCAGAAGGAAACTGACAGATCAAAAGTTTACAACAGCTGTCAAGTATTTTACTTTTTAGAAGTCATACTAGTGGAGTATCAGCAGAACTTTTAATGCTAAGATTGATTCCATTTGGACCAAGTGGAACCATGCACCATTCATTAGGGATGTCAAAAGAATCTCATAACATATGGAGTCTCAAATCCAATTACATTTTTACTCAAGCAGTGACCTTGAATGTTTAATAAGATATCCCGTAAGCTTATTTCCTGCCTCAGTTTCTTAGTTCAGTACAGGACTTTAGGGAATATTTTCAAGGTCTTTAACCACTGAACCAGCAAAAATAAAATAATTTTTTTTTTAAAAGATAGAGAGCTTTCAGTTGGCAGCAAAGAAAATGCAAAATTAAGATTCCCTCTACCACCCTTTCTATCTGATTTCTATTTTGTTGGTGAGAGGAGTGTTTGAATGATTTTTGAAAGCTTCTCCCTCTTTTGATTCACAATGGAGAGAGAGAGAGTGGTTAAATACCTGGAGCAGACTATCAAAAGTGTCTACATTTACCACACTGCATGAAAACAGCACGGACATGTGAAGAGCAAATCTTGAGCAGAAGTGCATGCAGGAAAGTGGGCATTTGACGCAAGTACAGGAAAGTAATACGCAAGGCTTTTTTTGAGGGGGTACTTGGAGGTACTGAGTACCGGCACCTTTTCCACTGTCTGCTAAACTTGACCCATGTGGTTCTCATATTTTAATGAGAGCTCAGGTTCTACATACAAATTCTGCCTTGTCATAGATTCTATGACTGGTTGCAGGGGTCCTGGCTATTGTGGGGTGAGTCCCTCAATGACCACTCTACCCCTGAAGGGTGGCCTGGCATTTGAGTAC
The DNA here is from genome assembly GCF_901765095.1 of Microcaecilia unicolor. NCBI lineage: Eukaryota > Metazoa > Chordata > Amphibia > Gymnophiona > Siphonopidae > Microcaecilia > Microcaecilia unicolor. The sequence goes on along the minus strand of NC_044036.1, from coordinate 321,923,297 downwards.
CGGCACCTTTTTTGCTAGACAAAATGCACTGGTAATGCGAGACATTCAAAGTGAAAGCCCTGTTCAAATTTTCCCTCTCTTGACCTAACTTTCTCCCAGGGTAGGATGCACATGCCTAGGACCCAAGTGCATCAGAGGAACCCTCTCCAATGTGCTACTTTAAAGGCTCCCACGGCAAAATTTTACCCTGGTAAGTTAGCTTCTGGAAGAATAAAGAATGGGGGGGAAGGGAAAGGGACAACTAGACCAGCCATAGAGCTAGTATAAATGTTCACACCTAGATTGCTAAAAAAAAAAAAGAGAGAGAGAGATAATATAAATTACAGTATTATAAAACAGTGGCACAGTCATGGATGGGGCATTGAGGGCTTGAACCCCCCAAAGTCTGCTAGTTTGGCTGGCGGGGGGGTCCTCAAGCCCCACTAGGAGAAGCTTTCCTACTGTGATATTCGCCACCACGCTACGTGCCCTGCTTTTCCCTCCCTCGCACGCATGCTCAGTTTTAATGAAATTGAACATACATGAGCTTTGCACATGCTCAATTTAACTAAAACCAAGCATGGGCACCAGGGCAGGAAAGCAGGGCAGGCAGTGCGGCGCCAAATATCACAAAACAGGAAGGCCTCTTCTGGCGGGGCTGGGGGATCCCCGCTAGCCCAGGTATGTGGGGTTGCAGCAGGGGTGGAGAGCGGTGGGAAGGTGAGGCAAAATGTGCCCCCTCACACTTTGGACTTAGACCCTCCCCCAAAATCAAGCTGTGGCTACTCCTCGGTATACAACTTACCTGTTTAACTGTGCGCACGCCACCCATGTTCCAACCAGGCTCTGCATGACAATGCTCCATCTTGTATTTCTGCTCTTTTGAAAATCTATAATCCATCGAGCCTATTACGATCTGCCAATAAAGAATTGTTGAAGGTACCTTCATTTAGACTCATTAAGCTCAACATCTATCGAGAGTCTCTTTTTAGAATTTCTGGGCCAACCTTCTGGAATGCTTTACCTGATACAGGGGTCCTTTTACCAAGCTGCGGTAAAAGGTGGCCTTAGGGTGCTTGTATGCAGGTTTTCCTACACCCTAAGGCCATTTCCCAGATTATTTATTTATTTATTGCATTTGTATCCCACATTTTCCCACCTATTTGCAGGCTCTATGTGGCTTACAGAGTTTTGTTATGTCATAGTCATTACAAGATATCATATCATTGGTAGTGTACAGAGTTTTGTTATGGCATATTCATTATAGGATACTAGATACAGTTGATAATATACAAAGGTTAATTCAGGGTTAAGTAAGAGAAAAGATATGGAAGGTTTTAGGAAGGATAGTATAGAAGGTGGATTGTTGAAGCTGGTGGATTCGTAGGTATTTTGTAGGTTATGGGTTCTCTTTGTATGCCTTGTTGAAGAGATGTTTCTTCAGAGATTTACGAAAGTTCGTTTTTTCGGCAGTAGTTTTCAAGGCAGTTGGTAATGCATTCCACAGCTGCGTGCTCATGTAAGAGAAGGTGGTGGAGTGTATCAGCTTGTATTTTAGTCCTTTACAGCTGGGGAAGTGTAGGTTCAGAAATTTGCGGGATGATCTTTTGGCATTTCTGGGAGGAAGGTCCACGAGGTTTAGAATGTAGATTGGTGCGTCTGCGTGAATGATTTTGTGTACCATCGTGCAGATCTTGAATGCAATGCATTCCTTGAGTGGGAGCCAGTGAAGTTTCTCTCTTATGGTTTTTGCACTTTCATATTTAGTTTTTCCAAATATGAGTCTGGCGGCGGTGTTCTGGGCTGTTTGGAGTTTTTTGATAGTTTGTTCTTTGCAGCCCGCGTATAGTGTGTTGCAGTAATCAAGATGACTTATTACCATTGATTGTACCAGGGTACGGAAGATGTATCTCGGGAAGAAAGTTTTTACTCTTTTGAGTTTCCACATGGAGTGAAACATCTTTTTCGTTGTATTCTTCACATGGGCATCGAGTGTGAGGTTTTGATCAATTGTAACTCCGAGAATTTTCAGATTTTGTGAGACGGGAATTGAGCAGTATGGTGTGGTTATGGTGGAGTATTTGTTTGTGTTGTGTTGTGAGGTGAGGTGAGTACAAGGTATTGTGTTTTTTCTGCGTTGAGTTTTAGCTGGAATGCATCAGCCCAGGAATGCATGGTTTGAAGATTAATGGCCATGCCTTAATGTTACTCATCCAAGCCCAACCAGTGAAGAAAAATATATTACCGGGGGAGGGGGGGGGAAAGATCTCATACAACTGTGGCCATTAATTAAATATTGTTCTGCACACAGTGGAAAAAGTAATCATGGATCAACCCCCCCCCCCCCCCCAAAAAAAAAAAAATATTTTTTGTTGTTATTTTGTTTTTTTAGGTTTTTTTTCATATTGCACTATAAAATCTTTCCATCTCATATAGTATAACGTCATTCAGGCACAACCTACGCACTGCCACATAACTTTAATCATAAAAAACTTACCTTAGTGGCGCCTGTGCAGTTCATGTGAAGCGTGGTAAACCCGAGCTGGCTGATACAAATTTATGTGCAGTCCCAACAGTCCCGTTTTGCATCCGCTTCTTCAGGAAACCACACCAGTTTCTGGCTCGCTGGAGGGTAGATTTCCCACTGCCCCACTTCTGGGACCGCACATAAATTCATATCAGCCAGCTGGGGTGTACTGACCAGATGACCACTGGAGGGAATCGGGGATGACCTCCCTTTACTCCCTCAGTGGTGACTAACCCCCTCCCACCCTAAAAAAAAACTTTAAAAACATTTCTTGCCAGCCTCTATGCCAGCTTCAAATGTCATACCCAGCTCCCTGAAAGCAGTATGCAGGTCCCTGGAGCAGTTTTAGTGGGTACTGCAGTGCACTTCAGGCAGGCGGACCCAGGTCCATCCCCCCACCTACCTGTTACACTTGTGGTGGTAAATGTGAGCCCTTCAAAACCCACCACAAACCCACTGTACCCAAATATAGGTGTCCCCCTTCACCCCTTAGGGCTATGGTAGTGTGTGGAATGGGTTTTGGGGGGCTCAGCACTCAAGGTAAGGGAGCTATGCACCTGGGAGCAATTTGTGAAGTCCACTGCAGTGCCCCCTAGGGTGATCGGTTGGTGTCCTAGCATGTGAGGGGGACCAGTGCACTACGAATGCTGGCTCCTCCCATGACCAAAGGGCTTGCATTTGGTCGTTTCTGAGATGGGCGTCCTCGGTTTCCATTATCGCCGAAAACCGGGGACAACCATCTCTAAGGTCGGCCTAAATGTTGAGATTTGGGCGTCCCCAACCGTATTATCAAAACAAAAGATGGACGCCCATCTTGTTTCAATAATACGGGTTTCCCTGCCCCTTCGCCGGGACATCCTGCGAGGACGTCCTCAGGAAAACTTGGGTGCCCCGTTTGATTTTGCCCCTGCACGTCAACCCCAAATTCTTTACCCTGGAACACTCCAATGGTGGTCTTGCAGGCTTTCATTGCTGGGGGTTGATTAATGAAACAAATCCCCCTCCCTCCCACCGTAAATCCCATTTTCTGTGCCGGTATCTTGGATCAGCTGTGCCAAAGAATTCTCCTTTCAAGGAGGAACAAAACATGGGAATTATATAATCTATAACACTATCATTATAGAAATTTCAGGCACAGCCTATATCCCTCCTGCTATACTCGTTGGCCCAAATTCTATAAATGGTGCCTTAAAATCATTGCTGAAAAAACCATGCAGTTAGCGTGAGTCTATAAATGACGCCTAAAGTTAATGTAGTTCATAGAATATGCTCAAGCTCCGATCTTGCAACTAAAATTTAGGTGCACCCATTTAGGCCACCTAAAACCAGGCCTAAATACCTGCGCCTAAGTTAGGCACAGATCAGGTGTATTCCATAATAGTGCACGTAGTTTTCTGAAATGCCCACAACCCATCCATTCCACACCCATGGCCACACCCCCTTTTCAACTGCACACAGGAGAATTTATGCACACCGCATTATAGAATACGCCTAGAAAGTTGTGCACATAAATTCTAATTAAAGCCAATTAGTGCCGCTAATTGGTTGTTAAGTACCAATTATCAGCACTGATTGGCTTATTAATTAAGTTGTGCATGCAATTTGGCCATGTGTTAAATTAGCACGCACAACTTAAAGCGTCATATATAGAATTTGGGGAATTGTCTAATATCTGTATTTAAAGCCTATGATAGCAAAGATTTTTTTTCTAAATTATTTTTATTAAAATTTGAACAAATATAATGACCACAACCATAATAAGGAAGTAAAGAATCAAACAAGGACATAAAAGGACATAAAGGTGAAATTGGAATTACAGCACATTCAGCCCACTGTAGCCAAAGCGGAGAAATAATCGTCTAATATCTTCCACTTCCGAAGTCTTAATGGTAAGCCTGAAGAACGAAAAGTCATTGTTCTTATTTCTTATACAGTAGAGTCCTGTTCCACCACATATAAACGTTGACGTTCGAATTACCCTTCCAATATGCGATGAGCAATTTTAATGCCACAGCGATGAAGAAGTCAAATAAAGATTTACCTTCATCTGATGGCTTAAAAGAAATGGCCTGCAGATTTCCATAGAATACATTTAGGGTGTAGCGGAGCTTGAAGCTGAAGAGTGTCTTGCATTTTAGACCACACATCTGACCATAGATTTTTCAAATTAGGACAGTCAAAAATAAGATGCATCAAAGTACCAATCTTTCTGTATCTACCTGCTTAGTACTTCTTTCCATCCTCAATCTCTTTGCATCAACAATTGTATCTGACACCCTGGCAATGCCATAACAGACCTCTGTAAGCCACATTGAGCCTGCAAATAGGTGGGAAAATGTGGGGTACAAATGCAATAAATAAATTAATTAATTAATTAATTATCAGATTGACATGACCAGCATAAGTCAGAATTGCCAGATCCAGATCATTTAAAGATTTTTTTTGGTGAACCCTTGCAATAGAATTTTTACAGTCCTGTTTTCACAGAAAACCAGGCAGTTTCTGCAGAAATGTTATCTTTAATTAAACATTTTGAGATAAAGATTAGCTGATACCTCTTCCTAGTTCACATTGGCTGCTGCAGCTTGTTTAAATTGTGCGTTTTTGATCTTCTCCCCCACCTTTGTCAATCCGAGGTTACATTTCATCATGCTTCAACCAGAAAGCAAAATTTGCCCACACTCGATTGAGGTCTATCCAGGACAATAATGTGCTTGATGTAATTCCTTTTTGTTTCTTCACATGATTCATATTTCCTTCAGTCTCTTACAGTGACTTGGTTGTTCATGTACTGTTAAGTCTGTGTAACAATTACTTTAGTAGTAACAAAAGAAATTCTTCCAGATCTTTCCACTGCCATGTCAGGTTTAAATTGTTCATTTTTGGCCTTCTGTGTGAACTGCTCCATGAAGTGGGGTGACTTTATTTCCTTTACTGTGTAAAAAGGAGTAGATAAAAGCATTTTAGGACTGTTCGATCTGGAAGTACTACAGTAATGACACAATACCGTTTCCTACCTTCTAACTTGAAACTTAACTACTTAAGTCTGTGTAACAATTACTTTAGTAGTAACAAAAGAAATTCTTCCAGATCTTTCCACTGCCATGTCAGGTTTAAATTGTTCATTTTTGGCCTTCTGTGTGAACTGCTCCATGAAGTGGGGTGACTTTATTTCCTTTACTGTGTAAAAAGGAGTAGATAAAAGCATTTTAGGACTGTTCGATCTGGAAGTACTACAGTAATGACACAATACCGTTTCCTACCTTCTAACTTGAAACTTAACTACTGTGACGCATGTATCGCTCCTTGCAAATGATGCTGGAACTGGGTGTCTTGCTTTATCTAAGATCAAACCAGGATCTATAAAGCAGACTGTTTTGCCAAAGCGGTTAAAATATGATGGGTCTGACTCCATTTTGCACAAGTGACTTAGGGGGGTCCTTTTACTTTAAGCCACATAGGTGCCTACAGACGCCCAACAGGCATCAATTTGGAATTACCGCCCGGCTAACATCTGGCCCTTGCGGTGATTTCATTTTTTACATACGTCCGCTACGCACGCTGGAAAATAATTTTTCTTTTCTGGTGGGCGGCAGAAACCGGGCGGAAATCGTCATTCTATGTGGATAGACGATTACCGCACAGTTAACATGTGAGACCTTACTGGTTAGTCACTGCTGGTGGATGCACACCAATTTTTATTTTGCCGCACATAGGTTTTCGGCAAAAAAATTTTAAAGGCCTTTTTTTTACAGGCATGCTGAAACATGGATCTATGCGTGCCCAAAACACACGCCTACACTAGCGCAGCCCATTTTTCAGCGTACCTTAGTAAAAGGACCCCTTAAAGTCAAAACGCAGATGTGTATAGGGTCGGCCAGTAGAGGCTGCAGAGGGGTTACTCTATCTTCCCAGCCTTGGCTAATTTCTTCTGCTGACCATTGCTTTTGCTGGTGTCTTTTCTTTCTGTAATATTTTTTAAAGCAAACAATGGGAGGCAATTAACTACTAGCAAGCAAAACACAGAGCAGACCAGCAATTGAAGAAATATTTATTTATTTGTTGCATTTGTATCCCACATTTTCCCACCTATTTGCAGACTCAATGTGGCTTACAATATTACATCATGGCTGGCGCCAATCAAAAGTAGATAAACAATTGGTTACATACAGAGAAACAAGTGTAATATATTGGATATAGTCCATTCAGTGAATCAAAAACGATCAAACTTTCAAGTAATTAGTGATGCATTGGAGTTCCTATTGTTGATTATTATGATAGGCCTTGTTAAAGAGAAAAGTTTTTGGTGTTTTTCGAAAGTTGATTAAGTCGTGAATAGTTTTCAGATCAAGTGGTAATGCATTCCACAGCTGACTACCAATGAAGAAAAGCAAGATGCATGTATTAGTTTGTACTTTAGACCTTTACAGCTAGGGAAATGAAGTCCTAGGAATGTGCGTGCTGATCTTTTAGCATTCCTGGGCGGAAAATCGATAAGGTCTGACATATAATGCCGGAGCATTTCCATGAATGACTTTATGAATCATAGTGCAAACTTTGAACATAGTACGTTCCTCGACTGGAAGCCAATGAAGCTTCTCTCTAAGGGGCTTTGCACTTTCATATTTTGTCTTTCCAAATATGAGTCTAGCTGCGGTGTTCTGGGCTGTCTGAAGTTTCTTGATGATATTTACATTTGCATATGGAAGTTATAGAATAGTAGCAGTTATGCAGGTAAATAAATTGCTTAATTAGGCATAAATTGGCATTAACAATCAATAATCAGAAATAATTGTTGATTGGCATTAATTGGCACTAATGTGCAGATTCGTGCATAATTGCACTTAGGAAGTATTCAACAATTTTAGCACCTAAATTCTGTAGCTTGTAACTGCAAGAAGGGGTGGATGTGGCAGGGGCGTGTCAAGCCACTTATATGCTAAACTTTTAGAATAATGTCAGTTATGCGCATAACTGCTTCGTTTAGGGGTCCTTTTACTAAGCCGTGCTAAAAAGTGTCTGGTGCTGGTGTGGGTTTTCCATGCACTGCCTGTGGCCACGTATAGCACAGTGGTAAAATGGCCGCCTTGTCATATTTTTTGTTATGGCCACACACTAATTTCCCCATTAGCACATGGCCATTACTGCAGAAGCCCTGACCACCACCTATTTAGGAGGCTGTAAGGGCACCCATGCTAGTCCCATGCTAATCGGGTAGCCCACGGTCATGTGCCTCTGCTACGCAATTAGCGCAGATACACCTGCTCTCCACCCGTGGGCATGCCTCCCGCACTGGAAAATAAAAAATATTTTTCAGTGCAGGATTAGCGCGTGCTGAGCAGGAAACTTCCACGGGATGCTTCAGCATGTCCTGTGGTTGTGCCCTTTTAGCACACGGTAGGCCCACGTTAGGCCTACCATGCCTGAGTATGAGATCCCCTTAGGCACAAGCATTCACACTTACCTTAGAGCTAGTGTAAACACAGGCTTACACTAGTATTTTAGAATGCTAATTATGGGCTTAAATGCCATTATATAATTTAGGATTAGCACACTTACTTTAATCGCCTACCTTTAGGTGACCTGTAGAGAATTAGCCCATCCCCACCCCTTCATTATTTCTTTGTTCAATAGTAGAGAGGTGTGGTAGCCATGTTAGTCCACTCTACAGGTTATCAATAGAAATCAAACAGAATAAAACATGGAAAAGAAAATAAGATGATACCTTTTTTATTGGACATAACCTAATACATTTCTTGATTAGCTTTCGAAGGTTGCCCTTCTTCGTCACATGAGAAATAAGCAAATGTGGTAGCAGATAATATATATAAGTGAAACATCCAAGCATTACTTTGACAGTCTGACAGGGTGGAAGGGTGGGGGTGGGCAGGAGGTATGCATGGGGACATCAAAGCATTTCATTGATATTCTAACAGGATGGGTGTGGGTAGGTGAGAGGAGGGTGATAAACAGAGAAATGCAATTTTATGGTTTATGATGGGCTAGAAAACCCAGATCCTTGTTAAGTCCTGTCTGTTGGGTGTCAAAATATTCAATCATTCTGACTTCAAAGGTCTTACGTTCCTGTATTGTTTTAAAGTTACCTTTCAGGATTCTAACTATGAAATCACTGGTGCAGTGTCCTGGTCTTGTAAAATTTGTTCAATAGAAATGTAGTTTTACTTTTTTAATATTTTAGGACTATATTTAAATCTATAGTTTAGATATTTTTATATGTAATCTTGAACTCCTACTGTTGCTTTTCCTCATACCCTGTCTTTTGTCTACCACTCAGATAACAAACATTGTTGGACAGCATAACAAAAAAAAAAAAACCTATGACCTAGGCAGGGTCACGTGTAGACTCATTGCAGATCCTCATTTATATATGTCAGTAAGGACTAAAAAAGCAGGCCAGGAGTAAAAAAACAGAATAACTCAATGGTAGGGCCAGTCCTGGATATGTACAGCAATTAACAATGCAGCTAATTGTTCAAGATGGCTCTTTCAGCTCTTTATACAGTGTCCTGGAATTTGATGCCCGTAAAGTAAACTTTAGGTTTTCTGTCACTCTATAAGATGGAGCAAATGTTATTGAGTGTAGTAAATGTTTCACCAATATCCTGCTCAGAAGCAATGTGTTTAGGTTAAAATTCATTTACAGAGCCTGGGGTGTGGGACTGCGTTTCCAGCTGTAAGCTATTGGAAAAACATCAACATTCTTTGTCATTAGCATACTTGATTAAGATGCTGTGGGATTTATTCTGAAACATGTTTGCACATAAAGCAATGCACTAATTAAAACAGAATTCTCTGTGGACATTTTGCATTCAGATTAGAAAATGCAATTAGTGTACCAAGCAGAATAGATTACTGTGTAAAATGGAGAAACATGCTTAGTGTTCCCATATAGAAGTAATGTACATGTATATCTAAAAATCAAATACTTCAAAACTTTCACAATTGTGTCACTTCCTAACAAAACGGAATATTATAATCGCAGGATGTGAGCTTAACCCCAACATGTATCTTGCAGACGTTTTCTAATTCTCATTGCTCCATTCTTCTTTGGAATGGTCCTGGTAGTATCCACAATCTATGAACGTGCTCGATGAATAGCATTTTGCATGGGTGAGAATTATTTTCAAAATACTGCAGAGCAGCTGTTACCAGGAATGGCTGAGATGGAGGCCTTTCTGTAGAATGGATTTTTCCAAATAAGAGACTTAATTTCTGTATATATTTTTTTAAAATGGACAAGCAATGACTGCAAAACTGCAACTATTTTATTGAGCATCAAGCATACATGAGGACTCAACTGGCTCATAATGCCAACAACGATAATAAGGTCCATCTGGTTTAGGCATCCTCTGGGAAAGGAGAAGCCATTGCATCAGGAGATGTGATAGAGACCTCATCGAAGCTGGCAAGTGAGAGTATCACGTTGGTCAGTAGTAACTGATGAGATCACTAATATCTGCTGAACACAATTACTGATGGGGATCAGTAGTTAAGTGCTGAACACAATTTTTTGAAGCCTTCCAAAAAAAAAAAACCTCCAGTGATGTCACCCTTTTCTCATGCTTAAGTGTCTCTCTTTTCAGCTTTATCTGCAGTCCTGTGTGTTGCATGTTCCTCTGCTGTGCTGGGTAATATTTTCATTTCATTTGTTTGGTTTTTTTTTTATATCCCGCATTATCCCACAAAGCATGTTTGTTTCAAAGTGGCTTACATAGAACAGAGGTAAGTAGAACAATCGTGTGTAACATCCTATATAATAAAAAGCATCTCCAACGTTCTGAAGCTGACTCCATGGCAGTGAAGCCTTGAAGCACTCGTGCTCTCTGTAAGGCTCCATCTCCTGAATTGACGTCATGTACTTTCGGGTACGTCACATGCAGCACTGACCAACCGCACGCTACCAGCATGAGGCCCTGCCCCTGCCGCCATGCCACGTAGGCAGCAGCGAGGTAGGTGGGTCGGCGGGTTTCAGCGATGTCACGGCTTTGTACAGCAGGAATACTGGGAATTGAGGGCTGTGCGCACGCGGGTCGCTGGCATCCCTATGCATTTCTTTATGACCTCACATGGAAGCGGGACGCTTTCGGCGACCGCAGGTAAGGAATGAGGTCCTGACAGCAGCCTGTCAGTGCTCCGGTATTTGCAGGGAGTAGAGGCCGGGGTACCTACCATATGACCCGCGTGTGGAAATAGGGCCTTTGCAGTGCAATGCTTGCACGCTTTTATGCTGCCAATAGCATGTGATGTCAGACTTCTCTTACAGTATAAAAGTCATGGGTGTAGTGCCAGCCTTTGTAATTGCACGAGTGATGTGCGTCTCAAAAGCTGTGGGGTGATCCTGTGTGTACTGGGATCCGAGGCTGCTCCAGTCGCACACACTCTCATTCTCACACACACACTCTCTCTCTCACAGACACACTCGCACCCAGTCTCATTCTCTCTCTGTCACACACACACACTCGCACATTCACTCTCTCTCTCTCTCACACAGTCACTCTCACACTCTCTCAAACATACACACTCCAAGGAAAACCTTGCTAGCGCCTGTTTCATTTGTGTCAGAAACGGGCCTTTTTTACTAGTATATTATAACATGGCTAACATTTAGTCAGTGCCCTCTAAAAGGCATGAAGATCTGAACCATATAACATTGTGTATATTAGTATCTTTATAAGATGTCTGCTCCAGGAAGCATATCATTAAGCTCATAGTGAATATTATTTCATCCATTGTCATCTTCCGTAGACGTAATTACTCCTCCTCATCCTCACTGTTGTTACTGTTTGCTTCCTCAAGGTTCAAACAATAGCATTCTTCAGAGTTTCAGTCTTGGAAGTATCCCATGCACTTGTGATTACCAAATGTATTTATTTGGAATTATTTACTGCCTTTTGAAGAAATTCACCAAAGGTGGTCTACAACAAGAATATATCAAGTGTGGAGGGAGCATTTTCGATATGACATCTAAGTCAGACTTTGGACGTTTCACATTAAACGCCCAAATCCGCATAGCAAATGTAACCATTTTTGAAAAAGTAAAATGTCTGGGGTTTTTTTCTAAAATACCATTTGTAACAATGTATAAAAGCAAGTTATTGGGATGTAGGAGGGACTAGCATTTTTAGCAGACTGGTCCCCCAGACATCCCAGGACAGCAATGGGGCATCCTAGGGACACTGCTGTGGACTTCATATAAGTGTTCCCAGGTACACATCTCACCATTGCTCCCTTATATTATCTGTTGAGCCTTTCAAAACCCACCCAAAACACACAACCCCCAACTGTACACCACTACAATAGACCTTATGGGAGGTTTTGGAGGGCTCACAGTTTCCACCATGAGTGTAACAGGTAGGGGGGGGATGGGCCTGAGTCCACCTGCCTACAGTGCACTGCACTCACCACTACACTATTCCGGGGACCTGGCTATAACATCTGAGGCTGTCATAGAGGCTGGTGTGTATTATTTTTATTCACATTTTTCGGAGGTGGGAGGGTGTCAGTGACCACTGGGGGAGTAAGGGGGGTCATTCCTGAATCCCTCCAGTGGTCATCTGGTCATTTAGGGCACCTTTTTGTGTCTTATTCATTGTAAACACAGTTCTAGGCCAAAACATTGAAGTTTTCACCCTAGACATTTTGGTTTTGTTCCATTATGGCTGTAAAACGTCCAAGTGTTAGGCACGCCCTAAACCTGCCCTAAGCCCACCTTCAAAACACCCCTGACATGCCCCCTTGTGATTTGGATGCACTACAGACAAAATGTACAGATAAACGTCTGCAAAACAGGTTTTGAAAATACAAATTTGGACGTTTAGATAATAAATCCGTCCAAGTGGTGCTTTATGATGCTTTTTGGACATTTTTCTCTTTCGAAAATGAGCCCCATAGGCAGTAGATAATTACAGCAGTAAAAATATTTAAGTAATAGTACATAGTATGTTGTGTCTAATGTCAATGCAATACCCAATAACTCATCTTTTAATAGACAACTTAGGGTGTAAATGGAGGTGGGACACATGGAGGGGCATAATGGAACAGAAACGCCTATCTCCATGGGCGTTAATCTCCGAGAACGGGTCCGTGAAGGGGCGGACCGAACCGTATTATCGATAAAAAATAGACGCCCATGTTTTATTCGCCAATGTGTGAGCTGGGCGTTTTTGCTTTTCAGCGATAATGGAAAAGGAAAGTGCCCAGCTCAAAAACGAATAAATCCAAGGCATTTGTTCGTGGGAGGGGCCAGGAGTCGTAGTGCACTGGTCCCCCTCACATGCCAGGACACCAACCGGGCACCCTAGGGGGCACTTTTACAAAAACAAAAAAAAAGGTAAAAGAGCTCCCAGGTGCATAGCACCCTTCCCTTGTGTGTTGAGCCCCCCAAATCCCCCTCAAAACCCACTGCCCACAAGTCTACACCATTACTATAGCCCTAAGGGGTGAAGAGGGGCACCTACATGTGGGTACAGTGGGTTTGGGGGGGTTGGACGACTAAGCATTAAGCAGCACAATTGTAACAGGTGGGGGGGGATGGGCCTGGGTCCACCTGCCTGAAGTCCACTGCACCCCCTAACAACTGCTCCAGGGACATGCATACTGCTGCCAGGGAGGTGGGTATGACATTTGAGGGTGAAAATAAAAAGTTGTGAAACATCATTTTTTTGTGGTGGGAGGGGGTTAGTGACCACTGGGGGAGTCAGGGGAGGTCATCCCCGATTCCCTCTGGGGGTAATCTGGTCATTTAGGGCACTTTTTGGGGCCTTATTCGTGAAAAAACAGGGTCCAGGAAAAGTGCCCTAAATTCTAGCTACAAACGCATCCATTATCGGCGAAGGGCGCCCATCTCTGTTCGGGTGATAACCACGCCCCAGTTCCGCCTTTGACACGCCTTCGACACGCCCCCGTCCACTTTGTCCGCATCCGCGACGGAGTGCAGTTGAAAGCGTCCCAAATTCGGCTTTTGATTATACCGCGTTATTCGTTTTTGTGAGATAAACGCCCATCTCCCGATTTAGGTCGGAACTTGGGCGTTTTTCTCGTTCGATTATAAGCTGGATAGACAGATAAGATAGAGTAACAGGAGTTAGAAAATATGGGGACTAGTTTAAAGAAAGCTACATGAATATGATCTCAGCTAGGGTAGGAGTGGATAAGCAAGTCCTGCTACAGTGTGTGGGAGTCAGTGGCATAGCTAGGTCGGGCCACAAGGGCATGGGCCCCCCCAAAATTTGCTCTGGGCTCCTGGTTGGCTGGCAGGGGTCCCCAACCCCTGCCAGCTGAAGAATTCATCCAGTGCTGGTCTGCGGCAGCACCGCCACATTGCCTGCCCTGCTCCCACTTCCCCTCACGTCGGGCACCCTCCTCTTAGTGAAATTGAGCACGCTCAGTTTCACTTTAGGGAAGGTGCCAGATGTGAGGGGAAGAGAGAGCTGTCAGGAAATGCGGCGGTGCCAGACAAAGTCTTCAGCTGGCGAGGGTTGGGGACCCCCACCAACCAAGGTATTTGTGGCAGTGGTGCTTCAGGTAGTGGGGGTTGGGGAGCCCCCCCCCCCCCCAGCCAAGATGTTACCGCGGCGGCAGTAGGCGGCAGAGGAGGGTGGCAGTGGAAAGGGGCCGTGGCGGGGCAGCGACCAAAATGTGCCCCCTCACCTTGGGCTCTGGCCCCTTCCCACCTCTGGCTATGTCCCTGGTGAGAGTAGCAAGATAGTTGCTTTCTCCATTAAAGGATTGGGAGAAGAGTTGAGCTTTCAGCTGTTTCCTGAAGTAGAGATAGTCTTACTTTGACTGAAGCCTTTCAGGGACTGCATTGCAGATTGTGGGGGCTACTCCAGAGAAGGTTCATTGGTGGATGTCACACTGTGTGATGACCTTTGGAAAGGGTGTGGTTAGGGATACTCCTTGGGAGGACCTTCATGATTTTGGAGATGTGTAGAGGGAGATCATGTTCTTTGAATGCTCTAGCCCATTTCCTTTAAGGGTCTTGAAGATCAGACATAGTGTCCTCAACTATGTTGCTTCTTTGAGGCTTCCACAACTTCCAAGTCCTTCAAAGCTCACAAACATCTTCATGAATTATCTACACTATTGGCATCTCATGATCCGGTTGAGTTGTTGATCCATTGGCTGAATATGGAACGTACAGTTAAAGCCCAATTTTGCATAGGGCATCTAGGTAGGAATTGGGATGCCCAAGTTGGGAGATTTACACTTCCCGTCTGCTTTACAAAAGGCTCTGTAAAACACGTTAAGGCAGAGGTGTAGCCAGACACCCAATTTTGGGTGGGCCTGGGCCCAAGATGGGTGAGCAGAAGAACTCCGCCTTGTCCCACAAGTGATTTGGTTTCTCCCTCTCTCGTCTGCATGCCATATGGTCTCTCAGACATCCCCCTTCCCCCACCTTTTAAATAACAGATTCTCACTGGCAGCGAGCAGCAACTAATACACATTGCTTATGTTGGCCCCACGGCCTTCCCTCTGATGCAATTTCCTGTTTCTACATAGGCGGGAATACATCAGAGGGAAGGCTGTAAGGCCGGTGCGAATAGTATATATCAGTCACTGCTTGCTGCAGGCAAAGATCTGCTATTTACAAAGTATGCAGGAGGGACAGTTCTTGGGAGTTTTCAGTTGGTGGGGCTTGAGGATCCCTGCCAGCCACATCATAGGTGTGCTGCTACTGGGTGGGCCTGGGCCCACCCTTGGCTACGCCACTGCGTTAAGGATGCCAGGAAATACAAGCGTATATTCCAGCATATCCAGCGACAACAGCCATTTTAGAAAGAATCAAGTTTTAAAAAAGGGAGGCCAATCTTATAACATACAGGTGTTTATGGCACCACTCTGAATTTCACATAATTACATGTATAAATATCAAGGATGTACATCCCAAATATTTTTTGTTTTGTTTTTTTCCTGTATCATTCATGGGAATTTTCATTTTGTTTGGCTTTTTTATTTCAGGAGCAATGAAAGAGTGTACATTGTTTGTGGACTATGCAGTGTTGGGGAATAGTGAGCACATGCATAAGTGCGCTCTCTTTATAACACAGAAAAAAAACCTGGTTTATAATTTTTCCTCAAAAATCTCAATAAGCTGGAGAGCAAAATATATGCAAAAATTAAATCCAACAAACTAAGTTTGCTCTAAGATTGACTCAAACTCAAAAAATACAGAAGATCTAAAATTTAACAAATTGAAACTTAAAGTGCCTAGGGTGCCTATGGCAATGGCTAACACCCCCCCCCCCCCCAAATGGCTACTATCACTGGTTTTTTGGCTGCATAGGTTTTCTTTCTCCATTGGAGTTGTTTTCCTTGCAGTGGGTTTCAGAGGATTTTGTGAAACCAGTGACAGTAGACGTTTGGGGGGGGGGGGGTTGCAGTGAGCCTTTTGTAAAATAAATAGCAAATTTAGAACATCCGACCTGGACATCCTTGAGTGGAGGAGTAAACTAAAGATTAAGAGGTCCTTTTACCAAGCTGTAGGAAAAAGGGTCCTGCGCTAGCAGTGGGGGTCGTTTTTCCCACGCGCCAGGGCCATTTCTACCACAGCGGATAAAAAGCCCCCAGGTAAACATTTCTATGCAGTAAGAGAACTCTTACCGTGTGGCCATCCAGCAGAAATCCCTTACTACCACCCACTGAGGTGGTGATAAGGGCTCCCGTGGTAACATACATGGTAACATAGTAGATGACGGCAGAAAAAAACCTGCATGGTCCATCTAGTCTGCCCAACAAGATAAACTCATATGTGCTACTTCTTGTGTATACCTTACCTTGATTTGTATCTGCCATTTTCAGGGCACAGACCGTAGAAGTCTTGTCCAGCACTAGCCCCGCCTCCCAATCTTGGCTAAGCTTCTGAGGATCCATGCCTTCTGAACAGGATTCCTTTATGTTTATCCCATGCATGCTTGAATTCCGCTACCGTTTCCATCTCCACCACCTCCCGCGGGAGGACATTCCAAGTATCTACCACTCTCTCCGTGAAAAAATACTTCCTGACATTTTTCTTGAGTCTGCCCCCCTTCAATCTCATATCATGTCTTCTAGTTCTACCGCCTTCCCATCTCCGGAAAAGGTTCGTTTGCAGATTAATACCTTTCAAATATTTGAACGTCTGTATCATATCACCCCTGTTTCTCCTTTCCTCCAGGGTATACATGTTCAGGTCAGCAAGTCTCTCCTCATAAGTCTTGTAACGCAAATCCCATACCATTCTCGTAGCTTTTCTTTGCACCGCTTCAATTCTTTTTACATCCTTAGCAAGGTGCGGCCTCCAAAACTGAACACACTACTCCAGGTGGGGCCTCACCAACGACTTATACAGGGTAACCACCACACAAGCCATTTCCGGGGCTTTTAATTTTCCCCCGGAAATGGCATGCACTCGTGGCGGCCGCCATGTTGGGCTGGCGGTAGTTCCAATTTCACGTTTGTAAAAGAACCCTTTAAAGCAGTGGGCTAAGAACTGCGAGAGCAAGGCTTGATTCCTAGTGCGGATCCTTGTAACACTGGGCACGTCGCTCAACCCTCCATTAGCCCCAGGTACAAAAACTTAGATTGTGAGTCAAATCTTAAGACAGGTTTGGACAAAAACATTGTTCTCAGTTTGCTAAAAGAAAGATATACAGGCTGGATCTAGACTATTAAACTCTGTTCTACAAAGATTACTCCTACGTATGATGTTCTGTATTCCCTGGCAGAACAGAGACCACTGTCATTTTGTAATACACCAAAGAACATGAAAATATTTAAACTTCCACCGATCGTGTGTGTTAAAAAGCTGGCAAGCATCTTGAAAAACCTTTGAACAATTTGTCAAAACCCTAAGCAGTCAGATAAATGTGTCCCATTTTCAAATGCTTTTCAATTAGCGGTCTGTGCAATCAGATATCAGGCAAAGGAAATCTAGTTAATTGAATAGCATTTCTTTTGAATAAGGTTATTTAATTTTCCTGATGTGCCTGTGGGAGACAACCTAAACGTGAAGTGTCTGGTTTCACATGAGGGAATGAGCAGAAAGATTGGCACAATATAATTTTTGAGACTACTGTGGAAGCCAGGGAAGGTGTATGGAAGCTCAGTCTCTTAATTATTTTTTTTATAAATTGCTATGAAAAACAGATAAAATATTCTGTTCTGGTGGCAGCTTCATGGAAGTCCCCGCAGGTGCCCTCAATTATCAAGTGGCTAAATAAACTTTGGTTTGTGTGCGAAATGGAGAGGCTTTGGGCTATACGAAATAAAACATCATCTAAATGGGAAGAAACCCTTATTTTATCATCCGCACTGAGCCTATGTCATCTCTGTTACACTTTGTTCCCATTTATTGTAAGCCGCACTGAGCCTGCTATCGAGTGGGAAAGAGCGGGATATAAATGCTACAAATAAATAATAAAATAAATAAATATCCTCACTTTAATATTCCCTTATCTCTTGTTTGTCCTGTTTGTCTGTCCTATTTAGATTGTAAGCTCTGTCGAGCAGAGACTGTCTCTTCATGTTCAAGTGTACAGCACTGCGTACGTCTAGTAGCGCCTTAGAAATGATAAGTAGTAGTAGTAGTCTTTGGGATTCCGGAATCTTGCTGCTCTTTGGGATTCCGCACAGAATGTTGCTACAGTGGGATTCCGGAATCTTGCTACTCTTTGTCCTTATCTCTTATTTGTCCTGTTTGTCTGTCCTATTTAGATTGTAAGCTCTGTCGAGCAGGGACTGTCTCTTCATGTTCAAGTGTACAGCGCTGCGTACGTCTAGTAGCGCCTTAGAAATGATAAGTAGTAGTAGTAGTAAATCTGGCACCCTTTTTTGGATAATTGTTCTTGTCAAGGAACATAATTAGGTGACAATCAGGCATATTTTCAAAGCACTTTGGGAGGCTAAGTTCCATAGGTTTCTATGGAACTTTGGGAGGCTAAGTGCTTTGAAAATGAGCTTGATTATGGCTTTTTTTTGGGGGGGGGGTCTTTTCATTTCTCTTTCACTAGGGTGGGTTGGGTGGAAGAGGGATATCTATGAAACTTGGTATGAAAATTCATAAATATTGAAGTATCTAGAGGTTCAATTGTATTGGGGATTAATGTTCTCAGGAGTGATATGTCTGTTCCATGTAAGAACACTCTATGTTATTGGCAAGTTGTTTAGTTGCCTTTGAGATTGCAATGTTTGTTTTGTGGCTTTTCTCCATATTTTCAATAAAGTCTTCTTTCAATTAAAAAAATATATATTCTGTTCTGGTAGAAAGTCATGATTAGCAGAACAGGAGAACTGTGTTTAGTGAAGCTTTCAGGTCATTTTCTAGTCATTCAGTAGCTCAGACCTCCAGGTGATTGATGGAGTGGCAAGTCCGTTTATTTATGGCTTCTGCTTTCCTACGGGATATGAAGCATAGGGTGGATTCTCTAGTGTTCTGTAGGAACAGGCTGGTAGTTGAACCATTTCCCATCGTCAGTGCATGAAAACACATCGTTTTTCATGTCCTCTAAATCAGAGCCTTCCAAACTGTGGGTCCTGGAAGACTTCTAGGCAGAGAGTCACTCAACCAGCAGAATCTGAAGGACAAGCCAAGTCAATCACTGGTAAATTATTCTTAACACAAAGCATTAAACAGGCCACCAGCATTTTTGCTCTATCCCTAGACCACCACATTTAGGACTGGATAATATTAGTATTCTTCCAGAATGAAACCACTTCTTGTTCATTTAAATAATTGCATCTTATTTCATAACATTCATGATTTCGCAAGGTGGGGAATCTTCAAAGGGAAGCTCCTTATTATCCTCAGGGGGCAGGAAGTCAATGGATGGAAAAAGTGCCAAGGTAATCAGTGAATACTTATATTAAAGAACTGATTTCTCCTCCCAACCTCCAGCCCCCTCCCCCACCCATGGTAGACTGCCAACTCTGATCAAGAGTACAAAGCAGGTCTTGCTTTAGTATAACTGCAATGAATATTCATCAAACATATTTGCCTATATTTGGTCTAACAATCAAATTACTTACCATATTTTGATTAGACTTTAAAAAAAAAACTATCTTCATGGCGTCAAGGAGCTTGCTGTGGTTACATAAATGTATACTTACGTTAACAGCATTCTCATGGGTAATATCTCCATCTCTGTTTACAGAACCACGTAAAATTCTTGAATATTGCATATGTAGATCAGGGTTTGGTCTAGTTTCAGCTTCCACTGGCTGCAGTGGTAATCACAGTACAATACTGTATCACAGCCTTTGAATGTCTTTAGGAAACAACCCCTTGACACCTGCTTATTATGTACCAACCCTCCCCCCCAGATTCTATATATGGGACTTTGAGTTGCATGTGTAAATTTGGCTGCCTGCCCAATTTACACATGCAACTTAATTGAATAATGAGCCAACCAGCACCAATAATTGGGCAATAACAAGCAATTATCAGCACTAATTGACAATAATTAGAATTTATGCCTGCATCCTTTTAGGCACATTCTATCAAAAAGTGTGCGTACATTGAGAGAAGCATGAAAAGGTTAATAAGAGGAGCTTGAACTGTATACGGAAACGGATAGGGAGCCAGTGAAGTGACTTCAGGAGAGGGCTGATATGGGCATAGCGACTTTGGTGAAATATTAATTGTTAAATTAATTATATTAATATAATGTCTCTGTATCGCTCCATGGTGCGACCACATCTTGAGTATTGCCTGCGATTCTGGTTGCCATATCTTTAAAATGATGTAGCAGAATTAGAAAAGGTTGAAAGAAGGGTGACCAAAATGATAAAGGGGATGGAACTCCTCTCATATAAGGAAAAGATTAAGAGATTAGGACTCTTCAGCATGGGAAATAGACAGCTGAGGGAGGATACGATAAAGGTTTACAAAATACTGAGTGGTGTAGAATGAGTAAACGTAAATCAATATTTTACTCTTTCAAAAAGCACAAAGACTAGAGGACATTCAAGGAACTTACATGATACTACTTTTAAAATGAACAGGAGAAATAGTTTTCCACTCAGGGGTCCTTTTACTAAGCCACGGTAAAAAGCAGCCTGTGGTAGCGTAGAATGAGTGTATTGGGCGCACGCCGGGCCAGTTTTTACCACATTTACAAAAAAATGGCTTTTTTTTTTTTTAATGGGACAGGAAAAGGGCCTGCAGTAAAAATGAAACCAGCATGCGCCCAAATCCGATCTGAGCCCTTACCACCACCCATTGATCTTGCAGTAAAGGCTCATGCGCTTAACGCACGGTGACCGGTTGGCACGTGCCAAGTGCCAATTACTGCCAGAATCGGCATGCGCAGGAGGAAATAAATAAATAATTTATCCAGACATTATTGGCATGTGCCAAATCTGAAATTACCACTAGGCGGGTGCGCTGGAATGGTGGTAGTCTCATTTTGACGCATGCTGCACGCACGTACGGCCTACCGCGGCTTAGTAAAAAGGGCCCTTCAAAGAATAGTTAAGCTCTGGAAATTGTTGCCAGAGGATGTGGTATCAGTGGTTAGTGTATCTGGGTTTAAAAACAGTTTGGAAAAGTCCACAGTCTGTTACTAAGAACGACATGGGGAAAGGGATCAGTAGCATGAATCGGCTGGGTTGAGATCCTGGGGAGCAACAAAGAGAGTCCAAATCTCCTGCAAAAAGACACAAAAACAACAAAACATGCGGAAGAAATCCAGAAAGACCAGACTGAAACCACAGATGGTAAGAGCACCAAAAAAGTTTTATTGGGACCCTACACGGTCCGTGTTTTGGCCGAAAAGGCCTTCTTCAGGGGTCTTCAAACTGACATATACAGATATTCCTCCAAAAGTTCTTACGAGATGAGACGATCTTACCGCTGGTGCTGTCCGAACGGAGCATAGACATTACAGTCTGTGGTTTCAGTCTGGTCTTTCTGGATTTCTTCCACTTGTTTTGTTGTTTTTGAGATCCTGGGGAACCAGGTTCAATTCCCTCTGCAGCTCCATGTGACCCTGGCAAGTCACTTAGCCCTCCATTGCTCCATGTACAATATATAATTTAGATTGTGAGCCCATTAAGGATACTGCAAAGTACCTGCAATAGAAATTGTAGATCGCATAGTCGCCTCAGGTATCACTTGCAGTATATCAAGTGCTGAAAACAAATAAAAAATAAAACACTATTTGGGATTCTGTCAAGTACTTGTGACTTGAATTGACCACTGTTGGAAACAAGATACTGGGCTAGATGAACCATTGGTCTGACCCAGCATGGCTATTCTTACGTAAGTTGCTCCTGCCCTTGCCAGTGCTGTCTCTGAAAATGGTGCCCCTAGTGGTAGTCTCACAGTACTTACACTAGTATTCTATAACAAAATCTGGGTGCCCAGATGCCATTATAGAATTAGCAGTTAGCACACTGTACCTTAACTTTAACCATTCTTTATAGGATTGCCCCCATGGTGCTTGAACTGCCTGTAAGATCTATTTTGGGGATATGATATCATCACTAGATTTTATGCCATCCCTTTATAATGTATTCTTCAGGTTACAAAACCATGCATTGTTTAACTATGGTACCTTTGTTGTAATGCAAATAGGCCGTGCAGTCATTTTGGATAAATACAGCATGCAACACTTATCCAGAGGCTCAGTGGTCCAAAAACAGCTTCCATGTAAGCCTTAATCCTTACATTCTTTCAATGTACTTTCTTCTTAACACCTCTCTTCATAGAACTGTCACAGTCCTACCATGACTCCAGGGCCAGTATTGTCCATTGGTGTCGGGCAAAGGGGAAATCCCGCCCTCCACTGCCTCAGAAGTATTGTGGGGTCCACACAGGCAAGTCGCCAGCATGCATGACCCCGCAGTGACGTCAGACGCCAGGCCACGCTGCAGTGACAGGATACTTACCCTGCCAGATCCGGGCTTTGGTGCTTTTGCATCATAGCTGCCCTAGAAGCTTGTGTTCTGTGGGTCCTAAGATGCCTCCAACTTTCCGCCAGCATTGGACGGATCTTTGAAGCCTCCAGCTTCTATCTGTGAGTGGGTTCCTGTCTCGCTGCCTGTGTAGGTTCCTGAGAAGCTCCCAGCTTTTATCTGTGAGTGGGTTCCTGTCTCACTGCCTGTGTCTGTGTGAGTTCCTGAGAAGCTCTCCACTTCTGTGTGTGATTGGGTTCCTGTCATGCTGTCTGTTCTGTGTGTGTACTGAGAAGCTCCCAGCTTTTATCTGCGAGTGGGTTCCTGTCACACTGCCTGCTCTGTGTCTGTGTGGGTTCCTGAGAAGCTCTCCGTTTCTGTGTGTGAGTGGGTTCCTGTCACGTTGCTTGTTCTGTGTGTGTGGGTGGGTGGGTTCCTGAGAACCTGTCAGCTTCTATGTGTGTGAGTGGGTTCCTGCCACACTGCCTGCACTGTGTGGGTTCCTGAGAAGCTCTCCACTTCTGTGTGTGAGTGGGTTCCTGTCACGCTGCCTGTTCTGTGTGTGGGTTCCTGAGAACCTGTCGGCTTCTATGTGTGTGAGTGGGTTCCTGAAGCCACCAGCTGTGTGTGTGATTGACTGGGCTCTAGTAGCACTTTCTGCTTCCATGTATGTGGCTTCTGGCTGATGAGTTCCTGAGCTTTGGCGGCTTTGCCTCAACCCTTCCTAATCTAGTCCCAGTACTGTTACCAGACGTTGGCCCTGCCTGGCTCCTGCCATGTGTTCTGCTTGCCTGAGATTGGTCTATCATAGTATTCCACCACAAATGAAGGGCTCACTATCTAGAAACATAACAAGAACATGTGATTCCCTTATTATTTATTTGTGACATTTATATCCCACATTATCCCAAACATGTTTGAGTTCAATGTGGTTTACAATAAACAGTAAAGGGTACATTTTCAGGAAATAATGCGTGATAAAATAGTAAGTCTAGTTGAGGAACTCAATTATACAATAATAATTATTGAATAGATCAGTCTTAGCTCACTCCTTTTGATCTCAAAACTGGAAGTTACTCAGTTTTCCACCTGCTAAGGGAGTTTCTTTTAAAAGGCATTTGCATAGATCTTTTATTTTTTAATCTGCACATCGTTGGAATAGCTTCTTCTGACCAATAGGCAGGAATGATCTTATAACGCATTCCGTAAGCTGTTAAAAAAACTTTTTTTTGTAAATTTTTATAGCCATATATATTCACTGTATTTTTAGCTTGTATTTTCCCAAACTTGTAATTGGCTTATTTTGGTTGTACTGTATTCCACTCAGGACCTTCAGGGAATAAGTGGTTTATAAAAATCTTAGTAGTAGATTAGAATATCTGATTCATCTTGTCATGCTTGGGCAATGGACACAAGTTTAAAACACTTTTCGCACTAAGCTGGGTGGGAGTCCTCCAACTACATTGCTGCCAATGGGGGATTGGTGCTTCAATATTGTGTCTTCCATCACTAAGAGCAGGCAGGATTCCTGTAATCCTGCAGTGTTTGACTGTGCTAATGAAACAGCACCCTCTACTGGCAGGCCTATAGGTTGTCACAACTATCAGGAATAGTGAGCCCTTGGACCAAAGCCAGAGCTTTGGCAGACAAATCACCTGGGCTGGCACAGGCAGGAATCAGAGCAGACTGGACTAGGATAAACTAACAGACTCAAAAAGGCAGGATAGAGGTAAC
The DNA here is from genome assembly GCF_901765095.1 of Microcaecilia unicolor. NCBI lineage: Eukaryota > Metazoa > Chordata > Amphibia > Gymnophiona > Siphonopidae > Microcaecilia > Microcaecilia unicolor. Next base: position 321,899,164 of record NC_044036.1, on the reverse strand, counting down.
TAAACACAATGGACAACACAAGAACTGGATCCAGACGAGGCAATGAAAAGAAGGCAAAGGGCCAGAACTGGAACCCAGACAGAACAAGGCAAGACTCGGAACTGGATTAAAATGGACTGGGACCCAGAAATGCAAGACAAGGCAGCACACGGGAGTAGATTAAAACTGGGTCCAGAAAAGGGCAAGACAAGAACTGGATCTGGACAGGACTAGACTGAAAGAGACAAAACAAAGCACAACCAGACAGGCAAGACAGGGCAGGAGCTAGGCAACAAAATAACAGAAGCAAGACAAAACACAATGCAGGAACAGGATTCAGGATACTCGAACAGGATTCTCAAACAGACTTGGCTGGAACAGGATTCTCAAACAGGTTTGGCTGGAACAGGATTCAGGATTCTCAAACAAGATTCAGGATTCTGGAACGGGCTTGGCTGGAACAGGATTCTGGAATGGGCTTGGCTTGGCTGGAACAGGATTCTGGAACGGGCTTGACTTGGCTGGAACCGGATGCTGGAACGGGCTTGGCTTGGCTGGAACCAGATGCTGGAACAGACTTGGCTTGGCTGGCACAGGAGTCTGAAAGGGACTTGACTTCACTGGAACAGGAGTCTGAAAGGGACATGGCTTGACAGAACCTAGCTCATAGTAGGGGCAGAACCTGGCTCAAACACACAACAGGAAAAGAACTTAGCAGAAACAGAGCTCAAGAGCCAGGAAGCAAACATAGCAGGCAAAGGATTAAGCAGACTAAGTGAAGACAAACAAAGAAGCAATGTGCTTACCAACATCCACACCTAAAAAGGAAGAGGCCAGGCAGATTGAGAGGCAGCAGACCCAGCTGCATAGCAGTGAGGTAATTAGGGACCCTCAGAATTAACAGACAAGAAATACACAGGGGAAACAGGAACAGAGCTTGGCTAAACACAGAGCTTAACTATAGGAAGAGTCAAAAGCAGGGCTAGACCAAAAGCAGGAGCCAAGGGTAGAGTTAAACAGATACAGACACCAAAGGCAGAGTGTGGCTCTAGAGCCAGGCTTTGAAACATAGGACTCAGAGAAATACAGAACAGACCTTCAGGAGCAAGCCTCTCAGGAACAAAGCCAAGCAGAGATATGACCTATACAGGTAACACAGAGGCAAATTAAGAGACCTCTTGCAAAGGCAACCTAGTAAAGCTCCCTGGGTCCTTATAAAGGAATAAGCTGATGATGTCACAAGTAGAAAAAGCAGAAGCAGGGAGACCAAAGTGAGGCTTGGCTTGGCTAACAGGAAGAACGACAGGAAATGAAGCAGAAGCAGGGAGACCAAAGTGAGGCTTGGCTTACAGAATGAACAACAATAGGAAATGAAGCAGACTGGAGAGGTCACAGAGCTAGATACAGAGAAACAGTAGGTCTGACATAAGAGCACGGCCACAACCGTGACATAGGTGGAGGACTCCTGCTCATCTTAGAGGGAACAGTGCAATAAAACTGATTCTATTCCAGTTTCAACATAGGAACACTACATTCTCAGTCAAAACCCTACTAAAATAAAAAGATGCTGAGTAAAAAAAATATTTAAAAAAAAAGAATTGTCAACTTCCTGAATTTGAAGAAATGGAAGAATTTGTGCACAGCAGTTGAATACCCACTGCTCCCACAGCTGACTTGACTCTTCTTCTTTGTTTTTCTTTTTTCCTGCAAAAGTGAAAAATACTTCTTGCTGAATATCTCTAGGTTTCTGGTCATTTACGTGTCCCAGGAATTTCATACAAAAGACGTGACGGGAAGCATGTCTGCCCTCAGAAGTTCAACATCAATCTGCTATTGCACCAAGCATGATACAGCCTAATGCAGCTGTACACAATGTTCTATACAACAATGTGTCTGTTTTTTTGTTTTTTTAATCAAAGTCAGCTCCCCATATTTCGTTTAAAAGCAAAACAGTCGGGGATCAGCATGCCTTGAATTTCAATAAATCCCTCCAGGGCAATGATAGATTGTGAATACAAAGCAGTTACAGGCATGGCCAGTGTTCCAATGCAGTCACTTACATTTCTAGATTTCTGTGGCCCATGATCGTGTGTAAAAATTTATCTACTCTCATTTCAGCTCAGCTCCTCTCAACCAAAATAAACCAGCATGACCAAAGAGACGTGAGCATCCCGCTGCGGGACACAGCTCCCATCAACTCGCTTAGAAAAGAGCACAGCGGCGGATACACTTCTTACTGGAATTACAGCAATCAAGCATCGTGTTTATATCTACCTGCAACATGTTAAACCCTTAGGGGAAGATTTAATGGATGCATTGATAACTTAACTGCAACTGTTTAAATGCATTTCCATGTTAATGTGAAAGTGAATAAAAACTCCTGAGCTTCCACGTAATTTTATTACTAAAAAAAAAAAAAAAGGAGGTCATTTTGGAAAGGTTTTTCTGTAGGCAAAATCTCTTACACACAAAAAGCATTTTTTTTTTTTTTGGCTGTGTATGTGCTGAGAATAACATACATACTGTCCAGTAGGCTTAGTCTGGGTGCAGCAAGGGCAGAGTTGCAATATATTTTACAAAATATATATGGCCTGATATTCAAAATGATTTAATCAGTCAGGACCAGGGGCGTAGCTACGGGGGCCTGGGCCCCTCAAATTATGTCCGGGCCCCCACCAGCTGAAGCCTTCTTCAGCGCCGTCTCCGGCGCAGCCACATTCCTGCCCTGCTTTTCTTGCTCCTCCTGTCCTGTGCACGCTGACACTCCTTCTCAGTTTCACATAAAGGAGCGTCAGCCATGTAGAGAAGAGGCCCACTCCCTCTGACCTCAGGCCCATCCAGCCGCTATAGATACGCGAGGATGCAAGACAGTCTCTACATGTCATCATCTGTCTAACTTATATGGTTTGTGCTGGTTTTTTTGAACTCTAAGCTTGAGAGTTATTTCTCTTTGTTTCCTGCGTATTAATTGGTACTGCACCATACATTTATCAGAAAGTATTTATAGTAAGGATCACAGAGTAGCCTCTGACGCAGCCCTGCTGGGCGAAACACGGCCTGTGTCGGGCAATATACTCTATATGTTATTTTATTAATAAAATTTGTTTACATCTACCACTGATGTGCTTCGTTGTCTTCCACCTTGGAGTTGGCGGATCGCTTGCCTTGCTGCTGTCAGCTATCGTTGTCTAGGGTGGTCCCGGGGTCCAGCAATAATTTTGACCTCCCGCAATCCTGACAGCTGCATTCAGGGAGAAATTCTCGAAATGACGCTCACAATTTTGTACCAAAAAAAGCGGCACTGAACAGTAATCTATAACAGGCGTTCCAGGATTGATGCCCTTCATAGAACAGCGTGTAGCACCGGGATTCATGATCTACTTTGGGTGTGAGGCGTTAGACCAATTCCCACTGCAGCTCCTTGTGACTCTGGGCAAGTCACTTAACCCTCCATTGCCCCTGGTACAAAATAAGTACCTTAATATATGTAAACCGCTTTGAATGTAGTTGCAAAAACCTCAGAAAGGCAGTATATCAAGTCCCATTTCCCTTTCCCTATTTGTAGATTCTACATGGAATGTTGCTACTATTTGAGACTCTGTTGCTACTGTTTGAGATTCTACATGGAATGTTGCTATTCCACTAGCAACATTCCATGTAGAAGCCTGCCCTTGCAGATCAGCAATGCGGCTGCGCAGGTTTCTGTTTCTGTGAGTCTGACGTCCTGCACATCAGACTCACAGAAACAGAAGTCTGCGCGGCCGCATTGCTGATCTGCAAGGGCAGGCTTCTACATGGAATGTTGCTAGTGGACAAGTAGCCTAATGGTTAGTGCAGTGGACTTTGATCCTGGGGAACTGAGTTCGATTGCCCCTGCAGCTCCTTGTGACTCTGGGAAAGTCACTTAACCCTCCATTGCCCCTGGTACAAAATAAGTACCTGAATATATGTAAACTGCTTTGAATGTAGTTGCAAAAACCTCAGAAAGGCAGTATATCAAGTCCCATTTCCCTTTCCCTATTTGTAGATTCTACATGGAATGTTGCTACTATTTGAGATTCTACATGGAATGTTACTAGTGGAGGAGTAGCCTAGTGGTTAGTGCTGTGGACTTTGATCCTGGGAAACTGAGTTTGATTCCCACTGCAGCTCCTTGTGACTCTGGGCAAGTCACTTAACCCTCCATTGCCCCCTGGTACAAAATAAGTACCTGAATATATGTAAACCGCTTTGAATGTAGTTGCAAAAACCTCAGAAAGGTGGTATATCAAGCCCCATTTCTCTTTCCCTATTCTATAAATGAGCACATGTGTTTTCACATAGATCTGCTGCTTCTGCCCCATTTCAGCACCTTGCATCAGTTAAAATGCTTTTTCATGCCAAAAATTCAGCACGGAAGTAACACCTAACATTTGGTGCCATATATAGAATGTCCCCCTCAGTGATGCTGACCCTGAATATAGATATCGAGGGGCTCTTTTACTAAGATGCATAGGTGCCTACACACATATAACATGTGTCAAATTAGAACTTTCGCCTGGCTACCTACTGCATGTCCTGGGCGGTAATTCTAATTTTGACGCGCGTCCAAAACACACGGCAGAAAATAATTTCTATTTTCTACCACGTGGCACTAACCGGGCGGTAATTGGCAGTGTACACACGCTGACAATTATCGTCCGGTTAACACGTGAGGCCTTACCGCTAAGTCAATGCGTGGCGGTAAGGTCTCGGGAGCCCAAATGGACGCGTGCTGATTTTTATTCTGCTGCATGTCCATTTTCGTCCCCAAAAAAAAAGGCCTTTTTTGCAAGCGAGCTGAGAAATGGACCTGCACACGTCCAATACATGCGCCTACACCAGCGCAGGCCATTTTTCAGCGCACCTTAGTAAAAGGGCCCCTGATTTTTTTTTAAACACCTCAGCTGGCATTATTTTAACAATGAATATATCGCTGACTGCCTGGACTGAATATTGACCTTACAGTATGCATTGACATAAGCACAAAAGCATCTCTACTCTTGCAACGGTGATATCAGCCTAAACTATTGTATTTTAAAAATGTTCGTCAGAGTTCATGTATTTTTTCAGTATCCAGCCTAGGATATGGGAGTCATCGTCAATAAATGATATTAATACGGTATAACGACAGACACTATACAGGGTTAATGGTACAACAAGGGAACTAATCTATATCAGTTTATTCCCAGGCATGCCTTGGAGAAATCAGCTCTCCATCAGCAGCTTCAAAGAAAGTCTCCAGCAACAAGATCAAACACTTTCACTAGATTCTGATCACATGCAATAAGCCACTGCATGATAAATGCACTTATTTGCCCTTTAGGAGGGGCATTTTGCTCCTATAAACCACCAAAAGATAAAATTAACTGATCGCCAATGCAGTGAAATAATTCTTTGTTTCTCTTGTTTTTTTGTACTTTACTTCTTCCCACAGCAGTTTGATCCTACTCCTCTGAGCTTCCAGCTCAACTGGAACCAGAACTGGGATTCAGCACCTGGAACCTTCCTTTACAAGTGCCTAGGGATTTCCTCCCAATGCTTTTAGGCCAATCACTGTCCTAACAGTCCTTAACTGGTGGCCCTAAATCCAGCCACTAGGTGTCACTCTGGAACATGATATGAAGCTGCCAGGAAATAGGCAAAAGGAGCAACACCAGGAAGTATTTGTTCATGGAAAAAGGAGGTGTAGGCCTGGACAACTCTTCTGGAGAAGGTAATGGAGGCAAAAACAGTCACAGAATGCAAAATCAAATGAGATAAACACAGAGTATCTCTTAATGCAGGCATTTTCAACCCTGCCCTTGAGATACACCAAGCCAATCTGGTCTTCAAGATACTCACAATGAATATGCATGAGATACAGTTGCATACAATGGAGGAAGTGCATGCAAATAAATTTATCTCATGCATATTCATTGTGGATATCTTGAAAACCAGACTGGCTCATATTAGCCCTCTCCTCAAGTCACTTCACTGGCTTCCTATCCGTTTCCGCATACAGTTCAAACTCCTCTTATTGACCTATAAGTGCATTTACTCTGCAGCTCCTTAGTACCTCTCCACTCTCAACTCTTCCTACATTCCTCCCTGAGAACTCCGTTCACTGGGTAAATCTCTCTTATCTGCACCCTTCTCCTCCACCACTAACTCCAGACTCCGTTCCTTTTATCTTGCTGCACCATATGCCTGGAATAGACTTCCTGAGCCGGTACTTCAAGCTCCATCTCTGACCGTCTTCAAATCTAAGCTAAAAGCCCACCTTTTTGATGCTGCTTTTAACTCCTAACCCTTATTCACTTGTTCAGAACCCTTATTTTATCATCCTCATTTTAATATTCCCTTATCTCTTGTTTGTCCTGTTTGTCCTAATTAGATTGTAAATTCTCTCAAGCAGGGACTGTCTCTTCATGTTCAAGTGTACAGCGCTGCATACATCTAGTAGCGCTTTAAAAATGATAAGTAGTAGTAGAAGCAGTAGTACTGTCTTGGTGTGCCCCAAGAGGATGGAAACCAAGCATTTGGCACTTCAACCCAAAACAAAAGTGAAGTGACTTTTTTTGCACTGGTAAGAAGATTGGTATAATGCACAGAATGGCAGCTACAACTATAAAGGTACACTGGGAAGAGGGTAACCTACATACTGGCAGTTAGAACCCTAAGCACCTCACTGGGTAGACGGGATAAGTCATTTCAGTCATTATCTATCATCATCTATTATGTTAGCATGGTGGTACAATGACTGGGACTTCCTCCCTCCTTGAGGCTTTGGATATTGCCACCAGAGCATCCCAAGACCTGGAAATTTGGAGAATGGAAAATCTAACCTAGAAAACGAACCCAGCTCCTCCACATCAGACGTGCAGCTAGATACCCAATTCTGGGTGGGCTTAAGGCCAAAGTGGGTGGGCAAAAGAACCCCACCTGCCATAACATACCTTTTAAACAGTTCTTTGCTAGTAGCAAGAAGCAACTCATACACACTGCTTGTACCAGACCCAGAGTCTTCCCTCTGATGCAACTTCCTGTTTCTGCATAGGCGGGACCACATTAGAGGGAAGGCTCTAGGGCTAGTGCAAACAGTGTGTATGAGTCACTGCCAGCAGAGAACTGAAGTGTTTAAGAGGTACATACAGGTACAATTCAGTGGGTTCCCCCCCCCCCCCCCCCACCCTAAGCCATAATTTATCAGAGTTGAAAAGGAGGTTTAGAGCTCTTGAAACCCCACCTCACCCTATACCTTGATGTGCATCCACCATGTTTCAGTAGACAGCGGCAGGCAGCAGCAGCGATTTTCATATCCCATCAGCTGCTAAGCCCACAGCCTCCTCGCTGCTGCGTCCTGCCCTTTGTGGAAGCAGGAAGTGACATCAAAAGGGGGCGGGACACAGCAGCGAGGAGGCTTAGGGCTCTGCAGCTGACAGGATATGAAAACCGCTGCCTGATGCCCTCTACTGAAATGTGGATGCACATTAAAGTACAAAGCATGGAGGTGTTCTGAGACAGGAGGTCAGATGTGCCAGAGATGTTGGGGCCCCTAGGAGCGCGGGGCCCTGTGCGACCAACCCTGTTGCCCCTGCCTAAGACCGGCCCAGGGTACATTGGGGCAGGAGGTGGAGGGGGCTTGAGAAATGTTGAATCACCTGCAGGGGAGAGGAGGGAGAGATACTGGGAGTTTTCAGCTGTTGGGGCTTGCAGATCCCCGCCGACCACATCACAGGTGCACCACTGCTGGGTGGGCCTCAAAATGGGAGGGCCTCAAAATGGGAGGGCCTCTTCTCTACATGGCAGCATGCAGCCATTCGGTCTACCCTCAGTCAAACTATTTTATTCTGCATCATACTCGGAACATGATATTTAAAGGGTTAGATAGTAAAAAGAATACAAAAAATAGACAGAGACACCTGTTTCTCTTTGGAACAAAGTATAGACAATTCCATTGTCCCATTTTTTGAGTGAGAAAAATCCTTAGAAAGTATTTACAAAAGTTTAGCCTGTGATGTCTTCTGTTCAAATTAGTTCTTCTACTGACTTATTGAATTTTTCTTTATGTAAATCAATATAAAAGTCATTAGATAAAAAGAAGTTATAATACTGAATCACATTAATGAAGTCAAACTGCTGAGCAGAAAGCAACTGCATTAGTACTTGGTCTGGGCTCAAACACTGACAAAAAAGCCCTTAGTAGTCTTGAATGTTTGCACTGTGCTCCATTTTTATAATACAGTAATTAGCAACATGCCCTAAATATTTGATATAAAGGAAAAAAGTTGTTAAAGACAATTAAAATGGTTGAAAGTGTACTCTCTTATTACTTCTTGGTAGAACTTGTCCAGTAACGGTGCCAAACAGTTTATTGCTTGAATTCATCTCAAATTTTCTATTCTGTAGCCAGCATGTGGCCTCATCATCATCTCTTGGGGCTGCTTAGGATATTCCAAAAAAAATCTAGTCTCCTTCTACAAAAAGCGATTCACCATATTAATACCAACATTCACAAAGTCCACATCTGCCAGTGGAGAACAGCCTCAGAACTACAAGCCTGATGCAAGAAATCCTAGACACGTGCCAAAGCTGCATTTAATACCCCAGAATCATCAGTATCCCCAAGCTTAAAGTTATGAATGACTAAAAAAGATAGAAATGCTTTGAACCAATACCTACACTGATGCCCCTCTACAGTGTATGAGACCAAACGTCTGTAGAGAAATGAGACTATATTGTTTCAGAGATACTGATAGATCTGGGGATCTCAACTCAGTCCTCAGGACACACCTAGGCAGTTGGATTTTCAGGATACATAAGTACATAAGTAATGCCATACTGGGAAAAGACCAAAGGTCCATCGAGCCCAGCATCCTGTCCCCAACAGCGGCCAATCCAGGTCAAGCTACCCAAACGTACTTTTATATATACATGACTACTAAAAAAGGCCCATTTCTGGCACAAATGAAATGGGCGCTAGCAAGGTTTTCCTCGAAGTGTGTATGTTTGAGAGAGTGTGTGTGAGAGTGACTGTGTGAGAGAATGTGTGAGTGAGTGTGTGTGACAGAGTGACACTGGGTGCGAGTGTGTTTGTGAGAGAGTGTGTGTGTGAGAATGAGAGTGTGCCAGGGGCCCCCCTCCTTCCCTCCCTCCGAGTTCCAGGGTCGTCCCCCCTCCCTCCGAGTTTCAGGGTCCCCCTCCCTCCTAGCGTGTCCAGCAGCGACTCGGGAGACGGGAGAGGGGAGACAGTGGGGTCCAGGTCCACAGTCATGGGCCGTGTCAGCCGGTCACGCGCTTACGGATTTGCTTCGTATGTTTCTGTTGAAGGCGGATCTTCCTCCTCCTGCTGCTGCTGGCATTCCGTTCATGTTTGTGATGATGCCTGGCGTTGCCTGGCAACTATTCTGTGTCCCCCTTCCCTCTCAAGTGTTCCGCCCTCGACGTCATTACGTTTGGACGCGAGGGCAGGACAGTGAGACAGATGCTTACAGGCAGCACGAACCCTACGAACCATTCAGTGCCACGGGGAGTCAGCTTCAGAACGTTGGAGTTGGCAATTATTATATAGGATAACTGATGGAATGACAGACAACATGGTTTGCCCAACGTTACAGGTGCTAATGCATGAAGAACTTCCAAAGCATCACAAGGTCTGTCCGTGGGAGACTTAGGTCTTGAACCACAATCTTCTGGTGCATAACCACACAGTAACATTATAAAATGAAATGATGGCAAATAGCCCATCCTGCTTGCCCATTTGTATTCAGCTCTTGCTCTCTACGAACACCAGCTCCCCCTATATCCTCTAGCCCTCGTCTGCTACTGCACTCCATCTCTCTCCAAATCTCACTCATTGCTGTTACTGTTATAACTCTGGTCATTCTGTACAGGTTTGCCTAGCCTTGTTGAAAGCCCATTGCATCCAGTTCGGACATGAGGATCTATAATTCTAACCTTTAGGCTGTTCTATCTACGTTACAATTTCATGACACAAGTAATATAACTGTTCTGCATATGCTTGCTTATATTGTTTATAGGAGGCTGTCTGCATCCGATATCTCATTTGGCACAGTACATACAGATCAGCGATGCATTAAATTTCCCTATCAATGAAAAATATGTATTCCTTATTAGAGCAGAGTGCTCTTTCTGTTACAGTGGGATGTGCTGCGGGCCATCTTTCTTCTCATTTTAATGCACTATGTAGTCTGGATACAGACAAAAGAATGGATCACTCCTAATTACATTACTGCTTTGAAAATAGCCAAGCTCTAGAAAATTCCCACATTAAGCACTTGAAAGGAAATGTTTAATGAGTTGATCAGGTTCACTGTCTGATCTCAGCACAATACAGCCTTTAATTTGTTTTCTTTCCTTGAGGACACTAGGCAACCCTTTAAAATTATAATTCTGAGCAGATGCTAGGGTATCATTTACTTCTGAAAACATTACCACACTGGACTTCCCTGCTGCTCAGGATAGATGGTATCCTTGGTGTGACAATATGCACGCCTTATCTGGGCTTATTTGCTCAGTTGTTAGGATGCCTGATTGGTCTAAGGTCCTGCCTTCAGGTTGCAGCCTCCTTTGGAGGCGTGGGTTCAAATCCCACTCCTCACAAGCCAAAGCTCTTTTCATCATCGTTACCTGATCCTAGGGTCCGCCTTGGGAGTCAGTACCCAAGAAAAAAAATCTAGGTGTCATTGTAGACAATATGCTGAATTCTTCTGCCCAGTGTTCAGCAGCAGCCAAAAAGCAAACAGGATACTAGGAATTATTAGGAAAAGTCTAGTAAATAAGACAAGAATACTATAATACCTATGCATTGCTCCATGGTGTGACCTCATCTTGAGTACTGCATTCAATTCTCATCACTGTATCTCAAAAAAGATACAGTGGAAAAGGTTCAAAGAAGAGCAGCCATATTGATAAAGGGGATGGAACTCCTCTCATATGAGGAAAAGCTAAAGAGGTTAGGGCTTTTCAGCTTGTAAGAGACAGCCGAGGGGAGATATGACTGAGGTCTACAAAAGCATGAGTGGAGTAGAAGTGAATCAATTTTTTTACTCTTTCAAAAAGTACAAAGATTAGGGGACACTCAATGAAGTTACATGGAAATAATTTTAAAACAAATGGGAGGAAATATTTTTTTCACTCAACCTCTGGAGGAGGAGGAGTGGCCTAGTGGTTAGGGTGGTGGACTTTGGTCCTGGGGAACTGAGTTTGATTCCCGGCACAGGCAGCTCCTTGTGACTCTGGGCAAGTCACTTAACCCTCCATTGCCCCATGTAAGCCACAGTGAGCCTGCCATGAGTGGGAAAGCGCAGGGTACAAATGTAACAAACAAAAAAACTCAGTGCCAGAGGATTTGGCAACAGCTATTAGTGGATCTGGGTTTGAAAAAGCTTTGGACAAATTCCTAGAGGAAAAGTCCATAGTCTACTATTGAGATGGATATGGGGGAAGCAACTGCTTGCCCTAGGATTAGTTGCATGGAAAGTTGCTACTAATTATGTTTCTGCCAGGTACTTGTGAGCTGGATTGGCCACTGTTGGAAACAGGATAGTGGGCTAGATGGGCCATCGGTCTGACCCAGTATGGCTATTCTTATGCTCTCTGTACAAAGAGAGCATTCACACATGGGGAGGGATGGGAAGAAAGGCAAGGTTGCTAATAATTGCAAATCACAAGAAACAGGATAGTAGGGATACGCGCAAGGCAAAAAGTTGTGACGCATTCGGGTTTTCCCCCTGATTTTCATACTTTCTTCAGTTCATTTTACATATGTTTTAATACAAATTTTTGAAAGAACTGTTAAATACATGCAATCACTTTGATCTATTTTATTAGTTGCAGCCAATCAAATAAAGCTGAATTGTGAAATGCAAATGAATTTGACATGTGTTAACTCATAATGGGTGCTAAATCTAGCAGTCACTACAATTTTTAAGATATGGTAGTGAACTCAATGCACACTAACAAATACCACCTTCCTGACTGGTACTAAAGAGAATCAGAACTACTGGGCTGGATATGAAATAGGATAAGAGCCAGATTACATACAGAGGCATATTCAGTAGAACAGTAGGTCCCAAACCTGGTCCACAATGAAGTCATGAGAGAAATTTGCATGCAGTGGAAGCAGTGCATGCAAATCTCTCTCATACATATTCATTGTGAATATCCTGAAAACATGACTGGCTGGAGTGCCTCCAGGACCAGGTTCGGAAACCACTGTACTAGTTATAGCAACAGCAAGGGAGTACAGGCTGCCAAGTGAAGCCAGCTTGATTGGCTCCTTTCCCTTGGGGTGAAAAGTCAGACCAGTATTTAGTTGAACCTTATACTGTATGGTGCTGTCACACAACATATAACATATAGTAACATAGTAAATGACAGCAGATAAAGACCTGAATGGTCCATCCAGTCTGCCCAACAAGACAAACTCATTTTACATGGTATGTAATACTTTATATGTATACCCGAGTTTGATTTGTTCCTGCTTTTATCAGGGCACACACTGTAAAAATCTTCCCAGCACTGTTCCTGTACTAAAAGTTCTGAAGCCAATGTCGAAGCCCCTTAAAATTTACACTCCAGCCCATCCAAATCTATTCAGTCATGATCAAGGCACAGACCATAGAAGTCCGCCCTGCATCGGTTTTACTCGCCAAATACTGGTGTCTCCACCCAATCTCCGCTAAGATTCTGTAGATCCATTCCTTCTACATGGTCTAAGTTCAGATGGGTCAAGCAGAGGTCCAGCTAGGAACATGAACCCAGCCAAAAGCTGGACATTCCCCCCCCCCCCAAAAAAAAAGGGGGGGGGGAAGGATGAACAAAACTAAAAAGGCAGCCACAGTAATTTCTGTGTGTCTGTTGAATGTCAAGTCAAATGCAAAGCGCTGATAAGGAAAGCTAAGAGGAACTTCAAAAAAAAGATTGCGTTGGAGGCAAAAACACATAGTAAAAATTTTTTTAGGTATATTAAAAGCAGGAAGCCAGCAAAAGAATCGGTTGGACCGCTAGATGACCGAGGAGTAAAAGGGGCGATCAGGGAAGACAAAGCCATAGCGGAGAGATTAAATGAATTCTTTGCCTCGGTCTTCACCGAGGAAGATTTGGGTGGGATACCGGTGCCAGAAATGGTATTCAAAGCTGACAAGTCGTAGAAACTTAATGAATTCTCTGTAAACCTGGAGGATGTAATGGGGCAGTTCTACAAACTGAAGAGTAGCAAACCTCCTGGACCGGATGGTATTCATCCCAGAGTACTGATAGAACTGAAAAATGAGCTTGTGGAGCTATTGTTAGAAATATGTAAATTTATCCTTAAAATCGAGCATGGTACCGGAAGATTGGAGGGTGGCCAATGTAACGCCGATTTTTTTAAAAGGTTCCAGAGGAGATCCAGGAAATTATAGACCTGTGAGCCTGACGTCGGTGCCGGGCAAAATGGTTGAGACTATTATTAAGAACAAAATTACAGAGCATATTCAAAAGCATGGATTAATGAGACAAAGTCAACATGGATTTAGTGAAGGGAAATCTTGCCTCTCCAATCTACTACATTTCTTTGAAGGGGTGAACAAACATATGGATAAAGGGGAGCCAGTTGATATTGTGTATCTGGATTTTCAGAAGGTGTTTGACGAAGTACCTCATGAAAGACTCCAGAGGAAATTGGAGAGTCATGGGATAGGAGGTAGTGTTCTATTGTGGATTAAAAACTGGTTAAAAGATAGAAAACAGAGAGTAGGGTTAAATGGTCAGTATTCTCAATGGAGAAGGGTAATTAGTGGGGTTTCCCAGGGGTCTGTGCTGGGACTGCTGCTTTTTAACATATTTATAAATAACCTAGAGATGGGAGTAACTAGTAAGGTAATTAAATTTGCTGATGACACAAAGTTATTCAAAGTTGTTAAATCGCCGGAGGATTGTGAAAAATTACAAGCGGACCTTACGAGACTGGGAGACTGGGCGTCTAAATGGCAGATGATGTTTAATGTAAGCAAGAGCAAAGTGATGCATGTGGGAAAGAGGAACCCGAATTATAGCTCCGTCATGCAAGGTTCCATGTTAGGAGTCACGGACCAAGAAAGGGATCTAGGTGTCGTCACTGATGATACGTTGAAACCTTCTGGCTAAGAAAGCAAATAGAATGTTAGGTGTTATTAAGAAAGGAAAGGAAAACAAAAATGAGGATGTTATAATGCCTTTGTATCGCTCCATGGTGGGACAACACCTCAAATATTGTGTTCAATTCTGGTTGCCGCATCTCAAAAAAGATATAGTGGAATTAGAAAAGGTGCAGAGAAGGGCGACGAAAATGATAAAGGGGATGGGATGACTTCCCTATGAGGAAAGGCTAAAGCGGCTAGGGCTCTTCAGCTTGGAGAAAAGGCGGCTGAGGGGAGATATGATAGAGGTTTATAAAATAATGAGTGGAGTTGAACGGGTAGATGTGAAGCGTCTATTCACGCTTTCCAAAAATACTAGGACTAGGGGGCATGCAATGAAGCTACAATGTAGTAAATTTAAAACAAATCGGAGAAAATGTTTCTTCACTCAACGTGTAATTAAACTCTGGAATTCGTTGAATGTGGTGAAGGCGGTTAGCTTAGCGGAGTTCAAAAAAGGTTTGGGCAGCTTCCTAAAGGAAAAGTCCATAGACTGTTATTAAATGGACTTGGGGAAAATCCACTATTTCTGGGATAAGCAGTATAAAATGTTTTGTACATTTTTGGGATCTTGCCGGGTACTTGTGACCTGGATTGGCCACTGTTGGAAACAGGATGCTGGCCTCGATGGACCTTTGGTCTTTCCCAGTATGGCAATACTTATGTACTTATGAATCCAATTCTCATGGAAAGTACCGTGTATGCAGGGAATAAGCCTTCCTGCATGTTGAGTCCTCCCTCTACTACTGTTGAAAGATAAAAATTAAACCTGAAAGCTTCTTGTGCTTTTCTACGTGAAATTACTTAAAATTCAGAGGACAAACTGGGAAACTATACCTTGTTTGCCGATTCTGCTAATGGTACAGATTAAAAATGACTCGGGAAGCATTTGCATGCAATTTAGAGCTGTTCAGATGATATCTGCATTTATTTTGTTAGGAAGTTTCACCTTCAAACAGCTTTCGTTTACACTGTTTCATGGAATGCATTATATGGACAATGGGACATAAAAGAATGTTAAGAGGAGACAGACTATTAAGATTAGGAAGCTGTGCTGCGATTGCCATCTTGTGGTCACAGACCAATGCTTGGTGCTCCAAGAACAGGCCTTAGTGGAAAATGCCTTAACTATTACAGAAGAAAAGGCATTTTGGATTTAGCTAATGCTTTTTCAGTAGTAGCTCAAGATAAGTCGCATTCAGATACCGTAGAAATCTTCCTGTCACTGAAGCAGAAATTCTCAACACAGTCCTCGGGACTCAAGATATCCATAATGAATATGTTTGAGATAGAATTGCATACAGTACAAGCAGTGCATGCAAATCTCTCTCAATAATCTTCATTGTGGCTAGCCTGAAAACCTGACTGGCTAGGGTGCCTCCAGGATCAGGGTTTGGGCCATAGGCTATAGCAGAAAACACAAAAAATGTACAAAAATGCAGACATAGGATCCATTAAAAACAGCCAAAAATATCAACAGAGTTAAAAAAAAAAAAAAAAAAAAAGAGGGAAAGATGGGCACCAAAGCCAGGATTTTATATTTCCCAGATGTGCTGATATGGAGAAGCCAGGATGCCTCTTTAGGGAGGGGGGGGGGTCTGATTTAGGAGTAGGGAGAGCATAGTAAAGAGATTATAATCTGAGAAAGCCTATAAACAAAATCAAGTTTTCAAGCCCTTCTTGACTTTCTTATAGGAATTTTCATGACATAAATCAGACGGAGGGGCATTCCAGGAATCAGAGAAGCAAAATGCTGAATCGCATGAAGGCGCAATTTAATTGGAGGAATCACAAAATAATTAGCCTAGTACACCAGTTAACTCAGCTTTAGTGCACAATTTTGTAAGCATCCTACGACAAAACATGTTGCACATGAGCTAGATACCAGCACAGAGCACATTTAAATCTACACTAATGAAACCATTAACTACTGGGTGCAGAGGCAGAAAAGTGCACAGAAGACCAAAAGGCTGAGCACAACACCAGAGCTTTAATACCAGAGTGGAGGAGGTGTAAAGGGTTAGTTTATTCTTCTGCGGGCAGAGGTGGCGTAGCTATGGATGGGCCTGTGTGGGCACAGGCCCACCCAGCTGCAGCGCCACACTGCTCCCTTCCCCCCTCTCCTCCACGGCATCCTGGCATCTGCACTCTGAACCCCTTCCCTCCCTGGTGTCAGTACAGGCATCCTCGGTGCCTGCAGCAATTCATTCTTGCTGCTTGCACCGGCCCCACAGGCTTCCATCTGCCACGTTCCACCAGATAGGAAACGGGCAATGACATCAGCAAGAGTGTGACACAGCAGATGGAAGCCTGCAAGGCCGGTACAAGCAGCGAGAATGAATCGCTGCAGGCGATGAGGACGTCTGTACCGACACCGGGGGGGGGGGGGGGGGGGGGGATGGAGTTCAGAGACAGGAGCATAGATCCTGGTACGCCGCAGAGAAGAGGAAGATGATGTAGGGTAGGTGGGAAAAAAAAACTCTCTTGTTCTTAAAAAATATCTCTGGGAAGATATTTGTGGTGTGTGGTTGGGGGAAGAGGGGGGCACATGCAAGTGGAAGGGCTCATCCAATTTACCTCTGGGCCCTTCCAAAATAACGAGCCTGGCTAAGCCTCTGGCGGGGAGCATTAATACAGATTTCTTGCCTCATTCACCTCTTTACTATGAGCATATAAGACCCACAACTTTTTTTTTTTTTTGGGGGGGGGGGGCGTTCCATAAAGAGAATGGGGGGGGGGGGAAGACAGAACTGAGGTGGGGGTTGCTGCACTGTTAAGAATTGCATGTGTGCACAGATCTGAGCACAAAAGAATTGTATCAGTGCCCAGAGTTCCCTGTGCACACATCTGTGCATATGAGGTAATGCCATTTGTGCAAAGATATTGATATTGCAAACATTTTATGCACAGAATTGCATTCCAGCACATCAGGAATATTGCCATTAACCAGAATAATAATCAGAGCAAACGTTTTTGGTCATTAGGTCTACAGAACTAGAACTAAAAATATCATTTTCATAACAAAAATTGGATAAGAATTTTAAAAAAAGCTATTGACCTGAATAAGAACCATGATTAAGAATTTCCATTAACAAAAATTTCTTAAAAGTGAAAAAAGTTATGTTTTTATTTGTATTTATTTTGACATTTATATCCTGCATTTTCACAAGCAATGTATAGGTCAATGTGGCTTTCCAATACAAATATTTAGAGAAATACATACTGTATAGAGTGCAGTTGACTAAACATGCGAATTGTTTCACAACATTATGGAAGGATTAAATTTCAGTGTTAAGAAAAATATATAGATACTAGTAAAAAAGCCCCGTTTCTGATGCAAATGAAACGGGGGCTAGCAAGGTTTTCTTCAGAGTGTGCATGTGGGAGTGTGTGTCCCTGCCCTCTGCCCTCTCTCCCTCCCCCTCCCCCCTTGGAGTCCAGTCCTTCAGTGTTAAGTTTCCTGCTGTTCTGTGTTTGTGTTACAGAGAGCGAGGGCATCTCTCTCCCCTCCCCCCTCTGAGTCCTTCACTGTTACAGAGAAAGGGATTTCGTGCTGTGCTGTTTTCCTTCACTCATGGGGAAACCGGATATCTCTGGCGCTTCACACTTCCGGCTGGAGGCTTCATAGAACGTTGGTCTTGCCTTTTATATATATAGATAGATATTCAAAGATCATATAAGACTTGATCAAAATTCATCTTTTTGTTGTAAGAACTTTTTAAAAGAAAAGGTTTTTAGTGATTTCCAGAAGCTCATATAATCTGGGATACCTTTGATGTTTTTTGGTAATGAATTCCACCACTCTGTACATTGCAGTTATGTAAACTGTGTCTTCCATCTCTCTTAACAATGCTGGTGCCCTCTTAGCAGTAGCTGGCAGGAAACCCAAAACCTGCCGGCAGAAGATGATGCCAGAAAGGCTGCACTGAAGCTCTGCCGTCTGCTGCATCTGCCAGCAACCATACATGTTCAGTTTTCAGTGACTGTGCAAGAACCTTGACCTCTGCCAACACCCGTAGCCACTTGGTTTTTGCGCATGCGCCGAAAACTGAATACGTATGGTTGACGGGGTCGGCGGTCTCAGGGAAACACTGCAGTGAACAGCAGAGTTTTCAGTGTCATCCTCAGCTGGCAGAGCATGCTAGCCAGTACAGCTGAGCAAAAAGTGTGCCCGCACCGCTACTGTGTACTGTACCTCAAACCTGAATGCATGGACCCCAGCCTACTTGGGCCCACCCACAGCTACACCACCACTGCACTCAACAGAACTGATTTCTGAAACTAAACACTAAACTCAAAACAATTATAATGGACATCGTTTGTGCTGTTGGTTGGGTTCCACATTGAGAAAAGTACTAAAGTCATGTGCCATTGGCTTAGTGCATTTGTTCAGTGTAAAACTAAGGGCTTCTTTTACAAAGCCACACTAGCGATTCCTGTGCAGCAAATGAGAGGAAACCCATTCAATTACTATGGGCTTCCTCTCAACCGCCGCACAGGAATCGCTAGCAAGTTACAGGCATGTGATATTCTGATGGCAGTTCTTGATGTGTTTGAAACTGTCTTTTTGTGAGCAAAACAAAGCAAGAACTGAAATTACTAGCGAGCTGAATAAGAACTACATTTTTTGGGAGAGGACTGAATAAAAAATAAAATTAACAGTTAACTAGAATAAAATTAAAATGATACGTTTCGCACATGAGTAAAAACTAGAACTAAAACAAAAATAGCCCTGCAGCACATACACCAGATGCAAACTGCAGATACAATGAATAGGCATTAATGTCCATGTATACAAATCTCTCTTGTGCATATTCCCTGTGGGTATCCTGAAAACCCCAAGGACTGGGTGGAGAACCACTGCTCCAGACCGTTCTTCAAGCTTTGCCAAGCTCCTTATTCAAGTCTTCAACACCCAAGTTTATCATCCAAAGAAAGGCAAAACTTTGCCCTCTGCAATGTTACCTACAAAAACATCGAAAAGAACCTGCCCAAAGACCAATCCTTGCATCACACTATACGTAAGTGAAGTTACTTACCTTTAACATAGGTTTCTCGTGGACAGTAGGATAAAATCGGACATATACATGCACCATCGGGGATGCCGGCATCCAGGTGTGCGGCTGATTACATCTTGCTTGTTCATGGAGAATGCCCCTATCCAGTGGCATACCTACCTTTGTTGTTACCCAGGGTGGAGTACCCCCCTCTTCCAAGCAAGGGGGTGCACGGAGTATTTGCACTGCTGTCAGCTCTGCCAGTCCCGTGCCCTGGAACAGGAAGTGGACATGAGGGGACAGCTGTGCGACTGCTCAGCGCACTCCCTTGCTGCCTGCACCTGAGGCAGACCGCCCCCACTGCCCTGCCCTTGGTACGCTGCAGCCCCTATCCCTATAGTGAACACCATTTACCATCCACTACCCTCTAGGGCCTTGTATGCAACCCAGTTTCTTAGCTAATTTTGGTCCTCAGCTTTTCAGTTTACTTATAAGGCACCTAAGCCAAACTATGAAAAAGCCTTGTTAAAAGCTAGTGCTCTCTCCCCAAATCCAAACACACACTGACCATTTTCCCTGTCCCTGGAGGACTCACAATCTAAGAGGCCCTTTTACTAAGCGCCATGAGGTGCTAATGTGCACCGAACACAGCAAAAATGGTCAACACAGGAAGTGCTAAAGCTGTCTGCATTAATTTTGCCATCTGCATGCACTAAGTGGGTCATGGCTGGGGCAGAGAATGGGGGTAGATAAGCTAATCAGCTAGCATAATACTACCACTGTGCTAACTGGTTTGTGCACCCATAACACAGGAGCAGTTAGCACCTCCCAAATAAGAGGTAGTAAAGTGCCCCCGCATTAATTTTTTGAAAAGGCCACATATTAATGTTAACATTAGAACATAAGAGTAGCCATACTGGGTCAGACCAATGGTCCATCTAGCCCAGTATCCTGTTTTCCAAACAGTGGCCAAGCCAGGTCACAAGTACCCAGCAGAAGCCCAAATCGTGGCAACACTCCATACTACATCTCCCAGGCCAAGCAGTTGCTTCCCATGTCTATCTCAATAGCAAACAATGGACTTTTCCTCCAGGAACCTTTCCAAATTTTTTTTAACCTAGATATGCTAAACGCTGTTACCACATCCTCTGGCAAAGTGTTCCCTCGTTGAGTGAGAAAATATTTCCTCCTATTTGTTTTAAAAGTATTTCCATGTAACTTCCTCGAGTGTCCCCTAGTCTTTGTACTTTTGGCCAGAAATAAATTTAAAAAGGCCCTTTTTAATGGCTGCTCTAGAAATGGGCTTAGTGGGTGAGAAAGGCCTGTGTAAGGACACGGGATTTCTTACCGCTGCTCAGCAAAAAGACCCCTACGTTTGTACCTGAGACAATGGTGGGTTAGGAGACTTGTCCATGATCACAAGGAGCCGCAGTAGGATTTGAACCAGGCTTCCCTGGTTGCAAATAGCTGTAACCCGTAGGCTTACTCCTTCACTCTAGTAACGCCATGTTGCAGTCCACTGGATTCCACAAACTGTACTATCCTCTATTTTTGTAGAGATTACATTGATTTACTCACCACAGAGATCAGACTAACTGACCTGTAGCTCCCAGCCTCCTTCTCACATGCTTCACCTGTCTTCTAGATTCGAAAAAAACTCTCATCTCACTCATAAAAGATAACAGGCATACTCTACATTGCCTTTGAGACTTTTTGAGGGCGAGGCTTAGGAAAAACAAGTAAACTCCTTATTGCGTGTTTCCATAGCCCCCAATATTGTGGAGAATGGATATAAAATGCTACATCAACGATATTATACTCTCGCTCGCCTTAAATCCATATATGGACAAGGTAGTGATCTATGTGGTTGCAGATCATAAGGAACCTTCTTACACATCTGGTGGTCATGCCCCATAGCTCAATCTTTTTGGGACCAAGTCATGCCACTAGCCCCTAAAATAGCTGCAGGCTGCTTACTCAATGTTGGTCCCTTTGTTGTACCTCTAGTTAAGAGGAGGTCGGTCCATATGATTGTTACAGCTGGACATATGTTGGTGGCCTCCTCCTTGAAGATGTCGTGCCTCCCAGGTCACACTGCATTACTGTCCAAATTGAGCTGTGTGCATTTGATGTCTAAATTAACAGTGATCAAGGGGAATAAACTCTTGTCTTTTCATCGTATTTGGGATTATTACGCAAATTGGTTGGACTCCTCCTTACTGACTCCTACTACATCCTCTTCAGCTTGAAGGCATTGGTTTTAATAGTGCAACTTTCCCTGTATAGTCTGCTTTATACGCTGGGGTGGGGGGACATGTGTTTTTCATTTTAGCTACATATTGAAGAATCTTGATATATCATCAGCGGGGAATGATGTTGTATTCTAAACTGTGTTATTATCATTGCAGTTGCTGTAACTGAAAACTTAAAAAAAAAAAATAGCCACAAATTCTCTCTGTAGTCTGGTGGTGATTTAGGAAGAATATCCAGACCGGATTGTCCTCCCCCATGGATCAAAAATATGAACAGAATCAATCTGATATTGATTTGAGGGTGGGGGTCTGCATCACAGACAACCAAGCAGCATTTCACCAGCTGAAAGGAGGAATGGAGAAGGGTTGTGTGCTCCTTAAATGCACCTGCTTGAAAGATGACAAACCCAATAACATATAACAAACCCAATAACTTATTAGCCTCATTGGGATTACTTCTCTCTATATTGCTACTATATATTCGTCCCAGAGTTGTATTCTGTTTTCCGGAACTATATCAGCTTCCTTGCACCTACTGTTACTCTATTTTCCACTCTGTATATATTCCTGGAGTTGTACTCTCCTCTCCAGAACCTGTAAGCCACATTGAGCCTACTGCTATGCGGGAAAATGTGGGATACAAATGTAATAAATACATAAAATAAACATCAGAATATGAGCTGTGAAACAGATCAAAGTTGCAGACAGGGGCTGCAGGGAAAGTTTTTAAAATGCAATACTGCCCTCTAGTGACAGATCAAAAAAACAAGTGCCACGAGGCAAAGATTTATAACAGCAAGGGATTATTCCTCAGCATTACAGATAAAAAATAAACCCTTTGTGCTGGGGGAATTATTGCATTGACACACGAAGGCCAAATGAAAACATTTTGAGAACCTAGTTTTGAAATTAAAAAAAAGCACACGTAAGTTGCAGTAGCTAATTATTAAACACACACACATCCCCCCCCCCCCCAATGTTATACATTCAGGAAGATGGAGAAATCTACACAAGTACACAATGAACTTGGTAAGGGAGTCCAAAAAAAGAAACAAAAAAAAAAAAAAGAGGACTAGCTACATTAAACATGACATGTCACATTTTGAAAAGTTTCACTCCCCTGTCAGACCACAGAAGCAAGATTTCAGGCCTCAAGTGCTGCAAACAGGCCAGGTTTACAGGATATCCCTAATGAATAAGCATAGTTACTACCTTACTCTTTTGAAAATTTTCTTACATTTCTTTAGTGTAACCTCACCATGACAGATTAATAAAACTATCAAACATATAAATGGCAAGTAACCGACTCACTTGCAAATGTGCAGTACAGACTTCCTTCTCTGTCCCGCCCCCGCGTCAAGACGTGATGACAGAACAGAGAGGGAAACTGTGCTGAGGAGGGAACCGCCGAGGTCGCCGCCGGACCCCCTCCACCCGGGTCGGGCCCTCTCTTCTCCATTGAACTTACAGCGCCGAAACCGAAGCAGGCAGATCAGCTCCCGTCGGCCTTCCTTCTCTGCCCTCGCCAACATTACGTCACACGAGGGCGGGACACAGGCAGGGAAGGAAGGTCAATGGGACGCGATCTGCCTGCTGCGGTTTTGGCACTGTAAGTTCAATGGAGAAGAGAGGGCCCGGCCCGGGTGGAGGGGGGACGGTGGCGACCCCGGGGGGGGGGGGGGGGTAGCGGTAGCGGCGACCTCGGGGGGGGGGAGGGGGCCTTGGAGCTGGGAAGGAAGCAGGGAGGATGCTGGACATGGGAGGTCAGAAGGAGGGGGGGGCCTTGGAGCTGGCTGGGCGGGAGGGACGGAGGGGAGCCCTTGGAACTGGGAGGGAGGGCAGGGGGCCTTGGAGCTAGGAGGGAAGGGGGGCCTTGGAGCTGGGAGGGAAGGGGGGAGGGCGGGGGGAGGAAGGGAGTTACACATCAAAATTAAACCTACTGATACTCGCCCATTTTAACGGGCTTAACGGCTAGTAGAATATATTCGACACAATGTTGACCTCACACTTCTCTCATTCACACCAACACATTCTCATTCACATGGGTACATGCTACCACAATACTTTTTTCCCCATATACATTTCCAATACCTATTACCATAAAATTATACCATTGTTCGAAATACGTTTAATGCACTATTTCTTTCATTAATAATTTCAAAATTCCTCTCTTGATAAGTGTCCAACATCTCTCAGTTATTTTGTCTTCATATCCACTTATCTCCATTACAGTATTCCAGTGGGTCCATTCCCCATGATTATTTTCATACGTAGTGACCAAATCTTTCAAATACAATGTTCTCAATCCAAAGACAACCATGAGAAGAACTAAATCGAGAGAACAGAGAGTTAGTTGCCTTTGGATTTAAAACAATGGGGCCCTTGTACAAAGGCAAACTGAAAAATGGCCTGCAAGTCGTGTACACACGTGTTTTGGGTGAATGCAGAATCATTTTTCAGCGCACCTGTAAAAAAAATGCCTTTTTTTTTTTTTTTTTTTTAATGAAAATTGCCACTTGTCCATTTTGGGTCTGAGACCTTACCATCAGCCACTGACCTAGAGGTAAGGTCTCACGCGGTAATGGTCTATGATCGTAAAATGCCAATTACCGCCTGCGAGACAGAAAATAAAAATATTTTCCGATGCACGTAGCGGATGCGAGTCAATTGCCACAAGGGCCATGCGGTAGCCGGCGGTAACTCAAAACTGAAACACGTTGGGCACACGTAGGCTCCTACGCAGCTTACTAAAAGGGCCTCATTGTATTTGAAAGATCTGCCAGTGATGTCACCCATACATGAGAATTCACACTCCTACTTGTCCTTGGAGAATCAGCTTTCCAAATAGTTCAGTTAACTATCAGTATCCACATTTCTGAAGAAAAAAAAACCCACACACTTTATGGTCGCCGATTTTCAGTGTGTTTAATAAATTTGTAAAAAACAAAAATATAATATTTTCCACGTTGCTTTTCAGCTTCAGTAGAACAAACTGCTCAACGAGAAAATATTCTTGCGGACAGATCAAGACGTTCCAAGTATCATCATTCATTAAAAGTCTAGAGGAAAAAAATATATAGATAACATTTTAACTGGCATCTGGATGGGTGGAGGGTCATCCCCCTGCATAGATCACTGTCGATAAAAGACGCTCTGACCTGCACTGCAATATTCACCACAATTGAGGGTAATTCTATAACAGGGCAGCAAGTATAGGCAGTAGTCATGGAACCTATTTTAAGCCTATTCAATAATTTATTTATTTGTAGCATTTATAGCCCACATTTTCCCATCTATTTGCAGGCTCAATGTGGCTTACATTGTTCTGTAATGGTGATCACCAATTCCAGAAAAGAGAGAATACACAGTTAAGATGGAGGTGACAGAGTGGATTAGATATTCAGGTAAAGAAAGTTCATTTTCGTGCTGAGAAGTAAAAAGGTATAAGATTAAACTTCAATCGTGGAAATATAGAAAGGTTGGCACAAAATCACCCACGCGCACACATCAAGACACGAGCA
This sequence comes from Microcaecilia unicolor, assembly GCF_901765095.1. Taxonomy (NCBI): domain Eukaryota; kingdom Metazoa; phylum Chordata; class Amphibia; order Gymnophiona; family Siphonopidae; genus Microcaecilia; species Microcaecilia unicolor. Next base: position 321,874,232 of record NC_044036.1, on the reverse strand, counting down.
CTTAACGCTCGAACCTAGATACAAGCACGTAGGCACATAAATCATAGTACTTCTCAACAAATTACAAACAGCTCAAATTACTCCTGCTCGTCTTATATGTAGATCTCCTCACTTCGCCAAAGCCACTCCTCTTTTATATGAGCTACATTGGTTACCAATAAGAGATAGAATCTCTTTCAAATTATGCGTTTTCATTCACCAAATTCTGTTTGATCAAGCCCATCATATATGAATAATGTTACTGAATTACCCCCTCATAATGCTGTTTCATCATCTAGAGAATACCTTGTCTTATCTGTAAGAATGTGATATATAAAACAATTCATTCTGCTCTTGTCTCCTATCAAGGCACCAAAATTTGGAATTCTCTTCCTAAATCAATCAAGTTTACAGATTACCTAATTTCTAAACACACACTTCTTCAGTCTGGCCTTTCTGAACACAAAAAACTCTATTTGAATTTTACCCACACCCTTTTCTTAATTTCGTTTCCCATCTAGTCCTGCCTAATTATGCTCTCACCTATCCACCCTTATTTGTTTGTCCTTGAGGTAGTCTAAATCCCTGGTTACTTACTGCACATATATTAATTTGCTTCTTGAACTTATTGTAATTTGTGTTATTTTCGGTACATTATTATGTTTTATTCACTTTATTGTTTGTAAGCCGAATTGAACTTGAGTCTATTTCGGGCTAATGGGGGGAGGGTATAAATGTCAGGAATGAATAAATAAAATAATAGTCTTTAATTTACATGTGTACCTGGCCCAAACTCCATCCATCAACTCATGGTGTGCGCTTTTCCACTAGTCGGTATTCTATGAGAGGTCATTTACGCAGCCTTCTGTCACCTAAACCTAGGTGGCTCCTCGGTACATGGAACTGGGCAAATTCGAGAGCACTTCTCCTTTGTTGAAATCCTTGCATTGGCTTCCGGTTAATTCTTTTGCTAAAGTGCGCTAACGAGTATGTCTTCTTTTAAAAATTACATTTTATATATATACTAGCCGTTAAGCCCGTTAAAACGGGCGCGTATTGGAATGTTTTTTTTCCCAAGGCCCCCCTCCCGTTGCAGCTGCAAGGCCCCCTGCCATCCTCCTTCCCTGCCAACTCCAAGGCCCCCTCTGTCCCTCCCTCCCAGTTCCAAGGCCCCAGGCCCTCCCCCCCCAGCTCCCAAGGCCCCCTGCACTCCCTCCCAGTTCCAAGGCTCCAGGCCCTCCCCCCCCAGCTCCCAAGGCCCCCTTCCCTCCCTCCCTCCCAGTTCCAAGGCCCCCTGCTCTCCCTCACAACTGTAACAGCCCCCCTGCCCTCCCTCCCAGCTCCAAGGCTCCAGTCCTCCCCCCTTCCCAGCTGCAAGGCCCCCCGCCCTCCCTCCCTCCCAGTTCCAAGGCCCCAGGCGCTCCCCAGCTCCCAAGGTGCCCTTCCCTCCCTCCCTCCCAGTTCCAAGGCCCCCTGCTTTCCCTCACAACTGTAAGGGCCCCCCTGCCCTCCCTCCCAGCTCCAAGGCTCCAGTCCTCCCCCTTCCCAGCTGCAAGGCCCCCTGCCTGCCCTCCCTCCCTCCCAGTTCCAAGGCCCCAAGCCCTCCCCTCCAGCTCCCAAGGCGCCCTTCCCTCCCTCCCTCCCTCCCAGTTCCAAGGCCCCAGGCCCTCCCCCCAGCTCCCAAGGCCCCCTTCCCTCCCTCCCAGTTCCAAGGCCCCCTGCTCTCCCTCCCAGCTCCAAGGCTCCAGTCCTCCCCCCTTCCCAGCTGCAAGCCCCCCGCCCTCCCCCTCCCAGTTCCAAGGCCCCAGGCCCCCCCAGCTCCCAAGGCCCCCTTCCCTCCCTCCCTCCCAGTTCCAAGGCCCCCTGCTCTCCCTCACAACTGTAAGGGCCCCCCCTGCCCTCCCTCCCAGCTCCAAGGCTCCAGTCCTCCCCCCTTCCCAGCTGCAAGGTCCCCCCGCCCTCCCTCCCTCCCAGTTCCAAGGCCCCAGGCCCCCCCAGCTCCCAAGGCCCCCCAGCTCCCAAGGCCCCCTTCCCTCCCTCCCTCCCTCCCAGTTCCAAGGCCCCCCTCCCTTCTTCTCAGCCAGCTGGAAGGCCCCCTTCAGTCCAGCCCTCCCAGCTCCAAGGCCCCCCTCCTTCTGAGACCTCCCATGTCCCCTCCCCCCCCAAGGTAGCCGCTACCCCCCCACCCCCCCCGGAGTCGCCACCACCCCCCCCTTCACCCGGCCCGGGCCCTCTCTTCGTTATTCAACTTACTGCAGCGCCGAAACAGCAGCAAGCAGCAGCTCCCGTTGGCCTTCCTTCACTGCCTATGCCTCGCCCTCGTGTGACGTCACGTCGGCGAGGGCGGGGCACAGGCAGTGAAGGAAGGCCAACGGGAGCTGCTGCTTGCTGCTGTTTTGGCGCTGCAGTAAGTTGAATAACGAAGAGAGGGCCCGGGCCGGGTGAAGGGGGCGTGGTGGCGACTCCGGGGGGGGTGGGGCGGTAGCGGCTACCTTGGGGGGGGGGAGCGGTAGCGACGTCAGCGGTTCCCTCCCTCCCCTTCCGCGCAGTTTCCCTCTCTGTCCCGCCCCCCTCCCCCGTCATCACGTCTTGATGCGGGGGCGGGACAGAGAGGGAAGTCTCTACTGCGCATTTGCAGGTGAGTCGGTCACTTGCCATTTATAGGTTTGATATATATATATATATATATATATATATATATATATATATATATATATATATATATATATATATATATATATATAAATAAGAGTTGTAGGATTATGTGGAATAGAATTTTAAATAAGCAGTGCACATTCGTAAAAGACCCCTAAATGTTTAAATCTTTTCATGGCCTTAATTCTGAAGGAGTAATTAAGACTTGGAATTAAAAAAAAAAAGTCCACAAAGTGTAAAATTAAAAAAAATGAAATAACTTTCCAGTAATTATTATTAGTAGCATTTATATAGCGCTACCAGACGCACGCAGCGCTGAACACCTGACACAGAGAGACAGTCCCTGCTCAATAGAGCTTACAATCTAAAGTAATACAGACAGACAAGACAATAAGGGCAAGTATTGGGTGAGAAGGAACAAGGGGAGGCAAATGAGTAATGAAAAGAGTTTGAAATAAGAGGCAAATAGAATTTTTTTTTTTTTCCCTTTCAAGGAGCCGGGTTTGGAATATTCCAAAAGACTTTAAAACATATTTGCTTTCAAAACTGATATCTTATTTTTCAACGATATAATTGCTTGAAGGATTATTATTGTATTTGTACTCGTATATACTACTAAGGTTTTCTTGTTGTAATCCACTTTGTATTATTCTACTTATTTCCTTTAAAAATTCTATGTGGTGCACTGAAAAATGGCCTGCGGTAGTGTAGACACGTATTTTGGGCGCAAGCAGAATCATTTTTCAGCGCGCCTGTAAAAAAAATGCCCTTTTTAAAATTTTTGCTGAAAATTAACGTGCAGCAAAATGAAGATTGCCGCGTGTCCATTTTGGGTCTGGGACCTTACCGCCAGCCACTGACCTAGCGGTAAAATCTCATGCGATCACCAGGCAGTAATGATGTACGCGCGTCAAATGCCACTGAGCACGTCTGATACGCGTGTCCGAAAATAAAAATTATTTTTTGGATGCGTGTATTGGCTGTGCGCCAAAAATTAAATCACCGCAAGAGCCACGCAGTAGCCAGGCGGTAACTCAATTTTGGCACGCGTTGGGTGCGTGTAGACGCTTACGCAGCTTAGTAAAAGGGTACCTATGGGGGTCTTTTACTAAAGCTTAGCTCAAGTTATCTGCAGCAGGGCTCATTTTATTCCTATGGGCCCTGCTGCAAATAACTCGAGCTAATCGTTACTAAAAGACTCACTATAGATTGTATAATATGTACATTATGAAATAATGTAAATTCCATATTTCCATATATAAGTTCAATTAGAACTATCTGGTAATAGACTTAAGTTATTTAATTAACAGAGAGTGATGCCATGTCAAAATACTACCTTAAGGACCTACAAAATAATGAAAGCCTCACTGCAAAGAGCGCTTTTTCAAAAAGTATTGTGATTGATCAAGGCAAGAGATGTCATATATAGCTTACCTTAGATAACAATCCTACTGCTAGAAGTCAGAGTAATGTTTGAGCCTGAGAGAGAGAGAAAGAAGAAGCTTTCCTTTAGTAAAACTGAAATTTTACAATATATTTCCTATTCATTCACCAAAGTCAGGAGGAACCAGTGTTAAAGAACCTTTTTCAACAGTTTTGCTTCATGCAGTAAATGGAGGAGATAACAGAGAGAGTGTGACCTGGTAGGTAAATGGTAGTACTATGCACTGTAACATGGAAGCCCTGGGTTTGATTCCCAGCTCGGCTCTTTTGCAACCCAGGCCAGCAGAGATTTGAGATGCAGCTAAGCCATGGGGGAAGGAAGGGAGGGAGTAAGAGCCCTCATGCAACAGTAACACCTAGTGGCTGGATTTATGGTCCAAGACAGTAGGTTCTAGAACAGGGATGGGCAACCATGGTCCTCGAGGGCCATGACCCAGTCGGGTTTTCAAGCTTTCCACAATGAACATGCATAAGATTATATTCAAAGGAAGCAATACGTGCAAATCACACAGATCTGGAGCATATTCACTGTGGAAATCTTGAAAACCCAACTGGGTTGTGGCCCTCGAGGACTGTAGTTACCCACCCCTGTTCTAGAAGGAGCCCTGAGACATGAACTCCAGCCAAGGACTATCGCCGTGATGACTGAGCTGAATGAGTTAGAAAGGGTTAAAATTCCAGGTAATTGTGAATGAAGGCTCATGGGGCCAAATCCTAGCCCTGGTTCTGACTTGAGGCAAGCACAAACGGAGCACCAGGAAAATGCCAGTTCCCTCCCTCCCTCCCCCACCCTCACAAACAAAATTAGACTAGGGGCATAACAAAGGGTAGGCCGGGATATAAGGCCCAGTCAGTGGCAATAGTATGGACCAAAGAAAGAAGAACTGGAAGGTGGTGTCAGCATCTGTATTGCTTTGTGCCAACCCATGATAAGCTCGGGCACTACCAAAAATCAATCCCAGCTCTACCACTGGTGTAGATATGCTTTTGCACTTTCCTTGTGTGTGCCTGGAGCTAAACAGACATCAGAATTGATATATTTAAGCGCAGGGGTGGACTGAGAGTGGTCTGGGGGCCCCGCCCAGCTGCTGCCCAACACACCCCCTACCGCTGTGATGCTGCTCCCCCTACCGCCACAGCCAACACCCCCGCTGCCCCAATCCTACCTGAAGGGCCCTGGTGGTTTAGTGATCTCTGCGGGGGGAGCATGTTCTTTCCTGCTCACTGCGCTGTCACTATTCCCCCGCCTGCAGACATCACCATGTTTCCAAAACGGCAGCCGCGGGTCTCAACAGTCTCACGAGACTTCCACAGGGAGTCTCGGCTGCCATTTTTAAAGTACTGTCAAAAAAATTAGGCGTTCTACTTATTATGTTATCAAAACTCAGCAAACATGTGCAAAAAATAAAAAGTAGAAAAGTGAGTGTCACACAGTACAATACAAAATGAATTTTGGGGATGTCTCATATATTATCATTTGGCTGTATATATGACAAAGTACTCTTGTCTGTCAGCCATAGCAGTCTTTAATCATTGACCACCCCCTCCATCCAAATTTTGGTGAAAATAAATATTAATGTGAAAAGTACTTAGGGCACACACTTATAACAGTAGGAAGATATCTGTTTAGACTGCCACTGTTAAATTATCAGAATAACTTATCTTGTACATCTTATATGTGTATTGAGGAGCATCCAGGAACCTTCGTTATCACGACAGCAGTGCCGGGCAGGGGGAATAGCAGCAGCACAACGGGCAGGAAAGAATATGTCCCCCCTTTAAAGGTAGGACCGGGGTGGGCTGTAGTGTGCATCTGGTCAGATCCTCTGGGCCCCCTACAGCCTTCTGGGCCCTCAGGCATTGCCCGGTTTCCGAATGGTCAGTCCGCCCCTGTTCAAGCAGATGACCACTAAGTACACTCCCAGCAGGACCCACAATAGCTAAGAAGCAGAACTGTTAAAAAAGTTATTCATCCCACCCAGGTGCCTTGGGAATAGAACAGGAACCAAAATGTACAAACTCCTTCCCTTACATTCACCTTCATTGTACACCAACCCTACCTGTACAGCAAAGCTTTGCCTTTGTTGGTTGCTATAGAGAAAAAGCCACTTCTTGGAGAGAAATCCATACACTGTGCGAGATAAATGGTCTTCTTTCTGAACACCGGAAAGTTTGAGAACACATGAAATGATGGGATGTGTACCTATCAATGAAAAGAAAATTCCTGTCAGCATCTAATACATCCCAAACCCTGAAGAATTCTTCCATGGGACAAAATATCAGCACCTTATTTTATGCAGTTCTGACGATGCATAATCACTGCATTTAAACACAAATCAAATATTTCTCTGTATTTGCATTTTTTTTTAATGCTTCATGATGTTTAGGAATCGACAGACAATAGGGAAACAGCAACAACAATAAAACAACACAGAGAAAAAGTGCAGTGGGCCACAAATGAAACTAGGAGACAGAGTCTTGAGTGGAAAGAAGAAGAGTTTATTCAAGGACTCAACAAGGCCCATGTTTCAGAGTAGTTTGAATTACAAACATATCTGGATTAAATGAACTGTAAAATTTAATGGCACAAATCAAAGCTGACAAAACATAAAAACATAAGTAACAACAATAACAAAAACACAGATATGTCATTTTGCTAAGTAAAAAGGAAAGGGGATGGATTTGATATGTTCCCAGGTTCTTAGACCTAACCATAGGAAGCCATTGTGTTTTCAAGACCACCATATGGTATCTGTGCTCATTTTTAATCATTTTATTGTTTCAAAATTTGAGCTTTTTATTGTGTGTATAAATTTGCTGTATATTTTGCTTGTACGTGTAGACCCATGACAGAGGCACTATGCTGAAACACAGGCGGTGTCGGGTCCTTGAATGAACTCTGCTTCCTTCTACTCAAGACTCTGTGCCTCCTAGTTTCATCCGTGGCCCACAGCACTTTTTCTCTACTACGAAGTGCAGGACCACTCTCACAGTGAGCTTCTGCTTGGAAAATTTTTTTTCAAGTAGCACTTTACAGACCAGGGGTTCTCAATCCAGGCCTCTAGACACCTAGCCAGTCAGGTTTTCAGAATACCCACAATAAATATGCATGAGATGAATTTGCATGTGCCAGCTCCATTCCATGTAAATCCATCTTGTGCATAGTCATTGTGGATATCCTGAAAACCTAACTGGCTAGGTGTGTCCCAAGGACTGGACTGAGAACCCGTTATAAGCTAACCAATTTATTCAGGCATGAGCTTTCACGGACCAGAGTCCACTGTCAGGTGTTTCAAAGCTTGTGCCTGAATAAAATGATTACTCTGTAAGGTGCCACCTGCTTTTAGACACTATACAAGTTCCATAAGCCCAACTTATTCACGTGTTTAATGATCAAAGGCAGCACATCCTTGGAGTCTGCCTCACACTTAATATAAAAGGTAACTATTCCTTTTATGGAAGTTGAGAATTTGGTAAAAAAAAAAAAAAAGCATTTCCCTTGTGTTTAACACTGGCCTAAACTAACTATTTCCATAAGGCTCCACCCTGAAGCAACAGTCAGGGGGGGGTCACTTACCAATTTGACAGCATCATCAGCCGCGTTAGAAGCCACGGCCAGAATTTCTGTGGTAGAATTGAAAGCCAATGAGGTGGCGGCTGTAACCAAGTTCATTATAGCTTTCACTGGTTTGGGACAGGATTCACGAAGGCAGACGTCGTGTGGGTACACATTCACGACACCAGAGCTTGAGCTGGGTGGGGAGAGACACAAATAAAACGCAATAAATTATAATTAAGAATAGTCATACTGGGTCAGACCAATGGTCCATCTAGCCCAGTACCCCGTTTCCAACAGGAGTCAATCCAGGTCTCAAATATCTGGCAGAACCCTAAATAGTAGCAACATTCCATGTAGAACCTCAAAGAATAGCAAGATTCTGGAATCCTAAAGAGTGACAAGATTCCAGGCAGAAACTCAGGGTAGCAACATTCCAATTTCTCCAATCCCGGGACAAGTAATAGTCCTCTGCATTATGAACATAAGAATAGCCATAGTGGGTCAAGACCAATGGTCCATCTAGCCCAGTATCCTGATTCCAACAGGAGCCAATCCAGGTCTCAAATACCTGGTAGAAACCCAAATAGTAGCGACATTCCATGCTACCAATCCCAGGATAAGCAGTGGCTTCCTCCATGTCCATCTCAATAAATAGACTATTTCATTTGTCAAGCTTCTTGTATTACTCCATGCAAAATTGGACCAAAGTGTTCATATGGGGGAAAAAAAAAAAAAAAAACACTGACAGAACCATCACATATATCCCATATATGACTTTCCAATTTTCCCCTCCCTCATATTCAACCTTTCCAATACAGCACTGGTTATGTCCATAGATCAAGATTGATATTTTAACATTTTCAGATGTTAATGTTTTTACTGTAAAGCAGTGAGCATGGAAACACAGACTAGGATGGCAAGGAACAGGAGATTTCAAGTCTTTGTTTACTTACTGGTACATTGCAGCAGGCCTCAGATCTCTGGCTTCCTCACAAAGGATCTCCAGACTCTAATTTTATTAGTGCATTATATTTTAGACTACACACCTTTTTCCTCCCACCCTCAAGCCCAGGGAAGCCATTGAGAAATGTTTTCTGATGGTAAGATGTCAGCTGGTCTTAGGGGTTAGGGGAACACTGGTGGAGGAGTAGCCTAGTGGTTAGTGCAGCGGACTTTGATCCTGGGGAACTGGGTTCGATTCCCACTGCAGCTTCTTTTGACTCTGGGCAAGTCACTTAACCCTCCATTGCCCCAGATACAAAATAAGTACCTGTATATATGTAAACCGCTTTGAATGTAGTTGCAAAATACCACAGAAAGGCGGTATATTAAGCCCCATTTCCCTTTCTCTTCCAGCCTGGATTATGCAAAGTACACAAGCCAACACCCAGCAGCAGCAAAATGTTAGCTCACTTTTAATCTACATCTTACAAGTGGTCAAGCTTCTTTGGTTGGCAGCTGAGATATCTTCAGCTGTATGGACCACATTAACTGGGCAGAACTGGATGGGCCAAGCTGGTTAGTATGATATTAGTCCTGAGTCAGCCCTTTTACAACATCCTTTCCACTGAAGTCCCGCCACGATATAAATAATCATGAGGCAAACCCATCATATCCTATTCTCTCCCTTCTGAGGTGGGTTATATAAGACGAATCCACAATACAAAAAGGCAACATCTCATCGTGTCTTTAACTGTTTACCTACCATCTATTTACCTACAGATCTACAGCCTCCCTATTCTGCAAGCAACTGTAAAAAAATGTTAAAAAAAAAAAAAAAGATGGGGAAGATACATTGTGGTTCTAACTTTCAAATGCCGAAGTGCACCTGATTTCGGACCAAGTACCCCTTCACAGAGAGTCCCTGTTCCCCTCACAGAAGCTCAATATGCTCTAATGGCCAAAAGCTGTCTATACAGGAACCATATGGTGATTAGCACAGAAATGCCCACCTGTCTGCTGCCGACATGACCCTCCACGTAAAAAAAATTTTAAAGTTCTTTGGCGCATGCTTTGTGCATGCAGATGTCAATATTTACCACAGGATGCCTGAGCGTGTCCCACTGTAAGCCCTTGTAAGATGTGTTAGGTGTGTGTTAGTGCCTAACGCAGCTTAGTAAAAGGTCCCCTTAGTGCTCCCTAAATCAATTTAGGGCACACTAAAAATTCCCTATTAAAATGAATGTGTGAAACTAGCTGGGGGGGGGGGGGGGGGGGGGGGAACATACCCAGAAATTAGAAAAACATTAACACTGAAAACTAACCTAGGGGGCCTTTTACTAAGCTGCCCTTATCACCTAGAAAATGGATACCAGTAAGTGCACATAAGCTAAATTTTTTTTAGTGACCATGTGCTAATGACAACATGGTCATTAATTAATAAAAAAAAACACCATTTTTATGACTGTGGTAAAAATGACCTTAGTATGCAAGAGAAACCCACGCAAGGAAACACCAAGGCCAATTTTTGGCGCAGCTTAGTAAAAGGGACAAGTGAAAACCAAATCTTATCTGCAGCCTTTAAAACAAAAATAAACCCCTAAAAGTATATCCTTATTGTCCTATGGGACTACAACACAGAACTTGCAATGTTGTCTGAAAGATATATACATGTTTGGCTGATGCATTTCTAGATGAAGAGAACGAGAAAAAGGCTGCACAGTTACAGCTCACAAGACGTTTTTTTTTTTTTTTGTTACATTTGTACCCCGCGCTGTCCCACTCATGGCAGGCTCAATGCGGCTTACATGGGGCAATGGAAGGTTAAGTGACTTGCCCAGAGCCACAAGGAGCTGCCTGTGCCTGAAGTGGGAATCGAACTCAGTTCCCCTGGACCAAAGTCCACCACCCTAACCACTAGGCCACTCCTCCATCTTCAGCCCCTGGCCATAGATTCTAAGGACCTTGTTCCCCGTGTTCAGCATCTCCTTTTACCCCTCCTGCCCCCAGAGGTCAGCACGGCAGACACTGCACTTACTAGTATTTTCAGAAGTGTTGCTGTGCTTTTCCTGATTCCTCCCCCTTCCCCCCCAAAAAAATGCAGGCAGTAGCAAATATGCTGAAACATCTATTCTCTCCTCTTACCGTGTGGGGCCAAGTCTCGTAATAGGAGATACCACGAGACTTGGCTGTACATGACGAAAAGAGAGAAGAGATGTTTCACCACGTCTGCTACTGCCCGGCTTCATCAAGGGAAAGAATCAGAGATGAAGAAGCACCACTTGTGAAACTACAAGTATAGTGTCTGCTTTGTGGAAAAAGGAGAAGCGACCTTAAGAATTTCCTGGAAGTCGCTGTACCTCAAAAAATATATAGTGGAAGTAGAAAAGGTTCAAAAAGAGCAACCACAATGATAAAAGGGATGAATTCTTTCCCTATGGGGAAGGGCTAAAGAGGTTGGGGTTCTTCATCTTGGAAAAGAGATGGCTGAGGGAGGATATGATTGGGTCTACAAAATCTTGAGCGGTGCAGAACAAGTAAAAAGTGAATCGATTTTTTACTCTTTCAAAAAGTACAAAGACCAGGGGGGGGGGGGGGGGGACACGCAATGAAATTAAGTGGAAATACTTTTAAAACAAATAGGAGGAAACATTTTTTTTCACTCAAAGAATTGATAAGCTCTGGAACTCACTGCTGGAGGATGTGGTAAAAGCGGTTAGCATATCTGGGTTTAAAAAGGTACGGACAAGTTCCAGGAGAAAAAGTGCATAGTCTGTCTTTGAGATGGACATGGGGGAAGCCACTGCTTGCCCCAGGATTGGCAGCATGGAATGTTGCTACTAATTGAGTTTCTGCCAGGTACATGTGACCTGGACTGGCTACTGTTGGAAGCAGGATACTGGGCTAGATGAACCATTGGTCTGACCCAGTATGGCTATTCTTAAGATCATACTGAAAATTAAGCACGATCTGTGAATAAAATTTAATGCTCAATTTCTGGGAATAGATTCTTCAACCTACAGATACCTGTAGAAATACAGAGCATAAATACACATACATTCAGACGAATTGCATTCTTAAATTACTCAAACTTAATTCGATTACCTTCTTAAATGTCAGTGGTGTGGCTTACTTTCACTTACCCACATGCTACGTACTGCCCATTCTTAGAGACTGCAATGCACGTTCCATGCAAACAGCCTTCATCTGTGAATCTGTTCAAACACTGCCTGCTTTTCACGTCCCAAACATAGACTTCTCCTTCATCTGAACAAATACAAATACGTTTGCATCATCTTACAGCTGTTTTTCCACAAATGGGTGACACGGTACGAACAAGGTTAAGAGTACGCCATAAAAGAAAAAAAAAAATTCCAAGCACTTGATAGAAAATATCTGAGATTAAATAACATAGAAGAAATTATTAGAATGTGTCTCTAACATATCTATCCATCAAAAAAAGATGACAACCAGTTTCAGGTTACCAGACACACTTTACTGACATTTCTTCTATCATCTTTTTCCAGGATTCATCAAGAATAAAATTTGTACTGTATTTATACCTTATTAAAATTATAATAGTAACAGTAGCTAAAGAACCAAGATGGCTGGGACAACCTACACAGTGTGTGAAATTTAAGGTTATTACTCTGGTCTATAAATGTCTACAGACTGTCTCAAATCATCTTCGGGAGCTGTTACATCTTTTATGTCACATCCTATATGCCGAGATTTATTTATTTGCTGCATTTATATCCCACATTTTCCCACCTTTTTGCAGGCTCAATGTGGCTTACAATATAATACAACAACAATCACATTGATGGAATAAAGAAATCAGAATATAGAAAACAGATTCCTTTGAATCCTGCCAGTTATGTGTGATCTCGATTGGACACTGTCAGTGCCAAGATGCTGAGCTCGATAGACTTTGTGCAACAGGACCTTGTGAGACTGGGTTTCCAAATGGCAGATAACATGGCAGAGATGTGGGGCAAACAAAGCTTGCTGACCCAACTTAACATACAATTAACATTCCCTTTATGAAAACTGAGAACTCGGCAGAAAGGGACTTTCATTGTGTTTAATGCTGATAATTTACAGTTTTTTTAAAGAGGTTAAGTATTCTGAACGCATCCATACAAATAACACACACTTACAACCATGCATCAGACTTCAAGGCAAGGTACGATGACCTCATGTGTTTGGACATATGGTATAAGTAACACTCCGTGTCCAGCAGAATCTTAAACCTGTATATCCTGACATTGTCCAAACTAAGTCTTGCTTTGACCCTTAAAATTTTAGGCAATGGAATGATGAAAGAAGACCCTGTGCTTGGACAGCAATATTGACGCTTTATAGCTTGATGAAAACAAAAAAGTAAGACCAGAATATAAGCAAAAAACCTCAATAAGTAAAAAAGTAAAGAAATTGGAAAACCTACTTCCATTGTTTATTATTTCTTTAGTGCTAATATCTCTACAGCGCTGCACGAGTTTAACTTAAAAAGAAAGTAAGCTCCAATGAGAAGGGAGTCGGACCATCTAGTCTAGACATACAAGCACGTGACAAATAAGTAGTTTCAAGAAATATATGAAGAGGCACTGTTAAAAATCAACAAGGTTATGATTGAGGACAGTCAGAGTTTAAGATTTAAAAGCAACAACCCGGTAGCTTTGCTTGCAAAATATAAATAGGATTAGAGGTAGAACATGAGAACCAGCTCTGAAACGCTGCTCTCGTCATACAGCTAATCAGCTGGGAAAGCATGGCATCAGCAACCTGCAACGGTTGGAGGAAGGGGAGGAAATAGATAGGAACAGATTAGGATCTTACCCGAGTTTGTATAGATTTTGCTGCCGTCTGGAGAGAAAACTGCCCCAATCGCCTTTCCATTTATTTTCATGCTTCCTATAAACTCCTTTGTCTAGAATGTTAAAACGTCTCATTTATTAAGACATTTCAGGAAGAGGATTTTTAGAAAAGTTTTTTTTTAAAAAGAAGAGCTGCATAACCTTCCCTTCACGGAGACTGGACTCAGGTATGATGTAGTCACATGTTAATAGAAGCAGCATCTCGAGCTGGTGCCTGGTGGACAACCCCTCCTACCAACACCCCCCTCCCCAAGCAATTATATAATTTACACAACTGAATCAATGATGCCCAACAAGCACAGCACTTTTATGACGGTTAATTTGAATTCTGAAAAATATACAATGTCCAAATTAAAACAAGGATATATTCCAAATACATAATATCAAATTAGGAAACAGAAACCACATACAAAAATAATCATTATGTTGCAATCATATAGTCCTTTATCAAGAGCAGCCAAACACATGCAGATTTCTTTTTGAGAAAGCCTGTAAAGGCCCTATTTACTAAAGTTGCACTAGTGTTCTTAGCTCATGCTAATGCTATAGACACTCATAGAAATATATGGGTGTCTCCAGCATTAGCATACGCTAAAAACGCAAGCGCACGTACAGTGCAGCTTAGTAAACAGGGCCCTAAGGTTTTTTTTCTTGAGCATTTTTGGTTATACTGACATTCACCAATCACAACTTAGGAAGTGATCAAACAGAATGAAAACAAAGCATGTACTGAAAAAAAATAAAAATCAAAGTTGGAAAGGGAGGGGTGAAAAGCTTGTAGGTCAGAAGCTGGGAGGTTAATTCACAGTTCTGCTTCAGATGGACTGAAATTGAAATGATCACCACAAAGTTTTAGCAATAACAGAAAAGGACAAGGGGAGGCAGCTGGGAAAGAGGGAAAATTCTCACAGGCTGGGCTCGGATGTTCACTCCCTTCTGGACCAATCTTCAAGCATGAAATGAAATCCACCCAAATTTATTTGTCTCTCTAAAGCAGTAATAATGACCCTTACTAAAACACAAGGCTTTTTATTCTGCATATAAAGAAGCCCACTGGGGAAAGGAAGGAGGCACATAACATAATGAAGCCCACCACAGTAAAATTTTTAAAAATAATGAATGTTGGCTTAATAGACAGCAAAGGAAGAAGAGTGAAGTATAACAAACAAAAAATCCAATACACGTTATTGAAGAGACTCAACACAGCTGTTCGAAAAAATGGATATCTAAAGTCAAAGTCATTCATATTTGTTTTGACATGTATCATGTTTACGCGGTTTATTTTCATGGTTTTGTGAAGGTTGAGGGACTCCTGATGCAGGTGTCATCTCCGAAACACAGCCTAGTAGAGTCTCTTTGATAAAGTGGCTTTCTTCAGTATCCTGAATCTTTTGTTTCTTGTACCTCACTCCCCTTCCTTTGCTGCAGTACTATCCGTGAGGTTTCGTTGCTCTTTTGTACTAGTGTCTTACCTTCATAGACAGCAAGTGCAAATATCCAGATGTACCAGTAAGAAGCAGAAATAACCCATCTGGAGAGATTTCAAACTTCTTGACGAACCTTTCCTCCAATCCTTGAAGAAAGAAGTTGTAGGAAGTAAGAATGGCGCACACAGTGTGGAATCACATCAATCCCCTCTGAACCACCAAACTTTTGACAACAAATACTTTAAGCAATGTAGAAACACACAGTTCCCAATTTCCAATCACTATTCATTAAAAAAAATGTATAATTATATTAATTATAAAATGACTAAAAAGAACTTCCTATCAGTGCCGGTATATGGTGGCGTTTGTGAGTGTATTTTCATGCTATCAATGCTCTGTTTGTGGGCAGAGGAGTGATTCCACTAACTGAACTTGGGGGCCCTTTACTAAGCCACGTAGGCGCCTACACGAGCGTCCATTCGGAGTTAGTGCACGGCTACCGCGTGGCCTGGGCGGTAATTTTGTTTTATATGCGCGCCCGCTACGAGCACCGAAAAAGAATTTTTATTTTCTGGTGTGCAATGGAAATCAGGTGATAATCGTCATTCTACGCGTGTAGATTACCGCACGGTTACTGCGTGAGACCTTATCACTAAGTCAATGGGTGGCGGTAAGGTCTCAGACCAAAAATGGACGCGCGCCAATTTTTATTTTGCCGCACGTCCATTTTCGGCAAAAATTAAAAAGGGCCTTTTTTACAGGTGCGCTGAAAAAATGGATCTGCGCACGCCTACACTAGTGAAGTCCATTTTTCAGTGCACCAGTACCAGGTTCTGAAGGGAAGTGCTACTACTACTTAACATTTCTAGAGCGCTACTAGGGTTACGCAGCGCTGTACAAATTAACAAAAAAGGAGAGTCCCTGCTCAAAGGAGCTTACAATCTAATGGGCGAAATGTCAAGTTGGGGCAGTCTAGGTTTCCTGAATAGGGGTATGGTGGTTAGGTGCCGAAGGCGACATTGAAGAGGTGGGCTTTGAGCAAGGCTTTGAAGATGGGCAGGGAGGGGGCTTGGCGTATGGGCTCAGGGAGTTTGTCAGAATATTTCAATCAAGGTCAGCCGCCATGATGGCTAGGCAGTGAAAAGGGAGAGGGAGACCTAATAAGACATGTATGTAAGCTTCAAGACAGACAAATGTCTGTTACAGCTGGAATGGAAGACTGGTCTAATAATGGTTAGCACATTGGCTGAGAACCAAGGAAGCCTTATTCAGTTCCCACTGTTGTGCCTTGGGATGATCACTACAGCCACTTATGTTGTAAGCCCTCTAAAAGACAGGAAAAATACCAATTGTACCTGGATATAACTCACCAGGAAATACAACTTAAAAAAAAAAAAAGAAGCTGAATAAAAAAATAAAGCTATTTATTGTACATTTATAACCCACGTTTTTCCCACAGTTTTGCAGACTCAAAGTGGCTTACAATGCACTGATAGGCTACCGCCAGATCAGAGGTGGCACAAATACAATTAAATTAGTTAGAATAGAAGGGACAGGGAAGAAGAAAATAGGGAAGGATAAGAGAGTCTAAAATGGTCCGTAGATACACGTTGATAGAAAGGACTTACTACTACTTAACATTTCTAGAGCGCTACCAGGGTTACGCAGCGCTGTACAATTTAACAAAGAGAGACAGTCCCTGCTCAAAGAGCTTACAATCTAATAGACAAGTGAACAGTCGGTCCGATAGGGGCAGTCAAATTGGGGCAGTCTGGATTCACTGAACGGTAAGGGTTAGGTGCCGAACGCAGCATTGAAGAGGTGGGCTTTAAGCAAAGACTTGAAGACGGGCAGGGAGGGGGCTTGGCGTAAAGGTTCAGGAAGGTTGTTCCAAGCATAGGATGAGGCGAGGCAGAATGAGCGGAGCCTGGAGTTGGCGGTGGTGGAGAAGGGTACTGAGAGGAGGGATTTATCCTGTGAACGGAGGTTACGGGTGGGAACGTAAGGGGAGATGAGGGTAGAAAGACAGTGAGGAGCAGCAGACTGAGTGCATTTGTAGGTAAGGAGAAGCTTGAATTGAATGCGGTATCTGATCGGAAGCCAGTGAAGTGACCTGAGGAGAGGGGTGATATGAGTATATCGGTTCTGGCGGAATATGAGACGTGCAGCAGAGTTCTGAACAGATTGAAGGGGGGATAGATGGCTAAGTGGGAGGCCGGTGAGGAGGATACGTTGAATCCTTGGAGTTGGCTGAACCTCGACTGGATAGAAGAGATGTAAGACGGCCAGACACACCAAGATGACCTCGCACGATGGAACTAGAGGTGAAATCCGCTCAACCGTCCACTCCTGCTCCCAGGGCAACTGGTGCAGCGACCCACACACTCGCAGACATCTTCAATGGTAAACAGCAGTAGACACATAGTGGCAGCTAACAAACAGTCAATCAGGCCATTATCGCAGTTGGAATCAGCAGGGCAGCACTTTCCAGGAGGACCCAACGGTGCCGCCGCAACGACCAACAACCGACCATGCAATCTTTTCAAAAAAAAAAAAAATGAAATTAAAAAAAAAAAAGTACCTCTCTAAAAATAAAAGTGCTCTGTGTCTCTCTGTTGGTGGCCGTCACTAACCACATTCAAGCACATATTTAGAATTGCCTTTTTGGGCTATTCGATGTATGATTCTAGTTCCTTAGGTTTTCACTTTTGGTACCATGTCTAAAACTGTCCCTGAAGAAGCATATCAACAGCGCTGATTTACTAAGGGGTCCTTTTACTAAGCCATGGTAAAATGTGGCCTGCGGTAGTGCAAGCGTGACTTTTGGGCGCACAATGGACCATTTTTTTTTACCTTTTCTAGGAAAAAGAGCCTTTTATGGGGCCAGAAAATAGACATACACTAAAACAAACCAGCGCGCGTCCATTTTCGGCCCAAGAACTTACCACCACCCACTGACCTTGTGGTAAGGTCTCACACGCTACTCGCACAGTACGCATACAGTGTGTGCCAACAGTTGTTTATTGCCGAGTAAGCGGCCTACGGTAGAAAATAGAAAATTATTTTCTACTGCAGGATTCGGCGCGCAGGCGCCAAATTCAGAATTACTGCTGGCTCACAGGCTAGCCAGGCTGTTGTGCTGATTTGGCACGCGCTGTAGGCGTGTTGGCCCTCCCGTGCCTTTGTAAAAGGGCCCCCCCTAAGCTTTTATTCAAGACACACTCAGTCATGCTCAAACAACAACAGTAGCAAAAAAAAAAAAAAAAAAATCACATTTGAATTGTCTTTTCGGGCCATGTGTCACTCATTCAGGTTCCGAAGGGTCTTCTGTCGGTGCAGGAGCAAGTGGAATGAGTGAAATATAGCGAGACATGCAATTAAAATACTTTGTCCTTTATGTTCAAAAACTCAACTAATTTTGATAACAGTTCCTTAGACTCTCCTGTTGCTGGCTACATAAAATTACTAAGGAATTCGGAAACACAATTGAAATTAATTTTTCAATTTAGATATTTCCCAGGACATCACTATACGTGCACAATAAAATTCAGAAGAAAGTCCAGTCTCCCTGCTGGCAAAACTATAAAGGCTGCTACACAGCACGCAAAATTATCTGCTGTGAAAAGTATGCATATCCTGAATGTGAGCCTGAGAGACATGGCCAGGCACTGCGGGAGATCACAACAGTGAATCCATATGCATACCCATCAGATCCGATGGGCTTTAGCTTAAAGAAAGGAGCAACCAAAAGAATGGAAATCTACTGAGAATGTAGAACAAAGGCAGAAATTAGTGGTTGGAATTCATGGGATGCTCAGAACTCCCACAGTAAGCCCATCTCCTTTGTTCATGCGTCAGGCAAACTCTGAAGTGAAGTACGCATTGGCATCCGTTTTCTGTGCCTTTAAATATAAGCTTTTTAATCTTTCTTTTTTTTTTTTTTTTTACTTGGAAGGCTTATATTTAAACACAAGAAACAGGTGCTGTGTGTTTTCATTTTCGGGTTTGCTCAGACTCGCACACATTTGTTTCTCATTACTGGCGCTTAGGGGCTTGACAGGCAGTGGTGTGCTGGAGCGGGCTCTCACGGGCTCCCAAGAGCCGTTTGTTAAGTTTTTAAGAATTTTGGGAGCCGGTTGTTAAAGTAGCCCTCCCCATGGCTATTCTAACAACTGACTCCCAAATTGTAGGCT
Source organism: Microcaecilia unicolor (assembly GCF_901765095.1). NCBI lineage: Eukaryota > Metazoa > Chordata > Amphibia > Gymnophiona > Siphonopidae > Microcaecilia > Microcaecilia unicolor. Next base: position 321,855,160 of record NC_044036.1, on the reverse strand, counting down.
TGGGCCCCCTCCTGAATTCTCTTTTACTTTGCTGGCAGTGATGCTGTCCCCACCAGCCAAGTAAATTGCTGCTGCTCCCTGCTCCTTGTTTCTGACTCTCAGCATCAGGCTGGGACTTTTCATGCAAGCGCAAGAAGGTTCCATCATGCTGCTCAGAGCCAGAAACAAGCAGCAGAGAATGGTGGCAGTCCATTTATTGGCTGGTGGGGCTCGGCAAAGGTATGCCTAGCATGCCCGCACAAGGGACGGGAGAGAGAGGCATGTATTCCCCCCTCCTCCAAATTTCAGGGCCAGCTATGCCCGGAGAGAGAGCCCGTTGTTAAAAATTTACCAGCACACCCCTGTTGACAGGTTTCCTTTTGCTTCAAAATTAAAGAAAAAAAAAAACAGCAGATTTTAAAGAAAGAATCAAGTGAAATCCTCTCTTAAAACATCCTAATGCCTTCTCTGAGCTGGTGTTATTTTTTCAGCAGTAGGGGCAGCATTATTTTGTGCGCTGTTCTCCGAGCATTGGGAGGGAATAGGAAATATCTGCGCTAATCTTTGGCAAGCTTGTTTCCCGCGCTACAGCCTCTGAGCATTCTACGCTCACTAATGCAGACGCTAGTCCGATGCTAATGGCCTTTAGCACCCGTGTTTGCTTCTAAGCATCAGGGCCTCAGTTTCAAAATGAGAGTCTACTGCAGTTATTGGGGTATATGGGAGACCAGCTCCCATTTCCATATTCCTTTTCTGCCTTCTAATAGGTTCTGGCCAATTTATTATATATTATAACATATACCATGAGTACTAGAATGTATGTGAATTTTACACATGGTTGATGTAAATGGATTAGGAAATATACCAACTGTGCTTCATATATAATATGAAATTAATTGTATTAGTAATCACTACATTATTACGAGCTATCTGAAATTGAAATTAACAAATTCAATTTGAAATTAAAATATTAGTATTACATTGGTTGCCTATTGTCACTTGCAACTAATAAGTGTCCGGTGATAGATGATAAAATCCTTCATAACCTTCTTTAGGTGAACTGGATCATGGATAAAAGTCACAAATTGTCCATTACAATCATAAGGGAAAAGAAAATGATAGGAGTATTCGTGATTTTTTTTCTTTTTAAAAAGGAGTACTGAGCTCCTCTTTAAGAAACAATCTCAGTACTTTCGGGTCATCTTCCTCCTCCAACGGCTCATTCAATTATGGCTCCTCTGAATAGACCAAGGACACCTTAGGTAAGGATGGAGAAGAAGAGATAGACTTCCAGGAGTGGACAGATGAGACTAAATGAGATCTCTTAGAAGCCGGAGGGGTCACAGGGCGAGAAACTGAAGCACCTTGCAGCAACTCTGACTGTCCCTGCTTCAGTATATAAGCCTGGAATAAGAGCAATATAAATTCCAGAGAAAACAAAGATTCCGATGAAGCTGAATGCTCTGTTGAGCCCTGAGGTTGTAAAATTACAGCTATGCTCCATGCGTGTCAGACAGATGCTGATTCTCACTGTTAGTTGGCCCCGACAAAACGGCACCCGTTCCCACACTCTCCTGCATCAACCTGTGCACCAGTCATGCTGGAGAACCCACAGGCCCCAGCATATTCGGATGCTGCACCAAATCCGAAGACGTGCACGCACTGCAACACTCCGAAGATGACTGGTAGGTCCCACAGCAGGAAAACCACTCAACTGCCTCCACGGGAGCCGCCATTCACTCCAACTGGCACAAGCGCAGCACAACGCAGTTCCAAGTGGTGTCAGGATCCCTCCCCTGAAACAAGTAGAGCTTGCAGCCCTCCAAGTGGTTCTGAGTCAGATTAACCACTGCTGGCTGCTCCCAAGCTCACAGTCTTCAAAAGCCTTACCCCAGATGGGAAAGAATCAGGACTGACACTCTGTCCTACGCTCCCCAGTAAACCTCTTCCCTCCTTTTTTTTTTTTTTTTTAAAGGTTGTTGTGCTGGAAAAGTAGAGCTCCATAGGAAACGGGGGAAAGGTGAAGGGAGGGAAGAAGTAAATTTGCGAAGCACCAGAGACAGGGATCTGAAGACCTCCAGATATGACTTGGCAGACTTAAGCCACCTGCAAAGCTCAAGAGGGGACCATTCAACCAAATGGACCTAGAGCAAATCACTCAGAACCTGAGGCTGAAGAGTCTGTCATCTACTTGCTGGAGACAGGAAAGGGAATGGGACTTAATATAGCGCCTGTGGGTTTTGTAACTACATTCAAAGCAGTTTACATAGTATATACAGGTACTTATTTATATCTGGGGCAATGGAGAGTTAAGTGACTTGACCAGAATCACAAGGAGCTGCAGTGGAAATCGAACCTAGTTCACCAGGATAAAAGTCCGCTGCACTAACCACTAGGCCACTCCTCCATACTGAAGAGCTGGACTAGATGCCAAGAGAGGGATGCCTCAGCTCAGTTTTCAGTTATCTCCACCTGCTGGTTGATGGACACAACTACCACAGGTTCTGGAATAATAGGAAGCTACACAATGGAATCTGTATTGTTAAATTGTTTTATGTCTAAAGTAAAAAAAGTAGACTAATCATTCAACATAAAAACAGACCATACAATAACGTTTTTATTGTACTCCAACATAAATAAGATTTGTGCAAGAAAGATGGATAATAAATCAACTAAATATGATGCCTGTAAAGTGGAACCCCAAGTCATAGGGGAAAAATGATTGCCACAAAGCCGAGATTGCATGAGGGGCTGAAAAAGGTCACTGTACCTCACAGCTCAAACCCAAAGCTGTGAACTTCTTGAGAACATAACCAGCACCCCAGTACACTTTGTACCCCAACTCAAGGACAGGCTGCATGTTCACCCCTACCTGGTATTTTCTTGACAGGGAGAATGCTTCCACCCATCATGTCATACACATAAAACATTTTATTGTGTATGCTTGTAGCTATGACCTGCTCTCCATCTGCAGTAAAACGAGCCTTATAGACTGGAAACCTCTCTAAGTGGATGCTCTGGATCTTTGGATTTGTTTTACCATCAACCTATGAGTAAATCAGTGAAAAAGAAATGAAAAAACAGCAATTTGTTTAGTAACTTGTAAATAGAGATTTTGTATATTATAAAGTAAAGCAAATAGAATTTTTGATTGCAATATTATGCAATTTGCCTCAGGTACTGTAATATTGCAAGGCTTTTAGAGTTCCTTTTATTAAGTTGCACCAACAATTAGCACCCATTTTATACCTACTTAGTATTTAGGGGGAGATTCTATATATGGCACCTAAAAAAAAAAAAAAACTGGCGCTGAAATCAGTGCTAAACATTCTATAATCGGTGCCTAGATTTAGGCGCAGTACATAGAATACGCTTAGTTGATATCCCAGCGCCTACATAAGTACATAAGTATTGCCACACTGGGAAAGACCAAAGGTCCATCGAGCCCAGCATCCTGTTTCCAACAGTGGCCAATCCAGGTCACAAATACCCGGCAAGATCCCAAAAATGTACAAAACAGTTTATACTGCTTATCCCAAAAATAGTGGATTTTCCCCAAGTCCATTTAATAACGGTCTATGGACTTTTCCTTTAGGAAGCCGTCCAAACCTTTTTAAAACTCCGCTAAGCTAACCGCCTTCGTTACAGAATACACTTAGCGAGTTGTGCATGTAAATTCTAGATAGTGCCAATTAGTGCTCATTATTGGTTGTGCTGTTATCAGCACTCATTAGCTTGGTAAGTTATGTAACATTATGTTCATTGTTATAGAATCAGCTTGGATTTTGGCGTGGATCTCTAGGCAAGCTATATAGAATCTGGGGGTTAATGCATGCTAAATCCATTAACTATGTTTTATCGTCCTAAAACTAATCACTGTGATGTGTTATTGTTATGTGTTTTATTATTTTCTAGGTTTGTGCATAACCTGCTGAGCACAAGAATCAGTAGAATATAGATGTTTAAATCAAATATTAATTCTTATTGTAGCCAAATTGAGGTAGGTGTTGCCTGTGGTTCAGAAAAGAGGTGCAAAAGTGCTAGTTGTGCACAGTTTTCCCCTTTTCATCAGAGTTATTTCATACAACTAAAGCATCACCTCGGAAGCATCTTATTTGTAAGCAGAAGGAGGTGATAGAGAGGGAGACAAGAGACCTTTCAGACAATTTTCTCAGTTGGGTTGCCAGCTACGCTTTTTTTTTTTTAAATCAACTAACATAGTAACATAGTAGATGACGGCAGAAAAAGACCTGCACGGTCCATCCAGTCTGCCCAACAAGACAACTCATGTGTGCTACTTTTGTGTATACCCTACTTTGATTTGTACCTGTGCTCTTCAGGGCACAGACCGTATAAGTCTGCCCAGCACTAGCCCCACCTCCCAACCACCGGCTCTGGCATAGACCGTATAAGTCTGCCCAGCACTATCCCCGCCTCCCACCAGCGGCTCTGGCACAGACCGTATAAGTCTGCCCAGCGCTATCCCTGCCTCCCAACCTCCAGTCCTGCCTCCCACCACTGGCTCTGGCACAGACCGTATAAGTCTGCCCCGCACTATCCCCGCCTCCCAACCTCCAGCCCCGCCTCCCACTACCGGCTCTGCTATCCAATCTCGGTTAAGCTCCTGAGGATCCTTTCCTTCTGAACAGGATTCCTAGATAATCCAATCCTGATTTGATGCAATGGCATACAAAAATATTTAAATGTTAGCTTTCCTAGGCAGGACTACAATTCCACGCATGCGATGATGTAAAACTAGGACTGGAATAACCTGTCATTGAAAGGCCAGCTGATATTTGTAGCTCCAAGTACAATCATACTTTTGATGGACCTTTTTATTTTATCCAAGTAAGCTGAGATGACATAATTGCCAAACTAGGTGCAGGACAAGGCTTCAGCTGGTGGGGGTTGTGGACCCCCGCCAGCAAAACCAGGGGCCCCAGAGGAAATTTTTTTTGGGGGGGCAGGCCCCCATGGCCCCCACCGTTAGTACCTGACCTTCCAAGACCATACAGATCCCCCTCTCACACACAAAGAGGCATATTTTCAAAGCACTTAGCCTTCCAAAGTTCCATAGATTTCTATGGAACTTTGGAAGGCTAAGTGCTTTGAAAATGAGCCCCAAAGTGAATCCTCTTCTCTGCACAAACACAAAGTCTTATTTTTAAGAAACTGAAAAACCACGAGAATCTTCTATCCCTATCAGCTTTACACAGGAAAGAAAAAACTGCCATTTACCTGGAAGAGAGACACAGACTGATCCAGTCCAGCTGTCATGATCACTTGTGCAGAAGGATGGAACTGTACAGTTGTCAGCCTTGCTTCCGAAGGCCGTTCATAATTAGCATTCAAACAGTTCTTCATCTGACAACAGAAAGCATGGATATAGGTAAGACTAATATGCTGCACATATTATATCCAAGATCACAATTAAACAAATCAGCAAAAGTCTTATTCACACACAAACCCCATATCAGGCACTATATCATTTTAATTCATATTTTTCTATGATTTTTGTAATTTTATCTTCCATCACAATAAATCAAGCTGACTTAATGAATCCTCCGATTAAGGACCTCGTTTTAGGTCTGCTATGAGAACAGACCTAAAACGATGTCCTTAAATCTATCACTGTAGGTTACTGTAAAAGAAATATCAGAAATACTAAAGTTTATATGTTATGAAACGGTGCAAGACCAGCAGCTATGTCATTCTATGTCTGAAGGAAGAAGAAAATAAATGCCTAGCACACTTAACTCTAGCATCCTAATTTAAGAGTTCTAGGTGATGCCAACCTTGTGTGTTCATTCCAGCCTCATCCTAGAACCTGGGTTTAAGTTCTCAGTTTAAACAGAATAAAACCTATTCTAGTCAGATTCGGAATATTCATCATTTGGCTCCTAACTGAAGAAACTATACAAATTTGTTTATAAGGAAGCTTTTCAGAGATCAAAGAGATCTCTGATTTGACCTTGATATGATAAAAAAGAAAGGTTTTTTTGACCAAGGACTGAACACAGAGATGGCTATTATATACATTTTTATTATTATTATTATTATTATTATTAACAAACAAACTTATAAAGGTCTTTAGGAAGTGTGAAGGAACAGTATATTTTAAGCCTGAAAAAGAAAAATGTATTGGATATTTCCGTTTTAATTATGTCTAAAGTGTATTTTTCCTATCTGGCCAGCAGATGGTGCATGATAGGGAACTGAGTTCTTTTTCTTTAACACAAGCAGGAAGAAAGTACCAGCATAAGTTTAAAACTTGTTGACTGGGCTCTAATTGGCCTGGAGTTTAAAAAATTACCCGGTAGTGCCGACTGTTGCTTCAGTCTTAGCCTGGAAGAAGAGGGAGACAGATCTCTTTGCTAAGGCTCTGTGAACAATTATATGCAATGATCTTCCCAGGTACTGTTCAGACAGTATACAGATGGTTAGTTAGTTTTCTAATTGATCCGTTTTTCACTTACTTGTTACTGCTTGCTATGTGCACATTTTTGTTCCACTTTTCAATATTTTTATGAGAATAAACACAATTGTTTGCTCGTTCTGCCTGTCTGGACTGATAAAGAATCCTGGTGGTTTGTATGTTGGGTCTGTGAGTGCTTTCTGGGAACTGTGGGACCACTGGGAGTGTGGTCCCAGAAACCTAGAAATCACTTTTCAGATTATTATTTTTTTCAGTTCTTTGGTTTTCTGACAAATCAACCTCCATCCAATTTTTCCATTGCTTTTAATACATTATACAAACCAATGGTATCACTTCAGTTCCAATTCAACTTCTCCAGCATTCTTTTTTTATAAACTTTAATCAGAAGTGCGGCGGCAGCCAAAAAAGCAAATAGGATGCTACGAGTCATTAGGAAAGGGATGCAAAATAAGACCAAGCTCCATGGTGCGACCTTACCTTGAATATTGCGCTCAATTCTGGACACCATATCTCAAAAAAGATATAGTGGAATTAGAAAAGGTTCAAAGAATAGTGACCAAAATGATAAAGGTGATAGAACTCCTTTCATATGAGGAAAGGCTAAACAGGATAGGTTTCTTCAGCTTGGAAAAGAGATGACTGAGGGGGGATATGATTGAAGTCTACAAAATCCTGAGTGGAGCAGAACAGGTAAAAGTGAATCAATTTTTCACTCTTTCAAAAAGTACAAAGGCCATGGGACACTCGATGAAATTACATGGAAATAAATTTTAAAACAAATAGGAGGAAATACTTTTTCACTCAAAGAATAGTTAAACTCTGGAGCTCATTGCCAGAGGATGTGATAAACAGCAGTTAGCGTATCTGGGTTAAAAAAAAAAAAAAAAAGGTTTGGACAAGTTCCTGGAGGAAAAGTCCACAGTCTGTTATTGAGATGGACATAAGGGAAGCCAATGCTTACCCTGGGATTGGTAGCATGGAATGTTGCTACTATTTGGGTTTCTGCCAGGTACTTGCGACCTGGATTGGCTACTGTTGGAAGCAGGATACTGGGCTAAACAGACCATTGTTGGTCTGACCCAGTATGGTTATTCTTATGTTATGAACAGAGCATAGCAATAGCAATGCAAAAGGAAAAACAAGATGGTTTAAAATAAAATGCAGGGGGAGGGGGGAGAAGAACCATCAAAGTATAAGGGGAGAAAGTCTATCCCAAGGCCCATGTGAAAAAGAGAAGAAAAAAGAAACCTATCACCCAAGAAAACTCGAATTGCACACCTTGCCCCAGGTGCACCTCCATTTACCAACAGTCTTACGTCTTTCAGCTGTTAATTTTTCCATTCTATATACATAATACAACTTAAGCCTCCAAACAAAAAGAGCTGAAACTCCTTGGTCCTTCCAAGCAGCGGCCAATGTCATCTTGGCCACATGCAGCAAATGATGCATCAAAGTAACCTGATCCTTGTGTAGGCTTGCAATGGTCCTACTAAGCAGAATGCTACCTCTTATTCCTGAATCATCGTTATGCAGACTTAAATAGCGAACTGGTTATTTTTGACCTTATTAAGAACATAAGATATACTAAGCTAGGTCAGACCGTGAGGTCCACTGAGCCAAGCATCCTGTCTCCAAAAAATGGCCAATTCAGGTCTGTAGGAAGTACCTGGCAGCAACATTAAGCTATGCCAAAGCCCTCCACCTGTTCCTCCCAATGAGGAGTGGTGCTTCGTCACATTTCTACCATGAGAAGCAGGCATGCCTTCAAACTCAAGAAACTCGTCTGTCTCTTGTAATTTAAAGTGTGATTTTTAAGGACCATCCTCCCACTGGCATTTGGGCTGAAGACTCCTGTATAGCTTGGAAGGAGCGTTACGTGGCAGAGCCGAACATATCCATTCCTAGTTACTCTCTTGCAGAGCAAGTGGTGACTTTTCCCAAATCCACCTTGGTTTCTCAACTTGCCATGTTCATTTACTATCAACCAACAGAACACAATGCTTATCTGGGACCATTTTGAACAATGTTTACAGTTCCTGGGAGGGAGAAATGTGGCTAACATAAAATGACTACCAACCAGCTGCTGGCCACAGACTGTATTTGCATTGAACTGCAATGATAGCCATGGTATGTAGATCTCTGCCAAGGACTTTCACTGCAACGACTAAACTGGATGAAGACGATAGTCAGGGGCCAGAGACCTCAAAGCCCAGATATAACCAGTACCAAGCCATAAAATATACTTAGTTAGATCCCTGTTAGTGTCTCCCCCCTCCCCCCCACCCACAGTCCCTCAATATTTTCATTTAGCTACAACTCCTGCCCTCATCGGGAGGGAGAAGGTCTATTCTAGGGGTTCTAGATTATTGTGCTGCTAATCTTTGAAAATTGATCTAAATAAAAAAAAAATATTCAAAAACAAAAAACACAAACATTTTTTCAAGAGACATTCTTTCCATACGAGCATGGAAATAAACAAACAAGGTTAATCAACCTAAACAAGGACCTGTTCGTCCAATTAATATATTTTCCAATGTAACCTTAAACACACAAACACACTTTGATGCTTGACGAAGCTCCAATTACAGACATACCACAACCTAGCCCTAGGATCTGATTCATCAACAGGTCCGTTTTCAGAAACATCGAACGGTAGAAATCCATAATGCAAAAGACCCCCATTCTTTCATGGCAAATACTATTATATTCAGTAATGGATTAAGGGAAGGAAAATACGGCAGTCGCTCAAGCCTAAAAAGAAGGACCATACAGTTCACTAAGGGGCCCTTTTAACATAAAGTACAGCAAAGCCCACTGTGAGCTTTCCGTGCGCCAGTTCGGCACAACTGCCGGCCTACTGCAGGAACCTGGCAGTAATGCATGCCCCCATCGTGTGCCAAAAAATGTATTTATTTTTTTAAACATCGGGGGCTTACCCAACGGTAATTGAGCAACCCCGCTCGCTGCCCGATTACCACGGAGTAAGCACGGGAGCCCCTTACAGCCTCCTAAATAGGCCACGGTAAGGGCTCCCTTGAAAATGGCCACACAAGTGGTTAACTTACTGCATAGCCATGTACTTTAAAAAAAAAAAAAAAGCCTTTTACCCACTGTGGGGTCCTTTTACCACAGCTTGGTAAAAGGACCCCTAAATGTTTACTACTGCAAGATATGACCAAAAAAGGGAACGTGGGATGGCCGGGACACTGCCTGGGGCTCAAGGCACGCTTAATCTGTTCCCAGTTACAACACACATTCAAACAAGCCTACCCAAATGACCCATCCTAACTCTCAAACATATTATAATCCCACAACACTAGTATTACCCACACTTCAACCCCTTCCCCACATCTCTTACTATTGTCTTACTCTATGTAACTATGTCATCTCTACGACACTTTGTTCCATACTTTGTATCATCCCTGCGATACTTTGTACCATACTCTGTAAGCTGCACTGAACCTACTCTATATAATTATGTCATCTCGTTGATACATTGTTCCCAAACCTGTATGATCTCTGTGATACGTTGTACCACACTTTGTAAGCCGCACTGAACCTGCTATTGAGCGGGAAAGAGCGGGGTATAAATGCCACAAATAAATAACTAACCCAACATTGAAATTAACACCAGTGAAATAAATGTATCATTTGAGCGTTTCAAGGTTTGAATCTTTTCTTTGAAAAACTGCTAAGATCAGGATTCAGTGCTGGTTAAGACTAATCAGCTCACCTGCAAAATACCTTTAGGTAAAGAGTCGGAAGCAGACAGCAAATTCCCAGTCTTGCACAACAAATCATCTCCATCCTCCTCCTCATCCTCGCTTTCTTCAAGAATCAACAAACAGGCTGAGAATTAAACTACTGTGAACACAGGAGAATCCCTTGATAGTAATCTGTTTAATTTTTATAGGACCCCTATTCCCTCTTATTGTAAATCAAAACAAATACTTACATAACTTCAAAAGTTTGCCAATACTCCGCTTTTTCATTCTATGAGATAATCCAAAAGCATAATTTTACATTTGCTGCGCTTACCAGTTTTCTTTTTCTTCTTCCTCTCTGCCCATGATGGTGTCCCTCCCATAGCTCTCTGAAACCTAACAAAAGGAGGTGGGAAGTCAAACGATATGTCCTTTTTATTTCTGAATTACTAATAAAGAAAATATTTAAGGTAAAATATAATAGAAACTAAGAGGCACAAGCTGCGTTAGGAGCTAATGCACACCTAATGTAGCTTAATGTGGCGTACTCTGGGACATGTTGAGGCGTCCTGCCAAATGTACACGTGCTAACTGCATACACAGTAATTTGACAAAATGGTCACACACTAATAGCAATATTAGCACGTGGCCATCAATACAATAAAAAAATAGGAAAAAGTCGTTTTTGCAGCTGCAGTAAAAAAAATGGCCATAGACACGTGAGAAAACCCCGCGTAAGCGCTGTACTAACATAAGAACATAAGAATGGCCATACTGGGCCCGACCAACGGTCCATCTAGCCCAGTATCCTATTTCCAACAGTGGCCAATCCAGGTCACAAGTACTTGGCAGAAAGCCAAATAGTAGCAAGATTCCATACTACCAATCCCAAGACTAGCAGTGGCTTCCCCATGTCTGTCTCAATTGCAGGCTATGGACTTTTCCTCCAGGAATTTGTCCAAACCCTTCTTAAACACATGTACACTAATAACTGTTACCACATCCTCCAGCAACGAGTTTCAGAGTTTAACTATTCTTTGAGTGAAAAAAATATTTCCTCCTATTTGTTTTGAAAGTATTTCCATGTAACTTCATTGAGTGTCCCCTAGTCTTTGTACTTTCTAAAAAGTAAAAGTAAAAAATAAAAAAAAAAATCAAATTACTTTTCACCCATTCTACACCACTCAGGGTTTTGTAGACCTCAATCGTATCCCACCTTAGCTGTCTCTCCCAAGCTGAAGAGCCCTAACCTCTTTAGCCTTTCCTCATATGAGAGGAGTTCCATCCCCTTTATCATTTTGGTTGCTCTTCTTCGAACCTTTTCTAAATTCCACTATATCTTTTTTTGAGATACGGCGACCAGAATTGAACGTGATACTTAAGGTGAGGTCACACCATGGAGCAATACAGAGACAGTATAATATTCTCAGTGTTATTTACCATCCCTTTCCTAATAATTCCCAGCATCCCGTTTGCTTTCTGGCTACCACCGCACACTAAAGATTTCAGCAAGTTGTCTACAATATAGTTTATTATTGATCTTTTTCTTGAGTGCTGCCTCCTAAGGTAGACCCCAGCATCACGTAACTATGATTCAGATTACTCTTCACTTTGCTAAGAATTCTTTTTAGCAGTTTAGTAAAAGGACCCCCAACTTCTACTAATAATCATACTTAACTGTACTAAACAATACACTGAAGTCTAATACTGCAGGATGTTCTAAGAAAAGAATTAAACTTTCTCTGATGCTTGGGACTTGGGGGGGGGGGGGTGGAGGGGAGACACAGGCGTAGAGAAGAGATTACAGGCAAATAACCAGGCAGCATACGGCACAGATTACATACTGTTGTTGAAGTCTGTGCTGAAGTTTGTCTCTGGGAAGTTTCTTCTCTGCATCACTTTTCATAAAATCCTTTCGAAATCGGTGGGTCATATCAATTCTAAGAAACAAAAACATCTTGGATTTAAAGAAAATAAAAATAAAAATCGATGAGAATAAAATTAGTCAAAACACCACTTTGGGCACCCAGGCCACAGTTCTGCTATTGAACTTCCGGGAATCCCTTTGGAAAATAAAAACCCTCACCTGCAATCTCAAGCTGCTTGGAACAAAATTTATTAAAAGGTGATAAGAGCTTAAAATTCTGAAATACCTTAATGTTATGGAGCTGATGCACAAAGAAGTTCCAAAGCTTTTTCTGGATTTGTTTTCATCGCTGTGCTCTTATACCATAGCACAGCTACAAACATGCAACACTAAAGGGGTTATTTTAGAAGCATTTATACAGGAAGATTGCATATACGTGTAAATGGCGATTTCAGAAATCTGCTATTTACATGTGGAGATCAATACCGTGCAGAGATTCCGAGAAGTATAGTTTAGGTGTGCCTTGAGCAGAACAGAATCTACATGTACTTCCTTCATAAAATGGAGACAACATATGTATATGGAAAGGTTTTCCCTGTAGAGTTTTACACCAGGCCAAAGGCACTCACAGATTTTTTTTTCCCATAAAGATTTTACTGTTCTAAATGAGACAAAAGGGTCACAGCAATCGAAAGTCAAGTAAGTGCAATATACAAACAGATAATTATAAACATGAACTTTTTCAATTTAACTGAGAACCAGAAACCCACAACCCTCCCTCCCCCCTCTCTTCCATACCCACCCCATTAGCATGAAGTGTAGTGTTACTTTAACTATTCAGCACACTACTGCATGATAGTGGGGTCAGTGTGTCCCAAAATGGGGACAGAGCTGTAGATATTGATCTCCTTCTGCACAGGTGTAATAAAAAGGATTTTAGAGATTGCTTTTCAACTCTATCTGCCTTGACCAACAAGTGCACTCGGGGTCTGTATTTGTGATTAGAAGTAATTTTGTTTAAAAATGATTGTTTAACTTTGACTGTGTGAAAACAAGTTGGAATGTAGAAGACACAGCTCTAATTAATTTGGTATGTTTTTGAGTTCAGACTGGCCACCTGGACTTGGAAACATGTGATCACATTCCCACAGTATGGCTTGTTTACCTATTCTCAAGCATTCTGTAACTTTCCTTGGCTCTGAAAATAAGCTTTAGCTTAATAAAAAGGGGGGCTTGTTGCACCAGAGCTTTGAGGCTCATCTGTGGGTGGACGGATCACGCAGGAAAGACTGTTCCTGGTCATAAAGAGACTGATGAGATAAGGGCCTGAAATTCCTGACCAGTGATGTTGTATGTATAATATGTATATATCTGTCTTATAGCTTTCCTTTAGTTAGATGATTGTACATGTCTTAATCATTGTAGATTTTAGAACCTCTAATAAAGGTCTCATTTACCTGAAGATTATGCTCAAATTCTTTTGCTTTGTATATAAAATCCTAATACGAATCCAAAAGAATCCACAGTAATTATGGAATAGTCTGTGTTAGTGAAGCAGGCTGTAAATCCATAGCAGTATAACAGGAGCCAAAAACATTCAGTAGTGGTAAAGGTGAAAAATCATGTACCACGAAACGAATCTGCTTTAAAAGTATTTTTATGTAACTGCCTTGAGTGACCCCTAGGCTTTGTACTTTTGGAACAAGTAAAAAAAAAAAAAAAATAGGTTCACTTCTACTCATTCTACACCACTCAGGATTTTGTTGACCTCAATCATATCTCCACTCATCCATGTCTTTTCCAAGCTGAAGAGCCCTAACCTCTTTAGCCTTTCCTCATATGAGAAGAGTTCCAACCCCTTTATCATTTTGGTCGCTCTTCTTCGAACATTTTCTAATTCCGCTATATCTTTTTTGAGAAAGATATATTTGGAAAATGGCTGCTCCTGCTGTGTATACCAAGTAATACACGTGGATTATAGGTAGTTAACACAAGGCTCTGCGTTCAGCAGACCGTTTTGTAGAATACCGCCAGAATGAGCACATGCTGAATTCCAATCTCAACATTCTACACACACACACACATATATATATATATATATATATATATATATATATATATATATATATATATATATATATATATATATATAAAACATCCCTTTAATTATCACAACTTACAATTCTTCAGCTTCATCTTCTTCATCCACCCATGCAGGCTTCTTAACAGGAGGTGCATTGTCTTCTGTTTCCACCTCCCTCTCCGAGTCACTGGAGTCAACACGCAAAAGATCTACATCGTTCACATCGTCAACCTAAAACCAATGAATTAACACCAGCATTACTTATTACGCACATATATGTTAAAGCATCTCTCAGTTATTCTACAGTATTTTCTATTCAGGGCTTGGGTATTATAAGCTAATGTTACTGTCTTCCAACTCTAACTGAAGTCAGGGCTGGCTTAACCATTAGGCAGACTAGGTGCTATCAAAGCAGAACAATAGGTTCCAATCATCACAATAACATTAAAAAAAAAACATAAGTGCATGCTTTTATCTGCAAGGAGGATGGGAACTCAAAAAAAAAAAAAAAAAAGTTATCCAGGTAACATTTGGAAATTGCTCTCTTATTATGGGTGGAGATTTTCATCTTGGAAGGACCCCGAGGGGTGGGGAGAGACAGTAGGACAGACCAGTATCAGTCCTCGAGGTCCGCAACCCAGTCAGGTTTTCAGGATTTCCCCATGACATCTATTTGCATGTGCTGCCTCCATCGTATACAAATAGATCTCATTCATTGGGAAAATCCTGAAAACCCGACTAGTTGAGGACTGTCACTGAGCACCCATCCTATATAATAATTCTCACCTCCAACGTTCTAAAGTAGCTGCCTGTGTCCGTTGCTCCTGGAGTTGCTGAGCTAGGCTCCGTAGCCAGGCTGACGTCACTCACAGCTGATTCCCAGGCAGAGGGAGGAGTAGGGAAACACGCGGAGCAACTTGCTCTGCGTGTTTCCCTACTCCTCCCCCTGCCTGGGAATCAGCTGTGAGTGCACCGCTCAAACACCCCCCCACACACACATCACCCAAGCCCCCCCCCCCAGCACATCAAACACCCCCTTCCCCCCCCCCCCCGAAGCACATCAACACACCTCCCCCCCCGAAGCACATCAACCCCCTCGCCACCCGCAGCTGCCACTGGTAACGCTGTCCGGCCGCTGCTACTTCACCTGTTGAGCAGCAGCGGCCGGTACAAAAAGAAAAAAAGCAATAAATGTTTTTAAACCTGAAACACGGGGGAATGGGAAGAAATGGGAGGGGGTTCTGGAACTCGGACAGAAGTGGAAGTGGGGAAGGGGGAAAGAGGGGGGAAGAAGAGGGGGAGGGGGTTCTGCAAACTCTCGGTCTCACATAGAGTCTGTGTATCGCACACATACTCACACTCGCTCTCTCTCACACACACTATATCTGTGTGAAACACACTCACTATCTGTGTGAAACACTCTCTCTGACACACACACACTGTATCTGTGTGAAACACACTCTCTCTCTCTCTCTCACACGCACTCACTGTCATTCTCACACATACACTCTCCCACCCAGTCTCACTATCACACACACACACACACACACAGTCACTCTCTAAAACATACACACTCCAGAGGAAAACCTTGCTAGCGCCGGTTTCATTTGTGTCAGAAACGGGCCTTTTTTTTACTAGTGAATTAATAGTACACAGGAGCCCGAGCTGAAGGCCAGGGCACCTGTGTGAGAACCCCTGCTGCCGAAGGCACTATTGTGATTACCAGGAACGTCAGCAGTATTCGAAAGCGTCATTTCGACTTTTTAACTGCCCTGTAACACCGAAACGTTGAGGCTGTCCTGCAACATGTTTTCCTGTCAAAGCACGCATAGCTTTCCTTGAATCCTGGAGGAAAGGGGTTCGAGACACCTGCCTGACGCAAACTAAATAATAATAATTTATGCCCCTTACATCCAGGTGTCCGACAAGCCTCCCCACCAGATCTTCCTGGGCACCGAACACCAGCTCCTCCAGGCACTTCTCCACCTCGCCTTTCTGAGACAGCTGCTGCAGGTGCCTCTCTCTCTGCTCTCGCTCCTGCCGGCTCGGGTCCGTCTTCTCCTGCCCGCCGCTCTCCCCCTTCCTCTTGGCTTTCCTGCGCTTGCGCGGGGTCTCGGCGGCCGGCGGCGGCATCCTCGCTCCCACTACCAAGAACACTCACAGCCGGCGACTGCAATCAAAATAAACAATGGGTTTCTTCGGCACCACTGGGAACGTAAGTGCAGCACCGTTACCAGACGATTGAGAAAAACAATTCAGAGCGAGTCTCCTGTCCGGGTTCTTGCAGGGATAGCCTTGGCTATAGACGAAGATTTCGCTCTCGAAAAACTTCTCCACATCCTACTCTTACACACACACACCTCCAGCATGTGCAAATCAGCAACTTCCGGTCACCTTTGCACTCTGTGTGCGGAATGTTCCATTCCTTTAACAAAGGAGGGGGGATCCGAGAATGCAACATAGGACAGTGAGTACAGTTTAAAAAAAAAACAGATCAGCAAAAGCTCCAATACATTCAACTAGATCCCCTGGACTTTAACGTATTTTAAAACAACGCGTCATTTACTGCGTTTTTCGCTTTTCTCGTTGCCTTCCTTTCTCTGCCTCCGCCCTCCCACCCATTTCCTCTACTGAGCCATCGCTGTGACTAAAGTCCTTGTGAGAACGCCTCTGAACCCTTTCAGCGCCCGACGGCAGCCTCAAGGGGCCCGGAAAGGGCCGTGCCTGGGTGGGCGTGGCGATGAGGTCAGACCCAACGCACCAATCCCGGCGCTGCAGGGTCCAAGGTGGCGCAGGCGCACTTCGGATATGATAATTTTGTTGATATTTTGAAGGAGTTACATTTTTGCTTTCTTCCTTGTCTTGTTCCTCTCTTGTCCTCTTTCTTTCTTTTCTCGTTTTTGTTTTCGGTTTCAGTTGACTTTTCTTTCCCGCGTTGAGGGGAGGGGAATTTGGGGGTTGGCGGGGAGGGGGTGGGGGAGGGAAGGGTCCAGGGGCTGTGTGAGTGAGGAGAGGACGAGAGGGAAGACGGTGGGAGGCTGTGAGGCGTGGGGTGGGGGGAGAGAGAAGCGGCTCCTACCTGAGGGGCTGATGGAAAAGGCAAAGGATTTGGTGAGTGGGGAAATAATTGGTTTTGTGAGTAGTGCTGCACTGCTTCCTTTGTTGTCATGTCTGGGCTGCAGCATCGAGGCCTGCTTTGCACACATTCCCTCTTCCTCTTTTTATTCTCTAATTATAGCTTGTTCTAGGAAGTAGATCCCCTGCTTTAGGTTAGAAGTTTACATTTTTCTCTTCTCATCTGATCCGCCGCTTCTGCTTGAACTTAGCATCAAACGTGCAAGCATCGGTCTTGGGCCCTGCTTCCCATGCCTGGTCCTCCTTTCTTCCACTGCAGCATGCTGCTGGAATTAAAACAGATCCAGTACCTGCAGCAAAAATATTATTGTTGATGTTATTGCTGTTGTTGCAAATCTGTAGCACAACAACCCCTGCAGGATTTGGATATTCCTAGGCTCTGCTGAGCCGTATCGAAGGGGAAGCGTGGTGGCTTCCCCTCCCTCTTTGGAGAGGAGTTCTTAAACTAGGGAAGAATGGTGGCCGATTGTGGGGTGGCGGGGTGCTTCAGGAATTTTTTGACTTTAGAAAGTGAACTATTTTTAAAAGTGTGATCTAGCAACTGCCCGTGAAACCTGAAAATCCAGTCATTGCAGTGCCTGCAGGTTGAACGAGGACATGTTTTGAACTATGCTGTACACTGGCGATACAGTATGCTTACTATGGTTTTTGTTTATGTCTTCACAGTTTTCTTGAACATGCTGAATTATAATTGCCTTGTTGAAGAAAGTTAGGTAAGTGGTTATTTATTTATTTTGCATTTTATTTACTTGGTATGTCTGACGTTGGAAGCACACAGGATTTTCTAGTTCTTATATAAAGAATTCACAATATTAGCTATGCAAGGGTGTCTTAAATTTGGTAAAAGTGTTGTAAAGAACTAAGTTTAGTGTAAAGTACAGAATGTTATGTGAACTTGAACATAGTTGTACAGTAACGTATGAGAGGATGCTTAAAAGTTTAACAAAATACTAATGTCTTTAGGTTTCACTGCTGCAAACAAAATCAAATGCTAAGATACAGTAATACTTCGGTTTTCGTTCACTTCAGTTATTGTCGGTTTCGGTTTTCATTGATTTTTTTCCACGAGAAATTTGTCTCGGATTTCGTCGGTGTGCTCACGTGACCTCGCTGCTAATTTTGTGAAAACACGTTCTCCTGCTCAGTGTGGCGTTGTTTCTCGCGTCTAGCCAAACAATTCTATTGCTTACCAGTGTTTTTGTGCTTTTTTTATTCATATGGAAATAATTGCCTCAGTTTTCGTCGGTTTCGGATTTCGCCGATTGTTTTCGGACGGATTATCAACGAAAACCAAGGTAAAGGGTTAGATAAAAGCAGGATTCATTGTTTAATATTATAGTAGGTTATAATTTATACAACTGTATGTCTCAAAAAGGTGTACAACTTCTCTAAGTTCCCATTGCAAAACCATGATTACAAACAGCTTAGGGGAAATGTTATTATGTATAAAAATATACCTGTAAAAAAATTGTAAACCACTTAGGTCTAGGCAGTATATAAATATTGAAAATAAATGTATAAAAATGTGTTATAGCAGTGAATAATGGGTACTTTAGTAGCAGATGCATATTCTTTCTTGGGAATGGAGATGAGGCAGCAGCTTTGTGTGTACCTTGTAAAATACGAGTATACACACCTAAAATTCAAAGGGAAAGGTATGCTTTCCTTCAATCATGTTAACTTTCTCCATTAGCTTTCAGGGAGGCTATTTTATAAGTGTACTAAGGCACATACATCGCCTTAATAAAATAAATGTAACATTTGCGTCTATGTACCTTCCCAGCATATATAATCCTGTTATAAAACTGCCCTTGTGTATAGTGGTAGCAGTAATCAAAATTGTGCATTTAGTAAAACAACATTCTTAGTGGACTACATATATTGTGTTATCCAGATTTTACTTTTGTTTTTGTTTTTTTAAACCTCCTGAAGTATTCAAAATGCTGCTCCTTCACATTACTGGAGTTGTCATCAGTGCCCTCTCCAGCCCATCCTAAACCGGATTGCCAGATATGGGACACAGACCGTACAAGTCTGCCAGTCACCGGCTTTAGTTCTTCACAGCCGGACTTGCTGTCTTAGCACCACTCAAAACATCCACACACATGCAGCATTTAAGTTTTGATTTTTATACCATTCAGAGGATCTCTTATTAGAAAAACAACTTAAATGGCTGCATGTGTGTGGTGCTTAGATAGAGAGTTCATCTGTAAAGAACGAAGGCCAGAGCCAGGTAGACTTGTACAGTCGGATGGGCTGAGAGGGTTTCACCAGTGATTGGAATGTGAGGACAGGGCCGGGCAGACTTTGATGGCAACTCCAGTAGTTGGAACCTAAGGATAGTGCCGGGCAGACTTCTATGGTCTATGTTCCAGAAATGCCAAAGAAAGACCACAATCAAGTATTATATATCCATTGTTGGTTTAATCATGAATTGATAATGAGGGTGACTTTTGGGCAGACTGGATGGACTGTTCAGGTATTTGCTGTCATTTACAATGTTACTGTGTTCACCCCAAAAGCTTGACTCACATTTTGGATGTAGTTTTATAAAAGATGTTTCATGCCTATATGCCAGTATATGTACATAAAAGGTCTTTAATAAAACTACTTCATGCATAAATGTACATTTTTGCAAGCGATATTGCAGAAGGCCGTTCTAGTGAGGTTTGTCTCTTTGTGGATGATTCCAAAATGTGCAGTAGGATAGATACCCCTGTAATCACTCGCCTCCACCTACCCTCTTCTCCTCCTTCCTGTACACATTAATTGATTTGCTTACTTTATTTTTTGTCTATTAGATTGTAAGCTCTTTGAGCAGGGACTGTCTTCTATGTTTGTGCAGCGCTGCGTACGCCTTGTAGCGCTATAGAAATGCTAAATAGTAGTAGGAGTAATCGTATCTGATGATCTTAAGGCGATGGCAAAATGAATGGCTACTGAAATAGTCTATCGTCTTTGCCATAAAGTATATGGGGACAGACTTAAAAGATCTCCATATATATTTTTTGGAAGAAAGATGGGAGGGGAAATATGATAGAGGCATTTAAATACCTCCTGTAGCATAAATGCACAGGAGACAAGTTTCTTAAACTGAAAGGAAGTTCTGGAATGAGGTGATATAGTATGGAGTTAAGAGGGGCTAGACTCAGGAATAATCTGAGGAAATACTCCTTTACAAAAAGGATGGTGGATGCATGGGAATGGCTTTCTGGTGGAGATGGTGGAAATGAAGACTGTATATGAATTCAAGAAAGTGTTGGACAAGCACATAGGATCTCTAAGGGATAGTGGAAGGTATGGTTGGGCAATCTGGATAGGCCACATGACCTTTATCTGCCTTCTTTTTTTTATGTTTCTGTGTTACATACGGTGTTATTAGACACATGCTTCTATTTGACTGTAGAGTAGGCATGTTTAGGGGAGGAGTTTGGGCAGAGGGTGGGTAATGTCACCATTTCCATGCTTGTTTTATAAAATACGTGTGAGTTTGGATACTTCATGTGCTAACCTTTAGCCTATTTTATAAAGGTAGAAACGGTGCCTAGATTGTGAGAGCAGGCTTAATGTTAGTGCATATTATATGCATATTTGATTTTTTTTAAAATATGCGTAAATCGCAATTCCACCCACGCTCCAACCAAACTCCTCCCTTGAACATGACTATTCTACAAGTGCATGCCAGCTTGCACCTTGGTTGCTTTTAAGCCTTTTACATGCAAAAAAGGTTTCTCAAATTACCTTCTCCATATATCAATAAGTGTTCTGTTAACAGGAGCCTAACCTTGGTTTAAATAATGATAGGGGACATAAAATCCACAAGACCATTTGAGCAAGAAATGCAATGAATGAGATGCTTTGCAACTGATCACCATAATTATTTAAACAATATAAGAATATTCAAATAATTAGCTTTGCCTACCTTAGACAAATCCAGGAGCAACTGAATTAGGTCGTGCAATTAGCAGATTTGATGAATTACTGTAGCTCCGCATCAGCCTATCTGGCTGGGCTTGTAGAAAGCAGATACTCTTCACTTGATAAGATCCTGGGGAGTGGAGGAGTAACCTAGTGGTTAGTGCAGTGGACTTTGATCCTGGGAAACTGAGTTCAATTCCTACTGCAGCTCCCTGTGACTGGGGCAAGTCGCTTAACCCTCCATTGCCCCAGGTACAAATAAGTAGCTGTATATACTATGTAAACCGCTTTGTATTGTAGTTGCAAAAACCACAGGAAGGTGGTATGTCGAGTCCCATTCCCTGTTTCCACTTTCTGTTAAAAATAATCAACATTTCTCCAAACTAAATTATATCTTTATTTGAAAGACTGGGTATTCTTCACTGTCAGAAAGGAAGAGACACGATTCATTCGGCATGTTTGACGGGTATGACAGTTGCAGTGAGGACACCAGCAGCACCTCCAGCTCTGATGAGAGTGAAGAAGAAGTTGCTCCTTTGCCAACCAGCCTCCCAATAATCAAGAACAATGGACAAGTTTACACGTACCCAGATGGTAAATCTGGAATGGGTGAGTAAGCGAGATTTTCAGCCCTTCCTAGAGTCTAGATCTTGATCAGAAATCCCTTTAGCAGGAAATAAATATATGTATATTTATGTATGTATTTATTTATAAATAATCCACAGTATGTATGTAATATTCTATGCGGAGTCCAAACAATACACCCATAATTGCAATCAAAACTCAAACATATTAATACATTAAACACATAATTCAATGCCTACATTACTTAGTCAAAACATATATGTGATACAATTCAGCACTCTATGCAACATTATATTATTGTCATGACCATACATAACTAGATTGCAAGATGTGCCCTTAGCAAATAATTTAACTTTGATCCACACCATATATCACGCCTAAAAACTCTTCGCCAAAACGAAATACACCTAGGCATAAAGTATGCCTAAATTTAGATGTTCCGCACGTTCCCGTGTGACTAAATTTAGTTGCAGGCAGTTACACCAAATAAATCTTGGTGTAAATTCTGACGCCTAAATTTGATGCAGAACAGGTGTATTCTATAGTGAAATGCATAGATTTTAGCAATGCCAATGCCGTGCCCCTATTTCAACTATGCGACTTAGAATTACACGCCTTACGTTATAGAATGTGCTTTGACAGTTCTGTGCGTAAATTCTAATTAATGCAAATTAGTGTCAATTGATTGGCTATTATCATCGCTGATTGGCTTGTTAACTAATTGCACGCTCAAATGCAGAATACAACTGGATTTGCGCACACAATTTAATTGCGTTATACAGAATCCCAGGGCATATGCCTATTTAAATAAAAAAAAGTTTTCAGTTCTCTTTTTGAATGTATCAATATTTTGCAGGATTCTTAAACGGCATGTCATGGTATTCCACAATCTCTAACCAATTATATAAAAAATTGAGTCACAATAGTTCTCTAATCTGATAACACAAGACGAGGGCACCTCCAGCAATGCTGCATTGGCCGATCTCAAGGCCCTCAGTGGCTGATAAATCGTCAGGATAGAGGCAATAACTACAGAAACCAATTGTTTAAAACTTTAAAAAGTAAAATTTTAAATATTATCCTTTGTTCAATGGGTAACCAATGTAGTCGTTTTAACACTGGAGAGATGTGTATATAAGTACATAAGTAGTGCCATACTGGGAAAGACCAAAGGTCCATCTAGCCCAGCATCCTGTCACCGACAGTGGCCAATCCAGGTCAAGGGCACCTGGCACTCTCCCCAAACGTAAAAACATTCCAGACAAGGAATAACTAGTGAGGTAATTAAATTCGCCGATGACACAAAATTATTCAGGGTCGTCAAGTCGCAGGAGGAATGTGAACGATTACAGGAGGACCTTGCGAGACTGGGAGAATGGGCGTGCAAGTGGCAGATGAAGTTCAATGTTGACAAGTGCAAAGTGATGCATGTGGGTAAGAGGAACCCGAATTATAGCTACGTCTTGCAAGGTTCCGCGTTAGGAGTTACGGATCAAGAAAGGGATCTGGGTGTCGTCGTCGATGATACGCTGAAACCTTCTGCTCAGTGTGCTGCTGCGGCTAGGAAAGCGAATAGAATGTTGGGTGTTATTAGGAAGGGTATGGAGTCCAGGTGTGCGGATGTTATAATGCCGTTGTATCGCTCCATGGACTTGGAAAAATTCCGCATTTTTAGGTATAACTTGTCTGGAATGTTTTTACGTTTGGGGAGCGTGCCAGGTGCCCTTGACCTGGATTGGCCACTGTCGGTGACAGGATGCTGGGCTAGATGGACCTTTGGTCTTTCCCAGTATGGCACTACTTATGTACTTATGTACTTATACCTAAAAATGCGGAATTTTTCCAAGTCCATTTAATAGCGGTCTATGGACTTGTCCTTTAGGAATCTATCTAACCCCTTTTTAAACTCCGTCAAGCTAACCGCCCGTACCACGTTCTCCAGCAACGAATTCCAGAGTCTAATTACACGTTGGGTGAAGAAAAATTTTCTCCGATTCGTTTTAAATTTACCACACTGTAGCTTCAACTCATGCCCTCTAGTCCTAGTATTTTTGGATAGCGTGAACAGTCGCTTCACATCCACCCGATCCATTCCACTCATTATTTTATACACTTCTATCATATCTCCCCTCAGCCGTCTCTTCTCCAAGCTGAAAAGCCCTAGCCTTCTCAGCCTCTCTTCATAGGAAAGTCGTCCCATCCCCACTATCATTTTCGTCGCCCTTCGCTGTACCTTTTCCAATTCTACTATATCTTTTTTGAGATACGGAGACCGGTACTGAACACAATACTCCAGGTGCGGTCGCACCATGGAGCGATACAACGGCATTATAACATCCGCACACCTGGACTCCATACCCTTCCTAATAACACCCAACATTCTATTCGCTTTCCTAGCCGCAGCAGCACACTGAGCAGAAGGTTTCAGCGTATCATCGACGACGACACCCAGATCCCTTTCTTGATCCGTAACTCCTAACGCGGAACCTTGCAAGACGTAGCTATAATTCGGGTTCCTCTTACCCACATGCATCACTTTGCACTTGTCAACATTGAACTTCATCTGCCACTTGCACGCCCATTCTCCCAGTCTCGCAAGGTCCTCCTGTAATCGTTCACATTCCTCCTGCGACTTGACGACCCTGAATAATTTTGTGTCATCGGCGAATTTAATTACCTCACTAGTTATTCCCATCTCTAGGTCATTTATAAATACATTAAAAAGCAACGGACCCAGCACAGACCCCTGTGGGACCCCACTAACTACCCTCCTCCACTGAGAATACTGGCCACGCAATCCTACTCTCTGCTTCCTATCTTTCAACCAGTTCTTAATCCATAATAATACCCTACCTCCGATTCCATGACTCTGCAATTTCTTCAGGAGTCTTTCGTGCGGCACTTTGTCAAACGCCTTCTGAAAATCCAGATATACAATATCAACCGGCTCCCCATTGTCCACATGTTTGCTTACCCCCTCAAAAAAATGCATTAGATTGGTGAGGCAAGACTTCCCTTCACTAAATCCGTGCTGACTTTGTCTCATCAGTCCATGTTTTTGTATATGCTCTGCAATTTTATTCTTAATAGCCTCCACCATCTTGCCCGGCACCGACGTCAGACTCACCGGTCTATAATTTCCCGGATCTCCTCTGGAACCCTTCTTAAAAATCGGAGTAACATTGGCTACCCTCCAGTCTTCCGGTACTACACTCGATTTTAGGGACAGATTGCATATTTCTAACAGTAGCTCCGCAAGTTCATTTTTTAGTTCTATTAATACTCTGGGATGAATACCATCAGGTCCCGGTGATTTACTACTCTTCAGCTTGCTGAACTGACCCATTACATCCTCCAAGGTTACAGAGAATTTGTTTAGTTTCTCCGACTCCCCCGCTTCAAATATTCTTTCCGGCACCGGTGTCCCCCCCCAAATCCTCCTCGGTGAAGACCGAAGCAAAGAATTCATTTAATTTCTCCGCTACGGCTTTGTCCTCCTTGATCGCCCCTTTAACACCATTTTCGTCCAGCGGCCCAACCGACTCTTTGGCCTGTTTCCTGCTTTTAATGTATCTAAAAAAATTTTTACTATGTATTTTTGCTTCCAACGCTAATTTCTTCTCAAAGTCCTTTTTTGCCCTCCTTATCTCCGCTTTGCATTTGGCTTGGCATTCCTTATGATCTATCCTGTTACTTTCAGTTGGTTCTCTTCTCCACTTTCTGAAGGATTGTTTTTTGGCTCTAATGATTTCCTTTATCTTACTGTTTAGCCACGCCGGCTGACGTTTAGTCTTTTTTCCCTTTTTTCTAATACGTGGAATATATTTGTCCTGAACCTCCAGGATGGTGTTTTTAAACAGCACCAACGCCTGATGCAAGTTTTTTACTTATATCGCAAACATCCTACCAGGGCCCTAGCACTTATAACCTGCAACATCACTAATTGGCTTGATATTCAGTTAAATCACGTGTGCAGTTCTTAGTGCTATGTACAGAATTTGGGTGTAAGTGATTAGAGATCATAGTGAAATATGGACTGGTAGACTGGAAGACAAACAAAACTGCAGAGGGGAGACATGATAGAGGTATATAAAATAATAAGTGGAGTGGAACAGGTGGATGTGAAGCGTCTGTTCACGATTTCCAAAAATACTAGGACTAGGGGGCAAGCGATGAAACTACAGTGTAGTAAATTTAAAACAAGAGAAAATTTTTCTTCACCCAACGCGTAATTAAACTCTGGAATTCGTTGCCGGAGAACGTAGTGAAGGCGGTTAGCTTGGCAGAGTTTAAAAGGGCTTGGAAGGTTTCCTAAAGGACAAGTCCATAGACCGCTACTAAATGGACTTGGGAAAAATTCACAATTTTGGGAATAACATGTGTAAAATGTTTGGTCGTTTAGGTAGCTTGCCAGGTGCCCTTGACCTGGATTGGCCGCTGTCGGGGACAGGATGCTGGGCTCGATGGACCTTTGGTCTTTTCCCAGTATGGCATTACTTATGTACTTTATGTACTTATGACAGTGAAGTTGAAAGAGCGAAATGGTAGTGGAAACATAAATGGATATGGAAAAAAGGGCAGTTGTCTGTTTCATTTTATGGTTTTCTCATTAGTTTGTTTTTTATAGTCACTTTAGAGTATAGCATATATTCAGTTTTCATTGTCTTTGTTCTCTTCCAATTAGCCACCTGCGAGATGTGTGGGATGGTTGGTGTCAGGGATGCATTTTACTCTAAAACAAAGCGTTTCTGCAGTGTTTCTTGTTCAAGAAGCTATTCCTCGAACTCCAAGAAGGCCAGCATTCTGGCAAGGCTTCAGGTAATGGTACCACCCTTTTATTTTTTTTTTAGGGGTGGGCATTTAGTGCACTTTTAACTACAATTAAATGTTTTGATCAAGATCAACATTTTTAACTCCTGCCTGTTATCCAGCATTGCTTTCTCTCCCCTGCCTATCCTATTTCACCTTGGCATAACATAGCAAAAGGAAGGCATCAGCATTGAATTGTTGCCGAAGACCCTATGAAGAGCCAGATAAATGCGGGGGGAGGGGATAATGCTGGACTTGTGTATTGGGTGTGGGGGGGGGTCAGTAACAGGAGAGGAGAGAAATGTGTGTCAGGAGTAACAGGTTTAACAGCAGAAAGGGAGCCTCTTCGGTGTATGTACAGGCGAAGGATGCAGCAGGAGAGGAGAAAGGTAGGTACCTGTATGGAGGGGAGGGGGGAGCAATGTGCTGTGGGAAGGAAATGTGTGGATGCAACTTTTCATTATATTCAGCAGGTTTACCAAAATTTCCATGCAGTGGGAATTTACCAGTACCAAGCCATCCAATCCAGAGGTATGACTAATCATGTGATTTAAAAGTTTTAATACCACGATTAATTTTGATTAAAATTTTTAATTGTTGTCCACACCTAATTGAATAACATATTGTGAAGGATAATCAGCCATGCTGAGCATTTGTTCAAAAGAATACTTGGGTCAGCATTAAAAAAAAAAATTTGAAAAGCATGTGCCTAAAATGCATGCCATGATTGTGTTATCAATCATGCGATCTTATTTGTACAGTTGATTGCGGTTAAAATTTTTGATTGTTGCCCGCCCCTTATTTTTTATGTAATTAAAGATACATAGAAGTCTGACTTACATATGTGTGTAACTTGGGAGCTATCATGTTTTATAGTTATTTATTATTGGGTGTGTTATTTTTATGGTGTATATTTGTCCTTGGTAGTACCTTTTTATTTAGCACTGAAAGTGTGTCATTTTTATTGCATCTGTCATCCATTGTAGTGTCACTTGCGAGCAGCACTATGAGCCTAGAAACGGGTGCTTTTTATTGGTTGTGCCATGGATCCTCCAGTCTTTTTGCTGTCTTGTCTCTTCTGCCTTTCCTCCGTTCTATTGTTCATCCTTTCTTTCTGTTGTTTTGTATTAATTTTCACTCTCACAAGCTTCCACTGCTGCTTCCATTCAGTTTCTCACCACCCAATTCCTAGCACCTTTCATGCTATGAACCCCTACCCAGCTGTCAGCCTCTTCTCTCTTCTAACCCACCGAACCAGTCAGTCACTACTATTAGCTGCTCCCTCCCCTCCCCCCACCATCACCACATGGCATACTCTTCCTTTCTTTCTCTTCTCTCAACTTACCCTACACCCCCTGGTTGCCAGTTTTTTTTCCTGCCACTACTGTAAAATTTCAGTACCACACAACTGTTTATTTGTGAGTGGTCATTGAGAACTCTCATGAGATCAGAGAATTAGCAGTGGCATTGCACATGTCTTGCTCACTTAACAGCAAATGCCACCACAAACAGGGAACGCTGACAGCTCAGAGGAGGGTGAGGAAAAGCCATTTCTTGCCACTTCACTTCTAAAGGAAAATAATGTAACCGTCGCCATGGAAATCACCAGAAAGTGGGGCTCTTGGTTTTGATCTCAAAAAAATCTCATTTTTGTTAAGTGTTTTGTCTGAGTGATAGCCCATATTGGGGAAGCTCCACCTATCTGTCTGTCCCTCTGAACACAAGGGCACACACACTGACAGACAGACATGCATACAAACACACAGGCACCTCTCTCATACAGCCCCTGACACCCTGAAGAGACACTTTTTTTTACCCTGTCGTTTCACACCAATTCCTTGAATAGATGTACTTGAGTTTTCAAATGGAGGAAGGGGAAATGTGACGTTAGGTATTCCTATTTGTGAAACATCTATTAACTATCGTATAAGGGAAAACATGTGCAAAGGCATTTAAAACTTATCATTTTAGGGTAAACCTCCAACCAAGAAGGCAAAGGTGCTACAGAAACAGCCTCTCGTTGCTAAGCTAGCAGCGTATGCTCAGTATCAGGCTCTGCAGAACCAAGCGAAGACTAAAGCAGGTAACATTGCAAAGCTCCCCCACAGTCACAGTATCTTCATAGCATATAAGAAAAAAAGCTTTGCACCTTGCTAAGGATGAATTTTATTGCAGCACCAGTCCCTGTGGAAGGATTTAGCTGGGGTAGCTACATCAGTAGCAATGGTTGCATGGCGGCTCCTGTGACCTGTTTCAAACATGTAAGTAAGACTTTTTTTTCCCCTCCTTTTAAAACTTTCTCTTTTAAATATCAAACTGTTTTACCTTGTGCTTCATGGCTCTTCAGTTTGGCTTGTTTGAGGTCTTCCAGTCACAGAGTGGCTTCACTCTGCCATTCAAGCATGGGAAAGAGACATGATTAAAATCTCAATCCCATGGGAGCTGGGTCATGATCTTTGCATACGATTACCATATTTGTGTGCACTTAGGGTCCCTTTTACAAAGGCACGCTAGCGTTCTTAGCACACGGTAAAAATAAGCATATGCTAAACGCTTATATTCCTATGGGCGTCTCTAGCATTTAGCATGAGTTAAAAACGCTAGCACTAAGGGGTCTTTTACAACGATCCTATACTGCGTGCAAATTGCATGTTTCTGTAAAAATAAACTCATATAACGTGTCCTATACTAGTTTATTTTTCTAAATTCTAATTGCAAAATTAACACATTTTGTTTTTAAGGGCATTTCAGGTTTTTGCAGGCATTATTAGCGCACAAAAGACCTAAAAAGAAAGTCTTGAAAACAAAAGCACTAATTTTGCAATTAGCACGTCTTAGTAAAAATACACCAGTGTGGTGCGCTTACACATATAGGACTAGATTCTGTATATCGCGCTTAAAACATCGGCACCAAAAAAAAAATGCCTAGGTGTATTCTATAAACTACACCTAAAAGTTAGGCGCGGTTTTATAGAATACGCTTAAATCTACACGTAGTTAATAGAATACGCCCAGTGCCCGTTATCTGCAACTATATTTAGTCGCGGCCATTTACGCCAATGAAAACCTGGTGTAAATTCCGACACCTAAACACGTGGAACGGGCATATAATATATCACTGCACATAAAAGCAAGGAACGCCAGAACCTGCCCATGCCCCCCTACCAGGGCCCTTTTCAGATCCACATCTTAGAATTTAGCTGCATCACTTTAAAGAATATGCTTAGACAGTTGTGCGATTAAATTCTAATTAATGTGCAATTATGAGTGCTGATTCATTTGTTAAGCTAATTAAGTTGCGCACACAAATCCAGAATATGACTGGATTTGTACACGCAACTTAAGTCGCTCTGTTTGGACTCTGGGGATAGGGCACAGGGGGTAGGTGCAGTTTGTAATACCTCATATAACATACATGTTATATGCTTAAAAATATGTCAATTCATATTGCTTCAAGGGAGAATATGGCAAGTCAGTCTTGACATTGTAGGTGACAGAAAAAAGACCAGTTGGCCCCATCCAGTCTGAAGGGATATATCTCAGCTGGCACTTCTTATCTAAATCTGTTTTTCTTTTTTTTCCCTATTGGTTCTCTACCATTCTGAGTAGATCTCTAGCCTTGATCACTTAATTATAGCATAATAACTCCAGTAGGAGAAGAAAATAACTTCCATTTAACATAGTTGAAGGCAAGTACTAGGGAGGTCCTGTGTGACGCTTCATTGCCCCATTGTACGTCTCAGCTGTGTGATCCTGCTGCTGCTTTCTGGCAGGCTGTTTCCAGGATTAAGAGGTGTTTACAGAGCAACATGCTGGTAGACACCACACACATAAAAGAATGACTTTTGTGTAGTTTAGGGCTATGTTTTAATGCAAAGCTGTTTTCAGTGGATAGTTCTCTGTTTTGGCATTTTGTGCCCTTTAGAAAATAATGTAAATTTGGCTAAACTAAAGTTCTTTATAAAAGCTTAATCTTGAATCATAATTTGCAAAGAGGTTACATCGAGACAGTAAAACTGATCAAATTCCATCGTCAGTTTCTTCTGTTAAAGTTAAAGCATTGAATAAGCCCGTAAGCGCTTTTACTGTATTTGTGGGTAGTACAAAGCTTTAAAAAAAAGCGACGTTTTAGGTCTTTTTGAAAACTTATTACTCTTGCAATAAAATAAAGTCTTTATTTAAAAGAAAAGGTACATTACCAAAAAAAAATCTGTGACTGCACACGTCCCTTCCCATATACAAATAATGAAAAATATTATTCGGCCAAATACGAATACCGAATATGAATAATGGGCATTGAGCTTTAACATAAAAATAATTTTAAAAAGCAACGTGAAATCAGAGATCAAATGTTTTATTTCAGTAACATTTAGCACAATAGACCCCCCGGATTCTTCGTATTCAAATTTAAATCATTATTCTGTTGAATATGAATAATGTATGCAGGGCACTATTTGGGACCGAACCAAATACAAATGTTCAGTACAGCCCTACTTCCCGTGCACAGTAAATTCCGATTTGTGGGTCAGTGTGGGTTTTATACATGTTTACAATACTCATACACAGGCACTTCATCCAGTACAAATGATTTCCTTGATGTGAGATAGAAACAGAGAAAACTTTAGGCAGATAAAGACCATATGGCCTATCCAGTCTGCCCATCCATGCCATCTACTCTCCCTATTTCTCCCTTAGAGATCCTGTGAACTTGTCCCAAGCTGTATTGAATTCAGATGCTGATTTTCATCTCCACTTCCACCGGAAGGCCTTTCCACAAATTCACCACCCTTTCCATGAACAAGTATTTCCTCAGTCTATACCCTTTCACCTTTATCCTATGCCCCCTCATTCCAGAGCTTTGTTTTAGTTGAAAGAGACTCGCTTCCTGTGCATTTATGCCACACAGGTATTTAAATGGCTCTATTATATTTCCCCTGTTCCCTTTCTTCCGAAGTATACATATTAAGAATTTGAAGTCTGTCCCCATACGCTTTATGATGAAGACCACTGACCATTTTAGTAGCCACCCTCTGGACCGACTCCATCCTTATCATAATCCCCGCTCTCCCCCCCTCCCCCAATAACTACTGCGAATGCAAAGAAACTTTCATGAACTCTACACCTCATTAAGCATAAGCAATACATGCCACTAGACAGAAATAAACCAGTGTTCTGAGACCTATACATTTGAGGAGACTTTCCCCCTCTCCTTTCTGTAGATCATTGTCATCAAAACCTGGACTTTGGCCACCTCCGATAAGTAGACAATACCCTATTGCATGAATTGCTGTGAACTGCACAGAATCAGTATCTTTATTATGTGAACATTCCACTTAACTGTCCCATCAAAACATACCCGCCCCACACAAAAATTAAACAGCCCCTACTGCCCTCTACTACACCTTACCCGAACATACCAGACTTCTCTCCCTGCCCCCTACTCCCTTACCGATCCCACCTTCCGCCCCCCCCCCCCAAGAGAAAGGAAAAAAAAAAACAACACTACCTGCTCTTCTCCTTCCTTCTTTCCTTCCTTACATACCATTTAATACTAAACTTCGTGCCCTAGCCGACAATGATTGTATATACCCCCGCCAGATTCTCATAAATCGCTCTCTCGCCTTTGGGGAGGGTCCCATCGCCCGACGCTCATGCAGCAAAAGATCATGGAGTTGATTTCTCCAATACCAAAAATCTGGAGGATCAACGCTAAGCCACCTATTCAAGATCAACTTTTTACCTAGGATACAGGCTTTACGTATAAACAGCCGGGCACCCCTTCGTTGATAGCCAAATAATTCAAATTTGTCTAATAATATCCCTGAAGGGGACATGGGAATCCTAGCTTGCAATAGTCCCTCCAGATACTTAAAGATCTGCCTCCAATAGTTCTGCACTAGGGGACAGCCCCAGAGGTAATGAAAGAATGTCCCCTCTGTCTGTTGGCACTTAGAGCATAGGGGGTCTGGCACCCCCCCATCTTGAATACTTGGGCCTTGGACATATATGCTCTATACAAAATTCTATAATGGCATTCTCTGAGAGCTGCATTGATGACTCCATCCTGTTTATATCTTTTTGAAGGTATGGTCTCCAGAACCGTACACAGTATTCTAAATGAGGTCTCACCAACCACTTAATCTGTCATGGCACAGATGCCTAGGTTAAGAATGCAAATGTAGAAGAGTTCCACTTTATTAGTACAAGTTTGGTAATTATAGAAGAGGTGCTACTTATTTATGCCAGCAGCATGCACAGATTTCAAGGAGAAACGGTTTGGTTGGGCTTTTGACATATTTCTTATTTTACTACTACTACTACTATTTAGCATTTCTATAGCGCTACAAGGCATACGCAGCGCTGCACAAACATAGAAGAAAGACAGTCCCTGCTCAAAGAGCTTACAATCTAATAGACAAAAAATAAATAAAGTAAGCAAATCAAATCAATTAATGTGAACGGGAAGGAAGAGAGGAGGGTAGGTGGAGGCGAGTGGTTATGAGTCAAAAGCAATGTTAAAGAGGTGGGCTTTCAGTCTAGATTTAAAGGTGGCCAAGGATGGGGCAAGACGAAGGGGCTCAGGAAGTTTATTCCAGGCGTAGGGTGCAGCGAGACAAAAAGCGCGAAGTCTGGAGTTGGCAGTAGTGGAGAAGGGAACAGATAAGAAGGATTTATCCATGGAGTGGAGTGCACGGGAAGGGGTGTAGGGAAGGACGAGTGTGGAGAGATACCGGGGAGCAGCAGAGTGAATACATTTATAGGTTAGTAGAAGAAGTTTGAACAGGATGCGAAAACGGATAGGGAGCCAGTGAAGGGTCTTGAGGAGAGGGGTAGTATGAGTAAAGCGACCCTGGCGGAAGACGAGACGGGCAGCAGAGTTTTGAACCGACTGGAGGGGGGAGAGGTGACTAAGTGGGAGGCCAGCAAGAAGCAGATTGCAGTAGTCTAAACGAGAGGTGACAAGGGTGTGGATGAGGGTTTTGGTAGAGTGCTCGGAAAGAAAGGGGCGGATTTTAGAATGGAAAATACACATATACCTCAGAAAAGTTCAACATTGGGATTTACACCTGCTTGGAGTGATACATAAACATCAGCCAACTTCTCATTTGGATCTGAGCTTTGAATGAGAGCTTGTGGTGGGGTTAAAAACCACCTTGAAATGCCAAAACTTTGAGTTTTGCTACTCTGCTTCTTAATTGGCTCCTTTTTTTATGTCTAGTTTTTCAAATTTGCCCGTTATATGTGTGAATAGCGCTATTTACATGCACAAATTCCCAAGAGAAGGCACTGTTTTCTTTTGTAAGATGGCCTCTTTTGATGTACATCACACCAGATACGTGTATTTGCCCTTGTGTATTTTACAAAAGACTCCTCTGACAGTGAGCCTTTTGTAAAATACATTGCCAATTCTGACCATTTTCTGACCTAGTCAGCTATATAAATTTATGCTGCAGGGGTTTAAATCCTGTGCTGTTCTCCTACTATTAAATACGTTAGTGTTTTCCACCAACTCTTTTGTACATAACTGCTTAAAAACCCTGGTTTTGTTATTGAGTGTTTCCTGGGAACTTTTCGTTCCGAGTTATGTGACTGATTTAGCATCTGCCAGCAGGGGCTTACTAAATGCTACAGCTTTTCTCTGCAGGTAAACGCGCATATTCTTTGCTTATACTTTGCTGTTCTTACTATGTAGTGCTGGGCATAGACCGGATGGTATTTCTTGATAAACAGGCCTGCTGCTTTGAAAGAGATTTTGTTGGGCTGGAATGAAGATCATCAGTTGTGTTTTGCAACAGGTGCCCATGGCAAATTGCTGGGGTGATATATCAGAAGGTGTGAGGGTGGAAGTTCCAAACACAGACTGCAGCCTGCCTACCAAAGTCTTCTGGATAGCCGAAGTAATAAAGCTAGCAGGTTTGTGTTTGTCCTCACTATTTTCACTTAAATGATTATAGGAATGTAGTGCTCCCCGGGTCAGATATCTGAATGTTAAGACATGTAAAAAGAAGGTTTTGCCATGCCTTTTTAGTACAATTGGGGGTGGGGGGTGTTATAGGTCACAAAGCAGAACACCAGAAGTGTCATGATGGCCAGGTACACATGAAAGACAAAGAAAATCCACAAGCTTTCCTCAATTAAAAAATGAAAACAATATTGATCTCCCTCGATTGCCAATTTTTTCTATAGTGATGACTGAGTATAGCATGACATGCAATATTGCCTGGTATGTGCTAAAGTAGGGTCTCCAAGCTAAGGCCTGGGAACCAAATATGGCCTTTGGAGCATGTTTTCTGGCCTTACCTGCTTTTCCATGTACCAGATCAGATCCAGCCTCCAAAACCATTTTTTTTTTCTTTTGGCTTTATTTGATCCATATGCTCCATCCTGTCTTTCTTTTCTTCCATCCCTTGCTCCTGCAGTTCAGTGATTTTAGCCAACAGACTGTTGTGTGTGAGCAGCCCAGCCTCATTCTCATTTGTCTTTGCTATTGCTCAGATTCTCTCCCTGTACCAGAAAATTTGCAGCAGCCCCAGAAATAAGGTGTAAAACAATAGGGACAGGAATATTCTCTGCCTCTCTAGTCCAGGACTGTGAAACCTACTAAAGAAATCTATTAAACTGCCTTTAATCCTTGCATTTCTGATGGACTGGGTACCATTGCTGCTGAGGGAGGAGATGTTCCCTGCTGTTGATGATCATGCACCGGGAGGGGTATTGATCTCCCTATTCTAGAGCTGCAACTCCAGGACTGAGTGCTTGTGGCTTCTTGGGCTGCAGGACTTGGGGGGGGGGGGGGGGTGTAGGTATGTGCCCTGCTCTGGAGCTGTAACCCTATACTGCTTTTGTTGGTGTCACTTGCTTTCAGTAATGTATGACAGAGAATGCAGGTATGCCGTGCTGTCAGACTGCAGGACCAGGGTAATGGGGAGAAGGAGGAGAGAGAGGAGGAAAAAGAAACAGAAGGGAGGAAAGCAAAGGAGAGAAGGGCGGAGGAGTGGCCTAGTGGTTAGGGTGGTGGACTTTGGTCCTGGGGAACTGAGGAACTGAGTTCGATTCCCACTTCAGGCACAGGCAGCTCCTTGTGACTCTGGGCAAGTCACTCAACCCTCCATTGCCCCATGTAAGCCGCATTGAGCCTGCCATGAGTGGGAAAGCGCAAGGTACAAATGTAACAAAAATAAGATAGATACTATTGGAGATTCTACATGGAATGGTGCTACTATTGGAGATTCTACATGGAATGTTGCTATTCCACTAGCAACATTCCATATAGAGGGCTGCACAGGCTTCTGTTTCTGTGAGTCTGACACAGACTCACAGAAGCAGAAGCCTGCGCAGCCACATTGGTGATCTGCAAGGGCCGACTTCTACATGGAATGTTGCTAGTGGAATAGCAACATTCCATGTAGAATCTCAAATAGTAGCAACAGTGGAGGAGTGGCCTAGTGGTTAGGGTGGTGGACTTTGGTCCTGAGGAACTGAGTTGGATTCCCACTTCAGGCACAGGCAGCTCCTTGTGACTCTGGGCAAGTCACTCAACCCTCCATTGCCCCATGTAAGCTGCAATGAGCCTGCCATGAGTGGGAAAGTGCGGGATACAAATGTAACAAAAAAAAAATGAGAAAGGAGGAAGAGAATGTGCTACAATTACACACATCTCAGCCTACCCACCTGTCACTCCCCCAAAGGGAGTATTCATGGAATAGATTTGCATGCACATTGGTCAGTAGCGTACCAATCTTTGTCATGCATATTCATTGCAGTTAGACTGCAAACTCTCAAGGACCAGAATTGCCCATCTCTACTTTAGCATAAGATGATGTTTTTTGAAGACATAGCAGATACCAAAACCTGAAAGATACTGAAAGTGTGTTGTGGTAGTAATTTAAAATAAAAATCACATCAGGATTTCAGAACAGCCAACTTGATACGAGTGCAAATACTTGAGGCTGTGTAGGCTTAATTTGTATTTTTTTTTTAATGTAATCTGTTTGGGTTGCTGGTCTTTTGAACATTATCTTCTGATGCTTTCCAGGTTTCAATGCACTGTTAAGATATGAAGGCTTTGAAAGTGATTCCAGCCTTGACTTCTGGTATAATATTTGTGGAGCTGATGTGCATCCGGTTGGCTGGTGTGCAACCAGCTCAAAACCTCTGGTCCCTCCTCGAAGTACGTAAATATGATGAAGTCTTTTGGGAGAAGAGAAAATTAAAATAGACTGAAATTCTGCTTTTTGTATTACTTGTGCAATTGCAAGTTTTATGGTCTCATTTTCTGAGCACTGTTAAGGGGTTGAGTTATTGATGGAAAAGATATTTTTCTTTCTAGACTGTATGAATATTGCAAGCCAGTCTTGTTTGTGATTAAGCTTTGCTCCTGTAAACAAGGCAGAGAAATGCAGAATTCTGCTGGCAGTGAACCCTGTGTAGTTCAGATACAGTTCAGAGTTCCGAGACACAGTGACATAGAAGCACTTAGATTTACAAACTTACATAGAAGGGCATTTTCGAAAGAAACGTTTAAGTTGGAATTTGGACGTCTTTGTAAAACGTCCAAATTTCGGAGGCAGGGAAAAGGTCATTTTCGAAAAAAGATGAACGTCCATCTTTGTTTTCGAAAATACCATGGACGTCCCTGGATTTGGACGTCTTTGATTTTCAGCGATTTTCAAATGCAAAGACGTCCAAGTCTAAAACATCCAAAGTCAAGCCATTTAGATGTGGGCGGAGCCAGCATTTGTAGTACACTGGTCCCCCTGACATGCCAGGACAGCAGTTGGGCACCTTAGGGGTCACTGCACTGGACTTCATAAAATGCTCCCAGGTACACAGCTCCCTTACCTTGTGTGTTGAGCCCCCCAAAACCCACTACCCCCAACTGTACACCACTACCATAGCCCTTACGGATGAAGGGGGCACCTATATGTGGGTACAGAGGGTTTCTGGTGGGTTTTGGAGGGCTTGCTGTTTCTTCCACAAATGTAACAGGTGGGGGGGGGGTATGGGCCTGGGACCACCTATCTGAAGTGCACTGCACCTACTACTGAACTACTCCAGGGACCTGCATGCACTGTCATGGACCTGAGTATGACATCTGAGTCTGGCAACTAATATTTTTAATGATGTTTTGTGAGGGTGGGAGCGGGTTAGTGACCACTGGGGGAGTAACGGAAGGTCATCCCCGATACACTCCAGTGGACAGCTGGTCATTTGGGGCACCTTTTTGTGCCTTATTCATAATAAAAACAGGTCCGGGTGAAAACGTCCAAGTTTTACTCATGGACGTCTTTGCTTTTTCCCATTATGGCTCAAAGACGTCCAAATCTTAGGAACGCCCAAGTCCCGCCTCCGATACGCCCCCTTGAGATTTGGACGTCCTTGTGACGGACTTCTGACAAAGACGTCCAAAGTCAGGTTTCAATTATACCAATTTGGATGTCTCTGTGGGAAGAACGTCCAAGTGCAGATTTATGTAACTTTTTGGACGGAAATAGGTAAAAAGTGGGATGTTTGACCACGGAAATACAAATCCTGGAGACAATATCATAAAAACTTTATTGAAAAAAAGACTCGACACAACTGTTGTGTTTCGGCCTACAGGCCTGCATCAGGAGTCTATAAAAACATAAATCAAATAAATCGTTCAAACAAATACACATACAGAATCAAATAATCAAATAAAACATTCAAATAAGTAATAAATATACAATAAGAGGTCAAAATATAATAAAATATGAGAATGAGCCTGATAGTAACCTATGGAACTTTTTAAGTCTAAGTGCTTTGAAAATGAGCCCTATACTCAGGGCTTTTTTTGAGAGGGTACTCGGGGGTACTGAGTACCGGCACCTTTTCCAGTGTCTGCTAAAATTGACCCACGGACCCCAAGTTTTAATGAAAGAGCTCAGGCTCTACACACCAATTCTGCCTTGTCATAGGTTCTGTGACTGGTTGCAGGGGGCCTGGCTATTGTGGAGTGAGTCCCTCAGTGATCACCCCACCCCTGGAGGGTGGCCTGGCATTTGAGTACCGGCACCTTTTTTGCTAGAAAAACTGCACTGCCTATACTCCTCTCACACACGGATGTATTCGTGGTTCTCTGTTGACTAGTAGGGGGGATGCAGGCATACTTTGGTAATATCATCCTGACGGCTTCTGACCCAGGTATCACCATTAAGTGCAATTGCTTTCCCTTGCTATCTACAGAGAACCCCTCCCTGTTGCAGGTAAGCACCTCTGTTCCTTACCACTTGGGAGACATACCCAGATCAGAGAATCCCCAGGTATCACATACTATAGCTTCTGTTTACTTGGTGGTGGTTTATATTTGTTTAGTATATTTGATTGACCGTCTTTCGCTAATCATACCAGAGCAGTTTACACTACAAAAAAAAAGCAACAACAACAGCAGGTAATACTCACTATGTTATAATAGTTCTCATAACTAGGCCCTCTGGAATTTATAGCTCCTGAGTCTTATTTTATGGGGGAG
The DNA here is from genome assembly GCF_901765095.1 of Microcaecilia unicolor. NCBI lineage: Eukaryota > Metazoa > Chordata > Amphibia > Gymnophiona > Siphonopidae > Microcaecilia > Microcaecilia unicolor. The sequence continues at coordinate 321,816,151 of NC_044036.1, read as the reverse complement.
ACTTGGCTGTCATTCATTTATTGGTCTATTTTTTTTGTCTGTTTATTTGCCTTTTTTATCCCTTTTTTTTTAATAGTTCTCGCCTGCTTATTAGGGAGCATGTGGAATACATTGGCATCTCTAGCATTTAGCACGCCTTAGTAAAAGACACCCCCCCCCCCAATTTTATTAAAGCACATAGACGCCGTGTTTGAAATAGGTGCCTTTTTCCTATGTGGACATTGGCATCCTTCATAATATTCTGCTTTCTGCTATTGAATGGCCACTATGAACTCTCTGTTCCTACTTTTGGTGCCTCAACCCTGATGCAGATATTAGAAACATGAATTCATGTCCGGAGAGGTGGCCTTCTATTGAGATAAGTTACCTTTTCTTTATGACTAGTAAAAAAGGACCGTTTCTGACACAAATGAAACGGGCGCTAGCAAGGTTTTCCTCGGAGTGTGTATGTTTGAGAGAGTGTGTGTGAGAGTGACTGTGTGAGAGAGAGAGAGAGTGAGTGAATGTGCGAGTGTGTGTGTGTGACAGCGAGAGAGTGAGACTGGGTGCGAGTCTGTGAGAGAGAGTGTGCGTGTGAGCATGAGAGTGTGTGCCAGGGCCTCCCCCCTCCCGCCCTCTGAGTTCCAGGGTCGTCCCCCCCCTCCGAGTTCCAGGGTCGTCCCCTCCCTCCGAGTTTCAGGGTCCCCTCCCTCTCCTGCATTATGCTCTCTCCCCTGCATTCATCCATACGCAGGCAACGTCATCTGTGCCCTGACCCCTCCATCCATCCATGTGCAGCATCTCTCCTCTGCCCCCTCCACCTCCCTCCGAGTTCCAGGCCCCCCTCCCTCCCCTCTGAGTTCCAGTGTCCCCCTCCTTCCCTCCCTCCCTTCCATTTCCAGGGTCCCCCCTCCCTCTGTCCCTCCATCCCTCCCTTCCAGTTCCAGGGTCCCATGGAACTGGGAGGGAGGGGGGACAGAGAACTTTGGAGGAGTGACGTCAGCAGGTGGTTACAATCCCAGTGAGACACATTGGAATGTTGGAGGAGCAAATTATTATATTAGATGACTCGTTAAGCAGATTTACTACGAAGATTTAAATGAAGGTAAAAAGAAATGTAATGATATTTAAGATACGATTTCTATTTGAGTGAAGATTGGCACACATTTAAAATGAATGGACCTGTGAGGAATTGGGCTTTTTTTATGGGTTTAAATTATACTCATTTTGGCCTTCTGAGGATCCATTCTCCTTTCAAAATTATTATTTTGATCTGCTTTATGCACAGACATGTCTTTTAAAAAATTGTTACCTTAACTTGCAGCAAAACTCTTTTCCAAATGAGTCTTTGCTTTCACACATTTCTTTTCATTTCAGTCCCCCTATGCTTTAATATTTCTGTTTTGCTTTCATTTCAGCTATTCAACACAAATACACGAACTGGAAAGGTTTCCTAGTGAAACGGCTTACTGGTGCCAAAACACTTCCTCCTGATTTTTCACAAAAGGTAAGAAATGTTTGATCTTATTTATGTAAAAAAAAAAAATTGCAGACGATACAAATCGTGATACTGATTATATATCTTGAACCAAATTGAAAAGAATCCATAAAACACAACTGAAGAGTAATTTAATTTAATTTGGCATTTATAACCCGCTTCACCGACAAGTAAGAGGGAAAACGTCCAAAAAAAAAATGGAATTCTGAGAAAAATGACTCCAAAGTTCTGAAGACTCTATTATAAATAATGTGAGGGTATTTTTAAAGGCTGCTTGAGATCATTTTTGATGCACTGCCTATTAATGACAATACTGATGACAAGTTCTAAGGATGAACATTAGAATGAAGCGGCATTAACAAACCTTTTGAAAAATATGGACCTTGATCATTTTTCCCTCTGAGGCTTCAAATGTATGCATGAGAATTTCTCCCAATGTTATCTTATATTCCCCCCACCCCACTAACATGGCCAGGAGAAAACCTCATGCTGTTGGCTGCACTTGTTAATTTCAGTACCTTTTTGTTTTTTGACCCTCAAGGTCTCGGAAAGCATGCAGTATCCCTTCAAACCTTCCATGAGGGTAGAAGTGGTTGACAAAACCTACCTCTGTCGAACACGGGTAGCAGTTGTAGACCGTGTAATTGGAGGACGGCTACGATTACTTTACGAAGAGAGTGAGGACAAAACAGATGATTTCTGGTGCCATATGTACAGCCCGCTTATTCATCACATTGGCTGGTCCCGGGGCATAGGTCACCGTTTCAAGAGATCTGGTATGCATGATTCCTAAGCTTTTCTTGACACAACTCAGAGCTACTAGGGGGAGTGGCAGGGTCCCTTCTTTGTGCTTTTGCATCCAGCTCACTGAGAACCAGTACTGGTATCCTGACACCTTAAGCTTAATTCATAACTACAGAAGGGTATTTTTCCCTTATTTTAATAGACCTGTTCCTATTCTGGTCTTGACCCAAGGCTCCTTCCGACCACCAGGTATCACCTCTTATCAGTGGTCATGACTCACTCCCTATCAGGGGCTGTAAGTGCTGTACTCCAGCATCCCCACCCACCCAGGGTGAGGAAGATCTGATCTGGGAATCAGTCAGGGGATCCCTAACATGGCAATTTGCAGAACTATCGCCAAGTTGCCAGTCGACTCCGAAACAGGTAGTAATAGAAGAGCTTAGTTCCAAAACCTGTTAAGTGTGAAAAGTTGTTTTCTGGATAAATCAATGTTTCTATTTTCCAGAATTCTAGTCAACGTAAGAATTATTATTTTTCATTGAATATGTTATACCTTACACATAAAATGCCTTTCATTTCAAATTTCACACATCTTATGCTTATATATGAAGATAGTATGTTTCCCGTATAAACTCATTTTTGAAAAAAAAAATGTATTCTTCAATTGTTTCTGGTCTCTGCAGCTACGTATTTCTAGTTTTAGATCTGTAAATCAAAGTATTAATTTTGCTTATGGATTTATTGGAGGTTGCTATATATATCATTCTCCGAGGACAAGCAGGCTGCTTGTTCTCACTGATGGGTGACGTCCACGGCAGCCCCTCCAATCGGAAACTTCACTAGCAAAGTCCTTTGCTAGCCCTCGCGCGCCCGCGCATGCGCGGCCGTCTTCCCGCCCGAAACCGGCTCGAGCCGGCCAGTCTTCTTTTGTCCGCACTCGGTACGGTCGTGTTTTCGCCGTGTCGAGCCCCGGAAAGTCGACCTCGCGCGTCCAATTTGTTTGAACGTGTTTTTTTCCTTCGGGAAAGTTTTGTACCTAGTCGGGAAGTGCTCCGGAAACCCCCCGCCGGGTTTCGTGTAAATCCTCCCCGTACTTCCAGCTTTTTTGCCCCGGTAAGTTTTCTTTCGTCGTCGGGGTAGGCCTTTTTTTCGGCCTCGGTCGAGATTTTTTCTCCCTCTAAATTTGGTGCTTCGAATTTCGCCATTTCGGCTTTTGATTTCGCCGGCGTGATTTTTCCGCCCATGACATCGAAGCCTTCCAGCGGCTTCAAGAAGTGCACCCAGTGCGCCCGGGTTATCTCGCTCACTGATCGACACTCGTCGTGTCTTCAGTGTCTGGGGGCCGAGCACCGCCCTCAGAACTGCAGTCTGTGTTCCCTGCTTCAAAGGCGGACTCAGGTAGCGAGACTAGCCCAGTGGAACGTGTTGTTCTCGGGCTCTTCGTCGGCATCGGCACCGGGATCTTCGAGTGCATCGACGTCGTCAGCGTCCAGACCATCTTCCTCGGCCGCCCCTGCATCGAGTGCATCGAGGCATCGGGCCTCTGCATCGGCGCCGAGACATCGGATAGCTGCATCGACGTCGGTGGTACCAGGACCTCGTCTGCTGATGTCGTCGGACGGTGGTGCATCGGGTGGAGTGCAGGTGAGGGCTGTCCATTCCCCTGCTGGTGGCGGTGAGCCCTCGGGTGGGTCTCCGCCTACCCTGAGGGCTCCTGCGGTACAGCCCCCCCGAGATCGACCTTCTTCAGTCTCGGCCCCGAGGAAGCGACGAGTGGATTCGACGTCCTCCTCGTCGGTGCCGGGGAGCTCCGGTGACATGCTTCGGAAGAAATCGAAGAAGCATCGACACCGGTCTCCTCCCCGTGTCGGCACCGAGAGCTCTGGGTCGCCGAGGGATTCGGCACCCAGCAGGCATCGGCACCGAGAGGACCGCTCACCCTCTGTTCAGGAGGTGTCGATGCGCTCCGCTCTGGACAGCCCGGAACAGCCTCCACGCCCGGAACAGGTACTGACGTCGACGCCTGCATCGACCTCTCAGCCTTTCTCTGCAGCCGCTCTAAACGAGAGCCTCCGGGCCGTTCTCCCAGAGATTCTGGGAGAGCTGTTGCGCCCTACCCCTCCGGTACCGGCGGTGCTTGCGCCACCGGTACCGTCGAGCGTGGCGCCGGCTGGCCCATCGCCCAGGTTGAGGTCCCCGACGTCGGTACCGCGTGCGGTACCGACCGCGGCCACCTCCCAGGAAGGCTCCCCGACTACGTCGGCGGAGGGAGCTTCGCCGATGCGGGCGAGGGAGTCTACCTCTCGACGCCCCCATCGTGGACAGGGTTCCACGGAGTCGAGCAGGGCGAGGTTGCAGACACAGGTCCGTGAACTTGTGTCTGACACCGAGGGTGAGGCCTCGTGGGAGGAAGAGGAAGATCCCAGATATTTCTCTGACGAGGAGTCTGGGGGTCTTCCGTCTGATCCCACTCCCTCTCCTGAGAGACAGCTTTCTCCTCCCGAGAGTCTGTCTTTTGCCTCCTTTGTCCGGGAGATGTCTACGGCCATCCCCTTCCCGGTGGTTGTGGAGGACGAGCCCAGGGCTGAAATGTTTGAGCTCCTGGACTATCCTTCTCCACCTAAGGAAGCGTCCACTGTTCCCTTGCACCATGTCCTGAAGAAGACATTGCTTGCGAACTGGACAAAACCATTAACTAATCCCCACATTCCCAAGAAGATCGAGTCCCAGTACCGGATCCATGGGGACCCAGAGCTGATGCGCACTCAGTTGCCTCATGACTCTGGAGTTGTGGATTTGGCCCTAAAGAAGGCTAAGAGTTCTAGGGAACATGCTTCGGCGCCCCCGGGCAAGGACGCTAGAACCTTAGACTCCTTTGGGAGGAAGGCCTACCATTCCTCTATGCTCGTGTCCAAGATCCAGTCTTACCAGCTCTACACGAGCATACACATGCGGAATAATGTGCGGCAGTTGGCGGGCTTGGTTGATGCTCTTCCCCCTGAGCAAGCCAAGCCTTTTCAGGAGGTGGTCAGGCAGCTGAAGGCGTGCAGAAAATTCCTGGCCAGAGGAGTTTATGACACTTTTGATGTTGCGTCCAGGGCCGCTGCTCAAGGTGTGGTGATGCGCAGGCTCTCATGGCTGCGTGCCGCCGACCTGGAGAATAGAGTCCAGCAGCGGATTACGGACTTGCCTTGCCGTGCGGATAACATTTTTGGCGAAAAAGTCGAGCAGGTGGTAGAGTCTCTCCACCAGCGGGACACCGCATTCGACAAGTTCGCCCGCCGGCAGCCTTCAGCTTCTACCTCTACAGGTAGACGATTTTTCGGGGGAAGGAAGACTGTTCCCTATACTTCTGGCAAGCGTAGGTACAATCCTCCTTCCCGACAGCCTGCGGCCCAGGCTAAGCCCCAGCGCGCTCGCTCTCGTCAGCAGCGTGCGAATCAGCAAGGCCCCGCGGCTCCCCAGCAAAAGCAAGGGGCGAGCTTTTGACTGGCTCCAGCAGAGCATAGCCGACATCCAAGTGTCAGTGCCGGGCGACCTGCCTGTCGGAGGGAGGTTGAAAGCTTTTCACCAAAGGTGGCCTCTTATAACCTCCGATCAGTGGGTTCTCCAAATAGTCCGGCAAGGATACACCCTCAATTTGGCCTCTCAACCTCCAAATTGTCCACCGGGAGCTCAGTCCTACAGCTTCCAGCACAAGCAGGTACTTGCAGAGGAACTCTCCGCCCTTCTCAGCGCCAATGCGGTCGAGCCCGTGCCATCCGGGCAAGAAGGGCTGGGGTTCTATTCCAGGTACTTCCTTGTGGAAAAGAAAACAGGGGGGATGCGTCCCATCCTAGACCTAAGGGCCCTGAACAAATATCTCGTAAAAGAAAAGTTCAGGATGCTTTCCCTGGGCACCCTTCTCCCCATGATTCAGCAAAACGATTGGCTATGCTCTCTGGACTTGAAGGATGCCTACACACACATCCCGATACTGCCAGCTCACAGACAGTATCTGCGATTTCAGCTGGGCGCACGCCACTTCCAGTACTGTGTGCTACCCTTTGGGCTCGCCTCTGCGCCCAGGGTGTTCACAAAGTGCCTAGCTGTGGTAGCAGCGGCGCTTCGCAGGCTGGGGGTGCACGTGTTCCCATATCTCGACGATTGGCTGGTGAAGAACACATCCGAGGCAGGAGCCCTGCAGTCCATGCAGATGACTATTCGCCTCCTGGAGCTACTGGGGTTTGTGATAAATTACCCAAAGTCCCATCTTCTCCCAGTGCAGAAACTCGAATTCATCGGAGCCCTGCTGGATTCTCGGACGGCTCGCGCCTATCTCCCAGAGGCGAGGGCCAACAACTTGTTGTCCCTCGTCTCGCGGGTGCGAGCGTCCCAGCAGATCACAGCTCGGCAGATGTTGAGATTGCTGGGCCACATGGCCTCCACAGTTCATGTGACTCCCATGGCCCGCCTTCACATGAGATCTGCTCAATGGACCCTAGCCTCCCAGTGGTATCAGGCCGCCGGGGGTCTAGAGGACGTGATCCACCTGTCCACGAGTTTTCTCGAATCCCTGTATTGGTGGACGATTTGCTCCAATTTGACTCTGGGACGTCCCTTCCAAATTCCTCAGCCTCAAAAAGTGCTGACCACGGATGCGTCTCTCCTGGGATGGGGAGCTCATGTCGATGGGCTTCACACCCAAGGAAGGTGGTCCCTCCAAGAAAGCGATCTACAGATCAATCTTCTGGAGTTGCGAGCGATCTGGAACGCTCTGAAGGCTTTCAGAGATCGGCTGTCCCACCAAATTATCCAAATTCAGACAGACAATCAGGTTGCCATGTACTATGTCAACAAGCAGGGGGGCACCGGATCTCGCCCCCTGTGTCAGGAAGCCGTCAGCATGTGGCTCTGGGCTCGCCGTCAAGGCATGGTGCTCCAAGCCACATATCTGGCAGGCGTAAACAACAGTCTGGCCGACAGGTTGAGCAGGATTATGCAACCTCACGAGTGGTCGCTCAATTCCCGTGTGGTGCGACAGATCTTCCAGGCGTGGGGCACCCCCCTGGTGGATCTCTTCGCATCTCAAGTGAACCACAAGGTCCCTCAGTTCTGTTCCAGGCTTCAGGCCCACGGCAGACTGGCGTCGGATGCCTTCCTCCTGGATTGGGGGAAAGGTCTGCTGTATGCTTATCCTCCCATTCCTCTGGTGGGGAAGACTTTGTTGAAACTCAAGCAAGACCGAGGCACCATGATTCTGATTGCTCCCTTTTGGCCGCGTCAGATCTGGTTCCCTCTTCTTCTGGAGTTATCCTCCGAAGAACCGTGGAGATTGGAGTGTTTTCCGACCCTCATCACGCAGGACGAAGGGGCTCTGCTGCATCCCAACCTCCAGTCCCTGGCTCTCACGGCCTGGATGTTGAGGGCGTAGACTTTGCCTCTTTGGGTCTGCCAGAGGGTGTCTCCCGCATCTTGCTTGCTTCCAGGAAAGACTCCACTAAGAGAAGTTACTTCTTTCATTGGAGGAGGTTTGCCGTCTGGTGTGACAGCAAGGCCCTAGATCCTCGCTCTTGTCCTACACAGACCCTGCTTGAATACCTTCTCCACTTGTCTGAGTCTGGTCTGAAGACCAACTCCGTAAGGGTTCACCTTAGTGCAATCAGTGCATACCATTACCAAGTGGAAGGTAAGCCGATCTCAGGACAGCCTTTAGTTGTTCGCTTCATGAGAGGTTTGCTTTTGTCAAAGCCCCCTGTCAAGCCTCCTACAGTGTCATGGGATCTCAATGTCGTTCTCACCCAGCTGATGAAACCTCCTTTCGAGCCACTGAATTCCTGCCATCCGAAGTACTTGACCTGGAAGGTCATTTTCTTGGTGGCAGTTACCTCGGCTCGTAGAGTCAGTGAGCTTCAGGCCCTGGTAGCCCAGGCCCCTTACACCAAATTTCATCACAACAGAGTAGTCCTCCGCACTCACCCTAAGTTTCTGCCAAAGGTTGTGTCGGAGTTCCATCTGAACCAGTCAATTGTCTTGCCAACATTCTTTCCCCGTCCTCATTCCTGCCCTGCTGAACGTCAGCTGCACACATTGGACTGCAAGAGAGCATTGGCCTTCTATCTGGAGCGGACACAGCCCCACAGACAGTCCGCCCAATTGTTTGTTTCTTTTGATCCCAACAAGAGGGGAGTGGCTGTAGGGAAACGCACCATATCCAATTGGCTAGCAGATTGCATTTCCTTCACTTACGCCCAGGCTGGGCTGGCTCTTGAGGGTCATGTCACGGCTCATAATGTTAGAGCCATGGCAGCGTCGGTAGCCCACTTGAAGTCAGCCACCATGGAGGAAATTTGCAAAGCTGCGACGTGGTCATCTGTCCACACATTCACATCTCATTACTGCCTGCAGCAGGATACCCGACGTGACAGTCGGTTCGGGCAGTCAGTTCTTCAGAACCTGTTTGGGCTTTAGGATCCAACTCCACCCCCCGAGGGCCCTGTTTGTTCTGTTCCAGGCTGCACTCTCAGTTAGTTGGTAAATTTTTTAGGTCAATCTCAGTTATGTCCTCGCCGTTGCGAGGCCCAATTGACCAATGTTGTTGTTTTGAGTGAGCCTGGGGGCTAGGGATACCCCATCAGTGAGAACAAGCAGCCTGCTTGTCCTCGGAGAAAGCGAATGCTACATACCTGTAGAAGGTATTCTCCGAGGACAGCAGGCTGATTGTTCTCACAAACCCGCCCGCCTCCCCTTTGGAGTTGTGTCTTCCCTTGAAGTGTATTGTCTTGCTACATACTGGACTGGCCGGCTCGAGCCGGTTTCGGGCGGGAAGACGGCCGCGCATGCGCGGTGCGCGCGGGCGCGCGAGGGCTAGCAAAGGACTTTGCTAGTGAAGTTTCCGATTGGAGGGGCTGCCGTGGACGTCACCCATCAGTGAGAACAATCAGCCTGCTGTCCTCGGAGAATACCTTCTACAGGTATGTAGCATTCGCTAAATCTGATTAAGGACCCCTTTCCATATCATCATGCTGATCAATCCATAGACTGGTGGGTTGTGTCCATCTACCAGCAGGTGGAGATAGAGAGCAAACTTTTGCCTCCCTATATGTGGTCATGTGCTGCCGGAAACTCCTCAGTATGTTCTCTATCTCAGCAGGTGGTGGTCACACACAGCAGCAGCTCTGGCTAGGCCTCCAAGCCTAATTTTTAGGTTTTGTTGAGTGCCTGGGGTTGAGGGCTCTTCTTGAGCAAGTGCAAACCTGGTGGCGCCAGGTCCCTCCTTTTCTCCCCCCTCCCGCTGGCTCCGTTGAAAAAAAAAAAATGTTTTTTGAACGTCCTTAAAGGCGTTTATTTCGACGTTTATTTAAACGTTTATTGCAGCTACTCACTGGGACACCAGGTCGTTACAGCTCGGAACGGAAAGCAGGTAATTTTTACCTTTTATAGCGGGCAGGGGGTTCCCCGATTGGTCTCCACGTGGCCTATGGCGTCAGAGGGCGAGGGCGCAAAGAGTCGCTCCCCGGATCGCGTGTGCGCTTCTAGAGGGGATGCGGGGGTCTTAAAGTCTGATCGCCCTTGTTGGGTGACAGTTTCGTGACCGATGAGTGTCCCGGTCCTTCCTTCGGTGTGGCGGTTTTTCCCGCCATAAACGCCCATCCCCCGCGGCTCGCCTCCGCCATATTGGCCGGCCACGCGGCTCGGACGGCTTCTTCTTGGGCCGCCCTTGAGGTGGGAGACATTGATGCCATGAACGCCCTTAATTTGGGCGACGGCACAAAAGCGGCTAAAGTTAAGCGCCGTTTTTCCCGCGCGGCTCCTTCGTGGAGTGTCGCGCCGGACGCCATCTTGGATGCGCAGCATGTCTCTCCCCCGCTCTTGCGAGCGCCGGTTGAGGGTGCGTCTAGGGCTGTAGCCCAGGCTGCGGAAGTGCACAGTCTGGGGGGTTTCTTCCCCGAGTTTGTTTTGCTCCTGCATCAGGCCTCCCTTATGCAAAACGCTGCCCCTGCTCCCTCGTCTGGTAAAGAGGTTGAGGCCCCGGAGGTAAACGCCTTCGGGTTGATTCCCAGGCCTTGGAGGACTTTGTCTCCTCCGATGTAGATGAGGGCAGCGTATCTGAGTTCTCCCAACGGTCCTTTGCGGATTCCTTGGAGGAGACGGATCCCCGCTCGGATGGAGCGGATGACCCCTCTGCAGCGCGGCTCTTTAGCTCAGAGGATTTGCCCAACCTGTTAATGCAGGCCATGGGCATTTTGAAGATTTCCTCTCCGGAGGACGTCTCTCCCTCAGCCCCTGTTGGCTCTGCCATTATGCTGGGGACGAAGCGCCCGCATAGAACCTTCCACGTGCATGATGCCATGCACACCTTAATTTCGGCTCAATGGGATGTCCCGGAAGCGAGCCTTAAAGTGGCTAGGGCTATGTCCCGCCTCTATCCTTTGCCTGAAAGTGAACGTGAGGCCTATCTGTGGCCTACCATGGATTCTTTAATCACTGCGGTGACTAAGAAAACGGCGTTGCCGGTGGAAGGTGGCACGGCCCTAAAGGACGCCCAAGACAGAAGATTGGAGGCGGCCTTAAGGTCGTCCTTTGAGGCGGCTGCTTTAAGTTTGCAGGCCTCAGTTTGCGGTTGCTATGTGGCCAGGGCGTGCCTGTCTATGGTGCAGCGGGCTTCCCCCTCGGATCATTCCTTGAGGGCTGATTGGCCGGCCCTGGAATCGGGCTTAGCCTATTTGGCAGACTTGCTGTATGATGTCTTGAGGGCCTCAGCTAAAGGCATGGCTCAGACAATCTCTGCGCGGCGGTGGCTTTGGCTGAAGCATAGGTCTGCTGACCACGCCTATAAATCCCGCCTGGCTAGATTGCCTTTTAAAGGCAAGCTGCTCTTTGGGGTCGAGCTGGACAAAATCGTGACCGATTTCGGCACGTCTAAGGGCAAGAAGTTACCAGAGGTCAGGGCTCGGGCTAGTGCTCGCCCCGGTACCTCCAGAGGACGGTTTCAGGAAGCCCGTCGGTACCGCCCGGGCAGGTCGGGCTCCTCTGCCCCCTCTTCCTTCAAGAGGAACTTCTCCCCCAAGCAGCATTCCTTTCGCAGAGACCGCCGTCCCGGAGGTGCGCCCTCCGGTCCTCCCCTAGGGTCTTGTACCCAATGACGGGGCCTTGGTCCACGCCCCAGTGCAGATTGGAGGACGGCTGTCCTCGGTTCTGGACGAGTGGACCACAATAACTTCAGACGCTTGGGTGCTGGAAGTCATCAGAGACGGCTACAAGCTAGAGTTCTGCCGACCCTTAAGAGACGGGTTTGTACTCTCTCCCTGCAAGTCTCCGGTCAAAGCTGTGGCAGTGCAGCAGACCTTGGACAATCTGATCCGCCTGGGTGCGGTCGTTCCAGTGCCAGAAAATCAGCTTGGCAAGGGACGTTACTCCATTTACTTTGTGGTACCAAAGAAAGGAGGTTCTGTACGGCCTATCCTCGACCTCAAAGGGGTCAATCAGGCACTTTCGCATGGAGACCCTCCGCTCTGTTATAGCGGCAGTGAAGGCAGGAGAGTTCCTGGCATCCTTGGACATCTAGGAAGCGGACTTGCATATTCCCATCTGGCCTCCTCATCAACGCTTTCTGCGTTTTGCAGTACTGGGCCGACACTTCCACTTCAGAGCCCTCCCGTTCGGGTTGGCTACTGCTCCGCAGACCTTCTCCAAAGTAATGGTGGTCATCGCGGCCTTCCTGAGGAAGGAAGGAGTACAAGTCCATCCTTATCTGGACGACTGGTTGATCCGAGCCCCCTCTTATGCAGAGTGCGGCAAAGCTGTGAACCGGGTGGTTGCTCTTTTGAGCTCCCTGGGGTGGATCATCAACTGGGAGAAAAGCCAGCTGCGCCCAACTCAGTCCCTGGAGTATCTGGGAGTTCGATTCGACACCCAAGTGGGCAGAGTGTTCCTGCCAGACAATCGGAATGTCAAGCTTCAGGCTCAGATGGACCAGTTCCTAGTAGCCGCTCCTCTTCGGGCTTGGGACTATGTGCAGCTGTTGGGCTATGACAGCCACGATGGAAGTAGTGCCCTGGGCCAGGGCTCATATGAGACCACTACAACACTCTCTGCTGCAGCGCTGGACTCCGATGTCGGAGGAGGATTATGCTGTGCGCCTTCCCTTGGACCCAGCAGTGCGCAAGGCGCTGAGCTGGTGGACGCAGACAGACAAGTTGTCTGCAGGAATGCCTCTGGTGACCCCGGAGTGGATTGTCGTCACGACGGACGCCTCTTTGTCGGGCTGGGGAGCCCACTGCTTGGGAAGGACAGCGCAGGGGCTCTGGTCTCCTGCAGAGGCAAAGTGGTCTATCAACCTCCTGGAACTCAGAGCCATTCGGTTGGCGCTTTTGGAGTTCATCCCGGTACTGGCGTTGAAGCCTGTACGGGTCCTGTCGGACAATGCCATGGCTGTGGCCTATGTCAACCGCCAGGGAGGTACCAAGAGCGCCCCTCTAGCCAAGGAGGCCATGAATCTATGCCAGTGGGCGGAAGCGAACCTGGAACAGCTGTCAGCGGCCCACATTGCCGGGGTCATGAATGTCAAGGCGGACTTTCTCAGTCGCCATACCTTGGAGCCCGGAGAGTGGCAGCTATCTGCTCAGGCGTTCTTGGACATCACGAAGCGCTGGGGCCAGCCGAGCCTAGATCTGATGGCGTCATCGGCCAATTGCCAACTGCCGCGCTTTTTCAGCAGAGGACGGGACCCTCGATCCCTGGGAGAGATGCTCTTCTCCAACAGTGGCCGACACAAGAGATTCTCTATGTGTTCCCGCCCTGGCCCATGTTGGGCAGGGTGCTAGACCGGGTGGCAAAGCATCCGGGCCGGATAATCCTGGTGGGTCCGGATTGGCCCAGACGTCCCTGGTATGCGGACTTGATCAGGCTCTCAGTGGACGAACCTCTGCGGCTGCCAGTGGAGCAGGGCCTGTTACATCAGGGTCCCGTGGTGATGGAGGATTCCTCCCCCTTTGGTCTTACGGCCTGGCTATTGAGCGGCAGAGTCTGAGGAAGAAGGGCTTCTCAGACAAGGTCATCGCCACTCTGCTGAGAGCGAGGTAGCGCTCTACTTCTACTGCTTACACCAGGGTTTGGCGTACCTTTGCAGCGTGGTGTGAAGCAGGTTCACTTTCTCCATTTACTGCTCCAATTTCTTCAGTGCTGGCGTTCCTGCAAGAAGGTCTGGAGAAAGGCCTGTCGCTCAGTTCCCTGAAAGTCCAGGTAGCGGCCCTGGCTTGCTTCAGGAGCCGCCTGAAGGGTGCTTCCCTGGCTTCGCAGCCAGATGTGGTGCGTTTCCTCAAGGGAGTTAATCACCTGCGCCCTCCTCTGCACTCAGTGGTGCCTGCGTGGAATCTCAACCTGATGCTAAGAGCCTTGCAAAAGCCGCCTTTTGAACCCTTGTCGAGGGCATCTCTGAAAGACCTGACGTTGAAAGCAGTCTTTTTGGTGGCTATCACTTCAGCCAGAAGAGTTTCCGAGCTCCAGGCACTCTCTTGTCGAGAGCCTTTTTTGCAGTTCACTGAGGCAGGAGTGACTATTCGCACAGTGCCTTCCTTCCTACCCAAGATTGTTTCTCGCTTCCATGTGAGTCAGCAGCTCTGTCTCCCTTCCTTTCGTAGGGAGGACTACCCAGAAGAGTATTCTGCTCTCAAATATCTGGATGTGAGACGGGTCGTCATCAGATACTTGGAAGTGACCAATGATTTCCGGAAATCGGATCATCTGTTTGTCCTGTTTGCAGGTCCTCGTAAGGGTCTGCAGGCTGCTAAGCCTACAGTGGCAAGATGGGTCGAGGAAGCCATGGCAGCGGCTTATGTGGCCGCGGGGAAGGTGCCGCCTATCCAGCTGAAGGCTCACTCCACTAGAGCTCAGGCGGCCTCGATGGCAGAGGCCGGGTCCGTCTCCTTGGCAGAGATATGCAAGGCGGCAACTTGGGCATCGGCCCATACATTCTCCAAGCATTACCGCTTGACTGTGGCTGCTCGGGCGGAGGCCCGGTTTGGAGCTTCAGTGTTGAGGTCAGGGATTTCAATGTCCCGCCCTGGGTGAGTACTGCTTCGGTACATCCCACCAGTCTATGGATTGATCAGCATGATGATATGGAAGGTAAAATTATGTATCATACCTGATAATTTTCTTTCCATTAATCATAGCTGATCAATCCATAGCCCCTCCCAGATATCTGTACTGTTTATATTCTGGTTGAATTTTAGGTTCAAGTTTAGTCTTCAGTTCCTTCAGGAGGACTTCGTGTTCAAGTTTTTTCACTTGGATTCTTCAAGAGTTGAGACGAGTTTGTGTTACAGTGAGCTGCTGCATTCCTCTCCCCTCCGTTTTACGGGGCTGGATTGAGACTTAAATTCTGCCGGCACTCCCTCCCGCTTCGTGCGGCTGTAGGGCAGCTTTGTACCCCTCCCGCTTCGGCGGTGTTAGGGTCAGTCAGCTCCTCCCGCGGTTGCGGTTGCAGGATAAGCCAGATCCCCCCGCATCGGCGGGTGTGGTGTCCCTCCCCCGCTCCGCGGGGATGAGCTGGACGGATTCCCCTCCCCCACTCGTGTGGGGATGAGCTGGGTTAATTCCCCTCCCCCGTTTCGGCGGTGGTGAGCTGGGCAGAGTGTCCCTTTGTGGGTGTAATTCTCTAAGTGCTGAGTCCTGCGGATGGAGCTTTGATATCGACATACTGAGGAGTTTCCGGCAGCACATGACCACATATAGGGAGGCAAAAGTTTGCTCTCTATCTCCACCTGCTGGTAGATGGACACAACCCACCAGTCTATGGATTGATCAGCTATGATTAATGGAAAGAAAATTATCAGGTATGATACATAATTTTACCTTTACCAAGCAGCGGTAAAAGGGATTCTGTGGTGGCATTGGCGAGCCAAGGTCCCCTTTTACTGCCACCCAAGAAAAGGAAAATCCAGGTGGGGGACGGAAGTGGCCCTATGGTAAGTGAAACACTTGCCACACAGCCATGTGGAGCCCTTACTGCCTCCTATTTATTTATTTATTTTGTGCCATTTATATCCCACATAATGCCAAACAAGTTTGAGTTCAATGTGGCTTACAATAAACAGTATAGGATACATAACATAATAATGCATAAGAAAGTAATTTGTTGTAAGAATCCAATTTTACAATACAGTATCATAAACATACTGGGATATCTATGGATGTTTAACATTTAGAAAATCTTTTATGAGAAATTGTACATGAAGCAAAGAGAAAGTTAATGGCAAATAGAGTAATAACCAATTCAGGTAATAATTAGATGTTTGAGATATGGTTGTTCTTTGTGAGGGTTTGTTTGAATAGGAACGATTTGAGGATTTTGCGGAATCTAGCATATTCCTGTATATTTCTTCTTTTGGGTGGTAAGGAGTTCCACCATTTGGTTCCTAGGTAAGTGAAGTCTGCAGAGTGGACAGTTTTGTAGATCACTTTTTTGCAGTTTGGGAGATGTAGTCTGAGATAATTTCTTGCCTCATATTTAGTGTTTCTTTGAGATAAGTTTATTAATGGTACCATATAGTCTGGAGCTGTGCCATTTAGGATTTGAAAGCTAAAGGTACATGATTTGAAGGTGATTCTCGCTTTGGTTGGAAGCCAGTGTAATTTGATTAAAAAAGGGGAGGCACTTTCAAAAAGAGAGATTTTATATATGAACCTGGCTGCAGTGTTTTGAGCTGTTTGGAGTTTTTTCAACAGGTACATCCTTACAGCCAGCATATATGACATTACAGTAATCGAATTGGGATAATGTTAATGATTGTACCAATAGTCTGAATGTTTCTGATGAGAAATAGGGTCTGATCCTTTTTAGTTTCCAAAGATTTAGGAAGCAGTAGGGGCTCCAGTGGGTAACTGGGCAGTGCAGCTGGGCACGACCCCGGCACTAGAAAATACGAAACTATTTTCTAGCGCCCTAGTTGCCGCAAGCCAGATTCCGGAACTACCGCCGGGATCCTGAGCAAGCCCGGCAGTAGGCTCCTAAATAATGTGTAGTAATGTTTTTTTCCTATTTTGTCTTTCTACATAAACACGTCTGATACATCTATCTCTTAATTATGTCTGAGATCATGTGCTCTCATCTCCTGAAAAATGATCTAATTAACAGTTGTTTCCCAGACTAATTTTGGGTGACATTTTCAGTCCCAGATTTGATGCTCACATTCCTCCACAACCTAAGAAAAAAAAACAGATTATTATTTCTAAGCATTTTAAATAATTTTTGTGCAAAAGGACTTCAAAACGTTAACATTTATGAGCTTCTTCTTGTAGATATTTCAAAAAAGCAGGATGGACATTATGATGGACCACCACACTTATTTGCTAAAGTAAGAAATTAAGCTTTACATTTTTTATTGTTTCCTAAGCTACACTAAGGTTTTGCACCTAATGCATGCTAACAGTTAAGGCACATTGGATGCAAAACCTCAGCTTAACTGTTGGGGGCATTCCTTAAAGGAAGGCAGTCATGCAGTTAACACAAATTGATTGCTAGCACGCATCAACAGCATAGCAGATAATGCAGAATGCAATTAACTACATCTCTGGAGGTATGAAGGCGTAGTTTCAAAGCACTTAGACTTACAAAGTTATGTTGCTCTGCAACTTTGTAGTCTAAATGCTTTGAAAATATGCCTCATAGTAATGTATGGAATTTTGTAAGTCTAAATGCTTTGAAAATGTTACCTCAACATATTCTTTAACTGCCTTTACCACGTCTTCTGATAGGAGTTGCCAAAATAAGATGTTTAATGCTGCAGTTAGTGCACAGTAACAGTTAACACATTTTGAAAGGCCTTTTAGAAAAGGACATGCAGGGACATGCAGCAAGGAATTCCAACATGCAAATCAAGACCTGGAATTCTCACACTTATTTTACAAGAGGCTCTGCAAATGTAAAGCCACTTGTAAAACAGGAGCAAGGCAGTTCCAGCCCCTCCGCACGTCCAGAAGGAGTAGTGATTTTTTAAAAAGCTAAATGGGGGGGGGGGGGAAACGTGTCTCCCTATCCCTCCCCACATAAACATGAGAGCAGCTTTCTAAAATTGCTGCTCCTTGATCCCAGTATCTGTGTGCTTCCTCCCTATCACAGCACCACCTTGACGCATGCCTCCCCACCCCTCCCTAGCACCATCCAACAGTCGTCCCCCTCACCCCTGACAAACATCACCATGCTTAACAAAACCTCCCCACCCCACCCCCAAGGCCCTTGCTGTAATTGAGAATTTTTAAGATTACAAAATGAAATCACTCATTCAGTTTTTGGGTGGAAAAATTCCATGTCAGATATTGCAGTTTTCAAGCTTATCTACCCTGGTACAAAAACCACGTGTATTTTTTTGACCTGTGGGTTCATGTTTCCTTTGAAAATTGCAACAGGTACAAAGTGCATGTTGTCAGTTGTATTGCATTTTATGTGGGTAAAATTGTTACTTGCTAAGTGTATGTATAGATTTGAAAATGCATCTCTACATGCACGTTTCCTCCCTTGATGTAGTCGCCATTGGCGTAGCCAGGAGAGCAGCCGCTCCCCCAAATGGACTTTGGACGGCGCTGGCACCTATTTTTCAGGTGGTCCGTTGTGCCTACGCAGTGTGCACACCTCTCCACTCCCCCTGGTGTTACACTTCTGGTAATCACACCCCTGAGACCTTTCATTTTAATGCTAAAAAAAAAAAAACCCCACACATGCAGACTTCTATCTGCATTCGGGCTTGGGAGTTTTTTCAGACAGCCTATTCACATAGTTAAAATTGTTTGTCTAAGGATATCGGTGTGAAAATTGGTCTCTGGGGGGGGGGATTAATTTTCATACATGCACACAAATGCTAACCCTCGCCGGCCTGCACCCAAGATCTGCTCAAACCCTGTAAACCTGGGCATGTACAGGGTATATATGCATTTGACTATCTGTGTACTGAGTGGGCAGTTTTATAAGTCTATTTCTACACTTCACTATTGCTCTGGGGTCCTTTTACTAAGCTGCACTAAGAAATGGGCTTCACACACCGGTGGGCCTTCAAAAAGACATTTTTCAGTTTGTTTTATTAATGGCTGTGCACTAATGTTAGTTTCCTTAGCGTCCCTCCGGACCGGCCCAGGATTGGACTGATGGGTTGTGCACGCCTACCAGCAGGTGGAGACTGAGAAAAAAACTCTGACTCTAGAGAGCCAATGAGAGCCCTGGTCATGTGACCCTAGCCTCTGTATTTTCTCAGTCTCCCAGCAGGTAGGACGTGAGCCTATTAGTCTCTCTTTTTGGTATTTGTAGATATTTTCTTTATTGGTTCTTCTGTGCCCAGGAATTTTATTGAGGTCATTCCTGATACTAAGTGCCTTAGTGTTCAGCCTCTGGGGTGTTAAACTCGGGTGCCCCGAGTCCCTCCCCCCTATTTCCTCCCCATCTCCCTTCTGGTGTATCCTCACACAGCTTTATTAATAACTAAGGGAAGGGCTACCCTTTCATTGTAAAGGAGTATTCCATATCATCAAGCTGATCAATCCATAGACTGGTGGGTTGTGTCCATCTACCAGCAGGTGGAGATAGAGAGCAAACTTTTGCCTCCCTATATGTGGTCATGTGCTGCCGGAAACTCCTCAGTATGTTCTCTATCTCAGCAGGTGGTGGTCACACACAGCAGCAGCTCTGGCTAGGCCTCCAAGCCTAATCCTTAGGTTTTGTTGAGGCCTGGGGTTGAGGGCTCTTTTGAGCAAGTGCAAACCTGGTGGTGCCAGGTCCCTCCTTTTCTCCCCCCTCCCGCTGGCTCCGTTTAAAAAAAAAAAAAAAAAAAATTTTTAAACGTCTTTAAAGGCGTTTAATTCGACGTTTCTTTAAACGTTCATTGCAGCTACTCACTGGGACACCAGTTCGTTACAGCTCGGAGCGGCAAGCAGGTAATTTTACCTTTTTATAGCGGGCAGGGGGTTCCCCGATTCTTCTCCTCGTGGCATATGGCGTCGGAGGGCGAGGGCGCAAAGGGTCGCTCCCCGGATCGCTGGAGCGCTTCTAGAGGGGATGCGGGGGTTTTACAACCTGATTCGCCCTTGATGGGTGACAGTTTAGTGACCGATGAATGTCCCGGTCGTTCCTCCGGCGTGGCGGTTTTTCCCGCCATAAACGCCCATCCCCCGCTCCTCGCCTCCGCCATCTTGGCCGGCCACGCGGCTCGGACGGCTTCTTCGTGGGCCGCCCTTGAGGTTGGAGACATTAATGCCATGAACGCCCTTAATTTGGGCGACGGCACAAGCGGCTAAAGTTAAGCGCCGTTCTTCCCGCGCGGCTCCTTCGCGGAGTTTCGCGCCGGACGCCATTTTGGATGCGCAGCATGTCTCTCCCCCGCTATTGCGAGCGCCGGTTGAGAGTGCGTCTAGGGCTGTTGCCCAGGCTGCGGAAGTGCACAGTCTGGGGGGTTTCTCCCCCGAGTTTGTTTTGCTGCTGCATCAGGCTTTCCTCATGCAAAACGCTGCCCCTGCTCCCTCTTCTGATAAAGAGGTTGAGGTTCCCAGAGGTAAACGCCCTCGGGTTGATTTCCAGGCCTTGGAGGACTTTGTCTCCTCCGATGTAGATGAGGGCAGCGTGTCTGAGGTCTCCCAACGGTCCTTTGCGGATTCCTTGGAGGAGATAGATCCCCGCTCGGATGGAGCGGATGACCCCTCTGCAGCGCGGCTTTTTAGCCCAGAGGATTTGCCCAACCTGTTTTTACAGGCCATGGACACTTTGAAGATTTCCTCTCCGGAGGACGTCTCTCCCTCAGCCCCTGTTGGCTCTGCCATTATGCTGGGGACGAAGCGCCCGCCTAGATCCTTCCACGTGCATGATGCCATGCACACCTTAATTGCGGCTCAATGGGATGTCCCGGAAACGAGCCTTAAAGTGGCTAGGGCTATGTCCCGCCTCTATCCTTTGGCTGTGAGTGAACGTGAGGCCTATCTGTGGCCTACCGTGGATTCTTTAATCACTGCGGTGACTAAGAAAACGGCGTTGCCGGTGGAAGGTGGCACGGCCCTAAAGGACGCCCAAGACAGAAGATTGGAGGCGGCCTTAAGGTCGTCCTTTGAGGCAGCTGCTTTAAGTTTGCAGGCCTCAGTTTGCGGCTCCTATGTGGCCAGGGCGTGCCTGATTATGGTGCAGCGGGCTTCCCCCTCGGATCTTTCCTTGAGGGCTGATTGGCCGGCCCTGGAATCGGGCTTAGCCTATTTGGCAGACTTGCTGTATGATGTCTTGAGAGCCTCAGCTAAAGGCATGGCTCAGACAGTCTCTGCGCGGCGGTGGCTTTGGCTGAAACATTGGTCTGCTGACCACGCCTCTAAATCCCGCCTGGCTAGATTGCCTTTTAAAGGCAAGCTGCTCTTTGGGGTCGAGCTGGACAAAATCGTGTCCGATCTCGGCACGTCTAAGGGCAAGAAATTACCAGAGGTCAGGGCTCGGGCTAGTACTCGTCCCGGTACCTCCAGAGGACGGTTGCTGGAAGCCCGTCGGTACCGCCCGGGCAAGTCGGGTTCCTCTGCCCCCTCTTCCTTCAAGAGGAATTTCTCCCCCAAGCAGCATTCCTTTCGCAGAGACCGCCGTCCCGGAGGTGCTCCCTCCGGTCCTCCCCCAGGGTCTCGTACCCAATGACGGGGCCTTGGTCCACGCCCCAGTGCAGATTGGAGGACGGCTGTCCTCATTTCTGGGCGAGTGGACCACTATAACTTCAGACGCGTGGGTGCTGGAAGTCATCAGAGACGGCTACAAGCTAGAGTTCTGCCAACCCTTAAGAGACGGGTTTGTACTCTCTCCCTGCAAGTCTCCGGTCAAGCTGTGGCAGTGCAGCAGACCTTGGACAACCTGATCCGCCTGGGTGCGGTCGTTCCGGTGCCAAAAAATCAGATTGGCAAGGGACGTTACTCCATTTACTTTGTGGTTCCAAAGAAAGGAGGTTCTGTCCGGCCTATCCTCGACCTCAAAGGGGTCAATCGGGCCTGGAAAGTGAGGCACTTTCGCATGGAGACTCTCCGCTCTGTTATAGCGGCAGTGAAGGCAGGAGAGTTCTTGGCTTCCTTGGACATCAAGGAAGCGTACCTGCATATTCCCATCTGGCCTCCTCTCCAACGCTTTCTGCGTTTTTCAGTCCTGAGACGACACTTCCAGTTCAGAGCCCTCCCTTTCGGGTTGGCTACTGCTCCGCGGACCTTTTCCAAAGTAATGGGGGTCATAGCGGCCTTCCTGCTAAAGGAAGGAGTACAAGTCCATCCTTATCTGGACGACTGGTTGATCCGAGCCCCCTCTTATGCAGAGTGCGGCAAAGCTATGGACCGGGTAGTTGCTCTTGTGAGCTCCCTGGGATGGATCATCAACTGGAAGAAGAGCCAGCTGCGCCCGACTCAGTCCCTGGAGTATCTGGGAGTTCGATTCGACACCCAAGTGGGCAGAGTGTTCCTGCCAGACAATCGGATTGTCAAGCTTCAGGCTCAGGTGGACTAGTTCCTAGTAGCCTCTCCTATTCGGGCTTGGGACTACATGCAGCTGTTGGGCTCTATGACGGCCACGATGGAAGTAGTGCCCTGGGCCAGGGCTCATATGAGACCACTACAGCTATCTCTGCTGCTGCGCTGGACTCCGATGTCGGAGGATTATGCTGTGCGCCTTCCCGTGGACCCAGCAGTGCGCAAGGCGCTGAGCTGGTGGACGCAGACAGACAAGTTGTCTGCAGGATTGCCTCTGGTGACCCCGGAGTGGATTGTCGTCACGACAGACGCCTCTTTGATGGGCTGGGGAGCCCACTGCTTGGGAAGGACAGCGCAGGGGCTCTAGTCTCCTGCAGAGGCAAGTGGTCTATCAACCTCCTGGAACTCAGAGCCATTCGGTTGGTGTTATTGGAGTTCATCCCGGTACTGGTGTTGTAGCCTGTACGGGTCCTGTCGGACAATGCCACGGCTGTGGCCTATATCAACCGCCAGGGAGGTACCAAGAGCGCCCCTCTAGCCAAGGAGGCTATGAGTCTTTGCCAGTGGGCGGAAGCGAACCTGGAGCAGCTTTCAGCGGCCCACATTGCCGGAGTCATGAATGTCAAGGCGGACTTTCACAGTCGCCATACCTTGGAGCCCGGAGAGTGGCAACTATCTGCTCAGGCGTTCTTGGACATCACGAAGCGCTGGGGCCAGCCGAGCCTAGATCTGATGGCGTCATCGGCCAATTGCCAAGTGCCGCGCTTTTTCAGCAGAGGACGGGACCCTCGATCCCTGGGAGTAGATGCTCTTCTCCAACAGTGGCCGACACAAGAGCTCCTCTATGTGTTCCCGCCCTGGCCCATGTTGGGCAGGGTGCTAGACCGGGTGGCAAAGCATCCCGGCAGGGTAATCCTGGTGGGTCCGGATTGGCCCAGACGTCCCTGGTATGCGGACTTGATCAGGCTCTCAGTCGACGATCCTCTGCGGCTGTCAGTGGAGCAGGGCCGGTTACATCAGGGTCCCGTGGTGATGGAGGATCCCTCTCCCTTTGGTCTTACGGCCTGGCTATTGAGCGGCAGCGTCTGAGGAAGAAGGGCTTCTCAGACAAGGTCATCGCCACTATGCTGAGAGCGAGGAAACGCTCTACTTCTACTGCTTACGCCAGGGTTTGGCGTATCTTTGCAGCATGGTGTGAAGCAGGCTCACTTTCTCCCTTCACTGCTCCAATTTCTTCAGTGTTAGCGTTCCTGCAAGAAGGTCTGGAGAAAGGCCTGTCGCTCAGTTCCCTTAAAGTCCAGGTAGCGGCTCTGGCTTGCTTCAGGGGCCGCCTGAAGGGTGCTTCCCTGGCTTCGCAGCCAGATGTGGTGCGCTTTCTCAAGGGAGTTAATCACCTGCGCCCTCCTCTGCACTCAGTGGTGCCTGCGTGGAATCTCAACCTGGTGCTAAGAGCATTGCAGAAGCCGCCTTTTGAACCCTTGTCGAGGGCATCTCTGAAAGACCTGACGTTGAAAGCAGTCTTTTTGGTGGCTATCACTTCAGCCAGAAGAGTTTCCGAGCTCCAGGCGCTCTCATGTCGAGAGCCTTTTCTGCAGTTCACTGAGGCAGGAGTGACTATTCGCACAGTGCCTTCCTTCCTGCCCAAGATTGTTTCTCGCTTCCATGTGAATCAGCAGCTCTGTCTCCCTTCCTTTCGTAGGGAGGACTACCCAGAGGAGTACTCTGCTCTTAAATATCTGGATGTGAGACGAGTCATCTTCAGATACTTGGAAGTGACCAATGATTTCCGGAAATCGGATCATCTGTTTGTCCTGTTTGCAGGTCCTCGTAAGGGTCTGCAGGCTGCTAAGCCTACAGTGGCAAGATGGGTCAAGGAAGCCATTGCAGCGGCTTATGTGGCCGCGGGGAAGGTGCCGCCTATCCAGCTGAAGGCTCACTCCACGAGAGCTCAGGCGGCCTCGATGGCAGAGGCCGGATCCGTCTCCTTGGAAGAGATATGCAAGGCGGCAACTTGGGCTTCGGCTCATACATTCTCCAAGCATTACCGTTTGACTGTGGCTGCACGGGCGGAGGCCCGGTTTGGAGCTTCAGTGTTGAGGTCAGGGATTTCAATGTCCCGCCCTGGGTGAGTACTGCTTCGGTACATCCCACCAGTCTATGGATTGATCAGCTTGATGATATGGAAGGTAAAATTATGTATAATCATACCTGATAATTTTCTTTCCATTAATCATAGCTGATCAATCCATAGCCCCTCCCAGATATCTGTTCTGTTTTTATTCTGGTTGCATTTCAGGTTCAAGTTTAGTCTTCAGTTATTTCAGAAAGACTTCGTGTTCAAGTTCTTTCACTTGGATTCTTCAAGAGTTGAGACGAGTTTGTGTTACAGTGAGCTGCTGCATTCCTCTCCCCTCCGTTTTACGGGGCTGGATTGAGACATAAATTCTGCCGGCACTCCCTCCCGCTTCGTGCGGCTGTAGGGCAGCTTTGTACCCCTCCCGCTTCGGCGGTGTTAGGGTCAGTCAGCTCCTCCCGCGGTTGCGGTTGCAGGATAAGCCAGATCCCCCCGCATCGGCGGGTGTGGTGTCCCTCCCCCGCTCCGCGGGGATGAGCTGGACGGATTCCCCTCCCCCACTTGTGTGGGGATGAGCTGGGTTAATTCCCCTCCCCCGTTTCGGCGGTGGTGAGCTGGGCAGAGTGTCCCTTCGTGGGTGTAATTCTCTAAGTGCTGAGTCCTGCGGATGGAGCTTTGATATCGACATACTGAGGAGTTTCCGGCAGCACATGACCACATATAGGGAGGCAAAAGTTTGCTCTCTATCTCCACCTGCTGGTAGATGGACACAACCCACCAGTCTATGGATTGATCAGCTATGATTAATGGAAAGAAAATTATCAGGTATGATTATACATAATTTTACCTTGCCTTTGGGAGAGGCAGCCAGTACTTTAAAAAAAAAAAAAAAAAGAACTGAACAGCTGAGTAAGCTATCTGTTCCCCGCTGACTTAACGAGCAGGCAGCTCTGTCAGGCAGCTCTGTCTTTTCAACTCTGTGTGGGTTTCAGCACCTGTTTAAAAAAAAAAAAAAAAAAAAGAGCTACGAGATAGGGGAAGCGAACTAAGGCAAGCCAGTGCCCTTTTAGTGTTTTATTGCTCCTGTCAGCCCTCGGGTTTTTAGCTGCTAAATAGGCTGTTTAAAAAGGCGCGAACCGCGTTGCTGCTTTCTCGCGAGTGCTCGCTTGTTGCCGCTATGGCGGAAAAGTTGAAAAGATGTGCAGTGTGTCAGCGTCGGGGAGTTAATGCCGCCGGCGCCTGTAAATTTTGTATGGCGCTTGACATGCCCGCCGTTTCTCTTCCTCCGCTGGTTTTGTCTTCGGTTCCGTCGGGTTTTTCGATTTCGCCGTCGCGCTCCCTCGCTCCTAGTTCGGAGGCCTCTGGCTTAGTTCTTGAAGCGCCCGCGGCGAAAGTGGCGCGAACGGCGGCCATTTTGTCTCCTGCTCCTTCAACGTCGGGTGCCGCGTCTGGCCCTTTAAACTCCGCGATTTTGGGAGATCTCAATACGGAGGTCCTGGTACATTCGACAGCCACTCAGGGAGGAGGTTTTCCCCCTGAGTTTGTTATTCAGATGTACCAGGCCTTCCTGATGCAGCGAGAGGGGCCAGCAGCGGGGCTGGCAGGGGCTACAGCGGGGCTGTCGGGCTATGGGCAGTTCGGTTCCTACTGCAGCTAAGCCTAGGACATGTGAGTTTCCTTCAGATCTGGTACCAGAGCATAGTTCAGACATGCCTTTTTTGGAGGAAGAGGAAGACTTAGGACCGGCACTTAATGAGCTGGCTTGGGAGGATCCTTCCTCTTTAGATCCTGACACTGTTCCTTTGGGCCAGGGGGAAGATCCCTCGGTGGCTAGAGTGTTTCATAAGGAAGATTTACAGGATCTTATTGCTATGGTGGCTACTACTTTAAATTTTGATGATCAGCCTCCAGCTTCACAAGTCCGTAATGTTGATTTGTTGGTTAAGGGCTCTAGGGCTTCCAGCAAGACCTTCCCTATGCATGAGGACATTTGGGATGTCATTAAAGCACAGTGGGAGGTTCCGGATGCTGCTTTTCGGCCTACTAGATCTATGTCTCGTTTATATCCAGTGCCCGAAGCTGATAAAGCACTTCTTAAGCTCCCAGTGGTTGATGCTGTGGTCTCTGCGGTTACTAAACGCAACACAGTCCCAGTAGATGGAGGAATGGCGCTTAAAGATACTCAAGACAGGCGTTTGGATTCTCTTTTGAAGCATAATTTTGAGGTTTCCTCTCTGGCAGTGCAGGCGGCCATTTGCGGATCTTTAGTGGCCAGGGCCTGTTTTCGTTGGGCCGAGAGAGTCCTGGATAGATCTTCGGATGATCTTGCAGCTATAGATGTTGAGGTGGCAAAGATTGAAACGGGCTCTGCTTTTTTAGCCGATGCCCTATATGACCTGTTGAGGGCATCTTCTAAATCTTTGGCACTGGGAGTTGCAGCTCGCCGCTCTCTTTGGTTGAAAGGTTGGTCGGCAGATGCGGCCTCCAAATCTAAGTTAAGTAAATTTCCCTTTAGGGGTTCATTTTTGTTTGGAGAGGATTTGGACAAATTGGTTCACTCCCTAGGAGACTCTAAGGTGCCTCGTCTCCCTGAAGATCGGCCTCGCCTTTCCGGTCGGGGTGCCTTGTTTGGACGTGGTAGGCTAAGGTCTTTCCGTAGATTTCAGCCTGATAAACCTTCGCAGCCTCAGAGATCGCGTTTCTTTACCAGGAACCAGTCCTTTCGAGGCTACCGCAGAGGAGGCAGATTCTCAAGCGGCAATTTTCGCTCCCCTGCGCGTACTTCCCAATGAAGGTGTGAGGGCCCCTTCTCTGGTACCTGTCGGAGCTCGGCTTTCTCAGTTTTATCAAAGGTGGGCCCACATTACATCAGATCAGTGGGTCTTGGAGGTGGTTCGAGACGGATATGCCTTAGAATTTGCAAGGCCTATTTCAGACGCCTTTCTAGAGTCTCCCTGTCGTTCTCCACTCAAAGCGCGTGCGGTTCGGGAGACTCTGCAAAGGCTCTTAGATCTTCAGGCGATTTATCCAGTTCCTCCTGCCGAGTACAAGCAAGGTCGGTATTCCATTTACTTTGTGGTGCCCAAAAAGGAGGACTCCCATCGTCCTATTCTCGACCTCAAAGCTGTCAATCGCGCTCTCAAGGTCACCAGTTTCCGGATGGAGACCCTTCGGTCAGTCATAGTAGCAGTGCGCAAGGGAGAGTATTTAACAGCCTTGGACCTGACAGAGGCCTATTTGCATATTCCCATTCGTCCTGCTCACCACAAGTTTTTGCGTTTTGCAATTCTAGGCCGGCATTATCAGTTTCGCGCTCTGCCTTTCGGCCTGGCGCCGGCGCCGCGCACATTTACCAAAGTGATGGTCGTGGTTGCAGAGGCTCTCAGGAAGGAAGGGATTTTGGTTCATCCCTACCTGGACGACTGGTTGATAAGGGCAAAGTCTTATCAAGAAAGTTGTCAGGTCACGGAGCGAGTAGTAACGTTCCTGCAGTCCCTAGGTTGGGTGGTGAACATAGCCAAGAGCCGTTTGGTTCCCTCTCAGTCTCTAGAGTATTTGGGGGTCACCTTCGATACTGCGAGGGGTCGAGTTTTTCTTCCGCAGGGCAGAATCCTAAAGCTCCGGTCTCAGGTTCTGAATTTGATGCATCGGAAAGTACCGTGTGCTCGAGACTATCTTCAGGTTCTCGGTTCCATGGCTGCCTCGATAGAAGTAGTTCCCTGGGCCAGAGCTCACATGAGATCTCTTCAGTGGTCTCTTCTGACCCGGTGGTCTGCTCAGACAGATTCCCTTCTGATGAGACTGCCTTTGAGGCTCCGGGAGCGAATCTCTCTGTTTTGGTGGCTACGGATACAGAATCTCACTGTGGGGATGCCGTTGGAGCCTCCGCGGTGGATACCTCTAACAACAGATGCCAGTCTCCGGGGCTGGGGAGCTCATTGCCTGGACAAGTGGGCCCAGGGCCTCTGGTCGCCGCTGGAAGCAGTTCAATCCATCAACTTTCTGGAGACCAGGGCAATTCGGTTAGCTCTGCTGCACTTCGGTTCTCTTCTGGAGGGCACAGCTGTGCGAGTTCTCTCGGACAACGCCTCGGCAGTAGCCTACATCAACCGCCAGGGAGGTACGAGGTGCCGTCTACTGTGTCGGGAAGCGGAGAGTCTCCTGGCGTGGGCGGAGATTCACCTCACGGCCATCTCAGCCTCGCATGTGGCAGGAGTGGACAACGTGCAAGCAGACTTCCTCAGTCGTCACACTCTCGATCCCGGGGAATGGGCTCTGAGCGATCGGGCGTTTCAGTTGATAGTACAGCGCTGGGGTCTTCCAGTACTAGATCTCTTCGCCTCCAGGCTCAACTCCAAAGTTCCTCGCTTCTTCAGTCGCCGAAAAGATGTAAGGGCGGCAGGGGTAGACGCCCTCTTGCAGCAATGGCCCTCCGGCCTTCTTTACGCATTTTCTCCATGGCCACTAATAGGGCGTCTCCTTCAGAAGATCGAAGACCACAGGGGGCCGATCATTTTGGTGGCACCGGACTGGCCTCGGCGTCCCTGGTACGCGGATCTCCAGCGTCTGTCCGTGGCGTCTCCTCTTCGTCTTCCGGCACACAAGGCTTTGCTGGTTCAAGGACCAGTTAATCAATAGGTGTCACTGTTCAGCAATTGCTGAGACTCCATCTCCCCCACTAGGGTCTACCAATAGTGCCTCTGTAGCATCCCCAGTCTTGGTCAACCCTATAATCAAAATCTGTTTCTGGGAATTGATCCTGGCTCCTGTATAGTACTCCACTGTGGCACCGGGACAGTAGGCCACAGTGGAGTAAAACTCAACTAAGAAAGTAAGCTTCTTCTGATTTATATCTTCCTTCTCTACAGTAATGGTGAAATTGATTTTAGATTTTTTTTTATTCTTTCCAATCCAAAAGATGTTGAAAAGTCATAATGGGCTGAAAATGTCTGGGGGCAAAACAGCAATTTGAATATTGAATAAAGTGAGACCAAATTTGGCATGGTGGGGGAGAGAGAGAAACCAGTGAAAAGGTATCATGAAGTTTGACTATAGGCCAGATCAGACCGGGGATTCCAGAGAAACAGGATCCCCAAATACTGGCCTAATACATTCCTCCAGGAGAAGCATTTCCAGCTTGTGCAGCGTTTGCAGAATCTTTGATACAGTGAGACATAGCAGTTAGGAAATTGCTCCTTTCAAATTGTCTCTTCCCTCTTCTCTGCAACCAGTCTCTCTCTCTGTCTGGAAATAATTCCTTAGGCTGTGCTTTAAATGCTGTCCGCACCATACCCCTATCTCTGATGGCCTGCCTCTTAGTTAAAAGACAAACCAACAAAAGGTGGAGGTGACCAAAAACACAAATGCCCAAGATTGTAAATAAAAGTCAATAGGCTAGTGATAATAGCGCCCAACAAATTTGTTCATCCATGATGGTTAAACGTCAATCCAACTAAGACCCAACACGGCGGTGTTTCGGCGCACAAGCCTTCTTCAGGGGTCCTATGTATGTTGCAAATATGGATAACGGGAGGTCAAAACCAAAGTAAGGATAACCATAACAGTCTAAGCAGCATAAACTTTCAAGCCCCACATAGAGGTTAGTACGTTATTCAAAGGCCAAGGAGGGTCCAAAAAAGGAAGAGGAACATATAGGGTGAGGCAAAAAAAAAAAAAGTAACCCCTTACAGTTTTTTACAGTTTTCTCAGCAGCCACTTTGAATTTGAACGAGAAATTTTATGTACTTATTTAGTCATACTTATATATATATTATTATTAAACAACATTTGATTAGTTTAAGCTATGTTGATATTACTGGCATTTTAGTGTTACTATCTAGCAGTTTTTGTGCATTAAAAATGTTCAAACTAAAACACAGTAAAACAATGTCATTCAAACAATACAATTAACAGTATGTTGGAATTTTGCAGTCACACCAACACATTTTCTTCACAGTGCTGAGCTTACAGTTATTGAGATGATACACAGCCAGTCACCTTTGCTCTGAAACCTTGTTCACCCAGTGTCAGGATTCTGATTTTGTCTGACACCTTGTCCATGATTGCTTTCCGATCCCAAAAAAGAAATGATCTGTAAATTATCATATCAAGTGCAAATTATTCAAACTCAAATTATTATTTACAAAAGCCTTCATCACTGTGACATAATTAGAGTAAGCTGGCACCCCGTTTTTTTGTTTGTTTTTTTTCAAATAATGGTAGTTTTACAGTACAAGCAAAAACACCAGAAGAACCTACCTTTGCGACCACATGGTCACAACAACTTCCCTGTACCTACTGCTGTTGGTGTGAGGTATTTGCAGCTGATAGAGCTCAAATTTTGATGGCATATTACCATCTGAGTTACATATAGTCCAGTACATGGTGTTTGTCATTGGTTCAATGCACCATACTTGGAGATACAATCATTTTGGCCCCTATCGAGTCTAGCCTTATTTACGTTAAAAACGTTTTTATTATTACCTTAGTACTCTGATGTTTGCAGCTTTGAGGCATATTTTCAAAGCACTTAGCCTTCCAAAGTTCCATAGAAACCTATGGAACTTTGGAAGGCTAAGTGCTTTGAAAATGTGCCTCTTTGTCACCTTCACTATGTTTACTAGTTTTACAGTGCAAACATTTTTCAATGCACGATAATCGCTGGAGTCCTGTCTTGCCACTCCTTTATTCTTGAAGCCTTCTTGTCAAAAGGGAACCAAGGCATGCGAGGTTGAGGCCCAGTAAAGATTCCTTGCTGGCACTCCGGGCCATTGTTCCAGTTCCCCAGGCGGAACAGAGACAAGGCAGATTCTTTGTCTGCTTCATTGTCCCAAAAAAGGAAGGCACCTTTTTGTCAGGTCTTAAATCTCAAAGGTCTAAAGCGCTGCCTCCCAACTGTCCCGCTTTTACAGGAGACACTAAGAGCAGTCATAGCCTCAGTTCAAATGGGAGAATTTCTCACCACCCTCGATCTCGAGGAGGCATACTTGCATATACCCATATGACCGCTGCATAAGAGATTCTATGTTTTGCAGTTCTGGGCTGTCACTTCCAGTTCAGTGTTTTGTCCTTCGGTCTTGCCAAGTCACCAAGAATATTTACCAAAGTTATTGTGGTGGTGGTGGCCTTCCTTGGGCGCCAGGGAATCAGAGTTCACCCGTATCTCAATGACTGGTTCGATTGTGCATAGTTCTGTTCGGACAGTGTGGTTGCAACAGACAAAGTTGTCCATCTTCTGCAGTCATTGAGTTGGCTGATCAATTTTGAGAAGAGTAAACTAACTCCATCGCAGTCACTGGAGTATGTGGGCATTCTATTGGACACAGCAAGGGAGAGGATCTTCCTCAGGGAATGCAGGAGGTTGAAGCTGGTTCAACAGATTCGTTGTATTCTCAGTCAAGGCAAGCCTAGGATCTGGAATTATGTCCAGGTTCTGGGATCAGTGGCAATGGAAGTGATGCCATGTCCATGGGCTCATATGCTGCCATTACAGGAATCTCTTCTCAACCGCTTGTCTCCAGGGTCACAGAAGTATGACTTTCATCTTCTTTGGACACTGGTTGCCAGACAGAGTATGCAGTAGTAGTTGTCGCCCAGGAATTTGACTGTCAGCGCTCCCTTTTCTGATAACACAGCCGGAGGTGGTGACTGTGGACACGAGCAAATTGGGTTGGGAAAACTAATTACAGGTTCCATCTGGCAAAGGGCACCTGGATGGAACAGGAGTCTCACTGGTCATTAAATTGCTTGAAGCTCAGAGCAGTGCAGAAACGCCTTACACGACTGAGTTTTCTCCCAACAATGTGACGGTGGTGGCTTATATCAACATGGGAGAAAATCCGCCAGAAAAGCGGAGAACTCAAACGCCCCACGGTAAAGACAATATTGCAGAAAAAGTGGGAGAGCGACCAAGGATACCAGAAACTGGAGGACGTTCGATAATAAACAGTTTTATTGATAATTTGAAGACTCGACACAACGTCGTGTTTCGGCCGTCAGGCCTGCATCAGGAGTCTTCAAGGGGATCTTCTTCCACCAGCTGCTAGTTATAACTACCTGAGTTTGTGAAAGGAAAGAGAAGAGAGAGGAGCTGGAGACCTAGCAGCTGGTGGAAGAAGATCCCCTTGAAGACTCCTGATGCAGGCCTGACGGCCGAAACACGACGTTGTGTCGAGTCTTCAAATTATCAATAAAACTGTTTATTATCGAACATCCTCCAGTTTCTGGTATCCTTGGTCGCTCTCCCACTTTTTCGGGTTATATCAACAAGCAAAGCAGGACCCAGTGGTTCTGGTTGTGGCCTCCCTTGAATTTGGAGACAGAATTTCTGGGAGAATGGGAACTATTCAGCCAGGGTTTTCAGCTGATACTGGACTGATGGAGTACTCCGTTTCAGGACTTGATGGCGATGAAAAAGAATGCCAAAGTGCCCAAGTTCTTCAGACATTGGAAAGAATGGGGATTGATGCCCTACTACAGCCTTGGCCGGAAACACATCTACTGTAGTCATCCCTCCCTGACCCACGGTAGGTCGCATGTTGAAAAGGATCGCATTGCATCAGGGTCGAATAATTCTCATAGCCTGGGATTGGCCGTGGTATGCGAACCTGATTCAACTGCCGGAGAGGGATCCTCTCCATCTTCCGCAGGTGCACAGCCTGCTGAAGCAAGGTCCAGTGCTCATGGAGGATCTGTTCCCCTTTGGTCTTGCAGCTTGGCCATTGAGAGGGCTCAGTTGAGACACAAATGTTATTCTGATTCGGTCATCACTACCTTGCTTCAGGCTCAGAAATACTCTGCATCCATGACATATGCAAGGGTGTGGAGGACATTCGAGGGCTGGTGTTCTGAGTGCATACTTTCTCCCTTCTCTGCTCAGATCACACACACCCTAGTGTTTCTCTAGGCAGGCCTTCAGAAAGGATTGAGATTGGGTTTTCTAAAAGTTCAGGTTGCAGCTTTGGCCTGTTTCAGGGGCCAACCACAGAAGACATCTTTTGTGGGTCACCCAGATATCATTCGATTCTTGCAGGGAGCGAGCCACTTTCGGCCTCCCTTTTGTACATTATGTCCAGAGTGGAACCTTAATTTAGTCCTTCGGGCTCTTCAGATGCCTCCTTTTGAGCCACTCTGGAAGACCTTCTCGAAAGATCGTACGCTAAAGACAGTGTTCTTGGTGGCTATTGAATCGGCACATCGGGTTTTGGATCTTCAGGTTCTCTTATCAGGATCTCTTTCTCCACATTTCAAAGGCAGGGGTCTCCCTGTTTATGGTTCTTTTCTTTCTTCCGAAAGTGTTATCAGCATCAGCATCCCTCTACTACTCCCCGCCACCCCCACAACCTAATCCTTAATAATTCAGCAGCCAATTAAGTGCACAATGGAGCATGGGTCTTCATAGAGTGGGCGTGGAGAAGTGACCTTGTGGTTAGAGTGCCTATCTTGACATCCAGAGGTGCCCATTTCAAATCCCACTACTGCTCCTTGTGATCTTGGGCAAGTCACTTAATCCTCCATTGCCTCAGGTACAAACTTAGATTGTGAGCCCTCCAGGATCAGGGAAATACCCAGTGTACCTGAATGTAACTCTCCTTGAGCTACTACTGAAAAAAGATGTGAGCAAAATCCAAATAAATAAATAGAGCAGCAGTTTTGTCTCTGGTGGAGTAACTGGGAGCTCCTGGAACATCTGTTGCTGTGCTTCCTATCTTCCGCAAAGAGACAAACCTTTACCAACAGCATTTCTACAATACCAGTTTAAAAATGTTAGAAAAAAACAAGACCAAGAGCCAGTCCCTGCGGCACACTGCTTGTAATTCCCTTATCCTCAGAGTAAACTCATAAGTACAAAAGTAATGCCATACTGGGAAAAGACCAAAGGTCCATCGAGCCCAGCATCCTGTCCACGACAGCGGCCAATCCAGGCCAAGGGCACCTGGCAAGCTTCCCAAACGTACAAACATTCTATACATGTTATTCCTGGAATTGTGGATTTTTCCCAAGTCAATTTAGTAGCGGTTTATGGACTTGTCCTTTAGGAAACTGTCCAACCCCTTTTTAAACTCTGCTAAGCTAACCGCCTTCACCACTTTCTCCGGCAACGAATTCCAGAGTTTAATTATACGTTGGGTGAAGAAATATTTTCTCCGATTTGTTTTAAATTTACTACACTAGTTTCATCGCATGCCCCCTAGTCCTAGTATTTACCACTACCCCTGTACCAGTATCCTTTATCACCTCCAATTAAACTGGTTTCTAACCCATTCAGTCACTTTAGGACCTATACCAAGGACGCTCAGTTTATTTATAAGCCACCTATGCAAAATTGTCAAAGGCTTTACTGAAATCTAAGTATATCACAAACAGCACTTTCCCTCAATCAAGCTTTCAAGTCACCCAGTTAAAGAAATTAATCGGATTCATCTGACAAGAGCTACCTCTAGTACAGTTCCTCCCAACCTTTTTGTGGCTGTGATCCCATGATTGTGGCCAAATTAAATTGTGACACCTCCCCCCACCCCCTCCAGAAGTGCAGCATAATGATGCACATACAGAGAGCCCAAAGGCAGGATTTTCCCGACCCACAGTTTTTGGGAAGCTGTAGTAAAACCATGCTACCTTGAATCCTGCAAACCATTGGTTTCCAGAAAATGTACTATTCTCTGTTTTAGCAGCATTTTCATTAATTTACTCATCACAGAGGTCAGAATAAATTAATGGAAACGTTGCTAAAACAGAAGATAATGCAGTTTCTGGAATCCACATTCACAGCTGCCCATATAAACCACCTACTACTACTATTTATCATTTCTATAGCGCTAAGACAGGTAAACAGACAGAACAATTAAGGGTAGGGGAATAAATAGACAAGGTAAAGGACAGGGCAAGTGAGTAGTGGTTAGGAGTCAAAAGCAGTGGTAAAGAGGTGGGCTTTAAGTTTGGACTTGAAAACGGCTAAAGACGGGGCTAGACACACAGGCTCGGGAAGTCTATTACAGGCCTGAGGTGCAGCAAGACAAAAAGGGGCGGAGTCTAGAATTAGCCCAGCCATTGTTGGGCTGGAGCCTTAGCATGCATCTCCTCCCAGAGCTTGGTGCACTTGCTTTCTGAGTCTGGCCACTAGGTGCTAATCATATAGGACTAGATTCTATATATCATGCCTAAAAAATCGGCGCCAAAATGAAATTCACCTAAGCGTACTCTATAAAGTACTTAATTTAGGCATACTTTATAGAATAAGCCTAAATTTCTTCGCGGTATATAGAATATGCCGAGCGCTTCTCCATGTGACTAAATTTAGTCGCGGGCAGTTATGCCAAGTAAAACTTGATGTAAATCCCATCGCCTAAATTATGCACAGAGTGGGTGTATTCTAGAAATGCCCATGACCCACCCATTCCAGGCCCACTTTTCAACGATTCGACTTAGAATTTACAAGCACCATGTTACAGAATACACTTAAACAGTTCTGCTCGTAAATTCTAATTAATGCTAATTAGTGCTGATAATTGTTTGTTAACATCCAATTATCAAAGCTGATTAGCTTGTTAACCAATTAGTGTATGCGCATTGTTATGGAATACACTTCGATTTCTGCACAGAAATCTCAGCGCTATATATAGAATCCTGGGAATGATGGCTGTGAATACTGCTAATGTGCTCTTTTGTATTCGTGGCTTATTTTTATTACAGAAATATAATTGGACTTGTTGTGTTTGTGTTTAACATAAGTACAGAACAATAATTCTGCACTATACTGTTCTAAATCAAGAAGTAGACAACTAAAAGAATGTTAATCAGTTCTAGAGAAAAATGTGAGCTTTGCATAATTTGTATCTTAGAAATAGAAAAGGTGAAATTGGTTTGGTGGTTATACATGTAGCAGTATTTCAAGCTTCACTGCTTCTTGCTCACTGAAAAGTTGAAACGGGCATAAAAAAGCCTTATTAAATTATATAAGAACGATATTGAGTTTTCTGCAAAAGCACAATTTTCTCTTAGTTAAGGGGCTGGTGGGCTGTAGCACGTAAACATGATATTGAAACCACATTTCAATGTGTTGTCCGTGTGAGTCCACTTTTGGGGGGAGGGGGAAAAAAACTCATGCTTGCCTTTTTTCAGCTTGAATTTGGTACCTGTTGTCCTGCTTGTTTGAGATTTTGCTGTGGATCTGTGACACTTTCTCCTAGAGAAGAATAGTATTTAACTGAAGTGTTGTTTTGTTTTTCTGGGATTTTCTTTTTTTTTTTTTTTTTTTGAAAAGGTGTTAGCTTATGGTTACCTTATGATTGGGGTCGACGGCTCAGAGGCAGCGGATGGCTCGGACTGGTTTTGTTACCATGCCACCTCCCCTTCAATATTTCCTGTTGGTTTCTGTGAAATTAACATGATTGAACTTACTCCACCTCGAGGTAAAGCTGCAGCGTGATAACCATCTGGCTTATATATCCTTTCATGTTATTTTGTCCCTCAGTTCTCATTTCCTCAAGCTTTCAGAATATTCTGCTCAGTGGACTGCCCCACCCAGCCACACTGTGCTGTTTGATGTACCATATTTCATAGTAGTTAACAATTATTCCTTTCTTTTTATTTTAATTTTTTAATTTTTTTATCCCATCAGTTCCCTTGGACCTCCATCTTAAGCTGAACCAGAGCTGGGTTCATAGTGCCATGAGCCCTCACTTGTAACTGAATGGAGATATTTCTCCCACACATGGCCCCATATTTAAAGTAATTTAAGCAGACCAGCTACCAGTATTCAGAAGAACTTAACCTGGCCAGTGTCACTGAATATTGGCACTAACTGATCATTTTTAAAGTGAGCAGGAGTGGGGCATTCTGGAGGCAAAGTTGAGGAGGAGCCAGGAGATATGCTGGTGCCAGCATAATTAACCGGGCATGTAGGACTGCATAAATAGCAGTCCTTACTTTGCCCACTTAGTTATGTGGGTGCTGGCTCTGAATACCTGTCTGCATGTGTATAACTTGTGGGTACTGGCCTCCAGATCAGAGATGACCTCTCCTCACCATCAACAAGCTTCTAATCCCCCCACCCCCGGCCTACCTTAATTGGCCTGTTGGTCTAGTGCAGTGGTTTTCAACCCAGTCCTCAGAGACCACCTGTCCAGTCAGGCTTTCAGAATACCCACAATGAATATGCACAAGAGATATTTGCATGCAGTAGTGGAAGTGCATACTAATACAGTGGGGGAAATAAGTATTTGATCCCTTGCTGATTTTGTAAGTTTGCCCACTGACAAAGACATGAGCAGCCCATAATTGAAGGGTAGGTTATTGGTAACAGTGAGAGATAGCACATCACAAATTAAATCCGGAAAATCACATTGTGGAAAGTATATGAATTTATTTGCATTCTGCAGAGGGAAATAAGTATTTAATCCCTCTGGCAAACAAGACCTAATACTTGGTGGCAAAACCCTTGTTGGCAAGCACAGCGGTCAGACGTCTTCTGTAGTTGATGATGAGGTTTGCACACATGTCAGGAGGAATTTTGGTCCACTCCTCTTTGCAGATCATCTCTAAATCATTAAGAGTTCTGGGCTGTCGCTTGGCAACTCGCAGCTTCAGCTCCCTCCATAAGTTTTCAATGGGATTAAGGTCTGGTGACTGGCTAGGCCACTCCATGACCCTAATGTGCTTCTTCCTGAGCCACTCCTTTGTTGCCTTGGCTTTATGTTTTGGGTCATTGTCGTGCTGGAAGACCCAGCCACGACCCATTTTTAAGGCCCTGGCGGAGGGAAGGAGGTTGTCACTCAGAATTGTATGGTACATGGCCCCATCCATTCTCCCATTGATGCAGTGAAGTAGTCCTGTGCCCTTAGCAGAGAAACACCCCCAAAACATAACATTTCCACCTCCATGCTTGACAGTGGGGACGGTGTTCTTTGGGTCATAGGCAACATTTCTCTTCCTCCAAACACGGCGAGTTGAGTTCATGCCAAAGAGCTCAATTTTTGTCTCATCTGACCACAGCACCTTCTCCCAATCACTCTCGGCATCATCCAGGTGTTCACTGGCAAACTTCAGACGGGCCGTCACATGTGCCTTCCGGAGCAGGGGGACCTTGCGGGCACTGCAGGATTGCAATCCGTTATGTCGTAATGTGTTACCAATGGTTTTCGTGGTGACAGTGGTCCCAGCTGCCTTGAGATCATTGACAAGTTCCCCCCTTGTAGTTGTAGGCTGATTTCTAACCTTCCTCATGATCAAGGATACCCCACGAGGTGAGATTTTGCGTGGAGCCCCAGATCTTTGTCGATTGACAGTCATTTTGTACTTCTTCCATTTTCTTACTATGGCACCAACAGTTGTCTCCTTCTCGCCCAGCGTCTTACTGATGGTTTTGTAGCCCATTCCAGCCTTGTGCAGGTGTATGATCTTGTCCCTGACATCCTTAGACAGCTCCTTGCTCTTGGCCATTTTGTAGAGGTTAGAGTCTGACTGATTCACTGAGTCTGTGGACAGGTGTCTTTCATACAGGTGACCATTGCCGACAGCTGTCTGTCATGCAGGTAACGAGTTGATTTGGAGCATCTACCTGGTCTGTAGGGGCCAGATCTCTTACTGGTTGGTGGGGGATCAAATACTTATTTCCCTCTGCAGAATGCAAATAAATTCATATACTTTCCACAATGTGATTTTCCGGATTTAATTTGTGATGTGCTATCTCTCACTGTTACCAATAACCTACCCTTCAATTATGGGCTGCTCATGTCTTTGTCAGTGGGCAAACTTACAAAATCAGCAAGGGATCAAATACTTATTTCCCCCACTGTATATGTCATGCATATTCATTGTGGATGTCCTAGAAACCCAAGTAGCCAGGTGGTCCCTGAGGACTGAGTTGAAAACCACTGGTCTAGTAGCCAGTGGAACCAGGAGTGAACCCAACTTGCTCCTGCCCCTTATGGCTCCTGATTGAAAAAGACCCACCACGCCCTCTAGTGGTAGTCTTGTGGTAGTATTGCAAGAGTACTGCTAGAGGTCACAGCAACCATTTTCAGGCAGGAGCCACGAGAGGCAGGAGCAAGTGGGATTTGTTCCTGTCCCCCTCAACCATTAGACCATCAAGCCAATTAAGATGAGTCTGGGAGGAGGAGGAGATCCAGAGTCTGGTGGAAGGAGTGGGGGCGGGGGGGATCAGAGCTTGGCAGGGGGAATGTAAACTCTTCTTATGTGGGCCAATATTATTAAACTTAAAAAAAAAAAAAAAGCTATCCGCCACTGTCTGAATATGGACCAGACAGTGTTTTAATCTCATCATTGTAGGGCAATCCACATCTAGTGGAATCAAACCTTCACAGGTCCTAGATACTTCCATCAGGTGTCACCTTTGAGCGGTGATTGAGCCCCCTTCCTTCTCCCTGATAGTGACACTTCTGTACAGCATCTGCAGCCTGGAGGATCAGACTAGCTAGTGTTGCCACAAAGGCAATGGCTTGCTAATTTTAACAGCAAAACTGATCTGATACAGTCTGGTAAATGGCACTAAACTTTGTAGAGGTCTTAATTATTTGCCTTTAATAAATAAAGCGCATTTCTATGATACTGACAAGTATTTTTGCAGTACTGGGTCACTTAAATGTGTAGAAATAAGGATAACCAACAAGCAGTGGGTGATAACCTACATACTGGACTAACTCATTGCATTCTGTGACTAACTTTAGAGAGCTCAATGCCTTTTATCAGGTCAGTGAGGAAGCAGCACTGTCAAACCAACCTTAAATAGTACAGAACTAGCCAGGCATGAGGTTATCTGTCTGCATATGTTATCTAGAGCAGTGTTTCCCAAGTCCAGTCCTGGAGTACCCCTTGCCAGTCAGGTTTTCAAGATATCCACAATGACTAAGCATGAAAGAGATTTGTATATAATGGAGGCAGTGTATGCAAATCAAGTTCTTGCATACTTACTGTGGATATCCGGAAAATCTGACTGGCAAGGGGTACTCCAGGACTGGACTTGGGGAAACACTGATCTAGAGCACAGCAATTTACGTTACAGAACATTTCAAAAAAGCCTTAGCCAAGTTCGTGCCTGGGTGTTGCACTATGTGTGAGTGTGCCCACAGAAATAAAAGATTCCAGTTTAATGTCTTCTCCCACATTTTACAGGTTACACAAAGCTCCCATTTAAGTGGTTTGACTACCTCAGGGAAACGGGCTCCATAGCAGCACCTGTAAAGCTTTTTAATAAGGTAAAATTTGAGTATGCACATGTTATGGTTTTATTTTTCATGATTTTACCCAAGTTACTTTGCATATATGCCTTCAGCCTTTGTCATACTGTGTCTTTTGTGTTACTTGTCAATTCTATGACCTGCAAATGGGTTTTAATGAAAAGGTTTATGCAGATTAGCTTCTGTAGCTTAGCATCTATCCTCTAAGGGTTCTCCTCCACCTCAAGGTATATGGTGATTTTTGCAGGGGGGCAATGTCTCCAAATAGGTTAGTTTTGCATGTACCATGACAGTAATGAACCTCACTTCTAAACCAGGGTATATAGTTGTAAGATCTCAATCTATCACAGTAATGCTCACAGATTCTAGTTATAAGTAGGAGAGACCATGTTGTTTTTAATGCTTTATAATATAAATGCTCTGTAAAGTATGGGGATACAGACACTCAATGGCAGGGGTGGGCAACCTGTAGGCTCGGCATGCCAAATGTGGCCTGCCATGCAATTGCAGCCCACAAAACCATGGGAAGTATATACAGAAAATGTTATTCACCAGAGTTTTGTAATTTGGAGATCTGGATCTGGTGTACTGGCACTACTATTGCATCTTTTGGCACACCACAGGACTGTAGAAGTGAGTGAAAGTCCTTTTTGAGTCCCGAAATGTGAGTAGAGGTTAAAAAGAGAACCATTTAGATATCTTCTGTAAGAATTTAAGGTAAGGATAATCTTCCATTGCGTCTTTGGCCGAGTGATCTTCTGGAGGCGATAATGAACGTTGCGAACTAGAAGAGGGAATTTTTGCTAATTCCCAACATGAGAGGCTCTGGAATGACTAAGTGTCCTTACGGAAGCAGGGAGAGACACAAACTTCCAAGGTCTAGCTTGTGCAAGAAGACAACAGTGATTGTGGCCTACTGATCTGCTGACCAGTTGCTGGTTGTAGCAGGGCAACAGATGTTGAGGGACAAGCTCAGAGTAGTACTCTGTATGTTGACTGCACTGTCATTTACAAAGCCCCATCAGTAGCTGAATTAGAAAACTATTAGGGCTCAGGGGAACAGCCATAGAGGGCATCAAAGGAGACAGCCTCTTCAGGGATAAAGTCAAATATGCAATATCACAAATAAAAGATCGCTGGTCTGTGGTTAGGAAACTGTCTTCTTAACTTATTGACCAAACATCTGAATGCCATAGAGGCCAGTCGTTGCAGTTCAAGAATTATCAGTATTTCCAACAGTTTTACCCTCTGATATATCGAGCATATCCCAGATCTCCAGCCCAGCTGCAATTAACTCTTGAGTTAGAGACAGCAACCAAGAGAAAGCAAACAGCAAATGGGACCTGTCACCTCTGCTGTCAAGTCAAACCCTAGTTTTCAACTACCTGCCAGTAGGGAGCAGACTATTGTATTTTAGGG
The DNA here is from genome assembly GCF_901765095.1 of Microcaecilia unicolor. Classification (NCBI taxonomy): domain Eukaryota; kingdom Metazoa; phylum Chordata; class Amphibia; order Gymnophiona; family Siphonopidae; genus Microcaecilia; species Microcaecilia unicolor. The sequence goes on along the minus strand of NC_044036.1, from coordinate 321,774,804 downwards.
GGGGATGGTATGGGAAGGCATCACTGGCTCAATGAGTTCTCAATATAATCACCCAGGGCAACAGATTGTGGTAGACTTCTAGAGAAGTTCAGTTAGTGAAAATCAGCACGACCAGCATTCCCCACCACAATACATTCCTAAGAAATGAAAGCACTTCTCCAGGCCAACGCGATCAAACTGGTTCCATCTCCTCAATGAGGATAAGGCTTTTATTCAAGATTCTTCCTCATAACAATCAACATAGCATCAATTGCCATATTTAAAAAATCTAAATTCATGATCAGTTCCATAGCTACAATACTCCCTTTGATGGACAGAAATTATTGACTTGCCTGATTGATGAACACAACTGCATAGCTCCTCGCTATTCCAGAACCTGTGGGATAGTTGTGTCTGTCAACCAGCAGGTAGAAGTACAAAACTGAGCTGAGACATATCTCTTATCATCCAGTCCAGCTCTTCAGTATTTTTTGTCTCCAGCAGGCGGATGGACACACTTTTCAGCTTCTGGTTCTGAGTGATTTGCTCCTGGTTCATTTGATTAACTGGACCCAGTTGAGCTTTGCGGGTGGCTTGAATCTGCAGAGTAATATCTGGAGGTCTTCAGATCCCCGTCTATGGTGCCCTGCGAGTTTACTTCTTCCCTCCCTTCACCTCTCCCCGGTTTCCTATGAAGCTCTCCTTTTACAGCACAACAACCTTAAAAAAAAGAAGGAAAAAGGAGGAAGTGACGTCACGAACCTGAATGGCTGCCTAAGTGTCTAGCTCCGACGCAACCCTCTGTAATTTAGCTACAATAGCGCTCCTCTGCTTGTTAAGCGGACTTAATTTGGTATTACGACGTTACCTGTGGTGTGTGGATCTTGTTGCGGGAGTTTCCATCGAAGCAGATGGCGACGGCTCGGAAGGAGAGCGATCGTACCTCAGAGAAGCCAGCGCCCCGGACCACGCGGCGCCATGTGCTCTCGTCCGCACCCGCCTCTCATTCTGACTCAGATTCTGCTCCGTCCCTGCGTGAATCGGGCAAATCTTCCGTCAAGCGGAGCCTGCCCAAAGACCTAGCGAGATTTTTTTCGGAGATCCGCAACGAAATTAAAGCTTCAAAGGAGGAGATCCTGGAAAAGATGAACGTGCTGAGCGTGGACCTCCGGGAGATGGGAGGCCGCGTGGAAGATCTGGAGGTGCGAGTGGACGAGAACGCTGAAAAACTGATCGAGACAGACGCGTCTTTCTAAAGTACTTGCCTCACATGCTGAATTGCAACTTAAATTGGATGACCTGGAAAATCGAGGGCGCCGCAACAATTTGCGGTTTCGCGGCGTCCCGGAAGTGGGGGACCAAGAAGATGTCGGCGCCATTGTGAAGTTGCTTTGTGGCAAGCTGGTAGACTCTCTGGACATTACCTTTGAACGTGCACACAGAGCGTTAGGAAGACGGTCAGATAATAGACCACGAGATATAGTGGTCTGTTTTTCCACTTTCACTATAAAGGAGCAGGTGCTGCAGAAGGCGCGCCAAGTACAGCACATTGATTACAACGACGCACAAGTTAAGGTTTTCCAGGACCTGTCGGCACACACTTTGTCTCTGCGGAGAGGGATGAAGCCAGCTTTGGAAGCCCTAATGAAGCATAAAACTCCCTACAGATGGGCATTTCCCTTTGCCCTTTGCTTCACGACAGGAGGGCATTTGCATCGAACCCGGTCCCTTGAGGAAATTTGGAAGATCTTACGCTCCGAGGGATTGGTGACCACAGACGGCCCACCAGCGGAACTGGACCCGACTACGCGAGCTAAGCTGCAGAAGTGGCAACGAGTCCAGGGCAAGGTGAAAAAGACTCGGACAGGCACCTGACTGGACAGCATGATCTTGTATGTTGGTCTATAGTGGAGTGCCATGTTAGCCTGTCAATGCTTTTTATAATTACAAAGTTAAAAGTTAAGGGGAAGGAGAAATTGAAATGTATGAAAGGAACATTGGGAAAAGGGGGTTTAGTTTAACATTGGTTTCTGGACTGCAGAGGGGAGATTATAGATTGATAAGCAGGGGTAAAGATTTAGGGGGGGCGGAGGGAGGGGTCTTGGGTAGCTGAGCGGGGGAGTGGGTTCTTCCTCTTACATTCCTAGACGGGGGGTTATGACCTTCGCTAGTGGAACTAAGGGAGGTAGGGGAAGGGTGGGAGGGAGTAGTGGGGGGGTCTTTTTTCAGGGTATGTATGTGTCACGGGGTATAGATGGGGGGAAGAAGAGTTGTACTAACTGTGGAAGGTTCGGTGAGGGAGGGGAGGGGTTCTGGGTCAATGTGGGTCTGAGTGTCACCCCTACTTTGTTTTACAGGAGTGATATATTGAATAAGCTTAATGTCTGATTTTAAAGTGCTCACCTATAATGTAAAAGGGCTTAACTCTCCATACAAGCGTCATGCCCTTCAGCGTGAACTGCGCTTAATGTGCCCGAAGGTGGTGTTTTTACAGGAAACGCACTTGTTACCAAAACATGAGGGACTACTGGCTTCCAAACTGTATCCGGGAGTATATTGTGCTTCTGATGTCAAAGGGGGGAAAAAAAGAGGAGTTGCTATCCTGTTTCATAGAGATGTCCATATACAGGTTCTCCACATGAGGAGAGATACTGGGGGGCGCTTTCTTCTTATGCATGTGCAGCTTGAGCGGGAGGAGTTTACTCTGGCTAATGTTTACGCCCCTAATGAACACCAGGAAAGGTTTTTTAAGCACCTTTACAGGGAAATGCAGCTTTTTTCCCGGGGGAAGGTGTTCATGGCTGGAGATTTCAATGCAACCATGCAACCTGGACTGGACAGGTCAGCTCCTCCTGCTAAAGCGGATTATAATAATTCACGGGCTTTACGGAACTTAGTAGAGGAAATGGGTCTGTGTGACTGGTGGCGACTGTGTCACCCGAGAGGGCGAGACTACACCTTTTATTCTCAAGCACACCTTTCTTACTCTTGACAAGACCCTTTTGGACGGAGGAGGGGAATCCGCCATTGGCCATATTACAATCTCAGATCACGCTCCGGCCTGGGTTGCCGTTCCTTCTTTGGAAGGGGAGCGAAGGGACCGAAGGTGGTCATTTAACAACTGCTTGTTGCAGGACCCTCAGATTGTAGCGGATTTCCTCCCGGTCCTGAAGGAGTACTTTGAGATCAATATGGACTCGGGACCAGCTTTGAGCACTGTATGGGATGCTTTTAAAGCGGTAGCGCGAGGACATTTTATTAAGTGTGCCAGTCACAGAAATAGGGCCCATAAGGAGCGCTTGCTGAAATGTATGGCGCAAATTGGAGATTTAGAAATAAAATACAGGGCGTCAGGTCGGGTATCTGACTATCGTAAGCTGCAAGATGTGAGATTGGAGTTGACTGCGTTACATGAGGAGAGCTTGAAGTTTGTCCATGCACGATTGAAACAGGTGTATTATGAAGGGGCTAATAAGCCTGGGAGGTTGTTGGCTAGGAAATTAAGAAAGCTGAGAGCTGATAGACACATTGTGCGTGTGAAAGATGTGAATGGGACAATGTTACATAAATCTGCCCAGATTAGGGAGCGCTTTGCCCAGTTTTATGAGTCTCTATACAGGGAGGATGCTGCCGTGCAGGTTGGGGGGATAGACCAATACTTAGCTGATAGAGGACTGGCTGTACTATCCGAAAAGCAGAGAAGAGAATTGGACGACCCGGTGCAATTAAAAGAGGTGTTGCAGGTTATTAAGGCCTTGCCAACGGGCAAGGCGCCAGGTTTGGACGGCTTTACTAATGAATTTTTCAAGAAGTTTGCGCGAGAACTGGCGCCTTGCTTGACATTGGTTATCAATTCGGTTAGAGACGGGCAGACACTACCTAGAACTATGTTAGAAGCCTGGGTGGCGGTAATACCTAAGCCTCAAAAGGATAGCACGGAATGTGCTTCCTATCGCCCCATATCAATTTTGAACACGGATGTAAAAATCTTGGCTAAAGTGCTTGCTAATCGTCTGGGGGAGTTGTTGCCTACCTTGATCCACCCGGATCAGGTGGGATTCGTGCCGAAGAGACAATGTGCGCCGAATGTGCGCCGAACCCTGGACTTGATGCACTGGGCTCGGTTGCGGGCCTGTCCGTTGGTGTTGCTGGGTTTGGACGCGGAGAAGGCCTTCGACCGAGTCCATTGGGGGTTCTTGGATGGGGTGCTGCACAAATTTGGAATTGGGCCCTTATTTAGATCTTGGATCCAATCGCTTTACACTCAACCACAGGCATGTGTCAGGGTTAACGGTGGGAATTCGGGTGCGTTTTTGCTGGGGAGGGGCACCCGACAGGGTTGTCCGTTGTCTCCATTGCTGTTTGCCCTGGCGATGGAGCCACTGGCGGCAGCCATTCGAGAGAACGTGAACATATCGGGGGTTGAGGTGAGGGGGCAGGAACATAAAATCGCGTTATTTGCGGACGACGTGCTATTGTCTCTAACTAACCCGTTAACCTCATTGCCTAACCTATTAAAGGAAATAGAGGGTTACTCGCGAGTCTCAGGCTATAAGCTTAATGCTAACAAGTCGGAGGGCATGGCGGTGGGGGTGCCGTTAAGAGTGTGCGAAACGCTGCAAGCGTCATATGTCTTTAAGTGGTCAACTAGATCTATACAATATCTAGGGGTACAGATTCCTGCAGTACAGTCGGAATTGTTTTCTGTTAACTACCCGGTACTTCAGAAGGCGATTTACAGTGATTTGGATAGATGGTCTCATATGGGACTGTCTTGGCTAGGCCGGATAGCGGCGATTAAAATGAATATCTTACCTCGGCTATTGTACTTCTTCCAGGTCCTTCCCTTGAGGTTGCCTCGGTCTTTCTTGTCAAGTTTGCAGGATCGCCTGTTACGCTTTATATGGAACCAGAAGAGACCCCGTCTGGCACGGGCTATTTTGTATCGGAGTAAGAATCTTGGCGGTCTGTCAGTGCCGAATTTGTGTTGGTACTATTGGGCTGCTCAGGCTAGGTCGGCGGTAGAGTGGTTCAGGGGGGAAGACCACAAGCTCTGGGTACATCTTGAACAAGCTATGGTGGGGTCCCGCAGGCTGGGTAATTTAATGTGGTTACCCAACAAATATAGAGGGCGGGTTGATCAGTTTCCTCCGACTGTACAAGCCACCTTTTACTATTGGGATCGCATGTTTACTGAACGTCAACCACCTGTTTCTGGTTTGGCACCCATAGCCGACAACCCGTTGTTTGGACCGAGCATTGGAAGCCCTGTTCTTGAGCGCTGGGCGGAAGCCGGATTGGAAATGATGGGTCAGTTGCATGTAGGAGAAGATTTGGTTTCCTTTGACGCCCTGAGGGAGGATTTCCGGCTGCGGCAAAGTGGTTATTATGTTTATTTGCAACTGAGACATTTCTTGAGAGGGCCTGACTATGTAGCTTGTCTTAAGAGGGAAACACACCCAATGGAAGAGGTGTGTGTGCAGCATCAGAGTACAAGGGGTATGATCACCTTTTTATATGCGGCCTTGGTAGCACACCAAAAGCCTTCATTGTTGCATAGGAGAAGGTGGGAGCAGGAATTAGATTTCACTTTAACGGATGAAAAATGGTTACAGCTGGAAAGGGGGATTATGCACTCTGCGAGGTCGGTGTCTATGAAAGAGAATGCAATTAAAGTGTTCTTCCGCTGGTACCTCACTCCGGCGCGTTTGCACCATATGTTTGTGCAAGTTCCTGACAGTTGTTGGAGGAAATGTGGTGCTGTGGGTACAATGGGACACCTATGGTGGACATGTCCAAAGGCTAAAGCGTATTGGAAGGCGGTGCAGGCGCGTCTTCAAAAATGGGTTGGTAGACCTGTACGGTGGCATCCACTAGTATTCATACTGGGACAGCGACCAGAAGGCCTCAGAGAACATGAATGGCTTCTGGCGAGGGGAGCCCTACAGGCAGCAAGAGTAAATCTGGCTCAGAGTTGGAAGTCGCCCTTAGTGCCATCACTGGTACGCTGGCTCACCAAGCTACGATATATGTGTGAGATGGAGAGAATGACAGCAGTTAAATCTAAGATCTTGCCTAGGTGGGAGAGAATATGGTTGCCATTCCTGAATGTTGGGTAGGGGGGAGTGTCACTGGACTGAACCACAGGAAGGAGTTTTATAGCATGGTAAGGGGGGAGGGAGGTGTTGAGGGGGGCTGTAGGGTGGGGGGGGGGCTAGGCCAGGTGGGGGTAGTTTCTGTATAAACTTGAAAAAGTTGAAGTTATCTGGGGATCTCAGTTAGACTTGATACGAATTATGGTCATTGCTCATTTATGTACTAATACTTCTGTTTCAATCTAGATGTGTTTCATGATGTTTATACTTTGTTATGTATCAAAATAAGTTCAATAAAGACTTCTAAAAATTAAAAAAATAAAATAAAAGAAAGAAAGAGGACTTACAAGTTCTACTTCATGCAGGTGAGGGATCCTGACTCACCGCTTGGGACTGCGTTGGGCTGCACTTCTGCCAGTAGAGGTTAATGGCAACTCCCACAGAGGCAGTTAAGTGGTGTTCCCGCTGTGGGACCTGCTGACATCTCCACATCCTGTAGGATTCGGAGGAAACATTGGCAGCACATTTTCGGATTTGGCGCAGCATTGAATATGCCAGGGTCTTCGGGCTCTCTGGCAGAGCCGGCATGCATTTTGATGCAGAAAAGTGTGGGAACAGACACCATTTTGTCAGGGCCGACTGGTAATGAGAAAGCAGTCTCTGGCTAATCATACTCTGAGCACAGGGCCCGACAGAGCATTCATCTGCATTGAGATCTTTGTTTTCTCCAGGGTTTACATTGCTCTTACACCAGGCCTATTTACTGAAGCAGGGACAGTCAGAGCTGCTTAAAGGTGTGTCAGTTTCTCGCCCCACTGCCCTTCCGCCTCCTAAGAGATCTTGTTTAGACCTCCAGGAGTGGGCAAATGAGGCTATCTCTGCTTTTCCCTCATCTCTATATATAAAAGTCACCACCAACGTTCTATGAAGCCTCCAGCCGGAAGTGTGAAGGGGGAGAGAGATCCGGTTTCCCCATGAGTGTCTGCCCCGCCCTCGCTCTCTCCGTAACACAGTGAAGGAAAACACAGCAAAGCACGAAATCAAATCGCTCTCTCTGTAACAGTGAAGGACTCAGAGGGGGGAGGGGAGAGAGGGCAGAGGGCAGGGACACACACACTCCCACATGCACACAGAAGAAAACCTTGCTAGCCCACGTTTCATTTGCATCAGAAACGGGGCTTTTTTTACTAGTTATCTAATATGGCCTCAGTCTGTTCAGAGAAGCCATCGCTGAAGGAGCCGTTAGAGGAGGGGGATGATCCGAAAGTACTGAGGTGGTTTCATAAAGAGAAGCTCAGTACTCTTATTTCTGAGGCTTGAGGGGCCTTCTGCTTCAGTGTCAGGAGTTCAATCTTTGTCGATCATGAGGGTGCTTAGAGGGCCTTCTAAGATCTTGCCGATGCATCCAGATGTTCAGGACCTGATTACAGCAGAATGGGTCTCGCTGGACATGGGGCTGAAAGTGGGAAGACCACGGCTCACTTCTGCCAGTTAGTTCCACAAAAGAAAGAGACATTACAGCTTCCCAGGGTGGGCTCCCCTGGTTACGGCGGTGACTAAGAAGACCACCTTGCTGTTGGAAGGGAGCATTGCCCTAAAAGACCTATAGGATAGGAAGCTAGAAGGTGCTAGTCATTTATTATCATTTCCTGATTTACTTAATACCATTCAAAATTCTGATACTCAAAAGCAAGTTACAAAGCCTTTTCACACCAAAATGGAATTGCGTTATCATTTGTTAACATAACTTACATCCCTGAAAAGAAAGCCTGCACAAAGAAATATGGGGCCATTTTACAAAGTGGTGGTAAGCCCAGCGCAGGCTTACCGCACACTGTCCTTGAACTACCGCCAGCGGTAGTTCCGGCTCCAGTGTGCACCATTTCTATTGTGACGGAACTTTTTTTTTTTAATAGCATGGCACTAACCCAGTGGTAATCAGGCATCACCGTTTCCTGCCCGGTTACTGTGGGAGCCCTTACCGATACCTCAGTGGGTGGCAGTAAGCGCTCCCCACCACATGGTTACATGGTAAGAGTTATCTTACAGCATGGCCATTTTTTTGGGGGTGGGGCTTTTTACCCACTGTGGTAAAAAGAGCCCTGATATGCCGGGAAAACAACCCCCGCCCACTACTGCAGGGACCTTTTCCCCGCAGCTTAGTAAAAGGATCCTGAGTCGTTAACAACTTTTTTAATTGGATCTTACTTGCACATAAGCGCAACTGCCCTGAGAACTTTATCTCAGCAGACTGTTGTACCTTGCTTGGAAGGGGAAAAATAGAGGTTATAATCCTGGCTTTAACTCATTGTCTGCTGAATAAGCAGTACCATGTAAGCAATGTATAGTTTTCCAACCTTTTACCAACACAACTGTGACAACCAGAATAAAATTGTGTATACCTCTGCTTGTTAATTGTACTCATTTTCTCATGATTTCAGAGCACTACGTTTTTCCTTAAACTGTTTTCTTGTTGAAAGTAATAGAAGATAGTTCTGTTTAGGAAATGCTGTATCTGATACATACTTGTGGAGTAGATCATGATTAGTGAAATATATCGACTCTTACTAGTGATTCCAGTTGTTGCCAGAGAAAGAAGTGAATCATTTTTTTTTTCAGTTCTATTGGTTAAAACATTTCAAACAATTCCAGGACATAAGTGAAAGAAAATAGGTCATTGCTTCTGTGACCATTTTTCAAATTAAGTACTTGGTTTGACTTCATGATGCCTGCTGCATGTCTGTGAGCCAGAACTAGCAAATCATATATAAGAGCTAGGGATGTGTATTTGTTAGTATGTGCCAAATTGATTTAACATGCACTAACCAACAATTTAATGTGCGTTAAAGTTGATTAGTACACATTAAAATGCAACAGCATGCTTTAAAAAGTTTCTATTAAAACAACCCTAAAAATTAAAAGGGCAAAACTTGGGAAAATGTAGGATAAAAACAGAAGCTAGCCGCATTTTGTTCGTCTGCATACATCCCGAGAGCTGCTTTAAATGTAAGTGAGGTTATTATTAGATGACTTGTGGGCTCATGTTCGAAAGAGAAGGGCACCCATCTTTCGACACAAATCGGGAGATGGGCATCCTTCTCCCAAGGTTGCCCAAATCGGCATAATCGAAAGCCGATTTTGGGCGCCCTCAACTGCGGGGATGACCAAAGTTCCTGGGGGCGTGTCGTAAGCATAGCGAAGGTGGGACTGGGGTGTGCTTAACACATGGGCGTCCTTGGCTGATAATGCAAAAAAGAAGGGCGTCCCTGACGAGCACTTGGCCGACTTTACTTGGTCCATTTTTTTCTTGCGATCAAGCCTCAAAAAGGTGCCCAAACTGACCAGATCACCACCGGAGGAAATCGGGGATGACCTCCCCTTTCTCCCCCAGTGGTCACTAACCCCCTCCCACCCTTAAAAAAAAAAACTTTAAAAATATTTTTTGCCAGCCTCAAATGTCATACCCAGCTCCCTGACAGCAGTATGCAGGTCCCTGGAGCAGTTTTAGTGGGTGCAGTACACTTCAGGCAGGCGGACCCAGGCCCATCCCCCCCTACCTGTTACACTTGTGGTGGTAAATGTGAGCCCTTAAAAACCCACCAGAAATCCACTGTACCCACATGTTGGTGCCCCCCTTCACCCATAAGTGCTATGGTAGTGGTGTACAGTTGTGGGGAGTGGGTTTTGGGGGGCTCAGCACCCAAGGTAAGGGAGCTATGCACCTGGGAGCAATTTCTGAGGTCCACTACGGTGCCCCCTAGGGTGCCCGGTTGGTGTCCTGGCATGTAAGGGGGACCAGTGCACTACAACTGCTGGCTCCTCCCATGACCAAATGCCTTGGATTTGGTCGTTTCTCGGATGGGCTTCCTCGGTTTCCATTATAGCTGAAAACCGGGGACGACCATCTCTAAGGTCGACCTAAATGTTGAGATTTGGGCGTCCCTGACCGTATTATCGAAACAAAAGATGGCCGCCCATCTTGTTTCAATAATACGGGTTTCTCCGCCCCTTCGCGAGGACGCCCTCAGGAAAACTTGGGCGCCCCTTTCGATTATGCCCCTCTTGGTGGTGTTGCTGTTGAGCACTAGGGGTTTCTGTTGCTAAATTTACTGTCACTCCAGCACAGACAGATCCATTTTTCTCTATGCATTTTGCTGTGACATTGTAGGAAGTTCCTAACCATGGCTTTCGTGTTGGAATGAAACTGGAGGCCGTAGACCTCATGGAACCACGGCTGGTCTGTGTAGCCACGGTAACCCGCATTATCCATCGTCTTTTACGGATACACTTTGATGGCTGGGAAGACGAGTATGACCAGTGGGTAGATTGTGAGTCTCCAGACCTCTATCCTGTTGCCTGGTGCCAGTTAACTGGGTACCAGTTACAGCCCCCAGCACCACCAAGTAAGTTGTGGATAAATTACTGCTATAAATGTTTTGTTCTGTCAAATGAAGCATATCTTAATGTCACAGTTGATCTCGCTGTTGGAATTTTTAAACCTACTGTAGAGGTTCTGAAATAAAGTCCCAACTGTTGTTCTTTTTTTCATATTCTGTTGTGCCTTCGCTTTTTTTCTCTCTTTCTCTTGAGGTAGATAGATATTCATAGATTTCAAGACTGTCTAGAAAACCTTTTGATAAATCAGGTCCCATTTATTTCTTTTTATTTATTTTCAAAATTTTTATACCGCTTAGAACTAAGCGGTTTACAAAAAAAAAACAGACAAAGCATAAAATGCAAGTATCAAATAATACAAAGACATTAAAATACTATCTCTCTTGACTAATACAATATAAAAAAGTGCTAATTCTCACAAAACATATCAATAAAAAGCACTAAAACTGCACCCACTGCATCATACCTTCCTTACATAAAGGATTCGACAATAAATAGGTTTTCAAGAGCCATTCGATGCCCACGTGAAGAACACAACGAAAAAGATGTTCCAGTCCATGTGGAAACTCAAAAGAGTAAAACCTTTCTTCCCGAGATACGTCTTCCGTTCCCTGGTACAATCAATGGTACTGAGTCACCTGGACTACTGCAATGCATTGTATGCTGGATGCAAAGAACAGAACATCAAAAAACTTCAAACAGCCCAAAATACCACCGCCAGACTCGTATTTGGAAAAACTAAATATGAAAGTGCAAAACCCTAAGAGAGAAACTTCATTGGCTCCCACTTAAGGAACGCATCACATTCAAGGTCTGCACGATTGTTCACAAAATCATCCACGCAGACGCCCCAACCTATATGCTAAACCTCGTGGACTTGCCGCCCAGAAATGCCAAAAGATCATTGCGCAAATTTTTGAATCTACACTTCCCCAGCTACAAAGGACTAAAATACAAGCTGATGCATGCAACTACCTTCTCTTACATGAGCAGGCAGTTGTGGAATGCATTACCTACTACCTTGAAAACTATCGAAGAAATAACCAACTTTCGAAAATCTCTGAAGACACATCTCTTCAACAAGGCTTACAAAGAAAACTCATAACCTACTAAATCACCTCGCCAACTCGCCTAGCTACGACAGTCTAATTTCTTTAATCTCTTTATTTATCCACCTAAACCTTTTCTTCTTTCCCTATTTAACACTTTTACATCACTAATCATATCTAATATCCTGGAATGGCAAAACCATAACAAGACTCTGTAAGCCACATTGAGCCTGCAAATGAGTGGGAAAATGTGGGATACAAATGCAATAAATAAATACCTCCACACAAATGCAACTGCCCCACCAATGCATTGCACATCAGTGTCCCAGCTACTTAAAAAGCAGCATATCTCGCCTCACAATATTGTATGTTAACAACTGTATAAAAGGATAGACGCATTGCAGTCTCTGAGTTCAGACACCTGCTAGGATGATACAAAACAAAGCTATCCTTCAAATACTTTGGGGCAGTCAAATACGTAACTTGATGAACTAGACAGAGGACCTTTAAACTGCACTCTATACTGAACTGGCAGCCAATAGAGCTCTTTCAAGATTGGTGTAATGTGCATTACCCTTGACACACCAGTAACCAACCTGGCAGCAGCATGTTGTACTAACTGCAAAGCCCTCATCCTGGTCTTTGACGTCCGAAGATAAAGGGCATTGCAGTAATCTATTGTTAATGGCACACGTGAGGCTTTGCAATGCACACTGTAATGACAAGCCTTAGGTGATCAAAGGTTTTCAGTTAAGCCATTTACCATGAAGCTCCTCTTAGGAGGCAATTTTAAAAGTTCCCAGTCAGCTTACAGGTCTCTGATTAATGTGTCCCAGCAGACTTGTATATTCATTTTCAGAAAGTCCCCATCGTTTATGCTTTGTGAAGCAATATCTGTTGTACAGCACCTAGGTTGAAACTTTTCATAAAGGTGGTTAATAAATCCCAAATAAATAAATAAATAAAAGATTTGCAATCTAGTATTAAGCAAGAGCGAAATACACATGTTAAAGTATGAACAAGCACTCTGCTTTCCATGCCCTTTGCCCACCCCTTTTTCATAGGGGGTGGGGGGAGTAAAGAACATACAGTCTTATAAAATCTCATAAAATGTGTTTCCTTTTTAGCTACATGCATGGGAAACCGTTTTCACGTTGTTTGTTTTTTGTTGTTTTTTTTTTTGTGTTGACATATTTTTTTACCTATGAAAAAATCTGTTCTTCCATGAGGATGTCATTCTAAGATATACTAAATCCTATCGTACAGAGCAACTACTGTTGCTGTAAATTTCAGATCTTGCTTAGATATAAGCCAGGAGGACCCTTCAGAACACTTTTACTTTACAATCATATTGTCCTTTACTAAAAAGTATATGGATGCAGTGCTGGTTACTGTACAGGTGTGGCAAGAGGTTCACAAGATGTGTCCCAAGTGAGCTAAGCAGATCTACAGAGCAGCTATGGAAGCGATGATCCTTATGATCAGAGTGCTTGTCGTAAACTGAGGAACTGAGTTCAATTCCCACCTCAGGCACAGGCAGCTCCTTGTGACTCTGGGCAAGTCACTTAACCCTCCATTGCCCCATGTAAGCCGTATTGAGCCTGCCATGAGTGGGAAAGTGCGGGGTACAAATGTAACAAAAATAAAATAGATACTATTGGAGATTCTACATGGAATGTTGCTACTATTGGAGATTCTACATGGAATGTTGCTATTCCACTAGCAACATTCCATGTAGAAGGCTGCGCAGGCTTCTGTTTCTGTGAGTCTGACGTCTGACGTGCAGGACGTCAGACTCACAGAAGCAGAAGCCTGCGCGGCCACATTGGTGATCTGCAAGGGCCGACTTCTACATGGAATGTTGCTAGCGGAATAGCAACATTCCATGTAGAATCTCAAATAGTAGCAACAGTGGAGGAGTGGCCTAGTGGTTAGGGTGGTGGACTTTGGTCCTGAGGAACTGAGTTCGATTCCCACCTCAGGCACAGGCAGCTCCTTGGGACTCTGGGCAAGTCACTTAACCCTCCATTGCCCCAGGTACAAATAAGTACCTGAATACAATATGTAAGCCGCATTGAGCCTGCCATGAGTGGGAAAGCGCGGGGTACACATGTAACAAAAAATAAATAAAGCGCCTACCAGTTTCATTTAATATTTGTGACTTTTTTTGCCTGTTCATATCCCCTCGACAACATAATCTTCTCTGGATTGTCCAGCTTATTCCACTGCACACAATGACTAGTCTAGCCAACTTGTCCAAATTCCTCTTCATGTTCCTCACACTTTCTAGCCCAGTCCAGTATGTTGTAGTAAAAGACGTGATCCGGATCTGTAAAGTCATTTTATAGTAGCCCTAAATGTTAGTTCAAACCATCTAGAGAAGAACTAACATACTTGGCAGCAGCTTCAATATTTTCATGTTATTCTGATGCAATATTCTCAGCTTTAGATTGCAGAGTAATGAAATACATAATAAATTGATCTTTTCTTTTCTTTTTGTTGTTTACGTGTTTTTCAGCTATGAGAGAAGTCCCATCTACTGTATCAAAGCAGAAGAAGAAGACGAAGTCACAGCAGTACAAAGGACAGAAGAAAAGTGGGTCAAAAGATGTACTTGTGTGCATTTGCTTGGATCTAAAAAGTTAACAGAGGATTTTGTTAACCTGGTTTCATTTATTTTACTGGTATAATAGCTAGTAAATTATTTTTGTGCTTGCAAGGTAGAGAGTGCCAAACTGTACCATCCTAACAGTAAAACGTAAAGTTTGTAGAAAATGCAGAATGAAGACTTAAAACAAAAGTGTGCTAAAACCTGACATTCCTATGTGAATTGTGGAAAGAGAATTTGTGAATTTTGTTTAATTTTTCTGGTATATGTTCCACCAGCAAATTATATATTTTCTATGAGTCATAGATCACCTAAGCTGTCCAAAACTAATAATGGATTTCTGAGGGTAAAAAGAAAGGCCCTTGAGGACAGCGACATGATAGAAATGCAAAAAAACAGATCTTCCAGGTCAAGATTATATCCATCTTTTGCCATTTGCTCCCCATTTCACCCAAGATAATAGCACGGCCATGTCATTGACCACTTACAAAAGTTGGTTTGCTAACATTGCACTGCTGGAAATGCAGAGTTCATGTTCGTGTGGTGCATTCTTCTACTGCTGGCAGAATTTCAACAAGTTTCTGTGTTTGCTGCATGCATTTGATCCATGTTTAGCATTGGATTTCTGCAGATGCTATTGTATTACTCTTGTCATAGTTGGGGTGGGGGGTTGGAGGGTTGCTCCATCATGACCAGCAGTGAGGGCTCACTGCTACTTCTCCAAGTTTTGTTTGAGTTGGGCTAGAGGAAAATTAAGCTGTGATGTTAGAAATTCATCACGCAAGGTTGATGGGCAGTAAAGATTTTCTATTCTGTATACCGAAGCTCCAGAAAGAAAGCTGTGCACTTGGAGAAATGATGCAGCTTTACAGTGTTAACATTTTACTTTGTTCGTGCATGTGCAACAACTTTGTACTTGAAATAGTGTAGTTTAGGTGGACATTTCTATAAGATGAGTGCGCTATGATTGACTGACGCAGTTTAGTTGGTGGCATGTTCCCAGTCATACACTCCTTAAAGCACCAACTGTTTTCAAAGGTTCAGAATATTCTCCAGAAAAGACCAGGCAATCTTCTGAGTACAGCTTCTCCTAATGTAGATCCGAGTTATTCACTAGTTCTGGTGGTAGTTATGTTGGCATGCAGAATTGGGGGGAGGGGCCCCTCCTTTCCCCTTCCCTTTTGGGAAGAGAACAATGGATCCTTTGACTAAAAATGAGAGGATGTTCATCTTTTCTACTCTTTTTCTGAGGAGAGGGTGGGAGGCTTGTTCGTGGTTGGTTGGTTGGTAGCAGCAGTGGTATTCCTAGATCCTTTACTGTGCATCAAATTTCTCTTTTCCACTTTATTATTCACAGAAATGTATCTATTTCTATGCCCATCACTCTTGTTTCGGACTGATCCCATGCGCATCTAGTATGCTTGCTAGGTTGGTATTTATTGTGCCTGTAGAATACATAGAGGCATATTTTCAAAGCACTTAGCCTTCCAAAGTTCCATAGGTTTCTGTGGAACTTTGGAAGGCTAAGTGCTTTGAAAATATGCCTCTCTAGGATGTCTTTTGGCATCTAATAGTTAATATGTTCCATTTGAAAATGGTATGGAGAAGAAACTGTTATCTTTGATTATTTAGCGTTAGGCTGCATATTGATCTTCAGTCTTTGCAGGTTGGGTTTGTAGTAGTGCAAGTTTGGTAAACAAAAAAAACCTATATTAATCAGGGATCTGTGGACTTTTGTGGGTCTAATCCTATGAATGTTTTCAACATTCCAATTTGTTTTGGAGAAACAAATATTGGATTTTGCATTGCATGGTCTGTACTGCACTGCACACAATATCAACTTCATGGCTTCTAAGCATACCCTGTAATATACAATATGTGAAAAGCTGCCAGTCTGGCACTGTTAAGTGTGGAATTACAAAGTGTTCTGCTTTGCATTTTAGCAGGCGGTGTTTCTAGTGCATAATTTTGTTCACTGATCACTTCAATGATTTGACCAGATTTCTACAGTTAGTTCTATAATCCCTAATGATTGGGCTCACTCTGCGATGCTGCATGTCTGATTACTGATATTTTAATATGCAGAATTAGGCAAAGATTGTTATTTTGAAAAAGTACTAATATGATATGTAAATGTTTTGGGAGAAAAAGGCCTGAACTGCTTCTTTAGCACTTAATAATTGCTGTTGACTAGCTAAAAACATATTAATTCTAAGGTTTAATAGATCCTCTTTATAACAAACAGGTTAGGAAGCAGTAAAATTTTATAAGAGTGTTACTGATAATTTTGACTGCTTTGAAAAAAGCAATACTAGAATTAAATTAGGGAACTACACTTTTGTTATAATTAAAATTTGTTATAAAGAGGAAACCTTGTAAGGTAGAACTGTTGGAGACCTTCATAGTAGCCCATTAAAGGAACGGATTTATTTAATTTGGTTTTGGGGGGGGGGGGAACGTAATGAACCATGCAGCATGTTTTTCATAGGAGACTTCTAGTAATAAGAGGTGAAAATAAAAAAAAGTAAAAGTAAGTCATAGTGTGTTTAGTGATAATAATATATGCGTATAGCTTTCGACCTGTATTCGGGGAAAATGAATCATCTGGTCTGTAAAATGTCAAGTAGAATAGAAATCTGCCGGGATTTTTTTCTCCTCTTTCCAATTGGAGCCCTAAGAGCCCTGTTTACTAAGGCGCGTTAGCATTTTTAACACGCCTACAATTAGCGCGTGCGTTAACCGTGCAGGCGCCTATAGGGATATTGTAGGCGCATACACAGTTAACGCACGTACATGGTTAACGCGCATTAAAAATGTTAATGCGCCTATACCGCGGCTTAGTAAACAGGGCCCAAAATTTGTTTTTCAAGGGGATATTTTGGAGTGTGGTAGAGAAGCACCACAGCTGAAATGTCACATTTTAATTTTCTGATCCCAAAATATTAAGATGTAATTCTGGATCCCTATCTAACATTCTCTAGAAATAAAAATAAAAAAATTTAGCTATTTGAGTAGGAAACTTGTTCAAATCATAATAGTAAGGACTAACTTAATTTGCTTTGTGCATCAAACAGCATTTTATTTTGTAAAATGCTAGCTGAGGTTGAGACCACAGTCCTGTTTATCACCATTCGATACAGGGTCTTTAATTTTTCATTCTCTGATGAACTTTTCCCCTAAGGTTTAAGTGAAAGCTTACCATAGTCTGGCTTGATATTTAGAGAGGAAGATGCCAGTTGGGAAGAAGCCTGTCAGTTTGACGAGCCTGCCCATGACAGGTGGGCTGCGGAGGAGTTTCTCTGGTGATGAAGAGTTGACTCCTCCTCCATATCGAACCCTTCCAGCACAGACAGCCCCAGAGGCCTTCCAGCCTCCCAGCACTAGCCGAGATTTCAGTCCCAGCCTCAAAACAGGTAACTAGTTGCATCAGTGTCTCAGATCTATGGCTTACTAAGGGAGGTTGGGAGGAGGAAAACATGGTCTGGCAGTAAATATGCTGACTCCATAGTTGGTTTTTATTTATTCATTTTTAGCCAACCTCATGCGGTATCCAGTGATAAATGCCATCAGTTCATTGGGTGGATCACATGGTTATAGCTTTCATCAGAACTTTGCATTAAGGCATATTAATAATAATAATCCACAGCAGTAAACAAAATGATGTGATGGTGTTCCTGCCTAGAAGGGCTTATAGTCAGTCTCAGCAAAAAGAAGGTTATAACTTAACTGAAGGTTACACAGCATAGTGTGGTAGGTGGCTGAGGGAATCAAACTGAGGTCTTCGGATTAATGACTCTAACCATTCATCTGCACTGCCAGGCCTAAACAATGTGAAATTCCTTTCTCCTAGGAAAGTTCATTCCAGCTGGAATGTCTTACCTGAAACCAGAGTAGGCTTCTCCTTTCACACAGGTTAAAAACTTGTTCATATTGCACAGAATTAGACTTTCTTGGGTTTTTATATCCCCTTCATTCTGATGCAGTTCTGAAGTATGTTCTGGAAATAGTTATATTTAAAAACTTGGGTAAGCACATCAGAGCAATTAGCATTCCTTAGCGTCCCTCCGGACCGGACCAGGATTGGCTCATGTCAGGTAGGAACGTGCTACCCTGGCGTTAAATAAGACTGCATGAAATGTATCACTATAGCAAGATCCTGCTAGAGGTAAACATTATAGTTTGTCTTCTTGGAGTTAGAGCACACACAAAGAAATTTTCTTCTCTTGAATGATTATATTTTAGCCTATATATCTCAGAAGTATTTAATATGAAAGAAACACAAGCTTTAATACATCCTGAAAACAGAGGGACTGGTTTTCAAATAATTTATGCTCCTAACTTGGCATCTTTGAAAACTTACTAGGGCTGAATGCAGACATTTGTACTCACAATTTCACTAAACTCCTAAATTTAGGAGCATAAAAAGTGGGTGACTAAAGGGGCAGATTTATGGTACAGAAAAAAGTTAGGGGCTTAGCACTAATTTTTAGCACTAGGCCTAAATTTATGAGCATAACTTTTTACGCTCCTAAATTTAAGCTAAATTTTCAGATAAAAACATAGGCTCCTAAGTTTGGCTGAATATAGGGCTAATAGGAGCGTACATTTAGGAACTCAGCTTTTTTTGAATAATGGGCCCAGAGTCTCTAGCAGAAGAGTTTGAATAGGGTAATTTAAAGCAAATGCTTTCTTCGTCTAGTTGCCTTCTTAAGGGGCCCTTTTACTAAGCCACATAAGCATCTACACGCACCAAAATGGAGTTACCGCCCAGCTACCGCGTGATTCTTGCTGTAATTTTATTTTTGGAGTGCGTCCAGTACGCACATTCGAAAAATAATTTTCATTTTCTGGCGCATGTCTGCTAAGCGCGCCAAGTGACATTGGACGCGCGTAGGTCATTACCACCCGGTTTACCGCGTGAGACTTTACCGCTAAGTCAATGGCTGGCGGTAAGGTCTCGGACCCAAAATGGACGCGCGCCACTTTTGATTTTGCCACACATCCGTTTTCGGCAAAAATTTTAAAAAGGCATTTTTTTGCAGGTGTGCTGAAAAATGGATCTGCACGTGCTCAAAACACGCGCCTGCACTACCGCAGGCCATTTTTCAGCGCACCTTAGTAAAAGGACCCCTAAATGCAGTAGTGAACTCAGCTAATGGCC
Organism: Microcaecilia unicolor; assembly: GCF_901765095.1. Lineage (NCBI taxonomy): Eukaryota > Metazoa > Chordata > Amphibia > Gymnophiona > Siphonopidae > Microcaecilia > Microcaecilia unicolor. The sequence continues at coordinate 321,755,517 of NC_044036.1, read as the reverse complement.
ATAATAACAGCAGGTATTTTATGTGTCTGTTATACGGTTTCTCAACATGGTTGACTTGATAGATCTTCCGACCAAAAATAGAACTAGTACATCACGTACCTATTTGAACCTCCACTATCCGAGCTGCATAGGACTCAGATAGAAATCAACCTATGCATCAAATTTCTCCTATTTAGGCACACAAATGCAGAATGCACTACCAAAGACTGTGAAAACAATTTACGGCCATCTTAACTTCAGGAGATCATTAAAGACTTACCTGTTTTGCAAGGCCTATCCCACTGACCCTACTTAAATGCTTCAACTGTGCAACACAACATAACCTTAGATCGTATTGGACATTATATATTCCTTATTATCGTTGACCCTTATTGTACCTTATACCCTAACCTTACCTGACCCCTATTTCAATCTATATTTGTTTACCCCTACCGGACTTGGCGTTCGCCTTTACGGTATTTTGTAAGCCACATTGAGCCTGCTAATGGGTGGGGGAATGTGGGATACAAATGTTACAAATAAATAAATAAACCCAGTCCTTGGGACTCACCTAGCCAATCAGGTTTTCAGGATACCCACCTTGAATATGTATGAGAGAGTGCATGCAAATTTATTTCCATTGTGTGCAGACTTACTCCATCAATGTTTATTGTGGGTATCCTGAAAACCTGACTGACTGGGTGTATTCTGATGACTAGGTAGAGAACCTAGTGAACTGGGATTAATTTTTCTGTGGCTAAACAAGTAAAGGCAGTGGTGAATAAAAAGCATGCATATTCCGCTGGATTCTATATAGGTCGCCCAAAGTTGGGTGCACAAATTTGGGAGCAGATCGGCATTTAAACCAATTAGCTAATTAGGCGCCAACAATCAATAATTGGTGTTAATCACTTAGGGGTCTTTTTATTAAGCTGAGGTAAAGGGGGGCCTTGTTTTAGCATCAACGTGTGTTTTTGATGCACGCTGAGGTCACCTACTAACGCAGCAGGTAAAAGGCTGTCTTTTTTTTTTTTTTTTCTTGGCCATTTCAGGGGGGAGCAATTACCGCCACCCATTGAGGTGGCTGCTAGGGCTACCATGCTAACCTGGCAGTAAGGTAAGCACCGCTGCTACAAAAATAGAAATGCCAACTGTTTAGTAAAAGGACCCCTTAATTGGCAGTAATTAGGACGTGCCTGAATTTCATAGCGTGTAACTTCAAAGGGGACGTGGCCATGGGAGGGGCATGGGCGGGTCAGGGACATTCCCAGAAATTAGACATGATGTTATAGAATACCTTCTTTTGTGCACCTAACTGCCAGCAGTTACATAAATGTTTGCGCTGGAAATTAGTTGCGAAACACGCTCTTAAGCTAACATTCTGCAAAAGTTGTTCCACGCAGAGCGCCCTTTACAGAAGAATACTAGCTTAGCGCACATCATTTTGGCCCCCGTCTTTCAGCTCCATTTACAGAATCTAGCACAGTATATCTTTATTTATTTATTTATTTATTTGCAGCATTTGTATCCCCCCATTTTCCCACACATCAGCAGGCACAATGTGGCTTACAAGTCACCGTATTTGGGAGCTCCAATACGGTCAATGTTAAAAAAATACAAATAGAATCAGGGTAAGGGAAGGTAGGGGTAAATGGGAACAATAAATGGCAAAGATATAAGAAATAACAGTGTCTTTTAAATCAGTGCAGTGTTGAGGCTGCTAATCAGAAACAGCAGGGTAGGCCTTACAAAACAGATAGATAGGTCTTCAAAGTTCACCTGAATTGTAGATGGTCATGTATCGTTTTCACTGCTTTTGGTAATGCATTCCACATTTGCGTACTTAAATAGGTGACATTGGACGCGTAGGTCGTCTCATATTTATGGCCAATACATTTAGGATAGTGAAGATTCATATACTGTAGGTACGAGATGAGCTGCTACTTTTCCTGGCTGGTAGATCAGTGAGGCCAATCATATAACCAGGGGCATCACCGTAGAGTATCTTGTGAACTAGAGTACAAAGTTTGAAGGTAATGTGGGACATCATACAGAGCCAATACAGTTTAATGCGAAGAGGCGTAGCACTATCATATTTTGTTTTGTTGTATATCAATCTGGCCGCCGTTTTTGAGACTAAGGAGGTCTTTTACAAAGCGCGGTAGCTCTTTGTAAAAGGTCTCCTGAGTTTGTTAAATGAATACATTTAATAAATTACCACCGCTAATTATTAAATGGATGGTGAGAAAAAAGAAGCAAGCTAATAATAGTTTTTAGATATTTAGCCTACCTTTTCCGAAGGATTCTCAAGGCAGCTTATAGCATTAGACTTTAGGTATAAGAAGTCGTTTCCCACAGGAGCTTACAGTATACATTGATACCTCAGGCAACAGGAGATAAAATGACTTGCCCAAAGAATGTTAGGAAAAGTGGGATAGTACCCCATTTGCCCTAATTCTTGGCCAATTGTTCATAGCACTAGGCCATACCAGAAACATGTGGATGAGCAGACTGGAATGTTTTTAAAGCCATAGGGGCTTTCCTGCTGGAACTTGAGGTTTCACTTATTTAAAGCTGGGATAATTTGGTTCGAATTCAGCATAGCAGTCTCTTGGCTGATTTTTGAGCAAAATATATAGTTTTGATTGATATATGGCATATATCTTCCATCATTTTCTCCGTTTACTGCCTTTCTCCTCCTAACGTGTGTCCTAAAGCAGCTCAAGCCAAACTTTTTTAAAATGTGCACCAGCCCTGCCTTTCCTGCCCTTAGTAATTGTTGGGAGTTTTCAGTTACTTTTTCCTCTTGAAAGATTTGTGGACTCTGTTTGACTTCTTAGACATGATGGGAAGATCCCTTTTGATCACTCATTTATATCTTTGTTTGGATTTAGCTGACTCCTTTTCAGTAGTAGCTCAGAGTGAGTTGCATTGAGGGCTCACAATCTGATTTTATACTTGAGGCAACCGAGGTTAAGTGGCTTGCATCGAATATTCTAGAAATCGCTCCTACCCAACCCCAACCAGTTTTTCAGAATATCCACAATGAATATTCATGGGAATTGATTTGCGTACACTGCCTCCTTGATATGAAAATCTATCTCTTGCATATTCATTGTGGGTATCCTGAAAAGCTGACTGGCCTAGGGTTCCCCCAGGACAGGATTGGGAGCCCTTGTCCTAGAGGGAACCTTGCTGAAAAGTACAACTAGTAGTTAATAAACAATCTCGGTGAGTTTATCCATCTGTAACTCACCATGATCTTGCAGTTGGACTTCCAGTTGTTGCAAGAAGGGGATGGGATTTGATATATTGCCTTTCTGTAGTTACAATCAAAGCAATTTACATATTATATACAGGTACTTATTTTGTTCCTGGGGGCAATGGAGGGTTAAGTGACTTGCCCAGAGTCACAAGGAGCTGCAGTGGGAATCGAACCCAGTTCCCCAGGATCAAAGTCTGCTGCACTAACCACTAGGCTACTCCTCCACTAGCAACATTCCATGTAGAAGCCTGCCCTTGCAGATCAGGAATGTGGCCGCGCAGGCTTCTGTTTCTGTGAGTCTGACGTCGTCAGACTCACAGAAACAAGCCTGCATGGCTGCGTTGCTGATCTGCAAGGGCAGGCTTCTACATGGAATGTTGCTAGTGGAATAGCAACATTCCATGTAGAATCTCAAATAGTAGCAACAGAATCTCAAATAGTAGCAACAGAATCTCCAATAGTAGCAACATTCCATGTTCCACTGCGCTAACCACTAGGCTACTCCTCCACTAGCAACATTCCGTGTAGAAGTCTGCCCTTGTAGATCACCAATGCGGCTGCGCAGGCTTCTGTTTCTGTGAGTCTGACGTCCTGCACATACGTGCAGGATGTCAGACTCACAGAAACAGAAGCCTGCGCGGCCGTGTTGCTGATCTGCAAGGGCAGGCTTCTACATGGAATGTTGCTAGTGGAATAGCAACATTCCATGTAGAATCTCAAATAGTAGCAACAGAATCTCAAATAGTAGCAACAGAATCTCCAATAGTAGCAACATTCCATGTTCCACTGCACTAACCACTAGGCTACTCCTCCACTAGCAACATTCCGTGTAGAAGTCTGCCCTTGTAGATCACCAATGCGGCTGCGCAGGCTTCTGTTTCTGTGAGTCTGACGTCCTGCACATACGTGCAGGATGTCAGACTCACAGAAACAGAAGCCTGCGCGGCCGTGTTGCTGATCTGCAAGGGCAGGCTTCTACATGGAAGGTTGCTAGTGGAATAGCAACATTCCATGTAGAATCTCAAATAGTAGCAACGTTCCATGTAGAATCTACAAATAGTTTCAACATTTCATGTAGAATCTCAAATAGTTTCAACGTTCCATGTAGAATCTCAAATAGCGAAAGGGAAATGGGGCTTGATATACCACAAAAACATTCAAAGTGGTTTACATATTATATTCATGTACTTATTTTGTACCTGGGGGCAATGGAGGGTTAAGTGACTTGCCCAGAGTCACAAGGAGCTGCAATGGGAATCAAACCCGGTCCCCGTGGTTATTAGGCAACCACACTAACCATTAGGCTACGCCGCCTGTTTTTCAAGTTTTTGCTGGGGGAAGGGAGGGGAATGCAGCATCCTGGAATCTTTCATCTGAATGCAGGAACAAATAATGTATGTAATTGGAATTGAGTTAGGACACGCCCTTTTTCAATTAGTTCAGTTATTGACCATGACATAAAAATGTGGGTAGTATAGTTCCTGAGTTGAATAATGGATTCCCTAAAGAACTACTACTACTACTTCTATTTAGCATTTCTATAGCGCACAGATTTGAATATGCAATACTGTGTACCCCAGTGAGATCCCAAGGCAGGAGATCTATGCAAAATCAGTGTGTATAGCATTTTATATTAGAGGTCAGAAAAGGAGACAATTGTAAAGAGATTATTTCTCCACTAAGCCTAGTTGTCATTCTCCCTTTCTGTATTTATCCTTGGACTTCTTTACAGAGAGCTCTTAGATATATTATGGTACTGTGGCACAGCTTTGGGGGTATCTGCTGGGTATTTGAGACCCAGAGGACTCAGCATGGTTTTTCTTACGTTCTTATTGAGAGCAACAATAGCTGTGACCACCAAGTCCTCCTAGTAGCTTTCCATCATCCAGAGTAACTGTGGCATAGTGTTCCTAGAGAGAACTGTACAGTTTTAATAGCGTTGTTTTGACCATGATAAGAGTAACCCAAAGATTCTGTAGCGCAGGAATTTGGACACCATATTTAAGCAAAACTATACCATCTCTGAATTATTCCCAGGTTTGTCTGGTAAAAGTATCAGAACCTGGAATGAGTCCAGTGTTCTGTGACAACACTGGCAGTGTTGTTAATGTTTTCTGCCATTTAGAGAACTGGTCCAGCTTAAATTTCCCTCAAGCTTCCTAAGATGCAGAGCATCCAATTCATTCTCACTTTTGAGGATAACACGCTCTTCTCTTGCAGTCTTTACCTCCAAAGATGGCAGCACCGTTCACCCTTATAACTATTAAAATTGTGTACAGGCCTACAGTTTGGAAGCTCCCCTTCTGAGGTCTGGCATCCCTGATGTATTGAGGACATGATGGGACCTACCGTAAAATCTTATTATTGGACTAATGTAATACATTTCTTGACTAGCTGTCAGGAGCTAAAACCTGAGGAAGAGAGTTTAGCTTCCAAAATGTTAGTCCTTTGAAAAGATACCAGCTTATTTCTGTTGAGAGGTAGATATCTTTTATTTCTGTGCATTCAAGTGGACCAACACTGTTTTATTCTATCCTACAGATTGTGGTATGAAGATTCTAAGAACCCTTCTCCCACATGTGTATTTTGCTCTCTGTGGCAATGAGCTATGCAAGAGTTGTAACTAAATGTCCTCATTATCATTTCAGCTTATGTGAGGAGCCACCCTAAGAAACCCCCACCGCCAACCCTCCCCTGCCACTTTCGATCCCCCCTTCCGCCGCCGCCAGGTACCTTTGCTGGCAGGGGTCCCCAACCCCCACCAGCCAAGGTCTTCTTCAGCGCTGCTGTACGGCGCCTTCGCTGATCTGTTTCTGTCAGTCCTGACATCCTGCGTGCACAGAAACAGATCAGCGAAGGCGCCGGAGGCCGGCACTGAAGAAGACTTCGGCTGGCGGGGGTTGGAGACCCCTGTCAGTAAAGGTACCTGGCGGCGACGGGGGAGGGTCAGCAGCGGGAAGGGGGTGTCAAAAGTGGTGAGGGGTGTCAGCGGCTGGGGGAGGCGGGCTAAACTGTGCCCCACCCCCACTTCGGGCTCTGGACCCCCCTCCCGCCGAGGTCTGGCTACGCCTCTGCTCTCAAATTATCAGTATGGCTACCTTTAAAATGGGTTACGTTACCGTAAGTCATGCTATTTTAGCACAGGATCCTGTTTTATTCCTGTGCTGAAATAGCATGACTTGTTCTAAAATAATCCTTCTTAATCCCTCTTAACCCTCCATTGCCCCATGTAATCCGCATTGAGCCTGCCATGAGTGGGAAAGCGCGGGGTACAAATGTAACAAAAAAAAAAAAAAACCACGTTGATAACTAACTCTTCTCCCCCCACCCCCTCAAACACCCAGTTTGCCATTGTGCAGACTTGCTGTTGATTTCTAAAGTAGATCAGTATTTTTTGTTTTTGTCTTAAGATGTTGGAATGGTGGTAGTTCTTTTTTGTTGTTGTTATTTTTTAGAAGTATCTGGGGAGCTTTTGTTTTCTTGGTTACTGAATGTAACACTCTTGCACTTGAATTATAAAGAATTATGTCACGGTGCAAATTTTCTGGACTGTTCTATTTGTTGACAGCCCATTTGTTGATGAACTGACCCCCTAGTCACCACAGGCCGTGCGTCCAGTGCACATTATGTTACCAGCCATGGCAGCTACCAAGACTGGAAAAAAAAGATTTCAAAATGGATTGGAGGCTTTCAGCACACAGATTGCTATATTTTATCTAGCTCAAAATGGCATTCAACCAGATTAGTATCTTCGTAGAACAAGTACACCGTAGTCAAATTTATTCTAAATAGCTAGAATAAAGCCATAAAATAAATTCTCAGCAACATTCAATCCAACAATTCAGTTGTAGACTACAGTGAAGCCATGGATCAATCCATAGGCTTCGATACAAAGTGTGGTTTTCATTGTTTCTCAAACAGAATTTTATACCTTACAAGTTTCACTTAGCAGTTGTCATGGTATTCTTTTCTTCAAATATGTTCTCCTTTTTTCTACAAATATATCTTCTGTGATTGTGGCCAAACAGTTACATTTTTTTTATCAGTCTGAAGTACTTTGTTCCACGATATTTCAAGTTTATTAAGCAGGGGCATAGCTACATGGGGCGTGGATTTGGCCTTGCCCCCCCCCCCCCCCCCGCCAACCCTCTTGGTCACTGTCGGGTACCTTTGCTGGCGGGGGTCCACAACCCCCGCCAGCCGAAGTCCTCTTCACCGGCGCGGCCACTTTGCTGATCTGCAAGCAAAGCTTCTGTTTCTATGAGTACGTCAGACTCACAGAAACACAGCCGTGCCTGAGAAGAGGACTTCGGCTGATGGGGGTTGGGGACCCCCGCCAGCAAAGGTACCAACGGTGGCGGCGGGGGAGGGTTGGCGGGAAGGGGGAGTCGAAAGGGTTGGCGCTGGGGGGGGTCAAAGGTGGTGGCGGCAGCGGGAAGGGGGGGTGAAAATGGGGTGGGTCGGCGGCGCCGGGGGGGGGCTACAATGTGCCCCCTCACCTCCGGCTCTGGACCCCCCTCCCGCCAAAGTCTGGCTACGCCCCTTTTATTAAGGTTCCTTTTGAATATTTTAGATGATGACTTTTGTGGTGAGGTTGTAGAAAAGTTTTCTTGACAACTGTTTCATACAGTTCACTGTGTCCATAGGTCCACAACTAGTCAAGTCTCTAAACCTTTCAGCAAATTATTTGCATTGATCTGTGGGTTCTGTACTTGCAGTTCTGACCAGTTTTTGGGCAGATCTATTGGATCATTTTTGGTGTTTCAAATTTTGCCTCAACTTCAGTAGTTCAAATGGTTGAAATTGCTAACTAGAAATTTGTTTTGGGTTTTTATTTTTTTTGTTTGTTTTTTTTACATAGTCTTCCATTGCTTTATAAGAATGATTGAGCATTTTGTGAAACCGGAACTAGTTAATCTATGGCTCAGAGGAACACGCCTTGCTTGCGTTCCAGACCCATTTGACCAGAGACATTCCTGCTGCTCTGCTAAGTATTCTGAAGAGCAGGGCAGCTAGGAGAAGGGGGTTGACTAGCTAGCCTGATATTGGGGGTGGGGAAAAGGGAATCTGAGAAGGGGCAGGCGGGGCTTGAAAATGGGCTGATACAAGGCAGAAAAACGGGACAGAAAGGGGCTGGGTGCTTAAAAAAAAAAGCATGTGAGAGAAGGGGGCTGAAGCTGGAGACTGATATAGGGGGCAGGTGGTAAAGGGGGCTGAGGTGGGGGCTGATGCAGGGGGCAGGTGGGAGAAGGGGGCTGATTTAGGGGGCATGTGAGAGAATGGAGCTGGGGGCTAAAAAGGGGGGTAGGTGGAAGAAGGAGTCTGAGCAGTGTTGTATACTAATGAAGAAAAAGTAATGCATTACAATACTTAGGTAAACATTTCATTATTTTCACTTGTTACCGAGTACAAAACAAGCATGAGCATTTGTACTTGTAACGAATTTGAATTATTATCTGAGCCAGTTTTAAGTACTTTTACCTCGTTACATGCTGCTTCGTTACAAGTAAAAGGCTGAAGTACTAACCCTGACATCTTCCCTCCCGCTTTCCCCCAGTGGGGTCTTTAAAATTTGCCGTTAGTTTCTAGCAGCTGCAGCAGCTAAGAGCGGCTTTCCCTCTCCGGTCCGGTCTCTCTCTTGCCATTTTTCCTTTCCTCACTCCGTGTGTCTAGCATTAGCATTATTTTCCTTCCCCTCATGTAGTCCTTAAAACTTGCTTTCCCTTCCGTAGCTGTCAGCCACAGCTGTTAACACAGACATCCTCTGGCGGACTACGAGGTGCAGCAGTGAAGACAGGCAAACCTCCAGCAGACTATGGAGCCTTCTCTCTGCCGTGTCCCGCCTCTGCATGGTTGGTACGTCGAAGAGAGAAGGCGCCATAACCCGCCGGAGATTGCCTGTTCACTGCTGGGACCTCACAGCCTGCCCAAGGTTGTTTGTGTCAACTACCACAGCTCTGTCCTTACCGTGCTGGAGAGTGAAGACTGCCTATTTTGATCTTTAGTTCTTCACTACTGCGGCTTCACACAAAAAAAAAAGCTTTGAGCAGGCGGGTAACTGCGGATGGGCCCTTCTCCCCTGCCTTGTTTTCTGCTGCTCAAGAGTCGGGAGCCTCCACTAAAGGTACAGCTTCCCTTAGCTCAGTCTGTCTCTACTCAACCCCCCGTGGAAATCACTCTCCCACTGGCCAAGGCTAACAGGCACTGCAAAGAGCCAACTTGGGCCTCCTTTCCATTACTGCACCACTGATCAGGACCTCATCGGGGGCAGGAAAGCCCAGGTTTAAAAAAAAAAAAAAAAGGGTTTATGTGTAATGCTGGTGGGATTTACTAGCCAAGAATAAAAAAAATAATAATAAATTTTATTTGTAATGATGGTGGGCTTCTGGGCAGGGGATTGCTGGTTTGGGAAGGGAGGGGAGATACCATCATGCCAAGCTATGAGGGAGGGCAGGGCAGGGTTGATACTGGGCTACAAGGAGGAATGGAGGGGTAGGGAAGGGCAGTGGCCCTCAGTAGAAAAAAAGAAAACATGGTTAGATACTTGTTGTTTATCATTTGTTGTGGGGTTTTTTATGTTTATATGAGAATATTTTGCCTTATAAAACATGTATTTTTGTAGATGATATTTTTTATGACGAACATGGGAAGGATAATGTTTTGAATTTATTAATTGTAAGTAAAAATATGATTCCTCAGTAAACCAAATGAAGCAACAAAAACTGGAACAAAGTTTTAGTAACAACATAACAGCATAATCTCTATACACCTCTCTTTGAATCCTTCCTTCCCCAGGTTAATCATGAGTGATTCGAAGTCATTTGACAATATGGAACATCCATGACCATATTTCACATCAATGTTTAAGTTGAAAAGTATAGATGGAAATAGTGTCATCCTCGTATGCTTATTATGCACGCTGAAATACACGGAATGTCGAGCATTCGGTAAAACATGTCCAGCGAGTGCATCCTCACCACCTGGCAACGTATGAAAAATTAACAGTGAATGCGAGAAAGCGCAAGTAGGAAGTAAAATATGATTCCTCAGTAAACCAAAGAAGTAAGCAGCAAAACTTTGCTGTTCAGGGAACACAGCCTAGGAGGATAGTGGAGTTGCCTGCATTTGTTGAACTGGTTATTGGTCTCTAGCCAAACAGAACAGTGATCAGTCAGGTCACATTGAAACAGAAAATCTGTGATTCTACAGCAGAGATGGAAATGAAGCTGCTTGCGATTCTTCATGAACAGCCATTTGTCACTACCACAACAGACTGCTGGTTATCCCATGGAAAATCTTATATTGGAGTAACTGTCCACTGGATTGATAACAAGTCATTAGAGAGAAAATCTGCTTGTCTGGCCTTAAAAAGATTGAAGGGTTCACGTACGTTTGACGTTCTTGCATCAGTTCTAGAAAACATTTATTTGGAGTTTGCCATCAGACAAAAAATTGTTAGAACAACAACAGACAATGGCTCCAACTTCGTGAAAGCCTTCTCTGTATTTGGACAGCTTGATAATGATAATGAAGATGAAAATGAATATGCAAGTGATAAATTACATGACAAGTTGAGGCATTGGATGTCTATGGAACTTTCAACTCCAGTGGAAATCATGTCTACGAGCTTCCTCGTCATCAGCGATGTGCCTGCCATACATTGAACCTGGTGTCTACTACTGGCTGAAATGATTTGGCCTACAGGAAAATATCTCGGAATGCATTTGCCAAATGCCAAGGACTTTGGAACAAATATGGACGATCTCCATTGGCTGCTGATGAAGTAACTGATTCATTTGGGCAGGGTCTTAAGAAACCGGATCAGATACGGTGGAACTCTGTATACCTGGCAGTTGAGAGACTTATTTGATTGATCCATCAACATGGTGAAGATATATTTGATTCTAAACTTCAAGTTCCAGGACTGACTGCAGGTGAGTAGACTTTGTTGGTTGATTATGTTTCTGTAGTGAAACCTGTTGCTCAATCTTTGAGCATCCTGCAATCAGAAAAGAAGATGTTCATGGCCTACTTGCTGCCAACCATTACCAGGCGTCATCAGACACTCATTGATAAGAAAGCATCAACAACACCTTGCCAGCCTCTTGTACTGCCCTCATAATTGCAATTGATCGATTCTTCTCTGATTTATTATGATTCAGAAGCAATTGCAGCAGCAATCCTGCAACCCAAGTTTTGCACAGGGTGGACTGACGGAGCACTTTGGACAAGGGTCTTCAGTGTATCAGACACCTGCTTCATATGATACCTAATCAATCTTCCATGATTTGATTGCATCTAAAGCAGATAATAGTGACAACGATGATGATGATATAGCATTCTTTGCTATAAAGAAGTCAAGTGTTTCAAAGATTCCCTTGATCAATGCCTGCAGACCCATCCAGATGACACCAGCAGTATTGCAGCCTGGCCTGATTTGAAGGAACTTTTTATCAGACTAAACTCTCCACTTCTTGCCAGTGCAGCTGTTGAACGCCTTTTTAGCTATGCTGGTTTAATAATGACTCACAAGCGTACCCGCATGAATGACAGTCATTTTCGGAATTTAGTGTTACTAAAAGCGAACAGGTGGATTCAATCATAGAGGATAAAAATGTTAACAGTGGTTGTATTCATTCATCATCTTAAATTCCAGCAAGTATATTGCCTCTTGGATTACAGAATGTTTGTGTAGACCAGGCATGTCCAACCTATAGCCTACTGGGTAAAGGCTGAGAGAGGGTTTCATGAGCAAGAGATACTGGGTAAAGGCTGAGGAGGGGTTACATGAGCAAGAAAGATTGGGTAAAGGCTGATGAGGGGTTACATGAGCAAGAAAGACTGGGTAAAGGCTGAGGAGGGGGTTACATGAGCAAGAAAGACTGGGTAAAGGCTGAGGAGGGGGTTACATGAGCAAGAAAGACTGGGTAAAGGCTGAGGAGGGGTTACATGAGCGAGAAAGACTGGGTAAAAGCTGGGGGAGGGGGTTACATGAATGAGAGAGACTGGGTGAAGGCTGGGGGGGTTACACAAGCGAGAGTTCGACTTGGTGAAAGCTGGGGAGGGGATGATGCACTGTCATATTTTGTCACTGTTTGACAAAATGTGACAAAATACAATGATATTCAATTGACTGTGATCTTTGTCATTGGCTGCCATTTGGATATTTCTGCTGGCAACTTGTGCCACAAGTTCTCAATCAGTGTTCCTTTCGTTTTGTTAAGTGTTTGATTTTAATTTTAATTGATGTTAATTTACTGTATTCACTGCTGTGATACAACTGTCGTTAGTATATCAGAATTAAATAAACACATTTTGTAGTTGCAGTACTTTTTACTTAAAAGTATAATATTAGGCACTTTTTTTACTTGAGTAAATTTTTAATTCAGTCTTCATTGTACTTTTTACTTTTACTTAAGTAGCAAAATATGCATTTATCTTTACTTTTACTTAAGTACTTTGACCTAGTACTTTAAAAAACACTGGGTCTGAGGCCTGGAAATGGCTCTGATTTAGGGGCTAGTTGAAGGTGGCTGAGGGCTTATGCAAGGCTAGGAATAGCAATGGTCTGATGATGCCAGTAGGGGGGGAGGCTTAGAGCTATCAGACTGGAGATGGGGATGTAATGGAAAAACAGATCTAGTGCTAGGCCTGAGAGAGGGGGCTGAGGTTGGACAAAGGGCAGATGGGGGTTGGGGGCTGTTGCAGGGACTGGAAGAAGGATGAGAAGGGCCTGTTCAGAAGGAATGGATCCTCAGAAGCTTAGTGGAGGTTGGGTGGCAGCACTGGTGGTTGGGAGGCGGGGCTAGTACTGGGCAGACTTCTATGGTCTGTGCCCTGAAAATGGTAGATACAAATCAAGGTCAGGTATACACAGTGTGTTTTTTCTAGCGAAAACAAGTGCCAGTACTCAAATGGACAGGCCACCCTTTAGGGGTGGGGTGATCACTGAGGGATCCACCCCACCATAGCCAGGCCCCCTGCAACCGGTCACAGAATCTGTGACACGGCAAAATTAGTGTGTAGAGCCTGAGCTCTTTCACGGAGAGAGTAGTGGATGCTTGGAATGCCCTCCCGCGGGAGGTGGTGGAAATGAAAACGGTAACAGAATTCAAACACGCGTGGGATAAACATAAAGGAATCCTATTCAGAAGGAATGGATCCTAAGGAGCTTAGCCGAGATTGGGTGGCAGAGCCAGCCGGTGGTGGGAGGTGAGGATAGTGCTGGACAGACTTATACGGTCTGTGCCCTGAAGAGGACAGGTACAAATCAAAGTAGGGTATACGCAAAAAGTAGCACATATGAGTTTGTCTTGTTGGGCAGACTGGATGGACCATGCAGGTCTTTTTCTGCCGTCATTTACTATGTTACTATGTTCATTAAAACTTGGGAACCATTGGTCAATTTTAGCAGACAATGGAAAAGGTGCCAGTACTCAGTACCCCCTCAAAAAAAGCCCTGGGTATACATATAAAGTAGCGCATATGAGTATATCTTGTTGGGCAGACTGGATGGACCGTAAGGGTCTTTTTCTGCCGTCACCTACTATGTTACTATGTAATGTGAGGAAGAGGGAGAAGCAGGGGAAGGTAAAGATGGAAGGGCTGATGGATGGGTACTTGAGGTTAAGGTGGAGGAAAGGTAGAAATAGCATAACATCAGGATTTATATTCTGCTATTATGTTCACGGTTCTAAGTGGATCAGAAACTGAAAGAAGCCAGACCTGTACCTGGGATTTACATAATAAAATTTAATAAAATGGGTGAAAGACAATAAATAGGGGGGGACTGGAGGAAGAATAAGACAGAAGAATGGGAGAAGTAGGGAAGAGTAAAAAGCTAGTAAGTAGGCAAAGAAGAGAGACTGATGATTGGGGGGGGGGGGAGAGGAGGTGAAGGAGGAATAAAATCCAGATAGATGTAGAAAATAAAAAGCAGATTAGAGAAATGGAGAAAAAAAAAGGATCAGTTAGATATAAGGGAAGAAGATGGACAGTGAAAAGCAGAAAATGGGAATTAGATCTTGGAAAAGGACAAGAGAAAAATCAAGAGGATGTAAAGAGAGATCAGGTGGAGGAGTTGCCTAATGGTTAGTGCAGCAGGCTTTGATCCCTGTAACCTGGGTTTGGCTCCCACTGCAGCTCCTTGTGACCGTGGGCAGGTCACTTATCCCTTCATTGCCCTAGGTACAAAAACTTAGATTGTGAGCCCTCTAGGGACAAAGAAAGTACCTGCATATAACTTGTACAGCGCTGTGTATGTCTAGTAGCGCTACAGAAATGATTAGTAGTAGTAGTATCAGGACCAACCCACACAGGAAAACAAAACACTTAGACAACAAAGGTACACACAATTTTGATTTTTAATATTTTGTACTGGAGGAAATCTTTCTAGTCCTCTTTTTTTCAATATTCTGCAGCTTATAGTGTGGCTTCTTGGGTTTTAAGTTTCATTTTTTTTTCTAGATATTTTTTTTTTGTTACATTTGTACCCCACGTTTTCCCACTCATGGCAGGCTCAATGCGGCTTACATGGGGCAATGGAGGGTTAAGTGACTGTGCCTGAAGTGGGAATCGAACTCAGTTCCTCAGGACCAAAGTCCACCACCCTAACCACTAGGCCACTCCTCCACTTTCTAATCCTATAGTTATTTGTGGGGTTTTTTTTTAATACTAGGTGACACTTTGTGTTTTCCTTTTGTAACTGCAGAGAAGGATTATCATAACATGTAGAATCCATATATCATTGTTCTCTTTTTCCAACTGGAGATGTTCTGTTGTGTTAGAATATTTGCAGTGCTGACTTTTCATAGTTAGGGTTAGTGCAGATTGAGCGTCTTATTTGCAAGGTTTTGCCTTACTTCTCAGTGTAGTGAAAGGAGTTTCTGTTGCTCTTACTGATGTGACACCAGAATTTGAAGGTAGCGGAGCTTAGGTCCCCCAGAACCAAAAGGAGTTTCGCTACCTCTGAGAGAGGGGAGAGTAGAGAGAAGAGGAATGCTAGATGGGGGAGGGAGGAGGGAAAGGAGATGCTGGACTGGGGGAGGGGGGGTGCCAGAAACTCTAGCACTGGCCCTGGACTAAAGTCTTCAGAAACAAAAAAAAATGAGGTTTCAATGATTTCTCTTAGAGCAAACCAGGAGTGTAGCCAGATGGCAAATTTAGGGTAGGCCCAAAAATCTCATGTCTTCCCTGCCCTCCTTGGCCCCACTCCGGTTCTCTCCCCGCCCTCCTTGGCTCCCTGCTTTCTTCAGCCCCCGCCCTCCTTGGCTCCCTGCTTTCTTCTGCCCCCGCCTGTTCTCTTCCCCCATCCCCAAACCAAACCAAAAGAAATACCTGAGCTGGCGGGGATCCGCCAGCCCCTCCAGCCAAACACCTCCTCCCAGGAGAAAGAACACTTACACCCTGTGCAGCCGCTGGTAGTGTCCCAGAGCCACTGACATGGCCAGCCTCTGCGCATGCATGAGGGGTGGGGCAGCGGCGGCTCAGCGACACTGCTGGCTGTACAGGACGTAAGTGTTCTTTCTGCCGGGAGGAGATCTTCTGCTGGCAGGGCTTGTAAATCCCCGCCAACCATGCCTAAGGACCACTGGTTTCTTGTGCACCTGACCCCAAATTGGGTGGGCGCAGGCCCACCAGTGGCTATGCCACCAGTGCAAACAATTTGTAATAACGCAGTCCAAACCCTATCCTTTTATGTGAACAAATTTTTAAACGTTACGAAAGTTCAAACGTAACTTTTGCAGACTTCTTACAGACACATGACATTAAAAAAGTCTCCAACATTTTGGATCCACTACTTCACTCACCTTTTCCCAGAGCAGGTATGTACGTAAATTCTAGCACCCACTGTACAGAATTACCCTTTGGTGCTAAATATCGATCACCATGTTTATTAAGAGGAGGAGGGTGAGTACAAGAAGAGACCAAAAATGGTGAGCTGCAATTAATTGAAGAGTTGTTCTCTTGCAAGGATTATGTTTGAACTTGCCGTAATTAGAAAGTGTCTGAAGGTAGAGCATGCCAGACCTTTTTAGGAGTTACATATTGTTGGCTCAGTGGAATTCACATAGTGTCTGTGCATAAGGAGCTTTTATGCATCTTCAAACTGTCTTCATCAAAAGATAGATCATTTTTAGTGCTGAACTAATGTTACCTCCTTATAAGGATGTCGTCTCTGATAACTTAATGTGGTTTCTTACATAAGTAATGCCACACTGGGAAAAGACCAAGGGTCCATCGAGCCCAGCATCCTGTCCACAACAGCGGCCAATCCAGGCCAAGGGCTCCTGGCAAGCTTCCCAAACGTACAAACATTCTATACATGTTATTTCCGAAATTTTGGATTTTTCCAAGTCCGTTTAGTAGCGGTTTATGGACTTGTCCTTTAGGAATCCGTCCAACCCCTTTTTAAACTCTGCTAAGCTAACCGCCTTCACCACTTTCTCCGGCAATGAATTCCAGAGTTTAATTACACGTTGGGTGAAGAAAAATTTTCTCCGATTTGTTTTAAATTTACTACACTGTAGTTTCATCGCATGCCCCCTAGTCCTAGTATTTTTGGAAAGCGTGAACAGACGCTTCACATCCACCTGTTCCACTCCACTCATTATTTTATATACCTCTATCATGTCTCCCCTCAGCCGTCTCTTCTCCAAGCTGAAAAGCCCTAGCCTTCTTAGTCTTTCTTGATAGTTCATTTGCAACTATTCCTTTTTCTGGTTAGAACATGTGTAAGTTGCCGTTTTATTGGTTTGCAGTGTTTCAATGCAAATTACTTGGTTAAGCAATCAGTTAATGAAATAAACAAGTACTTCAGTCAGAAGGTAATTTTAGAACTGTATGTGCAAATTTTGCTGGATTATAATTGTGAAAGTATACTCATGCTTTCAGTATTATCTTGTACTTTTTTATGCCTGCTAGTTTATTCCGTTACTTTTTCTAACTAAAAATTTGCACATATTTTGGATAAAATCCAAGTTTCATTACCCACAAGTTGAAAATTTCCAACATAACCTTGCACTCTGTTTTGTATAACGTGCGCATCAGTGCTTTTGTAAATTTGCAACCTTTTAAATCCGGCTTCCTGGCGAATGAGGGAGAGAGAGAAAATTGCCGATTTGTGATCTCTGATTGGTTCAGCCAAAGCAACATCACTCGTGGCTCCATTGACATTATCTGCTTTCAGTTAGAATCTCAAGGGAGTGCTGGACTCCAGCTAAACTTCAGTGCTTAAGCAGCAAAGAAAAAGTACTTTATATATGTAGAGAGAAGGGGGGGGGGGGGATTTTCGATATGATGTCCAAATACAATTTTGGACGTTTTGCAAAAAATGTCCAAAAATCGAGTGCCAAACGTGGTCATTTTCAAAGCAGAAAAACATCTTTTTGTTTCGAAAATCACTCTATTTTACGTGTTTTTGTGCTCAGCGCATCTTTCTTTTAAGGCCATTTTCAAACAAAAAAACGTCCAAGACAAAAACACACAAAAACAAGCCGTTGGGATGTCTGGGGATCTGCTTTGGTTGATTTTTGCCACACTTGTATGTCTATAGCCAACCTATGTTTGCTATTCATCCCAAAATGTAACAAAGGGAGTTGCATCCCAAGCTGCTAACTTTTTTCCCAATAAATTTATTGACATTAAATCTGACATATGATTTACTGTCAAACTATTTCTTGCCCTATATACCCACTACTGGGAAAGTGGAACAAGCTGGACTGTTACAGATTCCTACACAGACACTACATGCCAGCTGAATCCTTCACCTCAGTTGCACATGCAGAATATGGACAGACTTCAACTGATACAAAATAGGGGGCCATAAAAAAACATGTAGACAAAAACTGGAGACACCCCCCCCCTTTAAGAAGGCCAGATTGCATAAGCAGTGAAAGTACTGATAAAAATAATAGAAATGCATTTTCTTTCATACTCTGCTAAATACAAAATTAGAAAAAATGTACATTTCCAAAAAAGCAAACATCCATAAGCAGCATATCCCCCTTTCCTTTCTTTCCCATCCATGAGAAGCTTGTGCCCCTCTCCTCTCCAATCCCCATCCATGTGTTGCGTTTCCCCTTTTTCCCTTCCCCCTCTTCATGTACAACATGTCCCCCTCACCAATCTTTTTCCAGCCCCCTCCCTGCACCCACATACCATCCACCTTTTTTACTGCCTTCCTTCCTCCATCCACAGCCATGTTCCACCATTATTACAGCTCCCTCCCTCCATTCATCATTTTTACAGGCCCCACCTTACTGCACTCACACAACTCCATCCATCCACCTGTCCTGTCCTGCCCTACCTTAACGTGTCCTGGTGGTCTAGTGCCCTCTTCGGGGCAGGAAATAACCCCACTTTTTTCCTGCCTGCTGCTGCTCCACTCATTGCTGCCGCTTCATCAGAATGGCTGCTGAGACTTCAAGTGGTAGCCTTGCGAAACTCGGAGGCCGTCTCTTGAAGTCTCAGTGGCCAGTTTGAAGAAGTGGCGGCAAGAACCCCACTCTCTCCTGCCTGCTGCCGCTGCTCCACTTATTGCCGCCACTTCTTCAAAATGGCTGCCGAGGCTTCAAGTGGCGGCCTCATGAGACTCTGAGGCCGTCGCTTAACGTCTCAGCGGCCATTTTTGAAGAAGCGGCAGCAGCAGGCAGGAAAGAGTGGGGTTCTTTCCTGCCCTGAAGAGGCCACTAGATCAGGGTGTGTTAAGTTAGGTTCGGGGAGGGGCAGGCCAGCCAGCCAGCCAATTAGAGCCTGTGTGTGCTGGGGAACTTCCAGCTCGCTAATTTCTGCAAAATGGAACAACCGGCTCTAGCGATCCAGTACAACCCGGCTCCAGCATACCACTGCCTACATCCCACCTATCTCCCAAAACCCCTCCACACAATTTTAAGCCAATAATATTCTGTCATGTACTTCTCTCAACATCTGTTCCCTCGGCCAAAAGCTTGACGAAACATCCATGCGTTCACCTGATTTGTAAATCTTGGAATAGTCCTTCTCCTGTCTAATCATCCTGAGCAATTGGTTCCAAAACCCTATTGCTGAAAAGATACACCTCTGATTATTTCCAACTGTTCCTCTTAGGAAGCTCATAAATGGGAAGTAGACTGTACCAGGTGTCAGTTACAACCGTAAAGACAAAGATAGGGTGGGAAAGGGGGAGGCTAAGCAGCACAGAATCATTGGAACAACCCTGGCCACCTTTCTCGGCAGACTGTATGGGCCATGCTGGTCTTTATTTGCTGTCATTTGCCACGTTACTATCTGAAACTTTTACCAAGTCTTCACTTGGCAATCTCAAGCTTTGATTTGGGTACACATCTAACCATCTTTTGTTGTAAATATAGCAGGCCAGTACCCTGGCAGGCTTTTAAAATGAAAACCAGTATTTTAAACCTCAAACTGGCAGCCATTGTGTTTCCTAAACTGTGGGTCTGGCTCCAAATGGGGTCACAACAGGGCAGGGGCGTAGCTACGGTTGGGCCTGGGTGGGCCCAGGTCCACCCAGTCTCAGCTTAGGCCCTCCCAGTTGTCTTGATAGGATGTGCACTTTGGTGCCTTTCTGCCATGGCTCAGCTGGGCCGCCATGACGTGCAGCTTTTAGGAGGCCAGCAGCACTCCAGTCCTCCTCCTACCAGCCTAACATTTGGGGTTTTTAAAGTGTGGGTCCCCTTTCCTGTTCCGGAAGTTGGTAGACCTGGCCAGTCTAGCGCTGCACTCCCACTGCGCGGGTACTGCCTTGCGCACTCCGGTGTCTGACCATCCTCACTCTGGACTCGGCTGCTGTGCCTTGCTACCCCCCCCCCCCATGTCCGCGCTGGCGCCGCAGTGCAGCAGGGGAAAATCTGCCAAGCTGCCATCAGTGTTGTGGCTTCTCCACTATGCCTTTCTGGAGCAAGATCAGCCTTTTCTTGATCTCCCTCCCCCACCCCCAACTGCTCTCAGCAAACCCCGTGGCCCCAGAACAGGCAAAGGAGCCAGCACACATGGAACAGAGCACAATACTCTCTGAGTCTACATTGCCTGCCACCACTTGCAAGCCAACTGTCCAGATAAAATAAATATTTTTATTTTTATTTTAATGTGTACAGTGTAATGTTGGTTGGTGGTGGCTTCTTGGTGGGGGTGGGCTCTTCACTGCCCAGGGCAAAAAAAAAGGTATATATAATCATTAATATATCTTTTTCTCCCTAGGCAGTGAAGAGCCCAAAATATATCTTTATTTTGCCCTAGACAGTTAAGAGTTCACACCCACCCAGAAACCCACCAACAATAAATTTTAATAGTGCCCAGGTTACAATTTTAAAAAGGTTGTAAATGTTGGTGGGCTTTTGGGGTGGGGATGGTCTCTGCAGTGCCCAGGTTAAAATAAAAATAAAAAACATTATTTAATGTAGGCAGGTCTCTGGGTGGAGGTGGGCTCCGCAGTGCCCAGGACATTTAAAAAAAAAAAAAGTTTTGTATTTAGTGCTGGTGTCCTTTAGGGTGGGGGGAGGAGATGCCAGACCATGGGGGATGGGTAGGGGGTAGGACAGGGCTGACACTAGGCTACAGGGAGGGGTGGGGGTAGGGTAGGGCTGGTGCCTAGCTATGGGATGGATGATGGGGCTGGGCTGATACCGGGCTATGGGGATGGATGAGGAGGAGAGGGTAAGGTACAGAAGGGAAGGGCTGATGCTGGCTATGGGGATGGCCTTATGTCTGGTCAAGTTTGATATGGCATAAAGTAACTATATTCAAAAATACTGTTTTTTCCATTAAGTATGTATGTGGTTTATATTGATGCAGGGCAGCTGTTGGGCAGACTACTACTACTATTAAACATTTCTATAGCGCTACTAGACTTATGCAGCGCTGTACAAATTAACATGAAAAGACAGTCCCTGCTCAACAGAGCTTACAATCTAAATTGGACAGACGGACAGACAGCTAGGGGTGGGGAAATTGCAGTGGTAGGGGTGATAAGTGAGGGTGTTGAGTAAGAGAGTCATGGTTAGGAGTCGAAAGCAGTAGCAAAGAGGTGGGCTTTAAGCCTAGACTTGAAGACAGCCAGAGACTGAGCCTGACGTACTGGCTCAGGGAGTCTATTCCAGGCATAGGGAGCAGCGAGACAGAAGGAACGGAGCCGGGAGTTAGCAGTGGGGGAGAAGGGGGACTGCCATATGCTGTCACATTAGTGGCAAATATCTTCCTTCCCACCCCAAAAGGTGAGTACACAGAGGCAATGATTTAAGTTACATGATTCAGCATTACAGTTTTTAGCCCAAAACACACCAGTGAAACAGAATTTTCCTGTCTGTAAACTGACAAATGTTAGGACTAGGAAATCATTAGCAAAATGTTGTGCTCAAAATTAAATTATTGAATCCTGGTTTAATCCCAAATTGTCAAAATATAACCGCAATTCTCCACATTTCACTTACAATAAAGGTTTATAAAAGTGTCAGTTTTTAGTCACAAAGAGCCCTAGAACTATTCTTGTTCTGTTCCATCCCTTCAACAAAAATGCTTAGGACGCGGCACCCTGACAATTATATTGAGTACTTATGGCCTTTCACATGCTCAAAACAGCTTAGACTAGCCATGATTTCTATATGCATGGTAACCTCCCCCTCCCTTCCCCCCAGTCTCTGATTGATTAATTAAAAATACTGTATTAAAAAAAAAAAAAAAAAAAAAGACAGATTTACAGAATCTGAGATGTCTATTTTTAATCTTCGTAGCTACAACTCTGCAAGTGAAAGAAGAGTTGCTGGACGGGGATGACTACAGTTTTCTCCAAGGCGCTTCGGATCAGGAAAGCAACGGACCTTGCAGCTACTACATCAAGCAAGAACCATAATATGGCTGAAAAGCCTTTAACGCGGGACGAGCCTTTGTGTAGCATTGACAGACTGATCACCGTCAGCTCTTGACAGTTGGACTGTCATGGAGACACTTTGTTGACCACAGAAGAAATTTACGTTTAGAGTTTTTAGGGCCTGTTTGGGGGGGGGGGGGGAGTTATTTTAGTGAAAGAAAATGTTTTTCCAATTTATAAGGGAGATGGACATTTTTGTTGTTGTATTTGAAGTTTTTGAAAGATTTTTGTAATATTTTCAGAGTTCAGATTCATTGTGCATCGTTAAGGATGAACTTCAAACTTTTAGCGAGATTAAAATAGGATTGTGGGAAAATTTGCTAAGAAAGCTATAGCTATGAACTGTCATGACAAAAGAACCTTTTTTGGTACAAGTTGGGAGATGCCTGGATCTTCGTAAGCAACGCCAGTCACACCTCTGGTTTCTTTTGTTGCAAAAAATATGCAACTGACATCTTAAACTTTTGGTACATACAAAATTTTACAGAATGCCTAATTTATTGATATACACAAAGGGTTATGGGTTTTATGTTTTTGTTTTTTCATTTTGGCCTAAAACCACCCTTGTCCGTTGCTGTTTTTCATCTTTGAAATGCTTAAGCAAATGTCTTTGGAGAACAATGTGAAGCTGGTACAGTGTTCTTTTAGACATACAGGTGTAGCTGGACAAAAGAGGAAAATTGGAGGGTGGGGGGAAGGTGGAAAGTTAACAAATCAACTAAATCTCACTTGGGCTTTTAAGCTAGCATAATTCCATTTGCTTGGGTACAGCACAAGACACATGCCACCAATACCGCTGGTCGTGCTAGAATTAGCAAATTTTCACGGCGTGTGCCTGCATCTGATTTGTTATTCATCCCTGACTTAGGGTCCCTTTTACTAAGCTGCATTAGATGCTAACATGTGCTTAATGAAGTTTAAAATGGCGTACCACAGGACACGCTCGGGCATCCTGTGGGAAGTCCACTCAAATCAGAAATTGAGGACAGTGGTAAAGATCCATATTCAAACTAAACAGTAACACACTGTAAAATGTAACCAGTCTTTTCTGGTGTTCCTACTAGTATAGGTGTTAAAACAGAGTATGTATTTTTTACCAATAACTGTTTATTGGAGGTTTTACAAATACCAACTGTTAACAGCTGCATAAAGTCATATGTATAACCAAAACACATACAAATTCACATCATGAAAAATTCCTCCCAGAACCCTTTCAGAGGATTGAATTGTTATATGAGTTAGGAAAAGCCTCAGAAAACGAAGTGGATAAAAAAAATAAAAAAATAAAAAAAAAAGAAAACGAAGTGGCCTCAGCCTCTTCTCAATCATTGACTCAAAAAAACTCCCTTGGTTTTCATATTTCTAACAGGAACACCATGTTGCATGCAGATTTTTTTTTTCTTAATTAAAAACTTCTGAAAAATTGTCAAAACTTTCTTCATGAAAATTTCACTTATCCAATTTGAAGACATTTCCATATGCAATCCCACTTAACAACTCCGACGCAGACAGTTTCACGGCTCTCCAGCTACTGCGTCAGGAAAAATTCATAAAACGCTGCTGAGTTGCCTTCATTCAGCAAGTACTTCTCTTTCGCTCTTAACGCTACTTATGAAAATGGTGGCTGAATTTCAAATGTACGCCACAGATACTCTGTTGTTGTACATTTGAAATTTAGCCTCCGTTTTGATAAGTAACATTAAGGGCCCTGTTTACAAAGACACGCTAGGTTTTTTTAGCCCACGCTAACCATATAGGTGCCCATAATATTCCTATGGGCGTCTGCATGGTTAGCGCGTGCTAAAAACAGGCACCTTTGTAACAGGGCCCTAAGAGTGACAAAAAAACTACATGCTGAATGAAGGCAACTCGGCAGCATTTATTAATTTTCTCTGACGCCGCAGCTGGAGAGCCACAAAACGTTGT
Organism: Microcaecilia unicolor; assembly: GCF_901765095.1. Classification (NCBI taxonomy): domain Eukaryota; kingdom Metazoa; phylum Chordata; class Amphibia; order Gymnophiona; family Siphonopidae; genus Microcaecilia; species Microcaecilia unicolor. The sequence goes on along the minus strand of NC_044036.1, from coordinate 321,731,485 downwards.
CTGCATCGGAGTTGTTAAGTGGGACTGCATATGTCTTCAGATTGGACTAGTTTTTATAAAAAAAAAAAAAAAGCTGCATGCAACACGGTGTCCTTGTTATAAATATGAAAAACAGGAGGTTTTTGAGCCAATGATTGAGAAGAGAGCATGAAGTGCTGAGGCTACTCCATTTTCTGAGCTTTTTCTACCCTCTATTAAAACTAAATATTCTGTTGTAAGCACCTATATTAGTATGGACACCTGAGAAGATTGGTTACATTTTTACAGTGTGTTACTGTTTAGTTTGAATCCTGTGGGAAGTGCCATTTTACCATGTGTTAATCCACATGCTAAAAAAAAAATATATTTATTTTTTTTTTGGGGGGGGGGGGGGGGCACGTCAGGGGGCGTTCCTGCAGTAATCAGCTCATCTACATTACCGCACACTAACTGGTCAGCACAGGATTGCTGCATGAGCCCTTATCGCCTACAAAATGGGTGACAGTAAGTGCTCGTGCAGTAATGGCCGCACGCTAATGGCAACACTAGCCCATGGCTATTAATTTTTTTTTTTTTTTATTGAAAATTGGCCGTTTTACAGTTGTGGCAAAAATGGCCTTAGCGTGCTGGAAAAACCCGCACAACAGCATGCTAAGACCACTTTTTGCCGCAGCTTAGTAAAAGGGCCTCTTAATGAGCACTGAAATTCAACAAAATGAAAAATGCATTAAAAAAATACATAAACAGGCTTTGATTCTAGAATCGGGAGCTGGGCCAGGAGTGTTCCATGCATCCCCCAAATTCACGTTTGCTACGAATCAAAAATCTACAATTTTTCAAAGATTGCCCGGAATTTGGAACGTTACTGTTTAAAGAAACATGTACACATAGTTTAAGAATTGTTTTCATATTTTTACATTCATTTGGGTTTTAATAGGGGAGTATCATTTCTGTGTCCGTAAGGGAGATAGCTATTCCATGCTGTAAAGATGTGACTGAGTTTAGAGTGCTTTAGCTTTTACCAGTAAGGTTCATTTGCTATACTAAAATTCTCAGGAATTAACTATGTATATTCTGTAAATGCTCCTGGTTTTCTGCCTGTTCCTGTCACAGCAGTACATTTAACCTGCACTGCTTTTTGAGTGAAAGAACTGAAACGACGATAAAACCTGTATTGTCCTTCCTACTTCAGGAGGGTTGCCAGGGTGTTAAATGCACGGGCTCCGGGAAGCCTTTTGTGGTGTATGTTTTTGTTTCATGTAAAACAACAAAAAAATTGTGTAGATAGTTTGAAAACCAGCAGTTTGTTTATTTTGTACAATATAGTTCTAACTTTGGGTACAGGACATTGGTAATATGCACAGGTTTACCTCATTCTATGCAAGAGGGTTTAATGGTGTAAGGATCTATAATTACAACTGGAAGCAAAAGTTGTTAATATTTTCAGAATTTATAAACTCACTTTCAGCATCCCCACCCCACCCCACCACATCCCAATTTGTAGCTAACATTGAATAACTTGGATCCTTTTATATATTGGATAATTTTCATAATTGCTTCTGCAGTTAATGACAATGGCGACAATCTGGCTGTAACATTTTACAGGTCATCACTCATAATCTTATCATTTGCTATAAATAATTATCTTGTTGGATCCAGTGCTGGCTGCTTTTAATTTTTATCAATACCAAGAGTTATCTATTTCAATTTAGCTACATATCTCAATTTATTGAATGCATTAGCCGTTAAATTTGGTTTCTCATAAAAAAAAAAGTACTATTGACTAAACACACAGCCCAGTCCACAGGGGTTTTCCGAAGTCCTTCACCTGCCTTTGATTTGTTTTTGGTTGTAACTGTTCTCTTGTTATGCCATGAGCTGCACTGTTCAAGATAAAGGAGTCATTGGATGTTTCACGTCAGCGTTGAGACCTCCACTGCCAGCGTTCAAAAACACGACTTCAAACTTAGCACTGGGGGCGACTAAAAACACAAAAGAGGATGTATGCGTCTATAAAAGCCTATTGAGCTGCATTTGCTCACTCTCTTCTCTTCCTGCTCAACATTACTGCTGACTTTGATATGTGGGATTTGTTTTGCCTTTGTATTAAAACAAAAAAAATCTTTTTCCTTGCCATGTATGAAAAGAGCTGCTGCTTGTTATTGCCCTTTAATTCAGTTAATACTAACACGGGTTTCAATTTTTATTTTTTTGGAGGAGGGAGGATTGGTTAAATATCAACACCCTCTCCCACTGATGTTTTGTACTATGGTGCTACTTATTTGATAACATTGTTTTATTGTTTGGGAAGGGGATAACAAACTGTGATTGAAATGAATTTTTGTTGTTTAATTTTCCTATTTTAACGTCACAGAAAATCATACGAAAAAAAAAAGCATCCAGTCTCACCCCTTTAGAAGATACATAGGGGTAGGATTCAAATGAGAAGGCATAAGGTTTTTACACTATTTCTGTATGTATTTGGTATATAGATCTTCAATATCTGTTCAAACCTAAGGCCCTGTTTACTAAGCCACGTTAGCGTTTTTAGTGCTTGCTAAATGCTAGAGATGCCTATATGAATATTTGGGTGTCTCTAGCATTTAGCGCATGGGCTAAAAACGCTAGTGCACCTTAGTAATCAGGGCCCCCTAATTTTTTATTTTCTTGGTAATTTGTGTGGGCAGGAAGAGAGTGTGTTTACAACTTTCTCAACACATGTACATATTTAGGTGGAAGATGCTTTTGAGAAATTTAATGTTACTTTGATTTTTACCAAAATTACAGATTTTGAGCATGGATGTGAAAAGCATTACAATTATAACTTTGTGTACAAGATGAAAATAATTCACAAAATTTGCCTTTTTATACACAAAATAAAAAAAACTCAAAGAATTCCTTGTTTGCCTGATGGTTGATAACTTTATTCATTTGTATTGCATGTCAACTAACACACATTACACATGAATACACATGGTAAGAAGTAGCACTTCAGGCACAGGCAGCTCCTTGTGACTCTGGGCAAGTCACTTAACCCTCCATTGCCCCAGGTACAAATAAGTACCTGTATGCAATATGTAAGCCGCATTGAGCCTGCCATGAGTGGGAAAGCGCGGGGTACAAATGTAATAAAAATAAATAAGACATTAGAGAGAAGAAAGAAATCCTGGTAAACCAAAATACTAAAGGGCTCCTTTACTAAGCTGCAGTAAAAAGTGGTCTTAGCTCACCCTTACCCGGGTCTTTCCCATGCACTAAGCCCAATTTTAACGCAGCAATAATAGCCATGCACTAATGTTGCCATTAGTACTGGGCCATTTTTTTTTTTTTATTACCGTGTGAGCACTTATCACCACAGGAAAGCCCACTCTCCATCCCTGACACACACCCTGAAAATAAACATTAGAAACTAGTTTAAAAAAAAGACCCGTTTCTGTTTGAAAGGAAATGGGCGCTAGCAAGGTTTTCCTCTGAGTGTGTATGTTTGAGAGCGTGTATGTGAGAGTGACTGTGTGAGAGAGGCTTCTGTTCCTGCTGCTGTGCATTCCCCATGTTGTGCTGATTTGCTGCTCCCTGTATCGGGCTCCGCCCCCTCCCTTCTACTGGCCAATCTGGTGTGGGTTGTGTGACATCACTATTATCTACTCCAACATGATCCAGCCTCAGAATGTTGGAGGTGAGAATTATTATATAGGAAATGTTTTAGTGCATGCAGATTTCAAAGTTACTGTAGTACTTCTGTCCTGAGCATGTACTGTGGTAATCCATTTCTTTGCTGCTTTAGGTGCATGTTCACACCTAATGCAACTTAGTAAAAGGGCCCCTAAATGATCTAATGGTATGGTTGATAAGTTTTTATTTTTAAATAATTTTTCTACATAGTTTGATGTTTTACCCCCCATGTTTATTAAGCAGTGCGACGATGCCGATACAGCCCATTCAAAGTAAATGGGCTGTGTCGGCATTAGCGCGCAGCATAGTAAACAGGGGGGTTAGTATTTTACCAGATTTTCTTGAGTAAATTAAATCAATAGTTAAGACTGTTAAAGTAGTTGGGTACATTATTACCACCATGCGCAGGTGTAAATACATATAGACCAAATGAGAAGAAACTGGAGAAATGTACTTTGTTTCAACATTTTTATTGATGACAATGCACCAGAGATAGAGCAAATTCTGAAAATATGCAAAATTTCAAAGAACAAACCATGTGGTACTATAACAGAAAGATACAATCTGTCATCAAGCTTTTATCAAGTTCCATCCCCACTCCAGGGGCGTAGCCAGACAGATTTTGGGTGGGCCTAGGCAAAAAGTGGGTGGGCACCAAGTGTTCTCCCCCCTCCCACCCACCGCACCACCACCAAAAAAAAAAAATCTCTCAGCTGGCGAAAAAACGCTTCTTTCCACCTTGACAGTCTGCAGCAGGCATGTGCTGAAGACTGAGCATGTGCAGGTGACAGTATCAAGGAGAGTAGTGTTTTCATTACCATCAGGGGGAGGTCTTCAGCTAGTGGAACTGGGAATCCCCACCAGCTACCACTAAACGTGTGCTACTGTGGAGTGGGCCTGAACCCTAAGTGGGTGGGCTCTGGCCCACCTGTGGCTACGCCACTGCCCCACCCTAATGCACCCCCCCCCAATCCCTTTTATAAACTAGGGGCCCTGTTTACTAAGACACGCTAGCATGTTTAGCACAGGCTAATACTACCCATATATTCCTATAGGTGTCTCTAGCATTAGTGTGCACTCAAAATGCTAGTGTGCCTACAGCGCAGCTTAGTAAACAGAGCCCTAAGAGAGGAGCAGGGAACTAGGCTCAGCATCCCACCATCTAGCCAACAAACCAACTAATATATACTGTAGCACAATAACAAGGATAACATTTTGAACAAATTTAATAATTTGATATACCACTTATTACAAACAAATATGGTATTTGCATATTCAAAGATACAAATAAAGCACAAGAAGCAAATGTTTGCCCCGGATAGCCTGTTCTAAACTAGGGGTTGCCAAACATATACTGTTTAACCCTACAGCTAATTATTGTTCCTTTATTCCATGAGGAATATGCATGAGCCATCTATATGGTTTGAAGACTTGGTATATGCAAATGCATCTCAACTGTATTCCTCATGACTATCCTGAAAACCCAAATGGGGTTAGGTAGACAAGGGAACATAATAATAATGGGTGATTTCAATTACCCTGATATTGACTGGGTAAATTTAACATCAGGGCATGCTAGGGAGATAACATTTCTTGATCAAATCAAGGACTGATGTATGGAGCAGCTGGTACAGGAGCCAAAAAGAGGAGGAACATTTCTAGACGTCCTTAGTGGATCGCAAGATCTGGTGCAGGAAGTAATGGTATTGGGGCCACTTGATAACTGATCATCATCAGATCTGACATCAGGTCTGAAAGTAAGTACACACAGGAAATCCAACACATTAGCATTTAACTTTCAAAAAATAGACTATGATAAAATGAGAAGAACAGTGGAAAAAAAACAATTAGCAGCAGCTGTGAAGAAGGAAGACCAAATTACAGCCAGCATGGTTAAAACGTGAGGTGAAGGAAGCTATTAGAGCTAAAAGAAAATCCTTCAGAAAATGGAAGAAGGATCCGACTGAAATTAATGAGAAACAGCATAAGGAATGGCAAGTCAAATGCAAAGCGCTGATAAGGAAGGCAAAGAGGGACTTAAAAAAAAAATTGCATTGGAGACAAAAACACAGTAAAACTTTTTTTAGGTGTATTAAAAGCAAGAAAAAAAAGCAAAAATCAGTTGGACCACTAGATGACCGAGGGGGTAAAAGGGGCACTCAGGGAAGACAAAGCCATAGCAGAGAGATTAAACAAATTCTTTGCTTTGGTTTTCACCAAGGAAGATTTGGAAGAGAACCGGTGCCAGAAATGGTACTCAAAGCTGATGAATCAGAGAAACTGAATAAAATCTCTATAAACTTGGAAGATGTAATGGCGCAATTTGACAAATTTAAGAGTGGCGAATCGACTAGACTGGATGGTATTCATCCCAGAGTACTTATATTTAAAATCAAGCATGGTACCGGAAGATTGGAGAGTGGCCAATGTAACGATTTTTTTAAAAGGTTCCAGAGGTGATCCAAGAAATTATAAACCAGTGAGCCTGACGTTGGTGCCGGGCAAAACGGTAGAGACTATTATAAAGAACAAAATTACAGAGCATATTCAAAAGCATTGATCAATGAGACAAACCCAACATGGATTTAGCGAAGGGAAATCTTGCCTCACCAATCTATTACATTTCTTTGAAGGGGTGAACAAACATATGGATAAAGGTGAGCCAGTCGATATTGTGTATCTGGATTTTCAAAAGGCATTTGACAAAGTACCTCATGAAAGATAGGAGGTAGTGTTCTATTGTGGTTTTAAAACTGGTTAAAGGATAGAAAACAGAGAGTAGGGTTAAATGGTCAGTATTCTCAATGGAGAAGGGTAGATAGTGGGGTTCTCCAGGGGTCTGTGCTGGGACCCTTGCTTTTTAACATATTTACAAATTATCTAGAGGTGGGAGTAACTAGTGAGGTAATTAAATTTCTCCGAGGACAAGCAGGCTGCTTGTTCTCACTGATGGGTGACGTCCACGGCAGCCCCTCCAATCGGAAACTTCACTAGCAAAGTCCTTTGCTAGCCCTCGCGCGCCCGCGCGCACCGCGCATGCGCGGCCGTCTTCCCGCCCGAAACCGGCTCGAGCCGGCCAGTCTTCTTTTGTCCGCACTCGGTACGGTCGTGTTTTCGCCGTGTCGAGCCCCGGAAAGTCGACCTCGCGCGTCCAATTTGTTTGAACGTGTTTTTTTTTTCCTTCGGGAAAGCTTTGTCCTAGTCGGGAAGTGCTCCGGAAACCCCCCGCCGGGTTTCGTGTAAATCCTCCCCGTACTTCCAGCTTTTTTGCCCCGGTAAGTTTTCTTTCGTCGTCGGGGTAGGCCTCTTTTCGGCCTCGGTCGAGATTTTTTCTCCCTCTAAATTTGGTGCTTCAAATTTCGCCATTTCGGCTTTTGATTTCGCCGGCGTGATTTTTCCGCCCATGACATCGAAGCCTTCCAGCGGCTTCAAGAAGTGCACCCAGTGCGCCCGGGTTATCTCGCTCACTGATCGACACTCGTCGTGTCTTCAGTGTCTGGGGGCCGAGCACCGCCCTCAGAACTGCAGTCTGTGTTCCCTGCTTCAAAGGCGGACTCAGGTAGCGAGACTAGCCCAGTGGAACGTGTTGTTCTCGGGCTCTTCGTCGGCATCGGCACCGGGATCTTCGAGTGCATCGACGTCGTCAGCATCCAGACCATCTTCCTCGGCCGCCCCTGCATCGAGTGCATCGAGGCATCGGGCCTCTGCATCGGCGCCGAGACATCGGATAGCTGCATCGACGTCGGTGGTACCAGGACCTCGTCTGCTGATGTCGTCGGACGGTGGTGCATCGGGTGGAGTGCAGGTGAGGGCTGTCCATTCCCCTGCTGGTGGCGGTGAGCCCTCGGGTGGGTCTCCGCCTACCCTGAGGGCTCCTGCGGTACAGCCCCCCCGAGATCGACCTTCTTCAGTCTCGGCCCCGAGGAAGCGACGAGTGGATTCGACGTCCTCCTCGTCGGTGCCGGGGAGCTCCGGTGACATGCTTCGGAAGAAATCGAAGAAGCATCGACACCGGTCTCCTCCCCGTGTCGGCACCGAGAGCTCTGGGTCGCCGAGGGATTCGGCACCCAGCAGGCATCGGCACCGAGAGGACCGCTCACCCTCTGTTCAGGAGGTGTCGATGCGCTCCGCTCTGGACAGCCCGGAACAGCCTCCACGCCCGGAACAGGTACTGACGTCGACGCCTGCATCGACCTCTCAGCCTTTCTCTGCAGCCGCTCTAAACGAGAGCCTCCGGGCCGTTCTCCCAGAGATTCTGGGAGAGCTGTTGCGCCCTACCCCTCCGGTACCGGCGGTGCTTGCGCCACCGGTACCGTCGAGCGTGGCGCCGGCTGGCCCATCGCCCAGGTTGAGGTCCCCGACGTCGGTACCGCGTGCGGTGCCGACCGCGGCCACCTCCCAGGAAGGCTCCCCGACTACGTCGGCGGAGGGAGCTTCGCCGATGCGGGCGAGGGAGTCTACCTCTCGACGCCCCCATCGTGGACGGGGTTCCACGGAGTCGAGCAGGGCGAGGTTGCAGACACAGGTCCGTGAACTTGTGTCTGACACCGAGGGTGAGGCCTCGTGGGAGGAAGAGGAAGATCCCAGATATTTCTCTGACGAGGAGTCTGGGGGTCTTCCGTCTGATCCCACTCCCTCTCCTGAGAGACAGCTTTCTCCTCCCGAGAGTCTGTCTTTTGCCTCCTTTGTCCGGGAGATGTCTACGGCCATCCCCTTCCCGGTGGTTGTGGAGGACGAGCCCAGGGCTGAAATGTTTGAGCTCCTGGACTATCCTTCTCCACCTAAGGAAGCGTCCACTGTTCCCTTGCACCATGTCCTGAAGAAGACATTGCTTGCGAACTGGACCAAACCATTAACTAATCCCCACATTCCCAAGAAGATCGAGTCCCAGTACCGGATCCATGGGGACCCAGAGCTGATGCGCACTCAGTTGCCTCATGACTCTGGAGTTGTGGATTTGGCCCTAAAGAAGGCTAAGAGTTCTAGGGAACATGCTTCGGCGCCCCCGGGCAAGGACGCTAGAACCTTAGACTCCTTTGGGAGGAAGGCCTACCATTCCTCTATGCTCGTGTCCAAGATCCAGTCTTACCAGCTCTACACGAGCATACACATGCGGAATAATGTGCGGCAGTTGGCGGGCTTGGTTGATGCTCTTCCCCCTGAGCAAGCCAAGCCTTTTCAGGAGGTGGTCAGGCAGCTGAAGGCGTGCAGAAAATTCCTGGCCAGAGGAGTTTATGACACTTTTGATGTTGCGTCCAGGGCCGCTGCTCAAGGTGTGGTGATGCGCAGGCTCTCATGGCTGCGTGCCGCCGACCTGGAGAATAGAATCCAGCAGCGGATTACGGACTTGCCTTGCCGTGCGGATAACATTTTTGGCGAAAAAGTCGAGCAGGTGGTAGAGTCTCTCCACCAGCGGGACACCGCATTCGACAAGTTCGCCCGCCGGCAGCCTTCAGCTTCTACCTCTACAGGTAGACGATTTTTCGGGGGAAGGAAGACTGTTCCCTATACTTCTGGCAAGCGTAGGTACAATCCTCCTTCCCGACAGCCTGCGGCCCAGGCTAAGCCCCAGCGCGCTCGCTCTCGTCAGCAGCGTGCGAATCAGCAAGGCCCCGCGGCTCCCCAGCAAAAGCAAGGGGCGAGCTTTTGACTGGCTCCAGCAGAGCATAGCCGACATCCAAGTGTCAGTGCCGGGCGACCTGCCTGTCGGAGGGAGGTTGAAAGCTTTTCACCAAAGGTGGCCTCTTATAACCTCCGATCAGTGGGTTCTCCAAATAGTCCGGCAAGGATACACCCTCAATTTGGCCTCTCAACCTCCAAATTGTCCACCGGGAGCTCAGTCCTACAGCTTCCAGCACAAGCAGGTACTTGCAGAGGAACTCTCCGCCCTTCTCAGCGCCAATGCGGTCGAGCCCGTGCCATCCGGGCAAGAAGGGCTGGGGTTCTATTCCAGGTACTTCCTTGTGGAAAAGAAAACAGGGGGGATGCGTCCCATCCTAGACCTAAGGGCCCTGAACAAATATCTCGTAAAAGAAAAGTTCAGGATGCTTTCCCTGGGCACCCTTCTCCCCATGATTCAGCAAAAACGATTGGCTATGCTCTCTGGACTTGAAGGATGCCTACACACACATCCCGATACTGCCAGCTCACAGACAGTATCTGCGATTTCAGCTGGGCGCACGCCACTTCCAGTACTGTGTGCTACCCTTTGGGCTCGCCTCTGCGCCCAGGGTGTTCACAAAGTGCCTAGCTGTGGTAGCAGCGGCGCTTCGCAGGCTGGGGGTGCACGTGTTCCCATATCTCGACGATTGGCTGGTGAAGAACACATCCGAGGCAGGAGCCCTGCAGTCCATGCAGATGACTATTCGCCTCCTGGAGCTACTGGGGTTTGTGATAAATTACCCAAAGTCCCATCTTCTCCCAGTGCAGAAACTCGAATTCATCGGAGCCCTGCTGGATTCTCGGACGGCTCGCGCCTATCTCCCAGAGGCGAGGGCCAACAACTTGTTGTCCCTCGTCTCGCGGGTGCGAGCGTCCCAGCAGATCACAGCTCGGCAGATGTTGAGATTGCTGGGCCACATGGCCTCCACAGTTCATGTGACTCCCATGGCCCGCCTTCACATGAGATCTGCTCAATGGACCCTAGCCTCCCAGTGGTATCAGGCCGCCGGGGGTCTAGAGGACGTGATCCACCTGTCCACGAGTTTTCTCGAATCCCTGTATTGGTGGACGATTTGCTCCAATTTGACTCTGGGACGTCCCTTCCAAATTCCTCAGCCTCAAAAAGTGCTGACCACGGATGCGTCTCTCCTGGGATGGGGAGCTCATGTCGATGGGCTTCACACCCAAGGAAGGTGGTCCCTCCAAGAAAGCGATCTACAGATCAATCTTCTGGAGTTGCGAGCGATCTGGAACGCTCTGAAGGCTTTCAGAGATCGGCTGTCCCACCAAATTATCCAAATTCAGACAGACAATCAGGTTGCCATGTACTATGTCAACAAGCAGGGGGGCACCGGATCTCGCCCCCTGTGTCAGGAAGCCGTCAGCATGTGGCTCTGGGCTCGCCGTCAAGGCATGGTGCTCCAAGCCACATATCTGGCAGGCGTAAACAACAGTCTGGCCGACAGGTTGAGCAGGATTATGCAACCTCACGAGTGGTCGCTCAATTCCCGTGTGGTGCGACAGATCTTCCAGGCGTTGGGCACCCCCCTGGTGGATCTCTTCGCATCTCAAGTGAACCACAAGGTCTCTCAGTTCTGTTCCAGGCTTCAGGCCCACGGCAGACTGGCGTCGGATGCCTTCCTCCTGGATTGGGGGGAAGGTCTGCTGTATGCTTATCCTCCCATTCCTCTGGTGGGGAAGACTTTGTTGAAACTCAAGCAAGACCGAGGCACCATGATTCTGATTGCTCCCTTTTGGCCGCGTCAGATCTGGTTCCCTCTTCTTCTGGAGTTATCCTCCGAAGAACCGTGGAGATTGGAGTGTTTTCCGACCCTCATCACGCAGGACGAAGGGGCTCTGCTGCATCCCAACCTCCAGTCCCTGGCTCTCACGGCCTGGATGTTGAGGGCGTAGACTTTGCCTCTTTGGGTCTGCCAGAGGGTGTCTCCCGCATCTTGCTTGCTTCCAGGAAAGACTCCACTAAGAGAAGTTACTTCTTTCATTGGAGGAGGTTTGCCGTCTGGTGTGACAGCAAGGCCCTAGATCCTCGCTCTTGTCCTACACAGACCCTGCTTGAATACCTTCTCCACTTGTCTGAGTCTGGTCTGAAGACCAACTCCGTAAGGGTTCACCTTAGTGCAATCAGTGCATACCATTACCAAGTGGAAGGTAAGCCGATCTCAGGACAGCCTTTAGTTGTTCGCTTCATGAGAGGTTTGCTTTTGTCAAAGCCCCCTGTCAAGCCTCCTACAGTGTCATGGGATCTCAATGTCGTTCTCACCCAGCTGATGAAACCTCCTTTCGAGCCACTGAATTCCTGCCATCCGAAGTACTTGACCTGGAAGGTCATTTTCTTGGTGGCAGTTACCTCGGCTCGTAGAGTCAGTGAGCTTCAGGCCCTGGTAGCCCAGGCCCCTTACACCAAATTTCATCACAACAGAGTAGTCCTCCGCACTCACCCTAAGTTTCTGCCAAAGGTTGTGTCGGAGTTCCATCTCAACCAGTCAATTGTCTTGCCAACATTCTTTCCCCGTCCTCATTCCTGCCCTGCTGAACGTCAGCTGCACACATTGGACTGCAAGAGAGCATTGGCCTTCTATCTGGAGCGGACACAGCCCAACAGACAGTCCGCCCAATTGTTTGTTTCTTTTGATCCCAACAAGAGGGGAGTGGCTGTAGGGAAACGCACCATATCCAATTGGCTAGCAGATTGCATTTCCTTCACTTACGCCCAGGCTGGGCTGGCTCTTGAGGGTCATGTCACGGCTCATAATGTTAGAGCCATGGCAGCGTCGGTAGCCCACTTGAAGTCAGCCACCATGGAGGAAATTTGCAAAGCTGCGACGTGGTCATCTGTCCACACATTCACATCTCATTACTGCCTGCAGCAGGATACCCGACGTGACAGTCGGTTCGGGCAGTCAGTTCTTCAGAACCTGTTTGGGCTTTAGGATCCAGCTCCACCCCCCGAGGGCCCTGTTTGTTCTGTTCCAGGCTACACTCTCAGTTAGTTGGTAAATTTTTTAGGTCAATCTCAGTTATGTCCTCGCCGTTGCGAGGCCCAATTGACCAATGTTGTTGTTTTGAGTGAGCCTGGGGGCTAGGGATACCCCATCAGTGAGAACAAGCAGCCTGCTTGTCCTCGGAGAAAGCGAATGCTACATACCTGTAGAAGGTATTCTCCGAGGACAGCAGGCTGATTGTTCTCACAAACCCGCCCGCCTCCCCTTTGGAGTTGTGTCTTCCCTTGAAGTGTATTGTCTTGCTACATACTGGACTGGCCGGCTCGAGCCGGTTTCGGGCGGGAAGACGGCCGCGCATGCGCGGTGCGCGCGGGCGCGCGAGGGCTAGCAAAGGACTTTGCTAGTGAAGTTTCCGATTGGAGGGGCTGCCGTGGACGTCACCCATCAGTGAGAACAATCAGCCTGCTGTCCTCGGAGAATACCTTCTACAGGTATGTAGCATTCGCTTTGCTGACAACACGAAGTTATTAAATCACAAGAGGATTGTGAAAAAATACAAGAGGACCTTATAACATAGTGCATCCAAATGACAGGTGATGTTTAATGTGAGCAAGGTTCCACATTAGCAGTCACCGACCAGGAAAGGGATCTAGGCATCATTGTTGATACATTGAAACCTTCTGCTTAATGAGTGGCAGCAACTAAGAAAGCAAATAGAATGTTAGATATTATTAGGAAAGGAATGGAAAATGCAAATGAGGATGTTATAATGCCTTTGAATCGCTCTATGGTATGACCACACCTTGAATACTGTGTGCAATTCTGGTCACCGCATCTCACTAAAGTGGAATTACAAAAGCTACAGAGAATGGCGACTAAAATGATAATGGAAAAGGAACGACTTCCCTATGAGGAAAGGCTAAAGCGGCTAGGGCTCTTCAGCTTGGAGAAAAAAAATATGATAGAGGTCTATAAAGTAATGAGTGGAGTGGAACAGGTAGATGTGAATTGCTTGTTTACTCTTTCCAAAAAATACTAGGACTAGGGGGCATGCAATGAAGCTACAAAGTAGTACATTTAAAATTAATCAGTGAAAATATTTCTAAACTCAGTGTGTAATTAAACTCTGGAATTCTTTGCCAGATAATATAGTAAAAGCAGTTAGCTTAGCGGAGTTTAAAAAAAGGTTTGGATATCTTCCCAAAAGAAACATCCATAAGCCAAATGGACTTGGGAAAATCCACTGCTTATTTCTAGCCTTTGGTCTGTTCCAGTATGGCAATACTTATGTAACCACTGTAGTGAAATATCAGGCTGTGGAGAGGTTGCAGGAATAATAAGGTCAGAAAATATTTTCTTTACAGAAAGCAGTGGATGTGTCTGAAGTAAGAAAGGTAATGTCTCATGATTTGAGCTTCAATGGAAAGCTTAAGTTTGGTCTTCTCTAATACTCATTGATTTCTTCATTGGGCAGTCCACGGTGTATGCAGTATTTTTCTCCAGCACCATCATTTATGTAAAATGTATGTTATTAACATCGGAAGAAACAAGGAGAAGGCATCAATCATCTTCCTGTCTTGCTTCTTCACTGTTCACATCTATATGATGCTACTGAAAATATAGCTTGGACGAGTCAAATCTTTCAGCGCAGAGATATATCTTGTCTATATCCTTCATAGCCATTCTGCAAGAATGATACATCATTGTATTTCGTAACTGCTTGTTATTTCATTATTGATCCAAGCAGGACAAAGTTGTCTACTATTTCTTCCGCATCAAGGATTAAATGATTAATTTACCAAATGTTATGGAGGGGGGAAAAAAGCGGTATTGCATACAAACCTCTTCCATATTCATTATAGACATTACGAAAACCAGACTGATTTAGTTTACAGTGCTTGGTACACTGTTAATTGCACGAGCAGTCTGGTGAGTGGTTTGGAGGATCTTTACAGAGCAATGAAAGGCTCCTCCAGCTCATTTGGTATTTCTGCTGCGTAGCTGCATATTTATTCAAACCATCTATGACAAGTGGCTGATTGATTTAATTTGTTATTACCACCCGTAAGTCAAAGTGAAGTATGTCTAGCGCCACAAGGCTCACAATCTAAGCTTATACCTGAGGTAATGGAGGGTGAAATGACTTACCAATGATCACGAGGAGCTGTGGTAGGATTGGAACGGGGCACTTAAAACAACTTAAATCAGTTTGTGGTTCTGTTCATTGGCAAAGAAAGATTTAGGGTTTAATTTATCTGTATTGTACATCAATTCATATTTAGACAAAGTTGTAACAATCATATTTTAAAATCAAACTGAGTAAAGGCACATTATAGTAGCCAGAAGGGGTGAGTTGAAGCCCCACAACTTCTTTTCAATGGTGGAGAAAAATTTTATGGAGATCATGCTACATATAAAGGAGGTAATATTGAGTCAGCAGCAGTCATTGTGTTTTGTTTTTAACTGACAGTGGCTGGCTAAATTAATCCCATATTTTCACTGGCAAGTCATATGCAGGCACCAGCACTGAATCTTCAAGGCTAATAGCCATCCTAGCTGATATTAACCCAGAACCTGTATAAGGCAGTTATATAGATGCTAGCTGAATATTGACTAGGACCTACCAACCGTTAAAATTATATTTTTTACCCCACCTATTCAACCATCTTCCCAGACCTCAACATTAAGAACATCCCCCTCCCCCCAAACAGGCCTCAGATCCCTGGTGGTCCACTGGGAGCATAAGTGAACACCACATCCTTAGCAGCAACATCCTCAAAATGTCTGCCGAGATATACCAGGAGGTTGTAGCAGCCATTTTGAAGATGCTGCACCAAAGATAGAAGCAAGTGGTGTTTGCTTCCATCTACATCACCTCCACTGAACCACCAGGTATTTGAAGTAGGCCTGCCGAGGGGGGGTGGGGCTTAATGTCTCAGGGTGGGGAAGAATGAACAGGAGGGAAAGGGCTCAGAGATCAAGAATTGAATTAAAAAGTTATGTGGGCCCCAACTGATATTTTTTTGTTACATTTGTACCCCGCGCTTTCCCACTCATGGCAGGCTCAATGCGGCTTACATGGGGCAATGGAGGGTTAAGTGACTTGCCCTAAGTCACAAGGAGCTGCCTGTGCCGGGAATTTAACTCAGTTCCTCAGGACCAAAGTCGACCACCCTAACCACTAGGCCACTCCTCCATTCAATGACACAGGCCTAATGAGCCTGCTTTTGTCCTAACTTGGCCAGGTTAGCTATGCAGGTGCCTCCCTCATACCTTCCTGACCTGCCCACTTGCTACATGGGTGGTAATAGATGATTGCTGCTTAATACCAGAGGCTGATTCAATACAAAATGGTAGACAGTTACTATTTGAGTGCACAACTGATGTGTGTGTGGTTTTTTGTTTTGTTTTAAGGGGAAAGTCTCATACTGTCACAGGGATGACCTATATCATACACCCACCTTGCAGCCTTCACATGACTATTTTAATCACAGACAAAACCTCCATCCATCCAATGGTGTGCAACAAATTCTTGCACACACACTGCTGATTCTTCACATAATACTACCTATAGCAGGCTTAAAGTGGTCACTTATCTGAATAATCCATTGTGCTCAAGACTCATTGGACCCGGCAGGTGCCTGTTTCACTTTCAAGCTTTGTCAAGGGATCTTCAGTTCA
This sequence comes from Microcaecilia unicolor, assembly GCF_901765095.1. Lineage (NCBI taxonomy): Eukaryota > Metazoa > Chordata > Amphibia > Gymnophiona > Siphonopidae > Microcaecilia > Microcaecilia unicolor. Next base: position 321,715,529 of record NC_044036.1, on the reverse strand, counting down.
ATAGCACCGGATCTATTGAGGGAGAAAAAAAAAAAAAAAAAAGACAACGCCTGTCAACTGCTGCATTATCACACTCAATCGTTCAGGACGGAGGCTCACATCCTCAGTGTGCCGCCACATAAAACAAATTTTTACACAGAAGATTGGAGCCCCGTTAGTCCAACATTGTGTACCATCTAGACTCACAGTGCAAGAGTTGAAATGTATGGTCATTGATCACATAGTCCCCTCACAGAGGGGTGGTGGTCTGGATAGAAGACTATTGCAGCAAGAAACTTTCTGGATCTATCATTTAGACACCCTGGAACCGAAGGACCTTAATACATATGTACACTGGGAGTATTTTATGTGAACGCAATTTTGATATCAGGCTTTTCCGGCAGATGCGAATCACTTCCTGTGAGGCGACTAGTTACAAGGCACTGCCGCCATTTGTTTTGTGGCGGCACACTTGATGACGTGGTCGTGTAGATGTGAGCCTCCATCCTGAACGATTCGAGTGTGATGCAGCAGTTGACAGGCATTGTCTTCCCCCCCCCCCCCAATAGATCCAGTGCTATTGAACTGAAGATCCCTTGACAAAGCTTGAAAGAGAAACAGGCACCTGTCGGGTGCAATGCACAACGGATTATTCAGATGTGACCACTTTAAGCCTGCCATAGGTAGTATTGTGATATTTTTAATTACTACGTGCACACACACTGCTGATTCTTCATATCTACAAAAAAATGCAAAAAATATAGAAAGTAGTTACACAATTGGACAGATGGGGGTTGTCACATGAAGGTTTTTTTACCCACAAGGTGGGTGACTATGTCATCCCTGTGACAGTATGAGATTTTCCCCTTAAAACCCCCCACAAAAAACCCACATCAGTTGTGATATGTCATCCCTGTGACAGTATGAGACCTTCCCCTTAACACCCCCCTCCCCACAAAAAAAAACCACCACATCAGTTGTGCACTCAAAATAGTAACCATCTACCATTTTGTATTGAATTTGCTTTATAGTAGATCAGTGTTGCAAATTTGTTTACCAGTAATACCAGAGGCTGGGCATCTCCAAGCAATTTTAGTGGGCAGAAGCCTCCCCTGCCCCTTTCAATTGCTTTGAATAGCAGGCAGAAAATATTTTACATGTGTAGAAAAGGATTTGTTCCAAAATTGCATCATATGTACACATGCAAACAATATCATGAATTTATTTGCACTCTGCAGTCATCCACAGAGGTGGTGTTGGGGCTGTTGTGATGTAAATGCATTCTTTAAGGGGGGAGGGGACCTATGCACACGTGTTCTTAACTGCCTCAGAACACATTTCCGTTTGTGTGTGTGCCCTAGGTGCTTATTAAAGTGCCTTTTCCAAAAGTAGTTTAAGCACCTCTACATAAGTACTGTACTTCATGTATAAAGCAGCATTACCAGCTTATCAGGAATCAATCCTACTTTGATGCTGTTTCAGTGATGTGTCACCACTCAGCACCATGAAATTATAGCAAGCAAAAGGCCCCCCCCCCCCCCCAAAAAAAAAAAAAAAAAAAACAAGGGGGGGCAGCCAGGTTGCCCTTTCCTCTTTGGCAGTACAGGGTATGATACATACCTGTAGCAGTTGTTCTCCGAGGACAGCAGGCTGATTGTTCTCACGACTGGGTGACGTCCGCGGCAGCCCCCACCAACCGGAAATAAGCTTCGCGGGACGGTCGACACGCAGGGCACGCCCACCGCGCATGCGCGGCCGTCTTCCCGCCCGTGCGCGACCGCTCCCGCCAGTTGAATGACTAGCAAAAAATATGAAATACACAACTCCAAAGGGGAGGAGGGAGGGAAGGTGAGAACAATCAGCCTGCTGTCCTCGGAGAACAACTGCTACAGGTATGTATCATACCCTTTCTCCGAGGACAAGCAGGCTGCTTGTTCTCACGACTGGGGTATCCCTAGCTCTCAGGCTCACTCAAAACAAGAACCCAGGTCAATTGAACCTCGCAACGGCGAGGAAACAACAGAAATTGACCTACGAAGAACAACTAACTGAGAGTGCAGCCTGACCAGAATAAATTCGGGTCCTGGAGGGTGGAGTTGGATTTACACCCCAAACAGATTCTGCAGCACCGACTGCCCGAACCGACTGTCGCGTCGGGTATCCTGCTGGAGGCAGTAATGTGATGTGAATGTGTGGACAGATGACCACGTCGCAGCCTTGCAAATCTCTTCAATAGTGGCTGACTTCAAGTGGGCCACTGACGCTGCCATGGCTCTAACACTATGAGCCGTGACATGACCCTCAAGAGTCAGCCCAGCCTGGGCGTAAGTGAAGGAAATGCAATCTGCTAGCCAATTGGAGATGGTGCGTTTCCCGACAGCGACCCCTAGCCTGTTAGGGTCGAAAGAAACAAACAATTGGGCGGACTGTCTGTGGGGCTGTGTCCGCTCCAAGTAGAAGGCCAATGCTCTCTTGCAGTCCAATGTGTGCAACTGACGTTCAGCAGGGCGGGTATGCGGCCTGGGGAAGAATGTTGGCAAGACAATTGACTGGTTAAGATGGAACTCCGACACCACCTTCGGCAGGAACTTTGGGTGGGTGCGGAGCACTACTCTGTTGTGATGAAATTTGGTATATGGAGCATGAGCTACTAGGGCTTGAAGCTCACTGACCCTACGAGCTGAAGTAACTGCCACCAAGAAAATGACCTTCCAGGTCAAGTACTTCAGATGGCAGGTATTCAGTGGCTCAAAAGGAGGTTTCATCAGCTGGGTGAGGACGACGTTGAGATCCCATGACACAGTAGGAGGCTTGACAGGGGGCTTTGACAAAAGCAAGCCTCTCATGAATCGAACGACTAAAGGCTCTCCAGAGATGGCTTTTCCTTCCACACGATAATGGTAAGCACTAATCGCACTAAGGTGATTCCTTACTGAGTTGGTCTTGAGGCCAGACTCTGATAAGTGCAGAAGGTATTCAAGCAGGTTCCGTGCAGGGCAAGAACGAGGTTCTAGGGCCATGCTCTCACACCACACGACAAACCTCCTCCACTTGAAAAAGTAACTCTTTTTAGTGGAATCCTTCCTAGAGGCAAGCAAGACCCGGGAGACACCCTCAGACAGACCCAACGCAGTGAAGTCTACGCCCTCAACATCCAGGCCGTGAGAGCCAGAGACTGGAGGTTGGGGTGCAGCAACGCTCCGTCGTTCTGCGAAATGAGAGTCGGAAAACACTCCAATCTCCACGGTTCTTCGGAGGACAACTCCAGAAGAAGAGGGAACCAGATCTGACGGGGCCAAAAGGGCGCGATCAGAATCATGGTGCCGCGGTCTTGCTTGAGCTTCAGTAAGGTCTTCCCCACCAAAGGTATGGGAGGATAAGCATACAGGAGGCCGGTCCCCCAATGGAGGAGAAAGGCATCCGACGCTAGCCTGCCGTGTGCCTGAAGTCTGGAACAGAACAGAGGCAGCTTGTGGTTGGTCTGAGAGGCGAAAAGGTCCACCGAGGGGGTGCCCCACGCTCGGAAGATCTTGCGTACCACTCTGGCATGGAGCGACCACTCGTGCGGTTGCATGACTCTGCTCAGTCTGTCGGCCAGACTGTTGTTTACGCCTGCCAGGTACGTGGCTTGGAGGAGCATGCCGAACCGACACGCCCAACGCCACATCCCGACGGCCTCCTGGCACAGGGGGCGAGATCCGGTGCCCCCCTGCTTGTTGACGTAATACATTGCAACCTGATTGTCTGTCCGAATTTGGATAATTTGACAGGACAGCCGATCTCTGAAAGCCTTCAGTGCGTTCCAGATCGCTCGGAGCTCCAGGAGGTTGATCTGCAGATCCTTTTCCTGGAGGGACCACAGACCCTGAGTGTGGAGCCCATCGACATGGGCTCCCCACCCCAGGCGAGATGCATCCGTCGTCAGCACTTTCGTGGGCTGCGGGAATTTGGAATGGACGTCCCAGGGTCAAATTGGTCCGGATGGTCCACCAGAGCAGTGAAGTGCGGCAACTGGTGGAGAGGCGGATGACATCTTCTAGATTCCCGGTGGCTTGAAACCACTGGGAAGCTAGGGTCCATTGAGCAGATCTCATGTGAAGACGAGCCATGGGAGTCACATGAACTGTGGAGGCCATATGACCCAGAAGTCTCAACATCTGCCGAGCTGTGATCTGCTGAGACGCTCTGGTCTGCGAAGCCAGGGCCAAGAGATTGGTAGCCCTCGCTTCGGGAAGGTAGGCCTGAGCCGTCTGGGTATTCAGCAGCGCTCCTATGAATTCCAGAGACTGAGTAGGCTGGAGATGGGACTTTGGGTAATTTATCACAAACCCCAGCAGCTCCAGAAGTTGAATAGTGCACTGCATGGACCGGAGGGCTCCTGCCTCCGAGGTGCTCTTGACCAGCCAATCGTCGAGATATGGGAACACGTGCACTCCCAGCTTGCGGAGATACGCCGCCACCACCACGAGGCACTTTGTGAACACTCGTGGGGCAGAGGCGAGCCCAAAGGGCAGCACACAATACTGAAAGTGCCGTGCGCCCAGGCGGAATCTGAGATACTGTCTGTGAGCTGGCAGTATCGGGATGTGAGTGTATGCGTCCTTTAAATCCAGGGAACATAGCCAATCGTTTTTCTGAATCATTGGCAGAAGGGTGCCCAAGGAAAGCATCCTGAACTTTTCTTTGACCAGGAATTTGTTCAGGCCTCTCAGGTCTAGGATGGGACGCATCCCCCCTGTTTTCTTTTCCACAAGGAAGTACCTGGAATAGAATCCCTGCCCTTCCTGCCCGGGTGGTACGGGCTCGACCGCATTGGCGCTGAGAAGGGCGGAGAGTTCCTCTGCAAGTACCTGCTTGTGAAGGGAGCTGAAAGACTGAGCTCCCGAAGGACAATTTGGAGGCAGGGAGGCCAAATTCAGGGCGTATCCGCACCGCACTATTTGGAGAACCCACTGGTCGGAGGTTATGAGAGGCCACCTTTGGTGAAAAAATTTTAACCTCCCTCCGACCGGCAGATCGTCCGGTACGGACACTTGTAGGGCGGCTATGTTCCCGTGGATCCAGTCAAAAGCCCGTCCCCGGCTTTTGCTGTGGAGGCGCAGGGGGCTGCTTAGGCGCACGCTGTTGACGAGAACGAGCGCGCTGGGGCTGTCCCTGTGCCTGACGAGGCCTTCGGGCCGGCTGGTTGTACCTACGCTTCGCAAAAGAATAGGGTGCAGCCTGCCGTGCCCGGGAAAAACGCCCACCCGTGGGGGCGGGTGCTGAAGGCGCCCGGTGGGAGAGCTTGTCGAGAGCGGTTTCCCGCTGATGCAGTTGGTCCACCATCTGCTCGACCTTCTCACCGAAAATGTTATCCCCCCGGCAAGGGACGTCAGCCAGTCTCTGCTGGGTGCGGTTGTCCAGGTCAGAGGCACGCAGCCATGAGAGCCTGCGCATCACTATACCTTGGGCCGCAGCACGAGATGCCACGTCACAGGTGTCAAAAATCCCCCTGGACAGGAACTTTCTGCACGCCTTCAGCTGCCTGACCACCTCCTGATAAGGCCTGGACTGCTCCGGCGGGAGCTTATCGACCAGGTCCGCCAGCTGTTGCACATTGGTCCGCATGTGGATGCTCATATAGAGCAGGTAAGATTGGATGCGGGTCACGAGCATGGAGGATTGGTAGGCCTTCCTCCCAAATGAGTCCAGAGTGCGAGACTCCCGCCCCGGGGGCGCCGAGGCGGTATCCCTCGAACTCCGTGCCCTCTTGAGAGCAGAATCCACAACCGCTGAGTCATGGGGCAACTGGGGCCGCATGAGCTCTGGTCAGAGTGGATCCTGTACTGGGACTCTGCTTTCTTGGGAATGGTGGGATTAGTTAGTGGTCGCACCCAGTTCCGGAGCAGCGTCTCCTTCAGGACATTGTGCAGCGGTACCGTGGAGGACTCTCTAGGTGGTGATGGATAGTCGAGGACCTCGAGCATCTCGGCCCTCGGCTCTTCCACAGAGACCACGGGAAAGGGAATGCTTATAGACATATCCCGCACAAAGGAGGCAAAGGAGAGACTCTCAGGAGGTGAGAGCTTCCTCTCCGGTGACGGCGTGGGGTCCGAGGGAAGGCCCGTAGACTCCTCTGAGGAGAAATATCTCGGGTCCTCCTCTTCCCCCCACGAGTCCTCATCCTCGGTATCGGACATTAGCTCATGTAGCTGCGTCCGGTACCGGGCCCGGCTCGACGTCGAGGCACCGAGGTCTCGGTGTCGTCGAGCGGTGGACTCCCGCGCCGGCGGGGACGGAGCTCCCTCCATCGACGTCGACGGGGACTCCACCTGCGTGGCTGTCGAGACCGGCACCGCAAGCGGCGGCGGTGTCGACTGCCCCGGCGCCGGGCTAGAGCTCGCCGGCGCCACAGTCATCGGCGCCGAGGGCGCAAGCACCCCCGGCGCCGGCACAGCCTGGCGCATCAGCCCTTCCAGGATCCCCGGAAGGATGGCTCTGAGGCACTCGTCCAGGCCCGCTGCCGGGAAAGGCGGTGGGGCCGGTAAGGGTGTCGGTGCCGGAAGCTGCTGGGGGCCAGGAGACGGCACCGAGGTGCCGGAACCCCGACGCGTCGGTACCTCCACCACCGACGGAGATCTCTCCTCTCTACGATGACGCTTCGGCGTCGACTCCCCTTCAGGGTGCACCGAGGGCTCCCGGTGACGGCGCTTCTTGTCCTTTTTCCGGTGCACGTCACCGGCGCCGGAGGGCATGGAGGAGGAGGAGGTCGATCCCCCTCGGTCTCGAGGTACCGGGTCCGACAGGGTTCGGTCCCGTGGCTCACGAGTTGAGGGAGTGTCCGGGGCCGACTGCCCACGCGGTCTCTCTACCCCACTCTCGCCGGCGGACCGGCGGGCCGACGGGACCTGTTCTCCTGGGGTCGCTGCCATCGGTGCCGATGTCTCGGGCATCGATACCGGTACCGAAGAACCGGTCTTCGATACCGATGCCGTCGAGGTCGACGTCGAGGGGCCGGCGCAAGTTCCAAAAAGACGGTCCCGCAGAACTTGCCTCGCAACCTGAGTCCGTTTCCGGAGACCGAGACACAAAACGCACGACTTGAGATTGTGCTCCGGCCCGAGGCACTGGAGGCACCAAGCGTGGGTGTCGGTCTGCGAGATCGGCCGGCCGCAGCGACCACACTTTTTAAATCCACTCGGGACCTTCGAGGACATCGACGGAAAAATCGCGTCGGCGAAGTCAAAGTCGGCAATGGTGGCTAAAATCACACCACGAAAACTGAAACCGACCGAGCGGCCACTAGGCCGCAACGAGGCGTCCCCGCTAGAAAGCGAGGGAAAAGAAGGAGCGCGTGCTCCACACGCGCAAAATTCTCTCTTTTTTTTTTTTTTTTTTTTTTAATAAAAGAGAAAGAAGAAGAAGAAGAGGCCGAACAGGCCAAAAGCGACGATCCGCGTAAACGCGGTCGAAAAAATCCGGCGGCTGAAACGAGAGAGAGGGGAAAACAACTCTCTCAGTCGCGGAAAAAAAGTAACTGGCGGGAGCGGTCGCGCACGGGCGGGAAGACGGCCGCGCATGCGCGGTGGGCGTGCCCTGCGTGTCGACCGTCCCGCGAAGCTTATTTCCGGTTGGTGGGGGCTGCCGCGGACGTCACCCAGTCGTGAGAACAAGCAGCCTGCTTGTCCTCGGAGAACTACAACTTCCCATGTGGAACCTTATGCCCAGCTGGAAGGAAAGTGAGAACTAAAATAAGTGATGGCAGATAAAGACCCTATGGACTATCCATATCAAAAACAGAGCTCTACACTCCCTCCCTCTGCCTTGGAAATCCCTTTGATTGTCCCTTGCTTTCTTGAATTCAAGATACACTCCTCATTGCCACTAGACCATTCCACATAATCACTACCCATCGATAAAGCAAATTTCCTTAATTACACCTGATATTCTCCTCCTTTCAACGGAAAGAGGCCCATTTATTCCATCTATCTCTCACCATCTGCTTTATGAAGACTGACCCCTGCAGCAAACATCCAATGCACCGACTCCATCCTGGTTACAGCTTATAAAAGTGCAGTCTAAACTATATGCCAAATGTGCTCTTAGCAGAAACTTAAGAGGCACCATCACCTCTTTTCCTGCACCCAAGTATCCTAACTTTTGCCAACACCTGTTCTACAGAATACACAGATGCAGTTCCAACCCCTTATCAACCTATAAAAACACAATAGCCTGTATGCAGTATCGGTTATACCTTTGAAAGGCAAACCCCTATTAGCTTAGTGTCTGTTCAGGAGTGTTGCCTCACTGTTTTTGTCCATAATAAATTGCTTTCATGGGGCTGTAAAGCAGCACTGTTAAAACCATGTACTTTTGAATGAGGTACTTGGCAAAGCTCACATAGTACAATATAACTAGGATCACTATCCATTACAATTTACCAGCATTTGAGATGGAGTATTTGGCGAGCACTGGTACTAGGCGGTGGCAGCAGGGTAGCCCCCCGTCCCCCAAGCATACCCCACTGACCCACCATAAAAATACCGGTCACTTGCGACACAACATAACCAAAGACTGCAACGGACATTACCTGACTCTTCTTCCCCCTTTCCTTCTCTAAGTTCCCCCCAACTGTTTCCTACCATACATATACCTCATTATCACTTTGTATTCATACTATGTTATTTGTTCAAACTGTAATCAGCTAACATCGTCAACGGTTATATGTAAGCCACATTGAGCCTGCAAAAAGGTGGGAAAATGTGGGATGCAAATGTAACATGAGCTGGACTGTTTCATCACAAGGAAAAGGGATTTGTAAGGACCAGATAAGGGAAAGGAAGGTGCAGGGCCAGCTTAATGATTAGACACTCAACTAGTGGGGATAACACCTGTAGTTAAAGCAAAGTGATGAGGCAACAACCAAACTCAGACCTGGCATGTGTGCACAGTTGAGCGTTTTTATACAAGATTAGAGTGAGACAGACCATAACTAATAAAACGGAAAAGAGGCCTAGAAGTTAATTAAAAGGACAGGGCAAGTAATATACTTGCACCAGTTCTGACAGGCAGGGGGAGAAGATATTTACTGAAGACAAAGTAGGGGGCTGCAAGGTATGCCTAAAAAAGGGCCTGCACTGGTGTGTAGACGTGTGTTCCGGATGCATTAAATTTTTTTTAATTGCTCCTGGGGGAAAAAAAAGTGGCGGCCAAAAATGGACATGCAGCAAAATTAAAACCAGCATGTGTCCATTCTTGGCCTTCCAGCCACTGGTCTCATGCGCTAACCGTGTTGTATGCAGCTAGCACATGTAAACTGCCAATTACCAGCAATTAAGCATCATGTGGTAAAAATAGAATATATTTACCGTTTTGGACACATCAAAAATGGAATTATCACGCAGGGCACACGGTAGCTGGGTAGTAGTTGCAATTTGGCATGTGCTAGATATGCATAGGCACCTACATGCCATAGTAAAAGGCTTCCTAGATGAATACTACTACTACTACTACTATTTAGCATTTCTATAGCGCTACAAGGCATACGCAGCGCTGTACAAACATAGAAGAAAGACAGTCCCTGCTCAAAGAGCTTACAATCTAATAGACAAAAAATAAATAAAGTAAGCAAATCAAATCAATTAATGTGAACGGGAAGGAAGAGAGGAGGGTAGGTGGAGGCGAGTGGTTACGAGTCAAAAGCAATGTTAAAGAGGTGAGTTTTCAGTCTAGATTTAAAGGTGGCCAAGGATGGGGCAAGACGTAGGGGCTCAGGAAGTTTATTCCAGGCGTAGGGTGCAGCGAGATAGAAGGCGCGAAGTCTGGAGTTGGCAGTAGTGGAGAAGGGAACAGATAAGAAGGATTTATCCATGGAGCGGAGTGCACGGGAAGGGGTGTAGGGAAGGACGAGTGTGGAGAGATACTGGGGAGCAGCAGAGTGAATACATTTATAGGTTAGTAGAAGAAGTTTGAACAGGATGCGAAAACGGATAGGGAGCCAGTGAAGGGTCTTGAGGAGAGGGGTAGTATGAGTAAAGCGACCCTGGCGGAAGATGAGACGGGCAGCAGAGTTTTGAACCGACTGGAGAGGGGAGTTTGAAATAGTTGATAGTAAAGCATGGGTAATCTAGAGGCTTGCCCCACTTTTTTTTTTAATCCTCCCCAGCGTTACGCTATTGGCAAGGACCTCAACCATTTTCCCAACCTTCCCCTGCCCACCAAGCAGCAAACATCAACACTAAAATGTCACTTCAATCACCTTTATTAAGGCTGACAGCAGGTTTTTAACACTGATCAGTTTATACCAAATACCAAGATGGACAGTAATAGCTTATTTGTGATTGATGTGGGACAGTATAAACAAATGCACACTTCCCAGGCGCACAGCTTTTGAAGAACCTTTACAGTCATTAGTGGCTTGGAGGATGGTTTGGGAGGGATTTCTATTCATATATCCAGTCCTGAGCACAACTTGAGTAGTTAACCAGCTCCTCGGGTTTAAACCAAAGCTTGATCTCCTTCTCAGCACTTCCCACAGAGTCACTGCCATGAATGATGTTCCTAGAGAAAGCACAGGTATAAGTTTAATTCTCAAAAAGGCTGCAAGAGTTCCATATCTTCACACTGATCTCTTTTCATCCATCATGCCCAAATCTGTCATGAAACTGAATTTTCCTGCATTGAATAAGACTACTAGTAAAAAAGGCCCGTTTGAGAAATGAAACTGGCGCTAGCAAGGTTTTCCTCGGAGTGTGTATGAGAGAGAGGGAATGTGCGAGAGTGTGTGTGTGACTGGGTGCGAGTGTGTCTGTGACAGTGATACTGTATGCATGAGAATCAGAGTGTGTGCCAGGCAGGGTTGCCAGATTTAATTTTTCCCCACCCCAAACCAGTTCTAACCCGCCCCCGACGTTCACAGCTCCACCCCCCCCCCCCCCCCAAAAAACTGCAGCTGAAAACAAAACCCGCCCAACCGAACGTGAAGCCGCCCAAAAAACCGCAACCCCGCAGCGGTCAAAAATTTCCCGCAGTGGGTTGCGGAAAGCCGCCCAATTGGGTGGGAAAACCGCCCATCTGGCAACCTTAGTGCCAGGGGCCCATCACTCCCCCCTCCCTCCCTGTGCACCCCAGCTGACCTTGTTAATCACCCAGGGCAATCACTCCAGGTGCCTGAGAAAACCTGTGGCAGGAGTTAATTGCTTTACTTGCAACTCTTTTCCTTTGTGTACTTGCTAAACCGGATATCTATGCCACCTCAAGTTTCCGGCTGGAGGCTTCAATTAGAACGTTGGAGGTGCCTTTTATATATAGAGAGATTTCATGAAGTGTATTTCTCCCTAGTTTGGCCAGCAGGTGGTGCATGTTGTGTTTAAAGTTATAGAGAAAATGACTGTTCCTCATTAGTTTGACAAAGAGAAAGTAACCTGCAGTGATGTTGCTCTGGGCTCCAATTGGCCCTGGAGCTCAAATTCTCCTCCCCCCCCCAGTCTTGGTTTGGAAGTAGAGAGATAGACCTCTTTACTGAGACCCTGTGAGCACCTATATTTCCTGTACTGGGAGTGGAGGAGTAGCTGACTGATCCTGGGGAACTGGGCTTGATTACCACTGCAGCTCCTTGTGACTAAGTCACTTAACCCTCCATTGCACCAGGTACAAATAAGTACCTGTATATACTATGTAAACCGCTTTGAATGTAGTTGCAAAAAGCCAGACAAAGGCGGTATATCAAGTCCTATTCCTACTTCCCAGGCACTACTATGCAGGTAAAACATTTTAATCTTCCATCTGTTTTTATAGTGCACTGTTCAATATTTTTATTTTGGCTCAGATGTCCTGGACAGACTAAGAATCCTGATGGTTTGTACATTGTGTCTGAGTGCTTTCTAGAACTGTGGCCCCCAGTAACCTAGAAATCACAGAGGATAATTTCAGAATGGAAGACTTGCCCAGGGGCAGTTGGGACCCAGTCAGTGGCAGGAGGGTGCTAGTGTAGAGCACAAAGCAGCAGGTACAGGCAGACCCGAGCTGTGCTAGAGACAGCCCCTAAGTGGCCACAGGGTAGCCCCAGGTGGGTGCTAGGCATTTTGCAACAGTAACAAAATTTATGTTTAGCTGTTTCCTGGATGCAGGTTTCTACATTTGTGCTAGCTATTATATATACACCTTTAGGGCACATCTTAAAAGGTACTAAGACATTTCTGATCAGTGCCAGGCCAATACAGAAGCGAGTTGTCCCCCTGCTAGAAAGCAGAGACCAAAAAAAAAGAAAAAAAAAAAAAAAAGAAAGAAAATGCTCAGATCCGACTCCATTTCCTTTATAGAGGGCTGATGCTACCTTCTGCTCTATGACTTTTCTCCAGCAGATGGTGCAGACATGTGAACTAGTGCAGAAGGATTACGAGGCCATCCTCCCCAAAAGGATCCCATTTGAGCTCCCAAAGCAAAAGCCTGCAGGCCGATTCTCCCCAGCTGAGCAGGGAACAAGGTTATTAAAAAAATGGAGTTACCTAGTTCAAATCCACTTACTCTGGTGATTTCATACTACTGCCTAATTTAGCTGGATTAAAAAAAAAAAAAGAAACTCAGAATGTGGCTAAGAATGTTCACGTAACTAGCCATCTTGATGGATTAAATCTCCCCCTCTTCCCCCCCCCCCCCCCCCCCCCCCCCCCCATTTGCTTACTCTCGTTTTGAAATAAAGATTCAGGAATACAATAGTGTCCGATAACCAGGCCTTCATGTTCACACAAAACTTGGGATAGTTCTTTATTCATTGTATTTAAGTTCTGGTTAAAATTCTAAAGCCGATCCAGAAAACTCCAGAGAATGTGATAAGTGTGGGGGGGGGGGGGGGGGGGGTAAACATTAAAACGTACTTTAAAGGAAGGTCTGCTAGACATTTAGAGAACACCTACAAATCTTCTTTAGAAGTACCTGGTTTTTGTTAATAGCCATGTATAACCCCCCCCCACACACACACACAAAAATCCATAAGATGTTCAGTGTACATGATATTTTTGTAAACTTGTGAGCTCTGGCCCTACAATGTGAACACTGCATCCATGCTGACATGGTCAGCACTGGGCACTGCTGCTAGCCCAGCAAGGACCCAATCTATACAGAACAGGACTCAGCACTACCTACCTGCCAACCTGAATGCAGAAGTCCCCGCGAATAGTGCCAGGCTTGGAATCAGCAGGGTTTGTTTCACCAAGCATTATTCTCCCCGTCTTCACTATATTAAGACCTTCCCACACCTACAAGAGGTAAAAAGGTTGGGTTAAGCAGCCCTGTTTCTTACCCTTGCACAATTATCTTGCTAAAACAAATTTGGCACCATGGGCTATGGTCGTATACGGTCTCACTGCATTAAATGGGACCCTGTCCTAAAATAACCCGTCATTGATAACTTCCCCTCTAACTAGCACAAGTTGAGCTGTCACACAAAGATCTGGTGCTAAACTAATGTGGTAAACAGCCAACTCTTCCCCCCTCCCCCCAACAGGTGTTATTCATGACAGCCCACAAACTGGTATAGAGAAAATGCTATAGCAAAAATTATATATGTTAAAATGGACATAACAGACTTGGATGTTTGTCCCAGTCCTTCAGGGCAGGAAAGGACCAATCCACTAGATGTTTGTTTTATGTTGAAGATTTGCTATACCGCCACAGCTAACTCACCAGATCAAGGTGGTGTACAATTATCTAGAACAATGCAAAAAGATTAGAAAAGGAAAAGCACACGAGATACAGCTAGAAAAGTATTCACACCAATGGAATGAGAGAAAGGGTGGGTTGAGAGGGGATGAACGAGTTAAGTGGCAAGGAAGAGGGAGCACTACAGAGAACACGTAAACCAGGTTGAGATTAAATTAAGGGGGGCTAAAAGCCTGCTTGAAAAGCAGTATCAGCTTTGGCTAGAATTCAGTAAGCAAGTCCATAGAGACAAATGTTCCCTGGGTGCTGGGACACTTCATATCTGCTCTGCTGCCTTTAATGGAAATTCTCCCCTCAATTACAGGATTTAACAGCTTAAGAAATTTCCTATGTTGTCAAAACATGTTTGAGTCATGGATTTGGAAGAATCTTACTTGTAGAGCTGGAATACCAGACCATGCTATCCAGTGTGAAAAAGTTTTAGAGTTCATTCCAGTAACAAACAAATCCTAAAAATTATCACTTACCATAGCCACAACTGGTCCAGAGCTCATGTATTTAACCAATCCATTATAGAATGGCCTGTCCTTCAGATCAATATAATGCTCCTTCAGAAGCTCCGCAGAGGCCTGCATAAAAGATTAGTGTAGATCAAGATTAGCTATTAATCCTGACAACCCCTTCACTCAAATGGGACAGTTGCACAAGAATGCTAATCCACATACTTTAAAATGCATATTTAAATCACTTGAATTGGCGAGATTCAGGTTACTGGGAATGTTTTCAGTCTAATCCAGGGTTTCCCCAAATATGGTCCTGGAGGTAACCCTACAGTCGGGGGCACTACAGAAGTGATTTATAGTAGTAGTAGATTTTCAGGATATCCACAATGACTATTCATGATTGCATGTAGTGCCTCCACTGCAAGCAAATCAGATATCCTGAAAGTCCTAGTGGCTGGGGTTTCTCCAGTACCAGGTTTGGGAATCACTGGTCTAATCCTAGCATATAATTAGGTTACCTGTGCTTTAAATAATAATAAAAAAAAAAAAAAAAAAACACAAAGTGCCACATTAAACATTTGTTTAGTTAAGCAAGCATTAACAAGCCAACAGCAGCCCATCTACCTATGGACCTTTTATAAAGCCACACTAGTGATTCATGTGCGGTAAGGGGAAGCTTATTCAATTCCTATGGGCTTCCTCATTTGCTAGTCTTTAAAATCAGGTTTCTCTCTCCCCTCCAGCTCAGTCAGAACCAGATCTAGGAGCTGGCACCATGAGCCTTTATTACCTAGGTGATTTTCCCCCTTACATTTTATATCCCCTCATACTGTAGTTTAATCATCCTGATTGCCAAGGATCTGTAGTTGGAATATTGCTTTACAACATTTATAAATGATCAAGATGGAAAAGTGAAGTGATAAAAAGGAAAAATCTGGTCTTACCAAACAATATTCTTTTAGGTTCAGAAACAATGCCCAAAAACCAGCAAATATAGACACAATGGCCTGTGAGCCCTTCCCTATATATAGTTACCCTATCTGGCTATGTTACAGTACTGGGGAAACAAACCCACCACACACAAACTACAGAGGGGAGAAAACAGTGTATTCAACCAAACAAGTCCAAAGAAAAAGACCATCTCTGCTCCAGAACAAGCCATGAACACCAACAGGGCAGGAGTCTGGACTGGTGCTGAGGACTCAAAATTAGTGGGTAAGCCCAAGATTTTCCTTCCTTATCCCCCAGACCAATCCAAAAAGTGGGATGTAAAAGAGCACCCCTTAGACTGGGCAGGACTAAAGCCCCTGCTCTAAGTACCTCCATGCCAAAGGAGGAGTCTTTCCCAGTAAAGTGATCCAGTCTACTCTCATCAACTGCATACCTTCTCTAAGCATATTGCCACTTTACATTTGAACAAAGAAACACCATGTGATTCTACCCACAAAGCCACTATGCCTCTGGTCCAATGATGTTCTAGGGTCTTAGGTGGTACTTGATCTTGGAGAAAATCAAAGCCAGTGATTCAAGAATGGCTTCACACACACTGTCCAGGGCTGTGACCTGGGAAGGTAATCCATAGGTGCATCATTATGCACCTTGGAAAAGTTGTGGGTGTTCTAGGCCATGGTTGCAGCTGCAGTAAGTTTCAGCACTACTACTCAAACTGAACAATGGTGGCCTCTGAAGTTCTCACCCCCCCCCCCCCCCCCAAACAGATCAAATGTTTGGATTTCAGAAGTTCTGCACCACTCAGAATTCTGTAGACCTCAATCATCATCTCTTTTCCAAGTTGAAGAGCCCTAACCTCTTTAGCCTTTCCTCATACAAGAGGAGTTCCATCCTCTATCATTTTAGTCGCTCTTCTCTGATAAGTCTACTACAGTGAAACCTCGGTTTTAGTCGATAATTCGTCTGAAAATTATCGACGAAAACCAAAACTGACGAAAACCGAGGCAACAAGCAAAACGACAAAATTGTCATAAAACAGCAAGCACTTTTATACAGGCACTTAGCCAGCAGCAGGAGTAGTGTGGCAAAACGACAAAATTATTGTCACTCAACCAGCAGCAGTGTGATCCCACAACCGGAAACAACCCCCCCAGAAGGACACGCGAGAACGCAAAATTAGCCACGTGGGCACGCTGATGAAAACAGAAAAAAATTTCACAAAAGAAAAATAGACGATAACCGAAGTCAATGAAAACTGTATATCTTTGAGATACGGTGACCAGCAACCAGAACTGAATGCAACACTCGAAAGGTGCAGTCGCACCATGGAGCTAAAGAGGCATAGTATTTTCAGGCTTTCACCATCATTTTCTTAATTCCCAGCATTCCATTTGCTTTTTTGGCAACTGCTGCACACTGAGCAGCAGATTTCAGTGTACTAGATATTTTTCTTGAGCACTGACACCCTCTCCCCACCCCAAAGGTGGACCCTAGCATCAGGTAACTGATTCAGATCATTCTTTCCAATGTGCATCACCTTGCATTTGTCCATATTATATTTCAACTGCCATTTGGATGCCCATCTTTCTAATTTCCTAAGGTCTTCCTGCAACATTTCACAGTCCGCACGTGTTAAACTTTGAACAGTGTTATATCTACAAATGTAATTATCTTGCTCATTGTTCTGATTTCCATATCATTTATAAATGTGTGAAATAGCACCGGTCCCCGAAGCACTTCACCTTCCTCCACATAGAAATTACCATTTAACCCTACCCTCTTGTTTTCTGACCAACACATTCCAAATCCACACCAGAACCTGATTTTCTCAGGAGTGAGGAATTTTATCAAAAGCTCTCTGAAAATCTAGATACACTACATCAACCATCTCACCTTTATCCAAAAGTTTAATGCCTTCAAAGAAATGAAGCAAATTGGCAAGGCAAGACTTCCCTCACCTGAACCCATGCTGACTGCCCCATCCCCATGTTGGTCTACATGTTCTGTAATTTTATTGTTTATAATAGTTTCCACTATTTTGCCCAACTGAGACAGGCTTACTGGTCTAAATTTCCCAGATCACCCCTAGAACCCATTGGGTTCACATTGGCCACCCTCCAATCTTCAGGTACTACAGACAATTTTAACAAGGTTACATATTACTAACAGATCAGCAATTTAATGCTGGAGTTTTCAGTACCCTTTGATGCATGCCATCTGGTCCAGGTGATTTACTACTACTTTAAAATTTGGCTCAGTACATCTTTCAAGTTCACCGAGATTTCAGTTCCTCCACACCATCACCTTTGAAAACAATTTCCAGTGCAGGCAGATCTTACATCTTCTTCCACAAAGAAAAGCAAAGAATTCATTCAGTTTCTCCGCTATGGCCTTGCCCTCCTTAAGGGCCCCCCTTTGTGATCTAATTTGGGTTTCTGCCAGGTACTTATGAACTGGCTTGGCCACTGTTTGGAAAACAGAATACCGAGTTAGAAGGATCACTGGTCTAACCCAGTATGGCTATTTTTATATATGTTATGTTGGACAGACTGGATGGACCACACAGGTCCTTTATCTGTCACTAGTAAAAGAGGCCCGTTTCTGAGCAAATGAAATGGGCGCTAGCAAGGTTTCGTCGGCAACACCCCCCCCCCCCCCCGCCAACCCCTTCGTTGTGGCATTGCTCCGCCCTCAACATCATGACATTTGATGTGAGGGCAGGGCCCGTAGCGATTTCTCACCCCCCCCCCCCCCCGCCTCCCTGCCAACCCCTTCGTTCTGCCATTGCTCCGCCCTCGAGGGGCCAGGAGCGATTCTGATGGCTTCACCACCATGAACCTTTTTGAGGGAAGTCAGGGCTTGGCTTCACTGACGTCACTGTCTTCAGAACGTATATATATATATTATTTACTATGTTACTTCCAAGTGGCACCTGGGTGAAAGATTAAAATTCCTTCCCACAAATCTGCCTGAAGGGAGGCAGTGTTACTGACAAAAGGCTAAAACCATCTTTGGCACAAAAAAAAAAAAAAAAAAAAAAAAAAAAAAGAGGAATGGATTAATACAAATGCCTACTGCTGTAAAATGCAAGAACTGCTTGCAGCTCAAATGTCACGTTAAACAAAATGGCCACCAAAAACATTTTCAGCATAACATCCTTATGGGAAGAACACTTGAGAACAGCTCAAAGGGCAAGGCACTCAGCACAAAAGGACTAACTGATCAATGTTGAGAAGCCACATGAACTGGAAACTTCAAACATTACATTTAGTGTACTGCTCAGGGCACTCACCAATACTAATACTGCCCCCTGGACCTTCAAGGATATGATAGTCTAGACCTTGCTGGGGGAAGGGAGGAAGACAAGCCCTAACTCATACCCCTTTCACAGCCGGCCAAGCTGTAAAAGAAAGGAAACTGGTTGCCTACTGGAATGGAACCCTGCATCAGAAGGCATCAGCCTGGGATGAGATGCTATTCTCTGCCAACACCTGACCTAGAAGTGGCCAAAGGGGAAATACATAAAGCATCCCCTCACTGAAGCCAAACCTGAAGTACAGCATCTCTCCTCAGATCCCCACTCTTGCCACATGCCAGAGTATCAAGACACCTTTGCGTTCTGCCTTGTGGCCATCAAATCCATAACTAGATTGTGCCCAATAATGCCTCATCAGTGACAGCTGCCTTGAGAACGCCAATTCCCAGGACCCAGTGAGTCCTGCTCTAAAAGTCCACTTACACATTCTGAACCCCAGCAATTTGTAATAAATTCTACAAGAGGGACTCCAGCAGCCTCCCAGGCCTCCACCTGCTGACCTCCCAAGCTATTGCTGTCACAAAACAACCTGCTTGCCTTGCTCTGGTATCAGAGGGTAGTCCAGAAATGCTGTATGTGCCTGGGGCCACAGTACTGTGGTGATTACCACCATGGACCTTGGGACTGGCATATAGTCTTACACTTGTAGACTTTTCCACACCACAAGCAGATATTCAAGCTTTAGTGTTCACTGCTTAAGAACAAAGTCCTTCCCTTTCCTAGTATCAGATAGGCATTCCCCAAATACTGGCATGAATGGGAGGACAAAGCTGCTCTTAAAGATGGCCACCTTTCTAACTTCTACAACATCTGTAGCATGTTCAAGATTGACTTCCCTGCTTTTTGCTTCCTACTTGGACCAGATGAGCCACATCCAATCAGGATGCCCTCTTTGCTAAGAACTGCAAGCTACCACACTCGCCTTCAAGAAAACGTGAGGAGCTGTTGCTAAACACATGGAATAGAGAGATTCCCCAGAATTATGAACTGTAGGATGGCTTAAACAGTCATTATGCAGTGCAAGAATAAAGCAGGATAGTTTAGATACACAATTGGTGTGGTTGTTTAGTTGTATTATATGACTTAACCATAACCATTGTGTACTTGCCTTACTAACTCCTGAGACAGGCCTTGCTGCTGAAACAGAAAACAGTACCATAATGCTTCAGTATTACTCCATAGTGTTAAAACACTGTGTATTGTGGTTAAATCTGGTTCCTGCATCTGAAAAGTGATATAGCAGAATAAGGAAGGTACAGAAAAGGATGACCAAAATGAGAGGATGGAAGGACTCCCCTACGAGAAAAGGCTACAGAGATTAGGACTTCAGATTGCAGAAGATGGTAACGGGAAATATGACCAAGTCTATAAAATCATGAGTTGAGTGGAACATAAGCATGAATCAATTTACACATAGAATGTACCCTGGTCTTTTGACATTAGTAAAAAAAAAAAAAAAATTTATTATCTTACCATAACAATTAAAATCGTTTGTACAAGTTCCTGCAGGACAAGTCCATAAGCAATTAATTTATACCTGGGGAAATCTATTGTTTATCCCTTTTAGGATCCTGCCAGGTACTTGCGACTTGGACTGGCCAATATTAGTGACTAGATACTGGGCTACTTTGATCTAACCTAATATAGAAATTCTCCTCAGCTGAAGCAAATGTGTCTTAGCTCTTTCCAATCCATTATTGCTACCACTTGATGCTAGCCTCTCCTACTTCTCTCCAGGAGCTGCTCTATGTCCCTAGCATAGAAGTCCTCACTGATCTAGGGAATACAAGACCGGGCAAGGAGCTGAACCCAGGTTCCTCTGCACAGCTATGTGCAACACAGCCACTAAGTTCTCCAGTTTACCTACATGCTTCCTCCACTGTCATTTCCATTCCTTATGCAAGTCTAAGTAGGTTGAAATTCATGCTTGAGCATCCTACAGTAGGCCGACAATTCATTCTGCTAGTTCACCTATTCACAATACTAAGCAGCATACAATAAAAACGAGAGAATAAAACAAAATAAAGCCACATAAAACCAAAGATCCATCAGACACCATCAAGGTTGGATCATAGCATATACAAACTACTTAAAAGACAATACAGAGCCCTAAAGCATTATCCAACACACTCAGGAATTATGTACCATCTTCAAATCACTGCTTAAAGCCCACCTCTTCAATGTCGCCTTCGGCACCTAACCACTACACCTCTACCCAGGAAACCTAGACTGCCCCAACTTGACATTTCGTTCTTTAGATTGTAAGCTCCTTTGAGCAGGGACCGTCCTTTGTTTAATTTGCACAGCGCTGCGTAACCCTAGTAGTGCTCTAGAAATGTTTAGTAGTACCAACTATCATCTTAGATAAAGTAAAACAAAAAAAAGTTACCTGTATGAATTTCATTGCCACCAGCCGGAAACCTTTCTGCTCAAAGCGTTTAATAACATCGCCAATAAGGCCTCTCTGGACACCATCAGGTTTGATTGCAATGAATGTGCGCTCCTTATTGGCAGCCATTGATCTACAATAAGAAAAAACAGGAAGGAAGTAAAAAGCAGTGTTTTTTTTTTCTAGCAAAAAAGGTGCTATACTCAAATACTAGGCCACTGTTAGGGGTGCGGTGATCACCGAGGGACTCGTCCCACAACAGCCAGGCCTCCTACAATCTGTCACTGAATCTATGACATGGCAGAATTGATGTGTAGAGCCTGAACTCATTAAAATTTGGGGGGCCATGGGTCAATTTTAGCAGACAAAAGGAAAAAAAGTGTCAGTACTCAATACCCCCCCCCCCCCTCCAAACAAAGCCCTGGTAAAAAGTGACAGGTAGCCAATACCATTCAAGAAAGGAACAAATCTTAGGAGGTTTACTCCCCCCCCCCCCTTACAAAAACTGCAGAAGTTATCAGGCAGCATAAATACTACCTTAATATTACCAGCTTCTAGCACTATTTTAGCTTTCATCAACAGTTTGTTTGCTTTTGGTCAGAACCCTGGGCTAAAAACCAGAGGTGTCTGGTTCAAATACCACTGTGGCTTCTCATAACCAAGAGTAAGGCAATTAGTTCTTCATTATTTAGATTGTGAGCCCCCTGAGAAGGAATGTAACTCACCCTTGAAAAAAGGGCGATTAAAAACAGACCAGATTACCACGGAGGCCAACATTTTGATAACATATTGACGCCATTACAACAAGCTGCTTGTCATAAGACGATAGTATTAGCAACCCTTCCTTAATGAAGCGCTTGCTCCCCTTTCCCAAGGTCACAACCATGAGCAGAGGTCCTGAACTCCTTCCTAGAGCGTCTCAAATCAGAGCCCTGCGCTCCGATCTATAGGCCAAGGGCTCTCCTCTAGAAAGGTAAATGGGAGTTAAAACTCAAAAGAATCCAAGGCGGAAATAGAAACCAGAGCCTCTGGCTAATTTTATCCCCTCCCGCTCTCGCTGTCAGACGTGGCCAAACCCCAAAGCCGGATACGGTGAATACAAGAATAATCCAGATCTGCAGCAGAAACACCATCCGGTCACGTCCTGGCGGAGAACAAGGGCAGGGAAAGGCCACATGGGGCAGCCCCTGACCACATTTCCCCCAGACTCAGAACATGAAAAGAGAAACTAATCCCCCCCCCCCCCCCCCCCGGCAATTCGAACTCCACAGAGCCTCCGCCCATTCCGGCAAAAGTAAAGCGAACAACAAGACAGTACTGGACCAGACCACCCGATTCGTCGCTCACCCAGCAGCACCGGTTCAGGACAACAGACAGCACGAGCTAGAACCTGGGAAAGGCACGAGAGAGAGAAGGATGAAAGCTTCCGCACGTGCCCTATATAGTGCTGGAAGCGGAAGTGAGGCGCATTGGGCGGAGCTTCTGTCATTCGCTTTCTCATTGTGCTGCTATCCGCGACTTTGAAGACGAGATGGGGAAAATCGATCCGGTTGCATGGCTTTATCAGCGGTGCATCTCATCGAGTTGACTAATTCGGGATTGAGTTTGTCTGTCTCCTTTAAGTAGAGGAGTGTGGTAGCCGTGTTAGTCCACTCTTAAGGTTATCAATATAAATCAAACAAACATGGAAAAGAAAATAAGATGATACCTTTTTTATTGGACATAACTTAATACATTTCTTGATTAGCTTTCGAAGGTTGCCCTTCTTCCTCAGATCGGAAATAAGCAAATGTCTGTCTCCTTTAAATTCGGGCTCGTAGTGACATGTGATCCTCCTCCAGCTTTCGTTTGGAAAAGGCAGAACTACAATTGGGGAGGACTATTGCTGTCTCTCTGTAACACTGATACAAAGTTTCTCTCTTTAAGAGTGTGCAGTTCGTTGTAAGGCTCTCTCGCGCTCCTTGAGCCTCTTCTCTCATTCAGTGGCAGTGCAGTAGTCTAGATCGCTGATTCCAAATCATGAGGGGCCAGCCTAAGAAAATTAAAACTAAGTGGCCCAGTTGATTCAGAAGAAATCTGACTATACAGTACCTTCTTGTCTACTGCCTCTCCCTGCCCTTTCCCTTATCCCGGCACCATCAAGTACATTGCGCCCTGAAAAATTATGCACATACTTTTTGCCTCTGATTGGAGAATGATTTTCAGTCCTTTCAAAGGCTCCAACAATAACCAAATATTTCGAAAAAAATATATATCACGCTTTTACCTTTTCTTGACATAGGGTTTAGAAAATATCACTGTTTGGGAGTGTTCACCTTGGTATTCTGTGTACAGGATTTTCATGCGGGGGAGGGAAGCTTTATAAATCCCCCCCCCCCCTCATCAAGTAGTCCAGCTAACACAAGCACATCAGCCCAGCAGAGAAGGGTGATTAGTAGAATGCCTCAGAGACTGGTCCTGGAGTTGTTTTGTCTTTGCCTTGTTGCACATGATCCAAATATCTGCAAAGGACACCCATTAGGGAATAAACAATTAGAACTGATCTAAACAAAGCTCAAAGAGAGGTCTCATACTTGACAGTTAAGATTCAGTACAAACAGTTTGTGTTTGGGGGTGCAAAATCCAAGGGAGCTGTACATAGTAGGGGGTAAGAAGGATCTCAGGGTATTAAAGCCTGATGATTTCAAGATTTCTATTAAGAACAATTGTGGCTGAGGTTAAATAGCATGGAATTTTGCTACTTTTTAGGAGTCTGCAAGAACAAAACCGGAAACAGCATTCTTCTGAAAGCTTGCTCATCAAGATAATAGTACAAAGAAAAGAGAGCCCAGATAATATGACATAATAAACAATGTGAATGCATCAGATAAACTTCATAAACCAGGCCACTGGATCTTTTATAGTGCTAAACTATTTCAAATCCTGAGCCTCCTTGGTGTTATCAATCACTTGCATTCAACATTCTATGTTACACTTTATTTTAATATACTCTACACCAGTTATAAGGGGGAAAGGAAAGGGAAATGAGACTTGATATACCACCTTTCTGTGGTTTTTGCAACTACATTCAAACCAGTTTACAGGCATATTTTCAAAGTACTTAGCCTTCTAAACTTCCATATGTTTCTATGGAACTTTGGAAGGCTAAGTGCTTTGAAAATATGCCTAAGTATATACAGGTACTTATAGGGCAATGGAGTGTTAAGTGACTTGCCCAGAGTCAGAAGGAGCTGCAGTGGGAATTGAACCAGACCAGTTCCCCAGGATCAAAGTCTGCTGCACTAACCACTAGGTTATTCCTCCAAATGTTCTTAAATAAATCTTAATAAGAATCCTTAGAAGTACAAAAAGTGACCACATAGCTGCACTAGCAGACACAGTGCTGTATGGATCTTCAGATACTCGATGCCTACTAAAACACACTGGTGTTTCGATCCCACAGACCTGCCTCTGGGGTCTCCACAAGTCTCAAACAATGTATTGAAAATATGGCAAACACCCACTGCAGCTCCTTGTGACTCTGGGCAAGTCACTTAACCCTCCATTGTCCCTGGTACAAAATAAGTACCTGAATATATGTAAACCACTTTGAATGTAGTTGCAAACATTTTTTTTTTTTTAAGCGGTATATCAAGTCCCATTTCCCCTTTTCCTCTCAAACCTCCCTTCCTGCTGGGACACTTTCTCAGCAGGGCAGTGACAGTAAAATTACAAACAATAATAAGCACTGTGGAGGTTTTGTGCCCCCATGCTGCTGAAGGCTCTGCTGCATCCTGCTTCAGGGTAATAGGAAGTGCAATTCAGAGTTGCTACCCCACTAAAAAGAGACTCAGGTTTGAGAGGGAGAGATGCAGGATTTGGTGGGGCGGGAAGAAAGAGGGAAAGATACTGGACTTTGTGAGGAGGAAGGAGGAGAGATGCAAGACCTGATGGAGAGAAGGGGAAGGAGTGGCCTAGTGGTTAGGGTGGTGGCCTTTGGCTCTGGGGAACTGAGGAACTGAGTTTGATTCCCACTTCAGGCACAGGCAGCTCCTTGTAACTCTGGGCAAGTCACTTAACCCTCCATTGCCCCATGTAAGCCGCATTGAGCCTGCGATGAGTGGGAAAGCGCGGGGTACAAATGTAACAAAAAAAATGTTGTAAGAGGAAGGAAAAGAATAAGTTTGTGTGCCCAGGAAGAGAAAAGGAGGAGGAGGAGTGGAAGGAAGGGGAATGTGTGAACTGGGGAGGGTGTAAGTGATCCTCAGGGATCAACCCAGCTTGAACCCAAATGGATCACAAAGAAACAGAAGAATAGGAATCTTCACAGTCACACAAATGCATTAAATACAGTGAAGATGGGAAAAAAATTAAAGCTAGATGATGTCCAGAAAATTTATTAAAACATCCAAAGACTTAACATGAATTGTGTTTTGGCTACTAGAGCCTGTCTCAGGAGTCTCTTCTTGGATGTGTCTGAACGAGTGAACTTTCAATAAAAGATTGAAAAAGACCTCACACGTTTTGTGAATGAAAACTCTCTCATCAAATTGTATCACGTTCTTGCTAAGAACTGATAAACCAAAGCTTTGATGTGAAGGAATGTATACGGTGGGGTTCAAACAGGACCGATCCCTGAGGTAGTTTATTGCAAAACATGGCACATTTCAGCATCCTGTCCTTCACACTCATATCCAGATAAGTTTTGCTTAAATTACAAATAGAACAATTGTCAATATATGAAATCTTAAGTTTATTTATTTATTTATTTAGATTTTTCTCACACCTTTTTCCGCAGTAGCTGAAGGTGTACACTGGATATTTCTCTGTCCCAGAAGGGCTCACAATCTAAGTTTGTACCTGAGGCAATGGAGGGTTAAGTGACTTGCCCAAGATCACAAAGAGCAACAGTGGTATTTGAACTG
Organism: Microcaecilia unicolor; assembly: GCF_901765095.1. NCBI lineage: Eukaryota > Metazoa > Chordata > Amphibia > Gymnophiona > Siphonopidae > Microcaecilia > Microcaecilia unicolor. The sequence continues at coordinate 321,689,849 of NC_044036.1, read as the reverse complement.
GCCACCATTTAAAAGATTTTCACAAATTTTACATAAAATTAATAAAAGAAGTAAACAGAAGTCTGTTAAGTGAAATGAGTTGCAGCTGAGGCCACTGCCCAAAGTGTTACTGTTGTTTGAATGCTTATGTTTTGCATTTGCTTTTGGTAAGAAAACAGATTATACATCTGGGTTTTAAGTGCAAGTAAAAAGGAAAGATTTGATGCTTTGTAATCTTGCCAGATACTTGTAACCTGGATGCTGAGTTTCATGTTCTGATGGTTACAAAGACACGGAGACAGAGCTCTATAAAACCTGGTCAGACACAAAGTTAAGGAGCTTTACAGCTAGCCTGTATAACTCCATAAGTACATAATGCCATACTGGGAAAAGACCAAAGGTCCATCCAGCCCAGCATCCTGTCCCCCGACAGCGGCCAATCCAGGTCAAGGGCACCTGACAAGCTACCCAAACGTACAAACATTTTATACATGTTATTCCCGAAATTGTGGATTTTTCCCAAGTCCATTTAGTAGCGATCTATGGACTTGTCCTTTAGGAAACCGTCCAACCCCTTGTTAAACTCTGCCAAGCTAACCGCCTTTCACGACGTTCTCCGGCAACGAATTCCAGAGTTTTAATTATGCGTTGGGTGAAGAAAACTTTTTTTTTTTTTTTTTGTTAAATCCAGAAACAGCTTTAAAACGTGCTCATGTAAATCCGTATACACCCTACTAGCAAGAAAGCTTTAGAGTCTAGCTGGGCGTCTCTCTGCTGCAGTCTCCTTTTTTTCCCCCCATCCCATCCTGCTCTCGAGACAGCTGACGTAACCGACGCCCAGGATCTCCCGAAATAGACGCGACAGAGAGAATCCCTGGCTGGACGGAAGAAGCCACGCCCCTTCGCTCCCGCCGCAGCCGTGACGTCACGGCGCCCGTGCGCTGTGCGCAGCAGCTGCCGCCGTCGTCCGCGGAACTCAGTCAGAAGAAGAATCTGCGGCAGTGAGAAGAGAGGCGGGAAAGGGAGGAGGAGGAGGAGGAGGTGGTGGTGGTGGTGCCGGAAAAGCTGGGCCCAGTCTCGTCAGCCTTCGTCTCTTCTTTTGCCTCCCCCCCGCCGGGCGGAGGGCCGCTGAAGCCATGGAGCTGGAGGACGGCATGGTGTACCAGGAGGACCCCGGCAGCGCGGCAATGATGTCGGAGCGGGTGTCGGGCCTGGCCGGCTCTATCTACCGCGAGTTCGAGCGCCTCATCGGCAAGTACGACGAGGACGTGGTGAAGGAGCTGATGCCGCTGGTGGTGGCCGTGCTGGAGAACCTGGACTCGGTGTTTGCCGAGAACCAGGAGCACGAGGTGGAGCTGGAGCTGCTCAAGGAGGACAACGAGCAGCTCATCACCCAGTACGAGAGGGAGAAGGCGCTGAGGAAGCACGCCGAGGAGGTAGGTAGGGAGCCGGGGGTCTGTCATAGGCCTTGGCCCACTCCTTGGGGACCCAGCCGTGCTCTTTGGTTTCTTCCCAGCTCATTCTTGGTGGGCTGTCTTGGGTGGGGCGGCGGCAGCGTGAGAGAGTTTCCCGGGAAAGGCATCTTCTTGCTCAGAACTCCGAGGAGAAGAGGTCTAGGGAACTATTTATTTATGGCATTTGCATCCCACGTTTTCCCACCTATTTGCAGGCTCAATGTGGCTTACAATACATCATGAATAGTGGAAATATATGTAACTGGAGAGTGTGTGTGAGCACATTCCTGCCGGGTCCTGCAGGTGTCTCATGATCTGTCAGTCTTAGATGTCCTGTCTGTCCTAATTATCCCTTACTTGTCCTGTCTGTCATAATTAGATTGTAAGCTCTATTGAGCAGGGACTGTCTCTCTGAAGCGCTGCGTTCGGTAGCGCTATAAGTAGTAGTAGTAGATGAACAGGTGACTTCATGAAGTTTCCTGATGGTCAGTTTGTTCTTGCAGACCTCTAACACAGCCGTGGTGCGACTTGCCAGATATCTGTGCTCCATTGGAGCCAGCCCCATGAGTGATGGAACAAATGCCTTCACTTTGTCCAAGCATGGGTAATTTGTGATAGGGTTCAGCAGCCCCAATCGTTGTGAAAAGTTGGTTCGTATGCTGTGTCATGCAGTCTCGCCGGGTTCGTCTACCAGTTGGCAAATCTGTATGCACATCTGGGATTGGTACCTTCCTTCAGGTAAACTCCCAGCTATTAACCCATCTTTGATTATTTTAAGTGCAATCCTGTTGTCCTATTGATTTTATTTACAATTATGGAAAACTGTCTGTATTATGTTTTAAATGTACTTGAGTTTGGGTCTTAGATTGGAAGGGGGGTGGTTACTGTACTGTGCTGCATCTTATTATCTGTCTTTTATAGATTTCAGCCCATGCAGTTTGTTTAAATCATTGTTACTACTACTACTACTATTACTACTATTTAGCATTTCTATAGCGCTACAAGGCATACGCAGCGCTGCACAAACATAGAAGAAAGACAGTCCCTGCTCAAAGAGCTTACAATCTAATAGACAAAAAATAAATAAAGTAAGCAAATCAAATCAATTAAGAACATGGCAAAACATGCAGTAAACTGTAGAATTTTCTATGACAGTAAGCAAAGTAAACAAGCTTCCAAGCACTTATGCGTTCAGAAAGAAACTAGGAAAAAAAACCCTCACCCCCCCTCCCTCTGAAACAATTGCTACACATTATACTAATTCAGTATTCAGCTGCAGGCTGTAGTGTTACCCTAAAGAGTTCCCAAATTCTCTGGAAACTCTCCCCATCCACTGACAAAATGTTGGAGATCTCCAGATGTTCCATGGCAATCGAGGTGATATGTAAATTCTCTAAGTTGCCAAAGTAGGGGCTGTGGGTGACCACTAATGAAGTACAATTACCTGTTGTGCCACCAGAATCAGGTGGCATAAGAATCCCCAAAATTCACTTAGGATGGGTTGGAGGAAGTCAGAAAACTGCAAACATTAATGAAGGTTGTGATATAAAACCCATCCAATTCCCGCAAATGGGCATTTACTGAATCTGGAGTTTGTCCCAAATGCAATCATATTCCTGCAACACTTAAACATACATACATAAATATGTTTTAGAGCTGCCCACTTATTCAAACCTTCTGATGGCAAGTTTTGGGCAATGCTGCAGCGCAGTGGGGCCATGCAATTCCATCACATCCTTCATTGATGTTTGCAAACGGATACTGCAGCTCCCAAAGCAACGTGCTGTTAAAGCACCGCGGAGTACTTTGCACATAGTCTTCAGTAAGCCCAAATGATAAATTCTCTGACCAGGGATGAACCAAGTGTTCAAAATCAAAGTCTTCTGTAGAGTACTGCAGATGTTTATGATGAAGGGTCAAGGGTACTCAATTCTGAGAGCCCAGTGTCAGTCTGAGTGAGAGTATCTTGTGTATCTTTGCATAAGCCCTCACAGTGAAGGCTGCAAACATAGTGACAAAGCTGGTAATAACGCGAAATGATCAGTATTAGGCAGGGAATACGCTGTCTGTAGATCCACAAAATGTTTAACTTCACCTCTCCTGTTAACACATGGTAGAAAAACATGACCCCAGCAGCATCCCAGCTCGCAAAAGCAGCAGTCAGTCTGGCTGGAAGTCTGGGTTATCCTGAATATAAATAAATGGTGTCACTGCTGCTGAAAAAATGTCTCCTACACAGCCATGCAGACTTTAAAAATAGATTGTATTGCAATAAGCGAAACCCATGCAGTTTATTAATCAAGTAGTTGCTCCTATCTCCTGTCTATAACCCACCTTATTTAGTTATTCCTATTTATGAACTGATTGTTTTAACTTCAAGTCTTTTTTTGAAGGTATATCTTGGGTTCTATGCTCACTCCATACTGTACTAGAAGAGACTGATGACATTTATCCATATAGCTAGAGTTTTACTTCAACATTTATAGTACTAGAAACTTGCCTTCAGTTTAATCCAATTTGTTTTACGTTTTCTCAGCTGTTTTTTAACTCAAAGCTTCTTTGTTTTTTTTTTTTGTATTTTGATTAGATTGTAAGCTCAAAGGAGCAGGGACTGTTCACTGTGTGTCTGGACTGTGCTGCATGCATGTGGTATGTGCTATACAAATCAAGACCTTAATTGGTGTGGTAGTGGCAGTGGTGTGCTGGAGCCGGCTCGCACCAGCTCGCAAGAGCTGGTTGTTAATTTTTTAAAGATCTTGTGAGCCAGTTGTTAAGCATGGCGAGCCGGCTCCGGTAAATGAGGTAAACATGGCAGGAGGGCGCCACAAGCCATGCTTACCCTATTTACCTCACCTCCCACCACTGCCCTCGTTTGCTTGTGCTGCCCTTGTTTGCCTGCCTTTGTTTACCTGCGCCACCCAGCGATTCTCCTCTCTCCCCTGATTACCTCCGTCAAAGTGGCCACGTCATTGAAAGCCCTGCCCGTCTCTAGCCTTCCCTTCATGAGTTCGTTCCCTCACAGTCCTGCCTTCTGACGTCATTCACTCTTGCCACGAGGGCAGGACTCTGAGGGCACGAACTCGAAGGGAAGGCTAGAGACGGGCAGGGCTTTCAATAACGCGGCCGCTTCAACAGAGATAATCAGGGGAGAGAGGAGAATCGCTGGGGATGGATGGCTGGAGGGGGGGATGACAGGGGAGAGAATAGAATCGCTGGGTATGGATGGCTGGAGGGGGGACAGGGGAGAGAAGAGAATCGCTGGGTATGGATGGATAGAGGGGGTCAGGGGAGAGAAGAGAATTGCTGGGTATGGATGGATAGAGGGGGTCAGGGGAGAGAAGAGAATTGCTGGGTATGGATGGATGGATGGAGGGGGCAGGGGAGAGAAGAGAATCGCTGGGTATGAGTGTCTGGACGGGGGGGGGGGCAGGGGAGAGAAGAGAATTGCTGGGTATGGATGGCTGGAGGGTGAGGTAAGGGAGAGAAGAGAATCACTGGGTATGGATGGATAGAGGGGAGCAGGGGAGAGAAGAGAATCGCTGGGTATGGATGGATGGAGGGGGTCGGGAGAGGACAGTTGCTGGATATGAAGGGAGGGCAGGGGAGAGGAGAGTTGCTGGACATGGGTGGATGGAAGGGAGAGGAGAGTTGCTGGACATGGTTTGATGGAGGGGAGGGCAGGGGAGAGGGGAGTTGCTGGATATGGATGGATGGCGAGGAGAGTTGCTGGATATGGGCGGATGGAGGGGAGGGCAGGGAAGAGGAGGGTTGCTGGACATGGGTGGATGGAGGGGAGGGCAGGGGGAGAGGAGGGTTGCTGGACATGGGTGGATGGAGGGGAGGGCAGGGGGAGAGGAGGGTTGCTGGACATGGGTGGATGCAGGGCAGGGGGAGAGGAGGGTTGCTGGACATGATTGGATGGAGGTGAGGGAAGGGAGAGAGAAAAAATGCTGGACATGGATGGAGAGGAGGGAAGAGTGAGGAAGGAGATGAGATGAGGGAAAAGGAAGAGAGGAGAAAAACTGCACATGGATGAAGAAAATAGGCAGAAGCTGGATCCACTGGACAGTCAAGTCTGCGGAGGACCCAGCTTTTACTTACGGATGTAGGGCAAGAAATGAAGAAGAAAGGTGGAAAGTAAAGAAATAAATGGAAAGGAAGCCCTGGAAACGGAGTTGAGGACAGATAGCAGCAGAATCGGATACTGGGCCAGCATGATCAGAAAAACAAATTCACCAGACAACAAAGGTAGAAACAAATCATTTTATTTTAATTATAGTGTTTGGAATATGTCCACTTTGAGAATCAGGTGCTCAACATTAAAAGTTTATATTTATTTACTTATTTATGGCATTTTATCCCACATTAAACATGAATTGCATTGGAACCTGGGATCATTTAAAATTGTTTTTTTTTCCTGGAGTAATGCATTGCATCCCTCCCCCCCCCCCCCCCCCCCCCCCCCCCCCACAAGACTCTCTCCCCGGCTATAGCCAGCTCTGCAGTTTGGGTGGATAGGGGGCGCAGAGGTGGACAGGGTAGAGAGCCTGTTGTTAAACATTTACCACCACTGGGTAGTGGTTAGTGTTAATTTTTGATAGTGTTTTTCTTCCCTGTTGGAGGGATCCAGAGAACACAATCTGCTCCTCTGTCCAGGAACATTCAGTACAGGATTCATTGAAACTTGGGTGTGACTGACTGTGTAGGCAAAGTTTAGCTGCAGTTCTAGATGGAGGGAGACCAATTAATGGAGCAGGATACCGAACTATGCAGCTGTCAGACTTTTCTCAACTGGGAGCTAAAACTATAATGCTAGTTCTGCTCTGGGACTTATGAAAGAGGAAGTTGGATGGATCCTGTACTGCCAGAGAGGCATGATTAGTTGAGGGCTGCCAGGTGGTGAGTGATAGCCACGTGGTAAGAAAATGGGAATATGGGACAGAGGAAGAGCAAAGGAGAGAGGTGATACCACAGGGTGGGCTCCTCCCTGTTTTTAGGTCGCTCAGCAACAGTGGAGAATTCTGTAATTATATGCTTGAAGACTGGATTCTCTTTCTGTAATCTACTATACCACATATTTGGAATTGCAAGCAGTAACATCTTGAGGACCTCACATATTTACAAGCATTTGGTTTAGTGTTGTAGCCATAGGAGCCGGGATGTGTTGCGGTTTTGGGCCTAAAGGAGCAAGTGGGATTAAGTCCAAAGTTGTGCCCTACAGTGAAAAATATGAGAAGGTGGTAAGGATTGGTCAGCTGGTGGAAGGCCCTAGCAAATTATACTATGGCACTAATTCCCTACAATCTGCTTGCAAACAAAAAGTTCAGCATGGATAAAATGCTGTTGCATTGGTATGGGAAAGTGAATGGAAGGTAATTTTGTTTATTTTGATATATATAGATACAATAATGATGGAAGGTGTGAACCTCCACAGCCTAAGAAAAATAATCCCTTGCTAAAAGAGGAAGGAGACGCAAGGTTGGCTGTGAGGTGAAGAGGAGGGAGTAGGACTAGTAGGCACCAAGTTTAGGCAGTTGGGAGATGAGCTTGGATTTGAGGGAGATGAGTCATGAGCTTTGAGAGGGTAGGGTTAAGCTTGTAGTTGAGGGGAAGGTGACATGAGCTGGGGTGTTGGTAAAAGTGAACTCAGGGGGGATTGAAGTTGGAAAGAAGTCTACCGTGGGGTGCAAGAGCAACTGAAGGGAGGGGGGGAGTATGTCCTGAGGGGGGAGGTCAAGCCAGAGGAAGTAATTTGAGGCGGCAAGAGCAAACTGGGGGTTGTGATGAGAAGTGTATGGGCTCTTGAACAAACTACACAAAAACATTAAACTCTATCTTTGAGTAGTATTTTTTCCTTTATTGCATTTTAAATTATTAATTACTCAAAACGGTGATTATATTCTGATATTTCAAAGCTGTACAAACTTTATTTCACAAAATTTTGTGTCCGGAACTCCACCAGGGATGATAGTTTTATAGAAGCGAATAGAAAGCTGCAGGTCAGTTGGGGTCAACATGAAGTAAATTGAGCAGACCAGAGGGACCTTAGGGTCCTTAATTGCCAACATGTTTGGATTTTATTTTATTTTTTTGTTGGGAGGGGGGGCTTGGTTGCTACAAATCTGGAAGTAGTAAAATAGACAGTATAGATTGCACATTTTTCTTCCCAAAGTACACCTACACTGCAACTTATACACTAGAAGCATTGTATACCAACACAGTCACATTCTTCTGAAACATTGAAGGCAAGCTTTAAATGCTAATACAAAGATGACGAATTAGTTACCATTTTTATTTCAGCTTATTGTAATACTCTAAGAGCAGTAAAACATCCTCTAAGTTATGTTGAGCTTTTATAGCCCGCTTTATCCCCTGAAAAAGGGTCCTGAGCAGGTTAGCAAAAAAAAAATAAATAAAAAATAACTTGACCAAATCGGGATGACAATAAAAAAAGAAGAAAATTACAAAATCTTGCAGTAACGTATTCACAAAAAAATCTTTAGTTGTTTATGAAATTGCAGATGAGGAGATGATCAAATTTTCTGCGGTATAGAATTTGTGCTGATTGAAAAAGAAAGTTATCATGAAATCTTTTAAATCTCGGTCTTTTTGCTGAAAGAAAACCTCTCAAAAAGGTCCCCACTATGATAACAACCTAAACTTAATAAACAGAGAAGAGGGATAATGTTTTGGAGGAATACTTCTTGATTTTTTTTTTGTTACATTTGTACCCCGCACTTTCCCACTCATGGCAGGCTCTATGCGGCGGGCAGTGGAGGGTTAAGTGACTTGCCCAGAATCACAAGGAGCTGCCTGTGCCGGGAATCGAACTCAGTTCCCCAGGACCAAAGTCCACCACCCTAACCACTAGGCCACTCCTCCACCGTTAATTTTAAGAGGATATCTTAAATGAGAAACGAGCCTGAGTGAAGATACAACTGTGCAAAGTCATTCCTAAAAATTGTTGTACCCAGTGCTGAGCACAGTAATTGGTAGCAGTTGATGTCAGAAAGTGGAGGTTGTAATTCACTTTTTAATTTCATCTCAGTCTATTTGTAAGTAACTATCACTGGTATCAAACTCCTCTACAGAATCCCAAATATTGATATCAACAGTTCACTGCAGATAATCACCGTTTGTACATGTTGAAAGATCAAAATTCCGAATTCAGACTAAGAATTAAGATTAGGAGGAAAAAGTCTCAAAAGGTCGCTTCAAACCCGCCTGGCTTCTCTTCCATTTGAATTCCAACTGTCGTAGCGACATATTGTTCACCACTACGCTTTCTCCTTTTCCCTCCTTAGCTATTTCCCTTTGTCTCTTACGACATTTATTGTTTGCTGAATTATTGTATGTTTTTATAGACTGTTGTACGCTACATTGAGCCTGCCCATGGGTGGGAATATTATAGGATATAAATGCTATAAATAAATAAAATGCCCAGGCTCCAGGACGAACTTAGTCATCAATATATCTGAAGGCACACTCTAGGCCGAGACTCATCACGGACCAAAAACCTCCTGTTTTTTTTTTTTTTTTTTTAATTATCAAATCTGTGTAATCCCATGTTTTACTTTTTTTAATATATATTTTTTCTTGCTTATAACCAACCATTCAACATAATTCAAAAATCTTCTCAGCAAAAAAATGTTATAATGAAATAACTTAGCTTTTCACTTCAAACGCGGGTCTGGCTGTCACACACCCAATCATGAGACTCTCAGCTCCCCAGTCTCATGGCATGTTCATCTCATAAGGAACACTTTTTTCTTTCTTTTCCAATTTTTTTTTTTTTAAACATTTATTCGTATGTACCTTGCTTTGAAGTCCCTTTCCACAAGAAGAGCTACGTATGGATTTTGGCATCAGTCAGTGTACTCAGCCAATTTGGTTAGTGTAGTTGCCTTAAGTTTCTGGTGAATAGTGGTGATGCAGTCAATATATGACCATGCCAAGTAGAGGCCAACCAAGTTTCAGATTTGGCACCAAAACAGACCCAAAATCCAGGTTTGAGTTTCAGCTAAAAATTCTTAGTATTTTTCATCTAAACTTGAACCTCTCCCACGCCCCCTTCCTGCCTGACCATCTGTAGGTCCTCCTCAGGCCTAAGTTAGTGAAGCCCTGATGGTCTAGTGGCCTATTTAAGGCCAGAAATGGACCCCACTCATTCCTGCCCCATGCACTGCTCCATTCCAAATGTTTGCTGGAACCTTCTGTGGCAGTCTCTGTAGCTCTTTGGATTGGAGCCATGCATGGAGCAGGTACGAGTGGGGTCTGTTCCTGCCCTTGAAGAGGCCACTAGACCACCAGGGCCACTTTGAGGGAGCAGCGACATGGGGCAGGAAGTAGTGGGGTTTGTTTCTGCCCCAGAAGAGGCCACTGGAGCACCAGAGCTTCACTAAGTAGACCCGAGGAGAGCCTATGTGTGGTTTGATGGGAAGGGGGGGGGGCATGGGGCAGTGTCTGAGGTGAGGGTGTCATCGCTGGAAGTGGGGTTATGGTCAGGGAGGATGGAGTGGGGGAAGGCAGTTTGGTATAAGATTTCAGTTTCTAATGAAACTGACTGGCCGGTTTCGATCGCAGATTCGGTTTCGGCAGAAACCAGTGATCCTGGTTTTGTTCGGGCTCTAATGCAAAGTACCACACCATAGCACTTTTCCGTTACTGTTAGTTGTTTTCCTTGTTCTCTTAGCACTTGCGGTTTTGTGTTCAGGTTTTCCAGGTTTTTCTTGGTTTAAAACCTTCTTTCACTGTAGATATGATTTCCTCATTGCATGAATTCTACTTTTGGATGGGCTTGGACTTCCCTTTTCAGGTCATGGTCAGCATTCCAAGCTACCATCCACAGGTTTCTTGAAAGACAATACAACTCTTGAGAGGAAAGGGGCCAAGCTGTTGCAGCAACTGTGAGCAGATGTTCGTTCACAATTCGATATCCAGTACAACCTGCCTATCAGCTGTCTTCCCAAGGTACTGCTCTCCATAGCCCTGTTGGGCTGTGGGTAGTTGGGCCGGCGTGAGAAACAGAAACAATGGCCAGGAATAGGGAATTGGAATAGTAGAAGCAGCAACATTTGGAACGATGGTTGTGTGGTAGAAGAGTGGAAGTTTGTGTGTTAGGGGGTGTTCTGCCCTGGTTGTTTTGGATTCATATTAGGTAATGATTATAACTGAAAAGAAACAATACCTATAAACAATCATTACATCACTGGTCCCTACATCATGCAGGCTTTTTACATCAGCTGAGAGAAGACCCTTTTTCAGCGAAGCCGGAGTTTGACCAGGAGTCTGGTTCTATGCATTGCGTCCACCCATAGATGAGCTTCCAGCTTCACTGTAAAAGGCCCCCCTTTTTTATTAGGCTTAGAACACATGTTCAGAGCTAAGGAACATTACAGAATGCTTGAGAATTTCTCTGTTTTGGTAAACAAGCCATACTGTGGGAATGTGGTCACGTTTCTCAGTACAGGTGGCAGGTCTGAACTCGAAACAGGCTCCACTTCTCCCTTCACATACCATATTAATTAGAGCTGTGTCTTGTTTTCTACATTCCAACTTATTTTCACACAAAGTTAAACAATAATTTTTAAACAGAATTACTTCTAATCAAAAATACAGACCTCGAGTGCACTTGTCAGTCAAGGCAGAGTTGAAAAACAATCTTTAAAATTCACTTCTATTACAGGGCGGTAGTATTTTGAGTTAAATTTTCTTTTAATTCTTGCAGGTTGGTTAATACAATATGTAGTGAATACAGACATGGGCTTTAATCGAGAGTAAAACATGCAGAGCGTGGCTAGTATAGTTCTTTCCAATCCCTGTGTACGTTTTATCTGTGTTCTCTGCATGTGTGTTTTGACCTGGAGGAGAGAGGGGTTGAATGGTTTAAATGAATAATAAAATAATTAAATCTATTAGATATTGAGGAGAAGCCTCACTGTTAATGCAGTGGGCTGAGAACCAGGAAAACCAAATCCCACTGCTGCTCCTTGTGATCTTGGACAAGTCATTTAACCCCTCCATTGCCTCGGGTACAAACTTAAATTATAAATCAACCAGGAAAATACTACCGTACCTGACTAAAGCACACCTTGAGCTACTATTGAAAAAGATGTAAGCTAAATCCAATGTTTCTCCCTCCTCTCCATTGATTTTCAAAGGGTAGATTTTGCAGTTTAACTACAGGGTGTCACTATCCCAAGGCAACAAGTATTGCCATTTATAGATGAGGAATAGCTTAGTGGTTAGTGAATCATGCTGACAACCAGGGAACCCTGGTTCAAATCTCACTGCTGCTGTGCTTGTGATCTTGGGCAAGTCACTTCACCCTCCGTTGTTTCAGGTACAGTCTGATTGTAAGCCCTTCAGGAGCTACTTCTAAAAAGGCGAGAGTTAAATCCAAATAAATAAGTATGGTCATGTTTCTCTACTACTAAGAGGCTGTACACATAGGACAGGGGTTCCCAAACTTTTCCTGGAGTAATCCTAGCCAGTCAGGTTTTCAAGCTACCCACAATGAATATTCATGAGACCAGTTTTTTTTTTTTGTTACATTTGTACCCCGCGCTTTCCCACTCATGGCAGGCTCAATGCGGCTTACATGGGGCAATGGAGGGTTGAGTGACTTGCCCAGAGTCACAAGGAGCTGCCTGTGCCTGAAGTGGGAATCGAACTCAGTTCCTCAGTTCCCCAGGACCAAAGTCCACCACCCTAACCAGTAGGCCACTCCTCCATTCATATGCACGAGATAGACTTGCATACCAAGGAGGCAGTGCATAAAAATTGGTCTTGTGGATTTTCATTGTGGCTAGCTTGAAAACCTGACTGACTGGGATTCCTCAAGGACAGGTTTGGGAATCAGTCGCTAAGTGTTATTGTACATAGCAATCATTAAGAAAGCTATACAGTTAAGTCACTAGCATTCACAGTAAAATTTATAACAAAATATGAAATACATATCTGATTCATCTTGGTAGGGATAGAGGTCTAGCAGCAATTGGGTGGGAAGGGAGGTGCTTGGTACAGAAAACATATGAAGCATTACATCTGTATGTGTCTGATTAGGAGAGGAAAAAAAACCCCAGTTTCCTAATTGCTGTGTTTCAACTTCTGTAGCATAAGAAACTGATAGAATGAAATAGCTTTTCCCATAGAAACATATAGAGCATTGAAGGGAGATGGTGGCAGCATTTTTATTTCCCAAGAACTCCTGGTCTAATCTGGCCCATTTTTTTGTTTAAATTATTACTTTAGTTTATTAAGGTCACTTGAAACACAGTAAGCACTCAAAACTGTACAATACTACTACTACTATTTGACATTTCTAGAGCGCTACCAGGGTTACGCAGCACTGTACAAAAAACAAAGAAGGACAGTCCCTGCACAAGGAGCTTACAATCTAAAGGACAAGAGTGCAGTCAATCAAAAATTGGGACAGTCTAGATTTCTTGGGTAGAGGTACAATGGTTAGGGGCCGAAAGCGACATTGAAGAGGTGGGCTTTGAGTGAGGATTTGAAGATGGATAGGGAGGGGGCTTGGCGTATAGGCTCAGGGAGTTTATTCCAGGCATAGGGTGAGGCGAGGTAGAAAGGACGGAGCCTGGAGTTGGCGGTGGTGGAGAAGGGTACTGAGAGGAGATATTTGTCCTGTGAAAGGAGGTTACGGGTAGGGGCGTAAGGGGAGATGAGGGTAGAGAGAGAAAGAGACCAATTTTTAACACAATATGCCCATTAAAAAAAAAAAACTCACTATTTCGCCATTTTTATCCCCTTGCTAAATTTGGATCTCAACACCTGTATAATTTCTTTCCAATGTTTCTTAGGTTGGAAAAAAGAAAAATGAATTACTAACAGCTGTTTAGGCTGAACTGATATTTCATACGTGGCACTTCCCAATCCTTCAAAACATGATCAAATCCAGAAGTAGCTAGTAGCTTAAGGTATTTCTCAAGTTATCATGAGTTGTATAGTGCACACCTGATATATTATAGAAACATATGTTGGGCAGGTTCTATTTAATTGGAGCCCACAGTCTAGTCAGCATATTCGAAGTGAAGAACAATTAAGAGGATAATGTGGGACTGTGGGAGAACTTTGATTACTATTAAGTTCAATGTTATGTCTGTAAATTATTTAAGGAAAACACTGGTTATAGATGAGGCTAATGGTAAGCATGTTTAGTTAAAATGACACATCAAATGAGTTTGTTCCAAATAGCATTTAAAATGTTTTTTTAGTCATTTATTGCTTTTTTTTTTTTTTTGCTTGTTAGAAATTTAACACAGGAGTCATGGAAAACTCGAATTGAACACGATTTGTGTTTACGTCCTTAAGGATATTAAGATGAGCAATGGAAAAAAAAGTTTCTCGGGACAAGCAGGCCATATTCTCACATGTGGGTGATGACATCCACGTCACCTGGTGCATAGCTTAAATAATCTACTAGAGCTTTAAGGGCATACACAGTGAGCCCACCATTCGGGTGGGTGCCTGCCGCAAGAGCACGAGACCATCAGTCTCTCTTCATCCGCAGTGAAGAGAGAGAATGATTGTCCCATTTTCCTCACAGCGTCTGGTGCATTAGATTATTTTTTAAGTTTTTGTGCCTTCTGGGTTTTTTTTTTCACCTTGGCTTTGTTTTTCTTTCTTAGGAAAGGTCCCTCTCCCTTCCCTTGTAGTTTATTTTTCCCGAATTAGGTTCCCTTTATTTTCACTCAGTGGGCTCTCATAGGCCTGATCTCTGTTCAGGTATTTCATCCGTGATTTTTATGGTGCATGCCCCTTTGTAGTCACTATTGAGCCATTTGATTTGGCCACTGTTTTTTCCCTTCTGTGTCATTGAAGGTCCCCAGTGGCTTTAAGCACTGTAGCTGGTGCAGTAGGGCCATCTCTGGAAAAGACACTCATTTTTGGTGTCTTCAGTGTTTGGGGCCTGAATATTTCCCTTCCAGCTGTGTCCTTTGCCTTTGTATGAAGAAAACAACCCAGCTAGCCAGAGATGCTCAAAGGGAAAAGGTTTTTGGAGCGCGGTCTGAAACCTCGGCGTTAAAATTGGAAGTTGTATTGTTTGTATGGCTGAGAGGTCTGTCTCAGACACTGGGAGTGGGCATGCATTGAGTGAGTCTCCAATTGACTCGACGCTGGCCACTGTGCAGGGTCTCCGGGACTGGTCACAATCGGACCCAACCCAGAGGTGATGTGGAAATTCAACGATGTCCTTGGCACTGAGGAGCATCAATGACCAGCATTTGGCGAAGGCCAAGAAGCATCAGCATCGATCCCCCTTGACGCATGGTGGTGGGAGCTCCCGGGCACTGAGGGATTCTGTGCCTGAGAAGCGTCTGTTCTGGGAAGACTGCGCCCCCTCCATACAATACGTTAGTACACCCTTTCTTCTTGCCATCCTCAGCAGACTGAGTCCGAGCATGCTCGTTCTTGTCAACTGCGTGCACCTAAGGCCAAGCCAAGTCCAGATCATAGCTGAAGTAAAGGTAACTGTCCTGGACAACCTGCCAGTCGGGGGAGCCTTTATTATTTTCCAAGACAGGTGGTCCCTTGTAACCTCCGACTGGTGGGTTCTCCAAATAGTCTCTCAGTTGCACCCTGCATTGGTGTCAATGACCACCAAATTGCCTACCAATAGCGTCTCACTTCAGCTTTCAGCACAAGCAGAGGAATTCTCCAGCCTTCTAAAGGTCCATGTGGTCGAGCCTTTTCCACCAGGGGAAGAAGGGCGGGGATTCAATGCCAGATAACTTCTTTTTGCCCAAGAAAACTGGGGGGGAATGCGTTCTATCCTACACCTAAGAGCCCTGAACATATTCCTGGTCAAAGAAAAGTTCAGGATGGTTTCCATGGGCACCCTTCTCCCCATGATTCGGGAAAATGATTGGCAGTGTTCTCTGGACATAAAGGATGCTTGCACTTGCATCCTGATACTTCCAGATCACAGGAAGTATCTTCAGTTTCAGCTGGGGATACATTTTTTTTTTGTTACATTTGTACCCCGCGCTTTCCCACTCATGGCAGGCTCAATGTGGCTTACATGGGGCAATGGAGGGTTAAGTGACTTGCCCAGAGTCACAAGGAGCTGCCTGTGCCTGAAGTGGGAATCAAACTCAGTTCCTCAGGACCAAAGTCCACCACTCTAACCACCAGGCCACTCCTCCACTCCACATTGCTTCCAGTACTGCATGTTGCTTTTTGGCCTTGCGTTGGCTCCCAGAGTTTTCACCAAATGTCTTGAAGTAGTCTCAGCGTTGCTAAGCAGACAGTGAGTCCATGTGTTCCCCTATCTGGAAGATTGGCTGGTGAACAGCACATCGAAGGACGGTGCTCAGGAGTCAATGCAGAGAACTATTAGGATGTTAGAGCTACTAGGCTTTGTTTTAAACTACCTCGAGTCCCATTTCCATCCCATTCAGCAATTTGGAGTTCATTGGAGCCCTGCTAGAGACGCTGCAGGCGCAGGCTTTTCTCCGTGTGCTGAGGGCAGACACTCTTCTTGCTCTTGCTACTGAGGTACGAGCCAGCCAGCAGATCACAGCTCAGAAGATGTTGAGATTGTTAGGCCACATGGCCTCCACTGTCCATGTCATGCCAATGGAATGTCTTCACATGAGATCTGCCCAGTGGACCCTAGCTTTCCAGTGGTGCCAATCCTCGGGGAACCTAGTGGATATCATCCAAGTAACAACAAAGTTGATTCTGTTTCTCCTTTGGGGGACAATTTGTTCCTGTTTGACTGTGGGACTTCATTCCAAATTCCTTAGCCACAGAAGGTGCTGACGATGGATGCATCCTGCCTGGGGTGGGGGCTTCACGTACATGGCCTTCATACTCAGAGTACATGGTCAGCTTTTGAATCAGATCTTCAGATCAACCTCCTTGAGCTTCAGGTAATCTGGAACACTCTAAATGGTTTCAGAGATTGGCTATCCAACCAAATTTTCCTAATTTAGACAAGTTGCAGTGTACTACACCAACAAGCAGGGGGTACCGGATCACACTCACTGTGTCAGGAGGCCGTTCGGATGTGGCAGTGGGCAGTCCAGCATGGGATGCTTCTCAAGGCCACTTACCTGGTGGGCAAATCCAACAGCCTGGCTGACAGACTGAGCAGGGGTGTGCAACTGTACGAGTGGTTCCTCAGCATGGGTGTTGCCCATGAGACCTTCTGAGTGTGGGGATCCCTTTGTTGATCTCTTTGCCACTTGGTTCAATCACAGAGTCTCGCAGTACTGTTCCAGGCTTCAGGCCCATGTTAGACTAGCATCGGATACTGTTACAAAACTCTGGGTTTTTAACCCTGTAAAACTTTATTAATTATTTCTTGAAGTGTATTTCTCTACTTTGACCAGCAGGTGGTACATGTTTATGCTTAAAGCTGTTACAGAGAACTGTCTGTTCCTTCTTTAGTTAACACAGATAAGAGGTAACCTGCAGTGATGTGATCAGCTATTTTTAAAACTTGTTCTGGGCTCTGACTGGCCAAAGAGCTCAAAATTCAGCTAAGATGTACTGGCTTTTTCTCCAGTATTAGGCGGGGAGAAAAGAGAGAAGGATCTCTTTGCTGAGGCCCAATGAAAGTTATATGTGATAACCTGTGAGCAGCTATATGTCCTGATCTCCCCAGGTACTATTTAGATAGTAAACAAATGTTTAGATAGTGTTATAATTGATCCATATTTCAGTTAACTGTTATTGTTTTGCTGATTTCACCTTTTCTGTTCATTGTTCTAAATTTTCATGACAACAAAATCTTTTAGTTTATTGTCTCTGCTTGTTTGGACTGGCTAAGAATCCTGGTGGTTTGTGTATTGGGTCTGTAAGTGCTTTCTAGGAATTGTGGGACCACTGGAAGTGTAGCCTCAGTAACCTAGAAATCACTGGGGATAATTTGAGAACATGAGACTCGTCCAGAGGTGGTTGGGACCCAGACGGTGGGAGGAGGGTGCGAGTGTACAACACAAGTGGCAAGTACAGGCGGACCTGAGCTGTGCTGGGGATAGGCCCTCTAAGTGGCTGCGGGGTAGCTCCAAGCGGGTGGCTAGGTGTTTTCTGACAGACTCCTTCCTCCATTGAGGGACAGGTCTTCTTTATGCTTAGCCTCCCATACCTCTTAAGGGGAAGTCTTTGCTGAAACTCAAGCAAGACTGTAGGACCACGATCCTGATCGCCCCATACTGGCCCAGGAAGAACCATGGAGATTGTAGTATTTTCTGACCCTTATCACCAGAACAAGGGACCTCTTCTTCATACTAACCTCCAGTCTCTGGCCCTCAGAGCCTGGATGTTGAGAGCTTAGAATTTGCTTCTTTGCATCTTTCAGAGGGTGTCTCCATGATCTTGCTGGCTTCCAGGAAAGATTCCACTAAGAGATGTTACTTTTTCAAATGGTGGAGGTTTGGTGTGATGGCAGGTCCCTAGATCCTATTTCCTGTCCTACACAGACCCTGTTTGAATGCCTTCTACACCTCTCTGAGTCTGGTCTCAAGACCAGCTCTGTAAGGATTCATCTCTATGCAATTAGCACTTATCGTGTAGAGGGTAAATCCATCTCTGGGCAACCTCTGGTTCGATGTATGAGAGGTTTGCTGTTGACAGAGCCTCTTGTCAAACTCCACCTGTGTCATGGGATCTCATCCAGCTGATGAATGTTCCTTTTAATCTGCTTGATTCCTGTATCTGAAGTACTGGACTTGGGAGGTCTTGTTTTTGGTGGCTGTTAATTTAGCTTGCATCATAACAGACTAGTTCTCCATACAGACCCTAAGTACTTGCCTAAGGTTGTGTCTGAGTTCATCTGAATCAGGTGATTTGTCTTGCCAATATTCTTCCCAAAGCTTCGTCCCCATTCTGGCGAAAGCACACTGCACACTTTGGACTGCAAGCAAGCATTGGCTTTTTACTTGGAGCCGACTAGGTCCCACAGACAGTCCACATGGCTTTGTGTGTCTTTTGATCCCAACAGGATGGGGGTTGCCATTGGGAAACGTACCATTTCCAATTGGCTGGCAGATCGCATTTCCTTCACTTACTCCTAGGCTGGGCTGAGAGTTGGAGCCATGGTTGCGTCTGTAGTCCACTTGTGGTCAGCCTCCATTGAAGAAATCTGCAAGGCTATGAAGTGGTCTTCAGTCCACACATTCACATCTCACTGCTGCCTTGAGAAGAACGCTGACATGATAGTCTGTTTGGATAGACAGTGCTGCAGAATTTGTTTGGGGTCTAGAATCCAACTCCACTCCCTAGGCCTGTTTTGTTCTGTTCCAGGCTGCACTCTTGCTCAGTTGTATATAGTTTTAGGGTAATCTGTGTTTTTCAGTTGACCGCTGTTTTTGTTGTTTTCAGTGAGCCTAGTAGCTAGGGATTTCCACATGTGAGAATTATTGGCCTGTTTGTCCTTGGAGAAAGCAAAGATACTTACCTGTAGCAGATGTTCTCCGAGGTCAGCAGGCCATATATTCTAACCACCTCCCCTCGGAGTTGTCTCCTTTTTTTTTTTTTTTCTAGTATGTTATAGTATGCTACTGCAGATCCTGCACTCTTGCGACGGGCGGGAAGGCACTCGCACATGCATGATGGGAGTGCAGCACGCGTTCTTAAAGTTTTACTTGTGCACCGCGCTACCCACATATGAGAATATATGACTTGCTACAGGTAAGTATCTTCGCGTTAACTGTTGTGCACTATACATCTTGTTTCCAAAGTGAAGCTGAAATAAATTTGCATGTTCCACTTTTTTTTAAAGAACTGTTTAGTTGAGGGTTGTCTTTTAGAATTTTGGTATTTGCTTGCTCATGCTTTGTTTTTAAAGTTCTTTGTCTCCTATATAGGCCTATCTTGTATTGAAGATCTTTATGAGCTCATTTTTAATAGTGTATGATTACTGCTGACCATGGGTTTGTGGTGTTTTGGATTTTTTTTTTTTAATTTGTTGCTGTTTTATCTTGCAACTCAAAGCACCTGGGTTGTATGGGAGAGATGTAATAAAGGAAATAAATAACAATATAGTAAGAACTTTCCTCATAGATACAAAATAGAAAAAAAAACTTGTAGTGCTTCAGGCCATAGGACCTTATTCACAAACATGTTCTACAGTTGAAACTTCATTTTATTAATAGTTTTAACCATCTAAAGTTTTCACTATAACTATAGTTCACAATTGAATCCAAGCCTATAGTTTACTCATACATCAAAATTAATAATCGGTAGGCCTGAGTTGCCAGCGGTTTCTCTTTCACATGTCTTAGTGCAGCCACAAAGGAATATATTTGTCTTTTGAAGTATTGGTTCTTGCTTTTGCCCTAGGTGCTGTCATGTGAACCTCATTTACAAAACCCTGTGATGTTTTATGAAAGCACTGCTATTGAAATTGTATAGTGGGTTGAAGGCATGCATTAAACACTTTGAACAAAATATCACATTGATCTACAGCATTACAGCATTTTAATTACAAAAGTTATGGCTACACTTCTAGCAGTGAGATTTGTACCTTTTGCTCTAGAACAAAACTGGGTCAGAAAACCCACATTTGGTGTCACAGCCTGGATGGGCTGTCCATAGAAAGGTTATTTGTCTGTACCTCGGTTTCTTCCCCCCCCCCCCCCCCCCCCAAAAAAAAAAATGTTCTGTACATCCTGTCTAATTGCTGGAGGTCTTTCTGTAACAGGCACAATGGTAAAACTTGCAAAACATAAAGCCAGCGTGGGAAAATAATAATTTTAAAGAGATTTATCCTGCTTATTAGAGAGAGGCAAAGGACTCAATTTCTCAAAATGAAGCTTGGTGTTTTTAAATAACCTATCAACGTTCAGACAATATAATCCTGATAGTGAGGTTGCAAAAGAGACCATACTAGATCAGGGGTCCTTAAATAAAAATAAAAATCAGACAAAAGATTGCAAATTAATACTGTCAAGTACTAAGCATGATGTAAATAGGAACAACAAACATACTTTGAAATGTCTATATGCGAATGCCAGGAGCATAAGAAATAAGATGGGAGAGTTAGAATATATTGCACTAAATGAAAAATTAGATATAATAGGCATCTCTGAGACCTGGTGGAAGGAGGATAACCAGAGGGACACTGTCATACTGGGGTACAATATCGTAGTGATAGGGTGGATCGAATTGGTGGAGGGGTAGCATTGTATATTAACAAGAGCCTTGAATCAAATAGATTGAAAATTCTGCAGGAAACAAAACACTTTTTGGAATCACTGTGGATTGAAATTCCATGTGTAAAGGGGAAAAGGATAGTGAAGGGGTGTACTACTGTCCGCCTGGCCAGGATGAACAGACGGATGCAGAAATGTTAAAGGAAATTAGGGACGCAAACACACTGGGCAACACAATAATAATGGGTGATTTCAATTACCCCGATATTGACTGGGTAAATGTAACATCGGGACACCCTAGGGAGGTAAAATTCCTTGATGAAATCAAGGACAGCTTTATGGAGCAGCTGGTACAGGAGCCGACGAGAGAAGGAAAAATTCTAGACCTAGTCCTTAGTGGAGCGCATGATCTGGTGCAGGAGGTAATTGTCCTGGGGCCGCTTGATAACAGTGGTCATAATATGATCGGATTTGATATTAGCTTTGAAGTAAGTATACATAGGAAATCAAATACGTTAGCGTTTAACTTTAAAAAAGGAGACATGATAAAATGAGAAGAATGGTGAAAAGAAAACTTAGAGGAGCGACTACGAGGGTCAAAAATTTACATCAGGCGTGGATGCTGTTCAAAAACACCATCCTGGAAGACCAGGCCAAAAATATTCCGCGTATTTAAAAAGGAGGACGGAAGACCAAACAGCCGGCGTGGTTAAAAAGTGAGGTGAAGGAAGCTATTAGAGCTAAAAGAAATTCCTTCAGAAAATGGAAGAAGGAACCGACTGAAAATAATAAGAAACAGCATAAGGAATGTCAAATGCAAAGCTCTGATAAGGCTAAGAGGGACTTTGAAAACATTTCGTAAATTTTTTTTTAGGTATATTAAAAGCAGGAAGCCGGCAAAAGAATCGGACCGCTAGATGACCGAAGAGTAAAAGGGGCGATCGGGGAAGACAAAGCTATAGTGGAGAGATTAAATGAATTCTTTGCTTCGGTCTTCACCGAGGAAGATTTGGGTGGGATACCAGTGCCAGAAATGGTATTCGAAGCTGACGAGTTGGAGAAACAATGAATTCTCTGTAAACCTGGAGAATGTAAAGGGGCAGCTCTACAAACTGAAGAGTAGCAAATCTCCCAGAGTACTGATAGAACTGAAAAATGAGCTTGCGGAGCTATTGTTAGTAATATGTAATTTATCCTTAAAATCGAGCGTGGTACCGGAAGATTGGAGGGTGGCCAATGTAACGCCAATTTTTAAAATAGGTTCCAGAGGAGATCAGGTAACTTATATACCGGTGAGTCTGACGTCGGTGCCGGGCAAAATGGTAGAGACTATTATTAAGAACAAAATTACAGAGCATAGTCAAAAGCATGGATTAATGAGACAAAGTCAACATGGATTTAGTGAAGGGAAATCTTGCCTCACCAATCTACTACATTTCTTTGAAGGGGTGAACAAACATGTGGATAAAGGTGAGCCGGTTGATATTGTGTATCTGGATTTTCAGAAGGCATTTGACAAAGTACCTCATGAAAGACTCCAGAGGAAATTGGAGAGTCATGGGATAGGAGGTAGTGTTCTATTGTGGATTAAAAACTGGTTAAAATAAAAACAGAGTAGGGTTAAATGGTCATTATTCTCAATGGAGAAGGGTAGTTAGTGGGGTTCCTCAGCGGTCTGTGCTGGGACCGCTGCTTTTTAAGATATTTATAAATGACCTAGAGATGGGAGTAATTAGTGAGGTAATTAAATTTGCTGATGACACAAAGTTATTCAAAGTCGTTAAACCGCGGGAGGATTGTGAAAAATTACAAGAGGACCTTACGAGACTGGGAGACTGGGCGTCTAAATGGCAGATGACGTTTAATGTGAGCAAGTGCAAAGTGATGCATGTGGGAAAGAGGAACCCGAATTATAGCTACGTCATGCAAGGTTCCATGTTAGGAGTCACGGACCAAGAAAGGGATCTAGGTGTTGTCGTTGATGATATGTTGAAACCTTCTGCTCAGTGTGCTGCTGCGGCTAAGAAAGCAAATAGAATGTTAGGTATAAAATGAGAATGCTATAATGCCTTTGTATCGTTCCATGGTGCGACCGCACCTCAAATATTGTGTTAAATTCTGGACGCCGCATCTCAAAAAAGATATAGTGGAATTAGAAAAGGCGCAGAGAAGGGCAACGAAAATGGTAAAGGTGATGGGACGACTTCCCTATGAGGAAAGGCTAAAGCGGCTAGGGCTCTTCAGCTTGGAGAAAAGGCGGCTGAGGGGAGATACGATAGAGGTCTATAAAATAATGAGTGGAGTTGAACGGGTAGATGTGAAGCGTCTGTTTACGCTTTCCAAAAATACTAGGACTAGGGGGCATGCGATGAAGCTACAATGTAGTAAATTTAAAACGAATCGGAGAAAATGTTTTTCACTCAACGTGTAATTTGTAATTCATTGCCAGAGAATGTGGTAAGGGCGGTTAGCTTAGCGGAGTTTTAAAAAGGTTTGGATGGCTTCCTAAAGGAAAAGTCCATAGACCATTATTAAATGGACTTGGGGAAAATCCACTATTTCTGGGATAAGCAGTATAAAATGTTGTGTACTTTTTTGGGATCTTGCCAGGTATTTGTGACCTGGATTGGCCACTGTTGGAAACAGGATGCTGGGCTTGATGGACTTTTGGTCTTTTCCAGTATGGCAATACTTATGTACTTAAGTAATCTCGGTCTCCATTGCCAACAACACACCCAAATATCGAAAAGATTAACCAGCTCATTTCAACGGATAATGTTCCGGCCAGTCCCCACCCGCCTCTGACTTGTCAAGATTTAACTTAAAGCCTGAAAAATCCCCAAATTCAGTCATGCATTCTAACAAGGCCCCTATGGATACTTGGGGGTTAATCACATGAACCAACAAAATCATCTACAGGTGCCAGCAGACCCTTCAAAGCAGGGTTTTTTGGTGGGCCCCAGGAGGACTAGTGAATTGGGGGCTCCCAGTGCTGCTGGGGTGGGGGGTTTGATCTAGATTGTATCTTTGGGTTCTTTTGTATTTTTGGATGACAAATGTGCATAGACCACAAACTCACAGATTCATCCAGGAAGTAGGATACAATAGAAACCTTTAATATGACAGCACAGTATTCAGCTCACACAGTTTCTGGTTACAGATGGACAGTATTCATGGTAGTCTGTAATCCTTCAGTGCATGAGTAGGAGGCAGTGAAGGATCTGGCTGCAGAGATTTGTAGCTGTATCTCCACA
Source organism: Microcaecilia unicolor (assembly GCF_901765095.1). Classification (NCBI taxonomy): domain Eukaryota; kingdom Metazoa; phylum Chordata; class Amphibia; order Gymnophiona; family Siphonopidae; genus Microcaecilia; species Microcaecilia unicolor. The sequence goes on along the minus strand of NC_044036.1, from coordinate 321,666,038 downwards.
GTGCACAGAGATGGCATATCTGAGCAAGAAGACAAAAAAAAAAAAAAAGAGAGAGAAAAATTCCAAAGAAGTTCCTCTCTCAAATACCAGTACTTTGTGGTTATACTCCTCTTTCCAGCCCAGGTGGGGAAGAACCTGACCGGGATGACCAATCAAATATGTACATGTATACAGAACCTGGCCAAGATAACGTGCAGTTTTATGTGCTTACTTAGAAAAAGGAATGTTTCTTTCCCTTTTGTTACTGATAAAGGAAGGTGAAGGTCTCTAGCGGTGGCAGGGGAATTCAGAGACACAGCAGTGTTAAACATGGGCATGTTCGATAAGAACGTAGATGTGAGGCATCTAACAGGCCCACTTCAGACTATATCGGCCCAATTTCCTCTTTAAAAGCAGGTTTGTACCATTCTGCATCAGGGGTCCAGAAGTGCTCAAAAAAGGTAAGCCAGGCCTCTGGCTGGCTCATATTAGAAACAGACTAGCTCTCTTCAGCCACAACTTGGCCCACATCATGTACTCAATCAGGGTTATGCCCTAGAATTTGCGGTTTCTCGCTGTGAGTCATCTACAAAGCACCAGGCCATCTTAGCCATATTCTAGCATATGCTGGCCCTGAATGAAGAGTAACTGGTGCTTCCCGCGGAGCGCGGCATGGTCCCAAAGAAAGGTAGCACATTCTAGGTCACACCTGTCTCAAGGTTTCCTGCTTTCACACTGAGACATTGTGCTAAGTGATTACCTTGGTCCACCCAGGAGATTTCCTGACCTCCTTGGACCTCTCAGAGGTGTACCTATATATTCCCATCAGGGCAAACCACAAGCATTTTATGCGGTTTTGTCTTGTCAGCATTTCCAGTTTTGGTCCCTCATATTCAGTCTTTCGGAGGTCCCATGCATCTTCTCCAAGGTGATGGTGTTTGAGGTTCATTTACACCGCCAGGGCATTCAGGTCCACCCTTACCTGAATGACTGGCCAGTGCAGGCCACCTGTGATGGATTCCAGCACACTCACAGCTCAGGTGATCCAGTTGCTGGAGCATCTGGAATGGGTGGTGAACCACGCCAAGAGCCATCTAACTCGAATGCAATTTGGAGTACCTGGGAGTAAGATTCAGCATGTTCATGGAGCAGTGTTCTCATGGAGCAGAGTAAACACAAGCTGCAAGATTAGAAACACAAACTATGCAGCATGGAGGCTCCTCAAGTTTGGAATTTATCTCCAGCTCCTGGATTTTATGGCAGCAACTCTGGAAGCTGTGCCCTGGGCTTGGGCCTACATGAGTCCCCTTCATTACAACTTGTTTCAGTGGGTACCTGTTTCCCAGAATTTTGAGTATAGTTACCTTTCTCCCTCAGGATGAAGTGCAACCTGGTTTGTTGGGATAGCCCAGGTCACCATCTCAAGGAAAGGAGAGATTTTGCTGGTTCCACCCGATTTGGAGGATGATGGTGACCAGCACGAGCCTCCTCAGTTTGGGGGGGGGGGGGGTTCATTGCCTGGGTAGAGTGGAGCAAGGGTGTTTGGTCTCCTCTGGATGCCTCATGGTGCATCAGCTATCTGGAGATAAGGGAAGTCCATTTGGGTCTGGCAGAATTCGTTTCCCTCTTTAAGGCATAATGGTCTGGGTGATGGCAGCCAATGCCATGTCAGTGGTCTGTGTCAACAAGCAGAGGTACCTGAAGCCGGTTAATGGTCTGGGAGGCAGCACCTCTGTCAGAGGCAAACCTATTGGTGCTTTTAGTTCACATAGCTGGGAAGTATAATGTCCAGGTGGACTTCCTCGGCCATTCATGAATGCATCTTGGGGATGGAAATTGGCCCAGGCTGCCTTTCATATTCTCCTGGACTAGTGGCAGTAGCTGGTGCTGGACCTCATTACCTCAAGCAGGAACACCAAGGTGGAGCACTTCAATCATTGGAAGTAGGTGGCCTTAGTGGGAATAGATGTCCTGATTCAGCAGTGGCCCAATGACGACTCTCTCTACATCTTTCCATCCTTGATTGGCAGGGTCCTCCAGAGAATAGTGCATCATCTGTTTCTGGTTTGTCTGGTGGCTCTGATTTGGCCCTGGAAGCCATGGTATGTGGATATCATTTGACTCCTGGTGGAGCCATTGCTTCTCTTCCCAGAGGTCAAGTGGTGCTCAGGAAGGATCTGGTGGAGATGGAGGAACCAGATCCCATCTGGCTTACGGTTTGGCCCTTGAGAGGAAGCATCTGGCAAGACAGGGTTGTCACCTGCTGGTCATAACTTCTTTGCTGAAGGCCCGCAAGTCCTTCACTTTTCACTTACATGTGGGTCTGAAAGGGAGTGCTTCTGGTATTTACCCTCACTCTTTCTCTGGAAAACCCACATCCTAGAGGTGCTCAGCCTTATGTTTGTCTAGGGTTTGAATTTGAACTCCCTCAAGGTTTATGTGGCAGTTCTCTTGTTACAGAGTTAAGGTGCAAGGAATTTCCCTGGCAGCTCATGAGGGCATTAAATGATTTTTGAAAGGGGTCACTCATCTGCAACTTCCCATTCGACTGTCCCTTTCCACTTGGGAGTTAAATTTGGTACTTAACGTCTTAGGGGCTCAATTTTAGCCCGTGAGGGCTGCTTCACCAATTGATCTTACGTTGAAGAAGGTCTTCCTTGAAGTGATTGCTTCAATCAGAAGGGTTTCCAAGCTTAGAGCTCTGTCCTGCAGGGATCTGTACATCTCTTTCATAGAGGACTGTTCATCCACACAGTTTTGTTCTTTCCTTCCTTCTGAAAGTGATTTCTCTGTTCCGTGTGAATCAAAAGGTCCGTTTGCCTTCTTTTATGGATTAGTGTTCAGACCTGAGGTCCAGAAGACTGCAGAAGCTGGGTGTCCATAGAGGTTTGCTTCGGTATTTGCAAGATGAATGCCTTCCATCTCTGATCATTTGTTCCAGTTCCACTCCCTCTGATGGAGGAAGATTATGTCATAGGGAAAGGGAAATGGGACGATATACCGCCTTTCTGAGGTTTTTGCAACTACATTCAAAGCGGTTTACATATATTCAGGTACTTATTTTGTACCAGGGACAATGGAGGGTTAAGTGACTTGCCCAGAGTCACAAGGAGCTGCAGGGACGGGACTGGCAAACTTAGCAGCAGCTAGCATAGGGAAATGGTCCCCCGCCTGCATCTTTACTGCTACATTTACAAAGCCAATCGAGGATAGCGTCCTCACACACCTCTTGCCTGTTCACCCTGCATGGGTGTGTACCCTCTGTGGGCTGCCTTTGCAACTCACAGGCTTTCCAAATGTGCTCATTTCAGCTGCACATATTCCAAAAAAATTCAGTTGGCCTGGCTAGCTATATGCTGTTTTGTCAGGGGCTAGTGCAACTGTAAAGAACTAAGGGGCTGATGCTCAGAGCTTACCGTGCTAGCAACGTTCAATTTTAAACTGGTTCTAGCCAGTTTAGTGATCATGTTATTCAGCATCTAATGCACAAAGTGGTTCTGCGTGGTTTTTACTGTTTGGGGTAGCAGCTGACGATAATCCTATACAAATGTATTACAAAGAACTCATTAATATTAAAATGAGCATGCCACGTGATGCATGGAAAGGACTGCTTAACCTTTAACGTGCAAAATTTTCGGTCAGGTCTGCAGCTGTCAGTGTGTGAGGGAGACTTCTGGGAGGAGCATCTGCTTACATTTTTCAATAGCAAAACTTATCATAGAGCAGAGAATAGCTTTAGAGGGGCAGAGAAACAGCTGAGGGGAGGGCTTTCAGCAAGGAGGAGATTTTTTTTCAGTAGCAAACAGTGTTTGAGAGCAGAGAACAATTTAGGGGTGGAGCAACAAGACAGCCAGTCATCTGGGGAAAGCCCCTATGATGTCAGCTGGGGGGGGGGGGGGACTTTCAGTAAGGAGGAGATTCCTAAGCGAAATCATTGGTGGCAGAGGGAAGGCAAGTAAGCTGCAGGAGAAGGTGGAGCCAGCATTGGAGCACTGCAAGGGAAAGGAGACCGGGGTTGGGGGAAGTATTAAAGGGGAAAGGAAAGAGTACACCAGCCCTAGCACATGAACAGAACAGGGATACTTACCAAGAGACTGTTCTGCGCATGTGGTAGGCGCTTTCCCTACTGAGCTGCTTGTTGAAATTGCATGAAGCTCATTTGCATGTGATTTTCCTTTGAGCATTGCTCGCTATTTCCAAATTGGTAAGTTCTACCGAGGATCTAAACACACACAGTTTTGGGATTTTTTGAGCATTGGGCCTTCAGTAGGGAATTTCCTCTAGGCCAGGGGTAGGCAACTCTGGTCCTCGAGAGCCGCAGGCAGGTCAGGTTTTCAGGATATGCACAATTAATATGCAGGAGATAGATTTGCAAGCACTGCCTCCATGCAAATCTATCTCCTGCATATTCATTGTGGATATCCTGAAAACCTGACCTGCCTGCGGCTCTCAAGGGCCGGAGTTGCCTACCCCTGCTCTAGGCGCACCTAGAGAGAGCCCTGGGCCAAGGTAGTCGGAGGGCAAGCCCACATGTGTCTGCCATTTGCTAAGGCATGTTGGCCGGCATAAGCTTCACAGTCTGCAGAGCCACCAGCTGAGCAGGGATAATGGATTATTTGTATAGTGTATAAATGTCTCATTCATTCTGGCTGTTCCTCCCCCCCCCCCCCCCCCTTTAAGGTCAAATGTATATGTTACTCTTGGTGTTCCTGTCAAGGCAAATTGGCAGAATCCTTTCTTCTTTCTCAATTCACGCATAGGGAGAATAAATTCCTGGTTATATGACGGACTTTTTCATTCCTGTCCACCCTGGGTCCCTCTGCAGGGGTGGTCCTAGTGGTTTTTTGGCTTCAGAGCTTGACCCAGATGGCTAAGCAGGCCCTGCATAGGTCCCCTCTTGGGCCATTGCCCTTACCCTAATCCTCTTGGTGGGGGCCCTGTTTTGGGGTCTCAGTGATGTAGAACAGATCTGATGTTCTGGAGGGTCCGGGCTCTTCAGAGGGAGCAGAGGAGGTCCTCTCAGTCTCCCAGTCCACCATGGACTCTGGTACCAAGGATCCTCCCTGTTGGGAGGCTGTAGAAGTGCAGTCCCATGGGTTCTATCTCTTTTGTCGTGAGGAGCTGTCTTGTCTCTTAGACAAGGTCTTGGGTGCCTTGGCTATACTTTAACCTCCTGCAGCAGGCCCTTCAGGTGCCCCAAAGCATTTTTCACTCCAGAAAGTAATGGAGTGGGAGTTCCTGGATGATCCCCTCAGAGTTGCCAGAGCTTTTGACTTTTCTCTTTGCCTTTGCTGAGGAGGTTGAGAAGTGTTGGGCCTTCCAGAAGGTGAATGCCCTGGTTATGACAGTCACAAAGGCAACCTGTGTACCTTCCAAGGGGACTTGCCCTTAGGGAGCTTCATGAAAAGAATGTGGAGCAGCAGCAGCTTCACCTGGCATTTTTGGTGAGGGCCCACACTCAGGCTGCTATTTGTGGCAGTTACATTGCTCCATGCGGCATTGGTTCCAGCAGTTTCCAGGGTTCCCGGAGATTTCTCACCTGGAGCTGGGAAGGCATGTTTGCTTGTTTTTTTTTAAAAAAAAATCAAAATATTGTCGTCTGCATCACTCAAACATAACAGTCTGGTTTATTAACAGGCCTCAAAGTAGAAAATGACACAAGGACAAACTTTATCCCCATTCCCATGGGCTCTGTCCCCGTCCCCATGTCATTCTCTAGTCTTTATGACCTCTCTTTGCAACTTGTGTCTAAAGCGCCAGGCTGTCGCTCTTAACCTTTCAGCATCTCTGTGATATAGGAGCAGCGGAATGCTGCCTAGACTGGTACTCCCATCTATTTTGTGGTCCTGAAGAAGTGTGATTCCTTTAACCCTATTCTGGACCTCAAGGGGATGGACGCTTGTCTGAGTGTCCAGCACCTCCAGATGGAAATGCATTGATCAATCATTGCCTCGGTGGAGGTCTACTCCACTCCCCCTTTGCAGATCATCACAACAGATCTGCACATTTGTGTGTTGGGGGCAGCACTTTAGTTTTGTGCCTTGCCCTTTGGCCTGGCTACAGCACCCCACACATTTTTCAAGGTGATGGGAGTGGTTTCGCACCTCTGGCATCAGTCTGGACTACTGGCTGATTTGGATCAATTCAGTTTTGGAGGCCAGATTGGCTACCTCACAGATTATTTCCCTCCTGGAATCCCTGTGCTGAGTAGTGAACTGTCCCAAGAGCCATCTGGCCCTTGAGTATCTCGACGTCTGCTTTGACATGACCAAAGGAATAGTTTTTCTTCCAGAGGAGCGGCAGCAAAGCTCCAGGCTCAGTTACCAGTTGTGCAATCTCCTGGAGCCCACGGTTTGAGATTACTTGCCGCTGTTGGGCTCAATGGCTGCTATGCCATAGGGTGATACCATGGGCGAGGGCTCAAGCACCCTCTGCAGCAAGCTCTGTTGTACCATTGGGCATTGGTCTTGCAGGACTGCCATTGTCCTCTGCCACCAAGGTGAGGTTCAGTCTAGCCTGGTGGGACAGTCCGTCTCACCTGCTGAGAGGAGCTGGGGAGTTCGGGGCATCTGGTCAATGCAGGAGGCATCCTGTTCCATAAATCACCTGGAGTCCTGGGTGGTCTTCCTAGCTGTGTGGGAGTTTCGGCCGACCTTAAGGGTAAAGCTGTCACTGATGTCTTACACTGTTATGGCAGTGGTATAAATAAGCAGGGAGGTGTCGGGAGTCAGGCCGTGGTCCTGGAGGCAGCATGTCGCTGTTGGTGGGTGAGACCCATCTTCAGGCCTTTTCAGGGTCCACATTGCGAGCAAGGATAAGGTACGTGCGGACATTCTCAGCCACTCCCTCCTGGATCTGGGAGGTTGGGAGCTGAGGCAACAGGCCTTACAGCACATTCTGGATTGCTGAGGCCCTCCATTTTTTGACTTGATAGCATCCAGGATCAACTTTTCAGTCTGGAAGGAGTCAGCCAGCCAGCCTTCCAGGGAATAGATGCCCTGGTTCAACCATGGCTGTTGGAGGAGCCCCTCTACATTTTTCTCTGTGTCCTCTGATAGGCTGTCTCTTCCGCAGGATTGCATGTCATTTTCATGTTGGTGATGTCGGCCGCGGTATGCAGTTCTATCGCCTCCTGGTGGAGGATTCTTTTCCGGTGCCCAGGGACTGGAGTCTGCTCTGGCAAGGGCCAGTAGACTTGGAAGATCCTAGATTCCTTCTGGCTTATGGTTTGGCCACTGGGAGGAGACATTTGGGTGTGGGTTCTCCCCCCACGGTGATCTCTATGCCTCTCCACACCAGGCAGGCCACCTAGGTCTATGGCTTAAATCAGGGTATGGCAAGTTCTTGAATCCTGGTGCAGGAAGTGTTCACTGACTTTGGAGGGCTCAGATCCCAGATATTTTGGGGTTTCTTTAGTTAGGCCTGGATCAGAGACTGGCGCTAAGCTCCCTGAGGGTCCAGTTGGCAGCTCTACCAGTTTTCATGGGAAGGTATGTCTTTGGTTTTGCATAGAGGTGGTTCGGGCCCTGAAGGGGGTGGCTTAGCTGTACCCTCTACTATGCCCTTCCTGAAATCTCAGTCTGGTGCTCCAGATCCTATCCAAGGCTCTATTTGAGCCTCTGTGCCAGTTTCCACCAAGCACCTATTGGGTGGTGTTACTGATAGCTGTCACCTCTGCTCACAGAATCTCCAAGCTGGAAGCCTATATCTATCCTTCACAGATAACTCGGGGTCCCTGTGTACGATCTCCTACTTTCTGCCAAAAGTGATGTCTCCATTTCATGTTAATCAGGAGGTCTGCTTGCACTACTTTTGGGCAGAAAGTTTGGCTCCTGGAGATTTGAAGCTCTATGCGCTAGATGTCAAGAGGGTGCTGCCGCTGTACCTGAGGGAGATAAATTTTGTCTCTGTCCACCTCTTTGTGCTTTCTGTGCCTTTTGTGAGGGCCAGGCGACCTCTAGGCCTCCATTGTGAGGTAGATCAAGGCCGCTATTGAGTTCATGGCCCACTCCTAGGGCTCAGGCTGCTGCCTTGACAAAGGCTTAGGCAGTGTCCCCTAAGGACATTGCAGGGCGGCGATTTTAGTCATCGTTCTGTTCCTTTGCTAAGCATTGTAGGTTGGATGTGTTGGCCAGATTTTGCTCGGTCTTTGGCAGAACTGTCTTTCAGGGAGCCTTGTCTTCCCCTGTCTAGTAGACTGCATTGTACATCCCATTTGTGCAGAACGCTCGAGCTGAAATTAAGAAAGGAGAAATTGTCTTGTTGGATAATTTTTCTTTTCTCTAGTCAGCATCACCATTTTGCAATCCTGCCCTTGGAAAAACCTCAGCCCGAGGTTCTGGGTGTGCTGTGCTTCTTTTTCAGTGCTTCAAAAAAAAAAAAAAAAAAAAAGAGAGAGAGATTCATTTTGTGATTGGCAGCCATACGTGGTTTCCGTGATGTGACTATATCCTGGTATATGCAGGGTAGCAAGTGCCACTCTGGTATTTTGCTCGCTTGATTATAATTGCACATGCATACTGGATTGTTTATGGGAGCAACTCTGCTTATGCTGGTGATGTTGTTTGCAAAATTCAGTTTTCTCTACCTCCACCTGCTGGTACGAAGGGATAACACCCATTTGTGCATAACGGTGTCGACCAAAGAAAAGAAAATTATCCGGTAAGAGACAGTTCCTGCTTGATCAACAACACTAATTCTGCCCTTTAAGTATTAAATGTGGAGGTAGTTTCAGCTGTGAATGTTTGACTACAGGAAGGTAGATGCTATTTAAGTCTACCTGGTTGAAATTGTGGTGGTAAGTCACTGCAAACTGTAAATTAGAAAGTGAACCAGTTGTCCTTGCTTTTATTTTCCGTTAGTAATTTTATTTATTTTAGACATCATGGAATTTTAATTGGAGAGAGGATTAATATTGGCCCTTATATATAGGGCATGTAGATGAAGTCACAAAAATTTAAATATGGCAAAAAGAAACCTTATTTATCTTATTGGTGATTAAATGTGTATGTGAAAGTGAAATAAGTATAATACGTAGCAGGGATAGCAGGAGAGGTTTGTGAGGTGGTTCTCCCAGTGGTGCGGCACCTTATGCCTGGAATAGACTTCCTGGACCTATACGTGTAGCTCCATCTCTACCTGTTTTCAAATCTATGCTGAAAACCCACCTTTCCACTGTTGCTTTTAGCTCCTAGCCACAATTGCCCTCCCCTTGTCCCTTCCTCCCTTCTCACCCATTACTTCCCTCACCCGTAACTGTCTTGTCTGTCTGTATTACTTAGATTGTAAACTCTATTGAGCAGGGACTGTCTCTTTGTGTCAGGTGTTCAGCGCTGTGTGCGTCTGGTAGCGCTATACAAATGCTAATAATAATAAAAGTGTAGAAGTATACTGAGAGGTTTGCAGTAGCCTGGCAGCAAAGCTTGGTGGCAGTAGCCACCTTCTAGATCTTGGCTGGATCTTTGCTCTCACAGCAGTGAATGTGCACAGAATGAGCTAGGCAAAATGCAACAGAAACCTTTTGGAAGTGGTGTGATGGGACTTGATTATTGTAGGTTGAAAACATAGCCCCCCCTCCCCCGTTGTAACCCTGCAGGTTTTTCTCACAACACTATTTCGGAAAAAAAATTTGAAGTTTGTGTTTGTTGTGGGCTTCTTTTTGTTAGGGTAATTATGTGTGACTATGAGCTTCTGTTGGGCAAAATAGCAGGTCTTTTGCTAAGTTGTGCATTTCCATTAGTACTTCAGAGTGGTGTGAGTTCCAGCTTTTTTTCACTTTGTATTTCAATAATGCCCTTTACCTCTTTATTTTGTATGAATTCTGAAAATGGGAGCTATAGTGGTGGTTCTGAATTTTCCATGTAACATGGATATGTATCCTTAGTGTACAAGGCTAGTTGCATTTACCAACAATCCTAATGATCTGCAAATTGTTGGGTTGTCAAGATGTCCCTAATGAGTATGCACTATATTAACCTACTGGGTTCACAATCTAATAAATGTGGTGATATGTATACAGAAATTGGTGGCGTTTGCAACCCACCGCTTTTTGCTCCTTCCTGAGGTAGTCCATTACAGTGCTGTGTATGCCTAGAAGCCCTATAGAAATATAGTAGTAGTAGCTACCCCTTTGTTGAACGAATTGCATTGGCTTAAGGTGGATAGCTGCATCCTTTTTAAACTTGCATGCTTATCTTATAAAGCCTGTACGGGTTAAATTCTGAGATTATAGCTCAGCTTTTAATATTGTCTGGAAATAGATTTAACTTGAGGAGTAGGGAAAGGTTATCACTGAACTTTCCTTCTATGAAAAATATGAATCACAAATCAGTTTGGGAGCGCTGTTTCATTTTTCAAAGTGTTAAAATTTGGAACAGATCCTGATCTGAATTGGGCATATTACATCATATATTTTGTTTAGAAAGGTTCTTAAAGATTATAATGGATTTTAATTGAACTATTTAACTATACTTTTGTCTTTTAGACTGGGATGGTATTATATTAGGCTAAATAGGCAATTTTATTATTGTTTTATGGTAAATTCCTTCTCTTATGAGAAACTATTATTGAATGTAATCTGCCTTGATGCCTTGGGTTGAGTGGAATAGAAATCTATTAATACAATACTATTTATTCTGTGTTTTTGTTCTTATGATGTTTCCGTTTCTTGATTATACATATATTGTATGTTACATCTTTAAAAAATAAAAAAATACATTTGGAAAGGTTACTTTTCTTTTTAATTTTGAATTATTTTAGATTTACCACTTGGGATTGTGTTCCTTTGCAGTTAGAATTTGAGAATATTGATCTACCACATTAACAGTGCTGTGACAAGTGAAAGAAGTGCTGAAGTGACTTATATGAATCATTCTGGCCAGGTATATGATGGATGTGTTTTTGTGTTTTTAATCAGAAATTCATTGAATTTGAAGATTCTCAAGAGCAGGAGAAAAAAGACTTGCAAACCCGTGTGGAAATATTAGAATCTCAAACCAGGCAACTTGAACTCAAAGCAAAAAATTATGCTGATCAAAGTAAGTACTACTGTAATCTGATTTTAGTAAGATTTGTCATATTTGGTCATCTTTTACAGTGTTTGATCTGTAAATGTTGATCTTGCACCTGTATTGTAAATATTTAAAAAATGTTACCTGTTTCTTTGATTTTCAGGTATCATGAAACTAAAGTGAGTTTGTCACTGGGGAAAGTTTTTCATCAGTAAAAGTAATGAGATTTCTGTTTTAGAAGATCCACCAATCATCAGGGCCCTGTTTACTAAGGTGCGCTAGCGTTTTTAGCACGTGCTAACGCTAGAGACACCTAGCATTAGCACACATTAATTTTTAACTTGCACTAAAAACATGCCTACAGCGAGGCTTAGTAAACAGGGCCCTTATTGTTAATACCTTTGCCAATTGATACACTATTGTGAGTTTTTCTTTGAACTACATGGATTAATGGACACAGTTACTTATTTGTCATCAAAAAGGAATCTGTTCTAAAAGATGTGCTAGTCTAGAGGAAAAGTTAAAGACACGTACGTGGCAGAAACATGATGCTACATAGGAATTTTTAGTGATTTGTACTGAAATGTAAGACTGTTATTTACTGGAGAGGTAAAGAAAAATCCAGGTCCTTATCCTAATTCTGAACAGTAATGCTTGGTGCTAATGAAGACCATGTTCTCTTTTGACCATTTTACTGAACAAGAAACTTTGAGCTGAAAGCATTTTTTGTTTAGTGGGAATCCCCCAATTTAGGCTATGAAGTGCTGGTTTCTCATCAATCTTTGGCTCAATATTGGGAATTAAGTTAATTATTATAACACAAGGCATTTGTCAGCCGCCCTTCTCCCCCCCCCCCCTTGAATTTGTTTTAATTTTAGAAATACACACAAACGCTTTGCCAAAAAGTCTGAATATTGAGTGCTTGTTTTTAGAAGACATAATATAAATATCTTTGCAATGACTAAATCCTCATCAAGCCAGATTACATTTTTGCAGCTAGCCTAGGAACATGCTTGTTGAATTTTTCAGTCTTCACTCCAAGTAAGGAATGTGTTGCTGTACATTGCTTCCAGCAGTCGAGATTAGTGGAGTATATCACATTGGGCTTAAATTTTATGAGAGAGCAGAAGCTAAGCAGGGTTGTTGATGGTGTTTAAATAGAGGCATGTGGCAAATACTGGTTGCCACATAAGTGCTTTTGCTGGTGGCCCATTGTGGACTGTTTTCTCTTTTTATGAACTGACAGTACTTAATTTAGAACAGAAATATTCTGATAAAATGTTAGGGCCTGACTTACTAAGGCTTTTTCTCCATTCTGTGCCCCCCCCCCCCCCCCCCCCCCCCCCGCATTTCCAGCTTATCAGACATTAATAGAGTCTCCGGTATCGTTGTCCGACAACGATACCGGAGACTCTATTAATGTCTGATAAGCTGAACTCTGGAAATGCGTGAAGCCTAAGAAGATTAAAACATGGCTTGCAACTACCAGAGACATTAAGATAAGTTGATTTTTTGCACTATAATTAAATTTATTCCAACAGTGCCTGAATTTTTGAACAGTAGTGCACAAAAAATTTTTTTTTTAAATATATATCACAGCAAGTACACGGTTATATGGACACCGATGTTTTCATTATAGGCAGATAGTGTGAACTACTGGTTGGCTGGAGGTGGTCTATGATTATACAAAGTCACAAGCATACAAGCTTGAAAGAAGTATGACATAAATATGTCTTTGTGACAGTATGAGACGCCTTCAATAATGAATATATCTCTGTTGTAATAAATTGCTTTGCCTTTCAAACATTGTGTATTTTTACAAAGATATATAAGACAAAGCGGAGCCATTCCCGATGTATTTTTTGTATCCTAGAAATAAGCAGTGGATTTTCCCAAGTTTATCTTAATAACGGCTTATGGACACTTTTTAAGGAAGATATCCAAACCTTTTTTAAACCCCGCTAAACTAACTGCTTTTACCACATTCTATGGCAGTGAATTCCAGAGTTTAATTATACGTTGAGTGAAGAAATATTTTCTCCGATTTATTTTAAATTTGCTACTTTGTAGCTTCATTGTGTGCCCCCTAGTCCTAGTATTTTTGGAAAGAGTAAACAAGTGATGTCTATCCGTTCCACTCATTATTTTGTACAACACTATCATCTCTCTCCTCAGACATCTTTCTTCAGGCTGAAGAGCCCTAGCTGCTTCAGCCTTTCCTCATAGGAAGGCGTCCCATCCCCTTAATCATTTTCGTCACCCTTTTCTATACCTTTTGTAATTCCACTATATCTTCATTTAATTAGGGCATCTTTATCAGCCAGTAATTAGCTCTTAGAAATAGTCTACTTAGGTCCATAAAAATTAATATTAGCATAGCCTAGCATATAACTATAGGACCCTAACACAAGTGGGGACATACCCAACATCAAAATTTCATTTGGGAAATACGAACTCTCCCTCAAATCACAAGTCAGGAACCTTGGAATACAGCTCGATTCAATCTGATCCCCCAATTCTAAGCAACCTTCAAGAGCAGCTTTTATCACTTGTGACAAATACACTGCCTCTCTCCTTACATTGAGAAGGCAAGCCTTGTCTCATTTGTACGTGCCAGGATAATGTATTGTATTATTGTAATGCACTCTACACTGGTCTGACTTTAAAGGGTTTGCACCAGCTCCAATTGATCCAGAATGCTGCAACAAGACTAATAGAAGGTTGTAAGCGATGTGACCACATCACACCATCTCTATATATAAAAGGCACCTCCAACGTTCGAATGAAGCCTCAAGCCGAAAACGGCCGAGATATCCGGTTTGGCCGTGAGTGTCTGCCCCGCCCTCGCGTCACAACGTGATGACATCGAGGGCAGAGCAAACACACTCAACGAATCAAGGAAGCCCATTGGTTAATTGTTTCCACTCCCCAACGCAGCCGTCATTCCCATACACTCAAAACCAAACAAAATCGCCACTGCACCCTGTCCCCCCGCCCACACTCCCCCTCACCCACCCTCCCGCAGCTGCTCATTCACAGTTCCGGCGCACCCCCCCTCCATGCACCAGGACGATTACTACACAGGAGTGGAACTGACCCAATCAACTACAATGTAAGCAAGGAGCCTCATTGGTTAATCTCTATTTCCACTCCCCAACACAGCCGTCATTCCCATACACTCAAAACCAAGCACACCTACGAGCTGCTGATACACATTGTCGTTTTCAATCACAACCAAACAAAACCGCCACTGCACCTCGTCCCCCTGCTCACACTCCCCCTCACCCACCCTCCCGCAGCTGCTCGCTCACCGTTCTGCCACACCCCCCTCTCCTCTCCCACTCTGGCCATGCAGCAGGACGATTACTACACAGGAGTGGAACTGACCCAATCAACTACAATGTGAGCAAGGAGCCTCATTGGTTAATCTCTATTTCCACTCCCCAACACAGCCGTCATTCCCATACACTCAAAACCAAGCACGCCTACGAGCTGCTGATACACATTGTCGTTTTTTTCCCCTTCTTCCATCTGAAACACGTCTAAAGCTGTTTCTACTGGATAAACTGCGCCTTAACAGGTAAAGGACAAAAGGTTTTTCTTTTTGGTTTCTTATTGCACACCTTTTTAATTTATTTCAAAGCTACACATCTGTACATATGAATATCATGAAATCTAAACTAAATATCACTCAAACACTTTATCCAGCCGTTGCCTGTCAATGTGTGTCACTGAAAGAGTATGAGGGAGCTCCAGCTGCCTGTGGGTCAGGACAGGACTTAGCTGCTGGACGCCAGAAGCAGTGTCTCCTTAGGTTGACTGCAAATAGCAACCCCCCCCAACACCAAGCACCTCGGAGGGAGGGAGGAAGGGAGGGGACAGGACCATGGAACTGGGAGGGAGGGGGAGGGACCCTTGAACTGGTAGGGGGACCCTGGAACTGCGAGGCAGACTATGGAACTGGGAGGGAGGGAGGGAGGGAAGGTGACCCTGGAACTGGGAGGGTGGGGACCCTGAAACTTTGAGGGAGGGTGGGGGGGACCCTGAAACTGGAAGGGACCCTGGAACTTGGAGGGAGGGGGGATGACCCTGGAACTCGGGGGGGGGGGGGGTGACCCTGGAACTCGGAGGTAGGGAGGGACGGATGGAGGGGGGGAACTGGGACGGAGGAGGGAGGGGCCCCTAGCACACACTCTGATTCTCACGCACACACTCTCTCTCACGGACACACTCACACCCAGTCTCACTCTCTGTCACACACACACACACTCGCACATTTACTCTCTCTCACACAGTCAATCTCACATATACTCTCGCAAACATACACACTCCGACGAAAACCTTGCTAGCGCCCGTTTCATTTCTGTCAGAAATGGGCCTTTTTCACTAGTTTTTGCATAAACTTCACTATCTACTAGTACAATACACAGCCAAATTTTACTCTTTGTTGACCTTCAATGCCTTTAAAAGAAATAGCCCAGAGTACTTGAACAGGATCTTCCTCTACACACCTTCAAGGTCACTAAGGTCCTCCCAAGGGGTATCCAAAACCACACCCTCTCCAAATGACATCACATGATGTGATACCCATAAGCAAGCCTTCTCCAGAGTAGCCTCCATGCTCTGGAATGCTCTCCCTGAAAGGTTTCACTTAACACAAGACTATCTCTACTTCAGGAAGCAGGTGAAAGCTTTTCTCTTCAACCAGGCCTTTAATGGAAGAAATAAATGACACTGGCTGCACATACTATACAGGGCATGTTTATCCACTCCTACCATAAGATAATGTTCAATCAACTTTCTTAAACTAGTCCCTTGTTTTCTTACTCCTGTTACTCTGTCTTATCTGTCTATATGTTCCATCTTTGCTTACACTCTATGCTGTCTATTAAAATGTTTTGTGTATTGTTTTGACATTGTAATGTAGCATACTTTGCCGTACTTTGTATTTGAATATTTTTACTGCTGTAATTGTGTACTGCTTATGTTTGACTTATTCTTGCTGTACTCAGCCTTGAGTGAATTCCTTCAAAAATGTGGTAACTTCTAATAAATAAAAAAAATATAACTCATAATTTTAGGAAACTTTAGTTTACATATTCCCACTGCATTTGCAACTTAGGAAATCACCAATAATAAGAAGCATCAGTGAGATGGGAGCTATCCAGTCTATTGCACCAAGTGTCATATGTTTGATTTCCCAGTTGGTAAGAAATCATATGTGTGTACACTGTTCCAAGAGCTCCTAGCACTTGGGGAAAGGGTCCGATCTCTAGAGGCTAGAATAGCAGACTTGGAAGAGCTAAGGCAGACAGAGTGTTATACACAGTGTACCTGAATGTAACTCAACTCACCTTGAGCTACTACTGAAAAGGTGTGAGTAAAATCTAAATAAATAAATAAAAAATATAGAGGAGGCCTGCAGGGACATAGTAGAGAAGTCCCACCTCTAGTCTGGCAGCCTCTGTGCTGTCATGGAAGAGAGAAGTTTCCTGAAGGGAGAGCATCACTGGGGAAGCACAAAGTGGTCCTGTAGCCAGGACCTGCCTTCCAGGAGATGCAATATCCACAGAGGATGTGTCTCTAAGGGCTTCTGACCAGAAGGGAAGGAATAGGACGTCCAATGTAGTTGGAGATGATCATTAGGCGTGTAGATAGCTGGGTGGCTGGTGGACATAAGGGTTGCTTGGTCACTTGCCTGCCTGGCGCGAAGCTGGCAGACCTGACGTCACCTAGATAAGATTTTAGACAGTGCTGGAAGCAGCCAGCTACCTTTGGTATATGTGTGGGGGCTATTTCATCAGGAGCCAAATTGTGGGCAGGCTTTTTTGTTGAGGTCTGTTTTGTTGGGGGCTTTTTTTGACAGGGCGTTTTTGCCTGGGCTATTTTGACCGAGTACCCTAGAATTGACTCCTAGGATATGCTCCAAGCACACAGTCTCTTGCAAAGCGCTTTTAGTTTCTGTACTCTTACATCAGGGGCACTTGTGTTGACTTAGCACCCATCTATCCAACACACAACCGATCCTGTGCACAACCATGACAGTCTTTAGCCACAGTCTTGGACAAACAGTGATGTATAATGCAGTAAACTGCTATTCATACAACTGAATTGAAAACGCTTTTCTGGTAAAGAGTGTGGATCCTTGGTTGCATAATAAGGACTGATATGGTACCACCGTTTCAGATCTTGGACATCCTCATGTCTAGAAGCCCATTTGCAAAGTCTCTGTATACCTTGTGCATTTTGGGGGGCATCTTTGACAGCAGCACAAGCAGCACACAGTCGTGACACCGGCTGTGGCTCCATGGCGTGTCTATACCCTTCGCCATTCATCTATAACAGAAATATGGGCAGTCTTAAAGGCAGTTCAAGAAAAAATATCCAGAAGGTATAAACCCTCTCCCTTCGAACATATTTTTGTCAGAAAAAAAGAAGGAAAAGCAAAACTACATGCATACCTGTGCAAGTGGGGAAGACAACTCCTCTGTCTGGTTTAGAAGATTCATGAGTTCAGTATCCTTGGCCACTTTATGTATTTCTGTATCATCGATGGATCTCTAAACATGTCTTCTGCCAAATCCGGGGCATTTTCGGTCACAGTTATGTTCTGTTGTCAATCTAGGTCTTCTGTTAGTGAGATGCTGACTTCTTGAGAGTCAAACAGCCCATATGGCAGTTCCAGCAAGGATTCGGTAATTTCTTGGCCCAGCAATGGGTCCTCCTGTTCTGTTTCAGCCATGCACTGCACGTTCTGGTCACTAACGATGTTTTGTGATGGTCAGGTTGATTACCGTGGGTAGTCCTCGGCCTCAACGTTGAGACCTTTAAGATAGACTGAGCTGTCGCCCTCTCTGTAACAACAAGGGCTGTTTCCATATCATCAAGCTGATCAATCCATAGACTGGTGGGTTGTGTCCATCTACCAGCAGGTGGAGATAGAGAGCAAACTTTTGCCTCCCTATATGTGGTCATGTGCTGCCGGAAACTCCTCAGTATGTTCTCTATCTCAGCAGGTGGTGGTCACACACAGCAGCAGCTCTGGCTAGGCCTCCAAGCCTAATTTTTAGGTTTTGTTGAGTGCCTGGGGTTGAGGGCTCTTTTGAGCAAGTGCAAACCTGGTGGTGCCAGGTCCCTCCTTTTCTCCCCCCTCCCGCTGGCTCCGTTAAAAAAAAAAAAAAAAAAAAAATTTTGAACGTCCTTAAAGGCGTTTATTTCGACGTTTATTTAAGCGTCTATTGCAGCTACTCACTGGGACACCAGGTCGTTACAACTCGGAGCGGACAGCAGGTAATTTTTACCTTTTTATAGCGGGCAGGGGGTTCCCCGATTCTTCTCCTCGTGGCATATGGCGTCGGAGGGCGAGGGCGCAAAGGGTCGCTCCCCGGGTCGCTTGCGTGCTTCTAGAGGGGATGCGGGGGTCTTCAAGCCTGATTCGCCCTTGTTGGGTGACAGTTTCGTGACCGATGAATGTCCCGGTCCTTCCTCCGGCGTGGCGGTTTTTCCCGCCATAAACGCCCATCCCCCGCTCCTCGCCTCCGCCATCTTGGCCGGCCACGCGGCTCGGACGGCTTCTTCTTGGGCCGCCCTTGAGGTTGGAGACATTAATGCCATGAACGCCCTTAATTTGGGCGACGGCATAGAAGCGGCTAAAGTTAAGAGCTGTTCTTCCCGCGCGGCTCCTTCGCGGAGTTTCGCGCCGGACGCCATTTTGGATGCGCAGCATGTCTCTCCCCCGCTATTGCGAGCGCCGGTTGAGGGTGCGTCTAGGGCTGTTGCCCAGACTGCGGAAGTGCACAGTCTGGGGGGTTTCTCCCCCGAGTTTGTTTTGCTGCTGCATCAGGCCTTCCTCATGCACAACGCTGCCCCTGCTCCCTCGTCTGGTAAAGAGGTTGAGGTTCCCAGAGGTAAACGCCCTCGGGTTGATTCCCAGGCCTTGGAGGAATTTGTCTCCTCCGATGTAGATGAGGGCAGCGTGTCTGAGGTCTCCCAACGGTCCTTTGCGGATTCCTTGGAGGAGACGGATCCCCGCTCGGATGGAGCGGATGACCCCTCTGCAGCGCGGCTTTTTAGCCCAGAGGATTTGCCCAACCTGTTGTTACAGGCCATGGACACTTTGAAGATTTCCTCTCCGGAGGACGTCTCTCCCTCAGCCCCTGTTGGCTCTGCCATTATGCTGGGGACGAAGCGCCCGCCTAGAACCTTCCACGTGCATGATGCCATGCACACCTTAATTTCGGCTCAATGGGATGTCCCAGAAGCGAGCCTTAAAGTGGCTAGGGCTATGTCCCGCCTCTATCCTTTGGCTGTGAGTGAACGTGAGGCCTATCTGTGGCCTACCGTGGATTCTTTAATCACTGCGGTGACTAAGAAAACGGCGTTGCCGGTGGAAGGTGGCACGGCCCTAAAGGACGCCCAAGACAGAAGATTGGAGGCGGCCTTAAGGTCGTCCTTTGAGGCGGCTGCTTTAAGTTTGCAGGCCTCAGTTTGCGGCTCCTATGTGGCCAGGGCGTGCCTCACTGTGTTGCAGCGGGCTTCCCCCTCGGAGCATTCCTTGAGGGCTGATTGGCCGGCCCTGGAATCGGGCTTAGCCTATTTGGCAGACTTGCTGTATGATGTCTTGAGGGCCTCAGCGAAAGGCATGGCTCAGACAATCTCTGCGCGGCGGTGGCTTTGGCTGAAACATTGGTCTGCTGACCACGCCTCTAAATCCCGCCTGGCTAGGTTGCCTTTTAAAGGCAAGCTGCTCTTTGGGGTCGAGCTGGACAAAATCGTGACCGATCTCGGCACGTCTAAGGGCAAGAAATTACCAGAGGTCAGGGCTCGGGCTAGTACTCGTCCCGGTACCTCCAGAGGACGGTTGCAGGAAGCCCGTCGGTACCGCCCGGGCAAGTCGGGCTCTGCCCCCTCTTCCTTCAAGAGGAATTTCTCCCCCAAGCAGCATTCCTTTCGCAGAGACCGCCGTCCCGGAGGTGCTCCCTCCGGTCCTCCCCCAGGGTCTCGTACCCAATGACGGGGTCTTGGTCCACGCCCCAGTGCAGATTGGAGGACGGCTGTCCTCGTTTCTGGGCGAGTGGACCACAATAACTTCAGACGCGTGGGTGCTGGAAGTCATCAGAGACGGCTACAAACTAGAGTTCTGCCGACCCTTAAAAGACGGGTTTGTACTCTCTCCCTGCAAGTCTCCGGTCAAAGCTGTGGCAGTGCAGCAGACCTTGGACAATCTGATCCGCCTGGGCGCGGTCGTTCCGGTGCCAGAAAGTCAGCTTGGCAAGGGACGTTACTCCATTTACTTTGTGGTACCAAAGAAAGGAGGTTCTGTCCGGCCTATCCTCGACCTCAAAGGGGTCAATCGGGCCTTGAAAGTGCGGCACTTTCGCATGGAGACTCTCCGCTCTGTTATAGCGGCAGTGAAGGCAGGAGAGTTCCTGGCATCCTTGGACATCAAGGAAGCGTACCTGCATATTCCCATCTGGCCTCCTCATCAACGCTTTCTGCGTTTTGCAGTCCTGGGACGACACTTCCAGTTCAGAGCCCTCCCTTTCGGGTTGGCTACTGCTCCGCGGACCTTTTCCAAAGTAATGGTGGTCATCGCGGCCTTCCTACGAAAGGAAGGGGTACAAGTCCACCCTTATCTGGACGACTGGTTGATCCGAGCCCCCTCTTATGCAGAGTGCGGCAAAGCTGTGGACCGGGTAGTTGCTCTTTTGAGCTCCCTGGGATGGATCATCAACTGGGAGAAGAGCCAGCTGCGCCCGACTCAGTCCCTGGAGTACCTGGGAGTTCGATTCGACACCCAAGTGGGCAGAGTGTTCCTGCCAGACAATCGGATTGTCAAACTTCAGGCTCAGGTGGACCAGTTCCTAGTAGCCTCTCCCCTTCGGGCTTGGGACTATGTGCAGCTGTTGGGCTCTATGACGGCCACGATGGAAGTTGTGCCCTGGGCCAGGGCTCATATGAGACCGCTTCAACACTCTTTGCTGCAGCGCTGGACTCCGATGTCGGAGGATTATGCTGTGCGCCTTCCCTTGGACCCAGCAGTGCGCAAGGCGCTGAGCTGGTGGATGCAGACAGACAAGTTGTCTGCGGGAATGCCTCTGGTGACCCCAGAGTGGATTGTCGTCACGACGGACGCCTCGTTGTCGGGCTGGGGAGCCCACTGCTTGGGAAGGACAGCGCAGGGGCTCTGGTCTCCTGCAGAGGCAAAGTGGTCTATCAACCTCCTGGAACTCAGAGCCATTCGGTTGGCGCTTTTGGAGTTCATCCCGGTACTGGTGTTGAAGCCTGTACGGGTCCTGTCGGACAGTGCCACGGCTGTGGCCTATGTCAACCGCCAGGGAGGTACCAAGAGCGCCCCTCTAGCCAAGGAGGCTATGAATCTTTGCCAGTGGGCGGAAGTGAACCTGGAGCAGCTTTCAGCGGCCCACATTGCCGGAGTCATGAATGTCAAGGCAGACTTTCTCAGTCGCCATACCTTGGAGCCCGGAGAGTGGCAGCTATCTGCTCAGGCGTTCTTGGACATCACGAAGCGCTGGGGCCAGCCGAGCCTAGATCTGATGGCGTCATCGGCCAATTGCCAAGTGCCGCGCTTTTTCGGCAGAGGACGGGACCCTCGATCCCTGGGAGTAGATGCTCTTCTCCAACAGTGGCCGACACAAGAGCTTCTCTATGTGTTCCTGCCCTGGCCCATGTTGGGCAGGGTGCTAGACCGGGTGGCAAAGCATCCCGGCAGGGTAATCCTGGTGGGTCCGGATTGGCCCAGGCGTCCCTGGTATGCGGACTTGATCAGGCTCTCAGTCGACGATCCTCTGCGGCTGTCAGTGGAGCAGGGCCTGTTACATCAGGGTCCCGTGGTGATGGAGGATCCCTCCCCCTTTGGTCTTACGGCCTGGCTATTGAGCGGCAGCGTCTGAGGAAGAAGGGCTTCTCAGACAAGGTCATCGCCACTATGCTGAGAGCGAGGAAGCGCTCTACTTCTACTGCTTACGCCAGGGTTTGGCGTATCTTTGCAGCGTGGTGTGAAGCAGGCTCACTTTCTCCCTTCACTGCTCCAATTTCTTCAGTGTTGGCGTTCCTGCAAGAAGGTCTGGAGAAAGGCCTGTCGCTCAGTTCCCTTAAAGTCCAGGTAGCGGCTCTGGCTTGCTTCAGGGGCCGCCTGAAGGGTGCTTCCCTGGCTTCGCAGCCAGATGTGGTGCGCTTTCTCAAGGGAGTTAATCACCTGCGCCCTCCTCTGCACTCAGTGGTGCCTGCGTGGAATCTCAACCTGGTACTAAGAGCATTGCAGAAGCCGCCTTTTGAACCCTTGTCGAGGGCATCTCTGAAAGACCTGACGTTGAAAGCAGTCTTTTTGGTGGCTATCACTTCAGCCAGAAGAGTTTCCGAACTCCAGGCGCTCTCATGTCGAGAGCCTTTTCTGCAGTTCACTGAGGCAGGAGTGACTATTTGCACAGTGCCTTCCTTCCTGCCCAAGATTGTTTCTCGCTTCCATGTGAATCAGCAGCTCTGTCTCCCTTCCTTTCGTAGGGAGGACTACCCAGAGGAGTACTCTGCTCTTAAATATCTGGATGTGAGACGAGTCATCATCAGATACTTGGAAGTGACCAATGATTTCCGGAAATCGGATCATCTGTTTGTCCTGTTTGCAGGTCCTCGTAAGGGGCTGCAGGCTGCTAAGCCTACAGTGGCAAGATGGGTCAAGGAAGCCATTGCAGCGGCTTATGTGGCCGCGGGGAAGGTGCCGCCTATCCAGCTGAAGGCTCACTCCACGAGAGCTCAGGCGGCCTCGATGGCAGAGGCCGGATCCGTCTCCTTGGAAGAGATATGCAAGGCGGCAACTTGGGCTTCGGCTCATACATTCTCCAAGCATTACCGTTTGACTGTGGCTGCACGGGCGGAGGCCCGGTTTGGAGCTTCAGTGTTGCGGTCAGGGATTTCAATGTCCCGCCCTGGGTGAGTACTGCTTCGGTACATCCCACCAGTCTATGGATTGATCAGCTTGATGATATGGAAGGTAAAATTATGTATAATCATACCTGATAATTTTCTTTCCATTAATCATAGCTGATCAATCCATAGCCCCTCCCAGATATCTGTACTGTTTTTATTCTGGTTGCATTTCAGGTTCAAGTTTAGTCTTCAGTTACTTCAGAAAGACTTCGTGTTCAAGTTTTTTCACTTGGATTCTTCAAGAGTTAAGACGAGTTTGTGTTACAGTGAGCTGCTGCATTCCTCTCCCCTCCGTTTTACGGGGCTGGATTGAGACTTAAAATTCTGCCGGCACTCCCTCCCGCTTCGTGCGGCTGTAGGGCAGCTTTGTACCCCTCCCGCTTTGGCGGTGTTAGGGTCAGTCAGCTCCTCCCGCGGTTGCGGTTGCAGGATAAGCCAGATCCCCCCGCATCGGCGGGTGTGGTGTCCCTCCCCCGCTCCGCGGGGATGAGCTGGACGGATTCCCCTCCCCCACTTGTGTGGGGATGAGCTGGGTTAATTCCCCTCCCCTGTTTCGGCGGTGGTGAGCTGGGCAGAGTGTCCCTTCGTGGGTGTAATTCTCTAAGTGCTGAGTCCTGCGGATGGAGCTTTGATATCGACATACTGAGGAGTTTCCGGCAGCACATGACCACATATAGGGAGGCAAAAGTTTGCTCTCTATCTCCACCTGCTGGTAGATGGACACAACCCACCAGTCTATGGATTGATCAGCTATGATTAATGGAAAGAAAATTATCAGGTATGATTATACATAATTTTACCTTACCCCTTCTGGACTTCTGTATATTAGGGGTTTTGTTGGACTCCATGCTTAGCTCTTGTTTCTTTCTGATTTCGCCCCTCCCCCTGATAGATGGAGAGTAACTGGGGTGATGTATTTAGAATGGTGGTATCGCTTTTTTTTTTTTATTTCTCTTGGTCATGTGTTGTTCTTTTTAGGCTCCTTAGGATCTGCCTGTAGACTTGTCCAGACATGCCTGGACTAGTCAATTCATTCACATGATCTTCCCTAACTTTCACGTGTCCTGCTGGAAGGGGGCAATGTACACATATGGTGAGAAGGGATAGGGTACAGCATGATGTTAATCACCACCTTAACTTTTTTAAAGCAGCCAAACTTGCAAACAACGTAAAATGTGTGGGATGTGGTTTTTCACACAGGAAGCAGCACATCACTCCGCCTCTGTTTTAAATTCAACACTGGTTCTTGTGTGTGTGGCCCTTAAAGCCAAAAAAATGTAATTTTGCTTTTTCCCTGCTTTGGTTAAAAAAAAATATGGATTTTTTATTTGACGTGTCTTAAAAGCAAACAGCTCTTCAGGCACAAAAAGCAGAAGGGCTGTGAGAGGAGGGGCACAGCGCATCATGTTCACACTAGTTCTTTTGTCTATGTGCCCTTTAAAGCAAAGAGGAGAAGGAGGAGAGTCTGGGGTTGAGCCTTTTGTTTTAAACCTAAAATAGCTGTCATTCAGCAATCAGCCTGTTCTTAAAAAGAGACGGCCCTAACTCGATCCAGCTTAAAATAAGCACAATGTATCCTTTTGAAAGAAAAAGAAAACAAATGGCTATTTTCTTTCCCGTGATTTAAAAAAAAAAAAAAGGTTAAGCTGCACATTTCTCCATGGCTGTAGGGGGTGGTGTTGGGGGCGTTTGGCATCACTTCCTATCATGTGACCTCATCCAAGATGGTGGCTAGTAATAGAAACAGGAAGTGATGTGTCCAGTGGTAGCCTCCATCTTGGAAAAAGGGGCAGGGGTTTGGGGTGGAGCAAGGGGCATAGTTATACAAAAGGACTGGCGTTTGGGCAGGGCTATGATGTCACATCCTGTGACATTGAAATGAGCGGGGGTGTGGATGTGGCTTGGGTATGTTCTTGCTTCTGATTGACTGAGAACCTATAAGCAGGTGTGTCAACTGTCAAAAATCAATTAGTTTGCCAAATGCTGATGAGATATACTACTCGTGCGTAAATTCCATTATACAAAACATTTGCATGTATAGTAAGTATGTTAGCACCTATGTTGTAGAATTGCCCTAAAAGTTTGCATTTTACAATCTTATTTTGGATGGATTGCACTTTTTATGAACTTCTTGTGGGTAGAAGAGTAAGTTGTGTTGTTGTTTTTTTTTTTAAGTATTGATTCTTGGAGGCTTTTCCACCTATGATGGGCAATTGATCCCTGACACTATGTATTTGAGATCGTGTTTTATGTTGGGCTTGTTTTAGGTCTTTCCTCCAGTTAGCATATTGACATGATTTTGTGGCATTTCAGTGGTCTTTCTATGCTTTCATGTGTTTGTGTTTCTAAAATACAAAATCAGGAATAATGAAGTGAAGTTAAACAAAAACTAAGCAAACAAATTCTAACTTGTCTGGGAGGGGGAGGGAAAAAGCATTTTCCATGCTCAGGAAAGAGGTGTGTTAGCCATGTTAGTCCATTCTTAAAGGTAATCAATAGAAATCAAACAAAATTAAAACATGGAAAAGAAAATAAGATGATATCTTTTTTTATTGGACATAACTTAATACATTTCTTGATTAGCTTTCGAAGGTTGCCCTTCTTCATCAGATCAGAAATAAGCAAATGTGTTAGCAGACAGTGTATATATATATATATCAGTCCCTCATAGATGGTCTAGCAGGGTGGGTAGGAGATGTGCATGGGGACTTCAAAGCATTCCATAGTCTAGCAGGATGTTTGTGGGGAGGGGAGGGTGATAAGCAGTGAAATACAACTTATGGTTTATAGTGGACTAGAAAACCCAGATCCTTGTTAAGTCCTGTCCGTTGGGTGTCAAAATATTCAATCATTCTGATTTCAAAGGTTTTACGTTCCTGAATTGTTTTAAAGTTACCTTTCAGTATTCTCACTGTGAAATCACAATATATATACACTGTCAGCTAACACATTTGCTTATTTCTGATCTGATGAAGAAGGGCAACCTTCGAAAGCTAATCAAGAAATGTATTAAGTTATGTCCAATAAAAAAGGTATCATCTTATTTTCTTTTCCATGTTTTAATTTTGTTTGATTTCTATTGATTTCCATGCTCAGGAGAATGTTATCCTCAGATTTAAAACCAAATCTATCATGTCCATCTGAATGTATCTGATGTACTTGTCCTCACAGTCACTGTGTAGTTTCATTAAGCAAAAAATGTAGTTTTATGCCAGTGATACTCGGCCATGGTTATTTATCTCAATCTAGAACAGATGTGGTTTGGAGCCAGTTTTGTGTTCCTTTATTTTAGTTCTTCTTGTCTGGTATGGGTCAATCTAGAGTAACAGTACTCTTTTTGCCTTCTACTTCTCTTTTTCTCTTTTTTGATTTCAGTGGATCATGTTAGGAAATTCTGGTCACAAATGAAGATAAAGAAGACAGTAACCTATCCATATCATAGTTTCTTGGAGGATTGGTGATTATGACTACCCTGTTAATGATTCACCTGTGGACTGTTAGGTGACTGGGAGGGCTGCTCTTGGTTTGGTATTTGAGTTCTTTGGAAGCATCATTTAATGGGAAAGACTGAAGCTCAGTTCACCCAGGGCGTTGAATGAGGTGTTGAAGTGATTACTACCAAGTACGCTCGTAAATATGGTTTTAGCAGATAAGCTTCTGAAAAGACCTGTATTTCTACATGCAGACTAGTAGTTGGCCTCATTGCCTTGTTGAGGTTTGCAACTTCAGTTCTCCCTTACGTTTTCAGTTTTTTATTTCTGTTTTTTGATCACATAGTAAGCTCTCCACTCTTGCCCATTTTTAGCTGATTGATAGTAGTATTTTAAGTTGGTCATAACCATTTACTATTACTTGTCTTTGGATCTTCTCAGGAGAATTAGAGGAGAATATTAAGTGCCAAGGTAGAATGGCTCCCATAGAATTTGTTCAATCTGCCTACTTTTGCCTGTATAGAAACAAATAACTTTTTTTGAGACGGCATCAGACAGGTTGGATTTTACTTTCTAGCAGGTCTCTATTTCTTTCTTTCTTCTTCTTAGACCTATCGGCAATTTGATTTGGGCAGAGGACAGCAATCAGAAGGTGTTCCCAAACTTGGTAAAAGTCTCCAAACCTGGGAGGTAAGCTCTGATTTTCAACAGGCAAGTGACCAGGCGAATAAACTTTCACAGCTATTCTCAGGAATCAGATGTAAAAACCAAAAACCTTAAACTACAATTTATTTCTCCCTCCCCCATTTATTTTCTCTTCCCCCACCAAAAGACATCATCTTCCCTAAGTTTTCTTACGTTTAGTACCTTCTCGGACTTCTGTTTGAATCTGTTAGTCGTCTGGCTTTAGAGAGTCCTTTATTTTAAAAATCCTTACGTGTATTCTTGTGCATTTCTTGTAATCCATTTTGTTCAGACACATTTTGTTTGTGTTATGTCAGGACTTTAAGCTTTTTTGAAATAAGAATATTTAATTAGATACCTTCAACTTTACATAGGGATAATGTAGTGGAGGCAGTTCACTCAAACCTCTCTCATGAATATTCGTTATGGACATCCTAAAATCCTGACTGAGGTACCTCCAGGACCAGGTTTGATAACCTGTGTAGACCAGTTAAAAGACCATCTCCAATCAAAAACCACTTTATGGGAAGTATTTTTTTTAGTCATGAAGAATGTACTGAATTTTTTGAAGCACTTAAATTCCAAAACTTTAAATAAAGCATCAGCTTGATATTTCCATGTAATCTCGGCTCAGAAAATTGAGGTCTGGATAGTCTAGATTTGTTTTTAGGCTCTAGTGTCATATATTTAAACCTTAAGCAGCAACAGAGCCTTACGTAGAAAGTTTGTAAAACAAGATTTTTTTTTTTAAACATACATGCTGGAAAGATGCTGTCTTATTGAGAAAGATTGTTGGATGTAAAAAAAAAACATTTTAGGAATTATGCAAAATCTTGAGGAAGGTACAGTGTGCCTTGTAGTTCGTTTTGCATTTTCACTTGTGAATAAGAGAGCATGTTAACTTTAGTATTTAGAAAATCTAGACTGAATTTTAAACCACTGAAGATATGCACATCAGGTAGATTTTCTTATCTGCAACACAGAATTTTCAAGAAATATCAAACATAGTAAGATTTCTGTTTCACTTTCTTCATTGCACCAGTGCAGAGGCTAATGACATTTAATTCTAATGCCTGTGCATCAGACTGAAACAAATATGGCCATTATTTCACTAAAACCAAATACAAAGAACAATATCTGTGAGAGATGTTGGTTGTGTTCACGCTGGCTGTAACAAAACACTCTGCAAGTATTGTATGTATTTGGTTGGAAAATGAAGAGTATTTTTCTTTAAAACTCCTAATAACAGATGGATTATAGATTTATGGATTAAGGATAGTGTTCTATATACAAATGGGGAGGAATCCATTTTATTATGCCTGAAGTTTGGGGTGCTTTCTTGATTGGCAGCAAAGTGTATTTTACCTGTTAGTTCTGTCCAATTCAATCAGAACCCAGTTAGGATATGGCTCCGTAGTCCTGAATTTACACTACCTAGGTATTTTTCTCCTGTATTTTATATTCCTCCCCTCATTGTAACATCTACATCTATCCCAAATCAAGGGCCATGTAGGCTGGCTCCTTTTGGAACCTTTAACCACAAGCTCTGATTCCATTCATCTGTGTGCCACTTTCGTGCGGTGACTACAGCTCCCACCCCCACTGAGGATTGTGAATATGGCGTTTGCAGCCTCCCCAGCCTCAGCTGACCTGAAGAGCATAAGTCTTGATCCAGGAATCAAACCAGGGACTTTCTGCGTGGTAATGCACAGAATCTGTGGATATGCAGATGTACAAAGTGGTGTATGATGGCTAAGATACCACTGACCTCTGAGAAAGAAAGAGATGTAAGGTTATGTACGACTTTCAACATAGTGAAACACTGCGACAAGGTGCTGACCGGAGCTGTATGAATGCATAAGGAGAGGTATAATAATATAATCATTTCCTTTTTCCATTGTTGTACAGGTAATTGGTGAGACTTTACCTAGAGTATTGCATCTAGTTGTATAAGCCGTAGCTCCAGAAGTACATAGACTGGTGATCTAGCAAGTCAGTACCAGAATAGTGTGGGCTCTGCTCAGAAAGTTCTATGAGATGAGATCTAAGGGATCTAAAATGTGTATATCCTAGAGGAGAGGTGAAATTCAGATGCCCTGAAGTGTATTGGTGATGCATAGCAGATGAGCCTTCTGTCAGTGAAAGGGAGGTTCTAGAAAAAGGAGTTATATATGAAATGCTGAAAGGCAAACTCGAACTTCAGTAGTAGCCATATTTGCAACTCAAGTATCCATAAAACACAGGATCTTCAGCACTCCTTATCCTTCCTCTTCACTGCTGGCAGATGGAAGAGGGTCATTCTGGGAGGACTGTGGTGCTTTGTATGGCATAGGCACATCAAGGTGCCTGCGTAATTAGAAATCCAGCCTCGATACATCAGAATTTTTACAAAAAGGGTGGTGGAAATTTTTAGCTGTAACAGAATAACCTAGTGACTACAGAGGCAGATTATGGACCAGGGAGACCAGGGTTCAAATCCTACCAGCATTCTTTGTGCCCTTCAGCAAGTCTCCTCATCCTCCATTGCCTCAGGGACAAACTTGGATTGCAGGCCCTCTGGGGACAAAAAGATACCTACTGTGCCTGAAAGGGCATGCGATAAGCACTGAGTCATTTAGTTACAGAAAGTGAAGGGATTGCAGAGGCATGAACAAGAGGCACATGTTCAAGTGGCATGATTTAATGACAAGTGTTAGAATAAATGGCATAACGCATGGTATGAAACCTTAGAGAAGCAGGCACCTGTGTGTGGTAGAGTCTTAAGTTCTAGCAGAAATGCAGGTAGTCTGGCAGGCCACAAAGGAGATCTAAGGATAAGATGGCCAAACCACAGCTGTTCTGGTATTGTTTTTAAAATTATTTCACAGCTTTGTGCTTAAACATTGGCAGATGGGTGTGCTGGATGTGAGCTAAGTGAGGGATCTATGTACTTATTTGTCCAAGACGATAGAAGATAAATGGGGAAGATGACAAATTTGGCCTGGTTCAAGGGGTAACGCTCCTTGCAATGTGACAGGAATACACTGAGTAGACTTGATGGGTTAACGGAAGATGTTAACAAACAATACACTCATAAGTTACCCTGCTTATCTTTTTGAGTGCTTATATGTCAGCGTATGTGTTGAAAGTTTGTTTAAAAAAAAAAAAAAAAGGTACCAAATCAATGAAGAAAACTTGTTTGTTTGGCAGAGTACCTCACAAGGAAGGGACCTGACACAGGATCGTGTTTCATGGGACAAACCGCCTGCCTCAGGGGTCACATACGCTATAAATAAAATAAAAACAAAGTGGATAAATACACATGTAAATAACATGATACAAACAATACCAATATTTATAAACCTAAAACATATTTAAAAGAGTGGCTATAATACTTCAATATGTAATTTGAAAAGCAAAAGAATGTAGTCCAGGAACAAGTCTCATGTCATATTAGCATGGGCATTATTCAGTGGAAAGAAGAAATATTTGAAAAATATACACGGGAGAGATTCATGAGCGCTGTAAGAGTAGCTGAGAAAGTAAACAAGATGAATTGGGGAGTGCTTTGCTGTGTACAAGCGCCAGTCTGTTTGTCTAGAATTGAAATGGAAACCAGAATGAGATTTCTTGGTTACCCACTGGTGGATGTTGGTCAATTAAATAAAATACAAGATGTTTTTTTTTTTCAGCGTCCTGTTCTTGAAGCAAGTCAGTTTAAATGAGGGAAGAATTCCTTTTTGATGGATCAAGAACACATTATAATTTGTTACAAGATCGTTGTTAATATTTCTAGTAAATGGTACTTATTTTACACTCGTAGAATTCAACAGATTGAGTTCTTGCTGACATCTTTATACTTTTGCTTTTATAAAGTGGAGGTCATCAAGCTGTATTCCATATGTAGACCTAGGCAGTACAGTTTGTGTTGAATGTGATACTTGTTTCAAGGAAGACCAATGGTTGCTACAAGCCAGTAATAGTGAGAAGCCAACACACATAAAAATATTTGAGAAAAATACAGTACTCAATCCCGTTACACTATGTAGAATCAGTGCATCTTCAAAAGTCAGAAAGTGTTCCATGCAAAATCCTATTGTTGAATGTTGAGTAAAACAAGTGTGGGAAAGGACATCGAGGGACATTTTTGATATATCTAAATCCAATTTTGGATGTTTTGGGAAAAATGTCCAAAAATCCAGTAGCAAACATGGTCATTTTCAAACCAGAAAAAGTCCGTTTTGTTTTGAAAATGGCCATTTGCTAGATGTTTTTGTGCTCAGTGCATCTCTTTAAGGACTATTTTTGGGGGGAAAAAAAGTGATGGAAAAAAATCCCATCAGACCAGTGGGGCACCCTAGGGGACACTGCAGTGGACTTCACATAAAAGGTCCCAGGTACACTTCTCACCATTTCCCCCTTATTTGGGGAGCCCTTCAAAATGCACCAAAAACTACTTTACCTGCAGGTATAAAGGCTATTGTAGCGGTGTACAGTTGGGTACAGTAGATTTTTATTGTATTTTGGAGGGATCACACATTCTACCGCAAGTGTACCAGTTAGAGTGGGATATGGGTCTGGGTACCTTTCTTTACAGTTCACTGCACTGATCACTAGGCTATCCTGGGGATCTGCTTGCCTAGAGTAGCTTAGTAGCTAGTGCAGTGGGCTTTGATTCTGGTGAACTGGGTTTGATTCCCACTGCAGCTCCTTGTGACTCTGGGCAAGTCACTTAACCATCGATTGCTTCAGGTACAAACTAAGTGCCTGTATATAATATGTAAACCACTTTTGGTTGTAACTACAGAAAGGTGGTATATCAAGTCCTATCCCCTATAATAGGACTGGCCATAACATCTGAAACTGTCATAGAGGCTGGTATGTACTGCTTCTTTCATATCTTTGGGGGAGTAGGAGGTGGGGTCTAGTCGTTTAGGGCAGTATTTCCCAAGTCCAGTCCTGGAGTACCCCTTGCCAGTCAGGTTTTTAAGATATCCACAATGAATATGCATGAATGATTTGCATATAATGGAGGCAGTGTATACAAGTCAGGTTCATGCATATTCAGACTGGCAAGGGGTACTCCAGGACTGGACTTGGGAAAACACTGATTTAGGGCACCTTTGTGACTTAGGCGTGATTGAAACGGGTCTAGACCAAAACACTTAACTTTTATCCCTGAACGTTTTTGCTTTGTTCCATTATTGCAGAAAAACTTACAAGTTTTGGGAACGCCCAAATCCAACGCCCCCTTGTGATTTGCATACACTGCAGAGAGAAACATCTCAAATCTGAGTTTTGAAAATCTTGATTTGGATATTTTTTGGAGAAAAATGTCCAAATACCTCTTGATGCTATTTTTGAGATGTATTTCTCTTTTGAAAACGAGCCTGTATATAAACAATAAGCATTATGTAAATGCTGTAAATTTATTTTAAGCGTAATAAATACAACAAAAAAAGGAAAGTAAGGTGGTGGTAGTCTAATAAAAGAGGTAACTTAACCCTTTAGTGTCCAATGTTCCCATCAATCTGTTCCCATATGGCTTATTAGGGGAACGTTGGACACTTAATACATTTTTTGATTAGCTTTCATAGGCAATACCTTCAGATCAGAAATGAGCAAAATGATGACAAATCAGAAAATGTAAATGATCAACTAAGTGGGAAAATGTGGGGTATAAATGTGTTAAATAAATAAAATATTTCACATATATTCTGATATTTGTCATTTGCTCATTTCTGATCTGAAGGAGGTATTGCCTTTGAAAGCTAATCAAAAATGTGGTTACCTTTTTTTTTTTTTTTTTTTTTTAAATTAGACTGTTACCCTATTTTCTATTTGTTCTGTTTGATTTCTTTTTATTACCTTTAAAAGTGGATTAACACATCTACCACACCACTTTTTTGGGGAAAAAACAAAACCCCAAACCCCACAAATGAGAAAATCTGACAATTTTGTTTGACTACAGAATTATCGAAGGGCGTTGTTATGTGTTTTCCAAAGTTATCTGCTCTTTCAGTCACAGGAATTACTACTTTGCATTCAAGTGAGCAACATGGCAACCAGACTACTTTATTCTAGGATTTCACCGAGATCATAAAAGCAAGCACAGATTCCTCTGGGCAGCTTCAGGAGGTTCACCATCTCCACTTTAGCTACTGGACAAAGGGTTTAGTGTCAGTCATATTACCACATGACTTCTTCCTACACATGCTTTGAGACAGGGAATTTTTGTTTATAAAATGTTGGCATAGCTTCTTGGTTATTATTTTTCAGCTTAGAGGTTTTTGTTTTGTTTAAGGATGCAAGTTGTAGTTATTCTCAGGATGTTAATATCATTTCTGTTGTCTTGGATGATCAGGGCTTTAAATTTCTTATTAAATATATTTAACACACATCACACTGTAAGGATGTTTTGGGTTGATGAGTAGTACTTTTTATTTTTTCCCCCTCCTCTTTTTGTGTCGGGGGGAAAATCAGGTAGCTTTTCTTAATTTGGACTGCATAGGGAGTAGCATCTGGATATTTTTTAATGTAAATTGTTTTTTCATCTCTTCCATGTTCTTGTATGGCTTGATATGTTAATTGTATAAATAAGTTTCAAATAAATAGTCTGATTGTTATGGCAATAGATATGGCCCAATACATTCATAACTGAATTGCGAATTGTTATAAGTTATGTCCCCATTATATCTGACAATCTTACAGGTTCATTAAAGTATGGTAGAATTTTTCAAAGATGTTGTGATGGGGTTTATAGAATTCTGCCCCTCACCCTTAACAACAGTCCCTTAGCTTGAGCCACCTTAAGAGCACTACACCCGCCCGGGAGGAAGTGAGCCCGGAGGGGTGGAGCCTAAGCTAGGAAGTATATAAGACAGGGCTTGACTGAGGCCCAGAGAGAAGGAATTGAAGCCCCAGTATACACCACCATCACATTTTGGTTAAGAATTGTTACCTGGCTGATGTAAGGCACTTTTGCTTCTTGTTTGAGACTGACAAGCCTTGCTCTGAGGTCTGGCTGGAGCCAGACCCTAGTATTCAAAGAAGAACCAAGAAAGAATCACAGGCTGTGTTTGGGGTGGGGCTGCCCTACTGGCCACAGTCTGTGTTCAGGCCTTGCCAGCCTGAGGCCTGCTTAAGACTGCTTTTGAACTGGAGAGGTGTTCTATCTTTTGTTCCTGGTCATATGACATAACAGGTCTCAGCAGTGATGTACCAAGGGGGAGGGGTGGTAGAGGCGGTTCGCCCCGGGTGTATGCTGCAAGGAGGGTGCAGGGAGCAGCTGTGCTTCTGTCTGCTCCACCAGTCTCATGCATTGTCAGCTCACAACAATTCAACAATGTTGCTAACATTTTATATGATTTTATAAGGTGTCATCCCGTCCCTCATTGTTGCTAACATTTTATTTGATTTTATAAGGTGTCATCCCGTCCCTCATTGAGGGACACAACACTGGCACTCATAACCTATGGATAGTCGGTTGCATAAACCATTAAACTGTGCTTCAATTTATTATTATTTATAACCTGTCTTTATCCAGGGCGGCAAACAAGAGAAACATACATAGAAGTTACACCCATAACAACAACAACAACAAAAAAAACTATCAAAGCATAGGCAGCCAACAACACATCCAGGCAATGCAGTCTGTAGTCAAAAAGGGCAACCAAGGCAACAATCTACATTTTCAGTATTCATTTTCTGTAAATGGGCATGTACTATACTAATCCCATATGCTTGTCATTTTAAAAATGTTAGCTGCAGTGGCTCTTGTCATATTCTCAGTTGTTGTCATAAGAGCATTGAAGCTTACAAGCCACCAAAGATTTTGTTCATGGTTTTACATAGGTTTGAACCTGGAGTGTTTGCATGTTGTT
This sequence comes from Microcaecilia unicolor, assembly GCF_901765095.1. NCBI lineage: Eukaryota > Metazoa > Chordata > Amphibia > Gymnophiona > Siphonopidae > Microcaecilia > Microcaecilia unicolor. The sequence continues at coordinate 321,631,127 of NC_044036.1, read as the reverse complement.
GCTTTTGATTTTTTGACAAATGCCACTAAAAAATAAGAGGCAACAGCATATACAAGAATTGCTCAGTACTGAGACATTAAATCTGTTGTGCCAGGCTTTTATGCTTACCCAAAAGTGTTCTCTCAACTTGATGACAGTTTGACTTTTTCCTACTTGGGTATCTGTTTACTAAACCATGGAAATTAGTTAGCATGGGTGTTAGCGTGGAGTAGCTGTTGACATGGACACACAAGAATTGCTACCGTTGACCTCTGTTGGGAGCCAGTGAAGACTGCTTGTGAGTCTTGGTGATATGGTTAAATCTTTTTGTGCCAATAAGTTAATCTAGCAGCCATGTTCTGCAACAGTTTAAAAACTAAGAATTAGTCTGTTGTAGTTGGGTTATCTTTTCCACAGGGTGACTTGGGCTTCTGCAAAAGTTTAATTCATAGCCTCCCAAACTGTGGGGTGACATCCTGGATGAGCTCTCCATAAGTGCCTCATTCTGCACCTCTGGGAAGGTTACACAATTTTTTTTATTCAGCTATTATAGTAGGGTCACGGCCACAAAAAGATGAGTAAGCACTGGTTTAATTACTGTACAGAAGTTAACATTTTTATCTGAAATGGGTAAAGAACACCTTGATGATGGCCTAAGTTGCCATGTGGAACCATATCGAGGAATACTACTGGACCTTTTGCTTTCTCATAATACACATCTATTTAGAGCATAGCTTTGCTCAACCCCTTATTGAAGGGTACTCAGTTGTACAAGTTCTAGATTGGTGGATCTGGTGAAACAGAATGAGATATCTTGACCTTCAAATGTGTGAAAGGATCCATATTTGCTAACACAGTAGTATTATAATGATCATGGCATTTGTGTTTGTATTTGATGTACTGCCATTCAACCCTGTTATAACGCAGTGCTCGGGGTCCAAAGAATCGCATCGTGGTATACGCGGATTGCATTAGAAAATTTAAATCCAAAGAGTTTGCACACTTAATTTGCGGGTGTCTCCACACAGTAAATTCAAAGTAACAAATGGAACCTCAAATCCCCTGATAGGGAGATGTAGAGATACCACTACCATTATAGGGGTCCGTTTTTATCATTGGTTCCGTAATGGACCAAAGAAGAGGAAAACCAATCACACGCAAAAAACTCACTCTTAAGTGAGAAAAACGAGTGTAATTTGATACTGGAGGAGGTTTTTAAATCACTCGTTTTTCTCACTTAAGAGTGAGTTTTTTTGCGTGTGATTGGTTTTCCTCTTCTTTGGTCCATTACGGAACCAATGATAAAAACAGACTCCTATAACGACAGTGGTAGTTCTACATTGATATTCTCCCTATCAGGGGATTTGAGGTTCCATTTGTTAGTTTGAATGTACTGTGTACCCGCAAACTAAGTGTGCAAACTCTTTGGATTTATAGTATTATTTCAGTTTGCATGTCCCTGTTTTTCTATTGTGATTAGAAATTTTAAGCCATTTTTCTGCATTCAATTTACACACTACATGCTATTCTCCTTTTTTCATCTATGAACTGTTGACTTGTTAACTGCTGGGTCTCTAGCCATTTGGGTTTGCTGGACTCCAGATTTGAATTTTTTTTTTTTTTTAGAGAACTTCAACTTTATTTGCAAAAATTTTCAAAACCATTCTATCGAGCACAGCAATGTTTTCTTCAGAAATATATATTTTTCCATGTTTATTTAATCAATAGCAAGCAACCACAATATAAAAATATAACAAAGCGGTTAGAGCACCAGTCTTTGACATCCAGAGGTGGCTGGTTCAAATCACACTGCTGCTGCTTGTGATCTTGGGCAAATCATTTAACCCTTCATTGCCTCAGGTACAAAATTAGATTGTGAGTCCTCCAGGGACAGAGAAATAATACCCAGCGTACTTGAATGTAACTCACCTTAAGCTACTACTGAAAAAGGTGTGAGCAAAATCCAAATAAATTAACAGCACACCCCCTATAAATGCTTACTATGTTTTAAAAGTATTTTCACCCCCCCTCCCCCCCAAAAACCCCTCCAACAATCCCCACAAAAATACCTCGGTCATGGCTACAGAAGGGAACTGAGCAAAAGCACTTTAGTACAGGCATTGTTCTGGCACATCATATAAATATCTCATATCTTAAGATAGCTCCTTTCCTAATGAGTAAATGTGTTTTACCCTAGTTACAGTTACTAAATCTTACAACAGTAATTACACTTATATTAATAAACGTTATTGAAACATTTTTCTTCTATATAAAAAAAATCTTATCAAAATTATAATTACTTTGAATAGTTTCCCATTGCAATTCACCAACTTACACTCATCCACATTCAGCCTCTCAATTATACTAGACCAATCTATCAATCCAAACACCATTCTTATATATTTACTAGAAAAAAGACCCGTTTCTGAGAGAAATGAAATGGGCACTAGCAAGGTTTTCCTCAGTGTGTGTATGTTTGAGAGAGAGAGTGTGTGTGAAAGAGAGTTAATGTGTGAGTGTACGTGTGTTAGAGTGTGTGGTGGAGAGTGTGTGAGAGTGAGAGAGACACTGTGTGTATGTGAGAGAAACCTCTCCTCCTCCCTCTGTGTGTTCGCAGGACCCCTCCCCCCCTTCTGGTGCCCCTGCTGTCAGGTGTCAGGCCCCCCTCTTTTCCCTGGGAAAAAAAGATGTGCTTGAAAAGTGTTGCTAGTTGTACCTGTTTCCCCAGAGAGAGCACAGCGTTGTTGTAGGAGAAGAGGTTCGCAGGACCCCTCCCCCCCTTCTGGTGCCCCTGCTCTCAGGTGTCAGGCCCCCCCTTCTCCCCCCCCCCCTTATGCATAATAGGAAAAAAAAAAAAACAAAGAAAAAGAAAGCTTTGCATCTCGGTGGGAAAAAAGATGTGCTGGAAAAGTGTTTTCTAATTGTACCTGTTTCCCCAGAGAGCACAGCCGTTGTTGTAGGAGAAGAGTTTGTTTTTTTTGTCCAATACGCAAGCACAGAAGCAGAGGCCTGGAGGGCATTGTTTTTGTTTCACAGGCCAGCGTTTATCGCTTCCCTTCCTTCAGTTTTGAAGCCTCAGCTGTGGGCCGGTTGTTGGCTTTGGGAATTGCTGTGTTTACGGGAGGGAATGAAGGTTTGACAAAGAGAGTGAGAGCCGGGCTTGCTTCTGGAGAGAGGTGGTGTTGCAGTGCTTGTTGCCTGGTTTGTAAGGTTTTGTGGACGCACACAGAGCTGCCAAGGAAGAAGACAGAGATCGGTCTCGGGAGGGAGGTAGGGCTATGAGCGACGATACGATTGGTTGAGTGTGATAGCTCCGCCCTCGACATCATCGCGTTTGACGTGGGGGCGGAGCAAACAGGCATGGGCAAATTTGGGTTTCACCACCATGCAGCTCTTGTGGAGGCTTCATAGAACGTTGGAGGTGAGAATTATATATATAGATGTATATCTGAAGGTTAAAACAACTTCCTTACTAACGTTATATCTCCTTAACATCAAAGTTCACCATGGAAGGCATAACTGTGTTGTTTAACATTTGTTATTTCATCTACATTACCCGTGTTTTGATATTTAATCTTTAAAGCTCAACAGTACTTAAAAAAAATTATTGTTACACCAGACTATCTTTATATTGTAAATAATGTCCTTTTATCCAAAAAGGAGCATATCATGTTATGTTCACAATGTCCATCTCCTTATTTCTATCCATATGAAGTCTTGGAAGCCTTCAGACCTTCAGTTCAAAAGATAAAAAAATTACTATTCATCCACCAGTTCTACTGCGCTGTCTGCCCAGAATCAGTCTTAAAGTTTGAAATTCTCCAGAGAATCTAGCGTCAAACCCAATGCAGTCTCTGCATTTCACCAAAATGTGTCATCAGTGGTTTAACTCTTAAAACAGGATTTCAAATGTTTCACAGCTACAAAACCAGGACGAGTGGCCAAGGATCCAGGAGAAATGGCGCTGTTCTCTAAACGCCGGAGCTCCTACGACTCGTCTTGCTTGTGCCAGTTAAGACAAAACTACATGCCCACTCAGGCATGATCAGGTGGGGGAGAATGAACAGCATGCACATAGCCCAAAGATAAAACCACTAGTCCTTGGTTTCCCTACATCACGGAGTCAATGGGACCCATTTAGTAACACAATGTAAAGGTAGATTAAAGGACAAACTCTGGCAAACCTTCATGTTCCTTGTTCAGGCGGAAGGTGTGACCCTGACTTGCTGGGTGAACTGTCCCTTCCTGTGGCTAACTCATTGCCATTTAGAGCAAGTGGAGTGGGATCCCAGACTGCCCGTCTGTGCTTCCTTTCCTCAGCCAGATTCTGGAGACATGGATGCAAGATCCGGGAACAGTTGCCATGCTTCCTGCAATGTTTTGAGCATATGGAGTTTCCCTTCCATGTAGAACACAAGGGCAAATGGGTGCTGCCAGCAATACTTGAAGTCATTTTCCTGCAGGTGTTTAGTGAGAGGCTTCAGTTCATTCCTGCGACACAGAGTCAAGACAGCTAAGTCTTGATAGACTTTGATAGGATATGTTTCCCAGGTGATCGGAACTTGGGAGTGAGCTCTCCACAGTGCAACTTCTTCAATTTTATAATCGGAGAAGCAAGCAATAATATCTTGAGGAAGGTTTGCTCTTGGGTGGTTAGTCACTGTGTGGGCTGTATCAATTTTAATTTGATCAAGCAGGGCAACCCGAGCCTCTTCCAAGAGGAGCATGATGGAGATTAATATACTCTGCAGTTTCAGACCCCCCCCCCCCCCCCCCGAATCTGGATATTCGAACAGCGACTCTGATTTTCTAGGTCCTCGACCTTGTCCATTAAATAGAGATGATCAATCTGGTGGGTAGTCAAGGAGGATGAAAGCACAGAAATGGCCTCCTGATGTTCCTCAGTCCTCATTTTGGTATCTTCCATGCTGCGACCTAACACTGTGATCTCTCCCCAAAGATCCAGGACCACGGTAGAAAGCTGATCACGAACTGCCTTGAGGTGAAATTTGATTTTGTGAAGTAGCTTGCAAAACTCGGAAAAGGGTTCCGCTGAGGCCTCCACCCTCGTTTGTTGCTCTGAGTTTGTGCTAAGTCGGGGAGTAGAGGTGAGGGAGCCATTCACCAGCGCCACCTTTGCTGCCACCAATGCGGAGGGTTGCAAGCAGTGGCATAGCTACGCGAGGCTACGGGGGCCTGGGCCCCCCCAAATTTCCTCTGGGCCCCTGGGTTTGCTGGCAGGGGTCCCCAACCCCTGCCAGCTGAAGCCTTGTCCAGTGCCAGTCTCTGGCGCTGCCACATTGCCTGCCCTGCTGTGTCTTCCACTCATGTCCAGCACGCTCCTTTTAGTGAAACTGAGCATGCTCAATTTCACTAAAAGGAGAGTGTAGGACATGAGGGAAAGAGAGAGCAGGACAGGCAACGCGGTGGTGCTGGAGACTGGCGCTGGACAAGGCTTCAGCTGGTGGGAGCTGGGGACCCCCGCTAGCCAAGGTATTTGCTACGGCAGTTTGTGGGGGGTGGCGGCAGGGCGGCAGACCAAAGTGTGCCCCCCCCCCCCCCACTTTGGGCTCTGGCCCCCTCCCACTGCAAGGTCTGGCTATGCTCCTGGTTGCAAGTGTGGTTGATAGAAATGTTAAGTAGTAGTAGTAATAGTTGATAGGCCAAATCCTTATGTGTGTGGCGGCTGCAACATTTTAACAGAAAAGCCTTTATTACTTTATTAGTTGCACTTTTAAAATTTGCTGGCGAGCTCTCCAAATTTTGCAAGATGATAGGGATAACCATTTTTTTTGCAGCAGGGCATGCAGAGTTAAAAGCTCAGCTGTCCATCTTGGTTCGTGACATCATCCGTCCCCCCCCCCCCCCCCCAAACTATACTTTTTATATTTGTTTGTGGTTTCAGAAATTGTTTCAACCCAAAAAGGAATGCTTGAGGTATGAAACGGTGTGCTCTGCTCATAGTTGGTAGAGATGGCTTTTGCATTGCAACATCATGCCATTTCCTGTTCATCAGATCGGGAACCACATTGTGTTATAAGTGGATTCACATTATAACGGGGTTGATCTGTATTGTACTCATCTAAATATTTAGTGGGAGGGGCAAGATAGTAAAGCATGCAGTGAAAAACTAAGCTGTTCATTGCAGAGCCACATTGAAACTTTACCCTGTGTTTGAAAGTGAAAATTCAGTCTTGATTCTTTGCTGTATTACAAATGTTTGTGGTATAAAGGGGGTTATATTGGAGGCCCTGTAGAAATACGTGTGGCCCCCCCTGACTCTAGTTTCCAATGACTTTATAGTTTAAAAATCTTCTGTTTGGAGCATATATGTGCCCTGCAGTTACTGTACTGACACTCACCACACAGTAAGTGTTTCAGCAGACAGCATAGTGAAAGCATCTGTGCTATCTGCCTGTTTATCTAATAACAGTAGCTTGTGCTTTAAATCAAAACCTGATTTCCTCCTCCCCCATGACTTATTGAAGGTGTCCCAGGTTGGTTTGTGACGAAGGAGTGATCCCTCAGATGCTCCTGCTTCGTTTCCAACCCAGGAGTCAGGTTGAAAATGACTGTTCTGACATCTAGCAGTAATCTCGCAATACTACCATTAGAGGTCGGGCTGTCAGATAAGGTGAACAGGCCAAAACCTGCCCATTCTCCACCCCTTTCTTGCTGCCTGTCACAATCAGCAGTTACCACACAAATTAATGTACGATAAATGTTCTGGCCATGTGGTTAACTGTTACTGTGTGCTAATTAGTACCATAAATGCTTACTGTGCTTTAATAAATAGGCCTCTAAATTATTCATGAATGTTTTATCTCTTGCAAGCCTCCTTTCTTACAATTTTGCTGTCTTGCTGTTAGGTTCCTGTTATAAACAGACCATGCACTAGTTTGTTTTATGAATGAGTAAATAAGATGCAGCTTTCTCAAGAGCTTTCACTGCAGCTCCTTGTGTCTCTGGGCAAGTCACTGAACCCTCCATTGCCCCTGGTACAAAATAAGTACCTGAATGTATATAAACCACTTTGAATGTAGTTGGAAAAACCTCAGAAAGGCGGTATATCAAGTCCCATTTCCCTTTCCCTTTTAGTGCTACTCTGAAGCCATCCGGTAGGCGTAGTAATGTTAATATCTGGCTTGGCCTTATAGTAGAAGCTGATGTAGAATAGGGTGCAAGAGAAAAAGATTTGTCATAGTTTTTTTTTACATGGAAGATACAGCCATAGTCAAGTGTTACACATCTTTGGAAATGAAGAATTCTTTTGTTCTGATAGAGAAACAGTGAAAGTTGCCAATGTTCAATTGAAAGTGTGTACCTGCTTGATAAGCCAGCTGGTCTTTTTATCAACTGGCCATTGGATCAGGCTTTCAAAATTAACTTCTAACCTTAAATTCCTGATGTCATTACTGTCTAATTTATTTTTTTAAATTGTGTTTGTTTTTTCCCCGCTCATTTTAGTTAGTAGATTGGAGGAGAGGGAAGGAGAGTTAAAGAGAGAATATAATTCACTTCATCAAAGACATTCAGAGGTAAGGACATTTTAACTTTTTCCCCCCCATAAGTGATATATGGTTTGTTAGAATTTATTCTTCACTTTGGGTAGGGTTTATATAGCTTGCATAAGTCTGTACTTGGTAGAAACAGGAAGAGGTTCATTCTCTGCTACATAATTTGCTATGGTTAGAATGGCTTTAATTTGATTCAGTTATGATGTATCTAGGTGCAAGCAGGCTGTTGTATTCTCACAGACAGATGACGTCATCTGATGGAGCCCTTTGTGGATGCTGAATTGGAGAGCCAGCAGCATCCCACCGCGCATGTGCTGGTGCCTTCCTGCTCAATACGCGAGCACAGGTCCCTCAGTCTTATTTTTTCTGTGCAGCAGGGTGGACACATTTTGTATTCTCAGTGCGTGTATTTCTTTCATAATGCCTTCCCGTTTGGGTATGTTTTTGTGTTGTTGGCTATTATTTTTTAATTCTTCTTTTTGTTTTCTTATTCCCCTTTAATGTTTAAACAATTTTTATTGAAAAGACAATAAAGTAACAGTCAAAATATCACTCTTTGAGTTGTTCATCATTTTACAATACGTTTCACGCCCACCTCCCGCTATCCCATCCTCCTATGAATGTTCATTTATAATCATGTATGTTATATTCCAAACATTAAACAAAGGAACAGTCACAGGACAAAAATATAGCAATCACGAAAAAGAGGGGGAGGCCTTGACTCTAATGGCCTCCCCCCTTCAAGCCCTAGTGCTCCATTATCTGAATCCAACTAGACCACCCCACCCCTCTTACAAAAAAAACAAAAAAACAACACGTCGGGATCTAGAGCGAATTGAGAATACCACTATGAGCCCTATGAGGGAGGGACTGGATATATTCCCCCTCAAACAGACAGAAATAATTTTCTACATTTGGATGGTCTGGCCTGATTGCTTTCAAAAAGCATTAAAGTGTGAAATTTGTTGTGCCAGGCCCAAAAAGAAGGTGGGTCCTGGATTGTCCGTGCACCTAAAATAGTCTTTTTGCCCATGATACTGGCCTTCCTGATTAGCTGACGCCCCCCTCTCCCCAGCAGTGCAAAAATTTCAAACTGATCCAGCAAGATTCCTGTCGGGGAGAGGGGAATGGGGGACTCCAGAATGTTTCCTACATATGTTATCACCACTTTCCAAAACTGTTGCACAACTGAGCAAGCCCAAATTTCTTATTCCTCTTTATTTTATTAGTTTTTTGGCTCTTCGTTTTCTTTCTTTCTTTTTTTTTTTTGCAAGCTGCTAGACCTGTTTAGGCCAGAGCACCAACCTCATTTTGAACGCTGTCCATTTTTCAGTTCACAATTAAGGAGTTTAATTTGTCCATGATGCTTTTCTTGATGACTCAGAAGACCCCCAGAGGCTTCAAGAGATGTGCTCAATGTAATCGGGTGATTTCTGAGGTGGACCCGCACTCCTGGTGAATAGGGTTCTTTGGGCCCTGACCATGAGCCTAATTCTTGTTCTCTTTGTTTCAAAATGCATTTGACACAGAGGGCATGGCAGGTCCAACAGGAGAGACTTTTTGACTCCTCAAAGACCGGTACATTATCTGCACTGGAAGCATCGATCTCAATTGTGGCCAAGACTTCAACATCTACTAGGAGTGCACTGGCATCAAGAAGGTCTCCCCCTGTCATGACATTGGGTGCTGAGAGTAGGCCCTGGGACCGGTCAGCATTGGAGCTGACACAGAAGACACGTATGGATTCGATGTCCTCGTCTGCGCCGAAGGACCGTGATGCTGAGCATTGGGGTAAGCCTGAGAAGCACAAACATTGGTCCTTATATGCCAGGAGCACTGGGGCATTGACTTCACTCATACCCAAGAACCACTGGCATCAGAGGAGTGCACCTCCTGATGGGAAGAGGTGCTGGTGCTCAAGTCTCTGGGCTGCCAGGTCCCCGCTAACAGTTCGGCATAGGCGTTTCTCAGGCTGCCTCTCTTCCGGTTCCCCTGCCTTTGCCAATGCCTTCCTTCAGTGAGCATCGAGGGTACTTGTGCCAGCTGCAGATCAACCCTAGATTCTTCCTGAGGCTCAACCCCTGCTTGTGCAGAGATCCTCAACGCTGGCACCTTGAAGGGTGTCAGCATCGACACATACAGTACCACTCATGACTTTGTAGGAAGAAGCTTCCCTGGAGTCAGAGGGTAGAGCTGTACCTTGGCACTTTTTGGTGTGTGGACATAATTCCACTGAGCTGAGGCAGGCACTGACTGATTCAACCTAGTCTGGGTACGGTGAAGAGTCTGAATGGGATGGTTAATGGGACTCAGAGGAGGACCTATACTACTTTTCAGAGGAGAGGTCTTATGGGATACCCTCTGATCCCTCCCCACCTCAACAGTGACGTAAATCTCTACCTGGAAGTCTCTCTTTCATTGTTTTTTTTAGATGACTTCTTTCATCCCATTTAAGTTAGAGACAGAGGACAGAAATGTTAACTGTCGTAGACTGAGTCTCCTCCTAAGGAAAGGGCCATAGTACCATTGCACCCTATCCTTAAAGATGCACTGACGAAGAATTGGGAGTCTCCCTTCTCAGTGCAGATTGCAAGTAAGAAGGGTGGATACACAGTATCATATCCAGAAGACCCCCGGATTCAAGCGGGTCCAGCTGCCTCATCACTCCTTGGTGGTCAAATCCGCCCTCAAATGAGCTAGGAGCTCCAGGACACTAGACTCGGACCTAGATGCACAAAACATAATGAGCCAGCAATGTGCTTTTTATACTGGTTGTAGCTGGTTAAGCGAGCACGGAGTTCAGCGAGACATGCACATAGAGGTTCTGCAGGCTCTTTTCCTGTCATGGTAGCAGCTAATGACTGTATGCAAAGTTATTTTAATGAGATAATTACTGTTCAAATGTGCATTCCAAGTGATGCACATCCATTTTCCTAGCAATGCTCAGAAAGGACCGCCTACCTTTTAGGGTGAAATTTGTACGGGGGTGGTCAGGAGCTTTCAATACTGCTGTTTTCTTCTCATTACCGCTGAAATAGCTGTCTGGATGGCTGAGCTGTGGCATCTCTTGAGCCTGCCCTCTCCCCCCTCCCCCCCCCCACTTGCCATGCATGCAGGCACCGCCTTTTGCCTCACTGTCCCTTGTTTCCCTTCCTGCCTGCTTGCAGTGTCGACACCAGCTCCCTGGCTGTACTGCTGCTGAGGATCAGATCAGGCAGGTCTGGCTGCAGAAAAGTGAGTGCTACAGAGGAGACAGCTGGCGTCAATTGGAAAAAAAAAAGTTACACACTGCTTTTCATACATGCAGCTTGTATACGTGTATAAAAGATGTCTGTAGCATGCGCAGAGCAGCCACGCTTAGCGATTGGCCGTTCTGCACGTGCTCTGGTGACCAATTGTCTTCCCCCTTGCCAAGTTGCTTGCTGTTGTAGTGAGCAGCTCATTTGCATCCCTTATGAGCATCTTTCACTATTTCCAACTCGGTAATTTTTACCGAGGTGGAAATAGTGATCTGTACTTTACTGGGACTTTTGTTCATCTGGGCCTCATTTGGGAGGAAAGCTTTTCAGGCCTCGATGCTCATTGCCTTCATCCAGTCCTACCCAGCTGTACATGACCCTTTACTTGCAGTCTTTGTTCTACATTACACTGCCTTGGGATTCTTTCCCACAGGAGCAGGCTACAGAACTTCGCCAGTTGTCAGTAAGCAGCTGGAGTGCAAAAATCTGGTCAGGGGCGCGTATGACTCTTTGATATAGCATCCAGACTCTCCACCATGGGTGTGGGGATGCACAGTCTTATGGCTGCATCCCATCCCATCTTAGACCTAAGGGCCCTGAACAGATTCCTGGTTAAAGAAGTTCAGGATTTCCCTGGGCACCCTTCTCCCCATGATTCAGGAAAAAGATTGGCTATGCTCTCTGGACTTGAAAGATACATATACCCACATTTTGTTACAGTCACAAAAGGTGTATCAGATTTCAAATAGGGAAACGCCACTACGAGTACCGCATTTTGCCATTTGGCCTTGCATATGCTCCCAGAGTATTCACCAAGTGCCTGGACGATTGGCTGGTCAAGAGCACATCGCAAGAGGGGGCGGCAGTCAGTGTGTTTAAATATTCAGGTGTTGGAGCTACTAGGGTTTGTCATAACCTACCCCAAGTCCCACCTTCTTCTGGTTCAGCAATTGGAGTACATAGGAGCCCTGCTCAATACATTGCAAGCTCAGGCTTTTCTCCCACTGGTGAGAGCAGACACCTTCGTACACTAGCCTCGCAGGTCCAAAATGTGGGTTCATACAGATACAACCCTTTTGGGGTGTTATTGGGGTACCTGACACTTGGGATAAATTCCAAAAGGAATAGGTCTCTGGTAATACCAGCCTTAAGCAAATGTGTTCCCTCTTAGCCTTAGACCCAAGCTCACTACGCCCTAAATCATAGCAAGAACTAACTCCACAACCAAGTATTGTAAATAAATAAGCATTCTATTTTATAATAGGAGCAAAGATAATGTGCAAAGAAAGCAAGAACAAAGACAAGGGAAGTCTTATTATAGAAAAAGCTCAGAGTAAATGCACACACATCCCTAACTAGAGTCACACTGAACCAACAGCATATACACACATACACCCTGATGTAGACTTCTAGATGGCATCGTGTTCTTCAGATGGGTCAGTCAGATTCAATGCAGGTCTGCTTCTTGGATGGAATGTCAACATAGCAGCCTCTTCCCTCAGATGAGCCCCTTTTTATACAGAAATCATGAGCTGCAGCTGTTCTATTGGCATACATTCTGTCTTTGTGGGTGACACACACATAACATTATTATCCCCATTGTTGTGACTTCAGGGGCCCCAACATGGTATCACTGGCACCACATTGATGGGATCACCTTGACAAGGAGCCAGGGTCTCATAAACAGTGTGCAGCTTTGCCAGCCACACTTTCTAGCTGCAAAGGTAATTCCAAGAGTCCTTGGCTGTTCTGGCTATGACAGCAATGTTGTTCTAGTACATCAGGACCCTTGTTGGCAGTCTTCGTCTGTATGCAAGGTTGCAACATCAGCAAATAACAGGCTTTAACAACAAAAGATGGAATAACTGAGTTTGCATCAAGGTCAAGTTTCTAATGCTGGATAGTGCCATGTATTATAAACCCATATATCTTTGTTATATAGGAACACACAAAGTGCTTCATAGTGCTTGTTTTGTTCCTATAAAAAAAAATCAAGCAGCTCACAGCTCGGCAAATATTGAGATTGATGTGCCATGTGGTCTCAACAGTGCATGTCACTCCCATGGCATTGCTCCATTTGAGAACGGCCAGTGGACCCTAGCTTCTCAGTGGTCTTGGGCAGCTCGGAATATAACCGATGCAATCCAGATCCCATCAGAGTTAACTCATGCCCTTCTTTGGTGAAAAATTCAATCAAATTTGACTGTGGGACTACCATTCTAAATTCCACCTCCTAAGAAGGTGTTAACAAAGGGTGCATCCAACCTTTGATGGGGAGCTCATACAGTTATGAAGATCCACCTACATAACTTCCGATCACTCGCTCCCTTCTTTCTCCCCTACTTAATCTCTGCACAATACTAACTGTATGATATTTTGTAATGACATTGTTAACATTATGTAAGCCACATTGAGCCTGCAAATAGGAGGGAAAATTCGGGATACAAATGCAATAAATAAAATAAATATAGATGGGCTTCACACCCAGGGAACTTGGTCTACACAGGAAACAGATCTTTACATCAACCTCCTCGAGCTGAGGGCCTTTTGGAACATACTAAAGGCTTTCAGAGATCAACTACAGAACCAAATTATTCTCATTCAAATAGACAACAAGGTTGCAATGTCCTATGTAAACGAGCAGGGGTGTACGGGTTCCTACCCTTGTGTGGTAGGAAGCAGTAGGAATGTGGTAGTGGGACCTCTTTTACGGATTGGTACTTTGAGTCACATACCTACCAGGAAAGGACAATTGGCTGATGGACAGACAGCAGAGTTTTGCAACTGCACGAGTAGTCTGTCAACATGGGCATAGCCTGCAAGATCTTCTGAGCGTGGGGTACCCCCTCTGTGGATTTTTTTACCACTCATCTCAGTTTACTAGTTCTGTTCCAGGCTCAGATCACATGGCAGACTAATATCAGATGCCTTTCTCCTACATTGGGGGAAAGGACTTCTGTAGGCATAGCCTTCAATACCTCTCATAGAGAAAAGTTTGCTGAAATTCAAGCAAGACCAGGGAACTATGATCGTAATCGCACCTTACTGGCCGAGGAAGATATGGCTGCTTCTTCAGGAGTTGTCCTCCAAGGATCCGTGGCGATCAGAATGTTTTCTGACCCTCATCACGCAGAATGAGGGATCTCTTTTGCATTCCATCCTCCAATCCCTGGCCCTCATGGCTTGGATGTTGAGAGCGAAGAACTTGAACCCTTAGATTTGTCTCGCCTTTTTGCTGGCTTCCAGGAAAGACTCCACTAAGAGGGGTTACTTGTTTAAGTGGAGGAGGTTTGCTGTCCGGTGTGAGGTCAAGGCCTTAGATCCCCTCGCCTGCCCTACACAAAAACTGCTTGAACACCTCCTGCACCTTTGAGTCTGATTTGAAAACCAACTCTGTAAGGGTTCATCTAAGTGCATCAGTGCTTATCACCATGTGGGAGGTAATCACATCTCTGTACAGCCTCTAGTTTGCTTCATGAGAAGTTTGCTATTGACAAAGCCTCCAGTCAAACTTTCAACTGTTATGGGATCTCAACGTTGTCTGATGAAGCTCCTTTTAAGCCGCTTGATTTCTGTCATCTGAAGTATTTGACCTAGAAAGTTGTATTTTTGGTGACTGTCACTTCACTTCAGCGCACACAGTTGGTGAGCTTCAAGCCCTAGTAGCTAATCCACCTTACACTAAGTTTCACCACAATACAGTAGTTCTCTTCACGCACCTTAAATTCCTTCACTAAGGTAGTGGTAGTGTTGGAGTTCTATCTTAATCAGTCAGTCATCCTGCCAACAGTTTTTTTTCCCAAAACCATATGCCCATCCTGGCAAGAGTGTATTGCTTAACATCCTGCAAGTGAGCTTTAGCCTGCTAATCAAAGCGGACTAAAGCCAATAGATAGTCCACATAGCTTTCTTTTTTTTTTTTTTTTTGCTTTTGACCCAAATAGGATGGGGTTGCCATTTGCAAATGCACAGTTTCTAATTGACTAGCAGATTGCATTTCCTTCACTTATTCCCAGTCAGGGCTGACTGTGGAGCGTCATGTCTGTCAGAGCCATGGCTACATTGATAGCCCACTTGAAGTCAGCCTCCATAGTGGAGATTTGCATAGCTGCAACATGGCCTTCTGTGCACACATTCACATCTCATTGAGCAGGGCAAGGACACCCGATGTGACAGCTCGTTCGGGCAGGTAGTCTTGAAGAATTTGTTGGGTATGTAAAATCCAACTCCACTCCCCTAGGCCCATTTTTCTTTAGTTCCAGGCTGCACCTTCACAAGTAGTGTGTAAATAGTTTCAGGTTAACTGACTTTCAATCCTTGATGTTTCGAGTCCCTATTATCCTAACGTTGTTTCAGTGAGCCTGGTAGCTAGGGATTCCCAACTGTTAGAATACGATGGCCTGCTTGTCCCCAGAGAAAGCAAAGTTACAAACCTGTAGCAGGTGTTCTTCAAAGACAGCAGGCCAAGTATTCTCGCATACCCTCCTACCTCCCCTGAGGAACCTGCACTCGTGCCTTCCCGCCCTACATGCCAGCACATGTGCGGTAGGATGCTGCTAGAAAGTCCTCCAGTAATCTTGCTAGTCAGTGTCCGCACCGGGCTGTTGGATGATGTCACTGGTCTGTAAGAATATTTAGCCTGCTGTCCTCGGAGAACATCTGCTACACGTGAGTAACTGCTTTTCCAGTTTTTTCTTTTTTTGAATTACCAAAAAAAAGAAAACATCCAGTGGTTAATCTGCATGTTTCAGTGATCTGTCCTGAGCTACTGCTCTGCCAGTCCTGCACAGACTGTGAGCTCAGCACTACTGAGTCTCCATTTGCCACAATTCAAGTCCTTATTTCCTTCCTACTTCCATATACAAACCACAGATGTCAGTGACCTCCTTTAGTCAAAAATTGGGATTGCATTTTCTATATAGTGCCACTCAGCACTAACTGAGTTAGTGTTGTCCTTTAATATTGTGAAGACCTAGAGCTTCACCCTCATGGGGGCTGGTTGCAGCTGATTTTGCAGCGCTGTGAGTCTGAGGAGTGTACACTGCAGGACTTACGTGAAAAAGGTATTTCCACTGTTGAATATGTCGTACTGAATGATTTCCAACAAATTGTAATATTAGACAAAAGGAACCTTAAGGACCAAAGTTATCTAACACTCTTATCACCCATGTGAAAAAGTAACTACCTCCTTAGTTACTAAGTCAACCAAGTGAACAAATGTAATTGGTAATTAGACTCAGCTGATTGAACACTGCCAGGATTAATTGCAGCCAGTCTTGGTGAATCTAAACTCACTATGCAGGAAATCAGGAGTCTGAGGGGGGAGGTTTTCACATCACTGTAGTTTAATTTTACTAGCTTGTAGATCTTGTAAAGGGTGTCTTGGTTGAATGAGTTCGACTTCCCAAACCTGGCTTGGTGAGCTCCATAGCCAATCGGGTTTTTATTGATCCACAATGAATATGCATGAGAGAAATTTATATATATGGCAATGGTTCCCAAACTGGGTTTCACAGAACCCTAGGGTTTCTCAAACTTTTTCAAGGGTTCCTCAAGAAATTAGGTTGTAGAATCTATATGAACATATGTTTATGTAAATTGAGGGCTCCTCAGTGTATGAAAACATTTTAGGGGTTCTGCCATATTAAAATGTTGGAACTCACTGATATACGGAGTTTCTGATGCTTGCTAATTTATGAAGGATTATCTTGTGCAAAGTCATCTAACTGGCTGTGCTGTGAGGTCCTAAGACAGGTTTAGGAAGTCATACCTAAGTCCTATGCATTATAATTCAGTTTTTCAGAGCAAAGTTTAATAGGGCTTAATAGGAATACTATGTACAAGGATGGTATGCAATAAATATGTTTCTCCGAGGACAAGCAGGCTGCTTGTTCTCACTGATGGGTTGACGTCCTCGGCAGCCCCCTCCATCGGAAAGTTTACTAGCAAAGACCTTTGCTAGTCCTCGCGCGCCCATGCGCACCGCGCATGCGCGGCCGTCTTCCCGCCCGAAACCGGCTCGAGCCGGCCAGTCTTCTTTCGTCCGCGCTCGGTACGGTCGTGTTACGCCGTTCGTGCCCCAGAGAGTCGACCTCGCGCGTCCTTTTCGACGTGTTTTTTTCCTTGTTTTTCTTTAAAAAAGTTCGGGAAGTGTTCCGGAAGACCCTTTCGGGTTTTCTGCCCTTCCCGTAATTTTCTCAACTTTTGCCCCGTAAGTTTTCTTTCGTTGTCGGGGTAGGCCTAGTTTGGCCTCGGTCGAGATTTTTTCTCCCTTTAAATTTTGGTGCTTCAATTTTCGCCATTTCGGCCTTTGATTTCGCCGGCGTGATTTTTCCGCCCATGACATCGAAGCCTTCCAGCGGCTTCAAGAAGTGCACCCAGTGCGCCCGGGTAATCTCGCTCACTGATAGGCACTCTGCGTGTCTTCAGTGTCTAGGGGCCCAGCACCGCCCTCAGAACTGCAGTCTGTGTTCCCTGTTACAAAGGCGGACTCAGGTAGCGAGATTAGCCCAGTGGAACGTTTTGTTCTCGGGCTCTTCGTCGACATCGGCACCGGAGGCATCGAGTGCATCGACGTCGTCAGCGTCCGGACCATCTTCCTTGGCTGCCGCTCCATCGACTGCATCGAGGCATCGGACCTCTGCATCGGCGCCGAGGCATCGGGCGACTGCATCGACGTCGGTGGTACCGAGACTTCGTCTGCTGATGTCGTCGGACGGAGGTGCATCGTCAGGAGTGCAGGTGAGGGCTGTCCATTCCCCTGCTGGTGGCGGTGAGCCTTCGGGTGGGTCTCCTCCTACCCTGAGGGCTCCTGCGGTACAGCCCCCCCGGGATCGACCCTCTTCGGTCTCGGCCCCGAGGAAGCGACGGATGGATTCTACGTCCTCCTCGTCGGTGCCGGGGAGCTCCGGTGACATGCTTCGGAAGAAGTCGAAGAAGCATCGACACCGGTCTCCTCCCCGTGTCGGCACCGAGAGCTCTGGGTCGCCGAGGGATTCGGCACCCAGCAGGCATCGGCACCGAGAGGACCGCTCACCCTCTGTTCAGGAGGTGTCGATGCGCTCCACTCTGGACAGCCCGGAACAGCCTCCTCGCCCGGAACAGGTTCTGACGTCGACGCCTGCATCGACCTCTCAGCCTTTTTCTGCAGCCACTCTGAACGAGAGCCTCCGGGCCGTTCTCCCAGAGATTCTGGGAGAGCTGTTGCGCCCTACCCCTCCGGTACCGGCGGTGCTTGCGCCTCCGGTACCGTCGAGCGTGGCGCCGGCTGGTCCATCGCCCAGGTTGAGGTTCCCGACGTCGGTACCGCGTGCGGTGCCGATCGCGGCCACCTCCCAGGAAGGCTCCCCGACTACGTCGGCGGAGGGAGCTTCGCCGATGCGGGCGAGAGAGTCTACCTCTCGACGCCCCCATCGTGGACGTGGCTCCACGGAGTCGAGCCGGGCGAGGTTGCAGACACAGGTCCGTGAACTTGTGTCTGACACCGAGGGTGAGGCCTCGTGGGAGGACGAAGAAGACCCCAGATATTTCTCTGACGAGGAGTCTGAGGGTCTTCCTTCTGATCCCACTCCCTCTCCTGAAAGGCAGCTTTCTCCTCCTGAGAGTCTGTCTTTCGCTTCCTTTGTCCGGGAGATGTCTACGGCCATCCCCTTCCCGGTGGTTGTGGAGGACGAGCCCAGGGCTGAAATGTTTGAGCTCCTGGACTATCCTTCTCCACCTAACGAAGCGTCCACTGTTCCCTTGCACCATGTCCTGAAAAAGACATTGCTTGCGAACTGGACCAAGCCATTAAGTAATCCCCACATTCCCAAGAAGATCGAGTCCCAGTACCGGATCCATGGGGACCCAGAGCTGATGCGCACTCAGTTGCCTCATGACTCTGGAGTTGTGGATTTGGCCCTAAAGAAGGCTAAGAGTTCTAGGGAGCATGCTTCGGCGCCCCCGGGCAAAGACCCTAGAGCCTTAGACTCCTTTGGGAGGAAGGCCTACCATTCTTCTATGCTCGTGGCCAAGATCCAGTCTTACCAGCTCTACACGAGCATACACATGCGGAACAATGTGCGGCAGTTGGCGGGCTTGGTTGATGCTCTTCCCCCTGAGCAAGCCAAGCCTTTTCAGGAGGTGGTCAGGCAGCTGAAGGCGTGCAGAAAATTCCTGGCCAGAGGAGTTTGACACTTTTGATGTTGCGTCCAGGGCCGCTGCTCAAGGTGTGGTGATGCGCAGGCTCTCATGGCTGCGTGCCGCCGACCTGGAGAATAGAATCCAGCAGCGGATTGCGGACTCGCCTTGCCGTGCGGACAACATTTTTGGGGAAAAAGTCGAGCAGGTGGTAGAGTCTCTCCACCAGCGGGACACCGCATTCGACAAGTTCTCCCGCCGGCAGCCTTCAGCCTCTACCTCTACAGGTAGAAGATTTTTCGGGGGAAGGAAGACTGTTCCCTACTCTTCTGGTAAGCGTAAGTACAATCCTCCTTTCCGACAGCCTGCGGCCCAGGCTAAGCCCCAGCGCGCTCGCTCTCGTCAGCAGCGTGCGCCTCAGCAAGGCCCCGCGGCTCCCCAGCAAAAGCAAGGGGCGAGCTTTTGACTGGCTCCAGCAGAGCATAGCCGACATCCCAGTGTCAGTGCCGGGCGACCTGCCGGTCGGGGGGGAGGTTGATAGCTTTTCACCAAAGGTGGCCTCTCATAACCTCCGATCAGTGGGTTCTGCAAATAGTCCGGCAAGGATACACCCTCAATTTGGCCTCAAAACCTCCAAATTGTCCACCGGGAGCTCAGTCTTACAGCTTCCAGCACAAGCAGGTACTTGCAGAGGAACTCTCCGCCCTTCTCAGCGCCAATGCGGTCGAGCCCGTGCCATCCGGGCAGGAAGGGCTGGGATTCTATTCCAGGTACTTCCTTGTGGAAAAGAAAACAGGGGGGATGCGTCCCATCCTAGACCTAAGGGCCCTGAACAAATATCTCGTAAAAGAAAAGTTCAGGATGCTTTCCCTGGGCACCCTCCTCCTTATGATTCAGCAAAACGATTGGCTATGCTCTCTGGACTTGAAGGATGCCTACACTCACATCCCGATACTGCCAGCTCACAGACAGTATCTGCGATTTCAGCTGGGCACACGCCACTTCCAGTACTGTGTGCTACCCTTTGGGCTCGCCTCTGCGCCCAGGGTGTTCACAAAGTGCCTAGCTGTGGTAGCAGCGGCACTTCGCAGGCTGGGGGTGCATGTGTTCCCATATCTCGACGATTGACTGGTGAAGAACACATCCGAGGCAGGAGCCCGGCAGTCCATTCAGATGACTATTCGCCTACTGGAGCTACTGGGGTTTGTGATAAATTATCCAAAGTCCCATCTTCTCCCAATGCAGAGACTCGAATTCATAGGAGCTCTGCTGGATTCTCGGACGGCTCGCGCCTATCTCCCAGAGACGAGAGCCAACAACTTGTTGTCCCTCGTCTCGCGGGTGCGAGCGTCCCAGCAGATCACAGCTCGGCAGATGTTGAGATTGCTGGGCCACATGGCCTCCACAGTTCATGTGACTCCCATGGCCCGCCTTCACATGAGATCTGCTCAATGGACCCTAGCCTCCCAGTGGTATCAGGCCGCTGGGGGTCTAGAGGACGTGATCCACCTGTCCACGAGTTTTCTCAAATCCCTGTATTGGTGGACGATTTGCTCCAATTTGACTCTGGGACGTCCCTTCCAAATTCCTCAGCCACAAAAGGTGCTGACCACGGATGCGTCCCTCCTGGGATGGGGAGCTCATGTCGATGGGCTTCACACCCAAGGAAGCTGGTCCCTCCAGGAACGCGATCTGCAGATCAATCTTCTGGAGTTACGAGCGATCTGGAACGCTCTGAAGGCTTTCAGAGATCGGCTGTCCCACCAAATTATCCAAATTCAGACAGACAACCAGGTTGCCATGTACTATGTCAACAAGCAGGGGGGCACCGGATCTCGCCCCCTGTGTCAGGAAGCCGTCAGCATGTGGCTCTGGGCTCACCGTCACGACATGATGCTCCAAGCCACATATCTGGCAGGCGTAAACAACAGTCTGGCCGACAGGTTGAGCAGGATTATGCAACCTCACGAGTGGTCGCTCAATTCCCGTGTGGTACGACAGATCTTCCAGGTGTGGGGCACCCCCTTGGTAGATCTCTTCGCATCTCGAGTGAACCACAAAGTCCCTCAGTTCTGTTCCAGGCTTAAGGCCCACGGCAGACTGGCATCGGATGCCTTCCTCCTGGACTGGGGGGAGGGTCTGCTGTATGCTTATCCTCCCATACCTCTGGTGGGGAAGACTTTGTTGAAACTCAAGCAAGACCGAGGCACCATGATTCTGATTGCTCCTTTTTGGCCGCGTCAGATCTGGTTCCCTCTTCTTCTGGAGTTGTCCTCCGAAGAACCGTGGAGATTGGAGTGTTTTCCCACCCTCATCACACAGGACGAAGGGGCGCTTCTGCATCCCAGCCTCCAGTCGCTGGCTCTTACGGCCTGGATGTTGAGGGCGTAGACTTTGCCTCTTTGGGTCTGTCCGAGGGTGTCTCCCGCATCTTGCTTGCTTCCAGGAAAGATTCCACTAAGAGAAGTTACTTCTTCCATTGGAGGAGGTTTGCCGTCTGGTGTGACAGCAAGGCCCTAGATCCTTGCTCTTGTCCTACACAGACCCTGCTTGAATACCTTCTGCACTTGTCTGAGTCTGGTCTCAAGACCAACTCTGTAAGGGTTCACCTTAGTGCAATCAGTGCGTACCATTACCATGTGGAAGGTAAGCCGATCTCGGGACAGCCTTTAGTTGTTCGCTTCATGAGAGGTTTGCTTTTGCCAAAGCCCCCTGTCAAGCCTCCTACAGTGTCATGGGATCTCAATGTCGTTCTCACCCAGCTGATGAAACCTCCTTTCGAGCCACTGAATTCCTGCCATCTGAAGTACTTGACTTGGAAGGTCATTTTCTTGGTGGCAGTTACTTCAGCTCGTAGAGTCAGTGAGCTTCAGGCCCTGGTAGCCCAGGCCCCTTACACCAAATTTCATCATAACAGAGTAGTCCTCCGCACTCACCCTAAGTTCTTGCCAAAGGTCGTGTCGGAGTTCCATCTGAACCAGTCAATTGTCTTGCCAACTTTCTTTCCCCGTCCTCATTCCTGCCCTGCTGAACGTCAGCTGCACACATTGGACTGCAAGAGAGCATTGGCCTTCTACCTGGAGCGGACACAGCCCCACAGACAGTCCGCCCAATTGTTTGTTTCTTTTGATCCCAATAGGAGGGGAGTGGCTGTAGGGAAACGCACC
Organism: Microcaecilia unicolor; assembly: GCF_901765095.1. NCBI lineage: Eukaryota > Metazoa > Chordata > Amphibia > Gymnophiona > Siphonopidae > Microcaecilia > Microcaecilia unicolor. The sequence goes on along the minus strand of NC_044036.1, from coordinate 321,609,107 downwards.
ATATCCAATTGGCTAGCAGATTGCATTTCCTTCACTTACGCCCAGGCGGGGCTGGCTCTTGAGGGTCATGTCACGGCTCATAGTGTTAGAGCCATGGCTGCGTCGGTAGCCCACTTGAAGTCAGCCTCTATTGAAGAAATTTGCAAAGCTGCGACGTGGTCATCTGTCCACACATTCACATCTCATTACTGCCTGCAGCAGGATACCCGAAGCGACAGTCGGTTCGGGCAGTCAGTTCTTCAGAACCTGTTTGGGCTTTAGGATCCAACTCCACCCCCCGAGGGCCCTGTTTGTTCTGTTCCAGGCTGCACTCTCAGTTAGTTGGTAAATTTTTTAGGTCAATCTCAGTTATGTCCTCGCCGTTGCGAGGCCCAATTGACCATGGTTGTTGTTTTGAGTGAGCCTGGGGGCTAGGGATACCCCATCAGTGAGAACAAGCAGCCTGCTTGTCCTCGGAGAAAGCGAATGCTACATACCTGTAGAAGGTATTCTCCGAGGACAGCAGGCTGATTGTTCTCACAAACCCGCCCGCCTCCCCTTTGGAGTTGTGTCTTCCCTTGAAGTGTATTGTCTTGCTACATACTGGACTGGCCGGCTCGAGCCGGTTTCGGGCGGGAAGACGGCCGCGCATGCGCGGTGCGCATGGGCGCGCGAGGACTAGCAAAGGTCTTTGCTAGTAAACTTTCCGATGGAGGGGGCTGCCGAGGACGTCAACCCATCAGTGAGAACAATCAGCCTGCTGTCCTCGGAGAATACCTTCTACAGGTATGTAGCATTCGCTATATTGCCTTGCCTGTCCTCATAGAAGGCCAATCGTATCAAAATCATAGACACCTGAAGTTCATGTAGCTGCCAACATAGTCAGTCATGACCATCATGAGAGGTTTTATACGAGAGCTGATCTACTTTTAAAACAGTAGATGATTCAGATTTTACATTCTGATAAAATATTATGTCCTTACTACTTTATATCTTTTCCTACAGAGAGAATACTTGTACTAAAAAAAAAATTGCATACTACTGAAATTAATGTCCCAAGTCATTCAATTCCATGAAATAATAGCTTCAATTATTATAGTAATAGTTCCTTTGGTATAAAATCTGCTTGTAGAAGAAGATATTACCATAAGGTTCTGCCCCTGGGGACTAGCAGCTGATTGGGATATGCAGATCAACTTTTTTTTAATCTTATATTTATAGTTACAAAATACAGTTTAGAAGCAATATACTTTTTTTTTTTTTTTAAGGGAGGTGCAGAATAAAGTTACAATCAAAGCCAAGAAAGAAAGAAATACTACGGCAAATGTAAGCCACATTGAGCCTGCAAATTGGTGGGAAAATGTGGGATACAAATGCTACAAATAAAATAAATAAATATAATATCATCTAGTAGCCCACAAAACAGGAGGTGATCAACACTAATCAAAAGAACTATCCAATCCAGAAAAATAAGAAATGGATTAAAGAACGTATTACAAAATGCACTCCTCATCTGAATCATTTGCACTGTATATCTTCATGAGAGTCGACTTCAGCCCCTTTAGTGACCAGAACCTGATCTTTAATAATGTAGTTAGACAAAAACATAGATAATAAGTAACTACAGAGGTTCAAATGAGAGATAATTTACACCATCAAGTTTAACCAAGTATTTTCATGGAAATTGCAAGAAAAGAGGCCCTCCCAGCCAGAGCATCCTCGGCCTTGACAGAAGGAGTTGCTTCCTCCTTTTCTGAGATTTTGGAGATGTAAGGAAACATAATTCAAGAGACTGGCTTCTCAAGAGATTTTTCAATCTGGCTCCTGTGTAGCTGGAGTAAGGAAGATTGCTGTCATATGTTCTTGTTTTTTTGCATCTTTAGATATCCTCAGAAATCTGTTTGTGAGCAGATAGCAAATAGCTCGAGAGAGAAATGCATGGATTCTGGGAGACTTTTACGAACACAAAGCTCTTGGGCAGTGAAAGAGGGAACTCGGATCAGCCATCATAAATCCTCTTCTGAATAGAATTTTCCAGATCTTTTTTAATGTAAAACCACTGAGACGTTCATAAACAATACATCTTTAGCATGAACATCTTTCACAGTGTCCTCAAGGTTGGCATCCATCCTACCCACTTCTTCCTCTTGGATAGTTTCTCCAGATCTGGAGGTCACCAGGAAGACCATTCCAAAGTGGATAATCCTTCCCATAAGGTCTCAAAATTAATATCTTAGATCTAACCAGAGAATGGAAGGGATTTTGGAGTCTAGTTCATACCTTTTTCAGTTGTAGCTCAAAGCAAATTACATTCAGGTACAGGAAATATCTTTCTATCCCCCAAGGGGTTACAAACTTAAGTTTGTAGCTGAGGTAATGTAGGGAGATAACAAGGAGCTGCAGTGGGATTTGAACCTGGTTCTTAGCTGGCTGCTTTAACCACTAGGCTACAAACAGTCTCTATCACCATTCTGCCCCATGATCTCCATGGGCTCTTGCTGCCAAGATCATTTCACAAATAAATCAGCAGTCTCGACACCAAAAGCTGGGCTCCAAACCATAGAGGATTGGTCATCCCCACCTACAACAAGATGCTCCTCCTCAGTCTTTGACTTCCCTGGGAGCAGATATGGCCCATAGGACATCAGCCTGCCAGCATTTCAGGTGGGACAGTTCCCATGTTCCTTCCTCTAGGATGCTGAAGGGGGTTTCGGGCGTCCAGGCTCGAGGAAACTTTCAGCTCTATTGGTGGTATGAGGTCTCCTTCTGTCTCTTTCAATGTAAGCTAGTTGCCCTTAGAAACTGGCTGAAGAGACATATCAGTCGGCCCTCAAATGTAATGTTGGAGTCTGGGCAGGTAACTAGTTCATTCTGCGCTTGCTACCCATTGGCAACAAAAGAAGAAATAAATATATAGTTGAAGAAAAAACAAAGAAGCAGGAGACACTGCGAGTGCATCGTAGATCATAATTTTAGTCCTCAAATATTTCCTCACCTGGTAGCCATGACTTTTGTATATGGAGGTGCTAATTGCAGAATCATTGAATAAAAACATTTTATCTTGCTGTTACGGTCATTCTTATGAAGTAAGGTTGATTTTTATAGGTTTGGTAATATAAGCATTGCAGAGAAATTTTTGGAAAAAGAGCAATGTGCTTGAAGTACGTTGGGTGTATTTGGACTAACCAGAGGGTTAGAAGGAAAAGTCTGCCTTTTTGCAGGTGACAGTTTGGCAATGGAGTGGACTCCTCAGGAGTGGAAAACATAAGAAGTGATGTAGAGAAATTAGAAATGTGGAAGTTATCTTGGCAGTTAAGCTCTAATATGAAGAAATAGTGATGCATTTGGGGTGGAAAATCCAAAGGATCTGTATGTGATAGGTAAGAGGCTGATGTGAATGGACCAGGAAAGGGATGTCAGGATGATAGTGATAAGGCAGTTGCCAAGGCCAGAAAGATGCTTGGCTGCATAAAGAGGGGTGCAACTAGCAGAAAGAATGTGATATTGGTGAAACTGATCTTGGAGTACCTGTACTGTGTTCAGTTGTGGAGTCCTTATCTTGATAAGGATATAAGTTTCATAAGAACATAAGAATGGCCATACTAGGTCAGACCAATGGTCCATCTATCCCAGTATCCTGTTTCTAACAGTGGCCAATCCAGGTCACAAGTATCTGACAGAAACCCAAATAGTAGAAAACAACTAAAATAGTATGGTGTTTCCACCAGAAGATTTATGAGAAAAGCTTTGGAGACTTGAGTATGTAAATCTTGGAGGAAGAGGGATAGGGGAGATACACAGACATTTTAAAATGAACAAACTTTTTCCCAGAGTGGAGTGACTATAGAATTAAAGGACATGAAATAATTTGCAATGGGGGAAACTGAAATACATCATCAGGAAATACGTTTTCACGGAGAGGGTGGTGGGATGCCTAGAATACTCTTCCACAGGAGGTAGTGGAGATGAAACTGATCAGAATTTTAAAAAATGTGTGGGATATACACAGGATCCTTGGATGGGAAGAGGATGAAATAAAAGTAGAGTATCCACTCAAAGCATATTTGACTTGTACATTAAAAAAAAGAGAGCAAGCATGGAAGGAAGAATGGTAACCTGCACAGAGTGGTAAGTACTACCCTAAGAAGAAAGGAGGGAAGTTCAACCCAAGCCACCTTTCTGGGCAGACCAGATGAACCATGCTGACTTATCTGCCATCGTTTACTCTTAGTGTAAAGGCCGCTGGTATGGGGGACAGGGAGGGTGAAAGTTCTATCCACCATTAACGCAGGATTCTGGGCTCAGTGGATCATTAGTCTGATTCATCATGGCATGTATGTTCTAGCAAGCTTCACTGGCAGCTTTTTTTCCCCCATATGTCTGTCTGTTAAATAGTAATGACTAATAGGGTGAGTATTCACTGACAGCTAATGACCCAATGGAAGGAATTGTGGCCCTAAGGAAAAAATCCACAAAAGTAGAGAGACAGTTCAGAGTATTAACGAATATGTTGTAAATTGCTCCAGGTTATCATACCAGGTTCTCAAGAGTTGTCTTCCTGAATGTTTGAGAGGGTTCAGATTGGCTGGAAGTTACTTTTTCATAGTACGGAATACATTTTTTTTCTTTTGATTTGCAAGAGGTACTTTATTGAGTACACTGACAAAGTAAATACTGCAAGGCATCCGTTAAGTGAAGCAAGGTAACAGTAAATTCAACATAGAAATACATTACATAATAGTATTAATAGAACCAATACAACGGCTAGCTAAGACACTAGAAGTGTCTCATTTTTAATAAATTTTTGTTTAAGAAAAAGAAGAAAAAAACCCATCAAAATCAGTCAAGTCCTGCATATCAGTACAAAAAACTGGATGAGACTACTGCAAGCACAGAAATACACTAAGTAAATCAACAGATCTTGTCCTTGAACATAGAAACTACTTTTCAAAGAACCCTGGTGTCTTCATGATGAAACAAATGGAAAGCAGCTGTACTAGGCTGCACAATTTGGTTTGCTATTCGCTAAAATACTTACGAATTTTATCAAAAATTATAGAAAAAATGTACAGGAATTAGAGAGAATTAATTGTCTGTACTTACCCACCATCACAGCATCACAGAAAAAATGTACAGGAATTAGAGAGAATTAATTGTCTGTACTTACCCACCATCACAGCATCACAGAAAAAATGTACAGGAATTAGAGAGAATTAATTGTCTGTAATTACCCACCATCACAGCATCAGACATCAGTTTCACGTTATAACAAACTTACAGAATCTAATATCAGTATCTCTGGTAATTATAAGTAATTAGACTAATTCTCCGAGTACAAGCAGGCTGCTTGTTCTCACTGATGGGTGACGTCCACGGCAGCCCCTCCAATCGGAAACTTCACTAGCAAAGGCCTTTGCTAGTCCTCGCGCGCCCATGCGCACCGCGCATGCGCGGCCGTCTTCCCGCCCGAACCGGCTCGTGTTCGTCAGTCTTCTTTTGTCCGCGCTCGGTACGGTCGTGTTTTCGCTGTGTCGCGGCCCGGAAAGTCGACCTCGCGCGTCGTTCTTACTTCGTGTTAAAAAAAAAAAAAAAAACCTCTGTGTGGAAGGAGACTCTTCGGTCTTTTTTCCTTCCGATATTTCCAGTTTTTCGCCCCGGTAAGTTTTTTTTCGTCATCGGGGTAGGCCGCTTTTAGGCCTCGGGTCGAAGTTTTCTTCCCCTTGTTTTTGTGGTGCCTTTTCCGCCATTTCGACTTTTGATCTCGCCGGCGTGATTTTTCCACCCATGACATCGAAGTCTCCCAGCGGCTTCAAGAAGTGCACCCAGTGCGCCCGGGTCATCTCGCTCACTGATAGGCACGCGTCGTGTCTTCAGTGCTTGGGGGCTGGGCACCCCCCGCAGGCCTGTAGTCTGTGTTCCCTTTTACAAAAGCGGACTCAGGTAGCGAGATTGGCCCAGTGGAACGTTTTGTTCTCGGGCTCTTCGTCGGCATCGGCACCGGGGAGGATCCAGTGCATCGACGTCGTCAGCGCCCGGATCTTCATCTTCGCCCCTGACTACATCGAGTGTATCGAGGCATCGACCCTCTGCATCGGGGCGACATCAGAGGGCTGCGTCGGCGTCGGTGACATCGAGACCTCCTCTTTTGCTGATGTTGTCGGACGGTGGTGCTTCGTCTGGAGCGCAGGTGAGGGCTGTCCATTCCCCTGCTGGTGGCGGTGAGCCTTTGGGTGGGTCTCCTGCCCTGAGTGCTCCCGCGGTACAGCCCCCCCGAGACCGACCTCCTTCGGCCTCGGCCCCGAGGAAGCGACGGCTGGATTCGACGTCCTCCTCGTCGGTGCCGGGAAGCTCCGGTGACATGCTTCGCAAGAAGTCGAAGAAGCATCAACACCGGTCCCCTTCCCATGCCCGAGGTGAGGCGTACCGACTGCGGTCGCCTCCCAGGAAGGCTCCCCGACTACGTCGGCGGAGGGAGCTTCGCCGATGCGGGCGAGAGAGTCTATCTCTCGACGCTCCCATCGTGGACGTGGCTCCACGGAGTCGAGTCGGGCACGGTTGCAGACACAGGTCCGTGAACTTGTGTCTGACACCGAGGGTGAGGCCTCGTGGGAAGAGGAAGAAGACATCAGATATTTCTCTGACGAGGAGTCTGAGGGTCTTCCTTCCGATCCCACTCCCTCTCCTGAAAGACAGCTTTCTCCTCCTGAGAGTCTGTCTTTCGCTTCCTTTGTCCGGGAGATGTCTACGGCCATCCCCTTCTCGGTGGTTGTGGAGGACGTGCCCAGGGCTGAAATGTTTGAGCTCCTGGACTATCCTTCTCCACCTAAGGAAGCGTCCACAGTACCCATGCATCATGTCCTAAAAAAGACATTGCTGGCGAACTGGACCAAGCCTCTAACTAACCCCCACATTCCCAAGAAGATCGAGTCTCAGTACCGGATCCATGGGGACCCAGAGCTGATGCGCACTCAGTTGCCTCACGACTCTGGAGTTGTGGATTTGGCCCTAAAGAAGGCTAAGAGTTCTAGGGAGCATGCTTCGGCGCCCCCGGGCAAAGACTCTAGAACCTTAGACTCCTTTGGGAGGAAGGCCTACCATTCTTCAATGCTCGTGGCCAAAATTCAGTCGTACCAGCTCTACACGAGCATCCACATGCGGAACAATGTGCGGCAGTTGGCGGGCTTGGTGGACAAGCTCCCCCCTGAGCAAGCCAAGCCTTTTCAGGAGGTGGTCAGGCAGCTGAAGGCGTGCAGAAAATTCCTGGCCAGAGGGGTGTATGACACCTTTGATGTTGCGTCCAGGGCCGCTGCCCAAGGTGTGGTGATGCGCAGACTCTCATGGCTGCGTGCCTCCGACCTGGAGAATAGAATCCAGCAGCGGATTGCGGACTCGCCTTGCCGTGCGGATAATATTTTTGGAGAGAAGGTCGAGCAGGTGGTAGAGCAGCTCCACCAGCGGGACACCGCATTCGACAAGTTCTCCCGCCGGCAGCCTTCAGCATCTACCTCTACAGGTAGAAGATTTTTCGGGGGAAGGAAGACTGTTCCCTACTCTTCTGGCAAGCGTAGGTACAATCCTCCTTCTCGACAGCCTGTGGCCCAGGCTAAGCCCCAGCGCGCTCGCTCTCGTCAGCAGTGTGCGCCTCAGCAAGGCCCATCGGCTCCCCAGCAAAAGCAAGGGACGAGCTTTTGACTGGCTCCAGCAGAGCATAGCCGACATCCAAGTATCAGTGCCGGGCGACCTACCAGTCGGGGGGAGGTTGAAAGCTTTTCACCAAAGGTGGCCTCTCATAACCTCCGATCAGTGGGTTCTCCAAATACTCCGGCAAGGATACACCCTCAATTTGGCCTCAAAACCTCCAAATTGTCCACCGGGAGCTCAATCCTACAGCTTCCAGTACAAGCAGGTAATTGCAGAGGAACTCTCCGCCCTTCTCAGCGCCAATGCGGTCGAGCTCGTGCCATCCGGGCAAGAAGGGCTGGGATTCTATTCCAGGTACTTCCTTGTGGAAAAGAAAACAGGGGGGATGCGTCCCATCCTAGACCTAAGGGCCCTGAACAAATATCTGGTCAAAGAAAAGTTCAGGATGCTTTCCCTGGGCACCCTTCTACCCATGATTCAGCAAAACGATTGGCTATGCTCTCTGGACTTGAAGGACGCCTACACGCACATCCCGATACTGCCAGCTCACAGACAGTATCTGCAATTTCAGCTGGGCACACGTCACTTTCAGTACTGTGTGCTACCCTTTGGGCTCGCCTCTGCGCCCAGAGTGTTCACGAAGTGCTTGGCTGTAGTAGCAGCGGCACTTCGTAGACTGGGGGTACACGTGTTCCCATATCTCGACGATTGGCTGGTGAAGAACACATCCGAGGCAGGAGCCCTGCAGTCCATGCAGATGACTATTCGCCTCCTGGAGCTACTGTGGTTTGTGATAAATTATCCAAAGTCCCATCTTCTCCCAGTGCAGAAACTCGAATTCATAGGAGCTCTGCTGGATTCTCGGACGGCTCGCGCCTATCTTCCAGAGACGAGAGCCAACAACTTGTTGTCCCTTGTCTCGCGGATGCGAGCGTCCCAGCAGATCACAGCTCGGCAGATGTTGAGATTGCTGGGCCACATGGCCTCCACAGTTCATGTGACTCCCATGGCCCGCCTTCACATGAGATCTGCTCAATGGGACCCTAGCTTCCCAGTGGTTTCAGGCTGCTGGGGATCTAGAAGACGTGATCCACCTGTCCACGAGTTTTCTCGAATCCCTGTATTGGTGGACGATTTGGTCCAATTTGACTCTGGGACGTCCTTTCCAAATTCCTCAGCCACAAAAGGTGCTGACCACGGATGCGTCTCTCCTGGGATGGGGAGCTCATGTCGATGGGCTTCACACCCAAGGAAGCTGGTCCCTCCAGGAACGCGATCTGCAGATCAATCTTCTGGAGTTACGAGCGATCTGGAACGCTCTGAAGACTTTCAGAGATCGGCTGTCCCACCAAATTATCCAAATTCAGACAGACAACCAGGTTGCCATGTATTACGTCAACAAGCAGGGGGGCACCGGATCTCGCCCCCTGTGTCAGGAAGCCGTCAGCATGTGGCTCTGGGCTCGCCGTCATGGCATGGTGCTCCAAGCCACATATCTGGCAGGCGTAAACAACAGTCTGGCCGACAGGTTGAGCAGGATTATGCAACCTCACGAGTGGTCGCTCAATTCCCGTGTAGTGCGACAGATCTTCCAGGAGTGGGGCACCCCCCTGATAGATCACTTTTCATCTCGAGCCAACCACAAGGTCCCTCAGTTCTGTTCCAGGCTTCAGGCCCACGGCAGACTGGCATCGGATGCCTTCCTCCTGGACTGGGGGGAGGGTCTGCTGTATGCTTATCCTCCCATACCTCTGGTGGGGAACACTTTGTTGAAACTCAAGCAAGACCGAGGCACCATGATTCTGATTGCTCCTTTTTGGCTGCGTCAGATCTGGTTCCCTCTTCTTCTGGAGTTGTCCTCCGAAGAACCGTGGAGATTGGAGTGTTTTCCGACCCTCATCACACAGGACGAAGGGGCGCTTCTGCATCCCCACCATCCGGTCCCTGGCTCTCACAGCCTGGATGTTGAGAGCGTAGACTTTGCCTCTTTGGGTCTGTCAGAGGGTGTCTCCCGCATCTTGCTTGCTTCCAGGAAAGATTCCACTAAAAGGAGTTACTTCTTTTTGTGGAGGAGGTTTGCCGTCTGGTGTGACAGCAAGGCCCTAGATCCTCGCTCTTGTCCTACACAGACCCTGCTTGAATACCTTCTGCACTTGTCTGAGTCTGGTCTCAAGACCAACTCTGTAAGGGTTCACCTTAGTGCAATCAGTGCATACCATTACCGTGTGGAAGGTAAGCCGATCTCAGGACAGCCTTTAGTTGTTCGCTTCATGAGAGGTTTGCTTTTGTCAAAGCCCCCTGTCAAGCCTCCTACAGTGTCATGGGATCTCAATGTCGTTCTCACCCAGCTGATGAAACCTCCTTTTGAGCCACTGAATTCCTGCCATCTGAAGTACTTGACCTGGAAGGTCATTTTCTTGGTGGCAGTTACTTCAGCTCGTAGAGTCAGTGAGCTTCAGGCCTTGGTAGCCCAGGCCCCTTACACCAAATTTCATCATAACAGAGTAGTCCTCCGCACTCACCCTAAGTTCTTGCCAAAGGTTGTGTCGGAGTTCCATCTGAACCAGTCAATTGTCTTGCCAACTTTCTTTCCCCGTCCTCATTCCTGCCCTGCTGAACGTCAGCTGCACACATTGGACTGCAAGAGAGCATTGGCCTTCTATCTGGAGCGGACACAGCCCAACAGACAGTCCGCCCAATTGTTTGTTTCTTTTGATCCCAACAGAAGGGGAGTGGCTGTGGGGAAACGCACCATATCCAATTGGCTAGCAGATTGCATTTCCTTCACCTACGCCCAGGCTGGGCTGGCTCTTGAGGGTCATGTCACGGCTCATAATGTTAGAGCCATGGCTGCGTCGGTAGCCCACTTGAAGTCAGCCACTATTGAAGAGATTTGCAAAGCTGCGACGTGGTCATCTGTCCACACATTCACATCTCATTACTGCCTGCAGCAGGATACCCGACGCGACAGTCTGTTCGGGCAGTCAGTGCTTCACAACCTGTTCGGGCTTTAGGATCCAACTCCACCCCCCGAGGGCCCTGTTTGTTCTGTTCCAGGCTGCACTCTCAGTTAGTTGGTAAATTTTTTAGGTCAATCTCAGTAATGTCCTCGCCGTTGCGAGGCCCAATTGACCATGGTTGTTGTTTTGAGTGAGCCTGGGGGCTAGGGATACCCCATCAGTGAGAACAAGCAGCCTGCTTGTCCTCGGAGAAAGCGAATGCTACATACCTGTAGAAGGTATTCTCCGAGGACAGCAGGCTGATTGTTCTCACAAACCCGCCCGCCTCCCCTTTGGAGTTGTGTCTTCCCTTGCTTTGTCTTGCTACATATGGGACTGACGAACACGAGCCGGTTCGGGCGGGAAGACGGCCGCGCATGCGCGGTGCGCGAGGACTAGCAAAGGCCTTTGCTAGTGAAGTTTCCGATTGGAGGGGCTGCCGTGGACGTCACCCATCAGTGAGAACAATCAGCCTGCTGTCCTCGGAGAATACCTTCTACAGGTATGTAGCCTTCGCTTTATATGAAGAAGGAAGAAAAGTTTGTTCCTCATACAAAGGTCACAGAACAGAGAGGAAGCAGAGAAAGAAAGAATTAATGAAAGAAAGATTCATAGCTATAGAGAATTAGTTTCTATCGGGGTGGGGGGGTGGGGAGGGAGAGTACCCCCCCCCCCCGGAAATAGACTGTGACATCGACATGAAATTCTCCTGCCATCCTGACTATTTCAGAGTCTCTTTAGATGAGCAGTTACTTAAATACCCTTCCCATCACACAAAGGACCACCTCATATATCACCCAATCAGCAATCCTGCAAGTACATAGGAGACCTGTGATAGGGCCTTAGTGTCCTTGCCACACATCTGCTCAGTAACGAACAGTTGGGATGTCATGACAACTAGGGGGTCTGGTCAGTTTTTTTTGTAACGACGGTTGGGATGTCATGGCAGTGGTCTTGTTTGTGGTCAGCCAGAAATTCCTGTCTTGTCACTCTCCGTGGAAACTCACAGAAATAAGCAGACCCAAAAGAAAAGGCCAGAATATTCTGGAACATCTGCTAACCAGTATTTACATATTTTTAAAACCCAAAAGGCAAGCAAAATGAACACCTCCAATCAAAGCACATTCACAAACAATTAAAAATAAACTAAGACAGCAAACCAGATATTTCCACATGGCTAAGCCTTAATACTGGCTTTAAAGATACCAGCCTTCAGTGTTGGAGCAACTCTTTTCAAAGAGAATTACAGATGAACTAACCAAAACAGATAAACCTATGCTTATCCTATTTAGTTGCCTTGATTGCAAATCTGTTTAGTATGAAATTTTCCAATTCACAATTTTCCTGAAAACCTCCATTTCTGAATAGGACTGGTTCTTTTCAGTATTTCTATTGGCAACTTTGCAGAAGAGCTTGACAGGGAAAAATGCAAATGATATAAAAATCTGTAATACAGTAAGTGAAAGGAGATGCATAGAAATGGAAAGAATAGTCAAGGACTTGGAAAACGAGCTTTCAGAGTCATTTATTTGGGTCATGAATTTTTTTTTTTTACCTAGATATCAAGTTCTTAGAGCAAAGAGATCTAGGAGTATCATCTTAGATTATCTCAGGGTATCCAGTCCGTGAAGTTATGCAACCAAGCTTTCCTAGTTCCTTAAGTAGAGGTGGTACTAGCAGGGAAAACAGCTTGAGTACTGTGTTCAGTCCAGTATGCTGTACTGTACTTCCCAAGGACATGTATAATTTATTTATTTATTTATTTGTTACATTTGTATCCCACATTTTCCCACCTATTTGCAGGCTCAATGTGGCTTACATATAACCGTAAAAGGCATACACCAATTCTGGTATGAACAAATACAGTTAGTGACAGGTAGAATAAGGTTCGTACGTGAAGAATTGTAGAGAGGAAGAGTTATTTTATGTCCATTGCGAGCTGTAGTTTCGAAGAGAGGATGAGTTATTTTGTGTTTATTTTGTATTATTTCGTTGTGTTGCAGGGTTTAGGCATTTATGTTGGGTTGGTAGGGTATGCCTTGTTTGAACAGGTTAGTTTTGAGTGATTTCCGAAAGTTTAGGTGGTCATACGTTGTTTTCACAGGTGTTGGTAATGCATTCCATAGTTGTGTGCTTATATAGGAAAAGCTGGATGCGTAGGTTAATTTGTATTTGAGTCCTTTGCAGCTTGGGTAGTGGAGATTTAAGTATGTTCGTGATGATCCTGTTGTGTTCCTGGTTGGTAGATCTATGAGGTCTGTCATGTATCCTGGGGGCATTACCATAGATAATTTTATGAACTAGGGTGCAGATTTTGAAAGCAATACGTTCTTTGATTGGGAGCCAGCGTAGTTTTTCTTGGAGGGGTTTGGCACTGTCGAAATGCGTTTTTCCAAAAATCTAGCTCAAAAAAAGAGCAATTAAAGTGATGCAGGTACTGCAATATGAATCCTACAAAGAGAAACTTAAACTCAAAATGTGCTCACAAGAAAAAAAAAGAGGAAATAAAGATATTAAAGAAACATTAAGGCTCTAGTAAAGTATAGAAAAGGTAAATTTTCCATAAAGAGGGATTGAAGTACAGTGAACCTGAAGTTCAGAGGAAATATGAGCAAATACTTTACTGATGTCCAGATGATCGAAAGCCTTGCGCTGTTCTAAACAGCTGTGGAATGCATTACCCAAAATCTTAAAATTAACTCAGAACCATCTAAATTTGAGAAAACGTCTGAAGACCACCCTGTTCAAGAAGGCTTACCCTCCAGACCCAACCTAACGTATTTCTTCTTTGTTATTGCAAAATTCATGGGCCTTACTATCTTTTTTTCTCTTATTATCTTTGTTGTTTTTACGATACCTATACGATTATTATCCTCCATTACATTGTCTAATTGTATTTTCTGAATTGTAACCTGCCCTACAGTTTTGTGTATGCCACAATGATCCTACAACTAGTGGGAAAATGTGGGGTATAAATGCGTTAAATAAAAAATAAATATAAATAAACAGTGCTTTAAAATAGCACTGGAACAGTTTTACTGCCCCTATGGTCAGAGATAATAGTATGCAGGTTTATGCATGCTATTATCTCTGATCATAAGGTAAAGTGCAGGAGGATTCAGGTACAATCTTCCCACACTTGTTTGACAGGTCTGGGCTGTCAAAAACCCAGACCTGTCAAACACAGGGGCTGGAGGTCCGTGGGATCACCAGACCCCAAACAGCAAGGCCCTGGTGACCTAGTGCCCCACCGACCCCCCCACCCCAAGCCAGTGACATGGGGGCTGGAGGTCCGGTGGATCTCCAGTCCCCCGACCCCCCCCCCCCCAGACACAAGTTCACAGGAGGCTGGAGAGCCGGTGGATCTAACCCCCTAGCCCCCCTCGCATTCCCCCCCCCCAAAAAAAAGCCCTGGTGGCCCAGTGGACCGCAAACTAACCCCCCCCCCCAACTCGATGGTCTAGCAGCCCTCTTCCCTGCCCCCCTGTACCTTTGTTGGAGGAGGGAGTAGTACACTCCCTCCTCTTCCAGCACCACCTTGAAAATGGTGGCGTCCTACCCAGTGCATCCTGATGTGCTAGGCGGGGCTTCACAGCATATAATGGAGTTTATCCTTATATGGTGTGAAGCCCTGCCCAGCGCATCGAGCCTCCATTTTCGAGGTGTTACTACTCCCTCCTCCAACAAAAGGTACAGGGGAGCAAGGAAGAGGGTCGCTAGACCACCAGGTGGGTGGGGGGGGATCTTGGTTTGCGGCCCACTGGGCCATCAGGGCTTTTTTGGGGGGATGCAAGGGGGTTTAGGGGTGCTGGAGATTCGCTGGATCTCCAGCCTCCTGTGAACATGGGTTTAGGGGAGTTGGGGTTCCTGCTGCTGCGGGGGGTTTCTATTGGGGTGAATGGGGGGGACCTGCTAACATGTAAATGCATGGTGGATAGGGCTTGCCATTCCTGTGCAATTGTGTGCAAACCCTAACGCTAGGGAGTAGGGGTTGCAGTGGACAGTGTGCCAGTGTTTGGCGTGCTGATTATTGGGGAGGAATTTGTTTAGCATGCATTTGCATGCTACTTGCGGTAAGAGCCCTCTTTAGCATCCATTTGCATGCTAGTTGCGATCAGAGCCCACAAGCGCATTGTTTCATGCGCTCAGGGGCTCTGATCATGGGACAGTAGCAAATGCAGGCGCTAGTATGGCGCTAATAGCCTCTATCGCCCACGTTTGCTTCTTATAATCGGCCTATGAGATGCTCACAACAATCTACCAGTAGAAGTAGTGGAAACCAGTTCTGTGACTGAATTCAAGCAGGCTTGGGATGGATAACAGAATAGTAGAGGAGTGTAGTAAGAGGTTCCAGTATAGGAAACAGCCTATCTTGCACTCCCTTGAGTAGAGGGAGAGAAGTGATTTCTTTTAAATCATTCTTAATATTTATACTGGCTAATGAGTCTAGTTCAGGCTTGTCCAACCTTTTTCTATTGGGGGCCACATTTTTAATGTTGTAGCATTTGGAGGGCCAAAACAAACACCATTGTATTTTGCTGCATGTTTCATCAAATAGTGGCAAAATACAACGGTTCATTGTCCCCTTCCAGCCTTTACCCAGTGTCTAAGTATCCCCTAGATCTCTCTCTGTCTCAAGTACCCCAGTCTCTTTACCCTCAGTTGGCTTTAGCTGCAGATGAAACAGTGAGATTCCTGCTTCCCGAACTGTGACATAGGTCCCTGCAAGCTTGGGCCATGTAGTGCTGGAAGTTCAGATTTGTTTTGTGGGACTTGAAACTGTAAGACCAACCCGAACTTCTGGCCCCAAATGGCTCAAGCTTACAGAGAGCTGAGTTGTGGCGGGAAGCAGGAATCCTGCTATAAGCATCACAAGAATTGCCAAGCTTCTGAGGCCAGAAAAAAAGCACTTGGTGGGCTGAATTTTGGCCCGCGGGCAGTAGGTTGGACAAGCCTGGTCTAGTTGGAATGAGTGCTGAAGATCATAATGTATTGCTTTACATTTGTTAATTCAAAGTTGTTGTTTAAAGGACATTTCCTGTCCATTATACTTGATACTAGTCAGTTGTGATCCTAGAGGTTAAAGGGTACCCTCCTGCTGAATTAACAGATGGTATTTTAAATCAAGCTTTATCTTGAAAGAAGCCAAGAGAGAGATACGTCTGGCGAAGGCGCAAGCGGAAGAACAAATGGCTAGAAATGTAAGGAGGGGAGACAAAAATTTCTTCAGGTATATTAGTGAAAGGAGAATGACTAAAAAGGGAATTGTGAGACTAAAAGATACAGCGAAACGCTATGTAGATAATGATGAAGAAAAAGCCAATTTGCTAAATAGATACTTTTGTTCTGTTTTCACTGAAGAAAATCCTGGAGAAGGACCGAGAGGGACTGGCAAAAGTACACCTGAGAATGGAGTGGATAGAGCACCGTTCACGGAACAGAGTGTGTATCAACAACTTGAAAAGCTAAAGGTGGACAAAGCCATGGGACCGGACGGGATCCACCCCAGAATATTGAGGTACCTCAGAGAGGTTCTGGCGGGTCCTCTTAAAGATTTGTTTAATAAATCCTTGGAGACGGGAGAGGTTCCAAGGGATTGGAGAACGGCGGATGTGGTCCCTCTTCACAAAAGTGTTGATAGGGAAGAAGCTGGAAACTACAGGCCGGTAAGCCTCACTTCGGTTATTGGAAAAGTAATGGAAGCCATGCTGAAGGAAAGGATAGTGAATTTCCTGGAAACCAGTAAGTTGCAAGATCCGAGATAGCATGGTTTTACCAGAGGGAAATCGTGCCAAACGAATCTCATTGAATTCTTTGATTGGGTAACTGGAGAATTAAATCATCGACATGCTATAGACGTAATCTACTTAGATTTTAGCAAAGCTTTTGACACGGTTCCCCACAGGACGCTCTTAAATAAACTCGATGGGCTGAAGATAGGTCCCAAAGTGGTGAACTGGATTAGGAACTGGTTGACGGACAGACGACAGAGGGTGGTGGTAAATGGAGTTCGCTCGGAGGAGGGAAAGGTGAGTAGTGGAGTGCCTCAGGGATCGGTGCTGGGACCGATTCTGTTCAATATATTTGTAAGTGACATTGGCTTAGGGGGTTAGAAGGTAAAGTTTGCCTATTTGCGGATGATACTAAGATTTGCAACAGAGTGGACACCCGGGAGGGAGTGGAAAGCATGAAAAAGGATCTGAGGAAGCTAGAAGAATGGTCTAAGGTTTGGCAATTAAAATTCAATGCGAAGAAATGCAAAGTGATGCACTTAGGGAGTAGAAACCCAAGAGAGACTTATGTGTTAGGCGGTGAGAGTCTGATAGGTACTGAGGGGGAGAGGGATCTTGGTGTGATAGTATCCGAGGATCTGAAGGCGACGAAACAGTGTGACAAGGTGGTGGCTGTAGCGAGAAGGTTGCTAGGCTGTATAGAGAGAGGTGTGATCAGCAGAAGAAAGGAAGTGTTGATGCCCCTGTATAAGTCGTTGGTGAGGCCCCACCTGGAGTATTGTGTTCAGTTTTGGAGGCCGTACCTTGCAAAGGATGTTAAAAAAATGGAAGCGGTGCAAAGAAAAGCTACGAGAATGGTACGGGATTTGCGTTCCAAGACGTATGAGGAGAGACTTGCTGACCTGAACATGTGTACCCTGGAGGAAAGGAGGAACGGGTGATATGATACAGATGTTCAAATATTTGAAAGGTATTAATCCGCAAACAAATCTTTTCCGGAGATGGGAAGGTGGTAGAACGAGAGGACATGAAATGAGGTTGAAGGGGGGCAGCCTCAGGAAAGATGTCAGGAAGTATTTTTTCACGGAGAGGGTGGTGGATGCTTGGAATGGTGGTGGAGATGAAAACGGTAACGGAATTCAAACATGCGTGGGATATGCATAAAGGAATCCTGTGCAGAAGGAATGGATCCTCAGAAGCTTAGCCGAAATTGGGTGGCGGAGCAGGTGAGGGGAAGAGGGGTTGGTGGTTGGGAGGCGAGGATAGTGGCGGGCAGACTTATACGGTCTATGCCAGAGCTGGTGATGGGAGGCGGGACTGGTGGTTGGGAGGCGGGAAGGACTGCTGCGCAGACTTGTACGGTCTGTGCCCTAAATAAGGCAGGTACAAATCAAGGTAAGGTTTACACATATGTTTGTCTTGTTGGGCAGACTGGATGGACCGTGCAGGTCTTTTTCTGCCGTCATCTACCATGTTACTATAATACCTTTTTCCAATCCGAATTTGAAGATTATGCTTGACTGCCAGATAGGGCACAACAGGCAAGCAACCTTGTACACAAGATCAGTTAACCATTTTCAGTTCTAAGGCTCAGGCCAATAGTTATCAATGTATGGGATATGTGTATCTGATTTTGTACTGCATAATAACAAAAGTTAAAGCTAATTTTTTTTTTTAACCACAGGTCCCATTTTATGCAATGAAATCTAGTTACTAATTCCTGGGGTTAACAGCTAAATAGCATGTCTTAATCATAACCCATTTTGATAATTACATCCTAAACCAGTAACAGAATTCAGAGAAGAGTGGCCTAAATGCAGAGGAGCCTTAGCAGAAAGATAGTAATGAAACCCTGGGGTAACCTGCTCAGAGAGCAGCTCAGTCCAAAGCAGAGCAGCTGTTTGATTGCACTGAACTTCTTAAAGGATATTCCATAAGTAAGATTTCGAACATGCTTGGAATAAATATAGGTTGAGGTAGGACATAGGGGAGGGGGAACTTGATATTGGGTTGCACTTGAATTGATTGGTCCACTTTGTGTGGATATATTTAATCTCAACTGGGGCAAACTGGTCAAGCCATTTGTTCTTTGTCATCATTATCTTGACTGTGTGCAATCTGTTTTTATGGCTTCTTATTTATCATGCCTCTCCTGTAAATATTTGCCGTATTTCATCTGTTTTTCTGGTGTAAGTCTTTTTAATTTGGTGCCAGTCACTAACAGTGCTCATGATAGAACCATGGATGTCTTGCAGGCTAGGAAGAGTTCACAGTTGGACCCTGCTTGCTTAAGTACATGGTACTGTTATGCAGCAGTGACGACTTCTCCCTAATGCTTCTTTGGATTAAAACATTCTTAAAAGCAGATTTCTTTGAGAATAAGAGCGACACAAGTGAGCAATAATGGACTAGACTAGAAGCTGTCTGGGTAGCACAGAGGAGCAGCAGTCTCTATAGCAACCTGCGTTTATTACAGTGTTGTAAATGAGTGTTCCTTAAACAAATTTTTAAAGGTTTTTGAAATAGCAGTATTTCTTCTGGAGTTGACTGCCCAGGATACCTGCTACCCCCATTAGCATTGTTATGTTAGTTTTGTTATGTTGTTGTCCTAGATGTGTGGAACTTGTCTGATTATGTATTTTTAAGGCTTAGAAGGGCAGGAGACTTTTGTAATTCTACAAAGGAAATGAGCATTGTAAGGCTCTATTTATTCAAAATCGGGCTTTTGAAGTTTTCATGTATGTAGATAAAAACAAACTTAAAAAAAAAATTTTTTGTTGGGTTAAGTAAAATGGGCCTTTAAATCAAGTTAAAATGTCAGGAAGTATTTTTTCACGGAGAGAGTGGTGGATGCTTGGAATGCCCTCCCGCGGGAGGTGGTGGAAATGAAAACGGTAAAAGAATTCAAGCACGCGTAGGATAAACATAAAGGAATCCTGTTCAGAAGGAATGGATCCTAAGGAGCTTAGCCGAGATTGGGTGGCAGAGCCGGTGGCGGGAGGCGGGGATAGTGCTGGGCAGACTTATATGGTCTGTGCCAGAGCCAGTGGTGGGAGGCGGGGATAGTGCTGGGCAGACTTATATGGTCTGTGCCAGAACCGGTGGTGGGAAGCGGGGCTGGTGGCTGGGTGGCGGGGATAATGCTGGGCAGACTTACACGGTCTGTGCCCTGAAAAGGACAGGTACAAATCAAGGTAAGGTATACACAAAAAGTAGCACATATGATTTTATCTTGTTGGGCAGACTGGATGGACCATGCAGGTCTTTTTCTGCCGTCATCTACTATGTTACTATGTATGTTACTATGTCTGTTATAAGCTTTGGGAACTGTTCATATTAATTGATTCAAGCTTTTCTAGTAAATAAAATCTAATTTGCAGCTCTGTGTCAGCCATGGGCACAGGACCAATGGGCTAGAAATTTAGAAACTGATATTTTTTCCCGTAGTCTGAGTAATTTGCTGCAGTAAATCTGCAAGATGTTGGCATACAAGGAGAATTGAACTGAATTTAACTATCTTTTATACGTGTTTACATTTTTTTTCTTGAAACTTCTAAATGATTTGCGCCTCATTTCATTTCTTCCATGTTATACTGCTCTGTGTGTAGAGCTCTGAGTGTTGTAGAACACAAGGCCATATAAAATTTTGTCTTGTTGGAGCGAGAACTATAGCATTATTGTTAGCTAACGTAGGGCTAGATGTACTAATATGCGTTATTCCACTCACATGCCTTATTTAAAGCCAGCCTCATTTATTGTCATTGGGGCTTATTTACTCATAATATTTATTAATGCATTACAGATAATTGCAATTTAACACAAGTAATAAATTTAGCCCATGATTTAGTTTCTAAGGAAAAATGTACTGCTGCAGTAGCTCTATGTATTTTATTTTTTGAACAGATGATTCATAATTACATGGAACACTTGGAACGAACCAAACTTCAACAGCTGATAGGGGGAGATCAGCTAGAATCTACTACACAGAGTAGAATTAGGTAAGCTTTGTGTTATGCTCTGGGACAAGAATATTAAAAAAAAAATGTATGTCAATTTGTGTGAATAGGACTGCAACTTGGCTTTTGGGAAGTCTGCTGTATGGTTGAAGTATGGTAAATACAAACTGACAAAATAGTGATAAGTGGCTTTTATTTCTACGTTAGTGTTTAATATTTCTTTGCTTTTCATGCATTGGATTTTTCTTTGCAGATCACCTTTGTGATTTGTTTTTGTTTCTTTTTCAATGAGGACTATAGGACTAGAGCAGTATTTAATTTTGTCCTCCTTCATATAGCTAGAAATATATTAGAAACCTGTTTTTGTAATCACTACTCCATATAAAGTCTTCCTTTATGACTGTGTGGTTTAAGTGCTGCTAAATGCTGTTACCCGATCTGGCTGCTTTGTATAAATTCCACAGTGGAGGCTCCAGGCCCTCTGCTAATAAGCCAAATAGGACTGGGTGAGGAAACTAAACAGTTAATGAATGTGCAGGAGTTGCTGCATTGATAGAGGCTTGTTTGAGAGAGAAAGCCAGCCATAATGTTAGAGAGCAGGAGTGAGTGATGATGTCATTCCTTTCAGAGCTGCTGCAGGAGAGGGTGGAGAACGGCTAATGGCATTGTTTTTTTGTGGTCCTAGCTGAATGACAGACTCACAATACAAAGATAGCCCTCATCCAGTGTGTAGCCGTCTTGGTCCCCACATTTCACCATGCCAGCGCAGCGCCATGAGTCCTGGATGCATGCTGCTGTTTGTTTTTGGCTTTGTTGGCGGGGCGGTGGTCATTAATTCAGCTATCTTGGTGTCGCTTTCTGTTCTTCTGTTTGTGCACTTTTCTATTTCTACGGGCTTGCCAGCTCTGACACAGAACATACCAAGGATTCTCAGGTATTCTGGTCCATTCGGCCTTTACTCATTGCATTTCCTTGTCTTAGCTTATACTAACCAAAATCCTCAACAGTGTTTGAATTTAAATTTCTGAATTAAATTGTGGCATCAATAGCTTCATGCATACAAAGAGAAATTTGCACTAATTCTATTTGTATATATCTTTATACATTTTTTAAACACTGTTCTAACAAGAGAGGCTTGGTTGCTTGTATTTTGTTAGGATTGTGGTTAAGGTTACCTGGCTTGCTTTTCAGTAAGGTACCCCACAAAACTTTTAATATATAAATTCTGGGATGTAAAAATTCAACAGTTATAGCAAAGTGTTCTATGCTTGTCTTGAGTCACTAACCACCGAACCTGATGATTTTTAATATTTTTATTTTTCAAACGTTGCTTGTATAGTCAGCTTTTATTTATTAATGTATGAGTCCAGACCTGCCATCTCACTTTTTCTTTTTCAAATTTTATGTTTACTACCTCTTGTCCCAGATTTAAACATTTTTTTTTTGCATGGACTTAATTGATTTAAATCATTTTAACTTCAGTCAAACATTGTAAGATACTCTCAGAGGTGACGCCTATTGTGAATAAGCATCCATTGTGTGTAGAAAAGATCAAATTTTGAGTCAGATAGATGTTGCTTCCTTTAACTCTACCCTCTACCTTTATTAATGGGGGAAGGGATGTATTTCATCTTTAGGAGAAAAAAAAAAAACCTCCTGAATTGTCTTTTGTCTGAAGAAGGAAAAATCCCCTATGTATGGTTTTTGATTTGGAGTTTAAATTTCTGTCCTTTCCAAACCCAAAATTAGCTACATTAGAATTCAGATGCTCTAGGCCTGCTCACTATTGTTCTTGGTTGTTTCCTGTCTCTCCTCTGTACAATGGCATGGTGTGTCGTCAGTCTGCTCTGCTTTTCTCCCTTAAGTTTTGCACCGCATGGTGTACTTGCATGTAGCCGTAATAGATTTTTTTTTTAATTAAAAGCAAACATAATTCAGCACACAGATTGGCTAAAATTGGATGTTTTTTTTTTTTTTTTTTAATGAGCATTTCATTTCAGAAAGTATGATTTATTTTTTTTTTGTCATTAAACATTGTCAAATGTATAGAGTGTGCCTGGAGTGGAGGTTAGCCCTGATTATTGGATGGTTTGTTTTTAATGAGTATTTCAGAAAGTATGATTTGTTTTTCAGTCACTAAACATTGTTAAAAAATAGTATCTGGAGTGCAGGTTAGCCCTGATTATTTTTTATAAGCTGCTTAAGTTAAGTGAGCTGCTGTGCAGAGTTTATAATAATGAATCAGTAGTGGAGTGTAATGTATAGCTAACAAGCTACAGCTGTGGATTCTGAGGGTCTGTAAGTGGCAACAGTGTTTTCCATTATGTAGCTTCCTACTATTCCAGAACCTGTGGGATAGTTGTGTCCATCAAGCAGCAGGTGGCAATAGAGAACTGAAAACTGAGCTGAGACATATCTCTTGGCATCCAACCCAGATTTTCTGTTTCCAGCAGGTTGATGGGTACACTTTTCAGTCTCTAGTTTTGAGTGCTTTGGTCCTGGTCCAGTTGGTCAACTGCTCCCTAGTTAAGCTTTGCGGGTGGCTCGAGTCTGCAGTCATGGGCTTCAGGTCCCTGTCTCTGGTGCCCCACAAATTTACTTCTTCATCTCTTCACCTTTCCCCCGTTTCCTGTGCAGCTCTCCTTTTCCAGCACAACTACCTTTGAAAAAAAAATGAGAGCGGGAAAGAGGTTTACTGGAGAGCATGAGACAGAGTATTAGTCTTGATCTTTTCTCATCTGGGGTAAGACTTGTGTAGACTAGGAGCTTGGGGGGAGCAGCTGGCAGTGGTAAGTCCAAAGGAAGGAGGAGCAATTTCAGAAGAAGCCGTTGGAGGAGGGAGAGCTTCCTCCTGAAGAGGAAGTACAAAGGTTGTTTCATAAAGAGAAGCTTGGTACTTTTATTTCTGAGGTATTGGCGGTGCTTTCCATTGAGGAGCCTTCTCCTTCAACATCAGTTCATCTTCATCGATCATGAGTGTGTTTTAGAGGTTCTTGCCATTCCCAGTGCATCCAGATGTTCGAGTCTCAGTGATCGATAAATCACTTGGAGCTCAGGGCAGTGTGGAATGTCTTTCACAACTTAGCTTCCTTTCTGGCAGGAGCTGTGGTCTGAGTTTTCTCCGACAATACAATGTTGGTGGCTTATATCAAGAAGCTAGGTGGGACCAGCAGCCATCCAGTGGCGGTGGAGGTGTCCTCCCTCAAGAGTTTTTTTTCCTTGTCAGCTGCTCACATCACTGGGTCCTAGAATGTGGAGATGGACTTTCTCAGCAGGCACTCCTTGGACCTGGGAGAATGGGAATTATCCATCCAGGGTTTTTCAACTAATAGTGGACTGATGCAGGTCTCCGCTTTTGGACTTGATGGCGACGAAAAGGAATGCCAACGTGCCCAAGTTCTTTAGCTGTTGGAAAGAACCATGTTTGATGGGGATGCCCTACTGCAGCCCTGGCCAGAGACACATCTACTGTATGTCTTTTCTCCTCAGCCCATGATAGGCCTCATGTTGAAAAGAATTGCATTGCACCAGGGCTGAGTAACTCTTGTAGCCCCAAATTGACTGCATAGGCTGTGTTAAACAGACTTGATTGAACTGCTGGATGGGGGTCCTCTTCATCTTCCGTACATGGCCTACTGAAGCATGGACACCAAACGAAGCAGATACGTATGTGGAAAACAATATTTAATTGATATGGATCAATAAAAAATTAACAAGCCCGACACAGGCCGTAATCTCATACTCGGCTGATAGTAATAGAACACCATGGTGATACAATTAGATAAAAAAATAAATGAATTAATTGAAATATCAAAATGATATTGTATAGAACTTGTACAAATTGAATAAAAAATATGAATAAATGAATAAATATTGAATATTCTCTAGATACTCAAGTGGAGACTATATGATTTTATAGATATCGATTAGGTATGTGTCAAATTTACTTTAAAGATATACGCAGCATATATTTCATTGGCTTTTTAATTCAATTTATTTAATTAATTTATTTATATATTAAATATATTATGAAGTTTTTGACTATTAACATATGTGTTTTATTTGATGTCTAACAGGATACATACACACACATATATATATATTTGTCTATGAATGTTAGTGATTTACATTATATTATTTTTATTCATATTTTTTATTCAATTTGAACAATTGTATGCAATATCATTTTGATATTTCAATTAATTTATTTATTTTTTTATCTAATTGTATCACCATGGTGTTCTATTACTATCAGGCGAGTATGAGATTATGGTAGTGAAATGTAATTATTATTTTATATTTATTTTTATGTTTACTTGCTTTTATATTTGTTCTAATTGTTATATGATTGTTTTGTAGCCCCTGATGCAGCCCAGTGGGGCGAAACACAGCCTGTGTCAGGCTTGTTAATTTTTTATTGATCCATATCAATTAAATATTGTTTTCTACATACGTATCTGCTTT
This sequence comes from Microcaecilia unicolor, assembly GCF_901765095.1. NCBI lineage: Eukaryota > Metazoa > Chordata > Amphibia > Gymnophiona > Siphonopidae > Microcaecilia > Microcaecilia unicolor. The sequence goes on along the minus strand of NC_044036.1, from coordinate 321,584,336 downwards.
GTTTGGTGTCCATCTTGGAGTTTGCAAATCGATTACCCTTAATTTAGTCCCTCAGTCTCTACAGAAGCTTACTTTTGAGCCTCTCTGGATGGCCACCTCAAAAGATCATACACTAAAGACAGCATTATTAGTGGCCATTGCGTTGGCACATAGGGTTTCAGAGCTTCAGGTGCTCTCTTGTCTAGATCCCTTTCTCCACTTTTCGGAGGCAGGGGACTCCCTGTGCACAATTCCTTCCTTTCTTCTGAAAGTGGTATCAGCATCTAATTTCAATCTGTGTATCTTCTGTCCTTTTGCAGAGGAGGAAAAGAGGCTCATATTCTTCCTTGAAGCTTCTTGATGTGCATAGAGTCTTCAGTTATATGGAAGTCACAAATGAGTTTCACAAATTGGAGAGACTGTTTGTGCTTTTTGATAAACAGTGGCTTGGCTTCATGGCTTTCAAGTCCACAATTGCTAGATGGCTGATTATCGCAGCAGCTTATTTGCTTGTGGGGAAGCAGGCTCCTCAGTCCTTTTGGGCTCATCTTGAGCAGAAACTACCTTACTTTCTCCGGATATTTGGAAGATAAGGGAATGGGACTTGATATACCGCCTTTCTGTGGTTACAATCAAAGTGGTTTACATACTATATACAGGTACTTATTTTGTACCTGGGGCAACTGAGGGTTAAGTGACTTGCCCCAGAGTTACAAGGATCTGCAGTGGGAATCGAACTCAGTTCCCTAGGATCAAAGTCTGCTCCACTAACCACTAGGTTGCTACTCCACTCTCAGAAAGTGGTGGTGTGGTCAATGCTGCATATAGGGTGTATGTTGAAATGTGTTTGGAAGCCAGTTTTGAGGCTTCGGCCCTCAGGGTGGCAGTGCCAGGATTCTGCCTACTCTAGAGATTGCTTTTGAACATCCCACAGGTTCTGTAATAGTAGGAAGCTATGTAATGTAAGGAGAAATTAGGTCTTGATTTTCTTTCCATTTATCCTTCCCACTATTTCAGATGCTCGCCTAAGGTTTCTGAGATGTTTAGTTGGTGCAAAGTAATAGGTCAGATAGACTGTCACCTTGCGTGGTTCTTCCTGCATATGACTTGTTCTCTACAATTTGTCCAGAAATGAGAGAGGTCGACATATGTTTGCTTGTCTGGTTAGTGTTGCAAGTTGTTTAAGGTGGTCGTGTTTGTTCTGAGTTTGTCATTACTGCTTGTTTACGTAAATACTGAGGAGCTGGACAGAGTGCCAAGAGATATGTCTTAGATCAGTTTTCAGTTCTCTGTCTCCATGAATCCAACTATCCCACAGGTTCTGGAATAGTGGGAAAGACTAATGGAAAGAAATGTAAGACCAGCATGATAATGTGATTCACGGTATCAAAGGCTTCTGAGAAATCTCTGTTATGTATCCAGGTCTGAAGCCAGACTGACATTGGTCTAGCCAAAATCGAGCATGGTACTGGAAGATTGGAGGGTAGCCCGTGTAATTCTGATATTTTAAAAAGGTTCCAGAGGGGATCTGGGAAATTATAGACCGGTGAGCCTGACGTTGATGCCGGGCAAAATGGTAGAGACTATTATAAATGGCAAAATTACAGAGCATGTTCAAAAGCATGGATTAATGAGACAAAGCCAACATGGATTTAGTGAAGGGAAATCTTGTCTCACCAATCTATTACATTTCTTTGAAGGGGTGAACAAACGTGGATAAAGGCGAGCCGATTGATATTGTGTATCTGGATTTTCAAAAGGTGTTTGACAAAGTACCTCATGAAGACTCCAGAAGAAATTGGAGAGTCATGGGATAGAAACTGGTTAAAGGATAGAAAATGGAGAGTAGGGTTAAATGGTCAGTATTCTTAATAGAGAAGAGTAGATAGTGGGGTTCCTCAGGGGTCTGTGCTGGGACCGCTGCTTTTTAATGTATTTATAAATGATCTAGAGATGGTATTAACTAGTGAAGTAATTAAATTTGCTATCGACACAAAGTTATTCAAAGTTGTTAAATCATGGGAGGATTGTGAAAAATTACAAGAGGACCTTACGAGACTGGGAGATTGGGCATTTAAATGGCAGATGACGTTTAATGTGAGCAAGTGCAAAGTGATGCATGTGGGAAAGAGGAAATCGAACTATACAGTGGGGGAAATAAGTATTTGATCCCTTGCTGATTTTGTAAGTGTGCCCACTGACAAAGACATGAGCAGCCCATAATTGAAGGGTAGGTTATTGGTAACAGTGAGAGATAGCACATCACAAATTAAATCTGGAAAATCACATTGTGGAAAGTATATGAATTTATTTGCATTCTGCAGAGGGAAATAAGTATTTAATCCCTCTGGCAAACAAGACCTAATACTTGGTGGCAAAACCCTTGTTGGCAAGCACAGCGGTCAGACGTCTTCTGTAGTTGATGATGAGGTTTGCACACATGTCAGGAGGAATTTTGGTCCACTCCTCTTTGCAGATCATCTCTAAATCATTAAGAGTTCTGGGCTGTCGCTTGGCAACTCGCAGCTTCAGCTCCCTCCATAAGTTTTCAATGGGATTAAGGTCTGGTGACTGGCTAGGCCACTCCATGACCCTAATGTGCTTCTTCCTGAGCCACTCCTTTGTTGCCTTGGCTGTATGTTTTGGGTCATTGTCGTGCTGGAAGACCCAGCCACGACCCATTTTTAAGGCCCTGGCGGAGGGAAGGAGGTTGTCACTCAGAATTGTACGGTACATGGCCCCATCCATTCTCCCATTGATGCGGTGAAGTAGTCCTGTGCCCTTAGCAGAGAAACACCCCCAAAACATAACATTTCCACCTCCATGCTTGACAGTGGGGACGGTGTTCTTTGGGTCATAGGCAGCATTTCTCTTCCTCCAAACACGGCGAGTTGAGTTCATGCCAAAGAGCTCAATTTTTGTCTCATCTGACCACAGCACCTTCTCCCAATCACTCTCGGCATCATCCAGGTGTTCACTGGCAAACTTCAGACGGGCCGTCACATGTGCCTTCCGGAGCAGGGGGACCTTGCGGGCACTGCAGGATTGCAATCCGTTATGTCGTAATGTGTTACCAATGGTTTTCGTGGTGACAGTGGTCCCAGCTGCCTTGAGATCATTGACAAGTTCCCCCCTTGTAGTTGTAGGCTGATTTCTAACCTTCCTCATGATCAAGGATACCCCACGAGGTGAGATTTTGCGTGGAGCCCCAGATCTTTGTCGATTGACAGTCATTTTGTACTTCTTCCATTTTCTTACTATGGCACCAACAGTTGTCTCCTTCTCGCCCAGCGTCTTACTGATGGTTTTGTAGCCCATTCCAGCCTTGTGCAGGTGTATGATCTTGTCCCTGACATCCTTAGACAGCTCCTTGCTCTTGGCCATTTTGTAGAGGTTAGAGTCTGACTGATTCACTGAGTCTGTGGACAGGTGTCTTTCATACAGGTGACCATTGCCGACAGCTGTCTGTCATGCAGGTAACGAGTTGATTTGGAGCATCTACCTGGTCTGTAGGGGCCAGATCTCTTACTGGTTGGTGGGGGATCAAATACTTATTTCCCTCTGCAGAATGCAAATAAATTCATATACTTTCCACAATGTGATTTTCCGGATTTAATTTGTGATGTGCTATCTCTCACTGTTACCAATAACCTACCCTTCAATTATGGGCTGCTCATGTCTTTGTCAGTGGGCACACTTACAAAATCAGCAAGGGATCAAATACTTATTTCCCCCACTGTACCTACGTAATGCAGGGTTAGGAGTCAATGTCCAAGAAAGGGATATCGGTGGCATCATTGATACGTTGAAATCCTCTGGAGTGTGCTGCTGTGGCTAAGAAAGCAAATAGATTGTTAGGTATTATTAGGAAAGGAATGGAAAACAAAACTGAGGATATTTGTGGATTGGCTACTGTTGGAAACAGGATGCTGGGCTTGATGGACCGTTGGTCTGTCCAAGTGTGGCAATACTTATGTTCTTATTCATTTAGCTAGTCGTTGAGTTGAATGCCGACTCTTCTATAAGTTTTGCCAGGAAAAGGATGTTGGAGACTCAGTGTCCGTAGTTTTTGAGCTTGCCCTGGTCAAGAGATCTCTTTTCAGTAGGGGGCGCCACAGCCCTTTTTAGTGTTAGCAGCTGCCCTTGCACAAGAGAAGAGTTAACAATTTTAGTGGTCCCTTCAATGAGGCCTATGCTTGCTTGCTAGCTGTGCTATCTTTACTGGGCAGGGGTCAAGAAGGCAGATCATCAGTTTGTAGACCTTTTCTGGATTTTTTCAAGAGCCTTTTCTGTGAACTTGTTGAATGAGACCCATATAGATGTTCATTTGGGGGGGGGGGGGGGGGGGGGGGGGGGAGGGTGTTCTTAAAACATAAGAATAACCATATTGGATCAGACCAATGGTCCATTTAGCCTAGTATCCTGCTTCCAGCAGTGGCCTATCCAGAATTTTATATGGTCAGGCCCCTCTCTATATGGTTTCCTTTATTCAGTTATTTTCAGGGGTGTGAGATTTGGATTACGTCAAGATGTTATTAAATTTTCCATCACCTCTTAGGGTTAAGAATAAGGGGCCCTTTTTGTTTTTTGTTTTATATATCGAGCAGTAGTAAAGTGGAATTCACTTCCTTTTGAAATAAAGAGGATACAGGACTATGGATTGTTTAGGAGGGTCTTAAAAACCTTTTTATTTAGAAAACTTTTATTGGATGTTAGATAGTATTTATGGTGCCTCAGCGATGTTTGAAATATTTTTTGTTTTAAATATTTGATTGTATGTATTTCCTTGGTATTGCCGAAGTTTCTTTTGGTTGTTACCCGCATTGAACCTGTTCAAGGTAGTTGCGGGATTTAGGAGCCAGAATAAGATCAGATTTCTCCAATGCATCAATTTATTATTTGTAAAATATGCTTATAAAACTGTTAATTTGGACTTTGGGACCTGATTAAAATGTAGGGATGGTGATTTGCTCAATGTGTCCCTTTTTTCTTTTCACATGTAGTGCAAAAATGAATACTGTCTTTTGTGTTTGTGATAGCACACTTGGGGGCTCTTCCCTTTTTACTATATCATTGGCATTGATGCCAGATGGGGCATGTTAGACATTTTTCCTGGTATAAACTTCCATTCGAGTTCACATGATTGATGGTGTCATGATTACAATATAGAAATGCATGAAAGCGTCTTACAAAAATCGTGCAGAAGATCTGTTTACTCTTGAGTCACTAATGGAACAAGACTTGCTAGATTAAAGAGCTGTCTGTTTCATCATAAATGCAGTTCTTCCCTGAGAGCGAGAGAGCAAGACTAGCTAACAACTAAGAGGGTTGCTGGAAGAGTTGGGAAAAGACACCAGTATAGCAAGCAGTGCAGACTAGGGTACCGAGGGCTTAGAATAACACAGGGCCTTCCAGCTGGTATGCATCAGTTTTATCATTACTTGGTCTAATGAAAATCCAGAGCATGAGCAGGAGAAGCAATCTGAATAAATCTCCATCAGTTTTATATCTAAAATAACCTATTCTCCTTTTGATTTATGAAATAGAAAAGATCGTCCTGTTTCCTTGGGGATCTTCCCGTTAAATACAGGAGATGCATTGCTTGTGCCTGACCCCCAGAAAAAAGGAGCAGACACACCTGGATCAGAGCACTGGAAATTTCAGGAACTCAGCCAGCCTCGCTCCAACACTAGCCTTAAGGTAAGCATAGTACTTTCAGAGAACCCAAGTTCATTTGCACTTTTCCAGGTGTGATATGCATGCATATTTCAGACCATAGCTATAATCAGTGGCTAAGAATTCTGTTTTATCCCTTTACCTGGCTATTTAACCCATCTGTTTTTGCTTTTTACTGTTAGAAAGTTGTAAATAAGACCTGTTAAAAGTGTTTTACCATAGATTAATAACTGGCCCCCCTAAATGAGACATCAGAATTTTTGTATCATCTTTAATATACTGTTCCTCCCCCCTCTCCCCCCCACCAAAAGGAAGTTTTTTGTTTGATAGTCTGACGCAGCATATGTTTTCTTGGCTGCTTTAATACTGTTTGTGAGGTACTGTCTGAAATGGTAAAGGCCAGCAGACAGTGAGAAAGTCAGTTTAAGTACCCTCAAGCGATTATTTCAGAATACACTGTCAAAACTGGGAGAGGTCTACCACAGAAAAAAATAGGGAACGCTCCAAGTGGGTTCTGTCTTCCATGATTACCTCTGCAATGCAAGGGCTGGTTGGGTGCAATTTACACTGCTTATAAAATCCGTCCCTGTGCTTCTCTAATCAGGTGGCCTATCCTGATCCAAAAGTCATGGAATTAATTTTAGTTACACAAGGTTGGGGCCATCAGTAGTTCGCAGCAGTGGATGCAACACTTTTGGTTGGTGTAGAAAGAAGTGTATGATCTGGATCATGACATGGAGTTCAGTTCATTCTGCAAGTTCAGTGGCTGCCAGTGGGTGTGGCATTCACATTTTCTGCTTTGAAATTCACTATTCTTTCTCTTTATGAAATTTTATGCATGTTGAGGAAGGGTGTGAGCAGCCCAGGATAAGGAAGGATCTGATAAGATTATATATGCAGCTAATGTTACAAGCTTTGCACTTTTTCCTTGATTTTAAATTTCCAATAGTAAAACTGTAAAGTCAGTATTCAAAATAAGTTTTATAGTTGGGGGGGGGGGGGGGGGGTCGTGGAGAAGGAGGTGGAATTCAGGGTAATTGGTATATTGAGCAGTTCAAATTTTACAATATAATTTTGTATCCATATGAGTTGGAAGGTGCACGTACAGAAATTTTTCAGGAAAGAAACTGTCATATTCTCCTGAAACAACCCACACTGTCTGTACCAGGGATGGATAACCTTGGTCCACAAGGGCCACAACTCACTTGGATTTTCAGGATTTCTCCAATGAATATGTATAACCGTATAACCTTGGTCTACGAGGGCTGCAATCCACTTGGCCTTTCAGGATTTTCCCAATGAATCAGGGCCGGTCCTAGGGTCTCTGGTGCCCCCCCCCCCCCCCCCCCCCCCGTCTAGCATCTCCTTTCTCTCTTCTCCCACCCTGCCCCCTTTTTCAGCCCAGTGCCTTAAAAGGTGAAGAACAAGTTGAAGAACTGCAGATAGAGGGAGCACAAGATGCAAAGGAAATAGGAGCTGAAAGAGATGGAATGCATCTTTGTGGGATTGCTAAACAAATAGTGGGTTTACAACCACTTAGCTTTTCGTGCTTTCATGTTCACGAAATTAGGAGATAGGGTAGGGACTACCTAGGCTGGCCACGCCGCCCACACGCATAGGAGGAGCGACTCGCGAGCTGACTCAGCGGAGGGAAACCATTTGTGCTGCAGCCTTCTGCCTGCTCCACCACGGCACTGAACACTGAGTCTGTCCGGTTCAGTCAGTGGTGTGCTGGTAAATGTTTAACAACAGGCTCTCTCCCCAATCCACCTCTGTCCCCCCATCTACCTCTGCCCCCCCCCCCCCAAAAAAAAAAAAAAAAAATTGCAGAGCTGGCTATAGCCGGGGAGAGAGCCTGGGGGGGGGGGGGGGAGCAATGCATTACTCTCTCCAGAAAAAAAAATGCTCCCAGGTTCCAATCTAATTCATGTTTAATGTGGGACAAAATGCCATAAATAAGTAAATAAATATAAACTTTTAACGTTGAGCACCTGATTCTCAAAGTGGACATATTCCAAACACTATAATGAAAATAAAATGATTTTTTTCTACCTTTGTTGTCTGGTGACTTTGTTTTTCTGTTCATGCTGGCTCAGTACCTGATTCTGCTGCTATCTGTCCTCTTAACTCCGTTTCCAGGGCTTCCTTTCCATTTATTTCTTTTCTTTCCTCCTTTCTTCTTCATTTCTTGCCTTACATCCGTAAGTAAAAGCTGGGTCTTCTGCAGACTTGACTGTCCAGTGGATCCAGCTTCTGCCTATTTTCTCCATCCATGTGCAAGTTTTCTCCCTTTTCCCTCATCTTATCTCCTTCCTCTCTCTTCCTTTCCCTCCATCCATATCGAGCATTTCTTCTCTCTCCCTTCCCCCTCTATCCATGTGCATCTCCTTCCTCTGTCTTCCCTCCCCTCCATGCATGTCCAGAATTTCTCCCCTTCATCCATGTGTATCTCCTTCCTGTCTTCCCTTACCTCCCCTCCATCCATGTCCAACAATTTGCTCTCCCTGCCCTCCATCCACCCATGTCCAGCAACCCTCCTCTCCCCTCCATCCATGTCCAGCAACCCTCTCCCCTCTATCCACCCATGTCCAGCAACTCTACTCTCCCCTCTATCCACCCATGTCCAGCAACTCTACTCGCCCCTCTATCCACCCATGTCCAGCAACTCTACTCTCTCCACCCACCCATGTCCAGCAGCTGTACTCTCCCCCTCATCACATCCACTAGATTGCTTTTAATATTTTGGATTCTTTGTTTGTTGTACCTCACTCCCAGTGATTGTCACCCGAGGCAGGGATGAGATGCTGCCCTGTGTCCTTGTCTAAAGCCAGCCTGAAATTAATAATTTGAATAATTTGTCATGAATGGCGTATACTAGAAATTGGGTAATAGGGTTGGATCACATCCCTGTTTCAAAAAAGGGCTGGCACATGACTGATCAAATTGAAGACTCTCGTGTTTGAGTATATATGCCCTTCTCTGTAGCCCCAGCCTCACATTGTTTGAAGGAATCTAATATATTCCCTTCCCAGCTCTCCTCCACCCACCGTTCTGCCTCGTAATAATATTGCATGCTCTTTAAAACGTATGCTTCATGCCAGTTTTTAATTTGTGTATAGCCACTGCGTCTTTGCAGAAGTACAGAGCTCCCACATTTTTGTGTGACTTGCTTAGGAGACTTTTTATTTATTTATTTTTAACATTGATCTTGTGGGTTTTTTTTTTTTTTTTTAAATTATTCTCATTGGGTATAAGGATAAAATTTGTAATTTTGTCTTTGATCATGCTATACACTGTGGTCATGAAGAAGGTGTATTAGGAATATTGAGTGTGGTGTGGTCGGAGCTAATATCTGCATTCGTTTTCTTTTTTACTTAGTGGGGGTGGTTGGAATTCATTTTTCAAAAATTTCGGATTGTGGGTCACTAGTAGAGCATATACTCAAGTCTGACTCTTTCTGTGGACCTTATATGTAGCAAGCCACAATGTTTTTAAAATTAGCTTTTGTAAACAGGAGGTAGCCTGCATGGTGCTCTTTGAGAATGTGTGGTTGTGTAAATATTCCATCTTTTGAAGGACGTTAGTTTAGAGTTGTGGTGTGTTTGTGCACATGTGTGCTATAGTTATCAGGAATTATTTTCAGCTTCTTGACAGTCTCTAAAGCAGGTACCCCTAGTAACTGCAATGATATTAATGCATAGAAAACAATTAGATTTTTTTTTGTTTTGTTTTAATGTCAGTCTCTTATGAAAACTGAGTAATAATGAACAAACATAGTAACATATGTATTTAGTAACATAGTAAATGACAGCAGATAAAGACCTGAACGGTCCATCCAGTCTGCCCAACAAGATAAACTCATTTTATATGGTATGTGATACTTTATATGTTTACCCAAGTTTGATTTGTCCCTGCCTTTCTCAGGACACAGACCATAAAAGTCTGCCCAGCACTGTTCCTGTACTAAAAGTTTTGAAGCTGACGTCAAAGCCCCTTAAAATTTACACTTCAGCCCATCCATATCTATTCAGCTAGGATCAGGGCGCAGACCATAGAAGTCCGCCCAGCACTGGTTTTACTCTCCAATTACCGGCATCACCACCTAATCTCTGCTAAGATTCTGTAGATCCATTCCTTCTAAGCAGGATTCCTTTGTGTTTATCCCACACATATTTGAATTCCATTACCGTTTTCATCTCTACCACCTCCCGTGGGAGGGCATTCCATGTATCTACCACCCTTTCTGTGAAAAAATACTTCCTGACATTACTCCTGAGTCTGCCCCCCTTCAACCTCAATTCATGTCCTCCAGTTCTACCACCTTCCTGTCTCCGGAAAAGGTTCGTTTGTGGATGAATACCTTTCAAATATTTGAACGTCTGTATCGTGTCACCTCTGTTTCTCCTTTCCTCCAAGGTATACATGTTCAGGTCGACATTTCTCTCCTCTTACGGTTTGCAACGCAAATCCCATACTATTTTTGTAGCTTTTCTTTGCACCGCTTCCAGTCATTTTACATCTTTAGCAAGATACGGCCTTCCAAACTGAACACGATACTCCAAGTGGGGCCTCACCAATGACTTGTAGAGGGGCATCAACGCCTCCTTTCTTCTGCTTGGTGTTATACCCCTCTCTATGCAGCCTAGCATCCTTCTGGCCACGGCCGTTGCCTTGTCACATTGTTTCTTCACCTTCAGATCCTCGGACACCAACACCCCAAGGTCTCTCTCCTGAGTCGAGCTTACTAATCTCTCCCCTCCTATTCGGTATCTCTCTTTTGGGTTTCTGCACCCCAAATACATCACTCTTCACTTCTTTCATTAAATTTTAACTGCCAGACTCTCGACTATTCTTCTAACTTTTGGAGATACCTTTTCATCATTTCTACTCCCTCCAGGGTATCCACTCTATTGGCTATCTTCGTGTCATCCGCAAAAAGGCAAATCTTTTCTTCCAACTCTTCAGCAATATCTCCTACAAATATATTAAACAGAATAGGTCCCAGCACCGACCCCTGAGGAACTCCACTGCTCACCTTCCTTTCCTCCAAGCAGATTCCATTTACCACCACCCTCTGCCACCTGTCGGTCAACCAGTTTCCTATCCACCACTTTCGATTCTATGTTCAGCCCTTTCAGCTTTTTCACGAGCCTTCTGTGGGGGACCGTATCAAAGACTTTGCTGAAATCAAAGTACATGTAGAGCAAGTCCTGCATTCAGTTCTTTGGTCACCCAGTCAAAGAAGTCAATCAGATTCGTTTGGCAGGATTTTCCTTTGGTAAAGCTATGTTGCCTCAGGTCCTGTAACCCGTTGTCTTCTAGAAAGTTAACCATCCTTTCTTTCAGCAGCGACTCCATTACTTTTCCTACCACCGACGTGAGACTTACCGGTCTGTAGTTTTCCACTTCTTCCCTGTCTCCACTTTTGTGAAGAGGGACCACATCCGCTCGTCTCCAGTCTCGCGGAACATCTCCCGTCTCTAAAGATATATTAATTAAATCTTTAAGAAGTCCTGCCAGGACCTCCCTGAGCTCCCTCAGTATCCTGGGATGTATCCCATCCAGCCCTATAGCTTTGTCCACATTCAAGTTCTCCAGCTGTTTATAACTCTTTCTTCCATAAATGGTGCAGTATACACTCCATTCTCAGATATTCCCTCGGCAGCCAACCGCGGTCCTCCAGGATTTTCCTCCGTGAATACTGAAGAGCAATTGTTTAGCACATTCGCTTTATCCTCCTCACTCTGCACATAATCATTCTCATTATCTTTGCCTTGCAATTCCATTCCTGTCTTTTCTCCTTTCTCCAATATATCTGAAAAAGGTCTTGTCACCTCTCTTTACATATTTAGCCATTTTTTTCTTCCGCTCGCACTTTCGCTAGCCATATTCCTCTCTTCTTCTTTGAATTTAGTCTGATAATCTTTTCCGTGATCCTTTCGTTGCGTTCTTTTGTATTTCTTGAACAAAGCCCGTTTTGCTCTTACTTTGTCAGCTACTTGTTTGGAGAACCATATAGGCTTCCTGTTTCTTTTGGCTTTTTTTTTTTTACTTGCATAAAGATCAGTTGCTCTATTTATAGCAGCCTTTAGCTTTGACCACAGATTTTCCATTTCTCCTATGCCTTCCCACTCCAACAGTTCCTTCTTCAGGCATCCCCCCATTTTATCAAAATCAGTACGTGTGAAATCCAGTACTTTGAGTTTTGTGTGTCCACCCTCTGCCTTTGCCCTTATATCAAACCATATGGTGTGATGATCACTATTACATAGGTGGGCACCCACCCAGATGTTGGAAACTTACTCCATTTGTGAGCACAAGATCCAGCATCATGGGTTCCGTCACCATTTGTCTGAGCAAGGCACTTTGACAGGCATCCACAATCTCCCTACGATTTCGCAGATGGGATGTTCCAATCCACGTCAGAGACAAGTTGAAATCTCCCAACAGTAGCACCTCCCCTTTCATACCAATCTTTTGAATATCTTCTATCAGATCCTTGCGTAGCTTCTCTGTTTGTGCTGGTGGTCTGTAGATAACCCCTCTCCCCAGGTCTGCCGCATTTCAGCCGCTCTGATATTGTCTCTCATATACAGTGCCACTCCTCTGGCCCTCTCTATCCTTCTTAAAAAGATTATAGCCCGGCATAGTCATATCCCATTCAAGGGAATCATTAAACCACGTCTCTTTAATAGCAACAATATCCAAGTTTTCTTCAAACATCAGGGCTTGCAAGTCTTGAACCTTTTTACCTAGACTACGAGCATTTGTGCTCATTGCTTTCCATTTGCATAGTGAGTTTAGGTGGTTTTCTATATTTAGATGACCTTTCCCTCTGCCATTATGTTTATTCTGGGGGTAACTTTATGAATTCCCTTTTGTCACCCCCACTTTAAATGTCTAGAAACCTACTGTCTTAATTTCTCTCCAAGGATCCTTTTTCCAGTTACAGAAAGATGTAGCCCATCATTACAATAGAGCCTGTTATTTCCACATATTACCCCGTGCTCCTATGTATCTAAAACCTTCTTCTTTACACCAAGACTCAATCCACATTGAAATCCACTGTTTTGCATAGTCTTTCCTCTCCCTTCCCCCATGCGGGAATTACTTCAGAATAAGCCACAGTCCGAACCAAAGATTTCAGTCCCCAAGCTTCTGGAATTCTCTCTATGCTGTAAATTTGCTATTATTGGCCAGGTCATTTGTCCCCAGGTGAATTACAACATCAGTATTTGAAGCCTTGCTCTCTTCTCGGATCACGTTCCATATTTGGTCAGTGCATCTGGTAGCTGAAGATTCTGGAAGGCATTTCACTAGTTTGGAACCCTTGAACCGTGTTCCTAAGTTAATGCCTCTGATAATGGAGTCTCCGAGCAGTTTCTGCTTTTCACCAATCTGTCATTGTTTGGGGGATGCTTCTTGGGTTGTGCTAGTTTCATTGCCTCTGGTTCCACCACAGTACTTCTTTTTTCAGCATCAAAGACAGTTGATGATGATCTAAATTAGGATATTGAAAGAAATTGGCCCAGAAGTATGTAGTGTCCCACGTGTGATGCATTACTCAAGAGTATTAAGGGAAGATTTGCAATCTCCTTTTACTTGTTTTGTTGAGCAAGTCTTCCAGTGTGGCTGTTTTGACATCTTAAATCTAGTGTGGTGAAGTAATTCTGTTAACGGTGATTACTTTTAGAATTGTAGTTCTATGTTTCAACTAGTCAGATGAGCAGATATAAGAGTTTTAAAATAATAAAAACATCTTATTTTAATGAGTAACTTTGTACACTTCTTTAGATCTGAATTTATAATTTTAAATGTCTTTCTAGGATGAACTCTCTCATAGCCAAACAGGATCAAAGTCTACAACACCGGCTTCAACTGTTGTTTTGGATGTCGCTGTAGGCCCTACTATTTCCATAAAGGAGGATACTGAAGGCCTAATGAGAAGTATAAACTTACTGAACAACAAAAGAGATATAACTAAAACTATTGATGTACAAGTAGGACAGCAAACTAGAAACGTGTCCACTGTTGAATAGCCTGGATGTCACCCTTCAGCATGCTAATTAAATGCATACACTAATTCTCTAGCTAGGATTTGTGAAGCTTGCATTTGTTCCTCCTTCATCTCGTTACCCTCTTCATAGATATTGAGGGCTTCTGTACTTTGGGGATTTTAAGTGGAATGTCCAGCCTTTCCAGAGAGTTTGATAACTAGAATAACTTGAGATGTACTGCTGCCTGGGTCAAGAGCGTTGCAGTTGCTGTGTTGAAAAGGATCAGTTTAATTATTCTTTAATATGTAAATATCAACAATGAGGTTGAATTGCCACATTTAAGAAACTTGTAAACTCTAGTTGCTATCTGTTTGTGCAGCTTCATAAATAGTCAGAATTCGTTGACCTTAAATTGCCAGATGTGTCTAAAAGAATCTTTTGTTCGCTAACCTACCGTATTATCCATTTTTTCCACATCACTTGGGGAATGTGATTTTGTTTTGGGCTGGAGAGGGAGAACTGAGACTAGAAAAGTGCAGGTTTTTAAATAAAGTAGCTAAGAAATTGACCTGGGAAATTAAGCTAAAATTGTACATACATGGCCACAGATTGCCCCAGTCCCTATCTTCTGTGTAAATTTTTGAGTTTTTCTAATTGTTTGTCCATCTAATTTATTTAAGTGTTTTTCTGGGCGAGTGACTGCATCACTTGTCAAGGGATCCATTCCCTCTAGTGTTTAGAGACTATTAGAGGCCAACCAAAAACAGTGGTTTTGGTTCCGTCTGAAACCGAATCAGTGGTCAAAATATGCCACTCAGTTTTGGCTGAAACCGTGGCCCCACATTCCTGCTGCCACCACATGCCCGCCCCCTCCCCCAGACAGAAAACCTGGGCCGCCCACCAACTCCGCCCTCCCTGGGCTTACATTTTAAAAGCCCTGGTGGTCTACTGGCCTCTTTGGGGCAGGAGCATTCCGAGTTGCTCCTGCCCCGAAAAGGCAACTAGATCACCAGGGCTTTTAAAATGTAAGCCCAAGGAGGGCGGAGTTGGTGGATGGAATGGGTTTTCTGTCGATTTGGGGGGGGGGGGAGTTTGGCTTGGAGCAGGGTTATGGTTTCAGATTCTGCTGAAAATACACAGGCAGGGCCAAAGACTGAGTCCCAAACCCAGATTTTGGGTCCCATTTGGTGCTAAAGCCTAAATTTGGTTGGCCTCTAGAGACTGTCCTTGACTAGTTTAAAACTTGTGCTCAATCAACCTTTTTGTGTGTATGCTATTTTGTGTCCAGTATGGGGGTAATTTTATGAAGCATTTTCCATGTGTGGGGAATGTTTCATATATTAAAAAGGGCTCATGTAAAATTGGTTGGGGGGTATCGTGCATGAAAGATGGTCCACATAAAAATAGATGCTATCTGTAGGCATTCCCGGGGGGGGGGGGGGGGGGGGGGGTGTTTAGGTGGAGTTGTGATTAGACAATTACATGCATAGAGTATGTGCACAGATTTACAACCTCAAAACAGTTATAAATTTGGGCACCTCTAGGCCTTGTTCTGGGTGCCTATATTGCCTTTTTTAAATAGGTACCTTGTTCCAAA
This sequence comes from Microcaecilia unicolor, assembly GCF_901765095.1. NCBI lineage: Eukaryota > Metazoa > Chordata > Amphibia > Gymnophiona > Siphonopidae > Microcaecilia > Microcaecilia unicolor. The sequence continues at coordinate 321,569,087 of NC_044036.1, read as the reverse complement.
TTTGGCATAATCACCTTTTCAAATTACCCCATGTATACAAATATGTTTCAGATTTTAATGGCATTTGCTTAACTAGTGTAATATGCAGTGCCGTGAGATGGTTAGATTGTAGTGTAAAACACTCTAGCTTTTATTTCATTTTTCTCTTACATATAGTGCTGTACTGTGCCTTATGAGTAATAGCTGTCATTTATCATACATCACATTTTTTTCCAAAGGCCAAAATGAAAATGATGATAAATCTGAAGTTCAAGCCATTATCGAATCAACACCAGAGCTGGATATGGACAAAGACCTCAGTGGATACGTGTCCACAAGGTAGAGTAGCAATGGCTAAAAGAACTCTACCCGTCATATGCCTCAAAAATAGAAAAGCCTACCCTTACCCCAGATATCCTCTATTCAGCCCTCTCATAATATATTTTAACATTCTGAACTGTAGAACTTTTGTCAGGTTTTAGATAGTTGTGCTGTAAAGAAAGCTGCTAGTGCTGAGTAGTCTATTTTGATATTTGTTCTTGTCTGTTTGCCACAATCATCTGTATTATTTATATATTAATGTAGGTGCTTAAATGTTGTTTTCCAAGCTAAGATGTCATATGTTCCTCGAGCAAATAAGAGCTGGAGAGGAATTCAGCCTGCAGTGTCTGTCTATGCCAGATCTTTCAGGCTCCTAACCTTAGTTAGGCGGTTGTGTTAATCCCAAGAGAGGATATAAGCCAGGGCCTTTCAGCTTACTTGTGCATTATTATGCAAGCGAATCTATGTAGCAATATTTCATGCGTTATTTTTGTTTTATTGTATAGTACTCCAACCAAAGGCATAGAGAACAAAGTGTTTGACCGTAACACAGAGTCATTGTTTGAAGAGCTGTCTTCTGCTGGCACTGATCTAATAGGAGATGTTGATGAAGGTGCCGACTTACTGGGTAAGGCAGCGTGTCTTGAAGGTTTTTTGAATGTTCATAGCATACATTCAGTAAAGAATATCCTTGGTGTGTTGTTGTGGAAAGCATTCTAATCCAAACCCCTTAGCCCTGGGGTGGTCCTCGAGGGCCACAACCTAGTCAGATTTTCAGGATTCTCCCAATGAATATGCATGAAATCTATTAACGTACAGTGGAGGCAGTACATGCAAATAGATGTCAATCATATTCATTGAAGAAATCCTGAAAACATGACTAGGTTGCAGTCCTCAAGGACTGAGGTTGCCCACCCCTGCCTTAGCCACGGGGAAGGGGGAACTGTTGAGAGCATAGTGCAGTAACCGTGATCGTTTTTGCTTATTTAGAAAATAAATACTCTGAAAGCAGACCCACCAAAGCCATAAGAAATAACTTTGTGAAGCATTTTCCACATGTAATGTATGTTTTACACACACAAATTGGCTCTTCCAAATAGTGTATCTATACTTGTACAAGAAAAGCATGCCGTGCGTAGGCTTGTCCAAAGGCGCAGTTTGGGCAGAACAAGTGCAGAGTTGTGATGTAGGTGATTTCTTTACAAATGTCATACACACATAGAGAACAAACACATTCTTACATTTCCTTGTGTGCTTTTGAAGACAGCTCTGTAGTGTATGTGAGCCTTTACTGAACAGGTATGTTGCTTTTAGAAAACAAGAAAGAAAGAAAAATGTTAAATAGTGCATTGTTTCTTGTTTAATTTTTGTGGGTACCCTTCTAGAAAGCTATGTCTAACATGTTTTGCTTATAAAAGAAACCTTTTTTGTGTGTTTAACATTTTTATAGTATACATCACTGATTTTAATTGTAGTTTGGAGTGTAATGGCTTATGATGTCAGAACAGACCTAGGGGGAAAATTATCAACATGGGTTACTGTTAGGATGGGTTGTTTTAGCACAGGTCCCATTTTATACAGTGACTTAGCTACTAATAACTGGGGTTAACAGTAAAATATAACATCTTAACGGCAGCCCATATTGACAAGTCCTGCCCCCCCCCCCCCCCAACCACACACAAATGTTGGTTGCACAAAGGAAGTAAATTCTCCCTTGATTTCTGTTCATAGTTACAAGAATCTGTATTTGGAAATTTCTTGTGGCTTTTATTTTATAGTGCAATATGCTTTATAAATATTTGATCCTAAAATAACTAAACTCATTTTTAACTGGATTAAATAATGAGCTATCACATTCCTCATGACTTGTACTAACAATCCACCCGACACGCACACAATGGAAAGCAGTTTCACTCAATATTCACTTTGAGCGGGAGGGTGGATGAGTGGGGAGGCAGCTTTAACTGCTGCTCTATTTTCCTCTTCTGATCGCCTGCTTTTTGCCCTGGAAGAAAATTGAAATAATATTCTGTTAGGTGGAATTTGGAAGGGAAGTTTTTGGCTACAGCATGTCAACCCCTATGGTAGATGGCTATTAATGCCTTCTTCCCTGTGATTTCTCAGACAACCCTAAACACTGTTGGATATGAGTCCTAAATTCAGCTAAGAATTGCTGTAATGGGTCAGACCGAAGCTCTTCTATGTGATAGCACAGAGTTTGGCTGGCTGAGGTCATCTTCGGTACTTTAGTCTTTTTTAAATATGTATTTGCATCTAGCTTACTTGCTTTTTGGGACTAGTGTCTCCAGATGGATTAGTTTTGGATACCATAATAGGAATGAAAACATCACTCGTAAGCCCCAGGACATGTTAGATAAAAATCACAGTATCTCAGTTACTGCTAGTGCTTGTTGTAAAATGTGATTGAGCTTTTAAAACATTATTCTATTCATGGCCTCATAACTTACCCATGGTCTCTTTAATATTCTCTTCTTGTCACTTGTATTGTTTTACAGTTTAATGATTTGCTATACCACTTCTTATAAATCAAACTAAACTGAACTATGTATTAAACCTTGAGCTGCTTCCTCCTATGGATTCTAGAGAGACCTCACTTTCTTACAGCTGACCCTATTTTAACTCGGGAGCCTCCCACTTCCTTCCCTTTTATGGTTTTATTTTTTTTTGTGTGTTTGTTTTTATTAGATTCCCTGCTTTTCGAAGCTTACACTGTCCATTATGAATTTTTGCAAAGTGCTGCATACTCCTGATAGCGCGCTATACAGTGCATTCTTTCTAGCAAAAAAGGTGCCGGTACTGAAATGCCAGATCACTCTTCAGGGGTGGGGTGTTCACTGAGGAACCCACCCCACAATAGCCAGGCCCCCTGCAACCAGTCACAGAATCTATGACAAGGCAGAATTGGTGTGTAGAACCTGAGCTCTTTCATTAAAACTTGTGGACCATGGGTCAATTTTAGCAGGCAATGGAAAAGGTGCCGGTACTCAGTACCCCCTCAAACAAAGCCCTGGCGCTATATAATAACCGCGCCAAGGAGAGCTTTTTGAGAGTATAAGGTATACAGGCAACATATCAAGAAGTATGTTTTAGTCAAGCCTCTGGTGCCCATTCTCTCTGCCACACTTTCTTAGTCTCTGATTGCATCTTTTGGTGTTAGGAAGGATTGGTTATCCATCTTAGAGTGGGATTATGGCTCTACATCCTGCTATAGTGTTTTTTTTTGTGCATATATTATGACACATTCTTTGCATGTATTATGGCAGAATAATTTTCTTTAGTATTCGTTCTGCTTATCTTATGGATGATGGGAAAACATTTTCACAGTTCCATCTTAACAACTGTCATATTTTCTCCTTTTTAGATTTAACAACTTATCTCATTGTAGATTAATAGACTTGAACGGAGGGGGCACGATATCCTATGGGAAAGGACACATTTTTATAGGCCCCATGTAGAGAGAGAGTAGAGTTCGCTGAGGGGTACCATTGTTTCCATACATTTAAATTTACACATTATCATCCAGGGTCCATGTCTTAAAGGTTTAACAGAGCAACTGGAAAAGTTTGGTTTTCAGAAATGTAAGAATCTTTTGTTATCAAGGGCGCCTCATTACCCTAGACCAATTGTAGGAAATACTGGGAAGGAAGATGCCCTTGTATCAGTACTTTCAGCTATTGGATCTTCTTTTGGGGGCAGATGCAAGACAGAACTTATGTAGAAAACAAACTCAGCTGGAAGTCTCTCTATTGAAATCTGCATTTAATAGGAAAATATTATAAGGGCTTTACAAAGTTACAGGGGAAATGAATACATCAGTGATACAAGGGCATATGGCTTTGGGAGAAGTGTTTGGGTAGTAAGGTAGATGCAGAAGATTAGTATATCATTCACACATACATTCACTCCTGGTCTTCTTTTATGGATTAGTAGTAAAAAAGGCCCGTTTCTGAGACCAATGAAACGGGCGCTAGCAAGGTTTTCATCATAGTGTGAGAGGATGAGAGTGTGCGGTAGGGGCGCCCCGTCTCCCGCCCTCCTCCCCCCCCCCCCTGTGTTCCCTTCCCCCTTTCCTTCCCATCCCCCTCCCCTTTTTCCTCCCCTCCCCCTCCCAGCTTCAGGGTCGTGGCCCTCCCCTCCCACCGCCACGTTCCAGCTGGCTCCCTCCCTCCTCCTCACGTTCAGGCTGGCTGGCTTCCTCCCTCCCTCCGATGTTTAGGCTGCCTGCCTCCCTCCCTCCCTTCCTCCCACGTTCAAGCTTGCTCGCTCCGTCCCTCTTTCAGGCTGCTTTCCTCCTTTCCGCTGAACAGCTGACTCCCTCTTCCCCGATGGCCCTGCAGCCCTATCCTCCTCCAAACCGCCTCCCCAACGCGGCTGCTGAAATCGCCGCTCCAGTCTCGCTGGGCCCCGCAACAGCGTCGCCAACCCCCTTCCCGCCGAACAGCTGACTCCCCTCTTCCACGACGGCCCTGCAGCCCTCTCCCATTTGTTCAGTGTCAGTGCTCCGCCCTCGACGTCGTCATGTTTGACGCATGGGCGGGGCAGACACTCATGGACGAAAATCGATCTCAGCTACTTCACTTTTAGAACGTTGGGAAAGTGAGGCTTCATTAGAACATTGGAGGTGCGTTTTATATAGAGAGATAAGCAATTGCAGTGAAGTTGATACCTAGGTTTTATACTGAATACCAGATAGGGCAGAGAAGGCCGGGGATGATACAGGAGGGTGCTGTTGGCGTAACTGTGGGGAAATAGCTTCTTTGGAGCACATGTAGTAGGACTGTCACTATTCTGAAATTTGGGGAGAGAGTGTGGGCAAAAGTGCAATATTGGATGGGAAAAGACTAGAAAGGGCTTGACTTCACTATTTGCTTGGTTTGCTACTGGGTAGAGTGGGGAAAAATGCAAGACTGGGGCATGGCCCCCACTCTAATCCTTGCAGCAAAGATGGAAATAGCCTGGCACTGGAAAGGAGTAAAGGGTTCCTCCTTAGAAGCTTAGATAGACAGACATATGCAAGGAAGTACAAAAAACTGAGAAGTGACATTTGAGCTCAGGGGTAAGAGAAGTATTTCAAAAACTATAGGCTTCTGCTCCATGGGCAGTATGACATACTATAGCTTGATCTAGACAGTATAGCTGTGTACATTTGGTTGTCCTCTTTGTGTGGGGGAGGGGTGGATGCAAAAAGTAGCATTTGGGGAGCAGCTTAGTTGTGTTGCAGTAATTTGTATGTTTTCATGTATGGGTTTAAGAATAACGTTACTGGGTCAGACCAATGGTCCATCTAGCCCAGTATCCTGCTTTGAACAGTGGCCAATCCAGGTCACAAGTACCTGGCAGAAACCCAAATAACAACATCAACTCTGATTTGTATGTTGACTACTTTTTAATAAAAAGTTAAAAGTTAAAAAAAATTTGAATAGATTTGCTCATATCATTCTTCTGGTTCCTATTTAGAATAGAATAAGTAACATTTAAGCTATTGGATGTATGACAATATCATTGTCGGTAATGAGGCAACCTGGCCTGACTTTTCTACAGAGCCTGCCTTTAATGTCACTTTAATCCTGGTTATGTAGTCAGCCAAGAGGTTAGTTTATTTTCTAGAGTGTATAACAGTCTTTATACCCACAGCTATTTAAAAAGTACTTGAAATTTGGAGGGGTTTATTTTTCTTCTCTTCAGGTGCCATGTAATCCCATTCTAAAACTATCGGTACTCTCCTGCAGATGGCCATCCTATGATATCATGGGACTTGGCATAAAAATAAACTTGACAGCTTGTGAAAAGCACAAGGAAGCTAAATGGTTAAGATGTGTTTTCTCCTAATATTTGTCCTTCCCTTTTGTCAAGATTCAGCAGTACTAGAAACTTACACATTTTTAAACACTGAAATAAGTGGACAGAAATATAGTCGGTATGTTTATATAAATTGTCTTTATCAAGGTGATGCATATCAGAATGCTTACATTGTGTGTCCTGCTCCTAAGATGATTATCCTTCAAAAGTATCTTTCAAGATAGAATTTATTGTGGTTACCATGGACAAATGATGTTTTTTTAACCGTATGTTTAAATTCACAGTGCTTATCTTACTGTGTCTGGGTTTATATTTGAAGTGGATATATTAGAATTTCATTCTGTTAAACTTTTCATAAAGCAGGTTTCACTGTGATTATATCTTGTACAACATAGTTTAAAATTCTATCCCAAACATAGCAGGTCTTTGTCTACAAAGTATGCTTACCTTTTTTTGAAGGAAGAGGGATGTATTACCTTAAATAGCATAATTTAACAGGAAATCTTAATTGTTTCTACATAGCTGCTATGCATGTTGCCAAAATTTACGTGATGCTGCATATGCCAGTGTTTGTAACATGGGGTTTTGTTAATGTCTTCCTTGCATGGCAGATGTACCTAAGCAGGTATCTTTGATTTCATTGCGTCAATTGATTGAGTTTTCAAGGTTTTAGGGTGTCCTTCAATATGAAATTGATCTTCATCAGATTGATTTTTGCGTTTATAAAGACAATTTTTGTCTCCCAAACCTTTCCTGGGGGAACCCTAGCCAGTCAGGTTTTCAGGCGACCCACAGTGAATACTCATGAGATTGACTGATTGGCATACAGTGCCTTCTTGGTATGCAAATCTCTCATGCTTATTCATTGAGGATATCCTGAAAACCTGATTGCCTGGAATTTCTCCAGGACAGGTTTGGGACCCCCTGATCCAGACAATACTTATGTTGTATAATAATATTTATTTTAAGGAAACATTGAAATTTGAGTTGCACGCTTTGTAAAACCTTAATTAGCCTGTATTCAATCTTTCTGTTTTCTCTTGGGCTGCTAACTCAGGGGAATATTCTGGTGTGTATTTCTTAAATTGTGTATAATTCTGCTTATGCAGTTATGCAGAGCTGGCTGTTGCTTTAGCAGAATGTTTTATTCTTGTTTTCATGCATATCAGCATTTTTGCTTGTTGGTATTTTTATTTATTATTTTTGCTTTGCATTAGTGAATGGCATTTTAAGGGAGCCCAAACCACAGCCTCTATCACTTAATTTACGAATGTTAATATCATAGCAGCAGCACGTCAGTCCATGCTCTAGAGCTTGGACTGTGTGTTAAAGAGTCATCTCTGGAGAATATTGGGATATGTCCAGAAATTATTGAAATAACTTATTGTATGATTTAGTAGCTTAGTATTTTTCAGTCTGGGAACTCATCATGGACTATGGTTCTTGAAATAATCATTGACAATTTAAGAGTCTTATCTTCGTAGAAAGAAAGGAGAAGCAGAAGTTGAATTGTGTGTGGGGGTTTTTAATACCCTGTTCATCTGTACCAGGGGTTCTCAACCCAGTCCTCAGAACACACCAAGCCAGTCAGGTTTCAGGATATCCACAATGAATACACATGAGAGAGATTGGCATGCAGTGGTTCCATTGTATGCAAATATCTCATGCATATGCATTGTGCATTTCCTGAAAACTTGACTGGTAAAGTGTGTCCTGAGAACTGGGTTGAGAACCCATAATCCATACATATTTTTATAGGGAATCTACATAATTGCAAGCAAAATATAGGACAATTTGGGAATTATCCTGCCAACACAAATGCCAAAGCCAGGATATACCATCACCCTAGACAACTAAAGATGAAATAGTCACTCTTTTTGTAAGTCATGGCACTCTTTATACAACAAGCACTTTATCTGTCATTTCATTGCCCTGGATTATCCCCTCAGGGTGATGAAGTGGAACTCAAAAGAGCTTTGCTGATCCAGATATACTGTGGGACCAGTAGCTTCCTGTCTCTTTATTTTAACTGCATGGGAAGTTTTTGGTCCCAAGTGATTCCAAAATGTTTGCTTTGTTTTTAATTAGATGGGGGAAAATCTTTAGAACTCAGTGTCATTGTCACCAGGGTTACGGTTAAGCCGCCGAATTGGGCGGCTTTTCGGAAACGGCTGTGGGGAATTTTCTCATCGCGTGGGTTGCGGGGATTTGGGCGGGTTTTCGAGCGGCCGCGGTGCAGGATTGGGTGGGTTTTCGCGGCTGCCGATTGGCCGGTTTTCCCGCTGCCGGGGCTTCTATTGGTCCAATTTGGTCCAATAGAAGCTTTTCCGGGGCTTCTATTGATCCAATTTGGTCCAATAGAAGCCTTTCAGGGGCGGGGTTGACGTCAGGGGTGGGGCTAGTGATGTGGGAGGCGGGGCTAGTGATGCAGGAGGCGGGGTTAGGTGACGCAGGGGGCGGGGGTTGGCTGCGGGCGGTTTTTGGGTGGGTTTACGGCTGGTTTGGGGCTGGCAACCCTGCTCAGTGTCTTAAATTTGGAGAAGAAGAGAGTTAATAACAGGTCAATATTTAGACAGCATGGTGAACATTTTTATTTTAACACAAGCCGTCGTATTTTATGTTTCAGTAATTTTTATTGATGGTACAACAAGCTTAACAGGCAACAGTTATAACTTCAAGATAATAAGTACAACATCAAAGTTTTAACTTCCCCCCACCCAACACCTATCTTCCCAACACCGCCCCCATCCCCCTTTCCCAGAATATATTCAATAATTTCATTGATGACTGGAGTCCATACAGTTGTGAAACAAAACCTTATGCAGTGCGGGCCTTCCCCAGCATCATCAGGGATTAACATATGGCCCATTTCCTTCAAACGAATACCCCCCATCCCTGGTCAGCAATCAATGGACAATGATCATGGAACCAGTAACTGTATAAAACCCTTTTATCCTTCCTCCCCATTCCAAGAAACTGATCCTTCCCCTTTCCCCTCCCCTCCAGCCTCCCTTCCTACTCCTCCAACCCTAGAAATTACCAACTCCCTCCTCCCCAAACCCCCACTTCCTAGGAACTAGGAGTTTCTCGCCAGCTTGCTAACTTACATGTAATCATCCTTCGTTAAGAAGCAAACTACGTCCTTGAGGGCTTAAAATCTGCTTTTCCTCCTTTTCGGTGAGAGCCGAGTCTCTCGCTTCCCAAGACACTAGAAGGTGTAGTTGGTTCCTCCAGTGCCAGTATGCCGGGGGTTCAGATGACGTCCAGTACTGCAAAATGCACTTACGTGCAACCAGACACATCTTACGGAGACACATTGTTTCAAATCTGTTCCTACCCCTAAATGCTCCTGGGACGTCCAAGTGCATCTGATCTACAGTCCCCAGAATATGAATCCCTAACTCTAGATCCAAAAAAAGCTGAATACGTCCCCAGAACACTTTCAAGGTTGGGCAACTCCAAAACTTGTGAAAAACGTTCCCTGATTCTCCCCGTACTTTGAGCAAGACGAATTCGAAAGACCACCCATATGGAATAGCTGGAAGGGCGTAATGTACCCTCTATAAATAAAGCGATATGCGCATTCTCTTAAACGTGCATCTGTAACTAATAGAGGTATACGAGCCACAGATACAGATATATCCCAGTGTGCTAATAAGGACCCCACCTCTTGTTCCCACTTGTTTTTCAGTGCCATATGGTCTCGTGGGGGTTGCCATTTATTCAAAGCACTATAAATTAATGATATATAGAGATCTCCCCATCTCTGAGTGAATTAAAAAAATCTGTACGCTTGTTCCCCATGCGTCCACTCAGGGAGCCTCGCGGTAGTGTAGAGATGTAGGGCAGGGCTTGCCTTACCAGAAACCTATTGCCCCAAGAGTCTCACACTCGAGCAACCTATTCCTCAGCTGAAATCGGCTGCCCCTCCTCCGTCACCAGATGCTCAAGGTGAGTGATCCCCCCCCCCCCCCCCCCCCCCGAGCAGCCCAATCCACAAAACATTTACTTGTAAGCCCTGGCTGAAAGACACAATTACCTTGCAACGTAAGCTGATCCGTGACACCAAGATCGCCTCCTAAATGCCTTATAATCACTTTCCACACTGCCCTCAGTGGTGTCAACAATGCACTCTTCCGAAACTCCAAAGGGAGCTGCTTTGGGCTATGATGTAGCATCGATAACAACTGGTAAGGGGCATAATAAGCTTCCTCAAGGTCTACTGGGGTGTAAGTCTGACGGTGCAAACACCAGTCCCATGGGTGCCGTAATTGACAGGCTTGGTTATATAATTCCATGTCTGGTACACCCAACCCACCCCGACTCCAACTCCCAATTAAGTATGAAAACCTAACGTTGGATTTCTTGCCCATCCAGCAAAACCGGGAGATTAATCTATCTAGTAGCGGGTCTCTGACTTCGTTGAAGTCGCCACCCATCACTATGAGGTTTTCTCCCATATCCTGCATTCTGCTCAAGAGCGTCTTATAAAACACCTTCTCAAAGGTATTAGGTGCATATATGTTGCATATCAACATTGGTTGCCTCTCTATTTCCAAGGCCACCAGAACATACCGCCCTCTGGTGTCCTTTACCGTTTTCCGTATTTTTACATGCAGTCCCTTACGAATCAAAATTATCACTCCTCCTTTCCCTCCCACTGCCGGGGAATCTATGATCTCTCCCACCCACCATCTCTTTAGTTTCTCATGTTCTATGTGTGTCAGATGCGTTTCTTGTAGGAGGGCTATGGTCGCTTTCTGGTCATTAAGGACCTTCAATATTTTTTGTCTCTTTATTGGTGAGTGAATGCCCCCCACATTCCAAGTCACAATCTTTAAAGTTGTCATCCCTGTATATTAGTGTGTGACTCCAATTCTGCTTTCCATTTTTTATACACCCCGGAGGTGTCCCAGCCTCCACCTCCCGGGTTCAGTTCTTTGTCTACATTTCGCCCACCCTTATTATCAAACAGCCACATCTTCCTTACATACATCTCACTCACCCACATTCGCTCATTCTTCTTAGCCTTCCTCTGACCTGCCCCTCGCTTCCTAATCCTCCCTCCCCTCTGTCCCTTGAGCCCTTCCCCCCCCTCTCCCCCCCTAGAATACTTTACCCCCACCATGCCCAATGGCACGTGAGCTTCCGTGTCCCCAGGATTAGGACACTCTCTTAATGTTCTGAGGGCTGCCGCCCTCTGGCGTCCTTGACCAGTAAGCAGTCTACTCATAACCACAACCAGAAGTCCTTTTGACTCGCAACGGCGAGTCACCATCAACATATGTATTAATCAAAGCCAAGTCTCCTCCATGTTTCTGCTGTCTTTAACCCCCATCTTTCTGTCAGCTTTTCATCACGATCCACTATTTGGCGTTCACTTCAACCATTGTTCTCTCCAGGTGTTCCTCCGCTTGCTCCTGCCAGTTTATTCACAAAATCTTTAGCCTCCCTCGCTGTTTCAAAAAAGACTGCTTGGCCATTGTGAATCACCTTCAGTCTTGCTGGATATAGGAGACTAAACTTATATTTGAGATCAAACAAGGCTGAGCAGATGGGGGCAAAGTCCCTTCTGGCTGTTGATACTTTCTGTGAATAGTCTTGGAAACATAAAATTTTTTTCCCCTGGTATTCCAGTTTCTTCCCTGCTCTCAGGCTCTGCAGAATCTCCATTTTGTGAGCATAGTTCAGGATCTTTAATATGGTCACCCGTGGTCTCTCTGCGTTGTCACGTCTGGGTCCCAGCCGGTGTGCCCGTTCTATTCTCAGCTTGCCTTCAAGATCTGGCTGTTCCAACGCTCCCGGCAACCATTTTTCAAGGAAAGCACTCAGATTTTTGTCCCCCAAGCTCTCTGGGAGACCCACTAGTCTCAGGTTGTTCCTCCTGGAGCGATTCTCAAGATCCTCCAGTTTCGCTTCTAGCTCTCCCAACCTACGGGTCATTTTCGGGTGCTCTTCTGCAACTTTCCGGATCTCCTCCTCTGCCTGCCCCACTCGCTGTTGTACCTCGTGCAGCTCAGTCATCAGTGTGGTTTGCCTCTCCTCCATGCCGTCCAGCTTATCTAAGATCAGTTGCAGCTTTTGATCGATCGTCTGCTCCACTGCCGCCTTCACTTCCTCAGTGATCTCCGCGGCCCATAGCGAACTAGGCGAGGGCGAATCAGGCGCTCCTTTGTCCGCCATTTTATTTTCGCCGGGGCGCGCTCGATCTTTGGGCTCTTTCCGCCCTAATTTCGCCGCCATGGCTCGCGATTTCCAACTTTTGGCTCTCGCCCGTGCAGGGTTCTTTCCCGCTTTCAAATAAGCGCTTTATTCTCGTTTAGGACGCTGTTTACGAGTGCGGATCACTTCGTGTCCCGGAGTAGCTTCACCTTCCGCCTCTCTACTCCATTCCCCAACCGGAAGTCCCGGGAGATTAATCTAAAGGACCTTCAGATCCTTCTGAAGCAACCAGAGAGGCAGGGTTTGCATAGCATACAACCATTTAGGAAACACTACCATTTTTACTAAATTCACTCTCCCTAACAACGACAAGTGGAGGTCATGCCAACCCTGAAGCATCTTGCGGGTCTCTTCTAGTAACTATGAAACTTGGTACATCTGCCCCACATCCATGGGTAATAGTATACCCAGGTATCGGAAAGAGTTTCTTGCCCTGCGCAAAGAAGCCGTCGTATTTTAAACACACACCCAATTATTCAGCAGCGTCCAGTATCCTGATATGGCAGTGACCTTAGTTGTCCGCTTACAGGTGCTGAATGTTTCCAGTCTCAAGATAACTCCTGGCTCCTGTCTGGACTGCTGTGGTGCTCTGCGGCAGTATCCGGGTAGCAGGTGCCGCTTCTCAGATATCTGCCTTTGAGTATCAGACCCTAAGAGTTTAGTGCCATAAACTCAGTGTGAAACCAAATGTTTTTGCTTTGAATAGATTCCATATAGATAAAGTACCCAGTTTGGAAAGCATTACTGATGCTGCTGTTACAGTTCACAACATTCTTTATAAGTGCTAATAAGGAATCTTATGTTCACCTTTTGTTGCTGCATGTCCATTCTCCACATTCTCCTGTCCCTGTAGGTTCTTGCATTTAGCATTGATCTGCACTCACTCTGCTTCTGCATTTAATCTTTTCATTTTGCTGTACATGGAATGCATGGGCTTTTAGATCATAGTTTCCTTGATAAGGCTACACCTGCTGTGCGAGCTCAGGACTTGTAAACTGCACTCTGTGATGCATAAAGAGAAGGCTTGAATGACAAAACAATGCTTTTTAAACTTAACAGTAAAGTATAATCTTCATTTTTAAGGTTTAAAAGCTTTTGAAGTAACAGCACTAATTGTCTTCAAACATTTCAATTTCCATGGTTTTTGGATCAGTGCTTTCCCCTGATATTCTTAATGTAGTTCTTATAAACCTATATTTTTGCAGTGTCTTTGAGTAAAAGTTTTATTTTAAACAACAGAAATATAAAAAAGATGCACACCATCTCCTCCAAGTTCACTTTTAGGAATTACCTGATTGTGTTTTTCATGCTTTGCATGTAACATGACACTTTTTAGCTTGCAAGATGGCTTACCTAGGGAATTTGTTTTCAAAGGTTTTTAACACACATATATACCACCTCAACAAGAATGCAGTTGTAAGAATTGTCTTGTTAATACCAGTTGAATTATGTAATTTACGTTGCCCTATTTTTAGATTTTATGCTAGTACTGCTACTTCAAAGCTCACTGAAATGTTTGTGTTGGCCAGCACACTTTATTAAATGGTGTTATATAGAGTAAGAGGGCATTCAAAATGTCACTGCGGTTTAAATAAAAAGTGAAAATCAAATGCAGTCATTAAAATTGGTGATTAAGAATTGTGCTGGTTCACAGTGTTGCTTTTTGACTTTGGTAAGTATACCATGGTGGGTAACCACTGCTCTCAAAGATGTTTCAGAGGATACTCTGTATTAAAATATGTTTGACAGTCTGCTACTGGAAGATCTTATGTGAAATGCCTTGTTGTATTGACATTTGTGAATTCTGTCTTCGTTTTTGAGGTATGGGTCGTGAAGTTGAAAATCTTATTATGGAGAATACGCAGCTGCTAGAGACCAAGTAAGTGCTGTAAAAATTGTGCCAAGTTACTTTGAGAAGAAGGTTAAGGGTTATCTTCCTCCACCCCATCCCGCTCTCTGTTGGAGTTCCTCAGGGATCTGACCTTGGACCCCTTCTTTTTTCAATCTACACCTCTTCCCTGGGCTCCCTGATCTCATCTCATGGTTTCCAATATCATCTTTATGCTGACGACACCCAGCTTTATCTCTCCACACCAGACATCACTGCCGAAACCCAGGCCAAAGTATCGGTTTGCTTATCCGACATTGCTGCCTGGATGTCCAACCGCCACCTGAAACTGAACATGGCCAAGACCGAGCTTATTGTCTTCCCACTCAAACCCACTTCCCCTCTCCCTCCACTCTCTATCTCAGTTGATAACACCCTCATTGTCCCCGCCTCATCTGCCCGCAACCTCGGAGTCATCTTCGACTCCTCCCTCTCCTTCTCTGCGCATATCCAGCAGATAGCCAAGACCTGTCGCTTCTTCCTCTATAACATTAGCAAAATTCGCCCTTTCCTCTCTGAGCACACCACCCGAACTCTCGTCCAATCTCTCATTACCTCTCGCCTTGACTACTGCAACCTGCTCCTCACTGGCCTCCCACTTAGCCATCTATCCCCCCTTCAGTCCGTTCAGAACTTGGCTGCACGTCTTATCTTCCGCCTGGCCCGATATACTCGTATCACCCCTCTCCTCAAGTCACTTCACTGGCTTCCGATCAGGTACCACATACAGTTCAAGCTTCTCCTACTAACCTACAAATGCACTCGATCTGCAGCCCCTCCTTACCTCTCTACCCTCATCTCCCCTTAAGTTCCTACCCGTAACCTCCGCTCTCAAGACAAATCCCTCCTCTCAGTACCCTTCTCCACCACCGCCAACTCCAGGCTCCGCCCTTTCTGCCTCGCCTCACCCCATGCTTGGAATAAACTCCCTGAGCCCATACGCCAGGCCCCCTCCCTGCCCATCTTCAAATCCTTGCTCAAAGCCCACCTCTTCAATGTCGCCTTCGGCACCTAACCACTACACCTCTATTCAGGAAATCTTGACTGCCCCAACTTGTTTCGTCCTTTAGATTGTAAGCTCCTTTGAGCAGGGAGTGTCCTTCTTTGTTAAACTGTACAGCGCTGTGTAACCCTAGTAGCGCTCTAGAAATGTTTAGTAGTAGTAGTTATCCACCTTCACTTAATTCAAAGTGAGGTATAACAGAAAATGTAATTATAGGAGATTTTCATAAATTGTACACTTGGTTATAAAAGGAGAAATTGAGAGAAGCAGTTTCGTTCTCCCACTTATCAAATTAAGATGTATTTTCACTTTTGATCAGTTTGTGAGAGTAGTCATTTTTTAACTATACCCATTATGCTTTGTAATATCTGTAAAGAAATTTGTGATTTAAGTTTGTATTATTGTCGAAAGACAACACATTACTTATCTCTCTTGAGGGTTTCTTTTACTAAGCTGCGCTAGCAATTCCTGTGTAGCAGATGAGGAGGCCCTGAATTTGGAAGCAATGCTTTATAATGCTCTAAAACTGAATAATATGAATAAAATCAAAGGTGGTGGTGATTTCTGTAAAACGTTTCCAGTGGTGTCCAGAGTTTACCTTACCGTTCAAAATCATTTTGGTTTAAAAAGTGTGATAATTACTTACATAGTTTTAATAATGTATGTTTTTGTTTTGTTAAGAAATGCCTTGAATGTGGTCAAGAATGACTTGATAGCAAAAGTGGATGAACTGACCTGCGAGAAGGATGTCCTGAAGGGGGAGCTAGAGGCAGTGCAGCAAGCTAAGCAGAAACTGGAGGAGAAAAACAAAGAATTGGAAGATGAGCTTAGAAAGTGAGTCAAAGATGCGTATTGTATTCTGCCATAACAGTCAATTGACTGTTTATCTGTAAACAGCCTAGAGCTATGGTAGAGATGGCATACTTAAGTCTGTATTGTGTTCTGTTGTATTAATCTTCCCTTCTCATTTTCTTTATTTGGACAGTATGCTTTTTATGAATTTTACTAGCCGTTGAGCCCGTAAAAACAGGCTAGTAAAGGAAGGGGGGGGGGTTTGAAAGGCTCCCCCCCCACCGGATAGCTCGCGGCCGCCCCCCCCCCCCCCCCCCCCCGGAGTCCCCTCCGCCACCCCTCCACCCGGGCCGGGTACCTGGCTTCACTATTCAAACCGCCGGAATGCAGCACACAGCTCATCTGAGCTGCGGTCGGCCTTCCTTCTTCTCTGCGTGTGTTCCGCCCTCGTGTGATGTAATGTCGGCGAGGGCGGGACACAGGCAGGTAAGGAAGGCCAACGGCAGCTCAGATGAGCTGTGTGCTGCATTCCGGCGGTTTGAATAGTGAAGCTAGGTACCCGGGCCGGGTGGAGGGTGGGTGGCGGTGGCGACTCCGGGTGGGTGGGGGGAGCGGTAGCGGCAACCCTGGGGTGGGAAGCGGTGGCGACAGCGGTTCCCTCACTCGCAGGTGCGCAGGTTCCCTCTCTGTCACGCCCCCATCATCACGTATTGACACGGGGGCGGGACAGAGAGGGTCTCTACTGCGCATTTGCGAGTGAGTACGCCTCTTGCCATTTATATGTTTGATATTTTAAATAGAAGAATCTGATTCCATTCACAACAGGTTAGAAAACAGTTCAGTTTGCACTGGACCTTTGTTCTCCTTGGATAAGCAGGATAAGGCAACCATGCACAGGTGACATCGTCACATGACGGTGCCAGCTCAGATCTGCTTCCCTAGAACTCAGCCTGGAAGACTTTGTGAAGCATATGCTAATACGTTCCAACTTAGAGGCAACTTCCACACTTGCCAGACTTTATTTGCTTGAAACAGCCAGATGGATTCTGCTCCTCTCCTAAAAGTTCATATATTCTTCGAGGCTGCTTCACTTATATTCTCCATGGCAGACAACAAGCAGAAAAAGGAAATGAAAGAGAAGGACAAGTGAACAGAATAGGTTTTAAAAAGTGCCCTCAGTGCTCGAAGGAATATAGCACTCTGAGACACAATGTGTGCATCTGTTGCTTGGGGTCCAATCATGATGCCTGCTTGTAACAAGTGCACCTAATGACCCCCAAGGTACATAAGTACATAAGCATCGCCATGCTGGGACAGACCAAGGGTCCATCGAGCCCAGCACCCTGTCTCCAACAGCGGCCAAAAGAACAAACAATTTGTCCCGCCCATCCCAGAAATAGCGAATTTTTCCCACGTCCATTTAATAGCATTCTATGGCCTTTTCCTCCAGGAAGCTGTCCAACCCTTTTTTAAATTCTGCCAAGTCAACCACCTTAACCACTTTTTCCGGCAACGAATTCCAGAGTCTGTCTACACATTGAGTCTGTCTACACATTCCTCCGATTCATTCTAAATTTACTACACTGCAGCTTCATTGCATGCCCCCTTGTCCTAGTATTTTTGGAAAGCGTAAACAGACCCTCCACATCGACCCTTTCCATTCCACTCATTATCTTATAGACATCTATCATATCTCTCCTCAGCCGCCTTTTCTCCAAGCTGAAGAGCCCCAGCCTCTTCAGCCTTTCCTCATAGAGAAGTCATCCCATCCCCTGTATCATCTTTGTCGCCCTTCTCTGCAACTTTTCTAATTCCACTATATCTTTTTTGAGGTGCGGCGACTAGAATTGCACACAATGCTCGAGGTGCGGTTGCACTGTGGAGTGATACAATGGCAGAATAATATCCTCATTTTTGTTTTCCATCCCTTTCCTAATAATACCCAACATTCTATTTGCTTTCCTAGCAGCAGCAGCACATTGAGCAGAAGGTTTCAAAGTATCATCAACGATGACACCTAGATCCCTTTCTCGGTCCGTGACTCCTAAAGCTGAACCCTGCATGACGTAGCTATAGTTTGGGTTCCTCTTTCTCAAATGCATCACTTTGCACTTGTTCACATTAAACGTCATCTGCCATTTAGACGCCCAGCCTCCCAGTCTCGTAAGGTCCTCTTGTAATTTTTCACAATCTTCCTGCGATTTGACGACTTTGAATAACTTTGTGTCATCAGCAAATTTGATTACCTCACTAGTTACCCCCATCTCTAGGTCATTTATAAATATGTTATGAATATGTTAAAAAGGTCCCGCATGTAGCTCCACATCTTCGTGGAGCTATATGCCGCCTCCTCCACTCAACACGTGACGTGTTTCGGCCGTGAGGCCTGCGTCAGGGGTCTAGTATTATCTGTAGAAAAAAGTACCTTGTAGATCAGATGAAAAAAAGCACTAAAGCTGCTAACAACGATATCGTACACAAGAAAACGCTGTGCTGCTTTGTGAAACGAAATGTATCGTTGTTAGCAGCTTTAGTGCTTTTTTTTCATCTGATCTACAAGGTACTTTTTTCTACAGATAATACTAGACCCCTGACGCAGGCCTCACGGCCGAAACACGTCACGTGTCGGGTCATTTCTGCTACTGTCAATAAAGACCTTGTTCAGGAAGACACTCATTGTGAGAGGACTTTTTTGGATCCACTGTGTGTTTTGCCTTTCATTGGTTTTCCTGTGGAGAGTTCACCTTCTGTGGGTGTTTGCCTCCTCCACTCAGCCACTTATATCTTTCGGACTTGCAGGCCTTTGACAAGGCTCTTCTACAGCAAAAACGTTGACCAAGACATCTTCCCAGTGGTATCTGGGCTCCCCCCTCCCCCCCCCCCCCCCCCCCCCCCCACACACACACACACAAAAAAAAACCATCCCTTAGCTCGGGAGTCACCTGCCTTTATACTGCTTGTCCATGTAGAAAGTGAAATTGCTTTCCTGTAACAGGGATTCTGTGACTGATCAATCCCACTGTCTCTGCAATCCCTCCCGTAATCTCTCCCGTTTTCCCTTTTGGTTGACGCCTTGGAAAGCTGCCTTAGGCTTTAGCTACAGTACATTCTAGCAAGAGTGGCATTTTGCAAGTGGGCACATACCGAAAGTCTTCCCGACTTTTCTGAGCTCTAGGGGAGCTGGTCCAGTCTGGCATCCTTACGTGATGAATTCACCTATGTTTAGTTTGCTTATACTGCTGTTCGCAGAGAATCCCTAATATAGACATTTTACTGTAACAAATAAAATTTGATGGCCAGTAGGAACCATCAGGCCCATAAGGTCTACCCATTTACAGTCCTGCTGCCCTGAAAAGCTAGAACACAGTAATTCAAACTTTAAAAAAAACTAAGTTAACTCACCAAAATATAGTATGAATCAAACTTCTCATATTACTACAAATGAACTTGGTGACAAATTGATTCCAGTACAGAATAAAAATTGAATCTACATACTAATAAAAGATAAAATTAGTTTTAGTCGAGATTTCTCATATTTACTTTCTCATATTTACATTCCCAACAGTTATTGTGTGTTGGCTTTTCATGGCACCCTGTTTAAGTACCATAGACCCCAGTTGATCTGTGTCCCCTTATTTCACAACTAGGGCTCCTCCATGCTTAAGCGTGGTGTTTTTCAACCTTGTTATTTTTGTCTCAGCTACTGCATCTACTGTTCTTTCCATGAAAAAATTACACGTGCTATATAGATTAATTATAAGATGATTTTCTTGTCTTTAAAAACTACTTTGTCACTCTTTAATATGTTATAATGCTTGCTTAATAATTATGCTCGCTGTCTTTAAGAGTTCGAGCGGAAGCAGAAGAAGCAAAACAAAGAGCAAAAGAAGAGGATGATGTAAGTAAGATCTTTTCTGTCATGTTAAGAGTGTTTAAAACAATTATGTTCTGTGCCATTGCTTGCTACTCAGTCTGAAGAATACTTGGGGCTTCATCTTCAAAAGCATTGCATAATTAGAATCTTCAAGTACCTTAATTACAACTCAGCACCTTTTACATCCTGTAAATTACTGTAGTCAGAATCCAAGCTCTACCAAAATGGCTCTGTTACTTACGATGCTTCACCTATGTCACATAGGGCACTATTGCCAAACATGAACGGGTTTAAGCAAAGAGGATTTTTTTCCCCTTCTGGAGTGCTTTTATTTTTTATTTATTTTGCCTTTGCTAACATGAAACATGAATAGAAGATTAGGATGAATAGGCATTGGCACATCTTTGATTCCTCCTTTATCTATGACCATCAACATTTTGTTGAAGAGTGACGTGCCAGTGAGACTGCTGATATCGGAGACAACTCTTGCCTCCCTTTTTTTAACAGGTTGATAAGCACAGAACTGAGGGTGTGAGAACCATCTTTTCTTTATCCCAGCATTGTCTGGTTTGACAAACTAGAAGCTCATTGCCTCCCTTATATTTGAACTGGTCATTAGGTCCTGTGCTAGCATTTGGGAACATATGAGTTTATCTTGTTGGGCAGACTAGATGGACTGTGCAGGTCTTTTTCTGCCGTCATCTACTATGTTACTATGTATGTTTTGATCTGCTCTAGGTATAATTTTATGTGAAATGTTTTTGTGCAGTACTCAGACCCAGGTTATCTGTCTTTTTAATACAGAGTGATGTCCCCACTGCTCAGAGAAAGCGTTTTACTCGTGTTGAAATGGCTCGTGTGTTGATGGAGAGGAACCAGTATAAAGAGAGACTGATGGAGCTTCAGGAAGCAGTAAGGTGGACAGAGATGATAAGGTATGTGTTGATAAGCCTTCCAGAATACAGTGGCATATTTCTGAATCAGTTGACTCATTCTGAATGAACAGCATGTAACTGAAGATGAGTAACATCATGGCCGTGTTTTTTATATTTAAGAGCGTCGAGAGAAAATCCAGCCATGCAAGAAAAGAAGAGATCCAGCATCTGGCAGTTGTAAGAGTAAAAACATTCACAAGATTATCTATAGCTAGAATGCTTTATGTTCAATCTGTCCTAAAGTCAGAGCACTGACCAAGTAACAATTGTGGTCTGAAAAATGTGGACTTAATGCTGTTCCATTTGAATTACATTTGTATTCATACATATCAGAATGTTACGGTCTGTACTTATGGAATCAGAATCAAGGTTACTATTTTATATATTAAGAAATGGAACTTATTACCTTGAGTGTCTTAGTACTCGGTGAATAATGGCCTTAGTTTAATCTCATTAAGCCTGTGAAACATAATACTGTACATTTTTCTGAACAAGTCAGAAAATCCTAATTCCAAGCACCTGAAAGTTCAGTAAAGAAAGTAAAATTGGAAGCAGGAAGATGACAAATGCTCTTCTATCAGAGCAGGTTCAGTTTTTTTTTTCTTATGTAGAGGAGTGTGGTAGCCGTGTTAGTCCACTCTTAAGATTATCAATAGAAATCAAAGAAAATAAAACATGGAAAAGAAAATAAGATGATACCTTTTTTATTGGACATAACTTAATACATTTCTTGATTAGCTTTCGAAGGTTGCCCTTCTTCGTCAGATTGGAAATAAGCAAATGTGCTAGCTGACAGTGTATATAAGTGAAAACATTCAAGCATTACTTTTTTCTTATGTATTTTCATGTGTAATCTCTTTCCCTTCATTTCAGTTTTAGCAGATTATTTAGTTCATCAAGCAATGCCACAAAAAAGCCTGATCCACCGGT
This sequence comes from Microcaecilia unicolor, assembly GCF_901765095.1. Lineage (NCBI taxonomy): Eukaryota > Metazoa > Chordata > Amphibia > Gymnophiona > Siphonopidae > Microcaecilia > Microcaecilia unicolor. Next base: position 321,547,323 of record NC_044036.1, on the reverse strand, counting down.
TAATGTGAAGTATAATGCACCCACTTCGCACATTACTCCATCAGTGAAGAAGAGAAGCAGCACCTTGGCAAAGCTCCCCAGTGACAAATCAAAAGCCTTTGACTTCCTCAGTGAAGAGTAAGTTGTCACAGTCATGGCATATATATTTGACAGGACAAGGTGTTGGAACAAGTCTGAATTTGCTATATTACAAATAAAATGTTTTTTTTTTTCTACAGCTCTGACATAAGCTCGGCGAGCCGAAGGGAACAGAAGCGGGAACAGTACCGCCAGGTGAAAGCACATGTACAGAAGGAGGATGGCAGGATCCAAGCTTTTGGCTGGAGTCTACCTCAGAAATACAAACAGGTACTTCCCACTGCTTTCTTTTATTTTTGTTTTGGTAGTTGTTATTCTTATTCCTCTTCAGTAAAGACTTAATTATGAAATTTTACATGCAGGCAATCATTTCAAGCAGTACCAAGATCTGTCTGGCTATTTCACTTAGGGGCCTGTGTACTAAAGCGTGCTAAGCAGTTAATGCCTATTTACTTTATTCCCCATCCTTTTCTTTGACATTTATATTTATATTGTCCACTGCCTAGCTGCAGTAATTTTACTACTACTACTTAACATTTCTATAGCGCTGCTAGGGTTACGCAGCACTGTACAATTTAACATAAAAGGACAGGTCCTGCTCAAAGAGCTTACAATCTAAAGGACAAGTGAGTAGACGATATGATGGGGGCAGTCAATTTGGGGCAGTCCAGATATCCTGAAGGTAAGAGTTAGGTGCTGAAGGCAGCATTGAAGAGGTGGGTTTTAAGCAGAGACTTGAAGATGGGCAGGGAGGGGGCTTGACGTAGGGGCTCAGGAAGGTTGTTCCAGGCATAGGGTGAGGCGAGGCAGAATGGGCGGAGCCTGGAGTTGGCAGTGGTGGAGAAGGGTACTGAGAGGAGGGATTTGTCCTGTGAGGGGAGATGAGGGTAGAGAGGTAGTGAGGGGCAGCAGATTGAGTACATTTGTAGGTAAGAAGGAGGAGCTTGAACTGAATGCGGTAACGGATTGGAAGCCAGTGAAGTGACCTGAGAAGAGGGGTGATATGAGTATATCGGTTCTGGCGGAATATAAGACGTGCAGCAGAGTTCTGAACAGATTGAAGGGGGGATAGATGGCTAAGTGGGAGTCCGGTGAGGAGTAAGTTGCAGTAGTCAAGTCGGGAGGTAATGAGAGCGTGGACGAGAGTTCGGGTGGTGTGTTCCGAGAGGAAAGGGCGAATTTTGCTGATGTTGAAGAGGAAGAAGCGACAGGTCTTGGCTATCTGCTGGATGTGTGCTGAGAAGGAGAGGGAGGAGTCGAAGATGACTCCGAGGTTGCGGGCAGATGAGACGGGGAGGATGAGGGTGTTATCCACTGAGATAGAAAGTGAAGGAAGAGGAGAAGTGGGTTTTGGTGGAAAGACGATGAGCTCAGTCTTGGACATGTTCAGTTTCAGGTGGCGGTTGGACATCCATGTAGCAATGTCGGTTAAGCAGGCCGATACCTTTGCCTGGATCTCCGCAGTGATGTCTGGTGTGGAGAGATACAGCTGGGTGTCGTCTGCATAGAGATGGTACTGGAAGCCATGAGATGAGATGAGGGAACCCAGGGAAGAGGTGTAGATTGAGAAGAGAAGGGGTCCAAGGACAGATCCCTGGGGAACACCAACAGATAGCGGGATGGGGTGGAGGAGGATCCATGGGAGTGAACTCTGAAGGTGCGGTGGGAGAGATAGGAGGAGAACCAGGAGAGGACAGAGCCCTGGAACCCGAATGAGGACAGCGTGGCAAGGAGTAGATCATGATTGACAGTGTCAAAAGCGGCGGAAAGATCGAGGAGGATGAGGATGGAGTAGTGGCCTCTGGATTTGGCAAGGAACAGGTCATTACAGACTTTAGAGAGTGCTGTTTGTCGAGTGTAGAGGGCGAAAACCGGATTGAAGTGGATCAAGGATGGCATGCGAGGAGAGAAAATCAAGGCAGCGGCTCTGAACGGCACGCTCAAGTATTTTGGAGAGGAGGGGTAGGAGGGAAATGGGGCGGTAGTTGGAGGGACAGGTAGGGCCAAGTGATGGTTTTTTGAGGAGAGGTGTGACTACGGCGTGCTTGAAGGTGTCAGGGACAGTTGCAGTGGAGAGAGAGAGGTTGAGGATATGACAGATGGACGGGGTGACAGTATGAGAGATGGTGTTAAGTAAGTTGGTGGGGATGGGATCAGAGGAACAGGTGGTACTTTTCGAGCAGGAAAGAAGGCGAGCGGTTTCCTCCTCGGTGTTGTCTGGAAAGGAGGAGAAAGAGGCCTGGCTTGGTTGGTCAAGGGTTAAAGGGTGAAAAGGAGGAGATGGTTTGGTAGTGGTTTCTTTGCGATTGGTGGTATATCTGTAAATAAATGTGTAAATTAGCACACATTACATAAGAACATAAGAGTTAGCTGTACTGGGTCAGACCAATGGTCCATCTAGCCCAGTATTCTGTTTCCAACAGTGGCCAAGCCATGTCACAAGTATCTGGCTGAAACCCAAATCGTGGCAACATTCCATGGTACATGTCCCAGGGCAAGCAGTTGCTTCCCCTTGTCTGTCTCAATAGCAGACTATGGACTTTTCCTTCAGGAACTTGTCCAAACCCTTTTTTTAAAACCCAGATACGCTAACTGCAGTTATCACATCCTCCGGCAAAGAGTTCTAGAGCTTAACTATTCCTTGAGTGAAAACATATTTCTTCCTATTTGTTTTAAAGGTATTTCCATGTAACTTCCTTGACTGTCTTCTAGTCTTTGTGCTTTTGGAACGAGTGAAAAATCGATTTACTTCTACTTGTACACCACTCAGGATTTTGTAGACCTCAATCCTATTTCTCTTTTCCAAGCTGAAGAGCCTTAACCTCTTTAGCCTTTCCTCATACAAGAGGAGTTCCATCCCCTTTATCATTATGGTTGCTCTTCTTTCAGCCTTTTCTAATTCCGCTATATCTTTATTGACATACGGCTTCCAGAACTGAATGCAATACTCAAGGTGCAGTCGCAACATGGAATGATACAGAGGCATTATAGTATTTTCGGTCTTATTCACCATCCCTTTCCTAATAATTCCCAGTATCCTGTTTGCTTTTTTGGCCGCCGCTGCACACTGAGCAGAAGGTTTCAGCATGTTGTCTACAACAACACCTAGATCTTTTTCTTGAGTGCTGACCCCCAATGTGGACCCTTGCATCAGGTAATTATGATTCAGATTATTCTTTCCAATGTGTATCTCCTTGCATTTGTCCACCTTAAATTTCATGTGCCATTTGGATGCCCATTCTTCCAATTTCCTAAGGTCTTTCTGCAATATTTCACAGTCTGCTCGTGTTTTAACAACCTTGAACAGTTTTGTGTCATCTCAAATGTAATCACTTCACTCATTCCGATTTCCATATCATTTATAAATATGTTAAATAGCACCAGTCTGAGTACCGGTCCCTGCGGCACTGCACTGTTCACCCTCCTCCATTGAGAGAAATGACCATTTAACCCTACCCTCTGTTATCTGTCCAATAACCAATTCCAAATCCACACATGAACCTTGCCTCCTATCCCATGACCCTTTAATTTTTTCAGGAGTCTCTCATGAGGAACTTTATAAAAGCTTTCTGAAAATCTAGACACGCTAACAGGCTCATTTTCAAAAGAGAAAAACATCCAAAAAGTGGCATAAGTCTGCATTTGGATGTTTTTCTCACAAAAATGTCCAAATCAGTATTTTCAAAACCTATTTTTAGACGTTTTTTCTCCGCCAGAAGTGCATCCAAATATCAAGGGGGAGTGCCAGGGGCATGTTCAGGGTGGAACTTGGGCTTTCCTAAGACTTAGACATTTTTCAGCCATAATGGAACAAAACAAAACCGTCCAGGACTAAAAACAGACATTTTGAGCTAGACCTGTTTTTATTACAAATAAGGCACAAAAAGGTGCCCTAAATAACCAGATGACCACTGGAGGGAATTAGGAATGACCTTCCCTTATTCCCCCAGTGATCACTAACCCCCTCCCACCCACCCCCAAAAATGTGATGGAAAAACATTACTTACCAACCTCTGTGCCAGCCTGAGATGTTATACACAGGTCCATTAGAACAGCATGCAGGTCCCTGGAGTAGTCTAGTGTTGGGTGCAGTGCAGACAGTTAGACCCAGTCTCCTACCTCCCCCTACCTGTTACGCTTGTGGAGGAAACTGTGATCCCTCCAAAACTTACCAGAAACCCACTGTACTCACATATAGGTGCCCCCTGCACCTGTAAGGTCTATGGTAGTGGTGTACAGTCGGGGGTAGTGGGTTTGGGTGGGTTTTGGGGGGCTCAGCACACAGGGTAAGGAAGCAATGGTGAGATGTGTACCCGGGAGCAGTTTATGAAGTCCACTGCAGTGCCTCCTTGGGTGCCCTATTGCTGTCCTGGGATGTCAAGGGGACAAGTCTACTAAAAATGCTGGCTCCTCCTACATCACAATGGCTTGATTTTGTGCTTTTTACACTTGGATGTCCGTCTCCTCCCCCCCCCCCCGAAAATGGACCAAAAAGCAAAACATCCAAATCACAAAACGTTGTTCGGAACAGTGTTTTTGAAAACAAAAGCCGTTTTTCCTTTTTGAAAATTACCTTCTTTCCTATTTGGATTTTGGATGTTTTTTTGCAAAACGTCCAAAGTCAGACTTAGATGTTATATCGAAAATGCTCCTCCACATCAACCAGCTCACCTTTATTTGCATGTTTATTCACGCATTCAAAGAAATAAAGCAAATTGGTGAGACAAGACTTCCCTTGGCTGAACCCATGCTGACTCTATCCCATTAAACCATGTTTGTCTATGTGTTCTGTAACTTTATTCTTTATAATAGTTTCCACTATTTTGCCCAGCACTGACATCAGGCTTACCGGTCTGTAATTTCCCGGATCACCCCTGGAAATCTTTTTAAAAATCAGCTTCACATTGGCCACCCTCCACTCTTTAGGTACTACGGACGATTTTAGCAACAGGTTACATGTTACTAACAGCAGATCAGCAGTTTCATTCTAGAGTTCTTTGAGTACCCTTGGATGTATGCCATACAGTCCAGGTGATTTACTGCTTTGTCTGTTTGGCTCAGTACAACTTCCAGGTTCACCGAGATTTCTTTCAGTTCCTCTACATCGTCACCCTTGAAAACTATTTCTGGTACAGGCGGATCACTTACGTCGTCTTCCGTAAAGACTGAAGCATAGAATTCATTCAGTTTCTCCACTATGGCCTTGTCCTCCCTGAGCGCCCCTTTGGCTCCTTTATGATCTAACGGTCCCGCAGATTCCCTCACAGGCTTTCTGCTTCTGATGTACCTGAAAAAGTTGTTACTGTGAGTTTTAGCCTTTGTGGCAGTTTCTCTTCACATTTCTTTTAGCCTTCTTTATTAATGCTTTGCATCTGATGTGCCAGTTCTTATGTTGCTTTTTATTTTCTTCATTTGGGTCCATTGTTTGAAGGACAATCTTTTTGCTGTAATGGCCTTGTGAGAAAACATGTAGCCACCTGCCTGGTGTTACCCCGCAGCCACTCAGAGGGTCTATCCCCAGCACAGCTCAGGTCCACTGCACCTGCTGCTTGCACTCTACACTAACACCCTCCTCCCGCTGACTGAGTCACAACTGCTTCTGGGCGAGTCTCCCACTCTCCAATTATCTCCAGTGATTTCTAGGTTACTGGAGCCACTCTTCTAGTGGTCCCACAATTCCCAGAAAGCACTCACAGACCCAAAACACAAACACCCAGGATTCTTCATCAGTCCAGACAAACAGGGCAAACAAACAATTATTTATTCTCTTAAAAAATATTGAACAGTGGAACCAAATAGTGCAACTGGCAAACAAGAACAGGTAACTGAAATAAAGATCAATCAAAACATTAACTAAACACTTGCATACTTCCTAGAAAGTACCTGGGGAGATCAGGACATATATGTGTTCACAGAGCTTCAGCAAAATAGATCTCTCTCTCCTTCTCCCAGGCTGAAACTGAAGCAACAGTCAACCACTGCTGGGTAATTTCAAAACTCCAGGCCAATCAGAGCCCAGAACAGTCAAGTTTCAAATAAAAACTGGTTACATCACTGCAAGGCACTTCCTATTATCTGTGTGCCAACTAAAAGAAAGAGAAGTCAGTCCTCTGTAACAGCTTTGAGCATAAACATGCACCATCTGCTGTCCAAACAGGAGAAGTACACTTCAGACATATTTAAGACAGGAAAATATCCAATACATTTTATGGCTTAAAACATACTGTTTCTTCACAAGCCTCTTTTACTTCACCTGAAGAAATTGCAGAGTCATGGAATCGGAGGTAGGGTATTATTATGGATTAAGAACTGGTTGAAAGATAGGAAGCAGAGAGTAGGATTGCGTGGCCAGTATTCTCAGTGGAGGAGGGTAGTTAGTGGGGTCTGTGCTGGGTCCGTTGCTTTTTAATGTATTTATAAATGACCTAGAGATGGGAATAACTAGTGAGGTAATTAAATTCGCCGATGACACAAAATTATTCAGGGTCGTCAAGTCGCAGGAGGAATGTGAACGATTACAGGAGGACCTTGCGAGACTGGGAGAATGGGCGTGCAAGTGGCAGATGAAGTTCAATGTTGACAAGTGCAAAGTGATGCATGTGGGTAAGAGGAACCCGAATTATAGCTACGTCTTGCAAGGTTCCGCGTTAGGAGCTACGGATCAAGAAAGGGATCTGGGTGTCGTCGTCGATGATACGCTGAAACCTTCTGCTCAGTGTGCTGCTGCGGCTAGGAAAGCGAATAGAATGTTGGGTGTTATTAGGAAGGGTATGGAGTCCAGGTGTGCGGATGTTATAATGCCGTTGTATCGCTCCATGGTGCGACCGCACCTGGAGTATTGTGTTCAGTACTGGTCTCCGTATCTCAAAAAAGATATAGTAGAATTGGAAAAGGTACAGCGAAGGGCGACGAAAATGATAGTGGGGATGGGACGACTTTCCTATGAAGAGAGGCTGAGAAGGCTAGGGCTTTTCAGCTTGGAGAAGAGACGGCTGAGGGGAGATATGATAGAAGTGTATAAAATAATGAGTGGAATGGATCGGGTGGATGTGAAGCGACTGTTCACGCTATCCAAAAATACTAGGACTAGAGGGCATGAGTTGAAGCTACAGTGTGGTAAATTTAAAACGAATCGGAGAAAATTTTTCTTCACCCAACGTGTAATTAGACTCTGGAATTCGTTGCCGGAGAACGTGGTACGGGCGGTTAGCTTGACGGAGTTTAAAAAGGGGTTAGATAGATTCCTAAAGGACAAGTCCATAGACCGCTATTAAATGGACTTGGAAAAATTCCGCATTTTTAGGTATAACTTGTCTGGAATGTTTTTACGTTTGGGGAGCGTGCCAGGTGCCCTTGACCTGGATTGGCCACTGTCGGTGACAGGATGCTGGGCTAGATGGACCTTTGGTCTTTCCCAGTATGGCACTACTTATGTACTTATGTACTTTTAACCATGCTGGCTGTCGTTTTCTCTTCTTTCCACCTTTGCAAATACGTGGAATGCATCTGGTCTGGGCTTCCAAGGATACCTTTTGAATAACATCCACACCCGATTTAGTGTCCTAACCTTAGCAGCCGATCCTTTTAACTTCTTTTTAACCATTTTCCTCATTTTATTATAGTCGCCATTTTGAAAATTAAATGCAGCTATAGTAGATTTCCTTCTCAGGTTCATTCTAGATAGTAACTCATACTTTATTATGTGTTAATTCTTATAGCACTGGCATGACAGCATGTGCTAAGTTGTGCGTTAACTGCATGCCCTGTTAGGGTGTGGAAACTGGGTGAGTTTTGAGCGGAGAATGGACTTAGGCTGCACATTGCAGTGCTTACCATACACTGTGTCCTTAGCATCTCCTCAGTAGGAAATGGTAAGTTCATCCACACTGTGACAAAACTTGTGTTGTAAAGAATGTTTCTGTGTAATTAATCTGTTATTCCTGAACTGGAGATCCTCTTTAAAATGAAGGTTCTCCAAATAACCATTTTCATTAAACTTTGTAAAATGATGGTCTTAAAATGTGCTAAAAATTAAATTGAGACTAATTAAGAAGTTGGACATAGTGAAGTGAAATGATTGTTGGAGTCTGTAACCATGTGTCTGAAAGAAGTCACCAGATTAGTCATTGCATGAACAATCAGTAAGGGGGGGGGGTGGAACTGTTTCAGGATTACTGTCGCCTTATCCTTTTGCCTTTTTTCTGAATGTTGAGGGTTAGGTGATCACAGCCCTACCAGCCATGCCTGTGATCTCTTTTAGTAGGATACTGCAGTGTTTTACAGTAGCTTTCTACAGGTTACAGTACCCCAGTTTTCCCTGGTGACATTCTAGGTACTAACCAGCTTGTCTATGTTCACCTTTCAACATTTAACAAGGTCAGGCTCTCCCAAGCCGATATTGCTGGGGTTTCAGAGTTATGTACTGGAATGTCACAGATAAAATGTGTAGGGTTGGGTATTCAACTGTGGATGTCTTTTTATGTAGAAAAAATTAATATTTAGAATCTGATCATTAATGTCTTTTCTCAGAAATAAGTATGGGGGGGGGGGAGCCTTAGGGAATCTCATCTAGAGAGAAAGTAGTCTAGTGGTAGCAGGAGATATGACCTGGTGTGTTTTGATAAATATATAGAAACTGCAAAGATCAATATTTTGTGGGGGCCTGAAATTCCAGAACAAGCAAGACCAGCTGTTTTTGTATGTATCTAAGGTAAAGAAGTGGAGAGCAGAAAAGATAAGTGAAAAAAACATTGTAGAACACAAATGTGTGGAATGTGTTTTTAGTTTTAGTTTAGTTTTGTTTTTTTGTTAACCTAACAAGACTGTTTTTAGGCAGAATGCTTGCTTCAGGGATAAAATCACATAAAAGCGTATTCAGCTTAGTGCACTGATTCTTATCAGTGATATGATTTGCTTTTACCACTTAAAAACCAAATAAAAAGTATATACATCTCAATTGTATGGTCTTGACACAGTATGTAAAACATAGTAAATACAAGCACAAACAAAAAAAAATTGCTCATATCTTTAATTACTTATAGATGAGATTTTTGTAGGAGACTGTATTCAAGATAGCACTACAAGAATAGGAAAAGGAGAAAAAATGTTTGTTAGGAGGAGACTGTTTCAGCAACAATCTTGATGATTATCAATTCCCTATCCTGTAGTATGCTTGCTTTTTAACACGTCTCGCTACTATTTTATAATTTTGATGTTTCAGAAAGGGGCCAGAAAAACATTGCAAACATGTCTTATATGTGTCTGTTTCCATTTGATTACGCTATATATTCAAATGGTGGAATTATAGACACAAACCTTATGACCACTAATGATGGTAACCTTGTGAATTTCTTTCATATTGTGAGGTTCTTCCATATTCTCTATACAGAAGATATGAGAGCCACCAAGATCTTTTCCCTCTTGATAAACTATCATTAATTATGATACATATCTTGTAGTGGTTATTTTCTCTAATTATAGCTCTTTTTAAAAGTATTGGTTTCCATATGAATAAATATGCCCACAGGGAATCTTTGAAGTGTGCTTCCAGTATAGCTCTGTATTTTGAAACCCTTCTTATCCTCCGTGCATATCTTATAAAGTATAAGTGCACTGTATTAATGCATATACATTCTCGGAGACACATTAGTCAGCCAGGTAAATAAACTCATAAACTGCTTTAGCAGTAAAGTTGGTAAGCTGTAAGTGCTTGTCTAAAATACTTGTTTGAGGAGCTTTTGGCCTCTTACATATTACTAAAAAAGAATCTTAGTTTTATTTTTCTCTGTCTGTCCTGATAGGTGGCAAATGGTGAACAGAGTGAAAGCAAGATGAGGAATTTGCCTGTGCCTGTCTACTTAAGACCGTTAGATGAGAGAGATACATCTATGAAGGTAAAATATGTGAAATCACTTTCTTTCATGCCTTTTTTTTTTTTTTACTTTTTCAAAACTTTATTTGCTCCATCAAAACACAGACACACGAGGCAAGCTACACAGAACCAAACAGCAGAGACCCAAGTAGAACCTTCTCAGCAATACAGAAAGGTACCCATAAGCCCATGCTTCAGAGCAGTCAGTTTTGCCATTAATGCAGCAGAGTTCAATTTGGCCAGAAGACAATCTTTGGAAGGAAGTTCTGGTCATTTCTAGTAAGAAGCCAGACAAATCCGAGCTGTTGTAACAATCAGATTCTCGAGCTTCTGGCCATCAGCATTTAGAGTTGTGGAGGCCCCATTCAGCAGAAAAATGTGCGTTGTGGTTGGAACAACAGTGCTAAGAACTGAGTAACCATCTGCCAATACTGCTGTGCCTTCGACCAGTCCCACCAATATGGGCCAAAGTGCCCAACTGGCCACATCCCTGCCAATAAGTCCCATCTCCAGGCTCAAAAAGGCGTTGGAGTTGGGCAGGAGTATATTATCATTGAAATAAAATTTTGTAGCCTAGTTTAATTAAAACGAGAAAAATGGAGGGCCACAAATGACTTATATAGGGGGTGTCTCAGTGCTCACGGGAGAGAGAATAGCCTAAAAGGGCCTCCCATTTCTCTTTATAATAACGCTCAACAGGAACACATAAAAGGGCTTTATGCACTCTAGAACTAAGTCCCTTGTTCGTCTCCATGCAAAAGACTTTCAATAACTGGAGGTCCTCCTCCTCCCAATGTGGTAACACCTTGCGCCTCAAAGTCTTGAAGTTGACAATAATAGAAATAATCATGATCTGTCAAACTGAACTCATCCTGAAGTGCTTCAAATGGTATAAGAACTCTATCCACAACCAGCTGACCCAAAAGGCAAAGAGACCTAAACTCACCCACTGTTAAAAAGTAGAAGTGAACACCCCCCCCTCCCCGGAATATACCCAGGGGCCCACTGTATAGGGGTATGATTAGAAATATAGCTGTGGTGGGGTGGGGGTGGGGGGGGGGGACACTGCTGCACGACATACCAAATGGGGACCGACTACTAAACGTCTTAAGTTCTCCCAGAGGTAACCAAGGCAAAGTATAGAAAGATGCTGAGGCCCAACCAATGCCTGTTTCAACTGGACCCACTGTTTATCTGTAGAAACTGACCATTCAGTAATGCCTGAAGTTGGGCTGCTTGGTAATAACACAGCGTGTCAGGCACCCCCATACCTCCATTTGCCCTATCCATGCATATTTGGTTCTGACCAGGGCTTTTTTTGAGGGGGTACTCGGGGATACTGAGTACCGGCACCTTTTCCACTGTCTGCTAAAATTGATCAATGGTCCCCAAGTTTTAATGAAAGAGCTCAGGCTCTACACACCAATTCTGCCTTGTCATAGGTTCTGTGACTGATTGCAGGGGGCCTGGCTATTGTGGAGAGGGGTCCCTCAGTGTTTACCCCCCACCCCTGAAGGGAGGCCTAGCATTTGAGTACCGGCACCTTTTTCACTAGAAAAAGTGCACTGGTTCTGACGCACCCAAGGAGACTTATGTTGCCAAATAAAGGCGAAATATTTTCGTTGAAGGTTACGCAAAAAAGGCCTTTGAGTAGGCAATGGCAAGGTGGCAAATAGGTAAAGGAATTTAGGGAGAACCATGATAATCGCATTCACCCGACCCAACCACTAAACATGTAACCCTTCCCACCGATCTAAATCTGTAAGGGCCGTCTTCAAAAGAGGAGGATAATTAAGCACAAATAACAGAGACAGATCAGCCGGAACATTCACCCCGAGACAGCGAATAGATATAGCCTTCCAGCAGAAAGGAAACTACTCATGGCGTTCCCTAAAGTGAGTTTCAGGTGAATTAAGGTTAAGAAGCTCTGATTTGGTAACATTCATACAATAGCCAGATGCCTGGCCATACTGGGTCAAAAGTTGTATAAGCTCATCCAATGAATGAGCCGGATCTGTCACCGTAAAGAACACATTATTAGCATACAGAAGGTGTTTATGTTCCTGGTCTCCCACCAAAACCCCTTGAATCCGTAACTGTCTGAGCTAAGGGCTCCATAATCAGAGCAAAAATCAGGTTAAAAACTATGTTTTAAATATCTTTTTTTATTGGCGTAATGTAACATTTCTTGAGTAGCCATCAGATCAAAGTAAAAGGTATTTCCTGAGCATACAAGTGAATCATATATTTTTTATACTAGTGGTTCTCAACTTGATCCTGATGACAATTGCAGCCAATCTGGTTTGATCTCATATGCATATTCATTGTGGGTATTTGCATGTACTGCCTTTATTTTATTCAGATCTTTCGTTCATATTCATTGTGGGTATTCTTAACAAAAAAAACCCAACTCAGCTGACTGGGTGTGTCTTGAGAATTGGGCTAAGAATTATTAAAAAAAAAAAAAAGTGAGCTTGAAAAATCAAATGGAAACTTGCCAGATCCTCTAATAGTACAACATACACGCTACCTATTTTGTGTTTGAATTCATTGAGCACTTTTTCACGATTGCAGTAGAAAAATTAAATGCGAGTTGTTTTTTTTTTTTTTTTTTAAATGACCAATGAAAGAGAATTGAACAGATTATAAAAAGGCACTGAGGCCGATATTCAGACCGCAGCAGTTAGACTGGCTAACTCCTGTGGTCGGTGCTAAGCCCGCATATTCATTGGGGTGCTTCTGGTGACTGCTGTTGAATATCTAGGTTATTTTTGGCTGGTTTGAAGATAACCAGCTAAATCGATATTCAGACTTAGCCGGTTATCCTCAAATCGGCCAGAGATATTACAGGGTTTGACACAGCTAAATATTGCTGCTAAGCCCGCTTTAAAAAGCTGCAGATAGCTGGTTATATCGCATAATATAGCGCAGTATAAATGGCTATCTGCTAGCCGCTAACCAGGGATTTTAGTCGGGGGATAGCTAGTTGTCCTCTGCTGAATATCTGTGGATAGCCGATTAAATGCTATTTAATTGATCAGCAGCTGTTCTGACCAGTTAAATAGCGCTGAATACCAGGCAAACTGTCTTTCCAAACAGGTTTTGAGGTCTTTTTCCTTCCATATTTATCTTAATTTTAATAGAATTTGTTTTAATACAATATTGATTCAGCTATATTGATCAGGTCCAATAAGGTATTTTGTGTTAGCACAACATATGTGGTTTATTTGTTTTTCTTGTTAGTTTTGAAGTGTTCATCTGAACTTCAGCTACACTGTAGACCTCAGATAGTGTGAATGTTTGGGGTTCATGATAGCACTGAGTTACTTAAAATGTGGTCAAATTATCGGTTCTACAATGTAATTCATAACAGAAAAAAGGAGGGGCATGGGGGGAGGGGGGGAGGGATGTCTAGCCCTTAGCATTTATAAGCAATCGTATATTATATTGAACCATGTTATATGGGGTCTACAGTGTATCTTGCACTCCTGGTTAGTTCTAAATTTTGCCTTTAAGTATCCTGAGCATTATGTCATTGACTCAGTGGTCTGTCTGGTCCTGAGAATTGTTCTCCCATACAGTTCTCTTGCTGTTTTAGTTAATAAATAAAAATACAATAGAAAATAAGGTGATAACCTTTTTATTGGACCAACTTACAATTTTTGATTGACTTTCGGAGGCTAAAACCACTTTCCTCGGGTCAGAATGGTATGAACAAAAGATGACTATGGTAGAATATGTAATTGAAACATAAAAACATTCCAAAGAAAGCTTTGAAGGGAAAGGTGGGGGGAGGGAGGGAGGGAGAACGGAGAGATGGAGGGGTGATCACAAGGTAGCAAAGCAGCAGATTTTTTATTGCATTCCTGGATTTGTTAGATTGTCCTCTTCCATAGCATCCATACCAGACCAGTCCAGAACCTGTGGGTTATTTACCATTCTGTTATGTCCATCAACCAGCAGTGGGAGACAGAGAAACAAAGTAGTTCTGTGTGATTCTCCCCTTAAGGACACTGCGCAACCTTTGAATGCTTAGTATGTTTTTCTCCAGTGATGAGCAGACCATGCAGCTTCTGGACTGGTTACTAAGTGAGAACTGGGCATCAGTTGAGCAGAGTGGTAACCTCACTTGAAGTTTTAAGCTCCATTAAATAAAAGGAAATGATACTCTGAGTTTGATTTCTTCCCCCCCCCTTATTTCCCATTGTTTTCATCTTTTCCCCTTGAAGGGGTTTAAATAATTGGATAGGAAGTTGTTTTCTTACCTTAGAACATTAGAAGAGCTCCATACTCTGGTAGTTTGTTTCAGGCTGCAGTACTGGTTAGTGGAAACAGGTGGGAGTTTGGACCCGCACCGGGGGGGGGGGGGGAGGAATGTTCTTCCCCCCCCTTTTTTTTTTTTTTGAACAAGGTTGTGTACAGGCAGAATGTTTGAGCTGGCAGCAGAGCGAGGTAGGAAATGTACAAAATTAGTCCAATAAATATGTATCACTTTATTTTTTGAAGTGACTTTTGAACATTCAAGTAACCACACTGTTTTATGCAAGTTCTTTTGGAAATTGCCTGTTAATGTTCCTCATGCTGAGGAGATGAAACAGTGGAGTGCTGTAAGCTAACATGAAGGAATTCTTTCCAATTAAATGCAAGATGCTTTCATAAACTTTTAAGGCCAAAATTGGAACAAAATAAGCATCGTTCCCCCGAAATAGACAATTGTAACGTTTTGTCTGCCAGATGACGCACCTTAGTGATTCTAATACATTTTTAATGTCTGAAGAGCTCATTTGACTTTGACATGCACAGTAGAGACCATTTCTAATCATGAATTATTTATCTTGTCTCTGTCTCAACGTGAATTATCTGAGGCATGTAAATGGTAATTTTACCTACATAAGAGTGTTCTTTCCTGCAAGAATCATCAATGTGTACTTTTCTGTCAGCTTTGGTGTGCTGTGGGAGTCAACCTGTCTGGAGGGAAGACGAGAGACGGTGGCTCTGTTGTTGGAGCAAGCGTTTTCTACAGTGATACATCAGGTTCTGAAGCTGAAGGGAACGTGCATCCGAGAGGATCTCAGAGCAGTTTAGACAAGCTAGAGCAGGAGATCAAGGTAAATGCAGATATCCGAGGTAACTTACAAAATATTTTATTAGGGCTAATATTTAGACCAGTGGTTCCTAAACTGGGTTCTGTGAACTCTCTTCAGGGGTTCTGTGTCAGTCAGGGCAGGAATGATCCCCAGATGCTCCTGCCCATGCCATCTCCGCTGAAAAATGGCTGCTGGGACCTCCTGTGACAATCTGGCAAGACTGCCGCTAGAGGTCCCTGCAGCCATTTTGAGATTAGAACCGACGTGGGTAAGAGCACTACAGATCACTCCTGCCCATGCTGGCTTCGCTCTCAAAATAGCTGCTGGGACTTCCACTGGCAGTCTCAGCAGCCATTTTGTCAGCGGAACCAGCATAGGCAGGAGCAACTGGGGATCGCTTCTACCTCCTCCTATTAGGATGAGTATTGTCTCTTCTCTCATGGGTTCCATTACTATTTGTTTAAGGAGAGTTCTTTCAGGGACTTCAGGTTAACTCTACTTCTGATTCCAGAGATGGAATACTCCAGTCCACATCCTGCAGTTTAAAAGATCTCACCACCATGGTCTTCCTTTCTCTTTATTTCCGCAGTCTTTACCGGGTCTTCAGCTTGTAGTCCATACTGGTGTAGATGAAAGTGCCATTTCCAATTTCCAAGGAGACCCACAGCACCACCTCTTTTTTTTTTTTTCTCATGCCCTACACATTTCAGTTATGTGTATTATTGCAGCCCATGGTTTCCTGCAGCATATTTTTCAAGATTCTGTGGCAAGAGTTTGTAAATTCAGCAGCAGATTTTCACAGTTTTGATGCAATTATGTGAGGCATTTTCCTAAATTTGCACTTTTTAAAAAATATTTTCTGGGAATTTTTGTGTGCTCACTTTTAGTCATATTTTTTGGATGGAAAGAGATCTTCATGATCAGTTCTAGGAAGGAAGGGAATAGAGAATTGGGGGAGAAAGTCTCAACAAAAGGAGCATGAATCTTAGAGGTGGAAAATGGAGACATCTTGGGCAAGAGGAGTAGAGGAAAGAGCAGAGGACAGGGAAGTGTCAGGGAGCAGAGGGGGAAAATAAGGTATCCAAGATCAGGAGAGAAAGGGATAATCTACTCATTTGTGTTCTGGATACCAACCCTTCCATTAACTCCATGTCCCATTCAGTCTTTTCACTCGCACTTTCCCTACACCCCTCTTGATCTGATCTCTCGCTCTCTCTCCCCTAACTGATCCCTTCATTCATTCTCCCCCTTTTTTGCCATTGTTAGTATAGTATTGTGTTGTTATCATCTGCAGCTGACATGACCTTTCTTTGGGTTTCAGGAGCAGCAGAAGGAGCTGAAGCATCAGGAAGAATTGTCCAGTTTTGTTTGGATCTGTACTAGTACTCATTCAACAACGAAAGTCGTCATTATTGATGCAAACCAGCCTGGAAACATCTTGGACAGTTTCATTGTTTGCAACTCACATGTACTTTGTATTGCTAGTGTACCAGGTGAGGTATTTTTAAGATGATTTCAGCCGTCTTAGGGTTTTACAGAGTGTTTCACTTGGTGCATAAAGGTCCTGATTTTTATCAGTGTCATCATAGCCAATCACTCCTCACAGCTTTGTATGTCATGAACACTTTTTCACAATCATTTTAAAAGACCTTACTACCGTTGTCTATCTTTAAAAAAAAAAAAAAAAAACTTTGTGCAGCTCATAGCTTTATTGCAAGAAAATACATTATTCCATTCAGTCCATATGCAAAACGTAAGAAAAGAAATGCATAAAAAAAGGAATGTTGGACCAGCAAAGTGTGGTGACATATAAACATAAATAACGGTATCACAAATCAATATATCCTCTGGGACTTGGGATGGAGCTTCCGCATTAAGGGCTGCCTGAGTGCAAAGTTTCTGGGCACACTCATATTTCAGCAGTTCTGTTACATGTGCCTTTTGACACGTGGGCTGCTATTACTGAATACTGTGAAGTACCAGTTTAGCTGTTCTTCGTAGCAGATGTTGATGTGAATTGAGCAAAAGCGAATCCTCAGACCCTTGTGAAACCATGCTACCAAAGCCATGATGACCAGCCATCTGCATCAATCTTGAAGCAACTCCAAGAAATTAAAGATGTTATCAAGCCACAGTTCTACAGCACAGGAGATTATGTCAGGACTCTGATGCATAATGAAATCCCTACTTCCTCAGTGAGACTCTGAGATTGAATCCTGGGCAGGTAACCTACTACTACTCTAGAGGATAGAAAAGAAACTTAAGCAGTCTGTGCTATAAGATCAGAGCTGGAAGACCTGAGCAAATCTGGCCTTTGTGAAGGCATTGAAGGGGAACAATCAGTTAATGCTATTGAAAAGTGGCTCCCAAATTTTTTGCAGCTCACCTTCTCCTTGACAGCAGGAGACTGTGCATCCAAATGCCAGGTGACTCCTTCTGTGGCAGTTTTTGTCTTTATTGAACAATAACAACAAACAGTACTCCTGTTCTATACTATATAAATTACAAAATCTTTATTAGTGAAAACAAGTCAGTGCATTAAAAGAATTACCAAATAGTATCCCTGCAACTCACTCACACTGCCATCCACACCAAACTTATACCCTTGATCACATATGTAAATCCCACAAAGAACATTAAACATAAACCCTGAATTGCAGTTTCTTCAGTCTCTGTGTATCATCAGAGCACAGTCTCAATAAAGATCAGTCAATGGGCCCTAAAAAAACAAGGGCACACTAAACCCATCTTGGCTTTATGTTGCAGTGGAGTTTTTTTTTTCTTGCTTCACTTGAGAACTTGTTGGATACAAAGATCAGCAATGTTCAACATTTGCTACAATTATTAAGAACTGGGTTTAGTGTGCCCTTGTTTTTTTAATTTATATAGAACAGGAGTACTGTTTGTTGTTGATGTTTTAGGTACCTCCTATTATGTATATATATATCCCCTATTAGGATTAAGATTTTATTGAACAATAAACAAAGCTCCAATATGCTGCAGTACAATGTAAGCAACAAATAGTACAATCCAATAACAGTATGTTAAGCACTCAGTTGTTTTGGATGGTGATGTGATCCAAACGCTGGTATGGATGTAGGGGTGTGCAGCCTGTAGATGGGAGTATTTGCTAGTAGTGAGCTGAGGAACACAGGTTTCTAGATTTTTCTTGTTCCCTAACTTTTTTTTTTTTCCTTTCAACCCATGACTGGGAGCTCCTCAAATGCCTCTTGTAATATGAAAAGGTTAAATCATATTAAGCGTATTAAAATGTTGAAGACATATAAACAAACCTACAGTGGTACTTTTGCAAGAAATGCATTTATCAAGGGTGGAATCCCTGAAATTAGAGGGAATGAGTTAAGCAATGTTTGTTCCCACCTGTGCATAAGAAAAATGGGATAGCCATTCTCTCAAAAGCTGAAGCTTTTCAGATTTTCTTTGTTCTGACACTGAGGGGCGATGGATAATGCATCTCCTTCACCTGTGCCAAACAGCTCTGACCTTAGAGGATCATGTCAAGGCCCATGGCTCCATCAGTAACCCACTTCAGAATAGCCTCTATGGAAGTGATTTGTAAAGCTGTGATTTGAATGTCCAAACATTCTTGCCTCATTGTTTAGAAAGGGATTCCCATTGAGACAGTAGGTTAGGTCAGCCTCTCTTTTTGGAGTCTTTTGAGATTTAGATAGGCCTTAATTTGTAAAAGGAAGTGGAACTGTGGAACAGGGGAGAGGGCAAGCTGGTTGGGACAAGAGCAGCTGGAGAAGAGGGGCTTTCAACACCCTCGTCTGACATTGATCTTAATGTCTCTCTTAACTCAGTTTCTACATGGTTGAAAGGCAATTTATTTTTTAATATCACCAAATGTGACGCAATACATTTTCCAATCCCTACTCAGCCATCAATATATATAAAAGGCGAGTGTCGTACTCACTCGCAAATGCGCAGTAGAGACCTTCTCTGCCCCGCCCTGCGTCAATAAGTGATGACGGGAGGCGGAACAGAGAGGGTCTGTACTGCGCATTTCTGAGGGAGGGACACCGCCGTCTAACGCTCCTCCCACCCGAGTCGCCGCCGCCACCCACCTTCTACCCGGTCGGGCCCTCGCTCCACTATTGAAACAGCGAGGGTCCGGGAACACAGCACTGAGCTCTGCTGAGCTGCCGACATCGCCCTTCCTTCTTCTTCTCTGCCTCTGTCCCGACTCCCGCCCTCGACGACGTTACGTCACACGAGGGCGGGACAGGCAGAGAAGAAGAAGGAAGGCCGACGTCGGCAGCTCAACAGAGCTCAGTGCTGCGTTCCTGGACCCTCGCTGTTTCAATAGCGGAGTGAGGGCCCGGCCGGGTGGAAGGTGGGTGGTGACGGCTCGGGGGGGGGGGGGGGAGGGCAGCGGCGAACTCGGCTGCGGGGGCGGGCCTTTCAACCCCCTTCCTATAATAGCCCGTTCCTCAGCGACCCTCCAGACCGGTCAAGACGCGTGGGTTATGTCCTCCTACCAGCGTCTTGACCGGTCTGGAGGGTCTAGAGGAAAGAAAATTAGCAGGTAAGATCTAATTTCACCTTTTTACGGGCTCAAAGGCTAGTTCCTTCATAACCTATCATCAGCAACCAATCTCTATCATACATTGATTCGGTAAAAATCCTATGTGTTATATTTTATTCTAAACTCAGTTTCAAAAAAAACAGATCGATTGCTGTTGTACTAGCCTCTTTCTTTTCTTTACACAGAATCCATTCTGCAAGATCTCTTCTGCCTCGTTTACTTTGGCCACTTATTCTAGTCCTAGTAATATCACATCTGGACTATTACAATGCTCTGTTTAGTGGTCTCCCACTCCAGTTGTTTAAGAGACTTCAACTAATACAGTCCACAGCTGTCAAGCTTCTGCATAACGCGCAACACTTCAACCACATATCCTCTCTTTTAATTGCCGAGCATTAGGTTCCAATTTCAAGATGGATCAAGTTCAAAACTTAATCTTGATTCACAAGGTCTTTCTTTTGCAGCTCCAGCTTACATCTCTTACCATCTTGTACCATTACCATATACTTATATCACATTGTCTCTGCTCCAGTCAGCAAGCTCTCCTATCACTCCCACTGCCTTCTCAGCTCTGACTAGATCTAACTCAGGAAACAGATTCTCCTATATAGGGCCTTATCTTTGGAACTCCATGCCACAACAGCTTAGGCTGAAACCCTCAATTCCACAAGTTCAAGAAACTAGTCAAGACCTGGTTATTTCAAAACACCTACACCATCCCTACTGCTTGATGTCTGTCTTCTGCACTTCACCTCCCCCATACTCCCCCCACCTTTCTCTCCTGAATTAAATTACCAGTGTAAACTGCTTAGCTGTCTTGGTTTGGCATGATTAGGGGTATATAAAACTTTGTTTCTAAATAAGTGTTCTCTTCTGGGAAGAATGATCAGAATATGCAGACATGATCAATCTTCTCTTGCTTTTTGCTGAAAGCACCATGTATGTTTTTAATGGCAATAGGACAACAAAATATATCCATAAGAGAAGGGAGTTACTGATACCATGTAACCTAAAAAGTCAGAATATAAAGCTGTGATTGTTTTTGTTTTTCCAGGGGCCAGGGAGACTGATTATCCTGCTGGAGAGGAGGTCTCCAGAGATGCAGATGCTAGCCAGGCTGATAGGTCCTCTTTGTCCGGAAGCATGACAAGTAACAGCTCTTCAGGAGCTGAGAATCTATTAGGAGGAATCACAGTGGTTGGTTGTACTGCAGAAGGTATTACAGGGTCTACAGTATCACTCGCTGCTACCACTACGTCGTCTGTGGCAGACCAACAGCCAGGTATGCAAATATTCATCCAGTCAGGCTTCCAGATATCATTAAAACATGAACACTGAGGTGGCAAGAACTGATCATTTTATATATTGCTGATTGTATTATACAGTTATTAATTTCAGGTCACTGAGGACGTTGTCTATAGTACAGTCCTTTATATTAATGACACTTGCTCATTGAAAGCAGTATTGCTGATCCTGTCTTGTGCGTTAATATCTGTATGTATAAGCACATTTTACATTGCGCACCCAGCCTCTGATTCAGCTCCCTTGCTTTGCATATTTGTGCTTATTTCAGTGTGTGTCACCTTAAAATGACCTGAAACATAGTGAAGGCAGCTATGAGACACTCTATTCGGTTCATCCTTCTTAAAGTAAATCCTTATTCCTCATCGACCCTCCAGACCGGTCAAGACGCGTGGGTTATGCTCGCCTACCAGCAGAGGGAGACTGAGAACACTAACTTCAACTATGTACATATAACCTGTGCCCATCCCACAAAAGCCAGTATTTTCTCAGTCTCAGCAGAGGGTAGACAGGCAGCCTGTGCAGCTTGTCCGGTCTGGTAGGAGTCAGGGATCAGTTGAGAGTTTTAGCCTGGTCTATTGATCATTCCTGAGGAACTTCCCTGTGCCTGGACTACTCTGTGTGCTGGGGATTGGCGGTGCCGCTGGGGCCTGCCATTGTCCCCCCTGGGGTGTCACACCCGGGTGGCCGGGTCCCTCCCCCGAGCTAGCTCTCCAGTTTGGGCAGCTTTGTGCCTCGGCTGCAGTTTTATATTGCAGCCTTGAGTGCCAGGGATTTAATAGCAGCAGGGCTCAAATGGTGCTGCAATAAAGTTTAAAAAAAAAAAAAAAAGACCCAGACGCTGTGGAGAGCTGTGCAGCTGCACTCCGGAGTGCCGGAGCTGGGCAGCCGTGCAAGTTGAGCTGTGAGTGGCTTCTTTGGGTGAGTTCCCAGTTCCTTTACCTTTGGGAGGTTTTTGGCGCGAAGATGTCCTCGAAGCCGCTTCGCTGTCGTTTTTGCGCTCGTCGGGGGGTCGACGCGATTGGCGGTTTCCTGCCGCTTTTGCGGGGAACCGAAGACTCAGGCCTCCGCTCCGCCGGTGTTAGCGGCGGAACTTCCCGCGCCAGCCTTGCAGGAGGTTGCAGGGGCTTCGGCTAGCGGTTCAGCGGCGGTCCCGGTTTTGGCGGGAACCGCCGCCATTTTGGATTCGGGCCCGAGAATCCCGGATTTAGTCAGCGGCCCTCAGGGCAGCCCGGTGGCTGGTGCTTCGGGAGGGGACGTTTCGGGAAGGATGGGTTTCCCTCCTGAATTTGTTTGGTCCTTATTTCAAGCCTGGCAGGCGGGACCATCGCGCACGGAGCCCCTTAGTCCGGGGGCGGGCTTGAGCGCTAAGAGGCCACGTGTTGAGTGGGCTGAAGACCTGGACTGTTTTTCTCCTCCAGAGTCAGAGGGCGACTTTAGTCCCCTGGAGGAGGAGGAGGGGTCCTTGTCCGGACCAGAGAGAGAGACAGTGCCCGGGGAGGATCCGTCGGTGGTCCGCATTTTTCACAGGGAGGAATTGGCGGATCTTATTGAGCAGGTGTCTACTATGCTCAAGTTTGACCCGGCAGTAGATCCGGCTCCCTCTGAAAAGCAGGACCCGTTGGTTAAGGGGATCCGCAGGGTATCTCGGACCTTTCCTATGAATGCGGATCTTAGAGAGATGGTAACGCAGGAATGGCTCTCGCCGGAGGCACCTTGTAAGGTGGCACGGGCCATGGCTAAGCTCTATCCCCTTCCGCAGGAAGATAGAGACTCTTTAAAGCCTCCAACTGTGGATGCCGTAGTGACGGCGGTGACCAAGGCTACTGCAATTCCTGTAGATGGAGGGGCTGCCTTGCGGGACCCTCAGGACAGGAAATTGGAGACATTTCTGAAGCGCAGTTTTGATTTATCGGCGCTGGCTTTGCAGGCTTCAGTTTGTGGAGGTCTGGTGGCTCGAGCATGTTTCCGCTGGGCTGAGCGGCTGCTAGATGCTCCGCAGGTTGATAGAGCTGCCTTAGTGCAGGATTTGGCAAAGTTGGAGATGGGCTCGTCATTCTTGGCAGATGCGCTATATGATTTGTTGCGTGCATCGGCGAAGAACATGACCCTTGCAGTGGCGGCTCGAAGGGCCCTGTGGTTGCGGGGCTGGCTGGCAGATGCCGCGTCCAAGGCAAAGTTGTGTTCGCTTCCCTTTAAGGGCGCTTTGCTTTTTGGAGACGAATTGGATAAGTTGGTTAGGGGTCTTGGTGACACTAAGATCCCGCGGCTTCCAGAGCTTCGGCCTAAGGCGTCTAGGGGCGCGGCGGTGCGAGGCCGTTTTCAGGAAGCTAGACGGTATCGGCCGGGTAGGCCCTCGGGGGGGTTCCGGGGTCGTTATTTTCAGAGAACCCAGCCCTTTCGTGGGGGCCGCCGGGGGGGGCGAGCTGCCTTTTCTGGAGCGGCCAGTACGTCCCGTGGGTCGCAATGATGGTTTGGGGGTCCAGCCTCTGGTTCGTGTAGGGGCTCGCTTACGCTTGTTTTACCAGAGGTGGGCCCAAATCACGTCGGACCAGTGGGTGCTGCAGATAGTGCGAGACGGGTACGCGCTGGAGTTCGACGGTCCTCTGTCCGATTTCTTTCTCGTCTCTCCCTGTCATTCAAGGCGCAAGGCAAGGGCAGTGCGAGACACTCTGTCACGTCTGGTAGATTTAGGTGCTGTGGTGCCGGTTCCGCCAGAAGAACGAGGTACCGGTTGTTACTCCATTTACTTCGTGGTGCCAAAGAAAGAGGATTCTTTTCGGCCCATTTTAGACCTCAAGAGGGTCAATGCGGCTCTAAAGATTCCTTCCTTTCGGATGGAAACGTTGCGCTCGGTCATTGTAGCGGTTCAGGAAGGGGAATTTCTGACTTCATTGGATTTGACAGAAGCTTATTTACACATCCCCATTCTAGAGGCGCACCAGCGCTTTCTTCGTTTTGTGGTGTTAGGGAGTCACTTTCAGTTTTGTGCGCTCCCGTTCGGCCTGGCTACAGCTCCTCGCACTTTCTCCAAGGTGATGGTGGTCGTGGCAGCGGCTTTACGGTTGCAGGGCATTTTGGTGCATCCGTATCTCGACGACTGGTTAATTCGAGCCAAAACGCAGGCGGAGAGCGAGGAGGCTACCGCCCGGGTGGTGACCTTTTTGCAGTCGCTGGGTTGGGTTGTCAATCTGGCCAAGAGTCACCTAGTTCCGTCACAGTCGCTGGAATATCTGGGAGTTCGGTTCGACACGGAGCGAGGCCGGGTGTTTTTGACGGCTCCTCGCATTTCCAAACTGCAGATTCAGATACATCAGCTCCGAGCTCAGAGGGCGCCTGCGGCGCGGGAATATCTTCAGGTGTTAGGTCTGATGGCTGCGTCTATAGAGGTAGTCCCTTGGGCCAGGGCCCACATGAGACAGTTGCAGAGTTCGTTGTTGACTCGTTGGTCCCCTCAATCCCAGGAGTTGGAGGAGCGGTTAGCGCTGCCGGAGAGGGTTCGACGCAGCCTCCGCTGGTGGCTTCACACTCCGAATCTAGCGAAGGGTATGCCGCTAGAGGTGCCGAATTGGGTGGTACTGACCACGGATGCGAGTCTGTTAGGCTGGGGGGCGCATTGTCTAGGGCAGGTGGCCCAAGGGCGATGGACGTCGGTAGAGGTGGCGTGGTCCATCAACCGCCTGGAGACTCGAGCAATTCGGTTGGCTCTTCGGTCTTTCCAGAGTCTGCTAGAGGGCAAGGCGGTCAGAGTTCTTTCCGACAATGCCACGGCCGTCGCTTATGTGAATCGGCAGGGGGGGACGAAGAGCCCGGGATTAGCTGTAGAGGCGGCGGAGTTGTTGGGGTGGGCAGAGGCCCATCTTCAGGCTCTTTCGGCAGGCCACGTAGCAGGAGTGGACAATGTGGACGCGGATTATCTGAGCAGGCACATGTTGGATCCCGGAGAGTGGGCCCTCCATCCCTCAGTGTTCGAACGGATAGTGTTGCAGTGGGGTCGGCCGGTGTTGGATCTCATGGCATCGGCCGACAATGCGCAGGTCCCGCGGTACTTCAGTCGTCGAAGAGATGCTCGAGCCGAGGGTCTCGACGCGTTGGTTCTGCCGTGGCCGACTCAGCAGTTGCTCTATGTGTTTCCGCCGTGGCCGCTGGTGGGCCGCGTGGTACAGCGGATCGGTCGTCATCCCGGCTTAGTGATTCTGATAGCGCCCAATTGGCCTCGTCGGCCATGGTACGGAGATCTGATGCGGTTGTTAGTGCAGGGTCCTTTTCCCCTGGGGTCTCAGGTGAGACTGGTGCAGGGACCGATCGAGATGGCCGACCCCTCTCCATTCTTGCTTACGGCTTGGCTCTTGAAAGGCACAGATTGAGAAAGAAGGGTTTCTCGGCCAGAGTCATTGATACAATGTTGCGATCGCGTAAGAAGTCCACGTCGTTGGCTTATGTGCGGGTGTGGCGCATCTTTGAGAGTTGGTGTCTTGAACGGAATGTTGTCCCTTTGCGGGCTTCGGTGATGGAGATTTTGGAGTTTTTGCAGGATGGTTTGGACAGGGGGCTCTCCCTTTCTTCCCTGAAGGTGCAGGTTGCGGCTTTGTCTTGTTTCAGAGGTAAGGTTGGAGGAGTCTCCTTAGCAGCTTCTCCGGATGTAGGGCGGTTCCTGAGGGCAGTGAAGTTGATTCGGCCGCCCCGTCGTCCAATGGTTCCGCCTTGGGATTTGAATTTGGTCTTGGAGACTCTGGTGGGTCCTCCGTTTGAACCATTGGCGTCCATCACATGTAAGGATCTTACCTTGAAAACAGTTTTTCTGGTGGCCATTGCTTCCGCTCGGAGAGTATCAGAGTTGCAAGCCTTGTCTTGTAGGGAGCCTTTTCTGTCCTTTGCGAAAGAGAAAGTGACTTTGAGGACGGTTCCTTCCTTTGTTCCTAAGGTGGTTTCAGCGTTCCATGTGAATCAAGTGATTTCGTTACCGGTGTTGGGGGATCGTTCGGGGGATGCCTCTCAGCGTCGGTTGGCTAAGTTGGATGTTCGGCGCGCCTTGCGGTCCTATTTGAGCAGAACGCGAGATTTCCGGGATTCGGATAGGTTGTTCGTTTTGTTTGGAGGTCCTAAGAGAGGAGCTGCGGCCTCCAAGGGGACTCTGGCTAGGTGGTTGAAGGAGGCTATTGCCTCAGCGTATTTGTTGAGGCGGCGTTCGGTGCCCCCGTTGCTTAAGGCGCATTCAACTCGGGGGGTTGCCGCTTCCTGGGCGGAGAGTAGTTTTGTTCCTCCGCAGGATATTTGTAAAGCAGCGGCATGGTCGTCCATTCATTCCTTTGTTAAGCATTATAGGATTGATGTTCAGGCAAAAGAGGATGCAGGTTTTGGAGCGGCTGTGCTGTCTTCTGCGTTTCGAGGGTCCCACCCTTAAGTTTCTACTGCTTTGGTACTTCCCACGCGTCTTGACCGGTCTGGAGGGTCGATGAGGAAGGTGAAATTAGGCCTTACCTGCTAATTTTCTTTCCTCGAGACCCTCCAGACCGGTCAAGAGCCCGCCCTATGGATTTCAGAGATATTGTTCGTATCAGAAGTATTTGAGCCGTGTTCTGCTATGACTATTCCTTTTATCTTTCATTGGGTCGGAGAGTTTTTCTTCGTCCATAATACTTGACAGAGCGGGGCGCTTGACGTTCCGTCTGTCTGAGCACACTGTTGGTGTTGTCTATTGGTTTTCCAGGTACAGGGGTTTTTCTACATTCAAGAGTTCAGGTTGCAGGGGGTTTTCTCTGCTTTGCTAAGTGTATACTGGCTTTTGTGGGATGGGCACAGGTTATATGTACATAGTTGAAGTTAGTGTTCTCAGTCTCCCTCTGCTGGTAGGCGAGCATAACCCACGCGTCTTGACCGGTCTGGAGGGTCTCGAGGAAAGAAAATTAGCAGGTAAGGCCTAATTTCACCTTCCTTAGCATCCCTCCAAACCAGCCTAGACAGATGGGTTATGCACTCCTATCAGCAGGTGGGTGAAGACTGAGAACTACAGAATTCTGGTAGAGCCTATAAGTTAGCTGTGTATTCCCTCCCAGAGTCAGTATTTCTCAGTAGCTTGTGCAGTCTTGACTAGTCTTGTAGGCCTGGTGATTCTTAATCCTAGCATATAATTTTTATTAATTTTATAAATTTAACACAGACATAAACTGTTAGTGAAATACAGCCTCAGGTATAACAACAAAGTTATTACAGAAGTATTATCTTTTCATAACATAATTTAAACATTGGCTTCATTAGACCTCGATTGTTAGGAGAGAAGGGGGGCAGGAATTAAGTGAAGATTACTTTAATGCAATCAAAAATAAAGAAACTATGGCTTCGTTTTCTCATCTTTTATGTCTCTAATGTTGTCTAGCTTCTAGGAAGGTCTTAAGCTGATCAGGTATATAGTAAACATATTTTATCTGATTTAACCTTATGTCACATTTACACGGATATGCAAGAAGGAAAGAACCTCCTAATTCCAGAATTTTAGACCTCATAGAAACTTTTTCCTCTTTTCTTGAGTAACCTTAGTCACATCAGGGCATAGCCAAATTTTTTTGCCCCCAAACATGCGGGTAGCTGATCTAAAATAAAGTCTCATTATTGATTTTAAATCTTGTTGGAAAACAAAGGAAACTATCAGCGTCCCCCTTTCTGACACATCTTCAAGTGATTGTTCCAATATGGCTGTAACATTTTGCAAATCAATGGATTTTTCTCCCTCTGTTTTTTTCATAGTAGTTGGAACATAGTAGATTTTATTCAATGGGGGAATAACTTCATGAGGAAAGTTCAGATTTTCTTTCAAAAATCTAGTAAACATGTCCTGTGGAGAAACTCCTAACAGTCTGGGAAAATTAAGTACCCGAAGATTGTCTCCTATTGAAATTCTCTATTTGTTCAATTTTCCTTCTTATTTCTGAATTGTCTTTTATTACAGCCAGCTTAAATTCATCTGTTTGTTTAGTCTCTCTCTCTGCAAGGCCTCTATTTCCAAAGAAACATCTTGTTTAATGATTCTTAGTCCTAAGGGAAAAAAGTTACTGGAGTCAGCTGTGTTTAATTAATTTTGGCTCCTAATTTCTCTGCCTCTCTCCTAGGGCTCCTTGGCTGCTGGTTGGGGTATGGCCCATGGGGGTGGGGGGTCACATTGTGCTAAAGTGTGTCAAACCCAGGTGGCAGGGTCCCCTCCTTCCCTCCCTCCCTCCCTCCCTCCATCTCTTGGTTCCTTTTTGTTTCTGAAGGTCCTTTTTGTGCTTCAGCCCCTGTTGCTGTCTAGGGACCTTGAGTTCTTGGGAGGCGAGCCTCATTTTTGCGCTGTTTGGCTTGTTTTTTTTTTTTTTTGTCTGAACCACTTTATCAAGTTGGGGAATCCTTTGTGCTTTTTCTCCTAACCCAGTTTATACCTGGGTTTCAGTTGAGTTTGGGAGTACCTTGTTTTGCTCCATCTCCTGTTAAAAATATAATTAAAGAAGTGGAGCAGAGGTACATATCAGAGATTTCTGAGTTCCCTATCTGCACCCTGTTTATATATATAGGGCACTCCCTTCTTGCCTCTAAAGGGAGCTGAACAGAAGAGACTAGAAAAATGCAAGCCTTTCTGGCAAAGGGAAAACACTTGAGTTCAGTTTGTCTCTTTTATAATACTGCTAAAATTTATTAGAGTAAGTAAATGGTTACAATAAAAATTCTTTTATCCCAGTATTACAGAAAATTGAATTCTTATTTATATCAGTCCAAATTTCAGTATAAGGAACACAAAATCAATCTCTCGTTCTCTCTCTGTTTCCCCTTCGGAAGCTGTCAGACTCCGACCTGATACAAAAGGGTACCCAGTCTGAAGACTGAAGCTTCATTTGTCCAATCACTTAATGCCTTTTATTTTCTCTCTTACTTGGTATTCTTCAACTCTGACCTCTAAGGTCACCTTCACATAATTCTGCTTCTTTGGTATTTTTCTCAAATGTTCTTCATTTGCCCTTTGTAATGATTACCTATCACTCTTTGGTCCTTCACTGAAAAATGTCCCTGTCTTATGTTAAAAGCCTGTTTGACACAGTGCGAAACTATAGAAGTAAGCGTCTTACCAGCCCATTCTGCTAATAATGATAACAAATGTTGCCATAATATCATAGCTTTTAATGGTTCACCACTAGCAGAAATAAATCCTCTTTTATTCCATTTCCTTATGTGATCATGCAAAGAAGTAACCACTTGTCTGTCACACAAGTTACTGGCTCTGTAGGTAACGTCTGCTGTAGTACTACAATGATACCTGCTAATTCCACCTGCTGAACAGTGTAGAAATGTGGGAGGCTAAAAGTCTGACAGCTCAAAATCTTATCATCAGGAGTATAACCCCCCCCCCCCCCCCCCCGGACCATTGAAGCCTAGAAGACAACGTGGTGAGTTTGTGCTATGTTATGTTCTGGCATTTTGGGGGGGTTTTCTTCAGTACCCTGCAACTGTGTGTGTGTGCACCTCTGCCCTCTTTCAAGCATGAGAACACTTTGTTTTCCATTTTTCTTGTGACAGACTTTGGGGTAGTTCAAAACCTCCCAAAGCTCCCTCTCCTTTGGCTGTGTTAAGGTGTATTTTATCACTTTCTTAAACTTTGCAGAAGTGAGCAGTAGCTTATCACTGCTTTATTCAGCTTTGCAGTGTTTGGCTATGAGTGAGTACGTGGAGTTCTAGAATTTCCAGATTTCCATAGTAAGTCACTCAGTTTAAAGTGCTCCTCACATGAAGCTGGAACTTTGGCATGGAAGGGGGAGATGGAGCCTTTCAGAACAGTTTTTTAGGTATGTGGTCAGACTTTTAGGTTGCTCTCTGCTTTAGGAATGAGAGTACCTTTATAACTTGACAGTCTCAAGTTTAACACTGGCTTGTGTATAATTGTGATTAACCCCTAAGGATTTAGTCTTAGAGACACTTCAGCTTCTGTGCATGCCTTCTCAGGTGAAATTCAGTGTGGGTTTAATCCTTTGGATTTTCAGAGGTGCCTTTGTTTCCAATGCACACCTCATCACCGAACATTTTATTTTGCTTTCTTTCTCCTGACGGTTGCTTGATGTTGTGAGGTCCTCCAGGATCTGTCTCAGATGAAATTTGGCCTTCTGTTCCCAGGTACTTGGCCCCTCTGTATTATCGCTCAAGCTGTATTCTGGCATCTTCGAGAGATGAGTCCAGTTTGCCTTTGTGAGCATTCTTACAGGGACTTGGAGAATTCTCTGGATAAGATCTTTCAGATACGAGTCCTTTTCTTTTTTTCTTCTCTTCCTATAATACAGGTTCATGCTTGATGTACCTTGCCTCCTCATGGTAGTACCAGTTGGTATGCAGCTCACTGCACTGGCCATTAGGAGGAGTAGCCTCATAGTGCAGTGAGCTGAAATAGTGGGCAACTGAATTTGATTCTCACTGCAGCTCCTTGTGACTCTCGGCAAGTCATTTAACCCTCCATTGCCCAGTGTACAAAAAAAACAAAGCCCACACACCTTAGATTGTGAGCCCACTATATAATGTGGGCGGACTGCGTATGTCTAGTAGCACTATAGAAATAAGTAGTAGTAGTCCTGCATTCACATAGTTCAGTTGTCGCTTATTCTCCTGAGCTGCATTCATTCTCCTGCTCCACTGTTATTTTCTTTTTATTTCTCATGACTTTCATGGGCTCAAGTGTTTTGCCTCGTGGTTTTAGCTAGTTTGCCAACTACTCTGGCTTAGCTTATTTGGGCCTATTAGCCGAGCTTAACTTCATAGGTTCCTCTGAGTGTCTTCTCATCATTGTTTCAGCTTTAATTCATCAAAGTTTACCAACTCGAGCTCAGCTGAGTTTGGCACCCCACAGCTGAGCTTATCTTGAGTTCACCAGCCTAGCCTAACATGCTTGATCAACTTTAGCCTCACATGCTAGGTCCACTTTATTGGCATATGTTAAAAAGGGTTTATGTTAGTGGGTTTTGTGGAACTCTGTCTCAGAACTTCAGGTGAGCCCAGCCTTTTGGCTTCTCTGTATAATGCAGTTGGCGGAGTGCTAGGGTAATACATCGCCTTGAGTGAATTCCTTCAAGAGGCAGTACCTTATTCCTAATAAATACAGCTTGCCGGGAAAGCTATACCACATGGCTGGATCTGACTCCTGTTCCAGGGAACTGACTTATACCAACATATCTTGCTTTTCCAGAAGCCAAGTGCATTTGGGTCTCTAGCTAGGTTATCTTTATTGCAGCTTAGTAACATAGCTGAACCTAACCTCCTAGTCTGTTCTGTTTCTGTACACATAGCTCACCTGATCATAATTTCACAACCTTACTGGGCTTTAACCTTTTGGTCCCATTCAGTGGTGTAGCTACATGGGCCAAGGGGGCCTCCCCCCCCCCCCCCCAATTTCCTATGGACCCCTGGTTTTGCTGGTGGGGGTCCCCAACCCCCGCCAGCTGAAGCGTTGTCCAGTGCTGGTCTCTGGTGCTGCTGCCGCATTGCCTGCCCTGCTCTGTCTTCTCCTCACATCCGGCAAGAGCAGGGCAGGCAACACAGCAGCGTCGGAGACCGGCATTGGACAACGCTTCAGCTGGCGGGGGTTGGGGACTCCCGCCAGCCAAGGTATTTGTTGTGGCAGTGGGTTGGAAGAGGGGGGGGCGGCAGACAAATATGTGCCCCCCCCCAACACCTCGGGCTCTGGCCCCCTCCCAGCGCGAGGTCTGGCTATGCTCCTGGTCCCATTTGAACCTTTCTTTTACGATTAAGCTGAGCTTCTGTTGGTGTTCTTGTACTCTCTGGACCTTTGTCCTCTCTTCTCGACTCCCGTGTCAAATGGCTTAGCCTAATGGTTTCAGCTATGTATCTACTAGTACCAGCTGGATTTTTATTCTTTTCTGTTCGGCTACCTTTAGTCCTGCTATGAGCCAGAAATATTTTTTCTTTTTTGGAATGCAGCTCTGATTTCTTCTTAGGTGTTTATAGATTACATTACAGTCGCTTTTGATAGACAGTAGCCTTTTTGTTCTATTTTTTTCTTTTCCATTCTTCTCTACCTAGGTTGATTCTTTGAGTCAACTTTTGCCCTCAAGGCTTTAGCAAAATCATTCCTTCATAGACTCAGTGGCATTTCTCCTTAAGGAAGATGCAGTACCTTTTCATAATACAGCTTGCCTCTACATCTCACATTTAGGTGAGCACTGCAGTTTCATCATACAGCTCTCTTCAGCATGTTTTCCAATTCCTTTCTGGAAGTTTTGATCGTGACTAGGCCCTAGCTGCTATTGGTAAAACTGTACTTCAATACGCTCCAGTAGCTGCTGATGTTGTGCTTCAGCCATACAGTTTCATTGCAATTTTATTCTGCCAACAAAGTATGCAACATTTTCCTTATATGGTTTATGCTGTCTGCAGACCGTTTTGTACCTTGGTCTTTTGGGTGCTAGCTCTGAAGGGACTGCAGACTGTCTTGTGCCTCAGTCATGTTCCCTTGAGGTAGGGAGGTGGCCTAGAGAAGCCAGTTTAGTACATTGGTCAGGATAGTTGGTTTGTTATGTTAGCTGGTGGTGTTTCAGGCTAACATAGTGCATTGGATTAAGGAGGCCATTGCTTCTTGGTAGCAGGGTGGTCCTAGATGCCCTTAAAACGCATTCTACCAGAGGAAAGGTGGTTTTGTGGGCAGACAGCGCCTTTGGTACCACCACAGAAGATTTGTAGAGTGGCAAGCTGGTGCTATTTGCATTCCATTGCTAGGCACTACCACATGGATGTTCTTGATAGGCTGCAGCTTTCAGTGCTCTGAGGTTCGCATAACCCATCTGTCTAGGCCCGTCTGGAGGAACTAAAGGAAAGCAAATTAGACGGTAAGGTCTAATTTCTCTTTTCAGTCATTAAAGAAATCAAGAAGAGGGACAAAAATTATTAGCAGAAATTTATATGTAATTAAAAAAAAAATCCATCTGGACATAATTGAAGCAAGTCAGTAGATCAGTGCCTTTCACTTCAGGCCTTTTCAGGAACACCCTAATCAGTCCCCTGTCAAACAATAACTCAAATTATTATATTGGAAATACTTCAACACAAAAGTATTGTCTAACAATAGAGAAATACCTGAAAGTAATAATGATCTTTGCAAGACATTTGTAAACCTGTTAATTATTTTAAAAAGAGCAACTTCTATCTTGTGTAACAGACAAAACCTTTGTGTGACCTTGGTTCATATTTATATGTGTGCTCAGATATCAAACATATAAATGGCAAGAGGCGTACTCACTTGCAAATGCGCAGTAGAGACCCTCTCTGTCCCGCCCCCGCGTCAATACGTGATGACAGGGGCGTGACCGGGAACCTGCCTGCGAGTGAGGGAACCGCCGTCGCCACCGCTCCCCCCCCCCCCCCCAGGGTTGCCGCTACTGCTCCTCCCACCCACCCGGAGTCGCCGCCACCCACCCTCCACCCGGCCCGGGTACCTGGCTTCACTATTCAAATTGCCGGAACGCAGCACACAGCTCATCTGAGCTGCCGTTGGCCTTCCTTACCTGTCTGTGTCCCGCCCTAGCCGACGTTACGTCACACGAGGGCAGAACACACGCAGAGAAGAAGGAAGGCCGACGGCAGCTCAGATGAGCTGTGTGCTGCGTTCCGGCGGTTTGAATAGTGAAGCCAGGTACCCGGCCCGGGTGGAGGGGTGGCGGCGACCTATCTGGGGGGGGGAGGGGGGGTTCAACCCCCCCTTCCTTTACTAGCCCGTTTTTACGGGCTCAACAGCTAGTTTTATATAAAACTTGAAGGAGATCTTGTCTTAATTGCAGCACCTACAGGGTAAGGAAGAGGCATAGTGGGTCAGTCTGGAAAGAGGGAACGGCAAATGTATTTATCTTTTTGTGATACATAGGCCTCCTTTATAGACAGAGGACGTGGACAGATTTAATTGAAGACGTTCAAAATATAGCTGTAAAAGGGGAAGTACTATTGATAGGTGATTTTAATATGCCAGATGTTTGTTGAGGTATCCCTATTGCGGGGTCTCTTATAAGTAGGGAAATCCTGGATTCTCTACAGGGGGAACTATTCCAGCAGTTGGTAATGGAACACATGTGGGATGGGACCATACTGGACTTAGTGCTCACTAATGTGGAGAGTATTTCTGAGGTTACAGTAGGTGATCATCTGCCAACCAGTGACCACCAGGTGGTGTGGTTTAATATTAAGATAGACGTGAAGAGAAGTCATTCAAAAGTGATGGTTCTAGTCTTCAAAAAACTTAACCTTATTCAGATGGGGGGTTACCTCAAGGAATTGCTGTACATCTGGAAGAAGTTGGAAGCAGTGGACAAAACTGAAAGGACCTATTGTAAGGGCAACAACCCTTTTTATAAGGAAAGTAAATAAAAATAAGAGGAAAACGGGGGCCGCTTTGGTTCTCAAAAGTAGTAGCTGAAAAGGTAAGGAAAAAGGTTAGAGATTGCAAAGAAGCTGGTAGTGTGGTAGTCAGGAAAGCAAAGATGAAAATGGAAGAAAAAATAGCCAATACGGTAAAATGGGGGGGAACAAGACTGTTTGTTTTTTTTTTAAGATATGTTAGTGATAGGAGGACGTGCAAAACTGGCATTGTGAGACTCAATGGTGAAGAGGAGCAATATGTAGAAGCTGATAAAGAAAAGGTGGAATTAATTAGGAGGAGGAGTGGCCTAGTGGTTAGAGTTGTGGACTTTGGTCCTGGGGAACTGGGTTCGATTCCCACTGCAGGCACAGGCAGCTCCCTGTGACTCTGGGCAAGTCACTTAACCCTCCATTGCCCCAGGTACAAATAAGTACCTATATATAATATGTAAGCCACATTGAGCCTGCCATGAGTGGGAAAGCGCGGGATACAAATGTAATTAAAATAAATTAAAAAATATGTTTGTTCTGTGTATACAACTGAAGGGCTGGCAGCAGGACCACAGAAGATAAATAGGAATGGAAGGGTGGTCCCTGAACGATTTTGATTTTCAGAGGACTGTGTTTGTGAGGAGCAGGTTAAACTAAAGGTGGACAAACAATGGGAACGGATAGCATACATCCAAGGGTAATGAAGGAACTTAGGGAAGCGCTAGTGGCTCCACTGGCTGATCATTTCAGTGCTTCTGTAGAGTCTGGAGTGGTTCTGGAGGACTGGAGAAGAGCAGATGTGGTCCAACTCAACAAAAACAGAAGAAAGGAAGAGGTTGGGAACTACAGGCCAGTAAGTCTTGACTTCTGTGGAAAGTAAATTAATGGAAACACTTTTAAAACCGAGAATAGTAAAGTGTTTGGAATCCAATGGATTACAGGACCCGAGACAACATGATTTCACTAGAGGCAGGTCTTATCGGACAAATCTTGATTAATTTCTTTGAATGGGTGACCAGAGTTGGATCGAGGGAGAGCACTAGATGTGGTGCATTTAGATTTTAGCAAAGCCTTTGACATGGTTCCACATAGACAACTAATAAATAAACTGAGTTGGCTCGGTAAGGGCTCTAAAGTGACTGACTGAGTTAGGAACTGGTTGAGTGGAAGGTGACAGAGGGTAGCGGTAAATGGAGCTCATTCTGAGGAAAAGGATATTACCAGTGGTGGTGCCGCAAGGTTCGGTTCCTGGGCTGTTTTTTTAACATTTTAGTAAGTATTGCTGAAAGGCTGTCTGGTAAGGTTTGCCTCTTTACAGATACCAAAATCTGCAATAGAGTAGACACCCCTGGTGGTGTAGATAAGATGAGGAAGGACTTAGCAAAGTTAGAGGAACGGTTTGGAATTTGGCAGCTTAGGTTTAATGCTAAAAAAAAAAAAAAAATGCAGGGTGATGCATTTGGGCTGTACAAGCCCGAGGGAACGGTAAAGTTTAGGAGGTGAAAGACTTTTGTGCACGAAAGAGGAGTGGGACTTGAATGTGATCATATGTGATGATCTTAAGGTGGCCTAACAGGTAGACAAGGTGGCGGCAAATGCTAGAAAGATGTTTAGGGAGAGGAATGGCCTGTAGGAAAAAGGAAGTGATGATGCCCTTATATAAGACTCTGAGACCTCATTTAGAATATTGTGTAGAGTTCTGGAGACCACACCTTCAAAAAGATATAAACAGGATGGAGTTCATCCAGAAGGCGGCCACTAAAATGGTCAGTAGTCTTAGTCCTAAAGCGTATGAGGACAGACTTAAAGATCTCAATATGTATTCTTTGGAAGAAAGGCATAAGGGGGAGGGGGGGGGGAGGTATGATAGGGGATATTTAAATACCTATGTAGCATAGATGCACAGGAGGTGAGTCTCAATTGAAAGGAAGCTCTGGATCGATGGGGCATATGATGAAGATGACAGCAACATGAGGAAATATATCTTCATGGAAAGGGTGATGAATTTGTGGAAGTGGTGGAGACAAATACAGTGTCTGATTCAAGAGAGCTTGGGATAAGTACATAGGATCTTTAAGAGAGTGATAGGGAGAATAGATGGCATAAATGGGCAGACTGGATAGGCCATATGGTCTTTATCTGCCAACGTTTTTCTATGTTTCTCTGCAATTAGATACTGCAGACCGGGTTAGACAATTGATTAGAGCTCCTTTTGGCCCAAAAGTGTTGTTCTGCTCCTTTGGACTTCCAATTAAATAGAAACCAGCTTCTGTTGAGTTCTGGCACTGTGACCTGGGGATATTACCCTATAGTCATCCTCCTTGATAAACTTATTGTGTTATTGCAGTGACAGTCCTCCAGAGCCAAATTAACTTGACAGTAAGTATGGCTATTAGGGGCTGCCTCTTCTTGTTCCCCCCCCCACCCAAGAGCTGTAAACCCTGATTGGCAGCATCCTTAGCCCCAGCTGTCCCAGGGAGCAGAAGGTCAACCCAAGAATTGAACAAGGTCTTCTGCATAGCACTTGGTCTTGCACCCCCCAGGTTGGCTGTAAACAGGGAACTCCTTTCTCATTTACAGAAATTGAGGATCTAAGCAGTGCGGTGGATGACAATGTTCCAACGGCAGAAGAAGCCACAGAAGCAACTGAAGTCAGTCCAGGCTCAGGAGATGATACTGCTGATATCAGTCAGACAGGTGTCTATACAGAACACGTCTTCACTGATCCTCTAGGAGTCCAGAGTACATCAGAGGACTTATCCACATGTCAGTCCAGGTACAGTACTTGGAAGCAGGTGATCTATAATAATGATACAATCAACACTGAAAGTTTACATGCAAACATGACAGTCCTTTCATTTGGTATTAATAGAAAAATGTTGCTTGCTTTTAAGTTTACACATGGTGTGCGGCATGCATATGGAATGTAGACTGGTATTTTTTAACACCAAAGGAGACATATTTTAGATTAAAGTAGATATAAGAAAATAAGGAAAATGTAACTTCCATTACATAGTTTCTCACTATTCCAGAACCTGTGGAATAGTTGTGTCCATCAACCACCAGGTGGAGATAGAGAACTGAAAACTACTACTAATCATTTATATAGCGCTACTAGACATATGCAGCGCTTGTACACATTATATGCAGGTACTTTCTCTGTCCCTAGAGGGCTCACAATCTTTTTTTTTGTAC
This sequence comes from Microcaecilia unicolor, assembly GCF_901765095.1. Classification (NCBI taxonomy): domain Eukaryota; kingdom Metazoa; phylum Chordata; class Amphibia; order Gymnophiona; family Siphonopidae; genus Microcaecilia; species Microcaecilia unicolor. The sequence goes on along the minus strand of NC_044036.1, from coordinate 321,509,882 downwards.
CTGTGCAATGGAGGATTAAGTGATTTGCCCAAGGTCACAAAGAGCTCCAGTGGAAATTGAACCCAGGTTGCCAGGATCAAAGCCTGCTATACTAACCATTAGGCCACTCCTCTGAACTGAGACATCTCGTCATCCAGTACAACTCCTCAGTAGTTTCTTTCTCCAGCAGGTGGGTGGACATACTTTTCAGTCTCTGGCTCTGAGTGGTCAGCTGGTCCCCAGTTAAGCTTTGCGGGTTGCTTGAGTCTGCAGAGTCATATCTGGAGTTCTTCAGATCCCTGTCTCTGGTGCCCTGTGAATTTAATTCTTCCATCCTTTCACCTCTCTCCTGTTTCTTATGCAGGTCTCCTTTTCTAGCACAACAACCTTAAAAAATATATATATATTTCTCCGAGAACAAGCAGGCTGCTTGTTCTCACACTTCGGTCGACGTCCACGTTGGCCCAGGATCAGAAGTTTTGCTAGCAAAAATCTTCGAGTCTTCTGGTGCGCGAGCGGCGTGCACTGCGCATTCACGGACTGGTTTCCCGCCCGTCGCGTGAATAAAGACCTCAGTATTTTTTTTTCTCCGTGTCTGAGGTGACACGTTTTTTTTCCGCTGTGTTCCTCTCGGCCCAGGAAAGAGTCTGTGCGTGATTGCTTCCTTTTTCTTCTTTTTTTTGTTCGTCTTTATACAAAATAATTAAAAAAAAAAGTAGAGTAGTTCCCTTTATTTTCTTAGTTTGTCACTAGGTTTAAGTTTCTTTTCTTTTTGCCGCGACCGTCTTTTGTTTCCCTTTTTGTGCCTTTTTAATTGGCACAATCGCGTCCTTTAATTTCACAGACGCCGTTTTTCTGTCCATGTCATCGAGGACACCCAGCGGCTTTAAGCGTTGTACTCGGTGCATCCGGACCATCTCAGGTACCAACCCCCACGTGAGGTGTCTCCAGTGCCTTGGGCCCGATCATCTACCAGCTGCTTGTAAGCTGTGTCCTTTGATGAAAAAACGGACCCAAGTGTCTCGGGAGGCTCAACGAGAAAAACATTTTGTGGATCGGTCCAGTTCTTCGACGTCGGTTAATTGGAGGGGATCTACATAGTGTTATGGGTGAGGGGGGGAGTTAAATACTATTAAAAATTAGATGATGATCTGTAAAGCTTTGATTTGTTGTACTTAATTTTATATGAAGCTTTGTACTTTTTGACCTGTCATCAATAAAAATGTTGAAACATAAAAAATGACTTTTCTGGTAGATATCACTTCAACTAGAAAAAAATTGAATTGCAGGCCCTTTCATGTCATGATTTTTTTTTTTTTTTTTACTGAAGCTTCAGTTTTACTTAGGATAGTCCTGTCCAGGCTTTTCTTGTTAACTGGATGGTAGACCTACCTGCTTTTTATTGGGAGGATTGGGGGGACAAGTTAAAGGTTTAAGACTTCGAGATGTTAATGTTGATGCAGTACCTAGAAGTCATGAACGAGTTTCACAAGTTGGTCCGTCTCTTTTTTTATTTTTTTATTTTTTTATTATTTGGCAGACCTAAGAAGGTTGAATCTGCTATGAAGGCTACAGCTATATGTTGGTTAAAGAAGGAAATCGATTCAGCCTATCTTTTTAAGGGTCAGGAGTCTCCTTGTGAACCCGGGACTCACTCAGAGATATGGCAGCATCATGGTTAGAAGCTCATGCAGTTTGTTCCCTGGATGTTTGTAAGGCTGGCACTTATTCTTTGCATCTGTTTTCAAAGTTTTTTTATAGGTTAGATCAGTGGTTCCCCAACCTGTTCTTGGAGGCACCCCAGCTAGGTTATGTACAATGAATATTTATGATGCACTGCCTCCACTGCATGCAAATCTCTCTCATGAATATTAATTGTGGATATCTTGAAACCCTGACTGGCTGGGGTGCTTCCAGGACCAGGTTTGGGAACCACTGGGTTAGATGTTCAGGCTAGAGAAGATGCTGTTTTGTTTCAGCTGTTCTGGCATTAGGGGTTTAATAGTTTAAAACAAAAGAAGTCGGAGTGGTTTATATATAAAATTATATTTAAGAAAATATAGAAAAGAACTCCAAATCGTGACAGGATAGAGTCAATCAAACTGCACCTTATTAAGAACAATAATTTAAAAATCTCATTCATCATAGTGTCCCAACAGACTCCCCCATACCATACCTCAGAATCAGCCCCACTGCCCAAAAGCACACTGGAAAAAATACGTTTTTAATTTCACCTTAAGCCTATGAAAAGACTCTTCAACTCATAAATCCAAGGGGAGCCAGTTCCAGTGAACCGGAGCTTGCCAAAACCAAGGCACAGTCTGTGGTGGAAGATAACACAGCACAAGAAGAGTCAGGAAGAGCCAAATAAAAAATATTGCTGACCTTAAGGCCCTATCTGGCAAATAGGGAGAAAGCATTGCCTTCAAATAAGGAGGAACACCTCCAAATAATACCCTATGCACCAATGTAAGGACCTTATACAAAGGGCAATACTCCATAAGCAACTAGTGAAAATGAAGATATAAAGGGGACACATGGTCCTTCAACCCCAATCCCCACCCCCCCAAGTAAACGAATTCCTGCATTTTGTAAGGTTCTCAATCTTTTACTCAGACAACTTGGAATACCCACGTACACCACATTCCCATAATCTGATTTGGAAATCAATAACGAATGCAAAAACAAATGCAAAGTAATCACATCACATTATGGCTTAACCAAATGTAGCATGTGCAGAACCTGAAAACCTGTCTGCACAATCAAGACTTACTCATCAAATCTCAATCTAGCATCCAAAATAACTCCCAAATAATGAAAAGAATCTGACAGATCCACCTTACCAACCAAAAGCTACGTCAACACTTCTGGACTGTTCAAAATAGCCTGTTAAAACAACAGGCCTTAATTTTGGCTACATTCAGTATCATCTTGTGCTTCTGTAGCCAGCTGTCTATTGCTAATGAGCATTCCATATCATCAAGCTGATCAATCCATAGACTGGTGGGTTGTGTCCATCTACCAGCAGGTGGAGATAGAGAGCAAACTTTTGCCTCCCTATATGTGGTCATGTGCTGCCGGAAACTCCTCAGTATGTTCTCTATCTCAGCAGGTGGTGGTCACACACAGCAGCAGCTCTGGCTAGGCCTCCAAGCCTAATTCTTAGGTTTTGTTGAGTGCCTGGGGTTGAGGGCTCTTTTGAGCAAGTGCAAACCTGGTGGTGCCAGGTCCCTCCTTTTCTCCCCCCTCCCGCTGGCTCCGTTAAAAAAAAAAAAAAAAAAAATTTTGAACGTCCTTAAAGGCGTTTATTTCGACGTTTATTTAAACGTTTATTGCAGCTACTCACTGGGACACCAGGTCGTTAAAGCTCGGAGCGGCAAGCAGGTAATTTTTACCTTTTTATAGCGGGCAGGGGGTTCCCCGATTCTTCTCCTCTTGGCATATGGCGTCGGAGGGCGAGGGCGCAAAGAGTCGCTCCCCGGATCGCTTGAGCGCTTCTAGAGGGGATGCGGGGGTCTTAAAGCCTGATTTGCCCTTGTTGGGTGACAGTTTCGAGACCGATGAATGTCCCGGTCCTTCCTCCGGCGTGGCGGTTTTTCCCGCCATAAACGCCCATCCCCCGCTCCTCGCCTCCGCCATCTTGGCCGGCCACGCGGCTCGGACGGCTTCTTCTTGGGCCGCTCTTGAGGTTGGAGACATTAATGCCATGAACGCCCTTAATTTGGGCGACGGCACAAAAGCGGCTAAAGTTAAGCGCCGTTCTTCCCGCGCGGCTCCTTCGCGGAGTGTCGCGCCGGACGCCATTTTGGATGCGCAGCATGTCTCTCCCCCCGCTCTTGCGAGCGCCGGTTGAGGGTGCGTCTAGGGCTGTAGCCCAGGCTGCGGAAGTGCACAGTCTGGGGGGTTTCTTTCCCGAGTTTGTTTTGCTGCTGCATCAGGCCTTCCTTATGCAAAATGCTGCCCCTGCTCCCTCGTCTGGTAAAGAGGTTGAGGTTCCCAGAGGTAAACGCCCTCGGGTTGATTCCCAGGCCTTGGAGGACTTCGTCTCCTCCGATGTAGATGAGGGCAGCGTATCTGAGTTCTCCCAACGGTCCTTTGCGGATTCCTTGGAGGAGACGGATCCCCACTCGGATGGAGCGGATGACCCCTCTGCAGTGCGGCTTTTTAGCTCAGAGGATTTGCCCAACCTGTTGATACAGGCCATGGACACTTTGAAGATTTCCTCTCCGGAGGACGTCTCTCCCTCAGCCCCTGTTGGCTCTGCCATTATGCTGGGGACGAAGCGCCCGCCTAGAACCTTCCACGTGCATGATGCCATGCACACCTTAATTTCGGCTCAATGGGATGTCCCTGAAGCGAGCCTTAAAGTGGCTAGGGCTATGTCCCGCCTCTATCCTTTGACTGAAAGTGAACGTGAGGCCTATCTGTGGCCTACCGTGGATTCTTTAATCACTGCGGTGACTAAGAAAACGGCGTTGCTGGTGGAAGGTGGCACGGCCCTAAAGGACGCCCAAGACAGAAGATTGGAGGCGGCCTTAAGGTCGTCCTTTGAGGCGGCTGCTTTAAGTTTTCAGGCCTCAGTTTGCGGCTCCTATGTGGCCAGGGCGTGCCTGACTATGGTGCAGCGGGCTTCCCCCTCGGATCATTCCTTGAGGGCTGATTGGCCGGCCCTGGAATCGGGCTTAGCCTATTTGGCAGACTTGCTGTATGATGTCTTGAGGGCCTCAGCTAAAGGCATGGCTCAGACAATCTCTGCGCGGCGGTGGATTTGGCTGAAACATTGGTCTGCTGACCACGCCTCTAAATCCCGCCTGGCTAGATTGCCTTTTAAAGGCAAGCTGCTCTTTGGGGTCGAGCTGGACAAAATCGTGACCGATCTCAGCACGTCTAAGGGCAAGAAGTTACCAGAGGTCAGGGCTCGGGCTAGTACTCGTCCCGGTACCTCCAGAGGACGGTTTCAGGAAGCCCGTCGGTACCGCCCCGGGCAGGTCGGGTTCCTCTGCCCCCTCTTCCTTTAAGAGGAATTTCTCCCCCAAGCAGCATTCCTTTCGCAGAGACCGCCGTCCCGGAGGTGCTCCCTCCGGTCCTCCCCCAGGGTCTCGTGCCCAATGACGGGGCCTTGGTCCACGCCCCAGTGCAGATTGGAGGACGGCTGTCCTCGTTTCTGGGCGAGTGGACCACAATAACTTCAGACGCTTGGGTGCTGGAAGTCATCAGAGACGGCTACAAGCTAGAGTTCTGCCGACCCTTAAGAGACGGGTTTGTACTCTCTCCCTGCAAGTCTCCGGTCAAAGCTGTGGCAGTGCAGCAGACTTTGGACAATCTGATCCGCCTGGGTGCGGTCGTTCCGGTGCCAGAAAGTCAGCTTGGCAAGGGGCGTTACTCCATTTACTTTGTGGTACCAAAGAAAGGAGGTTCTGTCCGGCCTATCCTCGACCTCAAAGGGGTCAATCGGGCCTTGAAAGTGCGGCACTTTCGCATGGAGACTCTCCGCTCTGTTATAGCGGCAGTGAAGGCAGGGGAGTACCTGGCATCCTTGGACATCAAGGAAGCGTACTTGCATATTCCCATCTGGCCTCCTCATCAACGCTTGGCTACTGCTCCGCGGACCTTTTCCAAAGTAATGGTGGTCATCGCGGCCTTCCTGCGGAAGGAAGGAGTACAAGTCCATCCTTATCTGGACGACTGGTTGATCCGAGCCCCCTCTTATGCAGAGTGCGGCAAAGCTGTGGACCGGGTAGTTGCTCTTTTGAGCTCCCTGGGATGGATCATCAATTGGGAGAAAAGCCAGCTGCGCCCGACTCAGTCCCTGGAGTATCTGGGAGTTCGATTCGACACCCAAGTGGGCAGAGTGTTCCTGCCAGACAATCGGATTGTCAAGCTTCAGGCTCAGGTGGACCAGTTCCTAGTAGCCTCTCCTCTTCGGGCTTGGGACTATGTGCAGCTGTTGGGCTCTATGACGGCCACGATGGAAGTAGTGCCCTGGGCCAGGGCTCATATGAGACCACTACAACAATCTCTGCTGCAGCGCTGGACTCCGATGTCGGAGGATTATGCTGTGCGCCTTCCCTTGGACCCAGCAGTGCGCAAGGCGCTGAGCTGGTGGATGCAGACAGACAAGTTGTCTGCGGGAATGCCTCTGGTGACCCCGGAGTGGATTGTCGTCACGACGGACGCCTCTTTGTCGGGCTGGGGAGCCCACTGCTTGGGAAGGACAGCGCAGGGGCTCTGGTCTCCTGCAGAGGCAAAGTGGTCTATCAACCTCCTGGAACTCAGAGCCATTCGGTTGGCGCTTTTGGAGTTCATCCTGGTACTGGTGTTGAAGCCGGTACGGGTCCTGTCGGACAATGCCACGGCTGTGGCCTATGTCAACCGCCAGGGAGGTACCAAGAGCGCCCCTCTAGCCAAGGAGGCTATGAATCTATGCCAGTGGGCAGAAGCGAACCTGGAGCAGCTGTCAGCGGCCCACATTGCCGGAGTCATGAATGTCAAGGCGGACTTTCTCAGTCGCCATACCTTGGAGCCCGGAGAGTGGCAGCTATCTGCTCAGGCGTTCTTGGGCATCACGAAGCGCTGGGGCCAGCCGAGCCTAGATCTGATGGCGTCATCGGCCAATTGCCAAGTACCGCGCTTTTTCAGCAGAGGACGGGACCCTCGATCCCTGGGAGTAGATGCTCTTCTCCAACAGTGGCCGACTCAAGAGCTTCTCTATGTGTTCCCGCCCTGGCCCATGTTGGGCAGGGTGCTAGACCGGGTGGCAAAGCATCCCGGCAGGGTAATCCTGGTGGGTCCGGATTGGCCCAGACGTCCCTGGTATGCGGACTTGATCAGGCTCTCAGTCGACGATCCTCTGCGGCTGCCAGTGGAGCAGGGCCTGTTACATCAGGGTCCCGTGGTGATGGAGGATCCCTCCCCCTTTGGTCTTACGGCCTGGCTATTGAGCGGCAGCGTCTGAGAAAGAAGGGCTTCTCAGACAAGGTCATTGCCACTATGCTGAGAGCGAGGAAGCGCTCTACTTCTACTGCTTACGCCAGGGTTTGGCGTATATTTGCAGCGTGGTGTGAAGCAGGCTCACTTTCTCCCTTCACTGCTCCAATTTCTTCAGTGTTGGCGTTCCTGCAAGAAGGTCTGGAGAAAGGCCTGTCGCTCAGTTCCCTTAAAGTCCAGGTAGCGGCTCTGGCTTGCTTCAGGGGCCGCCTGAAGGGTGCTTCCCTGGCTTCGCAGCCAGATGTGGTGCGCTTTCTCAAGGGAGTTAATCACCTGCGCCCTCCTCTGCACTCAGTGGTGCCTGCGTGGAATCTCAACCTGGTGCTAAGAGCATTGCAGAAGCCGCCTTTTGAACCCTTGTCGAGGGCATCTCTGAAAGACCTGACGTTGAAAGCAGTCTTTTTGGTGGCTATCACTTCAGCCAGAAGAGTTTCCGAGCTCCAGGCGCTCTCATGTCGAGAGCCCTTTTTGCAGTTCACTGAGGCAGGAGTGACTATTCGCACAGTGCCTTCCTTCCTGCCCAAGATTGTTTCTCGCTTCCATGTGAATCAGCAGCTCTGTCTCCCTTCCTTTCGTAGGGAGGACTACCCAGAGGAGTACTCTGCTCTTAAATATCTGGATGTGAGACGAGTCATCATCAGATACTTGGAAGTGACCAATGAGTTCCGGAAATCGGATCATCTGTTTGTCCTGTTTGCAGGTCCTCGTAAGGGTCTGCAGGCTGCTAAGCCTACAGTGGCAAGATGGGTCAAGGAAGCCATTGCAACGGCTTATGTGGCCGCGGGGAAGGTGCCACCTATCCAGCTGAAGGCTCACTCCACTAGAGCTCAGGCGGCCTCGATGGCAGAGGCCGGGTCCGTCTCCTTGGAAGAGATATGCAAGGCGGCAACTTGGGCTTCGGCTCATACATTCTCCAAGCATTACCGCTTGACTGTGGCTGCACGGGCGGAGGCCCGGTTTGGAGCTTCAGTGTTGAGGTCAGGGATTTCAATGTCCCGCCCTGGGTGAGTACTGCTTCGGTACATCCCACCAGTCTATGGATTGATCAGCTTGATGATATGGAAGGTAAAATTATGTATCATACATGATAATTTTCTTTCCATTAATCATAGCTGATCAATCCATAGCCCCTCCCAGATATCTGTACTGTTTTTATTCTGGTTGCATTTCAGGTTCAAGTTTAGTCTTCAGTTACTTCAGAAAGACTTCGTGTTCAAGTTTTTTCACTTGGATTCTTCAAGAGTTGAGACGAGTTTGTGTTACAGTGAGCTGCTGCATTCCTCTCCCCTCCGTTTTACGGGGCTGGATTGAGATTTAAATTCTGCCGGCACTCCCTCCCGCTTCGTGCGGCTGTAGGGCAGCTTTGTACCCCTTCCGCTTCGGCGGTGTTAGGGTCAGTCAGCTCCTCCCGCGGTTGCGGTTGCAGGATAAGCCAGATCCCCCCGCATCGGCGGGTGTGGTGTCCCTCCCCCGCTCCGCGGGGATGAGCTGGACGGATTCCCCTCCCCCACTTGTGTGGGGATGAGCTGGGTTAATTCCCCTCCCCCGTTTCGGCGGTGGTGAGCTGGGCAGAGTGTCCCTTCGTGGGTGTAATTCTCTAAGTGCTGAGTCCTGCGGATGGAGCTTTGATATCGACATACTGAGGAGTTTCCGGCAGCACATGACCACATATAGGGAGGCAAAAGTTTGCTCTCTATCTCCACCTGCTGGTAGATGGACACAACCCACCAGTCTATGGATTGATCAGCTATGATTAATGGAAAGAAAATTATCATGTATGATACATAATTTTACCTTTGTTTATCAGTTTTAAATCTGGATCCGGGGAACAAAAACTAATAAAATATCAGTGTGTATATCAACACCCACAGAAAATTTCTGAATCAGACGAATCAAAAGTGCTATAAACAAATATAAAAATAAGGGTGAGAGGATTGAACCCTGCGGAACCCCACTAGTAATATCAAACACCGAAGAATGCACGCCCAGTTTGAGGTTGCTTTGCCACATTCCATTGGTTTTGGACTGGTCTGGTGGAATGAAAAGTGAATCAAAAGTTTGGTCATACCTGCTAATTTCTTTTCCTTGAGTCCCGACCAGACCAGTCCAGAAACCCACCCTGTTGCTTAGAGTTGATCTGGTTTTAATGATGCTGTTTTTTTCTCAGTTTCTTTTTGCTAAAGGTGTAGGGGACTCTAAAGGGTTCTTTGAGTGCTGTATTATGGAAAACAAACTTGAATTCCTTCCAGGAGTATTTTTAATTCTGAGCAGTTAGTTTAGTGTTTGGGTTTGTTATAGGAATACTGAAGAGCTCTGCCTGTGCAGCTCTTTTTATGGTGCAGCTCACAGCTCTTCAGTCATTTGTCTCTGTCAACTGTGATGGACACAGTCCATTAGTTTTGGAAAGAAAATGAGCAGGTAAGAAGTTTTTCAGTTCTGAAAATTAGTTGGTTTCATATCTCATCCAGAAAATCTCATTATTCAAATTTCTTTTGTTAGAAAACGTATTTTATCTAGCAAAATCCATTAGATCTCTGCCATTCCAGATACTTGTACTTTAATAAACAATGACCTTTCAGGAAAGTAATATGAATATATACTTTACACCAACAGTGTATAAATATAAACAGTGCAACCTGCGTAAAACAAGAGCAAAAAAGTCAAATGGGCATTTTGAGAATTATGTGTGACACTACTGCTGTAAATAGAGGGTTTTTTTTTTCTCTTTATCTCCAAGCAGTGAATCAGATTTGTATAAGGATGGAGTAGCTGTATTACCTAATGAGCAAGATCTGGTGAGGGAAGAAGCACAGAAAATGAGCAGCCTCTTACCCACAATGTGGCTTGGAGCACAGAATGGATGGTAAGAGAAGCCCTACTGTTTGAAAATTGTTGTGGAACTCTACTGCTGGAGGATGTGGTAACAACGGTTAGCATTTCTGGGCTGAAAAAAGGTTTGGAGGAAAAGTTCCTAGTCTGTTGTTAAGATGGACTTGAGGGAAGCAACTGCTTGCCCTGGGATTTGTAGCATGGATTGTTGCTACTCTTTGGGTTTCTGCCAGGTACTTGTAACCCGGATTGGCCACTGTTGGGAACAGGATACTGAGCTAGATGAACCAGTGATTTGACCTGATATGGCTGTTATGTTTTAGAACATTCCTCATTCAGAGAAGACTGCTTTGATTCTCAGAAGTAGGGGGTTATACTGCTTGGTTAATGCAGTACAATAGAGATCTTTGTAAGGAATCTACTTCTGTCTGCATAAACAGATATTTCAGCAATACAAATCTGGTCGTGGTTGACTGCTTTTCATCTCCAAGGCAGACACATTTAGTTCCATTTGTAGTTGGATAATAACTGGATATTCATGTGTATCTATCTGGTGGCTAATTTTACAGCAGGATGCCTATTTTGTAAAGGCAACAAAGATGGGGCTATGTGCCTTTATAAAAAAAGACTCCCACAATGACCACCAATAACACACAATACAAATGTTGTGGCACAAATTTATGTCTGCTCTGAGGAAGCTATAAATGCGTGCAGGTATTCACATTTTATAAAATATGCATATACTTGGCAACTATTCCCTTTCTTCACGAACTCTGTGACCGTCTACATATGGTATACATACACTTGTCAATTCACGTAATTATGTGTGTGTGTTTGGCCATGCAGTTGTATAAGAGCCCTATTACATAAGTACATAAGTAATGCCACACTGGGAAAAGACCAAGGGTCCATCGAGCCCAGCATCCTATCCACGACAGCGGCCAATCTAGGTCAAGGGCATCTGGCAAGCTTCCCAAACGTACAAACATTCTATACATGTTATTCCTGGAATTGTGGATTTTTCCCAAGTCCATTTAGTAGCGGTTATGGACTTGTCCTTTAGGAAACCGTCTAACCCCTTTTTAAACTCTGCCAAGCTAACCGCCTTCACCATGTTCTCTGGCAACGAATTCCAGAGTTTAATTACGCATTGAGTGAAGAAAAATTTTCTCTGATTGGTTTTAAATTTACTACACTGTAGTTTCATCGCATGCCCCCTAGTCCTAGTATTTTTGGAAAGCGTGAACAGACGCTTCACATCCACCTGTTCCACTCCACTCATTATTTTATATACCTCTATCATGTCTCCCCTCAGCCGTCTCTTCTCCAAGCTGAAAAGCCCTAGCCTCCTTAGTCTTTCTTCATAGGGAAGTCGTCCCATCCCCGCTATCATTTTAGTCGCCCTTCGCTGCACCTTTTCCAGTTCCACTATATCTTCCTTGAGATGCGGCGACCAGAATTGAACACAATACTCAAGGTGCGGTCGCACCATGGAGCGATATAACAGCATTATAACATCCTCACACCTGTTTTCCATACCTTTCCTAATAATACCCAACATTCTATTCGCTTTCCGAGCCGCAGCAGCACACTGAGCAGAAGGTTTCAGTGTATTATCGACAACGACACCCAGATCCCTTTCTTGGTCCGTAACTCCTAACGTGGAACCTTGCATGACGTAGCTATAATTCGGGTTCTTTTTTCCCCACATGCATCACCTTGCACTTGCTCACATTAAACGTCAGCTGCCATTTAGCCTCCCAGTCTCGAAAGGTCCTTCTGTAATTTTTCACAATCCTGTCGCAAGTTAACGACTTTGAATAACTTTGTGTCATCAGCAAATTTAATTACCTCGCTCGTTACTCCCATTTCTAAATCATTTATAAATATATTAAAAAGCAGCGGTCCTAGCACAGACCCCTGAGGAACCCCACTAACTACCCTTCTCCAGTGTGAATACTGCCCATTTAACCCCACTCTCTGTTTCCTATCCTTCAACCAGTTTTTAATCCACAATAGGACATTTCCTCCTATCCCATGACCCTCCAATTTCCTCTGTAGCCTTTCATGAGGTACCTTGTCAGACGCCTTTTGAAAATCCAGATACACAATATCAACCGGCTCCCCTTTGTCCACATGTTTCTTTACTCCTTCAAAGAATTGAAGTAAATTGGTCAGGCAAGATTTCCCCACACAAAAGCCCTGCTGACTCGGTCTCAGTAATCCATGTCCTTGGATGTGCTCTGTAATTTTGTTTTTAATAATAGCCTTTACCATTTTCCCCGGCACCGACATCAGACTCACCGGTCTATAATTTCCCGGATCTCCCCTGGAACCTTTTTTAAAAATGGGCGTTACATTGGCCACCCTCCAGTCTTCCGGTACCACGCTCTATTTTATTCTGTAGGTAAAACCAACTTACACATGAAAAATGCTTTATAAAATTACCAAGTACTGTGGACAAAAATATAACTGTATTTATAAAAAAAAAAAAAAAAAAACTTCTTACAGAAGGGGTGGTAGATGCATTGAACAGCCTCACAGAGAAATTGATGGAGATGAGGACTATAAGTAGTAACATAGTAAATGACAGCAGATAAAGACCTGTACGGTCCATCCAGAATCACAAATCCAAGAATGCACAGGACAAGCATAGATGGTCTATAAGGGAACAGGAAGGAATTCTAGAGTTCAGTAGTTGGTATAGATGGACACATTGGATAAGCCATATGCTCTTTGTCATCATTTTTAATGTATTTATGCTTCTATATTAAGTACAATTATAACTATTTTCAGTAAAACAAAAAGTAAGATTGAGAGCAGTCCCTGGATTTAGGCTTAGGCAACACAGGCAGTTGACTAGGGTGCCAAATTTTGAAGCCAACAAATGACTTGGGCTAAACAGGAACCTTATTCCACTTGGCTTTGGGACTGCACTCTGATCTCTGGGGGGAGAAACCTATAGGTGCCAACATCTTAAATCAGGCCCCATTGAGAGAAAATTGACACAGAAGTGAGAGCATCTTGTCTCTTTTCTTTCAGTGTTTACTGAAAGCTAGCCTTCATAAGCTGGTACCACATTTCCGGTAATAACTTGTATAGAATGTTTGTACGTTTGGGAAGCTTGCCAGGTGCCCTTGGCCTGGATTGGACAGGATACTGGGCTCGATGGACCCTTGGTCTTTTCCCAGTGTGGCATTACTTAATGTACTTATGTACTTATATTAGCTATCTGTGTGTAAGACATTAATGTACATAAGTATGGCCATACTGGGACAGACCAAAGGTCCATCAAGCCCAGCATCCTATTTCCAACAATGGCCAATCCAGGTCACAAATACCTGGCAAGCTCCCAAAAATGTACAAAACATAGATTCCTTACTCCATATGTAAAGTTTCATCCTAGAGAACAAGCTTTAGAATATTAACTCCTCATATCCTAGAATGAAAGAAGGGGAAAAGAAGTCGTTGTAGCAGAACATAGCATGAATGATGAGTTAAACCCTTAAAATTGCTTTAAGGATTGCAGACTTTTATCCAAATCCTGTTATCTTATAGAAATGTAATGGAGCAACAGCTTTGGTAAGATTTTGCTCCTGAAAAGGAACCATTAAATTTCAGAAATTCATGGAATATGTTGTTGTTGTTTTTTTTTTTAAGTGACAATTTTTATCCCACTCAGTAGCACTAACATAAGACAAATGGGTTTTTTTTTTCATGTTTCTGTGCTTGGATACTTGATACATAAATGGTAATCCATTAATTATCTTTATTTCTAGGTGTATTCTAGATATAATTTGTTTGTATTTCATTGATGTTCAGTGTTAAATCTTAAATTTTGTCCTTGCAGCTTGTATGTTCATTCTTCTGTAGCTCATTGGAGGAAATGTCTCCATTCCATTAAACTTAAGGATTCTGTTCTCAGTATTGTGTAAGTTTGTTTTTCTAATGTCTATATTTTAAAATATTTAGTTCCAGTGTTTTTGTTGATTATAATGAATGTTACATTAAAAAACAGCATATGATAGCCAAATAAGACACAGTATCCATCTTAAAGTCTAGTGTTTACTGTAGTCTAGAATACATTTAATTAATTTTGGAATTTATAATCCACTTAACCCTCAAGTTCAAGGCAGAGAACAATCTAAGTTAAAAGAACATTGGTATACAATAAAATGTTGTAACATAACAGGTACATATTAACTAATATGTTTACAGTGTTGAAAAATGGTACATGAGCAGTTATCCCTGACATTTCAATATAAGCCTCTGGCTGATTAGATCTAGAATAGCTCTGTGTTGATCCTATAAATCTATTGGATGAATAATTAAAAGAATGCATCCAATTATATTTCACTTTAGGAACATTCCAGAGTATCTGCGGGTAACAGTCAATTGGTAAGACATTTCTAACATCCCAGCTCTCAAAGGGTGGAGAGTACCAAGGACTTCCACTTTAATAATTGCCTTGTATAGAAAGTGCTCATGGTGATACTCTCACACAAATGTTTTGTTTTTTTTGTATCGGTGAAATTTTCCATGAGAAGTACATATATAGATTGGATTCTGATTCCTTCTTTCTTGAGAGAGGCTGCCATCACCTCCAGCACCTTGGAAAATGTGAGAAGAGCTTTGAATTGAAAATGCTCAACCAGAATCAAAAATCCAAAAGAATTTTTGATGCTGAGGCCCTATTGGAATATGCAAATAATGCATCTTTGAGATTCAAGGCTGTGAGAACCTCCCCTAGTTGAACTGCTGCAATAACTGTTTTTAATGTTTCCATTCTGAAGTTACTCCACTTTAAGCAGTCAAAATTCAAAAAGTGGGGGCAAAGATATAACAAAACAAAAGCCCAGTACTCCAAAAGGTTGAATTATGGAGGCAAACTCTCAATATCCCTCCATGTTAGACATAAATACTGGGGATTCAATATAATTCTTCATATAAAACTTTTATTTTTCAATTCAGCTTGCTTAAAACATGGTACAATCTTGTAACCGGACTCATACTAACTATCCAATAAAAATTACTGACGATCTTGACTTCTCCTGGTCCGTACATTGGGACCCATTTGTAGGTCTTGAAATCCGACCTGTTTTGACCGTCTATGTGGACTCCGCCTGAACTACCAGTTTGAGTCAGTGAAAGGACTGGGTGATTGGTGAAACTGGTAATGACACACTCTTATTAGCCAGTGTCTTGCTTTTCTCAGATGCCATTTTGAAGATGTATTGTTAGAGTAATGCTGAGGCAACATTGAGGTACGTGTTAATACATATAGGGGATTTTATTTATATTATCTAGAATTATTTTAACTGTATATGTGATATTCTAGGACCTATTACCTGATGCAGGTGTCTGAAACATGGACCATGTTGGTGATGGGTCCGGTTACAAGATTGTACCATGTTTTAAGCAAGCTGAATTGAAAAATAAAAGTTTTATATGAAGAATTATATTGAATCCCCAGTATTTGTCTAACATGGAGGGACATTGAGAGTTTGCCTCCATAATTCAACCTTTGGAGTGTTGGGCTTCTGTTGTGCATTCTGAAGTAAGGCACACAAAGGGCCTGATTTTACGGACTTCAGGCCTAAATAGGCCAATGATGTTCCTTTTTTTCTTGAGAACCACAAAGTAAATGGCATCTCTTCCTGGGACAGGAACTATGGCTCCGAGATCTAGAAGATTTTGAATGGTGGATTGTACTGCCACTGTTTTGGAAACTGCATGGCAAAGGAGAGGAATGAATCTGGAAGTGGGCGAGCAAATTCCAGTTTCTTCATTTGGCTGATCACATCCAGAGCTCATTAATCTGATGTGATTCGAGTCCATTCCTTGAGAAAGAGAGGAGAGAGAGGCGTCTTCCTATCTGATACATCATTAGGAGGATTGAACAGAGCCTGGCTGCTGAGCTCCTTGGGTAGTTGGCTTCCTATCTCCATGAAAAGAAGACAAACACGGGGCTTGGTAGCAAGATCACGGAAAGATTCTGGAATGTCCTGGTCTGTAGCTTCTGAAGTCTCTATACCTTGCTTTGCAAGTGGGCTGACTTCCCTTTATGTTCTGGCATTTGCAGAGGCTTGGAGTCCTCTCAAATCCTTAATGAGCTTCCCCAGATCTCCCAAAAAGTAGCTCTTCCTTAAATGAGAGCCTGCTAAGACGAGTTTTGAACACTATATCTAAGGTACAACAGAGGCAGCAAGCTGCCACAGTCGGTCATCCCTCTGGCAGGAATTCTGACTAGATCATGTTGTCCACTATATAAGCCAGAATCACCTGCAAGTGGTGTAGATCCTTAGTGGGATCCATCTTTGTTAGTTCTGAGAGTCCACGGATTTGCTGAATTAGCAGGAGAGATGCTATATGGAGAAGAAATAGCTACCTGTAGGTTTAGTATCGCTACCTTGAACACCTGCTTAAGAGAAGACTCTACATTCAGACCTGAATATCCTTTATGGTAGTCCCTCCTTCTGGAATAGTAGTTTTCTTAGTGACCGCTGTGATCAAGGTATCCACCTTTGTTTGCTGTAACTTTCGTTTACTTTTATAAACTAAAGGATATAGTCCAGCAATAGCGCTACCCACTTTCAGCATAGCTTCTAGAGATGGTGGAGGGTAACGTGACTTCCCTAAGGTTTCAAGGAGCACAATGAGAAAAGTGGTATTTGAAACCTGTTCTCCACCCACCTGCTGCACCATTTGATTGTCTACCACTGTGGTGGGATGAGTATACAAGTTCTCATACTTAAACCAACTCATCCCATCTGTCCTCTCCCTGCCCCCAGTGATGTCCTTTATCCAGTCTTTCAACCCTGTTGTTACCACTACTCTCTGTGTATGTCTCAAGAATGCTTAAATTCTGTTCCCGCACAGGTTTCTAGCACCACTGCTTAGTAGGTTATTCTAGACTTCTCTCATCCCTTGAACATATTGTGAGCTACATACAGCATATCTGTTCAGTTAACACATGTATGAAATCTCCAGATAACCAGTGAACCCTTTCTGTATAGAACAGTGGTTCCCAAACTTTTATCCAATATGACCCCATTTTAACTCTTAACTTGTGTGACTCGGATGATTAAAAAACAAAATAGCAGATCTACACCCCCTCCCCTCCGTTATCAACTTCCCCTGCTTACCTAAAGCATAAAGGCAGCGGCAGCAGTGGTGGTAAGAGTAGCAGCAGTCAGCACCAGGGCCTGTGCACTCAGCTTAGGTTACCAGTCAAACAAGAAGCCCTCGCTAGGTGAGTGGACAGGGCTGACTCATAGGCCACACGCTAACATCCACAACTGGCCATAGTGAAAGTAGAAAGGGAGGAGAACAGCCTTTTTTTTTTTTTTAACCCCATTTGGTTCTGACCCACAATTTTAGAATCCAGTAACTTAGAACATAGTTGTGGAATAGTTACTAAAAAGAAGTGTCTCTGGCAGTTTAATGAATACATACATATCCTGTGGAATGTTAGATTAAAGTAACGTAGAGTATGTAATGGTTAAGGCATTTCCTTACTAGAATGGATTTGTGTTGGGTCTCTAATCTAGATGGGCTACTGATGAACAGAACATTTTAATAGTATTATGAACTATTTTTCCTAGAGAGTTTCAGAAAATGTACTGCTAATGTGTGACATGCTTTTTATTCTTACATGACTTACTGTTTGTTTGTTTTTTGGGGTGGGGGGTTCTTTCTCCAGACATGTGAAAGGAATAGTATTAGTTGCCCTAGCCGATGGAACATTAGCAATTTTTCACAGAGGCGTTGGTAAGTAATTCTGTCAGAGACATAACACACTATCGTGCGATGGACCCAGAAACTGAGCACGTTGAAATATTTTATGATTGTAGTGTTTGTCACAGCAACACTGTGTTGAAATCCAGCATAGCCCACCTTTCTGTTAAGTAAATCTCTGAAAATTTTGAATATCTGTTTATTGATCACTTTCCAGTTGTGAACATTCTAATCCAGACCAATCAGATTATAAGAACAAATCTGGTAAAATCCTGTGTAGAACATCCTAAGGATACATTGTTCTTCCATATTTATTATTGAAATGACTAAAGTTATACTCCTGGAGGAATTCTGTGCAAGGAAATTGAAAATTCTGCACACTGTATAATTTTGTTTTGCAGAATTCCCCCATTAATAAGGGCTGGCATCCCCCCCCCCCCCCCAACCACCACCATTGCAGCAGTTTCCCATGCACCTTCCTGCAGAGCTCCACCCCATTCCCATCACCCACACTCCACCTTTTTCCTGCCCCCCACTCCATCTTTCTTCTAGGCCCCCTCTCTGCGCACACACCATCTGCATTTTTTCAGCCCTCCTCTCCATCTGTTTTTTCCAGACCCTCCCTCTCCCACCCTCCCTGCACACTTATTGCTCCAGCACGGTGAGAGGAGGAGCTGCACAGCCACATAATCGGGCTGCTTCCTGCTCCTCTGCTGTCCCGGGCCTGACTGTTTCTTTGAGCTATGTGTTCCTCTGTACAGCTGCATGGGTTAAAAGAACTGCCAGGACCAAGGTGGCAGAGTAGGAAGCAGTCTGACCTGCGGCTGTGCAGCTCCTCTTTCTTGCCACACTTGAGCGGTGAATGTGCAGGGAGGAAGACAGCCAGAAAGCAGACTGTGCAGAATTCCCCCAGGAATAAATTTAGGCCTATAACTTAAGAGGTAGAGATCATTTTTTCCTGTGATTAATACCCGAGGTTGAATCAGGATGAGCGACTGTCCTTTCTTATGTACATTGCTGCCCTCCAGTGGTACAAAAGTAGGGCACTTTCATAGCATCTACCCTACCTAACTGTCAAAAATTCAGCACACCTTAGTGCTGTCTTTGGTTCACAATGTACTGTTGTAGATTGACCCACTAATGATAGACATAGTATAGTTATCTCTTACCCTTTGCAATGCTGTTTACCCCTTGTAGCATTCCTTCCTGTTATACTCAAAAGTTGTCAGTAAGTGACCTGGAGGCATATTTTCAAAGCACTTAGCCTTCCAAAGTTCCATAGGTTTCTATGGAACTTTGGAAGGCTAAGTGCCTTGAAAATATGCCTCGTGCCCAAATTATTGAATCCAGAGATTACTAATTGCTTATTTCTGAAGGGATATGATCAGAAGTATTTGAATCTTGTGTATTGTATTGTGTGCTTTATTTTGTTGCATTGCCTTTTTGGCTGGCTGTATCTTTCATATCTATAAAACTGTTTAAAAAAGTATTTTGAATCTTGTTTGGAGTGAAAATTGTTAGAATAATCAGCATCTTTAGGATATATTTAACCAGTTTTAAAGGGCCTGTCAAAAATGGTGGAGAAATTGTGGCAGTTGAGAACACAGTGGCCCTATTGAACCCTCTCTGCCTCATTTTCCTCTCATGCCTCTGGGTTTCCTTTCCCCTACCTGTGGATATCCCCTTGTGGCTTATCCCTCCTCTTACACCACTGCAGGACTCATCTGGTCCCTCTACCCTCCAAACCACAACCCCTTTGGGATTCCTGTAGTTGCTGTGGAATATGTGGGGGCACATATCAGACCATGGCAGTGAAACTGACAAATACCATATTAGGAAACCTAACTGCCTTTAATAGTGATGTTGTCCCCACAATGAATTTTAGTATATTAATCTTTCTCTCTGAAAAAAGTCAGCCAATTTTAAGAAGTGCTTGTAATACATATCACCCTTGCAGACCTCTTTGTGTAGTTGCTTTTAAAGTATATATGTGTGTGTTTGGTCATGGCGGTCACGTCCTTTGGAGGGGAGAGGATTTCCAATATTGAAAAATGAATGGGCACAAACAGTTGACCTAATGAAAGGATTGAGGGAGCAAGAGCAGGAATGAGCTTATTTTCAAGGTTCAAAATAAAATGGAGAACCACACACCAGTCCTCTAGTTAAACACTACTGAAATTATTTGGGGTGAAGGAGAGATCTTCACAAATAGCATTCAAGCCGTGTGCACAGCTGTACATGCAGCTGTTAATAAAGGCTAGATTTATGTTTTAAATCATAGGTTTTCTCCAAGTATCTGTGCTCATTTAAGCCCATGTGTATACTTAATAGCCATATGCGTGTAGTCTTTACAGTATAGCAAATGTGAATCATCTGATTTTGTGTGTGTGTAAATTAGCTTTAGCTCAAAATTCCTTGAGTTTTGCAGACAGTAAAATTGTTTGCAGACATTTTATTATAGTAAATTTGGTCACTTTTAGTGACCTGCATCCAAACTGTAAAGTTTTATTTATTTTTTTTATTGCAGATGGCCAGTGGGATTTAACAAATTATCACCTCCTAGACTTGGGACGGCCTCATCATTCCATTCGATGCATGGCTGTGGTGCATGATAAAGTCTGGTGTGGTTACAGGAACAAAATATATGTTGTACAGCCAAAGGCCATGAAGATAGAGGCAAGTTTGGACAAACTTTCAGTGTCGTTTGGGACTAGATGACCCAGCCCTGACCTGATTTAAACTCTCTCTCCCACTGCATGCCAAACTTCGTAGGCTTTTGCTTTAAAAAAAAAAAAAATGGAGATTAGAAATCCTAGAATAAGAGGAAGGGAATGTGTTTTATCTCTTGAAAATGAAGCTTATGTTGAGAGATTGCAAACCATGAGAATAACATTTTTGTGGGGTTTTAAATTATTATGTACGTATTTTGTTTTTGGAAGCTATAAGAAATGCCTTGTTTCTTTTTTGATTTTTGTTCCAATTATGAATCTTCACCAGGACGGCTTACTACCTGATTGGGGGCTTTTTTTTATTATTATTATTTGTAGCATTTGTATCCCACATTTTCCCACCAATTTGCAGGCTCAATGTGGCTTACATTTGCCGTAATTGCGGTTGCCATTTCCGGGTAACAGAATTACAAATGGTAATGCGTTAAGTTGCAGCAGTGGTTTGTCTTATCTGGGAGGACCATCTGCTAGAGACCATTCGTGTTCAAAGGGACTTCCAAATAAGTGCACAAATCTGATGCACACAGATCTGTACTAGAGAGGATTTTCTTTCTATAGTTAATCATGCCTGTTGCCTTCTCCCCCCACCCCACCCCTTTTGATTACAGGATACCACAGAGTCCTCCTGTAGCCCTGGCAAAGGTGCCATGTAAATATTGTAAGTTTGCCAACACCTTTAAATACTGGAACTCTATTTGTATTTCCCAGAAATCATTTGATGCACACCCAAGGAAAGAAAGCCAAGTGAGACAACTAGCCTGGGTAGGTGATGGAGTCTGGGTGTCCATTCGTCTGGATTCCACACTCCGGCTTTACCATGCACACACGTATCAGCATTTACAAGATGTGGACATTGAGCCCTATGTGAGCAAAATGCTAGGTAAGTTTACATGCCTCCCAGCATTAACTGAATTGAGAGACGTAAAACTTCTTAATTTTATCATAGCATTTTTCTCCCAGCTACACGCAGCCAACCTTCACAGGGCCTCTGCTGGGACGCATGAACTAGTAATTCACAAATCAAGGGCACTCTCAGCCTTGTAGCATCATTCCTCTGTAACACATTTCAGTGACTTTTAAAATACAAAAAAAAAGCCAACAAAACAAAAAAAATTTTGTTGACAAATAGAATTTTCCTAGTAGATTTTGGTGCACATAAGCCCCCATGGGGGTGTGGATCTCAATTTGTGCAGGGTTACAGGTTATGGGATCCAAAGTGATAAACAATCCAGCACATTTTTTCTTAAAATTAGGTTAATTTCCACATGGGGTTCCCATAATGTGCTTGAAGGGAAAAACATTTTTTTCAAAGCAGATAGCCTTATATTAAGGATGTTCATAACAGAAAGGCATCACATACATGAATATAAAAAAGTGATTGAGGTATATTAAATCCTTAATTCATCCACAAACTAGACACAGATGAATCCAAAATGCACGTGTGTGTGTTTTAAAAGTTTTTTTATGCAAGCAGTTCTCTGTAGACAAAAATACAAGTCTGTCCACACAGGTACCAAAAACTAGGGAGGTTGTTCAAACATGAGGCCACCCATTACTCTTTGATAGATTGGTAACTTGGCCTCTCCATATAGGTTACTGCGGCCGCTTTCATCATGAGGTGATCAAGTGCTCAGGCCACATAGGGGGCCCTAAGCTGTGGTAAAAATGGCCCTGTGTTAGCGGTGCCAGTCGTTTTGCTGCACACTGAGGCCCTTTTTACCGCAGTGGATAAAAACGGCTGAAAAAAGAATGGCCATGCGGTAAGATTGACTTATTGTGTGGTCATGCGGGAGGGGAGCACTTACCGCCACCCACTGAGGTGGCATAAGGGCTCCTGCGCTAACCCAGCAGTAATCCCCTGGGGAAATAATTTTCAGATATTTCCGATAGTTCCAGAAATGCACACTGGGGGTGGAACTACCGCTGATGCCTGCGTTGGGCCAGCATTAATTCCAGATCGGTGTGTGGTAAGCTGCTTAGTAAATGGGCCCCTTAATGAGCTACTTAATCCTACGTGCATTTAAAAAACATTAATAAAGTGAGAATTTAATATAAATGTCTTTTCTAGGAACTGGAAAGCTGGGCTTCTCTTTTGTGAGGATCACAGCTCTTATGGTGTCATGCAATCGTCTGTGGGTAGGGACAGGAAATGGTGTGATCATCTCCATTCCTTTGACAGAAAGTAAGTAGTGGAAGAATGCCTTTACTAAAATAAGCTTTGATGTTGCAGCTCACTTCAGAGAGACTCTTCACATGTCAGACTGAATCAAGCACAAAACCTGTTATCCCTTGTTCTGTGCCCATTCTTTATTCTCAAATGTGTTCTGAGGAACACCGAGCCAATTGTTTTTTCAGGAAATCCACAAAGAGTACACATGAGAGATTTGCATGCATTGGGGGCAGTGCATGCAAATCTATCTTGTCAATATTTATTATAGATCTGTTGAAAACTGAGTGACAGGGGCTCCCCTCAGATCAGGCTAGGGAACCACTGTCCTAGGGTATGTACTGCTCCTGCTATATCGCCTCCGGATGAGCAAAAATATACTGTATGGGGGAAGTATGTCCCTGGCGCCAAATATTTGGTGTGTGTTTTCTGAATGTTGTGCTTTGTTACCCTCTGAAGAGTTCATGCATTGCATTTTTTCATGCTGTGTTCCATTACATTGACCAGTCATAAAATGTCCTATGTAATATTGTTTTTTTTCATTTCCAAGCATCATAATAGAAGACATTAAAGCATGGCTCAGGCCCAAATGACCCTCCCCCCACCCCAATAAAAAACCCTCCAAAACCCTCTATATCCCTGGATCAAGGATAGGGATAGCCCATGTGCTGAATTTTAAACTTTATAAATGTCTTTAATGACATAGTGATACTAAACTTTATTGCTGTGAGAAAGTGCTTTTCTTTCTGAAAGTAGCATCTTATACATATCTAAGTTTAAAGGCTTAGCCACAGATGTATGGTGCTTATACAGATTTATAAGCCCTTTGTGGGTAAAATACCATTTACTTAATAATTTGATTCAAATCTCTAGGCCAAGGGTTATGCGCATGGCTGCGGATGAGGTCTGGCAAGAGACTGGGAAGAAAGATTTTTTTTTTCCCCTCTTGCAAGACCAAAACCTTGAGATGTAAATAAGTTCAGAGACTCTGTTTTACGTATTGCATTTAGCTGTTGCAGCTGAGGATGGGCTGTTTCTTAAAGCATTTTGGATTTGTATTTTGATGTTTTAAAGATTGTTCTTGAATATATGTACTGAATGTTGAGAAAAGGAAGGGGAAACTCTTCTGATATCCTCGTGAACAAAATGTAGACCTAATTTTTCTCTTATTATGGAATAATTGTGTAACAATAAATACGGTATCTCTATGAAAACAAAACAGTTCCATTCTTGCACAAGAAATACGGAAACGACAAGATTGTTTTGTCCGTTATGTTCACGGAATGTTCTGTAGCAGACTCAGGATTATGATAAACTTTTTCGTGTAACCTAAGACAAAAATTCTTTAGTACTCCACCTTGCAAAGAAATTTCGGCCTGTGAGAATGATGGGTTGTCATTAATCCTTCTGTCCTGTCCTGCCTGTCCATTTCCCCTTCCCTCCTTTCTTACTTTAGCTGTAATCCTCCACCAGGGACGTTACTGGGGCTAAGGGGTAAGTGCAGATTCTGTCCACAAACTGCTTCTCAGGCTTTTAATAGCCACTGAGGCTCTGCCCCCACTCCTGTAGCTTACTTTCTCTCCTTTGTTTCCTTGAATGTTTCCCCTTCAACAGTTACTGCATTATAGCATTTGTTTGTCAGATGCACCTGTCTGCTCAGCATTTTAG
Organism: Microcaecilia unicolor; assembly: GCF_901765095.1. Taxonomy (NCBI): domain Eukaryota; kingdom Metazoa; phylum Chordata; class Amphibia; order Gymnophiona; family Siphonopidae; genus Microcaecilia; species Microcaecilia unicolor. Next base: position 321,485,786 of record NC_044036.1, on the reverse strand, counting down.
TGTATTGTCATGTGTCACAGCTATGCTTAATATAAATCTTTTCTTATGCCAGCAAAAGAGCAGAACAGTGTCCTATGACTTTCATCCATCCATATCATGATTGTCCTGTATTTAAAACAAACAAACAAAAAAACCCTTTTCAAATTTTTGTGTAGCATGAGCTAATAGGACCTTTCAGGGGATTCTGAAAGCATCAATTAAACATTCATTGTGATTTTTGCATTTTGCAGTGAATGTATGGCACATATGTAACAACAGCAAATCTCCAGGGCTATTTGAATTTTGAAAATTATTTTGTTAAACAAAATTGAGCAGAATCAGATTAACGTTTTGCCTGAAGTTTTCATGCTTTACAATATGTGTCATCAGTGATGTGCTGTCAATTTTTCCATGTCGAGAGATTCTCAACAGCTCTGTTCTATTAGGTGAAACACTTGTTACAAAATGTGTTTATCAGGTACCCCCAGTTCTCTTATGAACACTAATATAGGAAGTCCGTCTGTCATGAGTCATTGCTAATTTTGTTGGGAGAGGGAGAGAAGTATGGAAAGGAGGATAGAGATTGGTAGCCATTTAGAAACTGCTCAAGTTTTCAGCTTCCCTCTGTTGGTTTTTAGACAAATTAAATACATAACATTCCCAATCATTTGTTTAAATGTCACGACCACATTTTAGCTGCAGATCGAATTTTTCAGTGCTACTCACAGTATCAAATAAAAGCAGTAATATAGGACTAATATTTTCAAGCTGGAGACTTGGACATTTACTGCCTTGTTTCTTCGGGAATGGGTTTCCACAGGCTGCTGCCAGACATATACAGACCCTGCCTCCTTATTATGTCTCTTTAATTCTGCTATTGTTAGTAATACAGGTTTATTCAGAAAAAATATGGAAAATTGGTTGTCTGCTGTGCCAGATGAACAAGAATCATGCTCCATTTACTGATCTACTTCAGATAACTAAGCATGCCCTTTTTCTCTTTCTTCCTAGCTCTGTCTTGGATTGACATTGCCTCTCCGTTTTTTAATCTGTTGGCTTTTGCTTTTTAATGTAACATCAGGTCCCTTAACACGAGCTTCTTGGCACTGTTAAACTTCAGATGGGAAATGCCATTCTTATATTTTCATTTTCAGCTAACAAAGCTCTGAGTACATCTGGAAGCCGCCCAGGAAGCGTGATCCGTGTGTATGGGGATGAGAACAGTGACAAAGTAATGCCAGGCACCTTTATCCCATTCTGCTCAATGGCGCATGCACAGCTTTGCTTCCACGGGCATCGAGATGCTGTGAAATTCTTCGTTGCAGTGCCTGGTAAGTGTTTTATCGAAGTTGATGAGCACTTGATGTGGATGCCATCTTCTTTTATTTTTAACTTGTTATTTTTAGACAACAATAACAATGTAACAGTCAATAAAACCGTTAAGTAATGAGAAAAATTTGTAGGTGCACATGGACTCTTCTGTGCACCCGCCCTCATCAGAAAAAATAAGTCTTGTAACTTCCCCATTACACTAATAATACCAACATGGAAATCATCTTTGTGCTGTTCAGCTCTTATCCCAGCAGTCTAGTTAAGAGGTTTGCCAGACCTCCGTCCATATAAGAATGGATCTATGAAGGTTCCTTAGATGCGGGAAATACAGTAATGTTTTAATACTCTGGTTAGAATAAGATTCTCCTGAAACCCATTAATCTATTCCTGATAGCTGAAGTGGGGATTAGATAAATGCCCAGGTAGTATGAAAGGTTTTGTTTTTACACACTTGACAGTCTGCTCTGGGGTATTTTGTGTGTGCCTTGCACAAAGTGATGACAACTATTGATTTTCAGAAGCCTGTTATATTTGGTATTGTTTTTGTCTTCCTTTTTTTAAATATAGGAGTGTGTGTTGCTTTTGTTTAGGGATTTGTCTTCAGGTAGGTAAAAGAGAGAGAGAAAAAAAGTATTTTATTTAGGAAATGGAAAAGCCAAGCAATTCATTTAAAACTGAAACCTTCATACATTTGCAATTCTATTTGCAACACTACCAGTTCTCTTGCGTGTCATCAGTTGGGTTGTGTGCCAGAAAACCTTAAGGCACAGACTCTGCCTTTAGACCTGTTATGTATGTTTCTAAATATACTTTATCTAAAATATCTTTGTGTTACAGGTCAGGTAATGTGCCCACAGAGTAACAGTAGCTCAGATATTTCAGGGGAGAAATCGGAGTCTTCTGCACAGGAATCTGCCAGCCAGAATCTTCTCAGATCCGTACTGGTGATGAGCGGAGGAGAGGGTTATATAGATTTCCGAATGGGTAAGACATTAAACATCTCAGCTTTGCATTCAAACAGCAGTGACACCCAGGAATTGCAAAAAAGGATAACAGCCATTAATGAATTTAAGAACCATTTTTAAATGGGCTTCCCACTAGCAAAAACCCTTGCAGAGTGGTTTTAATTAGGTGCCTGGAAAATCGCGGTCACATTCTGATTGCTCTTCTGCTATCGTGCCTCCCTTCAACTTGCCCACCTTTTGAAGTGGCAGCAAATATTGACTGGGGAGCAGGACAAGGTGGAGGAGTAGAGAAATGAGTACAATGAAGGTTTACGCTATCTCTAAGAATGATGACTCTGCCCATTAAGGGAGTAATTTTATAAGTCTTTTCCGTGGGCAAGAATGCTAACTTAAAGTCCTGCTATAGGACTTTAGAACAGGTACTTGCAGATACTCTGATCTATTTATGCAGGAAGAACACACTGGGGGGAAAAGATCAGTTTTGCAAATGACCTAGCCAAGGAACAGAGCTTACTTGGGTGAACTTACTTATTTATTTATTTTAAATATTTAGAAACTGCTGTATCCAATTGCCCTAGGTGGTGTACAACACAAGAATGTACACAATCATTAGCAGTGAGACATTGTGCAGTGAGCTGCTCCCCATACATCGCAACTCCAAATGCAACTAACATTGTACAGTGAGCAGCCCCTCCCCTACATCGTGACTCCAAATGCCTGAGTAAAAAAGTGATTTCAGCTGCTTCCTGAATTGCACAATGGAGGACACCACTCACATTTCCACTGGCAAGGTATTCCAAATCGAGGCACCAGCAATTTGAATAATTGCAGATCAATTAGCCTCAAGCCGGATGCATTTATATGAAGGGATATCTAATAAGCTCATTAATAGAATGCAAATTCAGAGAGGGCTGATAAAATCTTAAAAGAAGAAACCAATGAAGGAGGAGCGTCGGCTTTCAAGGCTTTAAAAATCAGAGTCAGAACCCTGAACCTGATCAGCCAGTACACGGGAAGCCAATGCAAATCCCTCAGAGCCAGAGCAATATAGTCAAAGTTTGACAAACCAGACAAGAGCCTCATGGCAGAATTATATGGAAGAATTGTTAAGCTACATGATGTATTAAATGGCAGCACCCCTCACGTTTTTCTGTATTTGTTGCTACAAAGAGATGTTTTTAGGCTTTTCAGGTGATTCCCTTGTTTTGTTATGATATTGCTTTATTTTAAGAGTTGAAAGTTATTACTGTTTTTTTTTTCTCTTTATGCTTATTTCCTGTTTTTCTAATTCTAGGAGTCTCCCATTATGGTGGGCTAGAGTTCAAGGGCAGATGGGAATTGCTTATTTTTCTTTTCTTAGGTAGCTCTGATATTGCTCTATAAGTTGTTACTTGGTGATTATAATTGTAAACTAATAACAAAAGATGTCAGCACCCCTTCTATAGTGCAACTGTATATGTTGCAGTGAGAAAACATAGGGAGAATCATTTAAAATCGTTTACTTAACTTGGGTGCAGATGTGCATATACATTATTGCCTGCCATTTCTTTTAAACTACTTCCCTCCCAGAAAGTTCCCACACAGTTACATCTATTTCGAGGCAAGCACAAGTTTCATATTCTTATACACTTGTTTTACAAACACATATGCGTATGTATGCACATGACGCCCTTGAACACATCTGCTCATTCTGGGTAAAGTATGTGCTGTTATTTGTGCATAATTTTTAGGTATGCATAGCCTGGGAAATTTATTTATTTTTTGTTAGTATAAATGTCCATTTTTTTTTTAATTTAATGAAGTCTTTATTAGGCAATGATAAATAATACAGTGCATATGTACCACACTACAGAACCATATAATCTGGAACAGTCAATGTACATAGCTGTAGCACCCGAAAAATAGCAACATAATATCAATGCTAGAACAAGAAACTTATTATACTTCAATTTTTATCCAGTTTTTGTGCTTTTAAACCCCCCTTTCCCCCTTCCCTCCCCCCCCCTCCCCCCCATCTATTCCCTACTACCCCCCATCCAGCAACCAACACATGTCTCAACCCGAGCACTTTTGTAAGAAGGGGTCCCAAATTCTATTCCATTTATACACGGTTTTCCGTTTCACGGCAGTCAGTCTTTCCATCTCACACATATATCTTACTTTAGTAATCCATCTTCGCATTGAGGGCACCCACGGGGATTTCCAACTTTGCGCTAAATTTATTCGGGCTGCGTGCAGAGCACACCTTGTCAGCATCCACTGGTCAGACGTTAGCCCTTCCGGCCTAGATCCAAGGAGGAAAACTAAAGGATGCCACTGCACAGACCGACCCAGCCACACCTGGAGTCGTGAACGCACCCCCCTCCAGTAAGCCTGTGCCTTGGGACATAGCCACCATATATGACCTGCGGTCCCCAAGCCCCCGCACTTCCTCCAACAAAATTTTGATACCTGAGCAAACATATGATTTAATCGGACCGGTGTCAGGTACCACCGGTAAAAAACCTTTATAGCGTTTTCCTGCGTGGCTACTGCCAATGATGATCTCAAAATCTGCTTTTCCAGGGCCACCCAACCGGACTCCGGCAATGTAAACTGCAGCTCTTGCTCCCATCTCTGCCTATGTAGGAGGGACGGTTTAGCTCTGGTCCCTTGATAGGCATACAATCTAGTTATCATACCCTGCTTGCCCTTGTCCTCTACACACATCTCCTCCAGCTGGTGAACTTCTCGCCTCAAACATTCTACGTATCCAGGGCTCTTCAAAAAGTGCACCAGCTGCAAGTAAGCATATCGGTCCCCCTGCCCAAGCCCATAATCCTCCATCAGTGTCTCAAAGGGCACAATATTCTCTCCCACGTGCAGCTGCCCCATTGAGTCCAAGCCTGACTCTGCCCATCTGCGAAAAGTGACACTCCCTATCCCTGGTTCAAACAAAGGGTTGTCCACTATCGGGGCCAAACCCGAAACCAGTGGTCGCCTGTCTGGGAACATAAGGTCCCAATAATGGAACGTAGCCTGCACTGTGGGCGGAAATCTGTCTACTTGCCCCCTGTACCTACCCCCAACCCATATTAACTGTCCCAGTCTCCGAGAGCCCACCAACGCTTGCTCAATGTCGACCCATACGTGATGATCCTCCCCTTTAAACCAGGCTACTGCCGCCCTGGCCTGAGCTGCACCGTAGTACCAGAACAAGTTGGGTACCCCCAACCCTCCCAACCGCTTACTCTTATATAGCAGGGCCCTGGGCAAGCGTGGCCTCTTCTGATTCCAGATGAAGCGATTAATCGCCTCCTGTAGGCCTGATAAAAATGATCTGGACAATTGCATGGGTAGGACCTGGAACAGATAAAGAAGTCGAGGCAAAATATTCATTTTTACTGCAGCAATCCGCCCGAACCAGGACAGTCCCATAGACATCCATCTGTCCAGGTCCCTCTGTACAGCTCGCTTAAGTGGCGGGTAATTACTGGCGAACACCTCAGACAGGTTACCGGGCAGCTGCACTCCTAAATATCCTAGCGCTCTAGTCTCCCATTTAAAGACAAAAGACGCCTTCAGGGTCTCCATCACTCTAGAAGGCACTCCCACAGCCAGTCCTGTGGACTTGTTAGCGTTTAGCTTGTACCCAGATATTGTCGCATACTCCTCTATCACCTGCATTAAATTAGGCAATGAAATTAATGGCTTGGTTAAGGTCAAGAGAACATCATCTGCAAATAAGGCAATTTTATATTCCCTCCCACCCACCCGTACTCCAGCAATGTTCTCACTAGCTCGAACGGCATCCGCCAATGGTTCCATCGCCAGAGCAAACAAGAGGGGGGATAGTGGGCAACCCTGTCTGGTTCCCCGACCCAGCCGAAATGATTCGGAGTTCCCTCCATTGACGCGCACACATGCTTGTGGTTCTGAATACAAGGCCCTAATCCACGTTCTATAAAACTGTCCTATCCCTACTCTGTGTAGGACCTTGTCCAAATACCCCCAGTGGACCCTATCGAATGCCTTTTCTGCATCTAATCCAAGCAGTACTATTGGTCTATTCTTCATCTGGGCTGCATAAAGAAGATCCACTGTTCTCCTTATGTTGTCCGCTGCCTGTCTTTTGGCTACAAACCCTACTTGATCCGGGTGGATCAGACTAGGGAGCACATCCCCCAATCGGTTCGCCAGGACCTTAGCTAAAATTTTCACATCAGCATTTAATATGGAGATGGGCCGATATGAGGCACACAACGTAACATCTTTACCTGGCTTAGGAATTACGGCCACCCACGCCTCCATCATAGTCTTAGGAAGGGGCACACCCTCTCTCACTGAGTTAACAATCATTGTCAGATAAGGGGCCAGCTCTACCGCATATACCTTAAAAAATTCGTTGGTGAATCCATCCAGGCCAGGCACCTTCCCTGTGGGTAAAGCTTTAATAGCCCCAATGACCTCATCCACCCGCACCGGACATTCAAGCTCCGCCCTCTGTGATTCGGTCAAAACCGCCAGCCCCCTGGCTCCCAGATAGGCATCAATTTTTTCAGTCTGCACAGTGGCGTCCTCCCTGTATAAGTTCTCATAGTATTTGGCAAAACACTGTCTGATCTGTGCTGAGCTGTGCACCACCTGCCCCTTGCCATCTCGGGTTCTCAAAATGTGACGAGAGGATCTCAATTGTCTTAACTTGACTGCTAGTAGCCTACCAGGTTTGTTAGTGTGTTCATAATAAACCTGCTTTATCCTTGCATGCGCAAATTGCAGGCTGTCCTCATGCAACGAGCTAAGCTCCAATCTAACCGCCTGCAGTCTCCGCAGGTCCAACAGAGAACCCGTGGCCTTATACTTAGTCTCCACTGCCCCAAGTTTATCCATACATTGGGCTAGTCGAGCTTTGTGTGCCCTCGCCCTCCGCCCTGCTCCCTGTATAAAATAGCCTCTCGAGACCGCCTTAAAGGCGTCCCACACCGTTCCCAGAGAGGGTCCCGAGTCTAAGTTCATATCAAAGTATTCTTTCAGAACTGGACGAAACCCAGCTACTAAGTCCGGGTCCTGTAGCAAAATGTTATTAAGCGTCCATCTTTTTTCTCTCGGTTCCTCTCTCAGGGACGGGAGAGTAGACCAGGTCGGGGCATGGTCAGATATGCTAATGTGACCTATAGAGGACTCTCCCCCCCCCCCCAGACAGCGCCTTGTCCAAAAATATGTAGTCAAGCCTAGAGTAGGACAGATGGACCTGGGAATAAAATGTATAATCTCTACCCCTGGGGTGTGCCAATCTCCAAGCATCATACAGGCCTAGCTCATCCACACTATCTTTTAAGGCCTGTGAAATTTTACAATCCAGCGGGGCAGGGGGAGTAGAACGGTCCAATCCAGGCTGCAAGGTGGCGTTAAAGTCTCCCGCCATTATTATTTTACCCTTGGCAAAGCCCTGCATCTCTTTTCGGAGACGGAGGAAAAATTCCCCCTGCCTCTCATTTGGTGCATATACACTTGCCAAGGTGTACTCCTCCTGTTCTAGCACAACTTGCAGTAAAAGAAATCTTCCTTCCCTGTCCTTTCTAGAACGTACAATCTGCACCTGCACATCTTTATGAAATAGCACCGCGACCCCCCGTTTTTTTAGCCCCCTTTACATCAGAGGCACACACCACCAGCGGGTACTGTTTGGAGGACAACAGGCCTTCATGTTTTTGCATTAGGTGTGTTTCTTGCAAAAAGACCATTTGAGGCTTCAGCAACTGCAGTTCACGAAACAGCGCATGCCTCTTGTAAGGGGAGTTCAGACCCTTAATGTTATAAGTAAGCAATTTAAATCCCGCCATTGAATATTCTGTAAGTGCACCCCACAGCAGATGGATAACGCTTGTCCTGCCTTACACCTCCCCTCTTCCAGCCCACTGGCCTCCTGAACTTTCTGGTTCTTCTCAATTCCTTATCTTTCCCCCCCAACTCCCTCCCTCCCCCCTCCCATACCCTCCCTGACCCACAATCCAATATCCACCAACTGGTCCCATATGGCACCAATTGGGAGTTACAAGGAAGTGACCCCACCGGCCAAACATACCCACTTCTAAACAGGAGCTTAACACAACACAACTAAACACTCCCTGCGATCCCCCCTCCCGCCCCCTCCCCCTCCCTCATACATTCTCAAACATGTCAATTTTTAACTTGTACCGTCCTTTATTTTCCACCTCTCCCCCCAAATGTCTCTCTTCTCATCACCTCCTCTCGAGGTCCCTCAACTTCTGGTTCCACACACAGGTTCCTGGATCTCACCTCTGTTGCTCACGTCCTGGGCTTCCTGGGTGCTTTCTCTACCCTCTTCCACCTCTGAAGTCTTGCTTTTGTGGAGGATGCCACTTCCACTGGTAGTGTAGCTGTAGAAGCCAATCCAGCCTCATGCAAAACTTTCCAGGCCTCCCACTCCTCGACATCTGTGCTGTGCACCCTTAATCTCAAAACAGAGTGCAAACGGGAAGGTCCACCTGTAGAGAATCTTTTCTCTCTTCAAAATCTCTGTTCCTCAGCGACCCTCCAGACCGGTCAAGACGCGTGGGTTATGTCCTCCTACCAGCAGAGGGAGACTGAGAAAACACTAAGCTTTTGAAGCCTGTATATATAACCTGTGCAGAACCTCCACTAGCCAGTATTTTCTCAGTCTCAGCAGAGGTAGCAGTTGACAGCCTGTGCAGTCTCCAATAATCTGGTGAGGTAGTTTGTCATTGGGTCGTAGGATTTTTTCCTTCCAAACTTTATTCTGTTGCAGTACCCTGTACGTGTGTGTGTAAAAAAAAAAAAAAAAAAAAAAAAAAAAAAAAAAAGTGCTTTGGGGCCCTGGGTCTGGTGGGGCCCAGTTTTTCCCCCTGGGGTGTTACACCTATGTTTGGGTCCCTCCCCCTGTGCTGCTCTCTATTTCTGTTTGCTTGGCAGCTTTGTGCCTCGGCTGCTTTCTCAGTATTGTAGCCTTGAGTGCCTTACAATTTCCAGATGCCAGAGTTAGAGTACTGTGCCTTTAAGGTCAGTTATTCTATTTCGTTTTGCTTGCCAGCTTTGTGCCTCGGCTGCTTTCTCAGTATTGTAGCCTTGAGTGCCTTACAATTTCCAGATGCCAGAATTAGAGTACTGTGCCTTTAAGGTCAGTTATTCTATTTCGTTTTGCTTGGCAGCTTTGTGCCTCGGCTGCTTTCTCAGTATTGTAGCCTTGAGTGCCTTACAATTTCCAGCTGCCAGAGTTGGAGTACTGTGCCTTTAAGGGCATTTATTTCTTTATTTTCAGCGGACCGAACGGGGGTTTTGATTCCTTGCTGGAACGAGAGAGCAGCGCTTTCTCCAGTGCTTTTGCAGTGTGAGTGAGTTTTTGGTTTGGCGCGTTTGCGGAACAGCTTTTCCCTTCCCTCGTGGTTTATGGCGGCCCAGCTCCTCCGATGTCGCGCGTGCTCGTGGCGAGGGGTAGAGGCGCCGGGCGCTCAGTGTAGCTTTGCGGTGCACCTATAAAGGTGGCTGCGGCACCCCCCGACTTGACCGCGGAGGGATCGATGGTGTCGGGAGTCTCCGGATCAGCGGGAGCGTAGGCAGGGCCGCTGTCAGCGGGAACAGTTTCGGCGGGAACAGCCGCCATCTTGAGTCTGACGCGGCCCGTGGAGCCGGCTGGTTTTGGGCCTGCGGCCTCCGTTTTTGGCACAAAAGGGCCTAATGACGGTCCAGGAATGGTGGGCTTTCCTCCAGATTTTGTCTGGACGCGGTATCAGGCCTGGAGATCGGGTCCCCCCCCCCCCCCCCAATTGGAAGAGGGGGCTATTTCCGCTTTGGCTGAGAGACCACGGTTAGAGTGGTCAGAGGACAGGCAATGTTTTTCTCCTGTAGCTGCAGAAGCTGCGCTTAGTGATCTGGGGGAGTCAGATGGAATTGACGGCTCTCAGGAGCAGGATTGTTGGATTCCTGGAGAGGATCCTTCAGTAGTGCGGATTTTCCATAGAGATGAGCTGTCAGAACTCATAGATCAGGTGTCGTCCACCCTTCAGTTTGGTCCTGAGGTGGCTTTGGGGGAAACTGTCCAGGATCCGTTGGTGAAGGGCATTCAGCGTCAGGCGTGATCCTTCCCTATGAACAAGGATCTCCGGGAGATGATTTGTCAGGAATGGGATTTGCCGTGTAAGGTGGCAAAGGCAATGGCGAGGCTTTATCCCCTCCCTCAGGACGATAGGGATTCCTTTAAGGCTCCCACGGTAGATGCAGTAGTGACGGCAGTAATTATAGCTACGGCTATCCCGGTTGATGGAGGAACGGCCCTCCGTGATCCTCAGGATAGGAAGTTGGGATCTTTTCTCAAGCGTAGTTTTGTTTTGTCGGCTCTAGCCCTGCAGGCCTCGGTTTGTGGGGGTCTGGTAGCTCGGGCATGTTTTCGTTGGGCCGAGAAGCTCCTGGATGATTCGGTAGATGTTGGTTCTTCTGGGGGTCAGGAGTTAGCCGACTTGGACATGGGTTCATCCTTTTTGTCTGAGGCTTTTGTGATTTGTTGCCTACTTCAGACAACAAATATGGTTGTGGGTCTCTGCCACTTAAGGGAGCTATGCTCTTTGGAGAAGATTTGGACAAGTTAGTGTGAGGTCTTAGTGATACCAAGGTTCTATGGCTTCCAGATTTTCGGTTCAAGGCAGGGGCCAGAACTAGTTCCTCTCGGGGACGGTTTAGGGAGGCTCAGCGGTATAGGCCGGGCAGATCGAGTGGGACCTACCCCTAGCTGTCTGTCCAATTTAGATTGTAAGCTCTGTTGAGCAGGGACTGTCTTTTCATGTTAATTTGTACAGCGCTGCATAAGTCTAGTAGTGCTATAGAAATGTTTAATAGTAGTAGGACCTCTAGGGGTCGGTTTTTCCAGCGCACACAGTTCTTTCGTGAGAGTCGTCGCGGAGAGCGTGGCTTTTCCGCGGGAGGTTAGTATTCAGGCCACAATTCCCAATGAAGGTGTGCGGGCTCAGGCTCTGGTGCATGTTGGGGCTCGGCTGAGTCTGTTTTACCAGAGTTGGGCCCAAATCAGGTCAGATCAGTGGGTTCTCAAGGTGTTTCGAGGCGGATGTGCGCTGGAATTCGAAAGCTGTTCTCCCGAAGTGTTTCTGGAATCCCTCTGTCGGTCTTGGAGCAAGAGGGCAGCAGTGAGGGACACTCTGCGGTGGCTGCTCGCGTTGGGAGCCGTGGTTCCTGTTCCTTCAGATCAGCAACGCTCAGGGTGCTATTTGATCTATTTTGTGGTCCACAAGAAAGAGGACACTTTTCGTCCCATTTTAGATCTCAAAAGGGTCAATGCGGCACTCAAGGTGCCCTCTTTCCGGATGGAGACGTTGCGGTCGGTCACTGGTGCGGTCAGGAAAGGAGAGTTTCTCACTTCCCTGGATTTGACGGAAGCTTATCTTCACTTTCCTTTGTGCAGCCTTTTGGTTCCAAGTTACAGGGTCCGATTTGTCGGTTCCTTGCAGAGAAGGCGCCGACGGCCCGTACTTATCGTCAGGTCCTGGGCCTGATGGCGGCGACCATAGAGGTAGTTCCGTGGGCCAGGGCGCACATGCGTCAGGTACAGTCAGCTCTGCTCAGTCGTTGGTCCCCTCTGTCGCAGGACTTGGAAATGTGTTGTCCGCTGTCGGTGGCCCCTCGTCTCAGTCTCCGCTGGTCCGCGCAATTTGGGAAAGGAATGCCGTTGGAGTCCCCACAGGGGCTGGTAATGGTCACGGATGCCAGTCTGCAAGGTTGGGGGGCACATTGTCTCAGTCAGGTAGCTCAAGGCCGGTGGTCTCGGGCAGAAGCAGAGTGGTCCATCAACCGGCTGGAAACTCGGGCCATTCGGGTGGCGCGCCAGGCCTTGACGTCGGTGGTTCGCCACAAGGCAGTCCGAGTGCTCTGTGACAATGCCATGGCAGTAGCATATGTCAACCGTCAAGGGGGGAACAAAGAGCCTTGGCGGCGCAGTTGAACTCATCTTCAGGCTCTCTTGGCAGCGCATGTGGCCGGGGTAGGTCACATAGATGCAGATTATCTCAGCAGGCACACTCTAGATCCCAGAGAGTGGTCTTTTCTTCGGTCAGTGTTCCAGTGAGTTGTGTCGGTCTGGGGACTTTCGGTGATCTTAGGGCAACGGCTCGCTATGCGCAAGTTCAGAGATTTTTTTTTTTCAGTCGCTGAAGAGACCCTTGAGCGGAGGAAATCGACACTCTTCTGTTGCCTTGGCTTCGGGAGTGACTGTATGTGTTTCCTCTGTGGCTGTTAGTCGGTCGAGTAATATAGCGCATCGAACATCACTCCGGTCGGGTGATTCTGGTAGCTTCGGATTGGCAGCGTCAACCATGGTATGGAGACCTGGTGCGGTTGGCAGGGGCGGCGGCCCTGCCTTTGTTGGGATCAGTTCTGTGTCAAGGCCCGATAATCATGCCAGATCCGGCTCGGTTTTCGCTTATGGTTTGGCTCTTGAGCGGCACAAGTTGAAGAAGAAGGGGCTTTCGTCCAGTGGCTTTGCTACGATGTTGAGTTGCCGTAGACGATCCACTTCCTTGGCGTATGTCCGGGTTTGGAGAATCTTTGAGCACTGGTGTGAAGACCATCGAGTTCGGCCGTTTCACTCTTCGGTGGCGGAAGTTTTGGAATTTTTGCACGATGGTGTTGATAGAGGTCTGGCCTTGTCTACACTGAAGGTTCAAGTGGCAGCTTTATCATGTTTTCGTGGGAAGCTTCAGTGAAAGTCCTTCGCGTCTGTGCCTGAGGTAGTGCGTTTTTTGAAGGGTGTTAAGTTGCTGCGTCCGCCTCAGTGACGGATGGTGCCTCCGTGGGATTTGAAGCTAGTTTTGGATGCTTTGATCAGGCCTCCGTTTGTGCCTCTGGTATCGGCATCTTGTAAGGATTTATCTTTAAAGGCGGTCTTGTTGGTGGCGATTACTTCAGCACGGAGTGTTTCAGAGCTTCAGGCTTTGTCTTTTAGGGAACCATTTTTGTCCTTTCTGAGGGAAAGGTTTCGTTGCGGACGGTGCTTTCCTTTTTTGCCCAAGGTGGTTTCCGAGTTCCATGTTAATCAGGTCATCTCTCTGCCAGTGTTGGGTGATATGGCTGGAGATTCGGAGCAGCGTGGTGTTGCCAAGCTGGATGTCAGGAGAGTTTTGAGTTGTTATCTCTCTGGAACTCAGGACTTCAGAGCCTCTGACCGTTTGTTCGTTCTTCATGGTGGCCCAAAGAAGGGTGCAGCGGCTCCTAAGGTGACCATAGCACGGTGGTTGAAGGAGGCGGTTGCATCTGCTTACTTGGTGAAGGGTCCTGTGGTGCCTAGGGGCTGGTCTGCTCATTCCACTAGGGGAATGGCAGCCTCGTGGGCGGAGAATAGTATGATTTCTCTGTTAGATATTTGTCGGGCTGCGGTTTGGTTTTCGTTGCATTCCTTTGTGAAGCATTATAGGATTCCTGTGCATGCAAAGGACGAGGTGCGCTTTGGGGCAGCAGTTTTGACCTCTGGCCTTAGTAGGTCCCTCCCATAAGTTAGTTACTGCTCTGGTACGTCCCACGCGTCTTGACCGGTCTGGAGGGTCGCTGAGGAAGGTGAAATTAGATCTTACCTGCTAATTTTCTTTCCTCTAGACCCTCCAGACCGGTCAAGAGCCCGCCCTGTCTGTATTGGAGGCCAGGAGGTGTATTTGTTGGATAATTCTTGGCTGCTGTAAATTGTTGTTTCTCTAATTGCAGACTGTTTATTTCTGTTTTGTGATAGGAGTCCGGGACAGGTGGGGCTCTTCTTTGATAGTCCACCTGTAGAAGCCCAACTGTTTTATCAAAGGCAAAGGAACATGTTTCCGTAAGAGCAAGCGGAAGATGTTTCTTGTTTTTGCAGTTTACTGTGACCACGTACAGGGTTGCTAGTTGTTGTTAGTGTTTTTTGTTTCTCTGCTTTGTCAGGGGTATACTGGCTAGTGGAGGTTCTGCACAGGTTATATATACAGGCTTCAAAAGCTTAGTGTTTTCTCAGTCTCCCTCTGCTGGTAGGAGGACATAACCCACGCGTCTTGACCGGTCTGGAGGGTCTAGAGGAAAGAAAATTAGCAGGTAAGATCTAATTTCACCTTACCGGTCTCATAGCTCTGCGCGAGTTCAAAGTGAATAAGGAGAGATCCTGGTATATTGCAATTCGCTCCCCATTGAACTCCACATCAGGATTCTTTCTGGCTGTCTGCCATATCTGGTCCTTGCAGTTATATGAGGAGAAACGCACTACTATGTCCCGGGGTTTGTTATCTCGCGCTTTCCCCAGCGCTCTATGGGCCCTGTCAATGCCCATTGCAGCGGAGTCAAAATCTTCTCCCATCAACTGGGCACATATTGTACGCACCACCTCCGGGACTGCTTCTCGGTCGCCATTTTCAGGGACTCCTCTAAATCTTAGGTTGTGTCTGCGCCCTCGATTCTCTAAGTCATCTAGTTTATATTGAAATTCCTCCGCCTGTTCCCTTAACTTGGCAAGTTGTTTATCAACCTCCTCGTTTTTTTCCCCCTGTTCGTCTGCCTTCTCCTCCAAAACTTCCACTCGGCCTCCTAATTCTCGCAGATCCACACTCAGAGCATCCACGTGCTCTAGGATCTCTTCTTTGGATGTTCTAATTTCGGCTCGAATGATCTCTAGGCATCGCGTCAGATCTGCGGGGAGAGCTTGCCTAGGGGCCGGTTCCATACCTCCAGCACCATCCTCCCTCGAGGAAGCTGATCCTGACTCCGACGGGCAGCGTGCTTTGGGGGATGTAGGTCGCGCAAGGCCCCGCTCCGCTTGCCTCGTGGCTGGTCTATCGTGTTCGCGCTGCTGCGCTCCGCTTTTCCTGCTCATGGCGGTTTGCCCAGGACGTTCGCCGATCGCTTATAGCTCCGTCCGCGTGTTTGAAGAGGTTTTCTGGTTCGGATGGCACCTTAGAGAGGGTAAGGAGGCACGGAGCTCAGGGATTAAGCGGCCATTCAGCCGCGTGACGTCACTTCCTCATAAATGTCCATTTTTATACCATTTAGCCAGTTAAGTAGCCTAAGGCAGTGCACATCGCAGTCACCAAAGGGGGTTTGGATTTAGTTCACCATTTTGGTAGTAACTCAAGGCAAGTTATATTCAGATACACTAAGTATTTCCCTGTCCCCAGAGGGCTCACAATCTCACTTTATACTCGGGCAATTGGAAGGTTAAGCAACTTACCCAAGATCACAAGGTGTGGCAGTGGGATTTGAACCCTGGCTTACTTGGTTCTCAAACCATTACTCTGACCACTCAGCTACGCCTCCACTCAAAAACAGAATGACAAATAAAAACATAATAACAAACCATGAACTGTGGCTCAATGAAATCATGATAAAATCAAGTACATTTTAACATCCCAAATATACATAGTTCACTGCTTTAAAGCACAATGGAATTTTAGAGAGATTATTATTCCTAGTGTGTCTTAAATTTGCTGAATCTATTCTAAAGCTGAAACCATCATAAGGCAGCAGATTTGCCTTGTGCTGCCCCTGATGGGTATAATAAAACTAGTCAGTGAGCTGTAGTATGTGAGAGGATTTTTAAACAAGGACATGTTCATTAGAAAGGGCCTTTGCAGCGACAGAATGTAAGTTGCTTGGCTGGAATATTTTTCTTCCCATTTCTTAAGCTTATTGTAAGTCAGATACTTAAATACCATTGACCTTTTGGTATTTTTTCCCCTGGCTAGAACCCTTTATTGTTGACACAGACTGTTTACTTTGTTGGCTGATGATCTGATGGCTTCCTTAATTTACACTGCCTGGTTGGTATAATGTAGCATACACAATGGTTGGCTTGTAAAAAAGATTTAATATATTTACAGTTAGAAGGCTCCAGCTTTAAGTTGAATAAGTTTGGAATAAGTGATTTAAAAAAAAAAAATATTCATTTTAGTGTTTTTCATATTTTTGAGCAATATGAAGTCAAATGTTGTTGTAAAACTTTATTTTCCATGTGTAATGTCTATTTTAACATGCAAAAAAGGATTTTTTTTTTAAATTGCATGGTCATGTATATGCATGAAAAGTATGCGCACAGAAAGAGTGTGCTTACTTTAATGTTTGGATAGGGCAGAGACAGAACTGGGATCAATGCAGGTACACACTTATCCTATTTTTTTTTTTTTGGGGGGGGGGGGGGAAAGAGGTGGGTGGCCATGTGTAAATTTGTGTGTAGGTATGAGTACACTATTAGAGCTGGATTTGGGAACTTGTTTTATAAAGGAACATAAGCACCTGTATTGCCTTCATAAAATAGGCACTTTTTTAGATTTCCAACAGAGGTGGAAATTACCCCTAAAACAGAGGCGTGGCCAGAGCCCGAAGTGGGGGGCACATTTTGGTCTGCCGCTCCGCCACTCCCCCATTTGCTAACTGCAAGCTGCAGCAAATACCTTGGCTGGCAGGGGTCCACAAACCCCGCCAGCTGAAGCCTTCTAAGTTCCGGTTTCCGGCACCTCAGCGTTGTCTGCCCTGCTCTTTCTTCCCCCTCGTGTCCTGCATGCTCCTTTTAGTGAAACTGAGCATGCAGGACGCGAGGGGGATGAGAGAGCAGGGCAGGCAACGCTGAGGCGCCTCAGACTGGTGCTGGACAAGGCTTCAGCTGGTGGGGGTTGGGGACCCCCAAGCAAAACCAGGGGCCCTGAGGACATTTGGGGGGGGAGTGGGCAGGCCCCCGTGGCCCCACGTAGCTACGCCACTGCCCTAAAATGTGACTGGCTGAAGAAGGCCATGACACTTATGAGCAGTATTGCTGTCTGACAGATAAGAATACTTCCATATTTTAGGTCAGGCTATTACACCTGCTGTTTCACCTGTAGAGTTTAAATTAGCAACTTTGTTATGTAAGTTTCAGGGGGGAAAAATACAAAATGACTTTTTGAGCAATGGTTGCGGGTTGCCTGGAAAAATGATTATCATTAGGTTCATGTTTTAAAATGTGGGGGTTTGTATTTTATTCAGACTGATGTGAGTGCATTTCAAACTGTATATTATGTGAATGCTTTTGAGATTTTGTTTTGAATGCTTATTTTGTAAATCACTTCGAACTAGCAGTTGGGTAGGAGGAGTATAAAATTAAATTAAATTTAATTTAATGTTAAACTTGGCCATTTTAATTTAAAAACAACAATAAAGTGATGCAGTTTTCTTTATGGAGTGACAGCTTATATGCCTAGTTCCAGACTGTGACTTTAAGGGGCAAAGGTAGCAAAGTTGTATTAGTGGAAATCTTTTAGTGAAAACATTCCCTCAGTATTTGTTTAATATACCATAGTTCAGTCAATTGAAAGAGGGTAAAGGAGCACAGCAAAAGGTAAATACAAAAAAAACAAAAGTACACGTTGACCTTCGGAAATAGAGCAATGAAGAGTTCTTTATTGGAAAGATCCGACACGGGCCGTGTTTCGGCAACCAAGCGCCTGCATCAGGGGGTCTGAAAATAACATATACATAAATGAAAATATCATAAAAGACATACATAAAACTCTTGTATGAATACGTACTACATTAAAAGATTAATAAAAGTAATTAAATTACCTAAATAGTTGAATTCCAAAAGGAAATAATTGATATATGAACAATAAACGTGATTTTGATGACAGGATCTCATAACGGCACACATCTATTTGTGGCCTTTGTTCATTTTGAATACTTTATAGTTTGTTAAAAATTGCTTTGCTTATATTTTATAGTTCTCTGTTTTATCACTTTTATTGTTCATATATCAATGATTTCCTTTTGGAATTCAACTATTTAGGTAATTTAATCAGTTTTATTAATCTTTTAATGTAGTATGTATTCATACAAGTTTTATGTATGTCTTTTATGATATTTTCATTTATGTATATGTTATCATTTTCAGACCCCTGATGCAGGTGCTTGGTCGCCGAAACATGGCCCATGTTGGGTCTTTCTAATAAAGAACTCTTCATTGTCCTGCTTCTGAAGCTCGTGTGCTTTTGTTTTTTGTAATATACCATAGTTAACAGAAGTATCAAAGTGGCTTACAATACAATAGGAGGAGGAAAGAATAAAACCCCATTTTCGAAGACAGGAAAGAGAAAATTTAGAGAGAAAAGAAACCTGTGAGGATTTTAATATAAAATAGACCAGTCAAGTGGCTGCTCAGGGTCCTGGAAACCTGGAAAGGCAAGGCTAAGTAGGTAGGTCTTGAGTGTTGATCTAAATTTGATAAGAAGGCTCTGAACACAGCTGAAGTAGAAGTGAACTCCATAAATGAGGAGCAGTGAAAAAGAGAACATTTTGTCTTGTCAGTTCACTCAACTGGCAGAAAGGCAAGGCAATAATCATGTAATGAATACACTGACCTAGTAAAGATGGTCAGGAAGGAAAATTGAAGTGAGGGTTGTAAAATTTTGAGTTAGAACTAAAATTTTGAAATGTATATGATTCTGAACAGGAAGCCAATGGATCATAAAACGAATTAATGAACTTCTTACGTTTATGGGACTTCATTACACCTCAGGCTTACTCTTCTCATGTAAAAGGTCACCAATTAGAATACAGGTTTATGTTGACTAATGACTTCATTTTAGAGAACCTATCTGAGAGGAAGTAATATGGTCAAAATCATAGTAAGTTCACCTTCACTGGTTAGAAAATGGAATACACAGTACATACTTATCAGACTAGAGGGAAAATAGATCCACAAGCATGCTGGTTCTTCATGCTAAATCACTATAACACACTTACACCTAACAACATTAACTTTATGTATGAATGGGACAAGATAAGCAAGTTAAATCTTGATAACATAGCTCCTCTAAAAATCAAAAATAGACCAAAAAAAGACAGTAAGACCATGGTACAATCAGAAGCTCAATGCAATGAAAAAACTATCTAGGAAATTAGAAAGGAAATGGTGAAAGAATGTCAGATTCAAACAAAAAAAATGGAAAAAGCACTAAAACTATAAACGCAAATTATCGAAAACTAAAATTATTATAGGAAATATGTAGGGGTAGAAAACACTGATGTTAAGATTGTTTAGACTAATGGACAGTTATTTAATACCCAAAGCATAACTTTGGCCTTGAACATTTCACATTCAGCAGATAAATTGACTCATTAGGAAAATTAGGAAAGATCTTATTAATCCAAAAATGTCCATAGATGATTTTTTAGATAGAGAGTTCTAACGATCAGATTAAAGTAAATAGGATTTGGGACTCTTTAAAGCTTCCATCAACTTCCACTGTTAAATCACTATTGTTAAAATATGCCCGTGCCAATTGTTAGATGGATGTCGCAATTGTATTATGAAATTATCACCAGACTGGTTTATTAATTACCTTACCCAACACCTGATCTACATGTTCTCCAATGGCTATTTACCAACAAACAAAGGAAATATCTATCATACTTGTCTATCCCTAAAAATCCTATGGCAAAAAGAAATGAGATTACAAATTATAGACCCATTGCTTTAATTCCACTATTAACTAAAACAATGGAGGGATTGATGGCAAAACGATTAATGGATTACCTAAATCATCATTCTATTTTACACAAATTACAATCTGGATTTAGACCACAATATAGTACTGAAACAGTTGCAACTACTCTGACGACAAGATTTAAGAACATAATCAGCAAAGCACAGAAAATTCTGCTATTGCAATTTGACACACCCAGTGCGTTTTGATTCTATTTTATTTTATTCTTTGTCCAAAAAAAGGGCTCACAGTGGTTCACAAAGCAATAAATCTCTATAACAGGAGAGAATAACAACATGACAAAACAGTACAGCTTACTAAGATAAAGTCCTAAACTAAGATTCGTATAAATCACACTATATTACTAAGACTGCTGGATAATATGGGAATTTGTGGGGAGGTATGCGAATGGTTTGAGGGATTCTTAAGAAATAGATCTCACCAAGTAATAATGAATAATGTCATGTCATAACTCCATAGATTTCAGAGTGCGGGGTGCCACAGGAATCCCCTATCTCCCCAATATTGTTCAGATCATACTAGCACCATTAGGAAAGAAATTAAATAATATGGGCTTTAACCCTTTCATCTACGCAGATGACATTACCATCTATGTCCCTTTCGTTAATGACATTTGAGAGATATTAAACATATTATGGATAGGTCTAGATCTAATGGAACAGTGGGCTCTGACCTTCAAACTCTAATAGAGAAAAAAAACTAAATTCCTGGTACTGTCAAGCTCACTCTTATCCCAATTTCACAATTGACCAAAATGCCTATCCTATAGATGTAAAATGTAAACATTCTAGGAAGAATTTTTGACCAACATCTTTCCTTTGAGACTAAGCTCATGCAGCAATTGCTAAGATTCAAGGCAATGTGGAAATTAGAGAGAACGTACTTTAGCAAGAACTATTTCAGATTACTAGTTCAAACACTGACACTTTTACAATTGGACTATTGTAACGCAATATATGTAGGAAGCAAAGAATCTATACTTAAATTGCTTCAGACAGCACAAAATACAACAGCACAATTAATTTATGGGACTTCAAAATGTAATAAGACCATTCCTTTACTTATTGCATCACATTGGCTTCCAATTAGAGGTCGAATTATATTTAAAACATGCACATTAGTATTGAAACTTTTGTTTGGTATGGCACCAGACTATATGACGAGTTGAATTGTCCTGTCAGCTAGAAATGCAAAACCTACATCAAGAGAATATCTACTTCTACATCTACCTAGTTGTAAAAAAATGTAATAACTAAATCCAGCTGTATAAACAGTCTTATCTAGGATCCAAATAGAGGCATCACATTCCAAAAGAAATCAGAAGCATAAACTCCTCTCTTCTATTCCGAAAAGCTTTAAAAGCTTTTCTGTTTAAAAAATATTTCTCTATGCAATCATTAATGTAGACATCTCATTCCGATATATGTATACTGTTATATTTGCTTTTTTTTTAATTGTAAACCACATTGAACCAAAATGTGCTTTTTGTATAATGTGGTATATAAGAATAAATAAAATAAATTATAGTGTAGTGTAGTGGCATGATATGGTTAAGTGGTTTTTCGTTATAGAGAAGAGACATAGCAGAATTATGGACTACTTGTAAATGCTTGATTTTATAGGCAAGGGCATCCACATAGATGACGTTGTAGTAATCAAGTCCACAATATAATAAGCATGTATGGAAACCAGGGCAATAGTGTTTTTAAACCAGACCAAACTTTGTTACATCTGTTCATAAGGGTCTGGAGAACAGAGAGCCTCTTAAGAACTGCCGTAAGTTGGGTTCTTTTTGTTTTTTTCTTCCATGCAGCGGCGTCAAAACCCAGTCCTTTAAGAACACCAATAGGTCTCTTCACAGTTTTTATGAGTGTTCGTGCCATTACATACAGTATTTTTAGCTGCCCAGAAATCGGGCTAATGTGTGATCCTCGTGCTAATTTGACACCCATGGTCTGATGGCTGCTGGAATGTACTTAGGCTGGCACAGTCACATCTTAGTCAGTAAATAATGTCATGAGTTTGAGGCCAGACCTAGAGCCCAGCAGCAGTGCCAATAGGTGATCCACATTCAGCTGTAGCTCTTTGGGTCAGCTGAAGCTGAGGAAGCTATGAATACCGTATTGCAGTTCCTGAAAGGGAGTAAGATCTAGTTCAGCTGTGATGGTGATGGAGAAGATGGTGACCATAATGAGGAGAAAAAATTCATAGAACTTCCAGAGTAAAAAAAAAAAAAGGCTTACGGCCCTGTTTACTAAGGTATGCTAGCGTTTTTAGCACATGCTAAAGACGCCCATAGGAATGTATGGGTGTCTGTATTCGCGCGCTAAAAACACTAGTGCACCTACAGCTCGGCTTAGTAAACAGGGCTCTTAATGTTTAGCATCTGTGATTCTGCTGTGCATAAAAAAAATTTAAAAAGTCGAGCATGTTGCTCTTAATATTACGGTATGAAGTGGTAACTTCTTGTCTGTAGCTAAATAATTTTATCACCCTAGCTTTTTCAGATCTACTAGAATGTCCATATTTCTATGATAGAATGGATTCTGCTGAGTAGAGAAAAAAAGTAACTTAAGTTTCCCTTGTCAGGTGATGAAAGCGTGGACTCGGAGCACTTGGAAGATAATTTGCACCTTGAACCTTCTGTGGCCAAAGCCGAGCGGAGCCATCTGATTGTGTGGCAAGTTTTCGACTGCAGTGAATGAAAATAGCTGGAAGACCTCAAACACTTCTCTGCATGCTTCAGTTTTCTTCTTTTTTTTTTTTTTTTCTTGAGGGGGGGGGGGGGGTTCACAACATACATTTAGAGCATTACTTTACCGGTAATGTGATGTTATGAAATCCATCTTGTTTATACCTTACAGGAGCTTGTGCTGTTTTACTGCGTTACTGTTCCATGGGTAATTTAATAATGTTAAGAACAAATCATTCCTTGTTGATGTTTGAAACTTGGGGAGGCAGGGTAGAGGGGATGCAGTAAACAGCTCAAGCATAATCATAGTCCATTAATGCAATTCACTTCTTTTATAAGATGTCATCGAGTTAATCTTTTCTTTAGAATTGACATAGTTTCATTTATCTTAAAACAGAACTTACTTCCATTGTATATATAATAGCAAATATCACATGATCAGGATTTCATCCAAGTAGGACTAATGAGATTTTAAATGAATTGAACATTTTCCAATCCTGACAAATCTTAATATATTTTTCTGTTTTTCATGTTAATAGTATCTCCAGTGGGGAGGGAGGGTTTGTATTTAAAAAAAAGAAAAAAGCTAGGCTTATTAATGTTATGCTTCTGATGAACTGCACAGTTCATAGAGACAATTGCTGCCCTCAGCAACTAATAAGGGAGAGCAGTATTTTTCATGTTCTTACACAAATGTGTCTATTTTTAAATTTCCAAAGAATATGCCCAGGCATAGCAATTAGTTAACTGCACCACTGTTTTGAAATTATTTTGGGTGTAGGGTTTGCATTTAATTTTCATCATCTTAGTCCTTTTATCTGTGTCTAGAGAATTATTTTATCTGTACACAGTGCTCAAATGAGGTTTTGTAGGTTCTCAGGGGAAGGATACATGAAATATGAATAGAGTCTTAAGCACTTAAAATCCAGTCAACTCCTAGAATTCTGTAAGATTAAATCACTATTTACACATGTCTAGTGATTAAATGTCTAGCAGCATGCTCAAGAAAGAAATAAGGTTCTCCTTCCAAATATTTTCTCTGAAAATCTGGATATGATGTTTTTTTAAATTATGGGCCCTGTTTACCAAGCCATGCTAGAGGAGAGCTCACTAGGCAGCGTGTTCTACCTGTGTAGATGCCCATGGGCATCTACATGGTTCACATGTGCTAAAAACACAGTCCCTAAGTATTGTTTACCTCTCTGGCAAGTGGTCCTGACAAGATCTTGCAGAGTAGAAGGAGGTTTTAGATGTGGTCCTGGGGAGGGGGTTCCCATTATTTGGAAGATAATATTCTAATTTTCATTGTATATATGTTGCATTTTGTGCGCTTTGAATTTAAACTGGGTTAAAATGCCAGTTTAAAGGAGCAGTATCACCATCTTGCTGCAAACCTGAGATTAGGTAGTATCTACATGGGATTATTGGAACTGCTGAAGAGACTTTTTTAAAGGAATTATGGAAAAGCCTGATACGAAAGATATTGGATCAGTATTGCAAGAGAGATTTGTTATTCACTGCCTCCATTGTATGCAAATCTATTTCATGCATATTTTTTGTGAATTTCTTGGAAACCCATCTGGCTGGATTGAGGACATCTGCCGTGAACATGTCACTCTTTTCCTGTGGCTCTCAAAGTCACCACCACTTAACAGATGCTCCTCAAAGCATCCACTTGGTGGCTGAGGGTTAAAGGGGTGAGAGAACGAGGGAAGACCATCTAGTCATTGATCTGGATGCACTGTAACTTAGGTGTAATGAAAGAGCTGAAATTTATAAACAAATTTAAAGAGCCCTGGTATTTCATCATACATTAGCTATAATTGCAGACTTGATTTTTGCCTGTAATGGGGGCCATGCTAAATATTTGCACAGAATCACAAAAATTTAGTTCTGTGGTATATTATTTAAAGGCAGGTACAAATTAACCTGCAACTACCGCTGATGATTTATGTCATTAAGGGAATGCAGTGCATATATTAAATCAGTTTGGGTGTGCAGTTCAGTTGCTTAGGTTTAGTTAAATAGGTATGATATTTAGAATTTAGTTCAGTTTGAAAGGGCATTGGTGTTTGGTTAAAATACAGAAATTAATTATCAGTACCAGCATAAAAGAGCAAATTAAATAACCTTTATAGGTGCAAGAAATTTGTATGCAGAGACTCGTCACTGCCCATTAGAAAAATTTTATATGACTAAATGACCTGATCTGTTGAGGGCTTTTGGTCATTAGGTGCTTCTGGAAAACCTTGACAGCATAAACCTGAGGCTTTTCCATGTTTTAATGGGATATCTATTTCACAGCTTCTTATCAAACCACTTTTGTCTAAATTGAAATGGATCTTTAGTAACTACAGCTTTTCCATGGTCCAAAACCATTTCAAGCACAAAGAATGCTACACATTATTTGTTGGGGTTAAATGTGTTTGCATGGTAAAGGGTAGAATGAAGTATCTGAGCTGCTGTATGCCTTTCTTGTGAAGGTCTTCCTACATTTGAGCAGATCCACTTGACAGACAGTAGGCACTTTATAACATAGGCTGCCTTAGTAAAAAAAAAAAAAAAAAAAAAAAGATGTTATTGTTACTGTTTTATTAATTCTAACTGTTCTAAAAGTGTCTAACACACAATATTTATTTCCATGAGAGTATTATACAGATTTACCAAAGGATTAAATATCTCTTTAAACTATCCCCCGGTTGCAATGTAAAATAAGACCCAGAGAGGGAAATTTAGTCATGGTTCTATTTGAAAGAGTTGCAAGCATTTTTTTTTCCTGCGGTTTCATTGATATATTAAAAAATAAAAATCTTATGTTGTACTACAAACCATTTTTTTATACACTAAGCTAAATGTTTGTTCCTTCCTCTAACAAAATTTCCTTTGATTTTTATTGAAGTACATTTTTCTAACTTTTAAACCTACTTTAAATATGTTATAATCTGTAAATTTATTTTGGTCTGCTAGGCACTTTCTGCTGAGTTTTATGTACCTCTGTAACAGTTGGATACTATAGCATTCAACTTATTGTTGGTTAAAAGTTGAGGCTTTGTTTCTCTGAGCAGGAAACGCTCAATGAGCAGTATGGCTATTTCAGTATTTATTTCTATTATGGAATCCTTTGGATTCAGATTGTAACTTTGTACATGAAATATATATAAATATGTATATGAAATATGCATGGTATTTTGAGTGGCCTTTTTTTTAGCCTCTGTTATACTCTGTAGCAAGGATTATTGGATAAGAAAGTCAAGTTCAGACTGGCTTTTTGATGTCATGATCTGTAAAATGTAATGATGCAACATGAAAGATTCTCCACCTACATGGAATTCTACTGTAGCATTTGTTTACACCATCACAAGTTTAGATGATTTTTTTTGTTTGTTTTCTGACAAAGAGCACTAAAAATCTGTTTTATACTAAAGTCTTACTACATTAGGCTCAAAAACATGTTGGTCCCTACACGGAGCTAACATTAAAGGAGATGCAACTAGTGCAAATGCTCTGATCCCTCATGCCACAGGAGTCTGAAACAGACTTTGGGGCGCTATCCCAAATTTCTACCCTGGGCCTCATGTTAATTCTATACTCCAGCTGAGTCATTTTTCTAAGAACATAAGAAATGCCATACTGGGTTACCCCAGGAATTTATAGTTTTACACTTAGTATACTGCCTTTCCTGAAGGCATAACAAGGTGGTGAAGAAACTAAAACAAGGTAGAAGGGAATTCAATTTTTGACAAGAAACAGGTGTGTACATTGTTATAGAATGTCCCAGTCCTGGGATTTACACCAAGTTTTACTTGGTGTAAATTTAGTCACACGGATGGGCGCTCCGTGTATTCTATAAACCGTGCTGAAATTTATTCCTATTCTATAAAGTACGCTTAAATTTAGATGTACTTTATAGAATACTAGTATAAAAGGCCCGTTTCGGAAAGAAATGAAACGGGCGCTAGGCAGGTTTTCCTCATAGTGTGTATGTTTGAGTGAGTGTGTGTGTGAGAGTGACTGTGTATGAGAGAGAGAGAGTGACTGTGCTATTGTGTGTCACATAGAGATTGAGACGGGGTGCTTGTATATCTGTGAGTGAGTGTGTGTGTTTCAGAATGACTGTGTGTAAGTGCGTATGTTGGACAGAGTTTTCTCAGAGAGAGTTTTTTTTTTTTATTTGTACCCCGCACTTTCCCACTCATGGCAGGCTCAATGCGGCTTTGACAGAGAGTCTGGTTTTCCCCCTTCTCCCTTCCCTCCCCATCCTACCTTTCCCTTCCGTTGGCCCCCCCCCCCTCCTTTTCCTCCCTCCCTCTACTGAGTGAGTGAGTGTGAGCCCCTCCCCTCTCGCAGGGTCTCGGCACCTAACCTTTATACCTTTCAGGAAATCTAGACTGCCCCTATTTGACTGACTGAACATTTGTTCTTTAGATTGTAAGCTCCTTTGAGCAGGGTCTCTCCTTCTATGTTAAATTGTACAGCGCTGCGTAACCCTAGTAGCGCTTTAGAAATGTCAAGTAGTAGTAGGGTCCCCACCCCCATCTCTCTGGTGTGAGGACCCCCTTCCCGCCTCCTTTTCCCTCTGTTAAGCGTTTCTGTCATCCTTCCCTGACTTCCTCCTCCTCCATGCTTGCGTTATTGCAAGAGATCGGGCAGGCTTTCCATTCCGAAATACCGAGGGGGGTTCTGGGATCTCCTCCAAGTCCTCTGTCGTTGCCGCTGTATGTACCACCCCGCCCTCGACGTCATCGCGTTGTGACGCGAGGGTGGAGCTACACTTCCCTTTTTTTTTTTTTTTGTTGCCTCGCTGGTACTCCTTCGTCGGCAGTTTAGACCGTTTGTTTCTGTTTTTTGAAGCGCGATTCTTTTATGGCGATTGACCCGCCCTCGACGTCATGATGTTTGGATGCGACGGCAGAGCTTACAGAGATGGAGCCTGAGCTTCAGAGGTTACAAACCCTTCACTGAAGCCACAGAGTCAGCTTCAGAACGTTGAGGTTGTTTTTTATTATATAGGATGCTTAGGCATATTTTTTTCGGTGACTTTTTTTTTTTTTTAGAAGTAATATCTAGAATCTAGTCTTTGTGGCTACTCTTTCCTCAAAAGCCAATGTAAATAGGTGGGTGAAAATAGGGCATAATCTTAGTAAAACTACATAATGTGCGCTATTAGCAGAAAATGACAAAATGACATCCCATCTCTACTAAAATCACCACCTAAGTATTGAATTTGAAAAAAAAAAAACCAACGGAGGCTCTCTGATCCAGCCCAAAAATCCTGAGCTGCTAAATCCTTCACCTACCCCATAGCCATGCTATATTCTCCACAAACCTCCGCCCCCCCCCCCCCCCCCGGTTCCCACATTTCCTAGTATCTCCTATCTCTAGTGCTGGACTTAAAGGAAGTAGGTGCTAGGAGGCAGGGTTCATGGATGTAAGGGTTCTGGATCTGGGGAGACCATGCATGAGCCTTGACCCCCCCCCCCCTTTTTTTATCTTCTAATTACTTTCTATAGAATATGCTTGAAATTGACGCAATCAAATTGCCACTTTAGTTCTGTTGGTCTTGTAAGAAGAGATCTAGTCAAGATCAGGTGTTCCAAGGTAGAATTCCTCAGATGTATATGCACACTAAAAGTAAAGGCTGGATAAATGAAATATAAATATAGGGGGCTTAAGCTCTTTTTTTTTTTTTTTACATGGAAAGATGTACATCTCAGTACATTTCCATTTGGTTAGGTATCTTTAGACACACACAACTTGATGAAGGTTTGAAAACCTCCGTTAAAGGTTTAGAAACACAAATATATTGTGTTTATGTGGTACTTATCATGAAACAGAATCCCAGCTTGCTTGGAAAACACGCATAAAGCCATCTTGGGAGAGGATGTTAATAATGGTGTTTTCAGCTCAAGGGTACGCATGTATACCAGTTTCTAAACTGGAAAAGGCACAATGAAGCAACTCTCCCAAATTCATACAGTCGGCAGTAAACTATGGATCCAAGCTTGAGACCATGTTTGTTTATTAAAGGGCACAATCAAGGCGGTTTAAAATAAAACTGAAATAGAAAGGAACTACAAAACAGTGCAGTCGAAGGACAGCAAAGATAGAAACCAAATGAAGTTAAGAAGAAAAGAAATACATATGTTATACCCTGACAGACCAAGCTAACATTTCATTGTCCTCCGCTTGAATTGCTAAGCTTAACCTTTTAAAAATGTACAACATTTTTCTGTTGCACTGAAGTTACAGGTAAGCATGAACAGTATTTAATTTCCTGCAAACAATGGCAGCAAATGGAAGTGTCTGTTTTTCTGCCTTAAATAAATGTTATTGATGCCTAACAAAAGTGCCTTGTGTGCAGTTCTTCAGGATTTTATAGAAGCAACTATTCTGTAAATGTCAAAGGATTACATTTCTGGAAAGCAAACTAATAGAACTGTATCAGATCTTGACTTGTTCCAGTTTTTTTTAATACATTTTATTTTAATGTTTTTAACCATTTTCTCTTTTTGATCATGTAAGATCAACTTTGTAGCATTTTTTGTAAGGGGTTTCAATGTTCAGAGAAAAGAGCTTGAAATCAGCTAGCCAGTCACAGCAGGTATATGCAGTTGTGCATAATCACGGAGAGCAGTTTCCAAGGTAACACTAACCTCATACAGGACAAACAGGATTGAGAGTTCCTTGAATGGGAGGTATGTTTGTTTAATAAGTTCTAAAACAAGTTAGGTTCCATTAACTCTGCACTGCAAAATTCTCTCTGCTCTTTCGGTGATGAAGAAGCTGTTTCCCCCCCCACCCCCCTTAATTTTTTGTCTCATAAAAATTATGGTTAGAATCTATTTTAAGACAAGTGTTGTAACACACAGTTCTAAATATACTGTAGTTTAAATTTTAAAAAATAGAAAAAGATTAAGGGCCCTGTTTACTAAGCTATGCTGTAGGCATGCTAGTGTTTTTAGCACATGCTAATGCTAGAGACACCCATATATTCCTATGAGTGTCTCTAGCGTTAGCGTGCGCTAAAAACGCTAGCGCACCTTCGTAAACAGGGCCCTAAGGGTTTTATTCTACATTATCCACTCCTACGCTAGCTGAGATAATATTTAACCATATGTCTGACCCCATGTGCTACTTTCTTTAAATCAGTCACTTTAGTTTCTAACTCTTCTTACTCTCGTAAGTATCTATATGTTACACTTTTGCTTTAGGGAAAGGGAAATGGGACTTGATATACCGCCTTTCTGAGGTTTTTGCAACTACATTCAAAGCAATTTACATATATTACCAGGGGCAATGGAGGGTTAAGTGACTTGCCCAGAGTCACAAGGAGCTGCAGTGGGAATTGAACTCAGTTCCCCAGGATCAAAGTCCACTGCACTAACCACTAGGCTACTCCTCTTTACCCTTCACAATCAATTAAAGTGTTCTATTACGTATTGTGTTGACATTGTGGGTGGTATACCATGCAATACTTTGTATTGTTGTTTGAATATTTTTACTTCTGTAATTGTCTATTGCTCGTTTGATCTATTCTTGCTGTACATCGTCTTGAGTGAATTCCTTCAAAAAGGTGGTAAATAATAAATTTGATATTAATAGGTTTAAGGCCTTTATAGTATTACAGTGAGGGAGGACCCTTTCCACCTTGGAGTAAAACACAGGCTTATGAGATTGTTTTGAGTGTTTGTATGCTGTGGTTTTATATGCATATATCCCTCTACTACTCTTCCTCCCCCTCCTTATAAGTTAAGGATTGATATTTAACGTCACCAAACTAGGATCTCCCATGCCCTGCCTAGCTTGCTTCACTCCCTCACCGACTGTCTTTTGCATAAACTGACAGTATTTGGATTTTGCTCACACTTTTT
This sequence comes from Microcaecilia unicolor, assembly GCF_901765095.1. Taxonomy (NCBI): domain Eukaryota; kingdom Metazoa; phylum Chordata; class Amphibia; order Gymnophiona; family Siphonopidae; genus Microcaecilia; species Microcaecilia unicolor. Next base: position 321,455,443 of record NC_044036.1, on the reverse strand, counting down.
TTTTTCGATAGTAGCTCAACCTGAACTTCACAAGGTGGCATCTAAACCTGCTTCCCTTCAGAAAAAAGAAAGGAGAAGCCAAAAGTTGATTCCCAGAAGGAGAGCAGTCAAATGAATATTCATATCAGAAGCTTTTGCAGAAGATCTCCAGAGCCTTTTCTCTTCAACTCATATTGTAAGCAACAGAAAGGACTTGTCTATTTTACAATCCTGTTGTGCACCCAAAGATGTTGTTACATTATTAAATTCTTCAAGATCTTCAATGAGTGGAAGACTTCTTTTGTGGGTCATCCAGACAACTTGAGTTAAAGTACAAGGTCATTCCAGCTCCAAGTACCTTATTCAGTAGTGTTGGAAGCAGCACTAAAGATGTCTAAATTTTCTAGTCCAAATTCCCAGGCTCTATTGAGAAGACCATAAGGTTCTGGATGCTGTTGAGGAAAAGGTTTTTCAGAGTGCAGTGTTGAATTTGAAAGGTTATTGCTCATCAGTTTCAAATACTAATCAGTGTGTCTTAATTTCAGCAGCTTGCTAAACCTCCTCAGCTGGTATCTACTTCCCAACAAGAACAGTTATACTCAGACCTTCAAGAATTGGTCCTCCTTAATACATAAGACACTATAGCTAGAGTAGCAGCCTCTGCCATCACAGCTCACCACATAGCTTGACTCACGGTCTCGGGGAAGACCTTCACGACCATGTTAGTATGCTCCTTGCATAGAGAAAATCTTATCAGAGATAAGATCAAGGATGCAGTTTCTCAGATCAGATTTATTTCAGTCAGGTTGGAGTTCTTCTCGTCATCTGAGTCCCAGTAGCACAGAAATCAGCAATACTCCTTCAAGAGACCTTACCATTATCAAAACTTCCAGCTGTTTTCTATCCAGGAAGATAGCAACCTTATCTCAAACAATCCATACACAGCACTAAACCTTTCACAGCCAAGGGAGTGTAAACAACAACTAGCTAAACCATCTTCTGTTCTGATGCTGAAAGCAGGTTATGTACTACTTACCAGTGGAAGGCAGTAGTTTTTCAGGGCATGGCAAGTGATAACCATGGATCAATGGGTTCTCAAAATAATCAAGCACGGATACAGACTAAATTTCTCCACAAAATCTATGGGTCCCTCGAGGCCTGAGCTACATCCTCACCATTGTAGAGGAGGAGATATCAAAGGAACTTCCCTCTCATCCTCATGGCTAAGGCTTCTCAAAAAATTTCCTGATCTCCCCCCCCCCCCCCAAAAAAAAAAAATTGGGGGAAGCTTGAAACGCATTCTGGATCTATGCAGCCTAAATTTTTTTTTTTAAGTTTAAAATGAGCTCCTTGGCTACTAGTCTTCCCTTTCTAGACATCGATTGGCTTGCCACCCTAGCCCTGAAGAATGCCTATTTTTTTTTTGTTACATTTGTACCCTGCACTTTCCCACTCACGGCAGGCTCAGTGCGGCTTACATGGGGCAATGGAGGGTTAAGTGACTTGCCCAGAGTCACAAGGAGCTGCCTGTGCCTGAAGTGGAAATGGAACTCAGTTCCTCAGTTCCCCAGGCCCAAAGTCCACCACCCTAACCACTAGGCCACTCCTCCACTCCATTCCTAGCCATCAAAATTATTGGCACTATCTCCATTTCACTTTTCTATATTGTTACCAGTATAGTGTTCTCCCCTTTGGACTTCTGGTGGAGCCCAGAGTCTTTGACCTCTGATTGGAAGCCAATTACTGACATCTCCACAAAGAAGAGCACTGTTTTTCTGTACCTGGATAATTGGCTAATCTTGGGTTTATCGAAGCTCCAAGTTCAATGTTCCCGCCAACAAATGGCTGCTTGTCTATAAACACTTGATTTTCTAATCAACAAAGTCCAATCTCACACCTACACAGACGATGCTCTTTATGGGCGTGCATCTGGACACATCTTGGGCAAAGGCTTCCACATTTCAGGTTCAGCCAGGCACTTTTTGCCAATGGCCCACAATGTCCTCAAGACTTTTTAGGTCACAAGGTGGCTGTATTGCATGTCCTTTTTCTTGCCAGATTTCACATGAGGCCACCAGTGGCATTTCAGAAGACATTTGGATCTGAATTTGACAGTCCCTCAACAAGTGGATTGCCCATTACATCAGACATTGTCATCTCTGCAGTGGTGGATCCACCTTATTATTGTCCTTGAAGGTTGCATTTTTCAAAGGCCATACCTTACTACAGGGCTTGATAAATCCCAGGCACCAGGTCGTCATGGCGCCTAGAAATTGGACACCGGTGTCCAGGATTTAATGCCCCTCTGACTTTTACTGGGTTTTTTAAAACAGCGATTTGGTTCTCTATGTAAGCTTGAGCCACGCGGTGCAAGATGCTCGTGAGTCTAGTGGCTTTGAGTCTTGTGGGATTTGAAACTGTGGGACCAGCCCAAACTTTCTATACCACGCAGCTCAAGTTTACAGAAGAGCTGAATCACAGTGGGAGCTAGGAAGCATGTTGTTTACTCCTCAAAGGCAGCCTGTAAGATGAGGGTAATAGGTAACAGGGAGAGAAAGTGGGTGAAGGCAGCGGGGGGGGGGGGGGGGGGGTTTGAGAGACAGTGGGTGAAGGCTGAGGGGAGTTGAGAGACGGTGGGGACCCAAGTTTTGGTGACGTGAGAAGCAGTTGCCTCTTTTTCACCTATCTTAGAGGGTGGCTTGACAACATGTTTTAGAGACTACTGGCTTTTGCCAGTGATTTGCAGAGGCACTGTAAGAAAATGTTTTAGTAGTTTTTGTCTATAGACAACAAAATAGGAAAAGAGCCCTTAGTTTATAAATGAGCTATTGCTGATTTGGATTCCTCCTCCCCTTCCTTTTTCACTGGGGACAGTGTTGGAAGGATGGGGAGGGTGAAGCAAGAGAGGTGTCCACTGCTGGCTCCTAGATTTTGTGAAAATTTGTTGGTCTGCCCTACTGTATCTCCTACCACAGATGCATCCACCCATGGTTGGAGAGCTCATCTTCACGTCACCACAAGGTTTATGGACTCAGCAACAGTATTCTCTTCACAACAACATGTTAGAGCTCACAGTAGTATTTAGTGCCCTAAGAGCCTTCAAAACGGGGGCGGCTTGACCATTAGGCTACCTGAAGCGGGGGCCTCAGGCAGCACTCTTTCAGAAGTTGCATTCCCCCCCCCCCCCCAACACCATTTCCTGAGTTTACCTTAAAGTTCCAAAAGCCAGTGGCAGCAGGCGCGATTCCCACCCACCTCTTATGTTTACTGCAGCTGCCTCTCTGATGTAACTTCCTGTTTCCACAGAGGTGGCTGCAGTAGAGAAGAGGCTGGTGGTGGCAGGGCAGCGTATAAGAATCGCTTCCGCCACTGGCTTTTGGAACATAAAGAAAGTAAACTCAGAATGAGGTGGAGGAAGGAAGGGAAGGAGATTCCAGAACTTGGCTTGGGGGGGGGGGGGGGGGGGGCAACATCTTAGCCCTGCCTCAGGCAGCATCTTGTCTTGGGCTGCCCCCGCTTCAAGATGTGGATTAGACACCAGGTGGTATTGATCAAGACAGACAACAAAGTAGCCAGGAGTTACAGGATCAGCAATTTTATGTCAGGAAGCACAAGAACATGCTGCCTTGCATGCTCCCTATATTCGCCCTATATTCCATGCTGCAAGCAGCTTACCTTTCAGGACTGAATATTCAACTTGTAAACTTCAGTCATCAACTTGATCCTCATGAATGGTTATTAGATGTTGTAGTGGTTTGTCATGTCTTCCAATGGTGAGGACATCAACAATAGATCTCTTCATGTCTCCAGAAAATGCAGGATGCTCTTTTTCTTTTTGTTCTACTCATCTAAGACCTTGAAGAATAGCGCATGACACCTTTGCAGTTCCATGAACAATGAATCACTTTCCTCAAATCCCAGAGTGCTCAAGCAGTCGTTGCCCCATATTGGCACAAGCAGATCTGGTTTCCATGATTTCTTGCACTGTTGACATCTCATCTGCTATCCCTCAGCCCTCAGCCATCATCCAACTCTTGCCACAAGGAGACCAAATATATCTCAATCTAAAGAGCCTTTCCATAACAGCATGGAGATTGGGCAACAGATGACAGCTCAGCTTCCTTCCTCTGAGGAAGTAAGATTGTAATCATGGCAGGCAGAAGTAGAATCAATTTGTAAATTGTGTCAGGACTCAAGGACAGAATCCTATCTCTGCACTATCAGTGCATTCTAATGCGTCCAGGATCATGAAAGGTCTCTAACATGAACCCCTCTCCCTCTAAATCACCTTTACCTGTTTGGTATCGTAACATTATCCTCAGACTTACGGACTCACCCTTTGTACCTTTAGGCCTTGCCTTTCTTAAACCATATTTTCTGGTAGCTATCACTACAGCCAGAAGAATCAGTGAGCTACAAGCTCTAATGCATTATCCTCCTCACACTTGGTTTGACCAAAGCAGAGTTTATTTATTAGGGTTTATTTACTGCCTTTTTGAAGGAGTTCACTCAAGGCAGTGTACAATAAGAAATCAAATATGAGCAATAGATAATTACAGCAGTAAAAATATTCAAACAATACAAAGTATAGCATAGTATACTACTTACAATATCAACACAATACGTAATAGAACATTTTAATTGACAGTGTAGGGTGTAAGCAAAGATGGAACATACAGATGGGTAAGAGAGTAAGAGGAGTTAGAAAGTAAGGTGACTAGAGAAAGTTGCCCTTGATGTCAGAGATGGTTAACATAGATAAGAGAGTAAGAGGAGTTAGAAAATAAGATGACTAATTTAAAGAAAGGTGCACATGAGGTCAGAGAGATGGGTCAATATTATCTCAGCTAGGGTAGGAGTGGATAAACATGTCCTGCAGTATGTGCAGCCAGTGTCACTTAGATGTGTGAGTGAGACTAACAAATTAGTTACTTCTTCCATTAAAAGCCTGGCTGAAGAGCCAAAATTTCACCTGCTTCCTGAAGTAGAGTTAGTCTTGTGTTAAGTGGATCCTTTCAAGGAGAGCATTCTAGAGTGTGGGGACTACTCCAGAGAAGGCTCACTTGCGGGTATCACATCGTGTAATGTCTTTTGGAGAGGGTGTGGTTAGTGATAGTCCTTGGGAGGACCTTAGTGTCCTTGGAGGTGTGTAGAGGATCCTCCTATTCTTCAGGTACTCGGGGCTATTTCCTTTAAGGGCCTCGAAGATCAAACATAGATTTTAAATTTAGCCCTGTATTGTACTGGTAGCCAGTGAAGTCTTAGTGCAGTATTCTGAATCAATCGGAGCTGATGCAGGCCCTTTATATTTAGACCATTGTAGAGTGCATTACAGTAATTCAGTCTTGATGTTATCATGGTATGCACAACTTGGGATAAGATTTACCTTCTTGATGTAAGGAGAGAGACCGCGTAGCTGTCGCAAATAGTAGAAGCAGTTCTTGAAGGTTACTTGGATTTGGGGAATTAGAGTAAGTGTTGAATCTAATTGCATTGCAAGGTTCATGACATGATTTGAGGGGGAGTTTATACTTCCCAAAAGAGATTTGATGTCAGGTATGTATCCACTTGTGTTAGGGACCCTAAGAAGTTTGGTTTTACTTGGGTTCAGGCAAAGTTTGTTGTGTTTAGCCCATTCTTGAAGTTAGAATCAGTTTTATTCAGGGCTATAGGTGAGTCAGGTTCAATGGGTATGAGTAGCTGCACGTCATCTGCGTAGATGTAGAACTGAGTGTCCATTGACCAAATCAGCTGAGCTAGTGACAAGGTAGATATTGAACAGAATAGGTGCCAGTATCCATCCTTGGTACCCCACAGGTCAGTGCCCATGGTGGTGATGAGTTGCTGCCAAACATTATGGATTGTTGCCTGTCTGATAGGATCTAAACCATTGATACTTGTTTCTGTCAGTCGTGCTAGCATGATATTTATTTATTTATTTATGGCATTTATACCCCGCTCTTTCCCGCTCGATAGCAGGCTCAGTGTGGCTTACAGGATGTGGTACAGAGTATCATAGAGACAACACAAAGTAAGGTACAAGGTGATATTGTGATCCACAGTGTCAAACGTTGCTGAGAAATCTAGCAGTACTAACACAGAGTCAAATTCCCTGTCTCGATTTCTGTGAAGATTATCTAGTAGGGATACGAGGACTGTTTCTGTTCCATAACTGGGTCTGACTCTTGACGTGGATCTAGCCAGTTTCTCTCTTCTAGCCAATCATTGAGTTGAACACAAACTGTTTGTACTCCATAGTCATTCTAAGTTCCTCCCCAAAGTTTCATATGTTTCACTTCAGTCTATTGTCATGCTAATTTCTTTGCCTCCCTTCTCCCCCCCCCCCCCCCCATAGCACTATGTCCTACTCTATCAGATCAAGCTCTCTATTCATTAGATTGCAGGGAGGTATTATTGTATTAACTCTAATCTGCAATCCAGCTTAAATAAAAATGCTTTCCACCTGGGTTTTGGAATACATTATTTTGTTATGAGCAGTTGGACTTACAACCACCTGGGCTCATGGTTGCCCATCAACCCAAAGCTCAGGCAGCTTCCAGTGCTTATTCTAGAAGAACAACTTGGGCTTCTACACATTTTTTGAAGCGTTATTTGGATCACCATGCAGCCCAAGACATGATAAGACATTTGGGCAAGTTGCACATTAATAATTTTTTTTTCTATTCCACCATCCTGCTCATTTCGCAGACCATCAGCATTATAGAAAAACACATTTGCCCTTAGATCTGGATTCAACAGAAAGTGTGCCTGAGTCTGCTCTGCAGGTTTATAGAGAAAGCAAAGTTGCTTACCAATAATCGAGGTTCTATGTGGACAGCAGGGAAATAAAGCCATGTTATCCCTCTCACCCCTAAAGAAGAAAACGTTTATACATGAAGATCTTCATTTCATTAACTTTAGGGTACCAGAAATCACAGAGGGAAATGTGGAAATCTCTGCACAGACAATCTACCTATTGAGCTGGGCACTCTTGCAGTGTTGGTTGATTTTGCCAGAAAATGTGGCTTCATTTCCCTGCTGTCTATAGAGAATCCCTGTTAAAGGTAAGCGACTTCGCTTTATTAGTTTATAGCACTCATATGCAGCAAGTGCAGGACATGTGCATGTACAGCAAAAATCAGTTACCTTAGCTTGAACAAAAGAAGTAATCTCCAGTAGTTCTCCATTAGTGGTTGCCTATAGCTTAGCACTTCCCCAAACCCCTTCTGTGGATTCAGAATGTTCAGCAAATTTACATCGGTATTCGCAACACATTTTGTTAATCACAAATTTATGGCTGAAATCCAGGACAGACGTTCCACCACACAACATAATGCCAAGTACAGTATTAGGTACTCAGCACATTTATGTATTGGCTGCCCACTGTGTGTTCACATATGCCAATAAAAAGATGGTACAGCATAATATCTCAGGATGGGTTGGTAAGAGATCAATGAAGCTCAGCTCTTGTAAATGCAAGTGCCACTTTTTAAATATTTGCCAACTGTAGACTGGTTAGTTTTATCTTTATTTATAAACTTTAAGCATGCAGTCTACTTTCTGCAAATTTTAATTTTGCAATAAGTGTAATAGTTGAGAGCTAGAAAACTGCTTATTCCTGTGTTTTCTATATGGCAAGCACCAAACCTCTTGGAAGCAGGTTTGTTTTTTTTTTTTTGCTTCCTTTTACTGCTGCTTCTCCACCTGGTCCCTGCACCACCTACATACTTTGAGGTATTAGCTAAAAGAAACTGTCCTATGCATTTAGAAAGCGGCTTTCAAAGCTATTTGCCCTTGTATTTAAGGACCCTTTTACGAAAGCTTAGTGTATGCTAATGGGCTTTCTCAGAGGACAAGCAGGCCATATTCTCACATGTGGATGATGTCATCTGTGTCACCCAGTATGGAGCTTGAATAAAGCTAATACAGCTTTAAGAGCATGTGCAGCATCCCAACCACGCATGCACGAGAGCCTTCCTGCCCATTGCGAGAACTCGGTACCTGCGGGGTCTCTTCAACATGAGGAGAGAATGTGCTGTCCTGCGCTCCTCTCAGCATCTGGTGTGCAAGTCTATTTTTTAGCATTTTGTGTCTTCGGGATTTTTTACCCTAATTTTTGTTTAGAAAATTTTCTTCTCCTTTTATTTTAATTTGTTTTTTTACCCACTTTTAAGTTTTATTTTTACCGTCTGAGCTCTGGTTGGGCTCTATATTTCTGATGCTTGTCCCTTTTTTCCTTCATCATTGAGCTATTTGGCTTTAAGCGCTGTAGCCAGTGCAGTAGGACCATCTCTGGCAAAGACTGTCATTCTTGGTGTCTTCAGAGTTTGGGGCCTGAACATATCCCTTCAAGCTGTGTTCTTTGCCATTTTATGAAGAAAATAACCCAGCTGGCCAGAGAGGCTCAAAAAGGAAAACGTTTTGGAGCCCAGTCTGAAACCTTGGCATTGAAGACATCTGCATCGATGTTGGGAGTTGCATCAGTCCATATGGCTGAGAGGGCCTGTCTTGGACACTGGGAGTGGATATGCATAGAGTGGGTTTCCACCTGCTTCGATGCTGACTGCTGTGCAAATTTAGCCTGGAGGTACTGGATTTTTCTTTAATCTCAGTGTGGGGGTACAGAGGAGAAACATCTCTGTCCTGAGATCCTGCTCAAGGCTTGTGAACAGTTAAGTTCCTGAACTCCCCAGGTTTAACAAGTGTTAGTTTTATTGTTGATCTTTGTTTTGGTTATCTGCTATTGCTTGCTGTACTTTTCCATCTGTTTTTTTAAACTTTTACTGCTCAACTTCACTGAGGAATAATCTGAGAGTGGGAGACTAGCCCAGAGCCAAGCGGGACCTAGTCGGTTGGAGGAGGATGCTACTATAGAGCACATGCCCAGGTGCAGGTAGGCCTGAGCAATGCTGGGGACAGACCCTCCAGGTGGCTGCAGGGTTAACCCCAGGTGGATTCTAGACGTGTTGCTTTTTGGCCTTGCATCAGCTCCAAGAGTTTTCACAAAATGCCTTGCATTAGTCGCAGCATTGCTATTCAGACTGGGAGTACATGTGTTCACCTATCTGGACGATTGGTTGGTTGCATTTTTTTTTTGTTGAATTTGTATCCCACATTTTCCCACATTGAAGGACGGTGCTCTAGAGTCCATGCAGAGAACTATTTGGGTATTATTTTTAACAAATGTAATACTTTGATTTTAATCTGTATGTCCTGGCTTCTCTAGTTTCTTGTGTAACCCATATTTAACTGCAAGGTATTGCGGGCTATAAAAATAAATTATGTTAGGGTTCGTTATAAACTACCCCAAGTCCCATTTCCATCCTGTTCAACAATTGGAGCTCATAGGAGTCCTACTAGACACACAGCAGGTGTGCACTTTTCTCCATGTGCCGAAGGCAAACTCTCCTGTCACATCAGATCACTGCTCGGAAGATGTTGAGGTTGTTAGGCCACATGGCTTCAAATTGTACTAATTCAAACGGACTGTTGGGTTGCAATGTACTACACCAAAAAGCAAGGGGGAGGGTACCGGATCATGCCCACTGTGTCAAGAAGCCGTATGGATGTGGCACTGGGCAGTCCAGCTTTGGATGCTTCTCAAGGCCACTTACCTGGTGGGCAAGTCCAACACCCTGGCTGACAGGGTCATGCAACTGCATGAGTGCTCACTCAGCATGGGCATTGCCCTTGAGATTTTCCTAGCATGGAGCACCCCCTCGGTGGATCTCTTTGCCACTCAACTCAATCACAAAGTCCCCGAGTTCTGCTCCAGGCCAGTGACAGACTAGCGTTGGATACCTTCCTTCATTGGGGGACTGGTATTCTGTATGGTATCCTTCCATCACTCTGGTGAGAAAGACTTTGCTGAAACTCAAGTAAGAACAAGGAACCATGATCCTGATAGCTTCATACTGGCACATGCAGATTTGGTTCCCTCTTCTTCTGGAGTTGTTCTCTGAAGAACCTTGGAGATTGGTGTGTTCTCTGACCCTCATCACGTAGAACAAGTGATCTCTTCTACATCCCAACCTCCAGTCTCTGGCCTTCGCAGCCTGGATGTTGAGAGCTTAGAATTTGCTTCCTTGCATTTTCCTGAGGGTGTCTCCAGGGTGTTGCTTTCTTCCAGGAAAGATTCTGCTAAGAGGTGTTACTCTTTCAAATGGAGGAGGTTTGCCATCTGGTGTGACGGCATGGCCTTAGATCCCATTTCTTGCCCTACACAGATCCTGCTTGAATAGCTTCTACATTTTTCTGAGTCTGGTCTGAGGACCAACTCTATATAAGGGTTCACCTTAGTGCAGTTAGTGTTTACCATCGCTGTGTGGAAGGTAAGCCCATCTCTGGACAGTCTCTAGTTGTTTGCTTCATGAGAGGTTTGCTTTTGACAAAGACCCCTGTCAAACTTCCGCTTGTGTTATGGAACCTCTTTTGAGCCACTGGATTCCTGTCATCTGAAGTACTTGACCTGGAAGGTCCTCGTTTTTGGTGGCTGTTACTTCAGCTTGCAGGGTTAGTGAGCTTCAGGTCTTTAGTGGCAAATTCACCTTACACTAAATGTTATCATAACAGAGTAGTTCTCCGCATGCACCCTACGTTCCTGCCTAAGGTTGTGTTGAAATTCCATCTGAACCAGTCGATCGTTCTTCCAACATTTTTTCCCAGACCTCATGCCCATCCTGGTGAGAGCGCACTTCACACCTTGGACTGCAAGTGAGCATTGGCCTTTTACTTGGAGCGGACTAAGGACAGTCCACCCAGATTTTTGTTTCTTTGGATCTCAACAGGATGGGGGTTGCCATCGGGAAATGCCCAATCTCCAATTGGCTGGCAGATTTTCTTTCTTTCACTTATGCCCAGGCTGGGCTTGACTCTTGAGGGTCATGTCAAGGCTCATAATGTAAGAACCATGGCGGCGTCAGTAGCCTATTTGCAGTCAGCCTCCAATGAAGAAATTTACAAGGCTGCAATGTGGTCTTCAGTCCACACATTCACATCTCACTACTGCCTTGTGTAGGATATCTGATGTAGTAGTTGGTTTGGACAGACAGTTCTGCAGAATTTGTTTGGGGTCTAGAATCCAACTCTACTCTCCTAGGACCATTTTTGTCTGGTCTAAACTGCACTCTCACACAGTTGTATATAGTTTCAGGTTAATTACTATTTTGCCCTCACTGTTGTGAGGTCCAATTGACCTTTGATGGTTGTTTTCGGTGAGCCAGGTAGCTAGGGATTCCCACATGTGAGAATATGGCCTGCTTGTTCTCGGAGAAAGCAAAGATACTTACCTGAAACAGGTATTCTCCGAGGACAGCAGCCCCCATACATTCTCACATACCCTCCCACCTCCCCTTGAAGTTGTCTCGTATTTGATAGCTATACTATTGTACTGCAGGTCCCATGCTCTTGTGGTGGGTGGGAAGGCTCTCACCCATGCGCAGTGGGGACGCAGCATGTGCTCTTAAAGCTGTATTAGCTTTATTCAAGCTCCACACTGAACAACGCGGATGACATCACTCACATGTAAGAATGAAAGGCCTTCTGTCCTCGGAGAATACCTGCTACAGGTAAATATCTTTGCTTTACCACACACTAATACTTATGGGACATATGGCACTTAGCACATGCTAACGTTAGTGTGTACTAAGCTTTAGCAAAAGGGCCCTTTAGTCGTTTATTCTGGTAAATTGGCATGTCCGAAAATACACAAAAGCTTCATGAAAATTAGCTACATTATACTTGCCTTAAAAGGGTGTGTGTACTTTGACCGTGTGGACTACTGACAAATGCCCCATTGTGCTTAAGTTGTTTGTAAACTGTAGTCCCTGAGCAAAATGTTGTTCTATGAGTTAAATGCTAATAAAGATTAAAGTAAAAAAAATGTTTAAATTGCCATTGTTCCTGGAGGGGAAGAGGTGTAAGGTAAAAGTTTGATGACAGCCGTTTGTTTGCAAAGGAGTGCATGTTAAGATTGGAGCAGAGTTCCTTATACCAGTAGATATCTGGATATGTAGTATTCCCAATAAAATAATTGAAGAGATGGAATAGAGGGGTGGGGCGGGGAGAAAATATGAAAAGATGGATGACAGATTGTATTATTCAGTTTTAAAGATGTACATGTTTAGCTGAATATGTAAATGTATAATGTTGGACATGTGTTGTTTTACGTTTTGTCACCAATAAAAATGTTGAACTATAAATTGCCATTGTTCCTATCTATAGAAATTGCTTGGTTCATTTAGAGGCATATTTTCAAAGCACTTAGAGGGGCATAATCGAACGCGAACGCCCATTTGTAAAAACGTCCATCTCCGAGAACAGGTCCGTGAAGGGGCGGGCCGAACTGTATTTTTGAAAAAAATGGACGTCCATCTTTTTTTTCGAAAATACATTGGATTAGGGCGTTTTTTGAGCTGGGCGTTTTTGTTTTTTAGCGATAATCGAAACCGAAGCGTCCCAGCTCAAAAACGACCAAATCCAAGGCATTTGGTCGTGGGAGGGGCCAGCATTCGTAGTGCACTGGTCCCCCTGAGATGCCTCTATGCCAGCCTCAAATATCATACCTAGCTCCATGACAGTAGTATGCAGGTCCCCAGAGCAATTTTACTTTAGTTGGTGCTGCGCGGGACCCATGCAGAGAGGAAAAATCGGAAGAAAAACAAAACAAGCAAGCAAGTGCAGTCAGGGACGTCCAAATTAAAAGATAGTAAAAGGGGGAATTGAACCAGCAACCTTTTGATTACAAGCTCAGTGCTCTAGCCAGTGCACCACTGATTAGACGTCCTTCCCTTTCCATTAAGTCCCTCCAAGTTTCTGTCAGCCAATCACAGCTCATTTAGCTGACATCTGTGTCAGCTAAACAGCGGTGATTGGATGACAGAAACTTGGAGGGACTTAATGGAAAGGGAAGGACATCTAAGCACCTGAATAATGTGGTTCACTGCCTAGAACACTGAGCTTGTAATCAGAAGGTTGTTGGTTTGATTCCCCCTTTTACTGTCCTGGTAATTTAGACGTCCCTGACTGCACTTGCTTGTTTTTTTTTTTTTTCTTCCGATTTTTCCCCTCTGCATGGGTCCCGCACAGCACTAACTAAACTAAAATTACTTCGGGGACCTGCATACTGCTGTCATGGAGCTGGGGATGACATTTGAGGCTGGCTTACAAGTTGGGAAAAAAGTGTTTAACATTCGTTTTTTTTTTTGGTGGGAGGGGGTTACTGACCACTGGGGGAGGTCATCCCCGGTTCCCTCCGGTGGTCATCTGGTCATTTAGGGCACTTTTTTGGGACCTGTTCGTGAAAAAAATGGGTCCAACAAAAGTGACCTAAATTCTCTCTGAAAATGCCCTTCTTTTTTCCATTATCGGCCGAGCACACACATCTCTGCTCAGCCGATAACCACGCCTCAGTCCCGCCTTCACCACGCCTCCGACACGCCCCCGTCAACTTTATGCGTTCCCGCGACGGAGTGCAGTTGGAAACGCCCAAAATCGGCTTTCGATTATACCGATTTGGGCACCCACAAGAGAAAGACGTCCATCTCCCGATTTAGGTCGGAATTTGGGCGTTTTTCTCTTTCGAAAATAAGCCTCTTAGTCTTCCAAAGTTCTATAGGTTTCTATGGAACTTTGGAAGGCTAAGTGCTTTGAAAATCTCAACATTAGTGTATTTAGCTATTTCAAACATGTTTAAAAATGATAATTTGTTCTGGGCTCAATTTCTTTAACCAGAACTATTTTTAAATAGTTACATTAAGAATGTAGTATGGGTCCAATGTTTACTGTCTTTTTACTGAAATACTCTAGTAATACCACCTTAATGCTACTAGCTGAAATGCTAAAACTGAAATTAAATCAAGATTAGTAGTGCTCCGCAACTGCAGTTCCTCAGAATTAATGTAGGTAAATTCATCATTCCGTTTTCTTTTCAAAGACTACTTAAAGTTTCTGGTTAATAATATAGGGCTCCTTTTACAAAGTCGCACTAGCAATTCCGACACGGCAAATGTGACACCCATAAGAATTGAATGGGCTTCCTCGCATTTGCTGCAGCGGAATTGCTAGTACGGCTTTGTAAAAGGAGCCCATAGTTCTTAGGTTGGCCAGCAAAGGTGTCATTTGTTAGAAGTTGGCAATTTTCAGGAGCTTACCTAGGTCCAAAGTCTGCAAGTAGTTTTTTACCCACAGAGCTGGAGGCAGTTACCAAAGAAAACTCTGCATGATTTTCCTTTTCAAAATTTGTTTATGCAACTACCCAGTGCCAAAATAACTATGCATTTTACATCTTTGTATTTTTTTGCGGGTAGTGAAAAGGAGGGAGTATATGTGCATGTGTGAAAACATGGTTCTGGGAGTATCTCTTTTTAATGTGGCTAAACGATGCATTTTCTGAACCCTTCATGTGTGTACCGCCATCCTCGGAACAGGCTTGTACAATTGTCTTGCAAAAGTACAGCAGTGGGATCTGGGGTCTTAGTTCTTGTGTTTTGTGTCAGGCAACTTGGGGTTACTGCTTTGCCCCAAGCTTTTCATCAGTACAACACTCTTCTCCCACACCATCAAGTTTTTCACTTTGAGTTCTAGGGACATGCTCACCTTCAAAATCAGACATTTCACAATCTAAGGAAATGCAAAATCATTCTTGGAGGGAGATCTGCAAACACATTTGCAATCTCTACCAGCCAAAGGTTTCCAATATAAGTGCCAGGCTGCTTCCCATTAGTGGTTCTTCAAGCTCACTATCTTGACAGTAGCAAATCCAAAGTAATATACAAATACCCAGCAGCTCCTGAGGAAACAATGAATTCCTTGTTGCTCACTCTCAGGCATGAGATTGCAGTCCTGACTGCAATCTGGCTAAAAATGAATAGATCTGTTTTTCAGCATCTTGTCAAAACTTTTTTTTTTTTTTTAATGTGGGGTGGTGGTATTAACCTTGACAACATTTTCTAGAAATTCAGAAGGTTAGACATAAGAGTTCAAATTCCATTTATAAATGCATAGTATCGGTTTTTGGTGTGTGTCATGGTTCATAAAGCATTGATGCAAACAGCTTTTTCCTGTGCATTGTCTGATCTGAAGACGGGTTACCTTCCAAAGCTACTAAAAAAATGTATTTAGTCCAATAAAAAAAAGGTTTAATTTTCTTTGTTTTGTTTTATTTCTATTTATTACTTTTAAAAGAGGACTAACATGGCTATTCCACCACTTTACTGCTGTGCATTATAATTCTTCCTCTGTTAGAAGGTTCCATCTATAAACTGATCATCCATGGTTTGTGTCCATCTAAAACAGTTGATCTGACCAGATACTATATTTTATTCCAGTTTATATAATGGTAAGATAAGCAAAGTCCCACATCTTTCTGTGGCCATTGTGCTCAGCACAGCTGTATCTATTGTATAATATCTAACTATCCTTAGCTGCTAATCTCTTAAATTTGAGCTGTCTACGCTGTATTAATCTCCAGCCAACACTTGGACTTCATCTGTTCCTTTTTTTTTAAATCAGACTTTTAAAAAAACCCTGCTTCCTTTTCTATTCTGACCAGAGGTGAACTCAAATTTTCTCTCTGAGCACACCACCCGAACTCTCGTCCACTCTCTCATTACCTCTTGCCTTGACTACTGCAGCCTTACTCCTCACTGGCCTCCCACTTAGCCATCTATCCCCCCTTCAATCCGTTCAGAACTCTGCTGCACATCTTATCTTCTGCCTGGACCGATATGCTCATATCACCCCTCTTCTCAAGTCACTTCACTGGCTTCCGATCAGGTACTGCATGCAGTTCAAGCTTCTCCTACTAACCTACAAATGCACTCAATCTGCAGCCCCTCATTACCTCTCTACCCTCATCTCCCCTTACGCTCCTACCCGAAACCTCCACTCACAGGACAAATCCCTCCTCTCTGTACCCTTCTCCACCACCGCCAACTCCAGGCTCCGCCCTTTCTGCCTTGCCTCTCCCTATGCTTGGAATAAACTTCCTGAGCCCATACACCAAGCCCCCTCCCTGCCCATCTTCAAATCCTTGCTCAAAGCCCACCTCTTCAATGTCACCTTCGGCACCTAACCATTATACCTCTATTCAGGAAATCTAGACTGCCCCAATTTGATTGACCGCACATTTTGTCCATTAGAATTGTAAGCTCCTTTGAGCAGGGACTGTCCTTCTTTGTTAAACTGTACAGCGCTGCGTAACCCTAGTAGCGCTTTAGAAGTGTTTAGTAGTAGTAGTGGTTGCTGTTTAGGGCAACTCTTCATCCTTTCATGGTTTGGTGATGTACTAGAGAATTTTCAATAATTTTTCTGGGGCTTTAGACTATACTACTAACTATCTCGGCTACTCAAAATATGTGAGACAATCCATAATTGCTGAATTAAATTTGGTCATGCTACTGCTGTAGAGTGACTCGTGTGGTGCGTACTGCTCTAAGAGAATAAATTATAAACAATTTAAGGTTGGGCCCGGTCCCTAAGAAAGTTATCATTTATTTTTGTCATTTTCTAAAGAGGTAGTGCCTGCTTGTTGTAGAATTGCAGTCTCTAGAGTGTAGGAAGTTTCCGGAGAAACCTGAGACCTAAGTAGGTGCTTTGGCCTGGTTCTTTCTCTTTCTCATTTTCACACTCTACTACCAGCATTCATGCTTGCGTTGAAGGCTCCTTTTAGATTGAGCTTTAGTTCCACTGTATGATCGGTAGAGGTAGCTGCATTCCTCTTCCCTCCTAGTACCCAGCTTACTTTACAGGGCCCCAAACCTGGTTGGCCCTATTGCACAGAAGTTTTCTGTACTCTGTTACATCCTAAACAGAAGGACCAAACATGACCCCCTTCTTCTTTTTTTTACAATTTAGCTTATTAATATTAAACTACTACTCATTTCTATAGTGCTACTAAACATAAACACTGCTGTACAGAAACTAAGAGTTAAACCCTACCCAACTGCACTTAAAATCCATTCACGATAGACAAATAGGTCAAATAAGGGATTAGGGAGTTTAATTTATTATGAGAATGGTTAAAATAACATGGGTATTGAACAGGTGCATAAGGGGTTAAGAGTCTAACGTTGCCTCAAAAATGTGGCCTTTTATCCTGGACTTCAATAGAGCTAGAGACAAAGCAGGACATACCTACTCTGGAAGTCTACTCCAGGTGTTAGGATGCAGCAAGAGGAAGAACCAGAGCCCACAGGAGAAAAGTATGATACAGATAATTCTTCAGCAGATTATCCATTTTAAGCGGGCTGTAGGAAAGATGCGGGAGCGTGGTTGTAGCATCCCATGTTTTCTCTATCTCAGCTACTGGGCTATTTTGGTATCCTATGCGACTGTGAAAGTGTACAGGTGCTGATGTGGCCCATGATTCATCTCAGGAAGCAGGTGCAGCTGACACTCTACTGGCAATTCCTAAGCATAATCTGTTTTCTTAATCTTTGCCAGCTCGATTTAAAAACGTTACGTGTTCATTTCTTGTTTCCCCTCAATGTCTGTCTATAAATAAATGCAGTGAAGCTTTGGGACTGCTGCTCCCTTCTCATAAAGGGGTCGTACCCCCCTGTTAAAAAGCTCTAAGCTGCAGAGCAAGTTCATATGGGCAGTATGCTGTTTTGACAGTGTGTCCTGATTTAGATTGTAAGCTCTTTTGAGCAGGGACTGTCTTCTTCATGTTCAATTGTAAAGTGCTGCGTACGACTGGTAGCGCTATAGAAGTGAGTTATAGTAGTTAGTAGTAAAGTGACTTTGCAGTACTTTGCTGATGCACTACTGTGTGGGTGGCATCAGCGGAAATAAACTCTGTGGTTGCATCATTAGGACTCCTTTACCAGCTTGCTGAAGAAGCTGAGGCAGGGTTGCCAGGTGGAACATTTTTTTCCCACCCAAACCAGCCTAAATCCAGCCCAAAACCCGCCCAAACTCAAACCCTGCCCCTGACACCCCCACCCCCACGTCATTACCCCCGCCGTCATCGGCCCCGCCCAGAACGTCACTAACCCCGCCCCCCCGCGGCAGAAAAAAATGCCTAAAAATCCGCCCAAAAGACAAAAAAGAAGCCCAAAAAACCGCAACCCGCCGTGGGCAAAAATTTCCCGCGGCGGGTCGCGGAAAACCGCCCAATTGGGCGGTAAAACCGCCCACCTGGCAACACTGAGCTGAGGGGGGGGGGGTGTGTGTGTGTGGGGGGGGGGGGGGGTGAACTCCTTACCCTCAACCTAGGCTGCCATTCAGCCTAGGGATATATTTATGTATATTTGCTCTACTGCCTAACATTTTATGTATCTAGGTGGGCACAATATAAAATTACATTTAACAATATTACATGAAAATTAAAAAAAAACAAATGCATAAATTGTTTTACACAAAGAGAAAATAAAAGGAATTAGTTTTGCATTTAGGTCCTCCTCCCCTGATACACAACTCCAATATCAAGACTAAGTTTCACTAGTCACTAGCCATCCCTGGCATGGATCCTGATGTGGGGACGGATTTCTTTTCAGGACACAATATATCTGCATGTAAAGTTTCAAATAGATATTTCATACAGTATATGGTGGTCTAAACTAGGGTGTCGATACCATAACAGGTAGAGTAGAGATTTCTGATGATCCTAAATTTTATATAACTTCCTAAGACTGCCTCACTTCCCTTATAGCTTAGGAGTTTTCAACCTAGTCCTCAGGACACACCTAGCCTGTTAGGTTTTCAGGATAGCCCCAATGAATATGCATGAGATAAATTACATACAGTGGAGGTGGTACATTCAACTGTATCTCATGTTGTGGATAGCCTAAAAAACTGACTGGCTAGGTGTATCCTGAAGACTGGGTTGAGGACCCTTATATCTTTTTCTCAACTCGGTCCTCGGGACACACTTGCCAGTCAGGTTTTCGGGATAAACACCATGATACACCATGAACATGCATGAGAAAGAGATCTGAATTAATTGAAGGTAGTGCATGCAAAGTCTCATGTATATTCATTGTGGGTATCCTGAAAACCAGACTGGCTGAGAGTGTCCCAAGGCCTGGGTTGAGAACCCCCCCCCCCCCTGCTCCAGATGTTTGAATCCCATTCCTTTTTCCTCGGAGCTCTGGGCCAGAATAGACTGCTCTCTCCTTTTTACTTGGGTAAGCATCTAACACCCACTTTCTTATTATTTATTTTTATTTAGATTTTGCTCACACCTTTTTCAGTAGTAGCTCAAGGTGAGTTACATTCAGGTACTCTGGATGTTTCTCTGTCCCAGGAGGGCTCACAATCTGTTATGTACCTGAGGCAATGGAGGGTTAAGTGACTTGCCAAGATCACAAGGAGCAGCAGTGGGATTTGAACCGGCCACCTCTGGATTGCAAGACCGGTGCTCTAACCACTAGGCCACTCCTTCACTTGCTGTTCTTGTGAAAAGCTTTTCACTGCTGGAACTCCGCCTACGATCCTCTTTCCTCCTGTAAGATAGATCCATCGTGAGCTGTTTGCTCCCTCACTATGGATAGGTGATGCTGTATTACTGCATACCTAACACACCCCTACAGAAACTATGATTTGGTCGTCTGCCTCCACTGGAGAAACAGGATGCTGGCTTCTTCTCAGCCTATGAAATAGGAAACTGAACTCCTAGCAACACAACCCCCAAGAAAAATTTCCTTGGACTTCTGGGACCATTACCCTGAACTTTGTACCACTCTTAGAAGGGAGTGTCATAGTAAATGGTTCAGTCCACTCACTACCCTAATGCACACAGGAAATCTGGTGGGGCAGAGAAGACCTCAGTAACAGGTGCTGTAGGCCCTTTTACAGGCACTAGGGGAGAAGAAAGCTAAACTTCGGAATGATTCTAAATAGTTGTTCCTAGACTTGGGCCCAGCCTTAGATCTAGGTCAACTGGCTCTGCCCTTAGAGATAATAAATAGTTGATGTTAAAGATCTAGTATAGGGTCTACCTTTAGTGGTTTGTGCTGCCTTTCCCCCTTCCACGGTAATGGGGAAACTAGGGCAGGGGAACAGGTGGGGCATGGCAAGGCCTGCACTGGATTTTTAATTTCAACCCTCTACTATTAACGAGGGGTAGTGGAAAACCAGAAAGAGTGGGGATCAAGGGTAGATCTGGAAGGCAGCAGTTGGAGGAAGGGGGTAGGTTCGCTGGTGTTATTCCTGCTTACAAGTTAAATCCAGTACTACCCAGACTTCTAAAAGTATAGGTGTGAAACTGAAGCTAAATTATTTATAGTTTGGATTGTTAAAGGGACAGTATTTCTGTGGTGAGGGTTTCTTTTGTAAACGGATTAGTGTATTGAAGAGGAGTCACTATGGGAGCAGTAAGCACATATCTCTGTCCTTGTGCGTGTAGACTGCAGCTGCTATATCTGCTCCTATTGTAGATGAAATGATAGAGAAGATGAAAGGTAAAGTGGATTTAATGACTTGGTGCTGTGAGCACCATGGTGGAGTAGAGATGGGGAGAATGGAGGGCGAAGGTGGGGTATTTTTCTTCCTCACAGTGGCAATCTTCAGCAGCAAAAAAGCTTAAATGCTTTTTTACAAGAGAACAATATCCAGCAGTAGGTTAATCACGTACAGACAGTTATTCAAGAAATTCAACATCCCACTGTCTCTGAGCCAGACACAAATTCTCTCCCTGAGCAACAGGCAGGTCTGTTTTCCCATTTCCCAAAGGTTAGGACTTGTGCATTCCTTACATACACTGCACTCCTTCCATCTGGAAAGGGTGGAAAAGTTAAAAAGCAGTAGTGGAGATAGATCTACAGCCCTTATTGCTACCGCAGTTGAGTTTAAGAGTGAGGGAGAAAAATCACATGGCCGTGCTGCCAGCGTCATGTCTCTAATTAACACTTTCATGCCAGTTTAGCACCCCTACTCTCTAGTAGCTTTGCTTTCATATACAAGGTGTTATTATTCTTTTCCCTTTAAAGGACTTCTTAACGCCTTCACTCCTCTGGTTTAGGCAATCTTATGCTACAGCCATCTATGTTTGAGTATGGTGATTCTCTGAGGACAAGCAGGCTGCGCTATTCCCCCAATAGAGCCCCAGTGCAATCACTGATTCACTAGCACTAGAGAAAGTTCTAGAAGCAGCCCACTGTGGATGCGTTGCTGCCTTCCCGCCTGATTGACCGCGGGTTCCTCGGTCTCTTTTTTTCTTCCACGGAGTTGAGAGGATGCATTCGTGTGGTCCTCTCCTCATGCTTCATTCTCTATTCTCTTCACTTTCACAAGTGTCTTCCTGTGCAAATAATTCTTCTTTTATTTATATTTCTTTTTCCCCACATAGTTCCCTTTTTTTTCAGCATTTTTTTTTTGTTTTCTTTATTTCTTGCAGGTGGCTGTGCTGTTAGGCTGCAGACCCGGTCTCAATATGAAAGTCCCCCCCCCCCTCTTTTTCTTTTCAAGATTGAGGAGTTTAATTTACGTGTGATTCTTTTTTCGATGTCCATGAAGACCCCCCAGTGGCTCCAAGTGGTGTGCTAAATATCGCCACATTATTTCACTCAAGGACCCAGACAACTGGTGAATTGGTTGCCTCGGGCCAGATCATGACCCTTTCTTTATGATCTTTGTCTTAATATGCAATTTAGAACACAGGGAGTGTGACTGGCTCAACAGGAGCGACATTTGGCTCTTCAAAGGCCGGACCATCGTCTTTGGCACCGGTGGCATCAACTTCCATGGCTGCTTCAACACCAGTAAACACTGGGAGTGCACCCGCATCAAGTGGGTCTCAACCTGCCTCAACACTGGGCGCTGTTAGCAGGCCCCAGGACCAGTCAGCATTGGACCTGACAGCGGGGAGATGCTCAGATTTAGTGGCGGTGTCCTCTTCGGCAGTGGGGGAGTGAGACTCTATGCATCAGGGGAAGCCCAAGAAGCATTAGCATCGGTCCACCTTGATGCGCAGTGCTGGGAGCACTGGGGCATCAGATACACTCTGATACCTGAGAAGCGCTGGCATCAAGAGGAACACTCCCCCTCCCTAGAGCTGTCATCGAGCGGCCAGGTCCCTGCCACCGGTTCAACACCGATGACTTTGTAGACTGCCTCTGCCCCAGCTCCCATGCCTTTGACGATGCTCGCCGTAGATTAATAATTCTGGAACATGCTCCAAGAAGAGCTGGCACAGTTGCTGCAGGGTGCTCCCACTTTGGCAATGAGGGTGCTTGCGCCCTCATCAGAAAAGCCCCGGACCCTCTCCAAGGCTCCACTGATGCCGGTGCTCAGATCATCGACACTAGTACCTCGCAAGGTACTGGAGCTGAGGCAGTTCTCCCTCTGACATTGGGGGAAGGGTTGCACCTCGACACTCTGAGCATGGATGCCGTTCCACTAGATTGAGGCCAGTGCAGACCTAGCCTCCCAATCCTGAAGAGGAGAGTCTGACTGGGACCGCTCATGGTAACCAGATGCAGCTCCATATTTATATGGAATATCATTTGATCCCTCACCTTCTCAAGCAAGACAGAAATATCCTCCAGAGGCGCTTTTTCACTGGTTTTGTACGGGCGATGGCTGCAGCCATCCCATTTAAGTTGGAGATGGAGGAAGAGCCTAGAGCAGAGATCTCTGTTCTGGGCTATAAGTCTCCTTCTAAAGATGGAGTCACCGTACTATTGCACCCAATCCTTAAAGATGCACTGATGAGGATTTGAGAATCTCCCCTTTCAGTGCAGGTAGCCTCTAAGAAGGTGGATATGCAGTGCCCTATCCAAAAGGCTCCCAGATTCAAGAGGGCCCAGCTGCCTCACCACTCTTTGGTAATCGAATCGGCTTTCAAACAAGCCAAGAGCTCTCGGTCTCATGCCTTGGTGCCCCTGTGATGAGAGGCCAGAGCCTTGGATTCATTTGGAAGGAAAACTTTTCCAGCCTCGATGCTAGTTGCCCACATCCAGTTCTACAAGTTCTATATGAGCCTTTACTTGGAGTCTTTGGTTAATAGTACACCAAGTCTTGTGGATTCTCTCCCTATGGAGCAGGCCACTGAGCTTTGCCAGTTGGCCAATAAGCAGATGGCATGTACGTGTTATTTGGCCATGGCACTTATGACCCCTTTGATGATGTGTCCAGACTCTCCGGTATGGGGGTAGGGTTGCAACAGACTCTCATGGCTGAATGTCTCTGACTTGGAACAAGCTGGTTAGCGGACTTGACATGCCAAAGGGACAACTTATTTGGAGAGAAAGTGGAGAGGTTGCTGACCTCATTAAGAAACATACCCCCCATGTAACTGAATGTAAATCACCCTGAGCTACTACTGAAAAAGGTGTGAGCAAAATCTAAAATAAATAAAAATGTATGGACACAATCCATACTCTCTCTCGAAAACCTCTATCTGCATCTTCTTCCACAAGAAGATTTTTGATTCGGCAGGATGCAGGTCCTACTACATTCAAAGCCTGGTCCACTCAGGTGACTTAGGACAAGCATCCCAGGCCTCACCAGCCCTGCCCTCAGAAGTTTCAGCCAGCTCCCCAGTCAAAGCAGAGCATGGGCTTTTGAATGGCTCTAGCAAAGCATAGCCACCCAGTCGAAGGGAGGCTAACTTTTTACCAACACAGATGGCCCCTTATAACCTCCGACCAGTGGGTTCTTCAAATAGTCCATCAGGGGTATGCCCTGAATTGGCGTCAAGAACCTCCAAATTGCCCATCAAGAGCATCTTACATCAGTTCTCAGCATAGCCAAGTACTTATACAGGAAATCTTTGCTCTTCTACAGGCCTGAGCAGTCAAACCCATGCCACCAGGGGAAGGGTGGGGGGTTCTATCCCAGGTACTTCCTTGCAACCAAGAAAACGGGGCATTCCGGCCAATCCTAGACCTAAGGGCCCTGAACAAATTTCTGGTAAGAGAAGTTCAGAATGATTTTCCTGGGCACTCTTTTCCCTCTCATTCAGGAAAATTATTGGCAATACTCTCTGGACAAAGAATGCCTATACCCACATTCTGATACTTCCCAATCACAGGAGGTATCTCAGATTTTGAGTAGGGAAACGCCACTTCCAGTGTCGTGTTCTGACATTTGGCCCGGTGTCTGCCCCCAGAATTGTCACCAAGTGTCTGGCTGTAGTTGTAAATATTTGGGCTATTTGGCAATCATGACATGCAACCTACAGAGAACTGCAACATAATATCCTCACCCACGAGCGGGTCTGTCTCACAGGAAACAGTCGACTATACCACTTAACAATGTCCCTCAGCACGACAAACCAAAATGACAGAGACACACCTGAAACACATGTAAGCAAATAAAGACTACCACACAACCACCACAGAACCCAAATGCACATGCAGCCACACACGCACACTTCTGAGCCAAAAGCCCCCCCCCCCCCCCCACCAAGGTGGCAAACATAAAGACATAGGTCTTATATTACACAATAATAATAATGTGGGTATTGGGTATACCAGCAACAACTCCTAAAGAATGGAACAAAATACTAGTATGCATCACAGGAAGAAGCAGAAGAGCAACCATGCAACCGGAAGAGCCCAACCACAACGTAAACAACAACACAGAGGCCAAGTGAACAACCAGCAACAGGAAACCAAACTCGAACTACACCCACAAAAACCACACTATCAAAATAGACAAACCATACAGACAACTTCAAACTGTGAAAACCAACACTATGTACGACATGTATATCCACAAACTCGTAGGCTACATAAACACATGATCAGCAGTAAACAAGACAACACTATTAAGAGACTGGATAGGTAAAGAACAACTAGGACTACTACTCATAACAAAAACGTAGCTGCACTTTGAAGATGACCCTGCAATACTGGACCTCTGCCCACCAGGATACAAAATAACATATAATAATACATAATAGGACAAAAAAGAGGGGAGGAGGCGTAGCAATTATATATAACTCCTCTTTCACAGTAGAACCAGTTGCTAATCATGCATCCTCAGCAATTGAAATCCTGCCCTGCAAAACCACTCACAAAACACTAATCAACCAACTATGCATCATAATATTCTACTGCTCCCCAGGAAACTGGGCAAATGGCCAAGATGACTTTATGGATTTCATATCAAATATCTGCACCAACCACCCTGATGTCCTTCTTATAGGAGACATAAACCTGCACCTAGAAAAACAAACCGATACAAACGTCAGAACCCTAATGAACTTCTTAAACCAATGGAATTTCTTAACCGCACAAGGTATCTCATTGCACATAAAAGGACATCTATTAGACATACTAACCCACAGACATTCAACACAAAACAACCACATACTAATAAACCACGTGGGAAGAGGTACCATGGTCAGACCATAGCAAACTCACCTTCACATTACAGTGGAAAGAAAACAACAAGAAAAGAGAACCCAGAACTCAACACACATTCACAGCCAGAGGGAAAGTGGACAACAATGATAAAAGAACAAAACAAATTATCACCTGAAGACACATTTTAATGAGAAACTGGGACAAAGCAAACGAAAACACACTGAACAAAATAGCATCACTCAAAACCAAAACAAGAAACAAAAAAGAACCAACAACCACGATCATGGTTTAACAACAATCTACTATGAACATAATCAACATAAAGAAAGCGAAAGCTGAACCCTAAATCACATACATGAACCCTGAACAGACAAACACAAAAAACAAATATTTGAGCTCATGAACAAATTACTGAAAACCCAGAATGTACTTGCATCAACAACAAACACCACCTTCCACTGATGAGCTTGCAGAGCATTTCAAAAACAAAATACCTAATCCAAGATCCAATGAACGAGACTCACCATCCATGCATTTATGGCACTGAAGTATAGTCTCAATTCCCATATTGAATGGTGTCACTTTTTAAAAAGTTTTACTGAAGTATTTGAACATCTCTATCATATCTTCCTTCTCCCGCCTTTCTTCCAAAGTAGGAAAATGTACAAAGCAGATCGTTTAAGAACGTAATTTATTAATACAATTAAAAAAAACACATAAATACATATAAAAGATTAGCCCGACACAGGCTGTGTTTCACCCAGCAGGGGCTGCTTCAGGGGCTACACAAAAATCCTCTTTAATTCAAATTGGAAAAATTATATTGGATAATTCCAAAAATACAATATGCAAGTGATCTCAGTATGAAAAAAACAGCTCTCCGAGAGGGGCCAAACCGACATAACATTCCGTCTATCTGGCGTCTCTTGTCTCGGAGAGCTGTTTTTTTCATACTGAGATCACTTGCATATTGTATTTTTGGAATTATCCAATATAATTTTTCCAATTTGAATTAAAGAGGATTTTTGTGTAGCCCCTGAAGCAGCCCCTGCTGGGCGAAACACGGCCTGTGTCGGGCTAATCTTTTATATGTATTTATGTGTTTTTTTAAATTGTATTAATAAATTACGTTCTTAAACGATCTGCTTTGTACATTTTCCATCTTGGAGCTTGCAGACCGTCTGCCTTTGTGCTTTCTTTGGTTTCTTCCAAAGTATACATAATCTTTAAGTCTGTCCCCATTCGCTTTATGACGAACACCATTTTAGTAGCCATCCTCTGGACTTGACTCAATCCTGTGTATATCTTTTTGAAGGTACGGTCTCCAGAATTGTATACAGTACTCTAAATGATGTCTCAGCAGGCATTTATTAAACTCTGGAATTTATTGCCAGAGAATATGCTAAAAGCAGCTAGCTTAGTAGGGTTTTAAAAAAAGTTTGGAAAACTTCCTAAACGAAAAGTCCATAAGCCATTATAAAGATGGAATTGGGGAAAATCCACTGCTTATCTCTAGGATAAGCAGCATAAAATCTATTCTACTGTTTTGGGGTCTTGCTAGGTACTTGTAACCTGGTTGGTCATTGTTGGAAACAGGATACTGGGCTTGAAGGACCTTCAGTCTGTCCCAGTATGACACATTTATGTTCTTATATTCTTAATTTCCTGCATAGTATGGCTATATATATTTTTTATCATTCTTTACAAGATGTGCTGGAGAATGCCTTATGTTTGTGCTGATTTTGCATTCATCTCCTTTCTCAACCTGAGCGTATAACTTTCTGTTGCCAAGAAAATTATATATGTAGGTTCTGCAGTATTGGAAAAAGATGTCTATGACTAGATACAGTAAGATTGCTTTCAGGCCTGCATTTCAAGTTTAAGTGCCTGTTGTTTTTTTTTTTTTTTTACCTAGCAAATAACTTAACACAAGGAGGGAGAGTAATTCTCCCAAGTATACCTATGTGTGCACAACTGCAAAAGTAGGCAGGTATAAATTGTGAACCATATTTTCTAACTGGTGCAGCAGGAGCCACACACTTCAGAAAATATACATTTCTCACATCTTAAACTATGTGCCTATCGGAGAGATCATATCTGTATGCATTACTGTGCCTGCATGCTTTTCCCCTTTTGCACAGTTGCTGATTCCTGGGTGCATTGCAGCAGATGGCAATTAAGCTATTCTCTCAGGCAAAAAAACCCAGCTTCTGGACTGTTGCCTGGCACATGCTCCTGCTACCTGAGGAAGAGCAGCTGCTGGGAGACGTCATAACTTTAAAGAGATTTGCACGTCGTCCTCATGCAGCAACTACTGTGTAGAGTATAACTGCATCTGGAGAGCATGAAAAAAATAAAAAAGGCCCTGCTACTGCAACTCCACACCAAGAATTTGCAGAGCCTTATTAGGATAGTATTGAGTATGTAGACAGGTCCCTTGATAATTTGTTACTTTGATTGTATGTGCATTTCTTTGTTAATTATTGTATTGTTAATGATGTATGGTTGTAATTATGTGCTGTTTTAACTAACCTTTACTGTAGTTGTGTTCTTAAAAAAAATGAAAAACACATTTAAGTACTGTTAGAGGGCTTGGCATGAAATGCCTAGCCACCT
Organism: Microcaecilia unicolor; assembly: GCF_901765095.1. NCBI lineage: Eukaryota > Metazoa > Chordata > Amphibia > Gymnophiona > Siphonopidae > Microcaecilia > Microcaecilia unicolor. The sequence goes on along the minus strand of NC_044036.1, from coordinate 321,427,595 downwards.
GCCTGGGGTTACTCTGCGGCTACCTAGAAGGTCTATCCCCAGCACAGTTCAGGCCCAGCATGCACCTGCTGCTCGTGCTGTACACTAACACCCTCCTCCCACTGACTGGGTCACAATCGCCTCTGAGTGAGTCTCCCACTCTCAAATTATCCCAAATGATTTCTAGGTTACTGGAGCCATATTCTCAGTGCTGCCACAGTTCCCAGAAAGCACTCAAGAGACCCAATGCGCAAACCACCGGGATTCTTTATTGGTCCAGACAGGCAGAACAAACAAACAAACAAACAAATGTGTTTACTCTCAGAACCTGGAACTGTGGACAAAAAATGTGCAGTTAGCAAACAGTAACAAGTAACTGAAAAAATGTATCATTAGAAAACTAACTAAACATTTGCATACTTTGTAGAAAGTACCTGGGGAGATTAGAACGTATATAACTGTTCACCAGTTATCAAATATAACTGTTTTTTTTAACAGGGCTTCAGCAACAAGTTCTCTCTCTTTCTCTCCTTGTCCTGGGCTGAAACTAAAGTAACAGTGTCTGCAGGGTAATTTCAAACCTCCAGGCCCATCAGAGCCCAGAACAGTCAAGTTTCAAATAAAAACTGGTTATATCATTACAGGCAGTGGCATAGCAAGGGGGGGAGGGTGGGAGGGGTGGTCCGCCCCGGGTGTCAGCTCGGGGGGTGCTCCCTGCCAGCTCCCCCCCCCGGGTGCAGCACGATGACATCCCCCCCGACCCAGTGCCTACCCTCCTCAGCTCCCTCCAACCAGCTGAGCACTCTACCTTTAAAGAAATTTCGGAAGCCGTGCAAGTAAAAGAAGCGAGGATCGTCATCGGGCCTTCCCTCACGCTGTCTGTCCCGCCCTCTGCTGACGGAACTTCCTATTTCCACAAGGGCGGGACAGACAGCGTGAGGGAAGGCCCGATGACGATCCTCACTTCTTTTACTTGCAGGCGCGAGGCGCTGCGCCTCGCCTCTCCACGGCTTCCGAAATTTCTTTAAAGGTAGGGTGCTCAGCTGGTTGGAGGGAGCTGAGGAGGGTAGGCACTGGGTCAGGGGGGGATGTCAAAAAGCTGCTTACTATTATGATTAAATTCTAACTAACCAACCCTACAGCATATTCCATTTCCCTCTCACTTCTCAAACCACTGTGCTTCAATAAAGGGCCATGTTCTCTTACACTGGGTTTCCTGTACCAGCAACCTCTAAGCCAAACTCAGTCCTCCTTCTATGTCTGATAATCAAGCAGTCTAACTATCCCCATCACTTAATAAATGGGCATCTGTCAATGCCTCAAGCCTAACACAAGGCCCACTTATCAAATGTCTAAACTCATTCATGGAGAAGCCCCGGCATACATGTCAGACCTGATTGACTTACCACCCAGGAACGCTAAAAGATCATCCCGCACATTCCTCAATCTACACTTCCCCAGCTGTAAAGGAATAAAATACAAACTAACACATGCGTCCAGCTTTTCCTACCTAAGTGCGCAGATGTGGAATGCATTACCACTCAACCTAAAAACAATGTTTGAACTAACTAACTTTCGTATACCCCTGAAGACCTACTTCTTCAACAAGGTATACCACAATGAGCAATAATTATAATCGTAACATATCGCTTCTGTACCTTATATTCCAAACTGATTTCTTCCAAGATTTGTTTGCATAACTGCTTAACTCTATTAAGTTCTTCCTATGTTCTCTATGTAACACCAATTTGTATTCTTCTCACTCTGGAATGGCGAAAGCCATAACGGAGCATTGTAAGCCACATTGAGCCTGCAAATAGGTGGGAAAATGTGGGATACAAATGCAATAAATAAATAAACAAACAAACAAACAAACTACCCACCCTAGCATGCTCACCAGCCAGGGGCACTATGCTTGCCTTAAGTCATAAGTTCTATATATTTTATGGTACAAATTCTATAGACCCTTTCTATTACAGATGTTAAGGTAGAAAAGTTCAGGTGCACATTGTATGCACATTATCTTTGATAAGCAGCAAACAATGAGACAGAGATGATGACTGCCATTGTGAAATCAGTCATTATGCACATCTTGCTAAAGATGCTGTTGTGATGTGCCCTGAAAGCCAAAGGGGTCTCAGAAAGAACAACTCCTCATCCCCTAACAGGAAAGGCACTTTGCAGTGGCAATAGTAGAGCTCATTAAGCATTCCCGCTTTTCTATAATGAGTGCTCAGTGTTTTACAGAGGAACAGAAGATACTGACTAAGGGTATATAAGTCATTTATTTATTTATTTGTTGCATTTGTATCCCACATTTTCCCACCTATTTGCAGGCTCAGTGTGGCTTACATTATGCCGTAGTGGCGATCGCCATTATCGGAATGAGAAATACAGAGTGGTATTGCATTAAAGTTCATAAGTGACAGTAAATGAAGCAATCAAGTATCGAGGGTTCAGTTTTGTCCAGTTCTGATATAAGTTTCGTTATCTGGAATTTAGGATCGATCATTGTGGTATGCCTTTTTGAACAGGTTGTTTTTTTTTAGTGATCAGACTATTATGACTGTTGGAAGGGATTGGGGGAACGAGCAGGGGATAGGGAAGCCTTGTGGGGCCCTTATCCAGGTATGGTCAGCTCCTTGAAGTCACCTAGGTGCGCCAAAATTCAGTGGCAGTATCCAACTAACTAAGCAGACATAGTTAAAACCACATTTTATGTGGTCCTTCTTGCCCAGCTGGTTATCTGGGTACCAGCATTAAAAATTATCATCCCATAGTGAAGACTGTATGGGCCAAAGTAAAAAAATAAATAAATAAAAATTTGAATTAGGGCATATAAGATGTGTAACACAAATAGACTTTTCTGTAAGACAGAACATCACATATTAATAAAAGTGATTTGTAACGTTCCAAACTTGAACTTTCTGTCACAATCTATCACGCAAGCATTAACGATTGAAAGCTAGAATGTAAACTATCAAGAAATGATGCAGAGACTGCAGCTTTGCAGCGTCATTATCTCTTGTAAAGAACTTAGAAGGCAAAAGGAACATCACTGCAGCAACCTCAATGCTAGAATATAAGCAAGTTAAGCAGGTATAGATGGAATGCACATATTTCATGACAGTTTTCTAAATTAAGATATATTTCCCTCTTCAGACAAAGTGATAATTGTTCAGTTATCCACTAATGAATCCAGCTATTTTAAGTCTGTGCATATACAGTGGGGGAAATAAGTATTTGATCCCTTGCTGATTTTGTAAGTTTGCCCACTGACAAAGACATGAGCAGCCCATAATTGAAGGGTAGGTTATTGGTAACAGTGAGAGATAGCACATCACAAATTAAATCCGGAAAATCACATTGTGGAAAGTATATGAATTTATTTGCATTCTGCAGAGGGAAATAAGTATTTGATCCCCCACCAACCAGTAAGAGATCTGGCCCCTACAGACCAGGTAGATGCTCCAAATCAACTCGTTACCTGCATGACAGACAGCTGTCGGCAATGGTCACCTGTATGAAAGACACCTGTCCACAGACTCAGTGAATCAGTCAGACTCTAACCTCTACAAAATGGCCAAGAGCAAGGAGCTGTCTAAGGATGTCAGGGACAAGATCATACACCTGCACAAGGCTGGAATGGGCTACAAAACCATCAGTAAGACGCTGGGCGAGAAGGAGACAACTGTTGGTGCCATAGTAAGAAAATGGAAGAAGTACAAAATGACTGTCAATCGACAAAGATCTGGGGCTCCACGCAAAATCTCACCTCGTGGGGTATCCTTGATCATGAGGAAGGTTAGAAATCAGCCTACAACTACAAGGGGGGAACTTGTCAATGATCTCAAGGCAGCTGGGACCACTGTCACCACGAAAACCATTGGTAACACATTACGACATAACGGATTGCAATCCTGCAGTGCCCGCAAGGTCCCCCTGCTCCGGAAGGCACATGTGACGGCCCGTCTGAAGTTTGCCAGTGAACACCTGGATGATGCAGAGAGTGATTGGGAGAAGGTGCTGTGGTCAGATGAGACAAAAATTGAGCTCTTTGGCATGAACTCAACTCGCCGTGTTTGGAGGAAGAGAAATGCTGCCTATGACCCAAAGAACACCGTCCCCACTGTCAAGCATGGAGGTGGAAATGTTATGTTTTGGGGGTGTTTCTCTGCTAAGGGCACAGGACTACTTCACCGCATCAATGGGAGAATGGATGGGGCCATGTACCGTACAATTCTGAGTGACAACCTCCTTCCCTCCGCCAGGGCCTTAAAAATGGGTCGTGGCTGGGTCTTCCAGCACGACAATGACCCAAAACATACAGCCAAGGCAACAAAGGAGTGGCTCAGGAAGAAGCACATTAGGGTCATGGAGTGGCCTAGCCAGTCACCAGACCTTAATCCCATTGAAAACTTATGGAGGGAGCTGAAGCTGCGAGTTGCCAAGCGACAGCCCAGAACTCTTAATGATTTAGAGATGATCTGCAAAGAGGAGTGGACCAAAATTCCTCCTGACATGTGTGCAAACCTCATCATCAACTACAGAAGACGTCTGACCGCTGTGCTTGCCAACAAGGGTTTTGCCACCAAGTATTAGGTCTTGTTTGCCAGAGGGATTAAATACTTATTTCCCTCTGCAGAATGCAAATAAATTCATATACTTTCCACAATGTGATTTTCCGGATTTAATTTGTGATGTGCTATCTCTCACTGTTACCAATAACCTACCCTTCAATTATGGGCTGCTCATGTCTTTGTCAGTGGGCAAACTTACAAAATCAGCAAGGGATCAAATACTTATTTCCCCCACTGTATTCTCCATTCATTATACAAAAATGGTTGCCAAGAAAGGACCATGCTCGATAAGATCTAATTATCTCCAAAGGAGGTCAACAAACCTGAACAAGAATGGAACATTGTCTGGGCTAGTGTTTACTAAAGCTAATGCCTGTTATGGAGGGGAGAATGTACACTGTCAAAGTTTTATGCTATCTTAATTGTGCCCTCGTAGACAACTCATTACCCGAAATGATCATCTTGCAGAGCTCCTAAAGGTGAAGGGTCAGCTCTGAAGAATTCTGGATATAATAGAGAAAATATTGGAGTAAATGGTTTCCAGACACACTAAACTCTCCCCATTCCCTCATCTTCTAGCTGACCATGCCATGGGCTAGTATTGACAGGAGAGGGAAACGAGCCCTCCCATGACCACCTGAGGCACTGTTTAGCCTAGAGCTAATCCTACACCCTCTATTTTGAATACACACAAATGACAGTATCTTTGTCCCCAGCATGCACCAATGTAAACAGGATACTATGTTTGAAACTAATGTTTTGTGTGTGCACTTTTAAGCAACACAAAGCATTAGTTTCAGACATAGTAACCTTAGACACACATCCTATATAATAAAACTCACCCTCAACTTTCTGAGGACACTGACGTCACTGTCAGGTCCTCCGAGCACTTCCTTCCGGTTCGAAGCCTTCGTGGTGGTGAAGCCACCGAAAACACTGTGTTCGGGCCCCGCCCTCGTGTCAAACGTGAAGACGTTGAGGGCGGAGCAATGACAGCAGATTGAAAGTGGCGTGCAAGGTCAGCAACAATGGCGGACGAACGCCGACGGAGTGAGTACGGAGGGGGGGGGAGGTCCGGAAGGAAACCGTGCTAGCGCTCGTTTCATTGCCGCAAGAAACGGGCATGTTTTACTAGTTTTATATATAAGGGTGTATGTATGCACACATATACCTGTTACTGGATAGAAATAATATCATTGCCAATGCCGTGTACTCTAAATAGTATGTCTTTCTGAGGTTTTTTTTTGTTGGAAATATAATAAATAGAAATAAAACAGAGAAAAGAAAATAAGATGTTACCTTTTTTATTGGACTAACAATACATTTTTTGGTTAACTTTTGAAGGTAACCCTTCTTCTTCAGATCAGAAATAAGCAAATGTTGGCAAATATCAGTATATCAGTGGCGTAGCCACAGGTGGGCTTGGGTGGGCCAGGGCCCACCCATTTATGGCTCAGGCCCACCCAACAGTAGCACATGTTTAGTGGTAACTGGTGGGAATCCCAAGCTCCGCCAGCTGAAGGTTTTCCCCTGATGGTAACGAAAACGCTACTCTCCGTGACACCTGCGCATGCTCAGTTTTCAGTGCATGCCTGCTGCCAAGGTGGAAAGAAGCGTTGCCCCACCAGCTGAGAGAATTTTTTTTGGGGGGGGGAGAACACTTGGTGCCCACCCAATTCTTGCCTAGGCCCACCCAAAATCTGTTGTCTGACTACGCCCCTGCAGTATAGCATTTCAATGACAGTCTCTCAGGAAGAGGCTGGGGTGGGTTAGGTGAGAAACAGGGGGAGCTGGCTGGATGAGAGGGATAGTAGATAAGCGATGGATGACAGACAAAAACAGTAGGATTTTATGGTTTATAATGGGCTAGAAAACCCAGATATTTGTTAAGTCCTGTCTGGTGGGTGTCAAAATATTCAATCATTTTGACCTCAAAGGTGTTATGTTTCTGGATTGTCTTAAAGTGTCCTTGTAGCATTCTTACAATAAAATCATTGATGCAGTGTTCTGGTTTTGTGCTGTCCCACAGAAGTGACATACATTCTGGTTGACACTGGCATTTTTCATATGATGTCTATGTAAATTAAATCTCAACTTTAGCATCTGGCTTGTTTCTTGAATATAGCACTCTACTTCACACTTTTTACATTGAATGATATGTACCACATTTGAAGATGAGCATGTGAAGGATTCCTTTATGTTGAATGTTTTTTTCCTTTGTGAATGACTATGAGATTCTGTGAAATATGTTGGCAGTGGCATACCAAGGGGGGGGGGCGGGGGGGGCGGTCCGCCCCAGGTGCACGCCGCTGGGGGAGGGGGGTGCCGCGTGCCGGTCAGCGTCATTGGTTTCCATGCTCCCTCTGCCCCGGAACAGGTTACTTCCTGTTCCGGGGCAGAGGGAGCATGGAAACCAACGACGCTGACCGGCATGCAGCACCCCCCAGCGGCGTGCACCTGGGGGTGTTCTTTCGCCGGGGTGGGGGGTGTCGCGCTGCATGGGGGGGGGCACTGCACCCGGGGGGGGGGGGGCGCATCGGCGATCCGCCCCGGGTGTCAGCGCCCCTCGGAACGCCACTGTGTGTTGGCAGTTTGCAGCTATATCGCAAGGATATGTGCCACTCTTCTTTTTGAGTTTCTATCAGGAGCTTGCTTTTCACTAATTTGAGTTTTAAGTTGAATGGCTTGTCAGAAGGCTAGCACTGGTGGGGATGGGAACAGGGCTGGTCTTAGGGCGAGGCGACCGAGGCAATCGCATAGGGCCTCGCGCTCAAGGGGGCCCCGTGCGGGGCGCCTGAAGTCGCCCCGCCCGACCACCCGAGCTCCAGTCCCCCCTCCCTTTGGATTTTAAAAGTTACCTCGCATTGACGTCGGGACGAGTTACAGCGCCGGCAGGTAGCAGCAGTCAGTGAAAAGTGTGCGAGCTGCTCGGCGCTTCCTTTCCCTCGCTCAGCTCTGGTTCCGCCCTCGTGGAAACAGGAAATGAGGGTGGGACCAGAGTTGAGCGAGGGAAAGGAAGTGCCGAGCAGCTCACACGCTTTTTACTGACTGCTGCTGCTGCTGTTGCTACCTGCCGGCGCTGTAACCTGTCCCGACGTCAACGCGAGGTAACTTTTAAAATCCAAAGGGAGGTGGGAGGGAGGGGGGGACCTTTGGAGCTGGGAGGGAGGGAGAGAGGCCTTGGAGCAGGGAGGGGGGCCTTGGAGCTGGGGGCCCTAGGGGGGGAAGTCCTGGAGCTGGGGGCCCTAGGGGGAGGGGGCCTTGGAGCTGGGAGGGAGCAGCAGCCGGCCCTGGAGCTAGGGTGGGGCCCCATCAAATTGGTCTGCATAGGGCCCCGCACTTGCTAAGACCGGCCCTGGATGGGAATATCTCATCCAGTAGTTCATCCTCCTGGAATAGTGGCTGTAGGTCTTTAATGATTCTTCTCAATGTTTCTAGCTCTTTGTTGTATGTCACTACAAGGGGGATTCTCTCTGTGGCTTTCTTTTCCTAGTACTGCAACAAGTTTTCCCTGGGTATTTTAAGGGCAGAGAGAACATCCTTGGAGATTATTTTGGGGTTGTAGCCTTTTTGTTTGAAGGATTCAGTCAGGATGTTAAGGTGTTTATCTCCGTCCCCTGGGTCAAAGCAGATACAATGGTATCTTGTGGCTTGGCTGTGTATAATGGATTTTTTTGTACGTGAAGGGTGAAAGCTGGAGTTGTGGAGGTAACTGTATCTGTCTATAGGTTTTCTTTATATAGATGTTTGTATATAGCCATTGCTGATGAAAACTGTGGTGTCCAAAACTTTTTTTTCTGGAGAGTAGTCAATTTTGAATTTGATTGTAGGATGCATTGGAGCCGACTCTGTGGGTGCTTGAGCACCCCCAATATTGAGAAAATTCCTTGTATGTGTCCAGGGAGGGGTTATTTTCATTGGGCTTAGCACCCCCAATAATTTTGAAATGTTGGCTCCTATGGTAGGATGGTATGTATTAAAAAATCTATTACATTATTTTAGAGTTTCTTCCCCCTCAGTCTTATCAATAGAAATCAAACAAAATAAAACATGGAAAAGAAAATAAGATGATACCTTTTTTATTGGACATAACTTAATACATTTCTTGATTAGCTTTCGAAGGTTGCCCTTCTTCCTCAGATCGGAAATAAGCAAATGTGCTAGCTGACAGTGTATATAAGTGAAAACATTCAAGCATTACTATGACAGTAAAATAGATACCATTGGAGATTCTACATGGAATGTTGCTACTATTGGACATTCTACATGGAATGTTGCTACTATTGAGATTCTGTTGCTACTATTGGAGATTCTACATGGAATGTTGCTGTTCCACTAGCAACATTCCATGTAGAAGGCTGCGCAGGCTTCTGTTTCTGTGAGTCTGACATCAGACTCACAGAAGCAGAAGCCTGCGCAGCCACATTGGTGATGTGCAAGGGCCGACTTCTACATGGAATGTTGCTAGTGGAATAGCAACATTCCATGTAGAATCTATAGAAATCAAACAAAATAAAACATGGAAAAGAAAATAAGATGATACCTTTTTTATTGGACATAACTTAATACAATTCTTGAATAGCTTTCGAAGGTTGCCCTTCTTCCTCAGATCGGAAATAAGCAAACGAGGAAGGGCAACCTTCGAAAGCTAATCAAGAAATGTATTAAGTTATGTCCAATAAAAAAGGTATCATCTTATTTTCTTTTCCATGTTTTATTTTGTTTGATTTCTATTGATAACCTTAAGAGTGGACTAACATGGCTACCACATTCCCCCTCAGTCCAAATCATGAAACTAGTATCAATATACTGGTAGTGTTTTAGGGGTTTAATCTGATATGTATTCAAACCTGTCTCTTCCAGTTCTGCCATGATAAGACTAGCATATTGGGGTGCCATTCTGGTGCCCATCATTGTTGGAAGTGGAATGGCTAGAGTTTCTCAATCCAACTTCCAGACCACATTTAACAAGTTAAGCTTTCAAGATATCCACAATGACCTTTCACGCAGTGGAGGAGTGGCCTAGTGGTTAGAGCACCAGTCTTGCAATCTTGAGATGGTCAGTTCAAATCCCACTGCTGCTCCTTGTGATCTTGGGCAAGTCACTTAACCTTCGATTGGCTCAGGTACAAACTTAGATTGTGAGCCCCTCCTGGGACAGAGAAATATCCAGTATACCTGAATTTAACTCACCTTGAGCTACTACTGAAAAAGGTGTGAGCAAAATCTAAATAAATACCTCTATTGTATGTAGATGTCTTGTGCATATTCATTATGGATCCCCGGAAATCCTGACTGACTTGAGTCTATTTAGAGGATGGGGTGAGAACCATTAGGGTAGAGTTATATGCCCCGATGCTCAAAACTCCCATTAGGTAAGCCAACAGTGCAGAAACATTACTGCTGGAACAGCACTGAAAATTAGCTCACTAACGTTGGAGGAAATGGTATGTAAATCAAATGTGTGCTGTTAAAGCAAAGCAAGGAGGGGGACATGCTTGGCGCATGCGCAGCAGAGTTTAGTAAGCTCAGCTCCTGTGCGCATGCGCCAGGCAAACCTGAACATGAAGTACACATTAGCGTCTGTTTTCTGTGCCTTTAAATACAAGCTTTTCGATTTCTTTTGACTTGGAAGGCTTATATTTAAACGCAGGAAACGGACTCCAATATGTGCTTTCACTTTCGGGTTTGCTCAGTCTCTCGCACGTTTGTTTCTCACTACCAGCATTTAGGGGCTTGCATAGGCTTCCTTCTGCTTTCAAATCAAGAAACTGGCAGATTTTAAAGAAAGAATCGTGAGAAAACCTCTCTTCAAACACCCTAATGCCTGCTCTGAGTTGGCGTTTATTTTTTCAGCTGTAAATAGGGATGTACAAACTTCTACTTGCAATTCTCAGACCTGGGTGCTAGGCTAATGTGCATTATATAAGTTAAAAACATGTATTATTTTATACTAGTAAAAAAGGCCCGTTTCTGACCCAAATGAAATGGGCGCTAGCAAGGTTTTCCTCATTGAGCAGTTGCCTGTGAGGTGCGATGCCCCCCCTCCCGGCACCATCCCACCCACGGCGATGCATCCGGCCGCAGCCATCCGACCCACAGTGCCCATCGCACCCACCTTCGCGTTGGTTTGGCGGCGGGGGACCCGGAACCCCGCCACCACAAGTCCTGTGTGCTGAATACGGCGTCATCGTCAGCGTTGGTAGCTGTGCAGGGCGGAGTTCTGTGCGTCTGACGTCATGCACGTGCAGGACGTCAGACGCACAGAAGCCCTGCCTCCACAGGCTAGGAACGCCGAAGATGACGCCGTAGTGAGCAGACAGGGCTTGTGCTGGCAGGGTTTCGGGTCCTCCGCCGGCAAAGCAACGCAAAGGTGGGTGTCTCAGGAGGGGGTTGTTGCGGGGTGGGGGGGGGGGGTGCTGGAGGTCCTTGTGTTGAGCTGCAGCTTTGGGGGGGGGGGGTCAACCGTTTGTTTAGGTGATTTTTTTTTCCTGCCCTCGACGTCATGACGTTTGATGCGAGGGCGGAGCACGGGTCTGTAGGGTGGCTTCACCACCATGAATCCACGAACCGTTCTGGGAGACTGACTGACTTCAGTGACGTCAGTGTCCTCAGAACGTTGAGGTTGCTTTTTATTATAGTAGATGATGTTGTGTTAATAGGCCCCACTGATAATAATGGGTAGTGTGTTGATGTGATTCAGTGCATCTTATTTAATCATATTAACTCCCTATGACAGAGGGCCTCGGTCTTAGCAGGTGTGGTTTGTTGAACTGCAACCCCAAAGCCAGTTTCTGTGGAAGCTTTTTATGCTTTATTTTTTCCATTAGAGTGGTTTCACAATATTTGGCAAGGTAGCCCTGACCCTCCTCCAGCAAACTCAAATACGGCAATAAGTATCCCCTTACTAAATTATAGGCATGTCCTCATATGTTGGGGGAGAAGATCCTCAAATACTAAGCAATACAACCAGACTAGAGACCAAAAAAAAAAAAAAAAAACTGGCAGAAAGATACAGAAATATTCCCCACTGATGATTAAAAGGAATTTTCAAACACACTTTGTAAGTTGCCTGAACACGTTACATCTTATAAACTCCAGAAGAAAGATTTCTTTAGCAAGATGTACGATTTCTGATCTGAAAATGTATTGTTAGTCCAATAAAAAAAAAAGGTATCTTATTTTCTTTTCTCTATTTTATTTTATTCTATTTCTGTTGATTACCTTTAAAGTGGACTAACGGCTACCACATCTCTCTACTTTAGCAAGATGCAAATACTACATAGTGAGCCAGAGCAGTAAATTTGACAGACTAAGATTATACTTTATTCTTTGTTTGTTTTGTATATTAAGGTATTATTTTGTTTGGTAGGTAAGAGTAGTTAGGTTTTTATTTACAAAACCATTAGAATAATAGTCATAATAAAACTGCCTTTGTTGTTTTTATTAACCAATAGGTGGTATATAAGAATTTTATATACAACTTTATATACAAAAAAAGGCAGTAAATCTTAATAAATAAAATGTGTGTATATATAATTCTTTTATACTATATATAATAATTATTATTATTAGGATTTATTTACCGCCTTTTTGAAGGAATTTACTCAAGGTGGTGTACAGTAAGAATAGATCAAACATGAGCAATAGACAATTAGAGCAGTAAAAATATTCGAACAACAATACAAAGTATGGCATGGTATACTACTTGCAATGACAACACAATATGTACTAGAACATTATAATTGGTAGTGAAGGGTAAGGCAAAGTTGTAACATATAAATGAGTAAGAAAGTAGGAAGAATTAGAAAGTAAGGTGATTGATTTGAAGAAAGTTGCACATGAGGTCAGAGAGATGGTTAAATATTATCTCAGCTAGGGTAGGAGTGGATAAACGTCCCGCTGCAGTACATGCAGCCCAATCAATCCTTGTGTGTGTGAGTGAGACTAACAAGTTAGTTACTTCTTCCATTAAAGGCTTGGTTGAAGAGCCAAGCTTTCACCTGCTTCCTGAAGTAGAGGTGGTCTTGTGTTAAGCGGAGCCTTTCAGGCAATGCATTCCAAAGTGTGGGGGCTACTCCGGAGAAAGCTCGCTTGCGGGTATCACATCGTGTAATGTCTTTTGGAGAGGGTGTAGTTAGTGAAAGCCCTTGGGAGGACCTTAGTGTCCTTGGCGGTGTGTGGAGGATCATCCTATTCTTCAGATACTCGGGGCCATTTCCTTTTAGGGCCTTGAAGATCAGACATAAGAGTTTTAAATGTAGCCCTGTATTGTACTGGTAGCCAATGAAGATTTTGCAAAAATGGTGTGATGTGGTCACCTCACTTGCAACCTTCTATTGAGGCAGCCATGGGCATAATATATATAAGAAATCATATTAAGGGTTAATTTTGTTTAAAGGTGCTCAAAATACTATTTTAAATTCTCAGTTTTGCAACTAAAATGAAGGAATGCCAGATGGTTCAGGTTAATTACTCAATGTCTAGCTTGCCGAGCCAAAGGTTAGAAAGGTCAGTGAGAAATGAAACTCTCACCCTTGTGAATTGCCAATGCTAGCTCAACATCTGTATACTGTTAGGCATACTGTAGTTTTGTAAGCAGGCATGAGCCAGACATATGACACATTGTAGTTTAAGGAATAGGCTGAAATATTATTTAGAAGTTCTTGATATTTAGAATATGTTTTATAAGGATGCTTATTTTAGAATATGTTTTATTCTGTAATTTCTATGTAGAATATTTGTTCAATTCTTTGTCTGACTTTCTAAGCAAGGACTGCAGTGAAGAGGCCAACATGTGTTTTAAGTTATCTGCAGTTCTGGCTGGTTCAATGTATAAGCTGATAGGTGAAAGAGGTCAGGACTAGTCAGCTCTCTTCTCCTTGATTAATTATAGGTAAAATGTAGAAATGGTCTTGAAAGTAATAACCTGATATGTATGCTATTAAGTAAGATTGGCCCTTGACCCCTTTAATGAATGCCAGAGTTTAGTTAGCAGTTAGTACTAGGAATATGAGAAATCAATCATAATAACATGTAAGAGACTGGAGCCCAAATGTCTGGTGTAAGGGGCCCCAGGTCACAGGTCAGTTTAGGATGTCTGGAACCTATGTAACTGATATTTGTATGGAGCTGATTGGTTGAGGCAAGGTAATCAATCTATTCCTTAACCAATTGGAGAGTAAGGGGGCTAGGCTAGGCTAGATAGAACTGTATTTAAGTGGGAGAAGAAGCAGCATACGTCAGAAGGAGCTCAGAAGAAAGAGAAGGACAGAAGGAACAGACAGAAGAAGGAGAAGACAGCATAAGAAGAGAAGCAGCTGAGACAGAAGCCACAAAGACACAGAGAGCTGAGAGAGAGACAAAGAGAGCTGAGAAAGAGAAGAAGAGACTTAATGCTGATGTTCTACTTTGTTTGCTGGCAAATAAAGAAGATTACTCTCTCATTCTGGTGTGTGCTGTCTGACTCCTGAAGTATCATAAATTCATGCATCCATTCCTGCAACAATTCTTGGTGGCAGCGGTGGGATACTGAATCCTGCATTAATCCCAGCACCCAACTGACTGGAGAACATTCGCCGGGTATGTATTCTGTATTCTGTATTATAATTCTAGCTAGAAAGTTGTAAACCAGCCCCTCAAAAATTGGGGGAAGGAGAGCCTGATCAACTCTCAGCGAAGGCCCTAGTACCTTCTAGTCTAGTGGAGATTAGAAGCGAAACCGCTTAAGCTTATCTGTATCTGAGAAATTTGAAATTGTTGGGTGGGATTTTCTGTATGGAATGTGTGATGCGTGAATGTTAAACGAGTGCGGACTTCTTATAGCTGCGTTTCCAATTAACGCGAGTTCAATTGGCCAGCGACGGAAGGAAGCGATTGCTGTCTGTCTACCTAGTGTCTCGAGAGTGCGGACCCCTTACTGCACTTTCAAAAATTCCCCCCCTCTTTGTGTGTTGTAACTGTAAGCATTATGGGTGGGACATTATCTAGACAAATTGCTACCCCCCTAGATTGTATGCTTAAGAATTTTAAAAAAGGATTTTTAATTAATGACTATGGACAGACTTTAAGCTCAAGTACTTTAAGAACCTTGTGTGAAGTTGAGTGGCCATCTATGGGAGTGGGGTGGCCCCCTAGTGGCAGCTTAGATATTGAAGTAATCCGGAAGGTCTACAGCATAGTTGTAGGAGAACCAGAATATTCTGAACAACTCCCTTATATAGATTCCTGGGATAGCCTTGTGACTGACCCTCCCTCTTGGTTGAAAACTTATATGGGATCCCCAGTAAAATTCATGTTAGGCCGTGCTCAAAGAAAGATTAGAAAATCTAAACTAGAAGAGGGAAAGAGCCCCAGGAAGCCTACCACTCAATCGGTGGCTTCCGCCCCTACCCTGCCTGAGAAACCCATACTCTCTGATGACCCCTCAGATCTTGAGCCACCACCTTATGGCCCATTGTTGGGGTTCCGTGCCGCCCCTAGAGATCCACGCCGCCCAGCCCAAGCTTCTCCAGTACAGGCTTCTCCGGATAGTTCCTCCCCCACTGTGCGAACCCCACCACATCCTAGGTTGGACTTTTCAGCCAGTCTCTACCCTCCTCTGCCACATCCTTCCCTGTTAACCTCCGAAGACCCGCTTTGGGCTCCACTCCCTGACTCCTCAACTCCTGACAGCCCAGCCTCTCCCTCTAGTACCCCTACCCACTCATCAGGGGCTCGGCATCCCTTTCAATGGACTGACTCACCTGTGACCACCTCTCAGTCTATGAGTACCCCTCCCCATCCCTCAGGGTTTCAACCTACCTCCCCTGAATGGGTTAGACCTGCTGCAATCACCTTTGAGCATGATAGGAGGGTAGCTCCTAGCTCTACCTCAGATTCCATTCCCACCTCCTCGAGAGTTCTGCCACTCCGTCAGGTAACTACCACTCGACCGGATCCTAATAATCAGGGTCAGGTTATACAGGCACAGGCCTATCAGTATGTACCCTTCACAACCACCGATCTCCTGAATTGGAAGACGCATTACCCCTCTTATACTGAAAAGCCTCAGGCAGTGGTGGACCTAGTGGCTAGCATTATGGCCACCCATAACCCAACCTGGACTGATTGTCAACAACTTCTCCTGACCCTCTTCACAACTGAGGAGAGGCGGAAGATTTTGCAAAATGCTGAGGCCATAACGCGAGCGCGTGCCCCCGAGGGGACACAGAACCTAGAGGAATGGGTTAGAGCTCGGTTTCCTCGCGCAGCTCCAGTTTGGGATCCAAATAATGGGCAGCACTATGAACTGTTGTCTGGCTATTGCCGGGACTTGCTGGAAGGTATGAGGAAAGGCATAAAGAGGCCCATTAATCTGGCAAAGGTCTCTGAAATTCTCCAAGGGGCAACTGAATCCCCTGGGGCCTTTTTAGAGCGACTAATTGAAGCCTACAGAACATACACCCCATTTGATCCTGAAGCCCTAGAAAACCAGAGAATGGTGAATAGCGCATTGGTGGCCCAGAGTATGCCAGATATCCGGAAGAAGTTGCAGCGTCAGGAGGGATTCGCAGGGATGAATACCACCCAGCTAATTGAGATCGCAACCAAGGTTTTCATTAATAGAGATCAGGAGGTGCGCCGAGAGGCTGACCGGAAGATGCAGAAGAAGGCCGACCTTTTAGCGGCAGCCATTACTAATTCCACCCTTAATCGAGGTCGACCTCTAGCTAATGGGAAGCCAAAGTGGGACCCCGGACCACCAGCCAGGCCCCGAGATTCCTTCAATCAATCCCGGCCAAGGGGGGAGAATCCCAGACCAAGATTGGAGAGGGACCAGTGTGCCTACTGTAAGGAAAGAGGGCACTGGAAAGATGAATGCCCCCAGAGGCGCCAGGGACTGAGAAGGGGACCAGGAGATCGAGGAAGCCGAGGCCGAGTTCGAGAGGGAAGATATGAGCCTCCTGAATCTGACATCATCGGGATAGCCGAGATGGCAGAATGGGACGAATAGGACAGACCGGGTTCCTACAAACTGGGCTCCCAGGAACCTATGGTCAAGTTAACTATAGGGAGCCGCTCAATTCCATTCATGATTGATACAGGAGCTGAACATTCTGTTGTGACGGAGCGATTAGCGCCTGTGTCTGGAAAAACTGTCCGAGTGGTGGGAGCCACGGGGGTGCAGAACCGGAGGCCCTTCCTGACAACCCGTAGATGCCAATTAGGCTCACACACAGTCACTCATGAATTCCTGTATATGCCAGACTGTCCAATCCCTTTGTTAGGTCGAGACCTGCTGTCCAAGCTTAGGGCCCAAATTTCCTTTGACTCTGATGGCCAGACTTCAGTCTCCTTTCGGCCCCCGACATCTAGCCCAAAGGGTATATTGAGTTTCTGCTGCCCTCTTGAAGAAGAATGGCGGCTGCATCAGTCACATGGCCAAGTTGACCTACCCCTGGCGGACAGCTTTCAGGTCAGTGGGGTATGGGCAGAAGATAATCCCCCAGGGTTGGCCCGAAATATTCCTCCTGTCCATGTAGACTTACTTCCAAATGCCCGGCCAATCCATCTTCGCCAATACCCAATTCCCAGAAAGGCTCTGGAAGGGATCCAAGCACACCTGAATCGTCTGTTATCCCATGGAATTATTCGTCCTTGTCAGTCTCCATGGAATACGCCACTATTGCCAGTTCAGAAGCCAGGGACTGAGGACTACCGGCCAGTCCAAGATTTACAGGTGGTTAACAAATCCACTATCTCATTACACCCTGTAGTGCCTAATCCATATGTCTTGCTAGGATTGATACCTTCTGGAGCTACCCATTTCACGACACTAGATCTAAAAGATGCCTTCTTTTGTATTCGGGTGGCCCCCGCCAGTCAACTGCTTTTTGCCTTTCAATGGGAAAACCCAGTAACAGGAAGGAAGCTTCAGTATACATGGACCCGCCTGCCACAGGGGTTCAAGAATTCCCCCACTATTTTTGGGACAGCCCTAGGACAAGACCTTAAGACTTTTAAATCTGAGCCTTCCAGGCGAGTTTTACTCCAGTATGTAGATGACCTCCTGATTGCAGCAGTGACTCAGGAAGAGTGTTTTGAGGCTACCAGAGAATTGCTGGAGTTACTCTTGGATGCAGGCTATAAGGTCTCACGCTCAAAGGCCCAACTTTGTCAGTCAGAAGTGAAGTATCTGGGCTTTTGTATTTCCCAGGGAAGTCGGAGACTGGATGTCAGTAGGAAGCAAGCAGTTGCTGCAATTCCCCAACCCAAGTCCAGAAGAGAAGTTAGGGAATTTCTGGGAGCAGCCGGATTCTGCAGAATTTGGATTCCAAATTTTGCATTGATGGCGAAACCCCTTTACCAAGCCACAAAGGGGGGTGAAAAGGAACCATTTGAATGGGGACCTACTGCTCAACAATCCTTCATTGCCATAAAGAAAGCCCTACTCCAAGCCCCTGCGTTAGGCCTTCCTGATGTGGAGAAACCTTTCTCATTGTATGTCCACGAGCGACAGGGGGTTGCTCTGGGTGTGCTGACCCAGATGATGGGATCCTGGCAGAGGCCTGTTGCATACCTGTCTAAACAGCTGGATGGAGTGGCTAAAGGATGGCCAGCCTGCATGAGGGCCATTGCAGCAACAGCCTTACTGGTCCAGGAAGCTGACAAGCTGACCTTGGGGCAAGAACTGGTTGTTAAAGTCCCCCACGCAGTTCTTACCCTCATGGAGTATAAGGGCAACCACTGGTTTACAAATAACCGCATGGTTAAGTACCAAGCTAGCTTGTGTGAGAATCCACGGATACACCTGGAAACAGTGGCTACATTCAATCCCGCCACTCTTTTGCCAGCATCTGAGGGACCTCCGGATCATGATTGTATCCAAACCATGGATGAAGTGTACTCCAGTCGACCAGATCTTAAAGATGTTCCGTGGAGGGACCCAGATGTAATTTATTTCACAGATGGAAGCAGTTACGTGGAGAACTCTAAGCGATTGGCAGGCTATGCTGTGGTGACAGAAGACAAGGTGATAGAAGCAAGAGCCCTGCCCCAAGGAACTTCAGCCCAGAAAGCAGAACTTGTGGCCCTCATACGAGCTCTGGAGTTAGCAGCAGGACTGGTAACCAACATTTATACTGATTCCAAGTATGCCTTCACAACTCTACATGCTCATGGAGCCTTGTATAAGGAAAAGGGACTCATAAATGCTGCAGGCCAACCTGTTAAGTATGGACCTGAAATACTTCAGCTGCTAGAGGCTGTGTGGGCCCCTAAGAAGGTAGCTGTTATTCATTGCAGGGGACACCAAAGGATAGATACTCCAGTGGCCCGAGGGAACCGCCATGCTGATCGGGTGGCCAAGGAAGCTGCTCGAGGACCCCCAGCAAGTACTGTGACTCCCCTGTTCCAAATTCGACTGCAAGAATGGACGCCTATGTACACCCAAATGGAAGAGAAATGGGCTCAAGAAGAAGGTGCAGTAAGGAGACCTGATGGCTGGTTACATCTCCCTGATACCAGAGTTCTGGTGCCACGCCACCTAGCTTGGCCTGTAGTGTCTCAAGCTCATGACCTATCACACTTAGGGAAACAGCATTAGCCCGCCTACTCAGTCGAGTAGTGGTGCTGGAGGGATTGGATAGTCTGGTTGCCACTGCCTCTGCCCGATGTACTCTCTGTGCCCAGAATAATGCTCGTCAGGGACCCCGTATTCCACCAGGAGTTCAGTCTAGGGGACTAACACCCTTTGAGTCTCTAGTTATAGACTTCACAGAAATGCCCAGGAGCGGTAGGCTCCGATACCTCTTGGTCATGGTCTGTACCTTTTCTGGGTGGGTGGAAGCATATCCTACAGTCACTGAGAAAGCCACAGAAGTAGCTCGAGCCCTCCTTAGGGATGTCATCCCCAGGTATGGACTGCCCCTTGCCATAGGTTCAGATAATGGGCCCGCCTTTGTTGAAGCTACACTTCAGGCCCTGTCCCGCGCATTGCGCATTACCTGGAAATTGCATTGTGCTTATCGTCCCCAGAGTTCAGGGCAGGTTGAGCGGGCAAACAGAACCTTGAAAAATAGCCTAGCAAAGATTTGTCAGGAAACCCAACTGAAATGGCCACAGGCACTGCCACTAGCCCTCTTCCGCCTCCGATGCACTCCAACTAAAGGAACAGCCCTCTCTCCCTTTGAAATTGTGTATGGAAAGCCCCCAGCCATTTTGCAGGGAATTAAGGGAGACATAGGGATTTTAGGGTCTGCCCAGGTACAGGAGCAGGTAGCCCTCTTGGGCAAGATAATTTCTGAGCTTCAGTCTTATGTGAGAGAAATAAACCCTGTCCCCTTCCAGGCTCAGGTACATTCCTTCCTGCCAGGGGATAGAGTTTGGGTGAAAGACTGGAGGCTCCAGCCTTTGGGGCCCCGATGGAAAGGACCTTTTACTGTTTTGCTTTCTACCCCTGCAGCTGTGAAGGTCGCAGGGATTACTCCATGGGTCCATTGGTCTCGAATTAAGTCTGCTGATCAGACTGAGCCCAGCACGGATCAGACGGAGCCTAGACAGTGGAGAGCAGAAAGTGATCCAGCGGAGCCATTGAAGTTGCGCTTGACCCGAACCAAAGAATCTACTAGCTGAAAAGAAGGGTCAACTGCATACTGCAGGAGCTGCTGAACTTCGGCTTCACACTGAGACTCTTTCTGTCCAGATTCTGGCTTTCTTGGAATTTGAGAGCTTGATCCTTGTCAGTTGAGGGTCTATCCCAACTGGTATAAGAACTCAAAGACTGAGAACATTATATGAGAGTAATCTGTGATTAGCACAGACTGTTGAAATATTATTGCTTAATTAGTTTGCTGTATTTGTTTTAGATTAGGAAGAAAGAAAATGTTAGTAGTTTGGATGCTTTTGTTGTTTTCTACTCCTTGCCTCCTTGTTCCTAAAACCCCAACTCGTTCCAACCTTTGGTTACACTCTGTCCAGGAACTAATTAGCCAGGCAAAGATTACTTCCCCTTGTATTGTGTGTTCCCGATTTTCTCCTTATACTACAGATGTCCCAGCTGTTCCTGTCCCTGTGCAGCTCCCAGCTCTTATACCTCCCTACTTTTCGAGTTCAGGCCCTTGGAGCCAGGATTATACTTGGTGGTCCTTTTATAATGCTACTTCCCCCTCTGACTCTTCTCTAAGGCCAGTTTTTACGTCTCCCTATCCAGCTTCTGGAGTGTTTTGTTTAACAAGAGACATCTCAACTGTTCTTCCCATTCCCTGTAACTATACTAATGTTCTCCCAGAGAAGGAGGAACCTGTGTGGGTAGTTTCTCCAGGTACTCCTATGTGCCCTACTACCATACCTGCAGATTATGACCAAGGTGATTATCTGGCTCCTAACTATACTACTGAGAAGACTATAGTGTCCCATCCTATTTTCTACTTTCATAAGTCCCCGGGGTATGAAGGGGTTGCATCATATGAGCGGTCTGTTACAATTGGGGATTGGCACCTATGGTGTACAAAGTCTCCATTTCTTCTTCGTTCCCCCTGGGATAGGGGCTCGCATTATGGGCATCCTAATCTCCATCCTGTGCCTACATTTATTGGGAACTTTCGTCGCCCTCTCCTTGGTCATTACTGGCTCTGTGATAATGTCCTCCACATGATTCTTCCCCCCACATATGATTTTTGTGTATTGGTAACCTTGAATTATTTTCCTAAAGTTATTCCTCTTCTCAAGCCACCATCCCCGCACCGCTCTAAGCGAGAGGCCTTGTCCTTACCCTCCTCCGTTGCCACAGAGGATGAGGCGATTGAATTAGCCCTCCAGTATATCAATTCTACTTATCCTCTGACTAAAAAGAGACTTGTAGCCCTTTCTGCCACGGCCTGGATTCCAATTGGGGGCCCGGTAGCGGGTATTACTGAACTAGGTATGGCCACCCGGAGACTTCAATCCCTACTTCATGTTCTAGTTCATGAGCTGAACGTGGTAGTCAATGCATTGCAGGATCAAATTAA
Organism: Microcaecilia unicolor; assembly: GCF_901765095.1. Lineage (NCBI taxonomy): Eukaryota > Metazoa > Chordata > Amphibia > Gymnophiona > Siphonopidae > Microcaecilia > Microcaecilia unicolor. The sequence goes on along the minus strand of NC_044036.1, from coordinate 321,406,045 downwards.
TGAATTAAGTATAGTTTCTCGGTATAACCGTATGGGCCTTGATTATCTCTTTGCAGCCCAGGGTGGTCTCTGCACAGTGCTAAATTCTTCAGAGTGCTGTACCATTGTCATAAATAGGACGCATGTAGTTAGGCATGCCATGGATAAAGTCCTACAGTTGGCCAGCTTTAATGTGGAGGATTACCGAGGAGGATTAGACCTTACCTCCTGGTGGTGGTCATTGACCTCCTGGATACGTCCTTTGTTTATTTCCCTAATAGTCTTAGTTTTAGTAGGGTTGTTGTTTTGTTTCCTGGCCTCATGTGCTTCGGCAGTATGCCGTCGGACCTTAACAAGTAGGGTAATGGTGGTTCATAAGTCTATTCCTAGTTAGGACCACTATAATCTCCAGAGTTTGAGTTGTGAGACTTATCTCTGCATAAGCTGATTTTAGTCTCAAAGGGGGGAATGAGGCAGCCATGGGCATAATATATATAAGAAATCATATTAAGGGTTAATTTTGTTTAAAGGTGCTCAAAATACTATTTTAAATTCTCAGTTTTGCAACTAAAATGAAGGAATGCCAGATGGTTCAGGTTAATTACTCAATGTCTAGCTTGCCGAGCCAAAGGTTAGAAAGGTCAGTGAGAAATGAAACTCTCACCCTTGTGAATTGCCAATGCTAGCTCAACATCTGTATACTGTTAGGCATACTGTAGTTTTGTAAGCAGGCATGAGCCAGACATATGACACATTGTAGTTTAAGGAATAGGCTGAAATATTATTTAGAAGTTCTTGATATTTAGAATATGTTTTATAAGGATGCTTATTTTAGAATATGTTTTATTCTGTAATTTCTATGTAGAATATTTGTTCAATTCTTTGTCTGACTTTCTAAGCAAGGACTGCAGTGAAGAGGCCAACATGTGTTTTAAGTTATCTGCAGTTCTGGCTGGTTCAATGTATAAGCTGATAGGTGAAAGAGGTCAGGACTAGTCAGCTCTCTTCTCCTTGATTAATTATAGGTAAAATGTAGAAATGGTCTTGAAAGTAATAACCTGATATGTATGCTATTAAGTAAGATTGGCCCTTGACCCCTTTAATGAATGCCAGAGTTTAGTTAGCAGTTAGTACTAGGAATATGAGAAATCAATCATAATAACATGTAAGAGACTGGAGCCCAAATGTCTGGTGTAAGGGGCCCCAGGTCACAGGTCAGTTTAGGATGTCTGGAACCTATGTAACTGATATTTGTATGGAGCTGATTGGTTGAGGCAAGGTAATCAATCTATTCCTTAACCAATTGGAGAGTAAGGGGGCTAGGCTAGGCTAGATAGAACTGTATTTAAGTGGGAGAAGAAGCAGCATACGTCAGAAGGAGCTCAGAAGAAAGAGAAGGACAGAAGGAACAGACAGAAGAAGGAGAAGACAGCATAAGAAGAGAAGCAGCTGAGACAGAAGCCACAAAGACACAGAGAGCTGAGAGAGAGACAAAGAGAGCTGAGAAAGAGAAGAAGAGACTTAATGCTGATGTTCTACTTTGTTTGCTGGCAAATAAAGAAGATTACTCTCTCATTCTGGTGTGTGCTGTCTGACTCCTGAAGTATCATAAATTCATGCATCCATTCCTGCAACACTATGAGTCTTGCTGCTGCATTCTGAATCAACTGGAGCTGGTGCAGGCCCTTTGTAGTCAGACCATTGTATAGTGCATTGCAGTAATCCAGTCTTGATGTTACCATGGCATGCACAACTGGGATAAGATTTACCTTCTCGATGTATGTATACATAGTTCATTACTGGAGCCACAGCCCCAAAAGGTGCCAACTCTGCATGCTGTACACCCTCAATACAAGGGGTCCAGGTAAAACACAGATTCTAAGGGTAATTTGTGCAGCATTTAGCACCCCCAATCCTTTAGAAACACCAGCTCCTGTGCATGTCCTAGTATCCCTGCGCCATTATTTTCACAACAGTGTGGTGCAGGATGGCAGTGGCTATAAGCCACTACGGCTACTCTAGTAGGTTACCGTTAAACGCTTTAAACATCATCGTTGGTAAAAGCCTGTTAAAAATAAATAAGTTACATTACTATTAATAGTTTGAGACCTAAGGCTGTCTATTCTGCAGCAGGCGCGTTCCAACTTCCCACCAGCGCGTGACCCCCCTCCCCTCCTGGCCCTTTAAAGGTGAGAGCGCAGACACTTCTTTCATTCACCGCTTCTTTCTCCTCCTGGTTCCCTAAAACTTTGACGCATTCACCTTAGATACCAGGCAACCAATTAAAATGGCCGAAACGGACAGGCTAACCAATCAGAAATCGTTGCTACCTGTGAGTAATATTTTTAGCAGCTACGGCGGACGTCGTTCTTATCGGTAGAGAAAGGGGCGGCGGTGGGGCATGCGCGAGGTGTAGAAGGGCTAAAGAGACGAGAGTTGCATATCCTTCCGCAGTAGGCGTGCACTTGCTTATAGTCTTACTTGAGTCCAATTTTATCTAGCTGTTCTTGTGGGTTTAAAAAAAAAAATGTGTTTTCTTAACGTATGTATTTTGTATAGAGTATTATCTAGTTTCAAAGTCAGGTATTACAGATTTAAGTGTGAGGGTTTTTTTTTAAGTGGGTGTGTGGGAAATGCAGATAACTCTAGCTGCCTGGCATTTACGTTCGAGGCAGTCGGTACAGAAGTCAAGTGTCGAATGCGTCATTGCAGAATGACACCGTCCGAACGTCGAGGGGAATAACTGTAAACAAGCTAGCGTGAAAAAATAAAGAGTATCCAGTCCATGTTACCTCTTCCAAACCAACAACATGCATGCATTATATTAAAAATTGAAATAATTATAAAAGGAATTTGCGATTTATTTATTTATTTTTTTTGCAATGTCAATTGATGAGCGATGATTTCCATTCCGATTGCTGTTAGGGTGACACCACCCCTTCCGAAACGGTTCGTACCATTGGCGGATGGAATGTCGGCGGGCGGGCTTGCTGGCTGCAGTGACGTGTCGCCATCGTCAACCCCTGCGTCAAACCCTCGTCCGTGAGGGACGTCGCCAACCGACCAATAGAGAGGCGCATTGTGATGGGGGAAGGCGAGAGCTCTTCTGCCATTGGGTCACCCGCGTCGCTGCCCGCCTCCCCCTCCGTTGGAGCAATGGCGGACGGGCAGTATAAATAAGCTGCTTCTGACAGGAGCTGGAGCAGGAGTGTAAAGAACTCCCGGGGGGAGCCTTGCGCTGCTGGGGTGGGAAAAAGCAACAACAACAGCAAACAAAAATAAAAGAAATAAAGAAACCGTGTATCATAGAGAAGTTTAAGAACAAGCAAGCGTAAAAAAAAAAAAACCAAGACAAAAAGAGAAACAATAATAAAACTGGAATCTTTATTTGTGAAGCTGAAAGTTTGTACCAAACGAAACAAAATATTTATATGTTGTATATTGGTGAATTTTTATTATTTTTTGGTTTCATTTGCACTACTTCAAAACTGCTGTGAAGATCGATTTCTGTAAGTATTGTGCTGGGGGCGTCGTGTGCGGATACAGTTGGGGCAGTGGGGGAGGGGAGGCGAGAGTGTGGGGGAGGGGGAAGCGCGTATAGTGGGGGGAGGGGTGGGGTGGGGGGTTATAAGGGTAGAAATAGTTAACCTTGCAGTCACTAGTAGAAGAACCTGCCTGGCTTGTCCTCTTTTCTACAGATTATTAGTAATAATAACAACAACAACATTGTTTGGGGGAAAAACTCGTCAGGTAACTTCGATCTATGCGTGTATGATTTTTAATGACGCGGCTGTAAACGGTGCTGGTGGTTTTAGGGGTGGGGGGAGGGGGAGGATATCGTGTGCAATATGGCCTGGCCCGGGGCTGCTGTGTGTGTTCCCCGTCGAAGGCTTTAATGTACTCGTTTTGGCGCAGTTCGGCATTTTCACAGATGCACGTTTAATTACATCTGGATCTGTATTTTATTTTTTGTTAGGTCTTGCGCGTGATGTAACTAGGCGCTTTTACAAAAAACGTGGGAGTGGGAGAAAGCGATTAAACCGAGTGGTGCATTTGACAAGAGGAGGAGCTGCTGGTTGAGGCAGAAGGAGGAAAAACACAGGCCATTTTCTGGGAGGAGGGCAGGTTTCGTCTATTTAAATAAAAAAAATCCCGGCGGGGGATAAGGTTTCGTGCCAGGGGGAAGAAGGGGCCTGGCCCTTCGTTTTTTTTATTTTTAGGGGTCCCCCCGTGTTGTCCTGCGCTCAGCTTCTTTCTTTTGCCATTTCTGGCAGGGAACAGCTGTGGCTCTCTGGGTTTGTGAGCAGAAATTTAATGAGACCGAAACTGGGTTATTGTGCAACTGCGCTACTAGTCCTTATGAAAAGAATTTTAAGAGGGGGGGGGGGAGGGTTGTTTAGATGTATTAAAAAAAATGGAAATGGCCTTATTTTAAGAGCTTTCATGCCCCCCCCCCCTTCCTTCTCCCTTTTTTTTTTCATGACCATCTTGTGACGGGCCCCAGTTTGTTTTGGACGCCCTTTGTAGGGAGGGAGGAGGCATTTAACATTCTTTCCCCGTTATCATTGCACTATTTATGTAACTGATGGATTAATGTCGTTTGCTTTTACTTTAACCACTCCTAAATCGGCGTTTCATCGGGAGAGAAATAAGCAGGCTTTAATTTTTTTTTTTTTTTAAATACATTGAATATTCTTTTGCCCTTGATCTTTTCTTATCCCCACCCATTGCTGAACCAAGCTAACGTTTAAAGGTCGTATTAAGCAGGCTCCGAGATTGTCGCCTTGTAAAGGGGAAGGGGAATAATGCGGCAATAAAACAGGGTGGATTAGATTCATGAAGGGGAATAGTGATTCCGTTTTAGCATTTTTTCATAGCCCTGCTCTCTCAGGACACGTTTTACAGATTTAATGATCGTTTTTTTAAAATGCTGTAACATGATACGTCGTTGTTCAGTTGTTAAGATCATTTGAAGGGTGAAACACTGTATTTTTAGATATTTTTATGATGTACCATGTTATGCAAATTTTTAGCAGTATCTATTGAATGCATTATCGTTTTTGCTCTAGCGAACATAGCCTGCTTACTGCACATTGTCCTTGCGGTGGCTTTTGTTGTGAAGTATAAGCACCATTTTAGAGAATATAGGTCTAGAATATTTATTTTCTTTTCCTTATGTGGTGTGTTCACTTTTGTTTTCTTAAAGGAGCAAGAGCACTCAAGGTGAAGGATAGACCCAACTAAGAGCCAGCACTTTGAAATTTAGTTCCACTGTGTCATACTGAAGCTGTCTTTGAGTTGTCTTAGCTACACAACTTCACAACATTGCATTGCAGCTATGCAGCTTGAAATCCAAGTAGCACTCAATTTTATTATTTCATATTTGTACAATAAACTTCCTCGAAGACGAGTTAATATTTTTGGAGAAGAGTTGGAAAGACTTCTGAAGAAGAAATATGAAGGACACTGGTATCCAGACAAGCCATATAAAGGATCAGGGTTTAGATGTATTCATATAGGGGAGAAAGTGGACCCTGTAATAGAAGAAGCAGCCAAAGAGAGCGGTTTGGATATTGATGATGTTCGTGGAAATCTGCCTCAGGACCTCAATGTTTGGATCGACCCATTTGAAGTTTCATATCAAATTGGTGAAAAGGGACAGGTGAAAGTGCTTTACGTGGATGATAACAATAATGAAAGCGGATACGAGTTGGATAAAGAGATCAAGAACAGCTTTAACCCAGAGGCTCAGGTGTTTATGCCAATTAGTGACCCAGCCTCTTCAGTGTCTAGTTCTCCATCACCTTCCTTTGGCAATTCTGCGTCAGTAAGCCCTACATTCATGCCCCGATCCTCTCAGCCTTTAACCTTCACCACTGCCACTTTTGCTGCCACTAAGTTCGGTTCAACCAAAATGAAGAATAGTGGCCGTAACAATAAGATTGCACGCACTTCTCCAACCAACCTCGGCTTGAATGTGAATAACCTTTTGAAGCAGAAAGCCATTTCCTCCTCTGTGCACTCTCTGTATGGGCTTGGCCTGGGTAACCAGCAGCAACAGCAGAAGACTTCTGCCCTTTCTCCAAATGCCAAGGAGTTCATTTTCCCTAACCTCCAAGGTCAAAGCAGTGGAAATGGAATATTCCCAGGTGATAGCCCTGTTAACCTCAATCCTCTCCAGTACAGTAATGCCTTTGATATGTTTGCAACCTATGGTGGTCTCAATGAGAAATCATTCATGGATGGCTTGAATTTTAGCTTAAACAACATGCAGTATTCTAACCAGCAATTCCAGCCAGTCATGGCCAACTAAAGAACTGTTCTGCTCAAATGTATTGTACAAGTTAAAAATGCACGAGCCCAAGGGTGTGTTTTGATCCCTTGAGAATTTTTTTCCTAAAGCTTGTAGTAGGGAAACATTCAAGCTTGGTTACATAAACATGCAGCATTTTTTCTTTTGCCAGCCAAGCACAAAAGTTATTTTATACTTAATACATTTTAAAGTGTACTCTCAAATACGGCCTCTTACAGTATTTAAAATTTAGCAAGGACGGCTGATTTTTTTTTTTAAATTAGCACTAATAAAGTGGGTTTATTGGTCTTTTTCTAATTGTATAATTTAATTTAGTACAGAGTTTGTAAAATATCAGAGTATATATATTGTTTCTATGACATGGTATTGCATTTATATCTTTTTACTACTTCAGTGATCTGTGACAGCTGCAACAGCTTTGTTTTTTTTACTGAAATTGTAAAATATCCATCTTTAAGACATCAACTATTACAAAAGAGAAAAAAAAAATTGTGTACAGAATATTCCTTAGTGGTGAAATTAAAAATTTAGGAATATTTCCTTTTTCAAGAACATGAGAGTTGTATTTTCTGTTAAGAACTTAAAAAAGATTTTTGCTATATATTATGGAAAAATGTAATCGTAAATATTAATTTTGTACCTACATTGTGCAATACTTGATACAAATGTTATAAAGTATTTTAAGTCAGTGTCTTACATGTTAAGATTTACTGAAATAGTTTATATTAAGTTTGTATTAAAATTTTTAAAAATTATATACTCGTTGTGGGTCTTTTGTTAGTCTTAGTGCTGTGTAGTGATATTTTTTTTAAAATCTTAAATCACCTGTAAGGAACATTGTCTTACAGATTAAAGCAGTAACTATGTTTCATTGTACATTGGAGAGATGTTTGAACATCTGTGTTATAGAAGCACAGTTTTAATTATTGGTGCAACTGTGTTCTGAAGTTCCATTCTTTACATTTATCTAGCTCAGGTGAGGAACCTTTTTTTAATTGGGAGGCCACATTACATTTTAAGAGGGCTTTCTTAAAGTTGTATTGCAGATTGCATAAGTGTGTACATTTAGTACATATACACAAAAAAAGTACATACCACAAATTTTTGGTCCAAAAATGGGGATCGGTTTATATTCTGTTTCAGCCCCCTCTACTTCCTATGGTTACCGGCGTTTTTTTTTTTGCTCCACCCGCAGCAGTTACCAAATTTTACTCGCAGGTCTGAGGTCTACTTCTGCTGCCGCTGACAAAAGCTATGTGCTGAGCTGGTGTAGGGCTTTGTGCATCTGCACATAGTACTGAAGGCCTTGCACTGTCCAAGCACATAGCTTTGTCAGCGGCAGCAGAAGGAGATAGGACCTGCAAGTAAAACCCGGTTCTACATCAGCCTAGCAGGCAGCTTTGTTTGCGGTAGCTGAAGTAGATCCGACCTGTGAGTAAAATCCGGTAACCGCAGGGGGAACGAGGGAAATTCTGTGGGAGTGTGGAGTACAAAATGTCTGTCATTGGGGGTGGAAGGCAGTTACCTTTTATACTGAATATAACCTTCCCCCCCCCCCCCCCCGTTTATATTAATGTCCCCCCCCCCCCTTTTGGGTGGGGGGAACTTGGTTTATTTTTGAGTATATACAGTATATATTTAGATTTCTTTATTGAGAAAAAGAATAGAAAACATACTTTTGTATAACTAGTGTTTATGAAAGCAAAAAACTGGGAGGAAGAGAATAAGTAATTGAGGCCCTTTTACTAAAGTTTAGTGTGCGCTAAATACTGCTCATTCTATTTTTATACCTATGGGTTATGTGGCACTTAATGCACGCTAAGCTTTAGTAAAAGGGCACCTAAATTAGTGTAAACAAAGACAAAACTCCAAGAGTGAGTCTGTGTAATACATCAGAATTAAAACAAAACTAAGGGACCCTAAATTTTACTAAAGCTTAGCTTGAGTTATCTGCATTAGGGCCCGTTTTATTTCTATGGGCCTTGCTGCAGATAACTCGAGCTAAGCTTTAGTAAGATCTCCAGTGTGCGCTAATGGCTAAGAAGCTTATTTTATACCTATGGGCGGCTTAGCATTTAGTGTGTGTGACTAACAGTGCCCAAACCAATTATAAAATACACATAAACACAAGAGAACAAAGGATCTTAAAAAAATAAGAAAGTACATGCTATTTATAATATGCAACAAGAAATGACCTATAATTGCAGGCTACTCTTAGTTATTTAATTTAAATAACTGAAAATTAAAAAGATTGAGAAATAGTTTGAATAATTGGTTAAAATATTTCAGGTACTGAATATATAATATAGAGATGTATTTTCAAAGCACTTAGACTTACAAAGTTGCATACTAACCTGTGGCACGTTGTAAAATGAGCCCCATAATGTAATAAAACTTTTAACGTGTTGCAGTTTTTAACATTATCAAATGAAGTCTTCATCGATTGTCTGCCTCATGGCCCACTGTATCTCCCTTTCATACCTCTCTTCTCCTGCCGCAGCAACAGCAGAGTTTAACAGCATCATGCACTGTAGAACTTTCATGCCCTGTGCCACTGAAGATCCTGCTGTCCCACCCCATACTACAGTAGAGAGTGATATGGGGGAGGGGGCAGGATGGCAGGGCTATAGCGGCGTAGGAGCATAAAGGCTCTGGTGCTTAATACTTTCTTCGATGATATCTTCACAACACTTTGTGTTTCTATATTATATCAAGCTAAACTAGAAGTCACAATAGACCACAGGGGCCCCACTGCTGACCTAGCTCTTTCTTCAAAGATCATTTTATAGTGCTTTAAGGAGCCTGTTTTGTTTCTGAGCATCAGTTGTGTCAATGTTAATTTGGAGAAGCAATTGTTGCTCTATTAAGGACAATACAACTCATCCGAATGGAGTGGAATCCTCTATATAGGTGACAGCATTCTGTTCTTGGAGTAGGCCAATATTTTTCACTTCAAAGCCTGGAGGGTAGCGGTAGCTGCCATTGATCTTAAGTGTGGCCCCCTGATTCTTCTCCCATATACAATCTGCATTCCATCAACCTTGTCTGAAGACCTGCTGCTGGGATTACATCTATAATGTTTTTCTGTTTTGTGCCTGCTGTGTTAACTCTCAAGTTTGAACTGTGTAGTTTTCTAAACTTTTGTACTTCTGAGACTGAAAGAGCAGTGAAGGGATCAGGGCACTGTGCAGAAACTCACGGAAGAGTCACGTGGTGCTACAAGAGAATTGAAAAGCTGGTTGAGGCCAAACCGCCTCTGCAGAAAGTATAGGGGGAATTTAAAGAACTGGGGAGGGGGAGGAGGTCCAACTTGAAATGGTTGAGGATAGAGAGAGAGTGGTGGGTTGAACTGAGACTACATGGGGTTTTGTTGGAGAAGAAGACGTAGGAGAGGAGCTGGCGGAGAGGATAAGCATAAAGGAATCCTGTGCCGAAGGAATGGATCCTCAGGAGCTTAGTCAAGCTCGGGAGGCGGGGCTGGTGGTTGGGAGGCGGGGATAGGGCTGGGCAGACTTATACGGTCTGTGCCAGAGCCGGTGGTGGGAAGCGGGACTGGTGGTTGGGAGGCGGGGTTTAGTGCTGGACAGACTTGTACGGTCTGTGCCAGAGCCGGTGGTTGGGAGGCAGGGCTGGTGGTGGGGAGGTGAGGATAGTGCTGGGCAGACTTATACGGTCTGTGTCTGTGCCAGAGCTGGTGGTTGGGAGGCGGGGATAGTGCGGGGCAGACTTATACGGTCTGTGCCAGAGCCGGTGGTTGGGAGGCGGGGCCAGTGGTTGGGAGGCGGGGATAGTGCTGGGCAGACTTATACGGTCTGTGCCCTGAAGAGCACAGGTACAAATCAAAGTAGGGTATACACAAAAAGCAGCAAATATGAGTTATCTTGTTGGGCAGACTGGATGGACCGTGCAGGTCTTTTTCTGCCGTCATCTACTATGTTACTATGTGGAGGTGATAGGCAGGAGGTGGTATGGCTAGAGAATATGAATGGGGGGTTATGAATGTAGGGCAAGAGAGTGCAGAAGATTATACTTTGTTTTAGTTACATGAGTCATTACCGGCATAATTCTATATATGGCACTCAAAATTGCATGTGGATGTTTGGTCACAGGCCAAATTTTTGCCTGTAATTTAATTGAATAACAAACCAATTACTGCTGATAATTGGGTACTAATTATCAATGCTAATTGGCATTAATTAAAATGTGCATGTGCGTCTTTAGGTGGGATCTGTGTGTAAATTTTAGATGTGGATATGAAAAGGGGTCATTCCTGGGAGATTGGCTCATAATTTAGGCATGAGAATTTGCACCAGGTTTTTTGTGGTGTAAATCCTTGCGCCTAAAATTGGGTGCATGCAGATTTCAGCACCAAACGCTGTTCTATAAATGGTGCCCATCTCTAAATGATACTTTATAGAATAGTACTTAGTGGGAAATTTTATCAGCGCTGATTTTTCAGCACTATATTTAGAATTTTGGCCAAAATGTGCATAAGCAGCTAGGTTGATCAGATCATCATAGGAGACCTATGTCATCGAAGGGGGGAATTCTTTCCACCCCCCTCTTGCTCAGTGTGCTGTTAGCTTTGTCTGACAACAATTTTTGCTCAAAGATTGAGATTTTTTTTTGTTGTTGACAAAGTAGCCCCCACTGGAAAAATAGTGAAGATCGCTGGAGTAGGACAGAGAAAGTACCTGCATATAATAAACCGCTTTGGGTGTACCCACAGAAAGGCAGGTATATCAAAATCCCTTAAAAATCATCCATTAACACGGTGGTTCCCAAAACCTGGTCCTGGAGGCAACCAGTGGAGGCAGTGCATGCAAATCTCTCATGAATATTCATTGTGGATATCCCAAAAACCTGACTGGCTGGAGTGCCTCCAGGACCAGGTTTGGGAACCACTGCATTAACAATTCAAAGGGTTTTTTCAGTTCTACTTTGTTAGCTTCAGTACAATAGATTGTCCTAATACTATAGATATTATTAAATTATATCAAGTGCATAGTGTAAAGCAGCCAGATTCACATTTTGAATAGCTGCTGCTATATCCTAAATAATAAAAACAGGTCTGGATTAGTGTTTGGGAATATTAAACATTTGATCACAATGTGGCATCTTAATGCAGCTTGTTAATGCTTTCTCGGTCCTAGTAATGTGCTTTAAAATACATTTCCTGAATAGTTATAGGTTCTTAAAAGGTTGTGTGAACAGCTGAGAACCTGTTTACTAATACATTTTAAGCTATGCTCATGTACCAGCTTTCCAGCTGCTGCAAACTGTCTCAGCTTTGCTTATTGTAAAGTGATTTAAGTAGGTAGAAGCCTTTCTTGCCCGCTTAAGTGCTCCCCACTGCCTAAGTGGGGATATTCAGCTGCACTTAACCAGAGAGCTGTTGAATATCCCCACAGACTGCCCAACCAGAAAGTGGACAGGTCAGGGATGGCATTGGGGAGGAGTCCAGGGTTATGCGGGTGCTGGCAATATTCAGCGCCAGCACCCATGTAGCCAAGTGGCCTAATTTAGGAAAGCTCAAAAGCCAATTTGAACTGGCTTAGCGATCACGGTATCTAGCGACGAATGTGCCAAAGCCCACTGCGACTTGTTTACTGCATTCGCAAATGTGGAACGAAAATGCTTTGCAAATGTATTGTAATTAGGTGGTTCTCATTTAAATGAAGGCAACGCACGATGCACAGCCATTTATGGGAAATGCACATAAAGGTCTGCACACCTTTAACGTGATATATTTAACGGGTTCTCAGGGGCTGCCGGTAACTAGAGACATGTCATCTGCCTTCATAACACGTTCATAAAGTGCGTGCATAAGCCCTGTTGACGTATTTATATGTGTGTGTGTGCTTGCGTGCACATCTGTGTTGGAGAAGCCATGGCTGCACATGGTCCCCGTGGGAGAAAGCCCAGCTTTCTAAACTTTTACTAAATCCAACTTTTCTAAATCCAAACTATCAGGAGAATCATATCATTACCTCCCTCTTCTTTCATCTCTTTAACACCCTTAGAGATATAATACAAATTAGACTCAACAAAACAATTATAATTGGGGAGCTGAAGAATATCTCTTAAGTATTATTTAACCTGAAGGGCCAGGAGAAGACTGCAGAAGACAAACACAAATAGGAATGGACCATGGCCTCATCTCTCTGCATTCCCCTTGCATATCCAGCATTCCTATCTGAAATTAGGAACCTCCCCCCTCAAAATAATTTGTGCAGCCAACAGAAAAGACAACAGCCACCTCCCTCCTTTCTGTCCCTCTACCAATGCAAAACATGGACAAAATAGTAGAAATCGAGAAAGATCTGCTTACGAGTGATGTCTATCTCAGACGCCCAGGACACACGTCGATGATGCAATCTTTTTAGACATGCGTACAACTGCTACAACACTTGCTGTGCGCTTAGCAGATGACTATTGTGCGCATGTATTTGTTACACTGCTACCAGGGATTTCAACAGGTTAGCGAGACTTTCATGCATCCACCTTTGTACTACCGCACGGCTCATTTGCATGCGATTTTTTTTGAGCATCCGTCGTTTTTTTCAGAATCGGTATCTTGTAACCTGCACCTTTAAGTTTTCGGTTCTTCTAAGTTTCTTTCATGCATCTGCTCCTTAACCTCTCTAATACCCCCACCCAGCTGCAATGCCCTAAGTCCTTCCCCTCCTGCTGAATGAACCTCCTGCCCCCACCCCTGATGTCTAGGTAGGTCCCTCCGGGCCTACCTGTCTCCCTGGTGTTCCAGTGGGAATCATTGGGGGCAGGAGCGCAGTCCCCTTATGGCTGCCTGTCAAAATGTCTGCTGTGACCACTCGTATAACCATCTTGCAGTACTGCGAGCTGCCATGAAAAATTGCAGCAGACATTTTGAAATGGAGCCATGAGGGAGCTGCACTCCTGCCCCCAAGGACCCCTGCTGGACCACCAGGGAGACTGGTAGGCATGGGAGGGGCCTACCTAGACATGGGGGGTGGGGGTGGGGTTCATTTTGGGGAAGAGGGGAGGGGGTATTAGAAAGGTTGGGAGGGGGATTGGGAGGGATTTAGGAACAAAAAATAGTTATGTGGAGGCTGGCCAGCATCCAAATATTCTCTTATGTGGCCCTGGCTAAATATCAGCCGGGCTCACATAAGCTCCGGCACCCAGTCCGCCCACATTTAGCCCCCAAATATCGGGGGCTAATTTAGCCGACAACGGTCAGCATTTAATAAAATGCTGACCATCGCTGGCTGAATATCAGGGGTTTGTCTTTCCGATTTCATAAGAGTTCCGCAAACTTTGATTTATAATAGCAATATGATCTTTCATGGAGTCTACTGCCCCAACTCACAGTAAACTGATCCTTTGCAATAAGGTACTTTCCTAAATTAACTGGGTTCATTTTGGCAAAGCTACTTCAATATTCCTTCAAGTTGATTTATCAAACAGGCCAGTTTAAAGATAACTTTGCTACTGCATATACATTTCTGATCATGAGCACGCTTCACTTTTGCAGTGTTAAGCCACCATAAGGGAAAAAAATGGTTGAACATTTTTAGCACTAACAAATTCAGTGGGTTGAGTTACTGCAATCCCTGGTGACATAAAGAACACAGCTGTTCTAGTGTTTCATCAAATCGTATTGGGCATCACTGCCTAATGCCGATACTATTTTTTTTAAATGTGTTATTGTTGAAGAAGACATGATTTGCATTATACTTTGACAAACAAGATCTAGAGAAAAAATAATCCCTGGGTGGAGGTAGACTGTGTAGCACAGCTAATGTATTAATGATTCGCTTTTGAAAACCTGAGTTTTATAGCCAGTTTATTACATCTGCAATGAAATAAACTAGATACGGATGTATCTTTTACTGGTGTAGCTAGCCCTTTTCCCAAAAGAGCAGTGAGGATTAGGATAGGTCCGAATGTGATACGGTATGAGGACTTTGTATTGTATTCTGCGTGACAGTGCTTTTCATAAGCTCAAAAATGATTTTCAAACCTAAAAATAGAATTTGTCATTAAGCTGGATCTAGAACGTGTCAGCTTCACAGAACAGTATAAAACACTTGTCTCATTTGCTCAGTATGTGTGATTTTGATAAATGCATTAAAAGTGAAGTAATACATTAAAAAAAAAAATCAGTTGACAGTATGGGTAATTAGAAGTCTATCGGAAAGGTTCTCTCCAGAGCTTTCTTGTTGCGATCACCATTGTGTTTCCTTTGGCGCTAGGAAAAAAGCCACTTTTAACCTCTTAAATAGTCTATTTCTGTAAATATTCTTCAAACGCTAGGGCTTTTTACTTTAATAGTGAATGGATGAACGCCCAATTTTCTCATCTTAACTTGGTGTGTGCCCATCCTCTCCTGCCCCAACTATACCATGTTTTACTTGGAGCAACAAGTAAACAGCTCAAATGTGGAGCCCCATCCTTAGTTACAATTAATTGTTAATTAAGGTGACCTTGAACTAAGATGTTAGCAAGTGCTAAGCCCATTTCTTATCACATGAGATTTTCTCTCATGCTCTTTTCTTTATTCTTTTTGCAAGTCCCGTGCTAATTTTTCCATTAGTGGGCGTAACTTGCAAAAAAAAAAAAAAAAGAATACGGAAGCACTTAACATCTCCTATTTAAGAGCGCTAAGTGCTCCTGCATTAACTCAGCATTAGCTCGTTACCCCCAAATTCTATAAAAATTGCCCACGCAAAATTTTGGGGGGGCATGTGTCAAATTTGAGTGCATAATTTAATTCCATAACTAGCCAATTAGTGCCAATAATTGGCTTTTTAACAAGCAATTATTGGCACAAATTAAATTTAATTAGAACTTACACGTGTAAATTTTAGCCTAAATTTTAAGAGCAGCCCAAAAAAGGGGCACGGAA
Organism: Microcaecilia unicolor; assembly: GCF_901765095.1. Classification (NCBI taxonomy): domain Eukaryota; kingdom Metazoa; phylum Chordata; class Amphibia; order Gymnophiona; family Siphonopidae; genus Microcaecilia; species Microcaecilia unicolor. Next base: position 321,390,863 of record NC_044036.1, on the reverse strand, counting down.
ATGGCAGGGTCCTGGGCATTTCAGGGCATATCGGGGGGCGTGGTTTTGAGGTACATATAGAATATGGGGGTTTTATGTGAAACAGTGGAGTAGCCACAGGTGGACCTGGCTGGGCCGGGGCCCACCCACTTAGGGCTCAGGCCTAGGGTTACCATATGTCCGGATTTACCCGGACATGTCCTCTTTTTGAACTAAGTTCTGTAACGTGGCTAACACGTGAAAGGGATCTAAAACTGGCTTACAAAAATGGCCACTACCTCATGGACTACCGGAAACAAAACAGGGCACACTCTGACCCAGTAAGCAGGGGGAAAAGCACCATGGGAGTAGAGCCTACCAACTATTTGCCACAAGCTAGTGGAATCACGGAGCCCAATACCCTACACTCACCACAATGCATTGCTGATGTGACTCGGCAGTGCGCATAACAGAAAAGGTGTCACACTCACCCGAGAGCCACATCAGAACCAGGGAAAGGCTGTCACAGGATAGAACACATTCTGCTGTCATGGAGGTGGGTATGGCATTTGAGGCTGGCTTAGAGGCTGGAAAAAAAGTTATTAAAGTGGGGTTTTTTTGGTGGGAGGGGGTTAGTGACCACTGGGGGAGTCTGGGGAGGTCATCCCCGATTCCCTCCAGTGGTCATCTGGTCAGTTGGGGCACTTTTTGGGACCTGTTCGTGAAAAAAAAGGGTCCAAAAAAAGTGACCCAAAATCGCGGTAAAAACGCCTTTTTTTTTCGATTATCAGCTAAAGACGCCCATCTCTCCTCGGCCAATAACCACGCCCCAGTTCCACCTTCACCACGCCTCCGACACGGCCCCGTCAACTTTACCCGTTACTGATTTGGGTGCCCACGGGAGAAAGACGCCCATCTCCCGATTTGGGTTGCAATATAGGCGTTTTTCTCTTTCGATTATAAGCAGGATAGGCTGCTTCATCTTTCTCCGTGGATAATGTGTAATGCCATGCTCTCTAGTAAAACCTCCAACTGTTCAACAGCACTAGAAAGAGAGACTAAAAATAGTTTTGTTTTTAGTGAGAGTAGACGTCATTGCAGCAATATGACTGTAGGCTGGGATCCTTATAGGGATACTTAGGTTAGGAGAAACTTCCTTCCATGACACTGATTTGCTGGACCAGAGGTTTAAGCAAGAGCTCTGTTAATAAAACATGACCACTTTGTACTCATTTGTTCCAAATGCCAGAAGGCCTGAGCTAGGTTACATCATTTTCTATATAATGGAAGTGGAAAATGTTTTTACCTATTCTGTGCAGATGTTGTGAACCTGAGAAACAAACTTGCAGTTAGTGACTAGTTGAGACGGATTGAAAAATCCCTACTGTAGTGTCAGCCAAACGAAATGTTCAGTTCATCCTAACCAACCTGATTGGGATAGGAGAATTTTATAGGGACACACTTTCTTCTATTTCACTAATTTAAGGGCATTGAATTCATGGAATGACCTCCCGGTAGAGGTGGTGGCGACAAAGCCTGTATCTGAATTCAAGCAAGCTTGGGACGAATACATAGGATCTCGAAGGGAGAAGAAGGGAGAGTAGATGGCACGGATGGGCAGACTGGATAGGCCATATGGCAGGGGTTCCAAAACTTTTTTCAGTTTGTGACCCCCCCCCCAGACCACATGGGTCTCTGCAGCACCTCCCCAGATACATGGGTCTCTGTACCCCCCTCCCCTCCAGCCACATAGGTCTCCGCATCCCCCAGGCCACATAGGTCTCAACACCCTCTCCACATAGGTCTCCCTTTCCCTGCAGCCCCCTCTAACACCAGCACACCTTTTCCAAATCCAGCATTGCTCCTACCTTCCTTCCTGTAGGTCCAGGATCCCCCCCCCACCACATAGGTCTCCCTTTCCCTTTCCCTGTAGCTCCCTCCTCTCATACCAGCACACCTTCCCCAAATCCAGCATCGCTCCTACCTTCCTTCCTGTAGGTCCAGGATCACTGCTGCTTCCTTCTCCTTCCCCCGCCACCGCTGCGGTGCTTGCAGCTTACATTTTCGGGCCATCCGCAATTCACACAGGCTGGCGCCCTGGGGCCTTCCCAGTCTGCCGCGTCCGGCCCTCTCTGATGCAGCTTCCTGTTGCAAGGGCCGGGCGCGGCAGAGGGAAGTCCCTGCAGTGCCTGTGTGAATCGCGGACGGCCCAAAAATGTCAGCTGCAAGCACCGCAGCGGTGGTGGGGGAAGAAGCAGGAAGTGGCAGATGCTGGACCTGCGGGAGGGGAAAGTAGGGAGGGATGCTCTGCGGAACCCCTGAGAGTTTGCTGCAGCGTACCAGGGTGCCGTGGCGGACAGTCTGGGAACTGCTGCCATATGATGACTTCCCTATGAAGAAAGACTAAGGAGGCTAGGGCTTTTCAGCTTGGAGAAGAGACGGCTGAGAGGAGACATGATAGAGGTATATAAAATAATGAGTGGAGTGGAACAGGTGGATGTGAAGCGTCTGTTCACGCGTTCCAAAAATACTAGGACTAGGGAGCATGCGATGAAACTACAGTGTAGTAAATTTAGAACAAATCAGAGGTTATCAACAGAAATCAAACAAAATAAAACTTGGAAAAGAAAATAAGATGATACCTTTTTTATTGGACATAACTTAATACATTTCTTGATTAGCTTTCGAAGGTTGCCCTTCTTCCTCAGATCGGAAATAAGCAAATGTGGTAGCAGATAGTATATATGAGAGAAACATCAAAGCATTACTTTGACAGTCTGACAGAGTGGGAGGGTGGGGGTATGCATGGGGACATCAAAGCATTTCATTGATATTCTAACAGAATGGGTGTTGGTAGGTGAGAGGAGGGTAATAAACAGAGAAATACAGCTTTATGTTTTACTAGTAAAAAAGGCCCGTTTCTGACACAAATGAAACGGGCGCTAGCAAGGTTTTCCTTGGAGTGTGTATGTTTGGGAGAGTGTTTGTGAGAGTGACTGTTTGAGAGTCAGAGTGAAAGTGTGAGTGTGTGAGAGAGAGAGTGAGTCTGGGTGTGAGTGTGTTTGTGAGAGAGTGTGTGTGTGAGAATGAGAGTGTGTGCAAGTGTGTATGTGAGACACAGTGTGAGAGAGAGTGTGTGTGTGTGGGCGAGAGAGAGAGTGTGTGTGACACAGATTCTCTGTGAGAGTGAGTGTATGAGACCAAGCGAGTGTGTGAGTGACTGTGTGGCACATAGAGAGTGAATGTGATACAGTGTGAGACAGAGTGTGTGACAGTGAGAGTCAGAAAGACATTGTATATGAGAGAGAGAGTGTGAGCAATTCCCCTCTCTCCCTGAGCCCTGCCCTCCCAATCCATGGCCATCCATGTTTCTCTGTCACCTGCCCCTCCATTCATCCCTATACAGCATTTCCCTCTCTGCCTGAGGCCTGCCCTGCAATCCATATCCATCCATGCCCATCTGTCCCCTCCATTCATCCCTATCCAGCAATTCCCCTCTCCCTGAGTCCTGCCCTTCCAATCCATGCCCATCCATGCTCCTCTGTCACCTGGCCCCTCCATTTTTCCCTATCCAGCATTTCCCCTCTCTGCCTGAGGCCTGTCCTGCAATCCATATCCATCCATGCCCATCTGTCCCCTCCATTCATCCCTATGCAGCAATTCCCCTCTCCCTGAGTCCTGCCCTTCAATCCATGCCCATCCATGCTCCTCTGTCACCTGGCCCCTCCATTTTTCCCTATCCAGCATTTCCCCTCTCTGCCTGAGGCCTGCCCTGCAATCCATATCCATCCATGCCCATCTGTCCCCTCCATTCATCCCTATCCAGCAATTCCCCTCTCCCCGAGTCCTGCCCTTTCAATCCATGCCCATCCATGCTCCTCTGTCACCTGGCCCCTCCATTTTCCCTATCCAGCATTTCCCTCTCTGCCTGAGGCCTGCCCTGCAATCCATATCCATCCATGCCCATCTGTCCCCTCCATTCATCCCTATCCAGCAATTTCCCTCTCCCTGAGTCCTGCCCTTCCAATCCATGCTCATCTGTCACCTGGCCCCTCCATTTTTCCCTATCCAGCAATTGCCCTCTCTCCCTGAGGCCTGCCCTGCAATCCATATCCATCCATGCCCATCTGTCCCCTCTATTCATCCCTATCCAGCAATTTCCCTCTCTCCCTTAGTCCTGCCCTCCCAATCCATGCCCATCCATGCTCCTCTGTCCCCTGCCCCCTCCATTCATCCATTTCCAGTAATTCCCCTCTCTCCCTGAGCCCTGTCCTCCCAATCCATGCCCATCCATGCTCCTCTGTCCCCTGCCGCCTCCATTCATCCTTTTCCAGCAAGTCCCCTCTCTCCCTTCCATGACCCCCCTCGCATCCATGCTCCTCTCTCTCCCATGTCCCAGCCTGGCCCGCCCTCTTCTCCCCCCCCTTCGCATCCATGCCCCCCCCCTTCGCATCCATGCATCCCCCCCCTTCGCATCCATGCATTCCTTTTTTTTTTTTCTTCTTCTTTTAACTTTACCTCCGTGGCGGTTCCTGCAGCGAAGCGTCAGGGAAGGAGGCGGCGCTCCCGACGTCTAGCTTTCCCTTCGCTGTGTTCCGCCTTGGGCGGAACAAAGCGAAGGGAAGGCTAGACGTCGGGAGCGCCGCCTCCTTCCCTGACGCTTCGCTTCCGGATTTGTTTGGTTTGAGGCGAGGGCGGGGCAGAGACGGCTGGCTGGCTTGGAGGCTTCACACCACGAATCCACGAACCCTTCAGCCTGGGAGTGACGTCAGATGGCTTCATGGCTTCAGGGCTTCAGGGCTTCACAGAACGTTGTCCTCAGAACGTTGAGGGTGCGTTTTATTATATTAGATAATGAGTTAGAAAACCCAGATCCTTATTAAGTCCTGTTTGTTGGGTGTCAAAATATTCAATCATTCTTATTTCAAAGGTCTTACGTCCCTGTATTGTTTTAAAATTACCTTTCAGTATTCTTACTGTGAAATCACTGGTGCCGTGTTCTGGTCTTGTGAAGTGTTGGCCCACAGGGGTGGGGGCCTGACTGACACCGGCTATTTTCATGTGATGTCTGTGCAGATTGAATCTTGTCTTAAGCATCTGGCCTGTTTCTCCAATATAGCATCCTTCGTTACATTTTTTACACTGAATGATATATACCACATTGGAAGATGAGCATGTAAAATAGTCCTTTATGTTGAATATTTTTCCTTTGTGAATGACTGTGGGGTCTTGTGAAATGTTTTGGCATAGTTTGCAGCTGGCTGTGTTACACGGAAACGTGCCCTTTTCTTTTTCCGTCTGTGTTGGAAGTTTACTTCTGATCAGCTTGTGTTTTAAATTTGGTGGCCAGCACTGGTGGGGATGAGAATATCTCTTTCAGTAATTCATCTTCCTGAAGTAGTGGCTGTAGGTCTCTTATGATTTTCCTCAGTTTGTCCAGCTCTGGGTTGTATGTCACTACAAGGGGAATTCTGTCTGTGGCTTTTTTATCTTTGTACTGTAGCAGATTTTCCCTGGGTGTTTTGAGGGAGGAGGCAATATTCTTGAAGATTATTTTGGGGTTGTAGCCTTTCTGTTTGAAGGATGCAGTCAGGGTTTCAAGGTGTCTGTCTCTATCCTCTGGGTCCAAGCAGATACGGTGGTATCTTGTGGCTTGGCTGTAAATAATGCTGAGCCCTCCAAATCCACTCCCCACAACTGTACACCACTACCATAGCCCTAAGGGGTGAAGGAGGGCACCTACATGTGGGTACAGTGGGTTTGTGGTGGGTTTTGGAGGGCTCACATTTACCGCCACAAGTGTAACAGGTTGGGGGGGATGGGCCTGGGTCTGCCTGCCTGAAATGCACTGCACCCACTAAAACTGCTCCAGAGACCTGCATACTGCTGCGATGGACCTGAGTATGACATTTGAGGCTGGCATAGAGGCTGGCACAAAATATTTTTAAACTATTGTTTTGAGGGTGGGAGGGGGTTAGTGACCACTGGGGGAGTAAGGGGAGGTCATCCCCGATTCCCTCCGGTGGTCATCTGGTCAGTTCGGGCACCTTATCCTGGCTTGATCGTAACAAAAAAAGGACCAAATAAAGTCATCCAAGTGCTCGTCAGGGACACCCTTTTTTCGATTATGGGTCGAGGACGCCCATGTGTTAGGCATGCCCAAGTCCCACCTCCGCTATGCCTCCAACACATGTCCCCGCGACGGAAAGCAGTTGGAGACGCCCAAAATCGGCTTTCGACTATGTCGATTTGGCTGACCCTGGGAGAAGGACGCCCATCTTCCGATTTGTATCAAAAGATGGGCGTCCTTCTCTTTCGAAAATAAGCCTGATAGTGATTTAAGTGTCCAGAAATGGCTCCTGGGTGGTTAAATCACTTGTTTGGAGCTAATCAGTCATATTCAGAGGCACTGAATAGCATCGCTGAAAATGTCCAGATAGTGCCGAACGTGAAACTGGCTATTTTGGGGATGTTCTGGGGGGTGGAGTCAACACTTGGTCAGTTAAATGTTGATATTTAGCACTAAAGAAGCCAAGATAAAACTGATAAAGCTGTTGTACGTTGGTTCTGTGGCACACCCTTGTTGTCTCCGCCTCTGATCACGCTTTTCAGGACAAACATCATTCCAGTATCCAATTTCTGATATGTGGGCATAATCCTTGATTCTTCTCTATCGTTTCTACCTCAAATATGTCATGTAACAAAGGTTCGTTTCATGGTTTTTCGACAATTGAGGTCAATCCGTCACTTATTTGATACTCCAAAGTTCCATGCGTTGATTCTTTCTTTATTCACTTCCTGACTGGATTACTGTTTTCAGTATTGCTAGATTTCTCAGCAGCTTTTGACACAGTGGATCACGATATTATGCTAGCACGACTAGCAGAAACAGGTGTCAGTGGAACAGTACTTGCCTGGTTCAGATCCTATCTATCAGACAGGAAACAGTCCATATTGTTCGACAGCACCTCATCGTCACTCTGGACACTGACCTGTGGGGTACCACAAGGATCATTACCTACCTCAAGCCACTAGCTGAGCTGATTCGTTCGATGGACACTCAGTTCTACATCTACGTGGATGACTTGCAGCTACTCATACCCATTGAACCTGACTTACCTACAGCCCCGAGTAAACTGATTACCTGTCTAACTGTCAAGAATGGGCTAAAAACAATTCTGCCTGAACCCAAGTAAAACCGAGCTTCTATGGACCCATAACACATTTGGGCATATAGCTGACATCAAAATCGCTTTTGGGAAATATGAACTCCCCCTCAAATCGCAAGTCAGGAACCTTGGAATACAATTAGATTCAACACTTACTCTGATTCCCCAAATCCAAGCAACCTTCAAAAGCTGCTTCTATCATTTGTGCCAACTATGGCTGCCTCTCCTTACATTGAGAAGGCAAGTCCTTGTCTCAGTTGTGCATGTCATGATAACACCAAGACTGGATTACTGTCGCTGGTGAGGCCCCACCTGGAGTATTGTGTTCAGTTTTGGAGGCTGTACCTTGCTAAGGATGTAAAAAAAATTGAAAAGGTGCAAAGAAAAGCTACGAGATTGGTATGGGATTTGCGTTCCAAGATGTATGAGGAGAGACTTGCTGACCTGAACATGTATACCCTGGAGGAAAGGAGGAACAGGGGTGATATGATACAGACATTCAAATATTTGAAAGGTATTAATCTGCAAACAAATCTTTTCCAGAGATGGGAAGGCGGTAGAACGAGAGGACATGAAATGAGATTGAAGGGGGGGGGGGGGGGGGGCAGACTCTAAAAAGATGTCAGGAAGTATTTTTTCACAGAGAGAGTGGTAGATGCTTGGAATGCCCTCCCATGGGAGGTGGTGGAGATGAAAACAGTAACAGAATTCAAACATGCGTGGGATATACATAAAGGAATCCTGTGCAAAAGGAATGGATCCTCAGGAGCTTAGCCGAAATTGTGTGGCGGAGCCGGTGGGGGGAAGATGGGTTGGTTGTTGGGAGGCCAGGATAGTGGTGGGCAGACTTATACGGTCTGTGCCAGAGCCAGTGGTGGGAGGCGGGACTGGTGGTTGGGAGGAGGGGATAGTGCTGGGCAGACTTATACAGTCTGTGCCCTGAAAAAGACAGGTACAAATCAAGGTAAGGTATGCACATATGAGTTTATCTTGTTGGGCAGACTGGATGGACCGTGCAGGCCTTTTTCTGCCATCATCTACTATGTTACTATGTTATGTATTGCACTCTACACTGGTATGACTATAAAGGGTCTACACTTCTATCTACTTCTATCTACTTATCATTTCTATAGCGCTACAAGGCATACGCAGCGCTGTACATCATACACGAACATCAGACAGTCCCTGCTCAAAGAGCTCATAATCTAAATAAGACAGGTAAACAGACAGAACAACTAAGAGGCAAAAGAATAAAGAGGTGGGGATACAAGGACAGGGCAAGTGAGTAGTGGTTAGGAGTTAAAAGCAGCGTCAAAGAGGTGGGCTTTTAGCTTGGGCTTGAAAACGGCCAAAGACTGGGCCAGACGTACAGGCTCGGGAAGTCTATTCCAGGCGTGAGGTGCAGCGAGATAAAAGGAACGGAGTCTGGAATTAGCGGTAGAGGAGAAGGGGACAGAAAGCTGCAGCAAGTCTAATAGAAGGTTGCAAGCAACGTGGCCACATCAGGCCATTTTTGCAAAAACTTCATTGGCTACCAGTACAATACAGGGCTAAATTTACAACTCTATGCCTGATCTTCAAGGCCCTTAAAGGAAATGGCCCTGAGTATTGGAAGAACAGGATCACCCTCTACACACCTCCAAGGTCACTAAGGTCCTCCCAAGTAGTGTCACTAACCACACCCTCTCCAAAGGACATCACATGATGTGATACCCACCATCAAGCCTACTCTGGAGTAGCCCCCACACTCTGGAATGAACTCCCTGGAAGGCAGACTACCTCTACTTCAGGAAGCAGGTGAAAGCTTGTCTCTTCAACTAGGCCTTTAATGGAAGAACTAACTAACTTGCTAGTCACACACACACACTCAAGGAGTAACACCGGCTACACATTCTATAGCAGGACATGTTTCTCCACTCCTACCCTAGCTAAGATCATATTCAAGCACCTTTCTGACCTCATGTGAAACTTCCTTTAAATTAGTTCCCTTATTTTCTTACTCCTGTAACTCTGTCTTATGCATTCTTTGCTGTCTATTAAAATGTTTTATTGTGTGTTGTGTTGACATTATAATGTAGTACAGTATGCCTTATTTTGTATTATTTGAATATTTTTACTGCTTCAATTCTCTATTGCTTATGTTTGACTTATTCTTGCTGTACATCACCTTGAGTGAATTCCTTCAGAAAGGTGGTAAATAAATCCTATTTCTTGTATAATACCCACTCTCAAAGCACCATTATATCTCAAGTTAATTTTTCTTGGTTGCAGATTCTGGATGCATTCTAGGATGAAATGTTTGCATTTACATCAACAACCAGTGTGTACTGAAGGAGGAAAAACATTTGAGTACCGTAGAGAATCCTCTTGCAATATCTTGCTGGGCGTGTGCTGGATAGATGCTAGCTCTATCTGTTTCCCCCTGTCTCTTCTGGTAGCTGTCAGGCAGACCAGATCCAAAATGTGCAGCGTATTCCATCCCACACGTTTCCAAAATAATGTAAGTGTAAAACCAGCCAGGAACCCTGTGGGATAGCAAGAACCAGCTCAATCCAAAGGCTTCTGACACAGCATATTTTGCACTGTGCAAACAGCGTTCTGTATGCTGAGTTTCTTGAACCAATCAGCAAAGTGCATCAGTACATATCCTACAGGTAGCAAAGCGGGTTTCAGTTCAAGTAAAATCTAAGAAATTGATTAATACAGCTGGAATGTCAACCAGCTTCAACTGTCAGGCTCATTTGAATGTTAATGCTTTCCCATTACATTTTTAAAAGAGATGGGTGGGGGAGGGGGGAAGGAAGGTGCTGCTATTACTGAGCAAGCATCCAATCAACAGAACTCATCCTATTTTTATTAGATTCTTTATAAACCACTTTTCTGTAGTACAACCAAAGTGGTTTACATATTATACTAGTAAAAAAAGGCCCGTTTCTGAAAGAAATGAAACGGGCGCTAGCAAGGTTTTCCTTGGTGTGTGTATGTTTGAGAGAGTGTGTGTGAGAGTGACTGTGTGAGAGAGCAAGAGGGCGAGTGTGTGTGTGTGTGTGACAGAGAGAGAGAGAGAGACTGGGTGCGAGTGTGTCTGTGAGAGAGAGAGTGTGTGTGTGAGATTGAGAGTGTGTGCCACCCCCCTCCCTCCGAGTTCCAGGGTCGTCCCCTCCCTCCCTCCGAGTTCCAGGGTTGTCCCCTCCCTCCCTCCAAGTTCCAGGGTCCCCCCCTCCTTCCCAGTTCCATTCCCCATTGCATTCTTAGGGAATGCAAAGGGGAAATCATAATTACAAGTCCCTGCGTGCGGTGGGGTAAAACCCAGGACTGGATCCAGCCGGCAACCCTACTAGGAACTGAACCCGGTTCTGCCAGTTCTCAGCCCACCATGGTGATCGCCTCGCCTCACCCCTTGCTTGGAATAAACTCCCCGAGCCCATTTGCCAGGCCCCTCCCTGCCCATCTTCAAATCCTTGCTCAAAGCCCACCTCTTCAATGTCGCCTTCGGCATCTAACCACTACACCTCTATTCAGGAAATCTTGACTGCCCCAACTTGACATTTCGTCGATTGTAAGCTCCTTCGAGCAGGGACTGTCCTTCTTTGTTAAACTGTACAGCGCTGCGTAACCCTAGTAGCGCTCTAGAAATGTTAAGTAGTAGTAGTAGTAGTGATCATTAAGCTACTCCTTGTTTTTTTTTCCAAAGGCCTAGTTTGGTTGCTTAATTTGAGGAGTGGAGCAAGTGAATGGGATGTGAACTTTCTTCCCCCAAAGACTGGGTTAGAATTGCGGGGGAGAGGAGTGGCCAGTGGCGTAGCCACAGGTGGGCCTGGGTGGGCCAGGGCCCACCCACTTAGGGCTCAGGCCCACCCAACAGTAGCACATGTTTAGCGGTAGCTGGTGGAGACCCCAAGCTCTGTCAGCTGAAGACTTTCCCCTGATAGTAACAAAATTCTACTCTCCACGATACTGGCACCTGCGCATGCTCAGTTTTCAGCGCATGCCTGCTGCAGACTGCCAAGGTGGAAAGAAGCATTTTCCTGTCAGCTGAGATATTTTTTTGGTGGTGGTATTGGTGGTGGTGGTGGGGGAGAACATTTGGTGCCCACCCACTTCTTACCTAGGCCCACCCAAAATCTGTTGTCTGGCTACGCCCCTGGTCCGAGTGGCACGTCTTTTGTCTTCCTGAACTTATTCTCACATGCACTCTTATATTCTCTTCCTTTCCTGACCCCTTCCCCCTCCACCTCCCCAAAGCCACTCTACACCGTACCATGCCAGTAGGTCAAACTCTGCAGCCTTAGTCTAACCAGCCTCTCTCAGCATTCTCTCCCCGGACACCATATCCCTTCCTCCCAGCCCGCCATCCCTGGCATAGTCTAATCTCTCTTCACGACTGTTCCTTTTATAAATACCTTCCTATTTGTGCTTCAGCAGAGCGAAGCTTCCAGTTCAGGAACAGATGCAGCAAACAGATGTTTCAGCATTCATTTTCATGCCCTCAGCGAGCTGATTTAAAACGGAGCGTACAACGCTGGCAGTAGCAGAACCCTGCCAAAGTTGTAAAAAACAAAATACTGCTGAAGAGATTGTCAGAAATGAAGTCATGAGAACGGTTTAAAATTATCATTCTGATGTGCTGCTGGGCTCCAGTTTTCACTGTGGCGTGCGTAGTAAGACAGTTAGAGTTACAGAAGGGAAACACATTTAAAGCCTGGAAGAAAAACACATTCCTTTGGCATTTGGAGTACTTTGCTTCACTGATAGAGCATGATCAGTGTGCTGAACGAGGAACAGGTGTAGTATATTTTTAGAAATTGGCTTTCAGTGCAGATGGTTTCCTATAACTTTTGATATTATAGGAATATACAGGGTTTATAAGGTGGAAATAGAACATTGTAGGTTTTATTCTCAATAGCCTAAAGGGGTCTTTTACTAAAGCTTAGCTCGAGTTATCTGCAGCAGGGCCCATACGAATAAAATGTGGTTAGGGTGGTGGACTTTGGTCCTGGGGAACTGAGGAACTGAGTTCGATTCCCACTTCAGGCACAGGCAGCTCCTTGTGACTCTGGGCAAGTCACTTAACCCTCCATTGCCCCATGTAAGCCGCATTGAGCCTGCCACAAGTGGGAAAGCGCAGGGTACAAATGTAACAAAAATAAAATAGATACTATTGGAGATTCTACATAGGCATGGGGAATTAGGAAGGGAAAGCGCAGGTCATCTGATAGATGATACACCATATCCAGACTAGACCATGTTTTCAAAGCTACTTTAAATTTGGGTAGCAACAACTCGGCACATATGGTTAGGGGTAATGAAGTCCAAAGGAATGGAAAGGCAAAAATGAATGAGTGATGTCTGGTTGATTCCAGGGATGCTTGCTTTGGACCAGGCAGTACTAAACGATGATCATTTAAGGAGTGGAGTAAATGGGCTGGCAAGTATGGAATTGTAAGAGATGAGAGATAGAGTGGTAGACCTATTCTAAATGACTTAAAGGTCAACAGGAGCAGATTAAAGATAATATGCTGCTCAACTGGAAGCCAGTGACATCTCTGGAGAAGGGGAATGACATGATCATAATGATGAGCGTGATAAAGTAGTCATACAACAGCATTTTGGAGGGACTGGAGTTTCTTGAGCTGATCACGCAAACGGCCTAGGTAAACTATATTTAGATATTTAGATATAATAGGCATCTCTGAGACCTGGTGGAAGGAGGATAACCAGTGGGACACTGTCATACCGGGGTACAAATTATATCGTAGTGATAGGGTGAATCGGATTGGTGGAGGGGTAGCATTGTATATTAACGAGAGCCTTGAATCAAATAGATTGAAAATTCTGCAGGAAACAAAACACTCCTTGGAATCACTGTGGATTGAAATTCCATGTGCAAAGGGGAAAAGGATAGTGATAGGAGTGTACTACCGTCCGCCTGGCCAGGACGAACAGACGGATGCGGAAATGTTAAAGGAAATCAGGGACGCAAACAAACTGGGCAACACAATAATAATGGGGGATTTCAATTACCCGCATATAGACTGGGTTAATGTAACATCTGTACACGCAAGGGACATAAGATTTCTTGATGAAATCAAGGACAGCTTCATGGAACAGCTAGTTCAGGAGCCGACAAGAGAAGGAAAAATACTAGACTTAGTCCTTAGTGGTGCTCATGATCTAGTGCAGGGGGTAACGATACGAGGGCCGCTTGATAACAGTGATCATAATATGATCGGTTTTGATATTGGCATTGAAGGAAGTGAAACTAGGAAATCAAGTACGCTAGCGTTTAACTATAGAAAAGGTGATTACGACAAAATGAGAAAAATGGTGAAAAAAAGACTGAAAGGAGCAGCTCGCAGAGTAAAAAACTTGCATCAGGCGTGGATGCTGTTTAAAAACACCATCCTGGAGGTTCAGGACAAATATATTCCACGTATTAGAAAAAAGGGAAAAAAGACTAAACGTCAGCCGGCGTGGCTAAACAGTAAGATAAAGGAAATCATTAGAGCCAAAAAACAATCCTTCAGAAAGTGGAGAAGAGAACCAACTGAAAGTAACAGGATAGATCATAAGGAATGCCAAGCCAAATGCAAAGCGGAGATAAGGAGGGCAAAAAAGGACTTTGAGAAGAAATTAGCGTTGGAAGCAAAAATACATAGTAAAAATTTTTTAGATACATTAAAAGCAGGAAACCGGCCAAAGAGTCGGTTGGGCCGCTGGACGAAAATGGTGTTAAAGGGGCGATCAAGGAGGACAAAGCCGTAGCGGAGAAATTAAATGAATTCTTTGCTTCGGTCTTCACCGAGGAGGATTTGGGGGGGACACCGGTGCCAGAAAGAATATTTGAAGCGGGGGAGTCGGAGAAACTAAACAAATTCTCTGTAACCTTGGAGGATGTAATGGGTCAGTTCAGCAAGCTGAAGAGTAGTAAATCACCGGGACCTGATGGTATTCATCCCAGAGTATTAATAGAACTAAAAAATGAACTTGCGGAGCTACTGTTAGAAATATGCAATCTGTCCCTAAAATCGAGTGTAGTACCGGAAGACTGGAGGGTAGCCAATGTTACTCCGATTTTTAAGAAGGGTTCCAGAGGAGATCCGGGAAATTATAGACAGGTGAGTCTGACGTCGGTGCCGGGCAAGATGGTGGAGGCTATTATTAAGAATAAAATTGCAGAGCATATACAAAAACATGGACTGATGAGACAAAGTCAGCACGGATTTAGTGAAGGGAAGTCTTGCCTCACCAATCTAATGCATTTTTTTGAGGGGGTAAGCAAACATGTGGACAATGGGGAGCCGGTTGATATTGTATATCTGGATTTTCAGAAGGCGTTTGACAAAGTGCCGCACGAAAGACTCCTGAAGAAATTGCAGAGTCATGGAATCGGAGGTAGGGTATTATTATGGATTAAGAACTGGTTGAAAGATAGGAAGCAGAGAGTAGGATTGCGTGGCCAGTATTCTCAGTGGAGGAGGGTAGTTAGTGGGGTCCCGCAGGGGTCTGTGCTGGGTCCGTTGCTTTTTAATGTATTTATAAATGACCTAGAGATGGGAATAACTAGTGAGGTAATTAAATTCGCCGATGACACAAAATTATTCAGGGTCGTCAAGTCGCAGGAGGAATGTGAACGATTACAGGAGGACCTTGCGAGACTGGGAGAATGGGCGTGCAAGTGGCAGATGAAGTTCAATGTTGACAAGTGCAAAGTGATGCATGTGGGTAAGAGGAACCCGAATTATAGCTACGTCTTGCAAGGTTCCGCGTTAGGAGTTACGGATTAAGAAAGGGATCTGGGTGTCGTCGTCGATGATACGCTGAAACCTTCTGCTCAGTGTGCTGCTGCAGCTAGGAAAGCGAATAGAATGTTGGGTGTTATTAGGAAGGGTATGGAGTCCAGGTGTGCGGATGTTATAATGCCGTTGTATCGCTCCATGGTGCGACCGCACCTGGAGTATTGTGTTCAGTACTGGTCTCCGTATCTCAAAAAAGATATAGTAGAATTGGAAAAGGTACAGCGAAGGGCGACGAAAATGATAGTGGGGATGGGACGACTTTCCTATGAAGAGAGGCTGAGAAGGCTAGGGCTTTTCAGCTTGGAGAAGAGACGGCTGAGGGGAGATATGATAGAAGTGTATAAAATAATGAGTGGAATGGATCGGGTGGATGTGAAGCGACTGTTCACGCTATCCAAAAATACTAGGACTAGAGGGCATGAGTTGAAGCTACAGTGTGGTAAATTTAAAACGAATCGGAGAAAATTTTTCTTCACCCAACGTGTAATTAGACTCTGGAATTCGTTGCCGGAGAACGTGGTACGGGCGGTTAGCTTGACGGAGTTTAAAAAGGGGTTAGATAGATTCCTAAAGGACAAGTCCATAGACCGCTATTAAATGGACTTGGAAAAATTCCGCATTTTTAGGTATAACTTGTCTGGAATGTTTTTACGTTTGGGGAGCGTGCCAGGTGCCCTTGACCTGGATTGGCCACTGTCGGTGACAGGATGCTGGGCTAGATGGACCTTTGGTCTTTCCCAGTATGGCACTACTTATGTACTTATGTACTTATGTACTAATCTAGTTGAGATGTGAAAAGCGAGAGAATGAGGGAATGGAAGGTGTGTCACGGTTGAAATATTGTCTGACTGAGCACAGCTGCTGTAAAATAAAGAAACCTGCCTTGCAAACGGAGGAAATCTGGGCTGAGAAGGAAGGTTATGAGTCTAATATTATACCGAGAAAGTGAAAGGAAGTGGTGGACTGGATGTCTGTCCCAAAGAGATTAAGGGTAAAGGTAGGGGGTGAAAATCCACTTGTAAACCAGCATGCAACAGTTTTTGTGCATTGAGCACAAGTTTATGATCAGAAAGTCAATAGGCAACTAAACTTAGGCACTTTTGAAGAGGACTAATTCATGGAGATGAAGCGGATGAGGGAAAGAGTAGTAAAATGTCATCTGCATAAAGATAACATGAAATGCTGGTTGACTGGATAACACCTGCTAACGGACTGAGAAACAAATTAAAAAGAAGCGGGGAAAAGATAGAGTCTTGAAGGACACAGCACATAAGAGAACGAGGCGAGGATTAAGAGGATGATATAACCACCTTATAGGAAAAGAATGGAACCAAGGGAGAACTGTGTCCTGAATACCAAGAGGAGAAAGATGAGACGATAGAAGGGACTGGTTGACCAAATCAAATGTGGAAGAGAGATCAAGTGACACAGCAAGAACGATGTTGTGTTTGTCGAGATGTGAGAGAATCTCGCTTAAGATAGCTGCTAAAACTGTTTCTGTGCTGAAGTGAGCATGGAAACCAGACTGTCATTTGTGCAGGGCAAGGGATTTTTCAGCAAAGGAAGATAATTGAGTAAAAACAATTTTTTTCCAGAATTTTCGAAAGAAAGCATGAGTTTGAGACTAGATAATAATTTGCAGGAGATTGGGGGGTGCAAAGAGGGTTTTTTTCAGGATAGGTCAGACTATCGCAGTTTTCTAGAGAGAAGAGACCTGACCAGAGAATAAGCTACTGTTAAGGAGTGGTAGTAGTTTAGATAAGAGGTCAAGTTCCGGAACCCTTAACCATGAAGAAGGGAAAGGGTCAAGGGAATAGACAGTAGTCCTCATAGATGCAAGGGTCTGTGTAAGAGAAAACAATGCCTGTAGTTGGAATGAAGACCAAGAAGAAGAGATTAAGATAGAACCAGTGTTTTGAGTAGCAGAAGCTGTTTGAGAAGAGGGAGACTAGGAAGGAGGAGCTGCGGAAAGTGTTGAAGAATTGGGTGGAGACTGCTGAGAGGAGGTCAGCGTAGATAATAAATCTGAAATTTTCATAGAAAAATACAATGAGAGAGCATCAGCAGATAGACTCAGAGAGGATGAAGAAGAATGACCCAATGTTGTTAAACTACAGAAAATAAAGACCAGGATTCTGGGGCTTTTAATATTTGGTTTGAGAAAAATAGTCCTTTTGTTTTCTGGAGATGATAGTTAAATTCTCTGAGTTGAGATCTATAGATAATCAACCTGTATTTGGACATCGTCCTCCTCCAGGTGCGCTCAGATTTCCAAAGTTGATGTTTTAGGAGACGAAGGCCACTATGGTTTCCTCTGGATGGACGAAACCAAAGAAACCGATTTGAGAGGAGCAATTTCATTCCGAGAGTGGGTAATAGTGGAATGAAGACAGGACTAGATTCTATATCATGTCTAAAAAATTGGTGACGAAACGAAATACACCTAGGCGTATTCTATAAAGTACATCTAAATTTATAAACCTAAATTTCTGTGTGTTTTATATAATACACTGAGCACCTGTCCATGCAACTAAATTTAGCTGTGGCCAGTTATGCCAAGTAAAACTTGGTGTAAATACCGACACTTAAATTAGGTGCGGACTGGATGTATTCTATAACAATGCACATAGATTTTAGAAATACCCTCAACATACCCATTCCACACCCATGGCCATACCCCCATTTCAACTATGCAACTTAGAATTTATGTGCATCAAGTTGTACGTGCCTACAATTAGCAGGGCCGCCGAGAGTCAGAGCCGGGCACAGGGCAAGGCCACCGCCGGGCCCCCCCAACTTGGGACGCACCCGGGGCCCCCCCACTTGGGACGCAGTCTCCACCCCCTCCCACTCGGGACGCAGCCGCTACCCCCTCTCAATTGGGATGCATCCGCATGGCCCCATCAGGACACAGCTGACGGGGTCCCCGTAATCATGATTCAGCTGACGCCTCCCCCCCCCCCCACAGTTAGGATACAGCCTGAGCCACCGAGCCTAACCTGGAATACAGCCGCTGCTGCTGCCACGAGAGATCCCAGCGCCAGGCCCCCTTTTGAGGCTGGGAGGAGCTGACGCACTGACATGAGGGTCATTGCCCCCTATGTTGGTACATCTGCTCCTTCCTATCCTCCAAGGGGGGGGGCCTGGCACTGCAGCCTATCTCTCACCTGCTTCAGCGTACCGGAACCGGCTCCCGATAGGAGCAGGAGAGAGACAGACCCCAGGACCCGGTGCCGGGCCCCCCTTGGCGGCCAGGCTCGGGGAATATTGCCCCCTCTGCTCCCCCTCTCGGCGGCCCTGACAATTAGCTTGCACACTAATCATGTAGGCGCCTATAGGGATATTGTGGGCACGTACATGGTTAACGCATGTTAAAAATGTTAACGCACCTATAACGCAGCTTAGTAAACAGAGCCCGAAGTTAGAAAGGTGTTTGAATATTATCTCAGGTATGGTAGGAGTGTTTCTGTGACTGGCAAATTAGTTACCTCTTCCATCAAAGGCTTGGGTGAAGAGCCAAACTTTCACCTGCTTCCTATATGTGACCATTTCTGGGAAAAGGCAACTAAAGTCACACTGTCATTATATTTTTAATACTAAAACTCTGATGTGCCTAATCCATATTTTAAAATGCCTATTACTACCTTGTTATAACAAGTGAACATATTTATGTTTTCCTTCTCCTTAACAAAGAAGATCAGTTCCTGTTTTTAGTTTAGTTTTTTTTTTTCACTACTTTCTTTGAGTTTTTCTTATGTAATGATTAACCAGAACTGACTCACTTAGGTCTGAGGTTGAATATCAAGTGGACAGAAACAAAAAAAAAAATGTGATTTTAATGAAACCTGTTAGAGCAAACAATTTGCAGTACAACAATCCAAACCCCCATCCATTATATGAAAAAAAAAAAATAAAATAAAAAAGTTACAGAAGTTCGAACATGTAATGTTTTAAAACTACTTATGGACCCAGGATGTGAAAAATTCACCTTTTCTCAGAGACGTCACATATGCTATGCTGCCACCTAGTGGATATTTGAAATATTGCATTTGCAGTGTCTGTCAAAAAAACAACAACCAGATTTATAACTATTTGATTGGTTAAATTCAGAGCAGAAAGCAATATATTTTGGTAGCTTTAAGATGCTGTTTAGGGGAACTCTCCTTTTCAAATAGCAGCTCTCAGCTAATTCTGCAGATCCTTGTTGCCTGTTTCTGAGATCGTATAAGTAGAGGAGTGTGGTAGCCGTGTTAGTCCACTCTTAAGGTTATCAATAGAAATCAAACAAAATAAAACATGGAGAAGAAAATAAGATGATACCTTTTTTATTGGACATAACTTAATACATTTCTTGATTAGCTTTCGAAGAACGTAAGACCTTTGAAGTCAGAATGATTGAATATTTTAACACCCAACAGAAAGGACTTAACAAGGATCTGGGGTTCCTAGCCCATTATAAACCATAAAGCTGTATGTCTCTGTTGATCACCCCACCCCTCACCTACCCACACCCATCCTGTTAGAATATCAATGATATGCTTTGATGTCCCCATGCATACCTCCGACCCACCCCCATCCTCCCACCCTGTCAGACTGTCATAGTAATGCTTGAATGTTTTCACTTATATACACTGTCAGCTAGCACATTTGCTTATTTCCGATCTGAGGAAGAAGGGCAACCTTCGAAAGCTAATCAAGAAATGTATTAAGTTATGTCCAATAAAAAAGGTATCATCTTATTTTCTTTTCCATGTTTTACTTTGTTTGATTTCTATAGATTCTACATGGAATGTTGCTATTCCACTAGCAACATTCCATGTAGAAGTCAGCCCTTGCAGATCACCAATGTGGCCGCGCAGGCTTCTGCTTCTGTGAGTCTGACGTCCTGCACGTATGTGCAGGACGTCAGACTCACAGAAACAGAAGCCTGCGCAGCCTTCTACATGGAATGTTGCTAGTGGAATAGCAACATTCCATGTAGAATGTCCAATAGTAGCAACATTCCATGTAGAATCTCCAATGGTATCTATTTTACTGTCATAGTAATGCTTGAATGTTTTCACTTATATACACTGTCAGCTAGCACATTTGCTTATTTCCGATCTGAGGAAGAAGGGCAACCTTCGAAAGCTAATCAAGAAATGTATTAAGTTATGTCCAATAAAAAAGGTATCATCTTATTTTCTTTTCCATGTTTTATTTTGTTTGATTTCTATTGAGATCGTATAAGAAACCATTATTTTTTTGACCAGATTCAGCTAAGTATTCAAAGAAAGCCTCAATTCAGCTGTGACACACAGATGAAAGGCTAGCCCATTTATTCCAGTGGCTCTTGTCTTCAGGCTGTGTTTGGGGGGCGGGGAGTGAGTTGAGAATTGTCCTCTCTTTGTGTGCAAACCATATGAGAGTTTAGCTACTGGTATAGTCTGTCTTTGTGTGTAAACCATATGAGAGTTTAGCTACTGGTTTAGTCATTCAGCAAGGTCAGAGCACACATATTTTTCGTTAAAAAGAGGAGTAAAATTGATTACTAAAATATTTATATCCGGAGTCCAGGAAATTGAAATCATAATGAAAATCAATCAGAAGCCATCTTGACTATGACCAATGAAGAGATTTTAGGTTCTGAAATATGGCAATATTATCGTACTGCTCCCCAAACAGAGGACTTTAAAAGCTGTACAAGATTCAAGGACAATATAAAATGTGATTCAGTCTAGACAAATGTAAAGGCACAGCCTAGGGAGGCATAAATAGTTTTAAGTACTTGAAAAAGCTGCTCGGGGACCATCTGAGTAAGAAATAGTTTTGGCCATTCAATACCAAACAAAGTAAAAATGATATTGCAGAGTGATTGGTGAAGGACTGAATGTCCCAGCCTGCCTGGGAAGGGTGCCCAGCAGTCTTCAGAAAATGGAGCGACTCCGTCACTGCTTGAGACTCAGTTCAGTGTCTTCTGGACTAGGGATGTAGTATCGGTGACCTCCATGTCAGAAGAATGTAAGGTTAAGGAAGTTTAAAGAGCAGGGACAAAGCTTATGTAGAAAGAAAAAAAAAAAAGGCACTCAGAGAATAGAACTGTGCTGTAAAGCTTTTCATTTGTCTGTTTTTTTAAAAAAAGAATTGAATGATTATTAAGCCTATTTTTATTTCAGAGGAATTTTCTGCACTTTTTAAAAAAAAAAACTTTTGTGTGTATGTTCATTTTATTTGAAATGAAATAAACAAAATGCAAAGGAAATGGTGTCGGGTCTGAGCCTTTCTTCCCCTATTCCATCTGTGCAAAATTGCCTTCGGTGTCCCTGTAGCAGCTCCTCCCCCACATATCTTATCCCCACATCCCATTCTTTGGCTCATCCCCTCCCCCACCCATTTACCCCATCTGTAGGGTCCAAATGAGGCAGAAGTTACTGCTGTGAGGAGCCATGGTTCAAACTGGCACCAGCCTGAGATCATGCCCCCACTTAACCTCACAGAAAGATCGAGGAGTGGCCTAGTGGTTAGGGTGGTGGACTTTGGTCCTGAGGAGCTGAGTTCCATTCCCACTTCAGGCACAGGCAGTTCCTTGTGACTCTGGGCAAGTCACTTAACACTCCATTGCCCCATGTAAGCCGCATTGAGCCTGCCATGAGTGGCAAAGCGCGGGGTACAAATGTAGCAAAAATAAAATAGATACTATTGGAGATTCTACATGGAATGTTGCTATTCCACTAGCAACATTCCATGTAGAAGGCTGCGCAGGCTTCTGTTTCTGTGAGTCTGACAGAAGCAGATGCCTGCGCAGCCACATTGGTGATCTGCAAGGGCTGACTTCTACATGGAATGTTGCTAGTGGAATAGCAACAGAATCTCAAATAGTAGCAACAGTGGAGGAGTGGCCTAGTGGTTAGGGTGGTGGGCTTTGGTCCTGAGGAACTGAGTTCAATTCCCACTTCAGGCACAGGCAGTTCCTTGTGACTCTAGGCAAGTCACTTAACCCTCCATTGCCACATTGAGCACTGCCATGAGTGGGAAAGTGTGGGGGTACAAAAAAAAATATGTGGGGGAGGTGGGAAATCTGGATTAGGATACAGGAGGTGTTCCAGGTTTTTTTGTAAGTTTTTTTGGTGGCAGCTTTAAACAAATCAAAAACAAACAACCTTTCCCATTTAATTTCAAATGAAACCACATCCCTACTAGAAGGGTAATAAATAGGGATGTTGTTTGCAATCTAACCCCCTGTTTACAAAGCCAGAGCAATGCCCACACTGTCGTTTTAAAGTGCATGGGCTATGTCCGCTAGTGGGGCTTTGTAATCAGGGGGCTGTTTGTACCTCAAGCAGTACAGTGTTAAGTGAATTTACTCAAGGTCACAAGGAGTTCATTTTAGCTAACCATCCAATTATCTGGATTGACTCTGTACCACACATCTTGTTCCCATCATATACCTCTTGGTCCCTCAGCTACAGTATATGGTCTGCCATATTGTAGAAAATCTTTAGCATCATATCTATGTTAGTTGAATATTCTAATGATGTTTATTAGGTGTATCATTAGTATTATGCTAACATTGTATTATATCTCTGGTATTTGAATTCCAATGCTGTTAAATGTGTATATTTTTATACCGTTTCAAGGTAGTTCTAATATTAGGTTTCAATTTAATGTTTTCAAGTTTACTTCATTTATTGTATTTATGTTTATTCTTGGTTATTTTACTATTGTTATGCTGTTAACAAAATTGTAAGGTTTACGTTAAACTGTACCTGCTGTACACCACCTTGGGTGAAGTTCTTCATTAAGGTGGTTAATAAATCTCAATAAATGAATACATTGCTAGGAGTGCCTTAGAAATATTGTATATCTAGAGCCCTCTAGTGGCTCAACCTGGTAAATACATTGTTATTTGCCTAACTGGTTTGGAAGACAGGCTGAGAGATGTGTTCATGTCTCCTCTTCTATCATTGATTCTGAGTGAGCTGTATAAGGCACATAGAGCAATTCTGTAAATTAACACCTAAAGATAAATACCAATTAGGTGCCTAACTTATAAAATAATAGAACTTGCCACAAAATTGGCATTTACGTGCGTACGTGATAGACGCTTTTCTATTAAATTGCTTGGTGCATAGGTTTGAGGGGTGTGACAGGGATGCTGGGGAACAGGCTAAGTTGCTCCCTAGCGACCATGCCTCCTCTAGAAAACAGTATCCCAAGTTAGCATATCCCTTTCCCAGAGATTGGGGAAGAAATTTGTTTAGCGAGGGAGGGGATTTTAAGCTGCTTGTGAGGCAGGTGTAACTGCCAGGACTGTGAAGCAAGCAGAAAAGGGGGGGACCCTTGTTAAAACTCTGGTTGATTTATCCATGAAAGGAGGGCTGAATCTGTTTTGGTGTTGTTGTAAAAGTGGGGTCTCATCAACCTGTAGCCCGGCTGAAGTCTCTCAAAGCTCGGGAGTTTTATAGTTTGCTTGGCAGGGCATTTCCCCTAGAATAGAGGGCAAACATGCCCCTGGAAACAGTGGACAACAAGAACATTTTCCCCTTTTTTATATGGACTGATTTGTTTCTTTGTTTTACATTTCCTGGAATAAACACTGACATTGTGAACTGGTACCATAGTGCTTGTCTGTTGGGAGCTGCTGAATTCAAGTTGTCCTGCTGGAATGTTGTCTTGGATCCTGCAGTGTTAAACCACCTGCTGCTGTCCTGGCTGTGTTCTGTTTGAAATATGTTGTGCACCGGTGGTGAGTGCTCTTCTTCAACCTTCCTTCCTTCCCCACGCCACTCTAGGCATGACAGCATGTGGGTGGAATGAGTTTCTGAGGTAAGCATATAACTTATAGAATGCTATAAGTTACTTGCACTTCAGGCACACTCAACAGTTATGACTGCCATTGGCTTGGCATAACTGTTTGCATCTAACTTTAGACACACCAATGCTGACTTGTATTCTATAGCAAAATCTTGGCGCCCAGATGCCATTTTAGAATTGGTGCTAAGCGCATGACATTGAGGTACCTAAATCTTGGTGCTAATCTATTGAATCGCCATCTTTGCATTCGCTTGCTCTCTGGACCCAGTTGCAATTGAAATGTTGGCTGACATCTGGTTTTCCCATTTATCAAGAAGCTACAGCAACAGTGCCGCGCTTTGTGAGTTTTATCATTGGCTATGTCCCAACGACACAGACAGCGGTTGGACATTGGGTATACTCGCCTTTGAAGAATGATACTATCTGGTTTCTTATTTCATGAGCACTGCGGTCGTGGCTTCAAATAAGAGGCATAAAGGAAACAAGACACAATAAAAGCCACAGTTCACCTGAGTCTGAAAAGCTTTTAATATGACACTTGGTTGTGATTTGTCAAGATCACACCCAGATTTGCTTCTTTATTTGACCCTGATCACAGACGCATTTTTGGTCTAGTTACCTGATACAGTTCAACAGTATTTATTAAGCACAACATTTTTAAAATATATACTATGTTATTAATGATATGGTGCTTACTCTAGTGTACTGGTGATCGTGAAGAGTAAAGAGAAGGGGGGGAGGGGTATTGCAGACTGAACCACACTTGGCATTGTATGTCTGCTGTTTTTTTTTTTTTAATTTTTTTATTACAAGCATATTGTGTTCAATGTAATCTACAGAAGCCAAATACAGTATGTTCCTTCCAAATTATGTACAGTTAACATAGAGGGGCATAATCGAACGAAAACGTCTATCTCCATGGGCGTTTATCTCCGAGAACGGGTCCGTGAAGGGGCGGACCGAACCGTATTTTCGCAAAAAATAGACGTCCATGTTTTATTCGACAATTTGTGAGCTGGGCGTTTTTGTTTTTCAGCGATAATGGAAAATGAAAGCGCCCAGCTCAAAAACGAATAAATCCAAGGCATTTGTTCGTGGGAGGGGCCAGGATTCGTAGTGCACTGGTCCCCCTCACATGCCAGGACACCAACCGGGCACCCTAGGGGGCACTTTTACAAAAACAAAAAAAAAAGGTAAAAGAGCTCCCAGGTGCATAGCACCCTTCCCTTGTGTGCTGAGCCCCCCAAATCCCCCTCAAGACCCACTGCCCACAAGTCTACACCATTACTATAGCCCTAAGGGGTGAAGGGGGGCACCTACATGTGGGTACAGTGGGTTTGGGGGAGGGGTTGGATGACTAACATTAAGCAGCACAATTCTAACAGGTGGGGGGGGGGGGTGGGCCTGGGTCCACCTGCCTGAAGTCCACTGCATCCCCTAACAACTGCTCCAGGGACCTGCATACTGCTGCCAGGGAGGTGGGTATGACATTTGAGAGTGAAAATAAAAAGTTGTGAAACATCATTTTTTTTGTGGTGGGAGGGGGTTAGTGACCACTGGGGGAGTCAGGGGAGGTCATCCCCGATTCCCTCTGGGGGTAATCTGGTCATTTAGGGCACTTTTTGGGGCCTTATTCGTGAAAAAACAGGGTCCAGGAAAAGTGCCCTAAATTCTAGTTACAAACGCATACTTTTTTTCCATTATCGGCGAAAGGCGCCCATCTCTGTTCGGGTGATAACCATGCCCCAGTCCCGCCTTCACCACGCCTCCGACACACCCCTGTCAACTTTGTACGCTTCCGCGATGGAGTGCAGTTGAAAACGTCCAAGTTCGGCTTTCGATTATACCGCATTATTCGTTTTTGTGAGATAAACGTCCATCTCCCGATTTAGATCGGAACTTGGGCGTTTTTCTCGTTCGATTATAAGCAGGATAGTCTGCTACTCAAACTAAGAAATCAGACCATATAGATTTGCAAGGATTGTAATCATGGGGCCTATTCTACATTCAGGTTTTCATCATGTAAGATTCTTTGCTGGACTGAAGGAGCAAATCCTGCTGAGCATCAAGTTCTGTCCTGGGACAGGTTTTAAAGGTGCAAACAGAATTAAACCCTTATTGAATGAGCCTCGTGATATTTGTATTTCCAGGTACCCTCCCTCTGAACAAAAAGTGATCTGTCCTAACGTTAAAGGTCTGGACAAGACTAAGAAAGCATGTTTAGATCTTCTTAGCAATTAAGGGGCCCTTTTTTACTAGGCTGCACTAAGAAAGGAGCTTAGCGTATTTTCACGTGGGACTTTCCCCACACGCTAAGCCCATTTCTAGCATATCCCTAAAATAGGGCTTTTTTTTTTCATTTTTATTTTTATAGGAGGTGGTGAGTGCTCCTGTATTAACTCAGCATTAGCCAGTTAGCCCATATTAATGTGAACGCACTAGCTGGTTAACATATCCATGCTCACTCTCCACTCAGGACACATCGCCTCTAAAAAAAATTATTTTTGAAAAATAGTCAACACGTGTTTAACACAGCCAAACAGACAAAATACCGCCATAAACTTTAACACATTTTGCGGTAGCCTGTTTCCCACTTGCTAAGCATGTGTTAGATCTTAACACCCTTTAGTAAAAAGGGTCCCTGAACTTCATTTGGATGGTGAGTTCATGGAAGCTGTCACTGTGTTTTTGCTCTCACTTAGCTTTGCCTCTGCTCAAATCTCAGAGCAGAACAGCAAAGAGAACCTAACATAAGGGCTTCCCAAACAGTGGCGTAGCTATGGGGGGGCACAGGCTCACCCATTCTTGGCCCCCACATCAACATCTCTCCTCCTCTGTGGTGTCCTTGCATCTGCTTGCCCGTTGCTGAACCCCGTCCCTCCCTGCTTTATAGCCTGGTGTATAGCCCTGCAGGCTTCCATTTGCTGGGTCCCGCCCTCGCTTTCATCATTTCCTGTCTGACAGGACCCGGCTGATGGAAGCCTGCAGAGCCAGCGCAGGCAGCAGTAATTGAATCATTGCAGATTCCGGGGACACCTGTAAGGTACACTATGGAGCGACGGGTTTCAGCGACGGGCGAGCAGATGCCGGAACGCTGCAGATTAGGAGAGATGTTGATGTGGGGATAAGGTTCAGCGATGGGCAGGCAGATGCCAGGACGCCATGGAGGAGGAGAGATGTTGATGTGGGGGTAGGTGAAAAAAATCTATATATTTTTAAATATTTCCCGGGGGGGGGGGGGGGGGGGGTGGGGGGTGGGCTACGCCACTCTTCCCAAACCTGTCCTGGGAACCTCACAGGCTATACATGACAGTAGCAGAAACAAACAGGAGACAGTCTACTGCAGAAGCAGAACAGACAACCAAACAGCAGCAGCGATCCAAGGAAGGACAAACACAGCAAGAGTTTACCCAAATGTCAGCTTTAATGGAAACAAGACCCAACCTGGCCATGTTTTGGAAAAACCTTCATCAGGGGTCACATAGGTTTCCACAATACATTTACAGATTCAAAACACGTACTGCAATACTTGCATAGAAAAAGCTCTGGTCCAATTCAAAAAGTTAACTGTGCTTTTTGAATTTGGGCTGGAGGCTTGGTGGTTACTGACTTTTGGAATTGGACCAGAGCTTTTTCTATGCAGGTATTGCAGTATATGCATTGTGGAAACCTATGTGACCCCTGATGAAGGTTTTTCCAAACTTTGGCCAGGTTGGGTCTTGTTTCCATTAAAGCTGACATTTGGATAAACTCTTGCCGTGTTTGTCCTTCCTTGGATCGCTGCTGCTGTTTGGTTGCCTATACATGAGAGAAAATAGCATCCCCCTGATTCTGTTAAAGGTTGCCAAAAAACTGTGCATGCAAATTTAGGCACGGTTCTGACTTGCGCACACAATTTAATTGAATAACGAGCCAATTAGTGCCAATAATTAGCTTTTTAACAAGCAATTATTAGCCCTAATTAGATTTAATTGGGTGTTACGCACAGAACGTTAGGCATGGGATCCATGCCTAAAATGTATGCAAGGCCCGAAAAAAGGGGCACAGAAAGAGAACAGTCATGGGTATTTCAGGGCGGAGTGGGGGTGTGGTTTTGAGTTGCGCCTAAATTTAAGCACGCCCATAGCGCTTAAGTGCTATTCTATAAACCATGCTGAAATTTAGGCACGGCTTATAGAATACCGCTTAAGTGGGGATTTTTTGGCACCGACATTTTAGGCACTATTTAGGAAAACTAGCCCCATATAGAGTTCCATCCTTTGAAAACCCAGTATACGCTGTCACATCTCATGTATCATGGGGTCTCCTGAAAACCACCAACAACAGAAGAACAAAAGACCCTCACACAGGTCAAGCAAACAGGCAATACACAGCGAAGGTGACACACACATATGATGTCAATGCGAAATTTTGCATTATCATCTGTGTGTGTCACCTGCAAACCGGACTGCTGTGGGCTCTCCAGAAGAGTTCTCCTAGGCTTCCATGGCAGGCATCACAGTTGCTGAGGTTGTCCAGGTCTTACTGATGAATCTGAGTAAGTGGAATCAACGTTTCAGCCGTTGTTCTGTGACTTCCTTCAGGGTATACTGTGAGGTCTGCAGTTTGAATTTATATATAGTGGGTTCTCAAACTTGTTTGGTTGGGGTTTGAGGTGGGTGGTTTCCAAAGGAAGGCAAGAGGTCTCAGTGGGAAATTGAGGCAGGAAAGTCCTTTGGTCATAAATTTGAATTTTGGCGGGAAAGCTCATTGTTCTCCAATCAGGTTTAAGAACCCACTCTATTAAAGAGAAATCGCAGTCCTCACAGCATGATGGCTCAAACGTCAGTTCTACTTACTACTGACTAATACGTGGCAAGCCCCGAACAACCACAACAATCCCCAGTGGAGGTTTGAGAAACCCCGACCTAAAAGAAGAAGTACACAGGGAAAAAGAGCCCATGACCTGGCAAAGAGAAAACGAACTGGGCCCTTGTGGGTCCATTGATTTATTGGCATCTGCTGAATTCACGATGCCCCTTTTGTGTGTTTTTCATCAGCTGTGGGCTGACACTGGCAGAACTTAACATTATCGCTTGCCTTGAACATAAAGTCAAGCTATAGGATTACAGTGCTGGAGTGCTTGAAATGACCTGGACGACTGCGATATTCAGGGACAGACAACACATTTCATATTGTTATTATTACCATTTCCTTGAGAGTGCAACACTGCAAAATCAGATAAAATTAAGTTAGTCATTTAGATAATCTTAGAGTGGTTTTTTTTGTTTTTTTAATTTTAATATAAACGTGATTCTCATCCGGCATCAAAGAAGTTGTGAAACGAAAATGGTAGAATACAGGCTTTCTCTTCTGTAAGATACGTGATACTATGCAGACTTGTAGCAATTTCTCAACGGGAGTCTACAAAAATATAAAAATTTATCAACAGCACTGTTCTACAGGATTTTTGTCTAAAGAGAATCCACAAAAAGTGGAGAACTCAATAGATCCCACGATGCGTGAAATAACAAATAAAAAAGGTGGGAATATAAGCCAGGCTATCCAAAGAATGGAACCAAATAATGTTTAAAAAAACGAAGTTTAATAATTTCCAAGTAAATAATGATATAACAATACATAAAAAATGACTCGCCACAACGTTGTGTTTCGGCCAAACAGGCCTACATCAGGAGTCTTGTTGGTCAAGTTGAAATTGAATAAAACACATCAGAGGAATCTCAACTAGTGGATAAAAGATTCCAAAGATCTTACAGATAACATCTGAAAATGGTCACAGTGATGACGTGGAAAACTTGGGGAATAACTCGAATATTTTCATCTACAATATTCCTTACCCCACGTCTCACGTAGCAAAAGTTATAAAGCACCAAGGCACCTTCACTTTCTGTATCCAAATGGATGACCAACAAGACTCCTGATGTAGGCCTGTTTGGCCGAAACACAACGTTGTGGCGAGTCATTTTTTATGTATTGTTATATCATTATTTACTTGGAAATTATTAAACTTCGTTTTTTTAAACATTATTTGGTTCCATTCTTTGGATAGCCTGGCTTATATTCCCTACAGGATTTTTGTACATTTGCTTGTTTCTATATAAAAAAAGACATTCTATAAACCCCACAACTCTCTCACGTATTTTAAAATAATCGTTGCTTAGCTTATTACACGCTTGGTAATACAATGCAGACCAGGTTTTGAAAGGGGAGCTGAAAAATTGCTTTATGGTTGTCAGAACTTAGTTTCTTACATGCAGGCTTTTTACTTCTTGAATATAATTTCATGAACACACTTCTATCTCTATAACTGCTTACACAGACCTTTACACTGGGCAGAACACTAAGGGGTCCTGCAGTAAAAAGTGGCTTTAGTTGCCCTTACGTAGGGTTACCATATTTTGTCCCCCAAAAATGAGGACATATGCCCCGCCCACCACACACACCACCACGCCCCCTTTCACAAACCGCCCCGCCCCTGTCACACCCTCGCTCCACCCCGTCACACCCTCGCTCCGCCTCCTGTCACATTTTCCCCTCCCCCCTGTCACATACCCCGTCACCCCCCCTCCCTGTCTCCCCCTCCCCTTACCTTACTACTGCCCTGGTGGTCTAGTGACCTCTTCGGGGCAGGAAAGAGCCCCCTCCTTCCTGCCCGGAGCGCTGCCCTGCATGCATCCTTTCTGTTGCTGATCCTCGGCGCTGAGTCAAAATGGCCGCCGAGAGTTGAAGTCTCGTGAGGTCACTTCAACTCTCGGCAGCCCGAGGATCAGCAACAGGAAGGAAGCATGCAGGGCAGCGCTCCGGGCAGGAAAGAGGGGGCTCTTTCCTGTCCCAAAGGCGAAAGAGGTCACTAGACCACTAGGGCACTAGTAAGTAAGGGGAGGGAAGGCTAGCAATCTGCCCGTTTGTCCGAATTTTTGGACAAACGGGCAGGCTGGTGGGTGGGCCGTCCTATAGGACGGCCCACCCACCAGCCTGCCCGTTTGTCCAGAAATCCGGACAAACGGGCAGATTGGCAAACCCGTCCAGTTGCCCAGACATGCCCTCAAAAAGAGGGCATGTCTGGGTAAATCTGGACATATGATAACCCTACCCTTACGCTAGTCTTCCCGCATGCTAAGGTGTTTTTTTTTACCACAGCCATAAAATAGCCGATTTTCTATTTTTTTTGTTTTTGTTTTAATGGCCAGCACTAATGTTGCCATAAACACGCAGCCATTTTTAAAAATTGCTGCGTAAGTACTTACCACCACCCATTTTGTAGGCTGTAAAGGCTCACCCAGCAGCAGGGGCGTATCTGAACTGCGGCGGTAGGGGGGGCCAGGGCCAGAGTGAGGGGGCACATTATAGCCCCCCCCCCGCTGCCACCGCCGCCGCCGCCATTGCCGATCCCCTCCCCCAGCCGCTGCCAATCTCCCCCCGCCGTTGCTGTCACCTATCTTCGCTGGCGGGGGACCCCAACCCCCGCCAGCCGAGGTCCGCGTCCTGCCGCTGCCGGCTGCCTGTAAAAGAATTCCGTCAGCTGGCTTCATTCTGTTTCTGAGTCTGACGTCCTGCACGTACAACGTGCAGCGACGTCAGACTCAGAAGAAACTTTCGGCGCTAGCTTTAGTGGAAGAAGAAATGAAAGGACCTCGGCTTGGCTGGCGGGGGTTGGGGGTCCCCCGCCAGCTGACGGAATTCTTTTACAGGCAGCCGGCAGCGGCAGGAGGACGCGGACCTCGGCTGGCGGGGGTTGGGGTCCCCCGCCAGTGAAGGTAGGCGACAGCAACGGAGGGGGAGGGTTGGCAGCGGTAGAGGGGTCCAGGGCGAAATCTGCGGGGGCCCAGGCCCCTGAGGCCCCACGCAGATACGCCCCTGCCCAACAGTGGTGTTCCTTGGTTGGCCACCACCTGAGGCAGATCGCCGCTGTGCACCCCTCCGCGTGCAGTGCAAACCCCCCTGGCACATCTCATTGCCTCCCCGCCCCCCGGTACATCGCATCGCATGGCTTCATCTCCCCCCAGCGCATCCCATCGCATTGCATCGCTGCACTCCCCCCCCAGCACATCGCCTCCAAAACCCCCCATGCATTGCTGTTACCTCCTGGGCATGCTGGGAGCAGCCGTGCAGCTGTTGGCTCCGCCAGTTCTCTGCCCCGGAACAGGAAGTAACATCAGAGGGAACAGGGAACTGACGGAGCCACAGCCGCGTGGCTGCTCCCTGCACCCCCTTGCAGCATGCATCTGGGGCGGACCGCCCCCACCGCCCCACCCTCTGTACGCCACTTCCACCCAGTATTTCTGTGCTTACCACTGTTCCCTCTAATCTGGGCAGGAGTCCTCCAACTACATTGCTGCCAGTGAGGAGGGGGGGAGGGGGTGCTTCAATATTGTGTGTTCCATCACTAGGGATAGGCAGGTTCCCTGAAGTCCTGCAGAGCTTGCCTGTCTCTCACCTTTGAGCGTGTAATAGTGAAATATCGCCCTCTACTGGCAGGACTATAGGTGGAGGACTCCCCTCAGCTTAGAGGGAACAGGGGTGCTAACCAGTTCGCACACGATAGTGTCGCTGCACTAACCCCATTTTCCACCCTCCTTGACTTGTCCCCTCAATAAAAATTTTTAGCATGCAGTTAGCACACACTGATTTTGGCAGTTACTGCAGGATGCTTGAGTACGTCGCTCGCTATGCCATTTTCAGCTGCGTAGGCAACTAGCACAGCTTAGTGAAAGGCCCAAAAGTGCTGAAAAAAAATATATATTTTGTTGCTAGCAGCGTACTGCTTTTTTGCCTCGTCCACTCGCTCGTTACCTCTCGTCTTGACTATTGCAACCTTCTCCTCGCTGGCCTCCCGCTTAGCCACCTATCCCCCCTTCAATCTGTCCAAAATTCCGCCGCACGTCTTATCTACCGCGTGAACCGATACTCTCATATCACCCCTCTCCTCAAGTCGCTTCACTGGCTCCCGATCCGCTACCGTATACAGTTCAAGCTTCTCCTATTGACCTTCAAGTGCACTCAATCTGCTGCCCCCCCATTACCTCTCTACCCTCCTCTCCCCGTATGTTCCCACCCGTAACCTCCGCTCTCAGGACAAATCACTCCTTTCTGTACCCTTCTCCACCACCGCTAACTGCAGACTCCGCCCCTTCTGCCTCGCATCACCTTATGCCAGGAACAGACTTCCTGAGCCCATACGCCATGCGCCCTCCCTGCCCATTTTCAAGTCCTTACTCAAGGCCCATCTCTTCTCCCTTGCTTTTGGCACCTAACCACCTTCCCCATTCCTGTTACCTACACTGACTACGTAGTATGTTACCATTAGATTGTAAGCTCTCATGAGCAGGGACTGTCCCTCCCCGTGTTTAAACTTGTACAGCGCTGCGTAACCCTGGCAGCGCTATAGAAATGCTAAGTAGTAGTAAGTAGTAGTAGTAGTTTGCACCATGATTTCCACCTGGGTATTTGTTGCATGAACAAACTGAGTGGCAGACACAGCAGCCTGATGCTCCATGGACCATAGCAAACAAAGGCTTAAATTGACCATAAACCTATGGGCTGGGTTTATCTGAATCTCTTCCCCCAGGACAATGCTAGAAAACACTCTCTCACCTATCACCATCCGATAAAAATCAGGCTATGGGCATGGAGTATCTCTTACGGTTGGCGGGGGTCAATCTTGGGCCCTGCCCCCAAGCTCTCTAATTGCTGATACTCTTTTAGGCAAGATATTTGGTCACACCATTGCTCCCGTAACCCGCCTCATTTTACTGCCTGTGAATCAGTCCCCAAATCCATGCATTTTAATTGGCAGGGTTCCTCTTATTCTACAATGTACAGCTGTATGCTTAGCCAAGTGTGACTAGCCCTTGGGAAACAACTGAAAAATGTCCTTAGCAGAAACAGAATTTTGTATTCTTCGTTTTGTGTGTGTGTGTGTATTATGCTTGTGTCTCGCCTCTGGACACCTTCAATTATCCCCGTAACTTTGAGCTATTGATCAGGTTTGGCTTCACTGCAAAACTTGAAATTGCGCAACCTAGAAAAGAATTCTATTCAGGCAGTACCTCAAGGATCCCTGCTAGCCTAAGTAGTCCCATGGCTTCAGGAACTAGCATATAACATGGTTGATGAGCTTGCCCTCTGACAGTCAGCATACAGTCTCAGGCAGAGGTTTTTTTTTTTTTTTTTAGTTTTATAGCAATTTACGTTTCTAAGAAGGTCAGCCTTGTTCTGCAAACACATCTACTGAACGTTCATTGTGGCTAGCTTAAAAATGAGATTAATGTGCAACTTTCTCTAAAAGCCAGTTCAATGGTGTTTGTTGCTTAGTCATATCATTCTATATTTCCACAGCTATCTCTACAAACATGTGAACAATTTTCCATATTTAGGTTCTGGCTGGAGGGATATTTGTACATTAAAAAATATGTGCCTTCTAAGAAAAGATTTTCTTTACATTAGGTTTCAAATATTAGGCCCGATTTTCCTTCTCTTGCTGGCTAAAAAAATTATAAGCAGAACTGAACTTCCTGTTTCCTTGTGTTTATCCTTAAAATAGAAAAAAAAAAACTCCAGGAATCATATTAAATGGACCTATGATGGGAACGTTTGTATCCTTTTGACATAACTGATGGGATTAAATGTGTAGGGATTTGGATTCTAAAATACTTTCCATTATGTAGCTTCCCACTATTCCAGAACCTGAGGGATAGTTGACATATCTCTCTTGGTATTCAGTTCAGCTCCTCAGTATTTTCTATCTTCAGCAAGTGGTTGGATACACTTTTCAGCCTCTGGTTCTGAGTGATTTGCTCCTGGTTCAGTTGGTCAACTTGTCACCAGTTGAGCTTTGCAGGTGGCTTGAGTCTTCAGAGTCATATCTTGAGATCTTCAGATCTCTGTCTCTGGTACCCTGCAAATTTACTTCCCTCCCTTCACCTCTCCCCTGTTTCCTATGGAGCTGTTCTTTTCCAGCACAACAACCTTAAAAAAGAAAGAAAGGAGAAGGAAAGAGGTTTACTGGAGAGCAAGGGACAGAGTATTTATTAGTCCTGATTCTTTCTCATCTGGGATAAGACTTTTGGAGATTGTGAGCTTGGGGGGAGGAGCCGGCAGTGGTAAGTCTGACTAAAGTTTGACTCACTGATTGAAGGCTGTAAGTTCTACAGGTGGAGGAGATGGATCCTGAGTCACCGCTTGGGACTGCATTGTGCTGTGCTTGTGCCAGTTGGGGTGAATTACAAGTCCTGGTGAGGCAGTTAAGCGGTTTTTCCACTATGGGACCCACTGGCCGGCGTTGGGGCGTTTCAATGCTTGCAAGCTGGGAATCCCATGGGACGTGGGGGATATGGTTGGCGGCAGTATATCTTGGGATTTGGCACAACATCTGAAAATGCTGGAGAATTTGGGCTCTTTGGCAGGGCTGGTGTGCAGTTTGATTCAGGAAAGAGCGGGAACAGGCGCCATTTTGTTGGGGCCGACTGGCAGTGAGGAAGAGCCTCTGTCTGCTCATGCATGGAGCACAGCTGCCATTTTACTACCTCAGGACCCGACAGTGCATTCAGCCTCATCGTGATCCTTGTTTTCTCCGGAGTTTATATTGCTCTTACACAGGCCTATTTACTGAAGTAGGGACAGTTGGAGTTGCTGCAAGGTGCTTTAATTTCTTGTCCTGCTGCCCCTCCAGCTCCTAAGAGATCTTATTTAGCTTCATTTGTCCATTCCTGGAGGTCTATCTCTGCTTCTCCATCCTTATCCTTATCTTATCAGAGGGCGCCATCATTGAAGTAGCTGTTAGAGGAGGGAGAGCTCCCTCGTGAGGAGGGGGATGACACGAAAGTATTGAGATTGTTTCATAAAGAGTAGGTCAGCAGTCATTTCTGAGGCATTGGCAGTACTTTCCACTGAGCAGCTTTCTGCTTTGGCGTCAGGAGTTCCATCTTCGTCAAAGTGAGTGGGCTTAGAGGTTTATCTAAGGCCTTCCCAATGCATAAAGACATTCAAGACCTGATTACAGCAGAACGGGTCTCACCGGATGCAGGGCTGAGTGAGGGAAGAGCCATGGCATGTCTCTACCCGTTGGTTCCAGAATAGAAAGATAAATTGCAGCTTCCCAGGGTGGACTCCCTTGTTACAGCGGTGACTAAGAAGACCACGTTGCCGTGGGAAGGGGGCATAGCTCTAAGGAATCCTTTTACTAATTGCGGGATGGCTAACGTGCGCCAAATCAGCATTACTGCTGGGCTAGCATGTGCACTCAGCAGTAATTCTGAGTTTGGTGCATGCTGAATCCCGCGGTAGAAATAATTTTTCTATTTTCTACCGCGTGGGTAACATGTGAGCCCTTACCACTAAGTCAATGGGTGGTGGTAAGGACTCAGGCTGTAAATAGACGTACGCTAGTTTTAATTTTAAAAAAGCCCTTTTTCCCAGACATGGTAAAACACGTGCCCACACTACTGCAGGCCACTTTTTACCGTGGCTTAGTAAAAGGACCCCTCTATGACCAGGATAGGAAGCTAGAAGGCTCACTGAATCAAGCCTTTGATGTAGCCTCTTTGGGCCCTCAAGTGACAGTGGGCAGCTTGTTCGTAGCTACAGCATGCCTCTGAAGTGGTATCTGCTGTCTGAAACATAAGATAAGTGTCATAATGCCCAGTGGAAGCTGATTGGCCTACTTGGCGGATGCTGTTTATGACATGTTATGGGTTATGGCAAACACAGAAGAAACCTCCGCAATGGAAAAAAAAAAAAAGAACACAGCGAAGGTGACAAAATGGATGACGCCAAACAAACTTCTACTGGACTCAGAAAAAAGTTCACAGCAAGAGTTTATTCTTAAAAAACTGGACTCGACACGAGTCGTGTTTCGGCCATTCAGGCCTGCCTCAGGAGTCCCTGTATGGCAAAGTGCTATTGGTTCTCATAAGGAGAGTCTTGTGCAAACACTGGATTTCTCTAACAACACCTTAGGAGAATAGAGAAAGAAAACTTCTGAGCTTCTTGATGAGAGTGTGAGAACCAATAGCATGACTCGTGTCGAGTCCAGTTTTTTTAAGAATAAACTCTTGCTGTGAACTTTTTTCTGAGTCCAGTAGAAGTTTGTTTGGCGTCATCCATCTTGTCATGTTATGGGTTATGCCATGTCGGAAACTCTGGTTGAGGCATTGGGCAGCAGATGTAGTATCAAAGTCACATCTAAACTACCCTTTAGGTGCAAGTGTCTATTTGGAGAATATCTCAGTAACTTGGTGACAGAACTGGGGGAAACTAAGTTACAGCGGCTGCTGGAAGATAAGCTGAAAGCCTTTAGTCATCTGTCTTCAGGGAGCTCTCAATCTTGATTTTGAGACAGCAGACGGTACAGGCCTGCTCATCAGCAATATGGTCAGAAATCCCAATTTCAGGCCTGCCAATCTTCCTTTCATGTGGACAGGAAGTTCTGTCAGTCAGCAAGAGTACCCAGGGCCTCCCAAGCTTCGCAACTATGCAAGGCTGGTCCACTCTTCTCTTCTTCTGATGGGAGGACATCTTCAGGAGTTTTGGGAGGTGTGGAGCAAAATCACATCAGACCAGTGGGTTATAGATATTTTTATATAAAATTACAATTTGGAATTCTCCCACCTGGTTGTTTCTCTCTTCTTGCAGTTTCCTTGTTGAAAAGGAACCAAGGCGGTCGAGGTTCAGGCCACTGTAGATTCCTTGCTGGTGCTCCAGGCCATTGCTCCAGTTCCCCAGGCTGACAGGGACAAGGCTGATACTCTGTCTACTTCATTGTCCCAAAGAAGGAAGGCACTTTTGTCCGGTCTCAGATCTCAAAGATCTAAACTGCTTCCT
Source organism: Microcaecilia unicolor (assembly GCF_901765095.1). NCBI lineage: Eukaryota > Metazoa > Chordata > Amphibia > Gymnophiona > Siphonopidae > Microcaecilia > Microcaecilia unicolor. The sequence continues at coordinate 321,353,323 of NC_044036.1, read as the reverse complement.
CTGAGTTTTGCATGGAAACACTAAGAGCAGTCTTAGCCTCAGTTCAAGTGGGAGAATTTCTTACCACCCTCAATCTCAAGGAAGTGTACTTGCAAATACCCACATGGCTGCCACATCTGAGGTTTCTACATTTTGCTGTGCTGGACTGTCACTTCCAGGATTTTGCCCTTCCATCTCACCACAGCACCAAGAACATTAATCAAGGTTATGGTGGTGATGGCGGTCTTCCTTTGGTACTGAGCAAACCCTGGGTGTCAAAATAGATCGGTTCCAATTCCTATACTTAATAACTTATCCAGAAACCATACTAATCAAAAAGTGCAAAAATAAAAAAAGTGATTCTTAAAATAATAAATAGTGTGCTCAGTTTTTTTGGTGTGTTAAAGTGCCTCATAGGTTTAAGAAGCATATATACCGTATTTTTCGGACTATAAGACGCACTTTTTTCCCCCAAAATTTGGGAGGAAAATGGGGGGTGCGTCTTATAGTCCGAAGGTAGATTTGGCTGGCTGGCTGGCTGGGTGGCCGCCCGCCCTCCGAGTTCGGGATCGCCCTCCCCCCGGCCCTGTCACCACTTCTCCCTACTCACGTCACGCGATCTTCCCTGGTGGTCTAGTGACGTCGGGGCAGGAAAGAGCCCCCTCTTTCCTGCCCAGCGCGCTGCTCTCCATCCTCCTGTATGCATTGCTGCCTGACGGTCTCGGCGAGATTCAAAATGGCCGCCGAGAATTGACGTCTCGGCGGCCATTTTGAATCTCGCCGAGACCATCAGGCTGCATACAGGAGGATGGAGAGCAGCGTGCTGGGCAGGAAAGAGGGGGCTCTTTCCTGCCCCGACGTCACTAGACCACCAGGGAAGATCACGTGACGTGAGTAGGGAGAAGTGGTGACACGGCCGGGGGGAGGGCGATCCTGAACTCGGACAAGACGCACCGGAGCACCTAGGTTTTAGAGGAGGTGCGTCTTATAGTCCGAAAAATACGGTACACAGTTTTCACATCATTGCACATCCTACCCCCAGCCAGATATTATTATGATAACAAGCTGTCAAAAGTTTAAAGTCACTTAGCTTGGATGCAGGTGTGAACAGAACTGTGGGTCTTCTTACAAAATCAGAAAACAGCGCTCCAATCGTTTCTCAATGCATGGACGCTGATTAAAAATAGAGGCTACTCCAACACCTTTTCTTCTCAATTGTGTAAAGTGTCAAGTGAATTTTCCAAATTCCCTGGGAGTTAATCGTGCTGTCAACGCGGAGTAGCCCCGATCGCCAGGACCCTGAAGCAGCAAAGCGAAACGCTGGCCATCGTTGGCCTGGGGGCGAGTTGAGAGCGAGCAGCACAAGTTCTGTAATTGCCAACTAAGATAAGTGTTGAGTAGAATGTGTGTATATATTTTTGCTTTCATGATAAGCTAAAGAATACTAAAAATACTAAAAAAAAAAAAGTGATAAACTTAAAGAGATAATTTTGAGGTGAAGGTCTTTTGTTGATGATGAAGAGAAGATCGTTTAATCCTGTCAGCTCTGTAAATCTATAAGATTTTGAGCTCTTTCAGGCTTTTTCCTTCACTTTAAGAATATTTACAAGTAAATCTTTAATATTCACCTACAATTCTCCACTATTATCATTTTCAAGCCGCGAAGTCTTTTTGTTGTATCAGCTTTGCAAGAATACCATACTATTTAATAATTCCCTTCCAGTTTCTCCAGGCTTTGTCCACCACCAGTGAGCATGTTTTACAGGGACAGCTGTAACCTCATAAGATGCAGAGTCCCTAGGAATGCTCGAGAAACATCTTGTACTAATCAGGAACTAACGTGTGGAAGAAACTGCATGATTCTGATTTCTAAACATCATGATTTGAATGATTGCTCAAATGAAAGTTTGCTTTGTCGTATTTTGATGCAAATAGGTTCATCATGACATGAAGAGTGAAAAAAAAAAAGGTCTTTTATGAATAGCAAATTTCTTGATCTGGCAAAAATCAAAACCCAATTCAGCTTTTTGTGTTCTCAAAGCAGGCTCTATCCACTTCTTGCAATTCATGCTTTTTTTTTTCTTTAAATTATAAAAATAAAAATAAAAATACTGAATCATGGTAAACCAATTTGTACTTCTAGCTCACAAGAATCATTAAGAACTTTCTTTTTATTTAAATATATCTGCAATGAAGAGAAAAACTCATAAATATTCAGAGATATGTAATAAGCAGTATGTTTTTTCTATCGAAAAAGGTGCCGGTACTTAAATGCTAGTCCACCCTTTAGGGGTGGGGTGGTCACTGAGGGACCCACCCCACAACAGCCAGGCCCCCTGCAACCAGTCACATAATCTATGACAAGGGCAGAATTGGTGTGTACAGCCTGAGCTCTTTCAGTAAAACTTGGGGACCATGGGTCAAATTTAGCAGACAATAGAAAAGGTGCCGGTACTCAGTACCCCCAAGTACCCCCTCAAAAAAAGCCCTGGTAATAAGGTAGAATTAAACACCTCGTCTCTTTATGATGTGCCTTGGGACGCTCTAGGTCAGTGTTTCTCAAGTCAGTTCTGGAGTACCCACCCCCTTGCCAGTCAGGTTTACAGGATATCTACAATGAATATGCATGAAAGAGATTTGCATATAATGGAGGCGGTATATGCAAATCAATCACATGCATATTCATTGTGGATATCCTGAAAACCTGACTGGCAAGGGGGTGGTGGGTACTCCAGGACTGACTTGAGAAACACTATTCTAGGTCAGGGGTTCTCAACCCGTTCTTCGGGAGACACATGGAGGGACATTTTCGATATAACATCTAAATCCAATTTTGGATATTTTGCAGAAAATGTCCCAAAATCCAGCACCAAACATGGTCATTTTTGAACCTGAAAAAACATCTATCCTTTTGGTTCGAAAGCTGCCCTAATTTAGACATTTTTGTGCTCAGTTCGCCTTTTTTTAAGGGCCATTAAAAAAAAGTGTCCAAGGGAAAAATGCACAAAAACAAGCTGTTGGGAGACTGGCCACGCAGACATTCCAGCACATAAAAAGTCCCAGATACACATCACATCATAACCCTCTTATACTGTATGGTGAGCCCTCCAGGAATAGCAAAACATGTATTGTGCTCAACTGTACACCAATACAATAGCCCTTATGCCTGCAAGTACCACTTATGTGTGGGTTCAGTAGGTATTTTGTGGTTTTTGGGGTACTCACACTTTCCACCACAAGTGTACCAGTTAGTGTGGGACAGGGTAGTGGAGGCAAGTTTCACCGGGCCCAGCTTCCAAGGGGGGTCCGGCCCCAGAAGGTTCTGCTCCCTAGGTCTGTCTGTCTCCTGCTCCTGTATGTCAGGACCAGGGGCGTAGCCAGACTGGCGCGAGGTGGGGCACATTTTAGCCTGCCTCCCCCAGCCGATGACCCCCCCCCCCAACTGACCCTCCACAGCCACCGCCGCCTCTCCCCCGCCACATTCAATCTCCACCGCTGCCAGGTACCTTTGCTGGCGGGGGCCCACAACCTCCGCCAGCCTTAGTCTTCAGCGCCGGTCTCTGGCGCGTTCACTGATCTGTGCTATGAGTCCTGACTGACGTCCCGCATACACGCCCTGCACGTTGCATGCAGGACATCAGTCAGGATTCACAGCACAGATCAGCGAATGTGCTGGAGACCGGTGCTGAAGAAGACTAAGGCTGGCGGGGGTTGGGGACCCCCGCCAGCAAAGGTACCTGGCGGTGGCGGGGGAGGGTCGGCGGCAGTGGCGGGAGGGGGGTCAAAAGCGGCGCGGGGGGGGGGTCAAAAGTAGAGGGGGCCAGGGCTATATCTATGGGGGTCCATGCCCCCTTGGCCCCACCTAGCTACGCCCCTGGTCAGGACCCAGGTGCTCGCGTTAATGCGATAACCCTGGTCCCAGCACACAGGAGCAGGAAAATGACAGACTGAGGGAGGAGCAGATGCAGGAAGGTAAGGGGGACAGGCAGCAGTGGTGGCCTTAGTGTGTGTGGGGGATGGCGGCCCGAGTAGGGGAGTGGCGGCTGCAGCGGCCCTGCCTTGGGTCCAGCTTTGTCTCTCTGTGGTCCTAGTGTGGGATATGAGCTGGGTCCCCTTCTCTACAGTCCACTGCACCGAACACTAGACTACTCCAGGGACCTGCTTGCAGCTCTAAGAGGAATGCTCATTATATCTGCAGCTGTCATAGAGCCACTTTCACCTCTTAGGGGGGTGGGAGGAGATCAATGACCACTGGGGGATTAAGGGGAGGTCATGCCTTTTTCCCTCCAGTGGTCATCTGGTCAGTTTGGGCAACTTTTTGGCACTTGGTCGTTATTAAAATAGGTCTAGCCAAAAACATCCTATTTTTTTTGCTCTGGGTGTTTTTACAATGTTCGATTATTGCAGAAAAATGTCCAAATCATAAGCCCACCCTAATTTCGCCAAAAACACACCTCCAACACACACCCTTTGTGATTTAAATGAATCGCATAGAAAAATGTCTTAAAAATGAGTTTCAAAAATAGCGATTTGGATGTTTTCTGCGAACCCCCCCCCCCCCCCCCCACCATCTATCTGCTGTTTTGTGCTTTTTTTGGACATTTTTTTTCTGTTTTGAAAACGAACCCTCAAGCCAGTCTGGTTCTCAAGATACCTGCAATGAATGTGCATGAGACATATTTATAATCATAGCCTCCATTGTATGCAAATCTATCTCATGCATATTCAGCGTGGGTATCCTGAAAACCTGACTGGCTGGGTATGTTCTGATTACTGGGCTGCAGTGGCGTAGCAAGGGGGGGGGGGGCGGTCCGCCCCAGGTGTCAGCTCAAGGGGGGTGCTCCCTGCCAGCTCCCCCCCCCCCGGGTGCAGCACGATGACCCCCCCCTCGGCACATCAACACCCCCCCCGGAGTTGAGGAGGGTAGGCACTGGGTTGAGGGGGTGTTGATGCGCCGGGGGGGGGGGTCATTGCGCTGCACCCGGGGGGGGGGGGTGCAACGGCGCCCTGGGTGGCAGCCCCCCTTGCTACGCCACTGCTGGGCTGCTCTAGATTGAGGTTCACATCTATCCATGCAGGGGCGTAGCCAGACACCCAATTTTGGGTGGGCCTGGGCCCAAGATGGGTGGGCAGAAGAACTCCGCCTTGTCCCACAAGTGATATGGTCTCGCCCTCTCTCGCCTGCATGCCATATGGTCTCTCAAACTCCCCCCTCCCCCGCATACCTTTTAAATAGTAGATTTTCATTGGCAGTGAGCAGCAACTAGTACACACTGCTCATGTTGGCCCCACAGCATGTATCAGTTGCTGCTCGCTGCAGGTGAAGATCTGCTATTTACAAGGTATGCGGTTGTTGAGAGTTTTCGGCTGGTGGGGCTTGGGATCCCTGCCACCCACATCATAGGTGTGCTGCTACTGAGTGGGCCTGAGTTCAAAGTGGGTGGGCCTGGGCCCACCTGGGCCCACCCTTGGCTACGCCACTGTATCCATGTACTATTTCAGCTTGTACAAATAAGATGAAGAAACACAAAGATGGAAGTGATGAAGACAAATACCTTCCTACCTAGGCACATTATCCAATTACAGCATCATAAAAATGTTTATCTATGTGATTAGGCCTCTCGCAGCATGCATTAGGTATAGGCAACAGGAAGATTTGCATTATATATTATGATTTCTTGTCAAACAGTGCACCGGAATGTGGGAATCTTGTTGGGTTTCTTCTCGAGCTGACCTCATTCAAAATAATAATAAAAAAACATTCTTCAAGAATACATTGGCTCCCCAAAAACTCCTTAAAAAAATTAATCATACGCAATTGAAAGATTAATCTGCTAAACTTGAATTGGGTGGGATTGTGTCTGGTTCGAGATTCTGGGTCAGGATGTTCAGACATCTCTACTTGAACTGGGAAAACGAGGAACATTCCTTACTAAACGTATTTTTAAAATCCTTTGTGTATGTGTTGATGGTGGGTCAACTCTCGTTCCCTGACCTGGGTTTCTGCTTCAAGAATTTGGGTATTATAGGGCCTCATTTATTATGCTTCCTCCCCCCCCCCCCCCCCAAAGAGAATCATGCCCCTAGTGATGTTATAAGCTATGATCTGTTATTAGGAAATGTTAGGGAGCAGCTAGGCTAATGCATAAATGGGCAGGGCAGAGGGGTAAAAACTTAGGAAATGGAAAGTTCACTTCTTGCTTCATTCCTACCCTCCCACACAGAAAAAGAAACTGTATAGTTACACTCCAAAGACTCAAATCTGACTGTCTCTAGTTAAAACACATTTCAACTATGTAATGTGCTACATGACAGAAAGGTACCAATGCAATTTTACTGATAAATCTCCTTGGTGAATAGAACCTTTAACTGTTGCATTGATTTGCATGACTAATTACATCTTGATTCGAGAGAAATTTAATTTATGGTTACAAAAGGTAATCATCTACAGCAATAACCCGTTTAGGTGTAAATTTAAATCAATATTTTGCAAGTAAACCAATTTGTGAGAGCATACGTGAATTAATGAGATTTAATTCAGCTGTGTTATTGGGGGTGGGGGGGACGTTCTTGAGTGGTTCTCCTCTGGTATAACTGACTTCAGAGAAATGGAGAGCAAGTCAGAGCTGGAAAAGTGTTTATGTATTTCAGACAGGTAATTAAAGCATTTCTGAGAACAAAGAAAAGCATGGCAATTTCTGACATACTGGATTTTTTTTTTCTATTTCTTGCCGGTCTGAAATGAACAGGTACCTTTCTGCAATGTAAATTCATCTTTTGAATTTGTTTGAGTCAGATGTATAAAAGGGGTTTCTCTCATTTTTGTCTGTGGGGAAAAATATTTGGTACAGGATAGGCTCCTTTCACAGGGCTAGTTCAACCATTTGGCCACCCCATGTGACAAAGAGAAGCTGCGATGGCAACAAAACAATAGGATCTGACAACTCAAAAGAGCCAAGAGTCTGTACTTTGAAGTGGAGGGAGGGTGGACAAGTTTTAAACATCCCTTTACCTGGGCAAATGGCTGCTGGAAATTGCCCTCATTAAGTATATATTGTACATATGAAACACAGTTTAGTAGTTGATGTTTGGGCATGCATGTTTCAGAAATTTGTCCAAGGAGGGGTGGTGTTGGCTTAATCATGATCAGCTTAATTATGAAATTCTGACCTGACAGTAAATTGAAGAGGGTGCATAGCCAAAGGTTTGCTGAGGGCATCTGATACCTTTGCACCAACCCAGTTCTTTTAAGCTGCAGTATTCACAGTGGCGATCCTAGGTCGGCTGCCACTCGGGGCGGATCGCCGCTGCGCACCCCCGCGGGTGCAGCGGCATCCGTCCCCCCCAGGGTGCAGCACGACGCCCCCCCAGGGTGCATTCTTGGCTGCTGGAGGGTGCAGAGAGCAGCTGTGCGCCTGTCAGCTCCGCTGGCTCCCTGCTCCCTCTGCCCCAGAACAGGAAGTAACCTGTTCCAGGGCAGAGGGAGCAGGGAACCAGCGGAGCCGACAGGCGCGCGGCTGCTCTCTGCACCCTCCAGCAGCGTGCACCCGGGGCGGACCGCCCCCACCGCCCCGCCCTTCCTACGCCACTGAGTATTCCTTATTATTCCTTGCAAGTTAATCAAGGAATTAAGTTCATTATAGCCCCTGCCGGTGTTACTAGGCACCTTGCTCTAGGACTACGACGCTCAGAAGCAAACACGGACCCCTCGAGGCCGTTAACCAGAGGCTCTAGTGTGGGAAACGACCAGTGTGCCAAAGATGAGTGCAAATAGCATGCTAATGTAGTCAAACAGATGTTAATGAGGTCATTTCCTATTCCCTCCCAATGCTTAGAGAACAGCGCACAAAAGAAATCCACCCTTACCGTTGAAAAAAAATAACACCAGCTCAGAGCAGACATTAGGGTGTTTGACGAGAGGATTTCTCATGATTCTCTCTTTAAAATCTGCTGTTTTTTTCTTTAATTTTGAAGCAGAAGGAAGCCTGTGGAAGACCATATGCGCCAGTAGAGAGAAACAAATGTGCGCTAGTCTGAGCAAAATCTAAAAGTGAAAGCACACGTTGGCGCCTGTTTCCTGCATTTAGACCCAGATGCACAAAACTTAACGATCCAGCAACATGCTTTTTATACTGGTTCTAGCCAGTTTAGCGAGCACAAAGTTCAGTGAGACATGCACAAAAGAGTTTGGCGCGGGCTCTTTTCCTGTCACGGTGGCAGCTAACGAGAATTGCATGCAAAGTTATTTTAATGAGCTAATTACTATTCAAATGTGCATTCCGAGTGATGCACAGCCGTTTTCCTAGCAATGCACAGAAAGGACCGCCTAACTTTACAATGAACTTTTTATGGGTGGTCAGGAGCTGTCGGTACTGCTGTTTCCTTCCCATTATCACTGAAATAGCAGCTGCCAGATAGCTGAGGAGAGCTGCGGCATCTCTAGAGCCCACCCCACCCGCTCGCTGAGCATGCACCGCAGCCCTTCATTTTCTCCTTCACCTTGCTCTCCCTTGCTTCTCTTCCTGCCTGTACAGAGATAAAAAATGTTTGAAAACAACAAAAAAAAAAGCTACACACTAATTTCATATACAGCTTGTATGCGTGTATGAAAGACGTTTGTAGCATGTGCAAAGCAGCCACGCTTAGCGATTGGTTGTTCTTCCCATGCTCGGGTCACTGATTGGCTTCTCCCCTGCCAAGCTGCTCACTGTTTTCGCAAGCAGCTCATTTGCATGCCGATTGTTTTGAGCATCTTTGCTATTTCCAACTTGGTAATTTTTACCGAGGTGGAAATAGCGATCGGTGCTTTAACCGGGACTTTGGTGCATCTGCCCCTTAAATATAAGCCTTTCAAGTAAACAAAAACAAAACAAAATAAAACAAAACATGAAAAGCTTATATTTAAAGGCCCAGAAAACAGACACCAATGTGTGCTTCAAGTTCGGGTTTGCCTGGCGCATGCGCATAGGAGCTGGGCTTACCGCAAAACTCTCCTGAGCATGCGCCAAACTCACCCCCTCCTTGCTTTCACTTTAACAGTGCACATATAATTTGCACATCATTTCCTTTGAGCATTGGCGAGCTAATTTTCTGTTCTGTTCTGGCAGTATAGTTTCAGCGCTGTTGTTTTGCCGCAGGAATCCTGAGCATGAAGCCTTAGGAGCAGAACTACAACAATCACAATGCCGTTGCAAATGTTATTATTTTGAGTGTTGTATGACCTTAAAAGTTTTCATTCCAGCAGAGCACCATTCAGGTACTTGTGAAAAGAGACTATGTACCAGATATTTTCCCCATACACACAAAATGGGGGATTTTTAGAGCTGGCAGAGATTTTGCAGATGGACAATGATCTTGAAGAAAACTCCTAACTGGATTGCCTGATACAGCTGCACTATTAATGGAGTTGAGAGCTTCTTACTATAAGCCTAAATGGCAACACAGATTTTATCTAATATGGGAGTCATACATTACTACCCTAGCTCCTAGAACCCGAAGTTCCATCCTGAATCGCTTGAGCCTAGACCCAGTAAAGCTAGCTAAGGGACTTGGTTAATGAAAAATGTTTCCAATTTCACTACTGTAGGAATGGGAGCTGCCTGGAATTTGGGGGTGGGGGGAAGGGGGCTTCCTACAAAGGGGAGGGGGGGAAGTAGAATAGGTGGGTTGGGAGGGGAGAGATATATAGGAATACGTAAAATGTGATGATTATTGTTCATGTATTCTTGCATGTTGTTCTTTTAATGGTTGCATCATTGTTATGGTCTTGCGTGCTATTTATTGTATTGTCATCAATAAAAATGTTGAAACATTAAAAAAAAGAATAAATTTTTTCTATGCAGGAGATGTACCAGTTACGATGGTTTGAATCAATTTCCTTTGGTCTAAAACAGATCTTAACCTTACGCTGTCAGGGTGACGTATGCATCAGACTCAAACCAATGTAAACTGTTCTGTAGAAATGATGAGTTTACCCTGTGTACATGCTCTGATCTATCATTAATCTGGCTGATTAGGTGTCTCCTGAAGCCTCAAGATCCTTGCTGTTCTGGGTCTTCGAAGAATTATGGTTTGGTAATATTTCATTCATTAGTCTGCAGCAAATAAATTTTAAGAACAGAATAAATTATAGGGAACATGTTCTATTTAATGCATCACTGGTAAAAAAAACAAAACAAAAAACCCCACAAAATTAAAAAAACAAAAAGCATTGCTTTAAAAAAAATGGGATTAAATATAGACTTTAGATTTCAATACGCCAGAAACATTGGTCTCTGATATGTTCTGAGATGCATTAAACAGAAGGAAATTCAAAACAAGTCTTTTATTTATAGAATTAAATAATATACATAGGCATAAATGTCTACATAATGTATTGCTATTACCCGAGAAGAACGTATGCTTAAGTAGTATGACATAGTTATCTACTTAGTTTCACCAGCTGCCTCTTCAATCATTCTTTGGATAGCTTACCCAGTACCATTTTGAATACAGAATTTTTGTACCATGATAGAAAGAGAATGTTTGGCACCAACAAAAAGAACAAAACAAAAGTATCAGTGGTCTGTTTTTATCTGGTCATAGGAAAAACCGTCAAGTGTAAGTAAGTCTCTCTTTGGGGTGGGAGAAGTTGACGCTGTGTTCTCAGGAAGCAATGAGTCCCCAGTATCTGTGGAATCCTTCGAATCACATGATGGAACTCGCCTTCTCAAGCAAGTGTCCACATTGGGGGACGAAAGTCCATGAGGTCCTTTGTGTAACAAACCTTGTCCATCTGGTGGGTCTATGGATATACAAGGGGGGCTCATTTTTTTCTTCTGCCTTGTTGCCTGCATGTTGTCCATTTCACTTAAGACCTGACTTATGAAGCCAGAAGAGCTAGATGTGGAATGGTGCTGGGGACTGTTTTGCATGGAACAAATTTCTATTGAATGTCTCCGGGGGTCATCCAACCAGGAGGATGGTTTTTTGAGGTGACCTTGGGCATCTACACTGTAAAATTTCTTTAGGTTCTTTAATGTGACACTGCTGCCATTGCCCAAGTTTCTTTTTTGAGTCAGAGTATCTACTGCTGAGCAAACACTTAAGGTTCGACATATTTTTGAGCTCAACTGCTCTCTACAGCTGTTTATGTCAGATACTTCTTGGTCCATTGGGTCTACAGGCAGTTCTTCAAATGTGCCTAGACCCGCAGAGGAGGCCGTGGAGTTCTTAGAAATATTGTATTGATTGTGGGAAAGCTGTTGAGTGTGAACACTAGATCGCCCCCACTTGGCTGATTCTTTCGCTGGTGTTGGTGTCGGAGAATTTGATGGATGTTGCGCAGACGTTGGACAGGTGGATTGGTTTATACAAGGGGGCTCACTCACCTCACTTGGGATGCTCTCCTTGCTTTCTGTGCCACTCTTATCCATGGAGTCATTTCTTATTGCTACCTATATTAATTTGTCAAGAAATCAGGGAATGGGGCCATGTTGTCAGATAAAAAAGAAAAAGACAAATCAAAGAGAGGTTAGAACAAGCAGGAAATAAATATTAGAGGGGAAAGATTTAATACCACACTTATTTACTTGACTATCACATGTTTCTGTCTGTTGGAGATAAGAGATAAAGGTCTGACCTTGCCTTAGGAGTGCTTATTTCAGTGACTAGAGAGGGCCTAGTTTTAACTAGATATGTGCTGTGCCTCTATATTTTTGAAGAGCAACTGATAACCTTGGAGGATGCTGTGAAATGCTGGCAGAAAGAAGGATGATCCTGAACATTTCATCTGATAAAGGTATAACCTATATCTTATTTCTTGACTCTTCTTGAATCGCTATGCTGGTTCAGACCAGTGGTCCATCTAGATCCAGTATCCTGCTTCTAACAGTGGCCAGTCCAGGTTACAAGTATCTGGCAGAATCCCAAAAAGTAGCAAGATTCCATGCCACCAGCCCTAGGGATGAGCAGTGGCTTTCCCTATGCCTATCTTTACCTCCAGGAAGTTCTCCAAATCTGTTGTGAACCCATCTACACTAACTGCTTTTACCACATCTTCTGACAATGAGCTCTAGAGCGTAATTACACGTTTAGTGACAAAATATTTGTACTGAAACTATTATTGTGTAACTTCAGGTCATGTCCCCTAGTCTTTGTACTTTTTGAAAGCATAATTGTTCTTCATTAGTAGGGTTATCAGAATGGGAAGATTCTTGACCTCTTCTAGAATATCCTAGTAATAACCACACAGAGCCAAGAATCTGCTAATTTTTTTCCTTATGGAAAAGCGATAGAATTCCCTCCTGTTATGTTGAATTACATTGGCTGCCTGTGGAGACGAGGATTCTTTTTAAATTCTCTTGCCTGATTTATAAGATTTTTCATGGGGATTGTCCAGCCTATTTTGTTAGCTCATCTACAATTTCATTCTAATAACAGAAATAGGAGGTCATCTCATAATTTACTGCTTGTGTTACTTTCCATTAAAGGGATAAAGAGATTTAAAATATTTAATCGGCTTCTGGCTGTTCAAGCCCCCAAATTATGGAAATATCTGTATCCTTGTGTAAAGTTTGAACTTGTGTAAAGTTTAAGAAAAATCTAAAAAAAAAATCCCCATTTGTTTCTCCTCGAAATCTCAGGAGTTTGAATTGGTTTCTTGTATGGAAACCGCTTTGAACCTGGAGGTATTATGCGATATAGAAGTACAAAGTATATATATATATATATATATATATATATATATATATATATATATATATATATATAGTATATATCTGTTTCTGTTTTCTTCATGATCTCACATAACATTGGCTTTCAACCACATTGCTTTAAAAATCCAATTTTGTGAATACAGAATCTGAATGTAATGACCTCCATTGAAGGCTAAGTTTGGATCCTCAACATATCCTCAGGGGCCACAAATGGTCTGATTTTCAGAGTAACCAAAACGTGCAACCTGTAATGCTGTTCTTTGACCAAGTGCGTACAATTATACCACTGAATAGTCACCTTCTATGATAATGCTGCTAACTCACTATGGAAGCATCGTAGGAGGTAAATGTGTTGGTGAACGTACATTTTTGCAGATTAAGGGGTCAATATTGCAAGCCATTTCCAGCTACAGGCTGATCTAATCCAGATATTCATTCATGGTTCCTGGCATTGAGTGTCTAAGTATGTCTGCTGAACCAGACATGATATTTATACTGATATTTAGACCAGGAGCGTAGCTACGTCGGGCCACGGGGGCATGGGCCCCCCGTAGATTTGGCCCTGACCCCCCTCCTGCTGCCAACCCTCCCCAGCCACCATCGGGTACCTTTGTAGGCGGGGGTCCCCAACCCCCGCCATCCGAAGTCCTCTTCTCCGGCGCGGCCGCGTTGCTGATCTAAAAGCAAGGCTTCTGTTTCTGTGAGTCTGACGTCCTTCAGCAGGAAGGGGGGGTCAAAAGGGTTGACGTCAGGGGTGGGGTCAAAGGTGGTGGTGGCAGCAGTGGTAGGGGGAGGGTCAAAAATGGCAGGGGGGGGTAAAATGTGCCCCCCCTCACCTCAGGCTCTGGACCCCCCTTCCTGCCGAAGTCTGGATACTCCCCTGATTTAGACTGGTGCCCAGTTAACATTATGTTAGGACAGCTGTTTGTTGTGGTAAGTTTGGGCCCCTTTTACCAACCTGCAGCGAAAGGGGGCCGGCGCTGGCGTTGGCGCGTGCTTTACACACGTGCCAAAGTCCCCTTTTACTGCAGCCGGTAAAAGGCAAGTCTCACCTTCCTTCAGCAAATGGTTGTGTGGCAAGTAAACCACTTGCCGCGTGGCCATTTTTTTTTGGGGGGGGGGGGGGAGCCCTTACCACCACCAATTGAGGTGGCAGTAAGGGCTCCCGCGTTAACCCGGTGGTAACTGCACAGCATGCGGCACTGCCCGATTACAGCTGGGTACACTCCAGTGCTACAAAAATAAATACATTTTTGTAACATCGGAAATGACGGCACGCTAGGAATGGGAAGTACCACCGGGCTGCTGCCGTAGCCCGGCAGTACTTCCTGTATAGCGAGCGATAAGCCTGCATTGGGCTTACTGCCACTTAGTAAAAGGAGCCCTTTATGCAGTTACTTACCAGGATATTGGACTGAATATCGTCATTAACCAGCTAACTTGTCACTCCGCTCTAACCCCCTCCCCCAGTCCGCCCCTAATCTAACCGGTTAGGGGATGGTAGGTTAGCAGATATATTCAGTGGCACCTACTGCTTAACTGCCCATGAATATCAGAGGCTGGCTTGCTCAGAGGGATTAAACCTTTTTAAATATTGACCCCCTAACTTTGCAAAACTCTGGAAGCACCTCTCATTTGATCAAGTCATCCTGAGTTTCTTACAGTATTACAGTGTAATAATTCAAGCTTTTTAAAAAAAGTAATCTTTAGATATGTTTATGGAAAAAGAGCCTGTGGAGTGCTTCTCCATCTCTCGGACCCTTTTTGTGCAGTTCTCCGGAGCCTGAGGTATGTGGCATTGTAGTAGGAAAGGACCGTATAGCAGCCAGAGCTCCACACATCCACTGGTCAGCTAGATAAGGCCAGTCCACTTGGAAGACCAGCCGCGTAGGGACACTGAGAAGCACACCACTGCCCCACTTAAGAGTCCGAGACTCACGAAACCCACCCATGTGGCCTGGAAGAGGAGGGGGAGCATTTGTGGGGGCCAACGTGGACTGCTAGGGATGACAGACACGGTCCAGTGACATGAGAATGGGCAAAATAAGGTATGGCTCCAGTGGGAGAAATAGAAAGGTGCACAATGGTTGGCACCCACTGGCAAGAGGTGAGGCACAATGTTTCAGTTCTGAATACAGGCTTGGGGAATGTATACCAGACTTCCTTTGTGTCACCCCCAGGAGCGGAATATTTTCTATTTGTTAATTGCTAACACCAGCCAACGGATCTTGACCAAGCGCAAAGTGATGCGTGTGGGAAAGAAGAACCCGAATTATAGCTACGTCATGCGAGGTTCCACGTTAGGAGTCACGGACCAAGAAAGGGATCTAGATGTCGTCATTGATGATACGTTGAAACCTTCTGCTCAGTGTGCTGCTACGGCTAAGAAAGCAAATAAAATGTTAGGTATTATTAGGAAAGGCATGGAAAACAAAAATGAGGATGTTATAATGCCTTTGTATCGCTCCTCGAATATTGTGTTCAATTCTGGTCGTCGCATCTCAAAAAAGATATAGTGGAATTAGAAAAGGTGCAGAGAAGGGCGACGAAAATGATAAAGGGGAAAGGCTACAAGGAAAGGCTAAAGCGGCTGGGGCTCTTCAGCTTGGAGAAAAGGCGGCTGAGGGGAGATATGATAGAGGTCTATAAAATAATGAGTGGAGCTGAACGGGTAGATGTGAAGCGCCTGTTTACGCTCTCCAAAAATACTAGGACTAGGGGGCATGTGATGAAGTTACAATGTAGTAAATTTAAAATGAATTGGAGAAACGTTTTCTTCACTCAACGTGTAATTAAACTCTGGAATTCGTTGCCAGAGAATGTGGGTAAAGGCGGTTAGCTTAGCGGAGTTTTAAAAAGGTTTGGGCGGCTTCCTAAAGGAAAAGTCCATAGACCATTATTAAATGGGGAAAATCCACTATTTCTGGGATAAGTGGTATAAAATGTTTTGTACTTTCTGTGGGATCTTGCCAGGTATTTGTGACCTGGATTGGCCACTGTTGGAAACAGGATGCAGGGCTTGATGGACCTTTGGTCTGTCCCAGTATTGCAATACTTATGTACTTATGAAGTCACAGAGCAGTCATCCAAGGGCAGCCCAGAAATCTGTTTTGCCATGTGACTATCTTTGGAGGCCTCATTGAAGGTCTAAACACTGGCCTCCCACTTAGTCACCTCTCTCCTCTCCAATCGGTTCAAAACTCTGCTGCCCGTCTCGTCTTCCGCCAGGGTCGCTTTACTCATACTACCCCTCTCCTCAAGACCCTTCACTGGCTCCCTATCCGTTTTCGCATCCTGTTCAAACTTCTTCTACTAACCTATAAATGTACTCACTCTGCTGCTCCCCAGTATCTCTCCACACTCGTCCTTCCCTATACCCCTTCCCGTGCACTCCGCTCCATGGATAAATCCTTCTTATCTGTTCCCTTCTCCACTACTGCCAACTCCAGACTTCGCGCCTTCTGTCTCGCTGCACCCTACGCCTGGAATAAACTTCCTGAGCCCCTACGTCTTGCCCCATCCTTGGCCACCTTTAATTCTAGACTGAAAGCCCACCTCTTTAACATTGCTTTTGACTCGTAACCACTTGTAACCACTCGCCTCCACCTACCCTCCTCTCTTCCTTCCCGTTCACATTAATTGATTTGATTTGCTTACTGTATTTTTTTTATTTTTGTCTATTAGATTGTAAGCTCTTTGAGCAGGGACTGTCTTTCTTCTATGTTTGTGCAGCGCTGCGTACGCCTTGTAGTGCTATCGAAATGCTAAATAGTAGTAGTAGTAGTAGTAATGTATACCGATGAGCACTTCAGTGTCATGGCAGAATGTCCAAGGCAGTTGTTCTTCCATACGTTTTACTGTGATGATACAGTTATGAACAGAACTATGTCCACGACAGCCCATTTATCGAATGATAGAGCGTCTTCCCTGTGGGCATCTCACCTTCTGTGTAAATATTTCCTAATGAAAACAAGCATTCTGTGCCTGTCTCTTTCCCATCCTCCCTGCTGTCTCTCGTGCTAGAGGACTGATGAGGTAGCCTGAAATTAAGGGCCATTCTAGCTCCCCCTACTGAGCTGCAAGGTATTTGTAAGAGACCTGCAGGTATTTAAACAGATTTCATACTGAAAGTAGATTAGGTATTTGTTACTTTTTATTGCGTGTTCCTGAAGGCAGCAGGGGCTCTTTAGTCTCTGCATGTGTTTTTATTTAATAGGAAACTGTTTTGTTTGTTGTTAAAAAAAATTATATCACAGGTATTACATTTACAGAGCTTTTTTTTTTTTTTATAAATTGTAGTACAGTGCATTCAGCTAAAACTATTAATTCAATGAGAACTTAAAATAACTTTCATTCTGGTGATGCATATGAGTTTGAAAGGATTAAGTAGAATGACGATTGCACACCCAATTTTTGCATAGAAAGTGCTAGAAAGCAATATATACAGAAAAATACCCCAAACAACAGTAATGACATTGCACACTGGGCTAGCATTTTACAATGATTAAAAGTCTTGTGAACACCTATTGCTGGAAAATCCAACAGGGCCAATATTCAGACCATGGGAGGTAGCTGGGCTGCCTCTCGCAGTCAGCGCTGAGCCCGGATAGTTGATGCCATAGCCACCGAGAGGGGGGGGGGCAGGGGGGACAAAATTCCCCGGGCCTCCGGGGGGGGGGGGGGGGGGGGCCCGGCGCTGCAGTCCCACCCGCCCTCCGTCGTCGACCGTCTGCCACCAGGCCGGGCCCCCTGCATTGAAATCACAGCGCCTTTCACCTCCATGTGAAAGTGCTGCAAGCAGCAGGGCAGCAGATCGCCTTCCTTCAGGCCTCCTTCCCACCCTGTGTCCCGCCCTCGTCTGATGTAACTTCCACGAGGGCGGGACACAAGGAGGGAAGGAGGACTGAAGGGAGGCGATCTGCTGCTGCCTGCAGCGCTTTCACACGGAGGTGACAGACGCTGTGATTTCAATGCAGGGGGCCCGGCCCGGTGGTGGACGGAGGGGGGAGCGGCAGCGGCGACCTCGGGGGGAGGAGGGGGAGCGGCGGCGGCGGCGACCTTGGGGGGGGAGGGGGAGCGGTGGCAGCGACCTCAGGGGGGTGGAGGGGGGCGAGCGACGGCAGCGACCTCGGGGGCGGCCTTGACCCGGGCCCGGCCCAGTCTCTTGGCAGCCCTGGTTAATGCCGGGCCATTTTCAGTGACCGGCATTGACTATCCTGGTGGTTTTTTTGGACCCATTTCAACTTAACTGGCCAATTTGATATTCAGCGTTGGCTCATTAAGTTGAAACCTGCCAAAGATAGGCCTGTTATTTCGGTGGCCTAATTTTGGAACTTCGCCAGTGATGTGCTGAATATCAGAGGATAGCTGGTTACATCACGCAATATAACCGATTCTTTGCTAAGTGCTAACTAGTGATATTGAGCAGGAGATAGCTGACTATCTCCTGATAAATATCACTGGATAGCCGGTTTAGGGCAGGGGCGTAGCCAGACTTTGGCGGGAGGGGGGGTCCAGAGCACGAGGTGAGGGGGCACATTTTTGCCCCCCCCAGCGCCGCCAACCCCCCGCCATTTTTAACCCCCCCGCCACCACTACCTTTGACCCCCCCCTGGCGCCAACCCTTTCAACCCCCTCTGCCCGCCACCGCCAACTCTTCCCCACCATCGGGTACCTTTGCTAGCGGGGGTTCCCATCCCCCGCCAGCCAAAGTCCTTTTCTCCGGCGCGGCCGCGTTGCTGATCTGCAAGTCTTCTGTTTCCGTGAGTCTGATGTCAGACTCACAGAAACAGAAGCCTTGCAGATCAGCTCTCACTTGGATTATTGCAATTTACTTCTCACTGGTCTTCCACTCAGCCATCTCTCTCCTCTCCAGTCTGTCCAAAATTCTGCAGCACGACTTATTTTCCGCCAAAATCGTTATACCCACACTAGCCCACTCCTCAAGTCACTTCACTGGCTCCCTGTCCGCTTCCGCATACAGTTCAAACTTCTCATAATGACCTTTAAATGCATCCATTCTACAGCCCCCCCCCCCATTACCTCTCCACTCTCATCTCTCCCTACATTCCTCCCCGTGAACTCTGCTCACTGGACAAATCTCTCTTGTCGTCCCCCTTCTCCTCTACTGCTAACTCCAGACTTTGTTCCTTTTCCCTCGCGGCACCTTATGCCTGGAATAGACTTCCTGAGCCTGTACGTCTAGCTCCATTTATTCATTTATTTATTTTTGTACCCCGCACTTTCCCACTCATGGCAGGCTCAATGCGGCTTACATGGGGCAATGGAGGGTTAAGTGACTTGCCCAGAGTCACAAGGAGCTGCCTGTCCATCTCTACCTGTTTTCAAATCTATGCTGAAAACCCACCTTTTCACCACTGCTTTTGGCTCCTAACCACTACTCAATTCCCCTATCCTTGTTCCTTCTCACCCAGTACTTTCCTCGCCCTTAATTGTCTTGTCTGTCTGTATATTTTTAGATTGTAAGCTCTATCGAGCAGGGACTGTTTCTCTGTGTCAGGTGTTCAGCGCTGCGTGAGTCTGGTAGCGCTATACAAATGCTATTAATAATAATAATAATAATCAGCAATGCAGCTGTGCCGAAGAAGACTTTGGCTGGCGGGGGCTGGGGACCCCCGCCAGCAAAGGTACCCGACAGCGGTGGCGGTGGGGGAGGGTTGGTGGCGGGAGGGGGGGGGTCGAAGGGGTTGGCGGTAGGGGGGCAGGGCCAAATCTACAGGGACCCATGCCCCCATGTAGCTACGCCCCTGGTTTAGGGGCCCTTTTACTAAGGTGCGTAGGCGCCTACGCACATTCGACGCCCGTCAATTTGGAACTACCGTTCGGCTACCGTGCGCCCCAGGTGGTAATTCTAATTTTCACACGCATCCGATACGCAAAGCAGAAATATTTTTTATTTTCTACCGTGTGGTGCTAACCAGGCAGTAATCGGCAGGGTACGCGTGCTGATGATTACCATCTGGTGAACGCGTGAGACCTTAGTGCTAAGTCAATGGGTGGCGGTAAGGTCTCAGGCCCAAAATGGACACGTGCTGATTTTTATTTTGTTGAACGTCCATGTTCAGCAAAAAAAGGGCCTTTTTTGCAGGCGGGCTGAAAAATGGACCTGCGTGCGTCCAATACACGCGTCTACACCAGCGCATGCCATTTTTCAGCGCACCTTAGTAAAAGGACCCCTAAATGCCGTTTAACTGGCCAGGAGCTGTTCCTGGCCGGTTAAACGGTTTTAAATATTGGGTGGAATGTCTTTTTTTGTGGGCCAGTTGTAGTTACCTGCATCCAGTGGCGTTCCTAGGGGCGCTGACACCCGGGGCGGATCGCCGATGTGCCCCGCCCCCCTGTGCAGCTTGGTCCCTCCCGGCGAAAGGACCACCCCCACCTTGGCGAAAGAACCCCCTCACCCCCGGGTGCACGCCGCTGGGGGGGGGTGCTGCGCGCTGGTCAGCGTCGTTCCTTTCCATGCTCCCTCTGCCCCGGAACAGGTTACTTCCTGTTCCGGGGCAGAGGGAGCATGGAAACGAACGACGCTGACCGGCGCGCGGCACCTCCCCCCCAATTGCGTGCACCCGGGGCGGACCGCCCCCACCGCCGCCCCTTGGTACGCCACTGCCTGCATCACCACTAGGCAGCCATACTTCTGGTTTTATTCCTAAGAAAAGGTCAAGGTAGCCCTTTGGATTGACTGCCCGAGTCCTTTTCTGAGAGGGAAAGCTGAAATGCACAGTGCTAGTCTTGCTTCGCGGCAGTGCTTATATTTTATCACTGCAGTTTTGAGGTACATAATTAACTGATCGTTTCCTTTCAAAAATAAAAATTCTGTGGTCCAGATACGCTCCCAGAGATACTGAGAAATTCACCGTCCACTATGAGCAGCCTGAAGGATGCAGATGATCGGGAAGTACGTCACAGTGAAAGCGTTAGAGCTGTCACAACTACCAGTGATTTCTCATTATTTGGTTATGAACATTCATGTTACGGTTTAAAACTGGTGGCTCTCAAAACCATCCCGGGGGGACCACCAAGTAACTGGAGTTTCAAGATTTCCACAATGAATATGCATGAGATAGACCTTGTAGATATCTTGAAAACCCAACTGCTTGGTGGCCCCTCAGGACAGTTTTGAGAACCACCAAATTTAAACTAGCACATGAACTATGACAATAAATAACTTGACGGTCTAAATTTCATATGGGGGCGTCCCCAGACAGAGCTTGTATGAAGTGCAAAAGTGAAGGGGCAACGCTGGCCCATATGTTTTGGCAGTGCCCAGTGATCTCGAACTTTTGGAAATTGTTACTTCGGCAGATATGGTGGTCGACTCTTTGGAGATATGACCCTTCGTTACTTTTTGGCAGACCAAGACTGAGTTACCCAACCCCGAAGGGGTTCAAACACTTTGTACAATGCTTGGTAATCATGGCGAAGAAAACGATATTACAAGACTGGCTGACGAATCACGCTCCTTCACTACAGAAATGGCGAGCTCAAATGATATGGCTGCTGCGTATGGAGCGAATAGCTATACGTAATTGCCCGTTGTTGGAGATGCAACAACTGCAAGAAAGATGGGAACCATTCTGGGATACACTCATGCCGCAAAATAAAAGCCAAATTTTGAACTTGTGAAACGAATGTTTGATCCTCCGGGTTTGGGGGGGGGAGGTAAAGGGGGAAAGGGGTGGTAGGTGGGAGTAAATGGGAATTTGATGATAGAAGTTACTAATATCTGCAAAATTGTCTGAAATGTTAAAGTAAATGTTAACCATGGAATTGTTTGAGTATGGTTTCTGTGGTGTAACGTTAATAAAAAGTGATGGGAGTTGTGACAGCTCTAATACTTTCACTGTGATGTGCTTTCAATCATCGGCATTCTTCAGGCTGCTCTTAGTAAATGGTTAATTTCTCAGTGACTCTGGCAGCAGATCTGGACCAAAGGCTTGCTTTTACGTCCCTGCTTCTCCCTAGGCATAAGGGTCAAGGAAGGCGTGTATAAATTTGTATACAAATGACACCACCTAGACCTAGATTCCAGTCAGTCAGGAATTTGTGGATCACAGGAATGCAGATGTTCGCACTTACCTGCCTGCGCAGCAGCCTCTGCGCAGAGGGAGAATGCAGCGGGGGAGGAATTCTGGGTATACATGCAGAGTCCGTCTTGCCAGGGGTGTTTATCGAGCAGAGCAAATCCCCAGGAACTTGCAAGAGAGAGGTGATGTCAGCAGGCTGAGACTGCACCGATGTTGTCGAACCTGATCAGAATGGTAGAAAGCAAGTATTAATGGCCAAGAAATGCAGCTATGTGTTACCCCCTAGTTTATGCATGTCACACAGCATGCATACTTTGTCATGTCTTCAGCATCTAGATGGAGATAAATAAGGATGGGGTTGAATGAAAACTAATGCCTCCACCTCCTTAATTCGTCAACAGATGGTAGCACTGACGCACTACGGGGTCCTTTTACTAAGGTGCGCTGAAAAATGGCCTGCGATAGTATAGATGAATGTTTTGAGTGTGCGCAGAATTATTCTTTAGCACACCTACAAAAAATGCCTTTTTTTTCCCAAAAATGGACGTTCGGCAAAATGAAAATTGCTGCACATCCATTTTGGGGTCTGAGACCGTATGGCAAGCCGTTGGCCTAGCAGTAAGGTCTCACGCGGTAACCGGGCGGTAATGGTCTACACGTATCAAATGCCACTTGATATATGTAGCTGCCACGAGCCAGAAAATAAAAAATATTTTTCAGATGTGAGTAGCGGACGCGCGCCAAAATTAAAATTACCACAAGGACCACACGGTAACTGGGCAGTAACTCCAATTTGGCATGCATTGGGCACGCATAGGCACCTATGCAGCTTAGTAAAAGGGCCCCTACATGCATTCACTTGTTCTTTGACTTCTCTTTCTTTGCCTCGGTTAGCGAGAACTGTTTTGCTGTTGCTTGTGAAATGGAGGCATGCAGTGAGAATTTGTTGGTGCGATTTCAATTTCCGATTGTTAAAGCAATCCCTCCAATTAAAATTCACTGCCACATGCATTGTCCTTTATAAGCTTGTCAACCTTTCTCACGTGAGACTTGTCCATTGCCATTATGGATCATCCACTTTGTTTTTGTTCACACAAATCTGCCAATCCCGGTCCACAGTGATGCTTGTACTCATATTCAACACAGTCACCACCATTAAAAACCTGCATGTGGTGATGAATTACAATTGGAGGGACTCCTTCAACAGTCAGAAATCCTATCATGGCAGAAAGAGTCAGAAATTCTACCACAGCACATTGCTGAAATCGCACCGATGAATGTTCATTGCATGCGTCCATTTCTCAAGCAATAGCGAAGCAGCCTCTTCACACTGATACTTCTACTACTACTTACCATTTCTATAGCGCTACAAGACGTACGCAATGCTGAACATGAAGAGACAGTCCCTGCTCGACAGAGCTTACAATCTAATTAGGACAGACAAACAGGACAAATAAGAGATAAGGGAATTACTAAGGTGGGAATGATAAAGTATAGGTACTGAACTAGTGAGTAAGGGTTAGGAGTTAAAAGCAGCATCAAGCTAGGATTGAAGACGGTCAGAGATGGAGCTTGACGTATCGGCTCAGGAAGTCTATTCCAGGCATATGGTGCAGCAAGATAAAAGGAATGGAGTCTGGAGTTAGCAGTGGAGGAGAAGGGTGCAGATAAGAGAGATTTACCCAGTGAATGGAGTTCCCAGGGAGGAATGTAGGGAGAGATGAGAGTGGAGAGGTACTGAGGAGCTGCAGAGTGAATGCACTTATAGGTCAATAAGAGGAGTTTGAACTGTATGTGGAAATGGATAGGGAGGCAGTGAAGTGACTTGAGGAGAGGGCTAATATGAGCATAGCGACTTCTCACCAATTGAGGGGAAGGAAGAGATTTCAAAGAGCAAATGAACACAGGTAGTGTGTCAGTGCTGCCATCTGTTATGGTTTATGGTTTATTCAGATTTGTTGAATTGCCTTTTTTTTTTTACCAGGTAATTCAAGGCGATGTACAATAAAATTAAACTGAGGAAAAGAACTCCAATTTGTTTATAGGAGAGTACACCAATGATATAAGAAATAGTTATACATCCTGGCAGTGAACAGCAGCATTACACTAAGGTTCAGGTACAGTAGACCCTGAGTCAATTAAAGGCCTCATTACATAGATGAGTTTTGAGATACGATTTAAAGTTTTTTTTAGAGATGATTCAGCTCAAATCCCAAGGGGCAGACTGTTCCAAAGGAATGGAGCCATAAAGTAAAAAGCACTTTTTTTGTGTTCACTCGCAGTAGGCCTGAGATAAGTTAGGTAGAATAAGTCTATGGTCATTGATAGAGCGAAGTAAACAAGGGGGGGGGGGGCATATGGGATCGTTAATTTAGACAGGTAGTCTGGTGGTAATCCAGAATATCAGAGTAAGTATTTTGAACTGGAGTCTATAACTGACTGGAATGAACGGGGTAACATGGTTGCTTTCTCTAGCATAGCACAGTACTCGAGCTGCCATGTTCTGCAAAGTTTAAAGATGCTTTATTTCTGGTTTTGATGAATTGTGGAGATGGAGTCAGTAACATTTGATTCAACCCTCGCTCGCGCACACACACATACATATATATTTTAAATAAATAAGTAAATACAAATTTAAATATATATATATATATATATATATATATATATATATATATATATATATATATATTTGAAGTTCAGAAAGAGTGTCCGAGCAAAGTTCTGGCAACCTGTGAAATGAATGAACCTTCTGTCCACATGTACAGGAAGCTTCCCTTCTGAAGTATTCAGTGACCTGCAGCCTTGCTCCCTCCACAAATATAATAATTAAACTTAGCAATCATGATTACCCAAACATCACCACTCCCACAATGATCTTGTAAAAAATGCATAACTAGACATCATACTTTGAAAATATGAAACGTTTGCTTTGTTTACACAAATACGGGGGCAATTTCCAAAAGGCATTTACTTGCCCAACCTTCCTGAAAGTGAAACTATTCTTTGAGTTAGTGTGAATGTCAAGAATCTATCGTCTTGCTTTGACTGCAGCTGTTCTTTGCTGCTCTCCCCTCCTCCCCCACGGAAGCTGCCATCCTAAGGCCCTCATGATCAAAAGCCCTGCGCTGTTCCAAACAGCACCCTAAAAATAGCGCCAGGACAGCGCAGGGCTTTTCTGAATCGCTCCCTTACATGGTCGGTAGCCCCGCCCAGTGCATCCCAGGATGTAGTGGGCGGTGCTGGGCGCCGCCATTTTGGGCGTCGACTGACTGGAAGAGGAGGGAGGCAGGCAGGCTGCGTCCCTCCTCCAACACAAGGTAGGGGGGCCGGGACGGGGCCAGGGGGGTGTCACGACACCACGGACCACCAGGGAATTTAAGGACAACGCCGATGGAGCAATGATTTCTGGGGGTTTCGGGGGCTGGAGACCCACCGGACCTCCAGCCCCCCCCCCTGTTGATGGATCGACGATTTCTGGGGGTTTCGGGGGCTGGAGACCCACCGGACCTCCAGCCCCCGTTCGCGTTTGCCTTGGGGGGGAAGGGGGGCCTGCCAGTATGCAACTGCATGCTGGACAGGGCTCACCATTCCTCCCCAATGATCCGCAAAATCTAACGCCAGCTCGCAGCTGGCGTTGATTTTGCTGCGGCCAGCGACCCAATCTTTGGCGCGCTGGTCGCTGATCATTGGGGATGAATGCGTTAAGCGCCAATTAGCATGCATTTGCAAGCTAATTGCGCTAGAAGCCCTGTTTAGCATGCATTTGCATGCTACTTGCGCTGAGAGCCCTCGAGTGCGCTGTTTCAGGCGCTTGAGGGCTCTGATCATGGGTCGGCTGCAAACTCTGGCGCTAGTATGGCGTTAACAGCCTCTAGCACCAGAGTTTGCTTTTGATCATGAGGGCCTAAGTGACTGCATAGTCTGCTAAATGGTTACTCCAGCCCTGGGAGTGTTCATTTCTTGTTTGGTCATTTTTCCTCTATCCTGGAAGACTACCACCTCGTGCACTAGGCATTGTGGAATACCTGCAGTAAAGCCCTCAAAGAAATACCAAACAGGGTGGACTGTAGGTGAGTTAATAATAAAAAAAAAGTAAAATTGTGAAAAGTAAGTGAGAGTAAATAATTTAAGAGGCAAATAAGTAGTTAATGGTGGATCTTCCAGACTGCTTACACAATGAGTTATTTTCTTTGCTTTGCTATTTTCCTTGCACTCTGCTTGGCAGAAACTCAAGATTTAAAGCTGGGAAGCCAGTGAGACCCTCTTTGCTTATGACCCGAGCCAGTAATATGTATGTATAGGTGTGTATGTGTGTCCCTGATATTTTCACCGCTCCTGCAACAGCCTTGAGGTTTGAAGCCAGCACCTGATTGAGATTTGGGATAGCCCTTGCTCCTTTCTGCTTGACAGCTGGCACAAGGCCCAGAGTCCAGGGTCTGCATCATATAGCTGTCATTGGGCAAAGAGTGAGTCCGACCTACGGTCGGTTTCCTCACAGTCAGCAAGCTCTCTTCTTGAGGTACCTCTGCCGCATCATCCTTTGGTGGAAGTTCATTCTAAAAGAATAAAATACAAAATCCAGAGCATTAAGACCTTGAGACACAAGGAAATGGTCTTTTAAGTATAGTGGTACTACAGACATGCAGATTTGCCACAAGACAATACTAAAGAAAACAACATGAAAATTAAAATACATGACCAAAAGGATACACACCATAGAAATTCTATTCTACCACTAATGTATTCTTAACTCACAACAGTATACAGCACACGCAATACAAAGAGACAGAAAAAAGCTCCAAGGTGCACGAACCATGACTATTTCTAGGAAAACAAGAATGACACAAACCATCATGCCTCAAGGACTCTGGCTGAGTATGTTCTGTGTGTTGGCTGTGGTTTTAGTAATTCATTACTGGGAAGGTTACTACTAAAAAGGCTGAAGTGAATTGGCAAGTCAATCTTCCATTTACACCCTGTTCTGACTTTTTGATTTGAGAAGGTTATGTGCCCTTTTTAGTTATGCCTGTCCACACTGCAAGGATATATCTCAGCTGCTAACTGTAGTGTACGACCACTTGTATATATGTTAAAGAGGGAATTGAGTCAAACAAAATAAATTCGACATGAAACAGATAGCAGTTATGGGTAGAAATTCCATGTGTGAAGGGAAGGAGTTTACTGGAAGGGCTGTGCTACCATCCGCCAGGACAGAATGAACAGACAGCTGAAGAAATGTTTACAGAAATTAGGAAATCTAGCAAATTGGGCAACACTATACTAATGGGTGATTTCAATTACACCAGTATTGACTGGATAAATGTTACATCAGCAAGCGCTAGGGAGGTAAAATTCCTAGACGTAATAAATGACCACTTCTTGGAGCAACTGGTCCTGGAACTGACAAGAGGAGGAGCTACTTTAGATATAGTCCTTAGTGGAATTCAGGGCATAGTACGAGAGGTAACAGTGTTGGGTCCGCTGGGAAACAGTGATCATAACATGGTCAAATCTGGAGTGAAGTCACAAAGGAAATCTAACAGCATTTAATTTTTGAAAGTGAGACCATGATAAAATGAGTAAAATGATTAAAAAGAAACTAAAAAGATTGGCTGCAAAGGTTAGGACTCTAAATCAAGCATGGACGTTGTATAAAAATACTATCTTAGAAGCACAGACCAGATGTATTTACAAAGGTGGAAAGAAGAGCAAACAACAGCCAGCATCGTTAAAAGCTGAAGTGAAAGAGGCCATTAGAGCCAAAAGAACACCCTTCAAAGAATGGAAAAAGGACCCGAAAGAAGAAAATAAGAAGCAATATAAGCACTGGCAAGTTTGAAGCAAAGCATTTATAAAGAAGGCAAAAAAAGAATATGAAGAGAAACTTGCTGCAAAAAGTCACAGTAACAACTTTTTCAGGTACATCAGGAGCAGAAAGCCTATGAGGGAATCTGTGGGACCGTTAGATCAAGAAGGAGCAAAAGGGGCACTCAGGGAGGACAAGACCATATACAGAGAGACTGAATGAATTCTTTGTTTTGGTCCTTACGGAAGAAGATGTAAGAGATCTACCTGTACCAGAAATGGTTTTCAAGGGTGATGATGTGGAGGAACTGAAAGAAATGTTGGTGAAGCTGGAAGACGTACTGAGCCAAATCAACACATTAAAGAATAGTAAATCACCTGGGCCGGATGGCATGCACCCTAGGATACTGAAAGAACTCAAACATGAAATTGTTGATGTGCTGTTAGTGATTTGTAATCTGTCATTAAAATTGTCTGTAGTACCTGAAGACTGGAGGGTAGCCAATGTAATGCCTATTTTTTAAAAAGGATTCCAGGGGTGATCTGGGAAATTGCAGACCAGTAAGCCTGACTTCAATGTCAGGCAAAATAGTGGAAACTATTATAATGAATAAAATTAGAGAACACATAGAGAAATATGGTTTAATGGGATAGAGTCAGCATGGATTCGGCCAAAGGAAGTCTTGCCTCACCAATTTGCTTCATTTCTTTGAAGGCGTGAATAAACATGTCGATAAAAGTGAGCCGGTTGATGTAGTGTGTCTAGATTTTCAGAAAGCTTTTGACAAAGTTCCTCGTGAGAGATTCCTGAGAAAATTAATGAGTCATTGGATAGGAGGCAATGTTCCGTTATGGATTAGGAAATGGTTATTGGACATAATAACTGGCCATTTTTCTCAATGGAGGGTGAATAGTGGAGTGTCACAGGGATCTGTATGGGGCCGGTGCTATTTAACATATTTATAAATGATCTGGAAATTGGAATGACAAATGAAGTGGTTAAATTTGCAGATGACATAAAATTATTAAAAGTTGTTAAAACACATACAGACTGTGAAAAATTGCAGGAAGACCTTAGAAACCTGGAAGACTGGGCATCCAAATGGCAGATGAAATTTAATGTGGACAAATGCAAAGTGATGCACATTGGGAAGAATAATCCAAATCATAGTTACCTGATGCTAGGGTCCACCTTAGGAGTCTCACCCAAGAAAAAGTTCTAGGTGTCATTGTAGACAATGCACTGAAATCTTCTGCCCAGTGTGTGGTGGCAGCCAAAAAAAAGCAAATAGGATGCTAGGAATCATTAGGAAAGGTATGGTAAATAAGACCAAGAAAACTATAATGCTTCTGCATTGCTCCATGGTGTGACCTCACCATGAGTATTACGTTCAATTCTGGTAGCCATATCTCAAAAAAGATATAGTGGAATTAGAAAAGGTTCAAAGAAAAGTGACCAAAGTGATAAAGGGGATGGAACTCCTCTCATAAGAAGAAAGGCTGAAGAGATTAAGGCTCTTCAGCTTGGAAAAGAGACACCTAAGGGGAGATATTATTGAGATCTATAAAATCCTGAGTGGTGTAGAACAGGTAAAAGTGAATCGATTTTTTACTCTTTCAAAAAGTACAAAGACTAGGGGACACTCAATGAAATTACATGGAAAAACTTTTACAACAAATAGGAGGAAATATTTTTTCACTCAACAAATAGTTATGCTCTGGAACTTGTTGCCAGAGGATGTGGTAACAGCAGTTAGTGTACCTGGGCTTAAAAAAGGTTTGGACAGGTTCCTGGAGGAAAAGTCTATAGTCTGCTATTGAGATAGACATGGGGAAGCCATTGCTTGCCCTGGGATTGGTAACATGGAATGTTGCTACTATTTGGGTTTCTGCCAGGTACTTGTGACATGGATTGGACAGTATTGGAAACAGGATACTGGGCTAGAAGGACCATTGGTCTGACTCCATATGGCTATTCTTATGTTCTTAAGTAAGATCTGTTGTCTTATCCAGGATAATGTTTGCATCATTTTCTACTATCTTGGGCAGATGGAAATGAACTATGTGATCTTGCTCAACATCCTTTCCTCTGCCTAACAGCAAATCTTTGCAATAGTCCAAATTTGAATGTATCATCTGTGACTGTTTTAAGAAAGGGAAAGGGAAATGGGACTTGATATACCGCCTTTCTGAGGTTTTTTTTGCAACTACATTCAAGTGGTTTACATATATTCAGGCACTTATTTTGTACCAGGGGCAATGGAGGGTTAAGTGACTCACCCAGAGTCACAAGGAGCTGCAGTGGGAATCAAACTCAGTTCCCCAGGATCAAAGTCCACTGCACTAACCACTACGCTACTCCTCCACTCCAAGAAGACCTTAAAGCATGGAAAACAATTTTAAAAAGAGGATAGGGTGTGAGAAATCTGTCTGAGTAGAGCCCTTGCACTTTGTCTGGGCAGATAAATTTTTGTGCTATGGATGCTGTGGTAACATGCCTCTTTCGATAAAGAAGATTGTGAACTTAAAGTTGGAACCAAGATCTGAAGTTGCAACCAATAGATGTATTGAAGATTTGGTCATGGCTTCTGTTGCGTGGCCGCACAGATGAACTGAACACTTTTGCCGGAGAGTCCCACCTCTGGATCATGCCCATTTTCTCTGGTTTGGAAAATGTTATTTTGATTAATAGTTTAGGAAAATTGTTAATGGACTTCGTAATCTGCTTCATAGAATGGTGATGGTTCAAGATAGTAGGATATAAGTTTGGATGTTAAGAGCAGAAAGCTTGCTATCTAACTTGTCTTACAGATTTTCTGAAAGTAAATAATGCCACAACCTTTCTTGAATTTTGTGCATACAACCATGTGTTCACAGGCAGGAATTTTTGGCAATGTTATGGAGGTAACCCCTCCCCCTTGTACCCCCCCTTTTCCTTTTGTTTCTATTTGGCTTCTCATTTCCAAATAAAACATATTTAAATAAAAATGAAAAAGGGCACTCTATTTTATACCAGGCATTTTTAATATACCGTACCATGAAGCATGATGTGAAATACTGCCATGATGCTAAGAGAGAGGTCCCACATACACAACTAACTGAATAAACGATTTTGAACAATCTGTTGGATGGATGAAGTCAGAGGATAAGAAACGGGGCAAAAGGACAACAAATACCCAGAAGATGGTATAGATAACAGAGGAAACGAGAAGGGGGAATGGGGATGAAGAGCAAAAAGATGCCTAGAACACTGACACACAAAACACAGCTAATGTTCGACAAAGGAAGAGGCTACATCAGGGCTCAAAATACATATACTGGACTTTGTCCTGTCCCACTCTTTGCTCTCTTGACCTCTGCCCTGGTATTTCTGAAGGCCGTGAAATGGCAGCGTGACACTTGTAGGATACGTATTAGTACGCAGTAAGACCAGAAGTGATGTGTGTAATCTAATAATAGGCAACAGGATTAACTGGTGGTTGTAACGCATTTTCTGCAGAAAAGTGGTTTAGGAAAATAATTGTTTTGTCTTTACAGATACTCTACTGTACATGGTGGTATCTTGACTACTATACAAACTCAATGTGATGAGAAAGGAAGGTCGGCTTCCTTCAACATACTCTTCCATTGCCACTCTCACACTCTTCCTTTGCTGCCCCACACTCTCTAAATCTTAAGGTACACATTGCACCAACCAAGTGAAGCTCTTGGACCTGCCTGCTTCACTAAATAGTGGTTAAATCTCCAGTGCCATATGACTGATACCCATTTATACTTGACACAGTGCCAAATTAGTCTAACTCTAGGTTTTCTGAAAAGCTGTTCCACTACACTGCAGATATGGAACAAAAAAGTGAGGAGAACGAATGAGGATACCAAATATGAATATGAAGTTATATAAAAATAGCAATAAAACCTTGTATGCCAACACCATAATCTGAAGACTTGGCATACAAGGTTTTATTTCTATTTTTATATAACTTCATATTCATTTATGATGTATTACTCAACTCTCGATGTTTATGTGTCATCCTATCATATACAATTTATTTTTAATGTTATGTTTTATTTTTCATTTGTTTTGTTTAGGTTGTAAAAGACCCCTGAGGTAGGCCTTTGGGCCGAAACACGGCCGTGTCGGGTCATCATTTTTTATATGAATAAATATAATTTTTGGTATCCTCATTCGTTCTCCTCACTTTTTTGTTTCATATCTCACGGTTTCGTGAGGGTTTTTACCTCCTTTTTTTGTTGCCACTACGCTGCAGGGCATATAGGTCTGACCAAAATCTGGAACCCAAGATCATATTTTGGGGGCAGCGGTTGTAACTAGCTCATACAAAAATCTAGTTTTCTTTCTTTTTCTTTATTAAAAAAAAGTTATTAAAATCTTGGAGGGAAATGTCCAGAAATTCATGGAAGCCTCTTCTACTTCATTACCATTCTTTCCCACCTACTTCATTAACGTCCAAGAAAGGGACGCCATTCTTTTTAGAGTTAAATAAGCCAGACCTGAGTGCAATTATATTAATTGTTTTTAACAAGTTTGGGAAGAAAAGATGGAACCATGAAGGAATCTGTGAACAGAATAACCTGGACTGATTTAAATGGTTTAATTTTCTATTTTTGAAGCCCCTAGACTACAGGAATGCAATGGATTCTTGTTACCCAACAGAATACTGGCTGCCACATTTCCTACTTCCTAATGCAGCCAGGGAGCAGCAGTATTTTGAACCCTGAAAACCTCCCAGGTACACAGCAATTGAAGTCAGTACATTGCTTTCCAGAGCACTAAGGAAGAGTGTGTTAGTATCGTCGGGCAAAGAGTCATCCGTCAGAGCTAGGGACCAGGACTTTTCAGAGAGAATATCTGACGTCAGAGACAGAGCCTCCATCTCAGCTAGAGGGATCTAAAGGGAGAGATGATCAAGGATAAGAAACCAGGCAAACAGCAGTGAAAAAAAAAAAGTATCATCTAAGAAAGCAAAAGGCAGCTCCGCTTCTCTAGATATTACTACTTCTATATAGGGAAGTCTGGTTACCACTACAGCATTTAAGCACCTGTGACAGAATGTATACCATGTGGTGGTTGATTTATTTTCTTATAAACTCCTTGATATCATAGACTTAAAGATTTAAAACAATGACTTACTGATCATATATCAATGCTGAATTTCCCAAATCACACTGCTCCAGAAGTATGGAATTAGAAATATTCTGGAAGAGCAGATGGCTCAGTGGGCTTCCATAGGCATACAGAACCTATTGCGTTAGGTTACCAGTTTACATGCACCTTGTATTGATACTGGGGAAAATGCCATTGCTATCCGAAAGCTATTTGATATTAGGTGTTCCCAGTCCAATCCAGTTTCCTTTGGACAGGTATCTACATCATTAAAACCACCAGAGCAACTATTTGGTACCCTCATTAGAAGACCCATCAACAATCAAAGTTTGAATGGGAATAGAAGCCAAAGACCACTTACTATTTTACTCTTGAGAACCCACCTCCTGCCCCCACCAAGTTAACTCTTAAAATGTGCTGTCGATGCACCTTAGTCTTGATATGGAATGCATTAGATTTACCAACGCATCTCAGTTGGTGACAACTGCATTGCTCACTCTTCCAGCCTTAGGTCTTAATATATCTCGGTTAAATCTCCAAATATTGCAGCCTTCTGCACTATCCTAGCACTTGGCCTGATCTGGGAGACAAATGAGGAGCAAAATAGGGTTAAGGGACAGTATAAACATAGGGATGAGGACAGAATGGGTGGTTTGTTTTCTCACCAGGATGTGACAGTATCAAAATAGAAAAACAAAGTCCAATAATCAGTTGTTAAACATAGAAGAAATTAAGAAACCATTTTTATCTTGGTCTTGGTTTTATTGGCTCTTTGAGGATAGGTGTGTGACACTAGAAACAGAAGTAAACAACAACAACAAAAAAACCATGACATCTCTTAAAACATTAATTTGAAAACACATGTATACCAACATTTTTTTTAATCTATACTTTTGTTGGGGAATGTGTTTTGGTTTTTTTTTGTTTGCAATCATTAAAATACTATAGCATGAAAAATGTTTTGGTTTGTTTTCATGTTTGTTTTTGGACCCCCTTCCCCCCACACCCATTTTGGGCATTCTTTTTGGTTTAAAACTTTTTTGTTAATTTTTCTTTATATGTGTGTCAGAACTTTTTAATGCATGTTAATTGCTCTTATATACATTCATTCATAACTCAACCTGTATTTAAATCAATTTTGAGCACACTAAATTTAAGGCATGCTAATGAGGGCACACCCCTATCCACCCCCTTCTGTTCCGCTGAATGGCTGATAATGGTTTAT
Organism: Microcaecilia unicolor; assembly: GCF_901765095.1. Taxonomy (NCBI): domain Eukaryota; kingdom Metazoa; phylum Chordata; class Amphibia; order Gymnophiona; family Siphonopidae; genus Microcaecilia; species Microcaecilia unicolor. The sequence continues at coordinate 321,319,444 of NC_044036.1, read as the reverse complement.
AAACATACATTTTTCAAATTCCAAAGTCAAAGATTTTTTTTCCTAAGTGTTTAACTAGGACTTCTCTGTTTAGACCTGTTCCCTTTACACAGTCAGTAAGTGATTATCTGGGATTTAAAACTGGGCCATCAGAAGCTTTGGCTCCTTCAGCCGTGATTATATCTCATAAGATCATAATGAACTACCTACAAACACTGCAAATGGAACTACATTTCTTTATTACATAGCCACCCCTTGAGAATTCAGGCGCTCTAACTGGCGAGATACTAATTTCCATAATATAAAAGAACCAAGACAGCAATTATCGATAAATGGATTGCCTGAAAACAATTCTGAGATCTTTCTCCTCCCTTATTTTTAGTTGATTCACTGAGAATCAATTTGATTGACAAATGTTTCTGTTGCAGTGACTGTTGAGCATTTTGAAATTTACTTGTGGAATATCTTTTTTTTCTTTTCTTTTTTTATTAGTGACTAGTAAAAGAGGCCCATTTCCAACAGAAAGGAAACGGGCACTAGCAAGGTTCCAGGACCCCCTCCCCACTGCTCCTCCCCCTCCTTATCCTCCCCCCTCCCGACCCCCCTCCTCCCCCTTCCCCCTCCTCATCACCCTCTCCTCCCTCCCCCTCCTCCCAGGACCCCCCACCCTCTCTCATCTGAGGACCCCCCCCCCCCCTCCCACGCCCTCCCCCTCTCGTCTCAGGACCCCCCTCTCCGATTTCCGCCGCCCAGTGCCTCCCTCCCTCTGTCTCTGTGGCCTCCGAGTTCAAAGAGGACATGTGCGAGTGCCCCAGCCCTTCGTACGTGGCAGCTGCTGTTTAAAAAGTTTTACCTCCTGCTCGGCTGGCAACACTCAAGTCCACCAAGTACAGACGCCACTTTAGACAGGCTGTGGTTTGCTGTTCCTCTGGTCCCGCCCTCATTTCCTGTTTGCGGAAGGGCAGGACCACAGGAACAGCGAACCACAACCTGTCTGAAGCGACGTCTGTACTTGGTGGACTTGAGTGTTGCCGGCCGAGCAGGAGGTAAAACTTTTTAAACAGCAGCTGCCACGTACGAAGGGCTGGGGCACTCGCACACATCCTCCTTGCACTCGGAGGCCACAAAGACAGAGGGAGGGGGGGCGACGTACAGGGAGGGGAGGCTGACTGCTGAATTGGGAGAGGATGGAGATGGTGGTGCGAACACGTAGCGCCCATGCTTGAGTCACGTCACGGTTTCCCAGGCAACACAGTGACATCACCGGAAGGCTTCAGACATTACGAACTGGGCTTCAACTTCCTGGCAGTCAGCTTCAGAACGTTGGAGGTGCAAATTATTATAGTAGATATATTTTACAGCCATTTTTTTTTAATTTTTGAAGTCTAGGAGAACATTTTTCTTTGACACTTGTCTATAGACAACTAGTCCTTACAAGTGCCTCAGGCATAGTGTTTATAGGGATCATAGTTCCCATATTTTTTAGACAGGTTGCATGATGTTTACTTCAGGGGCGTAGCCAGACTTCACGTTGGGAGGGGGCCAGGGCCCGAGGTTGGGGGCACATTTTGAGTGCCGCCCCCACCCCACCACCGCCATGCTTTGCCTCGCCTCCTCGCCCCCCCCACCGCTTCGCCTCCCCCCACCACCTCGCCTTGCCAATAAATACCTTTGCTGGCGGGGGTCCCCAACCCCCACCAGCCAAAGCCTTCTTCAGCGCCGGTTTCCAGCGCAGCTGCGTTCGCTGCCTGCCCCCTGCTCTTCTTTCTTCTTGCTCCTCCTGTGCAGGGGGCAGGCAGCGAACGCAGCTGCGTCAGAGACCGGCACTGAAGAAGGCTTCGGCTGGCGGGGTTTGGGGAACCCTGCCAGCCAACCCAGGGGCCTGGATGATATTTGCAGGGGCCCAGGCCCCCGTGGCTCCCCCGTACCTACGCCCTGATTTACTTATTTACCATTTTAAAGTGTCATTTCTGGACCTAAACATATGGTTCTAGTTTTGCCTTAGTTTAACATCTTCATATTCGTGGCATCAGCAACCAGGGTAACAGCTGCTTTTACTCCCCTGTGCTAGGGGCTGCTGTGTGGCAATGCCGACACAGCCCATTCAAAATGAATGGGCTGTGTCGGCATTAGCACATAGCAGCTGCTAGCGTGGCTTAGTAAACAGGGGAGTTAGTGTCCAGGACTGTACAGGACAGAATTCTTTGCATCTTACATGTGACTGAACATTCCAACTGGTCTTTGATGTGAAGGCAATATGAGCTAGATTCTATATAAGGCCCTTGAAAATTCTGCATAAAAAAAAATAAGCCTAGGCGTATTCTGTAAAGTACGCCTACATTTTATAGAATAGGCTTACATTTCCGCACGGAATATAAAATAATGCCAAGCGCCCCTCCACGTGACCAAATGTAGCCATAGCCATTTACACCATGTTTTACTTGGCGTAATTCCTGACATATAAATTACGTGCAGAGCGGGTGTATCCTATAACAATGTGCACAGATTTTAGAAACGCCCATACCCTGTCCTGGCCATACCCCCTTTCAACTATGCAACTTAGTATTTACGCGCACCATAGTACAGAATACGCTTAGGAAGTTGTGCACGTAAATCTTAATTAGTGCCAGTTAGTGTTGATAATTGCTTGTCAATATCCAATTAACAGTGCTGATTAGCTAGTTAAACAATTAAGTTACTTGCATGGTTATAGAATACACTTCAATTTCCATGTGGAAATTAAGATACAATATATAGGATCCCAGGGTATATGTATATGTATATTTTGGTTTTCGCAAAGACTAACATGGATAAATTATTATGCAAGGACTATCAGAAATCTAAATGGCATGCATTCAGAACAAGCTGCCTATGCCTTTTTAATATCACCTAATATGTCCTGTCTTGTGATTAGCATCAACTTTTCAAGAGCATGGTCACAAGTGTCTGAAGGCATTTTAGCTTAATTGTTCTTAGTCATTAATATAAGTAATAATTTTTTTTAATATTATAATTCTCATGTTCTTGAATGTTGTATATTGTTGTAAATTGTTTTAAAACCTTATTATTGTAAACTGCTTTCAAACGTTATTGTATTAAGCGGGTATATCAAGTAAATAAATCAAATCACATCAAACTGTTTTGGTGGCTCAAATCATTGGATTTAGTAGTTGCAATGCCAGGTCATCACTGCTAATGGGAAATTAACCGGTGAGCACAAGATTGTTGTTAATGGACCTGTAATAACTTTTAAATAGTTCCATCAAACTTAGAGACGTATTTAAAAACCACCCACTACTACGGCTCTGTCATTTATTTATTTGTATTTTATTTGTTACATTTGTATCCCACAATTTCCCACCTATTTGTAGGCTCAATGTGGCTTACAGAGTACCAGAGCTGCGTTTGCAGACTCCGGTGTAAGCAAATACAAAGTGATGTTGTATTTACCCCTTATGCTGGGTTGGAAAGCATCAATGAGATGTTGAGACTCAAAACTCTGGCTGAGCTGCTTCTCAACGCTAGCCTGTCATGTGGGCCCTTTTACTAAGCTGTGTAAACATCTACGTGCGCCCAATGCGTGCCAAAAAGATGGAGTTACCACACAGCTACCGCGTGGCTCTAGCAGTAATTTCATTTTTGCCGCGCGTCCAATACGCACAGCCGAAAAATAATTTTTATTTTCTGCTGCATGTATCGGACGCGTGCCAGGTGGCATTTGGCGCGCGTAGGTCATTACTGCCTGGTTACCGCATGAGACTTTGCCGCTAGGTCAATGGCTGGCGGTAAGGTCTCAGACCCAAAATGGACGCGTGGCAATTTTCATTTTGCTGCATGTCCATTTTCGGCAAAAATGTAAAAAGGCCTTTTTTCCAGGTGCGCTGAAAAATGATTCTGCGCGCGCCCAAAACCCGCGCCTACACTACCGCAGACCATTTTTCAGTGCTCCTTAGTAAGAGGACATTCAGGTTTTCAAGACATCCAGCAGGAATACACAAGAGGCTGTTCGTTTGCACTGGAGACTCGGTACATGGAAATTTTATTCTTGCATAGTTCCCAGTGGACCTCCTGAAATCTTGACAAGCTGTAGAATAGTTCAGGTTAGTGAACTCTTGTCTCACCGGGTGTGTGGATGGAGCCTGGGGAGCAGTTAGACATGTCTTGTGACTACAATGTTCTATGAAGCTAACCCTGACATCAGTTATTATCATGTTCCATTACAATCATTCACTTGTACATACAGCCTTCCTTTCTTGTGTGCCAGAATCGTCCAGGACCTCGTGCTTTCTGAAGTCAATGCTGCAGAATTTTCAGTCTACTGAATCCTTCACTTCTACTTAAAACTTTATGGGCCCCTTTTACTAAGCCGCGTGGGCGCCTACGCGCGCCCAATCCACGCCAAAATGGACTTACCGCCCGACTACCACGTGGCTCTTGAGGTAATTTCATTTTTGGCACGCATCAGATACGCGCGTAGCAGACGTGCTCCAAGGGGCCTCTGACACGCGTAGGTCCTTATCGCCCAAATTCTTTACCGCTAGGGTCTATGGCTGGTGATAAGGTCTGAAACCCAAAATGGACGCGCAGCAATTTTGATTTTGCCGCACGTCCATTTTCGGCAAAAAAATAAAGAGGCCTTTTTTTACAGGTGCTCTAAAAAATAATTCTGCGCTCGCCCAAAACCCACGCCTACACTACTGCAAGCCATTTTTCAGCGTGCCTTCGTAAAAAGGACCCCTATGTGCAGTATTTAGGCTTGGTTCAGAGCAGTAGTGTAGCGACAGGTGGGCCTGGGTGGGCCAGGTCCCACCCAACAGTAGCACACATGGGGATCCAAAGCTCAGTCAGCGAAGACTTCTGCCTAATGGTAACAAAAATGCTACTCTCAACGATACCGGAACCTGCGCATGCTCAGTTTTCAGTGCATGCCTTCTGCAGACTGCCAAGGTGGAAAGAAGCGTTTTCCTGCCAGCTTAGATATTTTTTTGGTGGTGGTGGTGTGGAGAACACTTGGTGCCCATCCAATTCTTGCCTAGGCCCACCCAAAATCTGTTGTCTGGCTACGCCCCTGGACTTCAGAGAGCTGAGGAAAGAGAAGGAATAGAGGAGCAGCCTTCTGCTAACACACACAAAAAACTTCTGCTTACAGGAAAGACAATAAAGGTGGACATGGCACGCAATACATATCACACACACGTGTGACATACACGTTACAACAAAAATGACCTTCTTTTATTAAGTAATATCTCCAAATTTGTAGGGACTTCTACGTTTTCAGTGCATGCTCAGAGAGGAGGGGAGGACGGCTGTTAAATTTATTATCAATTTTCTTTAGCTGATAGTGCTTAGCAAGTCGTGTGTGTCTGTCACTGAGATGCGGAGGAAATGTTCTAAGACGCTTAGGGCAATCTGTCACTTTGCTCGGTCTCTGTACGCCAGTGCAGCATTTCTCTTATTATTGGTATGGGGAGTCAAGAAATGTCATTAACACCTTTACTTCTGTAATAATGCAATTCTTAGAGTTCATCAGTGCCGATGTTTGGGGGAGGCAGGGCGTCTTTTTGCCTAAGGGAGTCAGCAGCAAAAGCAGGTCTTGACTGAGAATGTCTGGATTATGCCTATAATTGCTGTATGTTTAAGTAGGTTCTTGGAACCCATTTACCATCCTGGCAATTAGACAATTTATTATTGCCAAAATGTATTTTGAGTGTATCAAGACAGAGCAGGGCAAAGCAGATCTCGCCCCAAGGAAGGCACAGGCAGAGTCGGCGGCAGTGATGTGGTTTCGGGCAGAGAGCTCCTGATTTGTCATGTTCTGAATAGGCGTGAGGAAGGCAGCAGCAGCTCCTTTGAGGCAGCCTGTGTGTAAATTAGGTAGGAAGCCATATGGCATTCTGTGCTGGGTCTGCAGCATATTGCTGTCAAAATTTATCCCTCTGGTGGTGCTATTTTAGATTTAAAAAAATCATTCTACATGGAAGGAAAATTGTTCCTTTTACTGATTTTAGGTATGAATAACTGTTTCGGTTACTCATGGCTTCCTATGGCTGAAATTTAAATGCAATAATAATATGATCTTATCCCTGGTTTGTCTGAACATTGTCTTTTAAATAAAGTGTAGACCCTTACTCCTGGTAGACTATTGATAGGAACCTCTATGGTGAAAGAAAGTGGAGGAGTGGCCTAGTGGTTAGGGTGGTGGACTTTGGTCATGGGGAACTGAGAGTTCGATTCCCACTTCAGGCACAGGCAGCTCCTTGTGACTCTAGGCAAGTCACTTAACCCTCCATTGCCCCATGTAAGCTGCATTGAGCCTGCCAAGAGTGGGAAAGTGTGGGATACAAATGTAACAAAAATAAAATAGATACTATTGGAGATTCTACATGGAATGTTGCTGCTATTGGAGATTCTACATGGAATGTTGCTATTCCACTAGCAGCATTCCATGTAGAAGGCTGCGCAGGCTTCTGTTTCTGTGAGTGTACGTGCAGGACGTAAGAAGCAGAAGCCCGTGCGGCCACACTGGTGATCTGCAAGGGCCGACATCTACATGGAATATTGCTAGTGGAATAGCAACATTCCATGTAGAATCTCAAATAGTAGCAACAGTGGAGGAGTGGCCTAGTGGTTAGGGTGGTGGACTTTGGTCCTGGGGAACTGAGGAACTGAGTTCAATTCCCACTTCAGGCACAGGCAGCTCCTTGTGACTCTGGGCAAGTCACTTAACCCTCCATTGCCCCATGTAAGCCGCATTGAGCCTGCCATGAGTGGGAAAGCGCAGGGTACAAATGTAACAAAAATAAAATACAATGCTGTAATAGGAATCATATACATGGCCTTATAGAAGTCTTCACAAGCTCATACATTCTTTACCTTGGGCTGTCTTAAAACATAATTCAAAGCCATTAAAATAGCAGTTTTCCCCTGATCTCCACAACATGCTCTACACTTTTCAGCATGAGAGACCAATTCTAGAAATAATGCAAAAGTAAATAAGAAAAGGAAACCAGAAAGTCTTGACTGCATAGGTTTGGTAGAAATAAGTCACAAATCATTTAGGATAAGTGTCTCTCAACTTTGGACAGTTTCAAAACAGACTGGGGATCATCTGTGGACTACAGTCTTCAAGTCTTAGCACAGATGTTCTATTAGATTAAGGTCTGGGCTTTGATTTGAGGACATTCACTTTTTTTTTGCTAAGTCACTGCATTGTTGCTTTTTGCTTTGTGCTTAGGATCATTGTTCTGCTGAAAGGTGAATCTTCACCCCAGCCCTGTTTCCTCAAGGATCTGCCTGTACTTTGCACAATCCATCTTCACAACAGGGGCGTATCTCGACTTCGCCGGTAGGGGGGTCCAGAGCCGAGGTGAGGGGGCACATTTTACCCCCCCCCGCCGCCGCCATTGCCGCCACCCCCCGCCGCCACCAGAACCACCTCCAACAACTGTGGCCTGCCCGCCCGACGACCCTCTCGACCGCCGATGACTCTCTCGACCCCCCGCCCGCTGTCGCCTACCTTTGCTGGCGGGGAACCCCAACCCCCGCCAGCCGAAGTCGTCGTCCTTCGTTCGTTTGGGTTTCTTCTTTCTGAGTCTGACTCTGACGTCCTGCATGTACGTGCAGGACGTCAGACTCACAGAAACAGGCTTTGTTCTGTTTCTGTGAGTCTGACGTCCTGCACGTTGTGTACGTGCAGGACGTCAGAGTCAGACTCAGAAAGAAGAAACCCAAACTAACGAAGGAAGACGACTTTGGCTGGCGGGGGTTGGGGTCCCCCGCCAGCAAAGGACGGCGACGGCACGTTGGCGGCGGGCGGGGGGGTTGCGAGGGTCGTCGGTAGGGGGGGGTCCAGAGCCAAATCTACGGGGGCCCTGGCCCCCATGGCCCCATAGCAGATACGCCCCTGCTTCATAAGCTTCCTCGTCCCCATTTGCCTGAAAGCATCCTCATACTTGGGGCTGGATTCAGTATATGGTGTTTAGCTCTATTCTATAAAGGTTGCTCTAGGACAGTGGTCAGCAAACCGCGGCTCACGAGCCACAAGCGGCTCTTTGGCCCCTTGAGTGTGGCTCTTCCCGCGAGTCTGCTCCCCGCCACTGTCCGGCGCTCACAGTCAGTCCACAGGCGCCCGCCCTCAGCTCCCCGACAGCCCTCCGTCCTTTTTCCGTTCCTGCCAGTGGCCGCCCAGCGTTTAAACTTCTTTATTTTAAGTTGCAGCGACGGGCCGACGGCTCACCTCCTCCAGCCTTTCACTTCCCGTTCAATGCCCCGCCTTCCTGATGAGGTGATGAGGTATTTCCTGTTTCCGCGAGGGCCGGCGGCGGGCGGGAGTTACTGAGTGGGAAAGGAAAAGCTGGAGCCTGGAAGTGAGCCGTCGATTGCTGCGACTTAAAATAAAAAGGTAAGGTTTAAACCCTGGGTGGCCACGGCCGGGAGGAATGGAGAAAGGAGGGCTGTTGGGGAGCTGAGGGTGGTGGACAGGTGGGGGCGGGGCTGGGTAGCAGTGCACCTCAAACTCATGCTGCGTGGGGTGGGGGTGGAGTTATACAGTTTCCTTGAATGGTTGGTTTTAATGCTGTAATTCTATTAAAAGTAGTGAATGGTAGATACTGTTTGCACAAGTTCCTTGCACTTTGAAATAGCCAAGACAACTGAGTGAGTTCAGTCCTACTGCACAATGCTGGCCATTACTGAGTTTTTAGCAAAGGTCAGCTTAGGAGTACCCTAATTAAGTTAATACCAATGTACCTACCTATATAGTTTAAGTTTAAAAAATTTGGCTCTCAAAAGAAATTTCAATCGTACTGTTGATATTTTTTTTTTGTTGTTGCATTTGTACCCTGCGCTTTCCCACTCATGGCAGGCTCAATGTGGCTTACATGGGACAATGGAGGGTTAAGTGACTTGCCCAGAGTCACAAGGAGCTGCCTGTGCCAGGAATCGAACTCAGTTCCTCAGGACCAAAGTCCACCACCCTAACCACTAGGCCACTCCTCTGTTGACTAATGAGTTTGCCGACCATTGATCTAGAATGAGCGGTCTTTATAGAATAGAGTTGGGAATCGAATTCCGCACCCAACTTTGGGTGCAAGGCAGGGGCATAGCCAGACCTCGGGGGGGGGGGGGGGGGGGGGGCAGAGTCCAAAGTGTAGGGAGGCACATTTTGACCCACCTCCCCAACGCCGCTGTATGATGGTACCTTGGCTGGTGGAGGTCCCCAACCTCCGCCAGCTGAATCCTTTGTTCCGCACTGGTCTCGCATTGCCTGCCCTGCTCTGTTCTCACTCACGCTGTGCACACTCGTTTTAATGAAAAAATAAGCATGCACGAAGTGTCACGCATGCTCAGTTTCACTAAAACGAGTGTGCACAGTGTGACTGAGAAGAGCTGGGTAGGCAGTATGGCGAGACCAGCACAGGACAATCGCTCAGCGATGGGGGTTGGGGGACCCCCGCCAGCGAAACCAGGGGCCCCAGACCCATTTGTGGGGACCCAGCCCCTGTGGCCCTCCCTGTAACTACACCACTGGTGCAAGGACTTACACCAACTGAATCCAGATGTGAATCCTGATGCACAAATTGGGTGTGCATCCACGGTATACTGCACACAATTTTCCAGAATGCCCCAGGCCCACCCATGCTCCTCCCATGGGAATGCCCCCCCTTTGCAGTTGCATGCGGATACACTTAGGCGCTATCCTGTAACTGGGTACTTAAGAGTATTTCCACACTGATCTGCCCAGCACTGTTCCTGTACTAAAAGTTCTTGAAGATTCTGGAATCCTAAAGAGTTACAAGATTCTGAAATCCCAATTAGTACCAACATTCCATGTAGAACCCCAAAGAGTAACATAGTAACATAGTAAATGACGGCAGATAAAGACCTGTACGGTCCATCCAGTCTGCCCTACATGGTATGTGATACTTTATATGTATACCCGAGTTTGATTTGTCCTTGCCTTTCTCAGGGCACAGACCATAGAAGTCTGACCAGCACTGTTCCTGTACTAAAAGTTCTTGAAGATTCTGGAATCCTAAACAGTTACAAGATTCTGGAATCCCAATTAATAGCAACATTCCATGTAGAACCCCAAAGAGTAACACAGTAACATAGAAAAATGACGGCAGATAAAGACCTGTACGGTCCATCCAGTCTGCCCAACAAGATAAACTCATTATACCTGGTATGTGATACTTTATATGTTTGTCCATTTTTCACATTTTGGGCCTCATCTCCTAAGGTGTGAAGTCTTTTGCAAGGCACTGTATATCTCTCGCACACAGCAGAAGCATACAGCCAGTAACAAGAGAGGGAGGGTGTGATACTCAACACTTGCCACTTTTTCCTTTTATTTATTAATTTATTTACAACAAAAATTAAGCATTGAGTTGTAAGCGTTGGTTGGTGCTACAGATGGGTTAATGTGCAGTAGGCTGTGCAGATTTAAAATGAATGCACTCCCTGAGACGGACTTTTCTCAAAACGTGGTCTACTCTGAGTATTCTCCATATATTTCTGACTGCTGCAGCAGTTTCTGGTTGGATATGCTTTGGACTGCTCGTGTGCTCTAGGACATATAATTATTGTTTTAATATTCGATGGGTCTTGCACATTAAAAAAGAAACCCAAAATATTGGGACTGGGACCAATGATTATGCATTCATGCTCTAATTCTACATATGCCCCTGGAATCTATATAGCGCACCTAGAGATCTGTGCCGCAATCAAAGCGTATTTTATAACAATGCGCGTAACTTAATTGGCTTAACAAGCCAATCGGCATTGATAACAGTTCTTAACAAGCAATAATGAGCACTAATTGGCAATTATTAGAATTTACATGCATAACTCATGAAGTATTTTCTGTAATGCTGTACACCTAAGTTCTAATGCAAGCAGGAAAAACAGGGGTGTGGTTATAGGCAGGGAAACGGGCATTTCATGGACATTCTGAAATTTACGGATGTAGTTATAGAATATGGCCCAGTGCACCTACATCTACACACTGGGAATTATGCCACATTTTCAGGGGTGTAAATGGAGGCATGAAGTTTTAGGCACTAGATATATCAACTAAGTGTATTCTATATACTGCGCCTAAATCTAGATGTCGCTTACAGAATATGCTTAGCCGGCATTGATTTCCACAACGATTTTTTTTAGGTGCTATATATAGAATCTCCCCCAATGGTGCTCAAAATTGCACTCGCAAATATGGGGACACATCCAATTTGTGTGTGCAATTTAATTGACAAATTAGCCAATTAGCACTAAGTGTGCGCTAATAATCAATTATCGGTGCTAATTTGCATCAATTAAAACTTTTGTACACATCTTTAGGTGCAGGGGTCTGCGTGGATCCAAAAAGGAGTCATGGCCATGGAAGGGGCATGGGCAGATCAGGGGCATTCCAAGAATTTGCACGCACTGATATAACATATAGTACACCCACGCTTAATTTAGGCGTGAGAATTTACACCAGGATTTAGTTGGTGTAAATCCTTGTGCAGGCATGGATACCAGTGCCAAATGCTATTCTATTTATGGAATAGCGCTTAGTGCTAATTTTTATCGGGCGCCATTTATAGAATTGAGTCCTTGTTGGGTGCATGATATGTAAGATTCAAACCCTGGAAAATGTATGATGATCCTTTTTCCATGTACAGGTTTAGAGCCTAATTTTTTGAGTGTTGAGAGCTGTTTAATGTCTGATCCATCATTTGCGTAGACTTTTTGGTTAGTCCATATTCATCCAGTATTAAACACTGAGGAATTGTACAAACATCTAAAAGTGCTCAACTTTTAAATTCCATTTTCCCTTTGGCTACCATCCTTATAAATATTTCAGCGCCCTGATATTATATATTCAGGTCTTTTCGTGTTCAAAAAAAGAAAGGAATTTGCACCTTGCTGAGATGATCAGAAGTGGATTTCCTGCTCAGGGTATCTTTTGCTCAATCTTCCTGAGCTTCTCTGTGCAGAAATAACCTATTTTTTTCTGGCCTTTTCAGTTTTCTCTTCCCTCCTTTAGCAATGCAAAATTTTGATTAATAGGAAAACACGAAGGGGAGAGATGCCACTTCCATGTTTTGGAAGCAACGTTTCAGACCGGCACCTTTTGCAAGTCTGCTTGTTAGAACCACTTTTGGTATAAAACACAGTGCAGAGAGCACAATATTCAGCTTAATTTTGGCGGGGTGGAGAAAATATTTGAAGAAAATGTAATAATATTAACCTGCTTCTCCAGGCTGCATTTTTCAGGAGGAGGAAGTGCGTAGTAATGGCACACGGAGCCCGAGAGGTTATCCATTAGCTTCATTTCCCCTTCCAGCGATCCCTGGATCAGCAGTGATATGGTGTCAAACAAGTGTCTCTCCTGGACGGAGCATCATGGAACACGCAGGAAAAGAAGGGGAGGGGGAACCGGAGAGAGAGAGAGAGAGAGAGAGAGAAAGAAAGAAAGGAAAAAAAAAATAGGACATGAAAAGCATTTTCATAAAAAACAGTATAAAGGAATGATTAAAAAGAGAACAGAAAGACAAGCAGAAACAGGAGACAGAGAACAGGATAGTAACATTCAAAAAAGGTCCAATCACTGATTCACAAGATTATCTACGGAGAATCTCCAAGCTACATGACCAACCTAATTGACCTACCAGCTAGAAACGGATCAAAATCCTCTCAAACATATCTCAATCTACACCTTCCAAACTGCAAAGGTCTCAAGTACAAAACGTACTACGCATCCAACTTCTCCGTTATAGGCAGCCAACTCTGGAATGCCTTACCAAGACCCATTCGAACAGTTAGCGACCATCTACCCTTCCGGAAGTCGCTAAAAACTTACCTCTTCAAACAAGCCTACCCAAATGACCAGACTTAACCTATGAACCCACTCCTACCTCTCCTACCCCTACATCCCCTGCCCATTTCACCTATCTCAACCTATTTCCTAACAACCACATCATACCTCTACTATTGCTACAGCTGTGTTCTTTCTGTGATACTATGTAATTCCATACTATGTAAGCCGCACTGAGCCTGCTACTGAGTGGGAAAGAGCTGGGTATAAATTCAACAAATAAATACATAAATAAATAAATCTTCATTAGAAATGAGTTAGCCTCATGTTGTTTTGAAATGTTGAACCTGTAGAGAAGGCCGTTTGAGAAATGGTGGATAAAAGTAGTGGGTTGCCCAAGTAACCTGAATGTCTGGAAACTGCCTTCTCCAAGTGGCCTGAAGCTTTTGCATTGTGCTTTTGCCACTTTTATGGGAGTTCATCCTGGGCATTGGGTACTATCAGAAAACGACACAGATTGTATTTTCAAATCTCCATATGGAATTTTGATGAAAAATCAAGTCACAAAAAAGCAGCAGGTGCAAAATTCCACAGGTGCTTGATAGCCATAGAAGTACATGCATGGTTTCTCTTTTTAAAATTAGGTGCAAAGTCTATGATGGAAAACTGTTTGAAAAATGTCCCCATATCATAAAGGCACACTGATAGTCTTTTGGGCTCAGTTTTGGCATTGATTGCCCTTTGGGCTCAGTTTCTCAAATGTGGCTCTTTCTCCGTGGGCACCTGGCAGCTGTTCTTACTGTATGAAGACAGCCCCTGTCAAAATAACCCCAGTGAAGTCTCTTAAGGAATTTTGTGCCCACACCAGTGTTCAGAACTGGAATTCCACTCTCTCTGTACCAAGGACAAAAAGGAGAACTGGATTAAAAAAAAAATCCCAGCAGGTAGTTTCAAAAATCAGAACCTCGTATGGGAAAAGAAACATTTACAGTAGTAATCTTTGCATTTTGCAATCTGGACCAAGGTTGGTGATTCATTTCCAATCACTTGCTCTCCAACCTTAGCAGTTGTTAAACTAGTGTCTCTTTCCACCTAGCCATCTCTTAATTAAAAAAACAAAAATCCAGTGTTGATTTCAAGATGACAGCCTGATTCTTAATTAGCTTTTATCTTTTGGCTCTGTTCAGAACTGTGTTTGGAAAATAACTCTTGTTGTATAAACCTCAAAAACTTGGGGGTGGGGGGTGGGGAGATGGGAGAGAGAGAGATTGAGAGAGAGAGAGAGAGAGAGAGAGAGAGAGAGAGAGAGAGAGAGAGAGAGAGGAGGTGATGATACAATATATATATATTTGTTTTTTCACAATTCAAATTTAGAAATGTTCTTGTACATTTTAATGAATATTTTAGCCATCTGCAGGGATTTTTATTTTTGTTTCTCTTTTCTGGATGTGTCACTAATTACATGCATGCTTGGAGCAGAACTGTATTTACATTCTTAAGGCTCTTCCTGCAAACTTACTGCAGGGAAGGTAACAATGTAACTGTGACATCACAGCTGTGTATTCTGGAATCTTAATGCAAAATCTAATGTTACAACTGCAAAACTAGGTTGCGCTGAAAAGCGATGAATTCAAGGGCTAAGGGCATTATAACTCCTTAAAAGTTATGTTTTCAGGTCTAACCTTATGGTTTCAGTGCCAAGACTGTAACGGTGTTTCAGAACCCCTGTCCATCAACACCAGTTGGCCCTGGGCATCCACAGCAGTGGGGCATTCTTTCTTTGGAAGAGATGGATGACAGCCGTCATTGATGCAACGGATGATGGTCTGTTCACCATCTAGCACAAGAGTGGGCAACCACGGCCCTGGAGGGCCACAGCCCAGTCAGGTATTCAAGATTTCCACAATGAACCTGCATGACATCAATTTGTATGTACTGCTTCCGTTGTACGCAGTGGCGTACCAAAGGGGGGGGCGGTGGGGGCGGTCCGCCCTGGGTGCATGCCACTTCCTGTTCCGGGGCAGAGGGAGCTGCAGCGAACAAATGAAGTTTAGCGAACTCGGAGGAGCAGGCGCGCGTCGCAGCACCCCCCCCCAGCAGCGTGCACCTGGGGGAGGGGGGGTGTCATCTAGGGGGGGGGGCGTGCTGCACCCAGGGGGGGGGGGCGCATCGGCACTCCGCCACGGGTGCCATCGAGTCCAGGAACGCCACTGGTTGTACGCAAATAGATCTTGTTCAAATTCATTGTGGAAGTCTTGAAAACCTGAATGAGTTGAGGTCTTCGAGGCCTGTGTGGTTGCTACCCCTGATCTAGCAGCATGCAGGGTATGCTTGGAGGTAGCATCTCTCCCATCCTTGGGATAGTAAAAATCCCAGCGCTACCTTAGAAGGGAGGGTAAAACGGTAGAGCGGTCCTAATTTTTACTGTAAGTTGACAAAGTTCTACTGAGGATTTGCCACATTGAAGATTGTTTTTGGAATATAAACTACAATAAAGGTTGGCTCTGAATGGTGCCAAGCTGAGCTACCTAGGCATCAAAATGGGGTGGGCCACAGGGGCCATGGCCCCACTAAACGTTTCAGCCCACCCCAGTCCTCTGCTCCACAGATACTAGCTGAAGACAGTCCTCCCAATCCCTGCCATATTCAGTATAACCTTAGCATTTAACAGGTGTCTGGAAATTATAAGACCTATAACTTCCAGCCGCCCGCTGATTCCCATATACATTCTGCTACTGAGTCCCATTCTTATAGAACCTGCAAGTGCCAGCTCCCAGCGATTACGGCTACCACTGCTACAGTCCCTCCTGCCAATGACTACAGCTCCTCTCCCTGAAGTCACCACTGCAGGTCCCACCATTTACAGGGGCTGACGCTGCTGCCAACTTAAAGTTGCTGCCACCTGCCCCAACTGCCGATAGCTTACAGCTGGCGGCTGCTGTGCTCAGCTCCCTGCCTACACTGATGTTCATTGTTGATGCCACTCTGAAGGTCGGTAGAGGGAGGAAGACTGCAGAAAGTAGGAGAAAAAGTTCCAAGAGGCCTTGGGGCTGAAGAAGAAAGTATATAGCACAGGATGGAGGCTGGAGCTGGAAGCGAGTGTGGCAGAGGCCTAGGGGCTGGTGGAGAAGGCAGGAAGAAAGAGCTTTGGGGGGGGGGGGGGGGGGAGAGGGGTGGAGGTCATGTTGCATAAAGGGATGGGCAGTGCTACCATGTTACTCAGTTCTAGGAAGGAGATTTAAGGCCCATTCCAGATTTCTTATAATTCTAGTAGTAGAGGTGGTGTGGAAGTCCCGAATCGGGACTCCTGATTTTTCCCGAAAACAAATCGATTAACGTAAAAATGAATCGGCGAGTCGATTTGAATTGTGAATTGGACAGCACTAGAGCATGGCGCCTAACTTCAATCATGCTTATCTGAAAAGGGGGGGGGGGGGGCATGGTCAGGAGCACGTCAGGGGCATTCCAAAAAGTTGTGCGTTGATTTACAGAATTCACCCAAAGCGCGCCTAAGTCGGGCACCAGCATTTACACTTGCTTCTAGCAGGAGTACGTACGGCCTCAACACTTAGACACAGGATCCGCGCCGAACACTATTCTATTAAGGGCATGCTCCATTTATAGAACAGCACTACCATTCAAGTATTTTGGTGCCAAATTTTCAGCACCATTTATTGAATTCCAAGTGTGAAAATGTGCACCGAAGATGATAGAATTAAGGGGTAAGTGTAGAGTACACAATTGGTGGTGAGAGCTTGAGGTGGAACCGAGGGCCCAGCTGGGCCCCACTAACCAATCAGGGAGCTGTTTGCTGGCAAGGGCATAGGAGCCGACTCTGTGGGTGCTTGAGCACCCCCAATATTGAGAAAATTCCTTTATGAAAAGTTGGCTCCTATGGGCAAGGGCATTTCTGTTGGAATGTATTGTATTTTTACATGCATTGCCTGTCACCTATTATTTCTCTGTGATTACTCTGTGACCTCTGATGTGAATTACTTAGAGAGGTCACACAGCTATGCAACTTCCTGTGGGGTTAGATGCAGCAGATGCAGCACATGGAGCACATGGAGCTCATGATCTCTCCTAACCTGAGAGGATCTATGGTGGTGTGAGCATCCATTACCATCTAAGCACATGGAAGGAGCTGATAATACAAATGTATAGTAATATGTATATATAAGCCTGTCTGATTATAATCTAACTACAAACTGTGAGTAAACAGATGTTTTGTTACTTCAACTTTAAAGTGACTCAGCAGTGAATTATTCAGGGGTGAATGAGAGAGAGATGAAGAAAGAAATTAACATTTCTAAAGCTGAAGCTGTGTGTACTAAAATCTGCTAATTATTTACTACAAATAATCCAACAAAAGGGTTACGGGCCCAGGGCCAGGAATTGAAAAAGAAGAGAAATATTACCAGGCAGAAAAAAAGGCCACATTTTTCTCTTAAGTTTTAAAGGAAAGATTCAGTCTGTCTCTCTCTCCCCCCACACAGCAGACAGAAGGCTAAGAAAATGGCTGAGGGAAGAAATTCACCCTTTTTCTATTCTCTCAAGGTGCCTAAATTAACTGAGTTTAATTATCAGCAGTGGGAACTAAGATTCATATGTCTCCTTCGAGCAAAAGGATTAGATATGTGCTTAGACCAAGACAGAACAGCTGAAAATATGGCTGAATGGGACAATGCAAACTATTATGTGAAGTGCATGCTTTTGGAAGCTCTCTCAGAGGAACAAGCCATATTAGTGGAGGGAAAAGATACACCAAAGGACATTTTATATAAACTGAGAACTATGTATGCAACTACATATGCAAAGCAGCAACCAATTTGGTTAGCAGAGTTGAATGAAACCAAATTAAGGGATAAAAGTAAATGTAATGATCACATTATGCATCTTATGTCTTCATTTCAAAAGTTAGAACTTTCTGGAATTCCCATGTGTGATGCATTGAAAAGAGCATTTCTTTTTACCTCACTATCAAAGAAGTTTGATGTTTTTAGGTCTGTAAATGAGGCCATTGAAGGGCAATCTTTTGAACAGGCAACATCAAAACTAAGGCAGGAATGCATAATAAATGATTCTGAGGAGATGTGTTCTCAAAGCAAGTCAGAGAGAAATGAAACAAATTTCTTGGCAAAGAACAGAGGAAGGCGGAGCTATGGGAAAACTCCACCCAAGGGCAAGCTGATTTGCTACTCATGTGGAAAGGATGGACATGTATCTAAATGGTGTAAGGAAACACAAAACACTCCCTCTAGCTCACCTAAGCCAATGGAACTAAAGAATTTTCAAACCAGGAAATGTATGAAGGACAAAGATAAACACAGGGGCTTTCTAATGGCAGAAAAATCTTTGACTATGGTAAATAATAATTCAAATGAAAGTACTTGGATTTTGGATTCAGGGAGCACATGCCATTTAACCAATTCTAAAGATTTCTTTCAGGAAATGTGTCCAGAGGAAGGTATTCTTAAAACTGCAAACGCAGGGACTGCTAAGATCCAAGCAAAAGGTATTGGATTCTTAAAATGCAAAGTGTCTAATGAAGTTAAAGAAATTCCTGTAAGTGATGTCTTGTATATTCCCCAAGCAGTTTGCAATATGCTTAGTGTATCTACATTAGATAAGAAGGGATTTGCGATTCATTTTGAAAACAGTAAGTGCACAATCTCTAAAAATGATGAAGTGTATGCTGAAGCTTTTATGCATAATGATGTTTATAAACTGAGCATTTCAGGTGAAGCCTCACATCTGGCGCAAGTAAGGAAGAATGATGGTAAAAGTAGTCTGGAAATCTGGCACCGCCGCCTGGGACATCGTGATTCTAAGGTGATCCAGGATCTTTACAGTAAGCAACTGGCCACCGGCATTCAGATAAGTGCAGATGCTGGTAAAATGGAGAAATGCATAGACTGTGTTACTCAAAAAAGTGTGAGACCCTCATTTCCTGCATACACAGGAAATAGGAGTAATAATGTACTGGACTTAATACACAGTGACTTATGTGGACCGTTTAATATCCCATCATTGGGAAATAACAGATTTGTGCTAATATTCTTGGATGATTTCTCTAGATATTGTGTGGCCTATTTGCTGAAAGAAAAAAGTCAAGTCACAGACATGCTGAAGAAATACGTAGCCATGGTGAGCAATAAATTTGAAAGAAAACCAAAGGTTCTTCAGACCGACAATGGTGGTGAGTTCATTTCACAAAGCATGCGCACATTTCTAGAACAAGAAGGCATTCAGCATATCACAACAGTAGCTTATACACCAGAGCAAAATTCTGTTGCAGAGAGAAAATTTAGGTCACTTGTGGAAATGACCAGATGTATGCTGTCAGATAGCAATCTCCCTAAAAGACTATGGGGGGAAGCCATTCTCACAGCAGTGTACCTACAAAACAGAATGCCAACTAAAGGCGCTGAGCGCACACCACATGAGACATGGCATGGTAGGAAGCCAAACCTGTCACACATAAGAACATTTGGAAGTACAGCATATGCTCATATACCAAAGCAAAGAAGGCATAAGCTGGATTCCACAACAGAAAGGGGCATTTTAGTTGGCTATGCTCCAGGACACAAAGGATATAGAATTTTGAATCTGAAAACTGGCATTGTTGGCATAAGACATGTTACATATTTTGATGAAAACAAAAGGGTTGATAAAGGCTGGATTATCCCAGATGAGCCTTATCATCCAGAATATGAAACTAGAACCATAATAGACATGCCAGTGTATATAAATGCCATACCAAGGCAGATGTCTGAAAGCAACTCATCTGTATCTAACGAGGAACAGACAGAGGAAACAGACACAGAAAGGATCATTGAAGAAGACAGTACAGTTGGAGAAGGGGAATCAATTGGAGAAGAACTCTCAGATATAGAGGATGCGGAAAGGTCGGACCAACCTGTTGTCAGACGCTCATCCAGGGAAAACAAAGGTGTTCCACCCCCAAGACTGTCTTACCTAACAAAGTCAGCAGAAGCTCAAGAGCCCTTAACATGGGATGAGATTGAGAAAATGTCAGCAGAAGAAGCTGCTGAATGGCATAAAGCTGCACAAGAAGAAATTGATGCATTGAATAAAAATAATACTTGGATTCTTACAAAATTACCTCCTGGCAAGAAAGCTATAGGATGCAAATGGGTATTCAAGTTAAAAAGGAATGCACAAGGAAAAGTGGAAAGGTATAAAGCCAGATTAGTCGCAAAGGGATATCTTCAAAAATATGGAGAAGATTTTGATGAAGTGTTTGCACCTGTAGTGAAACACACGACAATAAGAACACTTCTGAGCATTGCAGTCTCAAAAGGCATGCAAGTCAAACACATTGATGTGAAAACAGCGTTTCTTCACGGAGATATAACTGAAGACTTGTACATGGAACAGCCAACAGGTTTCATAAATACAAACAAAGACAGCTAGTGTGTAAATTAAACAAAGGTCTTTATGGATTAAAGCAAAGTGCAAAATGTTGGAATGAAAAATTGCATGAAATATTGACAAATTTAGGATTTAAGCAAGGTGAAGCAGATAAATGCTTGTACACTAGGTGCACAAATGGACAATATGCATACATTTTAGCTTTTGTTGATGATCTGCTCATTGCAAGCGAAAGTGAGCAAGAGTACAAGGACATTGTAAAATATTTAAACCACAATGTTGAGATAAAAGAACTTGGTAATGTGTCATACTATCTTGGTATAGAAATTGAGAAACAAAATGATGGTTCTTATCTTCTAAGCCAGAAGCAGAAAATAAATGAGCTTATTGAAAGTTTAGGTATGCAAGATGCCCAAGTTGTAAGCACTCCCATGATCACTGATTTTCTGAAGGATGAAACAGTAAGAGAACCTTTACCAGATAACATCCAATATAGATCAGCCATAGGTAAGCTTTTATATCTAGCTACCACATACAGGGCTGATATAGCAAATGCAGTAGGAATTTTGAGCAGAAGGGTCAGCTCACCTACCAAATCAGATTGGACTGCAGTTAAAAGGATGGTAAGGTATTTAAAGGGTACCATTGATTGTAAATTAAAGATTTCAGCCAATAGTAATCCAAAACTAATATGTTACTGTGATTCAGATTGGGCAGGGGATCATTCTGATTATAAATCCACAAGTGGATATGTGTTTATGTATGGAAATGTACAAATTTCATGGGCCAGTCATAAACAAAGTATTGTGAGTTTGTCTTCTACAGAAGCTGAATATGTGGCTGTATCGGAAGCGTGCAGAGAACTGATGTGGATTGAAAAACTTTTGCTGGATTTTGGAATAGCTGAAAAAAGACCAATCCAGATAATGGAAGATAATCAGAGCTGCATCCGACTGTCACAGAATGACAAGGTTCAGTCACGCACCAAGCACATCGCAACGAAATACCACAACGTGCGAGAGTTGGCGAAAGAAGGGGTCATCAGTCTACACTATTGTCACACCAGTGAGATGACAGCTGACATCATGACCAAACCGTTACACAGAGAACATTTTGTGAATCTGCGTATAAAGCTTGGACTTTGTATGAATAAATAATTGCATGACAGTTATGCATGAGAAGGGGTTTGTTGGAATGTATTGTATTTTTACATGCATTGCCTGTCACCTATTATTTCTCTGTGATTACTCTGTGACCTCTGATGTGAATTACTTAGAGAGGTCACACAGCTATGCAACTTCCTGTGGGGTTAGATGCAGCAGATGCAGCACATGGAGCACATGGAGCTCATGATCTCTCCTAACCTGAGAGGATCTATGGTGGTGTGAGCATCCATTACCATCTAAGCACATGGAAGGAGCTGATAATACAAATGTATAGTAATATGTATATATAAGCCTGTCTGATTATAATCTAACTACAAACTGTGAGTAAACAGATGTTTTGTTACTTCAACTTTAAAGTGACTCAGCAGTGAATTATTCAGGGGTGAATGAGAGAGAGATGAAGAAAGAAATTAACATTTCTAAAGCTGAAGCTGTGTGTACTAAAATCTGCTAATTATTTACTACAAATAATCCAACAATTTCTTGGCAAATGAATACAACCAAAGAACCTGCTGTAGTCTGATCTCAATCAGAAAGACTGGCAGAATTGAGCAAAGTGAAAAACTTATTGTGCTTAGAGGTTTAAACCAGGACCTGAAAAAATAAAACTGGTTTACAGACCTGAAGAATGTTTTTGATCAGCCAGAGGACGGTGGAAAGGGGAACAGGATTATTTCAGTGGTCACAGTGAACTCTACATAACCTACACAAAATGGTCCTTGGCAGCTTTCTCTGTGGCATAACCACCTCAGACT
This sequence comes from Microcaecilia unicolor, assembly GCF_901765095.1. Lineage (NCBI taxonomy): Eukaryota > Metazoa > Chordata > Amphibia > Gymnophiona > Siphonopidae > Microcaecilia > Microcaecilia unicolor. Next base: position 321,297,347 of record NC_044036.1, on the reverse strand, counting down.
GAAGATTAAATCCTGTTTTTTGGGGCAGTTCATTCAAGGTTCAGTAAAGACGATACACACTGAACTCTGGAAGATTATAGTAGGCTTTCACCATTGCTATTATAGTCTCTCATAGTCAATGTTTTTTAGAAAGGCATTTAATATCCCTTTACATTGTATATTGCTTTTGGAGTACAAAATCTTGGACTGAAACCCTGTAAATTTTGTTCTGTCTTCCCTGCAGTTTCTAATCAGGTGGAGAAATGACTAATACTGGACAGGATATGAAAGTGTGAGATGGGAAGGCACAGGTTTCTAATGACACCTTTCATGCAAAATTATTCCAAAGCACTTCATACATGATGCAGAAGAAACAAGGAAAGAGACTGAGGCCCAGATGCACAAAACCTAACAAGCTCAAAACTTGCATTTTAAACTGGTTCCAGCCAGTTTAAAATGCAAGTAGTTCACCCCGGGCATGCACTAAGGGCATTTTCCCTGCCACGGTAGCAGGCAACGAAAACGGAATGCAAATGATTGAAAAGCTATTATAATGAGCTACACTACCGTTGCAGCCCATTATAATCAGATGCACTACCGTTTTTCCGATTCCCTTACCGTAGGAACCCTAACGAGATGTCTGACCTCTCGTTAGGGCTCCTGTGAGGGAATCGGAAAGGAAAAGGGCCCCCAAAAAAGGTAAAAAAGAAAAAAAAAAAAAAGCAGGGAGCGCATGTGAGGGGCGTCCTTTAAGGACGTACTCTCCCTGCGCTTCTGAGAGACGTCTTTTTTTTCGCATTTTTTTTTAGCTCTGCCGGCGCTGGTGTTTTTTCCCCCCTTCTATTTTGTCTTCGCCGCCCCTCCACAGCAAAACTTTTATGTTTTCCTGGTTGCCGGAGAATCGGGACGTCCCTTTAGATTAGGCTTCTCTTCCTGGTCTCTTCAGCCAATCAGAGCGCGTTTCGCTGACAACAGCCAGCTAAGCCCGCTTTGATTGGCTGAAGAGACCAGGAAGAGGAGCCTAATCTAAAGGGACGTCCCGATTCTCCGACTCAGGTACCGAAGGAATAGAGAATGCAAGTGAGCTACAACGAGTAGCTCATTTGCATTCCCTATCGTTGATGCATTCCCGTTCCCTACCGATTCGCTATGGAATCGGTAGGGAACGGGGATTACCGACGCCTTTAATGCATCTGGGCCTGAGGACAGGACACACGGTAGAGTCAAAACATATGTGCATGGCTGGAGTTGTAGATAAGTGGCATGATTAAACCAACCGAGCTGCAAGAGAAGGCAGTGCCAAAGTGCAAATGAAGATGCCAGGGCTAATGTCCAGGTTGGGTTGGTTTCACAGATGTCTTTACTTACTGCCTTGCAGCAACCTGAGCTGAAACCTTTTAGTGCCCACAGGCATACACAGTATCAGAAATACTACTGTTGGCCAACTGCATCCTGAATGGGACTCCTTCAACTGCTTTCTGAGGGGGGGGGGGGGGGGGGATTGGGGCTTACTTGAAATTTTACAATGAAATATTTTTTTGTGAAACGGAAATGAGCAAAAATACTAGCCCTGAATGCAGATGTTTACGCAATGATCTGTGGGAGTAACAACAAAAAGTTATCATGGAAGGAAAAAGTGCTTAAAATCGAAAGAGAATTTATAAGCGACCATTTTATTTAATTTTTCTAAATACTCTTTCCTTGATCAGCTTGTGACAGGAGAGGGGTTAAGCTCTTATTCTGAACACTGGAACTGTTGGTTTAATCATGGTCTCTAACTGGCAGGTAATAATTATTGAACTGGATAATGTTCCTCAATATGACGCCTTTGCTATACAGATCTTGAAAGATAGAGAGCACTGTGGAACTGAACTAAGGTGACAAGGCAATACAAAACTTAGCCAAGAATTACGGTCCGCTCCATTTCTACACATTTTACCATGAGTCTTCAGTGGGCATTTTAATGAGTCATGTGGTTACGTGCTTCATTAGCCAATGCATTAAGACATAAACCCATTTGTGTCTCACCGTGGGCTGAACCAAGTAGAGTTGAGAGTCAACCTTGGCTTGCATGGAATTGGTGGGACCTTCTGGACTTTCTGGCCTCTCTCTGGTCTCTGCTGCAGGCCAGATGAAGGGGTCAGCGACTGGAGGTTGGGCGTTCAGATTCTTCAGTTCTAGCTCCAGCTCCGCTTCCAGCTCTGCCTCCTCTTTGGCCTCCTTGTTGCTTTCCTCCAAGTGCTTCATGAGCACTGCAATCACCACGTTAACCAAAACAAACTGGGCCGTCAGCACAAAGGAGACGAAGTAGATGGGAGAGATGACCGTGTTGTAACAGGTAGAGTCCTCGTTACAGTCTCGCAGAGTATCCTGGTATTAGGGAGGGGAAAAAATTTGATCATGTGATAATGAAAAGGCAGATGTCTATGTTTCGTGTTAATAAATATAGCTGATGCAGAAGTTGAAGGTGATTGGGTTTTGATGCTAAGCTTGGTTCATTCATATTATTATAGAAAAGTTTCAGATTTATATGCAGAAGTGGTCAAAAAGGCACATGGGGCCCGATATTCAGACCACAGGAGCCAGCACGCATAAGTGCTGCGATCGGCGAGGATCCCGGATATTCAATACCAGGCCATTTCCTGTTACCAGCATTGAATATCTGTTTTTTGTTTTTGGCTGGCTCAATCTAAGGGGCCCTTTTACTAAGCTGCGTAAGCGCCTACGTGCGCCCAACAAGCACCAAGTCCGAGTTACCACCCGGCTACCGCATGGCCCAGGTGGTAATTTCATTTTTGACACGCGTCTAATACGAGCGTCAGAAAATATTTTTATTTTCTGGCACGCAGCATTTGGATTCGCATTGACCATTACTGCCCGGTTAACGTGTGAGACTTTACCACTAAGTCAATGGCTGGCGGTAAGGTCTCAGACCTAAAATGGACACACACCAATTTTCATTTTGCCGTACGTCCATTTTCAGCCCCCCCCCCCAAAAGACATTTTTTACATGTTCGCTGAAAAATGATCCTGCGCACGGCCAAAACAAGTGCCTACACTACCGCAGGCCATTTTTCAGTGCACCTTAGTAAAAGGATCCCTTAACCAGATAAGTGAACATTCAGTGTTGGCTGGTTATGTTTATAGCGACCAAAAGTATTTAGCCAGTCTGACAACCAGCATTGAATTTCCGGGGTATTTTTTGGCTGCTATAAACACAGCCAGTTAAGCTGATATTCATCGACTGACCGGCTAAGTTATAGCAACCAAAGATAGACCTTATATGGGTCTAGATAGACCTTATATGGGTCTATATGGCTGCCATACTTAGCCTGTCAGCCACTGAATATTGGTGCTAATCAACTATGTTGCATGACATAGCCGCTAAGTGGTAATATTCGGCCGAGATAGCCGGCTATTTCACGCTGAATATTAGAAGTTAACCTGCTTAAGGCTACTTAACTGGCCAGGAACTGTTCCTGGCTGGTTAAATAGTTTTAAATATCAAAATATGCAGATCTGTTGTAGAGTCCAGTTCTGTGTCTATAGGTTAGTGATTATACACTGTGTGAACATGATCATGGAAAAAGTTTAAACATCCTTAGAACAGGAGCTCAGAACACAGAGATGTGCCTCATAAACATTCTTTTATTATAGATGTTCGTACCTCAAAATGCCTTACCTTCATTATCCCATTCCAGTTATCTCCTGTTGAGACGCGGAAGAGAGTCAAAAACGCCATGCCAAAATTTCTGAACGTTGCATGCCGTCCTAGGCCTTCACAGGGGTGAGTTTCATTGCACTCTGCAGGGCCAGGCAGAAAAAGAAGTCAGTAGAAATTCATCCTTCACTTGCTTTTCTTTCATTGGTCAAAGTTTCTTCTCCCTCCACCGCAAACTTACCCAAGTCACCAAAAAGTTCCACCCCAAGTGCAGCAAAGATGAAAAACAGTAACATAAAAAGAAGACCCAGATTCCCCACCTGTGAACAAAGAGAGAAAGAGAATAGAACAAGAAAGAGGAAAAGAAACTAAATCTGATTCTTTTTTGGACCCGTTTCAAGACCAAAGAAAGAATAGCTGGTGGTTTATCATAAGGTTGGGTTCAAGGGAGCAAATCTGGAGAATCCTTAGAAACCGTGGGGTTGATTATTCAAAATATTTCCCCAGATAACTTCAAGAATTACTGAGACAAATCTTTGCCTTTCGAATTATGTTGGCCAGACAAAAATGTAAGGGGTTGATGTTCAATAATAGGGCCGGCCCAAGGCAAGATGCCACCTGAGGCCCCCCCCCCCCCTCGGGCCAAGATGCCACCCCACTGGGCAGCATTTACCTCGTCATGTTTCAAACCCGGCAGGGGCAGCGATTCCCATATGTTGCCCTGCTGCCGGCACTTGCCTCTTCCCTTTACCGCGGCTGCTTGAGCCTCTAACAAAACAGGAAGTTACATCAGAGAGGCGGCTGCAGTAAAGGGAAGAGGAAGGTGCCGGCGGCGGAAGGGCAGTGTATGGGAATTGCTGCTGGGTTTGGAATATCACAGTGACATTCCAAACCCAGCAGCAATTCCCATACACTGCCAACAGGTAAAACGCCATGAAGGGGGAGAGGCCACTCCCCGAGGTGCCGCTCCTGAAGAGCGCCACCTGAGGCCCCCGCCTCAGGTGGCCTAATGGTTGGACCGCCCCTGTTCAGTAGACAACACTCAGCGTTTGCCGACTGTCGCCAGCATAGTGCTCAAAAATTCAATGCTGGGCCATGTCCAGGCTTCGGCATTGAATTTCCAGGTTTGCGGAGCCAACTAAAGCATAGCTGGTTAAATGCAATATTCAGCACTTAACCGGCTATGGGGCACTGATTAAAGATAAGACTGATTTTTATGTGGTCCTATATATGCGGTTATCTTGGCTGGTTAATTACTGAATATTGGCACTTAACTAGGGTTACCATATTTTGTCCCCCAAAAAGGAGTACACATGCCCCCCCATCACACACCCCATCCCGCCACCTTTCACTCCCCACCCCCTTTCACACCCTCGCTCTGCCCCCTGTCACATTTCCCCCTCCCCCATCACCCCCCCGTCACCCCCCTCCCCTTACCTTACTACTGCCCCGGTGGTCTAGTGACCTCTTCGGGGCAGGAAAGAGCCCCCTCTTTCCTGCCAGGAGTGCTGCCCTGCATGCTTCCTTCCTGTTGCTGATCTCGGCACCGATTCAAAATAGCCGCCGAGTTGAAGTCTCGCGAGGTCACTTCAACTCTCGGCGGCCATTTTGAATCGTAGCCGAGATCAGCAACAGGAAGGAAGCATGCAGGGCAATGCTCCTGGCAGGAAAGAGGGAGCTCTCTCCTGCCCTGAAGGTGGAAGAGGTCACTAGACCACCAGGGCAGTAGTAACTAAGGGGAGGGGAGGCTAACAATCTGGACAAATGGGCAGGCTGGCAAAAACCCGCCCGGTTGCCCGGACATGTCCTCAAAAAGAGGACATGTCCAGGTAAATCCGGACATATGGTAACCCTACACTTAACTATCCAAGTGCTGACTCCCCTCCTGGAACGCCTCTAAAATAGTAGTTTTTTTTAAAGATAGGCGTTAACCAGTTAAGTGCCACTGAAAATGACTGGCTAGCCCCGAATAAGCAATTTAATCAGCCAAGAGCTGTTTCTGGCCGGTTAAATCACTTTGTATACTGACTCGTAAGTGCTCATAAATGGGAGGGTGCATACAGTAAGCATTGCTGGGTATGTTAACTTACCAGACAACTTTCTTGGACTCACTGAATATCAGCATTATTCTGTTAGGGGTCCTTTTAGAAAGGCACACTAGCATTTTTAGCGCATGCTAAAAATAAGCGTGTGCTAAACACTAGACACCAATATATTCCTATCCTATGCAGGGGTGTCCCGATCATTAGGCCACCTGAGGCGGGGTCCTCAGGCGGCACTCTTCAAGGGCAGCATCTCTCCACTTTTCAGGGAGTGGTTACCTTGTTTGCGGCTTTTACCTGTTTCATCACATTCCAAAGCCAGCAGCAGCGATTCCCATAGGTTGCCCTGCTGCTGGCACCCGCCTCTTCTCTATACTGTGGCCGCCTCTCTGATGTAACTTCCTGTTTTGTCAGAGGCTCAGGCAGCCACAGTAAAAGGAAAAGGCGGGTTCCAGTGGCAGGACAGCATATGGGAATCGCTGCCAGGTTTGGAACATGATGAAACAGGTAAACACTGTGAACGGGGGGGGGGGGGGGGGGGGGGGGAGCATTTCGGCTTGGGGGAGGCAGCATCTTAGCTCTGCCTCAGGCGGCATATTGTCTTGGGCTGGCACTGATGCTATGGGCGTCTCTAGTGTTTAGCGCTTGCTGATCATTAGAATGCTGAAAACGCTACCATGTAACAGGATATCTTCCCAGGGAATACCATCCTATATACTATTCTTGCTCAGCAGAGGAAGATCATTTGAAAATAAAGCTGTAACAATTCGGTACTGAGAAGTTGATTATGTATTGGGTCAGCTGTGCAATTCGGCGGCAGTGACGGGGCACAGTGTGTCCTGTTAGCGAGGCTCATGAAGTCCAGAAGTAGCATAGATGTGAGGGCTTAAAGGGGCAGGGGGACAAGGAAGGAAGGTTGAAGGCTTTAGCATCCCTACTCAGATGTAGTTATTAGCATCACTCCTGTAGGAAGTGCTTACCTGAGGCAGTGCTTGAAGAACCGTGTCCAGTAAAGCCCTCATTCCTACAGCCATCTTAAGTAATTTTAGAACTGAAAAAAAAAAGACATCAATATGACTAACATTAAACAGTCAAAGATTAAAAAAAATGTTATAAATAAAGTCTGGAAGAAACTCCTACATCATTCATCTGGATCACTAATAGAGCCTTCCTATAAATACAGGTGTTCCCTCTTTCTCCTGTTAGCAGGTTGAAAGGGTACTGCTAATTTATGATCTAGAAAAAGCACCACCAATTCACTCGGTCTCCTTTTCTCTTGATTTTGTTTCCTTCTGTTGAAGGTTCTGTTGGTGTCATTCTTCTAGTTCCCCCTTCCATTGGTTTTTCTCTCCATGTTATAAATGCATTAATGCAGCTTTGATGTTGACCATACGGTGATTAAAATAGGCTTCTGGGGACAAACTTTGTCAACTTGAGATCTTCAGGTTGACTTGGCCCCGCTCCCCCATCACTGGAAGCTTCTGTTGTGAGTCCTGGTTCATCAGCTGTCAGTGATGTCAGGGGCCCATAGTCACTATCCCCCAGATTCTCTGTAGGTTATGCCAATTTGGATCCTGATTGCAGATCTGCGTGCAAATTAGTTAGCTAATGAGACATCAGCCATCAATAATTACTGTTAATTGGCAACAATTTGGAGTCTTGCACACATCTACCTTAGGCCCTGTTCTCCAAAATGTGCACCTTAATTTCATAGTGCGCAACTCACAAAAGGGACTTGGCCATGGGAGGGACACGGGCAGATTGGGGGCATTCCCAGAAATTAGACGCAAAGTTATAGAATAAAAACAATTGAGCGTCCAACTGCCATAAATAAACTGTCAGATTTTGGCAGGCAGAAATGCTGGTGCTCAAAGTTATAATTCAAGTTTAGTGTCCCAAATACTCATCAGTAGAATACTCTTTATTGGAAAACTAGTAAAAAAGGCCCGTTTCTGACATAAATGAAACGGGCGCTAGCAAGGTTTTCCTCGGAGTGTGTATGTTTGAGAGAGTGTATGTGAGAGTGACTGTGTGTGAGAGAGAGAGAGTGAATGTGCGAGTGTGTATGTGTGAGAGAGAGAGAGAGTGAGTCTGGGTGCGAGTGTGTTTGTGAGAATGAGAGTGTGTGCAAGTGCGTATGTGAGACACAGTGTGAGAGAGAGAGAGTGTGTTTCACACAGATACAGTGTGTGCGAGAGAGACTGTGTGTGAACCACAGACTCTCTGTGAGAGTGAGTATATGAGACCAAGAGAGTGTGTGAGTGACTGTGTGACACATAGAGAGTAAATGTGATACAGTGTGAGACATAGAGTGTGTGAGAGACATAAGTACATAAGTAATGCCACACTGGGAAAAGACCAAGGGTCCATCGAGCCCAGCATCCTGTCCACGACAGCGGCCAATCCAGGCCAAGGGCACCTGGCAAGTTTCCCAAACGTACAAACATTCTATACATGTTATTCCTGGAATTGTGGATTTTTCCCCAGTCCATTTAGTAGCGGTTTATGGACTTGTCCTTTAGGAAACCGTCCAACCCCTTTTTAAACTCTGCTAAGCTAACCGCCTTCACCACTTTCTCCGGCAACGAATTCCAGAGTTTAATTTTACGTTGGGTGAAGAAACATTTTCTCCGATTTGTTTTAAATTTACTACACTGTAGTTTCATCGCATGCCCCCTAGTCCTAGTATTTTTGGAAAGCGTGAACAGACGCTTCACATCCACCTGTTCCACTCCACTCATTATTTTATATACCTCTATCATGTCTCCCCTCAGCCGTCTCTTCTCCAAGCTGAATAGCCATAGCCTCCTTAATCTTTCTTCATAGGGAAGTCGTCCCATCCCCGCTATCATTTTAGTCGCCCTTCGCTGCACCTTTTCCAATTCTACTATATCTTTCTTGAGATGCGGCGACCAGAATTGAACACAATACTCAAGGTGTGGTCTCAGTGTGTGAGAGTGACAGAGAGAAAGACATTGACTGTGTGAGAGAGAGAGAAAGTGTGTGCGTGAAAGAGATACCTCCCCCCTGTCTCTGGTGTCAGGCCCCCCCTCCCTCCCTCTCTCTGGTGTCTGAGCGTTACTGTGCAGGACGCTGTGCTTCAAGGAACTGACCAATCCTATTTAATAGAATGCACCTCCAACATTCTGAAGCCGAGAAACCTCGTGTGGTTGGTCACTTCTGCTTGTGACGAACCCGGAAGTACGTGATGTCAATTCAGGAGATGGATACAGAGAGCAGGAATGCCTCAGCCATGCAGTCAGCTTCAGAATGTTGGAGGTGCGTTTTATTATATAGGATAGCTTAACCACAGTTAATGTTTATCATATCCAAAGATGTGTTACCATATCAATTCACATTTGTATGAATCTTTCTAAAGGGGATCATCAGAGTATCCTGCAGCACACACCATATGGGAACTAGGTCCCTTGTGGTAATGGTGTGGCGCAAATCGTCATAGTTCCACTCGTGTATTTTGTTGTTATTGTTTTTTTTAGAATTTTTTTGAAAAAAATGTTTTTTTGAATCTGAATTATATCTTTAGCATTCATGCTCTAAAGCCAATAATGGAATTAAGATGAAAAAAAAAGTATGAACATATTATAGCACTTAACTGACAGCGATTTTTCACCACGGGAGAACCACAATTAAAGTACGGTCTCATAAATTAGGGTGCTCAAAGTTAGGCATGAAATCATCGATGAGCCAATATTCTGTACAGGAAGCACCCTTTATACAATACTGGTTTAGCATGGATCATCCCAGCTTACTGAGTTCTGCAGTATGAGAGCAGCGCAGGGCCTTATAAAGTGCATTCCCCCCTCCTCTCCCTCACTGGCCCTTTTACTAAGCTGCGGTAAAAGGGTGGCGGCGGTGGCCGTTTTTGCCATGCACTGAGGCCCTTTTTACCACAGTGGGTAAAAAGGTCAAAAAAGGACCATGCAGTAAGGTTGCACTTATAATGCAAACATAGAAGAAACACGTCTTCGCAAGAAACGTAAACAGAAACAAAACAGCAAAGATGACTAAAAAATAAATTAAAAAGGACAACGCTTCGAGTGAAAATCCAGTTAAAACATCAAATTTTAATGGTCGGTAAACAAGATAAAAATATAATTACAAAGATAAAAAGTGCAATGGGATGGTCGATGAACAAGACTCAATCGACCATCCCATTTTTATCTTGTTTACCGACCATTAAAATTTGATTTTTTTAAACTGCATTTTCACTCATCCTTTTTTTATTTATTTTTTAGTCATTTTCGCTGTTTTGTTTCTGTAAGATTGCACTTACCACATGGCCATGTGTGTGTGTGTGTGGGGGGGGGGGGGGAGCACTTACAGCCATCTACTGAGGTGGAGGTAAGGGCTCCCGTGCTAACTGGGCAGCGCATGGTACTGCTCGATTATTGCCGGGTAACTGCTGCGGTAAAAAATAGGGATCTATTTTCCCTAGTGCTGGAAATGGCGTGCGCTGGGGAGGAACTACCGCCAGCACCCACGTTAGGCTGGTGGTAGCTCCAGATTGCCGCAAGGTGGGCTTACCGCTGTTTAGTAAAAGGGCCTCCTAGGATGGTCCTGCTTACAGATCGTATCTGCTTTAAAAAAAACTCACCTCTGTATCCATTCAGTTACTGTTCATGACAACGCTTAAGAACTTTGGCTGACATGTGAACAGTTTCTCACTGGCCGATGGCATCGGCTACTATTTTTACGCTGAATTGGAGCATCATTAAAATGTGCAAAGGGGGGGGGGGGTCATGTGACGTTATGCATGGGAGAGGTCGCTAACTGCTCTGCTTCCGCCACCTCTTCACAAATCCCGACTGAAAACCCTTCCAAAATTGACAAATTAACCGGGTTTAATACCGGCGAATCAGTGGAACAGCTTCCAACCTGCATCTGAAGGGTCAGCAGAGAACCATGGCAGCAAAATCTGTGAGAAAAGAAAAAGAAAAGAATCGGCTGCTCGAAGACAAGATGGCGGCCCCAGCTAGTCCTGCGAACTCTTCGGTGGGATCCGCATGGGCAGCGGAGATTGTAAATCATTGTTTCTATAAGAGATCGTTCTGAGAAAATGATTCATACTGATGCAGGAATCCGGGATACTTTTGCCCTTTTATCAAACTCTATATAGAGCTGGGGAGTTGGATGGTCTTCTGGGTAATTTATACCTGGATGGACTGGAGATTCCAAGGCTGACTGAAGCAGAACGGGATGCTTTGAATGCTCCTATCAGCCCTGATGAAGTTAGTTGGGCGATAGGTAGCAGTCAACTAGGCAAGGCTCTGGGGCCAGATGGCCTTCGAGCCGAATTCTACAAGATCTTGGGAGAGGTTATTGTCCCATCTCTAACGCAGGTGTTCAATGCTTGAGTTGAGGCGGGTGTGCTACTGAGTCAGTTGAACCTAGCTCAGATTATAGTGCTTCCAAAGCCAAACCATGATTCAACTTTGCCAGAGTCATATAGACCAATTTCCCTTTTGAACACGGAAGTTAAACTTTTTTGCAAAAATCCTGGCTAATAGAATGGGTCGAATCTTGCCAAGGATCATCCATGATGCACAAGTGGGATTTGTTCAGGGTCGATCTAATCTTCGGCGTATACTGGCCTCTTTGTAATGTGTGGGCAGATCTCGGGAGCCTTCTTTAATTGTTAGTTTTGATGCCGAGAAGGCTTTCAATCTTGTCCAGTGGGATTTCTTGTTTGCAACCCTGAAGGCCTACAGTTTTGAGGGTTGGTTTGTGGAAGTGGTCAGGACCCTGTATACTTCTCCATGAGCTGGGGTTATGGTAAACGCTCAGGCATCAGATGAATTTGAGATTGACCATGGGACTCGTCAAGGATGCCCTTTTTCGCCATTACTGTTTGTCCTGTACCTTGATCCTTTGGCATGGGATATCTCTGTGAACCCTGCAATACATGGGGTTGGGATGGGGAGGGACAGTTTTAAATTGGCTACATTTGCTGATGATCTCCTGGTAATGCTTACGGACCCTCGGGACTCGTTGCAAGCTTTGTTAGAGGTTTTAAAGGAGTTTGGTGATTATGCGGGTTTTTGCTTAAATCTAGATAAATCTGAGGCTTTGGCCTCCCCACCGGAAGTCCGTCTCTCTTGGCAGGGGAGGTTTCCCCTCCGATGGGTGGAACACTCATTTAGGTATTTGGGGGTTCTCCTTACACGTAAGGTTGGAGATTTGTATCGTCTTAATATTAAACAAATGTTGGTCCAGACTGAACAGCAACTGGAGAAATGGCAGGCATTGCCAGTACCGTTGATTGGGCGTATATGTCTGGTTAGAATGGCGATAATTCCTAGATGGCTATACCTGATGCAGACTCTGCCTTTGCGGCTGTTAAGAAAGGACATTAGACGATTCTATCAATTGGTTACCTGCTTCTGCTGGGCGAAGAAAAAAGCAAAGGTGAGACGTCAATTTTTGTTGGGGGGCTGGGTCTATCTAATTTGAAACTTTATAATCTAGCTTGCCTTCTACAACACGTCCGTGACTGGTTGTTTTCCTCAAGTCATTACACGCCCCTGGCTCTGGAGATAGCCTTTTTTGACCCATTCAAGCTAATTTCTCTCTTGCAGGTAGACAGATCCCTAATTCCTAGTCATTTGAGATGTAGTGTTCTTTTGAGAGAGGCCTGGCAGTTTTTGGAAATTTGTTTGGGTGGTAACCCAAAGGTTACGGAGCTTCTGTCTATTAGGGGCAACCCAGCCTTTTTGCCAGGATTAGATAATCCAGCTTTTGTTCAGTGGGAGGAAATGGGGTTGGACTGCTTAAAAACGGTGCTGGGGGTAGATGGAAGATTACGTCCACTAGACCAGTTGTGGAACCCAGGGGCTACACAATGGGGAGACTTGTTTGCATACCGTCAATTACAACATTTCATCAGATCCTTAGATGGGGAGGACTTGCGTCTTAAATTAGGAGCTAAAATTAGATCGTTTTTTGAGGAACTCTCGGATAGCGCTCCCACTATATCGGGCATCCACAGGGCGTTGTGGCTATTTGAGAGGTTTGAGGGTTTAGAACAGATTAGAGCTAGGTGGGAACGGGATCTGGTGGTGAGTTTGGCTTCCTGGGATATATTGGCGCACATCAAAGGCATTCCGAGCCTTGTCAGCAGTGCTAGCTATCGGGAGTGTGCTTTTCAAGCTAATACACAGAGCTTATTTTGCGCAGGTTCAATTGTTTAAGGCTGGGGGCACCGGGTCTCCTCTTTGTCCAAACTGTAAACTGTTAGATAATACCTTTTTGCATGCCTTTTGGTCCTGTGGGGTAGTTCAACGCTTTTGGCGCCGGGTGGGAGAATACTTATCTTTCTTGTTCTCCCGGAGAATTGCGGGCACTCCTTTTCAAATGGTGCTTGACGGCAGTGGCGTAGCCATAGGTGGGCCTGGGTGGGCCAGGGCCAACCCACAGTAGCACATATTTAGCGGTAGCTGCTGGGGATCCCATGCTCTGCCAGCTGAAGACCTTCCCCCGGATGGTAATGAAAACGCTACTCTCCATGATACTGGCACCTGCACATGCTCAGTTTTCAGCGTATGCCTGCTGCAGACTGCCAAGGTGGAAAGAAGTGTTTTCCCACCAGCTGAGGTATTTTTTTGGTGCCCACCCACTTCTTGCCTAGGCCCACCCAAAATCTGTTGTCTGACTACGCCCCTGCTTGACGGCCCGGGGTCTTTTAGGGGGTCATCGGTAGACCTTATTGTTTCGCAAATTGTGTCTGTTGGCGAGGAAATGTGTATTGTGGTCCTGGGCCTTAGAGAACACACCTGAATATTGGCATTGGCGCAACCTTGTGTACCAGCTGATGTCCTGGGAGGCAAAGGAGTCTAAGAGGCATATTTTCAAAGCACTTTGGGAGGCTAAGTTCCATAGGTTTCTATGTAACTTTGGGAGGCTAAGTGCTTTGAAAATATGCCTCTAAGGGTTCCTACAAACGCAAAACCCATTTTTTGAAAATTTGGGGTACCTATTTGGACACACTATCTCAACGGGGCAGGAGTCTCATTCTCAATGGACTGTGAGCATTCTGGATGGTTCTGATTATAAGGAGGGTACACACCTTGAGTAGGGAGGGGGCTCGGTGGGTGGGTGGGTGGGGGGGTTGGGATTGGATGATGAGCAGGTTTCAGTGTTTTGGAGGGGGGATTTAGATAGGGGCTGACATTGGGTTGCTGCTTCTTTAGGGGGGGAAGCACCTAGGACAGGGGGTTTATCTTGGGTTGTTAATCAAGTAGGGCTCCACTCAGGAGCAAGCGTTATAGCTATGTTTATGGGAGTGTGGAATATTACGGTCAAATTTTCTGGGGATACAGGGCATTTTGAACCTTTCTTGGGTTGTGCAGACTGCATGTGTATCTACAAGTTTGTCTTTGTAATGCATTTACTTCATAATAAAAAGAGTTGAAACATAAAATGTGCAAAAGGAAGCTTATCTCGCAATAATACACTCTTGAATGAAGCCATTGGATATGTTCCTGCATATATGTAAGTTCTTCTAGCATATCAAATATGTGATTTCTTTTTGTTCATTTTTTTCTTATGGTTATCAGAATTTTAATCTCTTGACTGGTTATCCTGCAATTGGAATTGTTAAAATTATGGGGGAAGACAAAAATATTTGAATGTGGTAACACACACATGCAGTGCTCTGTGACTGCTGTGCATTGTCGTGTGGAAGAACCATGTTTGATTGCTGGGCTCAGCTTCTGTTGTTCCCTGAGCTGGCTGGGGATGCTGCAGAGCTGAGGGTCACAACCATTGCAGAATAGCTGGACGCAATAATTGCACTTGGGTTTTTTGGTTTATTTATTTATCTTATATGTTGCATTTGTATCCCACCTTATCCCACCTCTTTGCAGGCTCAAAGTGGCTTACAATACATCATGAATAGTGGAAGAATGTTAGTTAATAAACATTTAGTATTGCAGGGTTTTGGTCAGCATGATGAAAATAAGACAAAGTAATAGTGTACAAGCAGATATTAAGAGACACTTCTAAAAATAGATGGGCGATTTGTACATATTCGCATTGGTTGATCTTTGTGATAGGCTTTATTAAAGAGGTGGGTCTTCAGTAATGAGCGGAAGTTCGTTCTTTCGTAGACCGATTTCAAGATGCGCGGTAGTGCATTCCATAGCTGCGTGCTCAGGTAGGTGAAGTCTGACGCATGCATTAGTTTGTATTTCATTCCTTTGCAGCTGGGGAAGTGCAGATCAAGGAATGTGCGGGATGATCTTTTGGTATTCCTAGGTGGTAAGTCGATCAGGTCTGACATGTAAGCTGGTGCGTCTCCATGGATAATTTTATGAACTAATGAGCATATCTGGAGGGAACTGTGGTCTGTGATTTAATTAATTCATAAAAGTCCATGTAGCTCTAGATTTTACTTACAAACTATTTTTACGATTAGGATTTCAAGAAAGTGACGGTGATGGTTTAGTTCCCAAAGACAACACCCACAGAAGGTGATCTCTCCACAGGAGTTATGTCCAATAAAAAAAGGTATCATCTTATTTTCTTTTCCATGTTTTATTTTGTTTGATTTCTATTGATAACCTTTAAGAGTGGACTAACACGGCTACCACACCTCTCTACACAGGAGAAACGAAAGCCAAAACACAAACAGTGGATCCAAAAGAGTCCTCTCAGAAGTGGTGTTTTCTTAAACAAGGTCTTTATTTCAAATCAATAAAAGCAACCCTTGATTTGAAATAAAGACCTTGTTTAAGAAAACACCACTTGTGAGAAGACTCTTTTGGATCCACTGTTTGTGTGTTTTAGTTCCCGAAGAAGCATATTGTGAAACGGAGGCGCTCTGTTGAGCAAACCGAAGAAGCAAAAGCAGAATCTTGTGGAAACAGATAAGTGCCTTTTAAATCCTAAGACTTTAATCCGAAACGGGAGGTTTGATCTTACTAACAAGCACATACAATCAATTAAAGAAAAATATTTTGAAAAAAAGAGGAGGTTTTTTTGACCTGTGGGGATGTTCGCCTGGCTACTTTGTTGAAAAAATAGTCACAACAGGCTGAGCATCTGAGCTCCTTTCTTCCCTGTAAAATACTAAAAATAGTATGAAATGACTAATAAGTAAAATCTAATGAACTTGCTATTTTTTGATGATTGAAGTATCCTTAGCAGCAAGATAATCGCCACGACAGTTTTCAATTGCTCTATAACACTGAAAGAAAGAATAAGTACATAAGTAATGCCACACTGGGAAAAGACCAAGGGTCCATCGAGCCCAGCATCCTGTCCCCGACAGCGGCCAATCCAGGCCAAGGGCACCTGGCGAGCTTCCCAAACGTACAAACATTTTATACATGTTATTCCCGGAATTGTGAATTTTTCCCAAGTCAATTTAGTAGCAGTCTATGGACTTGTTCTTTAGGAAACCGTCCAACCCCTTTTAAACTCTGCCAAGCTAACCGGCTTCACCACGTTCTCCGGCAACGAATTCCAGAGTTTAATTATGCGTTGGGTGAAGAAAGATTTTCTCCGATTTGTTTTAAATTTACTACACTGTAGTTTCATCGCGTGCCCCCTAGTCCTAGTATTTTTGGAAAGCGTGAACAGACGCTTCACATCCACCTGTTCCACTCCACTCATTATTTTATATACCTCTATCATGTCTCCCCTCAGCCGTCTCTTCTCCAAGCTGAAAAGCCCTAGCCTCCTTAGTCTTTCTTCATAGGGAAGTCGTCCCATCCCTGCTATCATTTTCGACGCCCTTCGCTGCACCTTTTCCAATTCCACTATATCTTTCTTGAGATGCGGCGACCAGAATTGAACACAATACTCAAGGTGCGGTCGCACCACGGAGCGATATAACGGCATTATAACATTTTCACACCTGTTTTCCATACCTTTCCTAATAATACCCAACATTCTATTCGCTTTCCGAGCTGCAGCAGCACACTATTCTCCTTGCCTCTTGCCATGCAAGGCTACAAATTAGAACAGCACAGAGAGAGAGAGAGAGAGAGAGAGAGAGAGAGAGAGAGAGAGAGAGAGAGAGTTCCCACTCTCCCTTTGTTTTCATTTTCCACCTCCTTCTCCTTATTTTCCTCTTTTCATACTACCTCACAGGGTTTCAAAGGTCAAAGCCAGAATGTTTGAATCCCTGCTGTTCACTGTTAACTCTTCTCTTCACTCTCTGCTTCTATATTTGCCTCCCTTGTCCTGGATCACTTGAAGATTTCCTCACCTCCTTCCTCGTCCCCTGCATCTGTCATGTATTTATTTTATTACACCAACTCGCCATTCTTCTCTCATTTTGAAATGGTCATTTTCTAAAACCGTGTCCTGTTTTGAGCGGCGAGATGGCTGATGAGACTTAGTCTGTTTGAATATGTTGAAACACTGCAGTAGAAAAAGTGAGATGGTTTTTTTTTAAACCTAGCTGCGGTGGTTGTAAACTTTCATGCCATCTTCCTGTGTTTGTGTTTACACTCAGGAGACTTGCAGGCTTCTGGCTGCCCTTGGCTAGGGTTATTTTCTCCTGAAAGGCCCTGGGGATGTGTGTAATATCCAGTGCGTTTTTTCTAGTGAAAAAGGTGCCGGTACTCAAATGCCAAGTCACTCTTCAGGGGTGGGGTGATCACTGAGGGACCTATCCCTCCCTTCCTCCCTCCGAGTTTCAGGGTCGTCGTCCCTCCCTTCCTCCCTCCCTCCCCTCGAGTTCCAGGCCCCCTCCCTCCAAATTTTAAAAGTCATCTTGACTTACCTCGTCGGGGTTACGGTGGCCGGCAGCAGCGGTAAAAAGCGTGCAGGCTCGGCACTTACTTCAGTTTTCCCGTCTCTCTCTCTCAGCTCTGGTCCCGTCCTTGCGGAAACAGGAAATGAGGGCGGGACCAGAGCTGAGAGAGAAAAAAGGGAAAACTGAAGTAAGTGCCGAGCCTGCACGCTTTTTACCGCTGCTGCCGGCCACCATAACCCCAACGAGGTAAGTCAAGATGACTTTTAAAATTCGGAGGGAGCGGGCCTGGAACTCGAGGGGAGGGAGGGAGGAAGGGAGGGACGATGACCCTGGAACTCAGAGAGAGGAAGAGAGGGACAATGACCCTGGAACTCGGAGGGAGGGAGGGAACAAACTTCCGGTGGGTGAAATATTGGGGGTGCTCGAGCACCCAGAGCACGCACGGAATCGGCGCCTATGCCCTGTGCACGCGCCTCCCTTCCTGTGCATGCCCCCATGCATGTGTGTGCTGAGTTGCATACTACAGTTATGCTCGTAAATATAACAGTCATGTACATAGGTGCTAGTAGTCTATAACTTACATGTGCAATTGGCACCTAACTTTAAGGGACCTGTTCTAGAATGAGGGGCTATTTGTCTTTGCAAAACATTAGCCCAAGTGACAGAAATCACACCTACCTTAAAAGCAGAGACATTTACACCTGCCCTAGAGAAGGTGTAAATGTCTGAGCCTATAACGAAAGTTATGTGCCTATAATTAAGCATGCATGTGGATTAGCATACTTACTTGCGATCTGCATCTACGCTGCCCCCAAACTCCACTTCTGCATATATCTACTGGCAAAGTATGCAGCATTGTGTCATAGCATGTACTTCTGCTCCAGTTGATACTTTATAAAGAGGCCATATATACAAGAAAATGACTTTTATAAAATTATCTCCATTAAGCACAATGAGTGGAAGCCATCCCATAACTTTTATCAGATGTTTCGGTTATCTCCAGCATTCTCAATAAGAAAATTGCATGAAGCCATAAGCGTGGATTATTCTTTAAGAAAGAACTGTGGAAGATGAGAACAATTCTTTCTGCGCCCCACCACACTCTTAATGGCAGACTCACCACGAGCAATTCGGAGGACTCTCATGATGCGGATGATGGTGGGATTAATGGGTAATGAAGCATTGACTTCTATCTCCTCCAAAGTGATTCCCATGATGGACAAAAGCACTATAGCCAAGTCTAACTGGTTCCACCTGAAAACAACCCAAACCAAATGAACATGGGTTAGTCATACATTCGGATGGAAGTCGGATATTTTCACTCCTAGATCACCAAGCTTATTGTGCAAATACCCCTGGATTCTATATATGGTGTCCAAATGGGGCACTGATATTTGGGTGCCAATCCAAGATTTGTACGCATATCTTGCTACACGCTAGTCTATAACAATGTTCGCCCAAATCCCACAGCGTGCAACCCAAAAGCCCTTGGGATGTGCACGCGCAGGTCAGGGGTACTCTTTTTTTGAGCACCATTTACTGAATCGAGCCCTTAATGTTTGCTCTAACAGGACTGGATTAAAAATGTATTTAGGCAACCAAAAGAAGGTTTTGCTAGACTTGGAACAGTGTTGTGCAATGTTTTTAGCCAGTTTTTGAATACTGTTTGGACAATGGCCTTTATTGGCTGCTTGAACCTGCTGTTGTAATGGAAGAGCAAATGGTCCTTCAGCCTCTCAGTACTTGCACTCAAAGAAAGAAACCCATCTCCCTAAATTCTTAAGCAGTTAAATTAGTGAATACAAAGCAGCTGCCCAAATGAGAGAGAGACTTTAGGACATTTTCAGTCTTGTCAGCTCCATAAGGCGTTGTTTGAGATGGCGCTGGTTGGCAGGCTCACTGAAATATACTACTAGGTTAGAACAATGGTGCCTTGAGAGTGGCCAATCCCAGTCATCTAGATGTACCGGTCATATTCGAAATAGAAAAATTCATTCTTTGCCGCTCACTTCCAGATGCAGGAAGTAGCGACATCTATGACTCTCCAACTAAATCAGGGTTACGTCCTCTTGAAACTTTTTTTTTTAAGTCATCTATATTACTAGTTTTGACTGCATTTTCTGGCAGCAAATTCCTTAATTCAATTATGCACTAACTGAAAAACAAACTTTCTAGGTTGCATTTTAAATCTGATATACGTTAGTTTCATGGAGTATCCCCTAGTCCTGGTACAAATAGAATGAGTAAATAACTGTCTCCTATTGCCAGTGTTTCTCACATTGCGGGTTGTGACCCCGAACATGATGGTTGACCCCCACCCACATCATCGGCTCACACATGAACACAGGGATCAGCAGCATGAGCAGCTAGGTAGGGTTGGAGGGTCGTATGCTTCTCTTTCCCTGCTATAATGGGTCATGACCCCAGTAAGTTCCATATCCTCAGTCATGTGTGTCACTGCAGTTTTTTCTATTTTCAAGATTCAATTTACATAGACATCATATGAACAATACTGGTGCCAGCAGGGTTCCCATGCCTGTTGGGCAACATTTTACAGGACCAGGACACTGTACCAGTGACTTCACAGTGAGAATCCTGAAAGGTAACTTTAAAACCATACAAGAACGTAAGACCTTTGAAGTCAGAATGATTGAATATTTTAACACCCAACAGAAAGGACTTAACAAGGATCTGGGGTTCCTAGCCCATTATAAACCAGAAAGCTGTATGTCTCTGTTGATCACCCTCCCCTCACCTATCCACACCCACCCTGTTAGAATATCAATGATATGCTTTGATGTCCCCATGCATACTTCCGACCCACCCCCCTCCTCCCACCCTGTCAGACTGTCATAGTAATGCTTGAATGTTTTCACTTATATTCACTGTCAGCTAGCACATTTGCTTATTTCCGATCTGAGGAAGAAGAGCAACCTTCGAAAGCTAATCAAGAAATGTATTAAGTTATGTCCAATAAAAAAGGTATCATCTTATTTTCTTTTCCATGTTTTATTTTGTTTGATTTCTATTGATAACCTTAAGAGTGGACTAACACGGCTACCACACTCCTCTTCTATTTTCACTAAACCTTTTTTTTTTTAGCTATGGCCACCAGAATTGTACATGGTACTCAAGTGTAATCACACCATGGGCGTATAATAATTCTCCTGGTCACTATGTTTTAAGCATAACTTTGCCATTTAAGCTAGATTTGGATACTCAATGCTGGGTCATTTCTGAATATCCGGGTTTGATCAGACTGCTGCTGGCCGTCCGAACTTCTGTGGGTCCTAGCTGATATTCAGAAAGAATCCGTACAAGTAATGCAGGTCCTAGGGCCTTGCATAAGTGGATCTGTGGATTTCTTCTTCCACTCCATATGGCCAACTCCCAATATGGGCCAACATCAGCCCACTTTCCGAGCCCCCCTCTGCTGCGCCTCCCTTCTGCCCACCAGGTCCCTCTCCGGAATCCTCCTGCCAAAATCAGACCCCCTCCTACAGAATCTCCCCACACCCACCCACCTGTAATCTGTCCCCCTAGAGCCTACCATTTCATCCGTGGTGGTCCAGTGAGGTAGCTGGGGCAGGAACAATTCCCACTCCGTGCTGCCCCTCGTAGTTCTCTCTAGAAAGTGGTCCCTGTGAACTGTAGCGGAATTCTTGTGGTACTACCGCTAGAGATCACAGCGACTATTTTCCAGATGGAGCCGGTAGGGGCAGGAGCAAGAGGAGATCACTCCTGCCTGGACTACTCCTTTGGAGCACCAGGGTTGATATGGTAGGCTGTAGAAGGGGGCTACAGGGGAGTGGGGGGATTCTGGAGGGGGCATCTTGTTGGAATGTAATTGTATTTTACATGCATTGCCTGTCACCTATTATTTCTCTGTGATTACTCTGTGACCTCTGATGTGAATTACTTAGAGAGGTCACATAGCTATGCAACTTCCTGTGGGGGTTAGATGCAGCAGATGCAGCAGATGCAGCACATGGAGCACATGGAGCTCATGATCTCTCCTAACCTGAGAGGATCTATGGTGGTGTGAGCATCCATTACCATCTAAGCACATGGAAGGAGCTGATAATACAAATGTATAGTAATATGTATATATAAGCCTGTCTGATTATAATCTAACTACAAACTGTGAGTAAACAGATGTTTTGTTACTTCAACTTTAAAGTGACTCAGCAGTGAATTATTCAGGGGTGAATGAGAGAGAGATGAAGAAAGAAATTAACATTTCTAAAGCTGAAGCTGTGTGTACTAAAATCTGCTAATTATTTACTACAAATAATCCAACAAAAGGGTTATGGGCCCAGAGTCCAGGAATTGAAAAGAAGAGAAATATTACCAGGCAGAAAAAAAGGCCACATTTTTCTCTTAAGTTTTAAAGGAAAGATTCAGTCTGTCTCTCTCTCCCCCCACACAGCAGACAGAAGGCTAAGAAAATGGCTGAGGGAAGAAATTCACCATTGTTCTATTCTCTCAAGGTGCCTAGATTAACTGAGTTTAATTATCAGCAGTGGGAATTAAGATTCATATGTTTCCTTCGAGCAAAAAGATTAGATATATGCTTAGACCAAGACAGAACAGCTGAAAATATGGCTGAATGGGACAATGCAAACTATTATGTGAAGTGCATGCTTTTGGAAGCTCTCTCAGAGAAACAAGCCATATTAGTGGAGGGAAAAGATACACCAAAGGACATTTTATATAAACTGAGAACTATGTATGCAACTACATATGCAAAGCAGCAACCAATTTGGCTGGCAGAGTTGAATGAAACCAAATTAAGGGATAAAAGTAAATGTAATGATCACATTATGCATCTTATGTCTTCATTTCAAAAGCTAGAACTTTCTGGAATTCCCATGTGTGATGCATTGAAAAGAGCATTTCTTTTTACCTCACTATCAAAGAAGTTTGATGTTTTTAGGTCTGTAAATGAGGCCATTGAAGGGCAATCTTTTGAACAGGCAACATCAAAACTAAGGCAGGAATGCATAATAAATGATTCTGAGGAGATGTGTTCTCAAAGCAAGTCAGAGAGAAATGAAACAAATTTCTTGGCAAAGAACAGAGGAAGGCGGAGCTATGGGAAAACTCCACCCAAGGGCAAGCTGATTTGCTACTTATGTGGAAAGGAGGGACATGTATCTAAATGGTGTAAGGAAACACAAAACACTCCCTCTAGCTCACCTAAGCCAATGGAACTAAAGAATTTTCAAACCAGGAAATGTATGAAGGACAAAGATAAACACAAGGGCTTTCTAATGGCAGAAAAATCTTTGACTATGGTAAATAATAATTCAAATGAAAGTACTTGGATTTTGGATTCAGGGAGCACATGCCATTTAACCAATTGTAAAGATTTCTTTCAGGAAATGTGTCCAGAGGAAGGTATTCTTAAAACTGCAAACGCAGGGACTGCTAAGATCCAAGCAAAAGGGATTGGATTCTTAAAATGCAAAGTGTCTAATGAAGTTAAAGAAATTCCTGTAAGTGATGTCTTGTATATTCCCCAAGCAGTTTGCAATATGCTTAGTGTATCTACATTAGATAAGAAGGGATTTGTGATTCATTTTGAAAACAGTAAGTGCACAATCTCTAAAAATGATGAAGTGTATGCTGAAGCTTTTATGCATAATGATGTTTATAAACTGAGCATTTCAGGTGAAGCCTCACATATGGCGCAAGTAAGGAAGAATGATGGAAAATGTAGTCTGGAAATCTGGCACCGCCGCCTGGGACATCGTGATTCTAAGGTGATCCAGGATCTTTACAGTAAGCAACTGGCCACCGGCATTCAGATAAGTGCAGATGCTGGTAAAATGGAGAAATGCATAGACTGTGTTACTCAAAAAGGTGTGAGACCCTCATTTCCTGCATACACAGGAAATAGGAGTAATAAAGTGCTGGACTTAATACACAGTGACTTATGTGGACCGTTTAATATCCCATCATTGGGAAATAACAGATTTGTGCTAATATTCTTGGATGATTTCTCTAGATATTGTGTGGCCTATTTGCTGAAAGAGAAAAGTCAAGTCACAGACATGCTGAAGAAATACGTAGCCATGGTGAGCAATAAATTTGAAAGAAAACCAAAGGTTCTTCAGACCGACAATGGTGGTGAGTTCACTTCACAAAGCATGTGCACATTTCTAGAACAAGAAGGCATTCAACATATCACAACAGTAGCTTACACACCAGAGCAAAATTCTGTTGCAGAGAGAAAATTTAGGTCACTTGTGGAAATGACCAGGTGTATGCTGTCAGATAGCAATCTCCCTAAAAGACTATGGGGGGAAGCCATTCTCACAGCAGTGTACCTACAAAACAGAATGCCAACTAAAGGCGCTGAGCGCACACCACATGAGACATGGCATGGTAGGAAGCCAAACCTGTCACACATAAGAACATTTGGAAGTACAGCATATGCTCATGTACCAAAGCAAAGAAGGCATAAGCTGGATTCCACAACAGAAAGGGGCATTTTAGTTGGCTATGCTCCAGGACACAAAGGATATAGAATTTTGAATCTGAAAACTGGCATTGTTGGCATAAGACATGTTACATATTTTGATGAAAACAAAAGGGTTGATAAAGGCTGGATTATCCCAGATGAGCCTTATCATCCAGAATATGAAACTAGAACCATAATAGACATGCCAGTGTATATAAATGCCATACCAAGGCAGATGTCTGAAAGCAACTCATCTGTATCTAACGAGGAACAGGCAGAGGAAACAGACACAGAAAGAATCATTGAAGAAGACAGTACAGTTGGAGAAGGGGAATCAATTGGAGAAGAACTCTCAGATTTAGAGGATGCAGAAAGGTCAGACCAACCTGTTGTCAGACGCTCATCCAGGGAAAACAAAGGTGTTCCACCCCCAAGACTGTCTTACCTAACAAAGTCAGCAGAAGCTCAAGAGCCCTTAACATGGGATGAGATTGAGAAAATGCCAGCAGAAGAAGCTGCTGAATGGCATAAAGCTGCACAAGAAGAAATTGATGCATTGGATAAAAATAATACTTGGATTCTTACAAAATTACCTCCTGGCAAGAAAGCTATAGGATGCAAATGGGTATTCAAGTTAAAAAGGAATGCACAAGGAAAAGTGGAAAGGTATAAAGCCAGATTAGTGGCAAAGGGATATCTTCAAAATTATGGAGAAGATTTTGATGAAGTGTTTGCACCTGTAGTGAAACACACGACAATCAGAACACTTCTGAGCATTGCAGTCTCAAAAGGCATGCAAGTCAACCACGTTGATGTGAAAACAGCATTTCTTCACGGAGAAATAACTGAAGACTTGTACATGGAACAGCCAACAGGTTTCATAAATACAAAACAAAGACAGCTAGTGTGTAAATTAAACAAAGGTCTTTATGGATTAAAGCAAAGTGCAAAATGTTGGAATGAAAAATTGCATGAAATATTGACAAATTTAGGATTTAAGCAAGGTGAAGCAGATAAATGCTTGTACACTAGGTGCAGAAATGGACAATATGCATACATTTTAGCTTTTGTTGATGATCTGCTCATTGCAAGCAAAAGTGAGCAAGAGTACAAGGACATTGTAAAATGTTTAAACCAGAATGTTGAGATAAAAGAACTTGGTAATGTGTCATACTATCTTGGTATAGAAATTGAGAAACAAAATGATGGTTCTTATCTTCTAAGCCAGAAGCAGAAAATAAATGAGCTTATTGAAAGTTTAGGTATGCAAGATGCCCAAGTTGTAAGCACTCCCATGATCACTGATTTTCTGAAGGATGAAACAGTAAGAGAACCTTTACCAGATAACATCCAATATAGATCAGCCATAGGTAAGCTTTTATATCTAGCTACCACATACAGGGCTGATATAGCAAATGCAGTAGGAATTTTGAGCAGAAGGGTCAGCTCACCTACCAAATCAGATTGGACTGCAGTTAAAAGGATGGTAAGGTATTTAAAGGGTACCATTGATTGTAAATTAAAGATTTCAGCCAATAGTAATCCAAAACTAATATGTTACTGTGATTCAGATTGGGCAGGGGATCATTCTGATTATAAATCCACAAGTGGATATGTGTTTATGTATGGAAATGTACAAATTTCATGGGCCAGTCATAAACAAAGTATTGTGAGTTTGTCTTCTACAGAAGCTGAATATGTGGCAGTATCGGAAGCGTGCAGAGAACTGATGTGGATTGAAAAACTTTTGCTGGATTTTGGAATAGCTGAAAAGAGACCAATCCAGATAATGGAAGATAATCAGAGCTGCATCCGACTGTCACAGAATGACAAGGTTCAGTCACGCACCAAGCACATCGCAACGAAATACCACAACGTGCGAGAGTTGGCGAAAGAAGGGGTCATCAGTCTACACTATTGTCACACCAGTGAGATGACAGCTGACATCATGACCAAACCGTTACCCAGAGAACATTTTGTGAATCTGCGTATAAAGCTTGGACTTTGTATGAATAAATAATTGCATGACAGTTATGCATGAGAAGGGGTTTGTTGGAATGTAATTGTATTTTACATGCATTGCCTGTCACCTATTATTTCTCTGTGATTACTCTGTGACCTCTGATGTGAATTACTTAGAGAGGTCACATAGCTATGCAACTTCCTGTGGGGGTTAGATGCAGCAGATGCAGCAGATGCAGCACATGGAGCACATGGAGCTCATGATCTCTCCTAACCTGAGAGGATCTATGGTGGTGTGAGCATCCATTACCATCTAAGCACATGGAAGGAGCTGATAATACAAATGTATAGTAATATGTATATATAAGCCTGTCTGATTATAATCTAACTACAAACTGTGAGTAAACAGATGTTTTGTTACTTCAACTTTAAAGTGACTCAGCAGTGAATTATTCAGGGGTGAATGAGAGAGAGATGAAGAAAGAAATTAACATTTCTAAAGCTGAAGCTGTGTGTACTAAAATCTGCTAATTATTTACTACAAATAATCCAACACATCTGATGTTGGAAGAGGGGCTGGGATAGGGGGGCTGATGTTGGCCTAAGTTGGGAGTTGACAAGATGGCTGCTATCTGGAAGTGATGTGGCTGCATAGCTAAGCAACCAGCTTGACAGCATCCTATAACTTAGTGCCTAATTGCTTGGCATGCACCTGACCCACCCATGTCCCCCCATGTCCACATCCCTTTGGAGTTGCACTCCACAAAATTAGGCACTTTTACAGGAAGGAGTGTAGGTCATTGATGCACATAACTACAAATTAGTACCAAACAGACACCACATTATTTGGTACTTAATGCCAATTAAGGGCAATTCGCTAATTTAGTTACATTCGTAAATGACCCCTATGTGCCCAATTTTTAGTGCCCTTTATAGAATTTCGGGGACATTGGATATCTGTTGCACGCAGTTCTCTCTCATGCATATTCATTGTAGTAATCTTGAAAACCTGACTGGCCAGCTGTGCCTTCAGGAGTGGGTTGAGATGCACTGGTCTATAGTGCTACAATTCCAGCTCTTTCCGTTGGTATACAAAATGTGGTAGCTAAGGACTATGGAACCCATCTGGTCTGTCCAGTTTCATTATATCTGTCTTTCTCTTCATCTCTTTACAATTAAGGATCCTCTGTGCTTATTTTATTTACTTATTTTTAAAAAATGTATATTCCACACTATCCACTGTTCTAGGTGAATTACAATTTCACACGCATAAAAAGTCACAATACAGAAATTATATACTGCATACAGATTATACACAGGTACAGGCCTTCTGGAATTGTTACTGCTTTTTCGACTTCGTCACCTTGCCTGTTAGGCCCTTACATAAGAACATAAGAATCAGGGCCGTGCCGATGCGGTAAGCAAAGTAAGCACCGCAGGAGGGCGCCCACCTCTGGAGGGCGCCGCCGCAGTGCTTACCCTCGCCCCGCCGAGGCCTTTAAATCTTTTAATTGCAGTCGCAGCAGCGTCTGTGAAAACGGAGTGCTGCCGACGTCTCCCTTCCCTTGCACTCGTTGGTTCCCTCAGTGTCCCGCCTTCTTCTGATGTCAGAAGAAGGCGGACACTGAGGGAACCAAGAGCGCGAAGGGAAGGGAGACGTCGGCAGCGCTCCGCTTTCACAGACGCTGCTGCGACTGCAAGTAAAAGATTTAAAGGCTCCAGGGCGCGCAGCGATCATCTTTACGGGGGGGGGGGGGGGGTGAGGGGCGCGCGCGCGCCAACTGTTCTTCTGCGGGGGGGGGGGGGGGGCGGCATAGACCCTTGGCACGGGCCTGATAAGAATAGTCATATTGGGTCAGACCAATGGTCCATCTAGCCCAGTATCCCATTTTCCAAACAGTGGCCAAGCCAGGTCACAAGTACCTAGCATCCACCACCCTCTCTGTGAAGAAATAGTTTCTAGTGTTACTCCCCCGCTCTTCCTGTATTCTGTGATTAATATGAGCCCACTAGCAAACATTACCTGTCCTTAAAGAATCGCCGAAAACCAAATGCAATGAGTTTGAAAACAGACTCCAGAACAAAGATGATTGTGAAAATGTAATTGCAAATCCTCAAGGCTTCATTCAGCACCTGGAGGAAGAGAGACCATGTTTTAGTTTCTGCCTCTGAGAATTTCTCTGTTAGCTGATATATTTCATGGTACACGTAGATAAGTACACTTCATTGATCTCTTTATTTTGCGTTTACTATAACATTTACTGATTTTAATTGAAAGCGTAGGGGATTGCCAATATTATAGCACGACCCTTCCTCTTCCCCCCTCCATACCTCCTTCTAATTAGCATTTTGCTTTTACTATAACATTTACTGATTTTACTTGAAAGTGTAGGGGATTGCCAATATTATAGCACAACCCTACCTCTCCCCCCTCCATACCTCCTTCTAATTAGCATGGATTTTTGCCAGATTTGGCAGCGGTGCACAGCTGCAAACAGAGTCCAGGTCAGCAGGGATACGTGAGGGGCAAGTGGGAGGAAGAAACGCTCCTCTTAGTGCCTTTTGTAATCATTCCATTCTGCCTTTGCAAGCATATTAATGCAGGAACCATGGGGCAAAATGCTATCCCAGAGTTCACAGCTCACCAGGCAGCAATAAGCACAGAAAGGGATATTTGTAAATATTGCAGGTTGATTTTCGGTGGCATCTGTGGTAAAGTAACTCTTGGCGTAAACTCTCATCTAATGGATGAACGTGCAGAGTCACAGGAGGGGTTGTAAAAAGCTTTAGTCAGGTACCTCTGGTTGCTGGTAGTGCTCCATTGCCATGGTGATCACATTTAGACCTATCACTCCGGTGATGAAGAGATCCAGGTAGTGGCTGGTGCACATCTGGTGGACGAGACGCCGCATGCGGGAATAATCGCAATAGTAGGGTTTGCTTTGGGCTTCTAAGGACAGAAGCATTGTAAATGCAGGTCAGCGCACTTTCACCCACTCAGGTTTCTACAGCTCACACGGAACATTCATTTTATTTCAACAGCAACAAAAAAAAATGACTTCGTTCCTATGTTTCTTAATAAAATTGACAACATGTACACCACAGAAACACTTCTCACCTCACATGTGTGGCTCTCAGCTCTCCAGATAGAAATAAGGGTGAGAAGAATTGGGAACATTTTTTTTTTTAAATCAACGGACCTTCTCTAAGTGCTACTTGGTCCTGTGATTTCCCTGCTGCGGTAGCAGCTTTAAGAACACAGCGACCTCACACAGGGAATGCACTATTAGAGGGGTGTGTCGAAACAAGCGCCTTTCCAATGAACTTTAGCTTTGAAGTGTAGGGTCCTGATGAGAACGATGCAGAGTTGATTGCACACTGGGAAGAGGTAGTTATTATATTGCGACTGATTCTGGACACTTTCTAGAGTGTTTATAACTTCTGTCTTCCCTGGACTCTGTACGGTGGCTTCAAAAAAGCCATTTTCTCATCTTCCCCAACTGCAACAATAATTTCAGAGAAACATCATTGTCTGACAGCATTGGGTAGAAGCTTTCATGCAGTTTGGTTTGAAAACCCATCTTTCTTAGTAATGGCCTGCTGTTGTTTCCAAAGCAATACATTATAGAGCACATCGGGAGGAGAAATACTACATAAATTATATTAATTAGCAGCAACAGCGCTAAAATTCATCGGCGGTTAAATCCACCAATCTTAATTTATGTCCCATTTATACAGGTGTAAACCATAAAATTTGAGAAATGATCTAAGCCAGCACGATATCTTAATGAGGCCGAGTGTGCTCTCTGCTTACAGCTCCACTAACCAGGAAAAGATCGATTGTACTGACATTCACATATGCTAAGTCTTGCACGATGATGATTGCACTGTCTGGATGATATTGCTGGTCTAGTGGCAGGAAGGTAGGTTTTCTAACGTTTTTCTTTCTTGGTTCTCCCCTGTAGGGAATTTGACGCAGAACCAGGATCAGGCCAGTGTCTGGCTCGTCCACCTGTATGTTCATCACTGATTTACACGCCCACTGCTAATGCAGAACAGGCCAGACAGCAGGTCATTTTTAACATTTTCCTGGAAAGCATCAGAACATACATTGAGGGGCAAAGGTGAGTCTTTTTTTTTTTTTGGCATGGATTACAGAGATATCCATGGCTCAAGATTCAACTGATTAGCGTCGGAGGTCAAGATGTTTCCTCAGCAATAAGCCATGTGAGGTCATCCATATTGGGACATAACGATTTCGGTTATGTTGGGAGGAAACAGGAATTTCAAGTTTTCTGGAGCTCTTTCAGCCTGTTTATGTGAAATTTCTGCACTGGGCTGGTTCTTGATAACCGGATGGGAGCCAACACATTGGTTTGTTAGAAAGAACTCGGTGGAATGGAATTAGACTGCCAGTGTAGGACATTGGTCTTGCATTGCATTGATCGTAATTATTTCACAGTACTTGGGAAATCTGTTGTACAGTTTGACTGTGAGCAGATGGCTCAGACAGCCTTTTCCTCGAAGCGTTTATTTAAAATACATACATACCACCCATCTATAATCCTGAGTGGTATACAATTTGCACAAGAAATAAACTGCAGTGGTTAAAGTTATCGGAGCAGGAGATTCCTTCAGTTTATTCTATGGGAACTGGAGCCACTTTGATTTTTCTCTAATATAATAAATGAGCCTAGTCGTTTTGATAAGCCGCTCATTTCCACTTTGCACTTAGAGGGTAGTTTTTATAAAGCATTTTCTGAATGTGAACATGTTGTACACACCGAAAATTGTGTGGATATATGAACAAAGGAGGAGATTCTATATATGGCACCTAAAAAATTCATGCTGAAAAATCAGTACCGACTAAGTGTATTCTATAATCGGTGCCTAGATTTAGACGCCGATTATAGAATACGCTTACCCCCAGGTTTTATATAGTGTGCCTAAAGATATGCTAACCGCTGTTACCACTGACTATCTCCTCTAACTGCCCATGACGAGACTGGTACTTTGTGGGAAATCTGGGGGTGAAGTTAGGGCAGAGTGAAAGTTTAGTGGCAATTTTCAGTCTGCTAAGCGGCTGAGCAGACGCATAAAGGGGCCATTTTACTAAAGGGTTGCTGCGTGGCAACCCAGAAGGACCGCCGGCCCAGTGTGGGTGCCGGCGGTAGTTCCACCCCCAGCATGCGCCATTTCCGACACTAGGGGAAATATTTAAAAAGATATTTCCACAGGGGGTTGCCTGGCATTAATCAGGTAGCGTTGTGCTGCCGGGTTAGCATGTTAGCCCTACCGCCATCTCAATAGATGGCAGTAAGCGCTCCCTCCCCAAAATGGGCGTGCGGCAAGTGCAAACTTATCACAAGGCCGTTTCATTTTTTTTGGCTTTTTTACTCATTGCGGTAAAAGGAACCGTGGGAACCTCTATATCTCTGCTCTGGCTTTTATCTGGTTGTTCTAGAAATTAGGCTATTCCTCTGGCTCTCAGCTGGCTGCTTTAACCATTAGGCTATTCCTGCATGTAGATGTCTGGGTGGCTATTTTACGATACGGACGTTCCTCTGCTGCCACAAAGGTGTCCATGTCCTTCATTTCCCCCCATTCATAATTTGGACGTTTCAGTTTGCAAAACAGATGTTCATGCTGGACGTTTCCTCCACATGAATGTCCATCTGACATGTATTTTAGAACAGGCTGTATCCTGTTGTAAAAATACATGTGAGATGGACGTCCATTTGTGACTGACTGGGACATCCACATTCTGAGTTGGGCATCCTTTCTACAATGCCACTCTTTATATCCTACCTATAGAATTAGGCATCCCACCCTTTCTGAGAAAGCTTGCAATTTAATGCAATTATATAGAGCTTGGTTTTATAAACTTTGACTAATGTTAGTCCATTGTCTTAGAGAAACTAAACAATGTGATTGTGTACATGGTAGTGCTATGTATCTCATCCGTGTAACTTTGTGGGTAGACATTCAAAAGCTTTGTCTGACAAACTTAGGGAATTTGCCAAATATTCAAGGTTGACATCCTCCTCCAGCCTCCCCTAAGCTGAGTGGGTAAATTTTGTTGGGACAAAATTATTGCTCACCCACAATTTACCTGCAGTAGAAGAGGTACAATTGGGGGGGGGGGGGGGGGGAGAAAGGAGTCAGAGGTCTGGCAAATCTTTATCCTCTCAGCACTATCTACACTGGCTAGATAAAATTAGGTGAACAAGTTGATGGTCCACACAGGCTGTCCTACAGTTATATGGATAACTTTATCTGGGTAAATCCAGTAGGAAACTTATTCAGGTAAGTCCCATTGACTATCCAGATAACTTTGCTGCTTCATACTCTAGGCTTAGTCATGGTTTAAATTAAAGATGTGTGTTAAATTGTCTTCTGTGAAGAAATTTGCTTTTGTGTCATTAAGTATTCCATGTCCCATAGAATAAAACTGAGTCCAGTGGACCAGAAAGCATTGGCGGTTCAGTTCTTTCTTCCTCTACTATTACAGCAGAACCTTATCTGCAGGGCTGTCAATGCTCTGTACACATATTAAAGCCTCTGGAAACAAAGAGACAGGAGCACATCTGCATGGAAAGTCAATTACTGTTTGAACACTGGGCAGCATTTTGTCCCCAGCAGCTTTGGTCTGTGGCTGTCCAGGTTTCTGTAAATCCACTGTGCTTCGAAGCAGTAGAGGCAGCTTGCCAAGAGCCAATTTTCCCTCTGGCTGTAGCTTTACGATTTTGGTGGGTTGGCAGCCCTGCTTATAAGTTGATGCTACCATTTATCCTTCTCGATCTCAACATGCTGTTCATGCAGTTTAGTTAAATCCATAGATGGTGTTACCTGTAAATGAATCACAAAACCCTCATGCTTCCTGTAGGCTGCAAAGTCAAAGCCACCTACGTAGGCATGGAACTTTCAGTACAGAGAAGTTGCCTGGTATATGATGCCCGAGAGAAATACTTAAAAAACAAAACAAAACAACTGCAACTTTTAATTTTTTACTGGAGAATTTTAATTCCATTTTTGGTCTCTGTAGAAAAAGTCCCCACCTCCTGCAAGCAGTGGTGTCAGATGTAATAATATTTCATATGCGACCAAAAATCTTGGGAAATACAGACATCTGTTCATTCCAGCTGTAAGTCACAACTGTCACACACATGGACACAAACACATACGTTACTAATGCAAGATGTACTGACAAGAAAACCAATAGCACCTGTGTAGATATGACAGATCCTCTGTCTGAAAAGGGTAACATGCCACTCACGACCATAGCGGTTAAAATGGCAGAATAAGAATTTAAAAGATCGGGGGGGGGGGGGGGGGGGGGGGGGGGGGGGGGGGGGAGAAGAGAGAGAAGAAACACAAGACAAGCTGATAGAACATTTTTAAAAAGGTGTTATAAATCTAGCTTCCTCTTGTCTGATGAATTAAGGATTGACTAACTTGATCTCGTTTACAAAGAAAACCAGTCTTTGTTGGATCCATGCTGCTTTTTTTTGAAAATACATAGTGAAATCTTTTTGTCGGGCCCTTGAATTTAAGATCCGCATGACCTCCAAAGTTCTGTGCAATACATATACTATTTAGTCCTTTTCTTTATAAAAGACATGGCTTTGAAGCTAATGAAAGAATGATGTGAAAGCTGTTGGTTTCTTAAGCAGCTGGTGAAAGGTCTACCTCTCTGGTAGTATGAATCTTGCTGCAGAAGAATACGAATTTATCATCAGTAAAATATTCAAGTCTTGATTTTTTTTGGTAGAAAAAAGCTTTTTTGTGCAACATAAGAAAATTATCTTTTTGTTCCCATTTGATGGGAATCCGAACCTTTTCCAGTTATTCAGCTGCTGCTGTAGGTGCACAATACTCCAACTTCGCATCTCAAAGCCATGGAACATTCTTTGCAAAATGTAAAAATGGATGAAAGCAAGAACTGGCTGAACAGTTCTGGATTCTGACTGAGCTATGTTATTCTCTGAAATAGTGCTTTTTAACTCTCATGGCATGCCACGTTTAAAAAAGGTCAAAAGGGGTCTTTCTCTTCTTTCAGTTGAGGACTGAACAATAAGTGTGTACCATACTCAACAAACAGCACCGATCTGTCAGTCGTACCCTTAAAGGTTCCGAGTCTGCATTGGAATATGGCGAGAGCCTGAACACATAAACTGAGGCTGTGGGTGACCTCAAGTTAACTAAAAAAAAAATTCTGAAAAGGCACTGCATCTCCGTGCATCAATCAATTAATCAATAGAAGGAAAGCCTGAGTACTGATGTACAAATCATGGCTATTCATAGAAGTTTGGTTTTGGTGGAAAACACAAGATCATCTTTAAGTACATAAGTACATAAGCACTGCCACGCTGGGAAAAGACCAAAGGTCCATCAAGCCCAGCACTCTGTCTCTGACAGCAGCCAAACCAGGCCCAAAGAACCTGGCAAATCCCCCAAATTTAATAACGATCAATGGACTTTTCCTTTAGGAATCTGTTCAGACCCCCTTTAAACTCAGCAAGGCCAGCTGCCATCACTACTTTCTCCGGCAATGAGTTCCAGAGTCTAACCATGCGCTGAGTAAAGAAAAACGTTTTCCGATTTGTTTTAAACCTACCACATTCTAGTTTCATCTTGTGTCCCCTGGTTCTATTATTGTTAGAAAGCGTAAACAAATGCTTCACATCTGTCTGCTCTACCCCACTCATTATTTTGTAGACCTCTATCATATCACCCCTCAGCCGCCTTTTCTCCAGGCTAAAGAGTCCTAGCCGTCTTAACCTCTCCTCATAGGGTAGTCGTCCCATCCCTTTTATAATTTTTGTCGCCCTTCTCTGCACCTTCTCCAATTCCTTTATATCTTTTTTGAGATGAAGCGACCAGAACTGAACACAATACTCCAGGTGCGGTCTTTCTTTCTTCATTTTCAACTCTCTAGCCTTCTGTTTGTGGGAGAAGGGGAAGGGGCTGATCGGCCCCAGCTTATTGTCTGAAATTTCTTTCTTATCATGTAATCAGAGACCCACATCCGATAGCAGTGCGTAGCAAACCTTCTGTGGCTTTGACCCCCCTTCCTCATTATAGCTGCCACAGAAAACACGTAACCCCTGGTGGCCTACCGTTCCTCTATGCCACTGCTCTCAGCCCTCCTAGAGTTTTGCAGAGGATGCTGACATCATCCTCTGCCTTCTCTGGAGCCTGCACAGGCCTAATGTTAGGGTGGGCTTGTCAGGAAGCACAGGACGATAACAATTTTTTTGGCTCAGCTAAATCACAACCCACAATTTAGAAAGCCCTGTACTGCAGGTTTTATCCTTATTTTGTGTCCCTCAGAAAAATTCTTAGTAAACTTATTAAGTCTGGTGCGACATAGACATATAGTTATATTGTATTAATTTGCCCAGCTGCTTACATGAAGTTATCATAATAGCTGTGCCATTCATAGCAGTGCATTCGTGATACTTGTATGTAATAAATATGTAAACCTCTTTGATTGTACCACAGAAAGGCAGTATATTAAATCCTTTCCCCTTTCTCGTCTCACATTGGGGCTATTTTTTCCCACTTTTGGTGCCATGGCACTGGCATTTAAATTGGCTTTATTTTGAAAAGTATTGAAAGAAGGAAGACAGAAGATCTAAATCTAATTTTTAGTAGACAGGACAAGAAGCTAATTTTATTTTTTACTAGACCGATCTGCATACTTTCTCGGTCAACAGAGCCTCCATGATAATCAAGGACAGCGAGAACAAGAAACAGAATGGTGAAAACAAGATCGCTGGCAGCTGAAGTCATCTAACGTTTCCCATCGCGCTTTTGTTGGCTTTGCTCTTCTTTTTTACGATAAGGTTACCTCTATTTCAGGCAATTATTTCATCTAGGACACCCAACAGAATTTAAAGCAAAAAATAGATGGCAGAGTGCTTACATTCATAAATCATTCCCACTTAGGTGATTTCTCGGGTATTTGTTCACTGGAAGGAGCATCACTCTTGTACACCCCTTCCTGCAAAAGTCTTAAGGACTCTTACCTATTACCAACAAGGACAGAACTGCATCTCTCTTCTCTTGGACAACTCACGTCAGGCAAAAGCTGTCGCTACAGACTCTTCTGATCCCTTAAATGACTCTTAGGGATATATGAGTTGAGGAAGGGACCGAAATAACAAAAATCCAGTCCTGAAATCAAATAGAGGGGGGGGTCTGGATAGCATGTTTGAAAGAGGGGTAAAAGGAGAGACTGAAAACCATTGCACAAGAGAACTGGAAACTTGAGGACACTCGTATTCCTCCCAGTACAGGACACTGCAGCCTTCCAAAGCAACTCCCAGGTTTAGGCTACGTAAGGTCTTCCGAACACACTTTGCTCACGCTAGCCTATACCATCAGAGCCCCGAATACGTTGTTAAATGTGCATATTTCCATGGAAGTGTGCAAGGCTAAGCATAAAGGGGTATTAGCACCAAATCCAGATGAGTGAGGCACCTTGGTTTTAACAGCTGGAACTGTGTAAAGTGCATGCTAATCCTTTGAATTTAGTCTGCAGACCTCGTAATTCATATGAGACACGTGTGCAATGAAGTGAACGAACAAGACTTCACACACAGGTTTAGTGGGGAGCTTCACATCTGCACTGGACAGCAGTTAGTTACACAACACTGCCACTGAACTCAGACGAGACGCAAGATTTCCCAGTACCTTGTACTGCACTGGCTGCGCTCTCCGTATTTACATCATCCAGCATTAGATCTAAAAGAATGAAATGTTGTTAATTGTCTGGCAGGACAATACATCATGTGTACAGTTCTACACTTCTCTGTCTATATCTCAGCATCTCCCAGAACAGGTGGAATTTCTAAAATGTAGTTTTGTTTTCAATTCTTTTTATTTTAGATAAAGAAAAACTATGACGGTCTATTCAGCATTCTAACATAGAGGTATAATCGTAGACTTACAATTCATGTGTCTTTAACATGGCAACCAGATGACTAATTATACTGGAAGGACTTATTTAGAGTGATGGAGATTGCAGACTCTTTGCTATTAATTATGTCATTGGTAAAAATATGACTTATGTCAAGTCTTTCCTTCTTTGTTGTCCTAATGTCTACAAATCTTATGGCTCTTATATCACTCTCCGCTGTCAGACGTACCAAGAGTGAGTTTATTCTGCTCACAGTTGTGCCAGTACTAACCCTGCTGAAAAATCACATGATTTGTACACCTCTGAAATAATTAGCAGAGTAGGCTCTGATTGCAAAAGAATGGCACGTCCTATATTTGCAAAAAGGGAATTGTACCATTTGATTAGTTTAGGTGGCTGAAAAAGCCAGCCATGTTGGAATGCTCCCCATGAATATCTCATTACAGACTGGCAGATTTTATTATTTTAATCAACTTTATTTTCCGAATAGTTTAGAGGTTGTTACTGATACCTGCTATAGACTTTCTCAATGGTTTGTTGGCCCTCTTACAAGCCAAGTGATAGGGTAGGGCATTTGCACAAGCTCTTTAATACGTTAGAGTCCCTGGAAAAAGGTTTAACAAAGAGCGTGCATATTCATAATATTTTTACATTTCTACGCATAGTGTAGTGTTGGTGCTTTACTCAGCTTCTGGATCTGGTGACCTTTAAATGTACCTTCACCAGACATGTTGTATTTCAGAGATCAAAGTACTTTCTTATTTATGAACAAACTTGGTTAAGCTAACCAGAGAGAGCAGTTTTGGCTAAGTTAACTCATCAGTCCCTTCTTCCCAAGTACAAATCAGGGACTATATACTAAACGACTTGACAGGGAAAGCTCTACCCTTTTGCACAGGAAAATTTTAAATATAATGGAACACTTTTATTCTTCCAATGTTCGAATCCTGTGATGGAGATTTGAATCTTAAATATCACTTATTTTTGAGAACTTGTGCCTTTTAGTTTCACAAATGAGAATTTTTAGAGTTTATCTGGACTTCTCAATAGCTCAAAAAGAAATCCTTACTTTCTCACATTATATGCACTGTGTACTTAGTTTCACTCAACAGAAAACCCTAACGTATTTCCTGACTCAAATAAGTTCTAAATTGGTTTTGGATTTGCAAGAACAAACCCCCTGATTTGACAGACCTCACAGTTCACTTATACTCTGGCCCTCAAAGGGCCAAATAAATGTGTAACGAAGAATGAGGAGAATAAAATGAGTAGAGCAACTGAGCACAGAAGAAGAAAACCCACCAGACATGAGAAACAGAAGAATTAACAAGGTGAGAAAGCATGCAAGATGGAGGAGAGTACCTCTGACCTCTGACCTGCGTATTATTTCCTGCTTTATCAGGCAAACAAGAGATTTAAGGTAAAAGCCTGGGTCATTTCTTGCCTCAATATATCATCTCTCCATGGTTTCATTTTGGTGTAAGTAATATTTAAAAAAATATAACCTTGTACTTTTTACAATAACTTGCGGAAGACTGAAAATTGGCTCGCTATAATTTCAGGGACTGCTAAGTTCATGATTTTATCTGTATTTCTCAAGTCAATGCATGGCTAGGTTTCTAGTTCTACAATGCAATGCTTTTATTTTATTACATCCTTGAACAAAACTGTATTAAGGTTTGTTTGTTTATTTATTTATTTTAACTTAAATTGTTTGTTGGAGCAAGTGTCTTGGCTACAAAATTTACAAGGCTGTAATAAACCAAATAGGGAATCCAGGTAGCAGCAGCAGTGCTAGAGTCAAAGAAAGTTGCATCTGGCACTGTTGTGGTATTTTGAAATTCTCACTATTTGTATAAATCATATCTATGCTAGGTTTGGGAACAGAAATAGGATTCTATGTCATGCAGCCACTGAAAATATTCCTGGCTTCTAGTTTTTGCCTTCATGCAAAAATCTACAGCGGGACATGCTCTTGGGGGAGGGGAAATAACCAATTAGCAGGTGCTAGAGCAAGAAGCTAAGGCTTATGTCAAAGGTCAAGCAGGACTCAAAGATGTGGAAAGACTACCGACCAGCCAGCTGTTTCTCCTTACTCCTTCTCTTTTTCTCCATCCGGCGGAGTCTCTTCTCTTCTCGTCTCTTTGCTTCCTCCTCTTCTTGATGTTGACGGCACTTGTGAAAATTCTCCACCACAACCCCC
Organism: Microcaecilia unicolor; assembly: GCF_901765095.1. NCBI lineage: Eukaryota > Metazoa > Chordata > Amphibia > Gymnophiona > Siphonopidae > Microcaecilia > Microcaecilia unicolor. Next base: position 321,258,388 of record NC_044036.1, on the reverse strand, counting down.
ACGAACATGTTGAGGACAAAGAAAGCAACGATCAGCAGGAAGGAGATGAAATAGAGGAGCATCCAAGGGTTGTGGTTCATGCTCGGCTGTAAAACAGAAATGAAGAAATGCACACAAGGCAAGCAACGCTCCCACTTAAAAGCACCAGAGTCTAGTAATAGCCCTACAAAGACAAATCCCAGCAGGAAATGGATCATGCGAATAATCAAGACTGAAGCCCCTTTTTACTAATATATTAAAAGTGTGCATTTCCAGCGCGGTCATGGCCACAGTAACTGCGTTGCGTGGTGAGTGCAAAGCCTTTGCTTTAACTGTTGGGGTCTTCCCAGCCTTTTACCCAGGAGTAGATTTCCTGAGCCCCTACGTCTTGCCCCATCCTTGACCATCTTTAAATGTAGATTGAAAGCCCACCCCTTTAACATTGCTTTTGACTTGTAACCACTCGCCCCACCTACCCTCCTCTCCTCTTTCCTCTACACATTAATTGATTTGCTTGCTTTATTTTTGTCTATTAGATTGTAAGCTCTTTGAGCAGGGACTGTCTTTCTTCTATGTTTGTGCAGCACTGCGTACACTTTGTAACGCTATAGAAATGCTAAATAGTAGTAGTAGTAGTAGTAGAGTAAATGCAAAGAGAATACACTTATTGAAGACGAACTGTTGCAGGTAACGCAGATACACTTAATTCCACCTACTGAGATGGTAGTAATGGCTCCGTGTTACAATTAGGGCCAGATTCTGTAAATGTGTCCAGAAAAAGCGCTTCGCTGCTACCGCAGGGCCCTTTTCCCCACAGTTTATTTATTTGTTACATTTGTATCCTACATTTTCCCACCTATTTGTAGGCTCAATGTGGCTTACATAGTACCATAAAGGTGTTCGCCAAGTCCGGTAGAGAAACAAATACATGGTGATGTTGTGGTCAATTAAGGTTCAGGCACAATGGGAATCGAAGAGAGGAGAAGTTATATAGTGTCCATTACGAGCTTTGGTTTTGCTGAGTGTAGGCATTTATGTTGGGTCGGTAGGGTATGCCTTTTTGAACAGGTTGGTTTTTAGTGATTTCCTGACGTTTAGATGGTCGTAGGTTGTTTTCACAGCTTTTGGCAGTGAGTTCCATAGTTGTGTGCTTATATAGGAGATTATTTGCCTCTGCCATTGTGAATTGAAACCAGGTATTGCCGTGCTGTTTGTCATCAGAAATGCACTGCAAGGAAACACCTAGAGCCTTAGTTCAGCGTTTAGTAAAAGGACCCCCTAAGTTAATATTCTGTAAATGGTGATCTGCACGGAATGACCTTTATAGAACACTACCTTAGCTCTGGTGTAAATGTTGGTGTCCAACTCATGGCAGTTAGACACGCAAATGACATTATTCTATAACATCACGCCTAAATCCTGTGAATTCCCCTGACTCACAGATGTCCCTCCCATGGCCACGCCCCTTTTGGAGTTGTGCGCTATAAAATTTAGCTGTGCATGTTATAGGATAGGGCGTAGGACAGACCTGCATGTAACTCCTAATTACTGCCAATTAAGTGCTTGATATTGCCAATTATTGATAATTAATGCCTAATGAGCTAATTAATTTGTGCACAGATCTATGATCCATTCCCAAATTTGTGTGCCCAGCTCTGGAGGACCTATACAGAATCCAGCAGTACATGGATAGTGCCGGTGGGGAGTTTGAGTGGAGCCAAGGCAGTGACATAACATATCCAGAGAGTGTTGAGTGGGGGAGTGGCCTAATGGTTATTGCAGTGGTTTGCGGACCCTGGGGAACCGGGTTCAATTCCAGCTGCCTGCCTGATGGCCAGCAGTAGGGTTCAGATCCTGGGGAACCAAGTTCAGTTCCCTCTGCAGCTTGGTGTGACCCTGGACAAGTCACTTAGGGATCCTTTTACAAAGGAGTGCTAGTGTTTTCAGCACACGCTAAAAATAAGTGTGGGCTAAATGCTAGAAATGCCCATATATTCCTATAGTCCACAGCACACTCTGCTTCAATATAATACAGATTCAATAATAGCTTAAGTGATAGTTATTATTATTAGCATTTGTATAGCGCTACCAGACGCACGCAGCGCTGAACACCTGACACAGAGAGACAGTCCCTGCTCAATAGAGCTTACAATCTAAAATAATACAGACAGACAAGACAATTAAGGGAGAGGGAAGTACTGGGTGAGAAGGAACAAGGGGGGGGGGGGGGAGGGCAAATGAGTAGTGGCTAGGAGCCAAAAGCAGCAGTGAAAAGGTGGGTTTTCAGCATGGATTTGAAAACAGGTAGAGATGGAGCTAGACGTACAGGTTCAGGAAGTCTATTCCAGGCATAAGGTGCCGCGAGGGAAAAGGAACGAGGTCTGGAGTTAGCAGTGGAGGAGAAGGGGGACGACAAGAGAGATTTGTCCAGTGAGCGGAGTTCACGGGGAGGAATGTAGGGAGAGATGAGAGTGGAGAGGTAATGGGGGGCTGCAGAGTGGATGCACTTAAAGGTCAGTTTCGCATAGTCTGAAACCTAGGAGACTACCTTGAAACAGCAATATGCGAAACATGGATCTATGTTGGTGATATTGGGTTTCCACCACATATTAGTGTTGACTGCTGAAAAGCTAACTACTATACTATTTAAAGACAAAACTAAAAAGTCTAATACAAATAAGATAAGTAGCTAAGAAAATTTAACGAAAAGATTTTAAAAATTGGTAAAAATATGGGACCTATGAGGATTGCGTTACCGCCTCCTTGTTCAAAATGCTTGGCTTATAAATAGCCATTTCAGAGGCAGGTAGTTTAATCTGATGTCTCTTTAACAAACGCCTTGGTTGATTATCACTTATTGAATCTGTATTATATTGAAGCAGAGTGTACTGTGGACTGTTGGATATTTACTCCCTTCATCTTTATGCCGCTATATTACTAAGCATATATTCCTATAGGCATCTCTAGCGTTTAGCGCACTCTAATCATTAGCGCACACTAAAAACACTATTGCGTCTTTGTAAAAGACCACCTTAGCCCTCCAATGCCCCAGGTACAATACGCAACTTAGATTGTGAGCCCATTAGGGACAGTGCAAAGCACCTATAATAGAAATTGTAAACCGCATAGTTGCCTCAGGGATCACTAGCAGTATATCAAGTGCTGAAAATAAAATAAATAAAAATAAAATAAATAGCTATTTGGATAATGTGACCACTGGCATATTTTCAAAGCACTTAGACTAACCTATGGAACTTTGCAAGTCTAAGTGCTTTGAAAATGAGCCCCTTAGGGCAGATAGAAAGCCGTCGGAAATTATCCGGATAACTGGCTGATTGGATCTGGCGCTTACCACCTTATCCAGATATACAGCTCCAGCAACTATCCAGTTATTTTTTTTTACCACTGCAACCGGCATTTTATTGGCAAAGAGAGCTGACACGGCCATGTTTCAGTGAAGATGTCTGCATCAGGGGTCCTGCAAACAGCCATGTCGGGTCTTTTTTTTTTTTTTGTTACGTTTGTACCCCGCGCTTTCCCACTGATGGCAGGCTCAATGCGGCAGGCAATGGAGGGTTAAGTGACTTGCCCAGAGTCACAAGGAGCTGCCTGTTCCAGGAATCAAACTCAGTTCCTCAGGACCAAAGTCCACCACCCTAACCACTAGGCCACTCCTCCACTGTTGCTACTATTTGAGATTCTACATGGAATGTTGCTATTCCACTAGTAACACTAGCAACATTCCATGTAGAAGTCGGCCCTTGCAGATCACCAATGTGGCCGCACAGGCTTCTGCGAGTCTGACGTTCTGCACGTATGTGCAGGACGTCAGACTCACAGAAACAGAAGCCTGCGCAGCCTTCTACATGGAATGTTGCTAGTGGAATAGCAACATCCCATGTAGAATCTCCAATAGTAGCAACATTCCATGTAGAATCTCCAATAGTAGCAACATCCCATGTAGAATCTCCAATAGTAGCAACATTCCATGTGGAATCTCCAATAGTATCTATTTTATTTTTGTTACATTTGTACCCTGCGCTTTCCCACTCATGGCAGGCTCAATGCGGCTTACATGGGGCAATGGAGGGTTAAGTGACTTGCCCAGAGTCACAAGGAGCTGCCTGTGCCGGGAATCGAACTCAGTTCCTCAGTTCCCCAGGACCAAAGTCCACCACCCTAACCACTAGGCCACTCCTCCACTGCCACTCTTTGCCAATAAAGGTACTTTAATTGGTTTGTGTCTACACCTCCACTCTTTGGCCACCTCTGCTCTTTTGTTCCTTCGTGGCGTCTCCTGTGGACACTGATTCTTCTTCTTTTTTGTTTTTCAAAGAAAAATACCATTACATATAAAACTTATTTTTAACCTTCTTTTGTTGTGGATTTTATTTTTAATAAGGTGAAAGTGTTATTCTAATAGGCAGGTTATATACAATTCCTGGAGGAAAGGAGGAACAGGGGTGATATGATACAGACGTTCAAATATTTGAATGGTATTAATCCGCAAACGAATCTTTTCCGGAGATGGGAAGGCGGTAGAACGAGAGGACATGAAATGAGATTGAAGGGGGGCAGACTCAGGAAAGATGTCAGGAAGTATTTCTTCACGGAGAGGGTGGTGAACGCTTGGAATGCCCTCCCGCGGGAGGTGGTGGAGATGAAAACGGTAATGGAATTCAAACATGCGTGGGACAGGCATAAAGGAATCCTGTGCAGAAGGAATGGATCCACAGAAGCTTAGCTGAAATTGGGTGGCGGGGGGAAGAGGGGTTGGTGGTTAAGAGGCTAGGATGGGGGAGGGCAGACTTATACGGGGTCTGTGCCGGAGCCGGTGATGGGAGGCGGGACTGGTGGTTGGGAGGCGGGAAATACTGCTGGGCAGACTTATACGGTCTGTGCCCTGAAAAAGACAGGTACAAATCAAGGTAAGGTATACACATATGAGTTTATCGTGGGCAGACTAGATGGACCGTGCAGGTCTTTTTCTGCCGTCATTTACTATGTTACTATGTAATTAAAATATATAAAAAGCTAAGAAATGCAATAAATAGGTTAATTATGGCCCCCTTTTACTGCTGTGCATTAAGTAGTTAAATGTGGGAATTAGCAGCTTGATGCTCAGTATGTGCTAATTTATTTATTTATTTGTTACACTTGTACCCCGCACTTTCCCACTCACAGCAGGTTCAATGCGGCTTACATAGTAATAGGAATACAAAGTATAGTCAGAGAAAACAGGCTAAGCTTAGCAGAGTAATGGGAAAGTGTAGATACCCTGTTTCTCCGAAAGTAAGACCTAGAAGAGGTTTTCCTGAATTGCTAGATATAAGGCCTCCCCCGAAAGTAAGACCTAGCAAATTTTTGTTTGAAAGCAGGGCCGCCGAGAGCCGGACAAGGCCACCCCCGGGCCGCCCCCCCCACCCGAGGTCACCGGGCCCCCCCTCCACCCGCCCTCCGTCGCTCCTGGAACTAACTTTAAACGCCTCCTTTCACCTTCGCAGCAAGCAGCAGCAGGGCAGACCTCTCCTTCCTTTTGTGCCCCGCCCTCGCGGACGTTACATCAGGCGAGGGCGGGACATGGAAGGAAGGAGTTGCCTGCCCTGCTGCTGCTTGCTGCGAAGGTGAAAGGAGGCGTTTAAGGTTAGTTCTGGGAGCGACGGAGGGCGGGCGGGCCAACCCCGATGTTTCCCTGAAAAATAAGACCTAGCGCATTTTGGGGGGCAAAAATTAATATAAGACAGTGTCTTATTTTCGGGGAAACACGGTAGGTAATATAATAAAGGAGAGGGATTAGAGGAGGTAGGAAGAGGTGCTAGTTTTAGGTTAGATTGAGATAATCAAGGGTAGGGTCAAGGTGAACCTAGGGAAAATTGGAGGAGGCGTGGTCCGAGTCATTGCCGTTGTCGCAGGATCAGGTGATGAATAGGGGGATTCCCTAATCCTTGGATTAACTGACAAATGTGGAATGGACTGGGGACCGAGCCACATTCCACAACATCACACATTAATGGTGTCTTTTACAAAGCCACGTTAGCGTTTTTAGCTCGAACTAAAAATCAGCTGGCGGTAAACATTGAGATGCCCATAGGAATATAACGGGCATCTCAGCGTTTACCGCCAGCTGATTTTTAGTACGAGCTAAAAACGCTAACGTGGCTTTGTAAAAGACCCCCTAACTGTTAACATACTGTAGCAAATAACATGGAGCCATTACCACCATCTCAGTAGGTGGCGTTATGTGCATCCACATTACCTGCAACAGTTTATATACAATAACCCCCAGATTCTATATAAGGTGTGGCGTGTTGCAAGCATTAAATTGGGCGTGTGCCCAATTTACATATGCACCTTAATTGAGTAACGAGCCAATCAGTGATGATCATTGGCCGATAACTAATTAGCATCACTAATTGGCAATAATTGGAATTTACGCACGCTTCTTTGTAGGCATATTCTAAAAAGAGGCACGCATAAATTCTAACATGTGTAGCTGAAAAAAGGGGTGCGGCCATGGACGGAGTGTGGGCTTGTCAGGGGCAATCCTCAAATTTAGGTTCGTGGTTATAGGATTCAGGGGAACGAGCCTCTATTTAGGTGCAGGTATTTACACCAGGTTTTCAGTGGCGTAAATGGCTACACCTAAATGTAGGCACGTTCCCTGGCTTTATGTGCTATAGTCTATCAACCACGCCTAACTGTAGGTTAAAAAGTCCCTAAAAAATGGTCATGTGGTAAGATTACACTTACCACTAGCCATTGAGGTAGCAAAAAGGGCTCTCGCGGTAACCTGGCTGTAACTGGGCAGCGTGGAGCCAGGGCCGCTGAGAGACTAGGCTGGGCCCGGGGCAAGGCCGCCCTGCCTCCGCCCCCCCGCTGCCCCGCCCCCCCACTGCTGCAGTCCGCGGTCTCACCTGCCTGCCTCCACGGCTCCGGGCCCCCTTCATTCAAAGCGGCAGTCGCAGATCGTGTGTCTTCTGCCCTTCCCTCCCTGTGTCCTGCCGTCGTCTGATGTAACTTCCGGTTTCCGCGAGGGCGGGACACAGGGAGGGAAGGCCAGAAGAGAGGTGATCTGTGACTGCCGCTTTGAATGCAGGGGGCCCGGAGCCGAGGAGGCACGCAGGTGAGAGCGGGGATTGCAGCGCCGGCGGCCTGACCCCAGCACCGGGCCCCCCCCTTGGAAGCCCGGGCCTGGGGAATTTTGCCCCCCTCTCGGCGGCCCTGCGTGGAGCGATGCCTAATTACCAGGTTAGTGCCGCACTATAAAACAAAAAATGTGTTCTGGCATGCACAAGCCAGCATGCCGGTGGTAGTTCTAGGTTGGCATGTGGTAAGCCTGCGTTGGGCTTATTGACGCTTTGTAAAAGGGTCCCTCGTTGCAGATTATCCCAGCGTCTAGCTTTAGGTGGCATTTACTGAATTTTCTCCCATAGTGCAGAGGCAATCTGCAAGGATATTCACTATCTAGATAGTGCTCCCATATATACCACTCAGCAGCACTTATCTGGATAGCAGGTGCTGATCAGAACTTTTCAATACTGACCCGTTTGTTTATACAGCCTGCAGGTTAACTCAATTCTAGTCCAAGTCCATATGTACAATGTCCAGTTTTGGAAATATTAGCATGCTTTCTTTTTAGGTTGAACAAAAAATGGAGTAGTTGCCATTAGGTTAATTTTGGTGGTTTTTTTTTTTAAAGATGAACTTATTCTGGAGGATTCTTTTTTGACTAAAGTTTTGTTTGCCAATTACATTTATTTTGAAAGATTGAAAGACATTGTTGTACAATACACCTGTTTAAGATACCTTTAGTAAGTTAGAGAAGTAAATTAAATAGTTAATGGATCCCAATAAATAAATAAATAAAGCAAAATGTACCTGTTGATCAACGCCTACTGCATCCAGGCCATCATACATAATGTCTACCCAACCATCTTTCGAAGCCAAGACAAAGAGAGACATCAGGGCCTGGGCATTTGAAGAAGAAAAAATGTTTACATTTTCACTTGTCACCTTACCTTTTTTACTTTTACATACCTCCCTCTACCTTATCTGGTCATTAAGGAAGTTATCAATGTAGGCTACCATTAAGATATGTTACTTTACCTATGTAATGAGACCTAGTTACTAATAACTGGGGTTAACAAACAAATAACGTCTTAACAGTAGCTCATGTTGATAACTTTCCCCCTCAATAGAACATTGACCCAGACTCCCTCCCTCATGGCTGATGATTCCCATAATGCCATTGTTAAATAAAAAGAAGCCAATATACTAACTTCACTGCAGATCTTTGAAATTGGACATTAATGTGATTTGATGGCTCATTTGCATGATCTGCATATTGGTTTCACAGGTGTTTTTTTTTGGTTATAGTTCATGCAAAATCATGGACTTCATCACAGAAAAACTTAACTGGGACATCTCCAAAATTGTATCTGTATAGACGATTTTATAAATAAATTCCCTCTTCATTGGTCAGATAAATTTTAAGCAGGGTGGAAGGAGAGGAATTTCAAGATTTGTTCTGGAAACATCAAAGTCACCCAGACCAATATTTTAAATACTGACCTCTTTATAACTGAGGTAACAGAAGTTGAAGTGAGTTGTCTAAAATCACAAGGAACATCGGTGGTAGAAATGAAATTTGAACCTTCGCTTAGCCCACTGCTCTAACTACTGGGACACTCTTCAAATAAATAAATTACTGGAATCTGTAACCAAATTCACTTAAGAGGATTCTACATGTTGTTGAATCTCTAATTTCTCCATAGTTGTGGATACTACTAAACTTTTTTTAAATGTATGTATCACTGTCCCTTGGGTCCCTTGGCATATGGGACTCTCTCTGACATCCGTGCTGCCCACAGTCACCTATGCTGTTCGTAACATCTTGTATGCAATAATGCAGATCAAAAACCACATGGTTTCTTATGAGTGTCACATACACCTTTCCCTGAACATACACTTATACTGTATACTGTGTTGGCCACCTTTGCGGCAGTATGTTGCAGGTTGCAATCGGAAGATGACCCAAGGGCAGTGTCAGCTTCTTTTTGCCCTTCTTGACTGGTCCAGCAGTACTTTAATATCCCGCTTGTGTGGTAGATCCCACATTCTACATGGGGCTCCTGTTGTCTTTTCTCCGCATCTCATGACACTGCCCTTTTTACTCTTTTACTATATAATATAATATAATATAATATAATATAATATAATATAATATAATATAATATAATATATATATATATATATATATCAGAAAGATAGTAAGTGTATATATATATATATATATATATATATATATATATATATATATGTACACTTACCATCTCTCTGACTTCATGTGCAACTTTTTAAAAATTAGTCCCCTTATTTTCTAACAACACTTACTGTCTTACTTATCTATATGTTCCATCTTTGCTTACCTCCTATGCTGTGTATTAAAATGTTTTATTGTGTACTGTGTTGACATTGTAAGTAGTATACTATATTCTATAATACTTACTCCCAAGGATTATCGTATGTATTGACCAGGACCTCCAATGCTATCATTTATTTATCAAACTGACCTCAACACCTCCACCCCTGGTCTATCACCAACTGGTGAAACAGGACCTTTATATAAAGGATACCAGGGATTCTGTGGGGTTGTTTCTTATCATAGGTCTTAATACCCAATTATTATACTTTGTATCCTGCCAAAAAACTGTTTGGTTTGCATTGGCTGACTTGAATCAACACATACTATTACATCTTTCATCAAAGTATCCTAACCACACTACTTATAAACGTAATCCGTATCCCAATACCCTCATTTTATATTACTTATACCTATCCAAATTCTCCCCTCAGTCCCATGTATAGTGCACTTAACTGAGTAATAGTATGTGTTGATTCAAGTCAGCCAATGCAAACCAAACAGTTTTTTGGCAGGATACAAAGTATAATAATTGGGTATTAAGACCTATGATAAGAAACAACCCCACAGAATCCCTGGTATCCTTTATATAAAGGTTCTGTTTCACCAGTTGGTGATAGACCAGGGGTGGAGGTGTTGAGGTCAGTTTGATAAGTAAATGATAGCATTGGAGGTCTTGGTCAATACATACGATAATCCTTGGGAGTAAGTTATTATAGAATATAGTAGACCAAGGAACCCAAATAAAGGAAAAATAGAGAGAAGTAGTATACTATGCCATACTTTGTATTGTTATTTGAATATTTTTACTGCTGTAATTGTCTACTGCTTATGTTTGATTTATTCTTACTGTACACCGCCTTGAGTGAATTCCTTAAAAAAAAAAAAGGTAAATAAATAAATAAATAAATAAATAAATAAATAAATAAATGTTTACTGTCTTGCATTGCAAATTCATAAACTTGTATCTCTGCTCATCCTCCATCATTATTTCTATTACCTGACTAGCCCAGTACCCCCTGTCTAATGGGATGCAGCACCTCAATTTTTATTCTCCTCACTTCTCTATAACACAACTGTGTTCTGTCCGATTCGTAAAAAGCCTTCTATTAGCCCTGAATCTGTTTTTAGTACAGTAACGTCTCAATTATGTACCGCTTTTTGGACGTTTTTCTGTTTCGAAATGAATCCTTAGATATACTATTGTGTGTATGGCATATTATTGCATAGCCCTCCCACGTAAATACTATAAAGAAATAAAATAAGCATCTGTTGATTGACCTCAGTCAGGCATGAAGAATAAAACACATACAGAATGTTTGTAGATAAAATTGCTTTTGCTACAGGTATGGGAGTGACACGTAATCCTAATCAGTTTTTGTTTAATCTATTATAATTGTTTTTATTATTCTAGTATTGTGATGGTTTTATTTTAATTTAATTTAAGACTAACCAAATTCTTATGATTATTTTCTACTTTTGTACTGTGATGCTATTTTAAACTGTAATTTTACAGTGTGTTATACTGCTTTGAGTTTTTGGTAACTGCCTGTCAAATAACTTTGAACAACTTGGAGGGGCATAATCGAACGTCGCCGGTGAAAGAGATCGCCGGCAATCTATTTTGGCGGTGGTGCAACAGCTGGCCGGAACCGTATTATCGAAAAAATGGCCGGCCATCTTTTTTTTCGATAATACGGTTTAGCCCGGCCAAATGCCAGAGTTCGCTGGGTTTGAGATCGCTGGTTTTGTTTTTCAGCGATAATGGAAAAAAATGCCGGCCATCTCAAACCCGGCGAAATCCAAGGCATTTGGTCATGGGAGGAGCCAGCATTTTTAGTGCGCTGGTCCCCCTGACATGCCAGGGCACCCTAGGGGGCACTTCTAAAAATGTTTAAAAAATACAAAAAAAAGCTCCCAGGTGCATAGCTCCCTTACCTTCGGTGCTGAGCCCCCTAAACCCTCACCAAACCCACTCCCCACACCTCTACTCCATTACCATAGCCCTTATGGGTGAAGGGGGGCACTTACATGTGGGTACAGTGGGTTTTGGGGGGGGGGATTGGAGGGCTCAACACAGCACCACAAGTGTAACAGGTAGGGGGGGGATGGCCCTGGGTCTGCCTGCCTGAAGTGCACTGCACCCATTAAAAACTGCTACAGGGACTTGCATACTGCTGTCAGGGACCTGGGTATGACATTTGAGGCTGGCATACAGGCTGGAAAAAAAGTGCTTTATTTTTATTTTTTCGTGTGGGAGGGGGTTGGTGACCACTGGGGAGTACAGGGAGGTCATGCCCCATTCCCTCCAGTGGTCATCTGGTCAGTTGGGGCACCTTTTTGAGGCTTGGTCGTGAAAATAAAAGGACCAAGTAAACCCGGTGAAATACTGCTTAACACCGCTCTTTTTTCCATTATCTGCAAAAGCTAGCCATCTGGTAGCCACGCCCATGCCCGCCCATGTCCCTCCTATGCTTTGCTAGCAACACGCCCCTTTGAACTTTCGCCGGCAAGGCAACGGGAAAGCGGCAATGCTGTCAAAAAAGCAGCTTTCGATTATACCGATTTCGCCGCTTTTCCGAGATCGCCGGCCATCTCTCGATTTATGTCGGAAGATGGCCGGCGATCACTTTCGAAAATAAGCTGGATAAGGATCTAACTTACCAAAATGTGATTGTAATATTTTTGTGGGGTCTCTAGAAAACCTCATTGATTCCAGTGTACCTAAACTGAAGAAATTGTGGGGAGGGGAGCCTACAAGCTTTGATTCCTTTTAATCTAGACTATACAGTTAGGGACAACTCATAACTTATTTTGTCTTTGCATATATACCTGACCCAGGTTGTCAAAATTATATTTGTGTCGGGCCCATTTGTATTTCGCCTCCAGGCAGTCTGATTTGTTTGTGATATTTCTGATATCTTCACCCTGGCAGAAGAAGAACTTCCCTTTGAAAAGCTGAAAAGAGAGAGAGAGAGAGAGAGAGAGAGAGAGAGAGAGAGATACAATTACTGGCCTAAAGTCTATGTCACATACATTACTCAAGGTCAACTGGAGGAAGGCAATTTCACCCTAGAACAGGGGTTCTCAACTCAGTCCTCAGGACACACCCAGCCAGCCAGGTTTTCAAGGTACCCACAATGAATAAGCATGAGCTAAATTTGCATGCACTACCTCCATTATATGCAAATCTACCTCATGAATATTCATTGCGGATATCCTGAAAACCAGACTGGCTGGATGTGTCCCAAGACTGGGTTGAGAACCCATGCCCTAGAAACAATTGTTTTGCTTTGGCATTCAAAACATACGAATCAACTGTGCAAGTTTTCACTTCACTGGTAGGTCCTTGTAGAGGTAGAAAAGAGATGTCTTAGTGATCACAACTGCGCCTAGGATTCATGAGAAACCCTGGGACATCTTTTAGTTACTGTGAATGACTTGGGGCAAGTCCTTTTCTCGTTCTACACCTCAAGGACCAGTTTAAAGCAAGACATTGACAATCCGGCTTTTACAGTCAACCAATTTATTAAAAACACATAAACCCACAGGAAAAAAAATACTATTGCAGCACTCTTCCATCTACTAAACATATGAAGGTTAGAAGAAGGTAATTTATTTATTTATCTATTTTATTTGTTACATTTGTATCCCACATTTTCCCACCTATTTGCAGGCTCAATGTGGCTTACATAATACCGTAAAGGCATTCGCCAAGTCCGGTAGGGAAACAAATACAATTTGATATTAGGGTCGGGTAAGGATAGTATCTTCAGGTACATAGGGATAGAAAATAGGAAGGAATATATAATGTCCAGTACAATCTATGGTTTGCTGTGTGCAGGGTTGAGGCATATAAGTTAGGTCGGTGGGGAATGCTTTTCTGAATAAGTAGGTCTTTAAGATCTCCTGAAGTTTAGGTGGTCGTAGATTGTTTTCGCAGTCTTGGTAGTGCATTCCACAGTTGTGTGCTTATGTAGGAGAAGTTGGATGCATAGGTTAATTTGTATCTGAGTCCTTTGCAGCTTGGGTAGTGGAGATTCAAGTAGGTGCATAGTGCTTTGATTCTATTTCTGGTTGGGAGATCGATCAGGTCGACCATACATCCTGGGACTCTTATCCTGTTGTCTCTTACCTAAGAGGATTGCAGGAGGGCGAATAAGGAGAAAACAGGGTGGAGCAGGGAGAGAATGATGGTGTCAAGCATAAAGGAATCTATTTCCCCACGGAGAAGGATGATAGTGCTTCTATTTAAAAAGTGTGAGGAAAAGTATCCTTTTCTTTCATTTCATGATTTAGAATCATACCCCTACACCATTCCAGCCAGATCTTGGCTCTCAGGCAGATCAGTTAGGCAGCTTGAACTGAAGTGGGAAAACAGTGGTGAAATGGTATTTTTGAAGTATTCTCAGATTAGTGGACATTCTGAGGGGCCTGAATTTGGATGTTTTGCAAAAACCGTCCAGAATCTGAATAGGAAAGGTCATTTTCAAAAAAGAAAAACATCTATCTTTTTTTTCAAAAATAGAAGGTTCTGTGATTTGGACGTTTTGTTTTTTGGTCCATTTTCAAAAAATTCCAAAAACATCCAAGTGCAAAATGCACAAAATCAAGCCATTGGGATGTAGGAGGAGCCAGCATTTTTAGTACACTGGTCCTCCTGACATCCCAGGAAAGCAATAGGGCACCCTAGGGAGCACCTGCAGTGGCCTTCATAAAATGCTCCCAGGTACGTATCTGACCATTGTTCCCTTACCTTGTCTGCTGAGCCCCCAAAACCCACTACCCTCCAACTGTACACCACTACCATAGCCCTTACGGGTGAAGGGGCACCTATATGTGGGTACAGTGGGTTTCAGGTGAGTGTGTGGAGCGCTCACAGTTTCCTCCACAACTGTACATTTAGAGGGAGGTAGAAGCCTGGGTCCATCTGTCTGCAGTGCACAGCACCCACCACGAGACTACTCCAGGGACTTGCATGCTATTCTAATGGACCTGAGTATAACATCTGAGGCTGGCAAGTAATGTTTTCATCACATTTTTGGGGGGTGGGAGGAGGTTAGTGACCATGGGGAAATAAGGGGAGGTCATCCCTGATTGTCATCCAGTGGTCATCTGGTTATTTAGGGCACCTTTTTGCGCCTTATTCATTATAAAATAAGTCCAGCTCAAAATGTCTTAGTTTTATTATTTGTTTCATTTGTATCCCACATTTTCCCACCTATTTGCCAGGCTCAATGTGGCTTACATAGTACCGTGATGGCGAACGCCAATTCCGGTGTCAGAAATACAGAGTAGTAATTGTGTTAAAGTTCAAGAGTACAGAGTGTCATTAGGTAGTTGAGGAGGGGGAATAAGTGTCCTGTTCTGGTACAAGTTTCGTTGTTTTGCAGTCCTGGACGGTTTTGTTTTTTTTACATTATGGCTGGAAAACGCCTAAGTCTCAGGAACGCCCAAGTCCCGCCCTGAACACGCCCCTGATATGCCCCCTTGAGATTTGGATGCACTTCTGACGGACTTCAAAGAAAACCATCTAAAATAGGTTTCGAAAATACTGATTTGGACATTTTTGTGAGGAAAAGCATCCAAATGCTGCTTGATGCCACTTTTTAGACATTTTTCTGTTTTGAAAAGAGCCCATCTGTTTACAAACCAACCTTCTAAACTCATGAGGTGTTATGTGAATGTCTCCTATATTAGATTAGCCTAGTGGTTAGAGTAACAGATTGAGAACCGGGGAAGCCAGAGTTCAAATCCTGTTCCTCCAACTGTGCCCTTGGCAAGTCACTTCACCCTCCACTGCTTCAGGTACAAACTTTGCTCTTTTTACTAAGCTGTGTTATACCACTAATGCAGCTTAGCATGACAACATTTCTGCTAAGTGCATCCCTGGGTTGCTCCTGTTCTGGTGACTTCCTCTCCAAAAATGACATTATTATGCTCTCAGTGACCATCCTGTGATACTAACACCAGGCAAACATTCCTTAGTTGGTAGCCTGACCCATCATGACAGTACCATGATATTACCTCTATGGAGCATGACAGCATGACGAGGGATCACTTCTTCCCCCCCCCCAACTAGATTACAGGATAGCCAGTATGTGGTGGAAAGGGCGCTTTTTGTAATTTAAGAAAAGAGATCAGGAATGGGGGATGAGTATTGTTTACAAAGGATCGGAGTGGGAGGGAATATATTCCAGTAGACAAGAAGAGCAGAAGGAGCCTTCAAGAGTGGGGGCGTCACACCAGTACTTTATTGACAAGACCCGACCCGATCTATGTTTCGGCGAAACTGCCTGCTTAAGGGGTCTCATAAAAGAGATGATTTTCCAGATATGTCAGAAAATGAGTCACAAGGAAACAATCTCAGATGCCGAAGAGACCTAAAACCCGCGCTGAACTTGACCCAGCAATGAAAACGCTCTGTAGCAATAGAATCCTGTGTATTCTAATGTGACACCGCTACCCTAGCTGAGATCATATTTAAGCACCTCTCTGACTTCATGTGCAACTTTCTTTAAATTAGTCTCCTTATTTTCTGACTCCTCTTACTCTCTAACCTAGCTATATGTTCCATCTTTGCTTATACCCTATGCTGCCTATTAAAATGTTTTATTGTGTATTGTGTTGACATTGTAAGTAGTATACTATCCTGCTTATTTTCAAAAGAGAAGGGCGCCCATCTTCTGACAAAAATCGGGAGATGGGTGCTCTTCTCTCAGGTGCGGCCAAATTGGCATAATCGAAAAAACGATTTTGGCTGCCCTCAACTGCAGTCCGTCGCAGGAGCGGCCAAAATTTAAGGGGGAGTGTCGGAGGTGTAGCGAAGGCGAGACTGGGGTGTGGTTAACACATGGGCACCCTCGGCCGATAATGGAAAAAAGAAGGGCGGCCCTGACGAGCATTTGGCTGACTTTACTTGGTCCATTTATTTTCAGGACCAAGCCTCAAAAAGGTGTCCGAAGACCATCGGAGGGAATCGGGGATGACCTCCCCGTACTCCCTCAGTGGTCACTAACCTCCTCCCACCCTAAAAAAAAAATTAAAAACATTTTTTTGCCAGCCTCTATGCCAGCCTCAAATGTCATACCCAGCTCCATGACAGCAGTATGCAGGTCCCTGGAGCAGTTTTAGTGGGTGCAGTGCACTTCAGGTAGGCGAATCCAGGCCCATTCCCCCCTACCTGTTACACGTGTGGTGGTAAATGTGAGCCCTCCAAAACCCACCGTATCCACACGTAGGTGCCCCCCTTCACCCTTAAGGGCTATGGTAGTGGTGTAGAGTTGTGGGGAGTGGGTTTTGGGGGGATTTGGGGGGCTCAGCTCCCAACAGAAGGGAGCTAGGCACCTGGGAGCAATTTTTGAAGTCCACTGCAGTGCCCCCTAGGCTGCCCAGTTGGTGTCCTGGCATGTGAGGGGGACCAGTGCACTACAAATGCTGGCTCCTCCCATGACCAAATGGCTTGGATTTGGCCGGTTTTGAGATGGCCGCCCTTAGTTTCCATTATAGGCGAAAACTGAGGTCGGCCATCTCTAAGGGCGGTCCAAATGTTGAGATTTGGCCTTCCCCGACCATATTATCGAAATGAAAGATGGGCGCCCATCTTGTTCGATAATACGGTTGGCTCTGCCCCTTCCCGGGGCCGTCCCCGGAGATGGGCGCCCTTAGAGATGGGCGTCCCCTTTCGATTATGCCCCTCTATGCCATACTTTGTATTGTTATTTGAATATTTTTACTGCTGTAATTGTCTGTTGCTTCTTGCTGTACACCGTCTTGAGTGACTTCCTTCAAAAAGGCGGTAAATAAATCCTAATAAATAAAAATAAAAATAGAATGACTATATTCCAACCATCTCCAACCCCTCTAAAAGATAGTGGGCTTCAGTCTGGGATTTTGCCAGCTTTGTATTGCAGCCAGGAAAATGCAGCATAGTAACTTTCACTGCAGTAAATCACACACAATGCTATTTAACTGTGGAGCAGTAAATAGGAGCCTTAGACTGTAAGCCGTATTGGCCAGGGACCTACCATTTACCCCTAAAATTGTAAGTTGCCGTGAGCTTGCATTTGGAAATTCCAGTAATTAGATCTAAAATCTAAAACCAAAGCCATGTTTTACCTGCAGGGGGGGCTGCACTGGCGATACGCTCTGCTCTACAATATTCATAGGTGAGGCTGACCGCCAGGATAATCGTTCTGGTGTACTGGAGCGGATGATGCATCATAAATGAGCACAGCTACGTTTGCAATTACCACAGCCAGAATCTATGAAAACCCGCTGTGGGGGGTGAGACGGACCTTCCCTGTCCAGACATCCATGCTCAGGTGTATAATCTCACCAGAGCAATGCTGGCAACAACAGGGCATTCTCTTCAAAAAGGGTCTTTTTCTTTTGAACTGGGCTCAACATTTCTATGTACGTTTCTGGTTTCTCTCAGTAAAGGAGGTTACTAGGATTGTGCGCCTGTGTGTGTTTTTTTAACTGCATTTTCCTTCACCATTTGTTCAGTGGTATAAAAGAAACCTGTGACACGGCAGCTGCCACTTTGCTTCCTCTTTGTTGCTGAAATAATTGCCAGGTGGGTGAGATACTAATGGATGTGTTCCTTTTGGCCTCATTATTCCCGTCTGTGACAATTGATGGGGGGAAAAACACCCCAAACTCAAAGCACCCAAGTAGATGACGTTGATTTCATCTGCTGTTCTAGTCTGCCGACATGACCTGTCCTTGCAGGAGGTTTTCTGCTTCTGTGAACAGAACAGATGAAAAACAACCCCCCCCCTTTCCCAGTAGGTATAGCTAGGGTCAGAATAGTTAATGCCATTCTTTGTTATTTTATAGCTTGAAATAAGAAAGAGAAATGTGACTGTGCGGAGCTGAATACTCTCCTACCTGCATGTGCTTGTTACAAACAATGATCCCTGTCACCTTTCAGAGGCAGTACGTGTAGTTAGCTCCCTTGTTATTGCAGGGAGCTAAGAGCTGTGGAAACTCGTTAACATAGCTTACAATTTATAAGGCATAAAGCAGAGTTTTTACTTTGAAGATTTGGCGTACTTCAATTAAGTAACCCTTCAGGTTTTCAGTTAGATCCGACAGGACCCTGAATCTATACCGGAATCGCAAAGATTTGGTACAGCTGGGATGCATGGCAGGGATGTCAGTTTGCAGAGCAGCCAAATGACCTATTTTGGGAGGGAGAAGCTTTGGCCGGTCCTGGAGTTTTGCTAACCTCATCCTAGTGCATTATGGGACCTGCAGCACTGATTTCAATGGATATAGTAACATAGTAACATAGTAGATGATGGCAGAAAAAAGACCTGCACGGTCCATCCAGTCTGCCCAACAAGATAAACTCATATGTGCTACTTTTTGTGTATACCTTGATTTGTACCTGTCCTCTTCAGGGCACAGACCGTACAAGTCTGCCCAGCACTATCCCTGCCTCCCAACAACCAGCCCCGCCTCCCACCACCGGCTCTGGCACAGACCGTATAAGTCTGCCCAGCACTATCCCCGCCTCCCAACCACCAGTCCCGCCTCCCACCACCGGCTCTGGCACAGACCGTATAAGCCTGCCCAGCACTATCCACACCTCCCAACCACCAGCCCCGCCTCCCACCACCGGCTCTGGCACAGACCGTATTAATCTGGCCAGCACTATCCCTGCCTCCCAACCACCAGTCCCACCTCCCACCACCGGCTCTGCCACCCAATCACAGACTACAAATACTACACTGCCTTGGGATATAAGTTTGAAACCAGGGCCGGCCAAAAAAGTTTCCCTCCTGGAATGGGTAAATTGGTAGCTCTAAAATTGCAATCTGAAGAACTGCAAACCACGCTGGTTCTCAGGGTATCCTAATGAATATTGTGATAAACACAGGGACTGCCCTTACAGGAGGAGGCCGCCAGAGGGCGCTCTCCCATTGTAAACCTAAAAATGCCCATTCTGGCCACTAGAGGGAGCCAAAGAGTATAGTCCATGGTAGTGACCAGAAGGAGCGGCTAGGGGGTGCTCGTGGTATAGGACCTGTACTTCCCTGGGGAGGCCACCAGGGGGACTCTCTGAGTGGAAGCTGGAAAGGCGGAGAGAGTTGTGGGTGCGGACCTTTCTGGAAGCAGGGGGAGAGGCCTAAAGAGAGGTGGGATGGTTTATTGGGCACCCTATAAAAGCATCCTCTAAGCCAAGGGAGAAGGAGAAGGAGAAGAAGAAGAGGGGGGGGGAACCTGCAACACCCAGAGCCTGAGGATTACTAGCAGGAAGACTGGAGAAAGAGGCCTGCTGAAGTAGAGCTCAAGAGAAAGGTCAGGAGAAGGTTCCCTCCAGACCCAAAGAGGTACTTACCTGGTGGGGACCAGGTACTAGGGTTATGAACAATGGCTACTGAAGTGTTTAAGTGAACAAACAGCCGTGGGGTGGAGGATAGGACCGTAAGGTTAATGTGAATAAAGAAGGTCCTATCCAGGGGAGGAGGCTGTTATACCCTGAGACCCAGATGTCCCCAGTAAATGGTCTCAGGGGGTGAATCACAGTAACAGATTAATAGTGGGCAAGCCAGGTTCCCACAGGACTGTAACCTAGCTAATAAACTGAATTTACATGCAACCAGCTAATTTGCATATTTTTGCAAGCAGAGAAAGCTGTGCTATCTTCCAGAGAAAGGGTGACCTGGGGGGCCCCACCAGAAGAACTGGTAAGGTGGGTCGGTTACCAGGTGATACAGCAGGGAGGCCGGGCCAGGATTGCAGGTTAAGGAAGAGGTCACCCTGAGGGAAAGGGGAGGACCAAACCTAGAGGCCGGAGTCAATGCAGTCACAGAGGAGTCTGGTTTCAAGGTGGTTCCCTGAGGCAAAAGGCTGGTGAGGCCAGGCAGGAGCCACTAGAGGGCCACTGCACACCAGAGAGCCCCCTGTGGGGGTTATAAAGGGCACTATCCCAGATGGAACCTTGTTGTTGAATAGCCCCCTGAAGATAAGGACATCAGAGAATCCCTGCTACCCTTGACAGTTGAATAACAGTGTCTGAAAGTTGAAACCAAGGGAAGAGCAGAGGGTTGGTGGGACCCAGGCAATAATTGTATCCCCAGGGAAGTGTGCAGAAAGGCCTACTGCCTACAGGCGGGTTCTGGGGGACTAGAGAACTCAAAGTGAAGCTGAGTGGAAAAGGCATCAGTCTCCAGAGGAGGTCTCTTGTGTGGGTGAAGACAGACAGCACGGAGAGGTGCAGGTCGAGAGCAGACAGCACGGAGGTGCAGGTCGAGAGCAGACAGCACGGAGAGGTGCTCATCTTTACAATATGCATGAAATGCGTTTGCATACAATGGAGGCTGTGCATGCAAACATCTTATTCATATTCGTTAGGGATATCCAGAAAACCAGACTGGCTTGCGGCCCTCTGGGATTGCAGTATAAACAGATATAGCAGGACTTCCCAAATCTGTCCTGGGGACCCCACAGGCAGTTGGGTTTTTGGGATATCCACAATGAATATATGCATGAGATCAATTTGCATAGACTGAGTCGCCTATGGATGCAAATTGATCTCATGCATATACTCATTGTGGATATCCTGAAAACCTGACTGGCTGTGGGGGTCCCCAGAACAGATTTGGGAAACTCGATCCAATGGCATGCTAGGAGACTCCCAATCTCTTCCGCCTGGAACCTACCTGAACACCAAGAATTCCAAATATGACAAAGAAGGCACAGCAGATGACCACTATGTTTCCGATAGGCTTTAGGGATGACATCAGAGTTTCTACCACCAGTTTCAGTCCCTGGGCTCGACTGATTACCCTAGATAAGGATATAAACAAGACCATAATGATATGTCAGCGTACTGCCAGATTCACTAGAATCTTCACTTTCGCAGAAGCAGAGAGTCCTCATATTTTCACACATTAGATTATCTTGCAGCATTAAACTCAAGGACTCATTTATTTCTGGGGTTGTATATAAATCTGGAGGAAAGCATACAGTTGGAGCTCATGTTCTGGCTATGAATTATACCCCCGAGCCCTGTCTCGCACCCTCCCATGCCAATGTCCTCTTTTTCCCTCCTTCCCTCCTCTCAGCCTGCATTAAGACCTCCCTACAAGATCCCCCACCAACCGTGAAGGTTAGGCCCCGTGCGTACCTACATCCCAGGTGGTCCAGTGGGGTCATTGGGGGCAGGAGCACAGCCCCCTCGTTCCTGTCCTTTGCGGTGCCTCTGTAAAATGGCTGCCATGACCTCTCGCGACAGCTTGCAGTAGTATATGCCCGTGCCCCCAATGACTCCGCTGGACCACCAGGGATATAGGTAAGCCCAGGGGCTTACTTTCACGGTTGGGAGATGGGGTGTTTTGATGTAGGCTGGAGGAGGGGGAGAGAAAAAGGGGACATTGTCGGGGGCAGGAGGGAGCTCTGAAAGTTATTCAGGTGCTGGCCTGCTATTCAGAGCCGGTACCTGCATAGCTAAGTGGCCTTATTTAGGAAGTCGCTTAGCTATACGGGAGCTGGAACTGAATATTGCCGGCACCCGGATATCCTGTGGCTCCTCCCAGTGCTGCTCTTGTCCTGCCCACTTTTTGTTTGGCCGGTCTCTAGGCATATTCAGTGACATCATCTGGTTAAGTGCCGCTGGATATCCCCGGTTAGGCAGCGGGAAGCTATTTAAATGGGCAGTAGAGGCTCCTGCCCGCTTAAATGGCTTTGAATATCGGCCTCTGTAAGCAGAAGTCAAGATATCAATACTTCTTCACGTTCAGGGGAATTCTATGTATGTCACCACAGTAGAGAGCACAATTTATTTCAATCATTTTTATTAAGTCAGATAGAAGGAAAAAGGGAAATGGGACTTCATATACCGCCCTTCTGAGGTTTTTGCAACTATATTCAAAGCGGTTTACATAGATTCAGGTGCTTATTTTGTACCAGGGGCAATGGAGGGTTAAGTGACTTGCCCAGAGTCACAAGGAGCTGTAGTGGGAATTGAACCCAGTTCCTCAGGATCAAAGTCCACTGCACTAACCACTAGGCTACTCCTCCACTAGCAACATTCCATGTAGAAGCCTGCCCTTGCAGATCAGCAATGCAGCTGCGCAGGCTTCTGGCAGCGCTATAGAAATGCTAAGTAGTAGTAGTAGTAGTGTTTCTGTGAGTCTGACGTCCTGCACATACGTGCAGGTCATCAGACTCACAGAAACAGAAGCCTGCGCGGCTGCATTGCTGATCTGCAAGGGCAGGAGGGCAGGCTTCTACATGGAATGTTGCTAGTGGAATAGCAACATTCCATGTAGAATCTCCAATAGTAGCAACATTCCATGTAGAATCTTCAAACAGTAGCAACATTCCAGAATCTCAAATAGTAGCAACAGCAACAGCAACATTCCATGTAGAATCTCAAATAGGGAAAGGGAAATGGGACTTGATATACCGCCCTTCTGAGGTTTTTGCAACTACATTCAAAGAAGTTTACATATATTCAGGTACTTATTTTGTATCAGGGGCAATGGAGAGTTAAGTGACTTGCCCAGAGTCACAAGGAGCTGCAGTGGGAATCAAACTCAGTTCCCTAGGATCAAGGGCCACTGCACTAACCACTTGGCTACTCCTCCTTGATAGCATTTTACAATGAACCCTCCCCTCTATCCACCTTCCCTCAATTATATACGAATTTGATGATTAACATTCACAGACTGTAAGCACAATTTGACATCCAAACCAAGTGAACTGCTATGGATTTACAGCCTGTCTCACTGACACAGACTACTGTGGATTCTTTTGGACTCATAATAAGTAAATGAAAACCTTTATTAGAGGAGCTAAATTTTACAATGATTAGGATATATACAATGATTAGCACATATGCACACAATGATTAGCTGTATAAACAATCATTGCATCACTGGTCTCTACATTTAAGCAATGCCAAGAGTTCTTAGACCAGGAAAAGAAGCAATAATACATACATACAACATCACTTGATAAGAGCCTGGATTATGGAGACCAGTGATGTTGTATGTATGAATTGCTTCTTTTCCTGGCCTAAGAACTCTTGGCATTGATTAGATGTAGAGTTTCTGCATGTATCTGCAATGGGGGCGAGGCCATGGGAGGAGCATGGTCGGGTCAGGGGCGTTCCCTTAAGTTGCACATAGTGTTTTAGAATAGAGAGGATCTGCAAAGGGGGTGAAGCCATGGGAGGGGCATGAGTGGGTCAGGGGCGTTCCCTGAAGATGTACATAGTATTATAGAATAGAGCAGATCTGCGCCCAACTTACACGCCGTGGTTTCCGTTGGTGTAAACCCTCACACCCAAAGGGCTATGCTATATCTTATAAAGTGTGCCCATCCCAGAATGCCCTTCATAGAATACCATTCAGCGCCAATTTTTTTTCGGCACCAAATTTGCAGCATCATTTACTGAATCCAGCCTAAGTGTGAAATCTATATCGGCAACTGTGCGTGCAATTGGCGTTAAAGAATGCTAGCGTAAGACTGAATTTATGCACCCAACAGCCACGAGCACTTATGCTAGCTGAATGGCTGGCATAAATGCTTGTTTCTAATTGCTGTATTTAGGTGTTTAACTGAAAGTATTCTACAACCCAGTGCCTCCCAAGTCAATCCTGGAGTACCCCCTTGCTGCTCAAGTTTTCAGGATATCCACAATGAATATGCATGAAATTGATTTGCATACATTGCCTCCATTATATGCAAACCTCTTTCAGGCTACTCATTATAAAAATCTGTAAAACTACTCACGATCATCCGACTTTCAGAAAATCACTCAAGACCAACTTATTTGGAAAAGCTTACGCCAAAGTCCCTCCTTGTACCCATAACTCCTGAACTGTAGGCTATCATAATGGCATATTGAACTCTATTACCCTTTCTCCTTTTCTTCTTCTCTGTAATTACTCACTAACCTCTTCAGCTTCAATGTACTTGATTGTTCGTTACCGGATTGATGTATGCCTTTTCAGACTGATGTAAGCCACATTGAGCCTGCCCATGGGTGGGAAAATGTGGGATATAAATGCTATAAATAAATATCCTGAATACCTAACTGACAAGGGGGTGTTCCAGAACTGACTTGAAAAACACTGCTATAACTCATGTGTGCAAGTGTTAGGTGTGCCCCTGACCCACCCGTGCCTCCCCAACATCCATGGCCCCTCCTCCGCAGCAGGAAGGAATTAGGCATTAATACCGACAAAGCGCAGTTACATGCACAACTGCAAAATATTGCCAATTAGTGCCAAGTGACATCAACTATAGCTAATTATTGTTAATTGGCACTGATTATCCACGCCTAATCAGCTATGTTGCACAATACATCCAGTTAGTGGCTAACCCCTGAATGTGAATATTCAGCAGAGATAACCGGTTATCTCCCGCTGAATATCTGTGGCTAGGCGCTTAAACGCTACTGACCCAACCAGGAACGGTTCCTGGCCGGTTAAATACTTTTGAATGTCGGCCAGTCAGGGTGAAAACGTATAGGTGCCTTTTGGGAATATCAGGATCGGAGTTTAATGAAAAATACCCCTCTCCCACCCCCACCCCCAGAAGACATAAAAATGTAGGTATAGAACTCTGCCTTTCAAGACTGAATTAAACACCATTTAAGAGCGTGTTAACAGGAAGTTGAATTACTAATCTGCCTTTGATGGAAACCAAATGCCAAAATGTCAGCAGTGCCTCCGAGCTATTCTTATCTCAGCGGTTCTGTCTGTCTCAAAACTGACCAGGCAGGGACTCTAAACTGCTGCCTATCACATCACTGCAACAACAGGCAGTCAACTCAATGTAAGCTTCTAGTTTACTTACCTTAGTGGTCGGAGAGTACGAAGTAGCCGCAAAACCCTTAACATACCAAGGATTTTTGTTCCACTGTCAGATACCATGGAAACGAGAATATCGATAACAGAGATCATAACCAGCATTCCATCTAGCATGTTCCAACTGCTTTCAGATATGCCTTTTACCAAAACACCAACCCAAAGACACCACCTGCCAAAACCAACATTACATTCAGTGACTTCAGTGCACCAAGAAATTATTTCTGAAATAGGACTTTTCACGCCTTTGCTTTCTGCTCGGTGATTTACCAATTTTGTGCATGGCATAACACGAACAGTCATGGGAAAGAGAACTTTAGAGCTGGAAACTGAAACAAACGAGAGAATAAAAGCTGTCTTAAAGTAAAAAAAAAAAAAACTCCAGAGCTAAGGATGAAGCAGTTATAGAACACACCATTACCCAGCAATATGCAAATAAATCTTATGCATATTCATTAGGGATATCCTGACAACCTGACTGGTGAGATATGCCTCCAGGAGGGAGTTGAGAAACACCGCTCAAGACACTGAAAGGATCGTGGTCATTCTTTGGTAACATCAATCTCTGGAGCCAAGACTCTCCATGGCTTTATCAGCTCTGCAGAGGTTCATAATACGTCAGGATTCATAATCAGCAATTACTGAAACAAGACCGAAATGGTGTACCCTAGTGGTTTCCAAATAATGCTCAATGTAACGTGCAACTTTGGAAATTGTGCGTACTTCATGGAGTACACCAGTGGTTCCCAAACCTGGTCCTGGAGGCACCCCAGCCAGTCAAGTTTTCAGTATATCCACAATAAATATTCATGACATAGATTTGGCTGGGGTGCCTCCAGGATCAGGTTTGGGAACCACTGGCTCCAGTGTTGGACCGATACCCCTGTCAGTATGATCCAACTGAGTGGTTCCTGATGAAGCCCTGTTATGGGTGAAACGAATCTGGGCCCGTTGAAAAACAACAGTTGAATTGTGGGGTTGTCAAGCCAGTATTTATTAAGCTAAGTTGATGCATGCTATACTGTAGCTTGAACAATTTTTGTTACTCATTTATCTTTACTACTACTACTACTACTTAACATTTCTAGAGTGCTACTAGGGTTACGCAGCGCTGTACAAAATAAACAAAGAAGGACGGTCCCTGCTCAAAGGAGCTTACAATCTAAAGAACAAAATGTCAAGTTGGGGCAGTGTGGATTTCCTGGGTAGAGGTGTAGAGGTTAGTTGCCGAAAGCGACATTGAAGACGTGGGCTTTAAGCAGAGATTTGAAGATGGGCAGGGAGGGGGCCTGGCGTATGGGCTCGGGGAGTTTGTTCCATGCGTGGGGTGAGGCGAGGCAGAAAGGGTGGAGCCTGGAGTTGGCGGTGGTGGAGATATTTGTGCTCTATTATGGGCTTTTTTGTATAAAAAAAACTGCGCTCTATTATGGGCAATTTTGCATGATGCTCCTATATGGGCAATTTTGAATGAGTGGAGTAGGGAATATTTACCCCATGAAAGAAACTTGATCACGAGCACAAAGTCTTTTATAGATAACTAGTAAAAAAGGCCCGTTTCTTAACGCAATGAAACGGGCGCTAGCAATGTAATGAGTTCCTGCCATTAATGTTTCCATGGTTGTATTCTGAATATAATTGTTGTTTACATGTGTAAGATTTCTTTATATACAATAGTTTTTGTGTAAACTGTGTTACAATGTGGTAAAAGTTTTCCTTGTTCAGGCCCTTCAATCAGTTTAACAATCACATCAGAAGAGCTCCTTACTCGTGAGAATGCAACATACAGTTGCTCATGTGAGAGACTGAGAGTGACAGTGTGTTTTACAGACAGTGTAAGAGAGAGATACACAGAGTGATTGAGTGTATGTGTGTGAGTGACAAAGTGATTAAATGTTTGTCTTCCCTTTTGTTCTGTGCACTTGCCTCCACTGATGTTTGTACCTCCCTGTATATGATTGTTTGTTAGAGATTCAATCCACTCCACTTCCCTCCTCCAAGTTCCGTTCTGTCTGATTGGTTCTTTGTTCCTGTGATGTCGCGTTTGTTTGCTCGACGTGAGGGCGGGGACAGTGAGAGCCAATGAAACGCTGAATGACAGTCTTATGAACCCTACACTGCCACAGAGTCAGCTTCAGAATGTTGGAGGTGCTTTTTATTATATAGGATAGTGTCTTGTTGATAAGACCTTGGCAGAAGCCTTGGTTTCTGAGGGTATTTCCCACTTTCCTCATTTCTTTACATTCATTCCACACAACCCTTTGGATTGTGTTTGGCTGTTTTTCAGTTCTCTGGAGTATTAGATTACCTGTTTAGGATTAACAGCCCATACTGTTTTTTTCATCATAAGATAACCACTGGTGAACCCCATAAAGTACGCACAATTTCGAAAGTTGGACATTACATTGAGCATTATTTTTTAAAAATGTGCTGTGTGTGTGTGTTTGGGTTCTTTGCCAGATGCATAAGATGAAAAAGTTGTGTGTTCAAGTTGATGCACACCTGCAACTTATAAATCCCACTGACATAGCCAAGCACATGATATTCTACACTACACAAACTGTAAAGAATTCCTTAAAGCTAAAAGCTTATTTTTCAAAAATGTAAATCAATTCAATGAGGGCAAAACCAATTTAAGGTTATTTTTTTCAAAATTCATAACTCATGCTGTGGCTTCAGTCCATGCACATGAAAAGGATATTAATGTTTGAACCAAAATAAAAATTCTAAACACTATTCCATTACAGCCTTTATATGTCTGGGTCTTTATACACTTTTGGGAATCTAATTAAACACAGGACTCTAATTATTTTCTATATAGTTTTTCAATCCAGAATATCGTATTGAATGAGAACCAGATTTCTCTGTAGAAATGTCTATGCTCAGAAGGAAGAGATTTTAGCATTGTTCTGTGTTTTAAAGGAGAGAAATATTCAGATACCAATTTTACCTTCACTGTCATCTCTGCCAGAAATACTACTGTAAAAATGTAGTTGGACAGTGTTAAGAAAATTCTTTCCTGTAAAAGAAAAAGAAGGGAGATTTCAAGCGATTTCAAAATAAACGCAGATAAAAAAATCAGATTCATGACAAAAGTTCTTTCTGTCGTCAAATTCAAAACCCAATAGTTGTTTGTTTCATTATTTATTTATTTAGATTTTGCTCACACCTTTTTCAGTAGTGCTCAAGGTGAGTTACATTCAGGTACACTGGATATTTCTCTGTCCCAGGAGGGCTCACAATCTAAGTTTGTTCCTGAGGCAATGGAGGGTTAAGTGACTTGCCCAAGATCACAAGGAGCAGCAGTGGGATTTGAACTGGCCACCTCTACTGTGAAAACACTGCACAGCAAGGTAATTTCTTTGCCAGACAGGCTTAGACCTGATTTACAAATGCTGACTGCAGTGTGCTTGGATGTAATTGCCTAAAAAAAAGTACATGATCTTGGTGTTTTAATGGATCTTTTCAGCACCTTGCTAGATGGCTTCCTGATTGCCAATCAGCACCATGGACAGCAGTCAACACTCTACTCTTCAATGGTTCATCACTTGGGGGGTCCTTTTACTAAGCCTTGGTAAAAAAAAAATAAAGGGCTTAGTCTGGTTCATATTCAGCCCGCAGGAGGCAGGACAGCTAAGTGCTGCGACTGGCGCTGAGCTTGGATATTCAATGCTGGGCCGTTTCCGGGTTTTTTTGGCTGGCTTTAAACTTAACCGGCCAAGTTAATATTCAGTGTTGGCCGGTTAAGTTTCTAGAAGCCAAAGATAGTACTGCTATTTAGACAGTTCTATTTGGCTGCTAAACTTTGCTGGTGAAGCACTAAATATTTGCAGCTAGCTGGTTATATCGCGTAATATAGCTGGTTAGCAGCTATGGGGAAGATTCTATATATATATAGCGCCTAAAAAATCCACACGGAAAACATTACCAACTAAGCGTATTCTAAAAGCGGCACAAATGCTTAGTTGATATCCCAGCACCTAAAAATATGCACATCCATTTAGGCCAACAAAAACATGGCGTAAATCCTGGTGCATAGATTTAGACGCACTGGGCCATATTCTATAACTAAGTGCATACATTTTGGAACATCCACGAAATGCCCATTTCCCTGCCTATAACCATGCCCCTTTTTGCCTGCACACATTAGAGATTAGACACACTAACTTACAGAATATGCTTAGCGAGTTGTGTGTGTAAATTCTAATTATTGTCAATTAGTGCTCATTATTGCTTGTTAAGTGCTGTTAACAATGCTGATTGGCTTGTTAAGCCAATTAAATTATGCACACTGTTATAGAATCTGCTTAGATTTTGGAACAGGATGCTAGGCGTGCTTTATAGAATCTGGGTGTACGCGCTAATATTCAGCAGAGATAACCGGCTATCTCACCCTGCTTAGCGGGCTACGTGCTATTTAACTGGCCTGGAGTCCTTCCTGGCTGGTTAAATAGTGCTGAATATTGGCTGGAGTTTGTCCTAATGGGAGACTTTCCTGCACACTAAGCCAATTTTCACTGCGGTGGGAAAACAGGGTATTTTCAATTATTTCTTTTTCTGGCCAATTAGCACACAGGCACTGAAAAAAATTAACGCAGGTGGCCTTACCACTAGGAGGTGCTAAGGGCTCTCATGTTAAGCCAGCATTATTCAGTTAGCACACGCTAATGTCAGCGAGCTAACTGAATAGCGCCTCCATGCCCATTCTCCACCCCTGACACGCCTCCCCCCAAATACTATGCGGTTAGTGCATGCAAATAGCAAAACGAATGCAAAACAATTTGATGGGTCCTGTGTTAGGCCATTTTTCCCAAGTTAAGCATGCATTAGTAAAATTAGCACTTAACATAATTTAGTAAAATTCCCCCCACCATGCGCTAGCATCAGCGTGTGTTTTTCATGCGCACTGTGGCCCCATTCTACTGCAGCGGGTAAAAGGCCATCTTTTTTTCTGGAAAAGAAATGGCCGTCTGGCAAGTGAACCACTTGCCGTACGGCCATTTCAGGAGGGAGCACTTACCGCCACCCATTGAGCTGGCGGCGAGGGCTCCTGTACTAACCCAGCAGTACCTGGGCAGCACCAGAAGTAGAGCGTGCTGGGGGTGGGAAGTAGCCCAGCGGTTGTTCCGGATTGGCACGCAGAAAACTGTTGCCGTGCACCAACCCTTTAGTAAAAGGGCCCCTTACACCAGGATCAACCAAGGCATTCAGAAACAGGAAACATCCAACCTCGATGCCTGCTGAAATCATCTACTCAAATTGTAGCAAGAAAGAATGAGCATATCTGTAGGTCTATTTTTAACGGTTGGTGCCTGCTCCACCGGGCTCTCAGCTACTCAGAATGTGACATATTTGAATCATTCTTAGTGTAATAAGTGGGAACAAAGCAATGTTTCCCATTATGTGAGGGTAAGCCATAAATAACCATCCACAGACAATCTGAAGGTTGCACAGCAATTTTTCCAACTGGAGGGGCATTCGTATGCAGATTTAATAAGCAGTTTTCATTGGAGCTTGGTGCTTGGGGACCGCCATTATGATACAGTTCATAAAATTAATATGCAGATTAGACTTGATACTCACAGCACTCTGGGGTTCAATTTTTGGCCGCTCCATGGCAATGGTGATACAGTTCAAAAAAATGATAACTAAGACAACATGATCAAACATCTTATGGGTGATGATTTTATTGCACATCAAACGGAATCTGCAAAATTAAAAAAACAAACAAGCATGTGGCAGGGTGGCAAGGAAGATTTATAGGAATTTAATCCAATATATACACATAAGGGGTAAACTCTGAGAATACAGACAGAGATACAGGATTGTTTAAAGATTACACAGTAATGACTTCCAAATACTTATCCAGATGTGAAAACACCATGATTGATAGTTTAAATTTCAACTATTCCTACATAACAAGGAGCCAGAATCTATTGATGCACTAAAAGAAAGACACTTCTCAAAGGCACACTGACATCAGTGTCTCTTGCTTCCCCTGTATACAGCAGAGTCAGGTTTACTGGAAAGAGATTATGATCAGTAACTGGACCAACAATAGAAAAAGTGGGAAAACGACTTTGGACTCAAGAGATAAGGCGGATAGCCTGAATACTTTTGAGAAATTTTATTGATAAAATGACTCGACACGGCACCGTCATGTTTCAGCCTGTGGCCTGCCTCAGGAGTCTGTTGATGGAATCTCGCCAATGTAGGAAAAAACATAAAGCAGAGGTCTTGAAAAAGACCATAACATGCCAATAAACAAAAACGTGAGCTCTGGTCGCATAAACCAATGCATCGAGTCTTTTTATCAATAAAATTTCTCAAAAGTATTCAGGCTGTCTGTCTTATCTACTACTACTACTATTTAGCATTTCTATAGCGCTACAAGGTGTACGCAGCGCTGCACAAACATAGAAGAAAGACAGTCCCTGCTCAAAGAGCTATGTAATAAAAGTGAGCCAAGTATAGGACAATCAAGCCATTGTGACATCACTGATGAGGTTGGCTCTTATTGGTGGCCTGAGGCATTATGACATCACAATATTAGCTCTGGTTACAAGAGACTACTAACCTACTATTTATCACTTCTATAGCGCTACAAGGCATACGCAGCGCTGCACAAACATAGAAGAAAGACAGTCCCTGCTCAAAGAGCTTACAATCTAATAGACAAGAAATAAAGTAAGCAAATCAAATCAATTAATGTGTACAGGAAGGAGAAGAGGAGGGTAGGTGGAGGCGAGTGGTTACAAGTGGTTACGAGTCAAAAGCAATGTTAAAGAGGTGGGCTTTCAGTCTAGATTTAAAGGTGGCCAAGGATGGGGCAAGCATCTCTGGAGTCCACAGTCGTTTCCCCACTTTTTCTACTGTTGTTGCATCTCGTGGGATCTCAGAGTTCTCCACTTTGGTGGATTTCTACTGCAACTGGATCAAACATCTCCCAGTAAAATTCCACCCAGAGAAATAATGCCACACATTTAAGAGGTGTCTGTAGAACAATTTGTGTAACCTGAAGTTCACAGTTTCTAAGTCTGGTACAGATACTTCCATTTTCCTCCTCTTATATGTCAGTGCCATCTATACCTTGGTAATTATAAAAACAAGGTATATGTTACCTTTGAAGTGGAAGGGCAAATTCCATTATCTTGGCTAGTGGTGTGCTCACCCTGACCTATGAGCATCTTCTAGGCCGGTGGAATCCAAACCTGGTCCTGGAGTTGCCCCAGCCAGGTTTTCAGGATATCCACAATAAATATACATGAGAGAGATTTGCATGCACTACCTCCACTGCATGCAAATCTCTCTCATGAATATTCACTGTGGATATCCTGAAAACCTGACTGGCTGGGGTGCCTCCAGGACCAGGTTTGGGAACCACTGGCCTAGGCTCTTTAGTGCATTGCATTATTTTTCTTTGTATTATCTTCTGTTTTGCTTTCATTTTAGGCTTATCCATTGATTGTTGATTTATTTATTTATTTTATTTTAGTTACATTTGTACCCCGCGCTTGGCAGGCTCAATGCAGCTTACATATACAGGTACTTATTTGTACCTGGGGCAATGGAGGGTTAAGTGACTTGCCCAGAATCACAAGGAGCTGCCTGTGCCTGAAGTGGGAATTGAACTCAGTTCCTCAGGACCAAAGTCCACCACCCTAACCACTGGGCCACTCCTCCACTGTTGCTACTATTTGAGATTCTACATGGAATGTTGCTATTCCACTAGCAACATTCCATGTAGAAGTCGGCCCTTGCAGATCACCAATGTGGCCGCGCAGGCTTCTGCTTCTGTGAGTCTGACATCCTGCACGTAAGTGCAGGACGTCAGACTCACAGAAACAGAAGCCTGCGCAGCCTTCTACATGGAATGTTGCTAGTGGAATAGCAACATTCCATGTAGAATCTCCAATAGTATCTATTTTATTTTTGTTACATTTGTACCCCGCGCTTTCCCACTCATGGCAGGCTCAATGTGGCTTACATGGGGCAATGGAGGGTTAAGTGACTTGCCCAGAATCACAAGGAGCTGCCTGTGCATGAAGTGGGAATCCAACTCAGTTCCTCAGGACCAAAGTCCACCACCCTAACCACTAGGCCACTCCTCCACTGTTGCTACTATTTGAGATTCTACATGGAATGTTGCTATTCCACTAGCAACATTCCATGTAGAAGTCGGCCCTTGCAGATCACCAATGTGGCCGCGCAGGCTTCTGCTTCTGTGAGTCTGACGTCCTGCACGTATGTGCAGGACATCAGACTCACAGAAACAGAAGCCTGCGCAGGACGTCAGACTCACAGAAACAGAAGCCTGTGCGGTCACATCTGCAAGGGCTGACTTCTACATGGAATGTTGCTAGTGGAATAGCAACATTCCATGTAGAATCTCCAATAGTAGCAACATTCCATGTAGAATCTCCAATAGTATCTATTTTATTTTTGTTACATTTGTACCCTGCGCTTTCCCACTCATGGCAGGCTCAATGCGGCTTACATGGGGCAATGGAGGGTTAAGTGACTTGCCCAGAGTCACAAGGAGCTGCCTGTGCCTGAAGTGGGAATCGAACTCAGTTCCTCAGTTCCCCAGGACCAAAGTCCACCACCCTAACCACTAGGCCACTAGGCCACTCCTCCACTGATATAGGGTCTCTTTACTGAACCACACTAGTGATGACTTTAGTTTATTTGTCAATCTCAACCTTTTAATTATTGTATTTTTAATTGTAAATTGCTTTGCTGTTATTTTACAAAAGGTGATCAAATAATTTTCCAAAATAAACAGACCATCAGCCTAATATGATTTCCTGGGATCCAATGACTTTTGTGCTGGTTCTGCCAAACAGCCGGCTCTAGTCATAACAAATGTGAAACTTGTCTGTCAAGTCCTGGTTTATAGATGCCCTGTGTAAGTGCAATATTTATTACTGCCAGCTGCCCAAATTTCCCTGTGCATTGATATATGGCATCAAATGCTCTTTTCTTCAGAATTGCTGCTGACAGTAATAAATACAGTTGTGAACAACAGTACATAGTTTCATGCAGGGCAGATGTGCAGCAAGACAAGAAGCTTTTTTTTCATTCGTGTTTTACCCTTCCTGTACAGATGCCCGGAGCAAATGCAGATTTGCTGTAATAGCAATTGCGTCTGCGTAAGCCAGAGGCTTCCAAGCTCCGTTTTCAATATGAGAAAATATATTTTAAAAAATTCAGTTCTTCTGAATGTATTCATGGCTCCAAACTAATTTTAAAGATTTAAGGCAGTAAACAGCAGGCAGACAAGTCCTCAGGCTTGGCTTGATATTATAACAGTAAGCATCTACATTGTTTAGCTCCAGTCAGAGCAAACTGAGATGGATAAAATTAAAGCATTTGGAATACTTAAACAGAGGAGGGAAGTTAGAAACACACAACGCTGTCTGTGACTGTGAAAACAAAGCTGCATAATTAATTGTAGAACAGTTAACGCTAGCAAAGTAGATGCTATGTTTTCATCTCTGTATTGAAGTCCTACTTTGAGTGAGGAGGGAAGAGGTAGAGGGACCAGGAATCTCTTTCCTTGCAGCAAGGGGGCAGACGACCTCTTATCCAAGCCTTCAGGCGCTCTCCTTTGCTCTGAAACAGGAGATTGTTACAGTGAGTTTCGCTGATGATGTCTATAGATTAAAACAGCAGCATAGCTTAAGATACAAGGTAGAGTGCTTCCCTCCTCTTCCTCCCAGAAGAAAATAAAAGCATTCTCCAAGTGACGCACAGTTAAATTAGGTGAAGATTAAAGGACCAATTCACTATGGATTTTCCTCCTCTATTGTGAATCTGGTGGGGGAGGGGGGGGGTAAGGCTTTGGCCCACAAGGCCCTAAGCAAAAAGTCCCACCAGTGCCCTGCTGTGGGACTGGATCTCGGCACATTGGCACAGTCTCTTTCTTCTTGACCCGAACTGTAGCTTTCTGGGAAAGGGATGGCACAGTCAAGCTCCTGAGTGGAGTGTGCAGCCAGCATCCCTGCCCCTTAATAACTTTTGATCTGTGGGAGATGGGAAAATACTGCATGCATACAATGTTAGTCAGGGGGTCAATTTACATTTAGCTTGGTTATAAAGGCAATGAATTTGAAAAGAAATGCCATAAAAAAATCAGTCATTAACCGGCCATATGATGAACACTCAGTCAATCAGCAGATCAACTGCACTGGAATTAGGAAAACTGTCGTCCACAGAAAGGGTCTCAGAATCCAGCTATGTCTAAGTGGTATGTGCGTGTGTGTGTTTTTAACAAATACATACATGCATGTGCACACAGAGGCATGCGCATGATTGCAAACACACAGGCAGACAACATATGCACATACACACACACACACATGCAGACAGGCATGCGCATGCACACACACAGAGGCATGTGCATGCAGACATGAATGCACATAGGCATGCACATGTACACATACACACAGGCAGACAGGCATGCACACACACACACAAACACACACACACATGCAGACAGATATGCGCATGCACACACACAGAGGCATGTGCATGCAGACATGTATGCACATAGGCATGCACATGTACATATACACACAGGCAGACAGGCATGCACACGCACACACACACACACACACACACACAAACATGCACATGTACACATACATGCACATATACAGACCTAGCCAGGGACAAAAAAAGCTATTATTATTAGCATTTGTATAGCGCTACCAGACGCACGCAGCGCTGAACACCTGATACAAAGAGACAGTCCCTGCTCAATAGAGCTTTCAATCTAAAAATAATACAGACAGACAAGACAATTAAGGGTGAGGGAAGTACTGGGTGAGAAGGAACAAGGGGGAGGCAAATGAGTAGTGGCTAGGAGCCAAAAGCAGTGGTGAAAAGGTGGGTTTTCAGCATAGATTTGAAAACAGGTAGAGATGGAGCTAGACGTACAGGCTCAGGAAGTTTATTCCAGGCATAAGGTGCCGCGAGAGAAAAGGAACGAAGCCTGGAGTTAGCAGTGGAGGAGAAGGGGGACGACAAGAGAGATTTTTCCAGTGAGCGGAGGTCACGGGGAGGAATGTAGGGAGAGATGAGAGTGAAGAGGTAGTGGGAGGCTGCAGAATGGATGCATTTAAAGGTCAGTAAGAGAAGTTTGAACTGTATACGGAAGCGGGCAGGGAGCCAGTGAAGTGACTCGAGGAGTGGGCTAGTGGTGGATATAACGATTTTGGTGGAAAATAAGCCGTGCTGCAGAATTTTGGACAGACTGGAGAGGAGAGAGATGACTGAGCGGAAGACCAGTGAGAAGTAAATTGCAATAATCCAAGCAAGAGGTGACAAGGGTGTGGATAAGGGTTTTGGCAGTGTATTCAGAAAGGAAGGGGCAAATTTTGCTAATGTTGTAGATAAAGAAATGACAGGTTTTGGCAATCTTTTGAATATGCACAGAGAAGGAGAGAGAGGAATCAAAGATGACTCCAAGGTTACGAGCCGAGGAGACAGGGAGGATGTGAGAGCCATTAACAGAGATAGAGAATGGGGAAGAGGGGAGGTGGTTTTAGGGGGAAAAAGTTCAGTTTTAGTCATGTTTAGCTTCAGATGGCGAAGAGACATCCAAGCAGCAATCTGGGCTAAGCCTTTTTTTTGTCCCTGGCTAGGTACGTTTGTTTTGACTTTTATTCTTTGCTTTTTTTTAATGTTTTGCTTTATATGTGTTATTTAAGATTTTAGTTATTAAAGATCTTTATTGATGTGTTTTCTTATATGTTTTTGAAATATGTAAATGTAGTTTTTATGGTTTTGATATTTGGTTTTATATCCTTTATTTATTTCTTTATTAGCTGTGTTATATTAATATCCCAGATGCAGCCTTAATTGGCGAAATGTGGCCACGTCGGGTCTGTAAGAATAAAGGAACTGTTTGGACCTCCAGTGTCTGCTTTCTGGTTTTCATGCACATGCACACAAGCACACACAAACACGTATGTGTGCATGTATGTATGTATATATATGTATACACATACACACACAGGTATGCACATACACAGGCATACACAGACACACATACACACAGGCACGCACACATACACACACACACACACAAAGAAGAATGCGTATACACACACACACACACACACACACACACACTCAGAGGCATATACAGACACATACAGACATATGCAATATCTGTGTTTTCCATGTTCTTCCCTGCATGCAGGAAAGATAGCTGGCAGTAAATAAGAAGGAAATTGCTCTTCTTAAGAAACAGGTGTTTGAGGCATTCTGTGAAAAAGCGTCTGAAGAGGCTTCTCCTCAAGTATCTTCCATCAGATTTAAACAGTTGAAATGTATCCCCAGCTGCCAGTCTGCCTTCAGCTGAAAGTGATGTCAAACACAACCAGCTGCATGCAGAAAGGAGTTAAAAGAGCAAAAACCCTCGAGGGAAATGAAAAGGAGGAAAAGTGGGAGAACAGCCTGATGAAGCAAAGGATAGCAAGGAAAGAACTTTGAAAAGAAGAGACAAAGGCAAAGGTCAAAGACCAATAAAGGAAAGGGAAGAAAGACAGAGAAAAGAAAATGGGAAGCATAAAAGAGAAAAAAAATGAATGGTGAAAATAAAAACTACACGAGAAAACGAAAAAAGGGAAACAAATATAAGGAGAAGATGAAGTGAAAGATTGTAAGAGAAGCTGTGTATAAAAGGAGATGAAAGAAAAAAGAACTAACAGTAGCATTAAAATTTTACTTAAGTCAGTATCTAAATCCTAACAGTGGAGTCTGTAATGGCTCAAGTAGAATAAAATGAAAGAACTCAAACAAAATCAGGTTAACCGTTCTCTGGCACACAGATTTATCTATGGCTTAGCACCGGGCTACCAATTAGAAATACAGAGAAATTAGCGAGAACGTACCTAACCCTTCACTACCCCAGATGTAAGGGCCTGAAATACAAATCAACATAAGCCTCCAGTTTCTCCTTTGTATGCAGCCGACTATGGAACACATTTCCAAAAGACCTAAAA
This sequence comes from Microcaecilia unicolor, assembly GCF_901765095.1. NCBI lineage: Eukaryota > Metazoa > Chordata > Amphibia > Gymnophiona > Siphonopidae > Microcaecilia > Microcaecilia unicolor. The sequence continues at coordinate 321,220,148 of NC_044036.1, read as the reverse complement.
CGCACAAACAATTACTTAAACTTCTGAAAAAAAAACCTAAAGACCTACCTTATTAGGAAGGACATCCCCACAGAACCAACTTAAACATCCAGACCACTGAAACACAACCTAAATATTCAAGAAAACGGACAACAACAATGCAAACCTTTGTATAGCCTGATTCGCCCCAGACATACTGTAAGCGCGGACTTCGCAATCTCTAATCAATTGTACTAAGTACTCTATATTCAATTACTCTGGAATCTGTAACCATCTCTCCGGGAACAAGTAAGCCACATTGAACCTACCAATAGGTGAAAAAATGTGGGATACAAATGCAATAAATAAATAAAAATAAAAAACTGTATAGACTTTCTAGTAGCAGAAACTCACAAAATTCTCAGGTCTCTAATGGCACTTTCAGATTAGAATACAGAAAAACTGAAAAGTTGGACATGTGGGACAACCACAAAGCCTGTTGGTATAAGTGTATTATAACCACACGAAGACACATCGCGATACCTTGGTTCAACGAAAAACTAAAAACACAAGTTAGAAGACTCGAACGAGCATGAAAAAAAATGAAAAATGAATTCACATTTAACGCATGGAAACTCCAATGCATTACCACTTTGTATTCTACTTTACGAAAAGTTACGCAATACGCATTACCACTTTATTTCTCATGCCGGAAATGAACTTTCTATAATTGATCATCTAACTTATTTTATAATTCACGCTATCATTCAGAAACTTCAATGCATTATCACTTTGTATTCTACTTTACCATTTATGCGCATTAATGCAATACCACTTGTAATTCTCTATCCGGAAATGGCGATTGCCATTACGGCATAATGTAAGCCACACTGAGCCTGCAAATTGGTGGGAAAATGTGGGATACAAATGCAACAAATAAAATAAATAAATAAGTTTCAATTTAAAAAAAAATCGACAATTTAATTGAACCCTTTGAGAGTGAAAAATTGATATAACAAAAAGTTCTACACGAGCAAGAAGTGGTTAGATCTTGAAAATGATAACAGACCAGAAACTTTGAATAATAAAATGAATATTATTATATTTGATTAATATCGAGATTATTGTTTTTCCCAGAGTTCTGGGTATGACTCCTAGTTTTCCTCAGAAATATTTCCTCAATTATTACTTTAAAAGGAGTGAAGCCTGTGAAAACTGGGATTAATTTAATCAGTGGGATCTGGAATTAGAGATTAAGGTATATGTATTGTTAAATAACTTCTGTTTTTTTTACTACTACTACTACTTAACATTTCTAAAGTGCTACTAGGGTTACGCAGCGCTGTACAATTTAACATGGAAGGACAGTCCCTGCTCAAGGAGCTTACAATCTTTTTAAAAGAGAAAGAATGTAATCAGATGTATTTCTAACTAACATTGGACAATAAGTACGTTTTCAATGAAATGATTTGACTATACACCGTATTGGCCTTGAAGAAGCCAACCAGATGATCAATGTGGAATAATGAATTAGATGAGTAATATCTGGGGATAAACAGGTTAATACCACGTTTTTTTTTCTGTTTACTGTTTAATTGATCTCCTTGTCTCGTGTCACTCTCCCTATTTAGTGGTCTAAGGAAGAGAATAGAATTACCTGATTGAAATAATTCCTATATACTACCTTCTCTGTATTTCTGGCAAGTTCTTTATCGCTTGTAAAAATTTAAATGGTTATAAATAAAAATTTAAAAAAAAAAATCAAGATGAAAAAGAATCAGTCCCAAAATGTGAAGCCAGAACGAAATGCAATGCAGTCAGTCATGCAGGGAAAGGCTAAAAATCAAATGCCTCTCGCTCTCCGTTTTGCCAAATACACAATTTACGATACAAATATTTTACAGTGTTCACTCAAGTATTGTCTAAATATAGTACAGCATGTGTGGGAAGATGAAAAGATGTGCATTGTTTTCAGATGAGATAAGCCACTACAGAATAGCTGCAGTTTCTTAGAATGTGCCCCCAGGGAAAGTGCACGGAATCAGTCGTGTGCACCTGACGTGGCCTCACAAGTGGCATAGCTACGGGGGGGGGGGGGGGGGGCACTGAGCCCTGCCCCCCCCAAATTGGCTCTGGGGCCCCCGGTTTGGCTGGCGGGGGTCCCCAACCCCCGCCAGATAAACAAAATGCCCCACGCTGGTCTCACATTGCCTGGCGTCCTGTCCTGTTAATCAGTCGCTGTGCACGCTCGTTTAATGAAACTGAGAATGCTCACACATGCTCAGTTTCATTAAAACGAGCGTGCACAACGACTGAAAACAGGACAGGGCACCAGGCAATGTGAGACCAGCACGGGACAAAATGTTTTAGCTGGTGGGGGTTGGGGACCCCTGCCAGCCAAGGTACCTTCGCAGTGGCGATGGGGGGGGGGGCGGTGGGGGGGGGGGGCGGAGGTGGCGGCAGGAGGGTGGCGGCGGGAAGGAGGGTCAAAATGTGCTCCCCCTCCTTGGGATCTGGCTCCCCCCTCCCATCGAGGTCTGGCTACGCCCCTGGCTTCCCAGGTCACATCTTGCGTTTCATCGTTTAGCATTTAGCGCTGACAATATTTACATTCAAAGGGAATTTTATTAGATGAAAGGCAGAGGCTGATTTCTGATCATCAGTTACTGTATACTATTTTGCATACAAACGTCTAGTGTTTGCATGAATTTCTCAAATTTAGTTTCTGGCTACCAACTCCTCTTGCAGTTGTAAAATTGTATTTTATTTAAAAAAAGCGGCATGCTGCCTGTTATATATATGGTTAACATCACTGAAAATAGAAACCAGTGATTGTATCTGTCATGTGACTCCTGCCAAGGAGGATCAGCCTAGTGGTTAGAGCAATTGGCTGTCAACCAGGGAATCCTGGTTCAAATCCGGCTGCTGCTCCTTGTGACCTTGGGCAAGTCACTTAACCTTCCGTTGTCTCAGCTGCAAACTATCTGAATGTAACTTGCCTTAAGCTACTACTGACAGCTCTGAGCTAAATCCAAATAAATAAATATGAGTGTACATTGGTTCGCCCCACACAGATGAAAGCACAGACAGAACTTATTTATGACTGCTGTGCTCCTGCTAATAGCTAATGAGCACTGGGTTTCAGCAAAGGCTGTTGCTCATGTCATGTTTTGCCAGCTCAGCTAAGTCTATAGTGACCCATGCAACTAAAGAATGTTGCTACACAACTCAAGGGTATGTCTATTAAAATGTGCTAGTAAATGAGCTTAGTGCAGGTTACTTTACTACCACTACTCATCATTTCTATGGCGCTACTAGACGTACGCAGCTCTGTACACCTGAACATGAAGAGACAGTCCCTGCTTGACAGAGCTTACAATCTAATCCCACGAACTAAGACTATTTCTAGTATGCCCAAGAAATAGAGCATTTTCAAGTATTTGTTTTTCAGGTTGTGTGCTAAGGCTTGCCTGCAGCAATTAAGGCTGGGGAGCAGCCAGCTGTCTTTGTACATGTGGGTACCAATGACATAGGAAAATATGAGAGAGAGGTTTTGGAAACCAAATTTAGGCTCTTAGGTAGAAAACAGATCAAGTACACATTTGTAGTATCACATCATACCTTATGCTATGAGTTTATCTTGTGGGGCAGACTGGATGGACCCTACAGGTCTTCATCTGCTGTCTTCTACTATGTTACTATCCAGCTTATTTTCGAAAGAGATCGCCGGCCATCTTTGGACACAAATCGGGAGATGGCCGGCCATCTCCTGAACCCGGCCAAATCGGTATAATCGAAAGCCGATTTTGGCCGGCGCCAACTGCTTTCCGTCGCGGAGCCGGCCAAACTTCAAGGAAGGGTACAGAAGGCGGGATGGGGGTGGGATGGGGCGTTGTTACGAGATGGCTGGCTTCGCCCGATAATGGAAAAAAAGATGGCCGGCACTGACGAGCATTTCGCTGGCTTCACTTCGTCCATTTATTTTTAGGACCAAGTCTGAAAAAAGTGCCCCAATTGAGCAGATGACCACCGGAGGGAATCGGGGATCACCTCCCCTTACTCCCCCAGTGGTCACCAACCCTCTCCCACCCAAAAAAAATTAAAATAAAACATTTTTTTTACCAGCCTCTATGCCAGCCTCAAATGTACTACCCAGCTCCCTGACAGCAGTATGCAGGTCCCTGGAGCAGTATTTAGTGGGTGCAGTGCACTTCAGGCAGGTGGACCCAGGCCCACCCCCCCTACCTGTTACACTTGTGGTGGCATATGTTGAGCCCTCCAAACCCCCCCCCCAAACCCCCCAAAACCCATTGTACCCACATGTAGGTGCCCCTCTTCACCCCTTACGGCTATGGTAGTGGTGTAGAGTTGTGGGGAGTGGGTTTTAGGTGGGATTTGGGGGGCTCAGCACCCAAGGAAAGGGAGGTATGCACCTAGGAGCAATTTTTGAAGTCCACTGCAGTGCTTCCTAGGGTGCCCGGTTGGTGTCCTGGCATGTCAGTGGGGCCAGTGCACTACAAATGCTGGCTCCTCCCACGACCAAAAGGCTTGCATTTCGCAGGGTTTGAGATGGCTGGACCCGGTTTCCATTATGGCCAAAAACCGAAGCCGGCCATCTCTAAACCCAGCGATCTCAACATTTGACCTAAATGTTGAGATTTAGCCGGCGCCAACCGTATTATCGAAAGAAAAGATGGCTGGCCATCTTTTTCGATAATATGGTTGGCTCCGCCCCTTTATGGCGCCGGCCATATAGATGTCTGGCCATCTATTTGGCCGGCACCATTCGATTATGCCCCTCCATATAATTCAAATCCAGATCATCCAGGATAGCATTTTCGGAAATGCTCCCCAATCCACGTGCAGGACCCAAGAGGCAGGCAGTGCTTCAAAGTCTCAATGCATGGTTGAGAAGATGGTACAGGGATGAGGGATTTAGATTTGTTGGAAACTGAGACATTCTGGGGAAAGGGGGAGCCTGTTCTGAAAGGATGGACTTCACACCTTAACGAGGATGGCACCAACATTTAAAAAGGAAATAGAGCAGCTTTTGGGGGGGGGGGGGGGGGGAGCTGACGGTAGCCCACGTGTGCATCGTTTGCTGTGGAGTATCCTGAAGGATACTACTGAAACAGAACATTTACACCCTCATGATCAAAAGCAAACGCCGGCGCTAGAGGCTGTTAGCGCCATACTAGCGCCGGTGTTTGCTACCGCCCCATGATTAGAGCCCTCGAGCGCGTGAAACAACACGCTCGAGGGCTCTTTGCGCAAGTAGCATGCAAATGCATGCTAAACAGGGCTCAGCGCATTCATCCCCAATGATCAGCGACCAGCACACCAAAGATTGTCATGCCTGCCACGGAAAACCCTATGCCAGCTCCGAACTGGCGTTAGGGTTTCCCGATCATTGGGGAGGAATGGTGAGCCCTGTCCAGCATGCAATTGCATGCTAGCAGGCCCCTGTTCCCCCTCAAAGCAAACCTGCCAGGCTGCCAACAGGGGGCTGGAGGTCCGGTGGACTTCTGGTCCCCCCCACGATCCCACCTCCCAGGTTCAGGGAGGGCTGGAGATCCAATGGGTCTCCAGCCACCCCAAACCTCCCTGAAATTGGTCCCTGGTGGTCTAGTGGCCACCGGCAAAACCCCCTCCCACCCTCCCACCCAGCGAGTGTCAGGGGGGCTGGAGGTCCGGCGGACCTCCAGCCCACCCCAACTCCCCCCCCCCAGTGTTGTCCAAGTGATCCCTGGTGGTCCAGCATAAAGACAGTCCCCTTTCGGCCCCCCTACCTTAGTTGGAGGAGGGACACAGCCTGCCTCCCTCCTCTTGGTAGACGACACAGCAAAATGGCGGCGCCCAGCCCCGCCCAGTGCATCCTGGGATGCGCTGGGCGGGGCTACTACAGACCATGTAAGGGAGCTTCCATTTTGCTGTGTCATCAACCAAGAGGAGGGAGGCAAGCTGCGTCCCTCCTCCAACTAAGGTAGGGGGGCAGGGAGGGGGCTGTCCTTACGCTGGACCACCAGAGATCGCTCAGACAACACTGGGGGGGGGGAGTTGGGGTGGGCTGGGTGGGAGGGGGTTTTGCCAGCGGCCACTAGACCACCAGAGACCAATTTCAGGGGGTTTGGGGGGGCTGGAGACCCACCGGATCTCCAGCCCTCCCTGAACCTGGGGGTGGGGGGGTGGGATCGTCAGGGGGACCAGAGATCCTCCGGACCTCCAGCCCCCGTTGCTCGGGCCTCAGGGCATGGTGTTAGTTGAAGGGGGAGGGTGTTTGACAGGTTTGGGCTTTTAACAGCCCAGACCTGTCAAACAAGTGCGGGAGGATTGTGCTGAGCGCATGCTCAGGTACAATTCGCCCGCACTTCTACCCGATGATCAGAGATAATTGCGCTGCTTAAATTTGCATGCATTATCTCTGATCATCAGTGCGGTAAAGCCCTGCGCTGTTCCATCATGAGGGCCTTAGAGAATCCCAATAGAGAGCTTTCAACAATGGTGAATGAAAGTCAGGAGTGTTTAAGGGGAGAGCAGGGTACAGAATGCAAATTGTCCCCATCAACTTCTAAGCAGCTTGTTGATGCGAGGAAAAAACACAGTTTGAAGTGTCTCTATACAAACGCTAGAAACCTAAAAAATAAGAAGGGAGAGTTAAATTATATAGCACTAAACGAAAAGGTAGATATAATAGGCATTTCAGAGACCTGATGGAAGGAGGACAATCAATGGAACACTGTGTTATCAGGGTACAAATTACACTGCAATGATAGAGTGGATTAAATTGGAATGGGGGGGGGGGGTGAGTTATATGTTAAGGAGGGAATTGAATCAAACAAAATAAACATTCTACATAAAACAGCAGCATGGAATCCTTATGGATAGAAATTCTACATGTGAAGGGAAGGAGTATTCTTGTAGGGCTGCACTACCATCCCCAGGACAGAATGGACAGACAGATGAGAAATGTTTACAAAAATTAGGAAAGCTGGCAATTTGAGCAACACTATAATAATGGGGGAGATTTGAATTAATACTTACCTGAAGGCTATTTGCATCCATTCTGAAGAATCCTCATTTAGGTATGTACTTATCAACACGGGCTACCGTTAAGATATGTTATTTTACTACTAACTCATGCCATTTTAGCACAGGTCCCATTTTTATGCAATAAGACCTAGTTACTAATAACTAGGATCAACAGTCAAGTAACATGTCTTAATGGTAGCCGAAAACTTGCCCCCTTAGTCTTTTATAAGACTAACCCCACCCTGTACCCATGTCAATAGCACTGACTTTTATGAGAAAGTATATTGTTTTGATGAAAGGGTACATTTACTCCGTTGAGCTCTTTGTAGCGGAAAACATTTAACAGTACTGGCTTTGCTCATATACTGGGGGACAGTAGTGAAAGCAAATGGACTTTCCTTATATAGGAACTAGTAACAAAAGCCCGTTTCTCATTGAAATGAAACGGGCGCTAGCAAGGTAATCACCTTCTGCTATTAATGTTTTTAAGGGAAGTTCCAGTGTCCCCCTCCCAGTCCCAGGGCCTGCCTCCCTCCCTCCCTCCCAGTTCCAGGGTCCTCCCTCCCTTCTTCCCAGTTCCAGGGTCCCCCCTCCCTTCTTCCCAGTTCCAGGGTCATCGTTCCTCCCTCCGAGTTCCAGGGTCGTCGTCCCTCCCTCCCTCCCTTCCAGTTCCAGGCCCCCTCCTTCCAAATTTTAAAAGTCATCCTGACTTACCTCATCGGGGTTACGGCGGCCGGCAGCAGCGGTAAAAAGTGTGCAGGCTCGGCACTTATTTCAGTTTTCCCTTCTCTGTCTCTCAGCTCTGGTCCTGCCCTCATTTCCTGTTTCCGCAAGGGTGGGACCAGAGCTGAGAGACAGAGAAGGGAAAACTGAAATAAGTGCCGAACCTGCATGCTTTTTACCACGCAAGGTAAGTCAGGATGACTTTTAAAATTCGGAGGAAGGGGGCCTGTAACTGGAAGGGAGGGAGGGAGGGATGACGACCCTAGAACTGGGATGGAGGGGAGACCCTGGAATTAGGAGGGAGGGAGGGGGGACTCTGGAACTGGGAGGGAGGGGGGACGGACGACGACCCTGGAACTGGGAGGGAGGGGGGACGGACGACGACCCTGGAACTCGGAGGGAGGGAACAAACTTCCGGTGGGTGAATATTATATGCAGCCTTCCCTTCCCTCCGAGGGTGGGGCACTGAGAGCGAGTGCGAGGCCTGTGGTTGGTCCCTTCTCCTTCTGACGTCGCGTTTCTTTCCCTGGGCGATTACGAACCTTACGAACACTACACGGCTTCACTGTCACGGAGTCAGCTTCAGAACATTGGAGGTGCAAATTATTATATTAGATGTGTAGAACTGCAAATACCCCATCAAAAAGACTAACAAACATGGTGGTATTGCACTTCCCTTGTATAGGAGGTAGGATACCACAACACTCAATAGAAGAATGAATCTCATGGTGTGCAAGACTAAATCAGAAACACTGTAGGTTGAGTCGCTTTGTAGAGTCAGCCAATGTCTACTTCTTATGATTTACAAGAAGTTCTACTATCGCTGCAAAGTGTTGTAAATTCTCACACTGTGTTCTACATTTGCTTACCATGTTAGCATCATCATCAATCTCGTACTCCTGTCTGGGGTCCTCTAGATGGAGCTGATGAAACATGAGTGCCGCAGAGTTTTTACCATTGCAGTCTTGGTGGTCTGATGGAGAAGACCGGTTGCTATGCATGCTGGGAGAGCGGTAAAGGTAAGGCACCTGAAGAGTGCCTTGTAGGTCAAATGAACCTTTAGTTTCTAGTGATTCCAAACGATGTTGAACAGATCCATTCGTGCTTCCAGCCTGACTGGACCTTTCTTCATCTGAAGTTTCTCCATCCTCCGAGCTTTCCTTTCCATCTGCAGACAGTAAGGACTTGTGCTCACTGCTCTGACTACGACGCTTCAGGCTGGGAGCCCTACCCATGCTGTTCCAGCTGGACCTGCGACTGTTCCAGTTGCTGGCTGCACTCCATGGGCTGTGGGGAGAGCTTCGGGCACTAGACTGAAAGGATGAGAAGGTTGACACAGCACATGTCAAGAAGGGATATCTGAGTTGCTGGGTTTATATAAATAAATGGAAGTACTGGGACCGTGATGAGTGGCTGAAATTATTTGCACAGTAAAACACGTGAGGACTAAGCCATCTTCTACATATACCCCCTAATTCAATAATCTTAGCACCTAAATATAAGTGCCTTTTGTGTGCTAAGATGATAGAATACCAGCACTTACACGTGTGGCTCTTGCATTCATGTATGTACATGCTGGATGGGCACAAAGCAGTATTCCACAAGCTTAGGGCAATTCATATCGGGGTATATTCTAAAAGTAGCGTCTAAAAATCGGCACCAGAAATTTAATGTGCTTAACGCGATTCTATAAAGAGTGTGCATCCCTTATAGACTCACGCTTAGGCATAAAGTGCGCCTAACTGTAGGCGCCTGCAATTAGGCCTGCTATGAGCAAGTTTAAATGCAAGTGCCTACAGTTAGGTGCAGTATATCAAAGTGTATACCATTTGGGAACGCCCCTATCCGCACCATTAAATATGAACGCACGTTAGGATTTACATGCACATCGTTATAGAATACGATATGCACATAAATCCTGATTATTGCCAATTAGTGCTGATACTTTGTTATCATCAAATTATCAGCTCTGATTGGCTCGTTGCTCAATTAAGTGAGCTAAATTGGGCGTGCGCCCAATTTAAAGCATGTAACTCTTAATGCCATATATAGAATCTTTCCTATAGCACACTATTGCAAGGGGGTTGTACATATGGGTGGAGCATGAGCTGGTCTCACACACACATGGGTGGAGCATAGGTGGGCTCCACACCTACCCATGTGTGTATAAATAGGTGGGAAAATGTGGGTTACAAATGTTATAAATAAATACATAAATAAATAAATGCGGGGCCTACCCATGATCCACACATGGGTGGATCATGGGTAGGCCCCGCATTTACAAGCGTATCTCATAGAATACACAATAAAGTACAACTATTATGTGCTAACATTTATGCTTGCAAATCTCTCTCATGAATATTCATTGTGGATATCCTGAAAACCTGACTGACTGGGGAGCTCCCAGGACAGGCTTGAGAACCACTGCTTTAACCGATAAACACCAATTAAAACACCCCTATGTTAAATCATGAATGAGTCCTTTCAGTAAGATGTGCTGCAAAATGGTCTTAACACGTCCTAATACAGGCCGCCCGTTTCTAGCACATTCCTAAAAAAAGAACTTTTTCTATTTTTTTTCAGGTCATGCGCTGTCATCATTACCGCGGGGCAATGAAAAATAATTAATTCGGGAGTACTTACTGCCTTCTATTTAGGAGGCGCTAGGGGATCTCGTGTTAACCCTGTGTTATTCGTGTACTGCATGACAATGTGCCCATTCCCGACCCAGGCCACGCCCCCTCCCAAAAATAAACAAAAATAACCAGCACACAATGAGTGCACACAAACAGGAAAACTGTTGCAAGATGCTTTAGTGCATCCTGCACTCAGCCTTTTTTGGTACTCTAAGCCTGCATTAGGGCTTAGCACACCTTGGTAAAAGGGCCCTTAAAGTAGGTCCAGATGATATTCAAAATGATTTAAGCAGCTGGAAATGGCTGCCGACCGCTTAAATTGCTTGCTCACAGATATCCAGTTATTATGACTGGTTAGCGTCGAATTCAAAAGTGGCTAACTTGTGGGCATTCCAGGGCTGAAGTTGGTAAGCAGTGGCGTAGCAAGGGCGGAGTGGTGGGGGCGGTCCGCCCCGGGTGCATGCCGCTGGAGGGGTGCAGAGAGCAGCCGCACACCTGTCGGCTCCGCTGTTTCCCTGCTCCCTCTGCCCCGGAACAGGTTACTTCCTGTTCCAGGGCAGAGGGAGCAGGGAGCCAGCAGAGCCGAGAGCCACACGGCTGCTCCCAGCAGCCAAGAATGCACCCGGGGGGGGGGGGGGGTTTTGATGCGCTGGGGGGGGGTGTCATTGCTCCGGGGGGGGGGGGGGGAGTGTCGTGCTGCAGCTGGGGGGGGGGGGGGGGGCGGTGTGTGCACATTGGTGATCCGCCCCAGGTGGAAGCTGACCTAGGATCGTCACTATCGGTAAGTGTTATTATTCAGCCCCTCACTGCTTAAGTAAAGCTCTTAAATCGGTCCTGATAGATAGTGGTTTGGCTTATACGGTGAGGGGCTGAATATTGAATGAACCGGCTATCTGCTAGCCAGTTAAAATAACAATACAAAACAAAATAAAACAAACAAAAAAAAGGATATTCAATGCTGATGCTGAAGCCTGGCTGAATATTGGGGGGGGGGGGGGGGGGTTATTAGATAAACACCAAGAAAACACCATTTCCCCAGTACTCTCTCATCCATCCCCCCCCCCCCCCCGGTTCATCTTGTATCCTCCACTCAGTTTTTGTGCCTTTTCTGTACTGACGACTTCTAAGTGACACAAACATACGTACTTAATTCCACCAGAAAAGATAGCAAGCAATAGTACCCTCAAAGCTGGAAAATAAACACCTAAATATATAAATGTATAAACGCAGGGACATAATCACATTTTAGAATTACATATTGTGTGGCCATACCGGTGACTTTTCATAGGCATGGGGTTCAACGGAGACACTACTGCCCCTGCGAGATTCATGATTCTGAGCTGCATCTCCAAATATGGCGCTCTTTGGCATGGACATGGGCGTGGCAGCTGTGTGGATGATGAGGGGCGGAGTCAGGCTATTCTTCTTCTCTAGCTGCTCTTTTAATGGCATCACTATAAAGAAAGAAAGCCCAAATCAGCACTTTTATACCTGGTTAAAGTCCCAGCTCTCAGCAGTTCCACCGAACTTCAGCAAACAAATAATCGTTACGAATATTCATATCACATTCAGAACACAAAATGAACCATCTGTTAGAGCACATCAGTGAAGAAAGACATGCCACATAAGAGAAGGAATATTCGGGGGTGCATTATATAAATGGGGCCTATAAAATTGGTGCCGAAAAAAAATCCGCTTAAGCAGTATTCTATAAGCTGTGCCTAAAGTTTGGCGCGGTTTATAGAATAACGCTTAAGTGGAGAGGTTGCGTGTAAATTCAGGTGCCACCATTTGCAGCAACGAAAATGTGGTACAAATGCCTGACTTCAATTTACGTGTGGATCACCGTTCTATACCACACCCGAGCCACCCTGAAACACCCATGACCCTCCCATTTTTGCGCTCCCTTTTTCAGGCTGCAAGTAAGTTTTAGGTGCAGGTCCCGCACCTAAATTTACACGCATAAGTCCCAATTAAATCTAATTAGTGTCAATAATTGCTTGTTAAAAGCCAAATTATTGGCATTAATTGACTCATAATTCTATTACATTTGCGCACACAATTTTTGGTGACTTTTATAGAATCAAGGGATTGATGCAGGACGTCAGAAACAGAAGGAAGCCTTGGGCGGGAAGAAGAGGACCTCGGCTGGCGGGGGTTGGAGTCCCCTGCCAGCAAAAGTAGGTGACAGCGGGGTGGCGGTGGGAGGGAGGGTCAAGAGGGTTGTCGGCAGGGGGGGGCAAAGTTGGTGGTGGCGGTGGGGTCGGCAATGGCAGGGGGGTGGGGGTTGGCAATGGCGGGGGGTTGTCAGCAATGGTGGGGGGGGGTCAGCGTCGTCAGGGGGGGGCTAAAATGTGCCCCCTCACCTCAGGCTCTGAACCCCCCTCCCGCCAAAGTCTGTTACAAAGGGTCCAATATTCAGAAAATGCTGAGCTGATACATTTCTGTTCCTAAGTTCACCTCTTAAATTTGTTCCCTATTTTCAGCCAAACTTTGGAGCATAATTTCTCAGCTGAAAATTCATCTTAATTTAGGAGCTTAAAAGTTATGCTTATAAAAGTGCCCTTTTACTAAGCTGCGGTAGGCACTACCATGCGGACACACTGAGGCATCCTGCAGTAGTGTGTCCATCGGCGCGCGCTAATCCCAGGCTGAAAAATATTTTAGTATTTTTCTGCATGGGAGGTATGACTATGGGCAGAGAGTAGACGTGTTCTGTGGTAACTGAGTAGCATGAGCACTGTGCCGTGTGCTGCCTGATTACCATGGGAGCCCTTAGTGCCAACAAAATAGGTGTTGGTAAGGGCTTTCATGGTAATGGCCTCGGGCTAATTGGGAAATTAGCATGTGGCCATCAGGGGCGTAGCTAGACCTCAATGGGGAGGGGGGGCAGAACCCAAAGTAACGGGGCACACTTTGGCCAGACTCCCCGTCCCTGCCGCCATCGCATGATAGTAACTTGGCTGGTGGGGGTCCCCAACCCCTGCCAGATATAAGTGTTTGTCCCGCACCGGTCTCGCATTGCCTGCCCTGCTCTGTTCTCAGACATGCCGTGCACGCTCGTTTTTAATGAAACTGAGCATGCATGAAATGATGCGCAAGCTCAGTTTCATTACAACAAGAATGCGCGGCACGACTGAGAAAAGCAGGATAGGCAACGCGACCAGATCAGCATGGGACAAATGCTTCAGCTGACGGGAGTTGGGGACCTCCGCCATCCAAACCACTACTACTACTACTACTACTACTACTTAACATTTCTAGAGCGCTACTAGGGTTACGCAGCGCTGTACAAATTAACAATTAAGGACGGTCCCTGCTCGGAAGAGCTTACAATCTAAAGGAGTGGCTCAAGAGCCAAGTCGGGGGGCCCAGACCCCTGTAGCTTTGCCACTTGTGGCCATTAAAGAAAAATATAGAAATGCAGTCATTTCTTTTCAATATATTGTACAGTGATTTTGGTGTTAATGTACAACACACCATACTTTGTACTAAGGTAGACAGTGGACATTGCAGACAGTCACTTTCCAGCACCTGGACCCTGGGAGCCTGACAGAGTTTTAAAACTCATTCTTCTCATACAGACAGCAACATAGAGTGAGTGCCTACCTGGATGCATGTAAGAGTGATATTTTCTCACCTTCTCTTTCTAACCCTGCTATTTTTTATGTTAAAAACAATTTTATTGGCAATAAACAGTGAGAACAAGAACCATACAAAGGTAAGCATATGCAAAATAGCAGCAGCACAAAGACAAACCAGCTGCATAATTTTAACATAGCCCACCCTTATCCCTCCCACTCCCCCCAAAATTGCTGTACTTTTAATGAGTATACACAGAAGGTCAGGAGAGGACCCCCCCCCACATCAATCCCCACTCCCCCCCCCAAAAAAAATATAGGTTACTGCCATGCTAAAAGTGGCCCCAGTGCGTGGAAAACCAACACACCGACAACAGTGCCGGCCACTTTTTAGCATGGTTTGGTAGAAGGGCCTGAAATGTAGGCCTGCCCTTCACTTGCCTAGATTTATCAGCCTAGTGCTGAAAATTAGCGCTAAGCTCCTAACTTCTTTTTCCCTGCCCTAAATCTGCCTGTTGCTACCCGTTTTTTATGCTCCTAAATTTAGAAGTTTAGTGAGATTTTGAGTAAAATATGTATGCACTCAGAGGCCAATTTATGAGCTTATCTCTCAAAGTTTGGAGGATAAATCCTTTGCGTATTGGACCCTAGGTATCACAGTGGTGCCCAGGGCCACCAAGAGGGCGGGTAGGGGGCACGATTCCCCAGGTCCAGCCTCCAAGAATTTGAGGGAGCAGAACATTTTTTTTCTGCCTGCCTGCTTCTGGGTCTGTCTCTCTCCTGTGTGCTAGGACCCGGGTGATTGCGTTAAGGGTCCCGGCACACAGAAGCAGGAGACGAGAGTCCAAGGGAGGAGCAGACACAGGGGCCTGGCCAGTGGTTCAAGTTTGTGTGGCGGCCTGAGTGGGGGGGGGGGGGCAGTCCTACTCTGGGCCTGGCTGTGTCTCTCGGTGGCCCTGTAGGTGCCTAGAATAATGTTCATTTCAGCAGATTATTCCAATGGTACCCCTTAAAACCCGCCCCCCTGTTTCCTGCCACTGGGATTTCATGACTTCAATTTGCTATGAGAAAGCCAACGCTATCAAATGAACAGAAGGGATATGAAATGCAAATAGTCAGCAACTGTCCTCAGACTGCAACTGATTACACAGTCAGACTGCATATATTTGATATGTATTAGAATTTGGACATAATTGCTTTCCCAGTGGTGCCTGATCTGTTTGTTCTTCATGACAAAATTATTCTGTTTCCAGCAGGAAGGTGCTGACATTTGTGGATATTGTAAGAAATAATTATTTATGTACAAGTAGAATAAGAAATGTTCTGTGTAAACTCATAAGCCATACCAGCTAGTGAAACAGAGGGTGATCTACAGGTTCAACTGGAAAATCTGCTCTTTCCAGAGTTCACCTCATACTACTTAAGAATTCAAGTTTCTTCCAAGATTTATTGGACAAAAAAAGCAATTATTTAGACAAGTTCTCAAGTTGCATTAAAAAGAAAGAAAAAAAAAAAAGCCACGAGAACTTAAGGTTCTTTACGTTCCAGGACTTCCTGAGCTGTAGATAATTTGCGGTCACTGTGGCGTGTTTTGGAAATAAAACACGGTGCATTCAGCAGCTTTACTCACGGACTGGGTTGGAAGGGTTCTTCTTCATCCCACATTCTTCCTCCAGACTCTGGGAGAAAAAGTCAGCCTCGGATTCAGATTTGGAAGCATCTCCCTGGATCAACAGAAAAATTCTTAGATCCCTGAACAACCAAAAATCAGGTACTGCTCCCGTCACCCAACTGCAAAACGAGCTTGGCTGCTCATCAGTAGAACCTGCAACCTACAACGGACTGCTGCATGCATTAGAACGGACGGAGGCTTAAACATGCCATTCTGACACCAGAAGAGAAGCCACTGGTCGCTCACATGGCACCTTTTTTATTAACCCATTAGTACCCAATGTTCCCATAATAAGCCATACGGGAACAAATTGATTTGTTCCCATATGGGAACGTTGGGCACTAATGGGATAAGAGAGGTGGGGGAAGTCTAAAGTTCATTTAGCAGTTTAGTGAAATTTTGAGTAAAAATGTATGCACTCGGGCCTATTAAATTTTCAGAGGCCAATTTATGAGCATATCTCTCAAAGTTTGGAGCATAAATCCTTTGCATTTCGGACTCTAGGTATTACACTGGTGCCCAGGGCCACTGAGAAGGGGGGCAGGGGGCACGATTCCCCGGCTCCAGCCTTTAAGGGGGGGGGACCTTGCACCGGCGAGGTTTTGAGGGACTTCCAAAGTCATCAAGCAGTAGCTTGATGGACCCTATCTACCCAGGCGACCATTAGGCAGGATTAGGCATTCGCCTTGGATGGTAGTTTTATAAGGAGGCAGGAAAAAGCAGCTGCAGGTAGAGCAAAACAGTGAGTCTTGACAATCACACAAACTCGTAGAACCAGCAGTGTGTAATTTTACCTGCAAAACTAAGTTTGATATTTTTGTTTGTTACATTTGTACCTCGTGCTTTCCCACTCTTGGCAGGCTCAATGCGGCTTACATGGGGCAATGGAGGGTTAAGGGACTTGCCCAGAGTCACAAGGAGCTGCCTGTGCCTGAAGTGGGAATCGAACTCAGTTCCTCAGGACCAAAGTCCACCACCCTAACCACTAGGCCACTCCTCCACTGTTGCTACTATTTGAGATTCTACATGGAATGTAGATCACCAATGTGGCCGCGCAGGCTTCTGCTTCTGTGAGTCTGACGTCCTGCACGTACGTGCAGGACGTCTGACTCACAGAAACAGAAGCCTGCGCAGCCTTCTACATGGAACGTTGCTAGTGGAATAGCAACATTCCATGTAGAATCTCCAATAGTAGCAACATTCCATGTAGAATCTCCAATAGTATCTATTTTATTTTTGTTACATTTGTACCCTGCGCTTTCCCACTCATGGCAGGCTCAATGCGGCTTACATGGGGCAATGGAGGGTTAAGGGACTTGCCCAGAGTCACAAGGAGCTGCCTGTGCCTGAAGTGGGAATCGAACTCAGTTCCTCAGTTCCCCAGGACCAAAGTCCACCACCCTAACCACTAGGTCACTCCTCCACTGTTGCTGCTATTTGAGATTCTACATGGAATGTTGCTATTCCACTAGCAACATTCCATGCAGATCACAAATGTGGCCGCGCAGGCTTCTGCTTCTGTGAGTCTGACGTCCTGCACGTACGTGCAGGACGTCTGACTCACAGAAACAGAAGCCTGTGCAGCCTTCTACATGGAACGTTGCTAGTGGAATAGCAACATTCCATGTAGAATCTCCAATAGTAGCAACATTCCATGTAGAATCTCCAATAGTATCTATTTTATTTTTGTTACATTTGTACCCTGCGCTTTCCCACTCATGGCAGGCTCAATGCGGCTTACATGGGGCAATGGAGGGTTAAGGGACTTGCCCAGAGTCACAAGGAGCTGCCTGTGCCTGAAGTGGGAATCGAACTCAGTTCCTCAGTTCCCCAGGACCAAAGTCCACCACCCTAACCACTAGGTCACTCCTCCACTGTTGCTGCTATTTGAGATTCTACATGGAATGTTGCTATTCCACTAGCAACATTCCATGCAGATCACCAATGTGGCCGCGCAGGCTTCTGCTTCTGTGAGTCTGACGTCCTGCACGTACGTGCAGGACGTCTGACTCACAGAAACAGAAGCCTGCGCAGCCTTCTACATGGAACGTTGCTAGTGGAATAGCAACATTCCATGTAGAATCTCCAATAGTAGCAACATTCCATGTAGAATCTCCAATAGTATCTATTTTATTTTTGTTACATTTGTACCCTGCGCTTTCCCACTCATGGCAGGCTCAATGCGGCTTACATGGGGCAATGGAGGGTTAAGGGACTTGCCCAGAGTCACAAGGAGCTGCCTGTGCCTGAAGTGGGAATCGAACTCAGTTCCTCAGTTCCCCAGGACCAAAGTCCACCACCCTAACCACTAGGTCACTCCTCCACTGTTGCTGCTATTTGAGATTCTACATGGAATGTTGCTAGTGGAATAGCAACATTCCATGCAGATCACCAATGTGGCCGCGCAGGCTTCTGCTTCTGTGAGTCTGACGTCCTGCACGTACGTGCAGGACGTCTGACTCACAGAAACAGAAGCCTGCGCAGCCTTCTACATGGAACGTTGCTAGTGGAATAGCAACATTCCATGTAGAATCTCCAATAGTAGCAACATTCCATGTAGAATCTCCAATAGTATCTATTTTATTTTTGTTACATTTGAACCCTGCGCTTTCCCACTCATGGCAGGCTCAATGCGGCTTACATGGGGCAATGGAGGGTTAAGTGACTTGCCCAGAGTCCCACTAGCAACATTCCATGTAGAAGTCGGCCCTTGCGGATCACCAATGTGGCCGCGCAGGCTTCTGCTTCTGTGAGTCTGACGTCCTGCACGTACGTGCAGGACGTCAGACTCACAGAAACAGAAGCCTGCGCAGCCTTCTACATGGAATGTTGCTAGTGGAATAGCAACATTCCATGTAGAATCTCCAATAGTAGCAACATTCCATGTAGAATCTCCAATAGTATCTATTTTATTTTTGTTACATTTGTACCCTGCGCTTTCCCACTCATGGCAGGCTCAATGCGGCTTACATGGGGCAATGGAGAGTTAAGTGACTTGCCCAGAGTCACAAGGAGCTGCCTCTGCCTGAAGTGGGAATTGAACTCAGTTCCTCAGGACCAAAGTCCACCACCCTAACCACTAGGCCACTCCTCCACTGTTGCTACTATTTGAGATTCTACATGGAACGTTGCTATTCCATGGAATGTTGGTAGTGGAATAGCAACGTTCCTGTAGAAGTCAGCCCTTGCAGATCACCAATGTGACCGCGCAGGCTTCTGCTTCTGTGAGTCTGACGTCCTGCACGTACGTGCAGGACGTCAGACTCACAGAAACAGAAGCCTGCGCAGGACATCAGACTCACAGAAACAGAAGCCTGTGAGCCTGTGCGGTCACATCTGCAAGGGCTGACTTCTACATGGAATGTTGCTAGTGGAATAGCAACATTCCATGTAGAATCTCCAATAGTATCTATTTTATTTTTGCTACATTTGTACCCTGCGCTTTCCCACTCATGGCAGGCTCAATGCGGCTTACATGGGGCAATGGAGGGTTAAGTGACTTGCCCAGGAGCTGCCTGTGCCTGAAGTGGGAATCGAACTCAGTTCCTCAGTTCCCCAGGACCAGAGTCCACCACCCTAACTACTAGGCCACTCCTCCACTCCCATTATGCATTTTCAAAGAAGTGATTATTTTTGTTGAGTTACTATAATAGTCTTGGAGGGGGAACCAATGGACTAGGGTTCTGAAAATTGAGGTGGGGCGGGGGTGCAATGCTAAAGGTTTGCCAAGGCTGCCCAATACTCTTTACCTGCCCTGCTTCTATCTAAAGGTCCATCATCTCTAATAACATTTCAGTGATGATGAGGGCAATAATCGTCCCTTCCCCAAACGTGTTCTTCTACAGAAGTTGCAACTACCTGTGTAGCACATCTTAAACTAGCAATTTGTAAATATGTTACGTGCACAACCTACTTTGTGCTACAACTGTACTGAATAACGTGAATTTAAATCTGTTCCATTCATTGAGCCGTGGGTCAGGTTGCAGATCTGTGTAAGACAGTGCATAGGATGAAGTAATGCCTCAAATAGAGGGGGATAAACAGGGTTTTAAAATTTAACAGCTAGATTGACCATCAGGAACTACTGCATTACTGATACTGTTTTTGTGTGTGTGTTTGCTTGTTTGTTTTTTTTATAAACCACAAGTCCTTTTTCATTCAATGGGATTTTGTTAATAATACAAATTAATGGTGTTAACAAATAGTAACTCCAGAGCTGATATTCACTGGGAGGGTAAGAAAGGCTTCTATCCAGTTATCTCCCAGTGACTGCACGATCTTTGGATTTTCAGCAGCACACAACTGGAAAGTACTATCCGGAGAGACCACCCTGGCACTACCTAGTTGGTCTGGAGGTGGAGTCAGAGAGGAGCTGGGAGTTATTCGGTGACAGTATCCAGGTAACTAACTAGTTAAGTAAGGACAGCAAAAAAGGTTGTCCTAAGTTGTCTTAGGTTTCCGGAGCTGGTGTCATGATTGTTGCAGTTGTCCAGGTCTTGCCGCATCTGAGTAAGTGGAACCCATGTTTCAGCCATCATGCTGTGGCTTTCTTCAGGGTACCTCCAAGCTCCGCCCTGATTCCGCCTCCAGACCAACCAGATAGTACCCATGAGGGCTGAAACGTCAGTTCCATTTACTCAGACATGGCAACTGCAACAGTCAGGTTGTCCTAAGTTAACCGGATAACTCTTTGTGACTCTGGGCAAGTCACTTAACCCTTCATTGCCCCTGGTTCAAAATAAGTACCTGAATGTATGTAAACCGCTTTGAATGTAGTTACAAAAACCTCAGAAAGGCAATATATCAAGTCCCATTTCCCTTTCCCTTTAGATACTGCCGCAGAACATCGGTGATACCCTGGTAACTCCCAGCAGGTCACCAACTGCTTGGATATTCAGTGTCTGACCCAGCACTGAACATTCTGGCATTTATCCACCTTTAAAAAAAAAAAATGCTGATCACCTGTGGTTGAACATTACCTCCTCTAACTGTAATTCAGTGGGGGAAGGGGGGGGGGGATAATATTCAGCCTGCAGTATGTGCCTGGATATATTCAGTGCTAAAACCTATCCAGCTGAATATCAGCTATGCCCAGGTAACTCCCAGCTCCACCCCGACTGGAGTGCTGTGTCAGGGTCCTCAGATTTTCAGAGGCACTATCTGGTTATATACCACTGACAATCCAGGGATCACCCGGTCAGTAAGAGATAACAGGGATGGAGAGTTATCTCTTGCTGAATATCGGCACTGAGTTACGTAGAGTACATATCAGTCCAGGTCATTGTTTCATTGTTGAACAATTACTGCTTCAGTTACATGGACAGTGTCAATGACCTCTATTCAGGATCTTCTCAGTCCTTCAAAACTCAGGATCAGACTTAGCTGGTGCAGAGAGAAACAGACTTCTGACCTTACTCATTATTGGAGCAGGATATAGGAAGTGCACAGGGTAACATTTTGGTTTATTTGGCATTTTTTCCTGTTTTCAAGATGTTTTCCCAGTTCATGTTACACATTTGTGTAAATGATTTTTGGATACGCGTTAGAAGTTTTTAATGTGCACAAATGAACTTTAGGCAAATTAATTCATAGGTTAACATACTTTAAATCAATTTTGCTTGCACAGTTTAAGGGGCAGTAACAAACCAAATACACATTAACAAATGCACTTCCCTAGCACAGAAGCATTCACAGCTCCCCAGATTCCTCTCTGCTTATGAGTGGGATCTCAATATATGGTGTAATATAAAAGACATATCCTTGGGTATGAAACACAGAAACAGAACATATCATAAGCAACAAATTTTGCCAGAGTTGTCGAGTCTTGCCACGTTCACTTCACATTATGGGGATAATTTCATAGATTTTTTGGGGGTGCATATATGTCTTTATACACACATTAAATTACCCCACCCACATACACTGGTCCCCTCTAAGCTGGGCGGCAGTCCTCCACCTACAGTTCTGCCAGCGGGGGGTGCTGTTTCACTACCACATTTTGTATAGTGAGGGACAGGCAAACTCTGTAGGAAACCTGCCTGTCCCTAGCAATTGAACGGACAATATTGAAGCACTATCAGCCACTGGCAGCAGCGCAGAGGACTCCCGCTCAGCTTAAAGGGATCAGTGACCACATGTACAATATGATAAGTAGGTGGGCATTTGTGTGCAACCAAGCTGTAGGCACGTTTGGGGAGATAGCCTGGACAGCACTTGGGCAGAGTCATAATGTTATAAAATACACACCAATAAAAACAAAAAAAAAGCGAGGACAAATGTGGAGGAAATCCAAGGAACTTTATTGGTAATCAGCTAACGACCCGACACGGCCGTGTTTCGGCATCAAAGTCTGCATCAGGGGTCAAACAAATCTTCTACGGTTGTCTCTCGATTGAAAACCAGAAGAAAATGTGATTGTCAGGCTTCCTTAAAACACAGAAATTTTGAAATCAACTATTAAGCGCCTCGATGGCAATACACAGAAATGATGTCATAGCTGATTTCACAATTTCTGTGTTTTAAGGAAGTCTGACAATCACATTTTCTTCTGGTTTTCAATCGAGAGATAACTGTAGAAGATTTGTTGGACCCCTGATGCAGGCTTTGATGCCGAAACACGGCCGTGTCGGGTCGTTAGCCGATTACCAATAAAGTTCCTTGGATTTCCTCCACATTTGTCCACACATTTTTTGTTTTTATCGTTATCGTTCTGCCTGAGGATTCTCCTCCCCGCTTTTTGTTTTCTATAAAATACACACCTACATGCATACACCAGGGGGCCCTTTTACAAAGCGGCGGTAAGCCCAATGTGGGTTTACCGCGCGCCAATCTGGAACAATTGCCGGCCCAATGTGGACACTGGTGGTGGTTCCAGCCCCAGCGCGCGCCATTTTTCATGCTAGAGAAAATAGGTCCTTATGTTTTATTGCAGCAGTTACCAGGTGGTAATCAAGCAGCGACGCACGCTACCTTGTTTACCGCTGGGTTAGTGCGAAAGCCCTTACCACCACCTCAATGGTAGGCGTTAAGTGCTCCCCTCCCACATGGCTACACGGTACGTGAAATGCATGGCCATGTCTTTTCTTTAGCCCTTTTAACCGCTGCGGTAAAGAGGGCCTCAGCGTGCGGCAAAAACAGCCCCCCAAAACTAGTGCTGGGCCCTTTTTACCGCAGCTTAGTAAAAAGAGACCCCAGAGCTGGTGTAAATTCATACACATTCCAGCCGTGATTTTGGCTGGTGTTTTATAAAGACACATAAGCACCTATCGTGGCTTTATAACACAGGCTCTGATTTGGCTTCCCAACCAAACAATCTGTTCTAAAAATGAAGCTCCACAAACCTGGCAAAGGGCACTTTGATTCCACTGCTGTGTGATGTAGACTGTGCCAACGTAGATGAAAACAGAGCAGCTGGGCAGAATTTTACTTTAGCTATCAGAGAACCGAGGCCTAAGAGCGTAGGGAGACCACCACCTCTAGTGAAGACTGCATCAGGTTCTCAGCTAGTACTGGAGTTTGGTGCTTAGGTATTTTTCGTTTGCTAACAGGAAACTTCTGTCGTAGCAATCAGCAGATATGAAATAGGAACTTTAAAATCTGGGATCCTTTTGCCCTTCCCAATAGACAGGGCAGTTTCATTTAAGTTTCTTTCAAATTTGTCATTGACATGTTAGTTTTTACATGTTTTTTTACATTTTCGTTAAATTCTAAACTTTTATCTGAGAATTGCATCGACAGATCAAGAGACAGAACCCTCTATATAGGTAGGTTGGATTTAGTTCAAATCTCAGATTATTAATTTATCTTCCGTGTTCTCAGTTCTTTGCTCTTGAAAGAGATCTTCCATTAGAACGTTCGCATAATGCTCAATCGTGTTCCTTAGAACATGGCTTAGAAGATATTTAGGGAAGGCCAGAATTGATCGAACGGGCTGAAATCAATAAATGCTTTAATCACAGCATGGGAATGGAGCAGCATTTGCGAGTCCTTGATCCCTATAGCACCAAACTTCATCTGCTTTTGGCATATCCCCGCCCTTTAAGCATCCTTTCTAAGCAATAAATGGCATCTATGGATAGCTGCAAGCAAAATGTGCGGAGCAGGATGCAGAGGAATTCATTACCTGGACTCGAACTCCCAGTTTGCCTTTCTGAATGAGAGAAAGGGATGATGAGAGAGTAAGTTAAACCTATAGAACTTTTGCAGTCTTGGTGGAAGCCTTAAGACTACGCAGTGGACAGGATACTGTGCATGGAGGCAAACCCTCAATTAACCTAGCGATTCCAAAATCAGGGGTCTTTATGCTAAAGTAAAACTCCAGAGCATCATGGGAAAGAAAGGTGAGTTAAAATGTAACAGCAATAGCAACACAGTAATGACTGCAAGTGACAGGTAGATGGAGGGGGAGGGGAAGCTGTGCCCAAGCTTTTCATCATTTATTGTAGCCAGATTTTCATGACAGGGTGCAGATCCACACAAGCGTCCACAGTGAGGCTTGACCTTATCTCCCTTCAGTCTTAGTTAGCTCTGACTTCTATCTCTCTCTTTTATTTATTTCTACTAGGGAAGGGATCTCTAAACACAATCACCCAGGTGGATTTATGCTGAAAGTGGGCCAGTTGACTCCAGAGTGCCTTCCTAATTATTTTCTGCAATCATTTTTGGCTCAAGCTGTTTTGCTTTCCCAATGCCTAAAAGCTCATCCTAAGCTGAGCTTTGTAGTGATCTGGATCTGGGAATTAGAGGTGAACTAATTCTTTCCTTTCAAGCAGCTGGCTTTTGAACAACTCAGAACTGCAGCTGGTTTATCATTCTGTAGTGAGATTTATGTTCTAAATGTGGTCAACCGGTGACCTCCAGTAGACGGGACATAGCTGTTGTGTTGAAAATGCATCTCCAGCCACTATTCCTAGCATTTCCTGTTATTCCATCTTAATGGGCAGTAATGCTGGTACAATATGAGGCATATTTTCAAAGCACTTAGCCTTCCAAAGTTCCATAGGTTTCTATGGAACTTTGGAAGGCTAAGTGCTTTCAAAATATGCCTCCAAGTTGTTTAATTGTGATACTGTATATTAAAAAATAAAGGTAGAATTTTCTAATCATGGCAATATGTTGGATTTTATTTAAACTTTCAAAATACCCGTTTTATTTTAAGGCAAAACATCTGATTCAAGTTCCATCTTCAATATATAATCCCCATCATATTTGGCTTCACCAATAAGAATGTATCCTTGCCCCCAAGGGACCCTCCTCTTCCTGCCTCTCGGGATCTCCTTCCCCCACCACCCACAAAACTGGCATAACCTGTACAAATATTCCTGGAAAATATCACCGTCCTGTCCAGAGAATCTACGCCAGGCTTGTCCAAGTTCAGTCCTCAAGGGCTACAAACAATGGACGATTTCCAGGATATCCCTAATGAATATGCACGAGAGACATTTGCATGCCCACTACTTCCACTGTATGCAAATCTCTTTTGTGTGTATTTATTAGGAATATCTTGAAAATCTGGTCTGTTTTCAGCCTCGCACATTGATTTGTTCAAGCCTGAGTCAAGTTCTTAGACAATGAGGTGCTTTCTACAGGATGCACATATTGGCTTCTTATCATGAATCTTTTGCATTTAACAAAATATGAAAGAGGGGTTGAGGACAGATCAAAGAGTCTGAAATTAAAATTCCTCTCTCTGCAACTGATCAAAGGCTGAAGGCATACAAGACCAAGAACACCAAAAACTCAACACACATGAGGGTGACGTGGACAGTGAGAGCACGGTGTGATCAACCACTACAGGGATATCCATGAAACCAAAGTGTCGTGAATCCATGCCAAGCTGTTACGTACCACTGGCGAGTTGACAGGCAGCTGAATACAGCTTAACTGCCCACTCGTGTCTTCCCGCTTGGATACTTCCTGAAGGAAAAATGTGGTATCAATTTTCACACCATTGTTTGGCGTACTTAAAATGGTCATCAAGGAAAGAGCAGAGCAGGAAAGGACCTCCATTATTTTTTAGAACTAAAAGTATTAAGAGGTTCTATTCAGTGCCAACCCCCCCGCCCCCCCCCCCCAAAAAAACAACCCAGTGTCAGTCTGTCATGTTATCTTGTATGCAAATGAAAAAATAACAAACATATTTCAAGGTTAATCATCATGAATTGTAATATTAAAAATATATTTCATAGGAGAAAATCTTTCATTCTTTTCCGCTAGTGTACTCATCTGCTTAAGAGTGGAAAATGAATGATCTGTTTGCAGTGCATTTTTTTCTAGCAAAAAAAGGTGCTGGTATTCAAATGCCAGGCCATCCTTCAGTGGTGGGGTGATCACTAAAGGGCCCACCCCACAATAGCTAGGCTCCCTGTAACCAGTCACAGAATCTATGAAAAGCTAGCATTGATATTCAAGCCTGGCTTCTTTCATTAAACTTGGGGACCATGCGTCAATTTTAGCAGGTTGCTCAGAATCCCTGAGTACACCCTGAAAAAAGCCCCATCTGCTTGTAATAAATTCCTGTTCTCTCAGCTCAGTTTTTTTTCTTGTGTGCTGTCTGTGATTTGATCACACCCTCGAATGCACTCCATATGTATCTTAGTTTCTGGGAATATGTCACATCTCCAGCATCTCGAAAGATACACATCCAACTGCCATTTTGTGAAAGAGAAGTTGGGATGAAGGAACAATTTTCATATTACTGAGAACATGCATTAACTTCTAACCAGATGCAGGAAGGAAAGTGAGTTAAATTGGTGAGAGGGCGAAATGAGGGCTGGAATTGGTAATGTTCACTCAACAGGAGCCTCAGGGCAGACATGACACTTCAGTCCTCAGTGGCAATTTTCCTATGATCTCAGCTCCCATAGCAGTGACCTGCTTCCTTAACGAGGCTGTGGTTTTATTCGTTCTGTTAAGCCAGAGTTCCTGCATCAGTTCTGGCAACCAACCGGATCCAGGAACCTAATCCTTCCTAAAAAGAAACCAGCCGTTCCCAGAGAATCAGTAACCATTGCGCTGCACAAAGCCTTTTGCAAAAACTTTAAGCTACAGTTTAAACACAAAGCTCCGGATTCAGTAAATGCTGTCCAAAGTTAGGCGCCAAAAAGACCTGTGCTAAACTAGTATTTTCCAAATGGTGCTCGCCCTTTGCAGAAAACTCACCAAGTGCGGATCTCGTGACTAACACTGGGCGTTGGATTTACATAAGTACATAAGTATTGCCATACTGGGAAAGACCAAAGGTCCATTGAGCCCAGCATCCAGTTTCCAACAGTGGCCAATCCAGGTCACAGATACCTGGCAAGATCCCAAAAATGTACAAAACATTTTATACTGCTTATCCCAGAAATAGTGGATCTTCCCCAAGTTCATTTAATAACGGTCTATGGACTTTTCCTTTAGGAAGCCGTCCAAACCTTTTTAAAACTCTGCTAAGCTAACCACCTTTACCACATTCGCTGGCAACGAATTCCAGAGTTTAATTACACGCTGAGT
This sequence comes from Microcaecilia unicolor, assembly GCF_901765095.1. NCBI lineage: Eukaryota > Metazoa > Chordata > Amphibia > Gymnophiona > Siphonopidae > Microcaecilia > Microcaecilia unicolor. The sequence continues at coordinate 321,193,056 of NC_044036.1, read as the reverse complement.
GAAGAAAAATTTACGCTTGCTGAAATCTGGTGTAATGTTGGCACTCAACAGGCGTGGATATGACATTAAGCTATAACATGGTGCCCCCTGATCTGCCCATACTCCTCCCATAGCTACATCCCTTTTGAGTTGCGCACTGATGGGGGGAGGGGTCTTTTACAAAGAAGCGGTAGTGTTTTTAGCGCGGGCTAAGCTAGAGACACCCATAGGAATATATGGATGTCTCTAGTGTTTAGTGCATGCTTATTTTTAGTGTTTGCTAAAAACACTAGCACGCCTTTGTAGAAGGCCTACTATGATATTTAGGCATATTTAGGATACTTGGATGTTAAAGAATAGCGACTAGGGCAGATACACCCACATAAAAGGTCCCAGGTACACATCTCACCATTACCCCCTTATATTGCAAGGGGAGCCCTCCAAAACCCACCAAAAATTTACTGTACCCAACTATACACCACTACAATAGCCATTATGACTGCAAGTGTGGGTATACATGTGGGTATAGTAGGTTTCTGGTGGGTTTGGGGGGGGGGCTGACACTTTCCACCACAAGTGTAACAGTTACAGTGGATTATGGGCATGGGTCTCCCTTGCACTGCACCGACCACTAGGCGATTCCAGGGACCTGCTTGCTCTAATATGACTAGCTATAACATCTGAGACTGTCATAGAGACTGTACATTTTGGGGGGATGGGAGGGAGTCAGGAACCACTGGGGGAGGTCATTCCTTTATTTCTCCAGTGGTTATCTGGTCATTTAGGGCATAGTCATTATTAAAACAGGTCTAGCTCAAAATGTCTTAGTTTTAGTCCTGGACATTTTTGTTTTGTTCCATTATTATGGCAGGAAAACATCCAAGTGTTAGGAATGCCCTAATCCCATCCCTAGCATGCCCCAGGCATGCCCCCTTGTGAGTTGGATGCACTGCAGATGAAATGCATAGAAAAACATCTGCAACATAGGTTTCAAAAATAGCGATTTGAACGTTTTGGTAAGCACCACGTCCAAATGCTGCTTTATGCCACTTTTTAGATGCTTTTCTCTTTCGAAAATGGAGCCCCAGAGTATAGCCCATAAGTTCACAATTCAAAATCAAAGTATCCAAGAATCCCCCAAATGGAGGAATATAGAGGATAACACAAATACAGAATAAAACTAGACTCAAAAGGAAGATTATTCAACCAAATTGCGAACTATTCAAACTCAGGAGTTAATTAAGATCTCAGTAAATTAATCATGCACCCATTCAGAACAAAGATTAACTGTAAGGGTTCAAAAAGTATAAGAGGCATTGCTCAGATGGAGAAATTAATATCAGCCAATAAATATTCAATAAAGAAGTAGAAGAGTGGGTCAGATTGGAAGCCTATTGGTGGTGGGGGGAGTGGGAGTAGAAGGTGATGGGTAGGGGAGTTTAGCGTTGACCGTATCAAGTTCTGGTTGATATTTAATATGGTTGGTTAATATCATAGTTTTTTTTGTAACAGTATACAGAAAATCTCAGTAAAGAATTAAGCTTAAAAAATGAGACATCATTATGCCTAATCATACATTTAGAAGGAAATGTTACAATAAACAAGGTCCTTAGTTGAAGAAGCCTGGGCCTCATTAACAGAAATTGTTTCTGTTTTTTCTTCATGGCCTTTGCTACATCAGGAACAGCACACATCTTTTTACAAAGAAAACACCTTCTGATGTCTAAAAAAATGTTCATAATTGAGTCTTGGTCAGGTTTCGAAGTAAATGTCTGTATCAAAGTAGAAGAGATCATCAGCTTTGAATCTGAGATCTCAAGAAATGTAGTCAAATCCAAACTATCTTGAGAGATCTGAGATAAAACATGACCTCCTTCTGCTGCATCTTTTTTCTTGAAAAGTGGATGATAATATGCTCTTAAAATTCAGATTATCGATGCAGGAGGGTATTTAAGTACTTCCAAAACGTATCTTCTTTTCATTTCTATGGGAGATATCGGACTCTTGGAAAATCAATACATCTCACATTACATCTTCTTCTCACATTTGTCAAACCTTTGATTTTCTCACATATTATCATGTATAAGAACCTCTTGAGGGTCATGCCTAGGTCCTCCACATTTCTAGTTAACCAGCCCCTTGAGACTTCATAGCTCCCAAATTATTTTCCAAAAGTACTGTTTGATTATTAAAAATGGTAATTGAGTAGATAATGTTTGACTGAGGCTTAGCCATCTCTATAACCTTTGAATGCCTACTTGCTGGTTCAGCCAAATCTGGCATAAGCCCCTTCAGAGTTTGTAGTCTCTCCTCAATGAATGCTGTTCTTCCATCTCTGAAGGCACATGTGATATCAGTGTTGCCCTCCCTGCATTATCATTTGGCAATCCAACAAGACAGTCATCCTACAGTGCGTTGCTGAGTCTGAGAAAGGGGGGTGGAGGGAGATGTCTGTTCCTCAGGGGTCAGCAAAGTGTTGACGTTTGAAGAAGCCAAAAGCCCTCCATCTCATGTTACTTCTTAGCGACCTATCCCTGACATTTGATGACAAGGGTGAAGCACACTGGTCCATTGGTCCAGAAGGAAGAGGTACAGTAGGAATTCTTCAGTCCTAGCTTTCTGCGTCCAAACCATGCTTTTACACAGGATTACAGCTTCCTCTCTACCGCCATCATGGATCCCAGGTGGGTGGCCTTTCTGTAGGAAGATTATGATCACCATGCAACCCTACTCATCCAGTTGTCAACCTGCAAGGACATACCCTAGACCTTTGATCTTCACTCCCATTTCTTGAGGGCTATGAACAGGTCAGGTTACTTGAGAGAGTTTTGCATATAATAGAGGAACTAGGTATGCAAGTCTCTCTCATGGATATTCATTAGTGATATCCTGAAAACCTGACCAGTTGGCTGCTCTCAAGGACTAGAAGTGAAGACCAAGGTTCAAGATGTTGTTGACCAGTTTGACCCTTAGTTATGCAAATATCAACCTCTCCTAAAGTAAGAAACCAGTTCATTGTTCAATACACCACGGTGGACTCTGAGAACAGATTTCATTGCATCATTCCAGGCAGAAAGATGAGTTTAAACAAGGTAGGGATAAAATAGTCAATAAATATGAAAAGCTAAGAAAATTAATTTATAGTGATATGGTTAGGCCCAATATTCAGTACCATTTATCCAGGTAGAAGCAGCTGCTATTCAGATAATGTTGCTAGAAATCATTTCTGACAGCCCTGGAATTATCCAGGTAGTGCTGGGGAAGTCTGGGAGCCAGTGGCATACCAAGGGGGGGGGGGGGGCGGTGGAGGCGGTCCACCCCAGGTGCACGCCACGGTTACTTCCTGTTCTGGGGCAGAGGGAGCTGCAGCGAACGAGCGAAGTTAGCGAACTTTTCGGAGCCGACAGGTGCGAGCCGCGGCACCCCCCCAGCGGCGTACACCCAGGGGGGGGTTGTCATTTAGCTGGGGGGGAGGAGTCATTTCGCTGGGGGGGAGCGCTGCACCCGGGGGGGGGGGTGCATCGGCGATCTGCCCCAGGTGCCATCCTGGCTAGGAACGCCACTGCTGGGAGCGGAGTTCCTAGTCACCCAGTTAGCGGCAGTGGCTTAGCCACAGGAGTCCTTTGGGCTTAGGCCTACCCCAACACTGTGGCATCCAATACGTGGCTGGTGGTAGAGCTGAAGGCCTGCCAGTTGAAGAGTTTCCCTGCGGGAGCCCTGCCCGTGTTGCCTGAGCAGCAGAAAGTCGACACAGTGCTCTGGTGGCTAATGCCAGTACTTCTGCGCAGGCTCTGTTTATGTATTTGAACTCAGCAGGCGCGGAAATGCTGGTGTTGGAGGCTGGAGCAGCCTGGTGGGTGGCGGTGAAACTTCAGCTGGCAGGGTTTGAGCATCCCTGCCATCAAAAGGTATGATGGGAGGGAGGGGGCAACGGCAGCAACAGCGTCAGCGGAGGTGAGGAGGGCTGAGAGGAAACACGGCCCCCCAGTTCACCCCAGGCCCATCCCCCCAAATCAACTTCTGGCTATGCCCCTGGTTAGCGGTGATAGTCCAGTTAGGACAGTGAAAAGGCAGATTAGTTATCTAGGTACCATTACCAACACCTGGAAAACTGCCGGGGGCCAGGTTACACCTGGATATTCATTGCTGGCTGGTATCAGGCTACCAGCACTGAAAATTGAGGTATCAAATACTGAAGTTGCTGGTTAAATCAAACGCTGACTACCATAGGTGACTAGTGGGATTGTTTATTACTGATGTAAAATAAAATGATTTTAAATTTTTCATAGGGCCATGAAAACACAAAAGGGATTCAAGCCGTGGGCCCTTCCATTAATAAAAATTGATAATTGAAGAGAACAGAACTGGGTGGTGCTGTCTCCTGTTCTGTATTTGCAGACCCAGAGAGCACTCTGCTATGCATCCTGACTCCCAAAGCTATCCTCAAGTAGCCATCTACAAGCCACCCTGAAATGAAAGGTTACCACTAGTTTCTAAGCTTGTGGCCTTTTTCTGGCCTGAATGCTACCTGTGCTAGTTAATGATAAGCTTGTTGTGATCAGAATTAAGATAAGAATATTAGCTCTTTTCTAGGGGCAGGTCCTCGTATTATTTATTCTTCAGATAGAAGCTAAACTAGAAAAACAGGCCTGCAACAAACAGTTGCGTAGCCACAGGTGGGCCTGGGTGGGCCAGGGCCCACCCACTTAGGGTTCAGGCCCACCCAACAGTAGCATACGTTTAGTGGTAGCTGATGGAGATCCCAAGCTCTATCAGCTGAAGACTTCCCTTTCATGGTAAGCCAAGGTGGAAAGAAGCATTTTCTCGCCAGCTGAGATATTTTTGTGGTGGTGGTGGTGAAGAACACTTGGTGTCCAGCCACTTCTTGCCTAGGCCCACCCAGAATCTGTTGTCTGGCTACTCCCCTGGCAACAAATGCTAGGCTCACATGGAGGGAGAATCTGCAATGATGAGGCCTCCCTCCTCTGCCCCCATGGCAGGACTGAAGAAAGCACTAGGCAAATTCTAGATACAATTAGAAAAAAAGTAGGCACAGGTATGCAAGAGAGACTATTGCTGCACGCTGTTAATCACCTCCAACTTTCTCAGGCAAGCATTTTTTTTTCTGTAATATATCTAGCTGTGAATAACATTTTTCACACTCTCATCCACACAAATATACCTTCCAGTGGAGAACATCTAAGGAGTCAGAGTATTAATTACCCAGTGTTAGTCATTCTGTCATTGCAGATTTCCACTTATAGGCAATTTGAAAAGCATTTGACTAGGGTTAGGCTGCTCTGGTCCTCGAGTGGAGCAAGTTGGTCAGGGTTTCAAAATATCTACAATGAATATGCATGAGATCTATGCAAATGCACATCGTGCATATTCATTGTGGACGTCCTGAAAACCCTACTGGCTTACGGCACTTGAGGACTGGAGTTGCCTACCTCAGTATATGGCAGACTTAAGTCTGGAAGCACATTAAGTGGCATGAACCTGATTTTATCCCTTCACACACACACACTTTGGGACGGATTCTACATAAGGCGCAGCAAGTAGCTTGAGTTAAATTGTGCGCAGGGCCACTTTACGTGTGCTACTCAACTGAGTAACAAGCCAATCAGTGATGATAATTGGCATCACTAATTGGTAATAATTGGAATTTGCATGCACTTCTTTTTAGGCGTATTCTAAAAAGAGGCGTGCGTAAATTCCAACACACATAGCTGAAAAGGTGGCGTGTCCATGGGGGGAGTGTGGGCATGTTAGGGGCATTACTTGACTTTATGCGCGTTGTTATAGAATTCGGGGGAATGTGTCTACATTTAGGCATGGGTACTTACACCAGGTTTTCAGTGGTGTAAATGGGCGCACCTAAATGTAGGCGCATTCCGTGACCCTATTCTATTTTTGAGAGATTTGTTCCTACAGTCGTTGCAAGTGCTTGTCCATTTGTTTTTAGTGCTCAAGTATTTTGGACGGTCTACAGCTTCGTATAAGAGCAGAACTGTGGTCCTGCGCCTCTATCTAGCGCTTACTGTTTGACCCCTGACGTAGGTGCTTGCATGCGTCGAAACACGGCCCTTGTTGGGTTCTTTTTTTCTTTACATCAATAAAGACTGTTGGATTATATCTCCAATGGTGATTCGTCTTTGGTCAGCCTCTACTTTTGCCTGCTGTGATTCGTCGTCGTAGAGGGTTCCCCTGCTTTGTTTTTTGGATCCTATTCTATACAACACATCTAACTTTACAGACACTATATAGAATAGCGCTAGGTGCATTGATTGGACACATCTAGATTTTTAAAGCCATTTACAGGATCTGGCCTTTTAACGGCTAGTCTATAAACTAGACACCTGCATTGACATACTTCTTCCACATGTTTTATGTGTATTGGACTAGATTTAGTAAATGGTGCCCAAATTTGGGCACTAAAAAAATGCGTGCTGATTAGAGTAGCCATACTGGGTCAGACCAATGGTCTATCTAGCCCAGTATCCCATTTCCAAACAGTGGCCAAGCCAGGTCACAAGTACTATTGCTATTGTGTAAATGGTGCTCTGAGTTGGGCGCTGTTTATAAAATAACATGTAGCGCAGGGATCTGCGCCCAATTTTGGGATGAGGATTTTACACGTGGTGTAAATCCTTATGCCAAAATTGGGCATGGACGTCCCTGATTCTGTAATACTGCACACATCTTTAGTGAATGCCGCGACCTGCCTATGTCCTTCCCATGGTCACGTCCCCTTTTATAGTTGCACACTAAAAATTTTTACTTGCGCATCTTTGTAGAATACCACTGAGTAAGAAGCATGCGTAAATTCGAATTGTTGTCAATTAGCACTGATAATTGATTGGCAGCACCCAATTATTAGTGCCAATTGGATAATTGGCTCATTATTCAATTAAATTTGAGCACACAATTTTGAGCATCATTTATAGAATTTGGGGGATTATATGTTTACCTACCCGCAAAAGTGTCAGCGGGACACCCAATTGCCATTCTGTAATGGTGCGCAGAATTTATAGAGCATGTAAATTCAGGAGGCATTGTGAGGAAGTGATGTAGAGGCAGGAAACACTCCCTCAGTGGTGCAGTTCAGCCCCCTTTCAGCAGATGGCGCTAGTCTGCCAGGGCGGAAGCTGAGGCTGATACAGTTCAGCTACCTTGCAGCAGGTGGTGCTAGGCTGCAGAGACTGAGCCTGAGTCAGAGGGGTGGGGCTTAGGCCAGGAGGAAGTTAAAGCCCTGGAGGCTGAACAGATCAGGGAGACCCCGATATAGAGGTTTCCACCAGGGTGGCCCTGGGAGGAGAGAAGCCACCCTGGAGTGAGGGACTCCAAAGCTTGTGTGTATAAGCCACCCAACCTGATACAAGGTAGGCTAAGCTCTGAAACTATATAAGGACACTGTTGAGCTCTGGTGGGAGGAAGACCCAAGTAGCAAAACCCGTGTCAAGGACAAGGTCCAGGAACCCTGAGCTAAGAAGGGAGAGTGCGTATATTGAACCTTTCAGAAACAGGGTTCCCGCTTATGTGTAAGAGACTTGACGAAGAGTGTGAGAGAACAGGCATGTTTATGTTCTTTTTCTGGTATAAAATAAAGCTTTCCTTTTGACCTTTGCACTATCTTTTATGAGGACTCCATGCCCTGCTGGGGCACGCATTCACAGGCATATACCAGGATGGAGCATGAGTGGGGCTCCCTCCTACACATGTAATGTTCACTATACTATAAGTTATGTAGGTCCATGCCACATTTATGCACCCACAGTTAAGCAAGGTCTATGATTGGTGTAACTGTAGGCATGTAAATGTTAGGCATGCCGATATCGGATTAAGATAATATTCTACAATGGAACCTAGGTTGAGTCATAACAGGCTTCCACCATGTGTTCTCGGGGCACTTAAATGGAGGTGCACAGTTGAAGAATTTCCTCCTTTATGCCTTAGAAAGAAAGATAATAAAATACACCATGTGCTCTTCTTTTCTCCTTCCATTTTCCTTTCCACCAAACACCTTCTTCACTTATTGGCTTCCCCCTTTTCTTCATCGCTTGTCTTTCTCCCTCCCACTCCTTTTCTCTCCTCTTCCTATTTTCTCCTTCCCATTTCCCGCGTTTGACATACAAGTTACGTGAACTGAGTTCAATGGTTTAATACCTCGGTCTGGAATCCCTCCACCAGGATGGCCACCAGCAAGTTAAAGAGGACATAGTTCCCAAAGGTCATCAGGGCAATGAAATAAAGAGCAGCCCAGGAAGAGGTGGAAGCCATGCCGTTGTAAAGAACCTTGTTCCAATCTTCCTGAGTCAGAATCTGCGGAGAAACGGAAAGTGTTCATTGAGATATGACGGCAAGGATCAAAAGACACAACAACCAGACACAGTCTGTATCACACATCCTATAAGATGGGGCAGGGGCTATCAACTCTGACCCATCTACTCATAACAACGATCGGGTTGATATTCAAAGTGATTTAACTGGCCAGAAATGGCTCCTGGCTGGTTGAATCACCTGTTCAAGGTCAGCCACTAATTTTCAGCAGCACTTAACTGGTTATTTCTGCTGAAAATAACTGCTTAGCACCGAACTGAAAACCAGCTATTTTGGGGGGCATTCCAGGGGTGGAGTTGGCACTCGGCCACTTAAGTGCTGAAATTCAGCACTTAACTGACCAGATTAATTGCAGAAATAGGACCACATAAAAGCCAGTCCTATCTTATTGCGGTGCCCTATAGCCGGTTAAAATGCTGAATTTTGCACTTAACCGGCTATCCATTAGCTGACTCCACAAACCTGGAAATTCAGTGCCAATGCCAGACATGTCCCAGCATTGAATTTTTGGGTTTAACGCACGCGGCAGTCAGCAGACTGCTGATCGCCGCCAGCTGAATATTGGGCTCGATTTGTATAGTGGAAACAAAATTCTGTAGTACATGTAGCCACGAGGAGATTAAATCACTTTCATAACCAAACTGTAATGGAACCATTTCCAAAGCAGTTACCTGCCTAAGTTTGGATACTTAAATGTAGGTAGCCAACAAGATGGGAGAATGAAGGCATGGGTGATTCCAGGATTAATTTTCAGTGGGGCATGAGGTTAATATGGGTGAAGATGTTGACACTGCCTTCAGGTCTCCTCTCACTGGCTCCAAAAGTGGTGGGAGGGTAGCCTGGCCAGACCCACCCATGACGGAGCTCCTGGAACAAGGTAGGGTTAGGTAAAGGGAAGCAAGTTAGGAGTTCAGTGCTGATTTTCAATATTAGGTGCAGAAGTTAGGTGAATCAAAGGAAGAGCATAATTTTGGACAGCCAAATCTTGGATGGCCTAATTTAAGCAACTGTTTAGTTCTCCTTTTCCTCTTGCCTCAGTCAGCCCTGTGATCCTGTCTTCTCTGCCCAACTAACTTGATTCACAAACTTCATTTGACTGCTCCATGATATCCTCTCCCTCACCTGCCTGACTTCTAGAGTAGAGAGAAAGTGTGTGTGTGTGTGAGAGAGAGAGAGAGAGAGAGAGAGAGAAAGAATCCAGGGCACCCACCTGATCTAAATCTAAATAGTCCATATAATATCATAAATAGCTTAATGGGATATCGCTTATAATCAAAGTTCACATCACAGCCAACAAAGATATCCTAACCAGTCCTGAAAATTTTTAGGTATTAGGAGGAAAAAAACTCAAATTATAAAGGCACACTCCTAGTGTTGGTATCACGGCCCGTGGAAAGTGTCAAGTTGACTGTAAATTGGATAAGATAAGTGCCTTTCCCCGTACTAGAAATAGACGGGTTTGTTATTTTTGTTTAAATAGAGTGAACAAATTAGTACTTGTAAAATAACAAAAAAGAAGGAGGTTTTTTTTTTACCTGTGATGATTTAAAGGACCTCCCAATAGTTGGTGATACCAACACTAGGAGTGTGCCTTTATAATTTGAGGTTTTTTCCTCCTAATACCTAAATATTTTCAGGACTGGTTAGGATATCTTTGTTGGCTGTGATCTAAATCTAAATAGCCTTCCCCACCCCTTCATGGCCCCAGACCCCTTCCTCCCCAAACCCCAATGCCAAGTCAGTAGGAATCCTTAGCGTTACTTCACATCAGCCTGGCATCCTGTTCTGCTCTGGCAACATGACTATGAATTTTACCATTAGCCACTTAAGTAGGGCATCCAATGCTGAGCATCAGGGGGGTCATTTTATAGACTCATTTTTGTCTGTACGTGGCCACATACACGCATATGTGACCTATTAAACATGCCTGTTATTGTTCGGTTGTCAACTCTTTCACTACTTGATTATGATAATTCTTTGTATTTGGGACTAATGGTTAAACAATTGTCTGAGCCTATTTTCACCCAGCCTGCCGCATGATCGCTATAGTCTCCTATCCCACCACCACCTGTTGAGCGTTACAGCAGCGCCTTTGGGACCACTTAGTAATTGCGTCTAAACACCGTAGAGTGAACGGATCGCTTCACCACTCATCTCAGGGGCAGATTTCATCTCCACTTCCACCCAATTACGGAACACCTTGCCGAGAGCTGTTCAACAAACCAGAACCGTCTCAGCATTGGGAATCTATCTAGGACTAGCCTATCTGGGAAAGCCATCTGTAAGGATTCAACATATAACCTAAAGTCCTTCCTAATAACATATCCGTGGACCATTTTGGACTCTTTTGCCTTTCCCTTTTTCTTTTTTTACTCTGTTCCTTCTATCTTGATTGTAATTGTATAACAACTGACCTGGCGTTAGCCTCATCATTACATTGTAAGCCACTTTGTGCCTGCAAAACTGTGGGAAAAAGTGGGGTATAAATGTGCTAAATAAATAAATAAACCTTAGATTCAGAATTCAGCGGCTAGAATGATTTTTCGTTGTTCAAAATTTGAGAGCCTTTTATTTCAAATAATTCAGCAGTATACTTGAAAATACTCTTAGAATAATTTACAAAAATGGAATTCCCAAGTAGCCACAATAGCACAGTAACACACAGCACATTTCTTAAATCTTCATTGTTAGTATATACCTGGAAGACTGTGACAATGGCCCAGAGCAAGGAATCAAAGTTCTTCCTGTCCGGCAGAGTGTCCCCATCTCTCTCAGATGCAAATTTACAGCCAAACAGGTGCATCCCTAGAATACTGTAGCAAAAAGAGAATACATAACCAAACCTCTACAGTTAGGCTGACGGAAGAGCAAGGAAGTATACTGGACTTTCACAATATCTAAATCTTTATTTTCTATTGCTCAGACTAATTTTGAAGTTTAATATTCATGATGGTTTAAGCTAAGTTATCCCGATTTTTATTATAAGATGAACTTTCCTTCCTGAATACCTACTCCATTCTGTCTACTCTACCTCAACTATGTATTTCTTTTTTCCGGAACTTGTAATCACCATTTCGGAACTATGTAAGCCACATTGAGAATGCAAATAGGTGGGAAAATGTGGGATACAAATGTTGTAAATAAATAAATTAATTAATACATGATGAGCATAGGCCGCCACCCCCAAAAATGGTTTGCACCTCTTTGCTACCCCACTTCCAGTGGATATTTAATTTATTTATCAGAATTTATTTACCACCTTTTTGAAGGAATTCACTGAAGGTGGTGAACAGCAAGAATAAGTCAAACATAAGCAATGGACAATCACAGCAGTAAAAATATTCAAATAACAATACAAGACATGGCATAATATACTACTTACAATGTCAACACAATATGTAATAAATTGTTTTAATAGACAACCTAAGGTATAAGCAAAGATGGAAAATATAGATAGGTAAGAGAGTAAGAGGAGTTAGAAAGTAAGGTGACTAATGTAAAGAAAGTTGCACATGAGGTCAGAGAGATGGTTAAATATTATCTCAGCAAGGGTAGGAGTGGATAAACATGTCCTGCTGCAGTATATGCAGCCCGAGTCACTCTTTGTGTGTGTGTGACTAGCAAGTTAGTTACTTCTTCCATTAAAGCTTGGATGAAGTACCAAGCTTTCTCCTGCTCCCTGAAGTAAAGATAGTCTTGCCTTAAGTGGAGCCTTTCAGGGAGTACCTTGCAGAGTGTGGGGGCTCCTTCAGAGAAGGCTCACTGGCGGTTATCACATTGTGTAATGTCCTTTGGAGAGGGTGTGGTTAGGGATACTCCTTGGGAGGACCTTAGTAGTGACCTTGGAGATGTGTAAAGGGTGATCCTGGGTCATTTCCTTTAAGGACCTTGAAGATTATGTTTTAATAAGAGTTGCTCTGTTTTTATTATATAATTATGATTGTATTTTGTTATCCACTAAGATTTGTAGATAATTTTGATGTATGAAAATATCATTTTGGTTTCCTCCCCCCCCCCCTTCGCGCATACCTGGCTTGCCTCCCTGTTGTCACTCCAAACATTTCTGTCTAGAGACGCCACTGGTGGTGAGAGGCCTTGGCCTTCCAGGATCGGTGGAACGCAGTAAGCAGAGTATGCACAGCAGTGGGTGCCAACATTCAAGGGGCACCAGAAACTGCCATGCTTACCCACTGCGCTCTGCTCCATTGGCCATGCTTCACTGGCCATTGCCATTGCACACTAAAGCCTTCGTAAGACCTACCTTGAAGGTCAGGGCCCGCCCTGGTGGTGTAGTGGCCTCTGCAGCTATGAGGGCAGGAAAGAATCCCACTCTTTCCTGCCCGCTTCCGCTACTCTGTCTTTGCCTTGCTCTTCTGCGCCACAGGCAGCGCCACCAGGGCCACCGAGAGGGGGGGCAGGGGGGACAAAATTCCGAGCCTCAAAGGGGGGCCCGGCGCCAGGGTCTCTCTCCTTCTCCTGCTCCCAGGCCACTGGTGCTGCAGCCCCGGTCTTACCCCGCCTGCCCTCTGTCCGCCATGGGCCCCCTGCATTCAAATCATCAGCGCCTCACCTATGTCTGAAAGCGGCAGACCGCCTCACCTCCCTTCGGGCCCTCCCTCACTTTGTCCTGCCCTCGTCTGATGTAACTTCCTGTTTCCGCGAGGGTGGGGCACAGTGAGGGAGGGCCCGAAGGGAGGCTATCTGCCGCTTTCACAAGGAGGTGAGGCGCTGTCAATTTGAATGCAGGGGGCCCGGTGGTGGACGGAGGGGGGCTGTTGACGGGGCTCGGGGTGGGCGGGTGGAGACCGGGGACTGTGGTGACAGTGGTAGCAATTGGGGGGGGGGGGGCGGTGGCAGAAGAGCAAAGCAGAGACGGAGTAGCAGCAGCGGATAGGAAACAGTGGGATTCTTTCTTGCCCCTGCAACCGCCGAGGCCACTACACCACCAGGGTGGGCCCTTCAAGGTAGGACTGTAGTGTGTTGGAGAGGGGGGTTGTGGTATGCGGGAAGGGGATGGCCGTGATGGTGGCAACTGCAGCGGTGGGGTGGGGGGAGGTTTTGGCACAGTATAAGACAAACCAATGGACTGCATTAGGGGCTTAAAGCCCATTTAGTTATGTTTAAACAAATCTTGCATGAAAGAAACTATTTTTACTATTTTGACTTATGAAAACCACTTGTCCCTGAAACATGCTCAAAACAGAATAATCCATTTGTACAAAAGAGACAATGAAAGGAGAGTTTAATTTTATTTTACTTCCAATCTTTATAACACCAGGCTTCCCAAGGCAGATTACAGCAACAGTTAAGATGAACCCATCGGTAAACAGGATATCCTCACTGAAATTTGGCCACGTATTACTGTATTGTGTAGAACAGTGTAGAAAAAGGAGCACAAAATATGGCCTTTAGCTACAATAACGTTTAATCGGTTTTAGTGATATTCAATTTTATTTCATGATATTTATATCTACAAATGGGAAGCATTCAAATAAATTAAAAAGCTGTTGAGTAAAAAAAAAAAAAATCCTTTTGTTCTTTACCTTTTAAGGCACTGGGCTGAAAAAGGGGGTGGTGTGGGACAAGGGAGGAGGGAGAAAAGAGAAAGGAGATGCTGGACGGGTGGGGGGAGCCAACTAATAATTTGCAGGGGGGGGGGGGGGGAGGGCGCCAGAGACCCTAGCACTGGCCCCGAGGCCTTCCCCAGTAGAAATAGCCTTATGAGTTTAATTTGATGTCTCTAGGGCTTCAAGTAATCACGCAAAAAGGGTTCCTTGAATAGTAAATGGATTCTGCCATGAACTACGACCTCTAGAAAAAGGTACATTTCATCTATCTCTTGCCATGTGCACTCAACAAGCACTGGTACATGTAGTCTGAGAAGGCCAGGGCCACCTGCAATATTTATCTATGGAATTTACACTAATCAACTTCCTTATCTCTCCTTGACACCACCAGGCTCTCCTTTCTAATATATTACAGAGAGCTTTCTCCATGGCCCATGGAGTCATTTAGCTGCTCAGCAGAGAAGACAGAATTATGAATGCCATAAAGCAACAATGTTCTTTATTATCTTAACAACCCAGAGACCAAAATGAAACATTTCAAGGAAAATACTGAGAAGACAAAGCCCAGAGAGCCTTTCCTCTATTTTTCCAGCTTGCCTGGCATACTGTGCTCTCATTTAGATGGGTACACATTTCGTTATTCTACGCACCCCTCCCCATTGCCGTATCACCAGTGATGCACTTTGAGGGGCATTTTCGATATGACATCAAAGTTTGACTTTGGGCGTTCTGCACAAAATGTCCAAAATCTAAGTAGAAAAGGTCATTTTCAAAAAAAGAAAAATGCCCATCTTTTTTTTTTTAAATACTGTTTCGAACAAGGTTATGTGCTTTGAATGTTTTATTTTTTTTGGTCCATTTTCAACCCCCCCCCCCAAAATGAATAAGTGCAAAACATAGACATTCATGCCATTGAGATGTAGGAGGAGCCAACATTTTTAATAGACTAGTCTCCCCAGACATCCCAGGAGAGCAATGGGGCACCCTAGAGGCACTTCTGTGTACTTCATGACAATGCTCCCAGGTGCACATCTCACCTTTGTTCCCTTATGTTGTCCCCTGAGCCCTCCAAAACCCACCCAAAACGCACTGTCCCCCATTGTATACCACTACAATAGCCCTTATGGGTGAAGAGGGCACCTATATGTGGTTACAGTAGGGCTTTGGTGACTTTGGGAGGGGTCACAGTTTCTACCACAAGTGTGATGGGTAGAGGGAGATAGGGACCTGGGTCTCCCACTGTGTACTGCACTGACCACTACATTACTCCAGGGACCCGCATGCTGCTCTAATAGACCTGGTGTTAACATCTGAGGCTGTCATAGATGCTGGTAAGTCATATTTGTATTCTCATTTTGGGGAGATGGGAGGGGGTCAGTGACCACTGGGGGGTATTGGGGGTCACCCCTGATTCCATCCAGTGGTCATCTGGTCATTTAGGGCACCTTTTTGTGCCTTATTCATTCTGAAAACAGATCTAGACCAAAACATCTTAGTTTTAGTCCTGGATGTTTTCGTTTTGTTCCATTATGGCTGTAAAATGTCCTAGTGTTAGGCATGCCCTAAGCCCACCTTTGAAACGCCCCGACATGCCCCCCTTATGATTTGGACGCGGTGCAGATGAGTTGCATAGATAAACGTCTAATACAGACTACTGATGGTGTATTGCTAATGAACCGCAGTTCGATTTCAACAATAGCAAATGAACCACTCAATTACTATGCTACTGATATTGTGGAGGAGGAAAAGACTTCAGATGCTCACCATTCTCTGTTTTTAATTAAACTAACAGTACGTGGTTGACACCTACAATATCCACCATTGAAGAGGTGATCTAGTAGAGCACTTAGCAAGGCGGTAGACTCCGCTCCTAAAGAAGCTTAAAGCGAAACAGAGGCTTACTGTAGAGTGTTCCCAGGCAGGCAATTGCTACAAGCTCAGATAAGTTTCCCATATGAGTCAAAAAGGGATTATAAGGTAGAGGTTTTTGACTCCCGATATCCACTTTAAGAAGAAAACCTCTTCAATGGTGGATATTGTAGGCGTCAACCACGTACTGTTAGTTTAATTAAAAACAGAGAAGGTTGAGCATCTGAAGTCTTTTCCTCCTTCAAAATATCAGTAGCATAGTAATCGAGTGGTTCATTTGCTATTGTTGAAATCGAACTATAGATAAACATCTCCAAAATAGGTTTCGAAAATATCGATTTGGATGTTTTCAGAAGAAAAACATTCAAATGGTGCTTTATGACACTTTTTGGACATTTTTCTCTTTTCGAAAATGGGCCCCTTTGTCACTGGTGCCCACTCACTGCTGCCAATCGTAGTTCCCTGCATCCCCAATCTAATCCCCTCAGCCACTCTCCTCTCTCACTCAACATAATTCACAAATCAATCCCTTTACTCACTATTTGCCCCTTACTGTCATGCCCCTTTCTACGTAACTCACTAATTTGCGACCTATCATCTCTTGCGCCCAGTCTTCACTGTCTCTTTCCTCTCCCCCTCTGATCCAGCATTCAAGGAGAAGATGTACAACAGTGACAGTACAGTGCTTGAGGCTGCTCCCCCCTCCCCTTTGAACTGTGGCAGCCACTGTAATGTTGCATGGATCAAAGTGCAATACCCCTGGCTGGCAGAAGAGGAACTATGGCCTGAAGCAGTGCAATGAGGCTATCCATTTCCCCTTCACAACACAGAGCAGCAGGAAGGAGGAAGAAATAGGGCCACTGATACAGATTCTCCTGTCACACCTGACAATTCTACCAGGAGATCAAATTTTGCAGTGCTTGCCACGGCTGTGCAAATACTGGAGACCAGCCAGCTCATTTTCAAAGGAGAAGGGCATCCATCTTCTGACACAAATCGGGAGATGGGCGTCCTTCTCTCAAGGTGCAGTGTACTTCAGGCAGGCGGACCTGGTGGGGGGTTGGGGGGCTCAGCACCCAAGGTAATGGAGCTATGCACCTGGGAGCAATTTGTGAAGTCCACTGCAGTGCCCCCTAGGGTGCCCGGTTGGTGTCCTGGCATGTCAGGGGGACCAGTGCACTACGAATGCTGGCTCCTCCCACAACCAAATGTCTTGGATTTGGCCATTTTCCAGATGGATGTCTTTGGTTTCCATTATCGGCGAAAACTGAGGTTGGCCATCTCTAATGGCGGCCATCTCTAAGATCGACCTAAATGGCAAGATTTGGGCGTCCCCGACCGTATTATCGAAACAAAAGATGGACGTCCAACTTGTTTCGATAATACGGTCGGGGACGCCCCTTTATGGGGCCGTGCTTAGAGATGGGGCGCCCCCGTTCGATTGTGCCCCTCCAGGGCTCTGCCTTACGATATTATTTTTATCAATTCCTAATTAAAACATATTTTTCTAATGCCACAAACCTAGATCCGTTTTATAAAACTCTATCATAAAAAGTATTAACTTTCATACATATTTAACAAACTTTTACCAGTTCTGGATACAGAGACATGGAGCTCTGTTTGCTAAATTTATTTCCCATAGATGCAAAAAGAGAGAAGAAACCTTAGTAAAATGAGGCCCTTAGGTTAACGTTCTCAGTAACAATTCACACGTTTATAATTCCTATCTCTATACTTTCCTGTACGGCAGAGGTTCCCAACCAGTCCTCGGGACACACCCAGCCAGCCAGGTTTTCAGTCTACCCACAATGAATATAGATTTGCATAGAATGGAGGTTGTGCATGCAAATTTATCTCATGCATATTCATTGTGGATATCCTGAGTGTCCCGAGGACTAGGTAGAGAACCCCTGCTCTAAGGAAACGGCAGGTTGTGTCCATAGTTCTACCAAAACAGTCATGAGATGCTACACATTTCTCAGCCAGAGATGCATCGAACAAACTCAGGTACCTTACGAGATTTCACAAAGTGGATTCAAGATTATGTTAGCCCTTTGACAATCAGAAGAATTATAACCTAGGAACTGCTTTGCTCTCTGGTTTAATTTAATTTAAAATGGGCATATTTAGCCCGTTTTACCTTTACCAGCTCAAGGTGGATTACAGTGAAAAAAAAATCATTACACACAATCATATCCATAAATGAAAAATGATAAAACATAACATCATTAAAAAAAAGGTGTTTCATTACAAGGTCCAAAGTGATACAGACTATTATAAAAAGGATAAAGAATTAATCTAATCATTCTCATTTCCAACAGCAGTGAGTTCCACAACTCCGATCTTTTCCCTACCATAGTCCTTGCAGTTATAATGAATAAGCAATATGCTTTTTTCGAGGGAACAACCAATCTTATCTCCAAAGAGGAATGCATTAATCTAGATGGGCGGTACATATTTCAATAAGATGTCTCGGACCTAGGCAATGAATAGCTTGAAAGACCAGTGAGAGAATTTTAAATTCAATTCTAGCTTTTATTGGCAGCAATGCAACTGGATCCAAAAAGGGGTTAGTTACATGATCATCCCCCCCCCCCAAATCAACCTTGATGCTGCATTTTGTATCTGAGCCAATGTTTTAGGGCAGTGGCATAGCCACAAGGGGGTACCTTAGGGGCCTGGGATCCCTCACTTTGAGCTCCGGCCCCCTAAATTGCAGTACCCTGAATGGCTCAAGGGGATGCCCAAACCCCGCCAAAGAGCTCCAGAGCCTGAATCTCCCCCAGTGTGAGGAAGTCAGTGGTGTGCTTTCCAGTTGCAAATGCCAGCACTTCTTACACGTGTTCAGTTCACATACATTAACTGAGCATGTGTGAGAAGTGCCAGTGTCGGCAACTGGAAAATATAATGCCAAATTCTGTGCACTGGGGAGGACTGAGCCATGGGGCTCTTCGGCTGTCAGGGCTTGGCCATTCCCACCAGCAAAGGTATAAGTTTTAATGAAGTGGGGGGGGGGGGGGGGGAGAGAGCAGAGGGGAATGGGTGAATCCCCAGTCCACCCCGGGTCCCCCACAAAAAGAGACTGCTGGCTACGCCCTTGTTTTGGGGTGCATTACAGCTAGCAGTGCACGAAAGGAATTCCCAGGTCTGCTCACCTGAAGATGAAGATGAAAAGCATGAGCAGCATACAGAAGGTGGCCACGTTATCCATAGTCTTCATGAGGACGATGAGCTGACGCTGAAGGGCTGGCATGAATCGGACCAGCTTCAGAACACGCATGAGGCGGAAGGTCCGCAGAACTGACAGGCCTCCGCCCTGCTGACCAACGATCTCCCATACGCTGAAAGAAAGAGCAGAGCACAGCTCAGTAAGGAGCAGAGATTGTAAGAGTAAGAGAACAAGGGAAGAGAAGGAGACAAATGTTTACAAAAGGAAATCAGGAAATTAAAGCATCTAAGAGACAATGATCACTTCCAATTTTACATAGTTTTTGTTGTTACATTAACAGTGTGAGCACTGTTTCAGCCTGGGCTTACGTATATTACAAAACCAAAAGGGAAACAAATACAAATAACTCTCATATAAAATTTGAAATGTTTCATAAAAGCGGATATTTGAGGGACCTCATCTGGCCACACTCCTGCATCTTTCCTAACATCACGGTCTCAGGGTTTGTGGTAAGAAGCTAGTAATTTCTCCAGACCCTCTCAATCCAATCTTCATGCTTCTACCTGATTACGACAATCACTCCATCAAAGATGTTGTATGGATTTTTGATGTAGCCAAAAGGCCCATAAACCAGCAATTTCAGCAGCATCTCGAGTGCAAAGAGACTTGTGAAGACGATATTGCTGATCTCCAAGGCATTGGTGAGCTCTTCAGGCTGTGGTTAATGACAAGAACATCCACGTTAGTATTGAAGGTCTACACAATTCTGCTTAATGTCTGCATAACACTGTTTAGGGGTTAAGACTGACTTAAGGAAAAATCTGGCAAAGAGAAAACAGACCACCATTCCTCTCCCCTTTCTCATCCACTTCTCCCTCCACTTATCCAAAGCATGAAGACAGCACAGACGCAGCGGTGGTGGCATCAGTAGCAACAGTCAGTACAAGACCCTGTGCATCAGTTTGCACTCACAGACCCCACTACTCTACTACTACTACTACTTAACATTTCTAGAGCACTACTAGGGTTACGCAGCGCTGTACAAATTAACAATAAGGACGGTCCCTGCTCGGAAGAGCTTACAATCTAAAGGACGAAATGTCAAGTTGGGGTAGATAAGTTTTCTGAGAGGAGGTGTAGTGATACTCATACTACCCCTCTCCTCAAGACCCTTCACTGGCTCCCTATCCGTTTTCGCATCCTGTTCAAACTTCTTCTACTAACCTATAAATGTATTCACTCTGCTGCTCCCCAGTATCTCTCCACACTCGTCCTTCCCTACACCCCTTCCCGTGCACTCCGCTCCATGGATAAATCCTTCTTATCTGTTCCCTTCTCCACTACTGCCAACTCCAGACTTCGCGCCTTCTGTCTCGCCGCACCCTACGCCTGGAATAAACTTCCTGAGCCCCTACGTCTTGCCCCATCCTTGGCCACCTTTAAATCTAGACTGAAAGCCCACCTCTTTAACATTGCTTTTGACTCGTAACCACTTGTAACCACTCGCCTCCACCTACCCTCCTCTCTTCCTTCCCGTTCACATTAATTGATTTGATTTGCTTACTTTATTTATTTTTTGTCTATTAGATTGTAAGCTCTTTGAGCAGGGACTGTCTTTCTTCTATGTTTGTGCAGCGCTGCGTATGCCTTGTAGCGCTATAGAAATGCTAAATAGTAGTAGTAGTAGTAGTAGGTGTAGTGATTAGGTGCCGAAGGCGACATTGAAGAGGTGGGCTTTGAGCATTGATTTGAAGATGGGTAGGGAGGGGGCACGGCGTATGGGTTCAGGGAGTTTGTTCCAGGCATGGGGTGAGGCGAGACAGAAGGGACGGAGCCTGGAGTTGGAGGTGGTGGAGGTGCTATCTAATAGGAAACCCACACAGAAGGAAGGGAAGAGAACCTGTGAACATTCTCTAAATCAATAGGCTGATTGCCACTACAGGGCATAGGTCAGGGTGGAACCCACTTTCAGAGGGATTAACCCTGTTTCTGTGACCTCGCTTAGAGTCCCGACCTACAGTTTACCATTATGTACACTGCAAAACCATGGACCTGTTCCTAAACAGAACCATCCTTACATAAATTTTTTACCCGGTAAATCTAGAAGCTTGCTTCAGACCAGCCAAGCTCCATAATGACACATCTGGAGCTATCATGGTGTGCATTTAAAAATGTTTTTAATCTGGTTATAAATGCATTTCTAGAAAACCTAAGTGGAGGATTTTACTTTTGCATACAAGTCGTCCCAACTCATACCAATAGAGGATCAAAAGAAGAGAGCTGAAATATTTCACCATGAACAGAACCTGCTTCTGCATGCCTCCATCAATCTTGGCCAAATGATTCAAGGGAAGGCATGGAATCAAATTTATGTTCTGTGTGCCACGATCCTGATTATACCATGAGGGTATCAGGGCACCGAGATTCTAATATTATCTTGCAGCTTTATCCTCCTGGTGTAAGAGCACTGAGATCTCTGTTATCTGTTATAATCTCTGTTATTGAGATCTCTGTGAGCAGGTCAGCAATTAGGCAAGACTAGATGATAGCCTAGGGTGGCAGCTTGTTGGAGGCAGCAAAAAGCAGCTTCAGTCTAAGCAAAACAACAGCCCTGACAGCCTCACAAACTCAAAGAACCATCAGCACATACTTTAACCTGCAGAAAGGGGGCAGCAAAGAGTAGCTAGAGTTAAAGCAAAACAATAGCCCTGACAACCCTACAAAAAAAATCCTCACATATGATAAACTGAATTTTTATAGGATTTTTGTGTGATCTTCATGACCGTTGAGCTTAATTATCAAAATCTTGGGGAGGCTGCAGATGATGGGCCTGCAGGGCCGGTCAAACCCGGTAAGCGGGGTAAGCACCGCAGGGGGTGCCTGCCTTCAAGGGCGGCGCTGCGGCGCTGCGCCGCCATACCGCTCCGCCCTTGGTGCTTTAAATCTTTAATTTACCCCTGATCCAGCAGTCGCGTCATTTGAAAGCCTTGCCCCGTCTCTAGCCTTCCCTCCCTTCGTGAGTTCGTTCCGCAGTCCCGCCTTCTGACGTCATTTCCTCGAGGGCGGGACTGCAGAACGAACTCACGAAGGGAGGGAAGGCTAGAGACGGGGCAAGGCTTTCAAATGACACGGCTGCTGGAACGGAGGTAAATTAAAGTTTTAAAGCACCAAGGGTGGCAGGGGATGGGGTAATTCGGGCGAAGGAGAATCGCTGGACAGGGGCAGGGTGGGAGAAGAGAGAAAGGAGATGCTGGGGGGGTGGGGTATGCGGGTGACGGAGGGGGGGGGCGCGGGCGCCAACTCATCGTCTGCAGGGGGGCGCCAGAGACCCTAGGACCGGCCCTATGGGCCTGAAAGTTAATTGAAGGGGGTTGTAAGGCTGAAGGTTTGCCTAGGCCTGGCAGTGTTTCCCAAGTCCAGTCCTGGAGGTCCCCCTTGCCAGTCAGCTTTTCAGGCTATCCGCAATAAATATGCATGAACTTGATTTGCATACACCGCCTCCATTATATGCAAATCTCTTTCATGCGTATACATTGTGGATATCCTAAAAACCTGACTGTCAAGGGAGTCGTCCAGGACCGGACTTGGGAAACACTGGCCTAGGTCACCCACCAACCTTGCACAGGCTGTGAGGCTGCAAGATCTCTATATTATACATGGGGTGTTACAGTGCTGTATCTGAGTGGTTTTTACCAGTGGCGTAGCCACAGGTGGGCCTGGGTGGGCCGGGGCCCACCCAACAGTAGCACATGTTTAGCAGTAGCTGATGGGGATTCCAAGCTCTACCAGCTGAAGACTTCCCCCTGATGGTAATGAAAATGGTGTGCTCTATGTTACTGGCACCTGTGAAATGCTCAGTTTTCAGCGCGTGCCTGTTGCAGACTGCCAAGGTGGAGAGAAACATATTCCCACCAGCTTAGATATTTTTTTTTGGGGGGGGGGGGGGGGAGGGGGAGAACACGGTACCCACCCACTTCTTGCCTAGGCCCACCCAAAATCTGCTGTCTGGCTACGCCCCTGGTTTTTACAGGGAACAAGGGAAGTCTCACAGAATGGATAAACTGAGCACATGATCCTATCTGTGTTTTTTTTTCTTTACTAATCACATCACAAAGAGAAGGGGTGGGGGCAGAAATCAGACGCTCAGATTGGCAAAATGCCCTGCTAAATGTTCAGTACAAATCTAACAGAGTGTCTTTCACAATACCTCAGTTTGCTCAAGGTAATTCAATAATAATAAAAATAATGAGTATTACTTCTTTCTCCACTTCCTTTTAGCCACACTGTAATGCGAATGAAAGCGTGGTAGCTGGTATTTCCACCCTAGATGTGGCTGCAGTGGATTTATTAAATAATACATTATGAAGAAATCTGGCGTCCTGTTTGCACACTAGATGCTACACAAATGTAAATTATTATCACAACCATCATAATTATCTCGGCAGAGTCGGAAAAACCCAGCATCAGACAATGAGAGGCCTGTCAGGGGGACTCAAGTTGTTTGTCCCACTCGATGTCTGTTGAAAAAGGCAAGCTTTGCTAATCAGACACAGCAAAGAGGAGGTCTGCCCAGCAGATGCTGTTCTAAATCATCTCAGAAGGTCCACATGCCAAGGTGCAGGACCCCAATCTGTACTTCTCTAAATGGGATGGTGGTGCAGGAAGGTATGCAAACGGTACAGAGCCCTTTCTCTCTGATGTAGTTAGGCTGGTCTCTGTTGCTTTGTTTTAACAGGTTAAAAAAACATCAACCCACTTAGCATGTGATGAGAAAATGCTATGCATTTACCAAGTGCGCTAGTGTCAGTACCACCCATTCCGGCTAATTACAGGTCCTCTCAGACGCCCTCTCAAAGCAGGGTTTGAGCATAAAGACAAGGGATCTGCTTCTGAGCTGGAAAACAACTGAATCCTGTAAAGTCCCCTTTTCCCCATGCGCCTAAATAAATCACCACAAGCTCACATCAGATTTGCAAGAGAAAGTGGAGATCTGAAATGCATCTGTATGTAGGGATGATATGGACTGAAGTACCCACAGGGACGTTCTCAGTGTAATCTCAAGCGAGGCGAAGTGCCCCCCCCCCCCCGGTGCATGGAGCCGACATTAACATGGCGCCGTACACCGATGGGCCCGCAGGCTCTAAGCAGCGGGGAGCGAGCGAAGGGGAGAGGTCAGGACCCCGCCTCGCAGGTGCTCCCTGCTGCGAGGGGCTGGCACAAAGAGGGGGGGGGGGGGTTTAAAAGCCCTGGGTTGAGCTCGGACGGCCTCTTCGGCGTCCGAGCACCAGCCAGCATGCTCAGTGTAATCTCAGAGAAGTATACATCTTTCTGCTGATCTGTAGACCACTCTAGAACCGATAAGTGACAAGAGGAATACCTCTGAGGGGTTTCTAGTAACACCAGTGAATTTCAGACATGTACCAAGGACTCCTGGCATGGTCCAGAAAATGAGGGACACTGCCGGCAGGATGGCTCGGAGTTCCCTAGGAAGGAAAGCGCTTTACAGCTCTCAGTCCTATTCTAACAAATGAGGTTCCGCTTCCAGGCAGGTCAGCAGTAAACAGCTTTGCCTTTCATCCTCCGCTGTAATTTCACTAAGCAGGACTGATGTCAAATTAACACTTAAGGGTAATTTTATAAGGGGCCTGAGGGTTTAGAACTGCACTTCACAGGCTGAAGCAGGCTCCTACACCATTGCCCAGGGGCTTATGTGCAAACAGAGAAGACATACAGATACTTGGGGACAGTGGCGTACCTACCCTCATTGCTCCCAGGTACACATCTCACCGTTGCTCCCTTATCCAAAACCCACTACCCCCAACTGTACACCTCTACAATAGCCCTTATGGGTGAAGGGGGCACCTATATGTGGGTACAGTGGGTTTTAGTGAACTTTGGAGGGCTCACAGTTTCCACCACAAGTGTAACAGGTAGGTGGAGGTATGGGCCTGGGTCTACCTGTGTACAGTGCACTGCACCCACCACCAGACTACTCCAGGGACTTGCATGCTACTCTAATGGACCTGGCTATAACATCTGAGGCTGTCATAGAGGCTGGTGAGTACTATTTTTATTCACATTTGGGGGGGGGGGGTGGATGGGGGTCATCTCCGAATCCTTCCAGTGGTTATCTGGTCATTTAGGGCACCTTTTTGTGTCTTATTCATTAGAAAAACAGATCTAGACCAAAACACTGACATTAATTCGCCCTTGACATTTTGGTTTTGTTCCATTATGGCTGTAAAACGTCCAAGTGTTAGGCACGCCCTAAGCCCGCCATCAAAAGACCTCCAACATGCCCCCTTCGGATTTGGATGCACTGCAGATGAATTGCATAGATAAATGACTGCAAAATAGGTTTCGAAAATACTGATTTGGACGTTTTGAGAAGAAATTTGTCCAAATGGTGTTTTATGACATTATTTGGATTTTTTTTCACTTTCGAAAATGAGCATCATAGTTACATTAGATGAATTATTGAGCCCAGGTGGCAATAATAGGGTGACTGTGTCCCCCCAGTTGTATACGATCACCTCATCACTCAGCAGAACGAGATTTAGTTTGAATTTTGTGGAGTTGAACCAGTTGTGGACCATGTAATGTTTCTCTGCTTGCATTTACCATCTTTTTATAACAGGGCTGCAGCCTGAAGGCTTCTGAAGTTTGGTGGAGGGGTCAGAAAAGGACACAAGAAAGACAAAGAAAAGCTGAAAAAAAGATTGATATGGAAGGAGAAAGAGGGGGAAGAGAACAACAGAAGAAATAACTCCATCAGTAAATGTCAAGATGTTTCATAAACGTAATAAGCCACAAACAGATTTTTCCTACTGAGGACATTAGTGTCACACTAGTAATTACTTGCATTGGAGACTGTAATGGAAGTGAATTTTAAAGATTGTTTTTCAACCCTGTCTGGACCGACCAGTGCACTCGGGGTCTGTATTGTTGATTAGAAATAATTCTGTTTAAAAATGGTTGTTTAACTTTGATTGTGTGAAAATAAGTTGGAATGCAGAAAATAAGACACAGCTCTAACTAATTTGGTATGCAAAGGGGACGATGGTTCTTGCTTTCCAGCTCTAGCCTGGCCACCTGGAGTTCGAAGGCATGTGACCACGTTCCCACAGTAAGCATTCTGTAATTTTCCATAGAAGCTTTCTGTAACTTTCCTTAGCTCTGGACATGAGATAAGAGCTTAATAAAAAGGGGCCCTCCTTGCGGTGAAAGTCTGAGGTTCATCTGTGGGCAGACTTGTCGTGCAGAAGGTGTGTTCCTGGTCAAGGAAACTCTGAGCTTTCGCTGCAACGGACCTCCCGGCTGATGTATATATGTATCTGTTTTATAGCTTTCTTTTAGTTAGATGGTTTAATTAGTGTGCATATCTCCTAATTTGACTCAGTCAGCGTGTATATTTCTTAATCATTGTATAGACTGAAGCAATAATGATTTATATACTCTCCATTTAAATAAAGAGTTTCATTTACTCAATACGAATCCAAAAAGAATCTGTAGTATTTTATTCGGTGAACAGTCTGTGGTGATTAAGTGAGCAGGCTGCAATACCAAGGCAAGACAGAGACAGCCTGGATAAACAGGAGCAAAGCTGTCTTAACATTGGAGTCTCTCTTCTCTGGCACAATGCAAGTACTACGATGAGCATTAGCAGTAAATTTCAGAGACTGAGATCATACTCCACATACCATGGCTTAGGAGTAAGGCTCATTCCTATCTGGCATGTACAAAAACTAACCAATTTGGAGAAATTTCCTCCAAGTAAAAAGTGTATTGTTTCTCAACAGATACACCCGCCAATGAGTGCATGTAGCAATCTTATCATTGAGTCTATAAGCAAACTTCTTATTTTGTCTAGTGCTACCTGGTGTTTGCATCAGTTTGCAGATGTAGTAGACAGTCCCTGGCTCCTTGAAGCTTACCATCTAGCCAAGACCATCAGAGTAAAACTCCAAACTCTCATCTGGCACACCATAAGCACACCATAGCAGTTCTGTGGAAAATGACCCCTTGTCTGGGGCATGGAGATCACAACTATGTAAGACAGCTGTGATTGAGAAGATAACGTATGCATTTAATGGTAAAAGCAATACCTGTTCTATGATATCGGATAAATTTTGGGCACAGCATGTCAATGTGACTGAGTAATTGGGTGATTACGCTTTGTGTGTATTAATGTGTTGGCCATGATTGTAATGTGAGGCTTGTCTTAGGGTACTGTAAGGGGGTTTATAGAACTCTGCCCCTCACCATTAAGAAAAGTCCCTCTGATAGCCCGGGCCAACTTAAGAGTTCTGGTCCCACCCTGGGAGGAAGTGAGCCAGGAAGGGCGGAGTCAGTACCTGAGAGATTAAAAGACAGGGCCAGGCTGAGGTTAAGGAGGCCCAGGGAAGGAAGAACCAAAGCCTAAGTCCTATGCCTTCAATGAATACGTTTAACTGCCGTGACCTGGTTGAGGTAAGCCAACTTTGTTTCTTGTTAAGACTTGCAAGCCTTGTTGAAGTCTGGCTGGGGCCAGACCTGAATCTCAGAAGACCTGAGAACTTACACGCTTTGTTTGTGGTGCACTAGCCCAACCAGCCACAGACTGCTTGGCCTGCTAGCGAGAGGCCTACTCAAGACTGTTACTAAATATGAGAAATGGTTGCATCTGATGTTCCTAGCCTGTGAAGCAAGAGGTCCTGAGGCTCAGGTGAATAAAACATTTACTTTCACATTTACTGTATATACCTTGACTGGCTGAGTTATTCACAGGGCTACCCCATAACCTTTGCCCAGGGAATCACGCGTAGTCTTGGGGTTGTCATATGCTTTATCATTTTATGAAGGTAGAAATGAAATAAAATGTTCAAAATAAAATAATAAGTAAGACCAGTAGGAAGGGCTTGATATGGAAGCAGAAGGATCTGAAGGAACTTAGCAGCCAGTGCCGCTCAAAAAAAGGTTAGGAACAAGGGGAACATCAGGGTTGGCTAGTTTATTTATGAAAGTTCCACAGAGGGCCATCATGCAAAGAGCAACTTTTTCCACAACTGTGGTGCAACCTCAAAAGATATGCAGAAGCAAAACAGAAAATCAGCAGCTTGTCAGCAAGATGCTGGCTCCATGGGATGATGCCTTCTTTCAGCTGGCATAATTTTGCAAGTGTACCGTACTTTTAGGCAAATATTGGCAAACTTCCTAGTCCAATTTTACCACCCCTCATATTACACCTTTCACCTTCAGAATGTAGGAACCTTACGCAGTTATTCCATCTCCCAACCATAACTATTATGTGAAACTCAACAAATTCTGATAACCGGACAGGTGACAGCTCATACAGGAAACCAGAGTGCCCCCTTTCTTCTCTTTTGTCATTGTTTTTCTTTTTTTCCCCGCTTTGGTTTGAGCTTTGTCTCTGCAGGGCTCTGCTCTCCTGAAGCTCCTGAGAGAATGCAGTCTTGCTGGAACTCTCCAGACCTACTTCACTGCTTTAAAAATAGAACTTGGAGCCTGGTACATTTTTGGCAACCAAGTTTAACATCTTTTGAGGCACCATAAAAGGAAATGGACTTGAGCTGTTCCTACACAGCTCTGATGGCTACAGAGTCAAACTTGCACCAGGCTCTCTCCATCAACAGCTGTCCTCACCTGGTCCTGCACTCCTAAGGCATCAAAATATAATCACTGGAATAAAAGCCTTCTGGATGGAAAGGACTGTTACGAGAATCCACTTAGGCCTGTTGGCAGGTCCTTTACTTTTCACCCATTCCACTGATAAACAGCTAAGAATAACTCCTACCCCTGCTGATAACATGTACTGAGAGCAAGGTCTGTACTGCATCCACTTGAGCTGTAAAACAAAACCTTTAAACTGCTCTCCTACCATGACAGGCAAAGTAATAAAGAACTGGAATTAATCAAGCGAAAGGGAGCAAGTTTCTTCTACCTGCTCAGCTGGGGAGTCGCTCAAGTTACTGGTTTAAGGCTAGAAGGTGGGGTACCTGGTTAGAAAAACAGGGGACACAGAGGACTCCAAAGATGGGTTGACGCTTAAATATGATGGCAAAGTGGGACTGCCTTAATAGGGCGTTACTGGAATAAATTGTCATTTTTGAAATTCTAGGGCTGCCTACCAGTTAACTTTTTATGAATATACGTTTTTTATGTTATGTGTAAAACAAAAAGTTGTGAGTGGTTCCATGCAGAATGGAGCCTACCTTTTGGCATGAGCTCACATGTGTAAATATGGATAAAAATAATATACTATTAGAATACCCTGGGATCCCTGAATTGTGTCGAAAATTTAGGTGGATCAGATACGTGAAGGGCAATTCTATAAATTGTCACCTATAATTAGACGCCAAGGGGCAGATTAGGTAAATGGTACCCAAAGTTAGTTGCGTTAAGTTCTGCGTTAAGCGCCAGTTCTATAAAGATCATTTAGCACTAAGTGATCTTTATGGACTAGCACTTAATGCAGATTCCTGCACCCAACTTTGGGTGTGATAACTTAGGCCTGCTAAAACTTCCAACTAATGTCGGGGGGCATGTTAAGGGCGGGATTTGGGTGTTCCTAAGACCTGGATGTTTTTCAGCCATAATCAATCAAAACATCCAGGACTAAAACTAAGACGTTTTGAGCTAGACCTGTTTTAATAACGACTAAGCCACAAAAAAGTGGCCTAGATGACCACTGGAGGAATAAAGGAATGACCTCCCCTTACTCCCCTAGTGATAACTGACCCCCTCCCACCCCTCAAAGATGTAAAAGAATCAGTACATACCAACCTCTATGACAGCCACAGATGTTATACCCAGTTCTATTAGAGCTGCAAGCAGGTCCCTGGAGTAGCCTAGTGGTCTGAGCAGTGCATGCACTATGGAGAAAGGGACCCAGGCCCGTATCCCACTCTAACTGTTACACTTGTAGTGAAATGTGTCAACTATCCAAAACTCACCAAAAACCTACTGTACCCACATATAGATGGCACCTGCAGTCTTAAGGGCTACTGTAGTGGTGTACAGTTGGGGGCGGTGGGTTTTAGAGGGCTGAGCACAAAAGATAAGGGAGCAACGGTGAGATGTGTACCTGGGAGCTTTTATATGAAGTCCACTGCAGTGCCCCCTAGGGCGCCCCATTGTCCTGGGATGTCTACTGTGTGGCAGGTCTACTAAGAATGCTGGCTCCTCCTACATTCTAGCGGCTTGATTTTGTGCGTTTTGCACTTGGACATTTTTTTTTAATGGACCAAGAGCACAAAGACATCTAGCATGTGGCCATTAAAAAAAAAAAATAGCCGTTTTGCTGCTTCGAAAATGGCTATATTTCCTATTCGGATTTGGGACGTTTAGTCAAAATGTCCAAAGTCTGACTTAGACGTCATATCGAAAAAGCCCCTCTGTAAGTTATGTGCTCTTCAGGGCACAATTAGGCACCAACTGTTCCAACTGCCATTGAGTTAGCGTCTAAAGTTAACACCTAACTTTAGACGCTTCAATGCCCACTTATTCTTGCGTTCTTCAAATGGAATCTTAGCACCAAGAAGCTGTTGTAGAATTGATGCTAAATGCACGGCATTGGAGCACTTAGATATAGATGCGTACAGGGTGCTTGATAGCAGGGGCGTAACCAGACCTCACAGTGGGAGGGGGCCAGAGCCCGAGGTTGGGGGCACATTTTGAGTGCTGCCCCACTGCCCCTCCCACCGCCACGCCTTGCCTCACCTCTTTGCCCCCCCCACCGCCTCGCCTTGCCTCACCTCTTCGCCCCCCCCACCGCCTCGCCTTGCCTCCTTGCCGCTTCCCCTCACCGCCTCATCACTCACCCCGCAAAAACAAATACCTTTGCTGGCGGGGGTCCCCAGCATAAAGAATATCAAAGTGGGGGGACAGAGTTTAAGATGCAAAATAGACCTTTCAGGACAAAGCAGGTGCTGCGAAGAGTCCATTGTCCCTGTAGACAATTTTATAGCAACAGCAGCTAAAGACTGTGGGTCCCATTTAGCCTGCTCAGTTCTCTTCCTTCTAAGTGGAAGGTGGGCGTTTACCTGGGCAGAGTCTGGGGAGGGCATGGGCAGGGCACACATTTCCATATGTAAGTTATGCCTATCTTCTGCAATTACACCACAGAGACTCTAATCTATCTCTGGCTTTACGTTGACTTACTTGCGACCAAGGACCCTTTGAAGGTATCCCACTGTTTTCTTAAATTGTGTCACCGCTTTTGCCATCCACTACCCTTTCCGTACAGAAGTATTTCCTAATCTTGCTCCTGACTCTAGCCCAGTTCTCATGACGTATCCAGCCAATCTGGTTTTCAGCTATCCACAATATCAAAATGTCGCTGTTCCGAGGAGGGGGTGTGGGAGTTTGGAGGGACACTAGGCCACCGGGGCCTCGCTTCTGTAGAGGGGTCTGGAGGTCCCATGGACCTCCTGCCCGTTTGACAGGGTCAGGCTTTTGACAGCCCGGATCTGTCAAACAAGTGCGGGAGGATTGTGGCTCAGCGCATGCTCAAGCACAATCCTTCTGCACTATCGCTGGATGATCAATGCTAATAATGCGTATAAATTTGGATGTTATTAGCGTTGATCACTGGGGAGTTAATTCCCCGCGCTGTTCCACCGCTACTTTTAGAAAGCTGTTTCTGAACAGCGCGGGAAATTGATCATTGGAGCCTCACGGTGAATGGGCTGTGTCGGCATTACTAGTGCAGGTTTGTAAACGGGGGGGGGGGGGGGAGCTTACTATCACAGCTGGTGTGAAGTATGCTGCAGTCTGGGGTAGAAATTTGGGATGGAGCCTCTAAGTCCACCCACAGACTGTATCTCTTTTACACGGGGTCTGGGGCCCCCTATAGCTTGGACGTCCGGGCATTTGCCCTGTTTGTACCCCCTCCTAATGCCGACCCTGCCTCTTATTTGTTTTGTTGGTCTGTCTTGACTAAATTGTAAGTTCCAAGGAGCAGGGGCTGTATTATGTACATCTGTAAAACCCTGTGTACACCTGGTAGTGCATTTCAAATGATAATCACAGTAATCGTATTTGATAATCTCACGTATGCAAGACAGTGCGATAATGGTGCTGGGACAAACACAACGGCTCCGACATTTGTTCAAATGAATGCGAATAGAACGGGTTGCACAGGCGTGATTAGCTCAGTCCTCTGCTTTTCATGCACCTTCACTTTTCACAAATGTATCTTCCTCTGTAGACTTTTTAGCAACAAGCTCATGTTAACGCTATAAATATCCCAGCTATTGCAGCAGTCATTAATTGTTGTCAGTAAAGAGCCACCAATTAGTGCAAAGATCACGGGCATCTCCTTCATAAAGGAACATACTGTGACTCCATCAGCTCTATCCTTCAACACAATTATTGTCAATAGCAGGTCTAATGTGGGTTTTGAAAAGCAAGCATGCTAATGGTGAACAACGCCTAGAGTTTCCATTAGTGCTGATCTACTGATCCATTTAACAAACCCTTAATAAAAGAGTTTTTTCTTTTTTTTTTCAATAGACGTTAACTGAACAAACCTATTGGGAATTCTATGTGCCAGTGGTGATTATTATATGTTCTATACTAAGCCAATGATTAACACATCTCTTCCGTGAGAGTACCTTTCATGTGAATGTAAACCAATACTTGAACCACTCAATCTTCCACAGATCACGTTCACACAAGGGATTAGGTAGACATTCAGATTCTTTGTAGTACTGATCTTAGGAGCCAGCTCTGTGGGTGCTGTGAGTACCCCCAATATTTAAGCAAACACATTATTTTTGTCCAGGGAGGATAGTTTCCGTTGGGTTTAGCACACCCAATCATTTTGAAACCTTGGCTTCTACGGTATTGACACCTGTCCCAACGGTGGAACGATTCCATTCAAACCTGTGTATAACCACATAGCAGCTCTGTCGCAAGTGGTTTCTGTCTTCTCTAGCTGAGTAGAGGTCAGTGCACAAGCCATCATGCGAGCTCTCTGATGATCTTTTTAAACTGTCTGCCTCGTGATCGCTGATCATTTACCCGTTGGGAATGTAAGTGTCATCTATACACACAACATAGCCAATTCCTATAAGCTGAGCTATCTCATAGCCTTAGGCATTCAAGTGCAAAAGTTGCTTTGAACGACCAGGCATGAATCTCATCAGCAGTATTATTTGAATCAGACACAGAGGATTAGATTCTATATTTCACGCCTAAAATTTGGTGCCAAAATGAAAATCGCTTAAATTAGGCCAGAAAAATGGCAGGTCTAATTTAGTGGCATAGCCATTAGAGGGCCGGGGTCCATTCAAAATCAGTGCTCCACAGGTGTGGCTGGCCTGGCGGGGATCCGAAAGCCCCACCAGCAGAAGATCTCCTCTTGGCAGAAAGAACACTTATAGCCTGTGCAGCCAGCAGTGTCGCTCAGCCGCCGCTGCCCCACCCCTCACGCATACTCAGTTTGTGCGCATGCGCAGAGGCTGGCCATGTCAGTGGCTCTGGGACACTACCAGCAGCTGCACCCGGTGTAAGTGCTCTTTCTGTCAGGAGGCAGTCTTCAGAGTGGAGGAGAAGCCTAATGGCTACTGCAACAGACTTTGATCTTGGGGAACGGGGTTCAATTCCCACTACAGCTCCTTTTGACTCTGGGCAAGTCACTTAACCCTCCATTGCTCCAGGTACAAAAAAGTACCTGTATATAATATGTAGACCGTGTTGAATACAGTTGCAAAAACCACAGAAATGTGGTAAATCAAGTCCCATTTCCCTTTCCCTATTTGAGATTCTGCATGGAATGTTGCTGTTTCTACTATTCTGGAACGTTGCTACTATTTGAAGATTCTACATGGAATGTTGCTACTATTGGAGATTCTAGATGGAATGTTGCTACTATTGGAGATTCTGTTGCTACTATTTGAGATTCTATATGGAATGTTACTACTACTTGAGATTCTGTTGCTACTATTAGAGATTCTACATGGAATGTTGCTAGTGGAGGAGTGGCCTAGTGGTTAGTGCAGCAGACTTTGATCCTTGGGAACTGGGTTCAATTCCCACTACAATTCCTGTGACTCTGGGCAAGTCACTTAATTCTCCATTGCCCCAGGTACAAAGAAGTACCTGTACATAATATGTAAGCCACGTTGAATGCAGTTGCAAAAACCATAGAAAGGTGGTATATCAAGTCCCTTTTCCCTTTGGCTGGAAGGGTTTACAGATCCCAACCAGCTCAGGTATTTCTTCTGGTTTGATTGGGGGGTGGGGGTGGGGGAGGGAAGAGACAAGTTTTTGGCCCCACCCTAAATTTGTCATCTGGCTACATTCCTGGTCTAACTTATGCATTTAAGTGGTGACACTGGTCCTTGTACAAATGTATGTTCAGTGGCATTAAAATGTATAGGTGCCACTGAATATACAATCAAAGCAAAATATCATCACTGGCAATTTACCATCGAAAATCAAGTCCAAAATTGTCATGACAGGCAGCGCTTGTCAGTAACTGGTTTCTCCGGCACGTACTACTAGCTGGGAAAAACTCGTGTATAATCTGATTTTGTTAAGGTTCACAGTTAGACCAACATGGTGAGAGGGTAATATATTTGCTGCCATTTGATTGTTTTATTTATTTATTTATTGCAATAGGCGGGAAAATGTGGGATACAAATGCAATAAATAAATAAAACAATCAAATGACAGCAAATACATTACAAATGTCAAAGAGAAGCACCAGTAGCCTTCAAAATCAGGATGCAATTTCTTTATTAATACACTTTGAACATCAATTTCTTCCTTACTGACCCGATTATCAATCTGTTTATGAAGGAACTGCTCCGGTTCTAGCTTCATTGAGCGATTCATTGCATTAATTTTGTAAGAAGTGGGACAATCATCCATCTTGTCATGATCGAAGAAGAAAGCTTTAGTTGCTCTCTAAAATCAGTGCCCCATTGACCCCTGATGCAGGCGCTGGGCGCTGAAACACGGCCCGTGTCAGGTCATTAAAGAAGAAATTGATCTTCACATTGTATTAATGAAGAAATTGTGTCCCAATTTTGAAGGCTCCTGGTGCTTCTCTTTGATATTTGGACTTGTTCTGTACTTTGGACCCTCTCTGTGTTATGTTTTAGCAAATATATCACACAACCAAACAGATGATCACGGCTGGTGGTCTTGACTCCAGCTGTCCAAGGCTGCAGATGTCACTTTCAGTAGGAAGCTGAACAAGGATGACCTAATCATGTTTTTTTTTTTAAAGCAGTGACAAATACCTAACAGATGTAGAACTAAGACCCACCCCCTCCTTAGTTCCACTGGAGACCAGGTAACCTTTTATCCAACATGCAAGCCCTCATGCTTTCATTGAAAGGAGGATTCCTACCTTTGCTCATTGCTATTTTATTTTAATTTGTATACATTGATCCATGGAATATTATGTGGTTTAGCTCCAGGTTACCTGAATCAATTGCCCCTGGTTATCTACATCAATTGCCCCTGGTTATCCGAATGAATTCATAACCTTCACTTCTTTGAATAGGGCTACATGGAACATTAATTATTTGAAGCTGCGTTTCCCATCAGCAAAAGAAATTACATTAAAAAAAAATCATTCACTTCAACATTTGCATATGAAGCTGCAAAATATCAGAATTCATTACTGCCTGAAATTAAATCTGAACCTTGTTATTTGAGGTTCAGTAAGCGTTTAAAAAGTTCTTTTTTTAAAAAAAATTTAGGAAGTCTCTCAGAATTTCTTTTACAAAGCTGCACTAGTAATTCCTGCGCTGCAAATGAGAAGAAACCCATAGGAAACGCTAGAGCGGCTTTGTAAAAGAAGCCCTTAAAGTATCATTTATTGTTTAGATTTTCAGAGATCTTAATTATATTACTGAATGATATCTGTTATCACTTATTGTAATTCTTATAGTTGGCTAGCTTCTTGTACCGTAGTCTGCACTAGATTATCTTTACTTGAAGTGAAATATAAAAAAACTTTGAAAATTTATTTGGACAGTTCGTTTTCATAAGAGAACCTCCAGAATTCATCCCTGTTGATGGAATCAAAGTTTTTGTTTTTTTTTGACCTGCAAATACAAATGTTTATCCTGTAACTGTCTCACTGAAAATATCATTATCATCGGTGCCTCTCTGAGCACGGAAACCGTGTTGGCTCTCATGAGTGATAGAACTGGCTGTCACATGTTTTGACAACTAATTGAGGACATGTGTCAAGATTCCGCCAGGTATGAACAGCAGAACAACATCACAATGAGCATCACAGCACGCTTGATCGGAGATTTGGCTAACGAGAGTGTATACTGAATTTTGGGAACTTTTTCCTCTCGGATAATAAGAGACAGGAATTTTCTTTGTTTGTTGAAACACAAGCTAATTGAACCCCCAAAAAGGAAGAAAAAAACACGCAGAACCTTTAGGAATTGCAATAATCCATAGGAGATGCAAAGATGAACGATAAAAATGAAAACAAAAAATGCACAACATGTAGAGACACATGGAAGAATCAGAAAGAACATGGGGCAATGCAAAGATGTAGGATGTGATAGAAGCCTGGTACATCCCATTGGTTTTATAATGTATGTTATTTTCATAGGCACCTAAAGGCTACTACTATTACTACTATTTAACATTTCTAGAGTGCTACAAAGTGTACGCAGCGCTGTACAAACACAGAAGAAAGACAGTCCCTGCTCAAAGAGCTTACAATCTAATAGACAAAAACTTCTGTAGAAGTTAATGGATACCCTAGCCCCAAAGTTTAAGCTCCTCTATAAGGAATTATATTTGGTTGTAGAGCCAAAGGAATGTTTAGCGAAGCTAGAATTATAATGTTTGGAATACCAGGCAAAGACCTGTCAGATGTTAGTAACTACCCAGACTCTTCTCATTGATCAATGCCAAGTATAAGATATATGCTCCAAAAAGTCTTGCTCAGAGGCTTAGAGATGTACTTAGGGATGTGAAGGGATGTGTATTTAAGAGGTGGTAAGGGCTCTGGTGGTAGCTTGGCAGTAACCGGGCAGTACGCAGCACTGCTCAATTACCACCAGGCATGCCCCCGGTAGTAGAAAATACAAAATAAAAAAAGGATCCTCCTTATTGCTGTTTAGTCATATAATATTATTCTTTTTTCAACCTAGGTATAGGTATAAAACGGGCT
This sequence comes from Microcaecilia unicolor, assembly GCF_901765095.1. NCBI lineage: Eukaryota > Metazoa > Chordata > Amphibia > Gymnophiona > Siphonopidae > Microcaecilia > Microcaecilia unicolor. The sequence goes on along the minus strand of NC_044036.1, from coordinate 321,155,975 downwards.
TCTTAGCATTTACTGTATGCTAATTCCATTAGCGCACGCTAAGCTTTAGTAAAAGGGTCCCTTAGGGAGCTACAGATAGAAAAGACCCTACTCCCTTTCCATAAGTAACTGAACTCCTGTTTTTACTTGAAGCCTTCGGTCTTAAGTTCTCTATATTTAATGAGGCTAAGAAACACATGTGAGCCTCCTTGACTGTGTACTTCTCGATTATAAGTTTTACCAGTTAACCAAAAGCTTGTTACACATTAGAATAATAAAATACAATTATCAAACTCTCCCAGTCACCCACCTACTCTATGAAGCCTCTTGTTGACCTGATGGAGGTTCTTGACGATAATCAGCCTCTAGTGGCAAGAAAGCTAATTGCAGCCCAAAAGCTTTGGCCATAAGCCTCCTTCGGTTTATAGACATTATTCTATATAGCGAGGCTGAAATTGAATGCGCAAATCTGGTCGTATTTTGGATTTGCACGTGCAATTTAATTACTTAACAAGCCAATCAGTGTTCATAATTGCCACTTAAGCAATTACTGATACTAATTAGCCTTAATTAGAATTTACACACACTACTTGCTAGGCGTGTTCTGTAAAGTGGTGTGTGTAAATTCTAATGCGGGCTGCCAAAATGGGGGCACGTCCATGGGCATGAAATGGGCGGACCGTGAGCTTTCTGAAAATCTACACGCACAGTTATAGAATACACCTGCTCTGTGCCTATACTTAGTGTGAATGGACATGCCTAGAATTAGGTTCAGGCATGGACACTAGGCATATTCTATAAACCAGCTAGGCATATCTTATAAATTTCACCTAAATCTAGGCATGGTTTACAGAATACACCTAGGTGGAAATATTTTTGGTGCTGATTTTTCAGGCGCCATATGTCAAATCTAGTCAGGGGCAGACTGAGGGTGGTCTGGGCCCACAGGCACTGAAGGTGGTCTGGGCCCCCCACCAGGCCACTGCCCAACACCCTCTGCCGCCCCTGGCGCAGCATCCGATACCCCGGTCTTACCTGAGGGGTTCTGGTAGTCTGGTGGCCTCTGCCGGGGGGGGGGGGAGGGCATGTTCTTTCCTGCCCACTGCACTACCACTATTCCCTCACCTGCCGATGCCGCTGTGTTTTCAAAATGGTGGCCGAGACTTTCCTTGGTAGTCTCGCAGGTCTCGACAGTCTCGCGAGACTTCCACAGGGCGTCTCGGCTGCCATTTTTAAAATATGGTGGTGCTGGGTGGGGAGGGGAGAATAGCAGCAGCCCAGCAGGCCAGGCAGGAAAGAACATGTTACCCCCGCTGAGGCCACTAGATCACCAGCGGCGCACCGGGCATCTAGGCAGAGCCTTTGGGCCCCCTAAAGCTTCTGGACCCTTGGGCACTGCCCTGTTGCCCTGAACGGTCAGTCCACCCCTGAATCTAGTCCTATGCTTGTGGCACAGAAAACACCACAGGACAAGGGGATCACTTCTACTTACACAGTCTGCCAGGATGATATAAGCATGTACTTTCTGCTAACTGTATGCTCAAGATGGAGTGCACTGACTAGCAAGGTCAATTTTTCTAGGAAGGTCTTTCAAGAGCTCAGAAACCTCTCTCTGAAGGTGCTTTACCCCTCAAGTGACTCACACATCTTTGTGCTTCTTAATCAGACCAACCTAGTTTCAATACTGAAGCAGTACAATTTTTCTGGGTAGTCCCTAGCACCTAAGATCATAACAGTGGGAGCAAAACTCTCCAGAAGGCTTGAAGGGGCATAATCGAACGGAAACGTCTATCTCCATGGGCGTTTATGTCCGAGAACGGGTCCGTGAAGGGGCGGACCGAAGCGTATTTTCGAAAAACATGTATGTTTATCTTTTTTTGAGCTGGGCGTTTTTGTTTTTTAGCGATAATGGAAACCGAAAGCGCCCAGCTCAAAAACGAATAACTCCAAGACATTTATTTGTGGGAGGGACCAGGATTCGTAGTGCACTGGTCCCCCTTACATGCCAGGACACCAACCGGGCACCCTAGGGGGCACTTTTACAAAAACAAAAAAAACAAGGTAAAACAGCTCCCAGGTGCATAGCATCCTTCCCTTGGGTGTTGAGCCCCCCAAATCCCCCTCAAAACCCACTGCCCACAAGTCTACACCATTACTATAGCCCTAAGGGGTGAAGGGGGGCACCTACATGTGGGTACAGTGGGTTTGGGGGGCGGTTTGGAGGGCTCCCATTTACCTGCACAAGTGTAACAGGGGGGGGGATGGGCCTGGGTCCACCTGCCTGAAGTCCACTGCACCCCCTAATAACTGCTCCAGTGACCTGCATACTGCTGCCATGGAGGTGGGTATGACATTTGAGGGTGAAAATAAAAAGTTGTGAAACATCATTTTTTGTGGTGGGAGGGGGTTAGTGACCACCGGGGGAGTCAGGGGAGGTCATCCCCGATTCCCTCCAGTGGTCATCAGGTCATTTAGGGCACTTTTTGGGGCCTTATTCGTGGAAAAACAGGGTCCAGGAAAAGTGCCCTAAAATCTCGCTAAAAACGCATATTTTGTTTCCATTATCGGCGAAAGGCGCCCATCTCTGATCGGCCGATAACCACGCCCCAGTTCCGCCTTCACCACGCCTTCGACACGCTCCCATCAACTTTGTCCGCATCCGCGACGGAGTGCAGTTGAAAATGTCCAAATTCGGCTTTCGATTATACCGCTTTATTCGTTTTTGTGAGATAAACGTCTATCTCCCAATTTGGGTCACAATATAGGGGTTTTTCTATTTCGATTATAAGCAGGATAGTGTATTAAAAAAGAATGCAGAACTGATACTTAACACAGAAAATCTATGAAGACACTAAAGCAGGCCATTTTACTAAAATAATTCTGCTAATATTTCTGTTCCAACTCACATTTTCTTCCTTGGGGAAATATTAGAATGAAGTGGTTTGAAAGGTCCAAATCTGCCACCTTTTTGATGGTTTAGGTTTGCCCCAAGATATTTTCCATTGTTAAATTTGGAACAGTTTTTGTTCTAGAGCCAACCTGTGATTTGATTTCCAAGAACATGATTCGCTTGTCAGTGTGTTCACGGAAAACGTTATCTTTTGCACTGACCTGCTCATTTTATTTTGACCTGATGAAGGATCTATAGTTAAGAACATAAGTATTGCCATACTGGGACAGGTCAAAGGTCCATCAAGCCCAGCATCCTGTTTCCAACAGTGGCCAATCCAGGTCACAAATACCTGGCAGAAATGCAAATAGTAGCAACATTCCATGTAGAACCCAAAGAATAGCAATATTCTAGAATTCTAAAGAATAGCAAGATTCCTTGCAGAATTTCAAAGTGTAGCAACATTCCATGTAGAACCCCAAACAGTAGCAAGATTCCATTCAGAATCCCAAGTACATAAGTGCTGCCATACTGGGAAAGACCAAAAGTCCATCGAGCCCAGCATCCTGTTTCCAACAGTGGCCAATCCAGGTCACAAATACCTGGCAAGATCCCCCAAAAAGTACAAAACATTTTATGCTGCTTATCTCAGAAATAGTGGATTTTCCCCAAGTCCAATTTAATAATGGCCTACGGACTTTTCCTTTAGGAAGCCATCCAAACCTTTTTAAAACCCCACTAAGCTAACCGCCTTTACCACATTCTCTGGCAACGAATTCCAGAGTTTAATTACACGTTGAGTGAAGACAAATTTTCTCCGATTCGTTTTAAATGTACTACTTTGTAGCTTCATCGCATGCCCCCTAGTCCACCTAGCCCAATATCCCATTTCCAACTGTGGCCTATCCGGGTCACAAGTACCTGACGAAAACCCAAATAGTCAAAAAGAATCACATGAGTAGACTTCAGCAGTAGCATAAATCACACCCAGAGGCATCAGAAGAGTATTAGACACGAACTATTGGATCTCTTACAGCACACAGCTGTTCCAAATCCTAGCTCTTTTGTGCTATCATCAATCATTGGAAGCCTACTGCTGTTCTGGACGTTTCGGTCTGTACGACCTGCTTTGGGGGATCATAATGTGGTCACTATAAACAAACAATGAACATATGCACAAGTTAAAAACCTATGGAACTTTGTGAGTATGAGCCCCAAAGTGTGTTCAAAGTATGTAACTGCACTTGATCCAGAAAAAAAAACAACCCTCAAATTCCAAGTTAAGAAAAATGCAACTGACCCCCAGAACTCCCAGACCGGCACTTAAATCTGAGTTTGGAAGGGAAGACAATTTCCTCTCAGGCACTGGAAAGCAAGGAAACCATGACCCTCTCAGCTCTGTATACAAAGCATATCTGGCAAATAACGCAAAAGTTCAGTCTGGGCTCATATCACCACTCCTGTGGCTGTTCGTTCCAATCTGAGTTCACTAATCCCAAACGGAACAGTGGGCCAGACTCCAGAACACAAGGTAATAACTCATATAATAAGTGGAGAGCCTTATATAGAGAACCTCATAACCTTAAGTGCAGTCTCATCATTTCTTTCAATAAAATCCCCAGAAAGAGATATATTAAGCGAGGTTTAGTCATTACCCTGCAAGACCTCTAGATTTCATATGCAAAATATATCAACTAGCTTTCGTGATTTCGGGGCTTTGCATAATGGGTCAGTATTTCTCTGTCTTAATCCATGATTTCATAGCTGTCACTTTAATAAATTGTAGACACTTTGCAGATAAAATTCCCTTTGAACTCTCTGCTGCTGCCTTACTGTGATAACTAATCAAAAGTATAGACCAAATTGTGCAAGGAGATGTGTTGAGAAACCCCAAATTAACATTTAACTGTCTTTCAGTGAACAGAGGTTCCAATGTATGTGTCAGCCAACATCTGTACTGAAAATCCGATATGGGGCATGGTCAAGAAATGCTGACCCAGAAATTAAGATGCATTTTTACCATAACTGCTGCCAAAGAAAGAAACTATGCAAATGAGGCCATGGTAGTGGAGGAGTAGCCTAATGGTTAGTGCAGCGGGCTGAGAACCAGGGGAACCAGGTTAGATTTCCACTGCAACTCCTAGTGACTCTGGGCAAGTCACTTAACCCTCCATTGCCCCAGGTACAAAATAAGTACCTGTATACAATATGTAAACTGCTTTGATTGTAACCACAGGAAGCCGGTATATCAAATTCCATCTCCTTTTCCCTATAAGCTGGGCCTTAAATTTAAGCATCCATAGTGCACTTACCCCCGAATTCTACATTTAATTACATGGAGTGGAGGAGTGGCCTAGTGGTTAGGGTGGTGGACTCTGGAACTGAGTTTGATTCCCACTTCAGGCACAGGCAGCTCCTTGTGACTCTGGGCAAGTCACTTAACCCTCTATTGCCCCAGATACAAATAAGTACCTGTATACAATATGTAAGCCACATTGAGCCTACCATGAGTGGGAAAGCACAGGGTACAAATGTAACAAAAAAAAATAACAAGCCAATGAATGCCAATAATTGGCTTTTTAACAAGCAATTATTGGCAAAATTAGATTTAATTAGAACTTACACACGGTCAAAAAAAGGAGGCACAGAAATGGGAGGGTCATGGGCATTTTGGGGCAGATCGGGGGTGTGACTGAGATATGTGCATAATTATAGGATATGGGGGCTCCACATGTAAATTTAGGTGCGTGCATTTGTACCACATTTTCATTGGTGCAAATGGCAGCTCCTAAGTTTATGACCCCTGGGTGTAAGTGCGATTCTATAAATGTGCCTAACTTTAAGTGTGGTTTATAGAACAGCACTTTTTTTTGGAGCTGATTTTTTTTTGGTGCCATATATAGCACTTAAATGCGTGACTGGCGCCAATAATTGGCAGTTCTGCGTGTAAATGCCAGGGGAACTTACACATGGTCAGAGCGTGGGTGTGTCATGGGACGTTGCCAAGCAACACAAGCAAAGTATAGAATACTATCCGCTGTGTGCTTTGCATGGTGCACCCGCTGTAATATGGCTTTGTGCGAATGCATCCTTACGCCATTATAGAACTGGCACATTAACTGTTGGATTCTATACAGCGCACCTAGAGATTCGCGCTGAAATCCAGGCGTATTCTAGAACAATGCACATAACTTAATTTGCTTAACAAGCTAATTAGTGTTGATAACAGCACAAGAAGCAACAATGAGTACTAATTGGCAATAATTAGAATTTACGCTCACAACTCGCTAAACCTATTCTGTAATGAACTGCGCCTAAATTCTTATGTGCGCAGTTCATAAGGGCAGTCTATAGGCAGGGAAATGGGCTTTTTGTAGCCATTCCAAAATTGATTCACGTAGTTATAGAATATGGCCCAGGGCGTGTAAATCTACGTGCAGGGATTTACGCCACGTTTTCATTGGTATAAATGGAGGCGCGTACATAAGTACATAAGTATTGCCATACTGGGAAAGACCAAAGGTCCATCAAGCCCAGCATCCTGTTTCCAACAGTGGCCAATCCGGATCACAAATACCTGGCAAGATCCCAAAAAAGTACAAAACATTTTATACTGCTTATCCCAGGAACAGTGGATTTTCCCCAAGTCCATTTAATAACGGTCTATGGACTTTTCCTTTAAGAAGCCGTCCAAACCTTTTTTAAACTCCGCTAAGCGAACCGCCTTTACCACATTCTCTGGCAATGAATTCCAGAGTTTAATTACACGTTGAGTGAAAAAAATTTTTCTCCGATTCGTTTTAGGCGCTAGGATATCAACTAACCATGTTCCATATACCACGCCTAAATCTAGGCGCCGCTTACAGGATATGCTTAGTTGGAAATGTTTACCGTGCAGATTTTTTAGGCACCTTATATAGAATCTGGCCCTAAGTGTGCTTCTTTGTGGAGTTTATAGAAAGGCCACTAGAGCTCATTCCACTTTTTTGAACAATGAGTGACCACCATTTCCTACTGTATCAATGCATCAAGCCACGATGGACTTATCTGAGCTCAACAAGCAAGTTGCTACACATTCTTTCAGCATGATATGAAAACACAATCATCTATGAAGAAAGACTAAGGAGGCTAGGGCTTTTCAGCTTGGAGAAGGGACGGCTGAGGGGAGACATGATAGAGGTATATAAAATAATGAGTGGAGTGGAACAGGTGGATGTTCACGCTTTCCAAAAATACTAGGACTAGGGGACATGTGATGAAACTACAGTGCAGTAAATTTTAAAACAAATAGAAGAAAATCTTTCTTCACCCAACGCGTAATTAAACTCTGGAATTTGTTGCCGGAGAACGTGGTGAAGGCGGTTAGCTTGGCACAGTTTAAAAAGGGGTTGGACGGTTTCCTAAAGGACAAGTCCATAGACCGCTACTAAATGAACTTGGGAAAAATCCACAATTTCGGGAATAACGTATAAAATGTTTGTACGTTTGGGTAGCTTGCCAGGTGCCTTTGACCTGGATTGGCTGCTGTCGGGGACAGGATGCTGGGCTCAATGGACCCTTGGTCTTTTCCCAGTGTGACATTACTTATGTACTTATGTACTTAAGACAGACATTCTAACTAGCAGCAGTTGGGGTAGGACTTACCTGCTCATGGTACTCGATGCCCATACTGAGTGTATTGATTAAGATTGCAATCATGATCCCACGACCAAAGTATTTGCTGTCCACAATTTTTCTGAAGGTATCACACACCAATCTCCAGAGCTCAAGGGCTTTATTTGGCTTGCTGGTCCGGTTCTGCCGTCTCTGGGAGTCTCTCTGGTCGTTGTATTGGGCATCCTGGGTAAAGTCGTACACCCCTTCGGCCTCTGAGTCCACAGTCTCGTTGTCGGTGCCCTCTGCCTCGCCAGCAAGTGTCCTGCTGCAGTGTGGGCAGGTGTCAGGGGGACAAACTGCACCGTCAGGTTTCCCACCTTGGTCAGAAAGCTTGCAAGAGCCTTTGCAGGCACCTACCAACACACAAAAACAGAGAAATATGTATATAATAATATGAGTATAAGAGGGTCCAAGTGGAATTAGAATATAAATGGTGAAAATTATAACATAGGGGATTTGCTAAAACCTTCACAAAAATTGTATATATGTCTATAACAGTATATAATGTTATATAATTTTTTTAAAATATAACCTACATATCCAGGGCCAACTTCATCACAAGACACATTAGACAGTCATGTAAGGCAGCGGATTGAGGGGAGGGGGAGAGGGCGGCAACGAGCAGCTGCAGTTCAAGCAAAACTAGAGGTCCTCACGGGCAAACTAACTCATAGAACCATCAACATGTACTTTTACCCTCAAGGAGGGCATCTGCTCTTTGACCTGGGGTCGAAGGTTCTCAGGCTTGTTTTCAGGATACTCCTAACCAGTTTGGTTTTCAGGATATCCACAATGGAATTTGCATGGAAGGGATTTGCACACAATGAAGGCAGTTTATGCAAATCTCTTAGGGTAAATAGGTTTTGAAAACTGTCCTCATTATGCGGGTCTGATATTTAAAGGTACCTATCCAGATAGAAGGTGTTGTTAGTACTGTCAGTAATGCTCCATGGCATTATCCAGAAAATGCTTCTGAAAATTACTACAGACCACACTGGACAGCGCCAGGGCAGTCCAGGGACTGAGCCTGAGCGGAGCACAGATTTATCCAGAGTCCAATGATATTCAGCACCAGTATCTGGATAACAATCCACATAACTTAGCACTGGAAAAAAACGTCCCAGATTCTCTGGCTTTGTATCGGGATAACGGCCCTGGTTATCACTATTATTCAATATTCAATGTTCAACACGGAGTGGCCTAGTGGTTAGGGTGGTGGACTTTAGTCCTGCAGAACTGAGTTCAATTCCCACTTCAGACACAGGCAGCTCCTTGTGACTCTGGGCAAGTCACTTAACCCTCCATTGCCCCGTGTAAGCCGCATTGAGCCTGCCATGAGTGGGAAAGCGCAGGATACAAATGTAACAAAAATAAAATAGATACTATTGGAGATTCTACATGGAATGTTGCTACTATTGGACATTCTACATGGAATGTTGCTATTCCACTAGCAACATTCCGTGTAGAAGGCTGCAAGCTTCTGTTTCTGTGAGTCTGACGTCCTGCACGTATGTGCAGGACGTCAGACTCACAGAAGCAGAAGCCTGCGCGGCCACATTGGTGATCTGCAAGGGCCGACTTCTACATGGAACATTCCATGTAGAATCTCAAATAACAGCAACAGTGGAGGAGTGGCCTAGTGGTTAGGGTGGTGGACTTTGGTCCTGGGGAACTGAGTTTGATTCCCACTTCAGGCACAGGCAGCTCCTTGTGACTCTGGGCAAGTCACTTAACCCTCCATTGCCCCATGTAAGCCGCATTGAGCCTGCCATGAGTGGGAAAGCGCAGGGTACAAATATAACAAAAAAAATGATATCCAGACAGATATTGGCCACTGTTGATATCTGGGTCTAAAGTTTAGACGCTGTTTAAAAGAAATGCCAGCTGCGAAGTTTATCTATTGCTCCATCTTTATTTATTTATTTATTTATAAAGGACTAAAATACAAGCAGATAAACGCCACCACCTTCTCTTACATGAGCACGCAGCTGTGGAATGCATTACCAACAGCCCTGAAAGCGACTGACAAAATAACTAACTTCCGCAAATCCTTGAAGACACATCTCTTCAACAAAGCCTACAAAGAGAACCCATAGCCTTACAAAACCACCTTACAAAAATACCTCACCAATCATTAAAGTCCACCTTCCATCCTGCCTAACACCTTCCTTCTCTCTTCCCTTACTTAATCTTTGTACATTACTAACTGTATCTGATATCATGGAATGATTATGTCATAACCAAACTCTGTAAGCCACATTGAGCCTGCAAATAGGTGGGAAAATGTGGGATACAAATGCAATAAATAAATGTATTTGTTTATTAGGCTTTATTTACCATCTTTTTGAAGAAATTTACCCAAGACAAGTGTATAGGACTTCATTGCATAGGCATTCAGATTCCACCCCCACCTTCCATCATGGTTGTTCCAGTCCACTTTTTTTTTTATCTATCCTCTCTTCTCGCATTTCTAAATTCTACTACTGTTATTTTCTATTTTCATCCTTCTGAAAATTTTGCACACCTCACAGCTGGGGCAGGAGGAAGAAGGGCTGTTTGCGCTCATGCTTTCGCCACAATGAAAATGAGCTTTTATTTTTTGATATGAATGATTATGTTATTTTCACATGTTTTATGTTATATTTTATTTCTGATTCTGTAGTTGTTAAGATGGCACAATAGCTTGAGCAGAATTCACTGCCCTTTTCTTTTTGAGTGTGGTGTATTGTTTTTTTTTTTTTTTAAATGACCATTGCAAACCAAAACATAGAGCAAATACATCATTCAATGCAAATATTTGATAAACTTGCCCTTCACACTCTTCTGCTCCTTTACTGATTATACATTCTAATGTTTAAAATTGGAGAAATCTGAAAAGGAGGGGGGGGGGCTGCTTGTTCTACTAATACTCCTGGTGACCTCGGGCCAGCCACTTCACCTTCTGTTGCCTGAGGTAACAGCTTAGATTGTAAGCTCCACTGGCAAGGAAATAAGTTGTGTACTCGAATTGTAACTCAACCGTGGATTCAGATTTGTAAAAAGGCAAAAAATTAAACTTAAAATCTAAACCCAAGATCTCTATATAGTTTTGTTTCCACAGCGTCTCTGACCATTTTACTAACCCCCCTTTTTATAAAGTGCCAGTGCGGTAATGCCGACTTGAATGGGCTGTGTCGACATTACCGCATGGCTTTGTAAAGGGGGGGGGGGTTAATTTTATTCTATTTTTGTTGTAATGTGCTTTGAACCAGTATCCTGGGAGTTGGCAGGCTATAAGTACTATACCATATCATATCCATCTTGGATGGTGCAATAAGTCCTCTATGCTGCAAAATTTGGGATATAGACAAACATCTATTCTGGTCGCCGCATCTCAAGAAAGATATAGTAGAATTGGAAAAGGTGCAGCGAAGGGCGACTAAAATGATAGCGGGGATGGGACGACTTCCCTATGAAGAAAGACTAAGGAGGCTAGGGCTAGTCAGCTTGGAGAAGAGACGGCTGAGGGGAGACATGATAGAGGTATATAAAATAATGAGTGGAGTGGAACAGGTGGATGTGAAGCGTCTGTTCACACTTTCCAAAAATACTAGGACTAGGGGGCATGCGATTAAACTACAGTGTAGTAAATTTAAAACAAATCGGAGAAAAGTTTTCTTCACCCAACGTGTAATTAAACTCTGGAATTCGTTGCCGGAAAATGTGGTGAAGGCAGTTAGCTTAGCAGAGTTTTAAAAGGGGTTGGACGGTTTCCTAAAGGACAAGTCCATAAACCGCTACTAAACGGACTTGGAAAAATCCAAAATCCCAGGAATAACATGTATAGAATGTTTGCACGTTTGGGAAGCTTGCCAGGTGCCCTTGGCCTGGATTAGCCGCTGTCGTGGACAGGATGCTGGGCTCGATGGACCCTTGGTCTTTTCCCAGTATGGCATTACTTATGTACTTATGGGAGGTATTTTATTAAAGCTTAGCTCGAGTTATCTGCAGCAGGGCCCGTTTTGTTCCTACGGCACATTCTGTAGATAACTCGAGCTAAGCTTTAATAAAAGACCCCCATTACGCACAGAAATAACTCTCTGCAGGACAGAGCCAGTTGTGTCCCGAGTTGAGCAGAATATCTCTTTATATGTCATCCTGGAGGGGGGGGGGGGGGGGGGGGGGGGAAGGAGAACACCATGGGATGAAAATACTGAATTATTCCCTTGCAAAATTCAAGATGAATGGATCCTTGTATAATTCTGAAGCCTCATGCTGGATTCTGCACTCTGAAACATGCTAGACATTTCCTGCTGAGATAATGTAACTGTATTCTTTAAGGTCCATTTTTTCCTTTCAGTGCCCAGGATAAGTGCTTTTGTCAGTAACTGAAGGTTGCTGGCAGTTTGGGCACCCCCCTCTCCTGTGCCAGTGAAGCCCTTGAAAGGCTCTTGCACTGCCCCGTAGCTTTCAGGAGGTAATTAGCCAGGTGCAAATATTTGGGTCCTTTCATCCTCCAAGTGTTTGTTGACAGGTAACAGTTAAGATCTTCCCACAAACGCCAGGCTCAGGACACTTCAAGGTCTGACCTGGGTAGCCATTAGCAGTCGACCTTGGTTTCTGGCTTTCCATTCTCCCTTACAGGTCTGAGCACGGAGATGGCGTCAGATTTTCAACTACAACCATTTGAAATAGAGAAATCAGAAGCCAAGCACAGAAGACAAATAATAAATTAAGAGCGTGCATGGCGACCGCAGAACGCAAAGCTGGAAAAAGTACGATCTTCAGCTCTGCAAACTTCCGAGCCCAGTGCCACGTTTTCTCATGCTGCAAAACGGTCCTGGCTGACCCCGCGGGATTATCTGGCTCTATCCTGTGGAGATTTACTGCTCTGTGCAATTTTCGGCACATGCTCACGGAGGCCAAACTTCAAGGCTGTACAAACATGTAAAAAGCATAGAGTGCCTGTGCAGTTTTGAAACAGCATCTATTTTTAATTTTCTGTAACATCTAGAAAAACAAAATCCCTCATGGCATTTCTGTCCCGTTCTTAAATTTATTTATTTATTTATTACATTTGTACCCCGCGCTTTCCCACTCAAAGCAGGTTCAATGCGGCTTACATAGTAATTGGGATTACAAAGTATTGGTGGAGAGAAATAAGTTCAGTATTATCGGAGTAATAAAAGAAATAGCACCCCTCACCCCCCCACCCCTTGGCAATGTGCTTTTTGTGCACAGTTTTACGTGGTGATCACATTTTTCTGTGGATCCCCCCCCCCCCCCCCCACACACACTTTTTTCTGGGAGCAAGATAAGTAATTGTCCTAGGGCAGACAATGTGCTATTTAAAACATTGGCTAGTGGGCAAGTCACTTAACACTCCATTGCCACGGGTACAAAGTTAGATAGTGAGCCCCTCTAGGGACAGGAAAATACCCACTGTAGTTGATCTTAACTCACCTTGATCAACCAATCATAAGGTGTGAGCTGAATTCCAGCCCCCTTCCCCACACACCAATAACTAAGGGACCCTTTTACTAACCACACTAAAAAGAATGTCCGCATCTTGTAATATTTTGGTCAGATGTATGGGAAAAATCGAAAGAGATTTTTGGATTCCAAGAATCTTTTTTACCTAAATATGTAATACGGAAATCCGTTTGTATCTCCTTTCTTTTTACAGAAAATGCTAAGTTATTGTTTGACTTTTTGGCCTCAGTTACATAAGTACATAAGTAATGCCATACTGGGAAAAGACCAAGGGTCCATCGAGCCCAGCATCCTGTCCACGACAGCGGCCAATCCAGGCCAAGGGCACCTGGCAAGCTTCCCAAACGTACAAACATTCTATACATGTTATTCCTGGAATTTTGGAGTTTTCCAAGTCTGTTTAGTAGCGGTTTATGGACTTGTCCTTTAGGAAACCGTCCAACCCCTTTTTAAACTCTGCTAAGCTAACCGCCTTCACCACTTTCTCCGGCAACGAATTCCAGAGTTTAATTACACGTTGGGTGAAGAAAAATTTTCTCCGATTTGTTTTAAATTTACTACATTGTAGTTTCATTGCATGCCCCCTAGTCCTAGTATTTTTGGAAAGCGTGAACAGACGCTTCACATCCACCTGTTCCAGTCCACTCATTATTTGATATACCTCTATCATGTCTCCCCTCAGCCGTCTCTTCTCCAAGCTGAAAAGCCCTAGCCTCCTTAGTCTTTCTTCATAGGGAAGTCGTCCCATCCCCGCTATCATTTTAGTCGCCCTTCGCTGCACCTTTCCCAATTCTACTATATCTTTCTTGAGATGCGGAGACCAGAATTGAACACAATACTCAAGGTGCGGTCGCACCATGGAGCGATACAACGGCATTATAACACTGAAACTGATCATCTCGCACTGGAACGATAATTCCCACGTAAATGTGGTGGTTTGGCGGAACTGGATTCTGTTGTACAAAAAGCATGAGCAATCTCCAGTCATTCCCATGCTTGGTCATAAAACTGCTATTCAAAAACGGAAATCTTTAGACCTTTTTCTTTCCACTACGGACTCATTTTCTGACTTGAACTCGGCTTTGTGTATTGTATTGTGTGTTTTCTTTTGTTGCACTGCCTTTTTTGCATGGCTGTATTTTTAAAATCTAATTAAAAAAAAAAAAGAAGTGGCCCATTCACACCAGGAGGCCATTTTTAGTGTGGTAATAAAATGACTACAATTTTCTTTTTCCCCTTAATCGTCACATGCTAATTTACCAATTAGCGCCATCTATTTTGTAGGCATTGTTGGTGTGCAGCAATGCCCTTGCATGTGATTAGCACAGGAAACACCCACTCTCTGCCCATAAACATGGCCCCCCTATTTTTTAGCACAGGAATGGCACGTGGCGATTGGTGAACTACCGCGGGACACCTCAGTGCGTCCTGTGGCAGTGCTTTTTGGCATGCGGTAGGCATACGCTGGTGCCTACCTCCACTTAGAAAAAAAGGGCCCCTAAAATAAAAAGGATGCTACTTTATTTATGTTTATTTATTTATATGCTATATATTGTCCTCAGAATCTCTAGTTTTTCGTTGTTCTCCTTTCAATGTTTCTATATTCTTTTCCATTGATATATTCCTTAACGATACTTTGATTTGATTTGACTTGTTTTGTATAACTCTTCACAATGTAATCCATAACCGAATTGGAACAAAATGTAATTTCCATTATTCATAATGTATTGTAAGCCACTTTGAGCCCGCAAAAAGGTGGGAAAATGTGGGATACAAATGCAATAAATAAATAAATAAATATGTATTTACTCGCACCTTTTCAGTAGTAGCTCAAGGTGAGTTACAATCAGGCAGGGGCGTAGGCAGACCTGACATTTTGGGTGGGCCCAGAGTTAAACTGGATGGGCCCTTTTCACCCCCACCCCTACCCCTGCACATACATACAATATAGTATTTTTTTTTAATGACCCTTCTGCCCATTTCTCTCTGAACCCCCTCCCTCGTTGTCTGTAGCAATTCGTATAGGCAACCTGTGCTGGCCCTGCAGGCTTCTCGCTACCAAATTCTCATAAAAAAACCAAGAAGTAACATCATTGAGGGCAGGACATGATAGAGAGAAGCCTGCAGGGCCGGCGCAGGATGCCGCCGGCAGTCTCTGAGGTAGACTGGGAGGGGGGTAGAGAGACAGGCAGATGACAGGCCACAAGTGGAGAAGAGGGCGAGAGAGTAGTGAGGCGCTGCCACTGAAGACCTTTGGGGGTCTCATGGGCTGCTGACTGGGTGGGCCTGAGGCAAGAATGGGTGGCCCTGTGCCCACCCAGGCCCACCCTTAGCTACGCCACTGCAATCAGGTACAAATGTGCAGGACTGCCAAGAGACAAGCTGGGCCCAGGGCAATCAATCTGCAGGGTCCTTCCGCCGCCCCCCCCCTTCCCATAGCAGCAAATGAGAGTGCTTTGCCAGCTACAGTTGCCTTCTTCCTGCCGCATCCCACCTCCTATGAAGTAACTTCCTGTTTCCACATAGGCATGGCGCGGCAGGAAGAGGGACCTGTGGCCTGCAGAGCAGTCTCTTTTGATTGCTGGTGCCAGGTCCCTCCTTGGAGGTCAGGCCCGGGGAATCTTTTCTCCCCTGCCCCCACCTCTCGGCGGCCCTGCTACTGTGTTACACAGTCCATCAAAGCAGAGCCACTAATCCCCTCATTCTAGAAAGTGAGTGCTTACATGTATCATTTGTGCACTCAAGTTATAGAATCCAAGCGCTTATACATGTGAGTGTTACAGACTTGCACGTGTTAGTTGGGTGCTAAGTGGTATTCTGCAATCTTAGGGCCCGATGATCAAAACTCCCGTGCTGCACGGAACAGCAGTGCCCTAAACTAATTCCCTCACGATGGAAGCTAATAGTATGCTAATGATACTCACACTATTAGCTTCCATCATGAGGGAGCAAAACGGGCAGATGGCGCTTGGCGCATGCATTCAAAAGTTGTGCGTTAAGCACAACTTTTGAATGCATGCCCAGGATGTGGGCTCCCAAATTGTAAGGCTCTGGGGGTCTGGTGGACTTCTGGACCACCGCACACAAATACAAGAAACACCCTGGTGGTCCAGTGGGACCCCTGTCCTCCTTCTCCTCACTCCTCCTCCGGCCACCACAGGTCCAGTGGGACTCACAACAGGGGGGCCTGACCTGACAAGACCCCCCCCCCCCGAAAGCTTGCCCTGGTGGGCTAGTGGTGGGAGGTCACTCCAACCCAACCTCCTCCCCAGTACCTTCAAAGTTGGAGGAGGAGGGACTCTCACTCTCTATCCCTCAGCGGACACCACCTCAAAATGGGAGAAGAAGGAGACACAGCCTTAACCCTAATACCATCTCTGAGCTGGTGTAGGATTAAGGCAGTAGGACCGTTGGAGCATCATGACGGGGGAATACCGTGCTAGAGCCCTCTGATCATTCTGTACAGGTAAGTGCGGGGGCTAGTGTGGCACCAGTGGCCTCTAATGCCCGCAATTACCTTTGATCATCTCCTTGGTAGTGCATAACCTACATAGCGTGCAAATGCAAGGGGGGTTCACATGGGGTGTCATGGGCATCTCCCACAGTTATCAGGGCCACCGAGAGACTGAGACAGGTCCCCCTGGGACCACCGCTGCAGCCCCCCCAGACCTCTGTGTAGCCAGACCACAAAAATGGGGGGGGGGGGGGGCTGAAGCCCAAAGTGGAGGGGTACATTTTGCCCCAACTCCCTGCCCCCCACTGTAACTCCATATACCTTGGCTGGTGAGGGTCCCCAAGCCCTGCCAGCAGATACCCTCTTCCAGTGCTGTTCTCCGCCGCATTGCCTGCCCTGTGTCTGCTTTTCCCCAGCATGTGCAATGTAGTGGAAAACAGCACTGGAGGAAGGGCCTCGGCTGGTGGGGCTTGAGGAGCCCTGCCAGCCAATCCAGAAGCCCTGTGTCTGCTTCTCCACAGCTTCTAAGGGGGCCCTGGTGCAGGAGTTTTCTCTCTCCCGCTCCTGTTGGGATGCGATCACCCGGGTCCTGTCAGGAGCAGGAGAGAGACAGACCCCAGCGCCAGGCCCCCCCCTTGGAGGCCAGGTTCAGGAGAATCTTGACCCCCCCCCCCCCGTCCCTCCTCTAAGTGGCCCTGACAGTTGTATGTGTGCATATTTCGGTGCACACATTTCGACTTACTAGGGTTACCATATGGCTCCAAAAAAAAGGTGGACACATTGATCGAGTTCGGGTTTTGCTTCCATTGAAAGCAATGGAAGTAAAACCCAGACTGGCTTAATCTGTCCTCCTTCTTCTGGAGCTATATGGTAAACCTACCACTTACCATAGACATGGTGCAAGTAGGTGCACCTAAACATTGGCGATTAAATGCTGACTTATGCTAGTATTTTACAATGGAATCTGGACCCCCAGTTGCCATTACAGAATTTGCACTTACAGCCCAGAACTTTGACACTGAACCTTTGGCAAACTTTACAGAATTTGCTCCCTACCACCCTAAATTATCAAAGAAAGTCCTCCCTCTTGAGGCCTCTAGTAACCCTTCAGTCACAGTGATTCACATTGCAAATGAACTGATCTGAAAAGATTATTTCAAAGACTCACCAGTGCTCTGAGTTTCTAACAGCCTGTGCATGGTGCTATAGGGTCCTGGAGGGATGTTAAGGTTACTTAATGTGCTGTGTCCAGGGTTAACAGAAGGATCTCCTAAGCTCTTCTCCTTCTGCATCTCAAGAGAGGTACTTGGGTGCACTGTGGGATAGTTTTTGCTGCCAACGATATTCTTCTGAAGTCCTTCTGAACTAGGCAAGATGAGGCCAGGCTGCACATGGGAATATTTGCTGTGAATCGGCTCAAAATGACAGTCGGCGTGGTATATGCTATGAACAGATTCCGTGTTACTGGAAGCAGCTCTAGGAGAAGTGAGAGGATGAGTTGCCGGTGAAGGTAGCATTAATCTGTTGGTGCCATTATGGAGTGAGGTGGTCTCCACATCACTGATCTCAGGACTGGCCCTTGGTGCTCTTAAGTTTCCATTGCTCAAATGATAATGGTGATGGTGATGATGGTGATGGTGAATCAGATGGTGTATAGATGACCTTCGCCGCCGATATCTACATGGCTGTCTCTCTGGGTTGCTCTTATTCACGGGGCTGGGCAGGAGTCCCGTTTTGGAACTCATCACTCCATACAGCTGAACACACTGTTTACTGGCCTTGTGTGTCATGTAGACCAGATATTTCAGAAGTTCATCATAGCAGCTGCCTGGCTCTGAGAAACTGGCCAAGGTACTGGCATTGGACAGGAAGCGGACCCGCTGCTCCCTCATCAAAAGGCTTTCCCGCTGCTTGGTCTCAGAGAACTGGGTTGCTATGACGACCAAACAGAGATTGATCATGAAAAACGAGCCAATCTACGAGAGAGAAAAGGAATCCTTCAGTTTCATGTAAGTAAGGACACACTTAAATCTTCCATATCTCCCATCCTTCATTTACTCCACTCTCCACTCATATCCTTCGCCTCCTGAGTCAATTAATGCTCGCCACCATCCCACCTGACTCTACTGAGACCGAAGATGACCCATCTCTCTTTTCCATTGTATTTTTCTAAACTCTGCTCCCATTATAAGGAAGAGCTTCAATGCTTTTCAAATGAACATTCCACAGAAAGGGAACTAAAAATGTATTTTGAC
Source organism: Microcaecilia unicolor (assembly GCF_901765095.1). Classification (NCBI taxonomy): domain Eukaryota; kingdom Metazoa; phylum Chordata; class Amphibia; order Gymnophiona; family Siphonopidae; genus Microcaecilia; species Microcaecilia unicolor. The sequence goes on along the minus strand of NC_044036.1, from coordinate 321,137,269 downwards.
GTTACTTCTTAAACACAATTATTTTAATTATAAGCAAACAGTTGCACTGATATACTGTAATTGAACGTTCTTTTGGGGAGTGCATATTCCTCTCAATGTGTAGGCTCACCAATCTCTTTTTTGTTTTTGCTAATGGAACATTCTGCTAACAGTTAATGGGATTTGTATACAGCTCAATGGTATCGGTATAAAAGTTTCAAGAATGTTTCACTTTCTCAGAGACAGGGATTCATTAAATTCTATTCTCAGTACATTAAGAAGATAACTCTCCAGGGATTATAAAAACAGCACCTCACATTTCAACATTTTATGTTCTAAAAAATTCATGATAAAGAAAAGAATTTGTGCTAACATAGTGTTTTACATTCACCAGTTGTGGAAAGAAATTCTTTCTTCTGGAGATCTCCTGTACACAGCATTCATGCAAGAAAACGCATTACAGTTTACCTGCCAACTGTGTAGAGAAGTTGCTTCCATACAATAACCACAAAATAGAATACACCACACATGCTAATGAACTTTTTTCACATGCCATACATATAATTGTGCAAAAAACAGTCAACAAACATTCTTGTACAAATTAACCTTCTAAACTTAATACCATGCAAACTATCACCAACACACATATCCTTGAAAATAACTACTGACATGTATAGCCCTCCAAAATAATAACCAATACATACATCTGTGTAAATTCACACACTGCACCAAATAAACCTCCCACATATAATCGCCTCTGGAAAAATCCCTGCTGTGAAAATAATCATCCTACACATTCTAGTTGTGCAACAAAACTTCCCTCACAGGTCACTTGTTCAAATAAATCTTTTGGATATGCCAGCTTTAACAGCAAACCTTCAGAAGATACTAGTTAAGCCTGACACAACCCATCCACAATTAAAAATAATATCACATTCGTGCTTCTGTTTCGAGACCTTGAACCTCTTTTTTATTTTTTAATGAACTATTGCCCTGAGCAGTCAACCCTAGCTGAGGTCACTCAACTCCCCATATATGCAAACTCTCCACACTGACTTATTAAATATTACTTACTATGATCAAGAGAATGAAGTAGATGAAATTGTAAAAGGAATGTGCATCCATGACAAAGTACATGATGTCTACCCAGCCCTCCAGTGTGATCACCTAGAAGAACCAAAATCACAAAATCATGAACTCACAACACCATAGCAGTATATACAGAGTGAAAACTGGAGTATAATAGATGGCAAAACAGCTTGCTCCATCTCAGGCAAATGGTTAATCTATTGGAGAGTAATGTCTTCTGCATAGCTGACATCAACCATGGCTAACAAACAAACCAAGTAACATAGTAACATAGTAGATGACGGCAGAAAAAGACCTGCACGGTCCATCTAGTCTGCCCACGATAAACTCATATGTGTATACCTTACCTTGATTTGTACCTGTTTTTTTCAGGGCACAGACTGTATAAGTCTGTGCAGCAGTATTTCTCGCCTCCCAACCACCAGTCCCGCCTCCCATCACCGGCTCCGGCACAGACCCCTTATAAGTCTGCCCTCCCCCATCCTAGCCTCTCAACCACCAACCCCTCTTCCCCCCGCCACCCAATTTCAGCTAAGCTTCTGTGGATCCATTCCTTAGAAGCTTAGCATTAACAAGTAGAGGTCAACTTTGAAGTAACATACGAAGCATCAAGGTTTCTTCCTACCATTAGCACATTAGCTCGATAAGTATCCCCTTTGTTTCCCAGCAAGACACTTTAGTGTGGGGCATTGAAGATAATCAACAATTTCCACTATAATTCATTTGCAGAGTTAGAATTGTGGGCAAATCTATATCATTTGAGTTTAGGACATCATTATGAAGGGTTGAAAGTTAATGCTAATGATGGCATAATGTCAATTGAATGGCCATTTCTGAAAAGAGTATCATCTCCAGCCCTAACAAACAATAACTGTGGCTAATTTTTGGCTATACCCCCGGATACTAAATAGCAAAGAGATCTGCGCCCAAATCCAAGTGTATTCTGTAACAACGTGCATAACTTAATTGGCTTAAGCCAATCAGTGTTGATAACAGCACTTAGCAAGCAATAACGAGCACTATTTGGCAATCATTAGAATTTGCACGCACAACTCATTAAACATATTCTGTAATGCAGTGTGCCTAACTTCTAACATGTGCAGCCAAAAAGGTGCATGGCTATAGATGGAGAAATGGTTGATTTGTGGGCTTTCCAAAATTTATGCACGTAGTTATAAGATATGGCCCAGTGCGCCTAAATCTACATGCTAAGATTTACGCTATGCTTTCATTGGTGTAAATGGATGCACTAGGGGCGTAGCTATGTGTGGCCACGGGTCATGGGCCTCCGTAGATTTGGCCCTGGCTCCCCCGCTGCCAACCCCTTCGACCCCCCCTCTTGCCGCCAACCCTCTCCCACCGCCATCAGGTACCTTTGCTGGCAGGGGTCCTCAACCCCCGCCAGCTGAAGTCCTCTTCTCCAGCGCAGCTGCGTTGCTGATCTGCAAGGGCAGGCTTCTGTTTCTGTGAGTCTGACGTCCTGCATGTTGTATGTGCAGGACGTCAGACTCACAGAAAGAGAAGCCTGCCCTTGCAGATCAGTAACGCGGCTGCGCCAGAGAAGAGGACTTTGGCTGGCAGGGGTCCCCAACCCCCGCCAGCAAAGGTACCCGACAGCAAGGGCTAAAATGTGCCCCCTCACCTCGGGCTCTGGACCCCCTCCCACCGAATTCTGGCTATGCCCCTGGGATGCACATAGTTTTAGGCACTCAGATATCAACTAAACATATTATATATACCGCGCCTAAATCTAGGCACCACTTATAGAATGTGCTTAGGCAAAAACGTTTTCCATGTGGATTTTTTTGGGCGCCATATATGGACTCCTCCCCCCCCCCCCTCAGGGCCAGATTCAGTAAATGGCGCTGAAAAATTAGGTGCTGGTAAAAATCGGTGCTCAGCACTATTCTATAAATGGTACTCCAGGATGAGTGTTCTTTATAGAATTGTACGTAGTGCTGATTCCCATGCGCAACTGTGGGCACGAGGACTTATGCCACCTGAAACCTGGTGTAAGTCTTGGAGTATAGGTTGGGTGTGCATCCCTGGAATTCTATAATATTGTGTGGAACTTTCAAAATGCCCATGACCCGCCCATGCCCCTCCTATGGCCATGCCTCCTTCTGGGTTGTGTGCTATGGGATTCGGGCACCCTATGTTGCAAAACAGCACTCACCCAATTATTGACCATTAAAAGGGTTGTTAATCTATTAAGTTGCACACGCATCTTAGGATCGTGCCCAAATTTGGGTGACCATTATAGAACCTGAGGGATATAGGCGGTGCCTAGTTTATGCTTATTTTATAAAGGCAACAAGTGCCTATGTGTGTTTATTAAATAAGAACCCAGAAGCAGCCCCAACTGCATGCAAATTCTCCCATGCAAATTTATACCTGCAAAAAGTGTGCCACATTGCAGGCACAGAAGTTATGTCACTTGCTACTGATTTGCAATACATTATTGTTGTCAAAAGAATTTCAGTATCACTACTGGAAAATAAATATGCGGGTCGATATTTAAAGTGATTTAACCAGGACTTTTTTTGAGGGGGTACTTGGTGGTACTGAGTACTGGCACCTTGTCCATTGTCTGTTAAAATTGACCCATGGGCCCAAAGTTTTATTGAAAGAGCTCAGGCTCTTCACACCAATTCTGCCTTGTCATAGATTTTGTGACTGGTTGCAGGGGACCTGGCTATTGTGGGGTGGGTCCCTCAGTGATCACCCCACTCCTGAAGAGTGGCCTAGCATTTGAGTACCGGCACCTTTTTTGGTAGAATAAACACACTGGATTTAACCAGCTCCTGAGCACCATCAGTTGAATATCAACCTCACAATGTTTTTTTTTTTGCTTATATTTAAAGCCTTCTTAATGATGCCTTTTACATGCTAAAAGACATCTCTTATTAGCCACTTAACTTGTTTACTTGCTTCTTAATCATTAGTAATACAACAGATCAAAGAATGGAATCCTTCAGAAAGATAGTTAATATTCCTTGTGAGATGACATTTACAAGGAGAATAAAAGCCATCAGAATTTTAAGACTAATAGCACTCTGCTTAGTTACAGGACCCTATGGTCCAGACTGAGAAAAAAATTCCCCCCCTCCCCCCCACTCTGCACCAAGTGAAAAATCTCTGGTAAAATAAGGTTCAATAAAAGCAGTGAGGACGACTTGCCAAATGTCTCATCATTTACTTCAAGACTTCAGCTTCATTAAACTCTGGGAGGAAACACTCTCAAGTTGGTCAAGGAAAACTTTGGTTGTATCTGTTCTCTTAGGTTTCCGCAGCTGGCGTCATGGTTGTCCGAGTCTTGCCATGTCCAAGCAAGGATACGCCAAGATCTGGACAACCGCAGCAATCACTTCTGTTGTGTCTATTTGTATCTAGAATAGATTCAGAGCCAGTGGCTTAGCCACAGGTGGGCCTGGGTGGGCCAGGGCCCACCCACTTAGGGCTCAGGCCCACCCAACAGTGCACATGTTTAGTGGTAGCTGGTGGAGATCCCAAGCTCTATCAGCTGAAGACTTCCCCCTGATGGTACGCCAAGATGGAAAGCGTTTTCTCGCCAGCTGAGATATTTTTTTGGTGCTGGTGGAGGAGAGCACGTGGTGCCCACCCACTTCTTGCCTAGGCCCACCCAAAATCTGTTGTCTGGCTACGCCCCTGTTCAGAGCATACTCAAATGAGTGAGTTACACCACAATGTCAGATCAATGAGAAACTGAAGGGTGAGAATTGAGGGTCAATGTTCTCTTTTAGTATATCATCTCTTCTCAAAGGAAATCAGAAACTTTATACATGGTCTCTCTCTTGCCATTGCCCTTCTTGTATGCATGGAAAGAGAAGCAGTATTCTTTCAGCCTTTTTCAATTGGTTACAGAGATGTTTGGGCTACTGAGGAGATGGAAGATGAAGAGGAGAAATGCTTGGAGGATGAAAGGCCATGGCAGTTCAACTTTGGATCACCCCCACCCTAATTACAGAATGGGGTTGGGGGTAGAGTTCAACTGGGCTGAGAGCCCAGGCAGGGTTATTAGTTTAATTCCATTATGTTACAAAAGTTGGCCCGTTTTTGTGCTTTTAATCCCATTTCACGCAGACTCTGGATTCTGCTTTTTCGTAGAAAAATCAGAAGTACATGCAAGCAAACAAACAAGAAAAAACAGGATTGTTTTAACACATTTTGGAAAAAAAAAGTAAGGCCAACTGAGACTAAGAGACACAGGAAGCCAGCCGGTCAAAAAAGGAGAAAACATTGGGCACTGCATTACAGTTTCAACTTTCTAGGGTTTACCAAGAGCATAATTTGACACACCTGAATAGGTAAACAGTTTGAAGGACAGAAACGTAAACACTCCTTATTAAACTTATGAGCCAAATTGCTGTGCAAAAGAAATCTCAATATTCTTTTCTTTGATAACAGATCACTTACTCAATGGCCATTGGTAGAGAAGGTAATTTTCAAAGACATTTACCAGGGAAAAAGTCCTGACTACATAATACCCTATTTCAAAAAATGACAAATTCCATACAGGTTCTGCAGCCTGTGTACTATGTAATAGATTTTGGCAAGTCACTTAACCCTCCATTGCCCCAGGTACAAAATAAGTACCTGTATATATGTAGAAACTGCTTTGATTGTTGGAACCATATAAAGATGGTATATCAAGTCCCATTCTCCTTTCCTTTAACTACAGAAAACAGGGGCAATTCTGTGGCTGAGGAGATCTCTTGCTTTTAGGTCTACAAAGCACAGAGCAGTTTTTAAGTGCATACTGCTTATTTTCAAAGGGAACCAGATTGTTTTCTTTAGAATTTTTCAGTAGTAGCTCAAGGTGAGTTACATTTGGGTACACTAGATATTTCTCTGTCCCAGGAGGCAATGGAGAGTTAAGTGACTGCCCAAGATCACAAGGAGCAGCAGTGGGCTTTGAACCCACCACCTCTGGATTGCAAGACCAGTACGCTAACCACTAAGCCACTCCAAGAAAATGTGTCTTATCAGTGTTAAAGCCAGAGGAGTGGCCAGGGGTAGACTTGCATGGACAAGGGCTCACCCAGCAGTGGTGCACCCTTGCAATAGTTGATGGGGATCCGCAAGCCCTGCCAGCAGAATACCTCTCCCGAAAGCAGCTAGAACTCTGCAGCCCAGCTCAGCAGTCGGCAGGAGCTCCACGAGCTGGTGATGCAGATACCCGCTTATGCTCGGTTTTCATGCATATGCCGAAAACTGCGCATGCCTGGAAAACTGAGCGTGTGTGGATGCCGGCGTCAGCAGCTCAGGGAGCTACCGCCAACTGCCAAGCTGAGCTGCTGAGTTCTGGATGCTGTTGGGAGAGGAATTCAGCTGGTGGGGGCTTGGGGATCCCCACACCAGCTCAGGTATTTATATTTTTTAAAACTGAGTGGGAGAGGAGCACTGGGAGGAGCGAGAAAGGGTCAGAGAATTGGGGGGGGGGGGGGGGGGGGGAGGGGGAGAAGGAAGAAGACATTTATGTCCACTCACTTTTTCTGTAGGCCAACCCAAAATCTGCTGTCTGGCTACAGTACTGGTTAACGTTGCCTGCATGATTTTTAACAGACTTACTTGAACAGTGAAAATAAGAACCATATTTGCCTTCTCTTTTTTTGTATGTGGTTTTTTTTTAAACTAGATGTATACTATAGTTGAACGTCCTTGGATAAACCTAGCACTAGGAATCCTCTTGCCCATTTACCTGAAATATTGCAATCCAGGCATATCCAATATTATCAAAATTGATTGCTCCTTTAAAGGGGTTATGTTCCCCTGCAGAACAATTGTTATAATACTGGTTCCAGTTGACACAGGATGTATTGCTGGTGTTATTGTAGAAGTTGTAATCTAAGGTACACTCCAGCCCATCCTCTTTGCGTGTCGGGACGCTGCGACAGTATCTCATGCCATTCTCCCGGGGCTGGGAGCAGATAAAAGGATTCTCTTCTTCATTCTCAGTCTGGTAGTATTTTTCCATTTCCAGTGAGAGAGGTCTGAAAAGGACAAGAAGGGATCAGCTCATTTCATCTCATCTGGTTTTGTTTTCATTTTGGTGTCACGCTTAACTGCAGTTTAGGGGTGTGCTGTTTTAAAAATGGTACCAAAGCAATGATACTTTTGTTTTATATACCATTTTTCATAATGAAAGGACAGAATGAAAGCTAAAAAAATGTCATTTTGTTAAGTTTTCCAATTGAAGCATGTGCTAAAACCACTGAGGGGACAATTCTATAAAATGGACGTCAACGTTTATGGGTGCATTACGTATTATACAAGTCAAATTCTTGCCAATGTATTCTATCAATACACACGTAAATTGTGTAGCACATATTTAACAGGTGACCTTACACATGGATGGGCAGAGTCTGGGCAGGGCATTCACTTCAGGGGTGTGATTTTGGAGGGGGGTCAAGCAGTTTCTCTCGGTTCCCTCCCCGCTGCCACCTCCCCCTCCCTCCTTCCCCAATCATACCTTAGTTGCTGGGGATGCTCAAGCCCTGCCGGAGGCTGAGACTGCGCTGCCTGAGGAGCACGGAAGCAAGGAGGCTGCTCCAACCTCCAATACCAGCAATTCCACACGTGCTCAGTTCAATTGCATGAACTAAGCATGCACAGAAGAGCCAGCACCGGTGGCTGGAGCACCCCGCTAACTTCCTGTTGCTCAGACAGTAAGGCCTCAGGCTCTGGTGGCGAATCTTTTTGGCTGGCAGGGCTTCAGCTTTCCCGCCAGCCACGCATTCGGTGCTGCAATTTTGAAGGGGGCCTGAGCCCAAAGTGAGAGGGCCCAGGCCCCCCTCTGTAGCTATAACACTAATTTCCGCATGTTCCTTATAGAATATATAAGATACACATGCACTGGCTCCCAATCAGAGAACGTATTGCTTTCAAAATCTGCACCCTGGTTCATAAAATTATCTACGGCGAAGCCCTGGGATACATGACAGACCTCATAGACCTACCAACCAGAAACGCAACAGGATCAACACGAACATACCTAAATCTCCACTACCCAAGCTACGAAGGACTCAAATGCAAATCAGCCTATGCATCCAACTTTTCCTACAAAAGCACACAACTATGGAACGCATTACCAAAAGCCGTGAAAACAACTTATGATCACCTAAACTTCCGAAAATCATTAAAAACTAACCTGTTCAAAAAGGCATACCCTACTGATCCAACTTAAATGCCTGTACCCTGCAACACAACGAAACCAAAGCTCGTAATGGACATATAAGAACTCTTCCTCTCTACGATTCCCTAATGTGTCTGTACACACGAACCTTATTCTACCACAACATTACTGTATTTGTTCATACCAGAATTGGCGAATGCCTTTACAGTGCAATGTAAGCCACGTTGAGCCTGCAAATAGGTGGGAAAATGTGGGATACAAATGTAACAAATAAATAAATGCATCTGTAGCATTTAGGCATCTGCATTTACAGTACTCTATGGCTGCTATAAGTAATCGTGACTAAATACCATTACATATTGTGAGAAGCACAGAAACCACAGATCCCAGAATGCATGGCGGGAGAGGGAAAAGCCGAAGCAGGAAAACTACAGATCCCAGAATGCATTGCAGGGGAGGGAAGGACAAGTCCAGAACAGCTACAGAACCCAGAATGCATGGCGGGAGGGGAGGAGGCAGGAGCACAGAGAGCACAGATTTCAGACTGCCTGGAAGAATAAGGGTGGTCATGACAAACGAGAACCGGTATGGCAGGAGAAGGAAAGAGAGGTGGCTGATTGGGAAATGGAATCAGCTGAGGAGAGGGTGGGACGTCTGAGTGAGGGGGTGGAGAATGAGAGGATGGAATGGGAGGAGTTGGAGGAGGTAGGAGGAGAAGGGGTGGAAGAAGAGATGGAGGTGGGTGAGGAAGTGGCTGGAGGAGAAGAGTGATTGCTGGAGGAGCCCAAGGTAACAAGGGAATAGTCAGGGGAGATCCGGTGGGTGGATGTCAAGAGATAAGTTGTTGACAGTTGTGGGTGGTGGATTGTTTTAGCCTGACTTGTGGAGCTGTGTTTAAAGCTGGGCTGGCTAAAAGGGAGTTTTGGGTTGCCTTGCTGATTTCTGAGGCCTTACTAACTGAACTGTGTAGAAAAGCCTGGCTGGCTGAACTGTGAATAAAAGCCTGGCTGGTTAGGCTGAGTAGAAAAGCCTAGTGAGCTGGGCTGGGTTATAAAAGCCCAGCTAGCTGAACTGGATTTAAAACTCTGGTTAGCTGGACTGTGGAGAAAAGCCTGGCGAGTTTAAACTGAGTATAAAAGCCTGGCTAGCTGAACTGTGTTTAAAAGCCCAGCTAGCCGAACTGTATTTAAAAGCCTGGCTGGCTGAACTGTGAATAAAAACCTGGCTGGTTAGGCTGAGTAGAAAAGCCTAGTGAGCTGGGCTGGGTTTAAAAGCCCAGCTAGCTGAACTGGATTTAAAACTCTGGCTAGCTGGACTGTGGAGAAAAGCCTGGCTAGCTGAACTGTGAATAAAAGCCTGGCTGGTTAGGCTGAGTAGAAAAGCCTAGTGAGCTGGGCTGGGTTTAAAAGCCCAGCTAGCTGAACTGGATTTAAAACTCTGGCTAGCTGGACTGTGGAGAAAAGCCTGGTGAGTTTAAACTGAGTATAAAAGCCTGGCTAGCTGAACTGTGTTTAAAAGCCCAGCTAGCCGAACTGTATTTAAAAGCCTGGCTGGCTGAACTGTGAATAAAAGCCTGGCTGGTTAGGCTGAGTAGAAAAGCCTAGTGAGCTGGGCTGGGTTTAAAAGCCCAGCTAGCTGAACTGGATTTAAAACTCTGGCTAGCTGAACTGTGTTTAAAAGCCCAGCTAGCCGAACTGTATTTAAAAGCCTGGCTAGCTGAACGGTGAAGAGAATAGCAAACTGCACTGACGAGTGGGGAGTCAGTGACGGACAGCACGGACGAGTGAAAGAGAGAGAGAGAGACGATTACTCGGCTGAGCGGTGAGGCTGACAATATCTACCCTGTTACATTAGTATTCTATAAAGGAAAGTAGGTGCCTACTTTCATAATTAAATAAGTATCACTCTATTGGGACAGGCCTCCTATTGGGTGCCCTTTAGTCCCTCACTTATAGTTGCCCTGTTAAAGAATTGCCTTTCATTGCATGCTAAAGAAACTGGTCAATATTCGCATTTTGGGGTCAGCATTTCATTTAAATGCCAGACGCAGCATTTGAAGTTATACTGAAATATTCGGCATCGGCTGCTATTTGGACATCAGAACTGAATATCCAGGTATAACCGGCATAGCTGTGATTATCCAGATAGCGGCAATATTCAGCACCGTTACCAAAATAATCGTCGGGATAACGTAGGGCAGCTTAAAATCCAGGTGTGACTGGCAGAGCTGTGATTACCCGAAGAACTGTACTATTCAACATCGTTACCCGGATAATTGTCTGGATAATTTAGGAGAATTGAAAATCTGGGCAAGACTGGCAGAGCCGTGATTATCTGGATAACAGCAAATACTTAGCACCATTACCTAGATAATCATCCGGATAACGTAGGACAGCTGAAAATCAGGTACGACTGACAGAGCTGTGATTATCCAGATAAGGGCAATATTCAACATCGTAATCTGGATAATCATCCAGATAATTTAGGAGAGAGCTGAAAATCCGGATCCTGAGGGCGTGGCAAGATGGCGACTTGAACTCGTTTGCTGAACGGTCTTTGTTGTTCTCTGGCGATTCTCACTTACATTTTTTTTGCTGATGCCTCATACTAAGAGGAAGGGGACGGCTAACGGCCAACCACCGATGACCAGAACATCGTCTCCAATCTAGCAGACACTAGACCAATATGCAATGAGTTGCCCACTGATGACTGGGATGGCGAGCCCTGCGCAGAGTGCCGATGGAGGAGCATCGGCCCCTCTGAAACCAGAAACAACTCTATTGTCCCCGGAACTTAATCCACCACCATGTTCTGCAATGTCTAGGAGCGAGACAGGAGGCCTAGCTGAAACGGAATCCGTTATCAGCAGGATCCAGATCGGCGATGCAGCACCTAAACCCGCAGAGAATGTGAACTTGGAGCATGGATCTCCCGAGGTGGCAACAACGGATTCCATTTGGAAGGCAATTCAAGACCTAACTGCAGCTGTTATGAAATCAGCCCAAGATATGTCTCTTCTTGTGAGTGAAGTGGATAATCTAACTGAATCTTTGGAAAATGTTAAACTTGAAACAGCAAATCAAGTTTCACAGACATGAACAGAGGTTAAAAATTTTAAATCCACTATGGAGGTTTTGGTAAAATACAAGATCGCGACTTACTGAAAAATAGAGCAAATAGAGAATTAGACGTTTAACCCTTCGAGTACTGAATTTTCCTAGATCCACAGGTATGACTCTGATGGATTTCTTCAAAAAATACCTTGCAGAAATATTGAAATTTCCTTCTTCAGCTATTCCTCCAATTAATAAGATTTATTACCTCCCATCTTCTTCTCAAAAAGGAGTGGAGCCTAAGAGCTCTGGAAATATACCTCAAATACAGGAAAATGAACCTGGACTTCAAGATTTATCTGCATTACTAGAGGATTCTTTGACAGAAGTATCTATTCGAGGGACATTAATCATTTCATTTGTATTTGAACAGGACCTTAATTCAGTAATGAGATTATATTTCAAGAATTCCTCGGTACCATTTTGTGGACATAGAGTATGGATATACCCAGATGTGACAAAAGTTACACAGGATAGAAGGAGGCAGTTTCTGGCTCTTACTACTTATACTACTTATCATTTCTAAAGCGCTACTAGACGTACGCAGCGCTGTACACTTGAACATGAAGAGAAAGTCCCTGCTCGACAGAGCTTACAATCTAATTAGGACAGACAAACAGGACAAACAAGAGATAAGGGAATATTAAAGTGAGGATGATAAAATAAGGGTTCTGAACAAGTGAATAAGGGTTAGGAGTTAAAAGCAGCATCAAAAAGATGGGCTTTTAGCTTAGATTTGAAGATGGCCAGAGATGGAGCTTGACGTACCGGCTCAAGAAGTCTATTCCAGGCATATGGTGCAGCAAGATAAAAGGAACGGAGTCTGGAGATAGCAGTGGAGGATAAGGATGCAGATAAGAGAGATTTACCCAGTGAACGGAGTTCCTGGGGAAGAATGTAGGGAGAAATGAGAGTGGAGAGGTACTGAGGAGAGGTAGAGAGGAGACAAGGGCCTTGGAAGCATAATTTCTATTAGCATACCCATGCAAATGTCTGATTCGTTTCTTGGGTATTAAATATGCTTTCTTTGAACCAGACCAATTGCGAATTTTCCTAGACATGAAGAAGCTATCTAGTGGACCGATGGGAATACCGGATTTAAGCAAATAATAGGGTTGGAATTACTCAGGTCAAGTCATTTTCCTTTCTCTTTATTGTATTGATCTCCTCATCTCTATACCACCCCCCCTCTAACCCCTAACTTTTTGAGGTCTAAGGAAGAGAGTTATTCTATATCCTTTATAATGTAATTTTTTTTTCTTTATTAGTTTTTACTTTCTCTGTATTTCAATTGCAAGTTTTACTTGTAAAAAATTTTAATTGCTATAAATAAAAAAATTTAAAAGAAGGAGAGCTGAAAATCCGGGTATGGCCTAGATACATTTTTCCCCATGAACACCCTACCGCGTTTTAAAAACAAAAAGTAAGAATGAAGGTGGAGGGTAGAGTAAAGACGTACATTTTTTCAGTAAACATTCAGGGCCTCTTTTATTAAGGCACGCTCACGTTTTTAGCGTGCGCTAAAATTATAGGCGTGCTAAATGTTAGTGATGCCAATGCATTCCTAAGGGTGTCTCTAATGTTTAGTGCCCATAATTTTAGCGCGCACTAAAAACGTGTGCGCACCTTAGTAAAAGACGCCCTTACTTTACTATTTATTTATAAAAATCTTTTAATTAGAAAATAGAAATTATATGAGCGCAAAGAATACTTTACACATATAAAATCTTTGTTAGTCTATCTATATAAAGTTGATTAACATATATACCTTTGGTTTTCTGTGTGCTAATCGAGCTTTACATATTTGAAAATTTATAAAGTTTTCAAAATTCATCCAAAAACTAACCAAAGATTTTTGATGAATATATGTCTAGTGTAGAACGTCGTTTATCCCAGTGCTCTATGGGACATTTTCATTTAGCATCCAATCCCCATCATCAGTGTCTACTTGGAGAGGGCCAAGTATGTAAACACGATGCCCAGGTCTGGACTTACATGCTGAAGTTCTCCGGAAGAAAACAGCGGTTCCTGAGCAGCCCGGACCACAGCTGGACCCCGACGATACCAAAGATGAAGAAGACAAAGAAACAAAGTAGCAAGACATTGCCCAACATGGGCAGTGTGTCCAGAAGCAAAGTCACCAGGATACGCATACCTTCAAACAGGAAAGAAAAACGTCAGACCAGACCACACTTATCCAAGGCAGAAACAGGTGTAGCTAGGAAACTTATTCCTTTCCCTCAAAAAAAAAAAAAAGGCCCAAGATTTTGAATTGTAATCTATTTATTTATTTGTGACATTTATATCCCACATTATCCCAAACAAGTTTGAGTTCAATGTAGCTTACAATAAACAGTATAGGACACAATTTATAATCTTCACCTTTTTTGACCCCATGATACTTGATCCAAACCTACCTCATCTGTTCACAACATGACTTTGTATCTGTCACCAACCGAACTGGCAACAGCCTATATGGTACCATGTAAGCCACATTGAGCCTGCAAATAGGTGGGAAAATGTGGGGTACAAGTGTAATAAATAAATAAATAACAAAGAATAATGCATAAGAATAGTGGCATAGCAAGGGCGGGGCGGTGGGGGCGGTCCGCCCCGGGTGTCAACGGGTGGGGGGGTGCATCCGCCCACCTCCCCCGGCGCAGCGCCTCCCCCCTCAACACGGTCCCCACCTGTCTACGAGCTCCATCCATCTGCAGCGCTGCTGTAAAAATCGCTTCGTTGGCCCTTCCCTCACTCACTGTGTCCCGCCCTCTGACGTAACTTCCTATTTCCTCAAGGGCGGGACACAGTGAGTGAGGGAAGGGCCGACGAAGCGATTTTTACAGCAGCGCTGCAGATGGATGGAGCTCGTAGACAGGTGGGGACTGTGTCGGGGTGGCGCTATGCCGGGGGGGGGTCCACGCTGGTGGGGGGGTGTCATGTTGGTCTGCACCCGGTGGTGGGGGGGGTGCAGCGGCGATCCGCCCCGGGTGGCAGCCGCCCCCGCTACGCCACTGCATAAGAAAGTACTTTGTTGTAAGAACCCAATTTTACAATACAGTATCATAAACATACTAGGATAGATATGGATGTTTAACATTTAGAAAATCTATTATGAATGAGAAACTGTAAATGAAGCAAAGAGAAAGTTACTAAATAACCAATTCAGGTAATAATTAACACTACCGCAAGCCATTTTTCAGCGAGCCTTTGTAAAAGGACCCCTAAGAATGGTATGTGAACAGTGATGCCCCTGCAAAGAAAACACTGCTGCTTATTTCTATGTTTTGTTAATATATGGCCTAGCTTTGGATCTACCACTGGAATAGTGAGGGCCAAAGCTATGAAGCCTACAATAAATGAAGAAGTACCGACTAGGCCAAATAACAAGTACATGATTTAATATTTCAGAATCTGTAAAAAGCAGGTCTGAACAATGAGTCCTGACACAAACTGGTACAACTGTCACTTTAAATCAGATGAACAAAATGGAGTCTATTAGTTTTGTATAGAAGGCTACAGAGGTTATACAGAGTTCTTAAAAGTATTGCGACACAGACAGATGTGGAACTGTTATCTCAAAGCTTCTCAAAACATGCTGATAAGACTGCATGGGAAAGTATCATCTCAGAAATTGAGAGCTAGGTATCTCACCATAGACTTCTATGGAGAGGTTTGTGTATAAAAGAGGGGACAATTTGCCATAGCTTTGGTATCCGCCCCAACGCTTATCTCAGACGGCGAAGCTCTGTCCGGTTGTACCCAGAATCTATCTGCTGAATGTACCTGATTAAAGTCTGATGTCTGTATTTGTACCAACTTGAAGACTTGTCTTTGGGTAAGAAATAAAATGTATCTATCTATTTAAACCTATCTCTGTCTTTATTCTATCTTCTCTTTACCTTACATTTAGCTTACAAGGCAAATCACATACACTCACTCTCTGGAGAAACTTAGACAGAATTTTAATAGGCATTATCTGGGAACATAAATGGCCCAGAGTATACCTAGATCTAGGAAGACAGAAAGCAGTAGTTATGGGAATTAGAATTCTATTACCGCCCCTAATGCAAACCCAGAGCAGACCTCCTTGTGATTGGGTGACAATGGAGGTTAGAGAAACTATACAGAACCTGTTATGTGAAATAGGTATCTTTAGTCCCCCGTGTGATCTGGAGTCAGAAAGAGGTCCAAGAGGGGGAAATTAAAACAGTTTTGTAATCATTGTAAGAACATTTCAACATGTAATGCTTCATTCTGTGTTCTCCTCTTAATCTTTTCCCTCTCTTTTCTGCTTTTTATTTCTGTTCTCCTTTCTTTTCTTTTTTTTTTCTGCTGTTTTTTTTTTTTTTTATGTGCCTGTCAGCTTCCTCCATCCTTGAGCTTTCAGTTCAGGTGGAATCAAGTCCCACTCCTAAAGTCTACTTAGATCTTGCTCTTATGAGCTTCAGACGATCTACCAATTAAAACCTTTCCTTTCTACGGAAAATCTAATCAGGGTAGTACATGCAGTTATTAAATTGAGGCTTGGGCTAGTGCAATTCCTTGTACCAAGGTCTTTCTCGAGTGTCCTTGAAAAAATTACAGCTAATACAACTGCTGCTTAGATTGTTACTGGGGCGAAGAGACAGGACCGCAATATTAGCCAGCTTTCACCGGTTACCAGTGGTACAGAGGATCAGATTCAAAATCCTTTGATTTGTGCATAAAGCATTTTACAAAGAGTGCTTTTCTTTTTAGCTAACAAGGTGAAAAAGAATATGCCCTTGAGGAATGTTACCGTCTTCTCAGAAACTTCCGTTGACTGGAGTTGTCAAGGATTTGTTTTATAGTGTTTTCTTATGTGTGGGTCCTTTTTTACATAACAAGTTAACCGGTAAGCTAAGAGATGAGAAACTGTCTTTGAGAAAGGTCTGGAAAATTTGGCTTTTTGTTCAATATTAAGGTTTAAGTGATAAATAATTTGATTTTAATTCTTGGACTTTTAGTTTAGAGATTCTGTTTGAAATACATAGATTTATTTTAATACTACAGAATTAGGGTTTAGTTACATATTAGACATTAGTATATTTCAGTTGGTACTAAATTTATATTATATAATTATTAATTTGGGGGTCCTCTACTAAAATGCGTTAGAAATGGACTTAGCACATTTTAACTCAGGACTTCCCTGTGAGCTAATCCATATTTAACACATGAATAAACTAACCCCCCTGTTTACTAAGATGCCCATTCACTTTGAAGGGTGTGACAAAGCTAGCACTCGGGGCCCCACAGAGAAGTAGCTAATCCCTGAACTATGGTTCCCAGAAGCCCTTGCAAGAGGAGAGAGGAGGGTAGCCCCAAAAGGGTGGAACGGATTTCCAACCCCAGTAGGGGGAGCAGTGACTCAGTGCTAGGGGAGCCAGTTACTTCCTTCCCCACTAGAGGGAGAAGGGGAGGTGAAGCTCAGTCCCTTAGCAGCATCACCAGTATATAATTCCCTCCAGCTGTGAGCAGAGAGAGAGATTGCCACATGGCTCCCAGCCACCAGGAGGGAGAGGAAACTGATGGAGAGAGAAGCTGCCATGGAGTAGGTGGAGGACGGGAAGGGTCTGCCACTGGAGCTTTCCTGGGGGGGAAGAGTAAGCTGCCATAGAGTGTGAAAATGTAAATGTAGCCCTGTCCAGCACATGAAGGCAGTGTGAGAGGCCACAGGGGTGTGTAGTGCTGTGAGGTAGGAGGAAAGCTGCCAGCCCTGCTTGGTACAGGGTCCTCCGGGGTGCTGTGAAGAGGACAGGGGCATTAAAGTAGTGGTTTCCTTTGAAGAGACTGTTTGTGAAAGGGTTGAATTATTGGGATGTATAGAACAGCAGGCTGAACTTTGACTGAGCCCTTCTGAGGGAGAGGGTAAGGTAGTGCAAAGGAAGGGGGCCTGAACTGTTAAGGAACTGAATGTTGGCTGGAGTTTGGAACCCGGCCTGAACCCTGTTTGTGAACTGCATTTCAATTTTGAGAGTGGAACCGAATTGAGAATAAAGCACTTTGGTCTTAAGTCCGTATGGCAGTCTGGTTCTTTGCTGGAAACCTGTGAGCCTAACAGGGCTGCCGGCCCCAACCCAGAGTGGAGGAAGCTGACCCCTTTACAAGGGGCAATATCGGCATTGCCGCGTGGCTTAGTAAACAGGGAGGTAAGGCTTTCTCATTATTTTTATTTGGAGACAAACAAAACAGATCAATCAGTGATATGGTTCAAAACTTTATTTTCAGAGATTCGCCCGACACAGGCAGTGTTTCGCCCACAAGGGCTGTGTCAGGGGCTCTACAAAAGCAAATAAAATCAAATACAATTAAAAACATATATATTTGTATAATACTATATCATAAAGTGTTAATAATCAAAAAGAAACCATATCAGATATATAAAATCAATCAAACACTTGGAAGAAGAAATCAAATATCGTTGAAGAAATAAACATAAATACCTACATAAACCTATATATCTGATATGGTTTCTTTTAATTCATTTTGCGGTAAGCGTTTTCGTTGGCGTAACACTCTGTAGTGAAAGGTCCTCTTTTATTGTAAATCATTTTTATACATCTGTGAAAGGTGGTATGGTAAACGAATAAATCAAATCAAATATATGACATGGGGAGGTTTTATGATGCCGAGATGCAATGGTGGGGGAGGAGGGTCTTTATTCATGGCCAGCAGGAGGTTGCTTCTATTTACAACCCAATCCTTTTCCTCTATAACCCAATTACCTCTACAATCATCATCAGTAGCATGGCGTTCTTCAGAACTGGTACTTCATATACGCTTCATTACTGTGCATTGATTGGAACTCCCTCCCTCCCAGTTGATTTCATCGTTGCCTCCACAGTGCTTCCAGATTCTGCCAGGAATCGGATCCAAGGCTCAAACTTACGTCCTCCAGTCTCGATTCAGACATCTGTTCTTGAAATGACTGATTCTCCGTGGCTCCCAGTTTCAATTTTTTTCTTGTCCTTGAAATGATTTGTAGTAGTAGTGTAGTAGTTTACTGGGACAGCTGATTGAGGAATCAAACAAGGGGAGGGACGTAGCTATCTAGAGTTAATTCATATCTGGCATCAACTGCCTGTTGGAGGACAGCTTTTAATCTCAGGTAGGGTTACCATATGGCTTCAGAAAAAGGAGGACAGATTGAGCCAGTCTGGGTCTTACTTCCATTGCTTTCAATGGAAGCAAAACCCAGACTGGATCAATGCGTCCTCCTTTTTCTGGAGCCATACGATAACCCTAATCTCAGGGGTTCTGTGGGTCAGAAGACCATTGTATTCATTGAGCTGCCCATTTATTAAGATGGAGGGGCTTATAGCAAACTTTATCCAATCATATCAATTCTTTTTAAAAAATTTGGTTAAAGAAGTTTCTTCTATGAAAAGATCATCATTCTATTGACTTTGCCTTTTATAACATCTTCACCCACTTCTGTGGAAGGAAGGATTTATTTCGCCTTATGCATGCAGCCACCACTTCAAGCACCGATTACTGTAATGCTTTGTAGCCTCTTGGCAAAAGATCTACACAGACTGTAGCTTGTGTAGGACAATGCTGTTAGGTTGGTTGAGGGTCTTACAATAATGGATCACATGACTTCCGCTCGTCAATGACTTCATTGGCTGCCTTACGAGCCAAGTTTAACATTTTGTGCCTTGTACATGAACGCTTAGAAGGTCTGGTTCCCAAATACTTGAGGAGTCAGATATTCTCTATATAAACAGAGATTGGTAGCTGATTGCCAATTGTGTCTTTCTGTTATGAAGGATATGGATCTGAAGGATACCTGAAAATAGAACCTCTTCCTATGTGGGCCAGGCCATTAGAATTCTTTGCCCAAATCAAGATAGGAGTTTTATTAATTTCAGAAAGATAGACAAGTCATGGCTGTTCTAAACTTTTCTAAGGTTTTATCTCTAAATCAGCTTGGATCTGTTGTATATTTATTTAATTTTTTTTAAACACAGTTGAGGTTGGAAATTGTATTTTGAATTATGACTTTCGACATCGCGCTAGGCATGAAAATGAAGAACAGTAAACAAATGGAGAGACCAAGAGAACTTACTGGGGACCCGGTTAATGGCTCTCAGAGGCCGGAGGACCCTGACAGTTCGCACAGCTGAGAAACTCACATTCTGCAGGTTCAGAGAATACTCCAACATCCTGCAGGAAACACAAAAAGCCCACATAGAAACATAAATATCTTCATCAAATCAGAGCTGAGATTATGAATCGTAAACTTATCTGAAAGTTCTAAAGGTAACAAAATGGAACCTGGGGATAGAATGTAGATATTATCAGAATATTTACTCTTCCACCCAATGTTGTACATAAGATCATTAAACTCTTATTTAACCATCATTTTAATCTGATCACTCCCATACTGTGTTCCTAGGGGTCACCCTCTATTTGGAGCACAAACCGTCACTGGAAGACTAATTTTTATATGTTGGGATAGATTCCTATTTCTTTCTTTTCCTTTGCATTAGTATTCATTTTACAAAGACGTGCTACCGTTTTTAGAGCTCGCTAAAAATTAGCACACACTAACCATGTAGACACCCATAGGAATATTATGGGCATCTACATGGTTAGCGCACGCTAAAAATGGTAGCACGCCTTGTAAACAGGTCCCTAAATTTCTTCATAATGTTAAGAGTAAACAGAGAGAAAAATTAATACCCATTGTCGCTCCAATCTCAGTTTCCAGACCTATCCTTTTGTACGAGTAGGTATTCAACTCTCTAATCATGCACATAAAAAATGGTCATATCATTTCTCATAATGCACACAAAGGGGAAAATTTTATGAAGCGATTTTCCCCCACCCCCTCATTGCCTAAATTTAAGTGCCATTTGAATGCTCAAGTTTATAGGGACCGATATTCAGACCACTCCTGCTGTCGTCGCTGACACTAGATATTCAATGCCGAGCCATTTCCGGTGACCAGTATTGAATATCTGGGTGTTTTTTTTGGCTGGATTAAATTTAACTGGTCAAGTTGATATTCAACACTGGCTGGTTAAGTTTAAATCGGCCAAAGATATTCCAGCTAATTTGGCCGCCAAACTTAGCTGGTGGTGTGCTGAATATTGGAAGATAGCCGGTTATATCAGACTAACCAGCAATATTCAGCGGGAGATAACCGGCGATCTCCTGCTGAATATTTCCAGCTAGCCGGTTAAATGTGGTTTAACTGGCTAGGAGCTGTTCCTCGCCGGTTAAATGGTTTCAAATATTGGACAGATAGAATACTATGAGTTTTTACGTTTGATGTTTTTTTCTCTTTTCCTCCTTGCTGGAACCAGTGATAGGAATGGACTCCTGAGTTTGAAGGGATTTGTTTAATACTTCTGTATTTTCCCTTTGAGGAGCTTTGAGGTTCCAATTTATATAAGTGGTTATTTATGATTTCCTGGTTGGAAACTTTACCATATTATTGGGAGACGCCCACAAACTTTATTTCATAGTTCAAACTTCTTATTGAGGTAGAATACGGATAGAATACTGCCATTTATGCATGTACAGTGGGGGAAATAAGTATTTGATCCCTTGCTGATTTTGTAAGTTTGCCCACTGACAAAGACATGAGCAGCCCATAATTGAAGGGTAGGTTATTGGTAACAGTGAGAGATAGCACATCACAAATTAAATCCAGAAAATCACATTGTGGAAAGTATATGAATTTATTTGCATTCTGCAGAGGGAAATAAGTATTTGATCCCCCACCAACCAGTAAGAGATCTGGCCCCTACAGACCAGGTAGATGCTCCAAATCAACTCGTTACCTGCATGACAGACAGCTGTCGGCAATGGTCACCTGTATGAAAGACACCTGTCCACAGACTCAGTGAATCAGTCAGACTCTAACCTCTACAAAATGGCCAAGAGCAAGGAGCTGTCTAAGGATGTCAGGGACAAGATCATACACCTGCACAAGGCTGGAATGGGCTACAAAACCATCAGTAAGACGCTGGGCGAGAAGGAGACAACTGTTGGTGCCATAGTAAGAAAATGGAAGAAGTACAAAATGACTGTCAATCGACAAAGATCTGGGGCTCCACGCAAAATCTCACCTCGTGGGGTATCCTTGATCATGAGGAAGGTTAGAAATCAGCCTACAACTACAAGGGGGGAACTTGTCAATGATCTCAAGGCAGCTGGGACCACTGTCACCACGAAAACCATTGGTAACACATTACGACATAACGGATTGCAATCCTGCAGTGCCCGCAAGGTCCCCCTGCTCCGGAAGGCACATGTGACGGCCCGTCTGAAGTTTGCCAGTGAACACCTGGATGATGCCGAGAGTGATTGGGAGAAGGTGCTGTGGTCAGATGAGACAAAAATTGAGCTCTTTGGCATGAACTCAACTCGCCGTGTTTGGAGGAAGAGAAATGCTGCCTATGACCCAAAGAACACCGTCCCCACTGTCAAGCATGGAGGTGGAAATGTTATGTTTTGGGGGTGTTTCTCTGCTAAGGGCACAGGACTACTTCACCGCATCAATGGGAGAATGGATGGGGCCATGTACCGTACAATTCTGAGTGACAACCTCCTTCCCTCCGCCAGGGCCTTAAAAATGGGTCGTGGCTGGGTCTTCCAGCACGACAATGACCCAAAACATACAGCCAAGGCAACAAAGGAGTGGCTCAGGAAGAAGCACATTAGGGTCATGGAGTGGCCTAGCCAGTCACCAGACCTTAATCCCATTGAAAACTTATGGAGGGAGCTGAAGCTGCGAGTTGCCAAGCGACAGCCCAGAACTCTTAATGATTTAGAGATGATCTGCAAAGAGGAGTGGACCAAAATTCCTCCTGACATGTGTGCAAACCTCATCATCAACTACAGAAGACGTCTGACCGCTGTGCTTGCCAACAAGGGTTTTGCCACCAAGTATTAGGTCTTGTTTGCCAGAGGGATTAAATACTTATTTCCCTCTGCAGAATGCAAATAAATTCATATACTTTCCACAATGTGATTTTCCGGATTTAATTTGTGATGTGCTATCTCTCACTGTTACCAATAACCTACCCTTCAATTATGGGCTGCTCATGTCTTTGTCAGTGGGCAAACTTACAAAATCAGCAAGGGATCAAATACTTATTTCCCCCACTGTAAGTATGTACTTAAAAAGCATAAAAAGCAGTAATGGTTTTAGCCAGTATTGTATGATTAGGTGCTAGAATAGTTTAGCACGTAACTGTCAGGAAGGCATTCACTGGGGAGGGGAATGAGTGGGAAATTTAAATCATTTACCCCTGGATTTTATATATCCCACTCTATTATGACCTAAACAGCATTTATCAAAATTAATACTTAATATTAAAACAACTTACTTTATTCAAATCAAACATAAACATTAATAAATTTATAACACAATAACAATACACAAGTTGTGTTCTGTATTAATACTTATGATACTCAATGTAGTTCTTCAAACTTTCAAAAAGTCAGATGATTTATTTTCATTCCAAACGACGAAATGTATACTTTTCCATCTTATAATTCACAAATGAGTATCAGTCACTTGTCCATCAATAAACAGAGAACAACATCCAAAAAAGGAGGAAGTGAAGAAATTCACGGTATCCTCGGAGTGGATCAATATCGTCTGAAGCCAATGACTTCACCACACCGGATCCTTATATCAAAATTCCTTCACAGCGATGTTCAATTCCACATTCATATATATATATATCAACAGATCTCAACACAGGCCGTGTTTCATTGTAACTTCTTCAGGAGATCCTACATACAAACATATAACATTACTAAACCATCAATCTTAAACAACAATACAAACTCCATATTTCTTAAAGCTCTTACCAGCCACATTCGAACACTGGGCTCATAACAGGAAATCCCTTCCGATAGCCTATACCGTCATGATTAGATTGAATAACCCAACTTTATGTGAACCACTACTCTTATACAGACATCAATAATGCCCAATCAACCTCCTTATTAAGGCCATATGGGTGCACCGTCCCCCAATTAAAAATGAAACGTTGCTCCCTGCGAATGAGTTCACGTTCAACATTACCAAAACCTCCCCGCAGGCAATTAATGACAACAAACTGCAGATCATCCACTGAATGATTATAACGTAGCCAATGGCTAACCAATGGCGTTTCTACTTTCTGTAATCGAATATTACTCAAATGTTGAGCAATGCGCAATTTGATTTTCCTTGTAGTTTCTCCTATATACCATAACTGACAAGGGCAGCATATGGCATAAACTACATTTTGTGTGAGATTTCAAAAGCGTGGTTATCCACAATATGCTATAAAATCAGCTCATAAACGGGCAAAATATGTACAAAGATGTTGGCTGAATAACGGGGCACCCTCTGTAAACACATATGCTTCCCAGGTTAATTGTATTCTTCCTTTTTATAAGCAGACACGAGCGATACAAGATATTATTCTTAAACATTGGTCAGTGCTATCTCTTCACCATAGTTTACAAACTAGACCAAGATTTGCTTGCAATCGTGAGAAAAATATAGGTGAAATCTTATCCAAGAAAAAATTCTATCGATATGATAGCCAGCAAGAGGTTGGTGGGCACACTGGTTGTAACTCTTGTGTGTACTGTAAATATGCTTTATGCACGAATCAAATCTGGGTACAATCTTTAAATAGATATTTTGTACTGCGATCTCATACGGATTGCAACACACAAAATGTAGTTTATGCCATATGCTGCCCTTGTCAGTTATGGTATATAGGAGAAACTACAAGGAAAATCAAATTGCGCATTGCTCAACATTTGAGTAATATTCGATTACAGAAAGTAGAAACGCCATTGGTTAGCCATTGGCTACGTTATAATCATTCAGTGGATGATCTGCAGTTTGTTGTCATTAATTGCCTGCGGGGAGGTTTTGGTAATGTTGAACGTGAACTCATTCGCAGGGAGCAACGTTTCATTTTTAATTGGGGGACGGTGCACCCATATGGCCTTAATAAGGAGGTTGATTGGGCATTATTGATGTCTGTATAAGAGTAGTGGTTCACATAAAGTTGGGTTATTCAATCTAATCATGACGGTATAGGCTATCGGAAGGGATTTCCTGTTATGAGCCCAGTGTTCGAATGTGGCTGGTAAGAGCTTTAAGAAATATGGAGTTTGTATTGTTGTTTAAGATTGATGGTTTAGTAATGTTATATGTTTGTATGTAGGATCTCCTGAAGAAGTTACAATGAAACACGGCCTGTGTTGAGATCTGTTGATATATATATATATGAATGTGGAATTGAACATCGCTGTGAAGGAATTTTGATATAAGGATCCGGTGTGGTGAAGTCATTGGCTTCAGACGATATTGATCCACTCCGAGGATACCGTGAATTTCTTCACTTCCTCCTTTTTTTGGATGTTGTTCTCTGTTTATTGATGGACAAGTGACTGATACTCATTTGTGAATTATAAGATGGAAAAGTATACATTTCGTCGTTTGGAATGAAAATAAATCATCTGACTTTTTGAAAGTTTGAAGAACTACATTGAGTATCATAAGTATTAATACAGAACACAACTTGTGTATTGTTATTGTGTTATAAATTTATTAATGTTTATGTTTGATTTGAATAAAGTAAGTTGTTTTAATATTAAGTATTAATTTTGATAAATGCTGTTTAGGTCATAATAGAGTGGGAGGTAATTGGAATTGACCGATAATTAAGAAATTTAACTCGTAATAGTTGAGTAACATTGGATTTTATATATGGCGCCTGAAAATCCATGCAGAAACTGAAGTGTATTTAATAACAAAGCGCATAACTTAATTGGTTAACTAGCTAATCAGCACTGTTAATTGGATGTTACCAAGCAATTATCAACACTAATTGTCATTGCGATTTATGTGCACAACTCACTAAGGGCCCCTATTACCAAGCTGCGGGAAAAGGGGGCCTGTGCTGGCATCGGTGCATGTTTTTCATGCGTGCCGAGGCCCCTTTTAACTGCAGATGGTAAAAGGAAAATGATGGTTTGCTAGGGGTGGGAAGTACGGCCGGGCTACTACAGTAGCCCGGCAGTACTTCCTGAACAGCGAGAGGTAAGCCTGCATTGTGTATTCTATAAGTGTATTCTATAACGTGGTGCACCTACATTCTAAGTCACATGGAGGGGCATAATGGAACAGGGTTGGCCATCTATAAGGGCGGCCATCTTCAAGGCCGGCCCTGTAAAGCGGCGTCCCGACCGTATTATCGAAACAAGATGGCGGCCATCTTTCGTTTCGATAATACGGTTGGAGCCGGCCAAATCTCAACATTTGGGCCGACTTTAGAGATGGCCGGCATTGGTTTTCAGCGATAATGGAAACTAATGGCGGCCATCTCAAACCAGGCCAAATACAAGGCATTTGATCGTGGGAGGAGCCAGCATTTGTAGTGCACTGGTCCCCCTCACATGCCAGGACACCAACTGGGCACCCTAGGGGGCACTGCAGTGTACTTCAAAAATTGCTCCTAGGTGCATACCTCCCTTACCTTGTGTGCTGAGCCCCCCCAAATCCCCCCCAAATCCCACTCCCTACAACTCTACACCATTGCCATAGACCTTAGGGATGAAGGAGGGCACCTACATGTGTGTACAGTGGGTTTTGGGGGGGGGGTTTGGAAGGCTCCCATTTACCACCACAAGTGTAACAGGTGGGGGGGGGGGGGATGGGCCTGGGTCCGCCTGCCTGAAGTGCACTGCACCCACTAAAAACTGCTCCAGGGACCGGCATACTGCTGTCATGGAGCTGGGTATGACATTTGAGGCTGGCAAAAAAATGTTTTTTAATTTTTTGGGGGTGGGGGGGGGGGGTGGGAGTGGGTTGGTGACCACTGGGGGTGTCAGGGGAGGTCATCCCTGATTCCCTCCGGTGGTCATCTGGTCAGTTGGGGCACCTTTTTGAGGCTTGGTCGTTAACAAAAAGGGACCAAGTAAAGTCAGCCAAATGCTCGTTAGGGCCGGCTTGCTTTTTTCCATTATCGGGCGAAGCCGGCCATCTCATAACCACGCCCCTGTCCCGCCTTCTGTACCCTGCCAACACACCCCCTTGAAGTTTGGCCGGCTCCGCGATGGAAAGCAGTTGAAGCCGGCCAAAATCGGCTTTCGATAATACCGATTTGGCCGGGTTTAGGAGATGGCCGGCCATCTCCCGATTTGTGTCGGAAGATGGTCGGCCTTCTCGTTCGAAAATAAGCAGGATAGTTGAAAAGGAGGGGGGCATGGCCATGGGTGGGGCGTGGGCATTTCTAAAATCTATGTGCATTATTATAGAATACACCTGCTATGTGCCTAATTTAGGCATCGGGATATGCATCAAGTAAAACATGGCCTAAATGGATGCGACCAAATTTGGTTGCATGGCGAGCTGCTCGACATATTCTATATACCGCACAGAAATTTAAGTCTATTCTATAAAATGTAGGCATACTTTAGAGAATACGTCTAGGCGTAATTTTGTTTCCGCATGGATTTTTCAGGCGCCATATATAGAATCTGGACCTTAAGTTACAGAATACTGAGAATTGCCTGCATAAATGTCGCATTTAGGCGCTAACATTTATGCCAGTCATAGACTTGTCGTAAATGTTAGTGTCTAAACGTAGGTGCATTAGTGCCAACTCGCACTAGCATTCTATGTTGGCAATTATGTGTGGAATAGACGCACAATCCCCCAGATTCTATAAATGGTGCTCAAATATGGGCAACCAAAATTGCGCATAATCCTGAGACCTGCACACAAATAAATGAATGAATGAGCTGTTAGCAATTATTGATGTTAATTGGCTCTAATTTGGATTTGCGCACAAATCTGGCTGCACGTGATTCTATAAGGGGGCTTGGATATGGGAGGGCTATGGGCGGGTCAGGTGAGATCCAAAGAATTACGCAAAGTGTTACAGAATTTAGGGGCTGCGCGTCCAAGTTGCCAGGATTTACACTGGGGTTTCAGTTGGTGTACGTCCTTGCGCTCAAAGGTGGGTGCCGGAACATGGGGTAAGTGTTATTCTATAAAAAGCACTCAGTCCGCAGCACCCTTTATAGAATAACACTGAGCATTAATTTTTCCTGGCGCCTACCTTTTTTTTTACAACGCATAAGCCGCATCGAATTTTATACACCTCTCGATAATCTTAAAGGTCTTTTTCAAGACCAGAGCGTCTACTCTTAGTGACTCTTTCTGGCATGCTTTGTCAGACATCTTTTTGGTACAAAGCAATCAGACTCCTGAAGAAGGCACCTGTAATGTCGAAACAGGGTACCTTGTAGAGTCTTCAATTATTAAATTGTATTTTGAACTTTGACCGTTTCCGGTCTGTTTTTTTGAAGACCCTGGTTCAGTTCCCCCTCCTCTGTTGCTTCTGCCTACGTTTTGGTGCCATATACTGAATCCAGCCTTATCTGCATAATTCGGGCGGCTACATGGTGGAACCTAGTTCTAAGATGGCCTCCTTTCTCTATATACAGCATGGCAAATCGCTCTTATAAAACCATATGCAAACATGTGTACCCAACAAGAGCATATGCACTTTACGTGGACCATGGATAATTTGGGTGGAGAAGCGAGACATAATACCTGCACACATTTATACCTGCCTCGGATCAGATGAAAGTTTGTGCAAGGGTATTTATATGCCACTGGGAATCAATGTGTAATATAGAATGTATTGTACTCTTGTGAGCAAACATATTGAGGCAATGTACAATCTAAACAAAAGGTGGAAAAGAATGCCAGTAATATCACAGGACAGGAAAGCAGGGCAGAAGAAGTGCCTTCACCTCCAACTCCCCCCTCCCCTCGCATTCACTTTCTCCCCAGCTTATGGCTGGCTACTTCCATGGCAAGGTTCACAAGACTAACCTTGAGTTCTCAACCAAGTCACCTCCACCTCTCCTTCCCCCAGTCTATTCTGTCAACCTTCCTTCAAACCCTGTCACCTTTTCTTCCTTGTCTGAAATCACTGAAGAGGAAACTGCATATTTTCTTTTCTCCTCCAAACCAATTACCTGTTCCTCTGATCCTATTTCCACCCTTCCTATCTGTCAAATCCTCAGTCTTTCACTTTCCGCTGCAACTGTTTCTGATGCCTTCAAACATGACATAGTTACACCACTCCTCAAAAAAAACTTCATTGGACCCTAACTGCCCTTCCAACTATCACCCCCATCTCCCTCCTCCCTTTCTTATCAAGCTACTTAAACGTGCTGTTCACTGCCAATGTCTTGACTTTCTTTCATCTCAAGCTATTCTTGATCCACTTCAATCTGGCTTTTGCCCTCTACATTCAACTGAAATAGCCCTTGCTAAAGTCTCCACTGACCTGTTCCTGGCCAGATCCAAAAGCCTCTATTCTACACTCATCCTTCTCAATCTATCTGCTGTTTTTGATACTCTTGATCACCACCTATTCCTTGATACACTGCAGAGCTGCAAAGGGGGCTGACCCACTCAGCAGGAGATTTAAGGCCTGCCCCAGACCACCCCACTCCGCCTCTAGCCCCACCCTGCCCAATGCGGCAGCAAGAGATGGTGCTTTATGAGGGCGTGTCCTGTTGCTACTGGACAGGTAGGCTACTCAGCGGGAGATCCCAGCTTCTCGGCGGGTGTGCATGAAATGACCCGTAAAAGCAGGAGACTTGGCAGGTCTATATACTGTCCTCACTTGGATATCAGGGCTCTGTTCTGTTTTGGTTTTCTTCTTCTCTCTCTCTCAACACACTTTTAGTGTATACTCTGGTGGGTCCGTCTCCATTTCTACCTCAGGACTCTGTCTTGGGACCTCTTCTTTTCTCCATCTATACTTATTTTCTTGGTGCTGTGAACTCAACTATGTCTTTGCCTTTTCAGATATCTCCTCAGCATTTGACGTTCTGGACCATGATATTAAGCTGAACCATTTAAATGCATGTGGGATAAAGGGTACTGTTCTGACATGGTTTAAATCTTTTTGAGTGAAAGACAACAGGTGGTGTGTCTTGGGTATGCCACTTCGATGCTTTGACCTCTGCAGACAGGGGTACCACAGGGGTCGGCCTTATCTGCCATATTATTTAATATACTAGGAAAGAAGGCCCGTTTCTCAGAGCAATGAAACGGGCGCTAGCTTTTTTTTTTGTGGGGGGGGGGGGGTGACTCACATAGGGAGAACAGTGGCGATTTTGCTGGGCCGCCCCCTGTGGCTCGTCACGGTTGTAGCTGGTTCGTGCGCCACCGCTGTTAGCGTTGTTATAGCTCTGTGTGGGTGGCGATTTTCCTGGGCCGCCCTCGACGTCATCGCGTTTTGACGCGAGGGCGGAGCACAGGTACAGTAATAAAACTCACCCTCAACGTTTGCTCCACCCTCGATGTCATGACGTTTGACGCGAGGGCGGGGCCCGGTGGCTTCACCACCACGAACCTTCGAACCCGAAGGAACTGAAGTCAGTGGCTTGGCTTCACTGACGTCAGTGTCCTCAGAACGGTGAGGGTGAGTTTTATTATAGTAGATATTTGGCCCCACTATGTCAGTTGTTAAGATCTTTACAGATATCCTGTCGCATATACACTGATGGCATCCAATTTTTTTTTTCTCAAACAACAGATTTTGTTTCAGATGTAGTATGTAAATTGCAGACTATATTTGATGCTATGTTTGGATGGCTGTCAAATAATCGTTTGAAACTGAACGTAAATATGACAGAACTGTTGTATGTCTGTGGAAACTCCACCTCCGCTTTCCCTGAATCTGTGTTATTGTCCGGAGTTCCTGTAAAGGTAACCACGCAGGTGCGATGTTTAGGGTTGTTATTTGATTCGCAATTTATATTCAAATCTCAAATTCAACAACTGGTTTGTAGCTCTTATTTTAGACTCCACTTATTTAGTAAATTACGGAGACTTCTAGCAAAAATAGATCTCGTTCGAGTTATTGAAATTATTGTTATGAGTAGCGTTGATTACTGTAATATAGCTTATTTGGGCTTACCTGCCACCAGTATTAAATCATTGCAAATGGTTCAAAATTCAGCAGTGCGTTTGCTGTCTAGTTTGTCAACGTTTGATCATATCACTGTATATTTAAAAAGCTTGAAGTGGTTGCCAATTGCTCCCCCTCTCATAAACACAGAGACACACCATCTCCCCCTCCTCATGCACTCACAGATATACCACCTCCCCTCTCATAAACACAGAGATATACCACCTCCCCCTTATAAACATAGAGATACACCACCTCTCCCCATGCTCAAAGATATACTATCTGTCCCCATACACACACAGATATACCACCTCCCCCATATGATATACCATCTCCCTCCCCATATACTCACGGAGATACAACACCTGCCCCCCAGAAGCTCACAGAGATGTACCACCTCTCCTCATACGCTCATATATATATCACCTCTCCCCATATGCTCACAGATATACCATCTCCTTCCTCATATACTCACAGAGATATACCATCTTCCCCTCATACACTCACAGAGATATCACCTGCCCCCCATAAGCTCACAGATATGTACCACCTCTCCCCATATGCTCACAGAGATACATCACCTCCTCCCATAAGCTCACAGAGATGTACCACCTCTCCTCATACGCTCATATATATATATCACTTCTCCCCATATGCTCACAGATATACCATCTCCTTCCTCATATACTCACAGAGATATACCATCTTCCCCTCATACACTCACAGAGATACCACCTGCCCCCCATAAGCTCACAGAGATGTACCACCTCTCCCCATAAGCTCACAGAGATACATCACCTCCTCCCATAAGCTCGCAGAGATATGCCACCTCTTCCCATATGCTCACAGAGATACATCACCTCCTCCCATATACCATCTCCCTCCCCATATACTCACAGAGATACACCACCTCCTCCCATAAGCTCGCAGAGATATACCACCTCTTCTTTCCCATTTGTCCTTCAGATATGTGCACCCAGTCCCAGTAGAGATGTTCCATGTCTCATTTTTTGAGATGAATCACTTAAAAAAGTTGCATACCTGGAAACCCACCTTTTGGGGACGGAGAATGAAAAGAAGAGCTACTCTTAGGCATATTTTCAAAACACTTAGACTTACAAAGTTCCATAGTAATCTAAGCAACTTTGTAGATCTGAGTGCTTTGAAAATGAGCCCCATCTGTCACAGAAAATATTATTTAGAAGCTACCGAGTCTCAGACGAAGATACTCTATCAGAGCTCCTCTGAATCCTGCCTTAATTCAGCAAATCAAGATTCTAGAAATACAAACTATGGAAGGCAGCAAAGAGTTTTAGATGAAGAACGTTCTACCTTGGTGGCTATGAAGCCGGTGCTCCCAGTAAAAGAACTATATTTCACTGTCATCCATCCCATGTACACTCCACAATGACCTTGAAATGTTATTGTGGCAGCAGCTCGAGATATTCATTCTCAATGCCCAGAATTACTTCTCTTAAACTAATACAGCGTAATTATGTGATTTGTCAAGGCCTTTTTTTTTTTTTTAAAATAAAACACTGGCAGTTGAAGCAGCTCAGAAGCCAAGCTTCAGAGAATGAAGTCTGCTAATCTGTCCTTATTCTTAGCCCACATGGGCACTATTGTAATTGCAAAGATCCCTTTCAGTCATTCTAATCCCTGTGAACTGTACCACATTTATATACAGAGATAACCTGTTTTGTACATGAAGGTGCAGGTCAGTTTCAGCAGACTATACATTTTGCTAGCTTGCCGTTTAAACAATAAGAGAGTTAAGCTGACGTGGGATAGGATGAAATGGTAAGTAATTGCTTGGGATTTGCTGCTGGAAGCCTCATCCTGGATAGTAATGCCATACCAGGATTTTTGTTAGTGACACTCCCTTTTGTGGAACTAACTACCCAGAATTGCACAGGAAGGGTAAGTGGACAGGTTCTAGATTGGGAGTTGGGGGAGGCTGAGACATGACTTTTTAAATCAGTGATTATCTTTTTTTAAATTCTGCTTTAGTTGTAAGGAGGTTGATATTGAGCTGGCAGCGCTAAACCCATTACTTCAATGCCGTGCCATGTCCGGGCACCAGCATTGAATTTACGGGTTTGCAAAACCGACTAACACATAGACGGGCATAATTGAACGGGGCCGGCCATATATATGGGCGGCCATCTCCGAGGCCGGCCCCGGAAAGCGGCATACCCAACCTTATTATCGAAACAAGATGGCCGGCCATCTTTTGTTTCGATAATACGGTCGGGGCCGGCCAAATCTCAACATTTGGACCAGCGTTAGAGATGGCCGGCATTAGAGATCGCCACCATTGGTTTCCCGCCGATAATGGAAACTAATGGCGGCCATCTCAAACCCGGCCAAATCCAAGGCATTTGGTCGTGGGAGGAGCCAGCATTTGTAGTGCACTGGTCCCCCTCGCATGCCAGGACAACAACCGGGCAAACTAGGGGGCACTGAAGTGGACTTCATAAATTGCTCCTAGATCCATAGCTCCCTTACCTTGTGTGCTGAGCCCCCCCAAACCCACTCCCCTTATGGGTGAAGGGGGGCACCTACATGTGGGTACAGTGGGTTTTGGTTGGGTTTTGGAGGGCTCCCATTTATCACTACAAGTGTAACAGGTAGGGGGGGTGGGCCTGGGTCCGCCTGCCTGAAGTCCACTGCAGCACCCACTAAAACTGCTCCAGGTACCTGCATATTGCTGTCATGGAGCTGGGTATGACATTTGAGGCTGGCATAGAAGCTGGCACAAAAATGTTTAAAAAAATTTTTTTTGGGTGGGAGGGGGTTGGTGACCACTGGAGGAGTAAGGGGAGGTGATCCCCGATTCCCTCCGGTGGTCATCTGGTCAGTTGGGCACTTTTTTGAGGCTTGGTCCTAAAAATAAATGGACCAAGTGAAGCCGGCGAAGTGCTTGTCAGAGCCGGCCTTCTTTTTTCCACTATCGGGCGAAGCCGGCCATCTCGTAACCACGCCCCCGTCCCGCCTTCTGTACCCTGCCAAAACATCCCCTTTAACTTTGGCCGGCCCTGCAACGGAAAGCAGTTGAAGGCAGCCAAAATTGGCTTTCGATTATACCGATTTGGCCGGGTTTAGGAGATGGCCGGCCATCTCCCGATTTGTGTCGGAAGATGGCCGGCCTTCTCGTTCGAAAATAAGCAGGATAACCGGTTAAGTTCGATATGCAGCACTTAACTGAATACAGGTTACCGCATAAAGACAGGACTGACTTTTCTGCTGTCCTCTTTATGTGGCTAACTTGGCCAGTTAAGTGCTCAATATTGGCACTAACATAAGCAATCGTGACTCCAAGACCTCGCCTTGATGTCACTTGACATTAGAGTGGTAGCGGCTTGGCTGCAGCTTTATTCCCTACAGTGCTCATGGGACAAATATTCTTAAACCAGGGTACCCCAGACAACTGAAATTGTTCCAGTCTACCACCATAAGCCATTTTCAGAGTTCCAGAACTCCCCCGCCACCCAGCAAGGAACGTTCAATTCAACGTGCAACTATCCCAGCTGCAGATATCATTTATCTATCCAGGCTTGGGTATATCCGCCAAACAAAAGCTGCAACATTTGAGGACAAGGAGGTGGTTTAGATAACATTAAGGGAGGTGTGGGTGGGAATGAGATCCTTCTGGACTGCCCGCCAAAGAGGACATCCCAGGGGTTTGCCGAGGTTTAAAAACTCCCCCTTTCATGGGTCCTCCCTCCAGGCGCCCTGCTGAACCTGTCCTGTGGCGCAGACTCATCTGGTGCACGGTGCCATGTTAATATCGGCTACGTGCACCCAGGGCACTCCACCTTGATACTTAACCGACCAAGTGCCAACTCCACCCCCAGAATTTATTTATTTATTTGTTTGTAGCATTTGTATCCCACATTTTCCCACCTATTTGCAGGCTCAATGTGGCTAAGGTCCAAGAAAGCACAAAGGCAGACGGTCTGCAAACTCCAAGATGGAAAATGAAAAAAGAGCAGATCGTGTGAAAATAAAATGTAATTTATTTAAACAGTATAGTAATACTCATGTAAATACAAACAGCCCGACACAGGCCATGTTTCGCCCAACTGGGCTGCTTCAGGGGCTATACAAGGGTCCTTTGCTGCCAAATATAAGGCAAACGGAGCACGTCCTGTCAATAGACGAAGAATTGGTATGGAAAAAAACAGCTTGATCAGAGATTCCAAAACATAATCTGCTGACATAGAGTCAGTACCACAGTCACGTATATTTGGCAGCAAAGGACCCTTGTATAGCCCCTGAAGCAGCCCAGTTGGGCGAAACACGGCCTGTGTCGGGCTGTTTGTATTTACATGAGTATTACTATACGGCTCAATGTGGCTTACATTATTCCATAATGGTGATTACCAGTTCCGGAAAAGAGAAACATATAGTTAAGAATAGAGGCGATAGAATAAATTAGGTATTCAGGTAAGGACAGATTCATATTATAATAAGATATGAAGGTATCGGATTGAACTTCATACATAATAAAATTAGTTTGAACAATCAGGCATACTAAACTTCAAATCATAATAAAATTGATATGAACAATTAGAAATAATGAGTTACGTTTTGTGTATTCTTAGTGTACATATTGTTGACATTTAGGATGAATTCTTGTGGTATGCTTTCTTGAATAAATTTGTTTTCAATAGTTTACGAAAATTTATTATGTCGTAAGTAGTTTTGATGAATTTTGGTAATGCCACTGAAAATAACGGATAGCTCTGAACAGGCAATTTAACAAGCCAGGAGCCGTTTCTGGCAGCTTAAATCGCATTGAATATCGACCCCCCATAATTTTCCATTTTTTATGCTTTTTCTAATTTTTTTTTTTCAAATGGTTTTCTTGAGATCGCACAGACCATTTACATCACCAAGAGACAATTGTATGATGTGGCGTACAAATGTCATTTATTACCAGTGTTTCTCAGCCTAGCCCTCGAAACATACTCAGCAAGCCAGGTATTCCGCATATCCACAATGAATATTCATGAACTAGATTTGCCTATCAAGGAGGCCATAAATGCAGATCTCTCTCTCTCTCATGCATATTTATTGTGGGTATCCTGAAAAGCTGGCTGGCTGGGTGTGCCCCGAGGACAGAGTTGAGAAGCACTAGTCTAACATACTAAGGAGCCGATGCACAAAGCTTACAGCGTTTGCAACGTTCGCTTTAAACAGGTTGTAGCTGTCGTATCGTTTATTAATTTGATATGCTGCTTCTTCTGAACACGAGTTGAGGTGGTTTACTTACAATTGTCCAGGTACTTGCACAGTCCCTAACGGGCTCACAATCTCAGTGTATATTGTACCCGGGGCAATGGAGGTTTAGGCGACTTGCCCAGGGTCACACGGCACTGCAGAGGGAATTGAACCTGGTTCCCCAGGATCTCAACCCACTGCTAACCGCTAGGCAGCAGTGGATATTGAACCTAATTCCCCAGGTCCACAACCCACTGCACTAACCATTAGGCCACGCCTCCAGTTGGGAAGGAACAAAGTTCTCACCAAACAGCTACTAAGTAATTGAGTTTTTCTTGTAGGTTATCATTCAGAGACCTCCACTCAATAGTTTATTTTCTTCTTTTTTCCCCCTTCTTGTCAACTAGCTGGTCCTCCTCCTTCCATGTTACGCCCTAACCCTTTCCCTTTTTTCCCCCCATCCTCAGTACAGACTTTTAACATTAATAGTTGATTGTAAATCACTTAGTTTGCCTGTAAAGGATTAATTTGCAGTATATCAAATGCCTGGAAAATAAATAAATAAATTTATATAATCCACTACACAATTGTAACAATATCACAGAAGTGCTCCTTACTAGCTACATCAGTATCCCTACTGTCCCTGAGTAATGATGGTAGAGAAAACTACTACTACTACTTATCATTTCTATAGCGCTACTAGACGTACTGTAAGGAGTATGGTAAGGAGTCTGGAGAAAGAAAGGGGGTGGGGAGGAACCCCAGCTACCAAAAAGGGAAAGATGACACGGTGGGGGTTCCGATCCTGCCAAAAAGGGACATAAGAGTAGAACACTACAAGTCCCAGAAAGCCCCAGGAGAGCACCTGGTAAGGGGGAGAAATGGGGTGCACCGCCCAGAGGCTCCAAAAGGGGGCCAACCAAAAAGGGAGAAAGCTGAAGCTCTACCCTGGTGGAAAAGGTGGTGGTGGAAAAAAGGGGCGGAGAAAGAACAACCCCAGAACCCGGTTAATGAGGGAAAAGGGAATCAGCTGGAGGGGGGGAGGGAAGAGGAGAAAATGGACTGGGCTCCAGAGGAGAGGGGAGGAGAGGAGCCAGAGGCAATGGAACAAGGAGAGCCAGAGGAGGTCCCTGAGGAACCGATGGAGCTGTTGGCTCTGACTCAGTCAGAGCAGGAGGTATAGGGGGCTGTCCGGGTCAAGCGGGAGGAGGTCAGGAGAAAAGGCTGACCAAGAGGGTGGGACCCGGAGGCTTTGAGCCCGCGCAAAGCCTTGCTACTTAGTGATACTGTGTTTGAAAAGCCAGGCTACATTTAGGGCTGTGTTTGGAAAAGCCCTGCTGCAAGTGGAACTGTGTTTACAGGCCTTGCTACTTTTTGAGACTGTGTTTGAAAAGCCAGGCTACATTTAGGGCTGTGTTTGGAAAGGCCCTGCTGCAAGTGGAACTGTGTTTAAAAACCTTGCTACTTTGTGATACTGTGTTTGAAAAGCCTGGCTACATTTAGGGCGGTGTTTGGAAAAGCCCTGCTGCAAGTGGAACTGTGTTTAAAGGCCTTGCTACTTTTTGAGACTGTGTTTGAAAAGCCAGGCTACATTTAGGGCTGTGTTTTGGAAAGGCTCTGCTGCAAGTGGAACTGTGTTTAAAAACCTTGCTACTTTGTGATACTGTGTTTGAAAAGCCTGGCTACATTTAGGGCTGGGTTTGGAAAAGCCCTGCTGCAAGTGGAACTGTGTTTAAAGGCCTTGCTACTTTTTGAGACTGTGTTTGAAAAGCCAGGCTACATTTAGGGCTGTGTTTGGAAAGGCCCTGCTGCAAGTGGAACTGTGTTTAAAAGCCTTGCTACTTTGTGATACTGTATTTGAAAAGCCTGGCTACCTTTAGGGCTGTGTTTGGAAAAGCCCTGCTGCAAGTGGAACTGTGTTTAAAAGCCTTGCTACTTTTTGAGACTGTGTTTGGAAGGCCAGGCTACATTTAGGGCTGTGTTTGGAAAGGCCCTGCTGCAAGTGGAACTGTGTTTAAAAGCCTTGCTGTAAATTGAAAGGTGCTGGAAACAGCCTGTCTCCCCAGGGAGCCGGGTTTTGAGTGGAAAGATCCCTAAGGAAGTGGGACAACAGAGGAAAAGGGCTCTGAGCTGAGGACCAGCAGGTTCTTTTCTACAGTACGCAGCGCTGTACGCTTGAACATGAAGAGACAGTCCCTGCTCGACAGAGCTTACAGAGTATATTGTATCTCTCAGGCCCCCACTCCCCAACTGTGTCTCTATGCAACTTATGAGCTCACTTTGGGTCTCGTTCGTCTTTCATTCTGTCCTAGAACCATGTTACGACTCAAGAGACGCCCATTCTCTATTTCTGTGGATAACACTCTCATCCTTCCTGTCTCATCAGCTCGTAACCTTGGGGTCATCTTCGACTCCTCCCTCTCCTTCTCTGCACATATTCAGCAGACTGCTAAAACCTGTCGTTTCTTTCTCTATAATATCACCAAAATTCACCCTTTCCTTTCTGAGCACAATACCAGAACCCTCATCCACACTCATCACCTCTCGCTTAGACAATTGCAACTTGCTTCTTACAGGTCTCCCACATAGCCATCTCTCTCCTCTTCAATCTGTTCAAAATTCTGCTGCACGACTAATATTTCGCCAGTGTCGTTATGCTCATATTACCCTCTCCTCAAGTCACTTCACTGGCTTCCTATCCGTTTCCTCATACAGTTCAAACTCCTCTTATTGACCTATAAGTGCATTCACTCTGCAGCTCCTCAGTACCTCTCCACTCTCATCTCTCCCTACATTCCTCCACGGGAACTCCGTTCACTGGGTAAATCTCTCTTATCTGCACCCTTCTCCTCCACTGCTAACTCCAGACTCCGTTCCTTTTATCTTGCTGCACCATATGCCTGGAATAGACTTCCTGAGCCGGTACGTCAAGCTCCATCTCTGGCCGTCTTCAAATCTATGCTAAAAGCCCACCTTTTTGATGCTGCTTTTAACTCCTAACCCTTATTCACTTGTTCAGAACCCTTATTTTATCATCCTCACTTTAATATTCCCTTATCTCTTGTTTGTCCTGTTTGTCTGTCCTAATTAGATTGTAAGCTCTGTCGAGCAGGGACTGTCTCTTCATGTTCAAGTGTGCAGCGCTGCGTACGTCTAGTTGCGCTATAGAAATGATAAGCAGTAGTAGTCTTTGGGATTCCGGAATCTTGCTACTCTTTGGGATTCCGGAATCTTGCTACTCTTTAGGATTCCACACGGAATCTTCCTACTCTTATTCCTTATTTGTCCTGTTTGTCTGTCTTAATTAGATTGTAAGCTCTGTCGAGCAGGGACTGTCTCTTCATGTTCAAGTGTACAGCGCTGCGTACGTCTAGTAGCGCCTTAGAAATGATAAGTAGTAGTAGTAGTACGGTTGGGGGAGCCAAAACAATACAAATTGCTTCTCCCTGGACATGGTAGAGGAGATTGCCCAATATTGGAGGTGCTCAGCACCCACAGAGCTATCCTTGGTCCCTATGCTCTCAGGCACCCGGGTGTAGGAGTCTCTTCAGATCCAAGGCAATATGGAGAGCGAAAAAGAAAAACAGAAGCTAAGGTTGGTGAAAGGGGAATCATTTATTTGTATTTAGGTCCTGTCTTTTCAGTGGTAGCATAAAGCATGTTACATTTAGGTACAGTTTGTATTTTCCTGTCCCCAGAGGGCTCACAGTCTAAGTTTGTACCTGAGGCAATGGAGAGTGAAATGACTTGTCCAAGGTCACCGATAGCAGCAGTGGGAGAAGGTACCATTTGAACCCTAACTCCTCCCTGAAGAGTTACCTTGCATGCCTGAGAGAAGCCGAATGTGTGTTTAGAATCGGAGGGAGGACTGACTGCCAGACGTGTGGAAATGCTGCAGAATTTCTGTCTGAGGGGAATTCGGCAGCAACTCATCGGCAATAGTTTCAGGGGAATGATTCAAATTCATCTATTGCAAAGACAGTTTACAGCAAGCTGAGCAGGTATCGATTAGCTCGTTCTCCAAAGGGTACCTTGGCTAGAAGGGTGACTGGTAAAGAAATCCCTAGTGTGTGTAGATTTCCAGTAAGTATTTTGCAGACCATATTAACTTTTGATTTTCTGCATGGATTGCACCAGATCTTCATAGGTCTATTGCCAAGTTGTTCATTTGTATCAAATATCCTAATAAAATATTTTCTGTTGGAATGACTCCTTCCAGAAAGTGTGGTGTGATTTTCGTTTTTATTGGGAGGTACTTGAAATGCCACAAACCCAAGACCCTTGTAAGGCACTCTTTTCTCTTCTGCCAGGGAGTTTAATGGTCCTCTGCTCCCAAAAAGAGCTCTACATCCCACTACAGGGTGGGCCAAAGGATTTACAACCTTACAACTAACAGCATTCATTATTTAATGGCCCACCCAAGATCCCAAACATTTTTCTATTTCTTTTGCTGACCATTTCAACTGTATGTTAGAATCTGAAACTTGTTAATAGGCCTCTACGCTGATATAATATGCCAACACATGGACTCTAAGACAATCTACATATCCTACAGCTTCCATGATACCAAGTACAGTTAGCAAGCAGTAGTGGCGTTCCTGGGGGGGGGGGGGGGGGGCGGTGGGTGCTGTCCGCCCCGGGTGCACGCCGCTGGGGGGGGGGGGGGGGGGTGCCGTGCGCACCTGTCCTTCGTTCGTTCCATGCTCCCTCTGCCCTGGAACAGGAAGTAACCTGCTCCGGGGCAGAGGGAGCATGGAACGAATGAAAGACAGGCGCGCGCGGCACCCCCCCCCCCCCAGCGGCATGCACCCGGGGGGGTTCTTTCGTGGGGGGGGTGTCCTTTCACCAGGGGGGGTCGCGCTGCATCTGGGGGGGGTGCTGCACCTGAGGGGCGGGGCGCATTGGCGATCCGCCCCGGGTGTCAGCCCCCCTAGGAACGCCACTGGGCCAAGCAGTAATCAAAGTACCTGCACTGATACAAACTCGGGGGGGGGGGGGATTCTTTAATTGGTGGCCAATGCTAGGTACCGGGAACATCCATGACAAGCGCCAATATCTATAAAGGTTGCTTAGCGGGTCTTTTACTAAGCCGTGGGTAGCATTTTTAGCTCGTGGTGGAAATCAGCGGGCGATAAATGACGAGATAAAATGACGAGACACCCATAGGAATACAATGGGCATCTTGGCGCTTACTGCCAACTGATTTCTACCGCGAGCTAAAAATGCTACCGTGTCTTAGTAAAAGACACCCTCAGCATTAAGCAACACTTATAGAATAGCGCTTAGTGCAGATTCCTACACTCAACTTTGGGGACTTAAGCCTGCTAAAAGCCAGTGTAAATGCTGGTGCGCAACCAATGGCAGTTAGGTGCGTAAATGACCCTATTCTATAATAGGGCCATTTCTTCACTCAAAGTGTAATTAAATTCTGGAATTCATTGCCAGAGAATGTGGTAAAAGCAGGTAGCTTAGCCGGGTTTAAAAAAGGCTTGGATAGCTTCCTAAAAGAAAACTCCATACGCCATTATTAAAATGGACTTGGGAAAATCCACTGCTTATTTCTAGGATCAGCAGCAGAAAATGTATTGTACTGTTTTGGGATCTTGCCAGGTACTTGTGACCTGGATTAGCCACTGTTGGAAACAGGATACTGGGCTTGATGGACCTTCGGTCTGTCCCAGTATGGCAACACTTATGTACTTATGTGCCTAAACTTTAGGATTGCCTCTGACCTGCCAATGCCCCTTGCCTGGCCACACCCCTTTTGAGTTGCACACGAGACAATTTAGATGCGCAGTGTTATAAAACAGCGCATAGGCAGATCCACACGTAAGTCTTAATTAGTGCCAATTAACATCAATAATTGATTTTAACAGCTCATTAACTAATTAGTTTGCGTGTGGATCGATGCAACGTTTATAAAATCTGGGGGTCAGTGGGTACTTTTACCCCTGAAGCTAGCATCGAT
The DNA here is from genome assembly GCF_901765095.1 of Microcaecilia unicolor. Classification (NCBI taxonomy): domain Eukaryota; kingdom Metazoa; phylum Chordata; class Amphibia; order Gymnophiona; family Siphonopidae; genus Microcaecilia; species Microcaecilia unicolor. Next base: position 321,095,746 of record NC_044036.1, on the reverse strand, counting down.
CATTAGAGCACTTCACCAACCATAACTTACCTGCACGGGTTGCGCCTGTTTTCGCTCTGGGTAATTTTCAATTAGAAACCTACCCAGTAAGGATGCTAAGGATGTAAAAAAAAATGGAAGCAGTGCAAAGAAAAGCTACGAGAATGGTATGGGATTTGCGTTACAAGACGTATGAGGAGAGACTTGCGGACCTGAACATGTATACCCTGGAGGAAAGGAGGAACAGGGGTGATATGATACAGACGTTCAAATATTTGAAAGGTATTAATCCGCAAACGAACCTTTTCCAGAGATGGGAGGGCGGTAGAACGAGAGGACATGATACGAGAGTGAAGGGGGGCAGACTCAAGAAAAATGTCAGGAAGTATTTTTTCACGGAGAGAGTGGTAGATACTTGGAATGCCCTCCCGCGGGAGGTGGTGGAGATGAAAACGGTAACGGAATTCAAGCATGCGTGGGATAAACATAAAGGAATCCTTTGCAGAAGGAATGTATCCTCAGAAGCTTAGCCGAGATTGGGAGGCGGGGCTGGTGTTTGGGTGGTGGGGCTAGTTCTGGGCAAGACTTCTACGGTCTGTGTCCTGAAAATGGGGCTAGTTCTGGGCAAGACTTCTACGGCCTGTGTCCTGAAAATGGCAGATACAAATCAAGGTAAGGTATACACAAGAAGTAGCACATATGAGTTTATCTTGTTGGGCAGACTGATGGACCGTGCAGGTCTTTTTCTGCCGTCATCTACTATGTTACTATGTAATTGAACAAACCTACCCTTTTTGTAGAACAACATTCATGCTGTTATGTACAGATGGGCTGAACAATATACACAGTCCCTATTTCTGCTAGTAGAAATGTACTTTTTCTTGCAGAAAGGGCTTTGAATCTGTATTTATTATTTATCAAGCATACTGCACATGCCCTACTCTAAAAAACCACTCAGGGGAAGTTACAATTAAATAATCAATAATACGATTGATGCAAAACTATCAGTGAAAACAAAAATACAACAATATCCCATCTACACCCAACACATAACAATCACCAAAAATCAACCTAAACCAGGTCTTAGTTTTCCTATGAAAAGCCAGAATGTTCTTTCCAAATGTAACTCAAGAGGAATCTTGTCCCACCAAAGCAACCCGCATGGGTATTGCCCTCCCTGGAAATTCCTGCTGGTTTTGGCAGGATATAAACTAGCAGAAGAGACATCACTGAGCAGCATAAGACAAAGTGATGGCAGCAAGATACATTTTTCCACCCTATCCTGGTTACTCTCTACCATCCTCTGCTTTTAATTTATAGCCAAGTACAGGAAGAAATTGTTTTATCCAGAGTCAAGAAGTAAAGAAATCACTTTTCTGGTTAATGGCATACTTAAGAGTCTTAAAGACGGAACAGAGATGACCAAGGGGAGGGATGATGCAAGACTCAATCGTCCACTAAATCAAAAATATATCGTTATCCCAAATGAAAGGGTGTACAGAGGTCACCTCGCCCTCTGAAAGAGACTTAAAAAAGAAATCACTAGAGCAAGCAAGCAAGCAAGCAAGCAAGCAAGCAAACAAGCTCCTTAAAGCAGAAAAATAAACTAAGACCTTTCTACTAAAATTAAAGAAAATGAAACTTCAATATATACACTAACATTGCCAGTTAACTCAAGGTCACATTGACCTTCATCTTCTGAGCCAAAGCATCAGAGGATATGCTGTAATCTACAAATGGGTGTGAAAATAGAATCTGTTCACCCAACCATTTCAAGACCTTAACTCATTTATACCTAAACTAAAATTGGGCCAAATAATAATAATAAAAAAAGGATTAGAATGTATATAAGCTGAGGCAATAGAGGAGGGCCAATGGGACAGTGGATAAGTGTAAAGGTGCCCCATTAAATACTCTGTATATTCCTCAGTCACCTTCACTCCTTCCCTCTGGAGAAACCTGACTATTGGAGGTGGAAGATGCCCTCTCATTGCTCTGCTTTGTGCCGCCTTTTTAAGAAATGCTCTGCTCTTCAGAGTCTGCAGGTGGGGGTTTTGGAAGACTTTCGTGAGGATGGTTTGGTTGTCCATTCTCTAAATCAAACTAGCGACATAAATAGATCAGACATAGGGGGCAATTCCATAGCTAGGTGTCAAGTGTGAGGAGCCTTGATGGTGCATGCTGAACGCCAATTCTAGAACACAGCTGTGTGCACAGATGCCATTATAAAATACTAGTGGAACCATGCTCGTTTCCTCGACAATGAAACAGGCTCTAGGAAGGCTGTCCTGTAAGCTTTTTTTTCTCTCTCCCCTGCCCTCCCCTCCCCTGCCCTCCATGTCCAGCAATTCTCCTCTTCCCTCCCATCTGTGTCCCGCGATTCTTTCCTCCACTGTCTTCCCATCCCATCCATGTCCATCAATTCTCCTCTGCCCTGCCCTCCCCTCCCTTTCCCTTCCTCCCTCCTTCCCTCCCCTCGATGTCCCGTGATTCTCTCCTCCCCTCGATTTGTACCTGAACGTTCTCTGGCTGGCTGGCGCTGGCTTCCGTTCCGTTCGTAACATCCCTCCTGACATCAGCCCGCCTTCAGCGTTCCCTTCCCTCTCACTGTTCCGCCCTCTGACGTCATTACGTCTTGACGTGAGGGCGGGACAGTGAGGGGGAATGGAAATGGAACCCTGGAGGCTGGCTGCGGTAAAAAGGGCCCTTATGCATTAATACACTTACATACTACTTTATAGAGTGGAGGAGCAGTCATACAGTTAGCACAGTGGCTGTGAACCTGGGGAACTGGGATTCAGTTCCCACTGCAGCTTCTTGTGATACTGGACAAGTCACTTAACTCTTCATTGCCCCAGGTACAAAAACTTAGGGGCCCTTATACAAAGCAGCCCGTAAGCTCAATGCGGGCTTACCGCATGCTAAAACTGAACTACCGCCGGGGCAACGCGGTTGCCGGTGGTAGTTCCGGGGTTGAGCGCACGCCATTTCCGGCACTCCCTGGAAAATTTTTTTGACTAGTGTGGCGCTAATTGGGCATTGCTGCGTGTTACTGTAGGAGCCCTTACCACCACCTCAATGGGTGGCGGTAAGAGCTCCTCGCCACAAGACCATTTTTGGGGAGCTTTTTACCCGCTGCGGTAAAAAGGGCCCTGGCGCGTGGGAAAAACAGCCCCCGCCATTACCGCAAGGCCCTTTTTCCTGCAGCTTAATAAAAGGATCCCTTAGATTGTGAACCCACTAGGGATAGAAAAAGTTCCAGCATCTAATAAATGTAAACCGCTTTGGTTGTGCCACAGAAAGGCGGTATATCAAATCCATGACCCATACCCATGCAAGTGTCAATGAGCTCAGTACTTATTATTATTATTATTACATTTGTACCCCGCGTTTTCCCACTCAAAGCAGATTCAATGCGGCTTACATAATAAGATGGATTACAGAGTACTGATAGAGAAAATGTAAGTTATTTATAGCAGAATAATAAAAGAGATAGGTGGGTAGAGATGGGGAAGGGTGAAGGGAGCAAGGTGTAGGTGAGCATTAGAAGGGGGTAGAGGAGGCGGGAGGGGGGAAAGGACAGGGGATAAGCATAGAGAAATTTGGTAGGAGATGTAGTCTGGGTCATTGTCGTTGTCTCCTGGATATGTGTAGGGTAGGTGGGTTCATAGGATTAAATTGGGTCATTTGGGTAGGCTTGCTTGAACAGATGGGTTTTTAGTGATTTCCGGAATGGTAGATAGTCACTGATTGATCGGATAGGTCTGGGGAGGGCATTCCAGAGTTGGCTGCCTAAGAAGGAGAAGTTGGATCCATAGTAGGTTTTGTACTTGAGTCCTTTGCAATTGAGATAATGCAGGTTCTCGAGGTAAGTTCGCGAAGTTTTAGACCTGTTTCTGGTGGGAAGATCAATCAGATTGAGCATACAGTCCGGAGACTCACCGTGGATGATCCTGTGGATTAATGTGCGGACCTTGAAGTTGATTCGTTCTCCGACAGGGAGCCAGTGAAGTTTTTCACGAAGAGGTGTTGCGCATTTAAATCGTGATTTGCCAAAACGTATGTGTTCATGGCGCATGTAATTACACATGAGAAGTTATAGAACTGCCTTTTATAGTGTTTATCTACAGTTGGAGAATTCTACCTTTTCTGAACACCACATCCAGAAAATACCTGCAGGCATCCAGCTTCCTTTAATTCACACACATTTCGATAGCTTATATATTTTTTTAAACACCAGCAACAGTATTCAAATACTGCAAGATATATTCAGTGCTGTTATCTGTAAAAATGGGGTTGCTGAATTTACACAGAACCGCCAAACTATTCCCCTTAATTCTATAAAGTTGCGGGCAGAGCTTTACCACTTTTACCCCTGGATTCTATATAGTGCGCCTAGAGATCGGCGCCGAAATCGGTGGGGATTCTATAACGTTGCATGCAATTTAACAAGCTTAGGGGCTCTTGCACTAAGCCATGTAGGCGTGCACGCACGTCCAACGCACCTCAATTGTGAACTACTGCCCAGCTACTGTGTGGTGACGTGCGGCGCTAACCGGGCGGTAATTGGCATTGTACGTGCTTAGACCATTACTGCCCGGTTAACACGTGAGACTTTACCGCTAGGTCAATGGGTGGCAGTAAGGTCTCAGGCTCAAAATGGATGCGCGCCAATTTTTATTTTGCTGCACGTCCATTTTTGGCCAAAAAAACCCGGCCTTTTTTGCAGGCGTGCTGAAAAATGGACCTGTGCTTGTCCAATACACGTGTCTACACCAGTGCTGGCCATTTTTCAGTGCACCTTAGTAAAAGGACCCCTTAACTAGCTAATGAGTGTTGATAGCACTTAACAAGCAATAATGAGCATTAATTGGCACTGCTACTCACTAAGCATATTCTGTAACAATCAGGGCTGCCGAGAGACTAGGCCGGGCCTGGGGCAAGTCCGCGGTCTCACCTGCCTGCCTCCATGGCTCCGGGCCCCCTGCATTCGAAGCGGCAGTCGCAGATTGCCTCTCTTCTGGCCTTCCCTCCCTGTGTCCCGCCCTTGTCTGATGTAACTTCCGGTTTCCGTGAGGGCGGGACACAGGGAGGGAAGGCTCAAAGGGAGGCGATCTGTGATTGAGCTTCGAATGCAGGGGGCCCGGAGCCGAGGAGGCAGGCAGATGAGACCGGGAACTGCAGCACCGGTGGCCTGACCCTGGCGCCGGGCCCCCTTGGAGGCCCGGGCCCAGGGAATTTTGTCCCCCCTGCCCCCCCCCTCTCGGCGGCCCTGGTAACAATGTGTGCCAAACTTCTAACACACGCAGGCAAAAAGAGGTGTGGTTATGGCTGGGGAAATGGGCGTTTCATAGGTGTTCCAAAATTTAGGTGCCTAGTTATAAAATATGGCCCAGTGCGCCTAAATCTATGCGCCGAGATTTACTCCATGTTTTCCTTGGTGTAAATAGATGCGCATATATTTTGGTGCTGAAATATCAACTGAGCATATACTATAATCTGTACCTAACTTTAGGTACTGATTGTAGAATACGATTAGTTGGCGCCGATTTCAGCGTCAATTTTTTTTAGGTGAAAAATATAGAATCTCCTCCTTACCATGCAAAGTTGTGCATGTACATTATAGAATATATAGTTACATGTGTATCTTAATTTAATGACATGTTAATTGATATTAATGAGAAATAATTGGCTATAATTGTTAATTGGTGCTAATTGACCCTAATTACCAGTTATCTCCAAGATTCTATATAGTGCAACTTAAGTTGCATTTGCAAATCCAGTTGTATTCTGGATTTGCGCGCATAAATGAATTAGCTAACAAGCCAATCAGTGCCGATAATCACCAATTAATAAGCAACTGACATTAATTAGAATTTACGCACACAACTGTCTAAGCGTATTCTGTAATGTGATGCGTGTAAATTCTAAGTCGCGTAGTTGAAAAGGGGGGGTGTCTATTGGCCTGGAATGGGTGTGTCATGGGCGTTTCTAAAATCTATCTGCGTTGTTATAGAATACACCCAGTCTGTGCCTAGTTTAAGTGTTGACATTTATACCAAATTTTACTTGGCGTAACTACCTGCGACTACATTTAGTTACATGGACGAGTGGCTTGGCGCATTCTATAATCTGCTTGGAAATTTAAAGGCGCTTTCTATAAAGAACGACTAAGGCGTATATCTTTTCAGTGCCGATTTTTCAGGCGCCATATATAGAATTTAGTCCTATATGTGTAACTGACATTAGTTTGGTATTCTAAAAAAATTGTGCTTCCAAAATCTATAACTGAGAGGGGCCTGGGCATGTCAGAGGCGTGTCTATCACTTATGCATGTGGGTTACAGAATACTAGCAGTTAGGCACCTAACTGCCTACAGAAATAGGCATGCAAGATTATAGAATTAGGAGCTCAAAGGGTGATGCTGTTATTCGGTGCCTTCGTGTATTGCCATTTGAACAAGTATAATCACAGAATACAAGCACTTCCGCTGGTTCGTGTACACTTATGTATGTAACTGGCAGCAGAGTATCTAAGCACAATTCTGTAAGGGTTGTGCATAAGTGGAAATAAAGTAGAGGTAGAAGATCTGCAAAGCAAGCATAGAAGAGAAGCAGCACCCCAAAAATTGTAGGCGGCAGTGGCGTAGCAAGGGTGGGTCGGTGGGGGTGGTCCGCCCCGGGTGCACGCCGCTGGGGGGGGGGGGGGGGGGGTGTTGGCTCCGCTGGTTTCCTGCTCCCTCTGCCCCGAAACAGGTTATTTCCTGTTCCGGGGGCAGAGGGAGCAGGGAACCAGCTGAACCGACACCCCCCAGCGGCGTGCACATGGCACAGGCAAGAATGCATTTGGGGGGGTGGGTTAATACACCGAGGGGTGGTGTCATGCTGCACCCGGGGGGGGGGGGGTTGGGTGCAGTGGCGAACCGCCCCGGGTGGCAGCCGCCCTCGCTACGCCACTGGTAGGCGGTAATAGCAAAGACTTTAATTCAACCAAATAAATACTTATGCCTGACGTGGCCACGTTTCACCAAAAGGCTGCAATGGAGGCAAAACTTAAAAATTAAAATCACATACAATAATCGTATTACATAAAATAAAAAAAATTAGACATAAAAACATATAATTATTAATACATAAAATAAATCCTACAAAAACCATACAAAGTTTTGGAACATGCAAAAAATGCTTTAAAATGTTATGTAATACGATTATTAGTATGTGGTTTTAATTTTGTTGTGGTGCCCTACAGTTTTGCCTTTGATCTTAGCCTTTTAGCAAAATATGGCCACTTCAGGCTTAAGTATTTGTTTGGTTGAATTAAAGTCCTTGCTATTATCTTCCACAATTGTCGGTCTGCTGCTTGTTGTGCTATATCAGGATGTGTGTAAGGGAATCCTACTGCGCAGCATCGAGGCACCTAAATGGAGATGACCCCTTATAGAACTGCCACTTACCATATATCCTAATAAATAAATAAACAAACAGAACCCACTTTGAATATGTTGGTCTGTTTAGTTCTTGATTAATTATTTTGTTTGTATTAAGTGTGATCTGACTGCCAGCTGCAGATGGTGTTACCAGGTCAGAGCACACAGCAGGCCTAATCTGTACACAATGAATTTTGTTATGTTCCAGCAATTAAAGCCATCACTTTCCTTTTCTTGATTTATACATTTGATAAATAGGACATAAGCTGGTCAATGAGCCATATTGATTTCTGAATTCTAGCCAGCTACATTTAATTCACCGTTGACTTCAACATGCACTCATGCACAGAGGATTTACCATCAGCTACCATCCACGCTTATAACCCCTGCCACTTGCCACAGAAAAGAAACCTCAACCCTCAGGCCATCCCCGTTCCGTTCCTGGAACTACCCCCTTGCACCCAGCTTCCATACCTCGATATCTCACAGCCTTCACATTCACTCACTATTCAATATTTCACTGCTCACACCAGCCACTTGCCGTTCACGGATATCACACCCTTGACTCCTATTCGCCATTCACAGGCATCTTTCATACTGAGAAATCTCACCCTCTTAGCACATCTGCTTTCCACACTCAGGTATTTCCTCATTCATACCCATCCGGCATTCACAGGTACCTCACACACACCCAGCATACCCAAGCACCGAACCCCTCACACCCACCTCTCATACACAGGTTCCTCATCCTTAATATTCAAGAACTGCTCACACACCTCCTTCCTCTTTTCCATCATTTCCCAAGTTATTAGATGACATTTTTCCCCATAAAAGCAGAGATGTGTGATCTGTATCGAGCAGTGTAGGCAGTTATAAAGCAAAGCAGAATACATTAGATCGAGAGAGAACAAATGCCGGATTTATCTATAAAAGCGTTTCCCCACAGACACAGTATGGGAGGAAACAATTTGCAGAAAAACACCTTCTGTTTGGTATTTAAAAATGCTCTGATGCCAGATCAGCCCAAATTACATTTGACAGGTCCCAGATGTGAAAAGCTTGTATTCCTACAAAGGAGAAAGACAGTGGTAGCAAACTACACAATAGAGAGAGTATGGAAAGGTAGGAATCTGGGTACTGCTTATTTTGAAGGCATTTTGTAAAGTATTAAAAAAAATATATTTTATTATAATTGAAAATACAAAAATACATAGAGGGGCATAATCGAACGGCGCCGGCCAAATCGATGGGCGGCCATCTTCGGGACCGGCTCCGCGAAGGGGCGGAGCCAAGCGTATTTTCGAAATACGCTTGGCACTGACCAAATCGCTCGCTGGGGTTAGATGAGATGGCCGACTCTGATTTTCAGCCATAATGGAAACCGGAGCCGACAATCTCAAATCCGGCAAAATGTAAGGCATTTGGGTGTGGGAGGAGCCAGAATCTCTAGTGCACTGGCCCCCCTGACATGCCAGGACACCAACCGGACACCCTTCCCTTGTGTGCTGAGCCCCCCCAAATCCCCCCCCAAAACCCACTGCCCACAACTCTACACTATTACCATAGCCCTAAGGTGTGAAGGGGGGCACCTACATGTGGGTACAGTGGGTTTTGGGGGGGGGGGGGCTCCCATTTACCAGTACAAGTGTAACCGGTGGGGGGGATGGGCCTGGGTCCACCTGCCTCAAGTGCACTGCACCCACTAAAAACTGCTCCAGGGACCTGCATATTGCTGTCAGGGAGCTGGGTATGACATTTGAGGCTGGCATACAGGCTGGCAAAAATTGTCTGATTTTTTTTTGTGTGTGTGGGAGGGGGGTGGTGACCACTGGGGGAGTAAGGGGAGCTGATCCCCGCTTCCCTCCGGTGGTCATCTGGTCAGTTGGGGCACTTTTTTGGGACTTGGACTTAAAAAGAAAAGGGACCAAATAAAACGGACCAAATTCTCCTGACGGCCGGCTTTCTTTTTTCCATTATTGGGCGAAGCCGGCCATCTCAACGCACGCCCCCGTCCCACCTTCGCTACCATGCCGACACGCCCCCTTTCACCTTTCACTGACCCCGCGACGGAACGCAGTTGAAGCCGCCCAAAATCGGCTTTCAATTATGCCGATTTGGGCAGATTCAGGAGATCGCCGCCCATCAGCGATCCCTTTCAAAAATGAGCTGGATAGTTAAATTCAGGTATTAACAAGTCACAAATATGTATAGCCTATTCTTGAATTCTGACCGGCATAGAAGGACGCGGGTTGACGTGATGGTGCACCCTTTGCCTGTAGGCTTGTACAGGAACACAGTTTGGACGGAACACAGGTAGAGTTCGCAAGTACGTGCACAGATTACAAATGACGCTTATTTACAGGTGTAAACGTTTATGCCGTCAATGCTGGTATTGCCTAAGGGCCCCTTTTACTAAAGGGTTGCCGTACGGCAACCTGGAACTACCGCCAGTCCAATGCGTAGTTCCACCTCGAGCGTGCGCCATTTCTGATGCATTTTTTCAGAACTAGACTTGAAGGCATGCATCATTTATCACCGAAAGGTCTTTTTTTTAAAGACCATTCTACTCGACTAATTTGGAAGTGCTTCACATTTGGAATTCAGTTCATCCATTTTTTTTTTTCTCAAATTAAGACTCCTGAAGCAGGCCTTGCGGCTGAAACACAGCGTTGTGTCGAGTCTTTTATCAATAAATATTTCCTCAACTCAAGATTGTCTCTTCCCTCTCTGGAACCCGTGGTCCATCACCCACTTTTGGCATTGTTTGACAGCACATCTTCATCCCCCCAAGGGAATTCCTGTGGTCAGTGCCCACATTACTGCAGAGTTAGCGTGTGAGATGACAATTGTCCTGCCCTGCACACAGTGCATCTCCCAGCTCAACTCAGGATTGTCTCCTCTGTCTCTGGAAGCTGTGGTCCATCACCCACTTTTTCCTGTTGCCCGTGTATCCTCGTGGGATCATAGAGTTCTCCACTTCTGCGGATTTCTTTTAGTCAAACAACGCTGCCAGGTCTTTATTAGCTAGGTGATGCTACATTCAGGACATGAGATGCTGGTGTAAGGTTATATTTGGTTATGACAGAGGTGAAAAGTCCCTAGTGAAGCATAATCCAAACACAAGTCATGGATGCTGAATGTTTGCTGCCTTCTCCCAGCCTCCAGCATGATAAGCCACGGTCTCTAATCTGCCGAGGCTCTGCCACAGAAGTCTGCAAGCCCTAATCATAGGCCAAGTAGCTGCCCTTGGAGGATTGGGGCTTCTCCAGGCACCAGCAAACCAGGTGACTGCATGAGAGTCTATCAGCTCCCAGGACAATTTACTCATTTTTTCAAAGTCACGGTATGTTTTAGCGATTCCAGGAAATTCCCTTGCGTGATAGACACAGGAGTCCTAGAGACCTTACGCCCCCCTGGGCAGTAAGGTGAAGTGAGAGCCTCTGAAGTCCTCATATGTTGGGTGACTCAGTCCTTTGGACAGAGGTTTTCATGTGGGTTTCTACTCGCAGCCAGGAGATTCTTGAGAGTTCAAACAGTGTTTAATTTAAACCAGGTGCCTCATATGTTTTCAGAAGGAAACTACAAAAAACAAGGGTGTCATATTCACATATATTGAAACTGGCATCACACGCTTTCACAGTAAAATCTATCTGTTTCAGGAACCGAGGTATTTCCTCTGTTGCTGTTCTGGTATGTGAAGCTTAGCACGGCATTCAGCCATTGGGATGGGCGTTATTGTCCCAGATAAAACAGTCTTTTTGCACTGTACAGAAACAGCCTTGAAGAACCAGGCTTCGCAATATTATTCCTCCTGCTTCGGTTTTCCCCAGCCAGAGCTGCAATTTCTTCAGGGGGAAAGAAAGCATTGCAGAAGATGGTAGAGTTTGTGCAAGATTGAAGTTAAGAAATTCAGGAACCTATTTTATATAGCTAAAGTTTTTCAGGAAGCCGAGGTTACTGAACAGTGCTCCACATGAATAGGAACTCAGAGGAACTGGATTTCTTTTCTGTTCCTCAGCCAGAGTCCAGTTCCAGCAGCTGATTTCAAATGAAGCTGTTGTTAGGTGCAGCATAATATGAATAATGAATGTAGCAGCCAGTATGGGGCCACGGGGGCCTGGGCCCCTGTAGATTTGCCCCTGGACCCCCTGCCGACGACCCTCTTGACCCCCTTCCGCCGCCAACCCGCCATCGCCTACCTTTGCTGGCGGGGGACCCCAACCCCCGCCAGCTGAGCCAAGGTCCTCTTCTTCCCAATCCCGCGCAAGGCTTCGTTGTAGTCTGACATCCTGCACGTTGTACGAAGCCTTGCACGGGATTGGGAAGAAGAGGACCTCGGCTGGCGGGGGTTGGGGTCCCCTGCCAGCAAAGGTAGGCGATGGCGGGTTGGCGGCGGGAGGGGAAGTCGAGAGGGTCGTCGGCAGGCAAGGGGGGTCAAAGATGGTGGCGTGGGGTGGGGGGCTAAAATGTGCCCCCTCACCTCGGGCTCTGGACCCCCCTCCCGCCGAAGTCTGGCTATGCCCCTGGTAGCAGTAATGAAGAATATGATAAGAATTTAAGAACCTGAGGAAAATACAAGCAGTAAAGATTTAGAGCGTCTTTTACTAAGGCGCGCTCACATTTTTAGCACACGCTAAACATTAGAGATGCCCATAGGAATGCATTGGCGTCTCTAACATTTAGCGCACAACAAAAACATGAGCGTGCCTTAGTAAAAGACCCCCTTATTTTGTGCTTTCACACTAAATGCTACTCTAACCTCCTGGGCTCTGCTCCCTGGAGGAAGAGCTGTTCCTCCTTTCCCTTCCTTCTGCTTTAAGTGCTGAGAACGGAGCATATGATGTAGAAGATTTCCCAGCAGATCTTGCCAGGTATTTGTGACCTGGATTGGCCACGGTTGGAAACAGGATGCTGGGCTTGATGAACCTTCAGTCTGTCCCAGTATGGCAATACTTATGTACTTGGGATTCTGAATGGAATGTTGCTACTCTTTGGGGTTCTACATGGAATGTTGCTACTCTTTGGGGATCTTGCCAGGTATTTGTGACCTGGATTGGCCACTGTTGGAAACAGGATGCTGGGCTTGATGGACCTTTGGTCTGTCCCAGTATGGCAATACTTAAGTACTTGGGATTCTGAATGGAATCTTGCTACTCTTTGGGGTTCTACATGGAATGTTGCTACTCTGAGATTCTGCATGGAATCTTGTCACGCTTTAGGATTCCAGAATCCTGCTACTCTTTGGGGTTCTACATGGAATGTTGCTACTCTTTGGGGATCTTGCCAGGTATTTGTGACCTAGATTGGCCACTGTTGGAAACAGGATGCTGGGCTCGATGGACCTTTGGTCTTTCCCAGTATGGCAACACTTATGTACTTATGAGACAAATCAGGTTCGAAATGACACTGTTCACATTTCTTCAGTGTGCCGGTAAATGTGCTGTCTCGGTGCCAAACCCGGTGTTTGCCTGAAGCTGATGAACTGTGTGACTATCTAAAGAAGATGAGAAATCTTAGGGGACCACCATAGTGTGATGATTTATTTATATGGTTTTGATGTGGTTACTAACATCTAGCTCAGGGGCGGACAACCACAGTCCTTGAGGACCACAATCTGCATGAGATGCATTTGCATACAATGGAAGCAGAACATGCAAATCAATCTCATGCATATTCATTGTGGAAACCTTGAAAACCCGACTGGGTTGCGGCCCTTAAAAGCTGTGCTTGCCCACTCTTGATCTAGATTGTTTCCATTTTTCATCAAGATATCTTGGAAAAACAAAATGCCTGCTTATTTGGGATCTTGCCAGGTATTTGTAACCTAGATTGGCCACTGTTGGAAACAGGATGCTAGGCTTGATGGACCTTTGGTCTTTCCCAGTATGGCAGTACTCATGTACTTATATATGGGAAGGAAAAATGCCAGCTATGTCCCTGAAGGCCTGAACTTATCGAAAATCTCAGTTTTTCTTCACTGCATGCATGGACTTCTTTTTCTAAGAATAATGAGATTGTAAGACTATTATGTGCAGAGAACCAGACCCAACGCCAACTAATTCTGGGGCCCTTTTACTAAGCTGCGTAGGTGCCAACATGCGCTCTACGCATGTTAATTTGGAGTTACCGCCCGGCTACTGTAAGGCCCGGGAGCTAATTTCATTTTTTACGTGCCTCTGCTACGCACGCCAGAAAATAATTATGCGTGGCAGAAACCGGGTGGTAATCATCATTCTATGCATGTAGACAATCACTACACAGTTACTGCGTGACACCTTACCGCTAAGTCAATGGGTGGCGGTAAGGTCCGAGACCCAAAATGGACGCGCGCCAATTTTTATTTTGCTGCATGTCCATTTTCAGCAAAAATTTTTAAAAAGGCTTTTTTTTTTTACAGGTGCACTGAAAAATGGACCTGCGCGTGCCCAAAACATGCACCAACACTAGTGCAGCCCATTTTTCAGTGCACTTTAGTAAAAGAACCCCTCGATCAGCTTTCATCTACTTTCTGTCTGGCAACCCTAATACCCACAGGAACACATAGAGTTAGAAGTTTCCAGGTTACGTAGGAGCACATTTTCAAAACACTGCTGCCTGTGCGATAGTTGGCTAAGTTAGGTAGATTTTCAGGCTTAACCTATCTTGCAAACTAAAATAACCATCTAGAATTAGCCCAGGTATCCCGGCGAACGGGGACAGCTGTATAAATCAGCCAGCTGAGATTTCAGTCCTATGTGGCTATCCAGCTCATTTTCGAAGGAGAAGGGCGCCCATCTTCCGACACAAATCAGGAGATGGGCATCCTTCTCTCAAGGGTGGCCAAATCGTCATAATCGAAAGCCGATTTTTTTGACACCCTCGCCTGCTTTTCGTTGCAGGGATGACCAAAGTTCACGGGGCGGCCAACTCTAAGGTTGACCTAAATGGCAAGATTTGGGCGTCCTCGACAGTATTATCGAAACGAAAGATGGACACCCATCTTGTTTCGATAATATGGTCGGGGACGCCCCTTTACGGGGCTGTCCTTAGAAATGGGCGCCCTTAGAGATGGGCGCCCCCGTTCGATTATGCCCCTCCACATCTCTTCCACCCCACCCACACATAAAATAACTTAAAAAAAATCTCTGTCAGACAGTACAGTTAAGAAGATAATGCCTTGGTTGGCCATTTGAAAGCGCTTAGAAAGAAGTTTCCTAGAAGCCACCTCATCTCTCATAAGTACAAATACCTTTTTTTTTTTATAACAGTTTCTAACACCAAGACACAGACTGACAAATATCATCCTCTGTACTCAGGTGGGATAATTATACCACCCATTTCAGTCAAGAAGGCTGGCTAGGAACCATTAAGATTTCAAGAAATTAAATCCCCTCCTGAAAAAGCATCACACGTTCCCCATTGGACACCCAGAAGCCAGCATGCTTTCCCTTAAAAACTCCACCTTGGCCCGTAATCCATCATTGCTCTCTGGTAAAATTCTATCTATTCTCGGAATGCATTGTTTCCACTGAAAACTGCAGAATACTTCACTGTTCCTGGTCAGGACATCATCCCTGTCACAATGTATCATTTATTTAGCACGAGAATCAAATCAAACTCTACAGTGCTTCAGAGAAATGTTACTAAGAAAATAAGAACTGTCAGGCAGGGTCAAATCAAATCCAGCCCAGTATCCTGTCTCCAGCAGTGGCAAGTGAAGCTGCTTAGAGGAAGTGTACAAGAAATAGGCCACGTATAACATAAATCCATCTCGGCTGGAATCTTATAGTAGTCTAGCACTGAACAGAATGATACCCCCCCCCCACACACACACACACAATCTATTACATTAGAATATGAATGATGTTTCTATCTCTTGAAATCCAGATATACTGTTACCTCCACAACATCTTAACAGTTTTCAGTGAGTGAATTATGGGTTCCACACAGAAATACTCTTTGTTTCTGGAAAACGTGCTGTAGAATACGTTCCTCAGGTGGCCCCCAGAATTTATATTAGACGTGGAGGGGCATTTTCGATATGACATCTAAGTCCAATTTGGGACATTTTGTGAAAATGTCCAAAAATCAAGTGATGAATAGAGTGATTTTCTAACCAGAAAAATGTCTATTTTATGTTTGGAAAGTCACATTTTTGTGCTCAGTGCGTCTTTTTTTTTGGGGGGGGGGTACCTTTTTTTAAAAACAAAATGTCCTAGGACTAGGGGGCATGCGATGAAACTACAGTGTAGTAAATTTAAAACAAATCGGAGAAAACGTTTCTTCACCCAACGCATAATTAAACTCTGGAATTCGTTGCCGGAGAACGTGGTGAAGGCGGTTAGCTTGGCAGAGTTTAAAAAGGGGTTAGACGGTTTCCTAAAGGACAAGTCTATAAACCACTACTAAATGGACTTGGGGAAAATCCACAATTCCAGGAATAACGTGTATATAATGTTTGTACGTTTAGGAAGCTTGCCAGGTGCCCTTGGCCTGGGTTGGCCGCTGTCGTGGACAGGATGCTGGACTCGATGGACCCTTGGTCTTTTCCCAGTGTGGCATTACTTATGTACTTATGTCCTAGGAAAAAATGCACAAATACAAGCCATTGGGCTGCCTGGGGCCAGAACGTTTAGTAGACTGGCTAGATAGGCATCCCAGCAGAGTAGTGGGGCAGCCTAGGGGGCACTACAGTGCACTTCACATTAAAGATCCCAGATACAACTTTCCGTGTAACCCCCTTATATAATATTGTGAGCCCTCCAGGAACAGAAAAACAAAACAAAAAACAACTGTGCATGACTACAATAGCCCTCAAGTCTGCAAGTGTCACCTATATATAGGTATAGCAGGTACATAAGTACAGTGGGGGAAATAAGTATTTGATCCCTTGCTGATTTTGTAAGTTTGCCCACTGACAAAGACATGAGCAGCCCATAATTGAAGGGTAGGTTATTGGTAACAGTGAGAGATAGCACATCACAAATTAAATCCGGAAAATCACATTGTGGAAAGTATATGAATTTATTTGCATTCTGCAGAGGGAAATAAGTATTTGATCCCCCACCAACCAGTAAGAGATCTGGCCCCTACAGACCAGGTAGATGCTCCAATCAACTCGTTACCTGCATGACAGACAGCTGTCGGCAATGGTCACCTGTATGAAAGACACCTGTCCACAGACTCAGTGAATCAGTCAGACTCTAACCTCTACAAAATGGCCAAGAGCAAGGAGCTGTCTAAGGATGTCAGGGACAAGATCATACACCTGCACAAGGCTGGAATGGGCTACAAAACCATCAGTAGACGCTGGGCGAGAAGGAGACAACTGTTGGTGCCATAGTAAGAAAATGGAAGAAGTACAAAATGACTGTCAATCGACAAAGATCTTGGGCTCCACGCAAAATCTCACCTCGTGGGGTATCCTTGATCATGAGGAAGGTTAGAAATCAGCCTACAACTACAAGGGGGGAACTTGTCAATGATCTCAAGGCAGCTGGGACCACTGTCACCACGAAAACCATTGGTAACACATTACGACATAACGGATTGCAATCCTGCAGTGCCCGCAAGGTCCCCCTGCTCCGGAAGGCACATGTGACGGCCCGTCTGAAGTTTGCCAGTGAACACCTGGATGATGCCGAGAGTGATTGGGAGAAGGTGCTGTGGTCAGATGAGACAAAAATTGAGCTCTTTGGCATGAACTCAACTCGCCGTGTTTGGAGGAAGAGAAATGCTGCCTATGACCCAAAGAACACCGTCCCCACTGTCAAGCATGGAGGTGGAAATGTTATGTTTTGGGGGTGTTTCTCTGCTAAGGGCACAGGACTACTTCACCGCATCAATGGGAGAATGGATGGGGCCATGTACCGTACAATTCTGAGTGACAACCTCCTTCCCTCCGCCAGGGCCTTAAAAATGGGTCGTGGCTGGGTCTTCCAGCACGACAATGACCCAAAACATACAGCCAAGGCAACAAAGGAGTGGCTCAGGAAGAAGCACATTAGGGTCATGGAGTGGCCTAGCCAGTCACCAGACCTTAATCCCATTGAAAACTTATGGAGGGAGCTGAAGATGCGAGTTGCCAAGCGACAGCCCAGAACTCTTAATGATTTAGAGATGATCTGCAAAGAGGAGTGGACCAAAATTCCTCCTGACATGTGTGCAAACCTCATCATCAACTACAGAAGACGTCTGACCGCTGTGCTTGCCAACAAGGGTTTTGCCACCAAGTATTAGGTCTTGTTTGCCAGAGGGATTAAATACTTATTTCCCTCTGCAGAATGCAAATAAATTCATATACTTTCCACAATGTGATTTTCCGGATTTAATTTGTGATGTGCTATCTCTCACTGTTACCAATAACCTACCCTTCAATTATGGGCTGCTCATGTCTTTGTCAGTGGGCAAACTTACAAAATCAGCAAGGGATCAAATACTTATTTCCCCCACTGTACATAAGTATTGTCATACTGGGAAAGACCAAAGGTCCATCGAGCCCAGCATTCTGTTTCCAACAGTGGCCAATCCAGGTCACAAATACCCGGCAAGATCCCAAAAATGTACAAAACATTTTATACTGCTTATCCCATTTAATAACGGTCTATGGACTTTTCATTTAGGAAGTCATTCAAACCTTTTTAAACTCTGCTAAGCTAACTGCCTTTACCACATTCTCTGGCAACGAATTCCAGAGTTTAATTACACGTTGAATGAAGAAACATTTTCTCCAATTCGTTTTAAATTTACTACATTGTAGCTTCATCGCATGCCCCCTAGTCCTAGTATTTTTGGAAAGCGTGGTTTTTGGAGGGCTAACACTTTCCAGCATAAGTATCCCAGTTAGAGTAGGATATGGATCAGGGTCCCCTTCTCTACAGTCCACTACACTGACCATTAGCCTACACCTGGCACCAGCTTGTTGCTCATGTGACAGACCGAAGGTCCATCAAACCCAGCATCCTTTTTCCAACAGTGGCCAATCCAGGTCACAAGTACCTGGCAAGATCCCAAAACAATACATTTTATGCTGCTTATCCTAGAAATAAGCAGTGGATTTTCCCCAAGTCATTTTAATAATGGCTTATGGGCTTTTCTTTTAGGAAGCTATCCATATCTTTTTTAAACCCGGCTAAGCTAACTGCTTTTACTACATTCTCTGGCAATAAATTCCAGAGTTTAATTACACGTTGAGTGAAGGAATATGTTCTCTGATTCGTTTTAAATTTACTACTTTGTAGCTTGATTGCTTGCCCCCTAGTCCTAGTATTTTTGGAAAGAGTAAACAAGCGATTCACATCCACCCGTTCCATTCCACTCATTATTTTATAGACCTCTATCATATCTCCCCTCAGCCTTTCTTCTCCAAGCTGAAGAGCCACTGTAGCCTTTCCTTATAGGGAAGTCATCCCATCCCCTTTATCATTTTTGTCACCCTTCTCTGTACCTTTTCTAATTCCACTATATCTTTTTTGAGATGCGGTGACCTGAATTGCGCACAATATTCGCGGTGTGGTCGCACCATGGATCATACAAAGGCTCTAATAGGAATGGCCATCATATCTGAAGGTGTCATAGAGCCTGGTATGAACTATCACTGCACATCTTTGGTGAGGAGGTCAGTGACCACTAGGGGATTAAGGAGATAATGCATTATTCTCTCCAACGGTCATCTGGTCATTTAGGGCACCTTTTTGTTACTTAGTCATGCTTGAAACAGGTCTAGACAACACAGTCTAATTTTTTGCCCCAGGCATTTTGGTTTTGTTCCATTATGGTAGGAAAACGTCTAACGCTTGGGAATGCCCAAGCCCTGCCCAAAACAGATCCCCCCCCCCCCCCAACGTGCCCCCTTGAAATTTGTATGAACTGTGGAGAGAAACATCTCAAATCAGAATTTCGAAAATCGCAACTTTTTGGTGAGAAAAAACATCCTTCTGCTACTTTATGTCACTTCAGATGTTTTTTCTCGTTTGAACATGAGCATCGTAGTGAATAACGGTTCCCCGTTTATTTTTCCCTCACCTTTTCATGATTTTACACACTATTTTCACATCGCTCCTCAGTTATCTCTTTTCCACGCTGAAGAGTCCAAGCATGCTGAGTCTGCTCATAGGGGAAGTTGTTCTCTAGTGGTCTCTGTTGCTCTTCTCTATAGTTTTTTCCAAGATGAGGGAGACCACACAGTACTACTACTACTACTACTATTTAACATTTCTAGAGTGCTACAAAGTGTACACAGCGCTGTACAAACACAGAAGAAAGACAGTCCCTGCTCAAAGAGCTTACAACCTAATAGACAAAAAGTAAAGCATTTAAATTTAAAATATTTAAGCAGTCAAGCACAAGAGAACAGTCACAGAAGGACCGAAGATGTTGAAGGGTGGTCAGTGTGATCAGGTGTAACTCTGGTTGGAGTAGTGGAAGAAGGTGATAGAAGAATAGAAAGAGGTGTACTTGGGTGAGGTAAAAGTAATTATTGGGTTGATAGGGAGGTTATATAAGACATGTCACTCTAGGGGTGGGTGGGTAGAGGGGTAAAGCAGGAGAAGGTATTCTCTGCAGCCTATCTGTGAGATGGAAAATGCTCTCTGAAGCTGCTGCTATAAGCTGTTAGTTTTCTCTCCCTGAAAGAGATACAAGCCACACCCACGAAGTTCAAACTGTCTGTGGGGAGGGGGAAGGGAGGAAATGGCAGTGCTTGATGAAAGAGAGAGCTCAGTACTCAAGATGCAAGATGCAAGTCCACCAATGGTTACTGACCTTGACCCTCTAAAGCAAGTTCCTTCTGGGGACAAGGAGCTGGCACACAAAAATACAGAGATAGTTCAGGGACCCTCTTACTAAGTAGCGGTAAAACCAGCGGAAGCTTACTGCATGCCGATCTGGAACTACTGCAGGAGCCTGGCGGTAGCTTTCACCCCTAGCGTGCACCATTTCTGGTGCTACAAAAATATGTCCTATTTTTGTAGCGCCGGAACTTTGTGGATGCCGGGTTAGCGCGGGGAGCCCTTACTGCCATCTCAATGGGTGGCAGTAAGGGCTCCCCACTGCAATGGCCGTATGGTAAGTGAACCACTTAAGGCATGGCTGTTTCTTTTTCCCCAAAATATTTAACCCACTGCGGTAAAAGACCCACGTCAAAAACATGCGCTGGCCCCTTTTACCGCGGCTTAGTAAAAGGACCCCTCGGTGACTGCAAATGCTCAGCTTCTGTTACACTTACCCTGCCAGCACAATAAAAAAGTCCAGCCAATTCCAAGTATCTCCCAAGTAACATTTCCGCCCAAAAATGCCCAGTGCAATCATCTTGATCATCATCTCCACAGCAAAGAAGGCAAAAATAAAATCATCAAAGCCCTGAGGAAAAAAAAATAGAAAAATCAGAGAAAACAAATCAGTTGCACCATGGACAGTAAGCCTTTGTTAGAAATCAAACACACTTATACTGTATTTGGAAAATCTCAGATAATTTCATAAGTTTTGATTGAGGCTTCAGTATGCTACCTTCCTCAGTTTCTTGCTGCCAAACCACCCTACACATGTGAACTGCTCATGACAGGCACTGCAGGAGTAGGGCAGTCATACTGGCCAGTGTTGGTAGAGACGTGCATATTATATTATGGTAGCACTCTGGAAATTATATAATAACATTCACACCTGAGGGGGGGCAGACTCAAGAAAAATGTCAGGAAGTGTTTTTTCACGGAGAGAGTGGTAGATACTTGGAATGCCCTCCCGCGGGAGGTGTTGGAGATGAAAATGGTAGCGGAATTCAAGCATGCGTGGGATAAACATAAAGGAATCCTGTTCAGAAGGAATGGATCCTCAGAAGCTTAGCTGAGATTGGGAGGCGGGGCTGGTGTTTGGGAGGCGGGGCTAGTGTTGGGCAAGACTTCTACGGTCTGTGCCCTGAAAATGGCAGATACAAATCAAGGTAAGGTATACACAAGATGAAGTAGCACCTAACTTGGAAAAAATAATGAAATAGGGATTAATGGAGTATAAACTCAACTTCTAAGAATCTCAGAAACCTATGATACTTTGCATACACTGAAGATTATAGGAGAAATAGAAACTAATTATATTTAGTATAGCTAATTATCTACTGCATAAATAATAATCTTGATATGGATGACTGAAACAATTCACGTTTGTGTTATATTTACCAGGCCACTCTTAGGATGTTGCCCATTTCAGGACTGACCCACTCCCAGCATCTTAAAGCAGTGCCATGAAGCCTCACAAATAATATCGTTAAAGCAGAGGTTCATAACCCAGCAACTAGGACACACCCCACCAGTCAGATTTTCAGAATACCCACATCAAATATGTACGATATATGGATCTGCATAAAATTCAAACATAACATGTAAATCGTGTTCATCATGCATATTTTGGTGCACACCACTGTTTTACATTACTTGAACACTAGAGGGAGCTTTACAGCATATAGCAGAGCTTTGGAAGAAAGTGAGCCCACAGAAACATTGGGAGTTGTAGTTCCTGAGAG
The DNA here is from genome assembly GCF_901765095.1 of Microcaecilia unicolor. Taxonomy (NCBI): domain Eukaryota; kingdom Metazoa; phylum Chordata; class Amphibia; order Gymnophiona; family Siphonopidae; genus Microcaecilia; species Microcaecilia unicolor. The sequence goes on along the minus strand of NC_044036.1, from coordinate 321,073,850 downwards.
TCTTGAATTAACAGAAAGTAAGCTCACAAAGGTATGTAGACTAGGAAATGTGATAACAAAACATCAAGGGCTCAGTGCTCAGATAAAGGTAATTAAGTGCCTGTACCCAATTGAACAGACTGCTGGTCAACTGAAGAAAAAGGTCAAGACTATTATTAGGATTTAGACAAGGAGAGCTCAGACCTGAGAGTTCCAGCTGCTCAGCCAAAAAGATGATTTTAGGAGGAAAGCCTTCAGGTGGAGAATGTTTGAGGCTTAGTTGTCAAACTGAAAAAATGGAATAACTTAACTATTTTTTACTTATATTTTAAAAAATTAAGGAACAGTGTTTGAAATGAGACAGAGCAACAAGGTGTGAATAGAATTCATAGATAAATATTCACCGGGTGCTGTAACAGACAGGCTGGGATAGGTCACTCTGGTGTCACTGGAAATATATTGCCAAAGAACTATGAGAGGACTGTTTTCTGACTGGGGGCTCAGGTGAGGTAATATCCTAATTAGAATAATTGTTATGGTTCAGGGCTGCACAAAAAGGGCTTAACTTTATTGTACTTAGAGAGGAGCAAACCAGGGGCAGCAACTATGCAAATGCGTTTAGGGAAGCTCTATTCATTGATTATGAATGAATTTTGCTTTAGGCTATGCTAGTTCAAAGTTAAAATGCTTATAAGCTAAGATAAGTTCAAAAGAAGAATCATATAATGAGAATGTTTGTCTGGAAAATTACTTACAAAAGTTAATCAATTGTATTGTAGAAGTTAGCTGGAAGTGAGCTATTTAAAGCCCTAAGCTGTGAGCTTACTTTAGAAATGTTATGGTTTGAGGTATGCACTTTGGATTAAGATGTTCAAGTAGCTATATATAGTGGTAGTATGTTAAGTATGAAAGGAAAAGGAAGGGATTTTTGGATTTAATTCATACTTTTGTCATAATAGCTGAAGGTGAATTACATTCGGGTATTGTTCTGTCTTCATAGGGCTTTGTACCTGAGACGGAGAATTAAGTGACTTGACCAAGATCATAAGGATGGAAAGTTCTGAGTAGGAAGTCAGTTTCCCATTTAAGCATGTAACTAACGCATGTGCTCATTCATGGTAAAGGAGTGTAATCCCAATTTCCTGTGCCAGAAATTTACTACAATTTTCATTGTGGATATCATGACAGTGACTGGCTGGGTGAGTCCCATGGATTGGGTTGAGCACCCCTACACTAAAGGAAGCTAATTTAGAAACATTTCAAACTGTCTGCATCTGGACAAAGACTGCATGCATATCTTACCTGTGGGTCTCCTGAAGCCACCTAACCCCTGATATTCAGCGGCACTAAACTGGCCAGTGCCGCTGAAAATCACCTCTGACCACTGTAATGGGAAGGCGGTAGAACTAGAGGACATGAAATGAGATTGAAGGTGGGCAGACTCAAGAAAAATGTCAGGAAGTATTTTTCTTCGTGGCAGGAAAGAGCCCCCTCTTTCCTGCCCGGAGCACTGCCCTGCATGCACCCTTCCTGTTGGTGATCTCGGCCCCCGTTCAAAATGGCTGCCGAGAGTTGAAGTCTCACGAGGTCACGTCAACTCTCGGCGGCCATTTTGAATGGGTGCCGAGATAACCAATAGGAAGAATGCATGCAGGGCAGCGCTCCGGGCAGGAAAGAGGGGTCTCTTTCCTGCCCCGAAGGCAGAAGAGATCACTAGTTACTACTGCTCTGGTGGTCAAGAGGAGAGGAGGCTAGCAATCTGCTTGTCTGTCCGGATTTCTGGTGGTGGTGGTGGTGGTGGGGGGAGAACATTTGGTGCCCACCCATTTCTTACCCAGGCTCACCCAAAATCTGTTGTCTGGCTACGCCCCTGGTTTAATGTGGCTAAAATTCAGTAGATTCAATACACTGAGATTTTCAAGAGATAACAAAAAGTGATTACATGAGAACAAGATTAATAAAAAATGAAGAAGAATTAGCCTTAGCAATAAATCAGTAGCATTAACATCTTAATATAAGAACTTAAGGAAGATCAGGTACTGATGAGTCTTGCTTCCCTTGAAATAGTATTCCACCATTTAGTACCCAAATGAGAAATTTCCCGAGTGAATATGAATAGATCTCAAGCATATTCATTGGGGGAAACCTGACCTGGCGAGAGCCAAGATTGGACACCCCTGACTTGGTCACTCTCAGGGGAAAATTTTATAAATGATAATCAAAATTCAGTGCTGAAAAAAATCAGCACCGAATGGTAATGTATAACGGGTGTTCCGGGATTGCAGTGCCGGAATAGACACTCAACATTGGGCACGAGGAGTTACACCAACTGAGACCAGGTGTAAATCTCAGCAAAGTACGTTGGGCGTGGATTCCCCAAGTACTGTAACACCGTGTGCATTTTAGAGGAACGTATCTGGCCCACCCATGCTCCTCCCACGGCCACACCCCCTTTTCAGATCCACAAGGAAACGCTCAGGCGCTATTCTATATATGGGCAGTAAGTGTATTTTTACACGGATCTGTCTTTTTTGCCCTGTTTCAGCACCTTGCATCCATTAGAATGCTTTTTTTGTGCCAAGAAATTCAGCATGGAAGTAGTGCCCATTTGGTGCCATATGTAGAATTCCTCTCTTAACCACAAAAGTGACAGAAGGCTGTACATCAGTGCGTGCAAGGGGCACATGAATATACATGCCCTGTTCTAGAACTGTCCTTCACATGCATAGGAGCACAGTTTAGATGGGTTGTGATATACACACGTGCTTTTTAAAATACGTGTGTACACACATACACAGTACACTAGTGGCAAAGCTTTGTGGGGCCACGGGGGTCTGCCCCCCCCCAAATTTCCTGTGGGCCCCTGGTTTTGCTGGCAGGGGTCCCCAATCCCTGCCAGCTGAAGTGTTGTCCAGTGCTGGTCTCCGGCGCTGCCACGTTGCCTGCCCTGCTCTGTCTTCCCCTCACATCCAGCACGCTCCTTTTAGTGAAACTGAGCATGCTTAATTTCACTAAAAGGAGCGTGCAGGATGTAAGACTAAGCGTATTCTTTAAAGATGTGCGCCAAACTTCTAACGTGCGCAGGAACAATGGGGCGTGGTTATAGGTGGGGAAAATGGGCGTTTCGTGGGGGTTCTGAAATTTAGGCTCCTAGTTATAGAATACGGCCCAGTGCGCCTAAATCTACGCGCCGTGTTTTGATTGGTGTAAATGGATGCGCGCAGATTGAAACAAAAGCAAAGGGAGTGGAAAAGTCCTTCCACTGCGAACAAGCAAGCAAGAAACAGGGTGGAGGGAAGTTCCAAAGAACGAACAGGAGTCAATAATCTTCCAAAGGGTTTATTCTCCTTAAACGTTCACATAAAAACCTGGACTACCCTGTTTGTTGCTTGCGTGCAGAAAAATCAACTGCGCGCATTCTATAATCGGCGCCTAAATCTAGGTGCCGATGATAGAATACGCTTAGTCAGCACTGATTTTTTTTTAGGCGTCATAAATAGAATCTCCTCCTAAGTGCTGACGGCAAATATTCAGCTGGAGATAATTGGATATTTCCTGCTGAATATTTGCGGTAGCCATTTAAGCGCTATTTAACCAGCTAGGGGCTGTTCCTGGCCAGTTAAATATCGCTGAATATTTTTTTGGGGGGGGGGGGTATTCTTCCAGCCATAAGTGACATAATTACACCTTCCCTGGAGCAGTGGGAATGTGAATGCTTACTATCCCTGAGGTCTGGACACAGACGCATATTTTATCTTTATAAAACAGACACAACCTTTCCTGCCCAAGTGCTCTATTATAAAATGACCCCTTTTACACTGGTCTCTTAGGCTTCAATTTTCTAACAGCCTGTCTTTGTGCTCAGTGTTGTAGATTTTGTACCCAGCTTTGGAAGGGAAATTACATGCAGGTTTTCTCTTTGAAAATTATTTATGGGTACACGGGGTATGTGAGTTTTGTGCGACGGATTTTAGATGGAAAACTGTGTATGAGGCTGTGATTGTAAGAGCTACGTAATTGTTTCCCCAGAAAAACCTCCCCCTCAATTCTGCTAAAATGCACAAACACATTTACCCGGGTAAATGACTTAGAAAACTGTTCTACTCCATGCCAGGGCTGCCGAGAGCCGGAGCCGGGCCCGGGACAAGGCCACCCCTGGGCCCCCTCCCCACCCGAGGTCGCCGCCCACCCGAGATCGCCGGGCCCCGCCCATCCGAGGTCGCCACCCACCCGAGATCACCGGGCCCCCCCGCCGCCCACCCACCCGAGGTCGCTGGCCCCCCTCCACCCGCTATCGGGCCGGGCCCACTAACCTTAAGCCTCCTTTCACTTCACAGCAAGCAGCGGCAGGGCAGACCTCTTGTCCTTCCTTCCGTGCCCCGCCCTCGCGGACGTTACTTCAGGCGAGGGCGGGACATGGAAGGAAGGAGTGGCCTGACCTGCTGCTGCTTGCTGCGAAGTGAAAGGAGGCTTAAGGTTAGTTCTGGGAGTGACGGAGGGCGGGCCAGGCAGCGACAGAGGGTGGGCCAGGCGGAGGCGCCGGGCCCCGGGACTTTTGTCCCCCCTGTCCCCCCTCTCGGCGGCCCTGCTCCATGCTATCATATCTTACCCGTGGCCTGATTCTCATTGATAGAAAATGAGATAAAGGCCTTTGTAAATGACATGATTTTCTGCAAGACAGTCTAGTTTGGCCTCATACAGACAGTTCATAGCGTCAGTACCTGTAGGATTTTGCAGCGTTGAGAATTGCAGGCGATGTCTTCACAAGGATGGAACATACCCAGAGTCACACAGTTCAAGAGAATCACAAGCATGCTGAAGCGTTTCAAACCATGTATAGAGAAAAGAGGTTAAGGAAGCCACAGAGCTGGGTGACAAAAAACCAGACTGCAACCTGGCTGAAATTTGCAGATTCTGAAACTAAAAGCTCTTATGTTTATGCTTACATTTCCTTTGACCATCTCCAAAAAAAAAAAAAAAAAAAAAAGAAGTTAACCATCAGCCAAACCCAAGTTCTTCTTTCACCCATGCCAGGACTGACAGAACTTTACATTTCCTCCCAAGAGTTTCAGGTTGAGGTTCACAAATCTCCTGCTCGTTCTGTTTATCAGATTATGACCCTTGTTCAAAAATACACTATGACTAAATTTCAGCAAAATATATGTTTATAACATCATCATAATTTACCTTCTCGTGTGTTTTTTTTCCTATTTTTTTGCTTTTATTCTTTCTTACTATGATTTGGAGGAGTAGACGCCATGTTGAGCACTGAATGAAAGTAAAAAAAAAAAAAATGATTTGGAACACTTAGTCCCCTTGAAGAAGCTTTTTGATAAGTGAAACGGAGAGCCCCGTTGGGTATTAGCAAAGCTAAGTGTCTCTTTTTTCAATTATAATGTGATTGCCGGTTGGTATTTTATTTATTTATTACATTTGTACCCCGCTCTTTCCCACATACAGCAGGTCCAGTGCGGCTTACAGAGTAAAAGAAAGCATCTTACATGGTAAAGAATACAGTAAAAACAAGGAAATGTAGGAACAGTATTATAAATTGTGATGATCATAACTACTTACATTATGAAAAGTATTACAAAGGACATGTGAAAAGAACGTAATGAACTAGAATAGGGAAGGTAGACAAGGATATGATAGGTGAAAGGGAAGGAGGATGGGAGGGAAATGGTAAAGGATGGAGGGAAGAAGATGAGGGATTGAGTATAACATTGGGGTCAGAGTAAGTGTCAACGTCTTAGCAGGAATATTGTAGGTGGAATTAAGCTGGTCCATTAGGGTAAACTTGCTTGAAAAAAAATAGGACTAACATTTTCCTGAAAGGTAAATAGTTATTAATAGCTCGGATGGGTCTTGGGAGAGCATTCCAAAGTTGACTACCCAGAAAGGAGAAACTGGATGCATAGTATGTTTTGTACTTGACACCTTTGCAGTTTGGGAGGTGTAGATTGAGGTATGTTCGCGATGACATTGTTCTATTTCTAATTGGGAGGTCAATCAGGTTGTTCATATAACTGGGGGATTCTCCTGATATGATCGTATGGATAATTGTATGGACCTTGAAGTATATGGTATATACATAAGTGAACATAATCTAATGATTATACAAAATTAATTTGGAGGGTTTTATGACCAATGATAAGAACGGAGTCCAACAAAAGCTGACTTTGAAGACATCAAACTTGCTGTCTGGCTGGGACATTTGAGGTCTTTTCCTCCAAATCACAGTAAGAATAAAAGCAAAAAAGTAGAAAAAAAAACATAAGAGAAGGTAAACAATATTTTCAGTTTTATGATGATATCAGATTATGACAACACATTTTGTGAACTTTGTTTTTACACTTTTAGCGTAGCAGGTCATTAATGAAGCAGGAGCACTGGAATCAATGTCTCAGGTACACTGGTAAGAATGTAAGGGGGATTCCAACCTGGAACTTCAGAAAGTATAGGTAATTCAGAAGTGTGAATACAGAATGTGCCTTCAACTGTGCTATGTCCATGCCAGTCCCAGTCTGGTGTCAGCCCTGGATTCAGACCCATCTTTCAGAATTACCTGTTTGCTGGCTTGACCCTTAGTCGGTCTAGGACAGAGAAATCGATCTCTGGCAGTCATTTCTGTATTTGATCCTCTGCATCACTTCGGCTAATAATCCTTTCAATTTCCCCTCCCTGGTCTATCCTTTCAGTGCTCCAGTCAGGCTGTGACATGGGAGAGAAGCAGGGGCTCATTCCACTTACCGCACTAAAATGGACAGTGGCTCAAGCATGGACTACATTTTATCTGCGTCGCAGCTTCATCACCTGGAGTGGCGGACAGTGATGTGTCTCCAATACCTTTGCTGACTCCCAGGTAAATTCCTTTTGGAGCTCTTAAACTCTGAAATTGCATTGCATAATGATTCATTTACCATTAACTTCACCTCCCAGACTACAGCTAGTGGCTGCTGGACCAGAGAGACAAGGTGCAATCCTATGGTAGTATAGAGGGGAACAAGTAGACAGTCTGGATGGGTCAGTTGGTCCTCATCTGGTGTCATCTACAACAATGCTATGTGTGTGCACTAGCATGTTATCAAGGAAATGTTTTTGGCTCTCAGTTTCCTCAGATCTTCCTGTCTCTCAAGCCCTGTCTGTCCATGGACCAGCCCCATGTTACATCAAACAGGAAAATACAGCTGAGTCTGCTCCCAAGATGCTTTTTCCAGACACATTTATATGATAAGAAAACAGAAATTCCAGCTGTCAGGGCATATTTATGCATGAAATATTTATTCCCGATCTAACTCTGCAGGAGCGCACATATTTATAATTGTATCACTCAGCAGCGGAAACAGGAGTGATTAATTTGATTCTGGTCACCTACATGTTATCTCATTGAGAGAGCTCCCTGCATGGACGTTTCCCTGTGCCCTCCAGCTACAGGAGCAGCTGTGAGTCAGCTCTTTCTTTCATCATACCTCACAGGCTGTGGATGCTACTGTACTCAACACTTTTCACTTTGCTCATCCAGGCAGAATCTCCTTATCTTCGTGTATTTGTCAATGCCATTTTTGCTGATGCAACAGGGAGGTGCTAACCTGCCTCTGCCACAGCCACAAACTAGAGCAACTGCTGCATAGTTCAAAATGCAATTTTTGCACATTGACACCACAGGTCAGTGATAGGAGCTGTGCCTGCATTTCCAGTTCTAACAGAACAGGGGGATATGGTAAGCAAAGGATACTCCTGCACATTGGAGCTGACTCTGTGGGTGCCGTGGGTGCTTGAGCAAATTCCTTGTATGTGTCCAGGGAGGGGTTATTTTCATTGGGCTTAGCACCCCCAATAATTTTGAAAAGTTGGCTCCTATGCTCCTGCACACCATTAGAGGTGCTGTCCAGAAGAAAACCCTAGAGTTGGCCATTGTGCACTCAGGGGTAGATATAAAGGGCACCAAAGGTTAGCTGCAAAAAATTTAAGCAAGTATTCTATAATGGCAAATTTGGGTGCTGAAGCCATGATACAATAGCAGCATAAGTGGCGGAGTGGCCTAGTGGTTAGTGCAGTGGAACACGGAATGTTGCTACTATTTGAGATTCTACATGGAATGTTAATGTTGCTATTCCACTAGCAACATTCCATGTAGAAGCCTGTCCTTGCAGATCAGCAACGCAGCCGCGCAGGCTTCTGTTTCTGTGAGTCTGACGTCCTGCTGATCCGCAAGGGCAGGCTTCTACATGGAATGTTGCTAGTGGAAGAGTGGCCTAGTGGTTAGAGCACCAGTCTTGCAATCTAGGGGTGGCTGGTTCAAATCCCACTGCTCCTACTTGTGATCTTGGGCAAGTGACTTAACCCTCCATTGCCTCAGATACAAGATTGTGAGTCCTTCTGGGACAGAGAAATATCCAGAGTACCTGAATGTAACTCATCTTGAGCTACTACTGAAAAAGGTGTTTTTTAGGGAATCCCAACTGGTGGGGTTTTCAGGATATGTTTCAGTGGCCTAGTGGTAACAGCTTAGGATTACAAGTCAGGTGACCATGATTCAAATCCCACCTGTGTTACAACTGACCTCCTCCCCCCTCCAATTTTATAGTAGTGTTTTTGGGTTTCTGCCAGGTACTTGTGACCTGGTTTCTGGAATCTTGTTATTGTTTGGGATTCCAGAATGTTGCTAGTATTTGGATTTCTGCCAGGTACTTGTGACCTTCAATGGCCACTGTTGGAAGCAGGATACTGTCAATTGGTCTGACCCAGTATGGCTATTCTTATGAATATTCATTGTGGATAAGTAGTGTATGCTAATGCTTTGTAGCGCTATAGAAATGCTAAATAGCAGTAGTAGTAGTAGAGTTATGTGTACTACTTATTAACATCTTGAAAACCCAACTGATTGGAGATCTGAGGACAGATTGAGCAGCAGTGATTTAAGCCAATAGCCTTCTGAGCTCCAAGAGTTCCAGGATGGTGCAGACCCCGAGGTGTAGCAGATAGGGGCATGCACATTACACTCAGTTTTACCAGCCCCAGTAGAGCGAACGTGGCCCACTCATGCATTTTATCTTCTCTGAAAAAGGGTGTAAACATGTATGTGCATTCTACAGTATACATTTATCTGTGCATAATGACACCTGCATATTACATTCCACCTCTGCTCCACCCAAACTAACCCCCTTGGATTGCCTATGCACAGATCACATAAAAGCAGGTGCACTCTCCTTGAGCACCTACCGTTTACACATGTATGTGTCTATATAGGTTTATAAAAGCCCTTTTCTGTGTGTAAAAAAAGCTTCATATATTACTTCCCATAGGGGGTTAATTCTATAAAGTGCACTAAAACACAGCACGTGAATGCAAATTCTATAACAGAATTTGGGCACCCAAATTCCATTCTAGAATTCTAGCATGTTGACATTTCTGCACTGACATTTAGGCATGCTTAACTGTGCCATGTCCTTAGCGGGTGTACATTTGTAGCACTTCATCCCTTTTCCCCTTAAATGCAAGTACTTTATAAGCTACGTGTGGATATGTTTGACATGCCCATGCCCCACCCATGTGCCTCTCCCCTGTTCACAACCCCTTGCATTTACTTCAGGGTTCCTCAAATCCAGTCCTCGAGGTCCACAACCCAGCCTGATTTTCAGGATTTTCACAATGAATATGTATGAGATCTATTTGCATACAGTGGAAGCGGCAAATACAAATCTCATACGTATTCTTTGTGGAAATCCTAAAAACCAGGCTGGGTTGTGGACCTCGAGGACCCCTGATTTACACACTCATATTATAGAATACTGCCTGGCACTTAACACGCATGAATGTCCTTTAGTTCTACTGCCTTCCCGTCTCCAGAAAAGGTTTGTTTGCGGATTAATACCTGTCAAATATTTGAACGTCTGTATCATGTCACCCCTGTTTCTCCTTTCCTCCAAGGTATACATGTTCAGATCAGCAAGTCTCTCCTCGTACGGTTTGCAACGCAAATCCCATATCATTTTTGTAGTTTTTCTTTGCACCACTTCCATTCTTTTTACGAGATGAGTAGCCATTTCCAGCTCTTTCTTACAGAATCTACAGATGTCTCTTGCACCAGTTTTTTCAATGCTTCTTGTGAACAATCTTGTCCGTAATCCACTGTGATGGGTTGCGACTATCATCCTTAGGTTTACCTCTTATAGGCAGAAGGGGCCTGATATTCAGCAGGCGGCAGGCAGTGTGTTTGCTGTTCGCCGCCAGTTTAAAACCCCGATATTCAATGCCGGGCTGTATCTGGTGACCGTCATTAAATATCCAGGTTATTTTGGCTGCTAAAAAGTGGAGTGGAGGAGTGGCTTAGTGGTTAGGGTGGTGGACTTTGGGGAACTGAGGAACTGAGTTCAATTCCCACTTCAGGCACAGGCAGCTCCTTGTGACTCTAGACAAGTCACTTAACCCTCCATTGCCCCATGTAAGCCACATTGAGCCTGCCATGAAAGCACAGGGTACAAATGTAACAAAAATAACCAGCTACACCATTATTTAGCACTAACCGGTTAACAATTTAGCGGTCAAAGATAGGCCTGCTATTTAAGCGGTCTATTTTGACTGCTTAAAATTGCTGGTTTGGCGTTGAATATCTGAGCCTAACCGGCTATGATGTGCAATATAGCCAGCTAACCAGAATATTCAGTGAGAGATAACCAGTTATCTCTCGCTGAATATCTGCGGTTAGGCGCTTAACCACTATATAACCAGCCAGGAGCCTTTCCTGGCCAGTAAAATAGTTTTGAATATCAGGGAAAAGGTGTCCAGTTCTCAGAATAATTCTGTTGATGTAAAATAATGCCATTCAAATATTTTTTATTTATTCATTATATACTACTTGCAAAGTTGCAAGCCTCAAAACTATTGAAGCGGTGTACATTAAATTCCAGTAGATATTTCTCTGTCCCTGGAGGGCTTACAATCTGAGTTTGTACCCAAGGCAGTGGAAGGTTAAGTGACTTACCCAAGACCATGTTTGGTGTGTGTTAACCTGTCTGTGGCTGCATGAGCACAGTTCAACCAATCAGGAAGCATCTGATATAGTCAATGGGCAGGATGACATGTGATTGGTTCATTTTGATATATTCAAGGGGTAGGATGATATCTGACTGGTTTATTTATTCGTGTTATTCACACTTGATTGATGTCAGATTTTATTTATTCATTTATATTTTGCTATCCACTTATGAAGATTGATAGGTGGGCTATAAATGATTTTAAATAAATCAATAAATAATCCAGCAGACTCCACCACAGCTAGTACCATTTGTAAAAATAAATAAATAAAATAAAATAAGTTCTTCTGGGTCAATAAAAATGCAGTACAGAGCACTGACAGTCATTATCAACTTGTCATTATCATGCGATCTAGGTAATTAAAAAAAAATCGTTTTTGTCTGTGTTATTTCATTTCTAGCCAGCCATTGAGCAGTCCTGAAACAGATAAAGGAGGACCAGAAGCTAAAATAATTCACACTCCCACCATATGCCCCACATAAACATTCCTGATCTTCTAACTTCAACAGAAGATGAGAACCCTGGGCTTTGAACTCCTGAGATAAATACAAATGTGTTATGCCAAAGGCAGATCCTATGATACATGGTGTAAGGGTTTCTCTGTACTCTTCCCTACTTATTTAGGGGTGATTACAGATTTCTACCCTCACCGTAACTTGAGTTATTAACACACTAGTAAAAAAGCCCCGTTTCTGATGCAAATGAAACGGGGGCTAGCAAGGTTTTCTTCTGTGTGCATGTGGGAGTGTGTGTGTCCCTGCCCTCTGCCCTCTCTCCCTTCCCCTGTGCTGTCTGTCCCCTCCCCCCTCGTCCAGTCCTTCAGTGTTAAGTTTCCTGCTGTTCTGTGTTGTGTTAGAGAGATAGTGAGGGCTTCTGCCCTCTCTCCCCTCCCCCCTCTGAGTCATTCACTGTTACAGAGAGAGCGATTTGGTTTCGTGCTTTGCTGTGTTTTCCTTCACTGTTTGTGTTACAGAGAGAGCGAGGGCGGGGCAGACACTCATGGGGAAACCGGATATCTCTCCCCCTTCACACTTCCGGCTGGAGGCTTCATTTAGAACGTTGGTGGTGCCTTTTTATATATAGAGATAACCATCTTTCGCAAAGCCCTGAAGATATACTTCTTCAACAAAGCCTACAACGAGAACCTCACTAATCCACCTCACCAACCTACTCAGTTATGAAAACCCACCTTCTATAACTACCCTAATCACTCCCTTCCTCTTCTCTCTTCCCTACTTAATCTCGGCACAATACTAACTGTATCTGATATCCTAGAATGACAATGTTAATAAACTATGTAAGCCACATTGAGCCTGCAAATAGGTGGGAAAATGTGGGATACAAATGCAATAAATAAAATAAAATAAAAATAACATGACTATGATGTCAGATCACAGACAAAAATAGGAAAAAATATTAAATGCAGCTAGAATATCAAAATTGAAACGTATGAATGCACCATTTCTAACTGGTAAAGTATGTGGCTTTTCTACAATCTACTGCATTCAGTAAGACATATTTGGGATATATTTACTAATGCGCAATAGCGTTTGTAATGCGACTATAAAGTTAAGGTGCATTAAACACTATCATGCCAATATTTATTTATTTTTATTTATTGCATTTGTACCCCACATTTCCCCACCTATTTGCAGGCTCAATGTGGCTTACATAGTACTGTCAAAGGCATTTGCCCAGTTGGTGGATAACAAATACAAAGTTGTATAGTGATCGTATGAGGTATAAGTGGAGGGTCGGAACGGATGAAGATTGCGTGTTGTCCTGTTCGATCGTAGTCATGCAGTGTTGGTAGGTGAAGAGGGTTACGTGGGGACGATAGGGTAGGCCTTTTTGAAGAGGTTGGTTTTTAGTGATTTCCTGAAGTTCAAGTGGTCGTGGATTGTTTTCACAGCTTTTGGGAGCCCATTCCATAGTTGTGCGCTTATGTAAGAGAAGCCAATACATTCCTATAGGTGCGTTAGTGTTTAATGTGTGTTAAAACGCTAATGCGCCTACAGCGCACCTTTGTAAACACAGGCATATTTTCAAAGCACTTAGATATATATGTAACCTATGGAACATTGTAAGTCTAAATGCCTTGAAAATGAGCCCCGTGGTGTGGCATGGTATAAACTGGCTATATTACTCAGCTCTAAGTTATTAACTTTTGGAGGATGAAATGTTATACAACAATGTCCATAATGATGATTAGGAACGTTAAATGACATTTTGCTGCCCATATAGCAGAAATAGGATTCAAGTTTTGGAATCCATCTTGCCCTTAGGTCAGGTTATAGAATTACCAGGATGATTTGAAATCTCATGCAATTTGCAGGTGTCGCATCAGATCCCTTTCAGCCCGTACAATTTACAGTTACAACACTGTATATCTGAGCTACTTTCTTTTAGTCTCGTGGAGCGGTGGGGGGAGGGGGGGCAAGGCAAAGAGCGAGATTCATTGCAGGCCTGCAACCCTAATGGGGCTGTCCTTTCACTAAGGTTGCCATAGAAACAGGGCAGATACCTTGTGTTACTTCTCACTTACTGTATCCAGCAAGAGAATTCCTGGAGGGGACGGATTATTGGCTTTTTGTTTTTATATTGCTTAGGGATTTTTTTTTCTTTTGTAAAAGGGAGCTATGTATCAAACAGATACCCATCAAACATACTCACAAAGAGGATAATCTCTAAAAGTCCTTAAGATCTTTAAGAAGCTGTAAGGCTATAAGAAGGCATTTTGCTCTCTCCTATGTGCAAAACTGGGAGAGTTCCAAGTGGTACAAAGGCAAAAAGAGGTGCTGCCTTTTTTTTTCCAAAGGTAGGGGCAAGAGTATAAAAGGAGGGCTCCAAGAGACCTAAAGCATCAACTTGAGTAGCAGTGGGAGGCAGCCAGATGGGTTGTATTCTCATGTTCTCCACTGAAAGAGCCAGGGAGACAGCAAAGGGGCTGTGATCTTGAGGGCCTCCATGAAAGGGGACGAGTGGAACTTCCTCTTTCCCTTGAACAGAGCGATCTAAGATGTCAGGATGAGACTCCAAGGAGCAGAATTCCAGAAGGTTGAGGTTTTTGAGGTCCAAGAGATAGGAGCATGCTCCTGAGACTTCTCATCCACAGCTCTTTGTATTCTATAGCCTTGCAGAAGAAAGGATACAGAACATTCTACAGATTCCAAGGGGAAGGAGGGAGGAGCATAAACCTCAGAGGGGACCCCAAATTTCCTATCAGTGAACCCTCAAGGAGCTTGAATGGATTGAGTCAATGAATGGTATATATTAGGGCTTTCCAAACCTGTCTGGGGTCCCCCTCATCCAGTTGAGTTTTTAGGATACTCTTTTCATTTTTAGGCAGATGGTATTTTATTGCTTTACCACGCAGATCCTGATCATTCTGACCTTACACCCCTTCAACAGTGCTTAGATTCTGTAGTGCATTGGTTGACCAATCATTGTTTAGTTTTGAACTGTGATAAGCCATTGCTTGTTAGTTTGCTGGCCACCTTCCTTACCCAGTCACTCCTCATTATTCCAGTAGTCAATTTTTGCTATCTAGGAGTAACCCTGGACTCTGCACTTTCCTTTGTGCCTCAGATCTCCTCACTTTTTAAATCTAGCTTTTTGGTCCTACATCAACCACCTTCAGTATGATCTCTGTTCAATCACGAATCTTTCCACTAAATACTTTTGGCACTCTTTGTAACTAGGTTAGAGTATTGTAATATTTTTTACTCCAGGATCTCCGCAACTGCTTTAAGGAACACAGCCATCCAACGTTTCTGCCATGCACATAAGTCAGATCATACCATTCCATTACTTAAAAGCCACCATTGGCTTCCAGTTGAATAGCAAGTAAAATTTAAGGTTCAACTTTTAGCCTTTAAGGCCTTTCAGTTTGGTAATCCTTCTTACCTGTTTGCACTTACCTTTCCTTACTCTTCATCTCATGTTTTGCAATCTCTAAATGCTCTCCTTATGGTTCTTCCTAGACCCCGTATGGCTCAACTGGAGTCAGCCAGGCATTCAATTTTTTATTTTACAGCCCCCAACTTATGGAACTCTCTGTCCTTAGCAGCTATTAGTGAGATGTCCCTTAAAGGTTTTATATCAGCACTAAAAATGTGGTTCTTTCAGCAGGCCTATGGCACTTGAATGGTTGTACTCTGCTCATCACACCAAAAGGAAAAGTGAAATATATGAACACTAGGAAAAAATGCCCGTTTCTGAGCGCAATGAAACGGGCGCTAGCAAGGGGCCCCCTCCCTCCGTCCTTCCGTCCCTCCGAGCTACTTGCCTTGTTCGCTGACTGTGGCGTTTCCGTTTCGGCCGTCGGCGAGTGTCATAGATCCGCCCTCGACGTCATGACATTTTGACGCGAGGGCGGTGCAGACACTCCAGTGCACACCGGATATCTCGGGCGCCTCAACTTCCGTGGAGGCTTCAGAACGTTGGGGTTGCCTTTTATATAGAGAGAGATGCTTTATTGTTTTTGTTGAAATTATTTGTGATGTATCCTTGTGTCTGGATGCCTTTCCTATCAAAATATTGTAGTTTCTTTCTCTTTGTGTACTCTAATCTGTAAACATTTGCTCTGTTGGACAGTTAAAAGTGGTGTGGAGGGGCATAATCGAAAGGGGCGCCCAAGTTTTCCTGAGGATGTCCTCGCAGGCAAAGGGGCAGGGAAACCTGTATTATCGAAACAAGATAGGCGTCCATCTTTCGTTTCGATAATATGGTTGGGGACGCCCAAATCACGAAATTTAGGTTGACTTTAGAGATGGTCGTCCCTAGAGATGGTCATCCCCGATTTTCTGCCATAATGGAAACCCAGGACGCCCATCTCAGAAACGACCAAATCCAAGCCATTTTGTCATGGGAGGAGCCAGCGTTCGTACTGCATTGGTCCCCCTCACATGCCAGGACACCAACTGGGCACCCCAGGGGGCACTGCAGTGGACTTCAGAAATTGCTCCCAGGTGCATAGCTCCCTTACCTTGGGTGCTGAGCCCCCCCCCCCAAACCCACTCCCCACAACTATGTACCACTACCATAGCCCTAAGAGGTGAAGGAGGGCACCTACATGTGGGTTTGTGGTGGGTTTTGAAGGACTCGCGTTTACCACCACAAGTGGAACAGGTAGGGGGGGATGGGCCTGGGTCCGCCTGCCTGAAGTGCACTGCACCCATTAAAACTGCTTCATGGACCTGCATACTGCTGTTATGGAGCTGGGTATGACATTTGAGGCTGGGAGGGGGTTGGTGACCACTGGGGGAGTAAGGGGAGGTCATCCTCGATTCCCTCCGGTGGGCATCTGGTCAGTTCGGGCACCTTTTTGAGGCTTGGTCGTAACGTTTTTCTGTTTAATTTTTTAGGGGAAGTCCTTGACAAAGCCTAGCAGGCGAAAACATGCATGTCGGACAGTTTTGAGCCCCCAGGCTGACTATCTATTAAGATAAGTGTCTAAAGCATTAATACATAATCAAAATGATTTCATAAAAGCTGATGAAGAATTCGGTGCAAAATGAATTGCCATAAAAATAATTATTGGCAAATGAGCACTACTGAGGCGGAAAATTAAATTAAACTGTAAAAGTTGGAAAACATGGTGGACATAAGTGTATAAGAAATAATTGTATATCTAGGACCTAGTAAGCTTGAAGTAATCGGGCAGCGCCATGTGCTGCCCAGTTACTGCCAGGTTAGGGCGGGATCCCTTACTGTCACCTAAATAGGTGGCGGTAAAAGCTCCCCCCCCCCCCCCGGAAATGGCTGTGCGTCAATCCCTGTCATTAGCACAGGGCCATTTCCTTTTTTTTTTCTGCCGAAATAACCTTTTACCCGCTGTGGTATAAGGGGGCCTTGGCGTGCTGCAAATCCATGCGCTGATGCCACCGCAGGCTCCGTTTTACCATAGCTTGGTGAAAGGGGCCCTAAGTCAGGGAGTAAATATGGTCTCTTCCTAAAATACATTTTCAGAATAATTTCTCACCAAATGAATATGAATTTCCAGATGACCATTAACTTCAGACACTTGTTAACGTAAGAAAGTGATAAAAGATCTGTTTTGTTTTGGGGTTTTTTTTCCTGGTGGCATTTTGAAATTTGAATAAGAAATTGTGAAGTTTAGCCACAGGGGAGCCAAGATTGTGTGTTTACTATAGCTAAGAGAAAAGCTTATGTCCATTGCCAACCGTGGAGACTCAATTCTCTATTCTTGACACGGGTCATTTCCGTGCACCCAGGCCATTTTTACCACTGGGGTAAAATGGCAGATTCTCCTATTTATAATATTAATTTTCCCATTAGCGCATGGTCATTAGCGTGTAAGCCCCTACTTTCACTTATTTTGTAGGCAGTAGGGACTCATGCGCTAAACCTGTGCAAATTGGTCAGCGCGCGGCAATGCCAACATGCTGATTACCACAGCAGTGGCGTAGCCAAGGGTGGGCACTTTGAGCTCAGGCCCACCAGTAGCAGCACACCTATGATGTGGCTGGCAGAGATTCCCAAGCTGAAAACTCCCAACAACTGTCCCTCCTGCATACCTTATAAATAGCAGATCTTTGCCTGCAGGAAGCAGCGACTGATACATACTGCTCAAACCGGCCCCAAAGCCTTCCCCTCTGACTATTCCTGCCTATGCAGAAACAGGAAGCTGCATCACTGGGAAGGATGTGGGGCCAACATGAATACTGTGTATTAGTTGCTGCTTACTGCCGGTGAAAATCTGCTATATGGAAGGTGTGCAGGAGAGGGGGGATATTTGAGAGACCATATGGCTTGCAGGCGAGAGAAGGAGAGACCAAATCACCTGTGGGATGGGGTGGGGTTGTTCTGCCCACCTATCTTGGGCCCAGGCCCATCCAAAATTGGGTACGCTCCTGTAGCACAGAACACATCTACTCTCCGCCCCAGACTCTCCCACAGTGCTAAAATGTAAAATTACCATGGGATGCCTCAGCACATTCCACAGTAAGACATTTTTTTGCTTGCTGTGGTATGCATGCGTGAGTGCTTACTGTAGCTTTGTAAAAGGTCTCCTAAGACATCAGGACTGGGAACAGATCTGTTCAAGCCTTGGGCTAACTTTTAACCTGGACCCTTTTCCTACGTGTGTTATGTTCCTCACAGCAAATGTTGCTTCAACTTCCTAGTAAGACCAGTTGCAATCCCCCTGTCAACATGCTTTCTCAACGATAGGTCCTAAATTACAGAATGATCTACCACTGGATCTGAACTTGGAGAGAAGGAAATGGGACTTGATATATCGCCTTTCTGTGGTATTTTGCAACTACATTCAAAGCGGTTTACATATATACAGATACTTATTTTGTACCTGGGACAATGGAGGGTTAAGTGACTTGCTCACAGTCACAAGGAGCTGCAGTAGGAATTGAACCCAGTTCCCCAGGATCAAAGTCCACTGCACTAACCACTAGGCTACTCCTCCACTAGCAACATTCCGTGTAGAAGCCTGCCCTTGCAGATCAGCAATGCGGCTGCGCAGGCTTCTGTTTCTGTGAGTCACAGAAACAGAAGCCTGCGTGGCTGTGTTGCTGATCTGCAAGGGCAGGCTTCTACATGGAATGTTGCTAGTGGAATAGCAACATTCCATGTAGAATCTCAAATAGGGAAAGAGAAATGGGACTCGATATACCACCTTTCTGAGGTTTTTGCAACTACATTCAAAGCATTTACATATATAGAGGTACTTATTTTGTAATGGGGGCAATGGAGGGTTAAGTGACTTGCTCACAGTCACAAGGAGCTGCAATGGGAATTGAACCCAGTTCCCCAGGATCAAAGTCCGCTGCACTAACCACTAGGCTACTCCTCCACTAGTGTATTTCACCTTTAGGAAGCAGTTGAAAACTTGTTTTTTCACTAACGTTTTTGGTTGATTATTTTATGTAGATTGTTTTTTGATATTTTGGTCTTTTGGGGTAAAGCTGTTATCAAATATGACTGAAATAAAGTAGTTTGCATTAGGGTTTTTTTTTTCTCTTTACTGTTTTAGACTCCACTTCCACGGGGTCTCAGGCTGACACCTATCAGATCTAGGTGTACAGCCTGCACTGCAAAATGTAGGAAGCCACTTACAATGCACCAATGTCTACTGTCTTTGAAAACCTATTCAAGCTGCTGTCTCTGTCTGGCAAAAAGCATTTGACATTTAAATACTGTACACCAGATGATTCAGAAATGCATTATAAGTAATTTTAACATCCACAGATTAGTTATCTGTTCGGGTCCATTAGATCATAATTATAACTCAGCTCTAACACATGACCTTTCCAGATTTGACTTAAGTCAATCTGTCAGAATCATTAAATGCCATCATGTAGCTAATGATGTAACACTGACTCAATACAATCAAAGAACTGACCTAGGATCATTTTGGCGAGACCAGAGTTCAGCAGGACCTCTGGGCTGATCACACAGGTGGCCGATGAGCCTGCCAACTGCCAATCTGAGACCCCCATTTCGCTTACAGGATATCACATCCGTCCCTTCTTCCATTCCTAGCTAGGTACATCTCACTTTCCCACTCATGGCAGGCTCAATGCGGCTTAGGTACTTATTTGTACCTGGGGCAATGGAGGGTTAAGTGACTTGCCCAGAGTCACATGGAGCTGCCTGTGCCTGCAGTGGGAATGGAACTCAGTTCCTCAGGACCAAGGTCCACCACCCTAACCACTAGGCCACTCCTCCACTGTTGCTACTATTTGAGATTCTACATGGAATGCTGCTATTCCACTAGCCCACTAGCAACATTCCATGTAGAAGTCGGCCCTTGAAGATCTGGCCGCGCAGGCTTCTGCTTCTGTGAGTCTGACGTCCTGCACGTACGTGCAGGACGTCAGACTCACAGAAACAGAAGCCTGCGCAGCCTTCTACATGGAATGTTGCTAGTGCTAGTGGAATAGCAACATTCCATGTAGAATCTCCAATAGTATCTATTTTATTTTTGTTACATTTGTACCCTGCGCTTTCCCACTCATGGCAGGCTCAATGCGGCTTACATGGGGCAATGGAGGGTTAAGTGACTTGCCCAGAGTCACATGGAGCTGCCTGTGCCTGCAGTGGGAATTGAACCCAGTTCCCCAGGACCAAACTCCACCACTCTAACCACTAGGCCACTCCAAAGGACACATTGATCCAGTCCGGGTTTTGCTTCCATTGAAAGCAATGGAAGTAAGACCCAGACTGGCTCAATCTGTCCTCCTTCTTCTGGAGCCCTATGTTAACCCTACCACAGGTACGTCTTACTTGATATAACAATCTGCAGTGGGGTGGCCACACCAGAATGGCAGGGCTGGTTTTAGGGCTGTGTGACCTGTGCAGTTGCACTGGGTGCTGCTGCTTCAGGGGTGTGATGGTGGTTTTGAATGGCTGCCACTGTGCAATGTCCCCAGAAAATAGGGCACTACAGCCATTTTAATGGAGAGCAGTCCTCCACATCGAAAAAAACCCCAGGAAATATCAAAGCCAGCTATAGTAGAAAAAAAGTATGTTTTTCAATGGTATTATTAGATGTAGGCAGGGTAATTCTATTAGCAAATGCCTAAGCACGGGAGACAGATAAACAATATTTGTTTATTTAGATTTTGCTTACACCTTTTTCAGTAGTAGCTCAAGGTGAGTTACATTCAGGTACACTGGATATTTCTCTGTCCCAGGAGGGCTCACAATCTAAGTTTGTACCTGAGGCAATGGAGGGTTAAGTGACTTGCCCAAGATCACAAGGAGCAACAGTGGGATTTGAACCAACTACCTCTGGACTGCAAGACTGGTGCGCTAACCACTAGACCACTCCTCCACTAGCAACAGTTCATGTAGAAGCCTGCCCTTGTAGATCAGCAATGCGGCTGTGCAGGCTTCTGTGAGACGTCAGACGTTAGACTCACAGAAACAGAAGCCTGCGCAGTTGCGTGGCTGATCTGCAAGGACAGGCTTCTACATGGAATGTTGCTAGTGGAATAGCAACATTAACATTCCATGTAGAATCTCAAATAGTAGCAACATTCCATGTGGAATCTTCAATAGTAGCAATATTCCATATATTTAGATTTTGCTCACACCTTTTTCAGTAGTAGCTCAAGGTGAGTTACATTCAGGTACACTGGATATTTCTCTGTCCCAGGAGGGCTCATAATCTAAGTTTGTACCTGAGGCAATGTACCTGAGGCTCAAGATCACAAGGAGCAACAGTGGGATTTGAACCAACTACCTCTGGACTGCAAGACTGGTGCGCTAACCACTAGACCACTCCTCCACTAGCAACAGTTCATGTAGAAGCCTGCCCTTGTAGATCAGCAATGCGGCTGTGCAGGCTTCTGTTTCTGTGAGACGTCAGACGTTAGACTCACAGAAACAGAAGCCTGCGCAGTTGCGTGGCTGATCTGCAAGGACAGGCTTCTACATGGAATGTTGCTAGTGGAATAGCAACATTAACATTCCATGTAGAATCTCAAATAGTAGCAACATTCCATGTGGAATCTTCAATAGTAGCAATATTCCATATATTTAGATTTTGCTCACACCTTTTTCAGTAGTAGCTCAAGGTGAGTTACATTCAGGTACACTGGATATTTCTCTGTCCCAGGAGGGCTCATAATCTAAGTTTGTACCTGAGGCAATGTACCTGAGGCTCAAGATCACAAGGAGCAACAGTGGGATTTGAACCAACTACCTCTGGACTGCAAGACTGGTGCGCTAACCACTAGACCACTCCTCCACTAGCAACAGTTCATGTAGAAGCCTGCCCTTGTAGATCAGCAATGCGGCTGTGCAGGCTTCTGTTTCTGTGAGACGTCAGACGTTAGACTCACAGAAACAGAAGCCTGCGCAGTTGCGTGGCTGATCTGCAAGGACAGGCTTCTACATGGAATGTTGCTAGTGGAATAGCAACATTAACATTCCATGTAGAATCTCAAATAGTAGCAACATTCCATGTGGAATCTTCAATAGTAGCAATATTCCATATATTTAGATTTTGCTCACACCTTTTTCAGTAGTAGCTCAAGGTGAGTTACATTCAGGTACTCTGGATATTTCTCTGTTTCAGGAGGGCTCACAATCTAAGTTTGTACCTGAGGCAATGGAAGGTTAAGTGACTTGCCCAAGATCACAAGGAGCAGCAGTAGGATTTGAACTGACCATCTCTGGATTGCAAGACCGGTGCGCTACCCACTAGGTCACTCTTCTACTCCACTCCAATATGTTGCACCAACTTTGTAAAGGCAATATATACACCTATGTGGCATTATAAAATACAGACCACTGGGCCCAGATCTGCCCACAGTGGTCAGCGTTTCAAAACACACTGACCACTAGAGACTGAATATCACTGGGACAATTCCTTATTTTGATATAGTTCGTATCTAGAGTTACCATATTTAAAGAGACGTAAAAAGAAATATTTAATTGCAGCAAATGTGTAAATGGCTTTTAGTTAATGAACACACATCAAACAGTGACTGACTTATCGGACAGTGGTAGACAATCTACTTTTCAAAAACCTCCGGACTTGAGTTTGACTGAGTCTGAGCCAGTGGCATAGCTACGGGTGGGCTGGGGCCCACCCACTTTTGGGTCAGGCCCACCTGAAAGTGCGCCGTAGGCATGGCTGGCGTAGATCCGCAAGCCCCACCAGAAGATCTCCTCCCAGCAGAAAGAACACTTATGTCCTGTACAGTCAGCAGTGTCACTGAGCCGCTGCTGCCCCACCCCTCGCACATGCTCAGTTTGTGCGCATGTGCAGAGGCTGCCCATATCAGTGGCTCTGAGACACTACCATCGGGCTGGGGGGGCTCGCAGCTCAGGTATTTCTTTTGGTTTGATTGGGGGTGGGGGAGGAAGAGAACTGGAGGGGGCCGAAGAGAGCAGGAAGAGCACTGTAGGACATGCAGGACGTCAGGACGACTCACACAGAAGAAACAGAATCCTAGGCTTCCACATCAGCTGCAGTAACGCGCCGGCTTAGAGACCGGCTGAGGAGGACTTCGGCTGCTGGGGGTTGGGGACACCCCCCCCCCCAGCACAGGTACCTGACGGCAGTGGGGGACTCGGGGGAGGGTTGGCGGGGGAAGGGGGGTCGAAAGGGGAGGGGCACCGGGGGGCAAAGGTGGCGGGGGGGTCCGTGGCGCTAGGAGGGGGCTAAAATGTGCCCCTCACCTCGGGCTCTGGCCCCCCCTCCCATCGAAGTCTGGCTACACCCCTGATGTGAGTAGGTGTGTTGATCAAAGGCACATAAAAGAGGATATTTTCCTAAAAATTAAAAAAAAAACCTGGAGGACAAATCTGAAGAAGTCCAAAAGGAGAACATGACCTCTTAAAAGAGAACGTATAGTAACCCTATTCATATCTTCCCTTTGGTAGTGCGACAATTTATATTCAGCTACAATAGATATTTCCCTGTCCCTAGAGGTTTGCAATCTAAGGATTAGATTTACCAATGTGTGTGTATACTGTAATACTGTAAGCGCTTATTTGAAGATATAAAACCAGGGCTTTTTTTGAGGGGGTACTTGGGGGTACTGAGTACCGGCACCTTCTCCATTGTCTACTAAAATTGACCTATGGACCCCAAATGTTAATGAAAGAGCTCAGGCTCTGCTCACCAATTCTGCCTTGTCATACATTCTGTGACTGGTTGCAGGGGGCCTGGCTATTGTGGGGTGGGTCCCTCAGTGATCATCCCACCCTTGAAGGGTGGCCTGGCATTTGAGTACCAGCACCTTTTTCGCTAGAAAAAACGCACTATATAAAACCCTCATTTACATGCCCAGACCACTTATAAAATTACTCCCTTCAATATAAAATAGAGAAGAACTAGTCAACTCAAAGAACACGACCCAAAGATAGTACATATAAACCCCTAAAGGACATTAAAATAATAATTAATAGAGGGCTAATTCACTTTCTTCAATTAAAAGCTTGTCCGAATAGCTATGTCTTTATGAAGTTCCTAAACCAAAATAAAACAAAACAAAAACAGCCAATCCTTCTCTACCATGACCTCCAGGGGCAGTGCATTTCTCAATAAGGATGCAACATATGAGGGTCAGCAGAATGGCAGGTACCTTGCACTGTAAGCCATATACAAAGGACAAAAGATGCATCCTGTATAATAAAGGGGAAAGGGTCATAAGATTCAAAGATTGAAGCATTTAATAGAGTCATATTGGTAGCAGAATTCAAGCAGGCGTGGATTAAACACAGAACTGTGAGGAAGGAAGACCAACCAGCAGGGACTGTGAAAACGCAGTAGGGAGTTCCAAGTAGGCAGTTTGGATGGATCAAATAGTCCTTATCTGCTGCCTCTTCTCTGTTTCCATATTTCCAACCTGCCTCTCCTTCTACTTTCATCCCAGCCACACCTCCCTCACTTTCCTGGTCCACTCTAGTTTCACCCTCTCCCATTGGTACTAAGAGGCCCTTTTACTAAAGGGTTGCCACGTGGCAACCAGGAACTACCGCTGGCCGAATGCCTCGAGCACATGCCATTTCCGGCAAAACAAAAAATATTTTTCTAATTTTTACCATGGCGCTAACCCAGCAGTAATCAGGCAGGGTTACCGCAGGATCCCTTGCCACCACCTCAATAGGTGGTACTAAGCGCTCCCCGCCACACGGCAACATGGTAAGAGTAATCTTACCGCATGGCCATTTTTTTAGGGGATTTTTACCCGCTGTGGGAAAAAGGGCCCTGGCAGGCAGGAAAAATGGTTCCCGCTGGTACTGCAGGACTCTTTTTACTGCAGCTTGGTAAAAGGACCCCTAAATTGGCGATAAGTACCAATATTTATTTGGCCTTAACAAGCACTCATTGGCACTTTTTAGCATTTGCGCACCTAACAGACTTGCGTCCCTTTTCTGTAAACTGAGCATCTAACTTCTCTCCAAAGTGGGCACGGCCAACAGAAGGGCTTGGGCAGGTCTCATCTTTCTGTCTCTTTTCCCAATTCTGCCCACCCAAATTTATTCTTCTACCCACTCTCTTTTCTGTGGCCCAGGGGTGTGGTTACATGGGGCCACGGGGGCATGGGCCCCCGGTAGATTTGGTCGTGGCCCCCCCGCTGCCAACCCCTTTGACCCCCCCCACCGCCAACCCTCCCCTGCTGCTGCCGTCGCCGTCAGGTACCTTTGCTGGCGGGGGTCCCCAGCCCCCGCCAGCCGAAGTCTTTTTCTCCGGCGCGGCCGCGTTGCTGATCTGCAAGGCTTCTGTTTCTGTGAGTCTGACGGTCCCCAACCCCCGCCAGCCGAAGTCCTGTACATGCAGGACGTCAGCTAAAATGTCAGCTAAAATGTGCCCCCTCACCTCGGGCTCTGGACCCCTCTCCCGCCAAAGTCTGGCTATGCCCCTGCTGTGGCCTCTTCTTGCCATCACTTCAGTCTGTTTACGCTTTCCAAAAATACTAGGACAAGGGGCCATGCGATGAAGCTGGAGTGCAGTAAGTTTAAAACAAATAAGAGAAAAATTTTCTTTACTCAGCGCGTAGTTCAACTCTGGAATTCGTTGCTGGAGAATGTGGTTAAGGCGGTTAGCTTAGCAGAGTTTAAGAAAGGTTTGGACGGCTTCCTGAAGGAAAAGGCCATACAATGTTATTAAATGGACGTAGGGAAAAATCCACTATTCCTGGGACAAGCAGTACAGAATGCTTTGCTCCGTGGATCTTGTCGGGTGATTGTGACCTGGATTGGCCACTGTCGGAGACAGGGTGCTGGGCTAGTTGGACCTTTGGTCTGTCCCAGTGTGGCGATGCTTATGTCTTATGACAACCTCTCATATCATGACCAGCTGGGTAGCTATAAATAGCGCCTGCTCACACTGATCACTGACTATTTTACCTGCATCTCTCCTTTTACAGCAGGCACTGAACCGACAGCCAGGTAGAACAAGGAAAACTCTCGCTATGGCTGAGATGTATCTTTTGAAAAGCAAATAACAATGCTCATCTCTCTGAAGGACAGTTTTATCACAGCTGTAGCCACATGCGACAGTGCGTGTCTGAAAGTATTTGCTGTGCGTCTGGAGCCAACCAGAGAAATAATTTATCGCATACAATATTCATGGTAATCTGCAGAACGCCTGTACAGCTCAAAACTGGAAGCAGGAGCAGAATGGGCAGGAAATCCATCCAGCTCTTTTCTTAAGCATGTGGCCTCTCCGTCTCGTTTAAATTAGCCTGACCTAAACTAGCCTTCTTCCCTGTGGTTCATCAGGAACTGCACTCTTCTCCTCTTACGCAGAATTCAAAAGCTAATAATAAAAAAAAAAGTTCAATAAAAAAGGTATCACCTTATTTTCTTTCTCTGTTTTGTTTTATTTCTATTTGTTACCTTTAAAAGTGGACTAACACGGCTACTACATCACTTTACTCGCAGAATTCATGGAATGGACTTGCATTCCACCCTCAGTTCTGTTATTCTGTGCCTTTATCTGACTCGGGAGAGACTCTGCAGGCCCATACGTGATGCAAGAATCATCAATCACATTTTCTAGCCTTGCAGCAAGGAAACCTGCTGAGCTGATAAGAGGCTCAGTGACTGTGCTGGGAATTCCTGGTAGCCTTTCAGTAGAATTCAGACACAGGTCACCAGT
Source organism: Microcaecilia unicolor (assembly GCF_901765095.1). NCBI lineage: Eukaryota > Metazoa > Chordata > Amphibia > Gymnophiona > Siphonopidae > Microcaecilia > Microcaecilia unicolor. The sequence continues at coordinate 321,047,233 of NC_044036.1, read as the reverse complement.
CTACTCCCCCCTCTATCTCCCCCCCCCCCCCAAAGCTCCTTCTACTGCTCTTTAACTTGACTATGCTGGTCCTCAAATGCGAGCAGGTGGGGAATATGGTTGGCAGCCCCTTGACAGTATTTGTGCCTAGGCTCAATGAGTCAAGATTAGCCGCCAATTGATTAAGTGATTGGTATTTATTAACTGCCTTTATGAAGAGATTCACCCAAGGCAATATCTAGCAGGTACAGCTTTATATATCAATAACCAAGAAGAAAAGGTTACACAGGGTAACGATACTGAATTAAAAGATACTCTGCTCTGGGAAATACCAGACATATGTATTACATTCTGTGATCTCTGACCATGCCATCCCAACGTGTCGAGCACATATCATTTTAGGCAAAACCAAAACTATTTTTGTAATTTTTACCATGGCGCTAACCCGGCGGTAATAAGGCAGGGTTACCGCAGGATCCCATACCACCACCCCGTCACATGGCCACGTGGTAAAAATAATCTTACCGCATGGCCATTTTTTTAGGGGAATTTTTTCCCGCTGCGGTGGGTGGGCAGGAAAAATGGCTCCCACTGCTACTGCAGGACTCTTTCTACCGCAGCATGGTAAAAGGACCCCTAAGGATAGGTTAACTATTTTTTGAGTGAAAAAATATTTCCTGGTACTTGTTTTAAAAGTATTTCCATGTAGTTTCGTCACGTGTCCCCTGGTCTTTGTACTTTTTGAAAGAGTGAAAATAAGTATTTCCTTCACGCTTTCCTCCTTCAGCCTTTCGTCTACAAGTGTCTTTTTATCTAGAAATAGTAGAAATAGTTTCCTTCTTTCATCAAAGCCTGTTCAACAGTTTCACACACACAAAAAAATTAAATATAGCTTTTTTTCCTTGTCAAAGTGAATAATTTTAAGGATAATTATTATTCAACTGAACTCGCCCACAGTTGGCCTACTACTGTATAGGTGCAAAACAGAAGAATCTCATCGTGGTGCTTTCTGAGGATTCTAGACCATGGAACAACTATCTTTCAACCCCCCTCCTTCCTGCCCCCCCCCCAAAAAAAAATATTGTGGAATCCACATTTAATTCTCACCTAGCAAAAATAAATGCATTCTGCCAACCCAATAGGGAAAATAAAAAACCAATAGCTCTGAAAGTCAGTGGAACAAGCAAGACTTCTAAAATGGTTGGGTCACTTGATCTGTGGGCAAGTGGCCTACACCTCTACTGACATACAAGTTTAGGTTCTGAAAGAGTATATGTATTTTACCTTCGGACTTAAAAGGAGCTGCAGCAGATATGGAGTGGAGGAGTGGCCTAGTGGTTAGAGTGGTGGACTTTGGTCCTGGGGAACTGAGTTCAATTCCCACTGTAGGCACAGGCAGCTCCTAGTGACTCTGGGCAAGTCACTTAACCCTCCATTGCCTGCCGCATTGAGCCTGCCATGAGTGGGAAAGCGCAGGGTACAAATGTAACAAAAATAAAATAGATACTATTGGAGATTCTACATGGAATGTTGCTACTATTGGAGATTCTACATGGAATGTTGCTATTCCACTAGTAACATTCCATGTAGAATCTCAAATAGTAGCAACAGTGGAGGAGTGGCCTAGCAGTTAGGGTGCTGGTCTTTGGTCCTGGGGAACTGAGAAACTGAGTTTGATTCCCACTTTAGGCACAGGCAGCTCCTTGTGACTCTGAGCAAGTCACTTAACCCTCCATTGCCCTTGTATATAATATGTAAGCCACATTGAACCTGCTATGAGTGGGAAAGCACAGGGTACAAATGTAAATAAAATAAAAAATATGATGCAACAGAAAAATATTTTCTTGGTGTCTTAGTCATGTCCTGCATTTTGTTTGCTAAATCCTTGATATTTGTTTTCTAATTATGATGAACACCGAGCACTGGCACAATCCACATTATAGTAGATGACATTGATTGAGGGCATTGAAACAATGGTGGTGCTCAGCCAATCCTGTTGCCTTAATTTGCATACCTCTATTGCTGCTCCACATTCATAAACATGTGAGGCTTTCTCTTTTCAGGAATGTCGCCAGCGTCCCTGAACTAATTGAAGGTAGCAGGCAGGGATGGAGAAGTTTAACATGTGGAGGTTCTGAATAGCTCTTTTCAGCGTTTGTTCAGCCATTCATTTTCCTATCAAAACCATCATGAATATTCAACAGGCCCATAAGAAAATCTCTTATTTCCTTGAGGTTTTTGTAACACACATTCAGGAGAAAAAAAAAGGCGAAGGGGTGGAAAATGAATACATTTTTGTGATTTTTTTTTTCTTTCAGCATTTTTTCTCTTCCGATTTTATAGGCACCCCCCACCCCCATCTACACAGCACTCCCCCAAAGCAAAACTCCGTGCAGTCTGAACTCAAACATCTCCCTGATGAAATATTCCCATTATTGAGGGAGCATAGCAAAGCAGTCTTGTTACACGAGCGATTATATTAATGCATAACTGATGGATCTGAAAGTACTTAATCAAAAATCAAAATCGGAACCCTTTCTTCTAGTAATGGGATTTACTGAGAGATGTGGAATGCTGAAGGTGGCTCTTTTGTACTTCAGCTTTGTTTGAACTGCCAGCTGCTAAAAGGAAGGCTACATTAGGTGGTCGAGGAGGAGAAAAGGCATGTACATGGGCGGAAAGGACCTCAAGATACATTTGATAATAATGTGCCAAGTGGAACACAAATCGCCAGTGGGCGACAGATTCCCGGAACACTCTGGGCCAAGGTCACATATTCAGTTGTACTTGGGAATGGGCGTCCATGTTGGATTACATAAGTACATAAGTACATAAGTAGTGCCATACTGGGAAAGACCAAAGGTCCATCTAGCCCAGCATCCTGTCACAGACAGTGGCCAATCCAGGTCAAGGGCACCTGGCACGCTCCCCAAACGTAAAAACATTCCAGACAAGTTATACCTAAAAATGCGGAATTTTTCCAAGTCCATTTAATAGCGGTCTATGGACTTGTCCTTTAGGAATCTATCTAACCCCTTTTTAAACTCCGTCAAGCTAACTGCCCGTACCACGTTCTCCGGCAACGAATTCCAGAGTCTAATTACACGTTGGGTGAAGAAAAATTTTCTCCGATTTGTTTTAAATTTACCACACTGTAGCTTCAACTCATGCCCTCTAGTCCTAGTATTTTTGGATAGCGTGAACAGTCGCTTCACATCCACCCGATCCATTCCACTACATAGAGTAGTGAAAGTTCATCACAGCGTTAAGAATCTTTGATCAGGTTAATTGTGGTCTTGTGCGTGAGGGATTACAAATAACGGATAACGTGCTGCCTTTGTGAAAATCTGAAGACCTCATAATTGCATTTTTGGTTACACCGAAAGAAATCTAAGAGGTCCACCAAAACACCATTGTGCCACTGTTCCCAGTCCTTCTGCACTGAAAGAAAATTACTGCTTCGTTCCAAATATGGCAGCCAGTCGAAACACTTGGATCAGAGCTCTCCCAGAGAGAACAAGTACTCCACAATACCAGTGGCGTAGCAGGGGGGGCTGCCACCCGGGGCGGGGCGGTGCGCTGTTGCACCCCCCCCCTGCTCCTGCACCCTACCTTTAAAAAGAATATTGGGAGGCGAGGCGCAGCGCCTCGCGCCTGCCCTGCACGTAAAAGAAATGTGGACCGTCAGGTCTTCCCTCGCTCTATCTGTCCCGCCCTCCGCTGACGCAACTTCCTATTTCCGCAAGGGCGGGACAGACACAGTGAGGGAAGACCCGACGGTCCACATTTCTTTTACGTGCAGGGCAGGCGCGAGGTGCTGCGCCTCGCCTCCCGATATTCTTTTTAAAGGTAGGGTGCGGGAGCTGGTCGGGGGGGTGTTGATTCACCGAGGGGGGGGGGGAGCTGGCAGGGAGCACCCCCCCCGAGCTGACACCTGGGGCGGACCGCCCCTCCCGCCCCCCCTTGCTACGCCACTGCACAATACTCACTCATATCTATCTTCTAAAAACCCACCTTATCTACTTAAATGTAATTTCTTCAGCCGAACATCTGATCACAATTACCACTCCACCAATCACGATTCAGTATGGAAACCGAGATTATACATTCATTGAATCCTCCAAAAAGATCCAAACTTTCATATATAGCAAGTTCCATTGAACGAGAACCACTGCAGCAACTCAGTATGTTCTAATCAAAGGTGGGCAACCTTCATCCTCCATCATGAGGGTCATCGTATAAGTGAGTAATTTAAGAGGGCTAGTAGATGCCTATTTAGGCGCTATTTTATAAAGACACACAAGCATCCACATGTCTTTATAGAACAAGAAATTGTGCCTACTTTGTGGAAGCAGACATTTTCAGGTATATTAGTGAGGTGGATGGCAGGAGGTTCTTTGTTTCAAATTCAATAAACCCGACACGGGGTCATGTCACCTAAATCCCATAGGCAAACAGTTCATGGATACATAGATCCATCCATCCACTAAAACAGGATCTGTCTTCTGATAAAAACAAATGGATCCAGACAAGCTGGGAAAGTACTGAAGTCAATGAAGGACACCAATGAGCTTTCTCCTGCCAAACACTAAGTTATAGAATAAGGGGGATATGCACTTAATTTAGGTGTGTACATTTGCACCATGTTTCAGTTGGTGCAAATGGCCACACCTAAAGTTAGATGCAATTCCCGGGCATAAGTGCTATTCTATACACCACACCTAAGTTTAAGCATGGCTTATACAGTGGCGCCAATTTGTTTGGCCTGGTATATACAATTCACCCCAATATGCATGAATAGATTTGCATGCACTGTTTTCATTGTATGCAAATATCTCTCATACATATTCATGATACACATCCTGAAAACCAGACTAGATGAGCGTGTTCCCTGCCCTAATGTATATACACAAAATAGATTTGCATACAGTTGGAGCAGTGTGCATGAGATACATTTCCACGCATTACTTCATCATATGCAAATCTATCTCATGCACATTTATTGTGGGTATCCTGAAAACCTGACTGTCTCGAGGACTGGGTTAAGAAGCACTGGAGTAGTTGCCTACTCTTGGCCCCGAGACCACAACTTCTGCTTCAAAACTTGGGGGATGTTGGTATGGCTTTTCTATCGCAGTTTGGTAATATCTGAAGATGTATAAGTTGAAATAACGTTTACATGCCAAAAGCCTGGAATACAAAGCTGGCATGGTGGTACTGATTACAATACCATAATCTCTTCCTAGTTTGCTGCCTTACATGAATGTTGGCTCAAATGGCATTGCAGCCCCTGGGGCATTTCAATATGCAAATATAGTAAGTAAGCGAAAAAAAAGTTTTGTAACTGACAACACGACATTTTTATAAAAGAGGAGACTAAAGAAGTTTTTGATTTAACAACATATTTTCATTGGTGTACAATATTACACTGCAACATCTGAGATTGATCAAGACCCCTGAGGCAGACCTCAGGGCCGAAACACGGCCGTGTCGGGTCGTTTTTTTAAATACCCAATAAAGTTTTTTTGGTATCCTCCTTGGTTCTACTCACTTTTTTTGTTTCACATCAATATGCAAATGTAGACATATTGGTATAAATATTAGCCACCTCAATGTAATGTTTATTAAAAAAAAACACTCCCGATGTGGCAATACTAAGCAGCTAAGGCACCACAGATGTTTCCTTCTTTTTTAAGATCAAGGCTACTCTTTAGGGTTGGACTGCATTTATTTGAGCAACATGTGATGTCAACAAGAGAAGAAGCTGAAGGAGAGAGCAGTGGCGTTCCTAGGGGGGCTGACACCCGGGGCGGATCGCCGATGTGCCCTGCCCCCTGGGTGCAGCGCGACCCCCCCCAGGTGCACGCTGCTGGGAGGGGGGTGCACCACGCCTGTCCGCTTCGTTCGTTTCCATGCTCCCTCCGCCCCGGAACAGGAAGTAACCTGTTCCGGGGCAGAGGGAGCACAAAATGAACGTAGCGAACAGGTACGCGGCACCTCCCCAGCGGCGTGCACCCGGGATGGACCGCACCCACCGCCCCCCCTTGGTACGCCACTGGGAGAGAGGTCTCCATTCCCTGTATTTCCTTCCCCATGTCCTGCCTCAGAATGGTATAGTCAGTCTCCTGAAGAGGCCAACTGGTGAATCAGTGCCATGACCCTATGGGTTATCCAATGGCTCCATTTCATTAGGGTCACGCTCAGCCAATCCTAGTTTTAATTCTATGGCATGAAGCCATCTGGTAGAATTATACAAAACATATTTATGAATCCATTCATACACTGGGACCTTGATTCCTTTACTTTGTGGTATTTGGTTAGAGCATTATATAATCAGTCAATTATCTATTATCGTTATACAATGGCCCATTTATCTGATGCTTCATTACATGGAAAAATACCCCAGAACTCCATATGTCTTTGGGCCAGCTAGTTTGGAACACAGAACCATATGGCACGGATTTAAAAGTATGTAAAAAGCTATACAATGTTTCCTTATAAATTCATTTTTCTCTTTTCACCAGTTTGCAATACTTAGAATCGTGGAAACCTAGAAAATGTGGTTAAATTCCTACAAGAATAAGAGTGGGAGGGCGACCAAGGATACTAAAGACTGGAAGATGTATGTTGGTAAAAGAGTTTATTGAGGTATGAAGACTCGACACAGCATTGTGTTTCGGCCATTAGGCCTGCATCAGGAGTCTATAAAAAGGCATATATGCAATTAAAAATAAGAAATAAAAAACAGGTCAAATACAAAGTAATACACAAATAAATTACACTCATATATACAGATATAAAAAGACATAATAAAATATATATAAGTGTATATGGGGATAAGACATAACTATATTTTAATTCTCTTAAACAAAATATGAAGAAGATGACGAATAAATATTATAATATGACTTAAAATACATATGGAATAAAATTTGTGTTCCTACTCCCCACCACCCACTAAGCGTGTAACCTTCAGCAAGAATCCTAAACTCCCTCATCCTAAGCTCTTCTGGATGGGGATTTGGGTTTAGCTCACACCTTTTTAAGTAGTAGCTCAAGGTGCATCATGTTCGGGTACAGTATATTTTCCTGTTCCAGGAGGGCTCATAAAACTGTGGCAATGAAGGGTGAAGTGACTTGCCCAAGGTCATAAGGAACTGCAGTGGGATTTGAACCCGGGTTTTCCCTTTTCTCTGCTCACTGCTCTAACCATTAAGCTGCTTCTTTAGGAAACTCAATCATTACATAGCTCTGTGTAAGATACTTACAGCGCATAAGTATTCTTTGTAGTGAAAACAGCTCATAACAATTAGTTCAGTTTAATGACAACAATGTTAATGAGCACGCCGCAAAGTTAAAAACTGTTAGGCATGGAAGAAGCACAAAATAAAGGGATAACCCTGAAGATGACAGCTTTAGAAAGTGACTCCTTCTACCAGAGGGGCACTTTTAATCCTAAAAGTCTGGTGTAATTGGCAGAGTTCCCAGAATGCAAAGTCATACATTTATCTCAACTATTATATATAGTTGATAATTATTACCTGTAAAAATTAATTATATTTTAATCTGTCATTAAAATGATGCATAATTAGAGCTTAACAAATAGACAGACTTTGGAAAGTGCCATATGCTTAAAACAGGCAACTTTTATCTGGGTGGGGGTGGGTCTACATAAATTTAGCTAACGGTCTTGCTTCACCTGTTGAAAGGCTGAAGAGAAAACTCTTGTAAAAGAGGCACCTGGAGCAGATAGAAACAGCCACAGCAGCAGAGTAGTTGATGGCACAGAAAGACCAATTGACTCGGTTTTTCCTGTCTACATCTCAGCTGCCCACCATCCAGCTTATAATTGAAAAAGAAAAACGCCTATATTGCGACCCAAATCGGGAGATAGACATTTATCTCACAAAAACGAATAAAGCGGTATAATCGAAAGCCGAATTTGGACGTTTTCAACTGCATTCCGTCGTGGATGCGGACAAAGTTGATGGGGGCGTCTCAAAGGCGTGGTGAAGGCGGAACTGGGGCGTGGTTATCGGGCGATCAGAGATGGGCGCCTTTCGCCGATAATGGAAGAAAAATATGCGTTTTTAGCAAGAATTTAGGGCACTTTTCCTGGACCCTGTTTTTCCATGAATAAGGCCCCAAAAAGTGCCCTAAATGACCAGATGACCACTGGAGGGAATCGAGGATGACCTCCCCTGACTCCCCCAGTGGTCACAAACCCCCTCCCACCACAAAATATGCCGTTTCACAACTTTTTATTTTCACCCTCAAATGTCATACCCACCTCCCTGGCAGCAGTATGCAGGTCACTGGAGCAGTTATTAGGGGGTGCAGTGGACTTCAGGCAGGTGGACCCAAGCCCATCCCCCCCACCTGTTACACTTGTGCTGGTAAATGGGAGCCCTCCAAACCGCCCCCCAAACCCACTGTACCCACATGTAGGTGCCCCCCTTCACCCCTTAGGGCTATAGTAATGGTGTAGACTTGTGGGCGGTGGATTTTGAGGGGGATTTGGGGGGCTCAACACCCAAGGGAAGGGTGCTATGCACCTGGGAGCTCTTTACCTTCTTTTTTGTTTTTGTAAAAGTGCCCCCTAGGGTGCCCGGTTGGTGTCCTGGCATGTGAGGGGGACCAGTGCACTACGAATCCTGGCCCCTCCCACGAACAAATGCCTTGGATTTATTCGTTTTTGAGCTGGGCGCTTTCATTTTCCATTATCACTGAAAAACAAAAACGCCCAGCTCACAAATTGTCGAATAAAACATGGACGTCTATTTTTTTCGAAAATTACGGTTCGGTCCGCCCCTTCACGGACCCGTTCTCGGAGATAAACGCCCATGGAGATAGACGTTTTTGTTCAATTATGCCCCTCCATATATTTTATGGCCACGTCCTCATTGTTTCTAGGGATAGGTTTTGTTCCCACATCTACCAGCATAGTGCTCTGCTCTGGTGGCTATTTTCAGTCTTCTCTCCCGCCCTATCCTCTGTTCCCTTCCTTCCTTCCCCCTCCCCCTCCTTCTAATCTCATTCTTCTTTGGATCTAATGTAAGCATGGAGGATATTGGGCCAAATTCAAGCCAGTTTTTGTTTCTTTCTCAATGGTTCCGACAATTCTGGGTAGATACATGCACAAGTTCCTATACTTAACCTATCATCCAACCCTTCCGCTCCCCTCCCCTCCAACATCCTCCCACAAAACTTTGTAAATCAATAAAGCTATCGAAACAAACCAGGCTGATGCTCAAACGTCACTGGCCCCTATGTCCTTTCAGGACAGTACCTGGTCACCACTACCCTCCAGTACCAAGCCACTTAGCTTCTGGGGAGTTGTAGACTGCTGGCACCGACTTGGTTAATCCATAGCCCGATGTATCTGTACGCTGAGTTTTTATCATCTGCCCCTTTTTAAATGTTTTATAACCTCACTGTACCCAGCTACCATCGACCTGCTTGCATTTACCTGGTTGGTTTCTGGGAGCTGTAGTGTGCTGGTACCAACCTGGCTACTCTTATAACCTGCGGGATTGTTATGGCAAAAAAAAAAAAAATAGCCATGGACTCAAATTGAAAGGGTTAATGGTACAAGGGTTCAAACAAGATGCATTTTTCTTACTACACCTCTCCCTCATGGAAAAGCAGCAGAAATATAAAATAAATATAATCCCCGAAGGAACACTAATTACTCTTATTTTATCATGCTGGAATAAATAGTTCTTCCTTGTGTGGTGTGGATTACCTGCAGTCTATTACAATTTGCTCCCAGGACTGTGGAATTAACGTAGCATTGTATTTATTCTAAGAATTGGCTCGGTTATCATATTTTTATTATTTGGGAGTGTAGAGATGTCTCAACACTGTATTTGGGGTCATTTTGGAGACCAGATCCTGGAGAGAATGAGTGATAAGACACTGATGCATCTTTTTCCATTTGGCCTAAAATATTGCATGAATATGGCACATGATCATCATTCTTGACTCACTGTTGCTGCAGTGTAAAAATCCCACACATGTGCTTGGATCTGAAATCATATCCAAAGAAGAATGAGATTAGAAAAGGCGGCCGGGGGGGAGTGGGGCAGGGCAGGGCAGCCACCAGGGCAGAGCACTCTCCTTATAAATGTGAGAATAAGCCCTATCCCAAAGCAGAGAGATGCTAGAGAAGATGAAGAGATGGCAAATAGTTTTACCTAAAAAAGGATTCCACTGTACTCATAAGAAAACCCCATTACAGAATGGTAAATTTTATGTTTACAAACCTAGCTTACCCATGACTTTCAACTGAGACTCCTGTTCTGAATTTGTTTCCCTAATTATGGCTGAGCTGTACAGATGGAAGTGGGTAGAGGGAACTGGCAGGAAGTGATGCTAAGTGGCAGAAATGAGACAGAAGTGCTGAAGACTGAATTACCCACCAGATAGCTCCACAGACTTGCAAATAGGCTTGAGTTACCTTATCAAAAGCAGGTGAAGATCGATCCCTCTGAAAGCTACCTGGACCGGGGCAACCATTCTAGAGACTCAGTAAGTAAAGTGGAGGGGTATGAAAGGAAAAGCATGTAGGCGGCTGAAGTAGAAATCTTGGAAAAGGTAGAGAAGGCAGAACAGTAAATTCTTCAGTGTTCTATTTTCTTTCATGGTCTTCAAACTTAAAATGATATATTTGGTTTGTCACCATTTCCCCACTCTCTGAGCCCTCACTCATTCATGTATCATCTCCAGTCTGGACTATTGCAACGCCATTCTTCACGGCATCCAGCTTCGTGATATTCGAAGTCTTCAAATAGTACAAACCTCAGGTACAAGATTAGTAATAGGCGCAAAGAAATCTGATCATGTTTCTCTTCTCCTCCAGGAAGAGCATTAGATTCCACTTCCCCATAGGATCTCCTCACATTGACCTTCAATATGCACTGCTCTGGCACGCTTCCCTATCTTTCCAACTGCTCATACCCTATTCTCTAGCTAGAACGCTTCGATCTGAACAGCACAACTGTCTAGTAGTACCATCTTTCAGATATATAAGTACATAAGTAATGCTATACTGGGAAAAGACCAAAGGTCCATCGAGCCCAGCATCCTGTCCCCGACAGTGGCCAATCCAGATCAAGGGCACCTGGCAAGCTACCCAAACGTACAAACATTTTATACAGGTTATTCCCGAAATTGTGGATTTTTCTCAAGTCCATTTAGTAGCGGTCTATGGACTTGTCCTTTAGGAAACCGTCCAACCCCTTTTTAAACTCTGCTGTATGATCTTTTCAAGCTACTGTGATGCTATCAAGATTTTACCAGTGTAAAATTACAAACAGCATCACCCTCTGTGTGTTGTTGAATTCTCCCCGGCTTCTCTTTTGCATGGAGATAGACTTGGTGGAGAACAGACTCCCAGTCTGCAAGGCAAAAACTCTTGTCCAGCACATCTGAACTGTAAGTTATTTTTCCTTGTTCGATTACTGCATTAAAGAAGATTTTGGTTCAACAGTTCTGAGTCATCTCATAGTGATGTTCCATACTGCCAATCCACCCAGTGAGAGGGTGGAACAAAGAAGTTTAAAGGGTAATAACACACATTATATTACCATAATGCATGTTAATGTTAGATACTGTGGTATACATAATAATGAGAAGCAAAGCATGCAAATGCATGAAAAAGTTCTTTATTTATTTTGATCTATTTGATATACTGCCTTTCAAAGTCATGTCAAAGCGGTTTACAGTACTTGATTATGGGAAAACTGGGCATCCAAATGGCACATGAAATTTAATGTGGACAAATGCAAGATGATGCACGTGGGAAAGAATAATCCGAATCATTGTTACCTGATGCTAGGATCCACCTTGGGGGTCAGCACCCAAGTGGCCTAGTGGTTAGGGTGGTGGACTTTGGTCCTGGGGAACTGAGAAACTGAGTTCAATTCCCTGCACAGGCAGCTCCTTGTGACTCTGGGCAAGTCACTTAACCTTCCATTGTCCTATGTAAGCTGCATTGAGCCTGCCATGAGTGGGAAAGCGTGGGGTAGAAATGTAACAAAATAAAATAGATACTATTGGAGATTCTACATGGAATATTGCTATTCCACTAGCAACATTCCATGTAGAAGGCTGCGCAGGCTTCTGTTTCTGTGAGTCTGACGTCCTGCACGTACGTGCAGGACGTCAAACTCACAGAAGCAGAAGCCTGTGCGGCCACATTGGTGATCTGCAAGGGCCGACTTCTACATGGAATGTTGCTAGCGGAATAGCAACATTCCATGTAGAATCTCAAATAGTAGCAACAGTGGAGGAGTGGCCTAGTGGTTAGGGTGCTGGACTTTGGTCCTGAGGAACTGAGTTCAATTCCCACTTCAGGCACAGGCAGCTCCTTGTGACTCTGGGCAAGTCACTTAACCCTCCGTTGCCCCGTGTAAGCCGCATTGAGCCTGCCATGAGTGGGAAAGCGCAGGGTACAAATGTAACAAAAAAAAATAATACACTGAAATCTTCTGCTCAGTGTTCGGTGGTGGCCAAAATAGCAAACGGGATGCTAGGCATTATTAGGAAAGGGATGGTGAATAAGACCGAAAATACTTTAACGCCTCTGTATCACTCCATGGTGTGACCTCGCCTTGAGTATTGTGTTCAGTTCTGGTCACCGTATCTCAAAAAAGATAGACCGGAATTAGAAAAAGTTCAAAGAACAGCGACCAAAATGATAAAGGGGATGGAACTCCTCTCGTATGAGGAAAGGCTAAAGAGGTTAAGGCTCTTCACCTTGGAAAAGACACAGATGAGGGGAGATATGATTGAGGTCTACAAAATCCTGAGTGGTGTAGAATGAGTAGATCGATTTTTTTTTACTCATTCCAAAAGTACATAGACTAGGGAACACTCAAAGAAGTTACATGCAAATACTTTTGAAACAAATAGGAGTAAATATTATTTCACTCAATGAATAGTTAAGCTCTGGAACTCTTTGCCCCTACTTGACATTTCGCCCATTAGATTGTAAGCTCCTTGGAGCAGGGACTGTCCTTTTTTGTTAATCTGTACAGCGCTGCGTAACCCTAGTAGCGCTCTAGAAATGTTAAGTAGTAGTATGTAGTAACAGCACTTAGCGTATCTGGGTTTAAAAAAGATTTGGACAAGTTCCTGGAGGAAAAGTCCAAAGCCTGTTATTGAGACAGGCATGGGGAAACAACTGATTGTCCTGGGATTGGAGGCATGTTATGTTGCCACAATTTTGGTTTCTGCCAGGTACTTGTGACCTGGCTTGGCCACGGAAACAGGATACTGGGCTAGATGGACCATTGGTCTGACCCAGTATGTCTACTGTTATTTATGACATTGCACTAGGAACAACAAACACGTTTTAGGAGAAAATATAAATAAAATAAAGGCAGGGGAAAGACATTTACTATGTAAATTGAATAACCAGCTTGCAGTGAACATCAGCAAACAGCTGGAGATATTTTTCCATTCTGGGAGCATCAGGCCACAAAGTTGCAACCAATTGCCGCGTCTTAAAAAGGCTGGTCATACTGACAATGCCTCCCCCCCAATCTATTTCCTTTGTTACCCTGAGACCTCCACTTTCAATTCTCCCCAAATACAAGTCTCCTGCTCTAAAGATGCCCTTCCCGAGTACCAATACCTCCACCCTGAAGAACCCCCAATCACTCAAAGCACCCCTCACCCTCCCATAGGTCCCCTAGGGCCTACTTTTGGTAATCCCTGGTGTCCAGTGGGGTCAGGGCAGGAGTGATCCCCAGTGACTCCTGCCCCTTGCCCATGCCAGGTTCAAAATGATGCTGGCAACCTGTAGAGCAGGGGTTCTCAACCCATTCCTTGAGACACATTAAGCCAGTGGCGTAGCAAGGGCGGGGTGGTCTGCCCCGGGTGCATGCCGCTGGAGGGTGCAGAGGGCAGAGGGAGCCATTGGAGCCGACAGGTGTGCGGCTGCTCTCTGCACCCTCCAGCAGCCAAGAATGCACCCGGGGGAGGGGGCTTGATGCACTGGGGAGGGGGGTGTCATTGTGCCAGGGGGGGGGGGGGGTCGTGCTGCACCCTGGGGGGATGGACGACACTGCACCCCGGGGGGGGGGGGGGGGGGGGTTGCGCAGCGGTGATCTGCCCTGGGTGGCAACCGACCTAGGAACGCCACTGCATCAAGCCAGTCTGGTTTTCAAGATATCCAAACTGAATAAGATACGTTTGCATGCACTTCCTCCATTGTATGCAAATCTATCTCATGCATATTCATTGTGGGTATCCTGAAAATCTGACTATCTGGGTGTGTCCCGAGGATTGGGTTGAGAACCCCTGCTCTAGAAGTAGCCTTGCAGTATTTCTGCTAGGGGTCAAAGAGCTGCGTCCGGCCACCACCTACTTTCAGAAGCACCATCCTGTCATTTATAAGCAATTACTCAGCAAATCGTCAGTCTGGCTACATCTTAAGCCTGAATGTAGCATGAAGACCAATAGAACAAATACACAGGAAGAGAGACTTCAAAGAGCAGAGGAGTAGCTCTAATGGTGGGTGTAGTGGCCTGAGAGCCAGTGGAAACGGGTTCAATTCCCACGGCAGTTCCTTCACTTAGGGGCCCTTTTACAGAGTGGTGGTAAGGCTTACCACTCACTCTTCCGGGACTACCACCAGCCCAATGCAGCCACCGGCAGTAGTCCTGCCCTGAGCAAGCACCTTTTCTAGGGAAAAAAAGAACCCCCCCCCCCCCCCCCCCGGAAATGACTTGCACGGTGGTAACCTGGCAGTAATCGGGCATCACCGCGTGCTGGGTTAATGCGGGTGCCCTTTTCGCCATCTCAATGTGTGGCAGTGAAGGCTCCCTGCCACATGGCCATGCAGAAAGCGTTCTCTTACCGCATGGCATATGTGTCTGGGAGCTTTCTACCCACTGTGGTAAAAAGGGCCCTGGTGCATGGGAAAAACAGCCCCCGCCGCAGGCACAGAGCCCTTTTTCCCCGCAGCTTGGTAAAAGGACTCCTTAATGTTCTATTCGCCCAGGTACAAAATGGTTACCTGTATTCGAATATATAAACCACTTTGATCGCAACCACAGAAAGGCAGTATGAAATCCTGTTCCTTTTCCTTTCAAAACAGAACATCATATGGAATAGTGCATGCATCTTATTTCATTAAATGTAAAATCCATCAGGAATAAAGGGTCCCAAAGGGTCAACTCAAGATAATCCTAATCTTAATTTAACAGAATTCCTGGAAAGTTCTCTCGAGATTGTAACTGAAAGAACAACCCTAATTGTTACATTTGCTCTGGAACCAGATAAAAAACAATATATTTCGACTTTACTTTCGTCACTTGAATGATTCTTTCCTTGGGGGTAAGATTCAGATTTTTCCGGACATTGCAAGAAATACGCAAAAAAGGAGAAAAGAATTTCTTTTATATAAATCTAGGATTTTGAATTTAGGTGGTCTTTTTGCGTTAAAATTTCCTTGCAAATGTTGTATATTCTTAGAATCTGTTAATTATGTATTCTATACCCCCCAAAAAGTTGTTGGAATTCATTGTACTTAAAGAAAAAGGGAGAAGACCCCTGGAAATGCCCTCATAGGTAATATGCTGTAAAGTCGGCTCTCGGTTACTGTTGTCCCTAACTGCTCTGTAATTTGATTTCATTTTCCTTTATTGAATATCCTAGTATCTTGATTCAGATTTTGTTATTGGGGACTAAATTAATAAGTATATTTCAATAATATATTTACTATATGTAAAATATGTTATCTATATATTTGCTTTTTTTTCTGGATTTCCAAGACATTTATGTTTTAAATATGTAAATGTAAAAAAATTAATAAATTTGAAATGAGAAAAAAAGAAATATTTTTGAGGAAAAGAGAAAGGAAATGAATGAATAAATAAATATAAAGGAAACACGGAAGCTGCAGAGTGCAGCCGAGAAATAGGGTTAAGCTGAGAGTCTGAAGACAGTAGATAATGTAGCTTTGATATCTGCAACCAGCTGCTTCTGTTAGAAGTTGTTGGTTGTAATGTAAACAATTCCGTGACATCCTTAAATTATTGTACTTTAAAGGAGTCTAGAAGTTCAGCCAAATCTCTCACACGTTTAAATAAAAACAAGCAGAAAGGCATGACAAGATGTTCCTCCTCCAGGAGGATCTTGGCTCCTAGTTGACTCAAAATAATCACCGCACAAAGAAACCCAAGAGGGGTGGCGTCAGATCTGCCTCTTGGACAATTATTCCGAGCACAATGTACCAATCAATAAATTCCATCTATTCACCGAGAAAGGCAAAGGGAATGTTAGATCCATTAAAGCTTGGAAAGAATGACTATCAGACTAGTGGAGGAAGGTCATGAAGTGTTAGCTGGAGTTGTAACTTCTGATCCTGGAATATATTTAAATGGCAGAATAACATGTGAAGCATTACAACTGGGGGATACAAACTATCATTACTACTACTACTACTTATCATTTCTAAAGCGCTACTAGATGTACGCAGCGCTGTACACCTGAACATGAAGAGACAGTCCCTGCTTACAATCTAATTAGGACAGACAAACAGGACAAACAAGAGATAAGGGAATATTAAAAGTGAGGATGATAGAATAAGGGTTGTGAACAAGTGAATAAGGGGTAGGAGTTAAAAGCTGCATCAAAAAGGTGGGCTTTTAGCTTAGAGTTGAAGACGGCCAGAGATGGAGCTTGACGTACCGGCTCAGGAAGTCTATTCCAGGCATATGGTGCAGCAAGATAAAAGGAACGGAGTCTGGAGTGAGCAGTGGAGGAGAAGGGAGCATATAAGAGAGATTTACCCAGTGAACTGAGTTCCCGGGGAAGAATGTAGGGAGAGATGAGAGTGGAGAGGTACTGAGGAGCTGCAGAGTGAATGCACTTATAGGTCAATAAGAGGAGTTCCTGTGTGATAGGTGATGTGAGGACCCCTAGTACTTCCTAACAGTGCACAGAAAGGATTTAACCCTTCCTTCTATCCTGCCATGCTTCAAGACCACCTCAAAATGAGAATATTATGATCACTTCAGAGGACAAGGAGCTGGTTATTATACCTGAGAGTAGCCACCCAATCCTATCACAGGCTTGGCTCCTCATCAGAGTCCTACCCAACGTTATATGTAAATACTATACTCTTCAAGCCATTACTAAATATCTTTGAGCTCTCCAGAGGAATGAGGTGGAGCACTTCAAGGATGCAGGTCTTTGTCATTTGTCATTAGGTAGACTTATACGGTCTGTGCCAGAGCCGGTGGTGGGAGGCGGGGCTGGTGGTTGGGAGGCGGGGATAGTGCTGGGCAGACTTATACGGTCTGTGCCCTGAAGAGCACAGGTACAAATCAAAGTAGGGTATACACAAAAAGTAGCACATATGAGTTTATCTTGTTGGGCAGACTGGATGGACCGTACAGGTCTTTTTCTGCCGTCATCTACTATGTTACTATATAAGGATTACTAACTGATTCTATTCTAAGAGGCAGGCTGGGCTAGTCCTGGTTTATCTCAATGTGTCTATTGTCTAGAAGTTCCTGTTTTTCTTCGAAAAACTAAAGGCCCTGGTTTACTAAGCTAAGCTATAGGTGTGCTATCATTTTTAGCGTGGGCTATCGCTAGAGACACCCATAGGAATCTATGGGTGTCTCTAGTGTTCAGCGCATGCTAAAAATGCTAGCACTTCTTAGTAAACAGGGTCCCAAGTCTACAAATCCTTGGAAGCCATGTGACAATCTCAGGAGTGGCTCAGCCTGAGCCAGGGAGCCATGGAGTCAGATGGTTTCCCTAATGGAACTAATACTCAAGTCTTATCCGACTGAAACCAAAAGCTTGCAAACTTGTCACCTTTCTGACAGTCTTATTATACTAGTGTCAATGTCAGGAGCCCTGCCAGTTTGAGAGTAATGCTGAGAACAACTGCTGTCTTGACTGAGAATAAAATGTGCTTGATTGATCGGACTGAGCCCAGATATACCCTCTTCACAGCACCAGAATCTCTCTTCCTAGAGTGGCCTTTAGCAGGAAGGAAAAAAAAAACGTGATTTTTGCAAAACATTACATTTCAAACTCCTTTAGAAGAAAGCATAAATCCTCTGGAATTAATCCATCTCATATCATAGAGAAAAAAAAATACATTTTCGGCTTTTCATTCCTGGAGCACTTGTAAAATCCAGCAAAAGGACAACAGGAACCCAATCAAAATTCCAGCAGGTTAATAGGATTTACTGGCTCTGTTTTGAAAAGCAATGTGTATGATGTTAATCTTTAAAGTCTTGCCTGCTCCATTTTCCAGGGGGTTCTTTTTATCTTAGTGGATCTGCCAAATTTTGGACCCAGCGTACAATCCCTGGGTTTCGTGTACTCGTTCTGGAGTTGTTGCAATCAAATTGGATTGTTGGTACTTCATAGTCACAGATGTAGGAAAAAAAATGTTTTCCTGAGCTGAGGAACATTAAATACATCTAGATGAATTTTACTTTTGAAGGTGATCTACAAAGATTGCATTTGTGAAGAAAAGAGCAGGTCAGCTTTAATGCTATACAAAAGGGACTTCAGATGGAGCGGCTAAGGCTGTGTATTCTAACTATACGTTAGGAATTGCCAGGTAAATACAGTGAGCCAATGAAGTTCTGAATTTTTTGTGTCTGCTTCTAGATCTAATTTTCTTTAAAATATTTGACTCTTTTTATATTTGTTCCTTTTTCTTAAATATAAGCCTGCAATAGAAATAAAAATGTGCTTATTACTTTCAATATTCTCCCCCCCCCCCCCAGCATTATTACAGATTTTAAATGATTATTTCTGTTTTCACACTGTAAACGTTTATTAAATTGGCAGTTGTTGGCTGTGTGGCCCTTTTCATTTTCTTTCTTTAGTTTACATTGTCTGGATTTTATTAGAATTGTTCTAATGTTTGATGTTTTGCGAGTGTTATTTTTGCCTTGTACAATTTTTTTTTTTGGGAGGGTGGAGGCAGTCTATAAACTAAATACATGTCATAAGGGGCAAATTGAACCGGGCATGGGTTTGCCTTTCTTCATTCATGGGCTTGTGGCCCAGCGGTGCTTAAGAAACTGGAGCTGCATATTTATTTATTTATTTTTGTTACATTTGTACCCCGCGCTTTCCCACTCATGGCAGGCTCAATGCGGCTTACATGGGCAATGGAGGGTTAAATGACTCGCCCAGAGTCAGAAGGAGCTGCCTGTGCCTGAAGTGGGAATTGAACTCAGTTCCCCAGGACCAAAGTCCACCACCCTAACCACTAGGCCACTCCTCCACTGTTGCTGTGTTCTACATGGAATGTTGCTATTCCACTAGCAACATTCCATGTAGAAGTCGGCCCTTGCAGATCACCAATGTGGCCGCGCAGGCTTCTGCTTCTGTGAGTCTGACGTCCTGCACGTATGTGCAGGACGTCAGACTCACAGAAACAGAAGCCTGCGCAGCCTTCTACATGGAATGTTGCTAGTGGAATAGCAACATTCCATGTAGAATCTCCAATAGTATCTATTTTATTTTTGTTACATTTGTACCCTGCACTTTCCCACTCATGGCAGGCTCAATGCGGCTTACATGGGGCAATGGAGGGTTAAGTGACTTGCCCAGTCACAAGGAGCTGCCTGTGCCTGAAGTGGGAATTGAACTCAGTCCCTCAGTTCCCCAGGACCAAAGTCCACCACCCTAACCACTAGGCCACTCAGTTCTAATGTGTCATACAGGACAGACCACCTGCTCGCTTGGCTATGCTGTTTTCCCAGGATTACCCTGAAGAAGTAAATAAGTCAAAGCGGATAAGAGTAGAGACAACCTGCATAACGAACAACAACAAAAAAGATCTATAGACATTCGTGATGTGGACGTAACATTGCCAGACCTTGAATGGCAATTCATACAGTGGTCCTTTTACAAAGGCACGCTAGCATTTTTAGCACGCTCTAAAATAAGTGTGCGCTGAACACTAGAGATGGCCATATATTCCTATGGGTGTTTCTTGTGTTTAGCACACGCTGATTAGCGTGCGCTAAAAACACTAGTGTGCCTTTGTAAAACACTCCCATCAGTGGTGTAGCCACAGGTGGGCCTGGGTGGGCCAGGGCCCACCCATTTAGGGCTCAGGCCCACCCATCCGTAGCACATGTTTAGCAGTAGCTGGTGGGGATCCCAAGCTCCGCCAGCTGAAGACTTCCCCCTGACGGTAACGAAAACGCTACTCTCCATGATACTGGCACCTGCACATGCTCAGTTTTCAGCGTAAGCCTGCTGCAGACTGCCAAGGTAGAAAGAAGTGTTTTCCTGCCAGCTGAGATATTTTTTTCGTGGTGGTAGTGGGGGTGGGGGGGGGGGGGGAGGGAGAACACTTGGTGCCCACCCACTTTTTCCCCAGGCCCACCTAAAATCTGTTGTCTGGCTACGCCCCTGACTCCCATAATCCGCTAGTGCAATCCAGTCTACACTTTTCCAAGTTATTAGCGTAAGTGTATGGGCACCTTTGGGTCCTTTCACTAAAGCCTCTCTGCCAAATTCTATACATCATGCCTAGCATTCAGTGCCAAATTCCAAGCTTAACAAGCCAATCAGCGTTTTCAACAGCACTTAACAAGCAATAATGAGCAATAATTGGCAATAATTAGAATTTACGCATACAAATTGCTAAGTGTTTTCTATAATGCAGAGCGCATAAATTCTAAAGTGTGCAACCAAAAAAGGGCATGGTTATAGGTGGGGAAATTGGCGTTTCATGGGCATCCCAAAAGTTATGTGCACTGTTACAGAATATGTCCCTCTGAGCCAGTGGTGTGCTGGAGCCGGCTCGCACCGGCTCGCAAGAGCCGTTTGTTAACTTTGCTCGGCTCTTGCGAGCCGGTTGTTGAAACCCGCGAGCCGGCTCTCCTCCCTCCCTCTTCCCTCACATCACCAACCTGACGAATTCTTTGGGGCAGGCAGTCTTGCCTGCCCGCTGCAAGTGCTGACTCTCCCCCGCTGGCGCTGCAGGTTTGCGCTTTAAAAATGGCCGCCGAGACTTCCAGAGGCGGCCTCGCGAGACTTCGCCCTTGTAAGTCTCGGCGGCCATTTTGAAGCACGAACCGGCAGCCCCAAAGAATTAAAGGAGTCAGATCGGTGACGGGAGGGAGGGAGGAGAATTCTATTAACAACTCGGGAGGGGGTGGCAGGGGAGAGAACTAGGGAGTCGCTGGGCATGGGTGGATCATGGAGGGGAGAGAAGAGTCGTTGCTGGGCATGGGTGGATCATGGAGGGGAGAGAAGGGTCGTCGCTGGGTATGGGTGGATGGAGGGCAGGGGAGAGGAGGGTCACTGCTGGATTGGGTGGATGGAGGGCAGGGGAAAGGAGGGTCACTGCGTATGGGTGCATGCAGGGCAGGGGAGAGAAGGGTCGCTGGGTATATAGGTGCATGCAGGGCAGGGGAGAGGAGGGTCACCGGACATGGGTGGATGGAGGGCAGGAGAGAGGAGGGTCACTGGGTATGGGTGCATGGAGGGCAGGGGAGGGTCGCTGGGTGCATGCAGGGCAGGGGGAGAGAAGGGTTACTGGACATGGGTGGATGGCGGGCAGGGGAGAGGAGGGTCGCTGGACATGGGTGGATGGAGGGCAGGGGAGAGGAGGGGAGAGAGAAGAAATGCTGGACATGGATGGAAGGGAGGGAAGAGTGAGGAAGGAGATGAGATGAGGGAAAAGGAAGAGAGGAGAAAAACTGCATATGGATGAAGAAAATAGGCAGAAGTTGAGGACCAGAAATGAAGAAGAAAGGAAAGAAATAAATGGAAAGGAAGTCCTGGAAACGGAGTTAAGAGGACAGATAGCAGCAGAATCGGATACTGGGCCAGCATGATCAGAAAAACAGTCACCAGACAACAAAGGTAGAAAAAAAAACTCATTTTATTTTCATTATAGTGTTTGGAATATGTTCACCTTGAGAATCAGGTGCTCAACATTAAAAGTTTATATTTATTTACTTATTTATGGCATTTTATCCCACATTAAACATGAATTAGATTGGAACCTGGGATCATTTAATTTTTTTTTCCTGGAGAGAGTAATGCATTGCCGCCCCCTCCCCCTGGCTATAGCCAGCTCTGCAATTTTGGGGCGGCGCAGAGGTGGACGGGGGGGGGGGGGGGGGGGGCGCAGAGGTGGACAAGGAGAGAGCCTGTTGTTAAAAATTTACCAGCACACCACTGCTCTGAGCCTAAATCTATGTGCCAGTATTTCCGCCATGCTTTCCTTGGTGTAAATGGATGTGAATAGTTCTAGGCGCAGGGATATCAACTAAATCTAGGTGCCACTTATAGGCGTGTCCATTTGCACCAATGAAAATGTGGTGCAAATGCCCCCCACCTAAATTTATGCACGATCCCTGTGCTTAAGTGCTATTCTATAAATCAAGCCTAACTTTAGGCACGGCTTATAGAATAGCGCTTAAGCAGGGTTTTTAGCGCCGGTTTTTTAGGCATGATTTATGGAATTCACCCCTATATGGATAGTTTATACATTTATTTATTTATTTATTAAGGCTTATTAACTGCCTTTTTGAAGGAATTCACTCAAGGTGGTGTAAAGCGAGAACAAGTCAGACATAAGCAATAGACAATTACAGCAGTAAAAATGTACAAATAACAATACATAAGTATGGCCTACATTACAATGTCAATACAATACACAATAAAACATTTTAATGGACAGCATAGGGTGTAAGCAAAATGGAACACATACATAAGATAGAGTAAAATGAGTTAGAAAAAGAAAGTTGCACATGAGGTCATAAGTACATAAGTACATAAGTAGTGCCATACTGGGAAAGACCAAAGGTCCATCTAGCCCAGCATCCTGTCACCGACAGTGGCCAATCCAGGTCAAGGGCACCTGGCACGCTCCCCAAACGTAAAAACATTCCAGACAAGTTATACCTAAAAATGAGGAATTTTTCTAGTCCATTTAATAGCAGTCTATGGACTTGTCCTTTAGGAATCTATCTAACCCCTTTTTAAACTCCGTCAAGCTAACCGCCCGTACCACGTTCTCCGGCAATGAATTCCAGAGTCTAATTACACGTTGGGTGAAGAAAAATTTTCTCCGATTCGTTTTAAATTTACCACACTGTAGCTTCAACTCATGCCCTCTAGTCCTAGTATTTTTGGATAGCGTGAACAGTCGCTTCACATCCACCCGATCCATTCCACTCATTATTTTATACACTTCTATCATATCTCCCCTCAGCCGTCTCTTCTCCAAGCTGAAAAGCCCTAGCCTTCTCAGCCTCTCTTCATAGGAAAGTCGTCCCATCCCCACTATCATTTTCGTCGCCCTTCGCTGTACCTTTTCCAATTCTACTATATCTTTTTTGAGATACGGAGACCAGTACTGAACACAATACTCCAGGTGCGGTCGCACCATGGAGCGATACAACGGCATTATAACATCCGCACACCTGGACTCCATACCCTTCCTAATAACACCCAACATTCTATTCGCTTTCCTAGCCGCAGCAGCACACTGAGCAGAAGGTTTCAGCGTATCATCGACGACGACACCCAGATCCCTTTCTTGATCCGTAACTCCTAACGCGGAACCTTGCAAGACGTAGCTATAATTCGGGTTCCTCTTACCCACATGCATCACTTTGCACTTGTCAGAAAGGTTCTTGAAAATGATCTTAGCTAGGGTAGGAGTGGATACTACTACTACTACTAATAACACTTGTATAGCCCTACCAGGCGTACGCAACGCTGAACATGAGACACACAGAGACAGTCCCTGCTCAAAGCGCTTACAATCAGCCGGTGTGACTAGCAAGTTAGTTACTTGTTCCATTAAAGGCCTGGTAGTAGAGCCAAAGCTTTCACCTGCTTCCTGAAGTAGAGATAGTCTTAATGTTAGGCAAAGCCTTTCAAGGAGAACGTAGTTTAGGCCTGCTCAATTAATACATTTATTCAGCACTGCTATAAGTATAGTCAGTGATACTGACTATGTGTATTTGCTCCTGATTCCACTATTCATGTAGTTGAGGCCTGCTGATTACTTAAATTTGAGCATGTTCCACTCTAATCAGTGTGAATGGGGAGAAGAGTGGAGTGGAAAATTAGCCTAGCGGTTAGTGAGGCAGCCTGCCAACCAGGAGAGCCAGTTTCTACTGCTGCTGCTTGGAATCGTGTACAAGTCACCTAACCCTCTAGCACAGTGCTTATCGATCTTTTTGGGGCCATGACTCCATTATCAGGGCCAAATAAAATTGTGTGCCCCCCCCCCCCCCCCGAGGTACAGAATAATGATACTCCTATGGGAGTCCATCCAGGTCATGACCCCAAACAGGGGCTTTGTGACCCCATTTAGGGTCCCAACCCACAGTTTGGGAAGCTCTGCTTTAATGGCTCAAGTACAAACTTGGGGGGGGGGGGGGTGGTTCTCTTTCTAAGCTGCAGTAATGCATGCTTACTGCAGCAAAAAAATACCTTACCATGGAGCACCTTCAGGCAGGAGCAGACTGACAGAGATCTGGGCCCCAAGGATCATTGCCCCCTCTGCCCATCCCACCCCTCTCCACTCAGATCACTGGTTCTGCATCTGTTTCTTTTGTTACTATGTGTTTACTCTATGAATGGGGAAAGGGAAATGGGACTTGATATATTGCCTTTCTGAGGTTTTTGCAACTACATTCAAAGCAGTTTACATATATTCAGGTACTTATTTTGTACCAGGGGCAATGGAGGGTTAAGTGACTTGCCCAGAGTCACAAGGAGCTGCAGTGGGAATCAAACTCAGTTCCCTAGGATCAAAGTCCACTGCACTAACCACTAGGCTACTCCTCAACTCATTCCACCAATAAGAGACAACCTCATCAGTGATGTCACAATGGCTTGATTGCCTGATACTTGGCTGACTTCTGATATTGTGATGTCATAAGGGGAAAGGGAAATGGGACTTGTTATACTGCCTTTCTGAGGTTTTTGCAACTACATTCAAAGCGGTTTACATATATTCAGGTACTTATTTTGTACCAGGGGCAATGGAGGGTTAAGTGACTTGCCCAGAGTCACAAGGAGCTGCAGTGGGAATCAAACTCAGTTACCCCAGGATCAAGGTCCACTGCACTAACCACTAGGCTACTCCTTAACTCATTCCACCAATAAGAGACAACCTCATCAGTGATGTCACAATGGCTTGATTGCCCAATACTTGGCTCCACTCATTCCACCAATAAGAGCCAACCTCATCAGTGATGTCACAATGGCTTGATTGCCCGATACTTGGCTCACTTCTGATATTGTGATGTCATAGGGGAAAGGGGAAATGGGACTTGATATACCGCCTTTCTGTGGTTTTTGCAACTACATTCAAAGCGGTTTACATATATTCAGGTACTTATTTTGTACCAGGGGCAATGGAGGGTTAAGTGACTTGCCCAGAGTCACAAGGAGCTGTAGTGGGAATCAAACTCAGTTCCTCAGGATCAAAGTCCACTGCACTAACCACTAGGCTACTCCTCCACACATGAGCATGGGTCACTGACAAAGCACAGATGTTCTGTGGAATTCCTAGGTCAGCTGCCAGCCAGGGCGGATCACTGCTGATCACCCCCCCCCCCCCCCCCCCCGGTGCATCATCACCCCCCTTTGGTGCATCACCTCCCGGGCATAAGCGCTATTCTATAAACCGTAACTAAGTTTAAGCGCAGCTTATAGAATAGCGCTTTTTCAGGGCTGGTTTTTTGGGTGCCATATATAGGATCTAGCCCTTAATTTATTAGTTTTGTTGTATTTGAAATTTTTTTTACAAATTGTATTATTTGTTGTATATTGTTATGTTTTTATTTTGATTGTCTACTGGCCTGATCCGACCCTTGGATGGAAAGCGAGATAGAAACTTAAATAAGTTAACACAAAAAGGGAAGGGGGAAATGTTTGAATAGACAAGAGGCATTTCCAGAGAGGTGACAAGACAGAGAAAAGAGAGAACAATGAAACAAAATTATTCAGTGTAAAGCATAACAACAGATCCCTTCTGCCTAGGAAGCAGTCACAATAATGAATTCTGGTTTGCATTCTCATGTAAGATATCATAAGGGGAACAGATGTCCTTAAAACGGAGCTTTTTGGCTTGCCTTCCAATGATCATTTCATCCAAAACAGTCAAAGTGAAAAATAAAGGTGAAAACCACAAAAGAGAACTCTACTGGGTTCCGAAACAGATGTTCAATAGAACCCGAGAATTCCTCTCCACCCTCCTCCCCCAACTCATGGCCCCAAGGTCAGGCCTCCATACTCATGCATACAAAACAAAAAAAAAAACCCAAAAGGATTCTGGGACATCTTTTCACATTTGTTTTCTTTCTGAATCACTCTTTTAAATCTATTTAAAACTTTTTTCTCTTTTGAGTTGGTCAAAATCCATTCATGACGAATTGTGGGCAACTGGAAGGCAACAGTTTCCAAATAAAATGAGATAAAGTCTTAGCATTAACGGCAATACACCTGGTAAATATTAGAGCTCTCCTCTACCTTCAAAAAGCTTTTTTTTCTGTATTACTGGCACTGAAAGTGGTCCCATCCTGTTTGGTTTATATTCATAGGTCAAAGGTTTTCTTTTTCTCCAGGCATCCCCCTTGTCAGCCACACAGGAAGGGTCACCCCTTCCATGTACAATTTCTTGCCTTGGAAACGGATCTTTTAACCAATATGAAAAACTGAACGCGTGAGCTGGATCACAGAACTAGCTAAAAGCATCAGCTTAGTTAGAAAGGGATAAGGAACTAAAAGGCCCTTTCACAGAGTGGTGGTAAAAGGGGGCACTGAACTAACGGTGGCGGCCATTTTTACCACAGGCCAGGGCCCCTTTTACCACAGCAAGTGAAAAATTGAAAGGCCATGTGGTAAGGTAGCACTTGCCGTGCGGCCATTTCAGGGGGGGGAGGGGGGGTAACACTTACTGCCACCCGTTGAGGTGGTGGTAAGAGTTCCCGCGCTAACCCGGCAGTAACTGGGCAGTACGCCATGCAGCCCGATTACCACTGGGTAACCCCCTGCGGAAATATTTTTTCAATATTTCCGCCAGCGCCAGAAATGGCGCACGCTAAAAGTAGAACTACCACTGGCATCCGCGTTGGGCTGGCAGTAGTTTCAGGTTGCTGTGCATCAACCAGTGGCATAGCTACGTGGGGCCAGGGGGCCTGGGCCCCCATAGATTTGGCCCTGGACCCCCCTGCCAATGACCCTCTTGACCCCTCCTCCCGCCGCCAACCCACTGTCGCTGTCGCCTGCCTTTGCTGGCGAGGAACCCCAACCCCCGCCAGCCGAGGTTCTCTTCTTCTCGCAAAAGGCTTCCTTCTGTTTCTGACGTCCTGGGCTCTGGGCCCCCCTCCCGCCGAACTCTGGCTACGCCCCTGGCATCAACCCATTAGTAAAAAGGCCCCTAAGGTATTAATATACAGACAAATCTTTTTCAGAGACAAGGAAGTAGTCGAACTTGGGGACTTGAAATGAAGATGCAGGGAGGTAGACTTAGGAGTAATATCAGGAAACACTTAGTGCCTGGTGGAGGTGGTCAGGACAAAATAAGTGTTCACATGCCAACGCCTTCACTGCCAATTATTTGTCTGCTTGCATTTTATCTCGCAGCCCAAAAACATCACCAGACTCTTGTCAAAACTACTCCTGTAGCACCTCATTGAAGGATCTAAGAGGAATAAGTATTCACAAATCCAGCAGTTACATGAATCCCTCTGAACATATGGCTATAGATAAAGGTCTTATATTGAAGGCTTGAAGCCTCACGGTATATATTCAACAGGAGGAAAAAAAAAAACCCTCAAAAGACTCTAACATAAATCATTCTTTCTTAGAGTCATGCTGTCATCATTGACAGAAAAAAACCTCCTTTGCAACAAAAAATATTTGTAATCAAAACCAATATCAAACGTGCACTCAACACTTAACTTCTTTTATTTTAATTTTTATTTATTGAAATTGAAATTTATACAACCCAAAGATACACTTTAGTCAAGAAATTTGACAAGGATACAAAGAAAATACAAGGGAGATACCCATAAGAAAAGTAAGTTCAGGCTTTCGTCCAGTAACTGGAACACTCAACACTTAACTTCAATGTGCCGAAATACCTCCTGACCGTGGAGTAAATGCAGGAGGCATTTCAGCGCATTGAAGTTAAGTGTTGAGTGCACGTTTGATATTGCTTTAATTACAAATATTTTTGTTGCAAAGGAGGTTTTTTTCAGCCAATGACGACAGCAAGAACTCCATGATTCAAAGAAAGAATGTCATCTTCGACTCCTCCCTCTCCTTCTCTGCGCATATCCAGCAGACAGCCAAGACCTGTCGCCCTTTCCTCTCTGAGCACACCACCCGAACTCTCATCCA
Source organism: Microcaecilia unicolor (assembly GCF_901765095.1). Taxonomy (NCBI): domain Eukaryota; kingdom Metazoa; phylum Chordata; class Amphibia; order Gymnophiona; family Siphonopidae; genus Microcaecilia; species Microcaecilia unicolor. The sequence continues at coordinate 321,018,871 of NC_044036.1, read as the reverse complement.
CTCTCTCATTACCTCTCGCCTTGACTACTGCAACCTACTCCTCACTGGCCTTCCACTTTGCCATCTATCCCCCCTTCAGTCCGTTCAGAACTCTGCTGCACGTCTTATCTTCCGCCTGGACCGCTATACTCATATCACCCCTCTCCTCAAGTCACTTCACTGGCTTCCGATCAGGTACCGCATACAGTTCAAGCTTCTCCTACTAACCTACAAATGCACTCGATCTGCAGCCCCCCCTCATTACCTCTCTACCCTCATCTCCCCTTACATTCCTACCTGAAACCTCCCCTCTCAGGACAAATCCCTCCTCTCAGCACCCTTCTCCACCACCGCCAACTCCAGACTCCGCCCTTTCTGCCTCGCCTCACCCTATGCTTGGAATCAACTTCCTGAGCCCTTACGCCAAGCCCCCTCCCTGCCCATCTTCAAATCCTTACTCAAAGCCCACCTCGTCAATGTCGCCTTCGGCACCTAACCATTGTACCTCTATTCAGGAAATCTAGACTGCCCCAATTTGACTGACTGCACACTTTGTCCTTTAGATTGTAAGCTCCTTTGAGCAGGGACTGTCCTTCTCTGTTAAGCTGTACAGCGCTGCGTAACCCTAGTAGCGCTCTAGAAATGTTAAGTAGTAGTAGTAGTAGTAGTAGTAGTATTACATATAGCAGTGATTTAACCAGAGCTGAGATTGTGATGTCATAATGCCTCATTCCACCAATGCCTAAGAGCCAACCTCATCAGTGATGTCACAATGGCTTGATTGTCCTATATTTGTCTCACTCTTATCTATTAGATTGTAAGCTCTTTGAGCAGGGACTGTCCTTCTCTGTTAAGCTGTACAGCGCTGCGTAACCCTAGTAGCGCTCTAGAAATGTTGAGTAGTAGTAGTAGTACTATGTGAGTCTGTTGAGGCTTTTTCCTCCTGTTGCGTATATACGATGAGGCTTTAAGCCTTCAATATATATCTATACCCATATGTTCAGTGGGATTCATGTAACTGCTAAAACTACTCCAGCGGCTTGGAGTATCTTCCCTGGCTTTCAAGTGCCTTCCTCTACTCTGAGTCAGAAATTCCAAGTCATTGGAAGGAAATGCAGGAAAACAGATGACTCACCTGTATTTTAAATGTTCAAAAACTCCTGCTGAATTCATAAGTTTTTTTTTTTTTTAAATACAGCATTCATTTATATGAGCATCATGAACTTGTCTGGAAAGATACTATTACCATATAGCATGTAAGATTTAGTATTATGATGCTACAAAATAATTTACAATTATAGGATCAGGAATGCAAACTAAATCTACAGGGTGGCCAGATTTCCTGAAATGATCCATTATAGCTGCATTTATTTATTTATTTATTTATTCCATTTAGGAGGGAAGTTGTGACGATGCGGTAGAAGGCATACATCCCCGGCAATCCGGGTTCCGAGCAGATCATATCACCGAGACCATTGTAGCATCATTACAGAGTGAGATTCGCAGCAGACTAGATTGTGTCGCTAGACCTATCTGCTGCGTTCGATATAGTTTGTTACTGAACAGACCGCAGGCTATTGCCGTTACAGGTAAAGTATTGGGCTAGTTTATATCATTTCTAGAAAATCGCTCTTTTTCAGTTTATGGTTCCGGTCAGTTTTCAGCCACTTACGAAATTCATTGTGGAGTTCCACTGGGTTCAATCCTATCCCATCTACTGTCTTTTCCTACTTTGATTCAGTTTCAGTCCTGTTCTATCTCATCGTATCTGTATGCAGATGATATTCTGTTAGTATATTATGTGGATCCATTGAATATTGATCTCCAGCTACTTCAAAGCTGTCTGGACGAAGTTGTTGCTTGGTTAAAAGATCATCGTCTAGTCCTCAGTGAGGACAAGTCTGTTGAGTGTTGGGTGGGTGACCATGGCTCACTCCCGACCCTACAACCTAACCTATTTGGCAAACAGATGTCTCTAGTTCTCTATTTACGCTATTTAGGGGTAATAATAGAGTCTTATTTGTCCTTCACTTAATATGTCGCCATAGTTCTAAAAAAATTTTTTTTTTTCCATATTGCGTCAATTGTGTAGCATTTGGAGGTTTATAGACAATGAACTTTTACACACACTTTACTATGCCCACCTGACCTCCCTCCTGGACTACTGCAATGTGGTCTAAGCAGGGGTTTCACAGAACACTCTTAAGCGTTTGCAATCTCTACGAACTACAGGTGCCCATTTTCTTTGCCAAGCGAGGCGCAGCGATCATGTGACCCCCTTTGTTTTTGAAGCTGCACTGGCTCCCTGTTAAATTTCAGACCAGTTTAAGATCCTTACAGTAACCTTTTAAGGCATTGCATGATGGAACACCAGATTATTTAGCCCCTTTGGCTGTCCCCTAGGCTCCCCCTTGGATCTTGCATTCTCTTAATGAGCATAGATTAGTATTACCTGGCCATCTCGAGCTTGCTGGGAATCCACATGCAATAGCGCTTTTTACTTTTTGGCCCTTCGTTTGTGGAATAATATGCCTGCAGAGATTTGGCAAGAAAAATGTTTAAGACTAAGATAAGGACCTACTTATTTTTGGAGGCTTTTGGAGTTCAGTGATGTTGGAGGCAGGGTTATAGGTGGCACTAACATGCTTTTATTGATTTATGTTTTTGTTTTACTTTTGTGTTGTCTGTATGACTGATTTACGTTGTTTCTTTTCCTATATTTGAATGGTGTTCCTTTTCTTGTTAAGATTGTAAATCGCGTAGATTTGGCAGGGCCGCATATTGGCAATTCATTAAATCTTGAAATAAACATAAACATGCATTAATCACATCTTTATTTACCACGGAAGTCACCAACCTGAGGTATCTCTGTAAAGCACTAACGCTGCCTACTAGCCACCTTACAAACAGCATTAGTCCAGTGGCACAGAAATATCGGACCATCAAGCTAAGGTCTGATGTTTCTGGGCTGCTACTGAAAGGGGCAATGGTACTGTCTCCCTAAGCCCCTGATTAGCAACTGCACCCCAGGTAAGCCCCCCCCCCAATATAGGCATAACCTCTGGAGAATCCCCCCCCTCTTGATACCCCCTCATCAAGTCTCTCTCCTCCTGTCAAGCCACCCCCCCATCCCCGTCAACATACCTTATGCCCTGGTGGTCTAGTGGGTACTTGGGTTGGAGCAATCCCCAGTAGCTCTGCCCTTCTGGTGCCATCCTTCAAAATGGCACCCCCAGAAGTAGTCTTGCATTGCTGCTGCTAAGGGGTCATGCTTCCTTATAAAGGAACATGACCCATAGCAACATTAGCGTGAGACTACCACTAGGAGTGCATTTTGAAGGACAGTGTTGAAAGGGTAGAATTAGTCCCCCAAAGACCCAATGGACCACCAGAATATAAGGTATGACCATGAAGGTGGGGGGCCTTTGGAGGCTGTGTGTGTGGGGGGGGAGGCTTCACTGAGGAGGGCAACCCAGGAAGTGATGACCATGAGCACTGGGTCACAGCTTGACAATGCGCACCTGGGCACACCGCAAGTCACGGTATGGTATTTATATTGTAATGATCTGCTTTACTTGCATTTGCATGTTTTGCATCTCATTAATACATTTCTCGCGTTGACTTAAATAAAGCTGCATTAGGGCAAAACAATTTGTATTAGTGCTCTTTAAGATGTGTTAAGGGGCAAATAATGCAGGTTATTGACCTAACACAGCTTGTTAACTTCCTTTCTTATATTCCAAAATAAAACTATGCAGTTTGCAAGAAAACATGCATATTATGAGGGCTTTTTTTGAAGGGGTACTGAGTACCAGCACCTTTTCCATTGTCTGCTAAAATTGACCTGTGGTCCCCAAGTTTTAATGAAAGATCTCAGGCTCTACACACCAATTCTGATTTGTCACAAATTCTGTGATTGGTTGCAGGGGGCCTGGCTATTGTGGGGTGGGTCCAATGAAAGGTGGCCTGGCATTTGAGTACCAGCACCCTTTTTGCTACAAAAAAAAAATGAAAATAAAACGAATGCATAGCAACAAAACAAATGATAATGACCAAACATTAAAACACTACATCATCATTACATTAAACGAAATAACAAAAACTGCATGGGACATATGTTGAAACCAAAAGGCTGGGAAAACAGGAGAGCTTTCAACTGTTTTCTAAAATTTGCTGTACCCCTCATGACCTGCAGACCATGCATTTCTAAACAGCTTCCCCTTGAAGGGACAGTAAACGCTCTATCATTCAAAGGGCAGAGATCTCTCCTTTAATTGCAATCAATCCCCAAACGATCATTAGAAACGAAAACTTACTCTGGGTATTCATTAGAACCTCAATCCTTCTCGAGAACTCCCATCCATGATTTCCTTACATCACTAGAGAAATATAACAAATAGGAGAATGTGTCTCTTTCTGTGTGACACAACCTAAGATTTATTATCTTTCTCGGTATCCACTTTGAAGATTTTCTGCTGCTGCAGAGACTATACTACGAGCAATAACATAAAGCAACATCCGAGTGAAGGCTGCAGTCATCAAATTTTGCAATCATGTATTTATTTAAAACATGTATATACCACCTACAACCTAGGTGGTCTTCATATGAACATATATAATAAAAACATATTTAAAACAAAATAAAATAAACAAAAAAAACCTCATTAAAACCACTCTTCAATACATAACTGCTCATCATCAAGACATCATCATGTCCTCATATAATCAAAAAAAAGGCTGTCATATCATCTGCTCCAAAGCAGGCAGCCCCAGTGCCTAGGTTCCACATTGGTTTCCAAGTCCTTTCCCTACACTGTTGAGAACTTTGGCAGTTCCCAGTCAGTGAATTCTGCAAACACTTACTGAACCCTGAGGCCACACTGGAGAATTAGTAGCCTAGTGGTTAGTGCAGTGGACTTTGATCCTGGGGAACTGAGTTCAATTCCCACTGCAGCTCCTTGTGACTCTGGGCAAGTCACTTAACCCTCCATTGCCCCTGGTACAAAATAGGTACCTGAATATATGTAAACCGCTTTGAATGTAGTTGCCAAAACCTCAGAAAGGCGGTATGTCAATTCCTAGTTCCCTTTCCCTATTTGTAGATTTTACATGGAATGTTGCTACTATTGGAGATTCTGTTGCTACTATTGGAGATTCTACATGGAATGTTGCTATTCCACTAGCAACATTCTATGTAGAAGCCTGTCCTTGCAGATCAGCAATGCGGCCGCGCAGGCTTCTGTTTCTGTGAGTCTGACGTCCTGCACGCATGTATGTGCAGGACGTCAGACTCACAGAAACAGAAGCCTGCGCAGCCGCACTGCTGATCTGCAAGGGCAGGCTTCTACATGGAATGTTGCTAGTGGAGGAGTAGCCTAGCGGTTACTGCAGCAGACTCTGATTCTGGGGAACTGGGTTTGATTCCCACTGCAGCTCCTTGTGACTCTGGGCAAGTCACTTAACCCTCCATTGCCCCTGGTACAAAATAGGTACCTGAATATATGTAAACCGCTTTGAATGTAGTTGCAAAAACCTCAGAAAGGCGGTATGTCAAGTCCCACTTCCTTTTCCCTATTTGAGATTCTACATGGAATGTTGCTAGTGGAGGAGTAACCTAGTGGTTAGTGGACTTTGATCCTGGTGAACTGAGTTTGATTCCCACTGCAGCTCCTTGTGACTCTGGGCAAGTCACTTAACCCTCCATTGCCCCTGGTACAAAATAAGTACCTGAATATATGTAAACCGCTTTGAATGTAGTTGCAAAAACCTCAGAAAGGCGGTATGTCAATTCCTAGTTCCCTTTCCCTATTTGTAGATTCTACATGGAATGTTGCTTCTATTGGAGATTCTAGATGGAATGTTGCTACTATTGGAGATTCTACATGGAATGTTGCTATTCCACTAGCAACATTCCATGTAGAAGCCTGCCCTTGCAGATCAGCAATGCGGCCGCGCAGGCTTCTGTTTCTGCGAGTCTGACGTCCTGCACGTATGTGCAGGACGTCAGACTCACAGAAACAGAAGCCTGCGCAGCCGCACTGCTGATCTGCAAGGACAGGCTTCTACATGGAATGTTGCTAGTGGAGGAGTAGCCTAGCGGTTACTGCAGCAGACTCTGATTCTGGGGAACTGGGTTTGATTCCCACTGCAGCTCCTTGTGACTCTGGGCAAGTCACTTAACCCTCCATTGCCCCTGGTACAAAATAGGTACCTGAATATATGTAAACCGCTTTGAATGTAGTTGCAAAAACCTCAGAAAGGCGGTATGTCAAGTCCCACTTCCTTTTCCCTATTTGAGATTCTACATGGAATGTTGCTAGTGGAGGAGTAGCCTAATGGTTAGTGCAGTGGACTTTGATCCTGGGGAACTGAGTTCAATTCCCACTGCAGCTCCTTGTGACTCTGGGCAAGTCACTTAACCTTCCATTGCCCCTGGTACAAAATAGGTACCTGAATATATGTAAACCGCTTTGAATGTAGTTGCCAAAACCTCAGAAAGGCGGTATGTCAATTCCTAGTTCCCTTTCCCTATTTGTAGATTCTACATGGAATGTTGCTACTATTGGAGATTCTGTTGCTACTATTGGAGATTCTACATGGAATGTTGCTATTCCACTAGCAACATTCTATGTAGAAGCCTGTCCTTGCAGATCAGCAATGCGGCCGCGCAGGCTTCTGTTTCTGTGAGTCTGACGTCCTGCACGTATGTGCAGGACGTCAGACTCACAGAAACAGAAGCCTGCGCAGCCGCACTGCTGATCTGCAAGGGCAGGCTTCTACATGGAATGTTGCTAGTGGAGGAGTAGCCTAGCGGTTACTGCAGCAGACTCTGATTCTGGGGAACTGGGTTTGATTCCCACTGCAGCTCCTTGTGACTCTGGGCAAGTCACTTAACCCTCCATTGCCCCTGGTACAAAATAGGTACCTGAATATATGTAAACTGCTTTGAATGTAGTTGCAAAAACCTCAGAAAGGCGGTATGTCAAGTCCCACTTCCTTTTCCCTATTTGAGATTCTACATGGAATGTTGCTAGTGGAGGAGTAACCTAGTGGTTAGTGGACTTTGATCCTGGTGAACTGAGTTTGATTCCCACTGCAGCTCCTTGTGACTCTGGGCAAGTCACTTAACCCTCCATTGCCCCTGGTACAAAATAAGTACCTGAATATATGTAAACCGCTTTGAATGTAGTTGCAAAAACCTCAGAAAGGCGGTATGTCAATTCCTAGTTCCCTTTCCCTATTTGTAGATTCTACATGGAATGTTGCTTCTATTGGAGATTCTAGATGGAATGTTGCTACTATTGGAGATTCTACATGGAATGTTGCTATTCCACTAGCAACATTCCATGTAGAAGCCTGCCCTTGCAGATCAGCAATGCGGCCGCGCAGGCTTCTGTTTCTGTGAGTCTGACGTCCTGCACGTATGTGCAGGACGTCAGACTCACAGAAACAGAAGCCTGCGCAGCCGCACTGCTGATCTGCAAGGGCAGGCTTCTACATGGAATGTTGCTAGTGGAGGAGTAGCCTAGCGGTTACTGCAGCAGACTCTGATTCTGGGGAACTGGGTTTGATTCCCACTGCAGCTCCTTGTGACTCTGGGCAAGTCACTTAACCCTCCATTGCCCCTGGTACAAAATAGGTACCTGAATATATGTAAACCGCTTTGAATGTAGTTGCAAAAACCTCAGAAAGGCGGTATGTCAAGTCCCACTTCCTTTTCCCTATTTGAGATTCTACATGGAATGTTGCTAGTGGAGGAGTAGCCTAATGGTTAGTGCAGTGGACTTTGATCCTGGGGAACTGAGTTCAATTCCCACTGCAGCTCCTTGTGACTCTGGGCAAGTCACTTAACCTTCCATTGCCCCTGGTACAAAATAGGTACCTGAATATATGTAAACCGCTTTGAATGTAGTTGCAAAAACCTCAGAAAGGCGGTATGTCAAGTCCCACTTCCTTTTCCCTATTTGAGATTCTACATGGAATGTTGCTAGTGGAGGAGTAACCTAGTGGTTAGTGGACTTTGATCCTGGTGAACTGAGTTTGATTCCCACTGCAGCTCCTTGTGACTCTGGGCAAGTCACTTAACCCTCCATTGCCCCTGGTACAAAATAAGTACCTGAATATATGTAAACCGCTTTGAATGTAGTTGCAAAAACCTCAGAAAGGCGGTATGTCAATTCCTAGTTCCCTTTCCCTATTTGTAGATTCTACATGGAATGTTGCTTCTATTGGAGATTCTAGATGGAATGTTGCTACTATTGGAGATTCTACATGGAATGTTGCTATTCCACTAGCAACATTCTATGTAGAAGCCTGTCCTTGCAGTTCAGCAATGCGGCCGCGCAGGCTTCTGTTTCTGTGAGTCTGACGTCCTGCACGTATGTGCAGGACGTCAGACTCACAGAAACAGAAGCCTGCGCAGCCGCACTGCTGATCTGCAAGGGCAGGCTTCTACATGGAATGTTGCTAGTGGAGGAGTAGCCTAGCGGTTACTGCAGCAGACTCTGATTCTGGGGAACTGGGTTTGATTCCCACTGCAGCTCCTTGTGACTCTGGGCAAGTCACTTAACCCTCCATTGCCCCTGGTACAAAATAAGTATCTGAATATATGTAAACCACTTTGAATGTAGTTGTAAAAACCTCAGAAAGGTGGTATATCACGTCCCATTTTTCCCTTTCCCTCTGGTACATCCTGCAGTGAATGGATACCATTTTCTGCTGCTGATATACAGTGCCTCAACTGAAATTTACATTTTTGTTTAATAATAATATTACACCTTTCCATAGCCCTCAAGGTGGGTTACATATGCATTAAAATAAATAATCATACATTAAACATTTCCCAGTGCTCTCATCCCTCAGATTCCTATGTATTTCTTTATATCGTTAGGCCAGAACCTTACATGGTCTTCATAGCACCAGCTGATTTTACTATAGCCCAACTGCTTGCTCACGGAGCCATGTTTGTTTCAGACAGACATTTCGCCCCCCCCCCCCCAGATTCTATAACGGTCACCCAAAATTGCATGCTATCCTGAGATGCACATGTCAATTAGCAGTAGTAATTGGGTGCTAACAATCATTATTGGCATTAATTAGCAACATTTTGGATTTATGGGCGATCTTGCTAAGTGCTATTCTATAAATATCCGTGTGCAAATTTTATAGCGCACAACTCAAAATAGGGTATGGCCATGGGAGGGAATGGGTAGTTCGCAGGGGTGTAGCCAGACCGCCGGGAGGGGGGTCCAGAGACTGAGGTGAGGGGGCACATTTTAGCCCCCCCGGCGCCGCCCACCCCCCACCACTTTTGACCCCCCCTCCCGCCACTGTCAATCCTCCCCCACCACCGCCAGGTACCTTTGCTGGCGGGGGTCCCCAACCCCCGCCAGCCGAAGTCCCCTTCAGCGCCGGTCTCTGAGTCCGGCGCGTTCGCTGATCTGGACGTGCGGGACGTCAGGACTCACAGAAACAGAATCCAGATCAGCAATGCACCAGAGACCGGCGCTGAAGAGGACTTCGGCTGGTGGGGGTTGGGGACCCCTGCCAGCAAAGGTACCTGACGGCGGTGGCGGGGGAGGGTTGGCTGCGGCGGGAGGGGGGGTCGAATGGGGCGGAGGAGGGTCATGGCGGGGGGGGGGTGAAAGCAGGGGGGCTAGGGCTAAATCTGTGGGGGCCCATGCCCCCGTGGCCCCACCTAGCTACGCCCGTGGTTCAGGGCATTCAATAAAGATCTGCACATTAATACTGAATAGTGGGGACTTACACTTAAAGTTTATGCCAGAATTTACACCAGGTCTCAGTTACTATAAATCCTTGTGTCCAAAATGTGGTGCAGAAGTTATCTCTGCTATTCTATAAATGGATTTTTTTCAGCACCGTTTTTTTTTCAGTGCCATTTACTGAATCTAGTCCTACCAGCCCAAGTCTTAAACTTGAACAAGAACAAGGCACTGTGGAGCCTTGCGTTTGAACGCCGGGAAGTTGCTGCTGGGTCCCACCCACATGGAACAAAAAGCATGTATCAGGAGGGAAGGACCCAGTAGCAACTTCCCGGTACTCAAACATGAGGCTCCACAGTGCCTTCTTCAATGAATCAACGCTGTTGCTGCAAAAACTAAGAGAGAAAAGGTTTGATGGGAGGGGAGGATTCAGGTCAGAAAGGGGTGTCAAGAAGGGGAGATGCTGGACCTCATGGGGCGGAGGGGAGGAAGAGAGAAAAGATACTCATTGGACCATTTGGGGGGTGGAAATGAGAAACAGGGGAGATGCTTGATAAGAGGAGGGAGACGGAGGGAGAAATGCAGGATAGGAAGGAGAGAGAGAGAGAGAGAGGAGCAGAGATGGTGGACCACATTGAGGGAGGGGGAGAGGAGAAAGATGCCAGACCATTTTGGTGGGGAGGGGGAGGGGTGCATGGACAAAAGAGGGGGAGGATGAATAAGGAAGGAGTGAACAGAGATAGAGGGGAGATGCTGGATTTGGGGAGGGGAAATGTGAGAGAGACACAAGGGTGGCTGAGCAAGAACTGGGTTGTATAATAGAAAAGCAGACATTTGGGGACTGGGTAGGGAGTTAGGTGTGAAATTGACAAGAGTCAAAGAACTAAGATTTAACTAGATCTTTTTCTTGAGTGCTGACTCCTAAGGTGGACCCTAGCACCAGGTAACTGATTTGGATTATTCTTTCCAATGCGCATCACTTTGCATTTGCCCACATTAAATTTCACCTGCTATTTGTATTCCCAGTCTTCCAATTTCCTGAGGTCTTCCTGCAATTTTTTCACAGTCCACATGTGTTTTAAAAATTGGTCTGCACAGGGCAATTGCTAAGACCAGCCCTGACCACATTCTACTAAGTATGACTAACACCTGACATTGCATATGTAGCTCAGAGTGTAAAATAATCCCCAAACTAGAAACCTTTTCTTTTGATATGAAAGCTGTGCTTGCTAGGTGAGAAACGTGCATAAACAGAATTATAATTTCAAGTAGGGCCACTGAGAGGGGGGCAAAATTCCCCAGGTCTGTCCTACAAGGAGGGGCCCACGCCAGCAAGCTTCTTCCTCCCACGTGCCGCCCGCACTAATGTAATCATCCGGGTCCTAACTCTCGGCACGGACAGGAACAGCGCAGGAGAGGACAGGACGGGGGAGAAGACAGAAAGGTGCGGGGATGGTGGCCCGAGCATGGGGACAGCGGGGTGTGGCGTCACATCGGTGGCCCAGTTGGCGGGTGCAGGGGCACACACGCACGTCAGTCCAGTCCTGCCCTGGGCCCGGCCGTGTCTCTCGGCGGCCCTGATTTGAAGCTGACAGTGACGACTCTCTTCAGGAGCCAAGACAGGAGTTCTGTCTGCCAGTGACCTGGTCTTATGGGGGAGAATGTCTAATTTGGACCAATTGATTTTGTAACCTGATAAATCCAAAAAGAAAGCAGCTGCCTGTGTCTAACAGTTTAGGAAACATCTGACTCGATTAACCTATCCTCCAGAGAGACTGCATGTGAACTTGTGCATGTCATTAGAGCTGAACACTTGAGGTGAGCAGAAGCAGAGATAAGAAGCATTTCTGCCTAATACAGTGCTTCTCAACCCAGTCCTCGGGGACCCACCCAACCAGTTGGGTTTTCAGGATACCCGCAGTGAATATGCATGAGATAGTTTTGCATACCAAGGCGGCAATGCATGTAAATTTCTCTAACATACGTATTCATTGTGGATGTCCTGAAAACCAGACTGGCTGGGTGTGCCCCAGGAACAGGGGTGGGATCCCCTGGCCTAAGGCCTCTCCGTAGGATAGATTATTATTCACCAATAATCTCACTCTAGGGACTTCATACAAGTATGTATCACCTGTTAGGGGTGCACCTAACATTTTTACTTTTGTTTTTCTTTTGTATTATTCATTGTTTATTTATTTATTTTGTTACATTTGTACCCCGCGCTTTCCCACTCATGGCAGGCTCAATGCAGCTTACATATTGTATACAGGTACTTATTTGTACCTGGGGCAATGGAGGGTTAAGTGACTTGCCCAGAGTCACAAGGAGCTGCCTGTGCCTGAAGTGGGAATCAAACTCAGTTCCCCAGGACCAAAGTCCACCACCCTAACCACTAGGCCCACTGTTGCTACTATTTGAGATTCTACATGGAATGTTGCTTGCAGATCACCAATGTGGTCGCGCAGGCTTCTACATGGAATGTTGCTAGCGGAATAGCAACATTCCATGTAGAATCTCCAATAGTATCTATTTTATTTTTGTTACATTTGTACCCCGTGCTTTCCCACTCATGGCAGGCTCAATGCAGCTTACCTGGGGCAATGGAGGGTTAAGTGACTTGTCCAGAATCACAAGGAGCTGCCTGTGCCTGAAGTGGGAATCGAACTCAGTTGCTCGGTTCCCCAAGACCAAAGTCCACCACCCTAACCACTAGGCCACTCCTCCACTCATCAAAGGAAACAAAGCATATTGAAACACAAAAGTTGCCAGGTCATAAGAACATGAGTAGCCATACTGGGTCAGACCAATGGTCCATCTAGCCCAGTATCCTGTTTACCAAACAGTGGCCAAGCCAGGTAAGAAGTACCTGGCAGAAACTCAAATCGTGGCAACATTCCATACTACAACTCCCCGGGCAAGCAGTTGCTTCCCATGTCTGTCTCAATAGCAGACTAGGGACTTTTCCTCCAGGAATTTGTCCAAACCTTTTTTAAACCCAGATACACTAACCGCTGTCACCACATCCGCCAGCAAAGAGTTGAGCGAAAAATATTTCCTCTTATTTGTTTTAAAAGTATTTCCATGTAGCTTCCTCGAGTGTCCTGTTTTCCTTGAGTATTGCGTTCAGTTCTGGCCACCGTATCTTAAAAAAGATACAGCGGAATTAGAAAAGGTTCAAAGAAGAGCGACTAAAATGATAAAGGGGATGGAACTCCTCTCGTACGAGGAAAGGCTAAAGAGGTTAGGGCTCTTCAGCTTGGAAAAGAGACGGATGAGAGGAGATATGATTGAGGTCTACAAAATCCTGAGTGGTGCAATCCTAAAGTGTTTTTTCAAAGAAGGTTCCAAATGAAGTGATGGTGAACATTCCAGGACCTGAAGCAGTGCAATAGAAAGCACTGTGGTGAGAGGAATCTAATTTTGCTTATGAAACAGAGAGGTGTGGTAGCCGTGTTAGTCCACTTTTAGAGGTAATCAATAGAAATCAAACAAAATAAAACATGGAAAAGAAAATATGATGATACCTTTTTTATTGGAAATAACTTAATACATTTCTTGATACAATCAATCAAGAAATGTATTAGGTTATGTCCAATAAAAAAGGTATCATCTTATTTTCTTTTCCATGTTTTATTTTGCTTATGAAACAGGAGGAATATCAAGATGATAGTCATGCAATGAATGTGTAAAAACATAGCAAGAGTATAAGAAATAATCAAGAAAGAGCGAAGGATGAATACTCAGTGCAAAACTTTGTGAGTCGGTGTGAGAATCTTGAACTGCATTCCTTACTGAATAGGAAGCCTGCGGTGACAAATCAAGACTGGGGCGATATGATCGTATTTCTTTGCAGGACACAGAATTCTAATTGCCATGTTTTGTACAGATTGAATATTTGAAAATGACATTATCAAATTATCTGCATATGCAAATTGTGAGTGCAATGCTGGCCTCTAGAGCAAAGGAGCTAGTACCTTAAGAATTTAGGTCTTTGGTGCACAGCAAACTAAATATCCTTCTCTCACACAAAGTATTAAAACTTGATAAGTTTCCGCTGTGTCCCAAAGGTAATCAGTCAGCATTAAACCTATGTGGTGAGAAATAGCATTCTGTATGAAAGGTGTAGAGGAGTGTGGTAGCCGTGTTAGTCATTTGCTTATTTCCGATCTGAGGAAGAAGGGCAACCTTCGAAAGCTAATCAAGAAATGTATTAAGTTATGTCCAATAAAAAAGGTATCATCTTATTTTCTTTTCCATGTTTTATTTTGTTTGATTTCTATAGATTCTACATGGAATGTTGCTATTCCACTAGCAACATTCCATGTAGAAGTCGGCCCTTGTAGATCACCAATGTGGCCGCGCAGGCTTCTGCTTCTGTGAGTCTGACGTCCTGCACGTTCGTGCAGGACGTCAGACTCACAGAAACAGAAACCTGCGCAGCCTTCTACATGGAATGTTGCTAGTGGAATAGCAACATTCCATGTAGAATCTCCAATAGTAGCAACATTCCATGTAGAATCTCCAATGGTATCTATTTTACTGTCATAGTAATGCTTGAATGTTTTCACTTATATACACTGTCAGCTAGCACATTTGCTTATTTCCGATCTGAGGAAGAAGGTCAACCTTCGAAAGCTAATCAAGAAATGTATTAAGTTATGTCCAATAAAAAAGGTATCATCTTATTTTCTTTTCCATGTTTTATTTTGTTTGATTTCTATTGATAACTGTATGAAAGGTGAAAATTATTCCACTGCAAACACAATTTGTGCTGTGGTTTGGTATTCAGCAACGGCGGTGATGTCATTGATTTCAAGACTTGGGTTGTAAAGCTGAGTTTGTAATAGTGACCTGTTGGCCTTTTTCTCAGATAGCATTTTATTAAATGCACATTGCAGACCCTGACGCGGGCAACATGGCCTGTGTCGGGTCTTACGATAAAGAATTGCTATCCCAGTTCTGGAGGCACTTAAGTGCTGTTTCATTTGTGTTGCTTTGTATTGTGTGCTTTGGTTTCCCTCTCCTTTTGTTGTGTTGCAAAGACTTGCACACGTATGACCCACTGCTCAGTCTAGAAGAAGTCCAGTGGTGATGACCGAAAAATGGTGGATAGGAGACCAAGTTGAACAAAGACATCTTTTATTGAATAAAGTTGAAAGCATCAAATTCAATGGTACTCAACACGGCGGTGTTTTGGCTTAATTGCCTGCATCGGGAGCCCATAAAACACCGATTGTAAAAAACACTCAAGTGTAGGAGAAACTCCCAGTGCTCACATGCACACTCAAGTGGTAAATGAGGGAATGAATGTAACCACAGAGCACTAATATAACTGTCTCACAGCTAGTTCAGAAACTTGCAGCTGATCAAGTTTTTCTTGACTGGAGCTGGCATCTTATCAGACTAATGGGTTCAATTCCCACCATGGCTCCTTGTGACCCTGGGCAAGTCACTTAACTTTCCATTGTCCTAGGTTCAAATCTTAGATTGCGAGCCCACTAGGGATAGAGAAAGAGCCTGCATATAATATTTGTAAACCGTTTTGGTTGACTCACAGGAAGGCAATATATCAAATCCATGACCGTTTACTCCCCTATGCCCTAAAGAGAGTGTTTGGAAAGCACGGTTTTAGCAAAACTCTAGTGTAGCATTTTGGGAAAGAACTTTAACTCTCTTCCCCTCCTAGTACGTACTGGGGTGAGTTTAGGCACTGGGAAGTGGAACCTTGGAATCCATGATGCTTGGGAAGAGAAATTCCAAGATGTTTTGAGGTATAGGATTGTCATAAAGAGATTTCAGGGGTTTGTTTTGATGAGTTTGGATTTCCCCAAAGGATTCTCAGAGTTTTGAGGAATGTTTTGAGTTGAAGGGATTTTTCCACAGGAATTCCTCAAAGAAAAATAATGTCTGCTATTGAAGTATAGGAAGTCTGGGGGGAGGATTCCTGCATGGTAAATGAGAGGAAACCCATAGGAACTGAACGGGCTTCCGCTCAACTGCGAAGGAATCGCTAGCGAGGTTTTATAAAAGAAGTTCTAGTGTGTCCATGAGGCAATGGAGGGTTACGGGGCCCTTTTACTAAGCTGTGGTAAAAGGGGCCCCGTGGAGTCCTCGTCATGGGGATTTGCCATGCACCGAGGTCCCTTTAACAGCAGTGGCGGTTTGGTGAAAAAAAAAAAACCCGGAAATGGCTTTGCAGTAAGCGTACCCTTGTCGCACAGCCATTTCCTGCAAGGGGTGAGGGGCCCTTGCTGCCTCCTATTTAAGAGGCAGTAGGGTTTCCACGCTAACCTAGTGGTCCCATGGCAGAAAAAACCCCCCAACATAATTTCTGCCAAGCGGTGAGGGATGCACTGCCGCCGGCTCCCACAGTGAGCCGGTGGTAGTGACGGATTAGCATGCGACAAAGCAGCGGTAGTTCTACCACTGCTTTGTAAATGGGCCCCTCAGTGACTTGCCCAAGATCAGAAGGAACTGCAGCAGGATTTGAACTCTGGCACCCCCCCCCCCCCCCCCGGTTCTCAGCTCGCTTGCTCTTTTAGGTGGTTAGGTGACTCCACCAGGGGCATAGCTACGTGGGGCCACGGGGGCCTGGGACCCCTAGATTTGGCCCTGGACTCCCCTGCCGATGACCCTCTTGACCCTCCCTCCTGCCACCAACCCGCCATTGGTGGCGGGAGGGGGGTCAAGAGGGTCATTGGCAGGGGGGGGGTCAAACTTGGTGGTGGTGGTGGTGGTGGCGAGGGGTGTCGGCAATAGCGGACGTCAGGCTCAGAAACAGAACGAAGGAAGAAGAGGACCTCAGCTGGCGGGGGTTGGGGTCCACCGCCAGCAAAGGTAGGCGACGACAACGGCGGGGGAGTGTTGGTGGCGGGAGGGGGGTCAAGAGGGTTGTCAGCAGAAGGGGAGCCAAAGTTGGTGGTGGCAGCGGTGGCGGGGGATGTCGGCAATAGCGGGGGTGTCAGCAATGGTGGTGGTGGGGGGGGGGGTCGGCAGCGCCAGAGGGGCTAAAATGTGCCCCCTCACCTTGGGCTCTGGACCCCCCTCCCGCCGAAGTCTGGCTACACCCCTGGACTCCACTTAACATATATCTGGGAAGAATGCATATTTCCAGGGCTTATTTTGAGGGGGGGGGGGGTGCTTGGGGGTACTGAGTACCGGCACCTTTTCCATTGTCTGCTAAAATTGACCCATGGACCACAAGTTTTAATGAAAGAGCTCAGGCTCTACACACCGATTCTGCCTTGTCATTGATTCTGTGACTGGTTGCAGGGGGCCTGGCTATTGTGGGGTGGGTGGGTCCCTCAGTGATCATCTCACCCATGAAGGGTGGCCTAGCATTTGAGTACCGGCACCTTTCTTGATAGAAAAAATGCACTGGATATTTCACATGCCTGTGCAGAGAAAACTGCCTTCCCCACCCCTAAAGATGCATCAGCAGATGAAAGTAAACATCTTCCCCTCTCTCTCTCTCTATTTAAGGGTAGGAAAAATTTACTGATTTTTAATTAAAAACAAAAATGAGGGTGAGGTGTGGGAAGAACCACTTTTATTGACAATGATCACAGCAGTGATTGGCAAGCTAGCAAAGCATCGTCCTTTGTTCTTGCAATATGCAGAGGCTCCTTTTAGACTATTAGGCAGCATAGAAAACAGAGAAAGCCAATATCACGGACTGGCTTCAGCCAAAGCAAATTCTGGGCACAGCACATGCTCTTTGCAAACACTATCCAAAGGTGACAGAAGCGGGAGGATAATCTGGCAACCTCTCCCCTTTTCTTCTGTTACAAATAAAACAGGGAGGCACTTCAAAGATGGGGTGGCGTTGAGTCATTATTTCTATTGTTACCGCGTTGCTGGTGCCAAAGAAAATGAAAATTTGGGTAAGTGAAAACATAACAGCCGCTGCTGATCCTATCTTTGGAAGGCAGAGCATGCCAGCAGATTCCTGAACCTTTGTTTGCAAGGGCTGTGGGAGATTTGCAGACGCCGCAGTACAGAGGGGAATAGTTCGAGACACCTGGACATGTGCATGAACAAACAGGTAAACCGCACAGTTCAACAGATACACGTACTCTGAACATAGTAACATAGTAGATGACGGCAGAAAAAGACCTGCACGATCCATCCAGTCTGCCCAACAAGACAACTCATGTGTGCTACTTTTGTGTATACCCTACTTTGATTTGTACCTGTGCTCTTCAGGGCACAGACCGTATAAGTCTGCCCAGCACTAGCCCCGCCTCCCAACCACCGGCTCTGGCACAGACTGTATAAGTCTGCCCAGCACTATCCCCGCCTCCCACCACCGGCTCTGGCACAGACCGTATAAGTCTGCCCAGCGCTATCCCTGCCTCCCAACATCCAGTCCCGCCTCCCACCACCGGCTCTGGCACAGACCGTATAAGTCTGCCCCGCGCTATCCCCGCCTCCCAACCTCCAGCCCCGCCTCCCACTACCGGCTCTGCTATCCAATCTCGATTAAGCTCCTGAGGATCCTTTCCTTCTGAACAGGATTCCTTTATGTTTATCCCACGCATGTTTGAATTCCGTTACCGTTTTCCTCTCCACCACCTCCCGCGGGAGGGCATTCCAAGCATCCACCACTCTCTCCGTGAAGAAATCCTTCCTCACATTCTTCTTGAGTCTGCCCCCCTTCAATCTCATTTCATGTCCTCTCGTTCTACCGCCTTCGTATCTCCGGAAAAGGTTCGTTTGCGGATTAAGTATTTAGGGGAAATATGTGGGGGGAGAAAAAACCCTTCCCTGCCCCTCCCCCAACAAAATCCTTTGCTCTCAAGTCTCCAGGACTCTGGATTTTGTTTCGGTCTGTGTTTGAAAGAAAGCACTGCAGCTCAAACAATACTCCACAACACTTTACCTTGGCCGTTTTTATAGATGGAATAGATTGAACTTCAGATAACACAGAGAGCTGAACTGTTTATAAAAATTAAGAAGCAGTTTGTTTTTTTCTAGCATATAAAAGTTGCTCAAATGCAAGGCCACCCACCCTTCAGGGGTGGGGTGATCACTGAGGGACCCACCCCACAATAGCCAGGCCCCCTGCAACCAGTCGCAGAATCTATGACAAGGCAGAATTGGTGTGTAGAGCCTGAGCTCTTTCATTAAAACTTGGGGGGCCACGGGTCAATTTTAGCAATGGAAAAGGGCAGGTAACCCTCTTCAGGGGTGGGGTGATCACTGAGGGACCCACCCCACAATAGCCAGGCCCCCTGCAACCAGTCACAGAATCTATGACAAGGCAGAATTGGTGTGTAGAGCCTGAGCTCTTTCATTAAAACTTGGGGGGCCACGGGTCAATTTTAGCAATGGAAAAGGGCAGGTAACCCTCTTCAGGGGTGGGGTGATCACTGAGGGACCCACCCCACAATAGCCAGGCCCCCTGCAACCAGTCGCAGAATCTATGACAAGGCAGAATTGGTGTGTAGAGCCTGAGCTCTTTCATTAAAACTTGGGGGGCCACGGGTCAATTTTAGCAATGGAAAAGGGCAGGTAACCCTCTTCAGGGGTGGGGTGATCACTGAGGGACCCACCCCACAATAGCCAGGCCCCCTGCAACCAGTCACAGAATCTATGACAAGGCAGAATTGGTGTGTAGAGCCTGAGCTCTTTCATTAAAACTTGGGGGGCCACGGGTCAATTTTAGCAATGGAAAAGGGCAGGTAACCCTCTTCAGGGGTGGGGTGATCACTGAGGGACCCACCCCACAATAGCCAGGCCCCCTGCAACCAGTCACAGAATCTATGACAAGGCAGAATTGGTGTGTAGAGCCTGAGCTCTTTCATTAAAACTTGGGGGGCCACGGGTCAATTTTAGCAATGGAAAAGGGCAGGTAACCCTCTTCAGGGGTGGGGTGATCACTGAGGGACCCACCCCACAATAGCCAGGCCCCCTACAACCAGTCGCAGAATCTATGACAAGGCAGAATTGGTGTGTAGAGCCTGAGCTCTTTCATTAAAACTTGGGGGGCCACGGGTCAATTTTAGCAATGGAAAAGGGCAGGTAACCCTCTTCAGGGGTGGGGTGATCACTGAGGGACCCACCCCACAATAGCCAGGCCCCCTGCAACCAGTCACAGAATCTATGACAAGGCAGAATTGGTGTGTAGAGCCTGAGCTCTTTCATTAAAACTTGGGGGGCCACGGGTCAATTTTAGCAATGGAAAAGGGCAGGTAATCCTCTTCAGGGGTGGGGTGATCACTGAGGGACCCACCCCACAATAGCCAGGCCCCCTGCAACCAGTCACAGAATCTATGACAAGGCAGAATTGGTGTGTAGAGCCTGAGCTCTTTCATTAAAACTTGGGGGGGCCACGGGTCAATTTTAGCAATGGAAAAGGGCAGGTAACCCTCTTCAGGGGTGGGGTGATCACTGAGGGACCCACCCCACAATAGCCAGGCCCCCTGCAACGAGTCACAGAATCTATGACAAGGCAGAATTGGTGTGTAGAGCCTGAGCTCTTTCATTAAAACTTGGGGGGCCACGGGTCAATTTTAGCAATGGAAAAGGGCAGGTAACCCTCTTCAGGGGTGGGGTGATCACTGAGGGACCCACCCCACAATAGCCAGGCCCCCTGCAACCAGTCATAGAATCTATGACAAGGCAGAATTGGTGTGTAGAGCCTGAGCTCTTTCATTTAAAACTTGGGGACCATGGGTCAATTTTAGCAGACAATGGAAAAGGTGCCGGTACTCAGTACCCTCAGGTACCCCCTCAAAAACAGCCCTGTGAAGAAGCGAGGAAGCATCAAACAGCATCAGAACACAGAGCCGAGTATCCCAGGAAGGATTGTGGTCATTTTAACAACATGAAAACATCAACAAGGTTATATCATTATTTATCTGTGTTCTTTCTATTCTATTCTCATTTCCTATAACCTAAATACTACAAAAAATACTTTTGTTATTTTAAATGTGTAATTTTTCACAAAGGACATGTTGTTTTAAAACTAGCATACAATACATTAAAAATCAAACAGATGAATAAAATGGAAAACTAAAACGATTGTCATGCCCTTGAGCAGATGGGAACAAGGAAGCCGAGGCCTGGCTGACGACATTCAGAGCAGAAGGGGAATGCTCAGCAGTAACATAGTAGATGACGGCAGAAAAAGACCTGCACGGTCCATCCAGTCTGCCCAACAAGATAAACTCATATGTGCTACTTTTTGTGTATACCCTACTTTGATTTGTACCTGTCCTTTTCAGGGCACAGACCGTGTAAGTCTGCCCAGCACTATCCCCGCCTCCCAACCACCAGCCCCGCCTCCCAACCACCGGCTCTGGCACAGACTGTATAAGTCTGCCCAGCACTATCCCCGCCTCCCAACCACCAGCCCCGCCTCCCAACCACCGGCTCTGGCACAGACCGTATAAGTCTGCCCAGCTCTATCCTCGCCTCCCAACCAGCGGCTCTGGCACAGACCGTACAAGTCTGCCCAGCACTATCCCCGCCTCCCTACCACCAGCCCCGCCTCCCAATCTTGACTAAGCTCCTGAGGATCCATTCCTTCGGGACAAGATTCCTTTATGCCTATCCCACGCATGTTTGAATTCCGTTACCGTTTTCATTCCCACCATCTCCCGCGGGAGGGCATTCCAAGCATCCACCACTCTCTCCGTGAAAAAATACTTCCTGACATTTTTCTTGAGTCTGCCCCCCTTCAATCTCATTTCATGTCCTCTAGTTCTACCACCTTCCCATTTTGTGCAAGGCTGAACTAGTATATTAAGTTGGGGACAAAGGTGAGGAGGGGGTTGAGGAAAAATGTATTGGCCCTAGGGAAGGGACAGTCAAGGGACGTTAATAAACTGGAGCAAACTTTCCTCCTGTTTCGAGTGGAGTGTGTGCACATGCCAAACAGGTGTATTGAATCAAAGTTTAGTGGCATTTCAGGAGCTGTGTCCTACATGGATTTCTAACCCCCTCCCCCCCCCAAATTGCGTTACTTGTCTTTAAATAAAATGCTCCAGAATTATTGAGCGTACTCTGAGATACATATCTGTACATGTAAATGGGGGGAGGGGAACCCCACATACCCTGCCAGGATCCTCTGTGACCCTGTGACATACACTGTACACTAAACCCAAAAGTTACTTGGAGGGGGGGGGGGATAGAAGGGGAGAGCGAAGAAGACGAAGGCACAAAGATCTCACAAAGTCTTCTTCCCTTCGTAAAGTAGGCTAAAATTAACCTACCTGGAGCAGTCCAGCTGTTTCCAATGTGTGTCATGTTTCCTGGGAAACCAAGAAACCCCTCTGGAACTGACAATTGTATTCAATTCATAAAAGCAGAGTGAAAGGGACTAATGCTTAGGAAATATAAGATAAAACCGTGCTCCAATTATGCATTCAGTTCCCTTGAGAAGTGCTGCCTTCAGTAATTCTGAGCTACGTTGCTTTGTGCCCCAGTTACGTAGCTTATGCTACTTCCTCATCACCATCTTGGATGGAGGGTTTACAGCTACGTCCAGTACAAGTCTAACTTTCTGCCCAGATGACCAGCCTAAGTCTAGCCTAGCCGAGAACAGCTCAGCAGAGTTTAACCTTCTGACAATCTATCTTACATGCAACCACAAAAGTGGAGAAACTGGATCTGCTACGAGGGGAATACAGGGACAAAGGAGTAGCGTGATGAACGGGACACTTCCAAGTATGACCCAGGAGACGAGAGACGGAGGGAATATCCTTTCATAGTGAATAAAATACTGCGGATAAGACTTTTCAACTATATTTTATTCAGTCTTATCCGCTGTATTTTATTCACTATGAAAGGCTATTCCCTACATCTCTTGTCTCCTGGGTCATATTTGGAAGTGTTCTGTTGATCATGCAACTCCTTTGTCCCAATCTTTCTCACATGAACATGAGCAATTTTTGTCACTACACAATTCAAGTTAGGATTAAGCCCTGTGATATAAACCCTTCCATCACACAGTAAGGGTTGTTGCCTTAACCAAGTGAACCTGTACAGGCTGAAAAAGTGTTGACTTTGCTCTGATGCAAGAATGGAGTTGCAGAACAGGGAAAGATCTGGGCAAGGTGACGCCCCTAACCTGCAGACTCACTGCCTTTTCTCCATGACTAATTTTGGTAGCAGCGAGGCAGAGGATAGTGAAGACTGTTGAAAGAGAATTGTGTGGGGCTGGAGAGGGTGCAGTAAGGATTTTAACAGCCTTCTGGCATCTTCTCTTAGGGGTCCTTTTACTAAGCTGTGGAAAGCACTAAGGCATGCACATTGCAGGGTGCAGAGCAGTACCGCGGGGGCGTAGTTTTGGGATCGGTGTGCATTTCCCAAGCGCTACAAAACAAAATTTCTTTTTTTAGCGCTGGGAGAGGGTCTGTGGGCAGAGAGTACGCGGGTTCTGTGCTAATCGGTTAGCACAGCTACATCACCACATGCTAACCGATTAGTATGTGGTTAGTGCGTCGGGTCTTACTGACTACAAAATAAGCGGCGGTAAGGGCTCACGCGCTAATGGGAAATGGGACCATTTTACTGCTGCATTAAAAGTGGCCTCAGCGTGCGGGAAAGACCCCTGCTTAGCACAGCACTGGCCACTTTTTCGCGTGGTTTGGTAAAAGGGCCCCATAGATTGCTGATTTTGTGTTCTGTTTTTTTTGTAAATCAAAGGTACTGTTAAAGAAGCAATGCTTTATTTATTTATTAGAATTTACGCACCGCCTTTTTGAAGGAATTCACTCAAGGGGATGTACATCAAGAATAAATCAAACATAAGCAATAGACAATTACAGCAGTAAAAATATTCAAACAATACAAAGTATGGCATAGTATACTACTTACAATGCCAACACAATTCACAATAAAACATTTTAATACATAGCGTAGGGTATAAGCAAAGATGGAACATATAGATAGGTAAGAG
Source organism: Microcaecilia unicolor (assembly GCF_901765095.1). Classification (NCBI taxonomy): domain Eukaryota; kingdom Metazoa; phylum Chordata; class Amphibia; order Gymnophiona; family Siphonopidae; genus Microcaecilia; species Microcaecilia unicolor. The sequence goes on along the minus strand of NC_044036.1, from coordinate 320,995,264 downwards.
AGTAAGAGGAGTTAGAAAATAAGATGACTCATTTAAAGAAAGCTGCACATGAGGTCATAGAGATGATTAAATGTTATCTCAGCTAGGGTAGGAGTGGATAAACATGTCCTGCTGCAGTATGTGCAGCCCGTGTCACTCCTTGTGTGTGTGAGTGAGACTAACAAGTTAGTTACTTCTTAAATGAAAGGCCTGGTTGAATAGCCAAGCTTTCACCTGCTTCCTGAAGTAGAGACAGTCTTCTGTTGAGCGAAGCCTTTCAGGCAGTGCATTCCAGAGTGTGGGGGCTACTCCGGAGAAGGCATGCTTGTGGGTATCACATCGTGTAATGTCTTTTGGAGAGGATGTGGTTAGGGATACTCATTGGGAGGACCTTAGTCCTTGGAAGTGTGTAGAGGATGATCCTGTTCTTCAAGTACCCAGGGCTACTTCCATTAAGGGCCTTGAAGATCAGACAGCGTTTTAAATTAGCCCTGTATTGTACTGGTAGCCAAGTGAAGTTTTTGCAAAAATGGTGTGCTGTGGTCACGTTGCTTGCAACCTTCTATGAGTCTTGCTGCAGCATTCTGAATCAATTGGAGCTGGTGCAGACCCTTTGTAGTCAGACCATTATAGAGTGCATTACAGTAATCCAGTCTTGATGTTATCATGGCAAGCACAACTGGGATAAGATTTGCCTTCTCAATGTAGGGAGAGAGGCAGCGTAGTTGTCGCAAATAGTAGAAGCACCTCTTCAAGGTCGCTTGGATTTGGGGACTCAGAATAAGTGTTGAATCTAACCGTATTCCAGGGTTCCTGTCTTGTGATTTGAGGGGGAGTTTGTACTTCCCAAAAGAGATTTTGATGTTAGGTATGTGTCCTCTTGTATTAGGGACCAAGAGAAGCTTGGCTTTACTTGGGTAAGTTTCTTGTGTTTAGCCTATTCACGAATTGATGCTAGATAGGTAATCAGTATATTCAGGGCTGTAGGTAAGTCAGGTTCAATGGGTATAAGTAGCTGCACATCATCTGCATAGATGTAGAACTGAGTGTCCAATGACCGAATCAGCTCAGCTAGTGGCTTGAGGTAGATATTGAACAGAATAGGAGACAGTATCGATCCTTGTGGTACCCCACAGGTCAGTGCCCATGTGGTGCTTTCTACTCGGTGCAAAAATTAACCTGGTGCTGATTCATGCAGGCTTAGGGTTACCGCATGTCCGGTTTTACCTGGACATGTCCTCTTTTTGAGGACATGGCCAGGCACTGGGCGGGTTATGCCAGCCTGCCCATTTGTCCGGATTTCCGAACAAATGGGCAGGTGGACGGGCCTAGTGGTGTCCTATCCTCCATTCTACTCCCCTTACCTTACTATACTGCCCTGGTGGTCTAGTGACCTCTTCAGGGCAGGAAAGAGCCCCCTCTTTCCTGCCCCCAGAGCCTGCATATTGTTCCTTGGTGATGGGCCGGGCGCCGATTCAAAATGGCTGCCGAGAGTTGAAGTCTCGCTAGGCCGCTTCAACTCTCGGTGGCCATTTTGAATTGGCACCGGGAGTGGAGCAGCAAGGAACAGTATGCAGGTGCTCCGGCAGGAAAGAGGGGTCTCTTTCCTGCCCCGAAGAGGTCACTAGACCACCAGGGCAGTATAGTAAGGTAAGGGAAGGGGAGGATAGGACACCCTTAGGGGTGTGTGATAGGGGGGCGGGGGTGTGAATGGTTTATGTGTGTGTGAAAGGGGCGGGGTGGTATGTGACAGGGGGCGGGGTGGGATAGGTGTGTGTGTGTGTGAAAGGGGTTGGATAGGGGCGGGGTGTGGTGTGGCAGGGGCGTGGCATGTGTCCTCTTTTGGTGGGGGAGCAAATATGGTAACCCTATGCAGGCTTCCAGTAGCTTCATGAGTCCTGAAGTCAGCTACACCACTTGCAGTTTTGAATGGTTGTAATGAAAGCGCTCAAACAATTATCCAAAGTTGTTATGCATAAACATTTGCAACCATATAGCTCCCCTCTAACAAATGTGGACTTAGGAGTGCATCAGGTTTGGGTTTATCATTTTCAGGTCTATGAACAGGCCTGAAGATAAGAGGAAGGATCCCCTTGAGAGCAATATACATAATAAAGGCAATATTTTATTTTATTTTTTTTCAGTTACTTCAGAAGTCCTCCTGAGGAAGCCCAGCAGTACAAATGAAACCACCAGCTAGGTTGAGGCATGCTGCTTGGAGTGGAATAATATCATATGAGTTTTGTGGAATAGACATTGTTTGGAGGCAACTTCCCCTTGAGCATTGTGGATTACGAACATGAAGAATCTTCTTGGATAAGCTGTGTTATTTTTATTTTTATGCTCATGGGGATAGACAAGAACTGTAATGATATACTGAGAGCGGTGATGAAAGAAGGGCTTGTTATTATCCAGAACTGTTATGCACGTTGCTTGTACCCTGCCTTGAATTAAGGATAGTATAGGATATAGTTATTTTAAATAAATCAATCTCTCTATATTTGTTCTCTCTTCTTTTATTTTTACAATTTGAAGTGGGTAGCAGAAATAAAAAAGAAATATATAATACTGAGATATAATTGCACCAATAAGTGTTTTCGGGGCCCTTTTACTAAGCTGCGGTAAGCAGTAATGCATGCTTACTGCAGGTTAAAAGCTGCTCCCCCAAACGGATTTTGAATAAAATGGCGCCTTGCAGATCAGCTCTTCAGTTTCACACTGGTCCCCCAACATCAAAAGCTGGCTACGTTTCTGCCACTAATGCGGAGCATGCTCATGCATCCTGCAGTAGTTTTGTTTTGTGTGTGCGGTGGCCAGAATTGAACACAATATTCGAGGTGCGGTTGCACCATGGAGCGATACAGAGGCATTATAACGTCCTTATTTTTGTTTTCCATTCCTTTCCTAATAATACCTAACATTCTATTTGCCACAAACTGAGCAGAGGCTTTTAATGTATCATCAATGATAACACCTAGGTCCTGGTCGGTGTGGAACCTTGCATTACATAACTATAATTCGGGTTCCTCTTACCCACATGCATCACTTTGCACATGCTCACATTAAAGGTCTTCTGCCATTTGATATGCCCAGTCCCATAAGGTCCTCTTTTAATTTTACACAATCCTCTTACGAATTAACAACTTTGATTAACTTTGTGTTGTCAGCAAATTTAATTACCTCACTAGTTACTCCTAACTCTAGATAATTTGTAAATATGTTAACAAGCAAGGGTCCCAGCACAGACCCCTGGAGAACCCCACTATCTATCCTTCTCCATTGAGAATACTGACCATTTAACCCTACTCTCTGTTTTCTATCTTTTAACCAGTTTTTAATCCACAATAGAACACTACCTCCTATCCCATGACTCTCCAATTTCCTCTGGAGTCTTTTATGAGGTACTTTGTCAACCGCCTTTGGAAAATCCAGATACACAATATCGACCGGCTCATCTTTATCCACATGTTTGTGGAGGAGCCCTTACTGCCTAGAACATAGATGTCGGTAAGGACTCACATGCTAATGGCCAAGCGGCAGCGCTAATGGAGAAATTAGCATGTAGCCATTAATAGAGAAAACGGAAAATGCGGCCATTTTACAGCCATGGCTAAAAGTGGCCTCTGCATGCGGGAAAGCTCCACCCTAGTGATAGAGCTGGCCACTTTTTAGATAGGGCCCCATCATTTTTTATTCCACTACTGTGTATGGTGGTGCACAATTGAAGTGCACTAGTGTCTTGCACAAAACAAGCAGTAGCAGGCTCCTCATTTGTGTAGGTTGCCTATACCTAAATCCCGGTCTGAAGCTCAGGTACTACAGTGTTCTTGGAAAAATCCTTTCATAGACATTGCAGACCCTGAAAAATGATTTTAATATATAGCCAGAGCCTGAAAAGAAACTTAATATAATCTAGCTTTTCAATTCTGCAAGGAATGAGTAGTATCTCCTATAAGAAAAATCCATAAGGGCCACAAAGGAATAGAAATCAACTTAATACTGCGCAGTACAGAGGGCAGGCAACAAGAGAAGAGAAAATATTTTCCTCTTCCTTGAGCCCCTTAAACATAACAGTGCCACCTAGTGGCACTACATTAAATTAGCGAGTTTGTTATGCCTGTTGTATGTGTCAATATAAAGAATCTTTAATATTCCATATGAAGGCTCAAAGGAAAATGGGAAATTAAACAAGGAGCTCAGTCTAGCAGTTAGCTGGGCTCCTAAGATTTGCCAAATAGCTGGACAAAGCAGTTCCAAGTCACTCTCAGTTCTTGCTCTCTCTCAAGCCATGGCCAACTCACTAAGAGGGGCATAATCGAAAGGGACGCCCAAGTTTTGCTGAGGATGTCCTCACAAAACATCCCGGTGGAGGGGTGGGGAAACCCGTATTATCGAAACAAGATGGACGTCCATATTTTCTTTCGATAATACGGTCGGGGACGCCCAAATCTTGACATTTAGGTCGTCCTTAGAGATGGTCGTCCCTAGACTTGGTCGTTTCTGATTTCCGGCGATAATGGAAACCAAGGACGCCCATCTCAGAAAAGACCAAATGCAAGCCCTTTGGTCATGGGAGGAGCCAGCACTCGTAGTGCACTGGTCCACCTGACATGCCAGGACACCAACCGGGCACCCTACGGGGCACTGCAGTGGACTTCATAAATTGCTCCAGGTACATAGCTCCCTTACCTTGTGTGCTGAGCCCCCCAACACCCTCAAAACCCACTACCCACAACTGTACACCACTACCATAGCCCTTACGGGTGAAGGGGGGCACCTACATGTGGGTACAGTAGGTTTGTGGTGGGTTTTGGAGGGCTCACATTTACCACCACAAGTGTAACAGGTAGGGGGGGATGGGCCTGGGTCTGCCTGCCTGAAGTGCACTGCACCCACTAAAACTGCTCCAGGGACCTGCATACTGCTGTGATGGACCTGAGTATAACATTTGAGGCTGGCACAAAATATTTTTAAAGATTTTTTTTTAGGGTGGGAGGGGATGGTGACCACTGGGGGAGTAAGGGGAGGTCATCCCTGATTCTCTCCGGTAGTCATCTGGTCAGTTCGGGCACCTTTTTGTGGCTTGGTCGTAAGAAAAACAGGATCAGGTAAAGTCGTCCAAGTGCTCGTGAGGGACGCCCTTTTTTTTCCATTATGGGTCGAGGGCGCCAATGTGTTAGGCACGCCCAAGTCCTGCCTTTGCTATGCCTCCAACATGCCCCCGTGAACTTTGGCCGTCCCCGCGACGGAAAGCAGTTGGGGACGCCCAAAATCGGCTTTCGATTATGCTGATTTGGGCGACCCTGTGAGAAGGACGCCCATCTTGCGATTTGTGTCGAAAGATGGGCGTCCTTCTCTTTCGAAAATCAGCCTGTAACGGATCCTTTTACAAAGCCACGGTAAAAAGTGGCCTGCGGTAGTGTGGACTTGTCTTTTGGGAGCGCATCGGGCCACTTTCACCATGGCCGGGAAATGGGCATGTGCAAAAATTAAAACTAGCGTGGGCCTATTTACGGCCTGAGCCCTTACCACCAGCCATTGACTTAGCAGTAAGGGCTCACGCGCTACCTGTGTGGTAATCATGGAGCCTGCGCCAACATGGCTGTGCTGCCGGTTGCTGCCAGCAGTAGAAAATTATTTCCTACCGTGGGATTCAATGCGTGCCAAACTCAGAATTACCACCAGGCACACATGCTACCCCAGCGGTAGTGCATTAGCCCTCCCACAGCTTTGTAAAAGGGCTCCTAAGGGACCCATTTATTAAAGGGTTTTACGGCATTTTGCAGCAATTTGCCCGTTAGCATGTGATAAGTTGCACATTAGCTGTTTTTAAAAAATATATTTTGAAGGGAATGTGTCACGAGTGGAGAATGCTCTTCCGAGCAGGGACCGTCCTTAATTGTTAATTTGTACAGCGCTGCGTAACCCTAGTAGCGCTCTAGAAATGTTAAGTAGTAGTAGTAGAATGAGCATTGAAGCGTTAACAAGCAAGCGCCTTTGCATTACTGGATTAAGATGTGCTGGGCCCCGATTCTAAAGCCCTTTAGAAAAAGAGCCCCCAACTGTGTCTGTCAACAAAGGACACCAAAATCTGTAGCCTCCACCATGTAATATAATAGTAGCTAAGGACCACAAGAATCCACAACTGGCATCCGACAGGTTTTCCACGCCAGCTGTGTTTTTTTTTTAATTTTATGGCTGTATTTTCCCATTCACTCTTCAGACTCCTACTCAGTGCCAGATTAATTTCCACAGTGAGCAGAAGGCGCTGCTTCTTTAGGAGCAAGCTGGAATTTTCATTAAAGCAAAAAAGAAAAAAAAAATCCATCTGTGGTTCAGCAAGCAATGGGTTAATAACAATTTCTAATGCATTTGCTACATCATATAAAAGAAAGATATCTATCCCGTGTTTAAATGAAGACCACCCTATGCCAATAATTGAGGGGCCATGTTAATAACACATCTCTAGAAATCGATAATCTTGTTAAAATTTTTGCTGAGGCCTGAACGCACATTCCCAGTTCAGCCAGCACATGTCCCATCATATGTGCCCTCCCACAGTACTAACCCATATGCTTTCCCCAACTTCCTCTTTCCAGCTAAATGAGAATTTGTTCTATCATCACCAAGAAATGCTTCCACTGTCCAACCTCATCAGGACGAGAATCTGTAGCCTTCTGGCATGAGGATTCTTGTAAACAGAAGAAAAATGATGACACCAGAGTTGGCTGAGCCCTGGCATAACAGTGACATTCACAAGGAAATCCCCTCAGCATTGCCATGCAAGTTCTCTTTGTTCTCAGTCGGCTTCAGTAGCCCTTGGAAACAAGAGGTGTTACATAATCAGAGGAGGAATCGCAGACTGTCATCACCGCCAATTACTGCAAGTTATATAATAGGGACCTTCTGTGGCTCAACCAAGATTCACAACATTGCTCTCTCCTTGGTAAAGCCCCTGAAACTGCAGGTTCATTTTTGAATCAGAACATCTCAGTTTGGGCGTTGAGGAGAGCAGGGTTCTTCTCTAGACAAGGTGGAGACACAACGCATAACCCTGCAACTGCTATGAGAAAGGTCTCTACAGCTCCATCAGCTTTAGAAAGAAGCAAATTCAGTGGAAGAGGAAAGAGACTGTAAAATGATGGAGGAAAGGTGGAATGGAGAGCTGATGAGGATGAACTCTGAGACCAGAGAAGAGCTAGGGTTTGGGGGAAGAGATTCTAGATCTACAATAAATAGTGAGAGGTACCATGGAGAAGGAAATTCAGATCCCAAAATGATGCTGTCTACTACGGGGAAATAGTAAGGGAAGATTCCATTGGGGTAAGAGGGTCTCATGGCAGTGAAGAGATTCCAAGGTGATGGAGAAGACGAATGGAGAAAGTTCTTAGGTACTGAAGATAACAAGGTAGCGCCAAAAAAGCGCTATTCTATAAAATGCACTTAAAGTTAGACATGATTTATATAATAGCGCTTAAAACCTGGAGCAAATGCCTGCATGTAAACTTATATTCAATTATGCTCAGCTTCACTTTACTTGATTCTCCATTAATATATAGTATATGAAGATCTAATCAGGCGATTTTCTTATTATGGGATCGTCAGATCAGCGAGTGTAAACTTAGGCATGGATGCCCTTATTCTATAACAACACATGTTACTTAAAGGAACGCCCCCAATCCACCTGTGACCCACCCATTTCCATGCCTCTTTTTTTGACTCGCGTAAAATTTAGGCATGGATCCCACACCTAAATTTACGCTCATACATTTTAATTAATTTGATTTAGTGCTAATAATTGCTTGTTAAAAAGCCAATTATCAGTGCTAATTAGCTCATTATTCAATTAAATTGTGTGTGCAAATCAGGCATGAGTGCAATTTTTAGTGCTTTTTATAGAATTTGGGGGTTAGCGTGGATCATCCCAATGCCTAACTTTAAGTGATCTTTGTAGAATTACCTCCAATGCCCTCTTCTTGAGGTGGCATGCGAACCCGGCGGTTTCACCCCTGAAATGGCGCGTGCTCGGAGCGGGACTACTGCCAGCGGCCGCATTGGGCCGGCGGTAGTCCTGGAAGAGTGAACATTAAGCCTGCATTGTAAAAGGGCCTCTCAGTGAGGTAAACTTGAAAATAGTAAATTGAAACCTAATATTAGAACTACCGTGAAACAGTATCCAAAATAAACACATTTAACAGCACTGGAATTAATGCGGGGTTTGCATACATATTATTGTGCATTGAATGCTCTAATGGTTTCAGCGTGGGTGCTGAAACACTAGCGTAGACTGCATTAAAATTCATGTTAATGCGGTCGTTATTCATCGCAGCCATGCTAAACAAAAAAAAAAGGGCAACATTAGAAGGGCTGGTTGAAAGGACAAGTGTTTAGCCGCACCCCTTCTCTCCCTACAAACCAACCACCTTGTCCCGGACTGATTCCCCTAATAATAAAATAGCCTGCCCCCCAACAACCCAACAGTTTTTAGCATCAGCCCTGACCCATGTACCTATTGAAGAGCAGGAAATGCTAATGATGAACAGAATATTCAATCACAAATATTAAGACAAAATAAAATATCAAACATATAAATGGCAAGTGACCAACTCACCTGCAAATGCGCAGTAGAGACTTCCCTCTCTGTCCCGCCCTCGCGTCAAGATGTGATGACGTCAGAGGGCGGAACAGAGAGGGAAACGGAGCCGGACTGTCGGACGCTGCCGCTGGAGCCTGGAAACGAACATCGCGCGCACCAACCTCCACCCTACCCCCATCCCTGCGGCCGCCGCTCCCGCCCCCCTGCCTGCAGCGCTTTCACACGGAGGTGAGATGCGCTGTCAGGTCAGTGCAGGGGGCCCGGCACGGAGGGGGGAGGGAGCGGCGGCGAGGAGGGTAGCTGAAAATCTCGCCTGTTTTAACGGGCTTAACGGCTAGTTAATAAATGAACAACAAAAAAGATACAAAAATGAAACAAAACGAAAAAATGTTCCAACACACACCCTTCCTCTCAAACTCATCTAATTTGCAGAGGGCAGGAAAGGCTTTAATGATTTGCTCTCTCCAGTTACAAGTGGCTAGCTAGCCACTGCCACTCTCAAACACTCACATCTATTACATATTAGGATCCTACTGTGGGGTAACCAGATGTAACTCCAGAATGTGTTTGGGATCCTCTGGCCACCTTATCGTTGTTAATATTTCTACTCTATTGCATGGTGAGATTTTGCCCTTTGTCTTTTCATACTGAAATAAGGAACCACAAACTCCATAGGCAGCAATTCTGCAAATCGGCAGCTTTCTTTTAGGTGCCCTGGTGCAGTGTGGGGAGTGCGGTTTCTATAACAGCATCGGGGCACCCTGATGTTGTTACAGAATATTAGTGCAAACCAGCATTGGCGTGCCAAAAGAAGTCATGCCCACTTGTGCCAAGTCAATGGCAGGTGTAGGAGGGCGCAACTAGATCCATCAATCAATGTGCAAATCTGATAGTATTCTATAAGACGCATGCTTAATACTGATTAGGTCCTGGATGTTACACTATCGACCAGGGGCGTAGCCAGACTTCGGCGGGAGGGGAGTCCAGAGCCCGAGGTGAGAGGGCACATTTTAGCCCCCCCCGCCCGCCATTGCCGACCCCACCGCCGCCACCACCAGCTTTGCCCCCCCCCCCCCAACAACAGCCCTGTCGGCCCCCTCCCACCGACAACCCGCCACCGCCTACCTTTGCTGGTGGGGGACCCCAACCCCCACCAGCTGAGGTCCTCTTCTTTCCACAAAAGGCTTCCTTCTGTTTCTGACATCCTGCACGTTGTACGTGCAGGGCGTCAGAAACAGAAGGAAGCCTTTTGCGGGAAGAAGAGGACCTCGGCTGGTGGGAGTTGGGGTCCCCCGCCAGCAAAGGCAGGTGACGGTGATGGCGGGTTGGCGGCAAGAGGGGGGGTCGAGAGGGTCATCGGCGGGGGGAGGGTCCAGGGCCAAATCTATAGGGGCCCAGGCCCCCCCAGGCCCCACGTAGCTACGCCACTGCTATCGACTCAAGTTAAACACCGATAAGACCAAATTTTCACTTTTTGATAACAATCCTGACCCTTTAGTGAACCATAGAATGGTGGATCAAACCAGGAATTCACTTTCTTCTGTTATAAAGATACTGGGGGGGGGGGGGGGGGGGGGGAGGGGAGGGTTATGTTGACCGGAATTTATCCCTTGACTCTCAACTCAATGCTCTGACTAAAAGCTCTTTCTTTCTTTTGAGGAATTTAACACACATAAGAAAGTATTGTGAATTTGAGCAGTTCGGATTATCGGTACACACGTTGCTTTTGTCCAAGTTGGAACTATTGTAATCTTATCTATTTGGGTGCATCTAGACAAGTTATCTGGCGACTGCAAACAATCCAGAACACTGCAATCCGATTAATCTTTTCACTACAGAAACAGGATAAAAGTTGTTCGTATTTTGCAGAATTACATCGGTTGCCTATAGATATAAGTACATAAGTAATGCCACACTGGGAAAAGACCAAGGGTCCATCGAGCCCAGCATCCTGTCCACGACAGCGGCCAATCCAGGCCAAGGGCCCTTAGCTTCCCAAATGTACAAACATTCTATACATGTTATTCCCGGAATTGTGGATTTTTCCCAAGTCCATTTAGTAGCGGTTTATGGACTTGTCCTTTTGGAAACCGTCTAACCCCCTTTTAAACTCTGCCAAGCTAACCGCCTTCACCACGTTCTCCGGCAACGAATTCCAGAGTTTAATTACGCATTGGGTGAAGAAACTTTTTCTCTGATTTGTTTTAAATTTACTACACTGTAGTTTCATCGCATGCCCCCTAGTCCTAGTATTTTTGGAAAGCGTGAACAGACACTTCACATCCACCTGTTCCACTCTACTCATTATTTTATACATCTCTATCATGTCTCCCCTCAGCCGTCTCTTCTCCTAGCTGAAAAGCCCTAGCCTCCTTAGTCTTTCTTCATAGGGAAGTTGTCCCATCCCCGCTATCATTTTCGTCGCCCTTCGCTGCACCTTTTCCAATTCCACTATATCTTTCTTGAGATGCGGCGACCAGAATTAGACACAATACTCAAGGTGCGGTCGCACCATGGAGCGATATAACGGCAGAGGTGAGAGTTATGTTCATATTCTTTTGTTTTCTAGATAAGATCCTAAATGGTAAATGCCCAATTTATATAATGGATCATATGGAATTTGTTTCCAATAATAGGGCTAGAACATCATTTCACAAATCATTTTTCATCCTTCCATCTATTAAGGGAGTAAAGAGATTTAAAGTGTTTGACGGACTTCCTGCAGTTCAAGCCTCGAGGTCCTGGAGTGATTTTAATATTTGTTTTGCTGCTCGGTTATCTTTTTTCCTATTCAAGAAAAATGTAAAAACCTGTCTTTTTAAGAAGTTTGTTAAAATTAGTTCTTGAATATGATTCTCTGCTTTTTGCTTCCCAAGAGACTGTCTTGGTTCCTTAATTATTGTAAACTGCTAAGAACCTGAAGGTATCAGTGGTATAGAAGTAGATTGTAATGTAAATGACACTCCCACATTCCTCCCATGCTCCTCCCATACGTACACCCCCTTTTCAATTGCTCGCTATGCCACTGCTTCCAGAATACCACTATGGGTAAGTGCGCACATGCATGAGATGCAACTAAATACAGGTGCATCTTATATAGAATTGCCCTCATACCCCTGGATTCTATATAAATTGTCAACATTTATTTATTGATGACCTTTATACCCCACTTTAGCCCAAAATAGACTCGAGTTCAATGTGGCTTACAAACAATATCTCACAGATATAGGGTTAGGCACTGTGCTAGCCTGGTTCCACTCATTCCTTTCCAACAGATCTAACATTGGTTTACTGGCATGAGGCACATTCGTCAACCTTCAGTACCAGTGGTGAAGTCCCTCAGGCTTCCATCTTTAATATTGTTATGGCTTCCCTCCTTACCATTATTTAGTCTTTGGGCTTAACAATTTGTACAGATGATATTCAAAAAGGCTTACCCCACCGATCCACCGTAAATCCCCACACCCAGCAACACAGCATAACCAATGATCTTACTGGACAATACAATCCACATGCCCTTCGACCCTCATGTTGCCTGATACACACGTACCTCATTAGACCACAATACAACCTGTATTTGTTATCAACCGAATTGGTGAATGCCATTACGGTACTATGTAAGCCACATTGAGCCTGCAAACAGGTGGGAAAATGTTGGGGGTACAAATGTAACAAATAAATAAATAAGCAATAAAATGAATAAAACACAATAATGTACAGAATATAACACAAAGTACAATAAGTTCAAGAAGCAAATTAATATATGTGCAGTAAGTAACCAGGGATTTAGACTACCTCAAGGACAAACAAATAATTAAGGAGTTGATAGGTGAGAGCATAATTAGGCAGGACTAGATGGGAAACGAGATTAAAGGGAAATGTAAAACAAGATATTCTCTAGATGATGAAACAGCATTACGAGGGGGTAATTCAATAAGATTATTTATATATGATGGGGCTTGACCAAACAGAATTTGGAGAATGAAAACGAATCATTTGAAAGATATTCTACCCCAGGTCCCAGTTCCGTACACACAAACTAATGAGCTAACATTCAATACTTGGTGTTAATTAGCTTTCATCTGGATTTAACATGTGGTTCTGCCCTGTGCCCTCTTCTATAAAATGCGTTCCTACGTTTTAGAGTGCGCAACTGAAAAGGGGGTGTGGCCATGGGAAGGGCATGCATGGGTAAGGGGTGTTCCCAGAAATTAAGTGCGTTATAGAAGAGGGTCATTTAAATGCCTAACTGCCATTAGTTGTACACCAGCATGTACTCCATTTTTCCGCAGGCGTAAGTGCGACGCCCAAAGTTGGGCGTGAGAGTCACGCTAAAGTATTATTCTATAAGGGATGCCACACGCAGACTATAGAATGCTAGTTTAGCGCGGCTCTTCCTGATACCCAACTTTGGACGCATTTATAGAATTCCCCCAATAATGTTTTGGAAAGGGACCTATAAAACTGAGCTTGAGGCTACGGCATTCCAGAGTCACCTCTTCATGCTGCCTAACCAGAACCTTGCACAGCACCTACTCCTTCAAGCCCTTAATTGCACAGATCTCATGTAGGATTGCAGTGAGACTCAATGCACTGAGGATTCATTGGATTGCCAGAAAAAAAAAACCCCAGAGATTGTATGAATCCAACTAACAGCCCAGAGCAAGAAAATCCACTTTTAAGTCTGCACAGACCTGCCCTCCTCCGCCTTGACTCTCTCCCTGTCTAAATAAAGGACAGATGAGCTGGGTTAAAGGTTATTATTCAGGCCAACATTTTTCCACATGCTAATTGATTTACGATTTTCCTCACCTGCCTGTTATAGCCCTTCAGCAATGTCACGCTATAATCAGAAGGCTTTCAAAATCTTAACTGCACAGCGATTTCATGCACTTCTTAGTCTAGGGATTTTAAACCTCTGCACATGGAACCGGCCAACAGAACAAATACGAGAACAGAATGAGCCAGTGGTTCCCAAACCTGGTCCTGGAGGCACCCCAACCAGTCAGTTTTTCAGGGGTGTCTACAATGAATTTTCATGAGAGAGATTTGCATACAGTGGGGGCAGTGCATGCAAATCTCTCTCATTAATATTCATTGTGGGTATCCTGAAAACCTGACTGGTTGGGGTACCTCAAGGACCAGGTTTGGGAACCACTGGAATGAGCTCAAAACTTTGAGTCTAGAACTAGTCCTCACTCCTGGCAGTCACTTGTTTGTCATGCTACTGTCCAGCATGAGAAAATAAAATTAGCAGCAGTCTCAAACTTTGGAGCTGGATACGTGATAATCAATTCAGTGGCGTTCCTAGGCTGGCTGACACCTGGGGTGGATCGCCGATGTGCCACCCCCCGGGTGCAGCGCGGCCCCCCCTCCGGTGAAATTACACCCCCCCCCGGGTGCAGTGCGACCCCCCGGGTGCATTTTTACCTGCTGGGGGGGGGGGGTGCCATGCGCCTGTCAGCTCCGAGTCCGCTCGTTCCCTGCTGCTCCCTCTGCCCCGGAACAGGAAGTAACCTGTTCCGTGCACAGGGAGCAGCAGGGAGGGAACGAGCGGACTCGGCCAACAGGCGCGCGGCACCCCCCCCCCCCCCAAGTGGTGTGCACCCGGGACGGACTGCCCACACCCCCCCCACCCCTTGGTACGCCACTGAATCAATTGCTTCTTGACTGGTGCATATAATAATTCTGTCTCTGTCTCTCACCTTGTGTCCAATATGGGGGTAATTCAATAACTGGGTCCTAAAATTTAGGCATCCAATTAGGTGGGCTGTGAGCCTGTTCTATAAGATCACGTACACATGTATGTGTAGTGAAGTCCAGATAATCCGCAAAAAGCGGAGAACTCGAACGCCCCACGAGAGAATACAGATATGGGAGAAAGTGGGAAGTTTGACCACTGAAAACCAAAGCCCGGAGGGATGGATTCTTAAAACAGTTGTTTATTGATGAAAAAAAGACTTGACAGAAACGTTGTGTTTCGGCCGTTAGGCCTGCATCAGGAGTCTCCTCCTCTGTGAGCTGTCAGAAATTCACCCTTGGCCTGCGTCGGCTTGCTGAAGATTCTCTCTGAGCCAGCTGCTGTCTCCTCTGCCTCCTCAGCTGCAGCACCCTTCGCCCCCTCTTCTGTAGGTGCTGGTAGTATCACTGAATCTCCACTACCCAAATTGCAAAGGACTTAAATACAAGACAACCCATGCGTCCAACTTTTCTTACGTAAGCACACGATCGTGGAACGCACTGCCACAAGCTGTGAAAACAATCTATGATCATCACAGTTTCTAATCACTTCTCCTCATGTCATACCTGAGCCAGTTACATCAATAAACAACTGTTTTAAGAATCCATCCCTCCAGTCTTTGGTTTTCCGTGGCCAAACATCCCACTTTCTCCCATATCTGTGTAGTGAAGTTGACATTTGTGTCCACTTACGCCATGTCAATGGTAGGGCGTAAATGTGGCTCTTTAACACGTAACTTACAGTATTCTGTTAGTTATGCATGTTAATGTTGGACATGCCCGTGCCCTGAACATGCTCCTCCCTCTTTGAAAACCCCCTTGCATTTACACACTGACCCGGAGAATCTATATATCGCACCGAGATTTCCGCGTGGAAATCTAAGCACATTCCATAAAAATGCGCATAGCTTAATTAGTTAACAAGCTAATCAGCGCTGATAATTGAATGTAAATAAACAATTATCAGCACTATTTTGCCGATAATGGAAACTAATGGTGGCCATCTCAAACTTGGCCAAATCCAAGCCATTTGGTCGTGGGAGGAGCCAGCATTTATAGTGCACTGGTCCCCCACACATGCCAGGACACCAACCGGGCACCCTACGGGGCACTGCAGTGGACTTCATTAATTGCTCCCAGGTACATAGCTCCCTTACCTTGGGTGTTGAGCCCCCCACAAACCCCCAAACCCACTACCCACAATTGTACAACACTACCATAGCCCTTAAAGGGTAACAGGGGGCACCTACATGTGGGTACAGTGGGTTTTGGGTGGGTTTTGGAGGGCTCCCATTTATCACCAGACGTGTAACAGGTAGTGGGGGGATGGGCCTGGGTCTGCCTGCCAGAAGTGCACTGCAGTACCCACTAAAAACTGCTCCAGGGACCTGCATAGTGCTGTGATGGAGCTGGGTATGACATTTGAGGCTGGCATAGAGGCTAGCAAAAAAATTGTTTTTTTTGGGGTGGGTGGGGGTTAGTGACCAATGGGGGAGTAAGGAGAGGTGATCCCTGATTCCCTCCGGTGGTCATCTGGTCAGTGGGGGCACTTTTTTGAGGCTTGGTCCTAAAAATAAATGGACCAAGTAAAGCCGGCCAAGTGTTCGTCAGAGCCAGCCTTCTTTTTTCCATTATCGGCCGAAGCCGGCCATCACGTAACCACTCCCCCGTCCCGCCTTCCGGACCCTGCCGAAACGCCCCCTTTAACATTGGCCGGCCCTGCGACGGAAAGCAGTTGAAGCCGGCCAAAATTGGCTTTCGATTATACCGATTTGACCGGGTTTAGGAGAAGGCCGCCCATCTCCCGATTTGTGTCAGAAGATGGCCGGCCTTCTCCTTCGAAAATAAGCAGGACGGTGACCTATGACTACCCTGACCTCATTCCCTGAACACTTACCATCATGGTAGACCTACATGGCCTTAATTCAGTGATGTTCACTTTTTTCACCACTCAGAAAAGAAGACAACAGTGTCAGTAATTATTCAATGTTAGTATGTCTTGACATTTTTTTTTTTTTTTTTTTGCATCTGTATCCCACATTTTCCCACCTATTTGCAAGCTCAATGTGGCTTACAGAGTTTGGTTATGACATAATCATTCCAAAGTCCCTGTAAGACCCCAAGAAGATGTACAGCAGAAATTGTATACAGTATTAAGCCAAAAGAGGGACAATTAGCTCTATACTCTGCCCACTGATTACCAAATTTTAGCCCAGCTCCAGAAGTACAGAAGGAAAACATCCAGAGGGATTTAAAGGATAACATATGCGAAGCACTGATAAATTTTGCACATATTAAAAAAAAAAAAGCAAACATTGTGGCTGATCACAGTTTTTCTGGACTCATCTGTGGACTCATCTGTTGAAGAGGATTTCACTTCACTTCACTGAAGCTTGATGGGCTGGACAGGATGAAATCAAACTCAGCAGCACTAACCACAGCTGATCAGAGGAACAAATTACCAACTCCTGGAGAGTCACAGCACATTTTTATGAGATTTTGCCATGACTTGCACCATTTTCATTCTGCTTTCTGCCCTGTCTTTGTTCGGCCTCCTGTAATAATGTTTACATTTGTTGTCAGCAAATTTTGAAGGCATGAGCCAAGAGAAGTACGACATGGGTATTTTTTTTCCCTAGATTCAGGTAGCCACATGCATACGAGTGTGTGCGTATTCCCATCAATCTCTCATTTTAAAATCAGATGGCTTATGAATCACTACAGGCTTGTGCATTTTGTGCAAATTCATCAGGTTGAGTTAGACTTCACAAAATTCGCAAATCTTACATGTAGAATGAACCACTTGACCTTTGGCTCCCTGACCTATTGTTCCACTGGAAAGAAAGTGATAAACCCTTCTCCAGAACATTCCGCTTCTTCGTTCACACAAAAGGATGAGTTGGGGAATTTGAAAATAGCCTTACACTGTCCAGACTTGAAGACAGATGGTAAAAATGATTGCTTGCTCTTCGTGTCTCTATCAAAAGTCGGTGACAAAGAGGGGCATAATCAAACGGGGTGCCCAAGTTTTCCTGAGGGCGTTCTTGCAGGACGTCCCCGTAAAGTGGCGGGGAAACCCGTATTATCGAAACAAGATGGGTGGCCATCTTTTGTTTCGATAATAGGGTCGGGATCGCCCAAATCTCAACATTTAGGTCGACCTTACAGATGGTCATCCTTAGAGATGGTCGTCCCTGATTTTCGGCGATAATGGAAACTGAGGACGCCCATCTCAGAAACGATCAAATCCAAGCCCTTTGGTCATGGGAGGAGCCAGCATTCGTAGTGCACTGGTCCCCCTGACATGCCAGGACACCAACCGAGCACCCTAGGGGGCATTGCAGTAGACTTCAGAAAAAGCTCCAGGTGCATAGCTCCCTTACCTTGTGTGCTGAGCCCCCCAACCCCCCTTCCCACAATTGTACACCACTACCATAGCCCTTAGGGATGAAGGAGGGCACCTAGATGTGGGTACAGTGGGTTTGTGGTGGGTTTTGGAAGGCTCACATTTACCACCACAAGTGTAACAGGTAGGGGCGGGATGGGCCTGGGTCCGCCTGCCTGAAGTGCACTGCACTCACTAAAACTGCTCCAGGGACCTGCGTACTGCTGTCATGCAGCTGGGTATGATATTTGAGGCTGGCATAGAGCCTGGAAAAACTATTTATAAAGTTTTTTTTAGAGTGGGAGGGGGTTAATGATCACTGGGGGAGTAGGGGGAGGTCATCCCCAATTCCATCCGGTGGTCATCTGGTCATTTAGGGCACATTTTTGTGGCTTGGTCGTAAAAAAAATGGACCAAGTGAAGTCAACCGAGCGTTCGTCAGGGACGCCCTTCTTTTTTCCATTATCGACTGAGGATGCCCATGTGTTAAGCATGCCCCAGTCCTGCCTTCGCTATGCTTCTGACACGCCCCCGGGAACTTTGGTCATCCCCGTGGCGGAAAGCAGTTGAGGGCGCCCAAAATCGGCTTTCGATTATGCCGAGTTGGGTGACCCCGGGAGAAGGACGCCCATCTCCCGATTTGTGTCGAAAGATGGGCGCCCTTCTCTTTCGAAAATGAGCCCAAAAGTGTGCAGCAGCATTCATAGACTTGTAGGAAGTTCAGTGTGAATGCGTCTTCTATTTCCCTTGAAACTAGACAGAGGCCACCAAATAAACAAACCATTTCACATAGCCCACATAAGTTAGGGTTTGAACTTGCACCACAGATATGAAAGGCTATGTAATGTAGTGATCAATCTCCTGAATATTCCAGTCACAGTGAGAGGGATGGGACAGAAAGATGGCCCTCCACCGAGTAAGGAAGAGTCAAAGACAATTGACAATGTCTACATGCATCCATTACACCCGTGGTTCCCAAAGCTGGTCCTGGAGGCACCCCAACCAGTCAGGTTTTCAGGATACCCACAATGAGTATTCATGAGAGAGATTTGCATGCACTGTCTCCACTGCATGCAGATCTCTCTCATGAATATTCATTGTGGGTATCATGAAAACCTGACTGGTTGGGGTGCCTCCAGGACCAGCTTTGGGAACCACTGCATTACACTGATAAAAATTCTCTCTATCGCTAAAATCCATCACTTCCATTCTAAACGCACTACGAAAATAATTTTTCACTCTATCACCTCCTATTTAGAATTCCACAACCTGCAGCTCACAGGTCTCCCACTAAACCCATCTCCATTGCAGCCTAATGAACACTTAGGTATATGACATTTCATCCTCCAGTATCATTAGCTCTATGTTGTAGGTACATGCTTTTTTTTTTCTTTTTTAATCAACATTTCCTGGGGGGTTTTGGAATTGCAAAACATGAACATTCATTAGTTTGCTAATTTTGCTTCCAAAATTTGTTTTGAGCCTGCTCCAACACACACACACACACACACACACACACACACACACACACACACACACAAAATCCTAGCCCTTAAAAAAAAATCCAGGTTTGTGGACAGTCCCTGCCCCTCCCAAGTTCTCCTGAACCCCCTCAAGCCCTTCCATTCTACCTCTTAGTCTTAACCCATTTGCTGATTCCCAATTGCTTCTGCCCCACTGGTGCTGTTTCTCATACTGGCACTGGCTAACGTGAAGCTGGTGCTATTTTGGAATTTTTACCAACAAAACGGTGCCAACCTATTGGTCAGCACTGTTTTTGTTATATGGCAAAATTTCAAGCTAGCACCAGCTGACACTGTTATGAGAAACCACAGCAGCAGGACAGAAGAGACTGGCGAGTTTGCTTGTTTGTATTTAATACGTCTGGGTTTTGGCAGGGAGGGGCCCCAGATCTGACAGTTTCTTCTCCTTTGTTTTCCATTTTGTTTCTTTTTGTTTTAAATAAAAAATGCTAACAACAAAAAATTTTTTTTAAATCTGTGCTATAAATCCCTCTTCTCAAGTCATTACTTTATTTATTTATTTAATTTATTTGTAGCATTTGTATGCCACATTTTCCCACCAATTTGCAGGCTCAATGTGGCTTACATTTGCCGTAATGGCGGTTGCCATTTCCGGGTAACAGAATTGCAAATGTTATTGCGTTACGGTGCATACATACATGATAACATATATGGAACATAACATATATGGAATAGATCATGGTATATATACAGTGGTGGAAATAAGTATTTGATCCCTTGCTGATTTTGTAAGTTTGCCCACTGACAAAGACATGAGCAGCCCATAATTGAAGGGTAGGTTATTAGTAACAGTGAGAGATAGCACATCACAAATTAAATCCGGAAAATCACATTGTGGAAAGTATATGAATTTATTTGCATTCTGCAGAGGGAAATAAGTATTTAATCCCTCTGGCAAACAAGACCTAATACTTGGTGGCAAAACCCTTGTTGGCAAGCACAGCGGTCAGACGTCTTCTGTAGTTGATGATGAGGTTTGCACACATGTCAGGAGGAATTTTGGTCCACTCCTCTTTGCAGATCATCTCTAAATCATTAAGAGTTCTGGGCTGTCGCTTGGCAACTCGCAGCTTCAGCTCCCTCCATAAGTTTTCAATGGGATTAAGGTCTGGTGACTGGCTAGGCCACTCCATGACCCTAATGTGCTTCTTCCTGAGCCACTCCTTTGTTGCCTTGGCTGTATGTTTTGGGTCATTGTCATGCTGGAAGACCCAGCCACGACCCATTTTTAAGGCCCTGGCGGAGGGAAGGAGGTTGTCACTCAGAATTGTACGGTACATGGCTCCATCCATTCTCCCATTGATGCGGTGAAGTAGTCCTGTGCCCTTAGCAGAGAAACACCCCCAAAACATAACATTTCCACCTCCATGCTTGACAGTGGGGACGGTGTTCTTTGGGTCATAGGCAGCATTTCTCTTCCTCCAAACACGGCGAGTTGAGTTCATGCCAAAGAGCTCAATTTTTGTCTCATCTGACCACAGCACCTTCTCCCAATCACTCTCGGCATCATCCAGGTGTTCACTGGCAAACTTCAGACGGGCCGTCACATGTGCCTTCCGGAGCAGGGGGACCTTGCGGGCACTGCAGGATTGCAATCCGTTATGTCGTAATGTGTTACCAATGGTTTTCGTGGTGACAGTGGTCCCAGCTGCCTTGAGATCATTGACAAGTTCCCCCCTTGTAGTTGTAGGCTGATTTCTAACCTTCCTCATGATCAAGGATACCCCACGAGGTGAGATTTTGCATGGAGCCCCAGATCTTTGTCGATTGACAGTCATTTTGTACTTCTTCCATTTTCTTACTATGGCACCAACAGTTGTCTCCTTCTCGCCCAGCGTCTTACTGATGGTTTTGTAGCCCATTCCAGCCTTGTGCAGGTGTATGATCTTGTCCCTGACATCCTTAGACAGCTCCTTGCTCTTGGCCATTTTGTAGAGGTTAGAGTCTGACTGATTCACTGAGTCTGTGGACAGGTGTCTTTCATACAGGTGACCATTGCCGACAGCTGTCTGTCATGCAGGTAACGAGTTGATTTGGAGAATCTACCTGGTCTGTAGGGGCCAGATCTCTTACTGGTTGGTGGGGGATCAAATACTTATTTCCCTCTGCAGAATGCAAATAAATTCATATACTTTCCACAATGTGATTTTCCGGATTTAATTTGTGATGTGCTATCTCTCACTGTTACCAATAACCTACCCTTCAATTATGGGCTGCTCATGTCTTTGTCAGTGGGCAAACTTACAAAATCAGCAAGGGATCAAATACTTATTTCCACCACTGTATATACCATGTGCGTACATACATGGTAGAGAAGAATAATTATGGTATTGCATGAAGGTTTCTGAGTGATAAATTGCATTATAATCTACATTAGGTCATCGACTGTAGAGAGACCCTGTTTTACATAAGGTTTAGGGTAGTGGTGTCTGTCATGTGATAAGATTTTTAGCTCGCCTTCCTCTTCTGCTACACATGAAGTTTCTCCTATGCACTTACAAGAGTGGCCACTGTGTATTGGATAAACTCCTCTTATCTCTGCTCTTCTCCATCACCGACTTCCAATGCCACCTTGCTGCGCCATCTGCCTGGAACAGCCTGAGTTGGCTCATCATTGGGTCTCTCCAACCATGTTCAATTACCACCTTAAAAAAACCCACCTCTGTAGGCTGCTTTCAAGAGTACAACCCTAGGTCTTCCTGATTTTAGCCTTCTTAGTTTAACCCTGTTCTCTGAATTTTTTAAATTTTCCTGAAGCTTTGCATTGTTGTTGTCTCTGTGTCTTATTTATTTATTAGGATTCGGCTCACACATTTTTCAGTTGTAGCTGAATGTTCTAAATCCCCCCACCCCCCATTCTATTACTTGCTGCCCAATGAGTGTGCACTTGATAGAATGCTACCCTGATACAAATAAAAGGCTATTCTATAAAATATGCAGTCCAGGGGCATAGCCAACATTGGATTTCTGAGGGGGGGGGCAGGGAGGGCCAGGGGAGGCAATGTATTTCATTCCCCCCCTCCCCCCGCTGCCACCGCCACAACTTTTCTTCCCTATCTGGCAAGGATGCCCAATTCCCAGTAGCCCATAAGAACTGGAACTGTCCCAACGCTGCCTCTGCAGGAAAGAACTCAGCAGCCTCTCCTCCTGCTTCTGACGTCGGCACTCAGTGCACATGTTCGGTGTGCGAGTGTGCAGATGTTGGCAGCAGGAAGGGAGGCTGCTGACTTCTTCCCTGCAGAGACAGTACAAGGCAGGGGCGTAGCCAGACACCCAATTTGGGGTGGACCAGGGCCCAAGATGGGTGGGCAGAACTCCGCCCTGTCCCACAAGTGATTTGGTCTCTCCCTCTCTTGTCTGCATGCCATATGGTCTTTTAAACATCCCCTCCCCCGAATACATTTTAAATAGCAGATTTTCACCGTCAGCAAGCAGCAGCTAATACACACTGCTCATGTTGGCCCCACAGTCTTTTCTCTGATGCAACTTCCTGTTTCCACATAGGCGGGAATACATCAGAGGGAAGGCTGTGGGGGCCGGTGTGAATAGTATGTATCAGTCACTGCTCGCTGCAGGTGAAGATCTGCTATTTACAAGGTACTGTATGCAGGAGGGACAGTTGTTGGGAGTTTTTGGCTGGTGGGGCTTGGGAATCCCTGCCATCCACATCATAGGTGTGCTGCTACTGGGTGGGTCTGGGCCTACCCAGGCCCACCCTTGGCTACGCCACTGGTACAAGGACAGTTCCAGTCAGCCACTCAACCCTGACAGCCACTCAAAGGGTACTGTAGTTGTGGAAGGAGCCTAAGCCAAAAGTGTGTGTGTGTGGGGGGGGGGGGGGGGGGGGAGGCACCCTACCCCCCCCCCCCCCCCCGTGGTTATGACACCAAAGTCACTTAGGCCTAGATTCAGTAAATGGCACTCAAATTTGGGTGCCAGAAAAAATCAGCATGGAACGCTATCCTATGAACAGAACTCCAAGTTGATGTTCTTATAGAATAGTGCTTAGAGCCCATTTCGGCAACCAATTTTGGGTGCCAGCTGAAACCTGGTGTAATTGATGATGCCCAACTCTTGGCATTTGGGCATGGCAACGGTGCTGTTCTATAATGCCACATGGAAATTGTTGGAAAACCCCTACCATGCCTCTAGCCCATGCCCTCTTTTTGAGTTGTGTGCTAGGGGATTTACGCGCATGGGGTTATTGAATAGCGCGCAGGAAGAGGCGCATGCAAAATCTAATTATTGGCAATTAACTGCAATAATTAACACCAATTGATTGCTAATTAATAGCTTGCTAGCTAATTAATTTGCATGTGCATATTTGATCTGCACACAAAATTTGGTGCCTACATTTGGACGCCATATATAGAATCTGGGGTTAGCACATAACTGCGAGGGGGTGTACATGTGTGAAGCATGGGCAGACTATGGGTCTGCCACCAAGTGACATCCATAATTTATAGAATACGATTGTTGCATGCCAACTTACAACGGCCATTGACCTATCCTAAGTGGGCTTACCTAAATTTGTTGTACCAACATGACTTCACACTGCTATTCTTTTACAGCTTAGTCACACCCAAGTGCCAATATTGAATTGACGCTATGCACTCTCCATTGTGGTGGCTAAGTCTTGGCAGAGAAACAGAAGAAGAACAAACACACTCTGCAGAGAACAGGAACAGCAAAAAAAAAATGGAGACGGCCCAGGGGATGTCGTCATCATTGCAGTCACACTCGGGTCATTGATAAATTATTAACCTGAGTGCGGCTCTTATGACATCATCATCTTCTTGACCATCTTTGCTTTGCTGATTTTGCCTATATCTTGGGAACAAGTTACAGAATTGCCACCTACATTGGTACTTAAGGAAATGGAAGGTTAAGTGACTTGCCCAGGTCACAAGGGGCTGCAGTGGGATTTGAACTGGACTTCCCTGGTCTAACCATTAAGCTACTCCACATTTTAAGCTCAATGAAGCAGGGCAGTCTCTTATTGTGTGTATGTGCAGTGCTGTACTGTCTAGTAGGACTGTAGACTTGGTATGTAGTGCTAGAAAGAGGGAGTGTGGTTGTAGAAAGAGACAAAACAGAGAGCTATGGAGAAAAAAAAACAGGCACCAGAGAAAAATAAGAACATAAAAGAAATGGAGGAAAGACAGAGAACAAGAAATATACATTTTGTTACAAAAAGAAAAAAAAGAGGGGTGAATAAGGGAGAGGTAAAAACAAACAAGCAAGGCACAGAGAGTCAGGAAGGCAAGGATAAGGAACCGAACAGCCTAAGCATGCCAGCTGACAGAAACAGAAGTTAATATGCATACATTATGTATGGTGGGGTGGGACACATCACATTAGTGAAATGTGTACTGTGCATGCTTTCCTTGCATGAGTTGGAACTGCTTGTCACTCACGAGCTCAAACCAAAGCAAAGCTTCCAGAAGGTAATTTGGTTCTTTACACTTTTCCAATTTCTTGATCTGATGTTGTCTGTTGTTCTAGACATCTACAATATTTTATGAGCAGGGGTTGTAGCCAGGCAAGCATTTGAGTTGATGTGAAGTTGTGCCTCATTGATGCTCCTAATAGCGCCTGTTTTAAAGGATCAATTTACCACTCAAGGTCTTGAGGTCATCCTAACTCCCCCTTTTACAAAGCCTCGCTAGTGGCTGCCGGTGCAGTAATGTCAACACAGCCCTTTCAAAGTGAATGGGCTGTGTTGGTGTTGCCACGCAGCTTTGTAAAAGGTGGGGTAAGGCACTATTGTTGCAAACTGAACAACTCAAATTAACACTCCCTGGACAGGTAAGTAGGCATGGGTGAGTCATGGGCATTCTTAACAAATATGCACACTTTATAGAATTCACCCGATCTGCGCCTAAATTAGGTGTGGGCATTTACACCAGGTTTTAGTTGGTGTAAATGGTCATGCCTAAACTTTAGTTGCGGGGGACAGGTGCTACATCTATTTTATAAACCAAGCTTAACTTTAGGCGAGGTTTATAGAATAGCACTGAGGGCAGGTTTTTTGCGCTTATTTTTTTAGGGGCCATTTATAGAATCAAGCCTTAAATGGTTACTTTAATACAGACCAACATCCAACTGTTTATCATGAAGCTCACTATTGGAAAATTACTCTAGAGAAATACTCAACTGCTCTGTTAAATGACTTGCCTTTATTTATTTATTGCACTTGTATCCCACATTTTCCCACCTACTTGCAGGCTCAATGTGGCTTACAAAGACCTGTTCAAATATCCCCTGAACAAAACTGGTTTGAAAAATGATCCTTGTAGTTCTGATCTTTAAATCCCAATTTAACCTCATTTACTTTCCTTTTCGCAGGAGGGTTGACCAGAGGAAGCTCAGGAGGGTCCTTTTATTAAGGTACATGGAAAAAAGGCTTGCGGTAGTGTAGGCGTGGGTTTTGGGCGCACGCCGATCCATTTTTCAGTGTGCCTGTAAAAAAAAATGCCTTTTAAAAATTTTTTGCCATGTGGCAAAATCAAAATTGCCGCGCGTCCATTTTGGGTCTGAGAACTTACTGCCACACATTGACCTAGCGGTAAAGACTCACGCGGTAACCGGGCAGTAATGACCTATTCATGTCAAATGCCACTTGGCGCGTGTCTGAAAATAAAAATTCTTTTTCGGACGTGCGTATCGGACATGCGCCAAAAATGAAATTACCGCAAGAGCCATGCGGTAGCCGGGCGGTAACTCCATTTTGGCGCGCATTGGGCGCATGTAGACGCTTAGACGGCTTAGTAAAAGGGCCCCTCAGTGACCTAATAAGAAACAGGCGGAGTTGGTTTGTCTCTCAGCAAGTTCATTTAAAACTTTCTTGGAATGTAAATATGTCCCCTCCTTTATGTCTCTTTCCAAAGTTTAGCAAGTGAGATACTATTTTTTCCACAGAGGTTGCACTAAGCAGAACTAGAGTAAGAAATACTTAGATGTTTGCACTGGCCTTGCTAGAATTGCTTTGATTTTCCTCCTCCCCCCACCCCCAGCCGCCTTTTCAGGCAGACTTATGAAAGCAAGAGAAAACAGCAAGATGCAAAGCTTAAAAAAAAAAGAGAGAAAATGTGTTTCAGAAGATGAAATATGGGGAATAACAAAAAGCTGGGTTGTAGTGGCACTTCTGGCCATCTGCTTCCAAAAGATACATGTTTTTTTGAAGATCAGCGTTGACTAAGACATTTAAGAAAAGCTTAATAGACACACCAGAACTGTAAACCCCGGAAAAGTGAGAAGACAGCTTCAAAGGACGAGAACACCACTTATAACCAGGGATGTAGAGGAAACAGTGGGAAGGGAAACAGATTTTTCTAGCATGTAGAAACATTTTCTGCTTTATAAATGTAAAAAAAAAAAAAAAATCTGTTCGCACGCCTCTGTGTCTCTTGACATCAAAACAGGTTGTGCACGCAAAGGCGAGGCCTGCTCTTTCCCTCTTCCTCAGTCAGTCCCTAACCTCATGCCTCCCACGACAAGATAAAAATACAATTTTAACGGAGGCTGAAGGCTTCAAACGGTTTAACTGATCCACTCTACAGGTTGACTGACTCACACTTCATGACACCTGCTGAGTACTGCAGAAGGGCAGGAGGCTGGGGTAGTCAGGATACAGTCTGAAGCAGAAGGTGATGGGAATCTCTCTGACCTTTGGGAAAAGTACCTTACTTTCTAGTATGGACACAGCGCCCGGCGAGATGTTTTGCTGTGTCTGTGGCTGGAGGTGATGTGGGGAAGAGCTTTCTCAATAGCAGGGCCTTTTGAATGGAACCATTTGCCATTGACAACTACAGACTGTGGCTTCTTTCAAAAGACTGTTGAAACGTTATCTGTTGCACCAAACGTTTGCAAGGTCTTGAGTTGTTTTGGTTGGACAGGACTGGATGTCTTTTTCTGTGGCCTTTGGAGATGACCTTTTTATGTTTCTTAGTTTGTGTTTACATATATGGAATGTATGTGCTTGCATTTGTTGATTTCTATGTTGTATTGTATAAGTGATTTCTACCCTTCCTTGGGTAAAAATGGGTTATAAATAATCAACTGTGAACTATAGCTTCCCCCCCCCCCCTTTAACAGTGGTGTAGTTAGGTGGGGCCATGGAGAACTGGGCTCCCTCAAATTTGCTTTGGGCCCCTGGTTGGCTGGCGGGGGTCCCCAACCCCCACCAGCTGAAGACTTCATCCAGCGCTGGTCTCCTGCCCTGCTCTCTCTTCCCATCACGTTGGGCACGTTCCTTTAGTGAAATTGAGCATGCTCATTTGCACTAAAAGGGGTGTGCTGGATGTGAGGGGAAGAGAGAGCAGGGCAGGAGACCAACGCTAGGTGAAGTCTTCAGCTGGTGGGGGTTGTGGACCCCTGCCAGCCAAGGTATTTATGGTAGCGGTGCTTCAGCTGGCAGAGGTTGGGGACCCCCACCAGCCAAAATGTTACAGCGGCGGCAAAGGGGGCGGTGAGGCAGCGGAGGGGGGTGATGGCAGGGCGGCAACCAAAATGTGCCCTCCCACCTTGGCCTCTGGCCCCCTCCCACCTAAAGGTCTGGTTACACCTCTGCCCCTTATTGCAACTTAGTAAAAGGGCCCCAAAGTTATTGCCTGCTCATTAGTAGGCGTAACTTTATACATGTACATACTGGTAACTATTGGTGCTAATATGCTAATTCAACGGCTCCCAAACCTGGTCCTGGAGGCACCCCAGCCAGTCAGGTTTTCAGGATATCCACAATGATTATTCATGAGAGATATTTGCATGCAAATCTCTCTCATGCTTATGCATTGTGGAAATCCTGAAAACCTGACTGGCTGGGGGGGCCTCCAGGACCAGGTTTGGGAGCCACTGTGTTAATTTGATAAGATAACACCCTTATTTCACCCATTCTCTGTCCTCAGGAACATCTACACATGTGCAGCCCAGTCCTAGGGAGAATGCAGAAATCAGAAGTAACACGTCCAGGCTGGGACCTGTCCAATTTCAGTGGTATTTCAGAAAAGGATCTGCTGATTTAGGGCCAATTCTAACATACATGCAGGACTCTGTGTGCATGCATTAGGGGTGTGCAGTCTGAAAATGTTGTTGCATTGTATTTATGGGAATTGTTGCTTTGTTCTGGTTTCTTATCTTTTCTTTTTTTGTCTTTTCTCATTACAGGAGCGATATCGTTACGAGTGTGAACTCTTCCAAAGGTTTGTGCATGAAACCTCTTGAGACACCCCTAACAAAGTTCACATACATGACACACTGAACACTACAATTCACAGCTGAACAAAGAAAAAAAAAACCCTATGATGCTCATTTTCAAAGCACATGGACTTACAAAGTCTTTTTGCCTATGTGCTTTGAAAATGAGCCTCTTTATATTGTTTCACTGCTGCGGACAATGATTTAATTATTTATTTATTTGTTAAATTTTTGTATCCCACATTGTCCCACCTATTTGCAGGCTCAATGTAGCTTACATAGTTCCGTAGAGACGTTCGCCAACTCCGGCAGAGAAAACAAATACATAGAGTTATTGTGGTCGGATAAGGCTATAAAGGTTCATGTGTTGTAGATACATTGGGGAATCGTAGAGAGGTAGAGATTGGTTAAAAGGTTCATGTGTTATAGACACATTGGGGAATAGTAGAGAGGAAGAGTTTGGTTAAAAGGTTCATGTGTTATAGACACATTGGGGAATCGTAGAGAGGTAGAGATTGGTTAAAAGGTTCATGTGTTATAGACACATTGGGGAATCGTAGAGAGGTAGAGTTTGGTTAAAAGGTTCATGTGTTATAGACACATTGGGGAATCGTAGAGAGAAAGAGTTGTGCAGTGTCAGTTCTGGCTTTGTTTCATTATGTTGCAAGGTTTAGGCATTTAGGTTGGGTCGATGGGATATGCCTTTTTCAACAGGTTGGTTTTTAATGATTTCCGGAAGTTTAGGCGGTCGTACGTTGTTTTCACGGCTTTTGGTAGTGCATTCCAAAGTTGTGCGCTGATGTAGGAGAAGCTGGATGCATATGTTGATGTGTATTTGAGTCCTTCGCAGTTTGGGTAGTAGAGATTTAGGTATGTTCGTGCTGATCTGGTTGTGTTTCTTGTAGGTAAGTCTATGAGGTCTGTCATGTAGTCCAGGACTTCTCCGTAGATAATTTTATGGACCAGGGTGCAGATTTTGAAAGCAATACGTTCTTTGATTGGTAGCCAGTGTAGTTTTTCCTGGAGGGGTTTGACGCTTTCGAATCGTGTTTTTCCAAATATAAGTCTGGCTGCTGTGTTTTGAGCGATTTGTAGTTTCTTTATGAGTTGTTCTTTGCAATGATGTATAGAATAGTTGCATTAACGTGCCCAACTGTGCATTTAGGTGCCACCATTTATGGCAGCCATAGATATAGCATAAGCGGTAGCACCTTAAGTTTAGCGCATAATTGCAGACTTACGCTAGTGTTCTATAACAGAGATGGCGCAACTCTGCCATTGTAGATTACGAGCTTAGCGCCCAGATTTTTGGTGCCATATATGGAATTTACCCGTAAGGCAGTAGTTTAATGAAAAGTGTTTCTGCATTGAAAAGACGCATTTTTGGACGTTTGATGATTGCTCACAGACTCCTGAAGCAAGCCATAGGCCGAAACACAGTGTTGCGTCGGATCTTTGAATACATTTTCTCAAGTATCAAGGTTTTCTCTCTTATCTTTGGAGTCTGTGGTCGTTTTCCCTCCTTTGTCTCCCTTTCTGTTTTCTCCCGTGGGATTTCAGAGTTCTACACCTTGGTGGATTTTTGCTTGACAAATGGCGAAGGCCATTTATAAATCTGTGTGGCAGTATCGGTGGCATAGCCATGGGTAGACCCTGGCTCCCCACTTTGGGCTCAGACCCTTCCAGCAGTGGCACATCTTTGCTGTGGCTGGTGGGGATCCCCAAGCCCTGCCAGTTGAAGACTCAAGGCATCTGTCTCCCTTTCCCTCTCCACAATCCAGCATCTCCCATCATCTCTTAACCATCCCCCCCTACCCCATGTACCTTTTTAAACTTCACTTCCAGAGGTCACTGGCAGCAAGCAGCAATTCATACACGCTGCTCATGCTGGCCCCAGAGCCTTCCCTCTGATGCGGTCCCGTTTATGTGGAAATAGGAAGCTCCATCAGAGACAGTAGACTCTGGGGCTGGCATGGCATAGCATACCATCTGGTATAAAATATGCACCATGACATGATAGTGCATGTACAGGAGCAGAGTTGGGGCAGATCATGGGCAGAATTCACAAGTATGGTACATGCGTAGATTATAAATATGCTAATTTATGCACATACTGAAAAATTATAGGCGCAAACATTTACACCTTCTCCAGAGCAGGTATAAATGTTTACTCCTGCAAGGTAGACACGATTTCTTCCACTTACGCTAATATTTTAATAAAGACAGGTAGGGCACCTACGTACCCTCTTAAACCAGGTGCTCAGTTATAAAATTACCCTCATAAAATCAAGCGTTAAAAGACAGTAGCTTCACTATTACAGATTCTTGACAAATACATTTATAACTACAGTCAGCTCCAGAAACAGCCACTGCAGGAGCTGTGGCCAGGGAGGTAGGTCTGAAGTTTTTACGCACTCAGATTTCATTGCTCGTTTATGCGCAGGCCTGGCTGTCTGTTTTACCCCTCCTGCCTCTCAAATACAAAACTATCAAGAAAGGAAAGGGGAAAAGAGCCAAGGCAGGCCTGGAAGGTCTTTCTGGAAACTGGCTCACCCAGACTTAAGTTCTAACATCTGAAAGCGGTTTCCCTGAGGCTGGGCAAGCAGCTAAGTGCCTTCTCAAGTAACTGAGCTGTATGTAGCAGAGCTGCACACTGCAAATGTTGCAGATGAAGGGAAGGGAATATTCTGAGCCACAGCAAAGCCCTTCCATAGCAGAAGTTCCACTGCACTCCCGCTGTGAAGGTAGCATGTGGAAAATGCTTATTAACTAGTCTGGAGCTGAATTCCAAATTACTGCTTTGAGAATAAAGAGGGCTTTGCATGTGGGAGCCATACAAATTATCAAACAGACATGACGAAGACGTAAAGGGGATAGTCGTGACACCCTTACCCACCTGTGAGCCCCCCACCTGGGCCACAGCCCCCACCCCATCCTTTTTGGGGTGGGGTGGGGACACACCTGTCTGAGCCAAGAAACATACTGGACAACTGTACACAGAATTGCTGTGCACAGACTCACCGGGATGTACGCTGTACGTGCACTGGTAGGACAATGGCCGGTGCAAGGTTAGGGATTACCCCTTCTTCTAGTTGCTGGTTGACCATGATGCCTGAGTTATATCCAAACGCCCTTCACACCCCCTTGCACCTTCCACCTTCACAATAAGTGGTTTTGTTCCTACGTCCATTTTGTGCTTTTTGCTGACACCAGTGATATGCTGTCTGACCTTTGCCGGGGATGGATCTTTTGCTGGTTTAAGAGGTTTATTCTTCGCTTCTCTTGGCTTAGAGATGCTCAGCCTGGCTCTATTGCCCTCTGGCTCAGCGGGTGCTTCCAGTTTGAGTCCTCCATCAAACACAGCCTCACCAAACTTGGACATGGCTTCCACCAGTAATATTTTAGCAGCTAGTGGCGCATTCTAAGGGCCCATCTGAAGGATAAT
The DNA here is from genome assembly GCF_901765095.1 of Microcaecilia unicolor. Lineage (NCBI taxonomy): Eukaryota > Metazoa > Chordata > Amphibia > Gymnophiona > Siphonopidae > Microcaecilia > Microcaecilia unicolor. The sequence goes on along the minus strand of NC_044036.1, from coordinate 320,963,381 downwards.
AGGCTGGTCCTACTTCACTGGCCCTGATGCAAATAGGTACTGTTAGAAGATGATTATGGCTGCACTAGTGGTTATTTAGCCAATGTGGCACTTCCTTCCAACCACAAAATGGCCAACAGTTGGCAAGCTCACTTGAAGCTCCCCTGTCCAGTGCTCTGCCAGTCACAAGATGGCTGCCCTCCAACCAATCAGATATCCTTCAGGCAACAAGTGATGGTGCATGCACCTCAGGAGCGGTCCATGGGGACCCTCCATAGCACGGTCATGGCCAAATGTCTACAAAAGGCTGGGAGAAGCAGAACTACACGAGAGAAGAAAGAAACATCAACAGACATGTAGCAATGGGTAATGGAGCAGGCATGGGGAAAAAATGCCCAGGGCAATCTGGGTCATCTGGCAAGACAGGAAGTAGGACACCAGTGAAATGTGCAGCAGCTCCCATTAAAAAACATTCTCTTTCCAAGCCCTAGGACTAGGGGGCATGCGATGAAGCTACAATGTAGTAAATTTACAATGAATCGGAGAAAATGTTTCTTCACTCAACGTGTAATTAAACTCTGGAATTCGTTGCCAGAGAATGTGGTAAAGGCAGTTAGCTTAGCAGAGTTTAAAGAAGGTTTGGACGGCTTCCTAAAGGAAAAGTCCATAGACCATTATTGAATGGACTTGGGGAAAATCCACTATTTCTGGGATAAGCAGTATAAAATGTTTTGTATGTTTTTGGGATCTTGCCAGGTATATTGTGACCTGGATTGGCCACTGTTGGAAACAGGATGCTGGGCCTGATGGACCTTTGGTCTTTCCCAGTATGGCAATACTTATGTACTTATGCAAAAGCATGCAGGGGAGAAGGGCCACCAAAGCACAGGGCATGCAATGATGAAACATTTGGGAGGAGATCTGATGGGATCCCCAATGATCTTATTTGGAACAGTTTCTGTATGAAAGAGGGGAAGCATAAAAGGGTTCACCCATTTGTCTTTGAAATGCCTTCCTGATTTGTCCAGTTCTGCTCCTCACACTGCCCAATCCCCGGCAGCACAAAAGACCACGTTGAGGTGCAAGGAGCTTTAAACCCTGCTGCAAGTGCCAACTCTGACAGCGGGGTGACCCTGCCCTCTCTCTATTGCCTAATGACCACACTACCTAGGGGTCTTGGGTTGGAATGGATACACGGCATCACGTGAACGGTGGTTCCATGCACCCGGGGGCACCTACACATTATCTCTTCCAATAGGGGAAGGTGTAAGGAAACTGACCTAGAAGGAAATGCATGATAGGGAAAACCCAGTCAACAGAGCTCCTATAATCACTTTGCAGGCATGGAAACAAAACATCATTACAAAATTCCTCTGCAGTGCATTCCTGAGCAGATGGTATCAATTCTGCTACTCCAGCCACATGTGTTTACATTATAGAAATGCCTGGTACAGGCAACATAAAAGTAAAATGACAGAGACGGAGGAAGCAAGGGCAGAATGAAGACAGCAAGGGGGAGAGGAAATGACTGAAGAGAATGGAGAAGTGAGGAGAAAGAGTGGATGTCTCAGTTGCAATGGGGAACACAGTAGAGCTTTAATAGTGTCTATTACTCATTAGCTTCACGTGGTCAATCCTGGTGCACACCTTGGTGGTGGTGGTGGTGGGGGGGGAGGAAGGTAAGAGTTTCATGAGAGGCTCTATATCCGTGACAGTGGCAATAAACAATGGGCAGATAAACCAAGGAGGAGGAAAAAAACCTCATGAAAACGTGAGACGTAAGAAAGAAACAGTGAGGAAAATCCAAGGAGGATAACAAAGAAGTCTTTATTGAGATATTAAAAAACCGACCCGACACGGCCGTGTTTCAGCCCGAAGGCCTGCCTCAGGGGTCTTGGTAAATCTCTGTTGTTCCAGTATAGTACTCTACAACGGAGCAAATGAATGCACGGCAGTTGTTACTCGGCGTTTTCACAAGACAGAGGATAAACGAAGGATTTTCGACAGACCCGTGCATTCATTTGCTCCGTTGTATACTGCAACAACAGAGAATTGAAACTGAACATGGCCAAGACCGAGCTTATTGTCTTCCCTCCCAAACCCACTTCTCCTCTCCCTCCACTCTCTATCTCTGTCGATAACACCCCCATTGTCCCCGTCTCATCTGCCCGCAACCTCGGGGTCATCTTTGACTCCTCCCTCTCTTTCTCTGCGCATATCCAGCAGATAGCCAAGACCTGTCGCTTCTTCCTCTATAACATCAGCAAAATTCGCCCCTTCCTGTCTGAGCACACCACCCAAACTCTCATCCATTCTCTCATTACCTCTCGCCTTGACTACTGCAACCTACTCCTCACCAGCCTCCCACTTTGCCATCTATCCCCCCCTTCAGTCCGTTCAAAACTCTGCTGCACATCTTATCTTCCGCCTGGACCGATATACTCATATCACCCCTCTCCTCAAGTCACTTCACTGGCTTCCGATCAGGTACCGCATACAGTTTAAGCTTCTCCTTTTAACCTACAAATGTACTCGATCTACAGCCCCTCCCTACCTCTCTACCCTCATCTCCCCTTACATTCCTACCCTTAACCTCCGTTCTCAAGATAAATCCCTCCTGTCGGTACCCTTCTCCACCACCGCCAACTCCAGGCTCCGCCCTTTCTGCCTCGCCTCACCCCATGCCTGGAACAAACTCCCTGAGCCCATACGCCAGGCCCCATCCCTGCCCATCTTCAAAGCCTTGCTAAAAGCCCACCTCTTCAATGTTGCCTTCGGCACCTAACCACCATACCTCTATTCAGGAAATCTGGTCTGCCCCTACTTGACATTTCGCCCATTAGATTGTAAGCTCCTTGGAGCAGGGACTGTCCTTTTTTCTTAATCTGTACAGCGCTGCGTAACCCTAGTAGCGCTCTAGAAATGTTAAGTAGTAATAGTAGTAGATTTACCAAAACCCCTGAGGCAGGCCTTCGGGCCGAAACACGGCCGTGTCGGGTCGGTTTTTAAGTATCTCAATAAAGAGTTCTTTGTTATCCTCCTTGGATTTTCCTCACTGTTTCTTTCTCACGAATAAACAGTGGGCTGCAGCACCACTGAAATGCCAACTGCTTTCAGAGCACAAGGTTGCTCTGCCAGCGACTTGTCGGGCTGTGCTATCCCGGCCATTACATGCAGCAAAGGTGCAGTGACGAAGTGAGACCGCCTGTAGTACCTGACCTGTGACTCTCTGCTGCTACCAACCTCTTCCAACTTTGCCAGATAACTTCTCCAGCTTTTTCTTGTCTGGCAGGTGCAAAATCAGTCTCGTTTACTGCATCTAAATCATTGCTTCACTGGTTTTAACATAAAGTCCCTCTCTGATTTTGGTCTGTGTCTCGTCCATCTGTATTGCCCAGATTGCAAGTACCAAAAAGTGGGGGCTATTATATGGCTCTATAAGGGGTTGCACCCAGAGCCAACACGCTATTAAAATAGTCTATTTATTTATTTATTTATTTATTGCATTTGTATCCCACATTATCCCACCTATTTGCAGGCTCAACTTAATTTAATTTAATTTAATGCATGGTATTTACTTTTAAGCTCACTATGTCGGCTTGTTCTTTCTGGTTACCCTCTCTACCAATTTGTGCTGGGTTGCTACCCTTGCGTGAAAAATGTTTACACAATTCACATTCTAGCCTTGAGGAATGACAAATCAGACACTGTTGGAAGGGTCGTGCATCACACTTGGTGTGCTAGGGGCATGAGGGATTAATGCAGCATGTGAACAGTGCTCATGGGACTTGAGATGCCCCCCCCCGACCTACACATCTCATTACCAGGTGTGATCTTTCTGTCTGAGCTAGCTCATTAAAGGCAGGGGTTCCTTTGCATCCCAGTGCACACACACACACACTCTGACATCCTGCATTTTTTCTGTTCAGCGAGCATTATCCCTCCCTCTTGGTGGTTGCTTTTCATCTTTGAAAGAAAAAAACAAAACAAATCAAAACACTTTTTTAAAGGGTAAGTGGAAACAGAGGGGACCAATTCTACCCAAACAGCTCTCCTGCTACAGCCATAAGGATAAGCAAAATACACTAAGGTGTATTCAGGCTGGACTTTAGTGCAAAATTAACACCCTACCCTGATGCCCGAGGCACTGGTGTGAAGGTTTCCATATTTAAGAAGAGATGAGGAAGAGAGGAGAAGAGGGCTGGTTTTTCTAGTAAGGTTGTGGTCGGGAAGAGGTACCTTTCTTGCAGAAAGTAAACAGGGCCCACTGCACATACACACACACACTTTTTTATATCTGTGTTTTCAAAAAGGCAGACCGCAGCCATTCCCTCCCTTCCACGGAGTCCTGGTATTTCCTCCTCATGGCTGTTTCATTACACAGGAATCGATTCTGATATCCAGGGCAGGAAATACCTTCTGCATTTCCATGGAACACACCTTGAGCTACAACTGAAAAAAGGCTTGAGGTAAATCCAAACCCCCCTTTTCTTCCCCTATTAGGGACAGGGCTGGGGGGGGGGGGGGGCAGCAGAAGCATGGAAAGATGTTTTTGCTTTGTGCATTTGTGCCATTGAATTTTTATGATTTTCCCAACATGTGTTATAAATATATATACTTTTCACAAATAGCAACTTAAAAACGACATGAGAAAATGAAATTTTGTTCAATTTTCATGTAATTTCAAATGGCAAACTACAGTATAGACATTTAAATGTAACTAATATTGTGTTATGTCATTTTTAAGATGACAGCACATCATTCCTAGGGATGTGCTTTTGTGAATGCGCATTCTGTTATGCGTATACATAAAAATTAACTTGTGCTCAAAATAATTCTTACACGGGCAATGGGTGTACAAAACACGAATGTGTGGAAAAACACAAAGAACACACATAAATCATAAAACATTTTGTTTGAAAAGCTACTGACTTTTTTTGGGCCAGGCACAACCTTAATCACTCTTACCGACTACAGACTATGGTGCAATTAATCACGCAATCAAAACGTTTAATCGCACGATTAATCACGCTTAATCATGGCATGCATTTTGGGATACTCTTTTTTATTTTTTGACCTAACCATCCTTTTGAACAAATGCTCAAGGTGGCTATCAGCCTGCATATGCTTTTCAATTAACATTTATCTGGATTGTCATAGGGTCTCCGGCAGCGATTCCCACATACTACTTGGAACTGACGTTGATGCCTTCCCTCTGCTATGTTATGCCAAGGTGAAATAGGATAGGTAGGGGAGAGAAAACAATATTGGGCAACAGAGGGGAGTTAAAATTTTCGATCAGGATTAAAAAAATTTAATCATAGTTAAATTTAAAAAAAATTAATTGAATTAATAGTACACGTGGAGGGGCACATACCTAAATCTTCACTACCCAAGCTGCAAAGGACTAAAATATTGAACAAAATTTCATTTTCTCATGTCGTTTTTAAGTTGCTATTTGTGTAAAGTATATGTATTTTGGGAGTGGAAGAGTGGCCTAGTGGTTAGGGTGGTGGACCTTGGTCCTGGGGAACTGAGGAACTGAGTTTGATTCCCACTTCAGGCACAGGCAGCTCCTTGTGACTCTGGGCAAGTCACTTAACCCTCCATTGCCCCATGTAAGCAGCACTGAGCCTGCCATGAGTGGGAAAGCGCGGGGTACCAATGTAACAAAAATAAAATAGATACTATTGGAGATTCTACATGGAATGTTGCTACTATTGGAGATTCTACATGGAATGTTGCTATTCCACTAGCAACATTCCATGTAGAAGGCTGCGCAGGCTTCTGTTTCTGTGAGACGTCAGACTCACAGAAGCAGAAGCCTGCGCGGCCACATTGGTGATCTGCAAGGGCCAACTTCTACATGGAATGTTGTTAGTGGCGACTTCTGCATGGAACGTTGTTAGTGGAATAGCAACATTCCATGTAGAATCTCAAATAGTAGCAACAGTGGAGGAGTGGCCTAGTGGTTAGGGTGGTGGACTTTGGTCCTGAGGAACTGAGCTGGATTCCCACTTCAGGCACAGGCAGCTCCTTGTGACTCTGGGCAAGTCACTTAACCCTCCATTGCCCCATGTAAGCCGCATTGAGCCTGCCATGAGTGGGAAAGTGCGAGGTACAAATGTAACAAAAAAAAAAAAATATATATATATATATAATGATTAAGATGGTCCTGGTGGGTGGCATGTCTCTGATAGGTTGCTTTAGCTTTCCCAGGTGGTGCCTTAGGAGAAGGCAGCACATGGCTATGACTTGTGAAGGAGAAAGGAGTACACTGGACAGGCTGAGAATGCAGAATCAATGAAGCAGTTGATTCAGGCTGTTCTAGAGAGTTTAACTTATCAGCGTAATTGCAGGCCCAGTCAGTATTAATACTGTCAGAGACAGAGGAGAGTTAAGTGAGAGAGAGCGTGAGCACAGGAGGGAATGGAGAAGAGAAGCAGATGGAGAACATGACAGTGTGATTTTATGATGGCTCACTCCAATTTATGTAACTCATTTCCATCGGTCACCCTTAGTTAAAACGAAGCGTGTAGAATAGTCAATCAGGGATTTCCCTGTACACTCCTACAGGGAAAAACTGGCAGTGGGAATAATTGCTTTCTGTGTCCTGACTCCTCAGGTCTGTGAGCAAACCACAAGCCCCCAGTGAGATCAGGCAGCACAAACTCTTGAATCAAATGCTAACAAATAGTTGGACTTTTGCATTTTATTCTTGAACTAAGAAGGGATTTTATTTTATTTTATTTTTTTTTTTGGAGAGGGGAGAAAGACATCATGAAGCTGCTGGTCAGCTAGTGATGTTTTGCAGCTATTATTTTGCATCTCGGAGAACAGCCAGGCGATGGATCCTTCCAGGGCTGAATTAAAATCCCACTGAATCCAAATAAAACATTATCAGACTTCGGCCCTGTCTGTACAAAGTACAGCCTGCTCTGTATTAGGAAAAGATTTGCTCCAACCTCTGTGTGAGAGGTTGTTTGTCGAGCTGGGTGTACTAAAAAAAAAATATTACTGTATTTTAATGTGGGTTTAATTTTATTCTATTGTGTCTATTACCTATGCTCTTCGGTATGCTATTGTTAGTAAGCTTGTAAGCTGTTCTGAGTCTTTGGCTTCTGTTTCCATTAGAAATGTATACACTGCTCTTCTTACAAACTGGAGTCACTCCTGATGGGCAGGTCCTTCTGCCTTCATCCCTGAGCAAAGAGCAAGTCCCCAGAGCTGTGGCATTTAAAATATTGCCGAAAGAAAAGAAAAAAAAAAAATTCCCCAACAAGGATTAAATCCTCAGTATGGAAAGTGCAGACCGGGCAAGCTACATCTGGAAAAATTAATTTCTAACAGACACTTGGAGGAAACCAGTGAGGCGGGAAGGAGGTGGAAATGCAATCCCAGACCCAAGTTACATCTGGCAGAGCCAAGAGGCTGCAGACTGGAGGAGCCCCGAAGCTTTGGTCTGTGAGTATTCCCTCCCCAATCCCCCCCCCCCTTCTCTTTGACCTGGTTATCCGTGACAGAGTTAATCCGTTGCTGCTGCATTTGTTTTAATTTTGGGTCGTTTGATTCTCTCTCCCCCCCCCCCCCCCCAACACACAGTTTTACGTCAAAAGATTTCGAAGGTAGTGACTTGCCCTGAAGGTTCCCTGAGAAGCAGGAACGTCTAAGATTCATTTCCGAGTTGCTAGCAAGAGGACAACGCTAGTGTCATCTGATGAAAATTACTACAATTGCAGTAGCTCCTGGTCTTTAAAGCTCCTTTATGTCCCACTGCCTCCTACACCAGTCTCCTCTATGTAATTCATAGACAAGCACTAAAACTCGTGGTGTAGGTTAGAATTGATACTTTGATGGAACCCAAAGTTAACTTGGGTGGGAACTAGGGTAGTGCAGATGTTGATACTGCCTCTGTTTCTCCTGTTGTTTGCCTGGGCTGCTGCTGCCAACTGGGTGGGCCTGATTCCAAAATACAGAGGCCGTGACCCACAGGCTCACCCCTGGTTAAACCCCATCAAAATGTCCTGAAATAAAGAGGCTTTCACACTAGAGGGGGACATATTGGTACCCCAGTGGCTCAGCAGCAAAGCTGCTATGCAGAGGACCCAGAATTTCATTCCTGGGGCCAGATGTATCGGGGATTAAGTATCATTCACCGCTCCAGGGAGGGGGAGACAAGCAGACATTCATTGGACCTGCGACACCTAGTGGTCAATGTAGGGCATATTGTTGTAGTTCTCCAGAAGATCCCTGATGCACAGTTGCAGCTAAAGGTCCGTCGCTTCAATCACTAAACTGAGAGGGGATATAAGAGAACAAAATTCCCTGCTAGTGATGCCAGATCTCAGCCCTTGTTCCAACTGAACTTAAAGCCCAAAAGAAAGGAGGAGGAGGACATTTGTAGGTCAGAAACCCACTGAATTAGAGGTCTCAATTCTGAAGGAACCTTAACAAGAGTGGAGGAGCAGCCTAGTGTGGCTAGCACAATAGACTGAAAACCAGAGAAGCCAGGATTCAAACCCCACCGATGCTCCTTGTGACCTTGGGCAAGTCATTAACCCTAGAACGCATATTGTGGGCCTTTTAGGCCCCCATGCTTACATTTTTGCATGACGTTAATATGTATATTTTTAACGTCATGCGTTCTAGGGTTAACCCTTCCATTGTAAGCTCACTAGAACAGAGACCTAGTACCTATATATGTAACTGCCTTGATAAATGGAAAAAGGAGAGTAAACCACACCTAAAATCCAAACGAACAGCTTCCCAGAGGATGGAAGAAAAGGAAAATAAAGTCTCCCTACTCTTTCTATCTTAAAGTTGCATGTACACCTTCCTATAGGCAATTAAAAAAAAAGACCAGTGAAAAGATTGAGGGGCCCTTTTGCTAAGCTACGTAAACCTCTATGCGCGCCCAATGTGTGCCAAAACGGAGTTACCGCCCGGCTACCGCGTGCCTCTTGCGGTAATTTCATTTTTCACGCACGTCCGATACGCGTGTCTGAGAAATATTTTTTATTTTGGGGCGTGCATAACGGACACGTGCCAAGTGGCATTTGACACACGTAGGTCATTATCGCCCGGTTACCGAGTGAGTCTTTACCGCTAGGTCAATGGCTGGCACATGTCCATTTTCGGCAAAAAGTTTTTAAAAGGCATTTTTTTTACAGGTGCGCTGAAAAATAATTCTGTGCGCACCCAAAGCAAGCGCCTACACTACCGCAGGCCATGTTTTCAGCGCACCTTAGTACTTTATGGAGAGATGGGGGGAGAACAAGACCAGATATCGCTTCGCTCATCATGGTAGTGAAATGACCTCTACCTGAAGTCCTTCAGCCCTCTTCTCTCGTGCTTCTCAAGACAGATAAATGATCTGACCCTTTTTCATAGAGAGACTGCTAATTTCTAGAATTATTCACAAGACTTTGACGGATGTGCTGGAAAGATGGAGAGAGGTCTAAGAGTTTCTGGCACATTTACAGTTTTAGCTCTCTCAATTAATGCATCTCTGCCGTGCTGTGATAAACCAGCACTGGCAGATAAAAGCTTGCCACGCCAAGAGATGAAAATATGTAGCGGAGGGCTATTTTTAAAACTCTGTGAGGTGCCCGCTGGAAAGGAGTGCTGGGAGATCTCTGACTTGGGTTCATTTTCAATGCCACATCCTCGGTCCTTTTGCTTTGAGGACACTGTACCAACAATTCAGTGCCTACGGAAGTAGCACTGGTAAGGGAGGGAAGGAGGAAGGGGTCCAAGTGCAGAGAACTAGTGTTTCAGGGGCTAAATTTTTTCCATTAGCATCCTTTTGTTCCTCACATGTTGCTGATCTCTAACAAGCAAAACAAAACTCCAGACTTCCTATTGACAAGAAGAGAAATATTATGCGGGTCCCCTAAGGCAGCTCCTTGTGACTCTGGGCAAGTCACTTAACCCTCCATTGCCCCATGTAAGCCGCATTGAGCCTACCATGAGTGGGAAAGCGCAGGGTACAAATGTAACAAAAATAAAATAGATACTATTGGAGATTCTACATGGAATGTTGCTATTCCACTAGCAACATTCCATGTAGAAGCCTGCGCGGCCACATTGGTGATCTGCAAGGGCCGACTTCTACATGGAATGTTGCTAGTGGAATAGCAAGTCAGAGCTTATCTGATTAAAGGAGGAAATCGCCTCAAGAATAAGCCCCTCCCACAAATACAACATGGGGTAAAGGCTACAACTTCATCATCATGGGCGTTTTCTATAAACCTCCTCTTTTTTTCTTATAACGTTTTTCTCTGAAAGTTATTTTTCTAAATGCTCAATAAACAAGCCGCTGTGCCGAATGTATTGTATAAAACTTTTTAACTTAACTTCGGCTGGCTATAGGCTTTCTCCTCCCAGACCGCGGTTTAACTGTGGTCAACGGTCCCGTTTCACATTCCGCTGCTTCAGGACCACAGCCATATAATCACCCGGTTCTCCGGTCACAAATCAATCCGTTCATTATTGCCGACGGCCCTTCATGCTACCGTCGGCAATAATGAACGGATTGATTTGTGACCGGAGAACCGGGTGATTATATGGCTGTGGTCCTGAAGCAGCGGAATGTGAAACGGGACCGTTGACCACAGTTAAACCGCGGTCTGGGAGGAGAAAGCCTATAGCCAGCCGAAGTTAAGTTAAAAAGTTTTATACAATACATTCGGCACAGCGGCTTGTTTATTGAGCATTTAGAAAAATAACTTTCAGAGAAAAACGTTATAAGAAAAAAAGAGGAGGTTTATAGAAAACGCCCATGATGATGAAGTTGTAGCCTTTACCCCATGTTGTATTTGTGGGAGGGGCTTATTCTTGAGGCGATTTCCTCCTTTAATCAGATAAGCTCTGACTTACTTTTTGACAACTGTGTTCTGTACTTATAAGTATAGTGAAGTAGAATTGGAACCAGTCTCCCTGTGTATATATCTTTAGTTTATCGCTAGTGGAATAGCAACATTCCATGTAGAATCTCAAATAGTAGCAACAGTGGAGGAGTGGCTTAGTGGTTAGGGTGGTGGACTTTGGTCCTGAGGAACTGAGTTCAATTCCCACTTCAGGCACAGGCAGCTCCTTGTGACTCTGGGCAAGTCACTTAACCCTCCACGGCCCCGTGTAAGCTGCATTGAGCCTGCCATGAGTGGGAAAGCGCGGGGTACAAATGTAACAAAAATCAATGTTTCCCATGCCTGTCTTTTTCTCCCCATTCCCTCTTTTTTTTTTTTTTAATCATACAGCCCCTTTTTATCAACTCTTTAGGTCTACTCTTCCTTTTTATAATGCTCACTCTCTGCACCCCTCCCCCACATCACATGTATTCCTAAATCAATGACCTTTTAGAAGATGGCTGTGATTGACATTAGTCTCTCCTCTTGTCTCTAGGTGTTCGTTTGTCTTCTTGGATACCAGGCTAGCCTTCAACCAGCAGGACATCGGAGAACTTAAGAATGTATGAACAGCCATACTGGGTCAGACCAATGGTCCGTCTAACCCAGTATCCTGCTTCCAACAGTGGCTAATCCAGGTCACAAGTACCTGGCAGAATCCCAAAGAGTAGCGAAATTCCATGCTACACATCCCAGTGATAAGTAGTGGCTTCTCCCATATCTATCTTAATCACAGATTATGGACTTTTCCTCCAGGAGCTTCTCCAAACCTTTTTAAAACTCAGATACACTAACTGCTGTTACCACACCCTCCGGTAACAAGTTCCAGAACGTAAGCGTTAAGTGAAAAAAATATATTTTCTATCTGTTTTAAAAGTATCACCATATAACTTCACTGAGTGTCCCCTAACCTTGTATGTAAGGTCACTAAACTACCCAGTATCGAATGCTATGAAGTGGAGCGGGCTCACTGCATCAGGTGAGTTGTCAAGGAGATTGATGTGAGCTCCACAAGGATAGAAGCTTGTTTTAGAGAAAATCTTCATCCCGATGACACTATAAAATCCAATTAGGTTGGAATACAATAATAATAAAAAAAAAAGACTTAGAATCAATTCATTGGTGGTATGATAGAGTGAATGTGAGAAAGCAGTAAGCCAAGGTTGGCAAAAGACAACTCAACAAGGTGAACGCACACACACACACACCTCTTCCTACAGTGGAAGGATCTGGATCTCAGATGCCATTACTTAGGGGTCCTTTCACTAAGCCGCGTAGGTGCCTACGCGAGCCCAACGTGCGTCAGTTTTGAGTTATGCCTGGCTACCGCATGACCCTTGCGGTAATGTTATTTTTTAATGCGCGTCCGCTACGTGTGCTGGAAAATATCTTTATTTTCTGGTGTGTGAGTGGTAATTAGCATTTTACGCACGTAGGCCATTACCGCCTGGTTACCGCGTGAGACCTTACCCCTAGGTCAATGGCTGGCGGTAAGGTCTCAGACCCAAAATGGATGCATGGCAATTTTCATTTTGCTGCATGCCCATTTTCAATAAAAATACAAAAGGGCATTTTTTTACAGATGCGCTGAAAAATTATTCTGCGTGCACCCAAAACACGCGTCTACACTACCACAGGCCATTTTTCAGTGCGCCTTTGTAAAAGGGCCCCTAAACCTTTTCCGAATCAAAGCTCAGGGTGGGTTACATATTCAGGCACACTTGAAAGGTCCCTTCCCCAGAGAGCTTACCATATAAAGTTGTACTTGCATGGGGTGCAATGACTTGCCCGAAAGGAAACATTGAGAGAAATAGTTTTGGAACCCTGGTTCCATGCTTCTCTGTTTACTAGGGGGACCTTTTACTAAGGTGCGCCGAAAAATGGGCTGTGGTAGTGTAAGCACGTGTTTTGGGCACGCACAGATCCATTTTTCAGCGGGCCTGTAAAAAAGGCCTTTTTAAAATTTTTGCCAAAAATGATTGTGTGGCAAAATAAAAATTGGTGCGCATCTATTTTGGGTCTCAGACCTTACCACCAGCCATTGACCTAGCGGTAAGGTCTCACGCGGTAATCATCTACGCGCATAGAATGACAATTACTGCCCGCTTTCTGCCACGGGCCACAAAATAAAAATTATTTTCCCGCGTGCGTAGCGGATGCGTGTCAAAAGTGAAATCACCGCAAGGGCCACGTGGTAGCGTGCAGTAACTCCAAATTGATGTGCGTTTTGCACACGTAGGCACCTATACGGCTTAGTAAAAGGGCCTACAGGTTCCTCTATCTACTACCTACATTCAAGATCCAATCTACTTCCTGTCCTGAAGAGCTGCAAACAAGTCTGGCTTTTGAGATCTCCACAATGAACATTTATCAGATATATTTGCATGCAAATGGGCTCAGACAGACTAAGTTGCATATTTTACTTATGCCATAAACCAGGCTGGATCGCAGCCTGTAGCCATCCAAATTGGCAAGACAGCATCTTGTCACCTACCCTTTTATTGCCATTTTCTTAGAAACCTTGAAAGTGGTTCATTCATCATCAATTGTCACACGGGATTGGCATTCAAAAATCAGATGGATAGCAATCTTTTGTTTTTTTTTTTTCTTTTTCCCTCCTTTGTGCTAGCAATAACTGAACTCCAATATTGCAGATGACTGTGTGGTCCCTGCACACTGAAAAAAAAGAATCTATGAACAGTTCTTAATTGCTTTACTGAAGCTTATAAAAATTTGTATTTATTTCTTTATTTAAAAGATTTGATATACCATGCAGTGGACTTTGATCCTGGGGAACTGGGTTCGATTCTCACTGCAGCTCCTTGTGATTCTGGTCAAGTACCTTAACCCCCCAATGCCCCAGGCACAAATAAGTACCTGTATAAACTATGTAAACCGCTTTGAATTTAGCTGCGAAAACCACAGAAAGGTGGTATATCAAGTCCAATTTCCCTTTCCCTTTACCTTCTAGGTAATAAAACCAAATCAAAGAAATTTACAAAATGGTTCAGAACTAAAACATTCTAAAAAATAACACCACAAAAAAATTTTGTTTTTTAATTAATACATCCTAAAAACTATAACAATAGCCAAAAATAACTAATTCTACTTAAAAATCTATGCATAAATAAAAAACAACATATAAATAGAAAACAAAAAAGATTTAAAAAACTATTCCATTCTAGAACTAACCCTTAATATTAGTAAAACATTGAAAGTTCTCCTTCTCATGATAACAGTCAAATATTTACTTCAGCTGAAGAGAGGATTGGAAATAAGTGGATGTTAAGATAGAAGCCCTTTTACTAAACTGCTAAGGCATCCTATGGTAAGTGTCAAAAGTGCGCACGTTAACTGCTTGCTAATTTTTTTTTTAATGTTTTGAAGGGGTGTGTCTGGTGGTCAGAGAGTGGGCATTCCTGCACTAATCAGTTATCACAACTGCATCACTGCACAGTAACTGGTTCATGCAGTTACTGCCTACAAAATGGGAGGTGGTAAGTGCACACGCGCTAATCAGTGGCATTCTTAAGTCGACTGCCACCTGGGGTGGATAACCGCTGAGCACCCCTGGCACATCACCTCCACCCCGCCCCTGGCGCATTACCTCCACCCTGCCCCCCCCCCATGGCGCATTACCTCCACCCCGCCCCGGCGCATTACCTCTACACACACCCCGGCGCAATACCTCCTGGAGGTGCAGGGAGGAGTCGCGCTGCTGTCGGCTCCACCAGTTCCCTGCCCCAGAACAGGAAGTAACTCAGAGGGAGCAGGGAACTTGCGGAGCCCACAGCCACTTGGCTGCTCCCTGAACCCCCTTGCAGCATGCACCTGCGGCGGACTGCCCCCACCGCCCCACCCTTGGTACCCCACTAGTGCTAATTTTGTTTTAATGGCTGCATGCTAATGGCAACATTAGCACATGGCAATCAAAGAACAGGTCATCTTCAAAATCTGCTCCTTAGTCCACAAAATCATATACGGCGTAGTCCCAGAATACATGACAGACCTCATAGACTTACCAATAAGAAACAAAGTCAGATCATCAAGATCCTACCTAAACCTACACTACCCAAATTGCAAAGGACTGAAATACAAAACAACTTACACAGCCGGCTTCTCCTACAAAAGCGCACAACTATGGAATGGGCTCCCAAAAGCTGTGAAAACAATCCACGACCACTTGAACTTCAAAAAATCACTAAAAACCAACCTCTTCAAAAAGGCCTACCCCAACGACCCCACGTAACCCTCCTCACCTACCAACACAGCATGACTATGATCGAACAGGACATCACGCAATCTTCATCCATTCCGACCCTCCACTTACACCTCATACGATCACTATACAACTTTGTACTTGTTATCCACCGACTGGGCAAACGCCTTTGACGGTACTATGTAAGCCACATTGAGCCTGCAAATAGGTGGGAAAATGTGGGGTACAAATGCAACAAATAAATAAATAATACAAAAAAAATAGAAAAGACCATCCCTACGGCTGTGGTACAAATGGAAACACGTGTGCAAGGGCACTCTAAGGTCACTTTTTACTGCAGCTTAGTAAAAGAACCCCATAATAAATGACCAATATGATTCATCCACTCTGCCCTGCTCCATGCCAGGTACATCCCACTATGTCCTTGTTTGGGACTGTACCCGCCACTCTGTGCAGGTTACAACCCTTCTCTGCCCCTTCTTTAAAGTGTGAAGATCATTAGTTTTACTTTGATTCCATCATCTTGCTATGTAGCAGTGGTTCCCAAAGCTGGTCCCGGCCAGTCAGGTTTTCAGGATATCCACAATGAATATTCATGCAATGGAGGCAGTGTAGGCAAATCTTTCTCATGAATATTCATTGTGGATATCCTGAAAACCTGACTGGTTGGGGTGCCTCCAGGACCGGGTTTGGGAACAATTGCTATATAGGGATCCTCTGTGTTTATCCCATGCATTTTTTTAAAATTCTGTCACTGTTTTTGTCCCCACTGCCTTTTCCGGGAGGGTTTTCCAGACGTCAACCACCCTATCCGTGGAAAAGTATTTCTTGATGTTACCCTTCAGTTTACCGCCTTGCAACTTCTATTCATGTCCAAGCTTTACAGCTTCCACTTATACCTATAGTTCTCACTTGCAAAAGACAAATATAGATACTGAAGCCAAGTACAGGGTATACGTGCTAATCCTGAATTTGGCAGGCTGTCCAGCAAGATATTCAATAATCATAATATTAAAATGCATATTAAATTTTAGTTTATAAAGCAATTGTAATCCCAACTCTTCCTAAGGCTGAGCTATTTTACAGTGCTGTAAATTATTTCCAAACAGCCCCTGTGTTATGGGAGGCCCCCCCCCCCCCAAGGAATAGGAGCCCCCCCCTTGCAGCTGCTCCCCAGTCTTCTGAAGTGCACTCCCTCACTTTTCAGACCCTTAATTTGTACTTCTTCATACTTGGGTGACTTATACTACTACTACTACTAGCATTTATATAGCGCTACCAGACGCACGCAGCGCTGAACATTTGACATTGAGAGACAGTCCCTGCTCAAAGAGCTTACAACCTAGGTAAAGCAGACAGACAAGACATTACGGGCAAGGGAATTACAGGGTAAAGAGGAACAGGGGAGGAGGAGGGCAAATGAGTAGCGGCTAGGAGCTACTTATAGAAGACACCCAATAAAGCCTGGAGAGCAGCTTCAGCATTTTCTCCAGAAGATCCTCCAAATAAGCTGAGAGGGTCACTACTACTACTACTACTTAACATTTCTAGAGTGCTACTAGGGTTACGCAGTGCTGTACAGTTTAACAGAAAGGACAGTCCCTGCTCAAAGGAGCTTACAATCTAAAGGACGAAATGTCAAGTTGGGGCAGTCTAGATTTCTTGAATAGAGGTATAGTAGTTAGGTGCCAAAGGCGTCATTGAAGAGGTGGGCTTTGAGCAAGGATTTGAAGATGGGCAGGGAGGGGGCCTGGCGAATGGGCTCAGGGAGTTTATTCCAAGCATGGGGTGAGGCGAGGCAGAAAGGGCAGAGCCTGGAGTTGGCGGTGGTGGAGAAGGGTACTGAGAGGAGGGATTTGTCTTGAGAGCTTAAGTTACAGGTAGGAACGAAAGGGGAGATGAGGGCAGAGAGGTAGGGAGGGGCTGCAGATCGAGTGCATTTGTAGGTTAGTAGGAGAAGCTTGAACTGTATGCGGTACCTGATCGGAAGCCAGTGAAGTGACTTGAGGAGAGGGGTTGTGTGAGTATATCGGTCCAGGCGGAAGATAAGACGTGCAGCAGAGTTCTGAACGGACTGAAGGGGGGATAGATGGCAAAGTGGGAGGCCAGTGAGGAGTAGGTTGCAGTAGTCGAGACGAGAGGTAATGAGAGAGTGGATGAGAGTTCGGGTGGTGTGCTCAGAGAGGAAAGGGCGAATTTTGCTAATGTTGTAGAGGAAGAAGCGACAGGTCTTGGCTATCTACTGGATATGCGCAGAGAAGGAGAGGGAGGAGTTGAAGATGACTCCGAGGTTGCGGGCAGATGAGATGGGGACGATGAGGGTGTTATCTACTGAGATAGAGATTAATACTAATGTCAGTGTGGAAGCCAGTATACTTAGTGTAGTCATTTGCGTCAGCTGAGGTAGTGTAGGCCTCATGTACTTATTTCCGATGCATGTTTGCCCAAACAACTGTCGAGGACTGGACTTTTCAGTCAGTTGAAAACTCTTCTAATAAAACTGCATTCGAGAAAGGGATCATTCTCTCTTGAAGGGATTGTTTTCACAACAGGCCAGATTTTGCTGGGATCATTCTCTCTTGAAGGGATTGTTTTCACAACAGGCCAGATTTTGGCTCTCAAAAATGGCTTGAAAGATCTTCCCAGGTGTATTTTCCGTTTTTCTTGCTTCACTTTCCTCCTTGCTTTCCAAGGGATAAGAAAACAAGTAGGCAACTAGATTCACCATGGAACAACAGAAGAAAAGAGCGGATCTTATTGGAGAAAAACAGTCTTTAATGGGTTGTTTCAAAGCTCCTAGGACTTACAAACGAGTGCCCAACATGGCTATGTTTCGCCAGAAGTACAGGCTGCATCAGGGGCAATAAAAACTGTGACAACATAAAAACTAATTAACAAGCTCTCCAATAATATACATTTAAATCCATGAAAGCTCAAAACATATGTACATATATTAAAAGTAGATCTAAATAAAAAAACAAATAAATATTTAATTAAATCAATAAATACAATAATAGGAATAACAATGTACAGCAATGCTTAAAACAATAAAACACAAACACAGAGAAGTCTAACCATTAAAACATACAAGAAGGCTTAACCAGCTGGTGTTAACCTACAAACTCCACCAATGCTGATTACTGCCAAAAAAGATAAAATATCACTTAGTTATACATCTAAAATAGTGGTGGTGCCATTCCAAACAGCTGTATTAAAAAGACAAAAAAAAACCCAGAGATATACTTGCTGGTTCACATGTGTCTCTTCCTGGGTCCGTTTGAAACCATAAAAACAAACTTGCTGTGACAGCCTACCTTATAAGCTGAGACCATGTAAATATGCATGAACTGTATTTAAAAAAAACAAAGACAAAAACAAGTTCTGACCCCTCAGAACTTAAAAAATGATTGTCACCAAGATCTCAAAATTGTGAAAAAATTCAAACAGCCTTTAAAATACAGCCAGCTTAAAATTCCATTGGGAGGAAATAGTGCTCAAAACTAAAAATGCAAAGGTCCTTTTACCAAGCTGTGGGAAAAAAGACCCTGCGCTAGTGGCGGGGGGGGGGGGGGCTGTTTTTCCGGCGCACCAGGGCCCTTTTTACTGTAGCGGGTAAAAAGCCCCCAAACACACATGGACATGCAGTAAGAGAACTCTTACCATGTGGCCATACAACAGGGAGCCCTTACCACCACCTGTTGAGGTGACGACAAGGGCTCCCGCGCTCACCTGGCAGTAACCGGGCAGCGCATGGTGATGCCCAGTTATCACACGGTTACTGTCGCGCAAGCCATTTCCAGGAGTTTTCTTTTTCCCCCGGAAATGGCATGCGCTCAAGGCAGGACTACCGCCGGCGGCCACATTGGGCCAGCAGTAGTCCCAGAAGAGCAAGCAGTAAGTCCGCGTTAGACTTGCTGCCGCTCTGTGAAAGGGCCCCAACATAGACAAAAACTGTCCTGAGATGTTTGCCAATCCATAATGACCAAAATTGCTGGAAAATAAAGTTTTAAAAAGATCAGCAGAACAGCTTAGAACGTTTTAAAACGTGGTGGAATGCATTGAGACCGATTCCATGCGTTCCAATGATGTCACTGCATTCCAGTGACATTATCAATGTGTTCCAACTATGGAAGAAGCCTCAGTAACTTTAGACTGCCTTAAAAACTGTGAGGAACCTCATAGAACATAATAAAAGCAGTAGGAAACATCTCAAAATCATAAAAACTAATGTCGACTCCTCCATAAAATATCACAAAATGAATGCAAAAATCTTGATGTAAACATCAGGTAAGCCATCCTCTTAAAACCAAAAGCAGGGGTTCCTGTACCAATTGGAACCATAAAAAAGGAAACTCTGTAATAAAATCATACATCCACAATGACAAAATCTTAGAAACTGATAAAAATCCACATAGATCCTAAGAAACAGATAAAATAGCATAATGAAAGAGAAGACATCATATGATAAAATGGAATTAAAAAAACAGCAACGCATCATCATCACAAAAAAAAAAAGAGAAATCTGGTTCTCAGTCCAAACGGAGAAACTGTATTGAAATCATGAATGAACCTTTACTCTGTGTGTAAAAGTAGTCTGCCTAAGTCCCCTCCCCTCCCCTCCATGAAGGATGTGACATGCTCAGCACAAAGAACTGAAAGTCCTCAAACTTATGATGTTTCTCCATAGAGTGTTGTACCAATGGTTTGTCAGCTACAGATCTCTTTATTGCACTTTTATGTTCCAGGATGCTTTTATTCAGAGGACGTATGGTCTTTCCAATATAAATCAACTGACAGGGACACAGCAACATAAACCACCCCAGCAGTTGGAAAATGTAGAGAGATGAGACTTCATTCCTGTGACTGGATGGAGAGGAGAGGGGGACGTGCTGCTCATGAATAAAAGGAAAAGGAAAGGGGGTCATGTTGCTCATGGATGTTTGCTTTTTTGGAAATATGCATCTTTTTACATTTTTTATTTAGCAGAGTATGGAAGAAAATGCATTTATGTTACTATTACCAGTATTTATAGAATCTGGCTTTCTTGGGAGGGGGGTGGGGTCAAGGTGACTGAGCGATGTGGTACAGCAGGGGCAGTGTTGGGTAGGCCAGGGGTGGGAATAGAGGAGATTATTTGCTGTGGGGAAGGGCGGGGATGGATTAGATTCCTGCGGGGATGGGCAGGGACGGATTAGATTCCTGCAGGGATGGGTGGGGACAGGTTAGATTCCTGTCCCCATGCAACTCTCTACTCTGACGTAATAAATCCCTTGGACGATATGCCAATGTTTACGGAGTATTTTGATGATATCCTTGGATAAGTGTGTAAATAGTAAGGCATAGACAATCTTCTCATTAAGTTCCTTCAGTTTAGGTATCAGCAGATCTTTCCTGTTAGGTTCTGCAGCTCTCCTGAACCCTTTGGCAATAGCTTCCATAGGATAACCCTTGGACTGGAACACCAGGTCATCTTTCTGGAATGTTTTCTGAGGAAAGTGTCTTTAGAGCAAAGCCTCCTGCTTCTCAGGAACTGACTGTTCGGCAAGTTAAATTTCAAAGCCCTGTTGTAGCAACTGTGGAAGTCTAAATATTTGTTCACTTTACTCTGTTTCCTGTAGAGATCACTGTAAAAAGATCCCTCTTCAAAAATGATCTGTATATCCAAAAAGGAGATACAATTGTTATCAAATGACATCTTGAATTTCAAATTACTATCAAACTGAGAGTTTCAAAAAAACTTTGAAGGTCTCCATTTACCCCCTTCCAAATCATGAAGATATCTTCTATATATCATCTCCATAGGGCAATGTGATCACTGTTTGTTTTCAAAAAAATCTCTTCTGAAAGTCCGCATCATACAAGTTTGCAACAGAGAGTGCCATTGTGGCACCCATCACGGTCCCTTTAATCTGCTGATAGTATATGACCTCAAAGCAAAAAAAGTTCCTCCTCAAAGTTACAGAACCCAATTCCACCACAAACTCAGTCTGTGTGTGTGGGCAAATATTTTGTCCCACTAGCTCCTCTCTTATCACCTCCATTGCTTCTCTTTGTGGAATATTCATGTAAAGAGATTCGATGTCAAAGGTGACCAGCAAAACGTCTCCTTCCACCTATAGGCACTCTAGTGTAGTGATGATATTTGCAGAATCTCTCACATAAGGAGAATTCTACAAACGAATGGTCTAATGAATTTGTCAAAAAAGACAGACAGCGAAAGAGATTGCTCAAAATTCAGGATGCTCAGCACCCACTGGCATCCATAGAGCTAGCTGCTATGATGAGTCATTCTGTCTTATGAAATGGAAATAGCAACAATGAGCAAATGATGACTTTTTCCACTAGATAAGACCATTAAGTACATTCTTTACCGCATCCAATGTCTGTGCTGTAGCTTGGAGATGTTGAAATAGAAACATAGAAACATGACGGCAGATAGAGGCCAAATGGCCCATCCAGTTTGCCCATCCTCCGTAACCCCTAACTCTTCCTTTTCCTACGGGATCCAAAGTGCCTGTCCCACACTTTCTTAAATTCTGACACAGTCCTCGTTTCCACAACCTCCACTGGGAAGCCATCCACCACCCTTTCCGTGAAAGAATACTTTCTTAGATTCCTCCTAAGCCTATTTCCTCTTAACTTCATCGTATGCCCCCTCATTCCAGAGTTTTCCTTCATTTGAAAAAGGCTCACTTCTTCTACATTAATGACCCTGAGATATTTAAACATCTCTATCATATCTCCTCTGTCCCTGCTCTCTTCCAGAGTATACATGTTGAGGGTCATATGAAAGCATGCCACCAATTGCCTAGCAGTCTCTGTTTTAGTATCTGATTGCCTGGCAGAAACTGGAAAATGATGAATTTTCTTCCCTCTTCCATTCCCTTTCCTCGTGCATTCAGCACTTCAAGGTATCCTTAAATAAACACAGTCAGATTCACCCAGTCCCAACCAGCTTCCAGATAACCCAAGTTGTTTCTTTCTTTTTTTTTTTTTTAAAGTTTGTTCATTCAGGAACTGCACCAGACAGCAGTAACTCAACCAAGCCCTTGAAAGAAAGTATAGAAAAATAACTGCCAAGAGACACAGCAAACAAACTAAACAGGATAGTTTTACTTGATAAATCTCTGCAGGCCCGGTACAGTAAGGCAACAATGCAGAGTTAACGGTTAGCAGTGTGGAGAAGGCTACATACACTTCATCATCAAAGCTACTCTTGGGTTTCGCACTCTGGGCTACAGAGAAGAGCTAATCAGATGCCAGCAACAGGGCCGCACGGGGCCTTTACCAAACTCATGTGACAAAAGCAAGCTGAAACAAGCCGCTCATCAGGCATAAAAACAGACCTACCGTGGCGAGGAGCTAATGAGACCAGGGAGGTGTCAGTAGAGCTCCAGGTCTCCCAGGGCAGCCTAAAAAACTAGAAGGCTTAAAATAGAAAACATGAACCCCAGAGAATAACACATCAGAGTTTCACTTCAGCAGCGATGAATGAATAAACTGCAAGTTTCTGCTACAGATATTTATTTATTTATTTGTTGCATTTGTATCCCACATTTTCCCACCTTTTTGCAGGCTCAATGTGGCTTACATATCACCGTTAAGGGCGTTAGCCGATTCCGGTCTGAAGAAATAGATGGTGTGAATGAATACAAGGTGATATTGTGGTAGATAAGGTACATGTATGGTAGGTACAATTGGGGGCAATTTAGGGAGGGAGGGGGAGGAGTCAGGTAATGTCCATTACGTTCTTGGTTACATCGTGTCGCAGGTGTCCATGTATTTTTATGTTGGGTCGGTGGGGTATGCTCTTTTGAACAGGTCTGTTTTTAGTGCTTTCCGGAAGTCTAGATGGTCAAGCGTAGTTTTTACTGCTTTTGGCAATGCGTTCCATAGTTGTGCGCTTAAGTAGGAAAAGCTGGATGCATAAGTGGATTTGTATTTGTTGCTAGGGTAGTGGAGGTTTAGGTATGATCGTGCAGATTTTGTGGTGTTTCTGGTTGGCAGGTCGATGAGGTCTGTCATGTATCCAGGTGCCTCACATGAGATTAGGTAAACTCAGCCCTAGCCACAAGCATCAAACAACACTAGGGTTTCATGAGAGATGTAACTGCTGGACTCTCAGCCATCACGGGTAGTAGCAAGTCTATGTGATAAAGAAAGTGGAGTCCACGATGATTTTAGCAGGCACTTGCTCTGAAGACGTAAGGGGAAGAGGAGTTATTAAACCCAAACCACACCATTCTCTCCTGTTACAGTGGTTCCTAATCCTTTCAAGCTCAAAGCCCACCTATGTTAACAGAATTACTGTGCAGCAGAAGAATCTCCATGCATTAGAACACCCATATTTCATTTAGATAGCTTACACCTTTTCATTGGTAGCTCAAGATGAATTACTGTAGCTGAAAGCATTTCCAGAGCCCCAAAGGGATTACAATCCAAGAACTCAGATTTCCTAACCTGTGTTAATGCATGATTGGGATAACGTGTGTTATTGCTGTTTCATGCACACTATCACTAAATAGGCCTCTGACAATAACGGAGCATCAACACAGGTTAGGAAATCTAGCCTTAAGTTTGCATCTGTGGCAAAGGAGAGTTGAGGGACTTGTCCAAGGTCATAAGGGGAAAGCCTGCCAGAGGTTGGAAAGACTCAAAAGCAGAAGGGAAGGACAGGGAAGTCGATGAGGTGAAGTGCACTGTTTCTGCCTATTCACTTCTACATACCAGTGCTCCTGCTGTTGCTAGGAAGGAGAGAGGCTCCCTGTCCGCTTCCGCATTCAGTTTAAACTTCTCGTACTGACCTTTAAATGCATCCACTCTGCAGCCCCCCATTACCTCTCCGCTCTTATCTCTCCCTACATTCCTCCCCGTGAGCTCCGCTCACTGGACAAGTCTCTCTTGTCGTCCTCCTTCTCCTCCACTGCTAAGTCCAGGCTTCGCTCCTTTTCTCTCGCGGCACCTTATGCCTGGAATAGACTTCCTGCACCTATACGTCTAGCTCCATCTCTACCTGTTTTCAAATCTATGCTGTAAACCCACCTTTTCACTGCTGCTTTTAGCTCCTAGCCACAATTGCCCTCCCCTTGTCCCTTCTTCCCTTCTCACCCATTACTTCCCTCACCCGTAACTGTCTTGTCTGTCTGTATTACTTAGATTGTAAACTCTATTGAGCAGGGACTGTCTCTTTGTGTCAGGTGTTCAGCGCTGCGTGCGTCTGGTAGCGCTATACAAATGCTAATAATAATAATAACTATACATGTGTTCAGAAAAGTGATCTTGCATATCAGGATTGATGTTTCTTGTTGCTGCAGAGGTGCTGGTCAGGATCACAACATTGGGCAAAGGTGACTTTTCCACGCCACGCGTGATCAATTCCGATTGCTGAACCAACAATGGTTGGGAAATCTTGCTGTGCTTAGATTAAATTAAGCCTGACATGTAGAGCACACCTGCTGAGGACCTCCTTTGGGAAAGAGCATCGCTAGCTGCCCAGTCTGTCTGGATCATAGTTTCCTCTAGCCAGGCCTGAGCACGTCTGCTGTTCTCTCTCTGGGACACAGCTCACTTGCTCCAGCACATGCTGCTGTTCCCCAATCACTCTCTGGGACAGAACTCATTTTGGGAAACTGCATAATCATTTTACGGGCTAAAAATAATCAGTCTCTTTCTACGACACTTTGGCCTCCAGCTTCTTTAATGAATAGGGAGAGGCTTCCATTTACAACATGAGAAACGTCGACATATCAGCCGAGGAGAGATGGGCGTCCTCGGCCAATAATCAAAAAAAGAAAGGCGTTTTTAGAGCAAATTTGGGTCACTTTTTTTGGACCCTGTTTTTTCACGAACAAGTCCCAAAAAAGTGCCCTAAATGACCAGATGACCACCGGAGGGAATCAGGGATGACCACCCCTGACTCCCCCAGTGGTCACTAACCCCCTCCCACCAAAAAAAAAAACAACTTTAACAACTTTTTTTTTCCAGCCTGTATGCCAGCCTCAAATGCCATACCCAGCTCCATCACAGCAGTATGCAGGTCCCTGGAGCAGTTGTTAGTAGGTGCAGTGGACTTCAGACAGGTGGACCCAGGCCCATCCCCCCGCTACCTGTTACACTTGTGGTGGTAAATGGGAGTGCTCCAAACCGCCCCAAAACCCACTGTTCCCACATCTAGGTGCCCCCCTTCAGTCATAAGTGCTATGGTACTGGTGTAGAGTTGTGGGGAGTGGGATTTGGGGGGCTCAGCACCCAAGGTAAGGGAGCTATGGACTTGGGAGGTATTTTCCTTTTTTTTTTTTTCAAATTGTTACAAGTGCCCCCTAGGGTGCCCAGTTGGTGTCCTGGCATGTGAGGGGGACCAGTGCACTACGAATCCTGGCCCCTCCCACGACCCAATGCCTTGGATTTGTTCGTTTTGATGAGCTGGGTGCCTTCGGTTTCCATTATCGCTGAAAAAACGAAACCGCCCAGCTCAAATCCGCACAAATCCGATGCATTTGCCCGGCACAAACCGTATTATCGAAAAAAAAAGATGGATGCCCATTTTTTTTTTTCAAAAATACGGTCTGTCCTGCCCCTTCACGTACCCGTTCTCGGAGATAGACACCCATGGAGATGGGCGTTCGCGTTCGATTATGCCCCTCTATATCAGACAACATAAAAGTCAGTCTTATCTTTATGCTGAATATTGCGCATCCACATAAGAGATTGCTGGTCACATAAAACCAGATTCAATCTCAGTGCCTGGACATGGCTAGCATTGAATATCTGGGAATAATGTTCATCGCCAATGACTGAATATCAACTCTAAGGATATGTAGGCCAAACATTTTCCATTTTTTTAGCTTCTCATGTTGTTTACAGGACTTTTCTATGTACGTATGCATGTTTTGGGGCAGTGCCATCAATGGTGCACCCTATCGTTTACAGTTTATTAATATTTGATCAAACTGCCTTTTTTTTAACATGTAAATCAAGAAGATGTACAATAAAATCAATGTCCAGAAAAGAACTCCATTAAAATGATAGAAAAGTTATAAAAATATCCATGTAGTACAAACATTCACATCAATGTACCATTAGCTGTAGGTTCTCATGGATGGTGGACCAAACATATCACAACAGACTGAACTGATCCAGCCCCCACTGGACCTCTGAAAGGCCAGAGTGAAGAGACAGGTTTTTAAACCAACCTTAAACTTATGAAAAGATGGATCTGAACAAAGTGAGTGGAAGGTTATTCCGCAAAAATGGCAGATAAAATGTAAAATGTACTCTTCCTAGTGGATTCCCAGTAAGCCTGGAAGGGTCCGGGGAGAATTAACCGATGATTATTCAGTGATTGCAAGGATTGAATTGGTACATATGGAAATGTTAACCTAGCCACATAATTAGGTACTTCAGTGTGAAGAGCCTTATTTGTAAGCAGAATTTTGAACTGAACTCTCTGCTCAATCCAATGAAGTTGGATGAATAGTGCAGAAATGTGATCTCTTTGCTTAGCATGACAAAGCAATCATGGTCCTCTATTTTGGAGAGTTTGTATTCAATTTACTTCAAATTTAGATATCCCTGCATAGATTGAGTTGCAGTAGTCGAGACGAGAACCTACAAGAACCAGAGAGAATGAGAAAGAGAGAGAGAAGCAATAAGAAAGGTGGAGGAATAGAAGTGATGGGAGACGGTGTGCTTAACCCCTGGAAGCACAGGCTGAGAGTACCAAAGGTTAAAACCAACCCCCTAATTCTATAAACTTGTGTGCACAATTTGACACTTATCAAGCAAATTGCACACACAGGTTATAGACTTGTGCCAGTTACACATGCAACTTAATTGGTAAATTAGCTGTTAATTGGCACTAATTAGCAGTGCAATTCGTCGGTATTCTATAAATGAAGTATGCAAAATCCATAGCGTGCAGCTGCAAGGGGGCATGGACCTAGGAAGGGGATGGGCAGTTAGACATGAGCCATTGAGCTAATTTAAATGCTGGTTCCTAATGTTAGTCATGAAACTGCGGACTTACGCTAGTATTGAAGAATGGCGATTATGGGCCCTTTTTACCAAGCAACGGCAAAAGGGGACCTGCGCTGGCATCGGCGTGTGTTTGTCACGTATGCAGAGGGGGGAGTCCTTACCGCCACCCATTGTGGTGGTGGTAAGGGCTCCTGCGCTAACCCGAATAACGCCAGGTACACTCCGACACTACAAAATAAATATATTTTTGTAGAGCCGGATATGATGGCTCGCTAGGGGTGGGAAGTACTGCTGGGCTGCTGTGGTAGTCTGGCGGTACTTCCTGTTTAGCAAACGGTAAGCCCACGTTGGGCTTATCACCACTTCAAGCGTAAATGGGGTCCTACGTGAATAGTTGTTGATATAGAATTTGTGCTTGATGCACATCATCCTGGACCTTTAGAGAATTACTCCCCACTGGGCATGTGTGGACTGATGAGTTTGGACAGAAGAGGGAAGAGGCAACCTATGAAATTTTGTCTCGGCCTTCGTAGTCGTTCTCTATTCTCTTTTCCATTCATACTCCTCGCTATCCTATGTTCATGAAACAGAGGATTTATTTCACAAGAAGTCTGTGTGTAAGGACTGTCAATGCTGCATGGTGCACACCCAATAATGCACAAGCCACGAAAAATCTGGATGGTTGCTTTTAATAATACAGTAATCCTTATCAGGCATACATTTAGGGATGCATCAACCTATGCTTTAAATATACATTGAGATGCAAAAGATAACCCTTTATTTACCACCTACCAGGGGTACATCAATCTTGACATTCCTAGTAACCTCAGGCACCCCCTTAAACTAAGCACTTTCAGACAGGGAAACATTGTACATGAATATGTATAATACATCCAGTAGTGCTATAAAAATGATAAATATAATTATTATTATTATAGTACGATATTGAGATGTGTATACTTGAGAGACGTAGAGTTCCTTGGTGCGTACACGAATTTCTAGGATGCATGAAGTCCTGATGTTTGGAGACAAGACTTAGAGGCGGGAGACCTATTTGGGTGGGCATACAATATTCCCGTTTGTGTTTTGCAAAGCTTTTTCTTTTCTTTTTTTGTTGCCACTCAAGGAATTCCCAGAAGCAGAGAACACTAAACAGCGAAATTCAGTACTGAGGGTTCCCAGTCACTTTATCATGGCAGCCTGGGTCTGAAAGGCTGTCTTCCGGGAGAACCTTGCCAGCTTAATTGGAGGGGAGAGAAGAAAAGGAGAAGACGAGATATAAACTAAACCGAAGGAGCCTCGTTAGAGGTTTTGCAACAGGCTCTTAATCAACCACCACTGCTCTCAATGCACAAAGGACAAAGTGGGCTCGTGGTTTGGAAACAATTTGCTTTTGGCTGCTCTCTGGAAGCTCACATTGCAGAGAGGTTTGATCAAGGCTGGAATTGCTAGTGTCTGAACAAAGGAGAGCACGCGATTTAATTTAAAGCGACAGTGTTTACTTTTGCTTCCCCGCAAACATGTGCGCTCCAGCCCTGGCAGCCCACATGGCGCCGCCTGGGACTTTCCGGAGGCCTCCGTGAGCTGTAGAGGCCCACTGGCACGCACGCCCTTCCAGAACTGGAATACTAAGGCTGTGTCTAGCTACTACACAAGGGAGCAAAAGCAGGGCTGGACAGGTTTTCATATAACGGCATAATACAGATTTTTCTGGGTGTGGATCTGGTTCTAATGTCAGTCTCATGAAGGAAGCACCGAAAGCTTTTGACCGCCTGATTGGATCCACAGGCAGGGGGAGAGGGCCAAGTGGAACCAGATTTGATTTTACCACAGCAACAGTAGTCACGAACACAGAAGGGGGGAAAAAAACCCTCTCCTTTTCATCTGTAGCTCAAAAACTTGGCCTGATTCACTGCCTCCAGGAGACTTACCAAAGACAGCAGCGAAGAACAGGCAAATTCGAGGTTATGGGCAACACCACACACAAATATACAAAAGCCCATATGAAGACCAGAGCAGAAATCACACACGGAATATACAGGACAAGTCAGATTCTACAAGCCACATTCACACACGGAAGATAAATTATCTTCACACACATAAGAGACAAAATACACTGGTGCGCAAACACCGTCATACTAAGCCAGAAACAGACCACCACATACCAAGGATAAAAACACACCAAGCAAAAGGAAATATCTCACACCTGCAGACGAACCACAGCATCTACATTTATGAATACAATACTGCGTGCAATAACTAGAAACCACAGAGAAAAATATACAGATTTCTGAACCAAGGATGTAATGTTGTCTGGACATATACTCTCTAACATAATAGAAGAAATCTCACATGGACACACCATCAGACATTCACATCAGCCTCGATAAACATACATGCAGCTTCACCTCACGTGAGAAGAGGCACAGAGAGGGTTGGTGAGAAATGTGAACGGCCAGCGGCCAGGAAGAAAAAAAAAACCCTGAAGCATACGCATGAGGCCTTAATTCTATAAAATGTGCTAAAAATGTGCACACAGATTTGAGTGTATGCCCTGATTTACACATGCTAATTAATTGAATAACAAGCTAATTAGAACTGATAATAGCTTTTTAACAAGCAATTATTGGCACTAATTAGAATTAATTAAATATATGCGCATAAATGTAGGCATGGGGATCTGCACCTAAATTTTGTGTGGCGAGTCGAAAAAATTGGGTGTGGAAATGGGAGGATCATGGGTGTATCCAGGCGTGTTCCTTTCGGTTACACGTGTAATTATAGAATTTCCATTGGTACACGTGACCATGCCTAAATGTAGTCATGGTTTCCTGGACGTAAGTGCTATTCTGCACCTAACTTTAAGCACGTTTATAGAATAGCGCAGAGCGGATATTTTGTGGCACCATATATAGAATTTAGACCATGGAGTCCAGATTTTCCGCCAATGTTATCCTAACCTTGCCAGTGATATTTGCATACGGTTGTCCTCACCCAGTGATGTTTTACTCAAGTTTCACCCTGATTGCCCCTAGATGTTTTCGTGCGTAGAGGAGAACCCAGAAAAGTCAAGCTTCCAAAAAAGAAGCCATGTTATGTTTGGCAGATGGGAGTTTTGACAAATCATCAAGCCCAGCCACTTCGCCACAATGCAGCCCAGCTTTGAGAAGAGAGGGGTGAGAGGGGAGGGCAGAAGTTAAACTGAATGCCAAATCTGGACACAACAGAGCTTAAGCATAAGAAAGGAAAAATTAATGTAGAAGCATCTAAGAACATAAGCATTGCCATACTGGGACAGACCGAAGGTCCATCAACCCACTATCCTGTTTCCAACAGTGGCCAATCCAGGTTCAAAGCACCTGGCAAGATCCCAAAGGAATAAAACAGATTTTATGCTGCTTATCCCAGGAATAAGCAGTGGATTTTCCCAAGTCTATCTTAAGTAGAGAGGTGTGGTAGCCGTGTTAGTCCACTCTTAAAGGTTATCAATAGAAATCAAACAAAATAAAACATGGAAAAGAAAATAAGATGATACCTTTTTTATTGGACATAACTAATACATTCTTGATTAGCTTTCGAAGGTTGCCCTTCTTCCTCAGATCGGAAATAAGCAAATGTGCTAGCTGACAGTGTATATAAGTGAAAACATTCAAGCATACTATGAAGTAAAATAGATACCATTGGGAGATTCTACATTGAATGTTGCTACTATTGGAGATTCTACATGGAATGTTGCTATTTCACTAGCAACATTCCATGTAGAAGGCTGCGCAGGCTTCTGTTTCTGTGAGTCTGACGTCCTGCACGTATGTGCAGGACGTCAGACTCACAGAAGCAGAAGCCTGAGCGGCCACATTGGTGATCTGCAAGGGCCGACTTCTACATGGAATGTTGCTAGTGGAATAGCAACATTCCATGTAGAATCTATAGAAATCAAACAAATAAAACATGGAAAGAAAATAAGATGATACCTTTTTATTGGACATAACTTAATACATTTCTTGATTAGCTTCGAAGGTTGCCCTTCTTCCTCAGATCGGAAATAAGCAAATGAGGTAGCAGATAGTATATATGAGGAGAAACATCAAAGCATTACTTTGACTGTCTGACAGAGTGGGAGGGTGGGGGAATGCATGGGGTATGCACAGGCCCCCACCCCTGTGGGCCAACACTTCACAAGACCAGAACACTGCACCAGTGATTTCACAGTAAGAATACTGAAAGGTAATTTTAAAACAATACAGGAACGTAAGACCTTTGAAATAAGAATGATTGAATATTTTGACACCCAACAAACAGGACTTAATAAGGATCTGGTTTTCTAACCCATTATAAACCATGAAGCTGTATTTCTCTGTTTATTTCTCTGTTTATTACCCTCCTCTCACCTACCAACACCCATTCTGTTAGAATATCAATGAAATGCTTTGATGTCCCCATGCATACCCCCACCCTCCCACTCTGTCAGACTGTTTCTCTCATATATACTATCTGCTATCTCATTTGCTTATTTCCGATCTGAGGAAGAAGGGCAACCTTCGAAAGCTAATCAAGAAATGTATTAAGTTATGTCCAATAAAAAAGGTGTCATCTTATTTTCTTTTCCATGTTTTATTTTGTTTGATTTCTATTGATAACCCAAGTCTATCTAAATAATGGCTTATGGACTTTTCTTTTGGGAACTTGTGCAAACGTTTTTTAAACCGTTCTAACCTGTTGTTAAAGGTTATATACATGCAGACTGTGTGCATACACCTTCACCCATGCGCAGAGTAGGTTTGAAAGTTACCTTCCTTAGGAAGATGTATACAAGACGTGGAGGTGCATAATCGAAAGGGGCGCCCAAGTTTTCCTGAGGATGTCCTCGCAAGATGTCCCGGCGAAGGGGCGTGGAAACCCGTATTATCGAAACAAGATGGGCGTCCATCTTTCGTTTCAATAATACGGTCGGGGATGCCCAAATTGACCTTAGAGATGGTTGTCCTTAGAGATGGTCGCGCCTATCTCAGAAACGACCAAATCCAAGCCCTTTGGTCATGGGAGGAGCCTGCATTCGTAGTGCACTGGTCCCCCTGACATGCCAGGACACCAACCGGGCACCCTAGGGGGCACTGCAGTGGACTTCATAAATTGCTCCCAGGTGCATTGCTTCCTTACCTTGTGTGCTGAGCCCCCCAAACCCCCAACCCCACTCCCCACAACTGTACACCACTACCATAGCCCTAAGGGGTGAAGGGGGGCACCTACATGTGGTACAGTGGGTTTATGGTGGGTTTTGAAGGGCTCACATTTACCACCACAAGTGTAACAGGTAGGGGGGGGATGGGTCTGGGTCCACCTGCCTGAAGTGCACTGCACCCACTAAACTGCTCCAGGGACCTGCATACTGCTGTCATGGAGCGGGATGACATTTGATGCTGGCATAGAGGCTGACAAAAATATATTTAAAAAGTTTTTTTTAGGGTGGGAGGGGTTGGTGACCACTGGGGGAGTTAGGGGAGGTCATCTCTGATTCCCTCCGGTGGTCATTTGGTCAGTTTGGGCACCTTTTTGAAGCTTGGTCATAACAAAAAATGGACCAAGTAAAGTGCCCAAGTGCTCGTTAGGGACGCCCTTCTTTTTTCCATTATGGGTCGAGGACGCCCATGTGTTAGGCACGCCCCAGTCCCGCCTTCGCTATGCTTCCGACACACCCCCGGGAACTTTGGTTGTCCCCGCGAGGGAGAGCAGTTGAGAACGCCCAAAATCGGCTTTTGATTATGCCAATTTGGGCAACCCTGGGAGAAGGACGCCCGTCTCCCAATCTGGGTCGAAAGATGGGCGCCCTTCTCTTTCGAAAATAAGCCTGATAGTCTTATCTATTTCAGGATCCTCATCTATACATTATCACACAAAACAAAAACAAATTTGTGATCTTCTTTTAAATTCAAAACATTAATTCAAATGGTTCAGACCTCACTGATCTCAGGAAACAAAGATGGCTGCCAGCATGGTGGAAACCTATGAAACCTGAAGGAGCAGCACCCTAAAAGTAATTCTCGAAAAAGCCTTCCCTCCAGCCATCCTGGTAAATACGGACAACTTGTCACCTGGGCATGTCATCTGGAGTGGGAGGAGGGCTTCAAATGAAAAGAGGAGTGCAGTGAAAACATTTATAGCAATCACCACTAACCTGTACTAATAGGAATGGAGGAGTAGCCTAATGGTTAATTCAGTGGCCTGTGAACCAGAGGAACTGGGGTTGACTCCCAGAGCTCCTTGTAACCCTGGGCAAGTCATCTAACCCTCCATTGCTCCAGGTATAAGATAAGTACCTGTATATAATATATGTATACTTTTTTGACTGTAACCACAGAAAGGTGGTATATCAAATCACATTCCCTTTCCCTAATTAAAAAAAAATTGCAAATTATAAGGAGTAAATATAGCAGATTTCATTCTAATGACTTGGAGGAGGAAACTGTGATGTCTACAGAGGGGCTAAAGTAATAATATCTATATTAAGAAAATAATAAGTCATGGCCCCCTTGGGAAGCATGAACATGTACTGTACCTCATGCCACAGGGAGGGGGAAGGGAGTGAAAGCACCTAACCTTTCGAGAAATGTAGTATGCCCTATCAGATTGTCTCTACACTTGCCTTTTAGATTGTACACTTGTCTCTAGATTGTTCACCTGTCTTTTAGATTGTACACTTGTCTTTAGATTGTGCACCTGTCTTTTAGATTGCAAGCTCCTTGAGCAGGGACTGTCCTTCCATGTTAAATTGTACAGTGCTGCGTAACCCTAGTAGCGCTTTAGAAATGTTAAGTAGTAGTAGTAGGGATTGCCATAATCTTAAGAGCTCTTAGATGGGGGAGTTATCAAGATGTGTTAGGGCGCTAACATGCATTATGTGCCTCTTAATGCAACTTAAGCGCTACATAGGTCACCCTGCGGTAAACAGTAATGAGATGCAAAATATGCAAATGTATGTAAAGTAGCTCATTACTATATAACTAGCAACCTGTGGCACCAGTAAAATAACCTCAGAGGTACAGCAAGTTGGTGACTCCCGTGGTAAATCTAGGTGTGGTAAAAGCCTGCCTTCTACTGCACCCTGATAACGTCCTCTTTTACAGCTTGCTTATGTTTATGTTTGGTTTTTGGTGCTTCATGGGCCAAGTATTTTACTCTGGCTCCTTTGGGTTCCCTATACAGTTGGAACCAACCTTCATTCACAAGTACCCAAAGATTCCTCACCCCCTGCCCCCACTCCATGTATATCCTTTCCCAGGTAATTTTAGGGCCACTTTAACCAAGCTGCGGCAAGAGGGGGCCTGCGCTGGCGTCAGTGCGTGTTTTTCATGCGTGCCGAGGCCCCCTTTTACCGCAGCTGGTAAAAGGGAAGTCCTGCTTTTCCGCAGGAAACGGCCGTGTGGCAAAGTAAGGCACTGGCCGCATGGCCGTTTCGGAGGGGAGCCCTTACTGCCACCCATTGAAGTGGCGGTAAGGGCTCCCGTGCTAACTCTGCGGTAACCTTACCGCTGGGTACACTCCGGCGCTAGAACAATAATTCAAGTTTTGTAGCACCGGAAATGACAGTGCACTAGGGATGGGAAGCACCGCTGGGCTGCTACAGTGGTACTTCCTGTATAGCGAGCGATAAGCCCATGTAGGGCTTACCACCGCTTAGAAAAGGAGTCCTTAGTCTACTGATTGCAGCAACAATTCTTCAAGCCCTAACTCCAACCACTAGGTGTCACCACTGTGCAATGAGCACCTAGGGACCACGAGTGCTGCTGGGGAGCAGAAGACCTGAACCAGGAATTGAATTCATGTCCCTCCATATGGCTGCACACAGAACTGAGCCATGTGGAATTTAGATACTAAGCTCATATGAGCATCACAGAATAACATATACTGTATAGTCTGCATGTAAGTATGAATTATAAAAAAAAATCATAATGCAGTTTAGATTTTCAGACCAACTTTTTTTTTGTCATTAAGTTAATGTACAGAGGAAGAAAAATATCCAGGGCCTTCAAGGGAAACCACAGAGAAACCAAGTCCAATTTCTCCAAGCACAACACAGATGATCTCAGATTTCAGCAATGATGCAGCCAGGAATCAAAAGTGAATTACAATTGTGGTCAGGAAAACAGTAATGCTGTACTGCTTTAGTAATAATGAGCCAGTGCACAAAGGCACACTGGGGGGGGGGGGGGGGGGGGGGGGGGGGGGGGGGAGGGAGGGGAAGGGTCCAAATCGGAACAACAGTTTCAACATTTTCTATACCCAGACAACCAAGTGACCAAAGGAAAAGAACTGCTGAAAATGTATTAGTGTCTGAATCGAGAAATATGATTACAGTGGAAAAAAAAAACCCCAGAATGAAGTGCATTATGAATTCCCATTTATTGTATCAAATGGTCATAGTGATGGCTGTGTGGGAATTAAAAACCCACCTGAGGCATTTAAACACACACATAAACAATGCACGCTTTTTTTTTTTAAGTTGAAGGTGGGTGTAAATTGTTGCTAGAAAATATAAAAAGCTATCGAAACACTCTCAGTCAAAACAGCTTCTCGTTTGGACATTTTAATGCTTCCTGCAGGATTTAGATACACAAAGGTTTCCCTTTTAAACGGCCAAAGTTTTGAAAATGATCTCTGGATGCCTACAGGAAACTCTATACAATTTTACTGCACCCATAGTCTGACAAGATGCTTTGTACATTTTTGGGATCTTGCCGGGTATTTGTGACCTGGATTGGCCACTGTTGGAAACAGGATGCTGGGCTCGATGGACCTTTGGTCTTTCCCAGTATGGCAGCACTTATGTACTTGGGATTCTGAATGGAATCTTGCTACTGTTTGGGGTTCTACATGGAATGTTGCTACACTTTGAAATTCTGCAAGGAATCTTGTTATTCTTTAGAATTCTAGAATCTTGCTGTTCTTTGGGGTTCTACATGGAATGTTGCTACTATTTGCATTTCTGCCAGGTACTTGTGACCTGGATTGGCCACTGTTGGAAACAGGATGCTGGGCTCGATGGACCTTTGGTCTTTCCCAGTATGGCAACACTTATGTACTATGTACTTATGTACTAAGATGTTTACGTGCCTCTTACCATAAACTCCTAATATGGGTTTACATTCACATTAACTGTTAATGCATGCTAATTGCCACATTGGTTTGTATGATTCTGTCCTATTTTGACTATGGCAGTCCTTTCTGTTCTGATTTTAATCTGTACCGCTTTGATCTTGCTAGAAAGACAGTATAGCAAGTTTTTAAAAAAAATAAACGATAAACGATTTAACTAGCCAGAAACAGCTCCTGGATGGTTAGATCACTTGTTCAGGGCTAACCAGTCATTTTCAGTGGCAGGAACCGCTGAAAATGTTCGGTTAGTGCCTATCTCAAAACCAGCTATTTTAGGGGCATTCCAGGGGCACAGTCAGCACTTGGCAGGTTAAATGCCGATATTCAGCACTTAATGAGCCAAGCAGTGGTGTTCCTAGCCTGTCGGCTGCGAGTTCGAAGTAACCTGTTCCGGGGCAGAGGGAGAGAGCTGCAGCGAACGAGAGAATTTAGCGTAGCGATTCGAACTCGCAGCCGACAGGCGCACGCCACGGCACCCCCCAGCGGCGTGCACCCGGGGCGGACCACCCCCACTGCCCCCCCTTGGTACGCCACTGGAGCCAAGGTAACTGTATCAATAGGACCAGATAAAGATCAGTCCTATGCTTATACGTTGCCCCTTAGCCAGTGCTGAATATTGAACTTAACCGGCTATGCTTAAGCTTGCTCTGTAAACCAGGGGCGTAGCTATGTGGGGCCACGGGGGCCTGGGCCCCCACCGACCCTTTCTACCCTCCATTCCCGCCACCGCTCACCCTCCCCCGCTGCCGCCATCGGGTACCTGTGCTGGCGGGGGTCCCCAACCCCCGCCAGCCGAAGTCCTCTGCAGCCGGTCTCTGGGCCGGCGCGTTGCTGCCTGAAGCAGATGTGAAAACCTAGGATTCTGTTACTTCTGTGTGAATCGTCTGCGCTGCTGTAAGAGAAGCAAATCGCCTCGTCAGCCCTTCCCTCACACTGTGTCCCACCCTCGAGGAAATAGGACGTTACATCAGAGGGCGGGACACATTGAGGGAAGGGCCGATGAGGCGATTTTCTTCTTTTACAGCAGCGCGGAGTCGCGCGAGGCGCCGGTGCCGCATGGATGGAGCTGGTAGACAGGTGGGGAATGGGTCGGGGAGGGGGGGAGGTGCCATGTCACGCCAGGGGGGGGATGCCGTGTTGCCCTGCAGCCGGGGGGGGGGGGGGGTGCGCACAGCAGAGATCCACCCCAGGTGGCAGTGAACCACTCTCCTAGCTCCCATTCATGACTCTCCTTTTTCCTCAGTGCTTCTTCTGACAAGGAAATCCACTAGGGAATGAGAGGGCAGCACAGCACAGCTGTAGGGGCCAAAAGCATGAAGCAATTTACTGGCCTCGTGCTGCAAGTTCCTCCTGTTTCCTGTGCTGGATCTGATCCTTTTCACCTGCCAGATTTGATTCTCCTCTGAAGTCTGGAGTGATGGGAGTGAAGGAGAAAGATGCAGGCACCAAAACAAATGTTTAGGGAGCTTTGGTCCATTTAAAAAGAAAAAAAAATCTACCTAAGCTTCAGACAGCAGAGCTCTACCTGAAATCTTCGACTGATTATGGACTTCAGTTAGCATCTACCTATGCATAATTATTCTATTTTTACCTACTGAGACATATAGCAGCCATATATTAAAGCCTACTATACTGAATAATCAGTCTATTGTAAAGCCACCAGATGGCACTGTTCTGTTTTAGGGATTCATGTATTGTGTGTTAGTTGCTTCGGGTTCAGTTCCTATTCTCACTAATCCTTCACTTGAGGAGATGCTACTCATACCCTATCTCAAGCTGTCATAAGATGAAAAGTCCTACTTTAGATTCCTACTAGAATCCAATCTTGTTCTTGAGTATGTTAAAACAAGGTTTGTAACATTATCACCACATTTTCTTTGCATTTTAGAACAAAGAGAATATGAATCCACCCTTCTAAGGTATCAGCTACAAAACAAGTTTACCAAATACTAGCTAATACATCATGAATATGAAAGCTTTTCCAGACAAATACCCAACACCACAACTTTTAAGGGCTTTTAAGCTTCACAGTTCAGTTAACAAAAACAGACATTAAGTTTTCAAGTGTTTCTGCACATTTGGAAAAGTGTAAAAAAAAAAAAAAATCTTACACCTCTGGGGTGCATACACGAGGCTTCTTGTAGTGCATGTGCGATAAGATTACCAGTAGTACTGGAGTGGCTGGTAGCCCTCAAATCACATCTGCGCACCATCAAGGAGTCCTTGGAATGTTCTGTGTACTTTGGATCAGATATGTTAAAAGAGATTTTCTCCCAGTCTGTGTCTATAGGAAATATGATAGATGCATCTGGTCTGAATTGCGTTGGAGCCCATCCAAAAATATATTTTAAAAAATAGGAGTCTGCTATCAGGATTTTAAAGCTTGCTCATTTAAATCTGAGACGCCTCTTCCCTGTGACAGTGGGTCAGAGTGGGGCTACAGGCGGCCATATTGCTCACTGTACCACTGAGTCCATCGATGGATGGGTAAGTACCCCTCCAGGGCCCTAAAATGATGGAAATCACCACACTACGTCCTCATCAGGTAAAGTCAGGAAAGAAAAGATCCAAGCACACTGTTTAGGTTGTTCAAGCAACCTACGCTGGTTATGCTGGTTTAAGTTTAAATGTATTTGATATATTGTTATTCCTAATATATAAAGCAGCGGTTTACAAATCAAAATAAAAGCAAACAGAAAAGAACTCCAATATGAATAGGACAGTGAAAAAAAGAACAGAGCATTCACACCATAAAAAAATGTAACTAAAACAGATGTGTGACCCCTCCCTCCCCTGAAAAGTGCCTCTGTTCCAGGCAGAAGGTGGGAGGATTTTCTGGGGGTCACTATCCTGCTTATAATCGAACGAGAAAAACGCCCAAGTTCCGACCTAAATCGGGAGATGGACGTTTATCTCACAAAAACGAATAACGCGGTATAATCGAAAGCCGAACTTGGACGTTTTCAACTGCACTCCATCGCGGAAGCGTACAAAGTTGACGGGGCGTGTTGGAGGCGTGGTGAAGGCGGGACTGGGGCATAGTTATCACCCGAACAGAGATGGGCGCCTTTCGCCGATAATGGAAAAAAAGTATGCGTTTGTAGCTAGAATTTAGGGCACTTTTCCTGGACCCTGGTTTTTCATGAATAAGGCCCCCAAAAGTGCCCTAAATGACCAGATGACCGTCGGAGGGATTCGGGGATGACCTCCCCTGACTCCCCCCAGTGGTCACTAACCCCCTCCCACCACAAAAAAATGATATTTCACAACTTTTTATTTTCACCCTCAAATGTCATACCCACCTCCCTGGCAGCAGTATGCAGGTCCCTGGAGCAGTTGTTAGGGGGTGCAGTGGACTTCAGGCAGGTGGACCCAGGCCCATCCCCCCCTACCTGTTACAATTGTGCTGCTTAATGCTTAGTCGTCCAACCCCCCCAAACCCACTGTACCCACATGTAGGTGCCCCCCTTCACCCCTTAGGGCTATAGTAATGGTGTAGACTTGTGGGCAGTGGGTTTTGAGGGGGATTTGGGGGGCTCAACACACAAGGGAAGGGTGCTATGCAACTGGGAGCTCTTTTACCTTTTTTTTTGTTTTTGTAAAAGTGCCCCCTAGGGTGCCCGGTTGGTGTCCTGGCATGTGAGGGGGACCAGTGCACTACGAATCCTGGCCCCTCCCA
This sequence comes from Microcaecilia unicolor, assembly GCF_901765095.1. Lineage (NCBI taxonomy): Eukaryota > Metazoa > Chordata > Amphibia > Gymnophiona > Siphonopidae > Microcaecilia > Microcaecilia unicolor. The sequence goes on along the minus strand of NC_044036.1, from coordinate 320,923,471 downwards.
CGAACAAATGCCTTGGATGTATTCGTTTTTGAGCTGGGCGCTTTCATTTTCCATTATCGCTGAAAAACAAAAACGCCCAGCTCACAAATTGTCGAATAAAACATGGACGTCTATTTTTTTTGAAAATACGGTTCGGTCCGCCCCTTCACGGACCCGTTCTCGGAGATAAACGCCCATGGAGATAGACGTTTTCGTTCGATTATGCCCCTCCACGGCAATAGGGGCTGGCCCAGTGGGTGAAAATGAGGGGAGCCCAGTCTCCACAAGCAAGGCGGAGAAGTAATAAAAGGGATTGTGAAAAGTAGATCTGGGTTGCCTTACCCCAACCGAGACCTTGAGTGCCGAGGAGCAAGTCCCAGAGCTGAACAGGTGGGCTTTGGAGTGGCTGGTTGCTGGAAACTTCTGTCAAGGGGGCAGAAGGAGTCTGAGTAGGGTCCCTGTCAAGTGAATTTGTGAGAAGAAAGGAGTGCCTGGTCAAAAAAGTCACCCCGCCAGGCGGGAGGGAAGTGGGTACGGAAAAGCCCCGCTCCCGGTAGGACTTTGCCAGCTAGCCAGAGGATCCCTAATCAGGAATAGGACAGATATATAATGGACATTGATCAGATGTAACTAGGTCTCTTAAATCGAAGAAATGAGGATTGACTTATGAACTGTTTTGTTGGTTTGAGTTATTTTAGTAAAAGAGTTTGCAGTTTATCTACTGAGACCTACTGCTCATTATTTAAAAGTGGACTCTTGCAAACCCCCAGGTGAGATTACCCTTCAGCCTAGTGGAGATTTTCTTTGGCCCGGCCTGCACCCAGCTCATCTGAAGTATAACCTGTTTTGTGAACTCTAGTCCCGGGTACCTGACCCGGGAAGCTTAGCTGACAGCCCTGTAAACCAGAGTTCCAGGTAGAAAGTTAAAATTCTACTCAATCATCCAGAAACAGAACATAGAGGTATATTTTCAAAGCACTTAGACTTACAAAGTTACTTGGATGGGTCATTTTCGAAAGAAACATCTATGTTTGGATTTGGACCTCTTTGTAAAATGTCCAAATCCTGGGGCGGGGAAAAGCGTATTTTTGAAAAAAAGATGGACGTCCATCTTTCGTTTTGAAAATACCAAGGACGTCCTGTGATTTGGACGTCCTTGTTTTTGGTCCATTTTTGAACAAAAAATGTCCAAATGCAGCATGTCCAAAACAGAGGAGGAGTGGCTTAACAGTTAGTGCAGAAGGCTTAATGGTTAGTGCAGCGGGCTTTGGTTCTGGCAACATGGGTTCAATTCCCATTGCTGCTTCTTGAGACTTTCAGCAAGTCAAACACAGAAAGGGCATTTTTGGATATCATATCTAAGTCTGAATTTGGATGTTTTTTGTAAAACGTCCAAAATCAGAACAGGAAAGGTCATTTTCTACAAAAAAAGTCTCGCTTTTCCTTTTGAAAGTACTGTTTGGAAAATGTTTTGTGATTTCGGGGAGTAAGGGGAGGTGATCATCAAGTCCCTCCAGTGGTCATCTGGTCATTTGGGGCACCACTTATGTAGAGTAGAGGAGTAGCCTAGTGGTTAGTGCAGCAGACCTTGATCCTGGGGAAGTGGGTTCAATTCCCACTACCGCTATTTGTTATAAAAACAGGTCTAGCTCAAAAAGTTTTAGTCTTGGACATCTTTGTTTTGTTCCATTATCGCTGAAAGACATCCAAGTCTTAGGAACGCCCAAGTCCCGCCTTGAACACACCCCTGGCAGGCCCCCTTGAGATTTGGACGTCCTTCTGACAGACTGCAGTTGGAGATGTCCAAATCAGTATAATCGAAACCCGATTTTGGACATCTCCAACTACAGTCCGTCAGAAGGACTTCCAAATCTCAAGGGGACTTGCCAGGGGTGTGTTCAAGGCAGGAATTGGGCATTCCTAAGACATGGACATCTTTCAACGATAATTCTATCCCTACGAGATAGATGTCCATGTTCCGATTTATGTCGAAAGATGGATGTCTATCTCTTTCAAAAATGAGCCTGATAGTAATCTATAGAACTATGTAAGTCTCGATGCTTTGAAAATGAGTCCCATTGTTTACTACCATCCAGTGCTCACATTATCCTCCACCATCTCCAAAAGCTAATCTGACAAATGAATTTTAAGGGTGGTCCTGAATTTCAGTAGGGATATATCAAGAAAACGATCAAGTATTTTGTAGCACATTCATTGTTGGTTTAATCAAGACTTGATAATGAGAGTGGCTGTTGGGAAAACTGGATGCACCATTCAGGTCTTCATCTGTCGTCATTTACTATGTTACTAAGGTGGAGATTAGGTAGAAGAGAGTTCCAAAGAATTGGGGTGATACAATAGACTGACGAATGTCTCGCAACATCAAGTCTAGCTAGAGATACCGAAGGAATATGTCATCGTTGATCGCTTAGTGAGCAAAATAGGCTAAGAGTGGCATTTTGGGTCATCATTGATGATAAGTACAGACAGATTCCTGTAGTCAAAGTTTTATGGGTTAAGGTTAAAATGTTGTGTTGAATATGGTAAGGTATGGGAAAACAATTGTTTTGAATATAAAGAGGTGCACCTCTTTATATTCAAAAACAATTGGTTGCCCATACAAAAATTGGTAGCTCGTACAAAAATCCGTAAGGCAGTATTCTGTACTAATTGCAAATGACACATAGGAGCTTGAGTAAGTCTGGCATGGATAGCGTTAAAATAGTCTAGAGCATATAAGAATGTCATTTGAGAATTTTTATCTAAATGTCTAAATGGTGTAATACAGTTGCAGTCTATCACCAGAAAAAGGAAAAGGAGGAGGTGAAAATAAGAGTCAGCCTGTGGTGGTCAGCATTTTTTTAATGCCAGCTGATTTTGGCTTTTTATACTAAAAAAAAAATTAGTGTCAGTATCTGAATACCAGTTGGTGCTGAATATCCAGGTATAGGTCGGCCAGGTACTGGTAATATTCAGTTTGGTAACCGGATAATGTTAGGACAGCCTTTTTCTTAATTTAGCTGGGCAGTTAGCTGGTAAGCAAACTGAGAGGGAAAGTTATCAAGATGCAGAAAAAATCAGGCTTTTATTGTAAGATTTACTGAGGGAGTCATGAAATGGCAATAGCTCAGTATTTGAATAATACTGTATACAATCAAACTCATAGCAGACTTATTCTAACATCCTGGGAGCATTGGGCTGCAAAGGCATGTCCTGATACCCCTGGGCACTTCTAAACAGGGCCAGGCAAAGAGCACCGCAAGCCCTCCCCAATGCAAGTCTTCCCTACTGGGAGGCTCCACTGACCCAGAGGCCCCCCCTTCACCAATTCAAGGTAAAATGAGAAGAACGGTGAAAAAAAAAATCTTAGAGGAGCAGCTGTGAAGGTCAAAAATTTACATCAGGTTTGGATGCTGTTCAAAAATGCCATCCTGGAAGCCCAGGCCAGTTATATTCCACGTATTAAAAAAAGGAGGACGAAAGGCCAAAGGATAGCCGGCATGGTTAAAAGGTGAGGTGAAGGAACATATTAGAGCTAAAATAAAATTTTTCAGAAAATAGAAGAAGGATCTGACTGAAAATAATAAGAAACAGCATAAGGAATGTCAAATCAAATGCAAAGCGCTGATAAGAAAGATTGTGTTGGAGGCAAAAACACATACTAAAAACTTTTTTTTAGGTATATTAGAAGCAAGAAGCCGGCAAAAGAATCAGTTGGAATACTAGATGACCAGAGGGTAAAAGTGGCACTCAGGAAAGTCAAAGCCACAGCGGAGAGATTAAATGTATACTTTGCTTTGGTCTTCACTGAGGAAGATCTGGGAGAGATACTGGTGCCAGAAATGCAATTCAAAGCTGTCGAGTCAGAGAAACTGAATAAAATCTCTGTAAACCTGGAAGATGTAATGGTGCAATTTGACAAACTGAAGAGCAGCAAATCACCTGGACCAGATGGTATTCATCCCAGAGTACTGATAGAATTGAAAAATGAACTTGGAGAAATATTGTAAGTAGTATGTAATTTATCTTTAAAATCAAGCATGATACCAGAAGATTGGAGGGTGGCGAATGTAACGCTGATTTATTTAAAAAGGTTCCAGAGGTGATCCAGGAAATTATAGAAACCAGAAAGGTAACTGAACGGAAAAGGTCCCACAGGGTGAAACAACAAAACACAAAAAGTGGGAACAAGGGAAGGTTAAGACAAACCTCCGGAACAAAACAATTGAAATGTATTACTTAAAATATATATATATAAAAAGCAGTATAAATAAAATATATATACTAAAAGTCCAATGAGGTGCATTAAAATAAATCTACTGAAAGTCTAATGGTGTCCAAGCTCAAGACTTTGATGTCAAAGCTCAAGACTCAACACGGTTCCATGTTTTGGCATATAACGAGCATGCCTCAGGAGTCTTACAGTGAAGTTGTCGAAAAAGTGTCAAAAAAACTACTTGTAAAATGAAAAGAGGTCTTTCAAAAGACCGTGCATCTATGAGAATAAAGCACACAGAAGGGGAACGGTACTATCAATGTACACTGACAATGGTGCCAAAGGTACAAAGTAGCAGCATGGCGGGTTAAGTCGCTATGCTCGACAGAGCTGTGCCCTCGATGGTGCTTCTTCAATAACAGATAACAGAGTACATATTTTAAAGAATTTTTAAGAAGTTGTATACATGCAGTGGTGTGCTGGAGCCGGCTCGCTCCGGCATCGCCTGAGCCATTTGTTATTTTTTAAAGAATTTTGGGAGCCGGTTGTTAAACTGTAACAACCGGCTTCCAAAATTTGGGCTGGGGTGGCTCAGGTCCCTTCCTGGCAGCGTCAGCTCCAGCTGCCCTGTGGCTGGACGTCTCACTCTGAGTCCGACCCTCGCAGCAAAACAAAAAAGAGCATGAAAACCTGCGCGGGGTCGTAGCCCTGCATGTGCCGCTGCCGGCTCCCTTCCTCATCCCTCTCCAAAACAGGAAGTTACATCCTGAATGGAGGGAGGAAGCTGGCAGCAGCGCGTGCAGGGCTAAGGCCCCGCGCACAGTTTCATACTGTTTTCTTGTTTTGCTTGCCACAAGCATGAGGATCGCAGCTTAAGGTTCTTGCTTCAGGCCACCGAAGTACCGGCCCAGGAGAAGAAAAGAAGCCGGCAACAGTGAATGCAGGGCTGCAGCTCAAAGAAGACATATTAAGTCTAGATTCCTCAGAGGTTTGTCTCTTTCCCCTACCCCGCGCAGCCATCATCCCATACGAAGCAAACAGTCCTTTGTGCTGCTGCATCCATGTTCTTGTTCTTTAATGTTGGTAGCATGTTTATTTAATCTCACTTATATGTTCAAACATGCCAGCTTTTCATAGGTAGAGTAGTAAATTGTTATAAATCGTAATTTAGTGTGTCATTTGGAGGAGGGGCTGGTTATAGGGACACTCTAGCACGTGTTGTATTCATGCAGAGATTTTTCTTTTTCTCCTGGAAAGAGCCACTAAAACAGATATCATATTATGAGAATCAGGTGCTCAACATCCAGAATTTCTATCTATTTATTTACTTATTTTAAGTTATTTATGACATTTATATTCCCACATTAAACATGAATTAGGTTGAAACCTGGGAGCATTTAAAATCTTTTTTTTTTCACATGCCTAGATCAAAAGAGAAAGATAGTTGGCATCCCTGCCAGCAAAGGTATGCCTTGCATGCTCGCATGGGGGGGCGGAGGGGAGAGTGAGGAGTGCGTTGCCCTCCAATCCACCTCGGCCTCCCCCCCCCCACCCACACACACATTGCATGGCTGGCTATGCCCGGAGAGAGAGCCTGTTGTTAAAACTTTTCCAGCACACCACTGTATACATGTGACCTGAACATATGACAGCAAATACTCAAGAAAAATGTCAGGAAGTATTTTTTGCACAGAGAGAGTGGTGGATGCTTGGAATGCCCTCTCGTGGGAGGTGGTGGAGAGGAAAACGGTAACTGAATTCAAACATGCGTGGGATAAACATAAAGGAATCCTCCTCAGAAGGAAGGGATCCCCAGAAGCTTGGCAGGCGGTGGGAGGCAGGGCTGGTGGTTGGGAGGTGGGGATAGTTTCTGTGCCCTGAAAAAGACAGGTACAAATCAAGGTAGGGTATACACAAAAAATGACACGCGAGTTTATCTTGTTGGCCAGACTGGGTGGACCGTGCAGGTCTTTTTTCTGCCGTCATCTACTATGTTACTATGTTAATACATAGGTACAGGCCATAGGCTTCTTTCCATAGTATTAATGATGCAGAAAATCTTGAATGGCAGCAGCTAATAATCCGTTAATATATTTGTCTCTGAACAGAGGACTGGGCCTGCTTCTTTCATCTGCCTGTTCCACAGGTTGTGTCTTTTGAAAAAAGCAAACACACCGTCTTTGATTTTTTTTTTGTTTTGTTACATTTGTACCCTGCGCTTTCCCACTCATGGCAGGCTCAATGCGGCTTACACGGGGCCGTGGAGGGTTAAGTGACTTGCCCAGAGTCACAAGGAGCTGCCTGTGCTTGAAGTGGGAATCAAACTCAGTTCCTCAGTTCCCCAGGACCAAAGTCCACCACCCTAACCACTAGGCCACTCCTCCGCCACTCCTCCACTGTTCCTACTATTGGAGATTCTACATGGAATGTTGCTATTCCACTAGCAACATTCCATGTAGAAGTCGGCCCTTGCAGATCACCAATGTGGCGCACAGGCTTCTGCGAGTCTGACATCCTGCACGTACCGTACGTGCAGGACATCAGACTCTCAGAAACAGAAACAGAAGTGCACAGCCTTGTACATGGAATGTTGCTAGTGGAATAGCAACATTCCATGTAGAATCTCCAATAGTATCTATTTTATTTTTGTTACATTTGTACCCTGCGCTTTCCCACTCATGGCAGGCTCAATGCAGCTTACACGGGGCCATGGAGGGTTAAGTGACTTGCCCAGAGTCACAAGGAGCTGCCTGTGCTTGAAGTGGGAATCGAACTCAGTTCCTCAGTTCCCCAGGACCAAAGTCCACCACCCTAACCACTGGGCCACTCCTCCACTCCAATAACAATTGTCCCTGGGTAGTGCTTGGATTTGGTGTCCAAGGACTGCCGCATGTTAATGAAGAAGAAGAAAAAAAAGCTTTAATACCCTGTTTCCCCAAAAGTAAGACATCCCTCAAAAATAAGACCTAGTAGAGGTTTTCCTGAATTGGTAGATATAAGGCCTCCCCTGAAAGTAAGACTTAGCAAATTTTTGTTTGAAAGCAGGGCCGCCGAAAGCCGGACAAGGCCGCCCCCCCCCACCCGAGGTCACCGGCCCCCCCTCAACCCACCCTCCATGACTCCCGGAACTAACCTTAAACGCCTCCTTTCACCTTCGCAGCAAGTAGCAGCAGGGCAGACCTCTCCTTCCTTCCGTGCCCCGCCCTTGCGAATGTTAAGTCAGGCGAGGGCGGGACACGGAAGGAAGGAGTGGCCTGCCCTGCTGCTGCTTGCTGCGAAGGTGAAAGGAGGCATTTAAGGTTAGCTCCGGGAGCGACGGAGGGCGGGCGGGCCAACCCCGATCCAACCCCAATCCAACCCCGATGTTTCCCCCAAAAATAAGACAGCCCCTGAAAATAAGACCTAGCGCATTTTGGGGGGCAAAAATTAATATAAGACAGTGTCTTATTTTCGGGGAAACACGGTAGAAGGCTTTCCTGCTGCTAACCCATCCAGTCAGAGAGTTCTGTACACTTAGATTTAAGATACAAAGAAGGAGAAATGTTTCCTTGTCATGTCAGTTCTTTCACTTCATACTTTAAAAGCTCTGTCCTCTTTCTTTCTCAATTCTAATTAATCTCCCCACATTTCCCCCCCCCCCCCAAAATGCTGTAATTCTATCATATAGTTTATTTAATGTATTCTGTACCTTTCGATCCTGTCAGCTCAATCAAATGAATTTATTATTGTGTGCAAAGAGTGCCATGTGTAGTCAGCCAGCCAATGGCAATTTCATCAGCTCTAAGAAGCGCCTGCCAAATTACCATCCAGCCAAGGCAGTAGGCAAACGAGTCGATGACACAAAACATTGCCTGTATTTCTCCACGATTGTACAGATCACTATTCCCAATTCCCCATCTTTTGGCATAATCTGAACCCAGGAAAGAGCATCACATGACCTAGAGGAGGCGTGGCCTAGTGGTTAGGGTGGTGGACTCTGGTCCTGGGGAACTGAGGAACTGAGTTCAATTCCCACTTCAGGCAGCTCCTTGTGACTGGGCAAGTCACTCAACCCTCCATTGCCCCAGGTACAAATAAGTACCTGTATATAATATGTAAGCCGCATTGAGCCTGCCATGAGTGGGAAAACGCGGGGTACAATGTAACAAAAAATAAATGTTGCTACTATTGGAGATTCTGTTGCTACTATTTGAGATTCTACATGGAATGTTGCTACTGTTTGAGATTCTACATGGAATGTTGCTATTCCACTAGCAACATTCCATGTAGAAGCCTGCCCTTGCAGATCAGCTGTGCAGGCTTCTGTTTCTGTGAGTCTGACGTCCTGCACGTACGTGCAGGACGTCAGACTCACAGAAACAGAAGCCTGCGCAGCCGCATCGCTGATCTGCAAGGGCAGGCTTCTACATGGAATGCTGCTAGTGGAGGACTAGCCTAGTGGTTAGTGCAGTAAACTTTGATCCTGGGGAACTGAGTTCAATTCCCACAGGCAGCTCCTTGTGACTCTGGGCAAGTCACTTAACCCTCCATTGCCCCAGGTACAAATAAGTACCTGAATACAATATGTAAGCCACTGCCATGAGTGGGAAAGCGTGGGATACAAATGTAACAAAAAATAAAATCATAAGGCATGATTGAAAGACCCAAAATGGATCATACGTTTGTCCTATAAACACTAGATAAAATGAATTAAAACAAGTTAATCTCCACAGCTACACCTTAGGAGTATTACAATCAAGGTGACTTTCCATGCTTATTAGTATGTCAAAATTCAGCAGCCATTCGTCCGTACACATGACTCTGAACAGGGGATTTCTATCACCCACTATTGTGAACCATGGGGCCAGTTTCATATTTAGATGTTACTGTTTTCCGCTGGACACATTGACAGGGCTTAGAAGTCTACACAGTGGCGTAGCTACATGGGGCCACGGGGGCCTGGGCCTCCCCAAATTTGCTCTGGGTCCCTGGTTTTGCTGGCGGGAACCCCAATCCCTGCCAACTTGAACTTCATCCAGCGCCGGTCTCCGGCATGCTCAATTTCACTAAAAGGAGCGTGCAGGACATGAGGGGAAGAAAAAGCAGGGCAGGCAACGTGGCGGCGCCGGAAACTGGTGCTGGATTAAGGCTTCAACTGGCAGGGGTTGGGGACCCCCCCGCCAGCCAAGGTATTTATGGCGGCAGTGGGTGGGGAACAGCAGGGTGGCAAGGCGGCGGGGGGGGGGGGTGGCGAGGCAGCGGAGAGAGGCAGCGAGGCAGCAGCGGGGGTGGGGGGGTGGCGGCCCTGCCGCCTCAAGGTCTGGCTACGCCCCTGTGTACATGTCTGTTGAAAGTTGGGGGGAAAAGTTACAATGCACAGAAGTGATATCAGAGAGACTGATTCTGCAGGCATGGTGTCACTTTTGTGAATAACTGAAGACTAATTGAGAGGGAATGATACAACAGCAGTAGCTATGGATGCCTCTCTATCAATGACTAGCCACCTGACTGAAGACCAAACACAGTTCAGAGCAACTACCCTGGGTCAGCATCAACTCAATGGCACTTAACAACAATTGATAGAGAGGAAAATGATCAAAGCTAAGGGAAGATTTTACATAAAATCGAATTCTATACACCTAACTGCTTCAATCAATTTTCACCAATGAACATTAACGAATCACCCCTTTACCTCTCATGCTTGAACTGATCTTTCTACCCAACATACTCAACAAGTTACTTCATCATTTATGAACTTTAACGTTAAACTGTTTTTGTATTTCTCATGCCGGAAATGGTGATTATCATTACGGCATAATGCAAGCCACATTGAGCCTGCAAAAAGGTGGGGAAAGGTGGGGAAATGTTGGATTCAAATGTAACAAATAAATAAAGCAAAAAGATACAACACATCCTTTGCAACCAACAATGAATGAACTGTTGACAATGCTAATTTCATTTTGGGATTCTGGTGACACTGACAAACCACTCAAGCTATGATCTCAAGATTTATGTCATCATCAAAATTCACTGGTGTAAACCGAGCACTCTAAACATTTATGGCAAAAAATGTGCGGCTATGTATTCTTCAGTTAAAATAAAGGAGGGTTTGTCAGTTGGGGGAGGTAAGAGAGAGACAAAGCACTGAATCAAGGAGCAAAGAGAAAACAATTGATGGAGACGTGTGTGCTTAGCTTTCTATTAAAGAAAGGGATTTTTTTTTTTCTATAAAGGAAACTGTTTACTGATTGAGATGATAAAGTGCTTTTTACTTAATGTGACTGGCTCCCCAGGGGACTGTGGCCTGCCAGGAATCCCACTGTCATTTTGTGGTTAGAAATTCTTGAAAACATACAACTCCGGAGCAGCAAAGAGCCAAAGCAGTTGGGATTTATTTGGGGGGTGGAGAGGGGAAGGAGGAGAGTGAGGGGAACAGGGCCACAAGGTATTTACCAGAATGTTTTGCCCTGGAGATTTTTGGTAGATCTGGTGAAAGAAGCTAACACTGCTGAGCAAAAGAGGCGCAAAATGTTTGATCACTCTGACCTTTCATATTTACAATGCAAGGAGTTCCATGTCAAAAAGACAAGGAGAAAAGGAAACTCCTGTCCCATATTGAAATATTCACTTTTACTCTACAAAAGGTTATTAAAGTGATCTTTGTTGAAATGGTCTTAATTTTTTTCTTAATCTGGGTTGGAAGTAAAGGAAAGAACTTAGAAGATGGTTCAGTTCTCCATCCACATAGAGATAGTATAGTTTTAGTGAAAATGTGCTAATTAGATCCAAGCTTAAAGGTGTTGAGTCCTTTGGAGAATGACATTGCTTTGATAAGGGTGGTGTTACTTGCAATAGGGTCAAAGTTGAAAAAAGGCCTGGGTTTCACTTTTTGATTTTTTTTTTAACGGTTGCATTTTTGTATCAAGGAGAACTACAGATCACGTTCCCCAGTTTTAACTGTTGACAGTAAAAAGTCGACTCTTGAGGGAGCAGATATATCTGTTACTCCTATTCTGTTAAGTCTTTTCCTTGAAAAATATTGAGATATAATTCAGGTGTCTGACACCACACCTTGTGATTACCCGTGTGACCTGGAGATCTTACCACTGGAATGGCATTGCTAAGAGTGATTTTGCTGCTTCCTGTAAAGGCCATCTGGAAGGCCCTAAGTTGCCTCTACCCAACTGTCAGGTCAACTCAACAGGACAAAATGGGGTTATTCTACCAGATCTGCAATTGTGATGAAAGGCAGGCCATGCAACACCTTTCACTCTGACCATTGCTTGAGTGCAGGATCTTGATGAAACCAACTCTGCTTGCCAGTAGAAAGAAACCTGACATTGGTAGATGGGCATGAGTAGTAGATGTCATTTTTGTACCTCAGAATCTGCTCATTGAACTTGTTAGTACAGGCCAGGAATGCCCAGATTTTCACTGGGATGGAGAACCTGTAATAACATTTTTCTCCACTTGGGCTGGCCTAGAGCCCGAAACAATGATGCTCATGTGCATATTACATAGTCAACATGCTCTGCATATCCTACAGTAGAACAATTTCTGCAGAGAATCAGATTTATCATTTTCTTTTTATTCATGTTTAGTTGCATATGAGCTAAATCTTAAGTTCTGTAGAAATAAATACATATAAGAAAAAAAATTAGCACTTCAAAAGCATATTCAAAGACCAGGGGTATTTCGTTCTCCAAGCTGATACCCCAACAACAAGTGTGATCAGAGAACAAGGCCAGGGTGGTTCAAAATCTCTTCATAAATGTGGCTAATAGATCCCAATAAACAAATAAACAAGCAAAACAAACACATTCCCATAACAGATCAGTCATCAATCACATCTATCTCAATATCTAAAAGCTAGCTATTATCCCATCTAAAAATGAGTTTAATTAAAAGAAAAACAAAGCAAATAAATTGAACTGAATGGAGATAGAATTAGGCAGCCAATGATTGTGGAAATTTGATTTTTTTTTTTAGACAATTATTTAAGTCTCTTTCTTAGGCAAGACACGGTTGATTAAGTCTTGAAACCCCTACTGTTGCCAAAAATGTGTTCTGGTAATGGTATTTGCCTGATGAAAGGATCTAACAATTCCCAGAAGCTTGTATCTCAAAAGCAGCTGATAATGAAAGAAATGATATCTATACCCAACAGCTACACTGGTTTTCTTTTAACAAACATTCTGTGAAATCTGTAAGAATGGGAAAATTGCCAAGGTCCAACAGTCTAATAAATGGTATTTGGAGAAATTCAGACTCAAATATGAAATTACGTTGGAATAATTCTCATCACAATGAGTCTCTACAGAGTGATATTTGGAGCTAATAAAGCCCATGATGCAGGGAATGAATGAGCTTTTTTTTCAAATGAGTGAGGTGTGACATGTCCACAGAGGTCAGTTTGGAGGAGGAGGAAGGGAGAGAGGGGGGGGGGGGGGAAGTCCTGCATGCATAAATTTAACATTAATGTAACAAAGACTGCAGGAGACAGATTTCCTGTGTTAAATCTTGGCTTTCAAAAGGAATTTCTATGATCATATAGAGGAGAGAAACCCTTTAGAATCTAGACACGAGTGCTTATTTTCGAAGCATATGGATGTATCAAAAGACCGAAATAAGAACATAAGAACAGCCATACTGGATCAGACCAATGGTCTATCTAGCCCAATATCCTGCTTCCAGCAGTGGCCAATCCATGTCACAAGTAGTAACTTACGCAGGTGGGGAGAGTCATGATCTGTTTTACGGTGATGACACAAGAGGCGAATGGCAGTATTTTGAAGTGATTGGGAACCTAGGTTCCATAATAGAATAAACTCCTACCTTTCACCCTTAGGGTGTCTAAACGGAAGCACCCAGTTATATAATAACTGTTCCCAAACCTGTCCTGGGGGTGACCCCAGTCAGCCAAGTTCTCAGGCTATCGACAATGAATATTCATGAGAAATTTGCATGCACTGGCTCCGTTGCATGCAAATTTTTCTCATGCATATTTCATTGTGGATATCCTGAAAACTCAGCTGGTTGGGAACTACTATTATAGAGAACTGAGACTAAATTAACCCTTGGTGTTTCCGACAACACGCCACTCAGGTGTGGTTAAACTGAACTGAGTAAGAGGCATGAATATAGGGTTACTTAGCACGTCCTTTCTTCAGCGGAGACTCAGCTTTTACTCATTGTGTCATTGTGTACTGTTTCTTAAGAGACTGGAACTACAAGTCTCTGTGCAACAGGTGTAAAATGAAGACTGGCTCACTCTCTCACACACTCTGCCAACACGGAGCTACACAGTAAACAACAAATGGACAAAAAGCTATATTTTTTGGTGCTAAAACAGAATACAGGATGAGTGGAGAAGTCTTTTGACAAGAGAGAGAGAATGAGGTTTTGGAACTCATATAGCAGAGCTCTGGCAAGCATACTGCAAGCAGGAACTTCCTGAGTCTGTGCATTTTGGAAAGGGATTTCGACTGCCTGTTCTGAGCACTACAGAGTGCCGAGATTTTAAATCCAGATTCAGGGAGCTCTTGCCCATTCTCCATGGTGGAGCGCCCCCCATGTTGCTCTCTTCTGCTGATGGGCTGCTGGCTGAATCAAGTCTTGGGATTTCTTTTCCTCCCATTGCCAAAACGTTGGGCTGAAGATTGAGAATTGGTTTCCTGAAGTCAGAAGTAATGACTATCCCTCGGATTCTGTAAAGGGCGTCCAAAGATGGGTGGCTCCATTTACATAGTAACATAGCAAGTGACGGCAGAAAAAGACCTGTACGGTCCATCCAGTCTGCCCAACAAGATAAACTCGTATGTGCTACTTTATATGTATACCTGACTTTGATTTGTTTCTACCATTTTCAGGGCACAGACTGTAGAAGTCTGCCCAGCACTAGCCCCGCCTTCCAACCACTAGCCCCGCCTCCTAACCACCAGTGCTGCCACCCAATCTCTGCTAAGCTTCTCTGCCTTGTACGCTATCCTGAGTTGGTACACAATTCAATTAGTTAATGAGCCATTAATGCCCAATGATTGGCTGCTAATAAGCAATTATTGGCATTAATTGGCATTCATTTGGAGTTCTATAAAGAACCGTGCCTACATCCTATTGCGTGCAATCCAAAAGGGAACGTGGCCATGGGAGGGTCATGGACGGGTCAGGGACATTTCAAAAAGTTGTGCGCAGTGTTGCAGAATATGGAGATGCGTGCCCAACGCGCGTGTCAGGATTTACACTAGGTTTCAGCAGGCCTAAATCCTGGCATGCACATTTGGGTCCAGGAATCAGCCCGGAGCGCCTTTTATTGAGTAGCGCTGAGCGCTGATTTTTCTCGGCACCCAAAATAAGGCGCCATGTACTGAATCTGGCCCTGTGAGTTCCATTTTAATCTAAATCTTAAATATTGGCTTGGCTGTTTGCATTTCAAACACTATTTTATGCGTTTGTTTAAAATGCCAGCCCTTCATTCCTCAACTCCCCTCCTCCACAGCCTACTTTCTTTTTTTGTTTTCAAAAGTCGGCAGTGGCACCGGCACACCGGCACACCGGCACACCGCGTTAGGAGTTACGGATCAAGAAAGGGATCTGGGTGTCGTCGTCGATGATACGCTGAAACCTTCTGCTCAGTGTGCTGCTGCGGCTAGGAAAGCGAATAGAATGTTGGGTGTTATTAAGAAGGGTATGGAGTCCAGGTGTGCGGATGTTATAATGCCGTTGTATCGCTCCATGGTGCGACCGCACCTGGAGTATTGTGTTCAGTACTGGTCTCCGTATCTCAAAAAAGATATAGTAGAATTGGAAAAGGTACAGCGAAGGGCGACGAAAATGATAGTGGGGATGGGACGACTTTCCTATGAAGAGAGGCTGAGAAGGCTAGGGCTTTTCAGCTTGGAGAAGAGACGGCTGAGGGGAGATATGATAGAAGTGTATAAAATAATGAGTGGAATGGATCGGGTGGATGTGAAGCGACTGTTCACGCTATCCAAAAATACTAGGACTAGAGGGCATGAGTTGAAGCTACAGTGTGGTAAATTTAAAACGAATCGGAGAAAATTTTTCTTCACCCAACGTGTAATTAGACTCTGGAATTCATTGCCGGAGAACGTGGTACGGGCGGTTAGCTTGACGGAGTTTAAAAAGGGGTTAGATAGATTCCTAAAGGACAAGTCCATAGACCGCTATTAAATGGACTGGAAAAATTCCTCATTTTTAGGTATAACTTGTCTGGAATGTTTTTACGTTTGGGGAGCGTGCCAGGTGCCCTTGACCTGGATTGGCCACTGTCGGTGACAGGATGCTGGGCTAGATGGACCTTTGGTCTTTCCCAGTATGGCACTACTTATGTACTTATGTACTTATGTACCAGTGTCTCCTCTGTACTACGGCCCGCCTCTCTGATGTTACTTCCTGTTTCCTCTGAGGCAGGACACAGTGAAGAGGATATGCCGGTGTCGGCGGAATATGGGGATTCCTGCCGCTGCCGCCTTTTGAAAACAACAAAAAAAAAGAAGGTAGGCTCGGGGGGGGAGGGGAGGAGGGAGAGATGCTAGACTGTGTCTGGGGGGGGGGGCAGGAAGGAGTTGGTAGTGGGGCGCAATGCTGGGGGGCTGGGGTGCCATTTCATCCCTGCCTCAGGCGGCAGATTGCCTTGGGCCACCCCTGACGGCGCATGCCACAGCCCCTTTACACACCCTGGTCATCTTCAGCCACCACACATGTACTGTAGTTAAATGGTTTCAATTCGGACACAAATCTTCTGTTCAAACTTAAGCCACTTGAAGGGGTATTTTTAAAGGAATGTCCAAGTCTGAATTGAGATATCCTGCTGAGAATGTCCAAAAAAACCCAGAAATTTACCATTGGACTGCCAAGATCAGTTGGACATTTCGCTAATATTATAGACATCTTTATCTCAAATTGACTACCATAGAACTCTTTTGATATCATTTGTTTTTGAGCAGGATATGAATGCAGTTTTGAAGCTGTATTTTAAAAATGCTTTAAAAGCTTTTTGTGGTCAAAGAATTTGAGTATATCCGGATGTTTGTAAAACGACTCAAGATAGGAGAAAGAAATTTTTGTTGTACAGAGAAAAGACCCGAGCGTTGGGGGCAACATATTTATTGGCCTACCCGTGTAAATGTCTGGTCAAATATTTGGGGGTAAAATACATGTTTTTTGAGCCAGAACATCTTAAAGCGTTCCTAGAAATGAAAAAAAAAACTAGCCATTAAACCTACAGAGTAAAAAATATCATCTGATTATCAAAGTTATGTAGGGAAGATAAGGTCAGGCCATATACGTACTTTTCTTTTTTTTTTTTTTTTAAATCTCCTATTATCTGAATCACTCCTCCCCCCATTGAATGAATTGTGGTGTAATCAATTGTATAACTTGCTTTTTCCTTCTAGGTTTAATGAATGTATTTGTAACTTTCAATATCATGACTAATTTTGTTTTATTGAACTATTCAAGTTATACAATGTATTTCAAATTGCATGTTTTATGTGTAAAAAATTTAATTAATTAATTTAAAAAACCCAAAAACCCATCCATCTTAATTCAATTCAAATCAATTCTTGTATACCGCTAATATCCCCTTTCCAGGGTTCAGTGCGGTTCCTACCCATAACCTCCGCTCTCAAGACAAATCCCTCCTTTCAGTACCCTTCTCCACCAACGCCAACTCCAGGCTCCGCCCTTTCTGCCTCGCCTCACTCCATGCTTGGAATAAACTCCCTGAGCCCATTCGCCAGGCCCCCCCCTGCCCATCTTTAAATCCTTGCTCAAAGCCCACCTCTTCAATGTTGCCTTCAGCACCTAACCACAATATCTCTATCCAGGAAATCTTGACTGCCCCAACTTGACATTTTGTCCTTTAGATTGTAAGCTCCTTTGAGCAGGGACTGTCCTTCTTTGTTAAACTGTACAACGCTGCGTAACCCTAGTAGCACTCTAGAAATGTTAAGTAGTAGTAGTAGCAGCAGCAGTGTGGTTTACATTCTAGGTGAGACAAAAGCAAATAGTATTAATGTGAGGTATGAGAAACATTAGAGACCATTGGTGTAATGACCGAGACTAAAAACATTAAGGAAAGGATAATGGATGATACTAAGTCATGATGGGCTGTTATGAAGCATTCTTTGGGAACAGCAAGGTTTTTAGCCTCTTCCTGAAGTTCCAGAGGTGAACTATATACTCTGTCTGCTGCCTTTCCTTCTACAGCATAGCATATAAAGCTATTCAGACTATTTTGTCTAAATTCCTATGGGTGAACAAACCTCCTTGCATTGCCTTAAAAAGATTGAAAGCTACTAAAAATAGAGGCAGGATAAATCTTACAGCCATTTTCGAAGAAGAAAAACTTTGGTGTTTCCTGTTTGTGAGAAGGACGTTCTTGTGCTAAAAAAACATCCAACACGAACAACCATTTTCCAAAGTAAAATGTCCAAAATATGAACGCCAAAAAAGCCGGCACAGAAACTTCTGTCTGGCATTATTTGCACAAAAATGGCCACACAGATGTCCCTGCAGAGTAGAGGGGCAGCCTAGTGGTCATCAAACAACGTGACTCAGGCACAAATCTCACCTTAATTCCTTTATATGTTACTGGTCGTTAAGCCCGTAAAAATGGGCGAGTATTGCAGCCCTCCTCTCTCCCCTGGCCTCACCCCATCCACCGATCCTCCCCCCCCCCCAAATCCAGCGACCCTCCTCTTTCCCTTGGCCTCCCCCTCCCCCATGTCCAGCAACCCTCCTCTGTGCCCTGCTCTCACCCCAAGTCCAGCAACCATGGCCTCTCCCCCTGCCCTCCCCCCATGTCCAGCTACCCTCATCGCCACCGCTCCTTCCCCCTCCGTGCGTACAACGTGCTGGGACGTCAGACTCCGAACTGGATTGAACAGTCAACTACAGCATGGCCACGGAGGCTGAAGAAGAACTTTAAAGACGTCGGGTTGGCTGGCGGGGGTTGGGGTCCCCCGCCAGCTGAAGAAATATCTTTAAAAGGCGGCAAGCGGACCTCGGCTGGCGGGGGGTTGGGGTCCCCCGCCAGCAAAGGTAAACAACGGCAATGGGGAGGGTTGACGGCGGTAGGGGGGTCCAGGGCAAAATCTGCGGGGGCCCAGGCCCCTGTGGCCCCACGCAGATACGCCCCTGGTCGGGACCTCACATTCAACTAAGCAGCGTGGAGCAATGGAGCAACGCGATGTATCACTATAAGATAAGTGGTTTGATTATTTTTGCCATTATTATTGTTGTCATTATTAAATATATTGAGAGATCGTTTGAGAGGTTTTTTTCCTGTGATTACTTTTTCACTGTGAGCCCGAAATATTTTTGGTTTACATCAACCAGGCGGAGCCACAGTTGTATGAGGTTTGCCTCTCATTTTCATTATAAATCCCAGCACACTGTCGCGGCAAGTGTGTACTGGAGTTTATATTGTGCCAAAGTGTTAATTTTATTTTATTTTTTAACAAAAACACACGCAAAGTCAGTTTTCTGGCATCTTTTCCAGCTTTTATGCACAGAATATATTAGAAGTCCCTCTTTGCAAGGTCTTCATTTGGAGAGGTGAAAATGGGCACAGAGCACCTGTACAAGCAGACTGGCGCTTCTGCATAATTAAATCTCAAATGGTGCCAGCTGTTATCGTTTTTAAAAACCATGTCATGCCCACTAACTAAAATGTATTTTGTCCTAAAATCAGGAGAATGACAGCAAGGCTGCAGATGCTACAGAAAATGTCAGCATGTATCTCATCAATATAGGCAGTTCATATATATGTGAGCAGAGCTAAATCTGATATTACATATATATTATGGCACATGCTAATACCACGTACAATACAGGTACTTATAGATGTAAATTAGACAGCATGTTTCAATCACTCCCACATTACACCCAAGCTGTCTGTGTGCTCACACTCACATATTATATATAGAACATGCATACAGTGTATGTTAACATGCAGATTTATTCAAATCGCCCAGTGTATATTCTGAGAAGCTTATGGCCAGTTTGTAGTCCTTAAACTAGACAAATTCTTTGCCGAGACTGGAAAGACACTGATATCTACAGAATACAAAGAGAAAAAAGGGGACCCAGGTCATATTCATCTACCTGGCATGGAGCGGCAATTTCGATTTGACGTCTACGTCCGATTTTGGACATTTTGCACAAAAAAGAATAGATGCAAAACATAGAGATTCATGCCATCGGGATGTAGGAGGAGCCAGCATTTTTAGTAGACTGCTCCCCCAGACATCCCAGGAGAGCAATGGGGCACCCTAGAGGGCACTTCTGTGCACTTCATAAAAATGCTCCCAGGTACACACCTCACCTTTGATCCCTTATCTTGTCCCCTGAGCCCTCTAAAATCTTCTGTCCCTCACTGTACACCACTACAATAGCTCTTAGGGGCAAAAGGGGCACCTATATGTGAGTATAGTACAGTTTTGGTGACCTTGGGAGGGTCACAGTTTCCACCACAAGTGTGACAGATAGAGGGAGATAGGGCCTTAGGTCCCCCACTGTGTACTGCACCGACCACTACACTACTCCAGGGACCTGCATGCTGCTTTAATAGACCTGACTTTAACATCTGCAGCTGTCATAGAGGCTAGTAACTCATATTTTTATTTACATTTTTGGAGGGGTGAGAGGGACGGGTAACTCCTGATTCCCTCCAGTGGTCATCTGGTCATTTAGGACACCTTTTTGTGCCTTATTCGGTCTAAAAACAGGTCTAGAACAAAACATCTCTGATTTAGTCCTGGACATTTTTGCTTTGTTTCACTGCGGCTGTAAAATGTCCAAGTATTAGGCAAGCCCTAATCTCGCCTTTGAAATGCCCCCAACACGCCCCCTTGTGATTTGAATGCACTTCTGACAGACATCATAGAAAAACATCTAAATATAGGTTTTCAAAATACTGGTTTGGACGTTTTTATGAGAAAAACGTCCAAATGCTGCTTGATGCCACTTTTTAGACGTTTTTCTCTGTAGAAAATGAGACCCCTATGTCTCTTCCTGCCCTCTCTTTCCATTTCTTAGTTCCCTGTCATGTTCTTGTATCTCTCTTTTGGTCAGGTTGTTCCCTTGCTTCTCTTTGTTTTCCTCTCTTTTTCATTCGCCTTCCTGTTGCTGTTATATTTATAAGCCACCTTCCTTGAACAAAAAACTTAGCTCAAAGCAGGTTACGGTAATGCACATTAGAATAAGTCTAGCATCAATATCATGCAAATAGATCAATTCCACTACAATAATACCTATAGGGACAATTTTTACTGGGGCTGTACCAACTCTTCGTATTCGATTCAATTTGGCCTCGAATAATGCCCTAAATACATTATTCGTATTCGGCCAAATAGTGATTTAAATTTGAATACGAATAATCCGGGCTCTATTGTACTAAATCTTACTGAAATAAACACTTGATCTCTGATTTCATGTTGCTTCTTTCATTATTTGTTATGTTAACGCTCTCAATGCCCATTATTCATATTTGACTGAATAATATTTTTTGTTATTCGTATCCGGCCAAATAGTAAAATATGCTGTTCGGTACAGCTCTAATTTTTACACTGGTCTCTTGGTAGATAGACATTTTTCAGGTTCGAAAATAGGTGTGTTCGCTAATGGATTTTTGGATGTTTTTCGCAAAACATCCAAAGTCGGATTTAGACATCATATCAAAATGCTAGTACCAGCCAGGATGCCACGCCTGTGGGGCAACACTTTACAAGACCAGAACACTGTACCAGTGATTTCATAGCAAGAATCCTGAAAGGTAACTTTAAAACAATACAGGAACGTAAGTCCTTTTGAAGTCAGAATGATTAAATATTTTGACACCCACCAGACAGGGCTTAACAAAGATCTGGGTTTTCTAGCCCATTATAAGCCATAAAATTGTAAATTGTACTGTTTTGTTTGTCACTCTCCTGTCCCCATGCATATCCCCCCTGTCTCACCTATCCACCTCCACCCCCATCCTATTAGATTGTCACTGAAATGCTTTGATGTCTCACTTGTAAGCTTTGACGTTTCACTTATATATACTGTCATCTACCAAGATTTGCTTTTTTCCGACCTGACGAAGAAGGGCAACCTTCGAAAGCTAATCAAGAAATGTATTAAGTTATGTCCAATAAAAAAGGTATCATCTTATTTTCTTTTTCATGTTTTATTTTGTTTTATTTCTATTGATTACCTTTGAAAGTGGACTAACATGGCTACCACACCTCTCGACATCATATCAAAAATGCCCCTCAGTGTGTGGTTGGCATGTTGTCAAATTGCCAACTGCCCTATTTGTGATGCAAGTGTTTAATCAAGAAAGAGCATAACCTACACAGAATGGCTCTGGATGCCTTGTTGGGCAAACTGAACGGACCACAAGGGTCTTCATCTGCCGTCATTTACTATGGGCCGCTTTTATCAAACCACGCTAGCAGTCCCTGGTCTGGCATCGCCGACAAAGCCCGTTCACTTTGAATGGGCTTCGTCAACACTGCCACACGGGAACCACTAAAGCGGCTTGAAAAAGAACTTATTGGTCGCAGCGATCACATATTTCTCCAGGATTTATTCACCGACCTCCCATTTCGTGTCTTTTTCAAGACAGCGCTTGTTTCCACCACATAAGCTCGAAGACTTTGATACACTGTACCAAGACCCCTGAGGCAGGCACTCAGCTGAAACACGGTGCCGTGTCGGGTACTTTGAATTTTTGTGTTCGTCGGGCATTTTGAATCTTTGTGTTCGTCCTCCTGTTGTTTTTGGAAGATCCCCGCTGGCTACTCTGCTCATTTTTTGAGTACGTCATACGTAGTGGGCTACAGTCTTCCGCTTCTGCGGCTTCTTTTCTAGTTTTAAGTTATATGCAGATACACTGGGGATTTCTCTGCACAAGACAGCTAATACCACAAGGGGACAATAAAACTTGGCCACACTGGTGCAAACTCTAGATGCGTCCAATTAATGTGCCTAGCACTATTTTATATATTATGCCTAAAGTTAGGCATGGTGTACAGAATAGCGCATAGGACTGGGGAACGTGCCTACATTTAGGTGTGGTCATTTACGCCACTGAAAACCTGGCGTAAATGCCCACACCTAAATGTAGGCGTGTTCTCCCAAATTCTATAACAATGTGCCTAAAGTTGAGTAACGCCCCCTCACGTGCCCAAACTCCTCCCATGGCCACGCCCCCTTTTCAGTTATGTATGTTGGAATTTACATGCACCTCTTTTTAGAATACCTAAAAGAAGTGCGCATAAATTCAAATTATTGCCAATTACTGATGATAATTGGTTGTTATCGGCTAATTACCATCACTGATTGGCTCGTTACTCAACTGAGTAGCATGCATAAATTGGCTGTGCATACAATTTAATGCACGCTACTCGCCACACCTTATATAGAATCTGGCCCAGAGGGGGGAATTCTATAAATGGTTTTCACAAATGGGTGCCAGAAAAGACCAGCACTAAGTACTATTCTATGAAGGGCACGCATCCTATAAAGGAACGTGCAGGACGTGCATGCACAACGTCATCAGTCAGGACTCACAGCACGGATCAGCGAATGCACCGGAGACCGACGCTGAAGAAGACTAGGGCTGACGGGGGTTGGGGACCCCTGCCAGCAAAGGTACCTGGTGGCGGTGGTGGTGGTGGGGGGGGGGGGGGGTTGGCGGCTGGGGGAGGCGGGCTAAAATGTGCCCCCCCCCACCTTGGGCTCTGGACCCCACTCCCGCCGAGATCTGACTAAGCCCCTGCCCCTTAGGGTCTTATTCTATAAAGGTTATGCTCCTAAAATATAAACTCTGAAATATACTCCCAAATTTATGCTCCAAATTTAGGGCCTATTATGCTCATACATCTAGCATACATTTAGGAACATAAATTATATTCATAAATTTAGGAGCATAGTCTTTATAGATTAAGGCCCTTAGCAGCGATTCCCATGCCCAGCTCTGGGTGCCAGACTTATGCCTACCAGACTTACACCTGGTGTAAACCACGGTGTCCAAGTTGGATGCGGAGACCCATTATTCTGTAACACTACATGCGACTTTTTGGAACGTGCCTGACCTGCCCATGACCCTCCCAAGGCTGCACCCCTTTTGGGTTGCATACTATGGGATGTAGGTGCCAGCAATATAGAACAGCATACAGCCAGATGCACACGCAAATCGTAATTGATGTCAATTAATGTCAATAACTGGTTGTTAGCATCCAAATATTGCTCATTAATGGCTTGTTAGCCAATTACGTTGCACGCACATCTCAGATGCATGCCAAATTTGGGTGTCCAAATCTGAGCGCCATATATAGAATTCAGGGGCAAGAGTGCACAAGCCTTTTCTACATAGAGTTTTTTTCATGTAAAAATATGTGCATAGTTTTGGTTGCACAAAACTCCACATGCATCAGTGAGCTTCACCCCAGCCCTATCCCCTCTCCTACTTCTGCATTTAGCATGAAGTGTCTGTGTTTCTTTGATTGCTTTCAAAATGGAAACAGAATAAAATATTTGAAATAAAGAAAATACATCAGTACTAAACAAATGAAAATAAAAGTGGAGAGTGAAGCATTGTGGTACAAAACCCCAAAGGAACTGCAATAGAAGGAGAGAGACTCATGATCACAGGCCAGGAAAGAGACCTTGGGGTGACAATGTCAAATAATCTCAAGGTGGCAAAACAATGTGATAAGACAATGATTAAAGCCAGAAGGATGCTCATCAACATCCTTTCTCATCTTATCAACTTAAGTTAAGATAAGATAAGATAAGATAAGAAAGGATATTGGTGAGACTTCATTTGGAGTATTATGTTCAGTTATGGAGGACAAATCTTGCTAAGGACATAAAAAGGCTGGAGTCAGTACCGAGGTCTCCATCAGATGATGTATGAGAAGAGACTGGAAGTTCTAAAAATATATACTAAAGGAAAGAAGGGACAGAGGAGATATTATACGGACTTGTAAATACTTGAAAGGAATTACTGAACAAGAGAAGCCTTTTCCAAATGAGGACAAGCTCTAGAACTTGAGGACATGATATGAAGCTATAGGGCGGTAGAGAGTCCAAAATACGTCAGGAAATATTTTTCATGGAAAGGGTAGTGGATGTCTGGTATGCCCTCCTGAAAAAGGTAGTGGAAGCACAAATGGTGCTGGAATTAAAAAGGTGTGGGATATACAGAATGAGTCCCTATAAGATAAGAAGATATCAACCAAGGATAAAGGACGTCAGCTATGTAATGAATTTTGCACTTCTAGCAAATTATGAGGAAAGCAATCTGTGCTATGCAGCAAGTACAACCCCAACAAGCTTCCTGGCAAGACTTGATGGACCATGTTGGCCTTTGTCTGCTGTCATTTATTATGTTACAATCTATTTATTTATGAATTTCTTTTCATCTATAAATCACATATCCAATTCTGCTCCATGTGGTGTGTAAACAATTAAAATACATCATAAATCACAGAATTTCTTAATTTCCTTGCCAGCAGTCTCCTGCCCAACCATTAATCCTAAACAAACGCACAACAAAGATAAAATAAACTTATAAGTCCTTTCTTAAACCTACTCGGTTCAGCCTCTCCCCACAACTCAACAGGGGTCTACAATAGAGATAGGAGACTCTTTCTTAAATGTTGTGATGAGATATCATCCTAGAGTAGCAGGAGTTTCATGTTTCCGCTGTTTAATACTTTATCCTAAAGGCATAGAACTTGGCAAGACATAATCTCTTCAATCAGTCAACAGCAATACTAGGAATGTTTAGATGGAGCACTTCCAGTTTTACCCACTGCCCCATGTCTGGAGAACATCTTTCATTTTTATCGAACGATGAAAGATATAGAGAATGGGTACATCCTCCAAGCCCAGATTCATGTACCCTGCAACCTTCTACCTCATAGTTGCCTTGTCTCCAGAGCGAGCATCTTTCATTTTTATCGAACGATGAAAGATATAGAGAATGGGTACATCCTCCAAGCCCAGATTCATGTACCCTGCAACCTTCTACCCCATAGTTGCCTTGTCTCCAGAGAGAGCATCTTTCATTTTTATCAAACGATGAAAGATATAGAGAATGGGTACATCCTCCAAGCCCAGATTCATGTACCCTGCAACCTTCTACCCCATAGTTGCCTTGTCTCCAGAGAGAGCATCTTTCATTTTTATCAAATGATGAACGATATGGAGAATGAGTACAACCTCCAAGCCTAGATTCATGTACTCTGCAACCTTCTACCCCATAGTTGCCTTGTCTCCAGAGAGAGCATCTTTCATTTTTATCAAATGATGAATGATATGGAGAATGAGTACAACCTCCAAGCCCAGATTCATGTACCCTGCAACCTTCTACCTCATAGTTGCCTTGTCTCCAGAGAGAGCATCTTTCATTTTTATCAAATGATGAACGATATGGAGAATGAGTACAACCTCCAAACCTAGATTCATGTACTCTGCAACCTTCTACCCCATAGTTGCCTTGTCTCCAAAAAACGAACCATCTTGAATCTCTCTTCTCCTGCTTCCCAGCCACCCCATTTTCTCCCCTACACCGACCTTCTCCACACTTCCCCACTCTTCTCTAGCTTATTTGTTTTCAGGCGTTGCCACTTGGCCTGATCAGGATCAAATTTCATTTTTGAGTGGAAGCTTTGCTGAACATCTACACTGAAGTTAAGAGGGAATTTGGGCTCAGCAAACATAACAATGACGGAATCCTAAAACTCATACTTTACATAAAGTCTCTGTGTTTCTCTGATCGCTTTCAGAAAGCACAGTAAAAGCAATATAAAACAATTTTGAAAAAATGCATCAGTACAAAAAATGAAAATGAGCGGGTTTCCATGGGTACACGAGGCACATGTTGCTATGAGAGGTTCACTGGTTTCCACGGTAACAGAATATGTGTGTCACTGGGCAGTGCATTCTGGTTACCGTGGTTATAGAAGAGGCAACTTCCCCCAGGAGATCCTTTATGCAGGAAAAGTGTTGGCTTCCTGTATTTTAGTCCCCATATCAGGTGCATTCACTGGGAGACACTAACAGGTTGTTGCAGTGACAGGTATAATCATGTGACTTATTGCTATAGTTACAGTGAGTGACAGTGCAGTACATGTTTCTTTGCAGGCAACGCCTGTGACCATGTGATGTAGTTTATGGCTTTCTGTCAAGACTCGTGCACCAGCTGATTTGAATGGGAAGAAAAAGAAAACCACCTCAAGTTTTTATCTGTTTGGATTCTCTTGTTTGTTTCCAAGTGTGGGGGAGTGTACATCCCCCACAAGGGAAACAGGGGAAAACAGCCTTTCCATCTGTGCAAGCAATGCAAAGAAGTAGCTCTATGGAAGCGATTGCAAAGGAACAGGATAGAAAGCCTCGTTTCTGAGAGGCTGCAAGGATTCCTGTAGCGGTGTTGTGGAAAGAATGACGGGTCTAGAAATGTGCTTCCCAAAATTTTTCAAAAATATTGTGCAGCACACCGGCCAGTGTAGATGTGGGAGAGGATTCATATGACCAAAAGAAATGCTAAGGAAGCACTGAGGGTCCCACCAGAGTTTGGAAAGGACTAGAAGGAGGTAGTGCTCTGTGCAATTTGTGTGTAAGTACCATAAAGCAAGGCCTTTCTTTCTGTGTTCTATCTGCTGCCAGTTAATTCCCACATTCAGGGTCTTATGCTAAATCTAGGAACGTGTAGCTACTCTTTGCTCAGAAAGGGGCGTCTGCAGGTTTAAGAGCCCACTGCTGGGGTCTCTCATTGTCTTTAGCCCATGTTTTTCTGTGGCACACTTTCCTGCCCCAAAGAGGTCAGTAGACCACCAGGGCGCAATAAGTTACGTGAGGGGAGGAGAGGTGGATGGAGGTGTGTGGGTGGGTGGAGGGAGGGAGGGAGGGAGCTGAAAAAAAAAGATGGGTGGAGGGAGGCTGGAAAAAAGATTGGGGAGGGAGATGCACATGGAGTGAGGGAAAAGGAGGCAATACAGCACATGGATAGAAGGGGTTGAAGAGGAGAGGGGAATATGCTGCTCATGGATGGGAGGGAAAGGGGGATATGCTCATGGGGGGGGGGTCAAGGTGACTGTACTGCATAGGGGTGTGGTGGGGCGGGGTAGGGTGGGGCCTGCATTTTATTTTGTGTCTTGTTTTTTGCTGCGGCAAATATGGTAACCCTATACATGGTTACGTGCCAGTATATACCCATTTATTCCGCCATTCTACAACACACGTTTCTGTGCCTGGCTTTGAACCTGGTGCTATTTTCTTTATTTTGCTAAAATGGATATTTACGGTGCAGGCACCTGGTGCATAAACCTCCATTTCTCCTGTATTTTAGAACAGTCTCCTTTAGCAGATTCTGATCTAAAATACTGATGAAACCTGAGACGCCCTGACCTGAATATCTCCACTCCGACTTCAACGACCTGTCTAAAATGAGGCTGTTTACGATCTCCGGAAGGAAGGTCTCTTTGGCACAATGCAGGTACTACAGTAAATGTTAGCAGTAAATTTCAGAGACTGAGATCATATTCCACACACTCTGGCCTGGCAGTGAGTTTCTTTATCGTCATAAGTAGAGGAGTGTGGTAGCCGTGTTAGTCCACTCTTAAGGTTATCAATAGAAATCAAACAAAATAAAAAAGGTATCATCTTATTTTTTTTTCCATGTTTTATTTTGTTTGATTTCTATTGATAACTTTATCGTCATAATATGCACAAAACGAACCATTTTGGAGGCACTGCCAAAAGAACTAAAAGTCGAGATATTTTCACAACAGGGCTACTGGGAAGGAAGAAGCAAGATGTTGGGCAAGACATCAATAAAGCAGACTGGAGACACAACTGCAACTAGTAGAATACCTGGTGGAAGAGCCCAACAGAAACAGAGGAGAGTGTCCAGAACCAAGTGAGTAAGGAAGAGAGCGTCCTTTGTCATTTCAGCAGAAGGAGTAGTGAAGGTAGCAGGGCTCTTCCACAAAAATGACAGAAGGACGAAAAATGTTTGTGGAAGATCCCTGCTACCATCACTACTTCTTCTGCTGGTTTCCTCCTGTGTAGTGACACACAGTCCTCCACTTTTGCCGTGTCCCGTCTTTGTCATTTCAGGCCTTTGGCAAATTAAAACAAGAAAAAAAACCCCATTTTCATGTGTCGTCAATAGTGTGTACTCTTCCAAAAGAACGTGTCTGAAAGAATGTGCACAGATTACAAAAGACGTTGCTCACATGACAATCAAACGAAAGGTGAAGAAGGTGAAGGTGAAGAAACAATGCGACAAGGCGACAGCCGTGGCCAGAAGGATGCTAGGCTGCGTAGAGAGGGGCATAACCAGCAGAAGAAAGGAGGCGTTGATGCCCCTCTACAAGTCATTGGTGAGGCCCCACTTGGCGTATTGTGTTCAGTTTTGGAGGCCGTATCTTGCTAAAGATGTAAAAAGACTGGAAATGGTGCAAAGAAAAGCTACAAAAATGGTATGGGATTTGCGTTGCAAACCGTACGAGGAGAGACTTGCCGACCTGAACATGTATACCTTGGAGGAAAGGAGAAACAGGGGTGGCATGATACAGACGTTCAAATATTTGAAATGTTGGGCAGACTGGATGGACCGTACAGGTCTTTATCTGCCGTCATTTACTATGTTACTATGAAAGAAAAGTCCTGCCTGGAAAAGACATGACACAAAACTTTTCTGGCTGTGCTCCCCTACAGATGAGTCCCTTTGAAAGGAAAAAAGAAAACCCTGAACTGTTCACACCTAATGAGGTTCCTAACAGGGGGAAGGGAGCCAGAGCTACAGCAAGGACTTTATGTGTCACGCCTTCTGCCCACACTGAACTCCTCTGAAACAGACAGAGCACTAACTGAGTCACAAAGCCCATTTGGAAACCGGCACCATCACAGCTGGTGACCAAACTATGGTAGCAGCTGGGTTGGAGCTCGGGAACAAGGAGATTTCTCTCACATCACACCAAGCCTATACAGCAAAATTGCAAAGGAGTGCAAAGAAAAGGGACCTAGGAAGGGAATGTGCCTCTCCCTACATAGAATCTGGTATGGCTGATATACTTAAATTTGCCTAGTCAGAATGTAGAGTATTCAGCCTTCGGGACAAGTGTCAACTTTAACCCGGACTTAAATGAGTACAGCACCATTGAGGGAATAGGATGGTTGGTGTTTGGCTGGAAGCTGAGGCATTGTATAAGTGTGGAGGTTAGATTTGATGGTCCTTTCTACTATCATGGTCTCATACAGGAGTTGAACCACCTTCTCCCAGCAGGATGACAGTGATAGAACCCTAAAATCAATTTCCTTGCTTCAGTACAACCAAAAGAAAGTGCAGCCACTTGACAAAAATGATAGCATTAGTGGGCTTCTCTGTCTATGGACAGTAGGGGAGTAATTTTACAAAGAGGGCGCCTACAAAACATTTGGAAAAATGCACTTCCTTTTTAAGGCAAAATGTGCTTGTATATGTCTTTATAAAACAGGCTCCCAGAACAAGCCCCAGTGTGGCATAAATGTTCTGCTTCACAATGCAAGTGATGAATAAAATGGAGCTGGAATTTAAAAAAGGTGTGGGATATGCAGAATGAGTCCCTACAAGGTAAGAAGATAGAAACCAAGGATAAAGCTCTTCAGCTTTGTAATGACTTTGGCACTTCTAAGAAACCATGAGGAAAGTCATCTGTACTCTATATAAACATACTAGCAGTTAAGCCCGTAACAACGGGCTAGTTTTTTGTTTTCCTATGGCCTCCCCCACCCCCTGTCCACCAACCCTGCTCTCTCCCCTGCCCTCCCCCCAGCGTCTGTTTCCTTCAGTTCCACCCCATCCTTTCCCCCCTACTCCCTCCTCCTCCAATTTCCACGGCCATGTCCAAGCCTTCCTCCCTATTGGGCTGTACTGCTGGTGGAGGCGGGGCTTGGACTTCTACACTCTCAGTGTTCCGACTCTACTGCGCATTTGCAGATGAGTCGGTCACTTGCCGTTTATATGTTTGATATGCATGAACCTTACAACTTTGCCCCAGCTCCACCTAAACAACACACCCATGCACAGATATGTGTAAGTATGTTTGCTGCTTCCATCATTCATGCTTGTATACGTGTACAGATCAGTGCAATTTTGAAATAGCCAATTCTGTGTGTAAAGCATGCTTTAGGTGTGGAAAATATTCTATAAACATTACCCCCTAGATATCTTTTAAACCAAAGATTCTAGTTCACAATACTGAGCAAACGTCTTCACTGTGTCCATGGAGGGGTTATTTGAGTTAGCACCCTCTGTTATAAAATGTTGGCTTTTATGGTCTTCAGCTGCATTGCCTAGAAGTGGAGGAATGGCCTAGCGGTTAGAGCACTGGTCTTGACGTTCAGAGGTGCCCAGTTCAAATCCCACTGCTGCTCCTTGTGATGTTGGGCAAGTCACTTAACCCTCCATTGCCTCAAGTACAAACTTAGATTATAAGTTCTCCAGGGAACAGGGAAATACCCAGTGTACCTGAATGTAACTCACCTTGAGCTACTATTGAAAAAGGTGTGAGCAAAATCTAAATAAATATTTGAGATTCTACATGGAATGTTGGTACTATTTGAGATTCTACATGGACTGTTGCTAGTGGAGGAGTGGCCTAGTGGTTAGAGCACTGGTCTTGCAATCCAGAGGTGGCCCGTTCAAATCCCACTGCTACTCCTTGTGATGTTGGGCAAGACACTTATTGCCTCAGGTACAAACTTAGAGTGTAAGTTCTCCAGGGAACAGGGAAAAATACCCAGTGTACCTGAATGTAACTCACCTTGAGCTACTACTGAAAAAGGTGTGAGCAAAGTGTAAATAAATAGTCAGAGGCATGCTCTTAAAAGTTCTTTCAGAGAGTGGTGTTTGTGTCTTAGGGTGTATAATGAAGCAGTCATCACAATCCCGATGCCAATGGAACAGCTAATTGGGTGACTGTGTCTGTGAACCTCTTTTGACTCAGAAACCAATGCTTACTTCCATTGCATTGTTTAGATCTTCTGGTACCATAAGATAAGCACTACTGGGTCAGACCAAAAATCCATTAGCCTGGCATCACAAGAAATATCCAAAAGCATAGATCGATTCCATGCAGCACCCTCCTACAGATACTGCTGCCATCTAGGTGGCTAATAATAATTATTTATGGACTTTTCTTTTTCTCTAGTCTAAGAATTTGTCCAAATCCCTTTTACACCTAGCAATGTAAGATTCATTGACCACATCCTCTGGCCACAAATTCCACAGCCTAATTATTCCTCAAGTGCCACTGAATTCCTGGTCTTTGGGATCTCTGTACACAATCAGGATACGCTGGCTGGTGAGAACACACAGTAACAAGCTTTAGCACGAACGAAGCTGCTCGTGTGCACGATAAAACACAGAAAGACTACAACTAAAGTAAATTAGTTACAACTGATGGAATAGAAACTCTCCACAGCAGATGGAATAGAAGCTCTCTGCAGCTGATGGACTGTTACTGGGTCAAAGAACGCCATTCCCATATATGTAATTTAATTTTAAAAACTTATATTGGGCATTTTCTGTTCGCAGCAGTACAAAGTAGAATACAAAATGCCAAACTGTGTATCTGGATTTTATTTATTTATTTGTAGCATTTGTATCCCACATTTTCCCACATATTTGTAGGCTCAATGTGGCTTACATGGTACCAGAAGGCGTTTGCCGGCTCCGGTGAGAACAAATACAAAGTGATAGTGTGGTAGGATAAAGTTCATGTGGCGCATTCACATTTAGAGAATGTGCTTTGGAGGAGTTGAATTATGTCCATTACTTTAATTTTGTTGTGTCGCAGAGATCAGGCTTTTAGGTTGGATCGGCGGGGTATGCCTTTTGAATAGGTTAGTTTTTAGTGATTTCCGGTGGTCGTGCATCGCTTTTCAAAAAGCATTTGACAAAGTACCAGTGGCGTACCAAGGGGGGGGGGGGCGGTGGGGGCGGTCCGCCCCGGGTGCACGTCACTGGGGGGTGCTGCGGCGCGTGCCTGTCGGCTCCGAGTTCGCTAACTTCACTCGTTCGCTGCAGCTCCCTCTGCCCCAGAACAGGTTACTTCCTGTTCCGGGGCAGAGGGAGCTGCAGCGAACGAGCGAAGTTAGCGAATTCGGAGCTGACAGGCGTGCGCCGCGGCACCCCCCCAGTGGCGTGCACCCGGGGGGGGGGGGTCATTTTGCCGGGGGGGAGGGGAGGTGTCATTTCGCAGGGGGGGGGGCATCGGCGATCCGCCCCGGGTGTCATCCAGGCTAGGAACGCCACTGAAAGACTCCAGAAGAAATAGGATGGGATAGGAGGTAGAGTCCTATTGTGGATTAAACAGAGAGTAGGGTTAAATGGGCATTATTCTCAATGGAGAAGGGTAGATAGTGGGGTTCCCCAGGGGTCTATGCTGGGACCGCTGCTTTTTAACATATTTATAAATGATCTAGAGATGGGAGTAACTAGTGATGTAATTAAATTTGCTAACGACACAAAGTTATTCAAAGTTGTTAAATTGCGAGAGGATTGTGGAATATTACAAGAGGACCTTATGAGACTGGGCGTCTAAATGGCAGATGACGTTTAATGTGAGCGAGTGCAAAGTGATGCATGTGGGAAAGAGGAACCCGAATTATAGCTACGTCATGCAAGGTTCCACAATAGGAGTCACCGACCAAGAAAAGGATCTTGGCGTCGTTGTTGATGATACGTTGAAACCTTCTGCTCAGTGTGCTGCGGCGGCTAAAAAAGCAAATAAAATGTTAGGTATTATTAGGAAAGGAATGGAAAACAAAAATGAGGATGTTATAATGCCTTTGTATCGGTCTATGGTGCGACCACACCTCGAATATTGTGTTCAATTCTGGTCGCCACATCTCAAAAAAGATATAGTGGAATTAGAAAAGGTACAGAGAAGGGCGACAAAAATGATAAAGGGGATGGGATGACTTCCCTATGAGGAAAGGCTAAAGTGGCTAGGGCTCTTCAGCTTAGAGAAAAGACAGCTGAGGGGAGATATGATAGAGGTCTATAAAATAATGAGTGGAGTGGAACAGGTAGAAGTGAAGCGTCTGTTTACTCTTTCCAAAAATAGTAGGACTAGGGGGCATGCGATGAAGCTACAAAGCAGTAAATTTAATAGGATTCGGAGAAAATCTTTCTTCACTCAACGTTTAATTAAACTCTGGAATTCGTTGCCAGAGAATGGGGTATAGGCGGTTAGCTTAGTGGGGTTTAAAAAAGGTCTGGACAGCTTTCTAAAGGAAAAGTCCATAGACCATTATTAAATTGACTTGGGAAAAATCCACTGCTATTTCTGGGATAAGCAGTATAAAATGTATTGAACTTTTTGGGGATCTTGCCAGGTATTTGTGACCTGCATTGGCTACTGTTGGAAACAGGATGCAGGGCTTGATGGACCTTTGGTCTGTCCCAGTATGGCAATACTTATGTACTTAATAAACTGCATATACGGAGCAACGCAGCAGAGCAACTCCCTAATGCTCAATGCTAACGAGATGCAAATGTAGGCAAGCTGTTGGCGTTGAGCTTTAGGAAGTTGTTTGGAAGTTAAGGGGGAGGATGGTGCCCAGCCTGTGCCCAGAATGTGAGGGGGGAAGGAAAGAGGAGGAAGAGGTGCTAGTTGCCCAGCTGCGGACCCCACACCCCTCTCAAGGGCATGAAGGCAAAGAGGTTTAAGGGACTTGATTTGCCCAAGGAGGTCACAGTACGACCTCCATGCCATCAGATGTTGTAGATAGTTCCAAGTTTTCTTATTGTAGCTTTGCACCAAAATCCAGTGTGTTTTTCCTGTCCTGGTCCATGGTGTACCTGTCGGCCATGATGCCTACTATTTACCATCCTTACATGGGCGCTGAGGGCAATAGACATATTGTGTGTTTGTGGTTGGAGCCTCTCGCCAGCTCTGCATCCTCCTACACAGGCTTCCACTCCAACAGGCGCCACTATGGCAACAAGCCTGAAAGTCTGGCTTCCAAAAAGACTTCTTCTATAGTGTGTATGGTGGCTTCTCCTGTCCCTATTAACAGCTCACTGCTGGAGTGGAATGGGTAGACGTGAATCGTTTGTTTACTCGTTCCAAAAATACTAGAACTAGGGGGCATGCGATGAAGCTATAAAGTAGTAAATTTAATACAAATCAGAGAAACTTTTTCTTCACTCAATGTGTAATTAAACTCTGGAATTTGTTGCCAGAGAAGGTGGTAAAGGTGGTTAGCTTAGCGGGGTTTATAAAAGGTCTGGACGGCTTCCTAAAGGAAAAGTCCATAGACCATTATTAAACTGACTTGGGGAAAATCCACTACTTATTTCTGGGATAAGCCGCATAAAATTTATTGAACTTTTCAGGATCTTGCCAGGTAATTGTGACCTGCATTGGCCACTGTTAGAAACAGGATGCTGGGCTTGATGGACCTTTTGGTCTGTCCCAGTGTGGCAATACTTATGTGTAGACACCCTAATGCCAGCTCCAAGCTGGCATAGGGTTTGAAGCAGTGAGGGCACCCTTGTTCCCCACACTGTTCTCTGAGCATTAGGAAATTACATCATTAGTCTACATTAGCATGCCCGTTGTGCTGATCTGGGATGAACTTGTTAATTCCTACAGTGAGGGTCTCTGATCATTGTGTGCTAGTAAATGCAAGCACTAGTCTAATGCTAATAGCCTCTAGCGCCTGCATTTGCTTCTGAGTATCAAGGCTTAAGCCCTTTTTTTTTTAATTCTCAAGGGAAAACTCTAGGCTTAAGATGACAAGGAACATATTCCACAAATGCACAAGAGACTTAGTACGTACTTTCAGAACATATCCTCTGCGAAGAAGGGACACTTAAATAGCAAATTACCTTGGGAGTAACGTTGATACCCAAGTGGGAATATAGGGAATCAGGTAGGCTGATAAATAAAAAGGAAGACCTGAGTAAAAAACACCCCATGGGTCAAAACAAGAAGTTTAAACATGATACAGAAGGCAATAGGAAGCCAATGTGATTTCGCATCTGTACTTCAGGAAGCAGGTGAAAGCTTGGCTCTCTCCCAAACCTTTAATGGAAGAAGCAATTAACTTGCTGGCTGCACACAAACAACTGCTAACACCGACTGCTCAACCTGTAGCAGGATTTTCTTATCCACTCCTACCCTAGCTGAGATTACATTCATGCCCATTTCTGACTTCACATGAAACTTTAAATTAGTCTTTTATTTTACATAAGTACATAAGTATTGCCATACTGGGAAAGACCAAAAGTCCATCGAGCCCAGCATCCTGTTTCCAACAGTGGCCAATCCAGGTCACAAATACCCGGCAAGGTCCCAAAAATGTACAAAACATTTCATGCTGCTTATCCCAGAAATAGTGGATTTTCCCCAAGTCCATTTAATAACAGTCTATGGACTTTTCCTTTAGGAAGCCGTCCAAACCTTTTTTTAAACTCCGCTAAACTAACCGCCTTTACCACATTCTCTGGCAACGAGTGAAGAAAAATTTTCTCCAATTCGTTTTAAATTTACTACATTGTAGCTTCATCGCATGCCCCCTAGTCCTAGTATTTTTGGAAAGCATGAACAGACGCTTT
This sequence comes from Microcaecilia unicolor, assembly GCF_901765095.1. Classification (NCBI taxonomy): domain Eukaryota; kingdom Metazoa; phylum Chordata; class Amphibia; order Gymnophiona; family Siphonopidae; genus Microcaecilia; species Microcaecilia unicolor. The sequence continues at coordinate 320,887,664 of NC_044036.1, read as the reverse complement.
GCATCTAACCATTCAACTCCACTCATTATTTTATAGACCTCTATCGTATCTCCCCTCAGCCGCCTTTTCTCCAAGCTGAAGAGCCCTAGCCACTTTAGCCTTTCCTCATAGGGAAGTCGTCCCATCCCCTTTATCATTTTCGTCGCCCTTCTCTGCTCCTTTTCTAATTCCACTATATCCTTTTTGAGATACGGCGACCAGAATTGAACACAATATTCGAGGTGCGGTCGCACCATGGAGCGATACAAAGGCATAATAACATCCTCATTTTTGTTTTCCATTCCTTTCCTAATAATACCTAACATTCTATTTGCTTTCTTAGCCGCAGGAGAAGGTATCATCTAACTCCTAGTACTCCATCTTATCTGTATTCCACCTTTGCTTACACTTTATGATGTATATTCAAATATTTTATTGCATATTGCAATTTAAGTAGTATACTGAGGAACTCATTTCGAAAGAGAAAAACGTCTAAAAAGTGGCATAAAGCAGCATTTGGACGTTTTTCTCACAAAAACGTCCAAATCAGTATTTTCAAAACAAATTTTTAGACGTTTTTCTATGAAGGGGGTGTGTCGGGGGTGTTAAGGGCGGGATTTGGGTGTTCCTAAGACTTGGACGTTTCACAGCCATAACGGAATGGAAAAAAAATAAAACCGACCAGGACTAAAACTTAGACGTTTTGAGCTAGACCTGTTCATATAACGAATAAGGCACAAAAGGGTGCCCTAAATGACCCCACTAGAGGGAATCAAGGGTGACCCCCCCCCCCAGTAGTCACTGACCCTCTCCCACCCCCCAAAAATGTGAAAATATGACTTCCCAGCCCCTATGACAGCCTCAGATGTTAGAGCCAGATCTATTAGAGAAGCACGAGGTCCTTGGAGTAATGTAGTGGTCAGTGCAGTACACCATGGCTTGAGGGACTCAGGCCACTATCTCCCTCTACCTGTCACATTTGTGGCGGAAACTGTGAGCCCTCCAAAACTCACCAGAAACCCACTGTACCCACATATTGGTGTCCCCTTCACCCATAAGGACTACTGTAGTGGTGTACAGTTGGGGTAGTGGGTTTTGGGGGGCTCAGCAGACAAAATAAGGGAGTAAAGGTGAGATGTGTATCTGGGAGCCCCCTATGGTGCTCCATTTATCTCCTGGGAAGTCTGGAGGACCAGTCTACTAAAAATGCTGGCTCTTCTTATGTCCCAATGGCTTCATTTTGTGCATTTTGCACTTGGATGTTTTATTTATTTATTTTTAAATGGACCAAAAAAAACAAACGTCCAAATCACAAAACCTTGTTCAAAACAGTATTTTCAAAAAGAAAGATAGATGCACTACTTGATCTTGGCCTCTAGGTATTGTCCTGGAACGTATATGTATTTGCACTTGGAAGCCATGGTGTTTTTTTTTCCATTCTTTTTGTTATGTGTTGTTTGCTTTTGTGTATACTTTTCTGTTGTATTTTGAAAACCTTTAATACAATGTGATAAAAAAAAAAGAAAGATAGATGTTTTTCTTTTTTGAAAATGACCTTCTTTTCTATTCAGATTTTGAACATTTTGAGCAAAACGTCCAAAAGTCGGTCTTAGACGTCATATCCCACAGAAATATGTATACCACACATAATGCCCTTCTAGCTTCCCGCTGTCTCCTTCCAATGTTTCAAAGCTTTGATCCATTGTTATATTCTGCAACAACACTTTGATTGTCTCGCATAACTCTTCACAATGTAATCCATAACCAAGCTGTAACAAATTGTACTTCCATCATTCATATCATATTGTAAGCCACACTGAGCCCGCAAAAAGGTGGGAAAATGTGGGATACAAATGCAATAAATAATAATAATAATAATAAATATCGAAAATGCCCATCTTTGTCATGCATGTACTGTTATTTGAATATTTTTTACTGCTGTAATTGTCTGTTGCCTACATTCAACTTATTCTTACTGTGCACTGCCTTGAGTGAATTTTTTTCAAAAAGGCAGAATATGGTTACCACGCAGGTAGCACATGAGCCCTTACCGCTAAGTCAATGGCTGTCAGTAAGGACTCAGGACATACATAGGTATGCACTAGTTTTAATTTTTGCGCACGCTCATTTCCCGGCCCAATAAAAAAATGACCTTTTTCCCAGCCATGGTAAAAAGTGGCCCAGCACGTGCCCAAGGGATGCACCCACAGTACCATAGGCCACTTTTTACTGCAGCTTTGCAAAAGGACCCCTAAGTATGGTGATCGCCTGATGAAGCAACAGAGTGAAACGGGTGCCTTGCCTATTGTTTCCTGCAATCGTTAGCATTGGATGAAGAATTATATATATATATATATATATATATATATATATATATATATATAAAATTTGAATTTGTTTTTTTTATTTTTGAGTTGCTGTACATTTGCATGTTGTGCACAATATTGAAATGTGAAAATACGGAGGTTTTTTTGGCCCATGATTGAACGGCAATGATGAGACCCGAGAGATCAGCCTGATTGTCTGGACATAAGGTTCGTGCTGTATCTGAGGCCTTTTTCCTCCTACGAAATTATTATAGTGATAAGTGAAGCTAGCCTATCCATTTGTTGGTGGAAGTGTTAACTTATGTGTTTTATGGAAGGCTTTTTGTCATTGATTGATACAGTAATATAAAAATGTGACGTGAAATGTGGAAAAGAATGTCACATTTTACATTAATGAAAACAAAAAAAAGAAAAAGAGGAAACCTCTATGAATCAAGACACAGAGCAAAAAATAAAGTGTTGGAAGACTAATACAGTTCCAACTCAAGGGTAAAGAGCAATTTTATTAGTCGGACTCGACACAGATCTGAGTTTCGGAACAAGGGCGCCTGCCTCGGAAGTCAACAGACCAATCTAGATAGGTACGGTTACAAGTGCACACAAACTCATGCGGACATTTTACAAGGCGTGTTAAACAACAGTGTCCTTGGTAATCCAAATACTATATTGTGTGCTTTTTGCTGGCCTCCCACTTAGTCACCTCTCCCCTCTCCAGTCGGTTCAAAACTCTGCTGCCCGTCTCGTCTTCCGCCAGGGTCGCTTTACTCATACTACCCCTCTCCTCAAGACCCTTCACTGGCTCCCTATCCGTTTTCGCATCCTGTTCAAACTTCTTCTACTAACCTATAAATGTACTCACTCTGCTGCTCCCCAGTATCTCTCCACACTCGTCCTTCCCTACACCCCTTCCCGTGCACTCCGCTCCATGGATAAATCCTTCTTATCTGCTCCCTTCTCCACTACTGCCAACTCCAGACTTCGCGCCTTCTGTCTCGCTGCACCCTACGCCTGGAATAAACTTCCTGAGCCCCTACGTCTTGCCCCATCCTTGGCCACCTTTAAATCTACACTGAAAGCCCACCTCTTTAACATTGCTTTTGACTCGTAACCACTTGTAACCACTCGCCTCCACCTACCCTCCTCTCTTCCTTCCCGTTCACATTAATTGATTTGATTTGCTTACTTTATTTATTTTTGTCTATTAGATTGTAAGCTCTTTGAGCAGGGACTGTCTTTCTTCTATGTTTGTGCAGCGCTGCGTATGCCTTGTTGCGCTATAGAAATGCTAAATAGTAGTAGTAGTAGTAGTACTTGTGACCTGGATTGGCCACTGTTGGAAACAGGATGCTGGGCTTGATGGACCTTCGGTCTGTCCCAGTATGGCAATACTTATGTACTTAGGATTCTGAATGGAATCTTGCTAGTCTTTGGGATTCTAAATAGAATGTTGCTACACTTTGAAATTCTGCATGGAATCTTGTTATTCTTTAGAATTCTAGAATCTTGCTACTCTTTGGGGTTCTACATGGAATGTTGCTACTATTTGGGTTTCTGCCAGGTACTTGCCCCTACGTCTTGCCCCATCCTTGGCCACCTTTAAATCTAGACTGAAAGCCCACCTCTTTAACATTGCTTTTGACTCGTAACCACTCGCCTCCACCTACCCTCCTCTCTTCCTTCCCGTTCACATTAATTGATTTGATTTGCTTACTTTATTTATTTTTTGTCTATTAGATTGTAAGCTCTTTGAGCAGGGACTGTCTTTCTTCTATGTTTGTGCAGCGCTGCGTATGCCTTGTAGCGCTATAGAAATGCTAAATAGTAGTAGTAGTAGTAGTAACTAAATTGCAGCTTTCAAAAAAAAAAAAAAAAACGTAGCATGGCTATATTGGTCCTCCCCTACTTTCTTAGGGGTTTCCTCTTCTTCTTTTTTTGTTTTCATTAATTATAAAAAGGTGATAGTCATTCTTTTCCACAATTCACGTCACATTTTTATATTAACCATAAGTAGGGTCAGTCTTAGGCAGGGGCAACAGGGGTGGTCGCAGAGGAACTCGCGTTCCCAGGACCCCGTGCCAGCCTCAGCATGTCCCTCTCTCTCCTTTTCCCCACCTGAAATTCAGCGTCTCTCTCTCCCTCCCGGATCCGCTAAAGTAGGGTTACCATATGTCCGGATTTACCCGGACATGTCCTCTTTTTGAGGACATGTCCGGGCAACTGGGCGAGTTTTGCCAATCTGTCCATTTGTCTGTTCTGGACAAACGGGCAGGCTGGCGGACAAACGGGCAGATTGCTAGTCTCCCCTCCCCTTACTTACTACTGCCCTGGTGGTCTAGTGACCTCTTCTGCCTTTGGGGCAGGAAAGAGCCCCCTCTTTCCTGCCCGGAGCGCTGCCCTGCATGCACCCTTCCTGTTGCTGATCTCGGCGCCGATTCAAAATGGCCACCGAGAGTTGAAGTGACCTCGCGAGACTTCAACTCTCGGCGGCCATTTTGAATTGGCGCTGAACATCAGCAACAGGAAGGATGCATACAAGGCAGCGCTCCGGGCAGGAAAGAGGGGGCTCTTTCCTGCCTCAAAGAGGACCTACACCTCCAGGGCAGTAGTAAGGTAAGGGGAGGGGGGTGATGGGGAGGGGGGTGACGGGCTGTGTGACAGGGGGAGGGGAAAATGTGATGGGGCGGAGCGAGGACGTGAAAGGGGCAGGGTGGGGTGTGGAAGGGGTGGGGCGGGTGTGTGGTGGGGCGGGGCAGGTGTCCTTCTTTTGGGGGGACAAAATATGGTAACCCTATGCTAAAGTTGCTTCATCCCCTTCCCCGATGCCAGCTGCGATTAAGACACGCTGCTTTGGCTGGCATCAGGGTCTTCTCTCTGCTGATTCTGCCTTGGTCCTGCCTGTACAAAAACAGGGAGTTACCTCAACTGAAAGAGCAACTGCTTAAATAGGACCACATAAAAGTCAGTCCTATCTTTATGCAATACTCCACAGCTGGTTAAGTGCTGAATATCACCCTTAACTGCATGCTTTAGCCAGTTCCAGAAACCTGGAAATTCAATGCCACAACCTGGACATAGCCCGGCATTGAATTTCTAACTATAACGCTGTTGACGGTGAGCAAAACGCTGAGCACAGCCGGCTAAATACCAACCCCTTAGCTTCTTTGTTTTTCAATGAGTTTTAATCTGTTCTGCAGGTGCTTGAGCAGGCCAGGATAAACAGAATTGCAGTAATCCTTCAGATATAATAGAGTTCTATAAAATAATGAGTGGATTGGGATGGGTAGACGGAATTCCTTGTTTACCCTTTCCAAAATTACTAGGATTAGAGGGTGCGCAATGAAACAAAGCAAACAGGAGAAAATATTTCTTCAATCAACATGTAGTCAAACTCTGGAATTCGTTGCCAGAGAATGTGGTAACAGTAGTTAGCTCAGCAGGGTTTAAAAACGGTTTGGATCGTTTTCTAAAAAGAAAAGTTCATAAAATGGACTTGGGAAAATCCACTGCTTATTTCTAGCATAAGCAGCATAAAATCTGTTTTACTCTTTTTACGATCTTATCAGGTACTTGTGTTCTGGATTAGCCACTGTTGGAAACAGGATACTTGGCTTGATGGACCTTCGGCCTGTCCCAGTATGGCAACTTTTATGAACTTATGTACATATCCACTGCCTGTCATATACTCTTAGGATGACCTGAACATGCAAACACGACCTGCATTATAAGTCATGTTCCTTGTCTGCTTTTAGTGTTAGGAAACATCTAGAAAAGATTGTGCCTCTTTGCGAGCTATATTTCACCCAGTGAGATACTCACAGTTCTCATTAAATATTTTAGTGAATCATGACAAGGGAACCATCTCCAGTATGTCACCATTTTGAGAATGTTTCACAACAGGAGTTGACAGTTTAACACTCAATTTCATACTTCTTCTGACTAAGCTTGTGGCTCTAACATTGATGCTTCATTATATCTCTTACCTGACCTGCAGCGCAGACAGAGCTGACCCTAGGGGGAATGCAGGACCTAGAATGCACTCAGTCTGCTGCCCCTCACTATCTTTCTACCCTCATCTCCCCTTACGTTCCCGCCCTTAACCTCCGTTCACAGGATAAATCCCTCCTCTCAGTACCCTTCTCCACCACCGCCAACTCCAGGCTCCGCTCATTCTGCCTCGCCTCACCCTATGCTTGGAACAACCTTCCTGAGCCCTTACGCCAAGCCCCCTCCCTGCCCGTCTTCAAGTCTTTGCTTAAAGCCCACCTCTTCAATGCTGCATTCGGCACCTAACCCTTACCGTTCAGTGAATCCAGACTGCCCCAATTTGACTGCCCTATTGGACCGACCGTTCACTTGTCTATTAGATTGTAAGCTCTTTGAGCAGGGACTGTCTCTAGAAATGTTAAGTAGTAGTAGTAGTAGTAGTAGTAGAATGAATCCCTGAAACCCAGATCGCTCCACCCCCTGAGATTGAAAAGTGAGGAGAATGGCCTGTCTGGACTATCTTCCAATCTACCTCCTGATGCCTTCATGGTTCCACCGATTCCTAGTCATCTGGTGCTTCCAAGAGCAGGACCTTGGGACCTTGGGAAATGTCAGGACATTAGGTGTGGATCTACTGCGGTAGTATATGGGTCCCCCAAATCAAAGAGCTTAGGGCAGTTACCCTGATTGCCTCTTCCCCCCCCCTTCCCCCCACTAGGATGGCCCTGAGTGCAGAAGATTGATTGTTGTGTTTTGTCTTGACCAAATGGAATTCTTTGCAGGCTATGATATGTTTTAATTGAACTAAATTTAGCTTTATTCATGGTTGATGACATAGATGACATTTTTAGACCACACAACTCATTTCATCTGAAGAAGAGACCTGTGCAGTCTCAAAGGTCATGTACTTCAACATGTTCAGATAATTTTTCGTCTAATTTAATTTGCCTCCCATTGTCACTTTGAGCCTGTCTCTAGGCAGTGGATCTAAATGACAAGTTTAATTTTTCGTTTCCAGATGATATTTACCGAGTAAACAATCCGATGCTGATAAACCAGGAAGGTCAAACACTCCTCCCACCCTCTATCATCATCCTTTTTAACGTCCTCTCAAAAGTGGTGAACTCAGAACACAGTGAAGGATTATAAGAACAAAAATCCTTCACACCAGGGGCTTTATACTGGGATCAAGAAGAGTGGGTGGGGTAAAGAGAGGTGAGGGGGGAGGGAATAAAGGGGGTAGAATTTATGGAAGATGGGAATGGTGATTCTAATACTGTTTCAGATGCTTAAGAATATATGATACCATTTAATGTGTTTTATGTTATTTGATGATGTATTTTCACCTGTCTTATGTTGAATGTCATTAATAAACAGATTAACACTACCAAGCCACCTCCTCCTCTTCACCCTTCAACCCTCTCCCTCAACCAACCAACCCTGGCCTCTTTCTCCTCCTTTCCTGATATCACCGAGGAGGAAACTGCCCGCCTTCTTTCCTCCTCGAAATGCACCACTTGTTCCTCTGATCCCATCCCCACCAACTTACTTAACACCATCTCTCATACTGTCACCCCCTCCATCTGTCATATCCTCAACCTCTCTCTCTCCACTGCAACTGTCCCTGACACCTTCAAGCACGCCATAGTCACACCTCTCCTCAAAAAACCATCACTTGACCCTACCTGTCCCTCCAACTACCGCCCCATCTCCCTCCTACCCTTCCTCTCCAAAATACTTGAGCGTGCCATTCACAGCCGCTGCCTTGATTTTCTCTCCTCTCATGTCATCCTCGATCCGCTTCAATCCGGTTTTCGCCCTCTACACTCGACAGAAACAGCACTCTCTAAAGTCTGTAATGACCTGTTCCTTGCCAAATTCAGAGGCCACTACTCCATCCTCATCCTCCTCAATCTGCCACTTTTGACACTGTCAATCACGATTTACTTCTTGCCACACTGTCCTCATTTGGGTTCCAGGGCTCTGTCCTCTCCTGGTTCTCCTCCTATCTCTCCCACTGCACCTTCAGAGTACACACTCATGGATCTTCCTCCACCCCCATCCCGCTCTCTGTTGGAGTTCCCCAGGGATCTGTCCTTGGACCCCTTCTTTTTTCAATCTACACCTCTTCCCTGGGCTCACTGATCTCATCTCATGGTTTCCAGTATCATCTTTATGCTGATGACACCCAGCTGTATCTCTCCACACCTGACATTACCGCGGAGACCCAGGCCAATGTATCGGCCTGCTTATCCGACATTGCTGCATGGATGTCCAACCGCCACCTGAAACTGAACTTGGCCAAGACCGAGCTTATCGTCTTTCCACCAAAACCCACTTCTCCTCTTCCTCCACTCTCGTTCTCAGTTGATAACACCCTCATCCTCCCCGTCTCATCGGCCCGCAACCTCGAAGTCATCTTTGACTCCTCCATCTCCTTCTCTGCGCATATCCAGCAGACAGCCAAGACCAGTCGCTTCTTTCTCTTTAACATCAGCAAAATTCGCCCTTTCCTCTCTGAGCACACCACCCAAACTATCATCCATGCTCTCATTACCTCTCGCCTTGACTACTGCAACCTACTCCTCACTGGCCTCCCACTTAACTATCCCCCCTTCAATCCGTTCAGAACTCTGCTGCATGTCTTATATTCTCCCTGAACCGATATATCATCCCTCTCCTCAGGTCACTTCACTGGCTTCCGATCAGATACCGCATACAGTTCAAGCTTCTCCTTCTTACCTACAAATGCACTCAGTCTGCAGCCCCTCATTACCTCTCTACCCTCATCTCCCCTTACGTTCCCACCCAAAACCTCCGCTCACAGGACAATCCCTCCTCTCAGTACCCTTCTCCACAACCGCCAACTCCAGGCTCCGCCTATTCTGCCTCACCTCACCCTATGCTTGGAATAAACTTCCTGAGCCCTTACGCCAAGCCCCCTCCCTACCCATCTTCAAATCCTTGCTCAAAGCCCACCTCTTCAATGTTGCTTTCGGCACCTAACCTTTATACCTTTCAGGAAATCTAGACTGCCCCAATTTGACTGCCCCTACTTGACTGACTGTACATTTGTCCTTTAGATTGTAAGCTCCTTGAGCAGGGACTGTCCTTCTATGTTAAATTGTACAGCGCTGTGTAACCCTAGTAGCGCTTTAGAAATGTTAAGTAGTAGTGGTAAGTAGTTTTCACTTGTACAGTACCCTTGTATGTTTTATCTTTCCCACCTTAGTAATTCCCTTATCCCTTATTGGTCCTGTTTGTCTATCCTAATTAGATTGTAAGCTCTGTTGAGCAGGGACTGTCTCTTCATGTTCACGTGGACAGCACTGTGTACGTCTAGTAGCGCTATAGAAATGAGAAGTAGTGGTAGTAGTACTTTAAGCATTGCATATTGCAATTTTAAGAATCTCTTTTTTCAAGAAGCTAAAAAATATTTTTTTGGACCCTCAGAAAAGTCATTATTCCAAATGCAGGTCAAGGCAGCTAGTCAAGTGCCTCAGATCATCGGTCCTTTTTCATTTGTTTTTCTTTTCTTCATATAATTCCACTTTAATCGCTTGCTGTATACCGCCTTGATGAATTCATTCAAAAAGGCGGTAAATACATCCAAATAAATAAATAAATATTTGACAAAGGAAAATAATAGCAATACTTAGCTTTCAAACAGATATACTCACTACTGACATGACCAAGTTTTGCTACCTTCTTCAGGGAAGCAGACCGTTCAATTAAACAGTATACAACTCTATTATCCGACAGATAACTTGGCCGTGGTTGGTAGTGAGTCCATCTGTTTGAAAGTTAAGTATTGCTGTTATTTTACTCTGCCAAATATTAAGGGGCCCTTTTCCAAAGTGGTGGTAAGCCCAACACAGACTTACCGCTTGCTAAAAAGGAAGTACTGCTGGGCTACCGCAGCAGCCTGGTGGCACATAAGCACCGCCATACTGGGAAAAGACCAAGGGTCCATCAAGCCCAGCATCCTGTCTCTGACTGCTGCCAATCCAGGCTTCAAGCACCCGGCAACCCCCCCCCCCCCCCCCCCCAAAAAAAAATGTAATAATGTTCAATGGACTTTTCCTTCAGGAATCTGTCCAAACCCCCCTTAAACTCCGTAAGGCCAGCTGCTGTCACTACATTCTCCGGCAACGAGTTCCAGAGTCCCACCCCTAGCTGGTTACCACCGGGTTAGAACAGGAGCCCCTACCGCCACCTCAATGGGTGGCAGTAAGGGCGGTAGGGGCTCTTGTACTAACCCCGCATGTGGTCCTCCCCGCAAGGCCACGCCATAAGTGAAATCTTACCGCGTGGCCATGTCTTTTTTCAGCCTTTTACCTGCTGCAGTAAAAAAGGACCTCAGCGTGCGGCAAAACCAGCCCCCACCACTAGTACACAGCTCCTTTTACTGCAGCTTGGCAAAACCACCCCCGTGCCTCACATCAATCATTGGTCCTTTTAAATTTTTTTTCTTTTCTTCGTATAAGACGTATAATCCCACTTTAATCATTTAGGGCCCCCTTTACCAAGCTGCGGCAAAAGGGGGCCTGTGTTGGCATCAGCGTATGTTTTTGACACGCAGATAAACGGGATGTCTTTCTTTTCTTCAGGAAATGGCCGTACGGCAGTGAAGCACTTGTACTCTCCACCCCTGAAACACACCCTAAAAATTTTAGAAACATTTTTAGCATGCAGTTAACATACCACATTTTGAAGTTATCACAGGATGCCTGAGCATACCCTGCGGTATTCCATTTTTAGCTGTGTGTGTAACACAGCTTAGTAAAACGGATGCTAAATTCTTTAGCTGACAGACTAAAAAATAGCCCCCACTGCATATGAATATTACTATGCATGCCAAAGTTTCACTAGTGTGAAACTGTGCCAAAGTTGCATGGATGCATTAGACTATACTAAATAGTGTGAAACTGTACCAAAGTTGCATGGACGCACTAGACAAGACTAAATAGTGTGAAACTGTGCCAAAGACGCATGGACGCACTAGACAAGACTAAATAGTGTGAAACTGTGCCAAAATTGCATGGGTGCACTAGACTAAATAGTGGAAACTGTGCCAAAGTTGCATGGGTGCACTAGACTAGATTAAATAGTCTGAAACTGTGTCAAAGTTGCATGGATGCACTAGACTAGATTAAATAGTGTGAAACCGTGCCAAAATTGCATGGACACAATAGACTAGACTAAATAGTACAAAACTGTGCCAAAGTTGCATGGGCATATTAGACTAGATTAAATAGTGTGAAACTGTGCCAAAATTGCATGGACGCAATAGACTAGACTAAATAGTACAAAACTGTGTCAAAGTTGCATGGACACATTAGACTAAATAGTGTGAAACCATGCCAAAGTTGCATGGGTGCACTAGACTAGATTAAATAGTGTGAAACTGTACCAAAGTTGTATGGACATACTATACTAGACTAATTAGTGTGAAACTGTGCCAGAATTGCATGGACGCAATAGACTAGACTAAATAGTACAAAACTGTGTCAAAGTTGCATGGACACATTAGACTAGATTAAATAGTGTGAAACCGTGCCAAAGTTGCATGGACGCACTAGACTAGACTAAATAGTATGAAACTGTGCTAGAATTGCATGGCCACATTAGACTAGACTAAATGGTGTGAAACTGTGCCAAAGTTGCATTGGCGCACTAGACTGAGCATGCACAGTTCTCTTTTCCTCATCTTTATATTTTATTTGTTTCAAAGATTTATAATTCTAGGTGGATAACTTGGTCCCCTTTCTGCAAACCAGGGCCTTCCTAAGGGCAATGTGAGGGCAAGAAAGGTAGGGGCACAAAAATTGCTCCCTATCCATCGTCGCCCCTTTGATGGCCGTGACACAGTGGGCAGTAAGCAGGTGCTGGGGGTGATTTGCACAGGGTGTGATTCCGGCTCAGGACACTCCTGCTGCAGACCTGTATAAAAATAAACCTGGCAGATGAGATTGGTTATCAGTACCGAGGGAAGGAAAGTGAAGGAACAGATTCCCAAGAGAAAAAAATAATGAATAGAAATAAAACAAAAGAAAATAAGATGACACAATTTTATCCAAGAAAAAAGTAAGATGTCAATTTTCCATTTATTTGCTATGGTTTCAGGTTTATTTATTCCACCTAAAATCCAGGCAGATCACACTTTGTACATACACAATAACAACTCACATTTTACAAATACACAATCACAAAATCATAAAAAACAAAACACTAAATTGGAAAACACGAGTTTATCATTTAAAAATTTTTATGTCCAGTTATGCATTTTTACAGGATTGTTCCCGGAGGGTTGATGTTGGAGTGATCATGCTTGAGTTTTATCATCACAATCTCAGGAAAAGATAGGGTGCAAGGCTACTCACACCATCCTTGCCTTGGGGGGAGGGAGTTTCTACTACAAACTCCAGTGAAATTGTGTGGGCAGTCTGAAGATATTAGGGGAGCAGAATCTTCCCTCCCTTGCAGCCTTGACTGAGGCCATCAAGAGGAAGTGAAGAGAAAGCAGGACGGAAACTGGAGGGTTACAAACCTCTCGTTAAAAGAGCTATACTGTCCCCTGAATGGTTTGTGGATCACTGATGGAACATGGTCTCCCAGACTGCTGTTCTGACACTACCTTCAGGATGTCTACAGTGGTCAGACTGACCAATCACATTCATAACAGTAGGGCCACGGGTGGGGCAAAATTCCCTGAGCCTGGCACCAGGGTCTGTCTCTTTCCTGCTCCTGTTGGGACCCAGCTGATTGTGTTAACACGCTAACCCGGTCCCGGCACACAGGAGCAGGAGAGAGACAGCCCCCAGCACCAAGCCCCCCTTGCAGGCCGGGGAGGAGCAGACGCACTGACGCAGGAAGTTAGGAGGCGGGGGCAGTGGCCTCGGCAGCTTGAGTGATCGAGGGGTGGCAGCAGCAGCTGTGTCCCGAATGGGGATGGGGCGGCAGTGACTGCGATGACCCTGCCCCGGGCCCGGCTCTGTCTCTTGGCAGCCCTGCATAACAGTAATAACCATCCTAAACCTTCATCCCTTAAAACCTGGCCTTTTAGCCTTACTTATTGGGAAGAAAGCCAATGAAGCCTCTGACCACATAGCCACAGGAGACCATACATCGCTCTACAGTCCCTGTTCTTGGCCGAGATTTCATCTTTTTATTTCTTGCTAATCATTTTTTCTCACTCGCAGCCCCTTCATTTCTTTGGAAAAGTTGTTTATAAATTACCTTGATATACTCATGTAGGCAGTAGATCAAGTCTCAATAAATTAAGCTAAACTAATCCTCGCACTCCACAAGGGCAAATTTCAAAGATTTGAGCAAGTAAATTGTCCTTACTTGCAGAATCCTCCCACTCCACCTTTGAAAATTACATTCCTCCTCCACAGAAAAATCTACCCATGTGGAAAACAGATGGAGCTGAGGTCCAGGCCACCAGAAGTTCACACGGGAATTTCATTTAAAAATTACGCTTACTTGCTTCCTCCTCTAGTGACCTGACAGTTTTTGAAAGGGGAACTCCATAGGGAGTTTTTCCTTTCAAAATTCATGTGGAAGTTTGCAGGATACCTGAATGCTCACTTGGCCTGCTGAAAATCGCTCGCTGTGGAGGTAATTTTACAAAGCTTGTTTTGCATTTGGAAAGCAGGCTCTTATAGAAATATATGTGCCAACAATATGGCACATATTTATAGACGTGCCATGCACAGGCATTCCCAGCAGTGTAATTTAGGGGTAGCAGGGTGATGTTCAAATGCATGCACACATTTACACTAAGCATTTGTGTGGTATTCAGGAGGGGGGAGGGGCACATAAGAAGCTTTTTTGATTAAAAAAATAAAAAAGAAAGACTCATAGATAACTATGTTGCCTTTATAACACATTTTTTTAGAAAAACACCCCAAAATCAAACATCACATAGATGTATGTTTTATAAATGTTTTATAAAACAATTTTGGACCATCATATAGCAAAATTCCCCTTACCAATTCTGCAAATCTTTCTCATACGTATTCACTGTGGTAATTCGGAAAATCAGACTGTTAGGTGTGCCTCCGGGTGAGGGTTGAGAAGCACTGCCCTAAATTTCATCCAGTTAGAAAACCACGTGAATGTATTACACGGGTATGTGAATGTATAATTAATACACAATGAATGAACATATAACAGCAATAACCTCTAGAAAATCTTTGTGAAATCTTTGACCCAGTTCGAAATCAAGAGAATATGTCTTAACTGAAGTGTGGCAGAATTCAGACATGGATGAGATAAACACAAAGGGGAAATCCTACAGAGGAAGGAAGAAGACCCTAAATCATTTCCCCTCAACAGCACAGTGCATAAGTACATAAGTAATGCCACACTGGGAAAAGACCAAGGGTCCATCGAGCCCAGCATCCTGTCCATGCCAGCAGCCAATTCAGGCCAAGGACACCTGGCGAGCTTCCCAAACGTACAAACATTCTATGCATGTTATTCCTGGAATTGTGGATTTTTCCCAAGTCCATTTAGTAATGGTTTATGGACTTGTCCTTTAGGAAACCGTCTAACCCCTTTTTAAACTCTGCTAAGCTAACCACCTTCACCACGTTCTCCGGCAATGAATTCCAGAGTTTAATTATGTGTTGGGTGAAGAAAAAGTTTCTCTGATTTGTTTTAAATTTACTACACTGTAGTTTCATCGCATGCCCCCTAGTCCTAGTATTTTTGGAAAGCGTGAACAGACGCTGCACATCCACCTGTTCCACTCCACTCATTATTTTATATACCTCTATCATGTCTCCCCTCAGCCGTCTCTTCTCCAAGCTGAAAAGCCCTAGCCTCCTTAGTCTTTCTTCATAGTATGTCAGTGGTTCTGAACCCAGTCCTCAGGGCACATCCAACAAGCCCGGTTTTTAGAATATCCGCAATGGTTATGCATGAGACGGATTTGCATGCACTACCTTCTTAGTATGCAAATCTATCTCATGCATATTCATTGTGAATATCCTGAAAACCTGACTGGCTGGAGGTGCCCCGAGGTTTGTGCAGAAAAAGCAACTGGGCCTCTTCTGGAATCATCTTCTCGGTTTTAAGAGAGCGAAAAATAATTAAGAGGACGGCTACGTAACCAAACGAGAGGAAACTAGAGTGACAAGGAAAGACAATAAAATGGAAAAATATAATTAAATGAACAAATGAAAAAGGAACTACAAGAGAGAAGGAATAAGTAGCCAACATTATGGCATGACTCCAAGCGAAGACAAGAAGGTCCATGTGTCTCCCTGCCTTAGAGCTTTCCGTTACCAGCACTTCCTCAAACATTTAAATATTTTTATATAAATGCTAATTAAACTAAGAGTGACCTCTTTTCTTTTTCTGGCAGAATGGAGTTATGATTTAAAAAAAAAAAAATAATGTTCCCTTCTGCTGTTGCCATAGAGACTTGTTGGCTCTAAGTCGAACATCCAAATCGTCCATTAAATGAAAAGTATTTGAAATTTTAATCAAAATACACAGGAGGATGTGAACAGGAACCTGTGCCTTATGGTACTGTCAAAGTATGGGATGTTAGACGGGACGGTGAACATTACAGGAAAAAAAAGTTAATCAGGTTCTAAGTGGCCGAGTGGGGACATCGTTATCCCAGATGTCTAATGTGTGGAATCCTAGTGCTTTCTGCACAACTAGACCTAGCGGCATAGTTATCAACCGCTAAGATGTGTTATTTTACCACTAACTTGTACTATTTTACCACAGATCCCATTTTGTGTAGCCAGGTTTTGACAGTAAAATAGCACAACTCAACAGTAGCCCATGTTGATAACTTTCTCCCATAATTATGCTCTGTTTCTCAAATACATATATACCCATGTGGCCTGCCATGTTAGTCTAACTACAGCCTTATTCAGTAGAACACAGGAACCCAGGCAACTCTTAACGAGAGTTATTCACATGCTAATTGTTATCAACCTCATTATTTTCACTGGAACTGATTTACCGAGCAGGCGTAGCCTACTGGTTAGAGCACTGCGCTGATGACTGGTTCAAATCTCACTGCTGCTCCTTGTGATCTTGGGCAAGTCGCTTAACCCTTCGTTGCCTCAAATACAAACATACCCCTCTGTTTACTAAGCCGTGCTAGCGGCCGCCGTGCGCTACTGCTGACACAGCCCATTCAATTTGAATGGGCTGTGTCGGCATAGCCGTGCTACAGCTGCTACCGAAGCTTAGTAAACAGGGGGGATAGATTGTAAGCCCTCCGGGGACAGGAAAATACCTATTGTGCCTGAACGTAACTCACCTGAGCTACTACTGAAAAAGGTGTAAACAAAATCTTAATTAATTAATTAATGGTGCTCCAATAAATCAGCCTCAACTATGCAGAACTACAAGGTCAACAGATTGTTGGCAATTACCTTTTTATTGGATTAACTTAACCTCTTTGAGGCCAAAATTCAAAAAGAGTCACTTGCTTAAATTTAGGCTCCCTAAGTCCCGTTAAAAATAAAGCTCCTTACTTAAGGCCTGCTATATATTCATTCTACATTTAGGTGAATCATAAATACATAAGTACAGAGGTGTTGCCATACTGGAACAGACCGAAGGTCCATCAAGCCCAGCATCCTGTTTCCAACAGTGGCCAATCCAGGTCACAAGTACCTGGCAAGATCCCAAAACAGTGCAATACATTTTACACTGCTTATCCCAGAAATAAGCAGTGGATTTTCCCTAGTCCATTTAAATAATGGCTTATGGACTTTTCTTTCAGGAAGCCAGCCAACCCTTTTTTTAAACCCTGCTAAACTAACTGCTTTTACTACATTCTCTGTTGGAAATCGGTGTTGAGTACCTAACGTACTTCCCCTGAACTAATCCTACCACTGCCCACTCTTTAGGACCTCAGTGAAGAGAAATTTTGAGGCCCTTTTACCAAATTGCACTAAAAAAAATGGCCTTAGCGTATCTTTATGTAGGTCATTCCCACATGCTAAGGCCATTTTTACCTCAGGGGTAAAATGCAGCATTTTTTATTTTCTCTACTAATGGCCACGAGCTAATTTTCCCATTAGCGCATAGCCATTATCACATGAGCCCCTATCACCACCTGTTTTGTAGCCTACTCTCCACCCCCAGACCCACCCCAGTGCTAAAAAATAAATTCTATTTTTTACTGCATGCAGGGGCAGCCCAAGACAATCTGCCACCTGAGGCGAACAATAAGCTGCCACCCTGGCTACTCCGCTGCCGCCCTCCACCACCTCGCCATGGTCTGACATCTCCCCATTGCTTCCCCAACCCCCTTCGCTAAATTTACCTTTTCTTTTTTTTTTAAGGTAGCGGCAGCGATTCCCATAGGCTTCCCTGCCGTCTGTCCCCACCCCTTCTTTACTGTGGACTGCCTCTCAGGAAACAGGAAGTTAGAGACGCGGGACGCAGTAGAGAGAAGGGACCGGGACTGGCAGCAGGGCAGCCTATGGGAATCGCTACCGCCGCCTTTTGAAAAACAAGAATATAAAAGGTAAATTCGGGGAAGAGGCTTGGGAAAGAAAGGGCAGGGGGTGATGGTGCCTCAAAAGAGTGCCGCCTGAGTCCCCCACCTTAGTTGGCCTAACGGTAGGGCCGCCACTGAGTGCATGGGTAGCACAACCAAAAATTACTGCGGTAAGCCCAATTTTGCTGTAAAGCTTGCTTACTGCAGGTTATGAAAAAGGACCCCTTTAAAATGTAAGCCTGTTATATGACCTGTTTGTGACTAGCTTTCTACACTTTTAGTACCCTCAGGTCAGGTCACAATTATTATTATTATTAGCATTTATATAGCGCTACCAGACGCACGCAATGCTGAACAACTGACACAGAGAGACAGTCCATACTCAAAAGAGAGCTTACAATCTAAAAATACAGACAGACAAGACAATTAAGGGCGAGGGAAGTACTGCGTGAGAAGGAACAAGGGGAGGGCAATTGAGTAGTGGCATATCCAGCAGATAGCCAAGACCTGCCGCTGCTTCCTCTATAACATTAGCAAAATTCGCCCTTTCCTCTCTGAGCACACCACCCGAACTCTCGTCCACTCTCTCATTACCTCTCGCCTTGACTACTGCAACCTACTCCTCGCTGGCCTCCCACTTAGCCATCTATCCCCCCTTCAGTCCATTCAGAACTCGGCTGCAAGTCTTATCTTCCGCCTGGACCGATATACTCATATCACCCCTCTCCTCAAGTCACTTCACTGGCTTCCGATCAGGTACCGCATACAGTTCAAGCTTCTCCTACTAACCTACAAATGCACTCGATCTGCAGCCCCTCCTTACCTCTCTACCCTCATCTCCCCTTACGTTCCTACCCGTAACCTCCGCTCTCAAGACAAATCCCTCCTCTCAGTACCCTTCTCTACCACCGCCAACTCTGGGCTCCGCCCTTTCTGCCTCGCCTCACCCCATGCTTGGAATAAACTCCCTGAGCCCATACGCCAGGCCCCCTTCCTGCCCATCTTCAAATCCTTGCTCAAAGCCCACCTCTTCAATGTTGCCTTTGGCACCTAACCACTTTACCTCTATTCAGGAAATCTTGACTTCCCCAACTAGACATTGCGTCCTTTAGATTGTAAGCTCCTTCTAGCCGGGACTTTCCTTCTTTGTTAAACTGTACAGCGCTGCATAACCCTAGTAGCACTCTAGAAATGTTAAGTAGTAGTAGTAGGAGGAGCCAAAAGCAATGGTGAAAAGGTGGGTTTTCAGCAAAGATTTGGAAACAGGTAGAGATGGAGCTAGACGTACAGGCTCAGGAAGTCTATTCCAGGCATAAGGTGCCGCGAGGGAAAAGGAACGAAGTCTGGAGTTAGCAGTGGAGGAGAAGGGGGACGACGAGGGTGCGGGATTTAAGCCAAGAACGTTCAGCAGAGCGGGCACAGGAACAAAAGTAGCGGATTTTAGAGGTCAGCCAAGGCTGGAGTTTGGTACACCTAGTAGGACAGAGCATGGGACGGGCAAGAGTGTCCAGTGCAGAGGAGAGAATAGTATCATAGGAAGAAACGGCTTCATTGACAGACTTAGATAGAGTGGTGGAAGAGAAAAGGTTAGAGACACAAGAGGACAGAGTAAGGGGGTCAATAGCTTGAAGATTCCTAGATGTGGGGAATTATGCAGTTTAACCAATGAATATTAATTGCCTATAACTTATTTGACTACCTTCATTTCTACTTTTCCCAGTTGATAAATCCCCATTGCCTTCTGTCAGTCATGTTGTAGCTTGTTTGAATTTCTCACTGCTAGAAACAGAGAAATGGAAATGGAAGACAGCGGGAAACTTTATGGTTTAGAGAGACGTGGAAAGTACCTCTGTGAAGAAGATATATAAAATAAAGTGGCAAGCATAGACAGCGATGTTTGATTTAGACAGATAAAAAAAAAAACAAGAGAATTCTAGTCCCTGCTCTTCCCTAGCAAAAATATTTGCAAGGTGCAGATACAAAACGTTACAAACTGGGGATACTGGTAGGATGAAGGAGGCAGAATAATTAGAGTGATCCAATTTACCTTCCTTAACCAGAACCAGCTCCATTGATCTGAATCTCCGTGATACTAAAGGCCTATGGACCGATGATCATAACCAAACATGGATGCTAGAGGCCAATTGCGCCATACTAGCGCCTGTGTTTGCTCCCGCTCAATGATCAGAGCTGGTGAGCACATTTAATAACGCGCTTGCTGACTCTGAACGCTAACTGCATGCAAATGCATGCAAACAAGGGTCTCCCACATTCATCCCTCATGATCAGTGGGCAGTGTACCAAAGAAGGGCACTGCTACCGCTGCAAACCTTACACCAGCTCGGAGCTGGCATTAGGGATTGCTGGAGAGGGAGGAATGAGGGAGACCCACTGAAGACGTTTGACAGGTCCGAGATTTTCTCCAGGAGCTGTCAAACCTAAGCCCACTCCTCCCCCCCAAAACACAAGATCTGGGCCTCCCACCCCCAAAGCACAAAAGCGCTGGTGGTCCAGTGGGACCGCTAGCTCCCCCCCCACCACATCGCACAAAAACGCCCTGGTGGTCCAGTGGGACCACTATCTATCTGCCCCCCTCCACCCCCGGCGGCCTACCTTTCCGTAGTGGTAGTAGTAGTTGGAGGAGGGAGAGACTAGAACTCCCTCCATCCCCTTCAGGTGCCTTCCCAAAATGGCGGTGTCCCACCCTGCCCGGTGCATCCTGGGATGTGCTGGGTGGGGATTAACCCATATATGGAAGTTAAGCCCTGCCCAGCGCATCCCAGGATACACCGGGCAGGGCGGGACGCCACCATTTTGGGAAGGCCCCCAAAGAGGAGGGAGGGAGTGCTAGTCCCTCCCTCTTCCAAGTACTACCACCACTACGGAGAGGTAGGTCACTGGGGGTGGAGGGAGGCAGATAAATAGTGGTCCCACTGGACTACCAGGGCATTTTCCTGCAATGTCAGGGGGTGGGAATGGGAAGCTAGTGGTCCCACTGGATCTCCAGGGTGTTTGTGCTTTGGGGGGAGGGGCCTGGAAGTCCATAAGACCTCCAGGTCTTGTGTTTGGGGGATGGGCCAGCTTAGCTTTGACAGGTCCAGGAGAAAATCCTGGGCCTGTCAACCCTCTTCTGCACGGACCTGTCAAACAACTTCTGCAGGAGAATTGTGCCTTGGGCGCATGCCCAGGCACAATCCTGGCGCAGAAGTACCCCTAAGATCAGAGAGGTTGTACCCCTATGATCAGAGCTAATAGCACATATAAATTTGCATGCTATTAGCTTTGATAATAGGGGCATTATAGCCCCACGCTGTTCCGACACTATTTTTAGAGCGTTGTTTGGAACAGTGCGGGGCTTCATAAAAAAAAAAACCTGAACTCCTAAATGTCTGTCATATTTTCAGCCATACCTAAGAGTGTAAATTTTCAGCTGAAAATGTGTCTTAATTTCAGAGCTTAAAAGCTATGCTCATAAATTTAAGCCTTCCATACAGTTAACCTAGATTTATGAGCCTAATATAGGTGCCTAGTGCTGAAAATCAATGCTCAACTCCTAATGTTTTCCCCCACCTCTAAATCTGCCCCTGTTGCCACCCACTTTTTATGCTTCTAAATTTAAGAGTTTAGTGAAATTTTCAGTAAAGACTTAGCCACTCGGCCCTAGTAAACTTTCAAAGAGGCCAGTTTAGGAGCGTAAATATGATCTTAAATCTACAAGCTGTGCCTGTGCTAATAAATCACTGCGAACGCCTCAGTAGAATTACCTCATCACTCATAAATCTTCAAAGAATGCCACGCCAAGACATGGTGAGAATTATTTTTTAATTACAAGATCTCTGCTGCCACGACATAACCACCAGGATTTTGCTTTCTCCTGGAAAGTGCTACCACCATTGATAGTCTGAAACCTTACCACAGCATGCACAGGGCTGTCCCTAATTAATTCCATTTGAGCTTCAAAACCTAGTTGAGCAGACGTAGTTGAAAGTCAAGTGGAATGAGATTCAAAACACGCTTGTGATGGCCATACTGTCAGTCGCTCCAATAAGAGATTTACATGTTTTTCCTCTCTCCCCCCTTCAATTAAAAGACTTTTCCTATCCCAGCTAGGTTGTGAAGTGAAGCATGCTATTGCAGTTGTGAATTTAATGGTAAGAAAGGGATTCCAATAGGCCCACCCTTATTTTTGCTTTTGGTCTACAAAAGTCCCTCATTCTAGACTCTTAATATCAGTTATGCTCTGAGGTCACAGAACGACTGACAAAAAAAAGGTAACAGTGGCATGTGTATCGCCTCCCGTCACCCCACCCCCTCGTTTAGATTTCGTTTCACAGGCGGTATTTTTAAGACCTCCTACACCTCTCCTTGCTTTCCAACTATGTAGAAAGCCGTTTCAGGATAGTGAGATACTCAAATGTTTGTCTTCATTGATCTGGTGTTTATAAAACTTGCAACTTTGTAACTCAGCTTTATGCACACAGGAGGAAATTCTATAACTGGGGGCCAAAAGTTAGACACCAACTGCCTGATATTCTGCTCTATTTAACTAGCCAGGAATGGCTCCTGACCAGTTACATAGCACTTAACTGGATATCCGTCAATATTCAGTGGGGGATAGCCGGCTATCTCCCACTGAATATTGGCAGTCAGCACATAGGTCTAGATTTTATACATGGTGCCGTAAAAATAGATTCAGCATACACCCTGAGGATGCCTAGGAGCGAAACATGCCCGCATGTAGGGAACCGAAAATGAGACATTGACTGCTGAACATTGAAACCCATCATAGGGAGACGGTAAGTCACGTTGAAAACTGGGATTCCAACAGGATGAACTCTCATTCATGACTGTATCTACCTCACCTTAAGATAAGTAGAGAATTTATGCTAATTCTAAGCCAATTTTGATTCCAGTTAGCTTTAAGCATAGCCAGAAAGATAAACGACGACTCTTGTAATCAAAATTGAACTACATTATATTATATTGTTACATCATTAGGATAGGGAGGTTGGAGTGCCATGATGTTAAATGGGCTTCCTAAGCAGTAACATACTGCGAGAGCGTCCTGCGGGACAAGTCCCAGTTACTGAGCACTATTTGCATAATTAAAAAAGAAAAAAAAAATAACACACACCAGTATCATGTTTGCACATTTTAAGTTCTGTGTATAGGTTTTTGATTTATTATTTAGAAAAAGTAAAAACCGCACATAATCATTTACCTCAGAGAATATAATTATACTGAAAAAAAATATGCCAAGGCATATTCTATAAACTATGCCTAAAGTTAGGCGAGGCTCCCCGAATTCCATATAGCGTGCCTAGAGTTATGAGCAATTTTGCATGTAAAATCTAGGCGTATTTTATAAACTACGCGCTTAGATTAATTGTTTTAAGAATCTGTTAAGCATCGTGAACAGCTCTTAACAAGCAATAACGAACACTAAGTTTTGTGGCCAAATCAGACTGCGTAAATAACAGGCGTACCTTTGGCTGAAATGAACTTAGCCAGCCAGCACTGAACGTTGACTTAACCGGCTAAGTTTATAGCGGTCAAAATTAAACCAGATATTCGATGCCGGTCACCGGAAATGGCCCGGCAGTGAAGATCCGGGCTCACTGCCGACCGCGGGATTTAGCTGGGCTGTCTCCCACAGTCTGAGTATCAGCCCCCAAGATGCAGTGTGCTAATCGCTAATTATATATTGGGATCTGGGCATCCAGATTCCTTGATAGAATATCAATGTAAGTCGTGCGCCCGCTTCTACCATGTCACTAGCAGGCCTAAATGCGGCACGTTAGCACATAACTTACAGTAAGTTATGCATGTAAATCTGGGACCCGCCCATGCCTTTCCTAAGCCCTGCCCATGTGTACACCCCCTTCCAATAATGAGCTAAGCAAGCTGCATGCCAATGTATAGAATTCCGCTGAATGTGCAGCTAACTCTTACTCATTTAACTGCAAAAGTTGCATGCATAAGTGCTTATTCTGCAACTTATGTCTGCAATTGTTGCCTATCTTTAGGCGCTAAAGTTATCGAATAACAGAGACAGAAGATATGTGATGGAAAAAGGGGGGGTTAGGAGATTGTTCCCCTAAGCATATCATACATCAGAGGTCCTTAAATCCAGTCCTCAAGGTCCATAACCCAGCCTGGTCTTCAGAACTTCCCCTCCTTCCATCGCATGCAAATAGATCTCATACATATTCATTGTGAAAATCTTGAAAACCAGGCTAGACTGTGGAATTCAAGGACTGGATCTGAGGATCCCTGCCATAGTATATATAGGACTGTTTACAAATTCACAGGGATAAGGGAGTAACAGGGGATGCAAATGAAGATCATAAAATTAATGAACAAGTGGAGAGAAGCAAATTAATTGAGATAAAGAAGTGAGATTCTACTCTTTTAGGTTTGTTGGAAGAGTGAAGATTTTAGAATTATTACTTCCCTTTTCCAAATCAGAGCTCAAGCTCGGTCACATATTCAGTTACAAGAGTTATTTCCCTGACCAAACTGGCATAACATCTAGTTATACCTCAGGGGTAATGCGGGGTGAAGTAACTCGCCCAAAGTCACAGTGGAATAAGTGGGAATTTGAATCCTGGCTTCCCAGATTCAAAACCCATTCCTGTAAGAGCTGAGCTACTCTTCCACTCAAGAGAACAATGGCAAAAAGACAAAAATAGACTTAAGGCAATAGAGCTAATGTAGTGAACTTGGTGGGAGAGGAACTCAGACCCCTAATGTTTTTATGTTCAGAGCACCCCTCTGAATAATGAAACAACGAATACCTGTAAGATATATTTAATCCCCCCCCCCCCCCCCCGTTTTCAAGCCTTGCTAACTAGATCAGACTGCAGGGTGGCCTTGTGAAATTGTGCAAGGACAGCCATGTGACCCACACTCCTTCAGACTAGACTGGACCTAAAACATGTTCACGCATTTAGCATGATTTGTTGGGCAAGTGATGGGAGAAGAGGAAGTGGACCCTTCACTGAAACACAGATGTGTTTGGGTGTGGAGACAGTTATGGAAGATCTTGGGGAGGGAGATGCGTCATGAGAATGGAATTAAAAAACCTGTTTTTTCTGTATTTTTGCTGACCAATGTGAAGGTCACGTCTAAGATAAGATACTGTACAAGACAGCTTAAGAATCTATTGATTGCGAACTTTGTTACAAGCTTTTAGTAGATAAGGATATGCATATAGAATGGTCCAATGTAATTAAGATAACTTTAATGGATATTTAGATTTATATTAAATCTTTGGGTCAAGATTTCCTGTGTTTCATATAGTTTAAAACCATATTATATCTAGATAGTGAAAAAGGGAAGTTGGGAGCAGTCTGCTAGCCAACCACAAGTCAGCTGGTACAGCAAAGATGGCTTGGTTATATTTTGCATATGTGATGCAAAAAACTGCTGAAATAGCATGAGGAGGGAGGCATGGAAGTTGTGACAGAAGGTATGGTGGGAGAGAAGTTTCTAGAAGGTGGATAAAGATAGCATGACTTTGTGACTGGGTCAGGTGGGGTGGCGTAACTGCTATTCTAGGAATTAGAGTATGAACTGAAAATTGATAGATGTGTTGGAATAGGAAGGCAGATAATTGGTTAGTGGGATGTGCGAAGATGGTAATTAGTTTCCGGATTATTGTATAATATGTATTGTATAAATATGAGTGGAAGACTAGTGTTCAAGGGGCTTCTTTGTTCTCAAGGCAGTGAACTGGCTTGGAGGCAAGGGGGTCTCTCTAATCATTTATTTTCTGTATTTCAGACTTGCAATAGCCTCTGCTTGAGCTACTATTTGTTTCCAGAATAAACGTTTCTTTTTATTTCACTTCTGAGTATTATTTTTTTTTTATTAGTGTAAGGAAAACCCAAGAACGTGTGTGTTCCAGCAATAGTCAGTTGGGGTAAGCTCAGTGGCGTAGCAAGGGCAGGGCAGTGGGGGCAGTCCGCCCCGGGAGTCAACGGGTGGGGGGTGCTCCGTCCACCCCCCACCCCCGGCGTGGCACGGCACCCCCCCTGGTGTGGACCCCCCCGGCGCAGTGCCTCTCACTCCCCCCCCATCCGACAGTCCCCACCTGCCTACCAGCTGAGCTCCGTGCACCCCGCACCTCGAATCTACAGCGCTGCTGACTGTAAAAGAAGAAAATTGTCTCGTCGTTGGCCCTTCCCTCACTGTGTCTCGCCCTCGAGGAAATAGGAAGTTACATCAGAGGGCGGGACACAGTGTGAGGGAAGGCCCAACGACGAGACAATTTTCTTCTTTTACAGTCAGCAGCGCTGCAGATTCGAGGTGCCGGGTGCACGGAGCTCAGCTGGTAGGTGGGGACTGTCGAGGGGGAGTGAGAGGCGCTGCGCCGGGGGGTCCACACCAGGGGGGGTGCCGTGTCATGCCGGGGGGCGCCATGTTGCACTGCACTCGGGGGGGGGGGGGTGCGCGCAGCGGCGATCCGCCCCGGGTGTCAGCCAACCACGGAACGCCACTGGGTAAGCTTTCATGGCTGTGACTGTCTAATGTGTGATAATGGTAAGCAGACCTCAACTCTAGCAATTTCAGAAGCAGCAGTCAGCCTGGAACATCAAAATTCATTTCCTGGCTTCCAAATGAGATAATGATGGTTAGAGATAACACAGGGGAAATTAATGTGCAATTGATCCCCTGTAATGGAGTAGGGATCACATTTACTGTAGGTTATTGAAGGACTGCATGGGTCTAATGCCAGCCATGGTCTCCCCTTCTTATTGTACCTCAGAGGAGCAGAACCTGGTTGCTAAGGAACAAGTGCACCCAAAATCAGCAATTTTGAATACTGGGATCCAGAAGCTGTCGGTCTGCTCAGTGTAGCAGATGTTGTAGCTCTGAGAATTTGAGGAAATGGTTAACTACTTTGCCTTGCTAATCCTTTGAGTGCCAGTTGTCGATGTCAACAAGAAGCTGGATTGTTGTTCTGATTTGTTTTTGCTGACAAGATGATATATTTTTGTTCCTAGCTATTGTACCACCAAAGACTCAAAAACTCAACTTCTGACAGCACTATAAACCTATTGAACTGTTTTCCAGCATGGCTATCTCTGGTCATCAAAACTCAAATAGGGATTGTGAAGTACACTAACCAGCTTATTTTCGAAAGAGAAAGACGCCCATATTTTGACCCAAATCGGGAGATGGGCGTCTTTCTCCCGTGGGCAAACAAATCGGTATAATTGAAAGGCGATTTTGGTCGTCTTCAACTGCACTCCATCACAGGAACGAACAAAGTTGATGGGGGTGGGTTGGAGGCGTGGCGAAGGCGGGACGGGGCGTGGTTATTGGCCTAGGAGAGATGGGCGCCTTTAGCTGATAATCGAAACAAGAAGGGCGTTTTTAACGAGAATTTGGTCCGCTGAGCTTTTTTTCCTGCATCGGCAGTGGATTACAATTGAAGCAGAAGCCTTGCTTTCATTCTCTTTGAGCTTAATATTCGTATATTTATATATCACAAGATGCCATCCTTCTTTGATTGGTAATATACAACACCTTTATCACTCCTGAAGAAGGCGTCTGTAGCGCCGAAACACGGCTGTGTTGAGTCGAGTGTATATTTAAATAAAGAGATTGTTCCTAATCTACGTCGCCTACTAGTGTTGTTCAAGAGCCTACTCCTCCTACTCCTCCTTTCCTCCGCTTTATTAGGACCCTTTTTTTTCAGGTCCAAGTCCCAAAAAAGTGCCCCAACTGACCAGATGACCACCGGAGGGAATCGGGGATGACCTCCCCTGACTCCCCCAGTGGTCACTAAGCCCCTCCCACCAAAAAACCCACTTTACACACTTTTTTTCCCAGCCTGTATGCCAGCCTCAAATGCCGTACCCACCTCCATGACAGCAGAATATGTTCTATCCTCTGACAGCCTTTCCCTGGTTCTGATGTGGGTCTCGGGTGAGTGTGACACCTTTTCTGTTATGCACTGCAGAGTCACATCAGCAATGCATTGTGGTGGGTGTAGGATATTGGGCTCCGTGATTCCACTAGCTTGTGTTAAATGCTCACGATGTTGGTAGTTGGTAGGCTCTGCTCCCATGGTGCTTTTCCCTCTGCTTACTGGGTCACAGTGTGCCCTGTTTTGTTTCCAGTAGTCCATGAGGTAGTGGCCATTTGTGTAAGACACTTTTAGATCCCTTTCATGTGTTAGCCATGTTACAACACTTAGTTCTTACCTTGAATGTTGCTGAAAGAGGGCATTGTACACCATTCTGCCAGCTTGGACCTACTGCTAATCTCAGTACCAGCGAGACTCGTTGCCAGTGGGGCACAACCTCTGATCTGCAGTTAACTGTGAGTAAAGGTGCTTATTCAAATAAAGGAAGTTTTCAGTGAGATTAGTCTTCAGGTGTCAACTGCTGTGCCAAGGTTATACACCAGCAACAAGTCCTGTTCCTGGAGCACTTTTAGTGGGTACTGCAGTGCACTTCAGGCAGGCAGACCCAGGCCCATCCCCCCCCCCCCCCCCCCCACCCATAACACTTGTGGTGGTAAATGGGAGGCCTCTAAAACCCACTGTACCCACATGTAGTTGCCCCCTTCACCCCTAAGAGCTATGGTAGTGTTGTACATTTGTCCCTACCATGACCAAATGGCTTGGATTGGGACGTTTCTGAGCTGGGCGTTTTTAGTTTCCATTATCGCAAAAAAAAAAAAAAACCACGCCCATCTCAGAAGGGACCAAATCCATGGCATTTGGTCCGCCCAAACCGTATTTTCGAAACAAAAGGTGGACGCCCATCTTTTTGGATAATACGGTCTGTCCCGCCTCTTCACATACCCGTTTTCGGACATAGACGCCCATGGAGATGGGCGTTCGCGTTCGATTATGCCCCTCTATGTAGATAACCAGAAATAAGAGTGAAGAAAAAGAAATGAGAGCTGGCCTAACCCTGGGAGGGGTGACTCAGGCCGACTGGATCCAGGGCTCTGCGGCCTTCCAGAAGTTTGGGGCTGAAGGCGGAGGAGGGAGGAGAGGTGGTGGAAGACAGCAAGAGCAGAATAGGGAGCCACATTGGCTCATTTAAGTTAGAAAGGAAACCCTGTTCTAAGTCATAGCAGATAATTAGCTCCTGGGGCTACAGGGTGGGCTTTCAGCAGGCATACATCTTAGAACCCCTCCCTCCCAAGTAGCAGGGCCTTTTCACCTGCTCCTCAGAGGTGGCTTCCCCACCCTTCCACCCTCCTGTACCAGTAGCATAGCCACAGGTGGGCTTGGGTGGGCTAGGGCCCACCCACTTAGGGCTCAGGCCCATCCAACAGTAGCAAATGGTAATGAAAATGCTGCTCTCCACTATACTGGCACCTTCGCATGCTCAGTTTTCAGCGCATGCCTGCTGCAGACTACCAAGGTGGAGACTGGAGAGAAGCATTTTCCCACCATCTGAGATATTTGTTTGGTGTGGGGGTGGGGGAGAGATCATTTGGTGCCCACCCACTTCTTGCCTAGGCCCACCCAAAATCTGCTGTCTGGCTATGCCCCTGTCCTGTACATTTTCTTATGCTTTCGGAAAGTTGCTGTTATATGTTTTGTGGATTGGTTCTATGTCGCAGCTCACAATTACCCAAGCTATGGGGTATTGGCTTAGAAGGGATGAGATGGAGCATAAGTAATACTCTGTGAGAAAGTTTCCAGGTGGGTCAGGTAACCTGGATTCAGAGGCATAGCCAGACCTCGCGGTGGGAGGGGGTCAGAGCCCGAGGTGGGGGGGGGCACATTTTGGTCTGCTGCCCCACCGCTGCCACCCTCACTGCCTCGCAGCCAAACCACCCTGCTACTCCACCTCCCGCCACCCCCACCCACTGCCACAGCAAATACCTTGGCTGGCGGGGATCCCCAACCCCCGCCAGCTGAAGCGTTATCCAGTGCCGGTCTCTGGTGCCGCCGCGTTGCCTGCCCTGCTTTGTTCTCCCCTCACGTTCTGCACACTCCTTTTAGTGAAATTGAGCATGCTCAGTTTCACTAAAAGGAATGTGCCAGACGTGAGGGGAAGAGAGAGTATGGCAGGCAACGCGGCGGCACTGGACAAGGCTTCAGCTGGCGGGGGTTGGGGACCCCCACCAGCAAAACCAGGGGCCCAGAGGAAATTTGGGGGGAGGGCCAGGCCCTTGTGGCCCCACATAGCTATGCCACTGCCCAGATGTTATACTGGCATGGCGGTCCATACTATCTATTGAGCCCTAGCTGCTAAGGTGGGCCGGTGGTTGACAGCTGCTTAGCTGTCATGGCAGGCAGTGATGTCATTTAGCGCGAATAAAAACACTGTTGCATATTCATATGTTTAAATGTTATAAATAAATGAGCTGCTGCCTATTTCTAATACCAGTCTGTCTTAATGTCAGGGCTTTTTTTGAGGGTGTACTTGGGGGTACTGAGTACCGGCACCTTTTCCATTGTCTGCTAAAATTGACCCAAGGACCCCAAGTTTTAATGAAAGAGCTCAGGCTCTACACACCAATTCTGCCTTGTCATGGGTTCTGTGACTGGTTGCAGGGGGTCTGGCTATTGTGGGGTGGATCCCTCAGTGATCACCCCACCCTTGAAGGGTGGCCTAGCATTTGAGTACCAGCACCTTTTTTGCTAGAAAAGATGCACTGCTTAACGTGGTTACTTATTGATAAGTTTATTAGGGGGGGGGGGGGTGATATGATTTTCAGTATAGGGGAGGTAGTCCCCCCTCTTCAGGGTTAAAAAAGTATGAAGGAAAAGTCTCAGAACTGTATGGGATACTAAGATACCATTCAGTGTAAATCATTCACAGGCATAGACACCTCCCTTATGAGTAGAAATATCGTATTTATTTATTTGCTGCATTTGTATCCCACATTTTCCCACCCATTTACAGGCTCAATGTGGCTTACAATTGTTCCGTAATGGTGATCGCCATTCCGGAATGAGAAATACAGAATATTGTAAAATTTAGCGTACAGAAAATATAAAAGTACATTATAAGTAAGTAGATAAACAATTCATTTCAGGCAATTCATTCAGGCATCTTAGATAAACTTAGCTCAAAATCAAGGTTTTGTGCAGATAAAGAACAATACAATAAAAAATTATATTCCACTACATACCATTACTGGATCCGTGCAGATTACAATATTTAAAAGAGAGTAGGCAACCCTAGGAAGCAGGGGCGTAGCCACGGGTGGGCCTGGACGGGCCCAGGCCCACCCATTTTCCCTCCAGGCCCGCCCATCCGCATTGCTGTCTCTATCCCTTTTGTCCCACGGAGGCAGCGCTTCCTTCCTGCCCTGTCTTCTCCCGAAGCTCCGCTGCATCGGTCCCTCCCTGCAAGTAGAATCCTCCTTCGCTGGTCGCGCTGCGCTGCCATGCAATTGCACACGCAGCTACGCTCCTCCCCCTGCCGCGTCTATCTGGCCCTCTGTGATGCACTTCCTGTTTAGGGCCGGATGAACGCGGCAGGGGGAGGAGCGAAGCTCCATGTGCATGGCAGCGCAGCGCAACCGGCGAAGGAGGATTCTACTTGCAGGGAGGGACCGATGCAGCGGAGCTTCGGGAGAAGACAGGGCAGGAAGGAAGCGCTGCCTCTGTGGGACAAAAGGGATAGAGACAGCGCGAAGGATGCGGATGGGCGGACCAGGAGGAAAAATGGCTGAGCTGCTGGGACATGGGAGGGAGAGGAGGAAGGGGCTGGAGGGAAGGGAGAGAGTTGCTGGGACATGGGAGGGAGAGGAAGAAGGGACTGGAGGGAAGGGCGAGAGCTACTGGATATGGGAGGGAGAGGAAGAAGGGACTGGAGGGAAGGGAGAGAGCTGCTGGATATGGGAGGGAGAGGAAGAAGAAGGGACTGGAGGGAAGGGAGAGAGCTGCTCGGACTGGAGGGAAGGGAGAGAGCTTCTGGGACATGGGAGGGAGAGGAAGAAGGGACTGGAGGGAAGGGAGAGAGCTGCTGGATATGGGAGGGAGAGGAAGAAGAAGGGACTGGAGGGAAGGGAGAGAGCTGCTCGGACTGGAGGGAAGGGAGAGAGCTTCTGGGACATGGGAGGGAGAGGAAGAAGGGACTGGAGGGAAGGGAGAGAGCCGCTGGACATGGGAGGATAGGGAGAGAAAGAGGGGAGATGGGTGGAAGGATGCAGAGAGAAAGGGGAGAGACTGAAAGGATGTGGAGAGAGAGAGAGAGAGGGGAGACTGAACAGAAAAGGGTAGAGAGATAGAGACACTAGATGGAAGGATCAGGAGAGAGGGTAGATGGGTGGAAGGATGAGGAGAGAAAGAGGGAAGACACTGGATGGAAGGGTAGGGAGAAAAAGGAGACGCTGGATGCAAAAGAAAGAGGGGAGCTGCTGGATGGAAAGAGGGAGAGGACAGAGTAGGGAAAGACTGGAGAATAAGAGGAAGGGGCATGTGGAGAACAAGGGTGAGGAAAAGATGAAAAGCCATAGGTGGTGAATGGACAGGAAACCCTGGCAAGAGAAAGACGAAGGAAAGCAGAATCTAGAGACTGGGAGCAACACAATGAAAAAAAGTAAATGGCCATACAACAAACGTAAAGAAAATAATTTTATTTTAATTTAGGATAAAGTAATATGGTACCTGTGTTAATAAAGTTTCAGAGACCAATACTTCCTTCCTTAGGTCAGGAGAGGATACCATAACAGCGTTATGCTGACCTGAGGCAGGAGGCTTTGGCCTCTGAAAGCTCATTGAAAAGGGTGTTAGGCTTTTAAATAAATTTTCTGAAACCTGATGCACTGAAAAGCAGCACTTTACCCCTATGTGACAAATGCATCTGATTAGTGTGACTAAATTTTGCTGGGGAAGGGGAAATAGAGAGAAAATTTTGTGCCCACCCACTTTAGGTTCAGGCCCATCCAAAATTGGCAGTCTGGCTACGCCACTGCTAGGAAGTAACACTGTCTTAAACAAATGGCCAATGCTACTAAATAGATACCTCATGCATATGACTATAAATATAATCCAAACAAATGGGTTTAATCTTAGTTCCAAAGGCAAGAAATTCCAGCATTGCGCTGACATATAAGCGAAACCCACAACATGAATCGATTTGTATCTAACTCCTTTGGGCACAGGAAACTGCAATAGACCTTTGTCTCGCAGCCTAAAAGATCGACCCAACTTCCCAAGCATTAGGATATCTACCAAGTAATCAGGAGCAAACCCATAAAATACCTTGTGTACTAAAGTGCATAATCTGAACGGAGGCTTTTCAATAAAGGTAAAACATGACCTGACATTGGCTTATTAAAAATCAATTTTGCTGCCGCATTCTGAAAGACCTGAAGATAGCGTACTGATGATTTGGAATAGCCAGAGTATAAAGAATTACAATAGTCAAGCTGAGACAGTACCAGTGCACGAACCACAATTTGAAAATGTTCCTGAGTAATTATCTTTTTTATGCGCTGTAACTGTCTCAGCTTGGCAAAGACCCTTTTAGCAAATTGCTTAATTCAGCAGTTCCCAAAACTGGTCCTGGAGGAACCCCAGCCAGTCAGGTTTTCAGGATATCCACAATGAATATTCATGAGAGAGATTTGCATGCAGTGGAGACAGTGCATACAAATCTCTCTCATGAATATTCATTGTGGATATCCTGCAAACTTGACTAGCTGGGGGTGCCTCCAGAACCAGGTTTGGGAACCACTGTAATGTAACAGCTAATTCCATCAAAGGAGGAGAAAAGCATTGAATCTTTGTCTTGTTGGCATTTAATTCCATTGTATACTGAGTTGCCCACTGTTCCATCAAATTAAAATATTTTGTTACCTCTTTAATAGCTGCATCAACAGAACTCAGTAGTTGAAAAAATTGTTGTAATATCATCCGCATAAAGGTATAAGTAAGTCTGTTATAAAAAGTAGACCGATACACATACATAAAAACAAAGAAATAATTTATTCAAACCAAGATAAAAGCAGTACCCGACGTGGCCACGTTTTGCCCTCAGGCTGCGTCAGGGGTAAAACTACAAATAAAAACATAAAAATAGTGATAACATCATCTCAAGTTATGTACATATATATATATATATATATATATATATATATATATATATAAAGTCATAACAGCAAATGATAAAATAAAGTACAATAAATGCATTACACATTCAAAAGTAAAACGGAGGAGAAGATAAGACAAGCCACTTTCCAAACATATAAAAGTGTATAAAACGTTGGATGGATTTAATCAAATCTAATAATGTATCAATACATACCTAAAAATCAGGGGTGATCAACATACCCCTTCAAAAAAAGCCTAAAACAAAATTAAAAAGATATACATTAATCCCATCTTGATCAGCCCATGTATCACAAACTCTACATCGCACCAGTCAGCTCAATTAAAATTCTCATCATATCAACAATTGACTATACATCTGCTTTACTCAATGCTGCCATCTCCCATAACATCACATGGATTAAAGCTGACTACTTGTCAGCAGACACTGCTCTGGATCAAAATGCAACAGCAATAAGTATATTTACTATAGAATGAGTTATGGCTTTTGAAAGTTAGTTTCATTTATGCAGCCATGTCTTTTGATGATGTTATATAGTAAAGGCTGATAAAGTTTTAGGATTCAAGGTGGTCTATTTGTAGAAGATTTATAACAGTGAGTAATTGAATGCTTTACACCATGAAATATAGTCAATTGTTGATATGATGAGAATTTTAATTGAGCTGACTGGTGAGATGTAGAGTTTGTGATACATGGGCTGATCAAGATGGGATTAATGTATATCTTTTTAATTTTGTTTTAGGCTTTTTTTGAAGGGGTATGTTGATCACCCCTGATTTTTAGGTATGTATTCATACATTATTAGATTTGATTAAATCCATCCAACGTTTTATACACTTTTATATGTTTGGAAAGTGGCTTGTCTTATCTCCTCCTCCATTTTACTTTTGAATGTGTAATGTATTTATTGTACTTTATTTTATCATTTGCTGTTATGACTTTTTATATATATATATATATATATATATATATATATATACTGTATATATATATATATATATATATATATATATATGTACATAACTTGAGATGATGTTATCACTATTTTTATGTTTTTATTTGTAGTTTTACCCCTGACGCAGCCTGAGGGCGAAACGTGGCCACGTCGGGTACTGCTTTTATCTTGGTTTAAATAAATTATTTCTTTGTTTTTATATATGTGTATCGGTCTACTTTTTATAACAGACTTTTATGTAGCAAGTAGACTGTTGCCTTTTGTATTTTTCTTTTTAAAGATATAAGTAATCCTTAGCCAAATCAAAAAACTTCCCCAAGTTGTCATTAAAACACTAAAAAGTATGGGGGATAAAGGAGATCCCTTGGGCAATTCAACCAGGGAAGTCCAGGGGGTGGATTCTTGCACTCCCATTTCAACCCAATCAACCCTCCTTCTAAGAAAACCTTCAAACCACTGAAGGACCGGACCCACAATTCCAAAACTTTCCAGGACTGTAGACAGTGTAGAGCCAGATCTTTAAAGATGAAGAAGGGGTACTCCATACCATTCTTGAGCAAATATCTAGCTTGCAACATGGTTTAGAGAACTCATCATACAAAGTCGAAAACTCCTTCATACTAGATATCACAAAATTTGACCAGACTCAATCCACTGGTATAAGTACTTCTGCAATGTCTATACCTAATAACCCTGAAGACTCTTCAGAACATGATGTTAATTGGAGAAGTTTAATCTTCTCCTGAAAAAAAATTGCAAAATCATTCATTGTTGGTTCAGACAGAGGATCCAATCGCAAAACCGGTATTAACTCTTTAGATTGTAAGCTCATTTGAGCAGGGACCGTCCTTTTTGTTTATTTTGTACAGCGCTGCGTAACCCTAGTAGCGCTCTAGAAATGTTAAGTAGTAGTAGTAGTAGTAGTAGTTAAACCAGAATTATCAATTTGGAACAATTGTTTAGTATTAAAAGTTGCAGAAACAATTAGCGAATCATAACATCACATTTCACCTTTAATATAGTGACCTTATAATTTCCTACCATTTTTCTCTATTCTGCTCTAACCACCACATTCCTCAGTTTTGGTCAAACAATGTTTCAATTAATGACATTGCTGTCTCAAATCTGAAAGGCTAGAGTTAAACCAGAGAACATGCACCCTAGGGAACTGTACCTTCTCAGAAAGGGGAGCTATTTGATCAAGTACATCTAAAGCACGTTCCTTCCATCTATCAAAAGATTGTTCTTCATTTCCTTCTGCCTCCAGACTAGGGGTAAGCAGACTCCAAGATATTGAAAGGTAGTCTTTTGGTCCCTGAAGCAACTTGGCAAAACGTTGACCACTGTCCGTCCTGGACCTGGACTGAAAATTTGTTTTCTGCCACAGTTTTCAGATAAGTTTTGTCTTTTTTGCTTTTGAGGTAAGTTATTTCCTCTCATAGAGGAGGCTTTAATGCCTATGATTGTTTTATGCTGAATAGATATCCGAGCATGGTTCTGAGTGTTTTTCTCCATACTTCCTTTCTTACTGTAGTGAAGTTTAATTGTGACTCTAGTCATCTACATTCCTAGCCCTAGTCCTCCACACATCCGCACCCAAATTACTCTTATGCAATTTTTCCCTTTAAATATATTCATATTTCTGTTCCACAATGAAAACGTTTATAACTATACTTTACCTAACAACTTCCCTCTTTGCTATTAGCCATTTAGGGATGAATTCTATAAACTGCGCCAAAAAATATTAACGCCGAAAAAAATCCACTTGGCACTTAAATGCAGTGGTTGTGTGTAAATTTGGGCACGTCCTTTTGCACCAACAAAAAAGTGGTACAAATTTCCCACCTAAATTTACACACGGAGCACCTCTTTATTCTATAATTGCATGCACAACTGGAATTCACAACTACACTCTGCCCTGAAACGCCCATGACCCTCCCATTTCCACACCCCTTTTTCCAGGATGCGTGTATAATTTAGGTGAGGATCACGTGCCTAAATTTACACACATATATATTAATTGATTTTAATTAGCACCAATAATTGCTTGTTAAAAAGCCAGTTATTGGTACTATTTGGCTCGTTTTTCAGTTAAATTGTGTGCACAAGTTTTGGCGACTTTACAGAATTAGGAGGTTACTCTACTGAATTTCCACAGTTCGTAACACCTATTTATCCCTTATTCTAAGTGTGGGCAACTCTGGTCCTTGGGGAGCCAAAAGGGTCAGGATTTCAGGATATCCACAATGAATATGCATGAGACAGATTTGCATACAATGGAGGTGGTACATGCAAATTTATCTCATGCGTATTCATTATGAATATCTTGAAAATCAGATGGGCTTGGTGCATCCTGAGAAACCCCTGTACTAGAGACAAGAAACCCTTTGGATCCTTACCAACCTGGAAAGATTAAATTCCCTTTTTAAAAAATGTATTTATTTAAGACATTTATACCCCACATTATCCCAAGTTATACTCGAGTTCAATGTGGCTAACAATTGAGATTAAGTAGGCAATAATAAGTGTACAACAATCATCTTACAACACAGTCAATATTTGAAGTACAGGCAAATAAGAGAAGTGTGTGGAACTCTGTCTCATGAATATTCATTGTGGATATCCTGAAAACCTGGATGGCTGGGTATGGTGTTCCAAGGGCACGGTTATGTCTCAAGGGCAGGGCTGAGAACCTCTGCATTCATCTAATGAAATGGTTCTCAACTTTTCTTCTGTTGTGATACACCTGACAGACATTGTTCACGCGCGTGACACACTGAACACTGCAATTCACAGCTGATCAACAATTTTCAAACCCACCCCTACCCCAATATCATTCCATTGCTGCTAACCATATGCAAGAGAAATACAGAAGCATCAGTGGTGACTATGAGGAGGAGAGGGGGTGGTGGACTGGAAGCCTGCAGCAACTCCATTAGGGACTGGTGGCAGAAGGACTAATTATGGAGATTTCAAGTACCCAATTTCTAGCTTATCAACTCTCTCCAACCTGCTGTGCACAAGGTTGTTAAGGAAAGCAGGTATGGTGTCAAATTTTTGGTGACATACCAATTTGTCCCGACACACTGGTTGAAAACCACTGATCTAATGAAAAAGGTATCATCTACATTCTAGGTTCTGAAACCTGTCCTGGAGGGGGGGGCTCCCTTCCCCCCTCCCCAGCTTGTCAGATTTTCAGGATATCCCTAATCAATATGCTTGAGAGAGATTTGCATATAATGGAAGTGACAGGCATGCAAATCTGTCTCATGCATATTCATTAGGGATATCCTGAAAACCCGACTGGCTGGTGGTCCCCCAGGACAGGTTTCAGAACCACTGATCTACAACTTGTATGCTGATCTTTAATTTCAGGTATCGATTTGGATACAGGAAACATATGCCTTTCCTTGAAAGAAGGGATGTTGCATTCCCTAGTGCTAAACAAAGCTTTCTTCCTCCTTCATTCCCTCTGTCCTGTTAGTTCCCCCCCCCCCCCCCCCCCGTCTGCTCTTTCCTTCCCCTCTTCCTCACTCCTCTGCACTGCAATCTCCAGCATTCTCCCATCTCTCTCTCTCTTTCCCTTGCATCTGTGTGTGGGTGTTGGAAACTAATACTTTCCAGCTGACTTGCAAAAAAAAAAAAAAAAAAAAAGTGAAACACAGAGATTGCTGCTTCTTGCATGGAATCATTACCCACCAACTTTCAGGCTGCCCTATTTCCAAATAATATTCTTGATAGGGGAAATTAGCACTATGAGATAGCAGGACAGTGAACAAGAAATTCCATAAAAATGTATAGCACTAAAGGGAGACACAATTTATAATGTCAGCAGGAAAGATATTTACTATAGACGTCTCCGTGTCATTCTCAAGTCCTGAGGATGTCTATGTGATTTTAAATCATGCTCTGGATGGGGTCAGCCGTAAATGCATTTTTGGGGGCATCTTTTTCCACTAGTTATTTTTCCTTATCACTTTCACCGTTCTATGTTTCATGGGTGTCTGCATCCATCACTACATAGTAACATAGTAGATAGTAGATGACGGCAGAAAAAGACCTGCAGTGTAGTAAATTTAAAACAAATCGGAGAAAAGTTTTCTTCACCCAACGTGTAATTAAACTCTGGAATTCATTGCCGGAAAATGTGGTGAAGGCGGTTAGCTTAGCAGAGTTTAAAAAGGGGTTGGACGGTTTCCTAAAGGACAAGTCCATAAACCGCTACTAAACGGACTTGGAAAAATCCAAAATCCCAGGAATAACATGTATAGAATGTTTGTACGTTTGGGAAGCTTGCCAGGTGCCCTTGGCCTGGATTGGCCGCTGTCGTGGACAAGATGCTGGGCTCGATGGACCCTTGGTCTTTTCCCAGTATGGCATTACTTATGTACTTATGTCCATCTAGTCTGCCCAACAAGATAAACTCATATGTGCTACTTCTTGTGTATACCTTACCTTGATTTGTATCTGCCATTTTTAGGACACAGACCATAGAAGTCTTGCCCAGAACTAGCCCCACCACCCAAACACCAGCCCCGCCTCCCAATCTCGGCTAAGCTTCTGAGGATCCATCCCTTCTGCACAGAATTCCTTTATGTTTATCCCACGCATGCTTGAATTCCGCTACCGTTTTCATCTCCACCACCTCCCGCGGGAGGGCATGCCAAGTATCTACCACTCTCTCCGTGAAAAAATACTTCCTGACATTTTTCTTGAGTCTGCCCCCCTTCACTCTCATATCATGTCCTCTCATTCTACCGCCCTCCCATCTCCAGAAAAGGTTCGTTTGCGGATTAATACCTTTCAAATATTTGAACGTCTGTATCATATCACCCCTGTTTCTCCTTTCCTCCAGGGTATACATGTTCAGGTCCGCAAGTCTCTCCTCATAAGTCTTGTAACGCAAATCCCATACCATTCTCGTAGCTTTTCTTTGCACCGCTTCCATTTTTTTCCCATCCTTAGCAAGGTACGGCCTCAAGAACTGAACACAATACTCCAGATGGGGCCTCACCAACGACTTATAGAGGGGCATCAACACCTCTTTTCTTCTGCTGGTCATACCTCTCTCTATACAGCCTAGCAACCTTCTGGCTACGGCCACCGCCTTGTCACACTGTTTCGTCGCCTTCAGATCCTCAGATACTATCACCCCTCAGCTCCCCTCACTTCTGCTTTCCCCCTCTGTCTCTAGGTGTTACCCAGGAGTTAGAGCACCAGGCTGATAACCAGGACAGCCCTGTTCAAATCTCACTGCTGCTCCTGGTGATTTTGGGCATGTCACTTAGGGGTCCTTTTACAAAGCAGCAGTAAAAAGTGGCCTGGGGCAGTATGGTCATGTCTTTTAGGCGTGCACTGCGCCATTTTTTTTACCATGGCTGGGGAAAGGCTATTTACAGCCTGAGCCCTTACCACCACCCATTGACCTAGCGGTAAGGGCTCATGTGCTACCCACATGATAACCATGCAGCACATGCCAACCTGGGTGTGCTGCCGGTTACCACCGGGAACGCCCCCCATGGTATAAAACAGAAAATTATTTTCTACCAAGGGATTTGACACACGGCAAAATCAGAATTACCACCAGGTGCGTGCACTACCCTGGTGGTAATGCCAACTGGGCATGTAAGCCAGGGCCGACGAGAGGGGGGGCAGGGGGGACAAAATTCCCCGGGCATCCAAGGGGGGCCCAGCGCCGCAGTCCCCAGTCTCACCCGCCCGCCCTTGGCTCAGTCAACAGCCCCCCTCCATCTGCCATCGGGCCCCCTGTATTCAAATCACAGCGCCAGCGCAGCGGCAGATCGCCTCCCTTCGGGCCTTCCCTCCCTGTGTCCCGCCCTCATCTGATGTAACTTCCTGTTTCTGCAAGGGCGAGACACAGGGAGGGAAGAAAGCCCGAAGGGAGGCGATCTTCCGCTGCGCTTTCACATGGAGGTGAGGCGCTGTGATTTGAATGCAATGGGCCCGGTGGCAGATGGAGGGGGGCTGTCGACGGGCATGTGGAGACTGCGGCGCAATGGCC
This sequence comes from Microcaecilia unicolor, assembly GCF_901765095.1. Lineage (NCBI taxonomy): Eukaryota > Metazoa > Chordata > Amphibia > Gymnophiona > Siphonopidae > Microcaecilia > Microcaecilia unicolor. The sequence continues at coordinate 320,846,869 of NC_044036.1, read as the reverse complement.
CCGGGGGGGGGGGGGGGGGGGGGTGGGCGCAGGGGGTGGCCTTGCCCCGGCCCGGCCCAGTCTCTCGGCGGCCCTGATGTAAGCTACTCACAAGTTAGCCCTCCAGCGCCTTTGTAAAAGGGCCCCTTAACCCTCTGTTACCTCAGGTAAAAACTTAGTGCCCCTTTTCCTAAAGGGCTTTAAGCCCTAAAAACAGACTACTGCAAAACACGTTTAAGCACTTTGTGGTATTTTGCTTGCTTGCGTGCACTAAACGCACTAACAATTTTTGAAAACTTTTTTTGAGGGGGGGTGTCATGGGTGGAGAGTGGGCTTGTAAGTGTTAACCAGTCACTACCTGTGCATTGGTGCACATTAACTGGCTAATGCAGGGTTAATGGAGGTAGCACTTAGCAACTCCTAAATAGGAGGTGTATGTGCTCTTATTTTTTGGCAGGTGCCAGACACTAATGGGAACATTAGCGCATGACCTGCAAAAAAAACCCCCCAAGAAGCTGGCTTTTTTGCCACAGTAAATCTAACGCGATCCAGGCGGCTGTCTGCGGTTCCTTGGTTGCTAGAGCTTGTTTTTGTTGATTTGAGAGTGTTCTGGATAGATCCTCGAATGATAAGTCCTTGATAGATGCTGAAGTGGTGAAGATTGAGATAAGCATACAGTTTGTTGAGGGCCTCTTCTAAGTCTGTGGCCTTAGGTGTGGCTGCGAGGCTGGTCAGTGAATTCGGCTTCTAAGTAGGTTCTCTTTTCGGGGTTCTGTTTTATTGGGTGGGGAGTTGGACAAGCTAGTGGAGGAGTGGCCTAGTGGTTACAGCACCAGTCTTGCAATCCAGAGGTGGCCAGTTCAAATCCCACTGCTGCTCCTTGTGATCTTGGGCAAGTCACTTAACCCTCCGTTGCCTCAGGTACAAATTTAGATGGTGAGCCCTCCTGGGACAGAGAAATATCCAGAGTACCTGAATGTAACTCACCTTGAGCTACTACTGAAAAAGGTGTGAGCAAAATCTAAATATATGGAATATTGCTACTATTTTTGAGATTCTGGAATGTTGCTACTATTTGAGATTCTAGATGGAATGTTGCTGAGTGGAGGAGTTGCCTAGTGGTTAGAGCACAGGTCTTGCAATCCAGAGGTGGCTGGTTCAAATCCCACTGCTGTTCCTTGTGATCTTGGGCAAGTCACTTAACCTTCCATTGCCTCAGGTACAAACTTAGATTGTGAGCCCTCCTGGGACAGAGACATATCCAGAGTACCTGAATGTAACTCACCTTGAGCAAAATCTCAATAAATAAAATGGGGCTGGAATCTGTAAATGGCACCAAAATTAAATCACTTAGTGCTCTTCAACAAAGGCTGCCTAGCGTGGATTTCCACACTCAGCTTTGCTTGTGAGGACTTGCCTGCTGAAACCTGGTGCAAACCCTAGTGTACAAATTCAGGTGCCCTTTTACTAAAGGTTTGGCATACAGCAATGGGCTTGCCTCCCACCAATCCAGAATTACTGGCGGGCTACCACAGGAGTCCAGTGGTACTTCCCACACCCCCCTGTCCGGTGCACACCATTACCGGTGCTACAAAAATATGTTCTTTTTTTGCAGTGCTGGTGCTTACCCAGCGGTAATCGAGCAGCTGAGCAGCGTGCAAGTTAGCTCGGAAGCCCTTACCACCCCCCCTCCCCCCAAATGGCCATGCAGCAAGAGTTTCACTTACCAACAGCCATTTCTTTTTAAGAAAAAAAAAAGACAGCCTTTTACCCGCTGCTGTATAAGGGAGCCTTGGTGCACGTCAAAAAACACACACTGATGCCAGCCAGCTTAGTAAAAGGATCCCTCAGAGTGGATCCCCATATTCTATAACACTGCACCTACATTTTATGAATGCCCATGCCCCTCCCATGGCCACACCCCTTTTGAGTTGCACACAAACCATATTAGGCACACAGTGTTATAGAATAGCTCGCAGCCAGATCTACACAGAAATCATAATTAGTGCCAATTAAGTGCTCGTTAACTCCAATGATTAAATAATTACAATTCATTAACTAATTATTCTGCACAAGAATCTGGGATCCATGCTCAATATTTGGCACCTCACTTTTGACAACCTATATAGATTCCGGGGGATGGAGTTGTAGTGAAGGCTTCCCTCTATAACAGGAGTTCTCAACCCAGTCCTCGGGACACACCTTGTCAGTCAGGATTTCAGGATATCCGCAATGAGTATGCATGAGCTCAATTTGCACGCACTACCTCCATTCTATGCAAATCTGTCTCATACATAATCGTTGTGGGTATCCTGAAAACCTGACTTGGTGGGTGTGTCCCAAGACACAGGTTGAGAACCCCTGCTCTGTACAGACAGGGCACACTCAGATCATAAATGCAGGGCCAGCCATATGACTGAGCAACTACTGTTATCGCACATGGCCCCACTTTTCTGCCCCTACTGGCTTATGCAATCGAGGCCCCTCAAAGACACTCTTCACATCGCCTTTCACCCTCCACAAGCTATCCTTGAAAAAGAAAACACATAATCTTTAATCCAAACACTGGTATGCCACACTAAAAGGTCATTCCTGCCCACCAATTCACATGGTGCTACAGGGCTGCCCCCTACCCTGATTTTTTAATTTTTGTTACATTTGTACCCCGCGCTTTCCCCACTCATGGCAGGCTCTATGCGGCAGGCAATGGAGGGTTAAGTGACTTGCCCAGAGTCACAAGGAGCTGCCTGTGCTGGGATGGCATGTGGTGCACATAGGAGCCAACTTTTCTAAATTATTGGGGGTGCTAAGCCCAATGAAAATAACCCTTCCTTAGACACATACAAGGAATTTTCTCAATATTGGGGGTGCTCAAGCACCCACAGCACCCACAGAGTCGGCTCCAATGCCGCTATGTTGGCAGCTGTTCCCTCCCTGCTGCCAGTGCCACTGTATTCCCAGTGGCTACCCCTGCTGTGAGAAGTGCTTACTTTGCCACTGAAGGGGAGGGACAGGACTATTCCACCTTAAGGGAAAAAGCGGCTGCAGGAGAAGCTGCCATGATAAAACAAAAGCCTTCTACCAAAGCCCGTCACCATAGCAACATCTAATAAAGGCACTAAATGCAGCCAGAGAGGTGGAAATGGATCAGAGTTAAATAGAAAAACACAACAGAAAAGTAATCACATATGTCAAATAATTGATTAACCCTTTCAGAGCCCTAATGGTTTGTTCTTCCTTCCTTCTACCACACAGGGCAGAAGTTCATGCCAGTAGCATCACCTCTTCCGTCCCTCACACCCAGCTCCCCCCCCCCCCCTTCATCCCTTGCACAACTCAGGGCCCCGCACTCCCCCACTACTGCAGCCCCATCATCATACCACAAAGTCTGAGCGCCCCTTTCCAAACATGTCCCTTTCCACCCTACTGATCCCACATTCATGTACTAGACAACTGTCTTGTTCTCACCTGTCAGGACAGAGGGTTCCAGGATGGGAGCTGCATGAGTGGTCTGTTGGTCTGGGGGCTCTAGAACCAATGCAATCTGGTACTGATTTAATGCTGGCTGAGCCTCTGCAGATGACCAGAAAACCTTTAACTATGGGACTGGGCTACAAAGTATTTCCAGCCAATTTTATGATCAGCCGGAACAGGAATCCCAGAGAGAGCTGCAGTGGCAGGTCAGCCTGGGACGCTAGAATTCATAAACATTAATTAATAAACAGTTAATAAGGAAAGCGAGAGCAGAAAGAGAATAGGGCAGTCACTCTTTTTAAAAAGGGATTTTTGGAGCAGAAACTCTTTGCCTATAAACCAACGATAAAAAGTCATATGGGAATGCAGAGTCATTTCTGCATTGTAGTATTAATTAATCATGTCTTATTCAGCAAGTGAAAAAAACATCCCATATACGTTAGAATAGGATGTGCTTCCAGCCTGCCTGGGAAGAGCAAGAGACAGCAGAATATGTTAGGAGTGAGAGCATCTGAAGCTGGATCAAAGCCTAGCAAAGGAACACTCCTTGATGTCTCAGACACCATGAACACAAGCACAGTATGCAAGCAAACACCTTCTCACATGGCTCCGGCATTGGTACCAGGGGCGTAGCCAGACAGCAGATTTTGGGTGGGCCTAGACAAGAAGTGGGTGGGCATGTGTTCTCCCCTCTCCCCCACCAACTTAAAAAAATATCTCAGCTGGCAGGAAAACACTGCTCTCTACCTTGGCAGCCTGCAGCAGGCAGGCATGCGCTGAAAACTGAGCATGCGCAGTTGCCAGTATCGGCAGCTTAGGGAGCTCAGACTTCTGAAGTGGAGAGCAATGTTTTCAGCACCATCAGGAGGAGGTCTTCAGCTGGCGGAGCTTAGGATCCCCACCAGCTACCACTAAATGTGTGCTGCTGTTGGGTAGGCCCGAGCCCTAAGTGGGTGGGCCCCGGCCCACCCAAGCCCACCTGTGGCTACGCCACTGATTGGTACATCTACATAATTTATTTTTTGCATTTGTATCCCACATTTTCCCACCTCTTTGCAGGCTCAATGTGGCTTACAATACATCGTGAATAATGGAAATACATGATAAGATAGATATTTAGTATTACAGACAGATCTTGGGTGACATGATTATGATAAGACAAGATAGTAGTCTAACAAGCAGATATACTAAGTCTTTTCTGGATACTTGTGGAAAGATTTACATTTGTTGGTCTTTGTGGTATGCCTTGTTAAAGAGATGGGTCTTCAGTAGTTTGCGGAAGTTAGTAAGTTCATAGTTCATTTTTAAATTGCGCGGCAGCGCGTTCCAGAATTGTGTGCTCAGGTAGGAAAAGGTTGACGCATGCGTTAGTTTGTATTTTAGACCTTTGCAGTTGGGGAAGTGAAGGTCCTGTGTAGACTTCAGTTCAGGTAATTCCAAATCACTATGGAGGGAGCAGTACAGGTGGAATGTGCCTGGGTTTCCACACAAAACGAAGTTTCATAGTTGGGCACAGGGGTAACAGAATAAACATTTCAATAACGGTGAGGCGCAGGCATAAAAGGGGAAAGCTGGAATGTATAAACAGAATCATAGAAATAGTTTCAAAAACAATTAAATTTCAAAAGAGGGAGGAACAAAAGGCTATCCCCACCCCCCGCCGCCCCGAGTTAAAAGGAAGAATATTTAAAAGGTTTTGGTGGGGGGGGGGGGGGGGGTTAAAGATAAAAGTAGGGTATTTATGGAATTTACCATTTAGCTGATTATATCTCAGCTTTCATTTTTGCTGTAGTCAGTCACTGAGTCCAACTTTTCTAAGACTGAAGGGATCAGGGCCAGAAGTTAACAGCCACCCACCTACTGAAGGTTCCTTCTCTCAGGAAGTGGTTTCTGGTCATATACTTTCAAAAAGTTGGGGGTGTGGGATTAATAAATTTGAAAATTTAAATAATCCATAATCCTAAGGAGTTAATTCACTCCACTGGCTTCCATACACATCCAAGCTAGTCTATCCAACGATGAGCTATGGTACTGAAACAATTTTTCTGACAGCGAAGGCACCATCTGTGATTGGCTGCAAGTTTGACAGCGCCTGACATCACAGTCAGTATATATAACAGAGCCCGTTCAGTGCGTCAGATGTTGTGCGAAGCGCCGTGGAGAGAGAACCTGTGGCTATCCCAAGTAATATGCTGGTAATTGTTGAGTCCAGAGAGCAGTAAGAAATAGACTGGTAGTAAGTACTTGTTTCTCTGTCTCACTTGCAGTGGTAACCCTGTCGCCAAGACCCTGAAGCAGCAGCGCAAAAAGCGCTGGCCACCGTCGGCTTGGGGGCAGAGGGGTGAAGACAGCAAGTTATAGCACAGGAGTTCTGAGGTGCTGATGAGATAGAGACAACAGCAGAACAGTCGAGTGTCGACGACTAAGAACACGGACATCAAAAAGATAAGTGTCCTTTTTTCAGTAGCATAGCTCATCATTGGATAGACTAGCTTGGATGTGTATGGAAGCCAGTGGAATGAATTAACTCTTTAGGATTATGGATTATTTAAATTTTCAAATTTAAGTCTGAAGTGATAAGATCAGCAAAACAAGTAATACAAAGAATAGAAAAGAAATAGATCAACATAGTTGAGCTTTGGAAGGTTTTTTTGGCCTTTGATGAAGAGAGGATTGAATTGATCAGTTTAGCTCTTTTAGATATTAAATACCCAAGAGCTCTTTGAGGCCTTTTTCCTTCCCAAACGGAGACCGAGAAGGTCAAGTAGATTCTAAACTGGCGTCTACCTTGCATGTGGGATTTTGTTACAGTTTCGTATTCTGGTCATACACTGCCAGTGACGATCTTCTGCCAGGTCACCAGTCTACAGCCATTTTCAATTTCCTCCCTTTTCCTACTTCGGCTGGACTGGAAAGTGGAGGGATGCCACAGGCTCTGATCTTTGTTTAACAAAAATTCATAATTGCATATTCTCTGGGTAGGAGTAAACTTTTGATAGCAAGAATTAGCCACAACACAGAATTCTCTGGACGTTTCTCAGGCTGGGATCCCTCTTCATCTCAGGGCTCCAAACACTTGTTCCAGGAGCCCGTGATATTTCCCTCTCTTTCCTGCAACTTAGCTGACCTCATATAGTCCATCGAGTTTCTATCCAACTCGCTCTGCCCTGGCTACAGTAGCCTGCAGAAGTGTGCACAAGGACATAATCTGGTCCCCCATCCCCACCAGTCCCCAGTCAAATCTTTTCCATCCCCACCATATCGATACTGTCCCCTCACCATTCCTACAGTTTTCATTCATATTTGCAACAAGCCCACATTTAAAAGATCTTGTAAATTCAAATGCGTTCTATAACTTTGTTAAAATTTAACATAAAACAACAGGCATTACTTTGTTGAATATGCAAGATTTTTTGAAAATTTTTTTTTGTTTGTTTTGGGGTTTCAAATTTCTGAGCTGGGGTGTACATGGAGACATAACCCCCATTCCCTTATGATCCATCCCTTCCCATCCTCATTCACTTTGGATCCATCCTTTCCCATCCCTGCAGCATTAATGACTGTTTCCATGGGTTTCCCATTGCCCCCATCCCCGTTCACCACACTAGTAGCCTGGTCTCCCCCCAGGAGGAGCCAGAGGTGCACTCTTATAGTTTATAATTTATTCATGCTTTCTATACTACTTTGACTGACTTTGCAGGACTAAACGGTGTACATACTACTTCACTGGCAACCATTACAACACAGGGCTAAATTTAAAACTCTATGTCTGATCTTCAATGCCTTTAAAGGAAATGGCCCCGAGTACTTGAAGAACAGGATAACCCTCTACACACCTGCAAGGACATAATTTTTTTTTTTTTTGTTACATTTGTACCCCGCACTTTTTCCCATTCATGGCAGGCTCAATGCGGCAGGCAATGGAGGGTTAAGTGACTTGCCCAGAGTCACAAGGAGCTGCCTGTGCCGGGAATCGAACTCAGTTCCCCAGGACCAAAGTCCACCACCCTAACCTCCTCTCCCTAAGGTCCTCTCAAGGGGTATCCCTAACCATATCCTCTCCAAAAAACATTACACGATGTGATACCCACAAGCGAACCTTCTCCGGAGTAGCCCCCACACTCTGGAATGCACTGCCTGAAAGCAGTGGCGTACCAAGGGGGGGTGGGTGGGCGGTGGGGGCGGTCCGCCTTGGGTGCACGCCGCTGGGGGGTGCCGCAGCGCACGCCTGTCTGCTCCCAGTTCGCTACGCTCGCTAAATTCTTCCTGTTACTTCCTGTTCCGGGGCAGAGGGAGGGAGCTGCAGCGAACGAGAGAATTTAGCGAGCGTAGCGAACTGGGAGCAGACAGGCGCGCGCTGCGGCACCCCCCCCCAGCGGCATGCACCCGGGGGGGTGTCATTTCGCAGGGGGGCGCGCTGCACCTGGGGGGGTGCGCATCGGCGATCCGCCCCGGGTGCTGTCGAGGGTAGGAACGTCACTGCCTGAAAGGCTTCGCTTAACACAAGACTATCTCTACTTCAGGAAGCAGGTGAAAGCTTGGCTCTTCAACCAGGCCTTTAACGGAAGAATTAACTAACTCGTTAGTCTCATACACACACATACAAGGTGTGACACAGGCTGCACATGCTGCAGCAGGACATGTTTATCCATCCCTAACCCTAGCTGAGATAACATTTAATCATCTCTCTGACCTCATGTGCAACTTTCTTTAAATTAGTCAACTTATTTTCTAACTTCTCTTACTCTCTTACCTATCTATATGTTCCATCTTTGTTTATACCCTATGCTGTCTATTAAAATATTCTATTACATATTGTGTTGATATTGTAAGTACTAATACTATTTCATACTTTGTAATGTTATTTGAATATTTTTACTGCTGTAATTGTCTATTGCTTATGTTTGATTTATTCTTGCTGTACACCGCCTTGAGTGAATTCTTTCAAAAAGGTAGTAAATAAATCTTAATAAATAAATAAATAAAATACAAATAGAAAAGGAAAGGAAAAGAACTACATTTTCTGATAGGTAAGTGCAAACATTCACACAGAGTTAAGACATAAACAGTAGGTGGAGAAAGATAGCATGTTGAGACAGGGCAAACATCATAAAATATAATAGAGACATACCTTAGGCAACTGGTACTCCAAAAGCCTGCAAAAATAACCATGTATAAAGTTCAACTTTGATCTCCTTAAAGAAGTTGGTACTACGGAGTGACAACGGGAGATTATTCCAGATGTGGGCGAGAGAAAAAAGAAAGCACAGTGTCTGGTAGATTCTAAGTAGGTGAATTTTGGACTTGGGAGAATCCGACGATGATCATTCACCAGAGAGGACTCTAGCTGGAGAGCATGGGAAGAAAGATAGTCAGGTGATTCTACACGAAAAGCTTTAAACGTTAGAGTGGCAACCTTATAGATAATACATTGGTGAACCAGCAACCAATGGTACTGTTTCAATAATAGTGAAGTATGATCAAAACAGCGTGCATGGCAAAGTAAACAAATCACTGTTTTTTGAAGGGTTTGTAATTTCTTTAGGGATGATTGCCGTAAGCCTGCATAAATGATGTTGCAGTAATCCAGACGGGATGTGAAGAAAGACAATATGAGCGCATGTAGCTGATGAATTTTAAAGAAATGACGGATGGTCCATAGTTTCCAGAAATTTAGAAAACTAACCTTTGACAGATAAGAAATTTGTGGTAAGAAAGACAAGGACGAGTCAAGAATGACATCTAAGTAACGAAAGCTGGGTACAGGGGTGATAGGAGCTCCGAACAGCTGGATAGGTGTGGACGGTGGTATTAAAACACCGGAAAACCAGCAAGCAACCGTTTTGTCAGTATTAAGCACTAGATCATGTTCTTTTACCCACAAGGCAACTGAATCCAGACAGATTTCCAAGGGTTTGAAAGAAAGGGATAGTGGGGATGTAGGGAAAAGGAAAAGAATATCGTCCGTGTAAACACGGTCTGAAATGCCAAAAGACTGAATCAAAGAAACTAATGGGCTAAGGAAAAGATTGAAAAGAAGAGATGAAAGAATGGATCCTTGGGGGGACACCACAAGGCAATTCCTGTTTTAACAGAGATGGAATTTGAGATATATACACTATCAAAGCTGCAAGTCTGTTAAATATAAATTACTCTTTTCCTCTTCCTTCTCCTACGTCAGCCCAAAGTCCTGGAACGGTCTACCTAGATATCTAAAAGAGATTGGCGACCACCAGCTTTTTAAGAAATCTTTAAAAACATTTTTATTCGAGAAGGCTTACTCAACCAATAGCATTAAGTCCTCACCTTCTTCATATTGACTACACCTGTTTTACCACTGACTGCATCAACCTTGTCATGCACCCTTTATTATCTTCATGTTCTACCCGTTTTTCTGTCTATTTGTATCATTACCCTCATTGAGTTGTAAGCTTATGTAACCCTGTAAGCCACGTTGTGCCCGCTCTAGTGGGAAAATGTGGGGTATAAAGGTACTAAAAATAAAAATAAAAAAAAAGACCGGTGAGATAGAAATGAAGTGAACCATGATATAACTGTGCCTGATAGACCGAGAGCCACAAGATGAGAAAGTAGCATAGAATGATTCACAAGGTCAAAAGCTGCGGACAGATCAAGAGAAAAAACTGCAAGAACTACTTCGTGACATTCAAAGGTCATGTGCAGTTCACTAATGAGGGCTGTCATAATTGTTTCAGTACTGAAATATTTTCTGAAACTGGATTGTCTTGGGTGAAGGGTTAACGCTTTCTCGGAAAAGGAAGTGAGCTGATCAAAGACTTTTTTTTCAAGTATTTTTGACATAAAGTAGAGATTGGGCACAGGACGGTAATGACTACAGATCGAGGGGTCCAATGTAGGTTTCTTTAATATGGGACGGACTGTTGCAAGTCTCCAAATTTCTGGAAATTTCTCCGAGGATGGACAGAAGAGTAGGTAAGAGATTGGAGAACTTTAACCAGGAGAAGGGGATGGGGATCATAACAACTTTGAGTGGGTCTCATTGCTAACATAGTTTTCTGTAGTGATAATAGGGACTGAGTTTGAAAAGTGGTCCAAGTAGAGGAGCCAGAAGAAGTTGGGCGTGGAAGACAAGATGAAAAGAGAGGTGGGATGTTTGTGGAAGCTGAAATATAAGTGGGTACCACTTGAAACTGCTTCAACAAAGTATTAATTTTGTCAGTAAAGAAAGACGAAAGCACATCCGCTGAAGGGAGGGAACCAGCAGGCTGAATTCTATCAGGACCATTTAATTGTCTGTAGATTGAATGAAGTACCTTAGAAGAATTAGAGGACTTTTCAAATGTCTTCGTAATGAAAGCCTTTTTTTCCTTCTTAAGGAGGTGATTATAATCAAGATGAAGTTGAAGGCAGGTTTGTACATTGTCTAAGGAACCTGACTTTTTCCAAAGTTGCTCAGCCCTATGAAATTGTTCTTTAAGTAAACGTAAACCAGGGATGAACCATGCATGGGAGTTGGAGGAGGGTCAAGAGTGAAAGGTCTTGGACGCAATAGTGTCAAGACCATGCTGTAGAATGGAATGCCAAGTATCGATTTGATCATTTCGAGAGTTAGAAAAGAAATCAGGGGGTACCTTGAAAAGTGATAGAGAAATAGTAGCGGGGTCAATGTTTGCAAGGTCCCTGAACCATCTTCCAGGAGGTTGGGAAGGCATCAAAGGATCAGTGAGGAATGAAAGTTTGAATCAAAGATTGATTGGACCACGAAAGGGGAGTGGATGAGAAGGAAGAAGGTATTAAATTGGAATCCTGTAGTGTGAACACCAGATCTAAAGTATGGCATATTTTGTGGGTTGGAAAGGAGACCCACTGATGTAGAGATAGATTAGAGAGAAATTCATAAAAGTGTTTTACTCTTGGATTGCGAGAATCATCCACATGAATGTTAAAATCACCCAGAATAAGTTGGGGTACTGAATAGTGGCGTCCAACAGCGCCTGCCTGCAGGACTCCCATCCTGCAGCAGAAAGTGAGGGCAGGCAGTAGAATAACAAAATACAGAAAGGGTGTTGTAAGCCTACTTTTACAATCAAAATCTCCATGTAGGAGAAAGGGAAGTCCATTTCTGTGACAGTGAGATCTGAGGTATGAACTATAGCTAAACCACCACCCAACGTTGATCTACGAGATGTAGAAAGAACGCTGTAGTTTGAAGGAAGACAAGCAAACAGCAGAGATTCTTCCCCTGACCTTAGCCAGGTTTCTCTCAGACAGAGGAAGGAGAATGCATTAGGAGTCAGGAGGTCTTGAATCAAAAAAAAGATTTAGAATGGATAGAACGGGAATTAAGGAGACCAACAGATAAAGCCAAAGACGGCCATTCCTGTCTTATAGATGTTGCAATAGAAGCAGGAGAGCCAATGGGAAGGGGAACTAATAGAGGATGATGGGGTTGTTTATGCCATGGGGGAGATGGAGGATGGTCACCCCATAGCACAGGGAGAGGGAGGTTGGGGAAGAATGCATCGGAAACTGTTGCATTGCAACAGAGTAAACACCATGTTAGAAGTAAAGCACTCACCAAAAAAAGGTCGTGCAGTACAGCTGAGAGGAACATTTGTGCAATAATAAGCCTAAGTAGGTGCTGAAGACAAAATCTCCCCGCCGACCCAAGCAAACAGTCAAGAGAGAGAGAGAGAAGCCTTTTAAATAATAAGCTATACAGCAGTTCCAGTAGTGTTCTTACAGGGTCATGTGATTGAGATGGCGTCAGCAGGGAAACCACTCACGGGCGGATATAGCAGCGTTTCACAGAGCCAGCAGGTTTGCCTAAAGAAGACAATACAGCTTCAATCATACACAGAGCAATTAGGCACAATACAGAGTTGGAACTGTGCTGGGCATGATCCTCCACTCCTCCAGGAGGAGCTGTGTCCCTATCTAGGAGCAGTTGGCTGACTGGGCATGTCACCCCTATGCCTCCAAGGGCTAGAGAACATCAGGTATATTATTATTATTAGCATTTGTATAGCGCTACCAGACGCACGCAGCGCTGAACACCTGACACAGAGAGACAGTCCCTGCTCAATCTGCCCTGCCTCTGGGATGGGTCTCATAGCTTCATGTTTCATGTTCCTTGTTTCCTGTGCAGGAGCTTTATTCTGAATTCTTGTCATTCTGTTCCAGTATTTCTGAATTTCACTCTTGTCCTGGTTCATGTTCCTGTGTTCCATGCCTGGCGTACCTTACTGGACTACTGCACGTGTAAGTGTGGATTATCTTCCCAGCTATTCAAAGGTTGTCATCAAACTTACCTTGATATACACTTTGGGTTTTACACTCTTATTTAACCCTCAAAAGACCCCAAATCCAGAGCCTGTCTACATGCTGATAGGGTCCCCATCATACTCTTTACCGCCTCATGTCTTAGTGTATGACTATAAAGGGAAATAAAAGAAGCCCCTTACTTATTTTTCAAATTGTGTGTATTGCAGCCTTAGAAATTAACTCAGCCTCTGCTGACACATGTATTTTTATAGCTTCAGGGATGCTATTTATTCTTGTTTAAAGCTGTAGAGTGAGGGTTCTATTTATTTATTTATTTATTTATTTACTTTCTTATTAGGATTTACTTACTGCTTTTTTTGAAGAAATTCTCCCAGAGCAGGGTACAGCAAGAGTAAGTCGGATATGGGCAGTATTCAATTACAGCAGCACAAATATTCAAATAACAGTCCACATTCCCCTGGATTCTGTATATGGTGCACAGACGTCTGGGCCCAAATTCGGTGTGCTCCAGAAATGCACGCACAAATTAACAACCAATTATTAAGGTTAATTGGCACCTATTAGAATTTGCACGCACATCTGGCTACATGCTATTCCATAAGGCAGTGCGCCTAACTCCCATAGCGCGTTACTCAAAAGGCAACATGGCCACGAGATTGGCATGGGCATGTCAGCGGTATTCCAAAACGTTGCACCTGTAGTTATAGAATATTGGATCAGCGCGCTGAATTTTGACGCCATCATTTACACCAGGTGTCAGCAGGCATTAAGTATTACACATAAAGTTTGAGGGGCCCTTTTACTAAGGCACACCGAGAAATGGCCTGTGCTGGTGTAGGTGCGTGTTTTGGATGCGCACAGGTCCATTTTTCAGGAAAAAAAGGCCCTTTTTTGTGGCTGAAAATGGACGTGTGGCAAATTTAAAATGAGCATGTGTCCATCTTTGGCCTGAGACCTTACTGCCACCCATTGACTTGGCAGTAAGGTTTCACGCGCTAACCTGGCGGTAAGCATCAACGCGCATACACTGCCGATTACTGCCTGGTTAGTGCTAGGTGGTAGAAAATGAAAAATATTTTCTGCTGTGCGTTTCACAGTAAAAAATGGAATTACCGCCCAGGGCACGCATTAGCCGGGCGGTAGTTCCAATTTGACACACGTTAGACGCACGTAGGTGCCTATCAGGGGCATTTTCGAAAAAGAAGGGCGCCCATCTTCCGACACAAATCAGGAGATGGGCGTCCTCTCAGGGATGCCCAAATCGGCATATTCGAAAGCCGATTTTGGGCACCCTCAACTGCAGTCCGTCGTGGGGATGACCAAAGTTCACGGGGGCATGTCGGAGGTGTAGCGAAGGCGGGACTGGGGTATACTTAACACATGGGCGTCCTCGGCCAATAATGGAAAAAAGCAGGGCGTCTCTGACGAGCACTTGGCCGACTTTACTTGGTCCATTTTTTTTCACGACCAAGCCTCAAAAAGGTGCCCAAACTGACCAGATGACCACCAGAGGGAATCGGGGATGACCTCCCCTTACTCCCCCAGTGGTCACCAATCCCCTCCCACCCTAAAAAAAATTTTTTTTAATTTTTTGCCAGCCTCTATGCCAGCCTCAAATGTCATACCCAGCTCCATGACGTCAGTATGCAGGTCCCTAGAGCAGTTTTAGTGGGTGCAGTGCACTTCAGGCAGGCGGATCCAGGCCCATCCCGCCCCTACCTGTTACACTTGTGCTGGTAAATGTGAGCCCTTCAAAACCCACCCAAAACCTACTGTATCCACATGTAGGTGCTCCCCTTCACCCCTTAGGGCTATGGTAGTGGTGTACAGTTGTGGGGAGTGGGTTTTGGGGGGGGGGGTTGGGGGGCTCAGCACCAAAGGTAAGGGAGCTATACACCTGGGAGCAATTTGTGAAGTCCACTGCAGTGCCCCCTAGGGTGCCCAGTTGGTGTCCAGGCATGTGAATGCTGACTCCTCCCACGACCAAATGCCTTGGATTTGGTCGTTTTTGAGATGGGCGTCCTCGGTTTCCATTATGGCCGAAAACCGGGGACGGCCATCTCTAAGGTCGACCATCTCAACAGACCTAAATGTTGAGATTTGGGCGTCCCCGACTGTATTATCGAAACAAAAGATGGACGCCCATCTTGTTTCGATAATACGGGTTTCCCCGCCCCTTCGCCGGGACGTCCTTAGAGATGGTCGCTCTTAGTGATGGTCGTCCCCATTCGATTATGCCTCTCCACGTGCCCTAGTAAAACGACCCCTGAGTGTGGAAATTGGCGTTAAGCAGGTTTCTATAAAGGGCATGTGTTCTTTATAGAATCACACTTAGCACTGATCTTTTCCAGTGCCCATTTCTGAGTGCAATTTATGGAATCTGGCCCATTATGTCATAATATATTCTATATACAGTGTCAACACAATACACATTAAAAACATCTTTACAGGCAGCACAGAGCGTAAGCAGAGATGGATCATATAGAGATAAGGTAGAAAATAAGGATGACTAAATTAAAGAAAAATTGCACCTGGAGTCAGAAAAAGGTGCAGGAAAATGATCTAAGCTAGAGTAGGATAAGCAAGTCCTGTTATAGTATGTGTGGCTGGTGTTGGTCCTTACATAGTTGCTTCTTCCATCAAAGTCTTCGGAGAAGAGCCAAGCTTTCATCTGTTTATTTAAAGTGTTTTCCCAATAGGATCGTGGTCTCTTTTCCTCTTTTTTTTTACCACCCTTCCACAAGGCATAGGACTCAGGAAGGGGGAATTCCTGGGTCAATGGAAATTGAGTCCAGAGATGATAAACAACCCTTCATCTCCATCCAGGAGATGGTTGGAACTTAAGTTAGAGCTGCATGGAGTGCCTGAACTTGCAGGAGAGAGTCTTGAGGGCCAGAGTAGCCAATGAACTAAAGAGATGACCAAGCTTAGATTTCTGAGGGTTTTTATTTCACTGCCCCGAGTGCTTCCATAAACTAGGGATATGAAGGAGTTATCCACATAGGCACCGAAGTAGGTTCTTTGAACCTGGAAGATGTTAGAACTTAGAAGAGTGGAGAGTGAGCATTCTCTGAAAACCGATCTACAGAAAGACAGAGACTCTCGAGTCCAGAAGTAAAGGTGGAGATCAGTCTGCCTGAACTGGAGAACACTCTGAGTGAGCCAGAAGAAAGAAAAGACCACACTTCCAAAGGACAAAGAGACACTGCTATGTACAGATGTACTAAATTCATACCTAAAGATGTGATCTGCTGTTATATTTATTTGTATCTCCCAACAAAAGGCTTTACTGTTATTCCACCAAGATTTAACAGGACAGTATTTTTTTTTGGGGGGGGGGGGGTGACAGACAGAAAGAGAATGTACTGGATTATAAAAATGGCTGGCAAAATTAGGTGCTGGGAAAAGATCTGTGCTAAATGCAATTCTGTTAAGGGTGCACGCCCTTTATAGAATAGCGCTTAATCGCGGATCTCACGCCTAATTTTGGGCACTAGACTCTTATGCCTCCTGAAACCTGGTGTAAATGCTGGCACCCAAGTTAGGACTACGCACACAAGTTTTCAGAACACCCCTGACGTGCCCATGCTCCTCCCATGGCCATGCACCGTTATGAGATACATTTATTCATTTATTATTCTTTCTATACTGCCTTTGCTAACTGGCAGACCAAGGCAGCGCACAACCTAAAAAAACAATTATTTACAGCGGTTCAAGAGTAATGAAAAGAACTACAATGGTTGAAAGGAAAGAAAAAGTTCAGGCATTCAAGGAACATACTGTACAAGGGGAAGGACATGGACAAGGGTAAGATGGTCAGTGGGTGTTAGGAAAGGGTACAAAAAGGTCAATCTAGCAACCCTAACATACTTCAGTTGTCATTGGAAACCTGAGCGAAAAGCACTTTAGAGAGATCTTAAATTGCTTCAAGGATTGTTTGGCACGAAGTGACGGAGGCATCATTCATTTCAGTATTTATATACCGCTTAGACCTAAGCAGTTTACAGTTTCATTTTGCAGGTACTGAGTCTGTCCCTAGTGGCTTCACGGTCTAAGAAGTACATTGTACTACTGTTGTACCAGGGGCAAAGGAGGGTTAGGTGACTTGCCCAGGGTCACATGGAGCTGCAGAGGGAATTGAACCTGGTTCCCCAGAATCTCAACGCACTGCTGACCATCAGGCACCAGCGAGAATCGAGCCCAGTTCCTCAGGTCTGTAACCTACTGCACTAACCATTAGGCCACTCCTCCACTCCAAGGGAAAGGTGCAGCAAAAACAGAAGGCTCGGAGCCTAGTGGATTCCAGGCTGGCCTGATTAGGGCCTGTGACAACCAAAAGGTGTTCATTAAGGGACTGAAGTGCACGGGATGGTGAATAAGGAATGGTGAGTAAAGACACATACTGTGGGAGTTAGGGGCACTGTGTGCTGCCTTATAGCATACAAATATTAATATGCCAATCAGGGCTTTTTTGAGGGGGTACTTGGGGGTACTGAGTACCGGCACCTTTTCCATTGGCTGCTAAAATTGACCCATGGACCCCAAGTTTTAATGAAAGAGCTCAGGCTCTACACACCAATTCTGCCTTGTCATGGGTTCTGTGACTGGTTCCAGGGGGCTTGGCTATTGTGGGGAGGGTCCCTCAGTGAAGGGTGGCCCAGCATTTGAGTACCGACACCTTTTTCACTAGAAAAAGTGCACTGATGCCAATTATTAATTGGTTGTTAGCACCCAATTATTGATGTCATTGAGCTTGTTAAGATATTAATTTGCATGCACATCTTGGGAACACGCACAAATTTGGGCCTGCAAATCTAGAAGAGTGTATATACAGTTGTAAGGACTTAGTCAATATCTCCCCTGTTCCCACAGAGCTCCAGAAGGAGCACAGGCCCTTCACATACATGGGATTGAGAAGAGAAAGTTCCAAGAGGGTTACATGAATCTCCTCCTACACACACAGAAAGATTAACACAGAAGCAGTGGCATTCCTAGGGGGGGGGGCGGTAGGTGCGGTCCGCCCCGGGTGCACGCCGCTGGGGGGGTGCCACGCGTGCCTGTCCTCCGTTGTTCTGGGGCAGAGAAGTAACCTGTTCCGGGGCAGAGAAGAAGCATGGAACAACGGAGGACAGGCGCGCGCGGCACCCCCCCCAGCGGCGTGCACCCGGGGGGGGGGGTTCCTTCGCGGGGGGGGTGTCCTTTCACTGAGGGGGGTCCGCGCTGCATCTGAGGGGGCGCTGCACCCGGGGGGCAGGGCGCATCGGCAATCCGCCCCGGGTGTCAGCCCCCCTAGGAACGCCACTGCACAGAAGTCCTCCCTGAATCTTCTGTTCTGTAATGTTTCCCTCTTTTTCTTCATGAGCCCTCTGCTGATTAACCGGACCTCACCTGTACAATTACTTCTGACATCAGAACAATTCATAAAGCACTTAGCTAAAACAGACAAAGCTCTGTATCTGGCCAGTAAGTCATCTTTAACACAATCACACTAATAAGGTACGAGTTCTCAGCATTGGATAAAGTAGTGTGGTTGCCATGTTAGTCAACTTTAAAAGTAATAAATATAAATAAAGTGATAAATTCTTAGTCCAATAAGAAAAAGGTATCACCTAATTTTCCTCTCTCTTGTTTTGTTTTATGTCTCTTCATTACCACTACACTGGCAGCACCCCAATATCGATAACCTTAAGGTACTTTTGATGATTGTTGAGTACCATCAAGTTGGTATCAACTCATGGTGACCCTGTGGATAGTTGCCCTGAGCTGGGTTCAATCTTCAGTCAGTTGGCTAATCATTGATTGAATGGCATCCATAGCTGTTACTGTATTGATCCATCACATTGCTGGTCTTCCTCTTTTGCGCTGATCTTCAATCTTGCCAAGCATGATATCTTTAATGACCTTCCTGTTCGTATAATGTGTTCAAAGTAAGAAAGTTGAAGTCTTGTCATTTGAGCTTCCAATGAAAGTATGGGTTTGATTTCCTCCAATATGATTGTTTTGTTCTTTGAGCCTTAATTCAAGAACATCGATTTTCTTCCTGTCTTTCTTCTTCACTGTCCAAATTTCACACCCATATGTCATTATTGAAAATACCATGGTTTGGAAAAGTTGAATCATTGCATGCAGAGATGCATCTCTACACTTGACGATCTTGACTAGGTCTTTCATAGCCATTTTGCCAAATAATTGGATTTCTTGATTGCTTGTTATTTTATTATTTATTATTGAACCAAGCAGTTTGAAGTTGTCTACTATTTCTATTACTTCTCCATCAAGAATGAAATTGATTTTACCAGTTGTCGGGATCTGCTGGCCCTTTTTCGACAATGCTCCTTGGTCATGGTAATCAGATGTTTCAGACAGTGGCGTAGCCACAGGTGGGCCTGAGTGGGCCAGGGCCCACCCACTTAGGGCTCCGGCCCACCCAACAGTAGCACACGTTTAGCGGTAGCTGGTGGGGATCCCAACCTTGGCCAGCTGAAGACATCCCCCTGATGGTAACGAAAATGTTACTCTCCATGATACTGGCACATGCTCAGTTTTCAGTGCGTGCCTGCTGCAGACTACCAAGGTGGAAAGAAGCATTTTCCTGCCAGCTGAGATATTTTTATGGTGATGGTTTTGGGGGAGGGGGGGGGAGAACATTTGGTGCCCACCCACTTCTTGCCTAGGCCCACCCAAAATCTGTTGTCTGGCTGCGCCCCTGGTTTCAGATCATCTTCATTTTCAACCATTAACATGGCATTACCAGCATAGCAAAGGTTGTTGATGGGGTTAAAATTACACTTATATTCTTATTCCCTCCAACTCAGAACAAGGTGCAGAACATCTAAAGTTCAGCTAGGGGAACACAGAATGTTTAGACAAATGTCTGCAAAGAAGAACAATTTCAGTCACCCCAACACGTATTAAACTCACAAAAATATAGGCCCGCACGGTGTTGACTCTCCAGCTCTCTTACAAAAGAGACAGGAGGTTGTTGAATTTCGTCAGCATGTGCCTCGCTGCTCGTTTCATCATGTGTTTCATCAGGCGTTGCCTGCGTATAGGCGCATATCTCAACATCAGTGCTGTCGTCAGTTGTTTGTAGATCGTAATCAACAGCTACGTAGTGATGAAACTCCTCTTCAGTAACACAGGCTGGGATGTCAGTAGCCTGTTCATCTGACGCGTCTGCAACAGCTGCATCTGTTTCGTCCCTCTCCACATCCCTAACAAAGCTTGCCCGCTTGTAGCAGTTCACAATGGTTGCCTGTGTAACATGATTCCAGGCTTCTTTCTGTATATGTAGGGAATCCAACAGTGATATACGAACCAGTTCAACAGCACATTTATCCTTGCCAGTCTGGTCATCCATAACTATCTGGTTATCAACTATCTTTCGAAAATCTCTGAAAACGTTCTTCTTCAACAAGGCCTACAATAGACACCTATAATCTCACTAAGTCACCTCACCAACCCACTCAATTATGAAAGCTCACCTTATACAACTATCCTAATCACTATCTTCCTTCTTCCCTCCTCCCTACCTGATCGCTACACATTACCAATTGTATCTGATATCTTGTTATGATAATGTCAACAAATCTATGTAAGCCACATTGAGCCTGCAAATAGGTGGGGGAATGTGGGATACAAATGCAATAAATAATAACACCTCATTAAACAAACAGACACACATTCAAATGCACACAAAGAGGAAGTTTTGCAACTTCAGGGGCCAGCCACTAATGGATACACAAGTGGCTCTAAACAGCTGAGGCTAAAAGGGAGATTTTCTCTCAGCTTATGCCGTCACCCTGTGAAGAGAATGGAGTTGGATTAAAACTTATAATAGAGAGAGTCAAATTTGCCCTACGCTGTCAACACTCTGGGCAAAGAACATCCATACACTTAATTAGGGACAAATATTGGCGCTTCCTCCTGCAAATGAAAGCTCTGAATAGATGCTGACGGCTTTGGTTTGCTTTTCTAATCTGTAAACAAGCGTCAGGTTAACTGCGTAGCTCCTGTTTCACCAGTGAAATCAGGTCTCTTCACCTTGTGCCTCCCTATCCCCCTTTGCCACTATTCTCCTCTTCCCAGGTTCCACTTTTGCTGGATGAATAAAGAAAAATGAAAACAGGAGAATTCTACCCAAGGGGAAAAGATTCAGGACAAAATTTCAACCGTAATAACCGTCAATGGCAAAATCTTAGCCCCAGGATGCATCCATATCACAAAGTCAAACAGAGAAGCAACTTATTTTTTTTTTTTTTAAACCTGGCTGGGAAAACAGCTCAGAATTGCAGCAGAAGCAAGGGCAACACAGAGCTGGGAGTTCCCTTCTCTGGGGACCTTCCTCTGAAAGCTGAACACCTGCCAAGCTCCCTGCAAGTGTCAAACCAAACAGAGACAGAGAGGGATTTATGACCCCAGGGGATTCTCCAGTTCCTTCCCTCCACCTTCAAATTAAAGACAGACTGTTAACCAAGAAGACAAGTTTGGGGGTCACATCTTATAGGAAATCAGGGGCGTAGCCAGACAACAGATTTTGGGTGGGCCTAGGCAAGAATTGGGTGAACACCATGTGTTCTCTCCCCCCCCCCCCCCAAAAAAAAATGATTTCAGCTGGTGGGAAAACGCTTCTTTCCACCTTGGCAGCAGGCATGCACTGAAAACTGAGCATGCGCAGGTGACGGTGTTGTGGAGAGTAGCGTTTTCGTTACCATCAGGGGGAAATCTTCAGCTGGCGGAGCTTGGGATTCCCACCAGTTACCACTGAACGTGTGCTACTATTGGGTAGGCTACGCCACTGTAGGAAAACCAGAGCAAAGAGTCTGACAAGGGACAAGACATTTAACACGACTGGTGTGGAGAGAATAGACCTCAAGAATAAAGTGACAGAAAGACAGATGGAGGGAAATAATAACGGAAAAATGGAAAACACAGCAGAATTAAAATGGGTCACAGCAAACAGGGGAAGAACTGAGAAACATATAAACATAGAAAATGATGGCAGATAAAGGCCATATGGCCCATCCGTATCATCTTCCTCCCCCTAAGAGAGCCCACATGCCTGTCCCACGCTTTCTCGATTCAGATACAATGCTCATCTTTGCCACCTTCACTGGGAGGTCGTTCCACGCGTTCCGTGAACTCTTGTGTCCTGCTCAAAGGCATTCTCTCTGTGCCTCAATTCAGTTTCCTGCTCTACAAACATTGTCCTTTAGTGCAGCGGATCTCAAGCCATTTGTCAACTACCCCCTAAGCCAGTCTGGTTCACAGAATATCCATAATGAGTATGTATGAGGTAGACTTCCGTGGAAGCAGTGTAGGCAGATCTCTCTCATGCATATTCACTGTGGATATCCTGAAAACCAAACTGGCTAAGGGGTACTCCAGGGTTGGTTTTAGTGAACCAGCGCTCTTCAGCTTCAAGAGCCCCCTCCTCTCCCTACAGCATCAATGACTATCAAGGTGCTATCTTGCTCAGCTGTGGTCCCTGACTGGCCCTGTGCATGAATGGGAGCGTTCTTTGCATACAGCCACATCTCACCGGAAGCCATGCCCTCCTTACTGTGCTGATGCATCCTCCTTTTGCGTGGCTCAAGGGCAGATGATCAAAAGCCCCGTGCTGTTCCAAACAGCGCTCTAAAAATAGTGCTGGAACAGCGCAGGGCTTTACCGCACCTATAATAAGAGATAATTTGCATGCAATTCTCTCTGATCATGGTGGGGCAGAAGTGCGGGAGGATTGTGCCTGAGCGTAGGTGCCGGTGGCACTTAAAGTTAGGGATTGTTTAAAGAATAGCGTTTAGCACTGGGAACCATGACTACATTTAGGCATGACCATTTACACCAACGAAACCTTCTGGTAAATCCCCAGGCCTAAATTAGGCATGGATCCCCATCATCACAACGTGCATAAATTGTGGGAACACCCCCAATATGCCCATGTCCCTCCTACAGCCATGCCCCCTTTTTGGACCCACATGTAAAGTTTAATTAAATTCAATTAGCACCAATAATTGCTTGTTTAAAAGCCAATTATCGGTTCATTATTCAAATTTGCGTGCGTAATTTTTAGCAACTTTTGTAGAATTTGGTGGATAGTACATATAGAGGCTGATTTTCAAAGCACTTAGACTTACAACGTTTCATTATAACCTATGTAACTCTTTAAGTCTAAGTGCTTTGAAAATGAGCCCCATTATATTAAGAGTTATAAATTTTCTTAAACAACCAAGTCTTCAAATCCTGTCAAAACCTCTGGATATTGCTTTTGTGAGTGTAAATTAAAAGGCAAGGCATTCCACAATGAAGGACCACACCCCACTATACATCTTTTTCTCCAAGAAGCCAAGTTAAATTCCTTGGCTGATGGGAGAGCTACCTTCCATTGATTCTCAGAGTGTAAAGCACCTACTGGTACATACCATGTCAACCAATGGGCCATATAAATTGGAACAAATCCATGCAAGATTATTAAAACAGAGAATTTTAAGCATTATTCTCACCCGAGTAGGTAGCCAATATAATGCAATTAAAAGTGATGTTGAACTGTTCCATCTAGAACCTCGCCAAATCATCTTAGCTGCCACATTTTGTAAGACCTGAAGTCTAGCTAATTGGACCTCCGGTAATCCCAGAACACTACTACAATAGTCTAGAGTAGACAAGATAACCACTTGAGCTACTGTCCGTAATTGCTGTTGGTCCTAATATGATCTAATAAATCTAACCAAATTTGCAGCCTATGATGAGTCAAGAGAAGTTGTGCAGTTGGAAGTGTAGCCTAATGATTAATGACGTTAACTAGGAATCTGTGGAATGGGGTTTGATTCCCACTGTAGCTGCCTGTGACCCTGGGCAAGTCAACTAATACTCCATTGCCACAGGTACAAAAAACTTAGATTGTGAGTCTATTAGGGACAGAGAAAGATCCTGTAGATAATATGTAAACTTCTTTGGTAGATAGCTGTGCTTATGGGTCCCCCTGAAGCTCACCTATGCAAGAAATACCTACTACTACTACTTAGCATTTCTATAGCGCTGCCAGGGTTACGCAGCGCTGTACAAGTTTAAACATGGGGAAGGACAGTCCCTGCTCAAGAGAGCTTACAATCTAAAGGTAAAAACTATGTAGTCAGTGTAGGTATCAGGAATGGGAAGGTGGTTAGGCACCAAAAGCAAGGGAGAAGAGATGGGCCTTGAGTAAGGACTTGAAAATGGGCAGGGAGGGCGCATGGCGTATGGGCTCAGGAAGTCTGTTCCAGGCATAAGGTGATGCGAGGCAGAAGGGGCGGAGTCTGGAGTTAGCGGTGGTGGAGAAGGGTACAGAAAGGAGTGATTTGTCCTGAGAGCGGAGGTTACGGGTGGGAACATATGGGGAGAGGAGGGTAGAGAGGTAATGGGGGGCTGCAGATTGAGTGCACTTGAAGGTCAATAGGAGAAGCTTGAACTGTATATGGTAGCGGATCGGGAGCCAGTGAAGCAACTTGAGGAGAGGGGTGATATGAGAGTATCTGTTCACGCAGTAGATAAGACGTGCGGCGGAATTTTGGACAGATTGAAGGGGGATAGGTGGCTAAGCGGGAGGCCAGCGAGGAGAAGGTTGCAATAGTCAAGACGAGAGGTAACGAGCGAGTGACAACATGCCTCCATTTACCATAGTATGGTAACCCCCACCACTCTATTTGCTGCTTCCCCCCCCCCCCCCCCCCATTCCAGCATAGCAGTTTTCCAGACTAGGAAAAGGACCTTTGCTGGTTTCTTCTGTCTGGCAAAACAGGCACTGATGACGTGAGCAGGAACGCGTTGGCCTTTGAGAAAAATAATTGTGCTCATGCCTATACACACACACACTTTCCAAGCGGAATCTTCTGCATATGATTTGTAACTCTTCTGCTAGACCTTTCTTTGGCAGACAAATCGACCTACCCGCCCTCCCCCCCCCCCCCCCCCCCCACCCCATCAACCCTCAGTTTGAAATGCCAGCCTCTGCGCTTTAAATGAGAAAAAGCTGTTCTGTAGGGCTTGGATAAACTCCTACACAAACTTCCAGATGTGACGCAGCAGCCCAGGAGAGGGAAATCACGAAGGAATCTCCATAAAAACATCTTCACCATCCAAAAAGCACAGGACTCTGTGCACATGCTGAGCAGAATCACAGTGTAAAATGCCATGGATTACGTTCATAGCAAATACCCTTTACAAGAAGCCTTTGTTTGTATATAGAGATATAAAGAGTGATGCACACAAACACCCCCGAAGTAAAGATTGTTAATATTTATCACAGTTCACTACAAGAAGCTTTCCCTGTAATAAACAAATATACTGGTTCTGGTCCATTTAATATAGGGAGCTTCAAGTAGCTTCACTTGGGAGTCGGACAAGATACAGTAACATATTTTGCTGTAATGGTGCCCGAGTCCCAAGGGTTATTTTGAAGGGCAGCTTATAACATGTGGTGGAAAGGACAAACCTGCCATAAAGACCACTGAAACATATTGTAATGGTTATAGTTTATTAAACTTGATTCCCCGCCATACCAAACATGATCCAGGCGGCTTACAATAATAAAAACAAATCGGCAAAGTCTCCAATATACACGAATAACTAATATAGAACAAAAAAAAACCCCCTAAAACATACAAATGTGAAAAAATCTAAAAAGTCTCTTCAAAATCTCTCAAGTGATTGTCGGGCACTAGCAGAACTGAGCTAGGACCCAAAAGCATCCCTGAAAAAATTTGTGGGGTTTTTTCAACATAGCCTCAAACTTCGTACAAGTTTTTTCCACAGTCGGTTCCACTGGCAAGGAATTCCACAAAACTGGAACCAGCCAAAAAAAAAGGCACCAGTTCTGGTAGAGACTTAAGTGAGCCCTGGAACGGAACTGACAATGCAGACAAAACAGCTGAGTAAAGTACCCGGCCTGGAACATATGCTTGAATCGTGGCTGCCAAGTATGCAGGAACCCCCTCATGCAAAGTCTTACGAGCAAGGGATAAAACCTCGAACTTGTGTAAAATTGCACAATACCCCAAAGTTTCTTTCATACTAAAAAGGTTTCCCCAATTTTGTGTTTATGGTAGAAGGTTAAAGTGTGTCTGGCCCACAGTAACTTAACAGTGGACGTGCACTTGCATTAATGTATCTTTGTCTATGCACAGCGCTATGCTGATCAGGATGAGAAAATTCAGACACAGGCATGCACTCCATGGAGGGAAACAAGATTTAAGACCTAATGTACTCAGGCTTTCTCTCTATTCTGCATTTATGGGGGGAAAACAAAAAGCTTCAGTAAATGTAGCCTTTAGATTGGGACGGGCTGAGAGACTGATAGAATCTATTAATGGCACCCAAGTCCAATTTTCTTAGTAGAGAGTGATTCATGGCAGTAACACTTTCAATTTTCCAATGGCTAAAAGAGTGACATTTAGAAGAAGTGACCAGGCTAATGCTGGCAAAACAGCAACCCCAAGAATACCTTGAAAAACATAAAAAATGTGCAACGTTGTCTCGTATACACCCAAAAGCTTTAGAATTGAAAATATTTTGAGTAGTTTGCAAAGCTGGATGTACGGAACAATTACACATGCATTTACTTGAGGTATTTCAACAGGCCTGGCATTGGGGGAAGGGACAACCTGAGTAACTGTCCGGTGCCCCGTGCCACAGAGAGCCAAGCCCGGCCCCATGCCCCTAAGCACTCCCAAAGCTGCAGTAGGCATAAACTGCTGGTAGGCATTGGGGGGGGGGGTCCCCTGCATGACTAATACAGACCCTACATTTCAGTAATGTGAAGAGTAACTGGTGCAGTGAAAATATGGAAGCAATGTTTAATTTCATCCTCTAATGGCTGACCCTGGGTAATATCTAGTCTATGGGAAATGGTCAATATGTCTTATTCATTTTGCTCACTTGGTTGAATGTGTAAATTCAGATTCAGAGCAGGGCAAGATAAACCTCTTTGAACGACACGGGGGGGGGGGGGGAGAAAAAGCTGTCTGATGCGGCGTCACAGCGTGCAGGAGGTAAAAACTTTTAATCAACAGCTGGCTCTTACAAGGGGGAGAGCCAGCGAGGTGGGAAGGGGGTCCTGAAATGACAGGGGAGGGAAGGGGGGTCATGAACGACACGGGGGGGGAAGGGGGTCCTGAAACTACAGAGGGGGGAAGGGGGTCCTGAAACGACATGGGGGGAGGGGATTCCTGGAAATCCACTGGAAGGGGAGGGGCGGGTCCTGGAACTGGAAGGGGAGGGGGGTCCTGGATCAGGGGGTAGCGGGGGATATGGGAAGAAGGAGGAGGGGGTCCTGGAACTCGGAGAGGGGGGGAGGCAGAGCGGGAAGGGGAAAGGGGGGATGGAAAGAAGTGGGAGGGGGGTCTTGGAACAAAGATGGAAAGAAGTGGGAGGGGTTTCTGGAACTCGGACAGGGGTGGAAGGGGGGGAGGGGGAAGGGGGTTCTGCAAACTCTTGGTCTCATACACTCTCGGTCTCACAAAGAGTCTGTGTATTGCACACATACTCTCACACTCGCTCTCCCTCACACACACTCTCTCATACACACTGTATCTGTGTGAAACACACTCTCTCTCTCTCACACACACACACACTGTATCTGTGTGAAACACACACTCTCTCTCTCTCTCTCTCACACTCACTGTGTCTCACATATGCACTCGCATACACTGTCATTCTGACACACACACACATTCTCTCACAGACACACTCGCACCCAGTCTCACTCTCTGTCACACACACACACTCGCATAGTCACTCTCTCTATCTCACACAAACACTCTCTCAAACATACACACTACGAGGAAAACCTTGCTAGCGCCCATTTCATTTGAGTCAGAAGCGGGCCTTTTTTACTAGTCCTATATAATAATTTTCACCTCCAACGTTCTATGCTTGGGACCGTGGCTCCCTGGCTGCAAGTGGTCTGCGAGGCAGACACGCACGGACGTCAATGACGTCAACACAGCTGATTCCTTGTTAAGTCCTTTCTGTTGGGTGTTAAAATATAGGACTTAACAAGGACCTGGGGTTCCTAGCCCATTATAAACCATAAAGCTGTATTTCTCTGTTGATCACCCCACCCCTCACCTATCCACACCCATCCTGTTAGAATATCAATGACATGGTTTGATGTCCCCATGCATACCTCCTACCCACCCCCATCCTCCCACCCTGTCAGACTGTCATAGTAATGCTTGAATGTTTTCACTTATATACACTGTCAGCTAGCACATTTGCTTATTTCCGATCTGACGAAAAAGGGCAACCTTCGAAAGCTAATCAAGAAATGTATTAAATTATGTCCAATAAAAAAGGTATCATCTTATTTTCTTTTCCATGTTTTATTTTGTTTGATTTCTATTGATAAATATTGAGGTTTAATGAAGTTGTTGAATCAAGAAGAGTAAAAAAAAGAATGCAATCTGGAGTAGATCGGGAATTACTGCAGCAGAAATCGAGGGATGAGTCTCAAATGTTAAAACTATTAATGAATATTAAAAAAGTGAATTTGTAAATGGAACTAAGTCAACGTGTCTTTGAATTACAGATCTTTTATGTCTTTGAATTACAGATCTTTTAATACAAACAGCCTCTCAGGATTGATTCATTGATCATGTTCAAATATTTATTACTTTAATAGGTATCGATTCATTCTACTGAATTCTAAAGAAAAGAACTTTTAACAAAATTAAAAAGGCTCTGTGTAACGAGATACACGTGTCGAGACAACTTGCACACAGCTATTTGTATTAAGAAATTAATTCGACTGAAGTATTAATAAATGTACAAGCTATATTTTTGTTATTTGTTTGACTTTGCTGTATTTATGGGAGAAAAATCTCACATTTACTGGTCTAATAAATTGGTCTGGAGATTATAGTGACAGTACCCTAGACTTCCATAAGTCACGGTCAGGGTCTGTCAGAAGAACGACATAAGGAGAGTCATTTTCAAAAGCCGCTTCTGTAGGTAAAACTGTGTATTACCCATAGAAATTGGCATTCCTAGGGGGGAAGGGTTTTAAAATAACACCCCCTTGAATTTTCAAAAGTATGCAAGACAGTAATTAAAAAGCTAGTACCCCCTCCTCCCAAAAAAAAAAGAACATACTCATATATAGATCTGTACCAAATAGCATATTTTACTATTCGGCTGAATACGAATAATGAAAATATTGGGTCTCTTTTACTTAGGCGCGTGTAAAAGTGGCCTACGCTGGTGTAGGCACGTGTTTTGGATGTGCGCAGGTCAATTTTTCAGTGCGCCTGAAAAAAAGGCATTTGGGGGGGGGGGGCCCAAAATGATCATGCGGCAAAATTAAAACCAGCGCGCATCCATTTTCGGCCTGAGACCTTACCGCCACCCATTGACTTGGCGGTAAGGTCTCATACACTAACCGGGCGGCAAGCGGCCAGCGCGTGTAAACTGCCAATTACCACCGGGTAAGCACCAGGCGGTAGAAAACAGAAAATATTTTCTACCATGTGTTTTGGGCGGGTGTCAAAAATGGAATTACCGCTCGGGGCACGTGGTAGCCGGGTGGCAGTTCCAATTTGGCACTCATTGGATGCACATAGGCGCCTACGCGCCTCAGCAAAAGGGCCCCATTATTTGGCCAAGTACGAATAATTATGGGCATTGAGCTTTAACAGAAGAAATAACCAATAGGGAAATCAGAAATTAAAGGGTCCTTTTACTATGCTGTGGTAGGGCTACTGCAGTAATCGCGCATGGTGATCTGGCTCTACTGCCTGGCTCCCGGGAGAGCCCTGTGGTAGTTTCAGCCCCCACTACAAGCCATTTCCTTCCCGCAAATACATATTTTAGCGTGAGCAGTGGGGGCGCGCCCGGCGGTAATCGGGCAGCACCATACACTGCTCAGTTACTGCCGGAGCCCATACCATCTGATA
This sequence comes from Microcaecilia unicolor, assembly GCF_901765095.1. Classification (NCBI taxonomy): domain Eukaryota; kingdom Metazoa; phylum Chordata; class Amphibia; order Gymnophiona; family Siphonopidae; genus Microcaecilia; species Microcaecilia unicolor. The sequence continues at coordinate 320,817,224 of NC_044036.1, read as the reverse complement.
TTTTAGACCCTTCTAGTGAATTTTTGTGCTGACTTTATAATAGCATCTAAAAATCGGCCTGATAGCTTGTCTCGAAGGGACCCCCTTAAATGAGGGCTGGGCCCGTTCGAGAAGGCTCAGGAAGAGGAAGCGGGCAGGGGGGGTGCGACCTGAGTGCGTGAACGGGGGAAGCGTGGTTGGCTGATTCGTAGGACGCTGGTGTGCCCTGTTACCTCAACGGAGCTGCCCATCGGAGCAGAGGTGGCTAGGGGGTGGGGCAAAGAGGGAAATTAAATGCTGGAGCTCCTCCGAGGCTCTGGGCGTTCCCTGGTCCACGGAGGTGGTTTGCCCACCCTCCCACCCTCACATCGGGTGTAGGAGGTGAGGCGGTGTATTGTGGTGGAGTCTTGTTTCTCTCAGATGGATGGCAGCGGAATTGTCGCAGCGGCAAAAAACAAACCCCAAGCTATAGAGAGTGGGCTCAGGGGGTCTGAGCCAGGGCTTAAAAGGCGGGTCGGGTGACCCGGAAATTGTGTGGAGGTCCACACGGATCGGGGCACTTGCTGTGAAGGCGGAGCTCGGAGGATGGCGGCCAAAAGCGGAAGTGCCGCTTTGCTAACATGGCGAGCAGCGGGGGGGGGGGGGGGGGGAGACGACTGCTGAGGTTATGCCTGGACACTTGTAGCTCGGGGTGGAGGGGCTATACTGTTATAATGTTAAAGTTGAATTGTTAATAATAAATCAAGCTGCGGCCTATGGTTATCCCACCTTGGTCTTCAGAGAGTTATTGGTGATGGGAAAGGGTGAGGGGGTAAAAGGGGAGAAGGGGAGGAGGGACATACCGGTTCGAACGGGTCCCGGCTCCAAGGTTTAAAAGCAGCAACACAAAATTAGCAGATGTGTGGGTACGTTTCCTGAGATTAATTTCCAAAGTGACAATCAGCAAGCATTTTTTTTTAAATTTGAAAATCCTGCAAAAATTACAAAAGTGGAAAAAGTGCTTTTCACAAAATGATCCCAAAAGCAACAGCACCAAATTCACTCAACAAGGTTTACAAGTTAAATAGATTGACATTGCTCCGTGGCATTATGGCATTTGCCCTACAACCTCCAGTTTGTAGACATTCTGCAATGTATATTATATACTGCTCCCCTTATCGCTTTTGCGGCATTTTGATAACATGTGCTGTGCGATTGCTCTACATTTTGGACACAACTTTATCTCTGTACGGTTGAATGTCATCTTGGAAATACCATTTGCCATCACACAACCTACATCACAAGACTCCTGAAGCAGGTGCTTTGGCGCTGAAACGTGGCAGCTGTGTCGAGTCATTTGATTTTCAATAAAGATTTTATGTTTTGAACAAGCGTCTCCCTCGGTTCCTTTGGAAAAGACAGATTACCCTACTCTTAGAATAGCGCGTAACAAAATGTGAGCACAAATCCAAATTGTTGCTGATTAATGCCAATAATTAATTGTTACTTATAAAGGTGGTTAGCTTGGCAGAGTTTAAAAAGGGGTTGGACGGTTTCCTAAAGGACAAGTCCATAGACCGCTACTAAATGGACTTGGGAAAAATCCACAATTTAGGGAATAACTTGTATAAAATGTTTGTACGTTTGGGTAGCTTGCCAGGTGCCCTTGACCTGGATTGGCCGCTGTCGGGGACAGGATGCTGGGCTCGATGGACCTTTGGTCTTTTCCCAGTATGGCATTACTTATGCACTTATAATAGTTCTCATAAAAATTCTTTTTGTGAACCATCAGACGGTGAATCACAAGATGTAGATAATTCTTATGTCAACACCTCCATTCCTCATCGGTCCATTTTTTGAAACATTTTTTTGGACAATAGTATTCAATGTTACATTCAGTCCATTGTCTAGATTGCACAGTTTGCATACAGCCTCTTGTACAAAGCCATGCTAGCGATTCCTGCACAGCATGTGAGAGGAAACCCATTCAATTCCTACGGGCTTCCTCTCATTTGCCACGCAGCAATCGTTAGCATGGTTTAGTAAAAGAGGCCTTAGGTTCATTTGAATTATCTATATTTTACGTTTTATATCATATCAAATGTAAGTTACATAGAAATACTTTTAAAACAAATAGGAGGAAATTTTTTTTTCACTCAATGAATATTTACACTCTGGAACTCTTTGCCGGAGGATGCGGTAACAGCGGTTAGTGTATCTGGGTTTAAAAAAGGTTTGGACAACTTCCTGGAGGAAAAGCCTACAGTCTGCTATTGAGGCAGACATGGGAAGCAACTGCTTGCCCTGGGATTTTAGTATGGAATGTTGCTACTCTGAGATTCTGCATGGAATCTTGCTACTCATTAGGATTCCGGAATCTTGCTATTCTTTGGGGTTCTACATGGAATGTTGCCACAAATTGGGTTTCTGCCAGATACTTGTGACCTGGCTTGGCCACTGTTTTGAAAACAGGATACTGGGCTAGACAGACCATTGGTCTGACCCAGTATGGCTACTCTTATGTTCTTATGTAATGGCAAGTACTTATCTCAATATGAACTGCTGCAACACTATCACAGAAAAACCTCAGACAGCGCTATTCTTCACAATGGCTCCAGCAGGGAAGCATTCTCTACAAATGAAAAAAAATCTTGCTCGCATCATAATAAACCCTACATTCAGCACCCATATTTGTACAAAAAATGATCCACAGTTTACAAATTTTTTTTATTTCTTCAGGCATAGGAGCCAACTTTTCAAAATTATTACCTCTCCCTGGATACAGACATGCAGTTTGTTCAATTTCAAGGAGGGGGGGAGGTGCTCAAGCACCCACAGTTACCTGCTTACTGCAAAACAAAAGATGACAAAAACAGCATCTTACATTAGCTTTAAAAGGATCAAAGAACCAATCAGCTTAAACTAATGACATCCAGTCTAATTGTGTGTTTAATCCACTAAGGGCACTGTCTGCAATTCAAAAATGTACCGATGTTCTTTATTTTATTTATTTGTTACATTTGTATCCCACATTTTCCCACCTATTTGGCTTACATAGTACCGGAGAGGCCTTTGCAGGCTCCGGTGTGAACAAATACAGGGTGATGTTGTGGTAAGATCAAGTTCACGTGGCACAGCCACATTAGGGAATCGGAAATTCAATAGGTGCTCGTAATCACTGCCCTCCCACCCAAAGTTAAAGAATCTATAATGCACCAACATATGTCTATGATACAATGTTTGTACTGCAACCAATGAGCAACTGAAGGAGTTGAAGTTTGCTCTGTTTTAATTCAGGATTTATGCTCATTCAGATGAATTTTGACCGGTCTAGTTGTTCTGCCAATATCAACCTTTAAACATGGACAGGTTATGGCATAAATAACATATGCAAGTTCTGTTCAGTCGTTGCAAGTGTTGATTCATTTGAGTTTTTAGTGTTAACACGTTTCGAAAGGTGACCGCTTCGCATTCCTGCAGAGCTGTGGCTCCGTGCTTTCATCCGGAGTATATCATTTGACCCCTGATGTAGGCGCTTGTAAGACCCGTGTCGGGTCCTTCTTTTGCTTATATCAATAAAGACTGTTGGATTCAAGTCTCCAGTGGTGAATCGTCTTTGGTCAGCCTCTACTCTTTTCTTCTGTGATTCGTCATCGTAGAGGATTCCCCTGTTTTGTACTTTGGCATTGTAAGTAGTTTCAGCTTTAGCACAAAGACAGTGTCCAGAAAAAAAAAAGAAATATCCAGTCTTGTCCCTCTATCATTGAACCTCACCATTGGCAATTACCACAGCTGGTATGTTTACCTATATCATTTATGTAATTACATCTTCTCAGATGCTGTTGCCATCTTTTGTTATTCATCAAACAAGTAACATATAGTGAATACCCGAAGAGATATATAAACGAGTAAGCCAATGGTTCCCAAACCTGGTCCTGGAGGCACCCCAGCCAGTCAGGTTTTCAGGATATCCACGATGAATATTCATGACAGAGTTTTACATGAATGGAGGCAGTTGCATGTAAATCTCTCTTATGAATATTCATTGTGGATATCCTGAAAACCTGACTGGCTGGGGTGCCTCCAGGATCAGGTCTGGGAATCACCGGAGTATGCTGTGGATCGTTTTTGTACAGATATGGGTGAGGAAGGTAGAGTTTATTGTGATGTCAACAAGATTTTTTTTTCATCTGCAGAGACTGCCTCCCTGATACAGCCACCGCAAAACATTAACGCTAGGTCGGAAGCTTTTCTGTAATGGTGTTGCAGCGGTTCATATTAAGATGTGCTCACTTTACATATTAGGCTAAATGATTCTTTACCCAATGCCGAAGGCCTTTTCATTCTCAGCGGCATTTGGCCCCTGAATTTCAAGACCTCTGCATCTGCTGTGTGTGTGTGTGTGGATGGTTATGATTTTATGGGTGTGGTGAACTTAGCGATCTTTGTATCTTTTCTTTTCTATCATTGATTGACGTTCTTTTCTGGTTTTGTGTGTTGATCTTAGTATTGTAAACTGCCTAGGTATTTTTGTGTGGTATAATAAGTTTTAAATAAACTTGGTAAACTTGATAAAAGTACTTGCCATTATTACATTTGATATGATATATAAAATATAGATAATTGAAGTGAACCTAAGTGAATTGTGCAATCTACATAATGGACTGAATTTAACATTGAATACTGTTGTTGAAAAAAAATGTTTAAAAAAAATGGGCATCTTGTGATTCCCCATCTGATGGTCTACCATAAGAATTTTTACGAGAACTATCTTCAATAAGCTATTATTGTGTGTTGATAGTTCTTTTGGCTTTAGCTTAATTTCAGACCACATTTAATAGTTACAATAATGTATTTTTTAGCACCTAATTAATGCGACTAATTGACTTGTTAGCAAATTTAGGGGTTCTTTTACAAAGCCATGATTAAAAGTGGCCTGCGGTAGTGTGGGCATGTCTATTTGGCACTTGCTAGGCCACTTTTTATTGCGGCTGGGGAAAAGGCCATTTTTAATGGACCAGGAAATATGTGTGCGCAAAAATTAAAACTAGCATGCACCTGTTTACAGCCTGAGCCCTTACCGCCAGTCATTAACCTAGCGGTAAGGGCTCACGTGCTACCCACGTGGTAACCATGCAGTGCACGCCAACGTGGCCATGATGCTGATTACCACAGGAAATGCACCACACAGTAAAAAAATAGAAAAATATTTTCTACCGCGGGATTTGGCACGTGCCAAACTTGCAATTACCGCAAGGTGCACATGCTACCCTGGTGGCAGTGCCAATTTAGCCTCCCATGACTTTGTAAAAGTGCCCCTTAGTTGTGTGCTCATCTCAGAATAACGTGCAATTTTGAACGTAAAAATGTGTGTACCATTTATAGAATCCAGGGGAAAGAGTGCTATAGGTTGCTCAACGTTATCTTTTGAATAAATACACAATGCTTCTGAATATTCCATGAGCTATTAATTCCCTGCTAGAGTGGGCTTTGGTGTTCTTTCCTTATGAAGGAAAAGACCTCATGGAAAACCCAAGGTCTTTTTGCTGTCCATAGAGCACACAGCTCATTCTCAGCCTTTCCATGTGCTCTGATGAGGATAAGCGTGGCAATCATCCTTATGTTTATTTCTGCATTTGGAAATGCATTTATTGTAAATATGTGCATAGTCTCCAGTGTCGACATAAACAGGGCAAGTGCACATTCCAGCATAAGTGAAAGAAACATGTTTGGTCTACAATATTTCACAAGGGGATTCACACCTCTGCACTGGATGTATTTGTTTTGCATGGAACGGTCTCTATAGGTACGTACCAAACATACACTCATTTGACCTTATCCTTCCCCCCCCCACCCCACCCCACCCCCAAACACACATAGTTTGTAAACTTTCCTTCTTTTTGTCCTGGCTCCTCTCTCCTTTGGTCTTGCAGCTTTAATCAGAACCTGCCACCACATGCCTTCACTTTCACATAGCTGGTAGGGAGTGAGAGGAGGGAAGGAACCCGAGTCTCCCATGTTGATTTCCTCACCCTCCTCTCCTCTAACAGAAACACTAGAATGACAGCCCTCGGAAAGGGGCCACGCTCTTCCTAGCCCAGCACTTATGCACTCTGCAACTCACTTATAGGTATCACTGTTGTGCAATCCTTGTAATACCTCCCCCTAGGGACTGAACACTGCATGTGCAATATTCCAACTCCTTGCTGGTCTAATGAACAGAGGGCAAGTCCAGAAATCAGCTGCATAGAAGTTATGCCACCAGGCCATTGAGTCAGTCCCTCAACCTGCACTTAGTTGCATAGGGGACAATTCTATAACAGGGCATCTCTATTTAGGAGCCCCAGTGCAGAATGGGGAGCTCTATTCTATGACAGCATCTGGGCACCCCGATTCTGTTCTAGAATGCTAGCATAAATCTGTATTGATAAATTTAGGTCAATAGTAGGCATAAAAGAGTGTGCCTTAGTGCATCATGCAACGCACATATTCTATAAACTGTGCAAGTAGGGCAGAGTATGGGAGGGGCATGGGCATGCAGGGTTGGTCTTAGGCAGGGGCGGTCACACAGGGCCTCACGCTCCTAAGAGCCCCGCATCCTGGCACATCTGTCCCCTTGGAGCACCTCCCTGCTCTATGCCTTAATGTGCATCTGCGTTTCAGTAGAGAGCGGCAGGCAGCGGCAGCGATTTTCCTATCCCATCGGCCACTGAACCCAGAGTCTCTTTGCTGCTGCATCCTGCCCCCTTTCGATGTCACTTCCTGCTCCCACAAGGGCGGGACACAGCAGTGAGGCGGCTCTGGATTTAGCAGCTGATGGGATATGAAAATCGCTGCCTGCCGCTCTCTACTGAAATGTAGTGGATACATAGGTATGAAGTGAACGGATTTTATTTTTTTTAATACATTTTAAAAACCTTAACAGGGACCGAACTAAGTAAGGGAGGGGTTATGTGGGGACAGAGCAGTGTAAAAGGGCCCCACTGAAGTGGTCTGCACAGGGCCCCGCAATTGTTAAGACCGGCCCTGTGGTGGGAGACGGGGCTGGTGGTTGGGAGGCGGGGATGGTGCTGGCCAGACTTATACGGTCTGTGCCCTGAAGAGGACAGGTACAAATAAAAAGTAGCACATATGAATTTATCTTGTTGGGCAGACTGGATGGACCATGCAGGTCTTTTTCTGCCGTCATCTACTATGTTACACATATCCATGTGTACAGTGTCCTCGCAGTTACATGCTATTGTGCAGAATAGCATAATGCACTTACATGCAGAAGGCACACGTAACTGCACATGCCCAGTTATAGAGCTGCATTTATAATGACTTAGTTTGAACATTGGAAAGCTACGCAGTTGAACTCTTCTGATAATCCAAAAGCAAGTACAAAAATCTTTTGTGTTCACCCAGTTACAGAAAGAAAATGACATTTCCTCATAAGCCCAAATACTGTATAACAATCAACACTATTCCCTGGATCAGCGCCTTTCCCAACCTGTCAGCTAAAGCCTAGCAAAACCTCTTATCAACCTAAACCATCAAAACTGAGCAGCTACTGAACAGAAAGCTGTCATTCTCAACCCCATCTTGCTTCAAATACCCCTGTGGCGTGTCACAACCACACAATTATCCATAGAGATTTGGACACACCAGTGAAACGCTGTCTGTGTGATGATCTGGTTTGTGCCCTATGCAGAATATAGTCCTCTGAGACACACGAAGGACCAAGACTGATGCAAAACCAAGTCACACCAGTACATTGCAAGGTTTATCAATTACCTAGTAGTACAACAAACCCCAAATTGGAACTCATCTGCTGCCAAGCGAGAAATCTGTAAATTTACACAATCTGTCCTTGCCTGACAAGCACAGCAACTGAATTAATTGAATTAATAAATGACATCAGGGAATTAAAAAAGTAAGAAGGGAACAGATGTGGCTTTAGCAGTGGCCAATCTTCCTGTGAGCTCCACAGACCAGCTGCAGCTTCCAATGTTCTAGGAGGAGAAAGGCAGGACGATCCACTTTCTCCCTCATCACCTGCTGAGGGTAGCAAGAACTCTGCTCACTGCTAATCTGGTTTGTATCAAAAAAAGAAAAAAACCCCACCACTATAATGCTATCAGGATTTCTGGTAAAGACATTTTTACAACAAGTTTATGGTTTTGAAAAATTATGGTTTGAATTGTAATTTTGGCAGAGCAGAGAGCACATTGCTTTGGAAAATGTAAACAGCCAAACATTTAAACTCCTGGGACAAGCATCAAAATGTCATAAAATTATAAAATGTCAGAGGGAAAATGTCACAGTTTAGCAGCTTCCAGGGTAGTTATGCTCCTATGTGACAAACAACACTGAACTAAAATCAATACCATAGGACAAAGGCAATTCAAGTATCATTTTAATTAAGATATTTTAACCTATGAATTCATATCTCCTTTTTAATTCTGTTTTAAGGGCTGTAAAAAGGAGCTAACCTGATTACTATATACACAGGCACATGCTTCATGCAAAGCATGGCAAGATCTAGGCTTTGAGGTTAGTACGATGAGAGCCCAAGAATCTAACTGGTGCCTTTACAAAGGATGAGACAGCGAGGCAGATAGTCCATGCTAACATTTTGCAGGCAGAATTTGATAGCCCTACTCAGAGAAGCATGTATCAGTAATGCCTCTTTATTAAGGATATCTTTCTGTATGTTATTATGACGCCCCTGCTAGGAAGACCTTTATACCATGGAAAAGGAGTCATGTACACGGTGCTTCCTGTAAGGCGAAACTTGACCAATGGATCGATGAGTGGCCAAAATGGAATGACAGGTATGAATTCAGGTCACTTGACCAAAGTACTAAGTATATATATACAGTGCACTCCATTTAAGTGCACGTCGGATAAGCGCATGCTCTGTTTAACTGCATGCCGTACTTCTGTCCCGTTGTGGCGCCATCAAGACAAACTTCAGTTTAGCGCACCACTGATAAGTGCAAGATTTGCTTATATGCATGGTTTAAGACCGCTCCTCTGCAGGAAAGACTCCGCATAAGCGCACGCACGGAATATGGAAGCCGGTTGGCGCGTGACAAAGGGGCGGTAAATTTGAAATCTTGTTGGTTAACTGCCACAGGCAGAATAAGCGAAAGAATGTTGTTAGAGTGTACATTGGAGTCGGAGTCATCGCGCAACTGTAAGACTTTAACACTGGCTGAACGAATAGAAGTTCTTAAAAAAATTAGAAAACAAACAAAGTCAAGCATCTATTGCTAAAGAATATGGTGTCAATCCCAGTCAAATTTAATGTATCTTGAAGCAGAAAGATCAGCTTCTGGAAGACTGGCAAAACAAAACAAATCCACACCAGAAACGGAAACGGGTGGGAAAAGCTGAGGATGTAGAAGATGCTCTTCTTCTGTGATTTTCTCAAGTCAGGAGCAGACAGTTTCCTGTCAGTGGTCCACTGCTTATGGAGAAAGCTAATCAGCTAGCTGAAAGTCTTGGACTAACTGAATTCAAAGCCACTGCTGGATGGTTGGAAAGATGGAAGGAGAGGAACAACATAAAATTCAAGAAACAGCATGGTGAAAAACAAGACACTGATGACTTTGGTGCTGAAAATTGGGTTGTTTCAGTTCTTCCTACCATCTTGAACAAGTTTGCACCTCGTGACATTTTCAGTGCTGATGAAAACGGTCTCTACTGGTGAGTGATTCCTGATGGAACACCTGCATTCAAACAAACCGAAACTACAGGAAGTAAAATGTCGAAGGACCGACTGACGATCCTCCTTTGCTGCAATATGGATGGGAGTGAGAAGTTGGACCCACTCATCATTGGAAAGAGCAAACAGCCCCATTGCTTCAATAATGTTAAGCGACTTCCTGTGTTATACGAGGCTAACGCAAATTCATGGATGACTGGGGAAATTTGGAAGCAGTGGCTAAAGAAGTTAGACACTAGAATGCGGGCACAAAAGCGTCAGATTTTGTTGCTAACGTCAAGGTGGTCTTCCTGCCACCAAACACTACCTCTCTGATCCAACCTATGGATCAGGGCATAATAGCCAATTTCAAACAACATTATCAGGCTCTTGTGCTACGTCATCTGATGAGCGTTATGGATGACCAGACTGGCAAGGATAAACGTGCCGTTGAACTGGCTCGTAATCTATCACTGTTGGATTTCCTACATATGCAGAAAGAAGCCTGGAATCATGTTACACAGGCAACCATTATGAACTGCTACAAGCGGGCAAGCTTTGTTAGGGATGTGGAGAGGGACGAAACAGATGCAGCTGTTGCAAACGCGTCAGATGAACAGGCTATTGACATCGCAGTCGGTGTTACTGAAAAGGAGTTTCATCACTACGTAGCTGTTGATTACGATCTACAAACAGCTGACGACAGCACTGAGGTCCAGATATGCGCCTACATGCAGGCAACGGCTGATGACGACACAGATAATGAAATGAGCAGCGAGGCACATGCTGACAAAATTCAATAACCTCCTGTCACTTTTGCAAGAGCGCTGGAGAGTCTCAACACCGTGCGGGCCTATCTGGAGGCCACTGGATGTCAGTGCTAGGACAGTTTTTACCATCTGGCAGATGTAGTCTATAGAACTCAAAGACAAGAGTGTACAGAGGACTATGACTGATTACTTCAAGTAAGCCTAACAGTTAACGGAAACTGTATAACGTCAGTTAACGGAGACTGTATACTGTACATATAATAAACAGTACTGTACTTATGTTTATCAGATGTCGAGCTTCTTTGGGTCACAACGGTTAAGTGCATGCTCCGGTTAACTGCATGCATTTCTTTGGTCCCAGACCCTTGCACTTAAGTGGATTGCACTGTATATATATATATATATATATATATATATATATATATATATATATATATATATATTTATTTGTTTGTTGCATTTGTATCCCACATTTTCCCACCTATTTGCAGACTCAATGTGGCTTACATAGTACCGTTAGGCGTTTGCCCAGTTGGTTGATAAGAAATACAAGGTTGTATAGTGGTCGAATGAGTGGAGGGTCGGAAGGGATGAAGGTTGTGTGTTGTCCAGTGCACTCATTAGGCATGCTATGCTTTGGGTGAAGGATTTACATAGGGTCGTTGGGGTAGGCCTTTTTGAAGAGGTTGGTTTTTAGTGATTTCCTGAAGTTCGGGTGATCATGGATTGTTTTCACAGCTTTTGGGAGGTCATTCCATAGTTGTGCACTTATGTAGGAGAAGCCGGATGCGTAAGTTGTTTTGTATTTCAATCCTTTGCAATTTGGGTAGTGTAGGTTTAGGTATGATCTAGCAGAACCGAATCTGTTTCTTGTTGGTAGATCTATGAGGTCTATCATGTATCCTGGGACTACACCATATATGAATTTGTCGACTAGAGTGCAAATTTTGAAGATGATCCGTTCTTTGATTGGGAGCCAGTGCAATTTTTCTCGAAGAGGTTTGGCACTGTCGAAGTGTGTTTTGCTCAATATCAACTTGGCTGCTGTATTTTGGGCGGTCTGGAGTTTTTTTGTTAGTTGTTCTTTGCATCCCGCGTAGATTCTGTTACAGTAATCTGCCTATATATCAAACATATAAATGGCAAGTGACCGACTCACCTGCAAACGCGCAGTAGAGACTTCCCTCTCTGTCCCGCCCTCGCGTCAAGACGTGATGACGTCAGAGGACGGAACAGAGAGGGAAATGGAGTCGAACTGTCGGACGCTGCCGCTGGAGCCTGGAAACGAACATTGCGCGCACCAACCTCCCCCCTCCCCCATCCCCGCCGCCGCTCCCGCCCCCCTCCATATCGGGCCCCCTGCACTGACCTGACAGCGCCTCTCACCTCTGTGTGGAAGCGCTGCAGGAAACCTCGCCCGTTGTAACGGGCTTAATGGCTAGTGTATATATATATATATATTACATCAAAAGAATAAAACTTCTGGACATACTGGGGTAAGTTCAAGAAAGAGAACCAAAATTTAGGCACCAGGATAATGTACACTAAGTGTGAGTTCTATAACAGCAGCTCCGTGCAAAATTGTCATTATAGACGACAAGGAAAAAAGCCCGTTTCGTGAAAAAATGAAACGGTCGCTAGCAAGGGTATCGTCTAAGCGTGTTCTCGTCTCTCTCCCCTGCCCTCCCCTCTATGTACAGCAATTCTCCCCTCCCCTCCCATCTCATCCATGTCCAGCGATTCTCCCCTCCCCTCCATACCTGAGGTCGCAGCGGCGGCAGGCTTGGCTCGCATCGCCTCCAGCCTTCTCTTGCCTTCCCTCTCAGTCCCGCCCTCCTCTGACATCATTTTGTCTTTCTGCGAGGGTGGGACACTGAGAGGGAAGGGAACGCTGGAGGCGAGCTGACGTAAGCTCATTTGCATATGGTTATGAACCTAGACAGACAGCCATCCAGGGACGCAGATGGACAAATTATTATATAGGATTAGTGTAAGTCCGCAGTTTCACACCTAACTTTAGGCCCAAGTTCTTATGCCATGGCAAAGGCTGGTGTAAGTGCTTGTGCCTAACTAACTCCTAGGCATGTCTCTGACCCACCCGTGCCCCCCCCCCATCCATGCCCTTAGAAGTTGCATGCCACAGAATCAGTGCCTGCAACTTCTAGAATCGCAACTAAAGGCAATTGTATCTGCAATGCTAATTAGCACCAATTTAAGTCAATAATCGGCTAACACCAATTAATAAATTATGAAATTGTTGCACACAACTGCCCTTATTCTATAACTTGCAAGTGAAAATATGTACACTAGGAGGGGCATAATCGAACGAAAACGTCTATCTCCTTGGGCGTTTATCTCCGAGAACGGGTCCGTGAAGGGGCGGACTGAACCGTATTTTGGGAAAAAATAGACGTCTATGTTTTATTCGACAATTTGTGAGCTGGGCGTTTTTGTTTTTCAGCGATAATGGAAAATGAAAGCGCCCAGCTCAAAAATGAATAAATCCAAGGCATTTGTTCGTGGGAGGGGCCAGGATTTGTAGTGCACTGTCCCCCCTCACATGCCAGGACACCAACCGAGCACCCTAGGGGGCACTTTTACAAAAACAAAAAAAAAGGTAAAAGAGCTCCCAGGTGCATAGCACCCTTCCCTTGGGTGTTGAGCCCCCCAAATCCCCCTCAAAACCCACCACCCATAAGTCTACACCATTACTATAGCCATAAGGGGTGAAGGGGGGCACCTACATGTGGGTACAGTGGGTTTGGGGGGTGGTGTGGAGGGCTCCCATTTACCAGCACAAGTGTAACAGGTGGGGGGGGGGATGGGCCTGGGTCTACCTGCCTGACGTCCACTGCACCCCCTAATAACTGCTCCAGTGACCTGCATACTGCTGCCAGGGAGGTGGGTATGACATTTGAGGGTGAACATAAAAAGTTGTGAAACGGCATATTTTTGTGGTGGGAGGGGGTTTGTGACCACTGGGGGAGTCAGGGGAGGTCATCCCCGACTCCCTCCAGTGGTCATCTGGTCATTTAGGGCACTTTTTGGGGCCCTATTCGTGGAAAAACAGGGTCCAGGAAAAATGCCCTAAATTCTCGCTAAAAACGCATATTTATTTTCCATTATCGGCGAAAGGCGCCTATCTCTGATCGGCCGATAACCACGCCCCAGTTCCGCCTTCACCATGCCTTTGACACGCCCCCATCAACTTTGTCCGCATCCGCGACGGAGTGCAGTTGAAAACATCCAAATTCGGCTTTCGATTATACCGCTTTATTCGTTTTTGTGAGATAAACGTCTATCTCCCGATTTGGGTCGCAATATAGGCGTTTTTCTTTTTCAATTATAAGCTGGTAGGTATGCATTTGGGTGCACAACTTTATAGAGTCTGGGGGATTATCCAGCTTATAATCGAACGAGAAAAACGCTCAAGTTCCGACCTAAATCGGGAGATGGGCGTTTATCTCACAAAAACGATTAAAGCGATATAATCGAAAGCCGATTTTGGACGTTTTCAACTGCACTCCGTCGCGGATGCGGACAAAGTTGATGGGGGCGTGTCAGAGGTGTGGCGAAGGCGGAACTGGGGCGTGGTTATCTGCCGAACAGAGATGGGCGCATTTCACAGATAATGGGACAAAAGTATGCGTTTTTAGCTAGAATTTAGGGCACTTTTCCTGGACCCTGTTTTTTCACGAATAAGGCCCCAAAAAGTGCCCTAAATGACCAGATGACCACTGGAGGGAATCGGGGATGACCTCCCCTGACTCCCCCAGTGGTCATAAACCCCCTCCCACCACAAAACATGATGTTTCACAACTTTTTATTTTGACCCTCAAATGTCATACCCACCTCCCTGGCAGCAGTATGCAGGTCCCTGGAGCAGTTGTTAGGGGGTGCAGTGGACTTCAGGCAGGTGGACCCAGGCCCATCCCCCCCCTACTTGTTACAATTGTGCTGCTTAATGCTTAGTTGTCCAACCCCCCCCCCCGAACCCACTGTACCCACATGTAGGTGCCCCCTTTCACTCCTTAGGGCTATAGTAATGGTGTAGACTTGTGGGCAGTGGGTTTTGAGGGGGATTTGGGGGGCTCTACACACAAGGGAAGGGTGCTATGCACCTGGGAGCTCTTTTACCTTTTGTTCTGTTTTTGTAAAAGTGCCCCCTAGGGTGCCTGGTTGGTGTCCTGGCATGTTAGGGGGACCAGTGCACTACGACTCCTGGCCCCTCCCACGAACAAATGCCTTGGATTTATTCGTTTTTGAGCTGGGCGATTTCATTGTCCATTATCGCTGAAAAGCAAAAACGCCCAGCTCACAACTTGGCGAATAAAACATGGACGTCTAATTGTTTCGAAAATACGCTTGGGTCCGCCCCTTCACGGACCCGTTCTCGGAGATAAACGCCCATGGAGATAGACGTTTTCATTCAATTATGCCCCTCCATGTCCCCAACCTATACGTTTGCTGCATCTGGTTTCCCTAAACTACAACTCTGTCGGCCATAATCAGCTGTTGAACATGGGTTTGTCAGTTCGCCTCCAGATGCTCAGATTTTTTTTCCTCCAAACATTGCTGCAATCTACCTTGCGCTTCATATGTGGACACTCAAAGATAGATTTCTTACATTACAAAGACCACGTTAAAGCCTATTTAAATGTAACTTCTAAAACCCTACAACATATATTCCCAACAACCAAGAAAATAATGGGATAGATTAATAATTATACACCTCATGCTCTCTATAAAACTGACTGCAAGGCTAGTGGGACACAGTTTTTGTTTTCCTTCTGGCATTGAAGAAAATACAAGTTGATCAAAACTGGCACAAATCCAAGCCCAGATAAATATCAGATAATTATTGCATGATCATGCACAATGGATTAGCTGCAAGCACACTAGTTACTTGAATTTTCATGGGTTTGTCCGCGTCTATTCTAAATTGTCCACATAGACTGGAGATAAGATGCTAACAGTCCATCAGGAAAAGGTTACTTGTAAAGACCATCCAGCTTATAATCGAAAGACAAAAACGCCTATATTGCGACCTAAATCGGGAGATAGGCATTTATCTCACAAAAACGAATAACGCGGTATAATCGAAAGCCGAACTTGGACGTTTTCAACTGCACTCCATCGCGGAAGCGTACAAAGTTGACGGGGGCGTGTCGAAGGCGTGGTGAAGGCGGAACTGGGTCGTGGTTATCGGCCGATCAGAGATGGGTGCCTTTCACCGATAATGGAAAAAAAATATGCGTTTTTAGCGAGAATTTAGGGCACTTTTCCTGGACCCTGTTTTTCCACGAATAAGGCCCGAAAAAGTGCCCTAAATGACCAGATAACCACTGGAGGGAATCGGGGATGACCTCCCCTGACTCCCCCAGTGGTCATAAACCCCCTCCCACCACAAAATATGCCGTTTCACAACTGTTTATTTTCACCCTCAAATGTCATACCCACCTCCCTGGCAGCAGTATGCAGGTCACTGGAGCAGTTATTAGGGGGTGCAGTGGACTTCAGGCAGGTGGACCCAGGCCCATCCCCCCCCACCTGTTACACTTGTGCTGGTAAATGGGAGCCCTCCAAACCGCCCCCCAAACCCACTGTACCCACATGCAGGTGCCCCCCTTCACCCCTTAGGGCTATAGTAATGTTGTAGACTTGTGGGCAGTGGGTTTTGAGGGGGATTTGGGGGGGCTCAACACCCAAGGGAAGGGTGCTATGCACCTGGGAGCTGTTTTACCTTTTTTTTGTTTTTGTAAAAGTGCCCCCTAGGGTGCCCGGTTGATGTCCTGGCATGTAAGGGGAACCAGTGCAGACGAATCCTGGCCCCTCCCACGAACAAATGCCTTGGATTTATTCGTTTTTGAGCTGGGCGCTTTCATTTTCCATTATCACTGAAAAACAAAAACGCCCAGCTCACAAATTGTCGAATAAAACATGGACGTCTATTTTTTTCGAAAATATGGTTCGGTCCGCCCTTTCACGGACCCGTTCTCGGAGATAAACGCCCATGGAGATAGACGTTTTCGTTCAATTATGCCCCTCCATGTGATCGAAACTTCCAACGTCAAGTTGCAAAAATGAACATGTCAAGTCAACCTAAACCTTCTAGAGGTACTAGAGGCAAAATACTCTGTCCCTAGACAGAGAGCATCCATTAACTAGAAATAAATGGTTTCAAAAGGTTCAGTCCACAGAAGGATCGTAGTTTTGCTCTGCCCTTCCTTCTGAGATGAAAATCTGTTTTTGTTTTTTTTTACCAGGAGACTGGGCTCGGATTTGTTCACCGAACAGCTTCAGAGCTGCCCCGGGGGGGGGGGGGGGGGGGGGGGGGGGGGTTGCAACTTATTATTCACACGTCAGTGTCTTGGAGAGATTCTAGTTCGGCTCTGGGACACCTCCCCCGTCACCCCCCAGGTAAAAGAAAATCACCTCCCGCGGTCCTTCCCCTTTCATACGCCTCCCCATCGCATCTCAAGTGCAGCACAACAATTCGGAGTCAGTAAGAGGTCTGATTAATGAAACTAGTTCCAAGCAACCCTGAGCATTCCGTCGTCTGAATCGGATCCGGATTGCACATTGCGCTTTAGGATTCGCCGCCGCTCTGTAACCAGAACCGGCAAACTCCAGAAGCAGGCGGAAAGAATCCTAACTCGATAATGCGATAACTAGCAATAAACCCAAATAAATAAAAACAAGGGGACACGGGACCCCCTTGTCCCTGTAGTGTACAATGCATGAAGGTGAGGAGTAAGGTAACGGGAAGCCTCTCTCCAGGGACCGGGAGGGCATTCGAAGACCAGTCCATAACTGGTATCAAGAACCTGCCAGCCCCCTCCCCACCCCCATCACCACAGTGTACACTCTTTTCTGAGAGCTCCGAGTCTTATGATGATGTCAAAGCTTCCCTCGCCCTGCAGAACAAAATACTTGAAGGAAAAACGTAAGGATCACATCTATGAAATTCAAGATCTCGTGTCCCCACATACAAGAGGAGGGGGACAGGCGTTCAAAAGATCTGTGACACGACTTCTTGCACACTTAGGGGGTAACCTGCAGGGAGTGCTGTTTACATCGCCGAATTATTTTAGGGGCAGACTGACACTAGACCATTTAAGCGTTTATCTACTTGCTGTATGACTGACTGGGCCATTTAAGCGTTTATCTACTTACTGTATGACTGACTGGGCTATTTAAGCGTTTATCTACTCGCTGCATGACATTAGTAGGACATTATACCCAGGCCTAGAAACTCAGGTCCAGGAAGAACAGAAGGTTCCCCACCCCCATTCGGTTCATTTTTCCCTTAATGCTGCTACTTATTTTTACATTCGGTATAAAATCTATTCTCTGAGCTGAGCTGCCAACGTATATCTCAGCAAGCATATGCGGGTTTTGTTTTTTTCCTATATGAAAAGGCTTCTTATGCTTCAGCAAAATCCGGCAATGTCACAAAAACCAGTAATGGCTGAGAAGAAGCGCTGGCCAAGCTAAAAAAAAAAAAATGTTCAGCCTCCTTGTGGGTGTGCTTTGTGCAAAATGTAAGTGCTCTAATTAGTGAAAGGCATCCCCCAACCTCAGGTTTTTCACCTATACAGAATAGCAGCGGGCCCTTTGTTCACTTTTACCAGCCTTTCACGGTAATGGGTTCCATGTGTTTATTACAGGCGGTCCAGGTTTTACTTTGTTTTTTTCTGATGTTGGTTCTGGACAGGATGATTACTGGTTGTGTTTTCTCCAAGCTGTCTGAAACCGGGGTTACGAACGCGATTATCTGTTATTGCCGCTGGGAAAGGAAAAGGGCGTGAAGATCAAATACACGCATACAATTTAAAGGATGAATTTATGGCAAAAAAAAAAAGTTCTGCCCGTATTTAGAATTGACCTGAAAGGTAAACAAAAACGGGGTGGGGAAATCCAGTCATTGTAAATAATAATAATTTAAATGCATCACTCCCGGATCCATCTTTTAAAAAGTTGATCATGTTAAATTGGGAAGCAGGGTCCTGTGCCGTATTGGGGGAGGGGGAAGGTAAAAAAAACCCAGCTGCCTTCAAAACAATGGGGACCCCCCCCCCCCCCAGATTCTTTCTGTCACACCCAGGATTATGCAAGTTAACTTTTCTTCCTATGTTAAAGAGAAGACCAGCCCTCTCCTCTATTCTCTCCCCTCACCCCCATCCCCCCCCCCCCCCAACAATTTTCATCTCTCCCTCAGCATCTTACATATCATTTCCATTCACTTGACGTCAATCTTCTTCTGGAATTTCATGTTTTGACTTCAGCCCCCGGAATAATCCCTGCCTACCGAGTCATATTGAGAAACCCCCAAATATTCAAGAAGCCTATCGAAAACCGGAATAGGAGACAGAAGTGAAAAGGGAACAGGCGAGAAGCAGCCCGGACCGGCCGCAAGGTGAGAGAGGAGGATGCTCGGAGAGGGTCTGCCACCAAGTTGCAGACCGACCAACTCCCAAGGTGGCCTCTTGTCAATATATTTGCCTTCTGGTTTAATCGATATTTGCGTGCGAGTCTATTTCCCGTTTAAGCCCCCTCCCCCATCAAACCAAGCCACATCTGGTTTCAATTCTACTAAATTCACAAACTCCAGGCAGTACCTAATTCACATCTGCAAAGCATCCCCAAGTGGTTGAAAGAGGCTAGGGAGCCTCACCATGATGATTTTTCTGTGGCTCCTAAGGGTAATACTCACAGGGGACACTGACTGATCTATGAGCCAGATGAGCGACTGGATGTCTCCTTACCTGCAGGGTTATTAGCCCAGGTGTCCAGGCTCACCTCGGCTAGATCAGCGGGCTACAGAGAAAGGATATGGGTTACATACAATCCGGAGGCACCAGCTCCTAGGTCTGCTGTCCTGGCTCAGGTAAAAGAAGGCAACCGGTGCCACG
The DNA here is from genome assembly GCF_901765095.1 of Microcaecilia unicolor. Classification (NCBI taxonomy): domain Eukaryota; kingdom Metazoa; phylum Chordata; class Amphibia; order Gymnophiona; family Siphonopidae; genus Microcaecilia; species Microcaecilia unicolor. Next base: position 320,797,890 of record NC_044036.1, on the reverse strand, counting down.
CTGGGGTAGGGCAGCCCTTCCACCTCAACGTCCCCGCTCGCCGTGTCTTTGTCCCTGGCTCCAGACCTCACCCCAGCTCCGGACAGGTCGTTCAGGCGGACGAAGGTTTTGGGTTTGCCCGGCTCCTGGGCACTCGATCCATCCTCGGCCATCCTCTGGTCAACAGTCCCGGATCCTCGGTCCTTGGGCTAATGAAGGGCTGTGGGGGGAGGGGGTCCTCACAGCAGCGCCAACGAGCCCCAGGGGGCGACCATGGCGTTGTCTCTGGCTTCGAGAGACAGTGCTGGGGTGGGGGAAAAGCCCTCACGGTGCGGGGCTGCAGCTCGTGCCCGGGTCCGAGTGCATGCTCCGGAGTTGGCAGGCTCTCATCGCCTCCCCATCCGTTGCAAAGGATCGGGGAGGAGGCACAGCTTTTGCATGGGTCGCTCCTGCCGCGGGACCCCGACTGCTCCTCCCTCCCTCTCTGGTCTTTCCCTCCACCAGGTGTTTCTGATGTTTCCTGTTATTGATCAGCCCATTGATGCAGAAACATTTGCCAATAACTGTTTAGTCCCAGAGATCGTTTTGCCCCAGTTTTGGGTGCAACGCACCCAATCAATGACCTCTCGCCACCTAGGGGGGTTCCACGCTCCTCCTCTCCCCGTGAAAGCCCGAAGCACCCGGTTCCCGGGATTATTCCATGTGACACCCTGGTGCTGGACTCTGCCTCGCTTCTCGATCTCGGACACCTGCGTTCCCTCCCGGGTTTGGGGTGCAGAGTGACTGCTAACCAAGTCTCGGGTGCACTCCTCCCTCGCGCCGCTTCCAGTCGGGCAACAGAGACTGAGCGAAAGCTGAAGCAGCCCCTCGCTTCACTTCGCGCAGATGGATCCCGGAGTCGAACTTCAGGCGCCAGCGCAGCCCCTTTGCCGGAAAGCAGCCAATCGCGTTCGCGGCTTTGTCCTCTTTGGTTTCCCCATTGGCTGGAGGCACTGACTATCAGGAGGAAGGGGCGGGCACCACAGCTGGAATCTGATTACCGAGCCTTGAGCTCGTGGCACTCCTGCTCGAGATGCAGCGCACGAAGCAGCCTCTTTGGAATAGAAACGGCCAATCAGGAGGGGCGTCGAGCCGAACCCCTTTTCTGATTGGACTATTTGACAGAGGGCCTTCTGTGCCTAAACTAGGGCTGCAAGAGTTCTGCTTATTAATTTAATATAGCCTGAGACTGCGAGGAGAGTGCAGCGCATGCGCTTACATCAAACCCCGCGGGGCTGGTTCTAGAGCTTAGCCTTGTTTTCGAGAAGTTATTTGAAGTCACGTTGAGTTAAAGCACCTCTTGGGTCCGAGCCGTACGGAAGAAGGGGAAGGGAACAGATGAATAAAAGCCGTGGAGCCGCAGGGGTTTGCCAAAACCCAATCAAACCTACTGAAACGTTTCATGCCAGAAAATCAAACAGGAATTTATTAACGAAGCAACAGAATTGGTAGCTTATTCCATATGGTCAAACATACGAGGAGGAATTGTTAGATCTTTAAAGATGACATTTCCAAAGTAAGCATGACACTAAATAAGCTGAAATGTGGAGGAATCACCTAGTCCCTTATCTTCAGAAGTCAAGGGCTATAAATTGAGATGTATGGCAGGCGTGCGCGTTAAAATGAGGAAGGACAAGCAGCAGGTGTATAATTAATTAATTAATTTATTTATTTATTTATTTATTGCATTTGTATCCCACATTATCCCACCTATTTGCAGGCTCAATGTGGGATTTGTACTGACTGAGCACCCTAGCCAAGAGGCTTCGGGAGTTCAATTGCATAGGGCACAGGAGAGCTGGGAATTACAGAGCTGCCGAGTTACCCAGTTCAACGAAGGAGCGTCTACACCAGTCCAGATGCATTATAGAACATTCATTTTAATGGACAGAATCAAGGATTACAAATATCCGCCCTGCTTTGGAAATGAAACACTCAACTTTAAAAAGAACGGCTTTTAAGAAATCACTTCCTTTCTTTCTTTGTTGCATTTGTATCCCACATTTTCCCACCTATTTGCAGGCTCAGTGTGGCTTACATAGTTTAGTAATGATATAGTCATTCCAGGACTCTTTCGCTCATTTCACTGTGGGAGTTACTGAAAGTAGGTGACACCTCCAGAAAGGCTTCTAGCAGGTAAATTCGAGAGGTCTGGAGAACTGATACGAGGTGCAGCATCTCGAGAGGCAGGTGAGAGGAGAACCGCGTGTGGTGCTGAAATGACAGCACGCTCTTTGACGTGCTGAACTGTCGAAGGGAACAATAAGCAAGCCAAGCACACTTGCATGCACGAGCGTTCAGACCTTCCTGCTACACTGTGACAACTTGCATGCACGAGCGTTCAGACCTTCTTGCTACACTGTGACAAGCAAGCCTCTTGCAAAACAGAGGTGCTGATACAGCATCTGCTTCTGACTTTCAGCTCAGATCCAAAGGAACAGACCGTGTTGTCTAATACATTCCTTCGGCATCAATATTTTGATGTTGCTGCGGTAACTTCAGTTCTGCCCCTGCACTCCTTCCTTTCTATAAAGGAAAAAAAAATGCAAAACGATGATGCTTTAAGTTCAATACATGCAACAAAAGGTTACACGTTAAGGTTGTAATTCAGTATCGTAGAATTCGTGAGAGGCCCATGGATACTGATTGTACATGCCCCCCGCTCTTTCCCCACGATAAACAAAGTTTCCTGCAAAGTACACAATATATATTATGTGTTTACGTCCTCGGGTGAAGTCCCATCCATAAGGGCAGCTAGAAGACAATATAGCTGGCTTTCAGATATTTTTCTTTAGGCCCCAGAGCTAAAGGAACACGCACATTCCGCCTGCAAACACAGATATGTGTTCTCTTGCAAACACATACATCGTTGTGCATGCATCACCCTTCATGGATGTACACCTGCAGAACATATGGATACATGACTTGCAAGCCTTCCATCTGTCATCAATGTTTGCACTTCTACATATGCTACAAATTTCCTCATTTGCATAAGTACATTAGTGTACGTTGCTTTGCACATGCATTATTTTCTAGGATTACATTTGTACACTTGTATCCTTCATCAGGTTTCATGTAAGCTCGCCTCGATTTACAAGTTTGCCCAAGTACAGAGAGCTTGCCCTTATACCTCCAATTATAGATTCATTCCACCTGAGACTATGGAACTCTATCATATAGATCTAATTCAGGTGCTGCACTAACAGAAGACGTCCTAAAAAAAATACAGAAGCACATGGAGCTTCAACTATGCTCGATCTCTGCTCCTGTTGCAACAGAACGTGCCAAGACGACCTAGGACACAATTTCCCTACCGGATCTATAATCAGAGACAGACAGAAGGATTAATCACTTCCATATATCTTTCCCTATGACCCTTGTAACGGCGAAGTGTGTGGCCCACCTGAATGAGCTCAAGCCCGGGTAAAGAGGAAACGGATAGACATCCGGATCCCACAGACACATCCTTTTGCCTCAGCTGGTTTTCTTTTGCAACGCTTTAATTTAGACACCTTACCAAAGGATTATTTTTCGATCTGTGAAAGGTGGGTGCAACCTGTCCTCTGACCCTTTTCCATCTTTGCTCCTGCTTGTAGAGATTTTAAGGCCCTTGTTCCTCTGTAATGTCTTCCCCTCACACTTTCCGGATCAGACTCCGGAACTTGCAAAGATCCGAAAACTGCTTTCAGCTTTCTCACCTTTCTCGAATATGGGGCAATTCATTTCTTTGTCACTTATAGCTTTTGCTACATGCTTTTAAAACATTATATTCATTCTGCCTTCCCCACCTCACCTCCCTCTTTTTGCAAGCAGGCACAGAAGCTGCCAGGAAACTGCCATCTGTCAAGGAAATGAAAGCAGGCAGTACCTTTCTGACCAGCTTCGATCTCCCTTGGCAACCTAATCCCACCCTTGCAAGGGACCACAGAGACAACGGGATGCCACCAGGCCTGGCACCATCCTATTCCCACCTTATCTAAACCTTGGAACTAGAACAGGTCACTCCTTAAGTCATCACTGGAGAAGACATGAAATGACAATTTTCACGATCCCCTCCCTGCAGCCCTCCCAAAACAGACAATACTCCCTCCAAATACCCCCTCCTCCCATAGGCCCCCCCAAGCCTACCTGAATATCCCTAGAGGTCTATGGAGCCCATTGGGCTAGGAATGATTCTCATTTGCTCTTGCCTATGGCAGTGCTGCCCATGGCCATGTTGGCTTGTCATAGTTCATATTACAACAAAGACCCCTAGCAGTTCCACAAAGACCCCTAGCAGTTCCACAAGCGTATGGCAAGAGGTCATGGCTGTCATATTGGATTTAGTGTAGCCATGGGCAGGAGCAAATGGGCATTGTTCCTTTCCCCAACGGACCTCAGTAGACCACTATGGATATTCAGTTAAGGAAGGTGGAGAATTGTCTGCTCTTGGGGGGACTGGAAGGGCCTTGTCCTGGACTTGGCTGTGGCTGATGCAGGCAGTGACGGTTCTCCCACGATGAAGTTCTTTCCTTGATCTAAGGCATTAAAACTCTTCCTCAGTTCCGAGGAAAGTACCGACACTCTTGTTTATTCGGCTGCACGTCTATAGACTCCTGATGAAGACAGAAACCGTGTCGAGTCTTAGTGGTGCAACTGATACAATAACTCCTTGCTTTGAATTCAGAAGCCTCCTGTGTTTCATGGTTGGAACTACCTGTTTACCTGCTATTCAGTCCACCATGCATTCGCTAACCACATGGTGGGCTGAGTATTGGCCTTGGACGCGTCACGCAGCAGCAGGCAGAATTCTGTTATTGGCAAATGAAAAGATATGACAAGTTGTGTTTTTCCCTGCCCATTTCATTTACCAACAAGAGGAAACCACAGAGGAAATGTATTGATGTTTTGTCTGTCATTGTTAATGACCTCCCAACCTAGTGTACAGAGGATTTTAACATACCCACAAAATGAGAAATTCACTGCCAGGTCCATGGCAGAGCAGAAGGGTTAGTCAAAAGGACTTAAGGGGAAATTCTATATATGGCACCTAGAAAATTCACGCAAAAAACATTTTCACCTAAGCGCAGTGGCGTTCCTAGCCTGGATGGCACCCGGGGCGGATCGCCGATGCACCCCCCCCCCCCGGGTGCAGCGCGCCCTCCCCTGCAAAATTACACCTCCCCCCTGGCGAAATGACACCCCCCAGGTGCACACCGCTGGGGGAGGTGCCACGGCGCGCGCCTGTCAGCTCCGAGTTCGCTAACTTCGCTCGTTCGCTGCAGCTCCCTCTGCCCTGGAACAGGAAGTAACCTGTTCCGGGTCAGAGGGAGCTGCAGCGAACGAGCGAAGTTAGCGAACTTGGAGCTGACAGGCGCACACCGTGGCACCCCCCATCGGTGTGCACCCGGGGTGGACCGCCCCCACTGCCCCCCCTTGGTACGCCACTGCCTAAGCGTATTCTATAAGGGGTGCCTATATTTAGGTGTGGTATATAGAATATGCTTAATTGATATCGTAGCATCTAAAACAACAACTACTACTACTATTTAGCATTTATATAGCGCTACAAAGCGTACGCATCGCTGCACAAACATAGAAGAAAGACAGTCCCTGCTCAAAGAGCTATGTAATAAAAGTGAGCCAAGTATAGGACAATCAAGCCATTGTGACATCACTGATGAGGTTGGCTCTTATTGGTGGCCTGAGGCATTATGACATCACAATATTAGCTCTGGTTACAAGAGACTACTAACCTACTATTTATCACTTCTATAGCACTACAAGGCGTACGCAGCGCTGCACAAACAGAGAAGAAAGACAGTCCCTGCTCAAAGAGCTTACAATCTAATAGACAAAAATAATAATAAAGCAAGCAAATCAATTAATATGTAGAGGAAAAAGGAGAGGAGGGTAGGTAGAAGCGAGAGGTTACAAGTGGTTACAAGTCAAAAGCAGTTAAAGAGGTGGGCTTTCAATCCGCGCCTCCATTTACACCAATGAAAATATGGTGTAAATCCTGATTTATAGATTTAGGCACATTGTGCATTAATTTTGGAACAGCCACAAAACGCCCATTTTCCCACCTATAAACCACACCCTTTTTGCCTGTGCACATTAGAATTTAGGCACAGTGCGTTACAGAATATCAGGGGCGTAGCCAGACAACAGATTTTAGGTGGGCCTAGACAAGAAGTGGGTGGGCACCAAGTGTTCTCCCTCCCCCCAACCACCACCAAAAACAATATCTCAGCTGGCAGGAAAATGCGTCTTTCTACCTTGGCAGTCTGCAGCAGGCATGCGCTGAAAACTGAGAATGCGCAGATGCTGGTATCGTAGAGAGCAGTGTTTTTATTACCATCAGGGGGAAGTTTTCAGCTGGCTGAGCTTGGGATCCCCACCAGCAACCGCTAAATGTGTGCTGCTGTTGGGTGGGCCTGAGCTCTAAATGGGTGGGCCCAGACCCACCTATGGCTACGCCACTGCAGAATATGCTTAGCAAGTTATGTGCATGAATTCTAATTATTGCCAATTAGTGCTCATTATTGCTTGTTAAGTGCTGTTAACAATGCTGATTGGCTTGATAAGCCAATTAAATTACGCGCATTGTTACAGAATTCACTTGGATTTTGGCGTGGAATGCTAGGCGCACTATATAGAATCTGGGGGTTATTGCCAGTTTTGGGAATTTGCAAACAGTTTTTACCTTTTTTTTTTTTCTGAGACCCTAGCAAGTACCCACAACTGGAAGTAACAGCTGTGCACAGAGCAGCTTCAAAGTGCGCATGACTGAAGAAAACAAAAGTAGCAGCACACATCTGCGTATGTTGTTCTATGCATAAAAATTAGCTTTGCAGAAATTTTATATGCAAGAAATTATTGTGAGGCTAATGTTTATGTACAGAACAAGATTCTGGTTCATGCACAGATGTGTGTTGGCACTCTTGTCTTTGGACGTGTGCACCATATGGTTGCTCTCACTGCAGAACCTTTGTGCATACGTGACCGGCAGGCTGTCCATGATTAGTGCACACATTCCGCAAGCTTTGAATTTATATGTCATTAGCTTTACTGCATCATTGTAGAATATTTTCTTGCTAATCTTGCAAGTGGAAGCCGCGCGCTCAGCCATCGGAGCGCAGCTCTACTGTGACTTTCTGCTTCGATCCCTCAGTACGGACCAGAAAATATAGAAAACCTCATACGGTGACTCACATTATATACAGGTTCTGTCTAGGAACCTCTGGGGCCAATATTCAGCCCTTAGCGGCAAGTGGCTTGTAAGATAAATGTAGCTAGGGCCGTGCCGACACGGTAAGCGAGGTAAGCATGGCAGGAGGGTGCCATCCTCTGGGGGGCACCCCGCCGCACCATGCTTACCTCGCCCTCTTCTCCCCAGATCCTTGTCCTTTTTTTTTTTGTTTAAATTTACCTCTCCGGCGCGTGGCAGCGTAGCGTTAGTGAGGAGGCGGCGCTCCCCCGCCCCGACATGTCAGTCTCTTCCCTTCGCTCGGTTACGCCTTCTTCTGACGTCAGAAATGATGTCAGAAGAAGGCGGGACACTGAGCGAAGGGAAGAAGACACGTCGGGGCGGTGGAGCGCTGCCTCCTTCTCACTAACGCTACGCTGCCGCGCGCCGGAGAGGTAAATTTAAACAAAAAGGAAAAGGATCTGGGGAGAAGAGGGCGGGCAGTGTAGCGATCCTTTTCGGGGGGGGCGCGCCGGCGGGGCCAACTGCAGGGGGGCGCCGGAGACCCTAGGCATGGCCCTGATTGTAGCTATGGGCTGAACTAACCCCAGATATTTAATCGCAGAGGAATTAGATACAAGACCTACTACGCATCCAGTTTCTCCTTTTTGGGCAGCCAACTTTGGAATGCTCTACCAAAACCTACCCGATTAATTAACAACTACTTGCCCTTTAGAAAAATGCTGAAAGCTCATTTCTTCAAGCAAGCCTGCTCTAATGTCCCAGCCCAATCCTACCAACCTCCACTGCCAATTCTGTTCGGACTAGGATACCGACCTCATCATTAGTTTTACTTACCCCACCCTCCCCATTCCTCCTCTACTCATCCCATCCTCCATCTCTCCTTTATTATATCCCTCCGTACCCCTTTTCTCCCAACTTATACTGTCCTATCCTGTCTACCCTCTCTTATCCTAATCATAATCCTGTTCAGAAGGAAAGGATCCTCAGGAGCTTAACCGAGATTGGATAGCAGAGCCGGTAGTGGGAGGCGGGGCTGGAGGTTGGGAGGCGGGGATAGTGCGGGGCAGACTTATACGGTCTGTGCCAGAGCCAGTGGTGGGAGGCAGGACTGGAGGTTGGGAGGCAGGGATAGCGCTGGGCAGACTTATACGGTCTGTGCCAGAGCCGCTGGTGGGAGGCGGGGATAGTGCTGGGCAGACTTATACGGTCTATGCCAGAGCCGGTGGTTGGGAGGCGGGGCTAGTGCTGGGCAGACTTATACGGTCTGTGCCCTGAAGAGCACAGGTACAAATCAAAGTAGGGTATACACAAAAGTAGCACACATGAGTTGTCTTGTTGGGCAGACTGGATGGACCGTGCAGGTCTTTTTCTGCCGTCATCTACTATGTTACTATACATTATCAAGCTCAACTTTATAATGTTTCATTACCATTTTGAAATTTCCATTATAAGACTTTTATTTCGAATTACTATCCAGCTTATAATCGAACGAGAAAAACGAATAATGCGGTATAATCAAAAGCCGAATTTGGGACGCTTTCAACTGCACTCCGTCGCGGATGCGGACAAAGTGGACGGGGGCGTGTCGAAGGCGTGTCGAAGGCGGAACTGGGGCGTGGTTATCACCCGAACAGAGATGGGCGCCCTTCGCCGATAATGGATGCGTTTGTAGCTAGAATTTAGGGCACTTTTCCTGGACCCTGTTTTTTCACGAATAAGGCCCCAAAAAGTGCCCTAAATGACCAGATTACCCCCAGAGGGAATCGGGGATGACCTCCCCTGACTCCCCCAGTGGTCACTAACCCCCTCCCACCACAAAAAAATGATGTTTCACAACTTTTTATTTTCACCCTCAAATGTCATACCCTCCTCCCAGGCAGCAGTATGCAGGTCCCTGGAGCAGTTGTTAGGGGGTGCAGTGGACGTCAGGCAGGTGGACCCAGGCCCATCCCCCCTACCTGTTACAATTGTGCTGCTTAATGCTTATTAGTCGTCCAACCCCCCCAAACCCACTGTACCCACATGTAGGTGCCCCTCTTCACCCCTTAGGGCTATAGTAATGGTGTAGACTTGTGGGCAGTGGGTTTTGAGGGGGATTTGGGGGGCTCAACACACAATGGAAGGGTGCTATGCACCTGGGAGCTCTTTTACCTGTTTATTTGTTTTGTAAAAGTGCCCCCTAGGGTGCCCGGTTGGTGTCCTGGCATGTGAGGGGGACCAGTGCACTACGAATCCTGGCCCCTCCCACGAACAAATGCCTTGGATTTATTCGTTTTTGAGCTGGGCACTTTCCCTTTCCATTATCGCTGAAAAGCAAAAACGCCCAGCTCACACATTGGCGAATAAAACATGGGCGTCTATTTTTTATCGATAATACGGTTCGGTCCGCCCCTTCACGGACCCGTTCTCGGAGATTAACGCCCATGGAGATAGGCGTTTCTGTTCCATTATGCCCCTCCATGTAAGCCACATGGAACCTGCATTGTGTGGGAAAGCGCGGGGTACAAATGTAATAAATAAACAAATAAATAAATGAATAAATGCCAGGGTGTGGGTGGCTCCTGGCATTGAATAACCGTATATGTCTACTGATCTGGAAGTTAACTGGGCACCAGCCAGTTCAGACCAGTGCTCAGTTGTGGCTGTATCCAAACTCTGTTCCTAGACTATCCCAAACCTAGCCAGTTAGGAGAGGTATTCAGCAGCATTACCTGGTTATGGGGCCCTTTTACTAAGGCGTGCCAAAAAGTGGATTGTGGTAGTGTGGGCGCGTGTATTGAACATGCACTGGACCAGTTCTCCAGCATGTCTGGAAAAAAGGAAGGAGTTGGGGGGGGGGGGGCCGGGAAATGGACATGCAGCAAAATTAAAACCAGTACACGTCTATAGCCTGAGCCCTTATTGACTTAACATAGTAGATGACGGCAGAAAAAGACCTGCATGGTCCACCCAGTCTGCCCAACAAGATAAACTCACATGTGTCATTTTTTGTGTATACCTTACCTTGATTTGTACCTGTCTTTTTCAGGGCACAGACCGTATAGGTCTGCCCAGCACTATCCCCACCTCCTAACCACCTGCCCCGCCACCCACCACCGGCTCTGGCACAGACCGTATAAGTCTGCCCAGCACTATCCCCACCTCCCAACCACCAGCCCTGCCTCCCACCACCGGCTAAGCTTCTGGGGATCCCTTCCTTCTGAGGAGGATTCCTTTATGTTGATCCCATGCATGTTTGAATTTTACCGTTTTCCTCTCTACCACCTCTCGCGGGAGGGCATTCCAAGCATCCACCATTCTCTCCGTGAAAAAATAATTCCTGACATTTTTCTTGAGCCTGCCCCCTGCAATCTCATTTCATGTCCTCTCATTCTATTGCCTTCCGCTCCCTGGAAAAGGTTCGTTTGCAGATTAATACCTTTCAAATATTTGAACGTCTGTATCATATCACCCCTGTTTCTCCTTTCCTCCAGGGTATACATGTTCAGGTCAGCAAGTCTCTCCTCATACGTCTTGTAACGCAAATCCCATACCATTCGCGTAGCGGTAAGGGCTCACATGTTAGCTGTGTGGTAACCTTCTAGCGCATGCCAACAGCCGATGACTGCCGGGAACGTCCCCGCAGTAGAAAATAGAAAATTATTTTCTGCTGTGTGTTTTTGGCGCGTGCCAAACTCAGAATTACTGCCAGTTGCATGCGTTAGCTGGGCGGTTTTGCCAATTTGACATGCGCTGTGTGCGCATAGGCCGTTATGCGCCTTTGTAAAAGGCCCCCCCCTAAGTGCTGCCAGCCAAGTCAGCAGGGTTTAACTGGGCAGGAGCTCCTGCCCAGTTAAACTCCTTTAAATATCGGACCCTGTGTCTTCAGAACACAGTGTATAAAAGGTTCCTTCTCAAAAGACTCTCAAATTTATTTATTTAGATTTTGCTCACACCTTTTTCAGTAGTAGCTCAAGGTGAATTACATTCAGGTACACTGGATATTCCTCTGTCCCAGGAGGGCTTACAATCTAAGTTTGCACCTGAGGCAATGGAGGGTTAAGTGACTTGCCCAAGATCACAAAGAGCAGCAGTGGGATTTGAACCAGCCACCTCTGGATTGTAAGACCAGTGCTCTAACCACTAGGCCACACCTCCAATGAAGGGTCATCTCCAATTTCACATAAGGAGTCAGTCTGACAGTATATGGGACACCTCTCTCCAAGTTTCTTTTTGATGGCTCTTCCTCATCACCCACTTTATTTAATGTTTTATTACAATCATTGGGGGGGGGGTCCATTTAAAAAGCTGTGGTGAAAGGGGGCCTGCACTATCATCAGTGCGTGTTTCTGATGCGCACTGAAGTCCCCTTTTACCGCAGCAGGTAAAAGGCTGTCTTTTTTTCTCAAAAAGAAATGGCCGTGCGTGTGGCCATTTCTCAGGAGGGGGGGGGGGACCACTTACCTTCACCCATTGAGGTGGTAGTAAGGGCACCCTTGCTAACCCAGCACTGCTCAATTACTGCCGGGTAAGCAATGGCGCTACAAAAATAGAAAGTATTTTTGTAGCCCCAGAAATGGCGGATACTGGGGGTGGGAATTTTCACTAGGCTCCTGCAGTAGCCCAGCAGTAGTTCCGGATTGGCACACACCAACCCTTTAGTAAAAGGACCCCTGGGTGGTTTTTTTGGAGGAGTCTAATTTAACTTTTTCATATATATTCAGATGACATTTCAATTTTGTGCCCTGTTTATTCTAACTGGTCTGAAACACAAACCGGCATTATGAAATGTTTCACTGTAATATTAAATTGGATCACTGCTCATAGGCTTAAATTGAACAAGGAAAAGACAAAATTTCTCTGATTGAGGTCTGTAGATCACCCTTTTAGCTGTCTACAATTTAATATTGGGATAGACTGTTTTCATTTTGATAAGTCAACAAGGGTACTTGGTGTACAGATAGATAATATGCTTAATATGTGATCTCATATCAACTTAGCGGTTAAGAAGCCTTTTTTCTTGTTGAAAAAAATTGTGGTACATTAACCAGCTTATTTTAGAAAGAGAAAGACGCCCATATTTCGACCCAAATCGGGAGATGGGCGCCTTTCTCCCGTGGGCGCCCAAATTGGTATAATCCAAAGCCGATTTTGGGCGTCTCCAACTGCAATCTGTCGCGGGAACGGACAAAGTTGACAGGGGCGTGTCAGAGGCGTGGTGAAGGCGGGACTGGGGTGTGTTTATCGGCCGAGGAGAGATGGGCGCCCTCGGCCGATAATGGAAAAAAGAAGGGCGCAGGAAGCGAGAATTTGGGTCACTTTTTCTGGACCCTTTTTTCTCACGAACAAGTCCCCAAAAAGTGCCCCAACTGCCCAGATGACCACCGGAGGAAATCGGGGATGACCTCCCCTGACTCCCCCAGTGGTCACTAACCCCTTCCCACCCAAAAAAAGAACTTTAAAAACTTTTTTTTCCCAGCCTGTATGTCAGCCTCAAATGTCATACCAAGCTCCATCACAGCAGTATGCAGGTCCATGGAGCAGTTGTTAGTGGGTGCAGTGGACTTCAGCCAGGTGGACCCAGGCCCATCCATCCCCCTACCTGTTACACTTGTGGTGGTAAATGGGAGCCCTCCAAACTGCCCCCAAAACCCACTGTACCCACATCTAGGTGCCCCCCTTCAGCCATAAGTGCTATGGTAATGGTGTAGAGTTATGGGCAGTGGGTTTTGGGGGGGATTTGGGGGGCTCAGCACCCAAGGGAAGGGAGCTATGGACTTGGAAAGTATTTTAATTTTTTTTTGTAATTGTTACAAGTGCCCCCTAGGGTGCCTGGTTGGTGTCCTGGCATGTGAGGGGGACCAGTGCACTACGAATCCTGACCCCTCCCACGACCAAATGCCTTGGATTTGTTCGTTTTTGAGCTGGGCGCCTTCGGTTTCCATTATCACTGAAAAACGATAACGCCCAGCTCAAATCCGCCCAAATCCGATGCATTTGCCCGGCGCAACCCGTATTATCGAAAAGAAAGATGGACGCCCATCTTTTTCGAAAATACGGTCTGGCCCACCCCTTCACGTACCCGTCCTCGGAGATGGACGCCCATGGAGATGGGCGTTCGCGTTTGATTATGCCCCTCCATGTAATATTTCACCACCTCTACCTTCAGATTGGTGGCTCAATCTTTAATCCTCTCTAGGATCGATTATTGTAACAGTGTGTTTTCAGTTTGCACCAAAGCTTCATTGCAGGCTGATTTTCTTCTCTGACGTGATGTGATTCAGTTACACCATATTTGTTTGATATGCACTGGCTGCCGGTGGAGCTGAGGGTGCAGTTTAAACTTGGGATTCTTGTTTTAAGGATATTGCACAGTGAGGCCCCTTACTGTCTTGTAAAAACGGTTAATATTTCTACTGGTTATAAGTCTGATCATTTAAGAAGACAATCCAGCTTATAATCGAACGAGAAAAACGCCCAAGTTCCGACCTAAATCGGGAGATGGACGTTTATCTCACAAAAACGAATAAAGCGGTATAATCGAAAGCCGATTTTTGGACGTTTTCAACTGCAATCCGTCGCGGATGCGGACAAAGTTGATGGGGGCGTGTCAGAGGTGTGGCGAAGGCGGAACTGGGGCGTGGTTATCTGCCGAACAGAGATGGGCGCATTTCACCGATAATGGGAAAAAAAGTATGCGTTTTTAGCTAGAATTTAGGACACTTTTCCTGGACCCTGTTTTTTTCACGAATAAGGCCCCAAAAAGTGCCCTAAATGACCAGATGACCACTGGAGGGAATCGGGGATGACCTCCCCTGACTCCCCCAGTGGTCACTAACCCCCTCCCACCACAAAAAATGAAGTTTCTCAACTTTTTATTTTCACCCTCAAATGTCATACCCAGCTCCCTGACAGCAGTATGCAGGTCACTGGAGGAGTTGTTAGGGGGTGCAGTGGACTTCAGGCAGGTGGACCCAGGCCCATCCCCCCTACCTGTTACAATTGTGCTGCTTAATGCTTATTAGTCGTCCAACCCCCCCAAACCCACTGTACCCACATGTAGGTGCCCCCCTTCACCCCTTAGGGCTATAGTAATGGTGTAGACTTGTGGGCAGTGGGTTTTGAGGGGGATTTGGGGGGCTCTACACACAAGGGAAGGGTGCTATGCACCTGGGAGCTCTTTTACCTTTTGTTTTGTTTTTGTAAAAGTGCCCCCTAGGGTGCCTGGTTGGTGTCCTGGCATGTTAGGGGGACCAGTGCACTACGACTCCTGGCCCCTCCCACGAACAAATGCCTTGGATTTATTCGTTTTTGAGCTGGGCGATTTCATTATCCATTATCGCTGAAAAGCAAAAACGCCCAGCTCACAACTTGGCGAATAAAACATGGACGTCTATTTGTTTTGAAAATACGGTTGGGTCCGCCCCTTCACGGACCCGTTCTCGGAGATAAACGCCCATGGAGATAGGCGTTTCTGTTCGATTATGCCCCTCTATGTCTGCTGTACTTCCCGTTGGTATGTAATTTTAGATCTAAGGGATTATTGTCTACTATTTATAAGGCAGTGTCGTTTTGGCACTCCTTACCATTAGAACTTAGATTGATAGGAAGTCACCAAAGACTTTTTTTTTTAGTTAGAAGTATTTCAATGTATAGAAACTGGTCCCTAGTTGAAGTTCTTTCATTTTTACTGTACTTATTAACTGAGTGATATGTAACATCTGAACACGTGGTTCACTCTTGTTTAACATGTAATCCACTTGGAACTATTCACGGTATTAGCGGGATATAAGTCTAGTATAATGTACTGTTATATAATGTAATGGATCCATGACTTCCATCCTTATCCCACTGTTTACTAAGCCGTACGATAATACCGATGCAGTCCATTCAAAGAGAATGGGTTGTGTCAGCATTAGCGCATGGCAGCCACTAGCGCAGCTTTGTAATGAAACGTGTGAATAATTATCCCCTTCTGCTGTACTTTAGCATAGGGGGCCTTTTACTAAAGGCTGCTAAGCCCTAATGCATGGTTAGCAAGCCAAAAAAGGCTTACCACAAAATGCATTAAAGCGTTTTACAGTAATTACCTGTTAGCATGTGCTGACCGCCAGGGCCGCCGAGAGACTGGGCCAGGCCTGGGACAAGGCCATCCCCGGGGCCCCCCTCCATCGGGCCCTCTCTCCACCCCCGGGCCCTCTGCACTGACCTTAAGCACCCCACCTTCGAAAACGCAGCAAGCAGCTGCAGACCACTCCTTCCTTCCTCGCGGAAGTTACGTCAGGTGAGGGCGGGACACGGAAGGAAGGAGTGGTCTGCCGCTGCTTGCTGCGCTTTCAAAGGTGAGGCACTTAAGTTCAATGCCAGGGAGCGACGGAGGGTGGTTGGGCCGGACTGCGGTGGCAGCGCCTCCCCCCCCCCCCCGGAGGCCCGGGCCCGGGGAATTTTGTCCCCCCTGTCCCCCCCCCCCCTCTCAGCGGCCCTGCTGATCGCACATTTTGTTTCTGGACAGGACATGCCATGGGCAGGGAGTGAGCATGGAAGCTTTATCCAGCTAGCATTTTCTGATTAGTTCTCACTAATAAGGTGGACTTAACATGGAAGCATTTAACACCTCCTAAATAAGGGACAGCATGTGCTTCCTCATTGATTTTTGCAAGTCCCACACGTTAATCAAAAAATTAGCATGGGACCTGTAAAAAACAATAATTTTAAATGCCCTAAATACTACCATGGACAATCTGGGCATAACGTACATGAAAGTCCCATGTGCTTCTTTGCGAGTAATGTACATGTTATTCTATGTTATTGTCAATAAAAAAGATTTAAACAAAACATATTAAGCCCAGATCTTAATGTATTTTAGTAAAAGAGGTCCAGAGATAGCTCTGCAGAGAATCACTTGTGCTGCCCCAGAAGCTGTAGGAAATTCTACTGGTACATTTAGGGGTGAAAGAGGAGGGAATGCTAATACGAATTATCATGGGGTCTTTTTACAAAAGCATGCTGAAAAATGGCTTGCGGTAGTGTAGGCGCGGGGTTTGGCTGTTTGCCGATGCATTTTTTAGCGCGCCTGTAAAAAAGGCCTTTTTTAAAATTTTTGCCGAAAATGGACGTGCGACAAAATGAAAATTGCTGCACGTCCATTTTGAGTCTGAGACCTTACCGCCAGCTGTTGACCTAATGGTAAAGACTCACGTGGTAACTGGGCGGTAATGACCTATGCGTGCCAAATGCCACTTGGCACGCGTCCGTTACGCTTGCCCGAAAATAAAAAATATTTTTGAGATGAGCGTATCGGTCGCGCACCAAAAATGAAATTATCGCAAAAGCCATGTGGTAGCTGAGTGGTAACTCCACGTTGGGCACGCATAGACGCTTACGCGGCTTAGTAAAAAGACCTGTAGTCTTGGATGCTCTATAACCAGCGGAAGCACTGCTTGTGTCCCTGGCTAGTATTTTGTTATACCCCTGATGCAGCTTTATTGGCGAAACGTGGCCACGTTAGGGCCTTTTGAATAAAGATCATTTGGGTCCTTTTGGACAAGCTTCTTCTGGACTCTGAGTCTGCTTTGATGCTGCTTATCCATTCAAAACGCAGAACAGTTAGTGTAAAAATCCAAAATGCATGACCACGGATACGCCACAAATCCTGCAGTGCAAAGTGCAGCCCAAGCCAGCTTATCATTTAATGGGGGGGGGGAGGAAATTGGGGGGGGGAATGTTGTTATGATGGTGTGGACGCTGTTGACATGGACAATTGTTTATTGGAGCAAGTTTTGGCTGTTTTGTCATATTTTAGAATTTAGGTTATTATAATTGCACAGCACTGGTAGATAAGAATGGTAGAACTCAGGTTTCCAGTGGTTCAGAAGGGGGTCCAACTTTCTATGAATTCCTTTGTTTCATTGAAGAGATTTCTTTGGAGATGAATAGAAATACTTCAAGGGAAAGCAAAAAAAAGGGGGGGGGGAGGGGAACTAGGAATTTTTGCCTTAGTAATAATAAGATGCAATGATACCTACTTCCACAAATT
This sequence comes from Microcaecilia unicolor, assembly GCF_901765095.1. Classification (NCBI taxonomy): domain Eukaryota; kingdom Metazoa; phylum Chordata; class Amphibia; order Gymnophiona; family Siphonopidae; genus Microcaecilia; species Microcaecilia unicolor. The sequence continues at coordinate 320,780,665 of NC_044036.1, read as the reverse complement.
TTATTTGTGCAGATTTTAATGTGGATTTTTGATGAAAGGAGAAAAGGGGCAAATTGACACTTTTGTTGTGTTTGATTGCCTATCAGGAGGTTCAACAGGATCTTGCAGAAATTCCTTTTTTTTTTAAACTCACCTATATCCATAGAGTCATCCATGTGTGTGTGTATTGTAACAGCCAGAAAGGTTAAAAGAGGACAGATTTTTTTTGTTTTTCTTTTTCTTTTTGTGTAAGTTTAGATAGATGAAGTTTTAGATTCAGAAAAGATTTTAGATCACTGGCAACTTCTGCCAACAAATCAAACCAGCTCAGAAATCCTCTGCTCAGCCCATAAGGTGAAGCTAGAATATGGTACATTTAAAACAAATAGGAGAAAGTTTTTCTTTACGCAGCGTGTAGTTGGACTCTGGAACTCGTTGCCAGAAAGTGTAGTGACAGCAGCTGGCCTTACGGAGTTTAAAGGGGGTTTGGACAGATTCCTGAGGGAAAAGTTGTTGGAATGTAATTGTATTTTACATGCATTGCCTGTCACCTATTATTTCTCTGTGATTACTCTGTGACCTCTGATGTGAATTACTTAGAGAGGTCACACAGCTATGCAACTTCCTGTGGGGGGCAGATGCAGCAGATACAGCAGATGCAGCACATGGAGCACATGGAGCTCATGATCTCTCCTAACCTGAGAGGATCTATGGTGGTGTGAGCATCCATTACCATCTAAGCACATGGAAGGAGCTGATAATACAAATGTATAGTAATATGTATATATAAGCCTGTCTGATTATAATCTAACTACAAACTGTGAGTAAACAGATGTTTTGTTATTTCAACTTTAAAGTGACTCAGCAGTGAATTATTCAGGGGTGAATGAGAGAGAGATGAAGAAAGAAATTAACATTTCTAAAGCTGAAGCTGTGTGTACTAAAATCTGCTAATTATTTACTACAAATAATCCAACAAAAGGGTTATGGGCCCAGGGCCAGGAATTGAAAAAGAAGAGAAATATTACCAGGCAGAAAAAAAGGCCACATTTTTCTCTTAAGTTTTAAAGGAAAGATTCAGTCTGTCTCTCTCTCCCCCCACACAGCAGACAGAAGGCTAAGAAAATGGCTGAGGGAAGAAATTCACCATTGTTCTATTCTCTCAAGGTGCCTAAATTAACTGAGTTTAATTATCAGCAGTGGGAACTAAGATTCATATGTCTCCTTCGAGCAAAAGGATTATATATATGCTTAGATCAAGACAGAACAGCTGAAAATATGGCTGAATGGGACAATGCAAACTATTATGTGAAGTGCATGCTTTTGGAAGCTCTCTCAGAGAAACAAGCCATATTAGTGGAGGGAAAAGATACACCAAAGGACATTTTATATAAACTGAGAACTATGTATGCAACTACATATGCAAAGCAGCAACCAATTTGGCTGGCAGAGTTGAATGAAACCAAATTAAGGGATAAAAGTAAATGTAATGATCACATTATGCATCTTATGTCTTCATTTCAAAAGCTAGAACTTTCAGGAATTCCCATGTGTGATGCATTGAAAAGAGCATTTCTTTTTACCTCACTATCAAAGAAGTTTGATGTTTTTAGGTCTGTAAATGAGGCCATTGAAGGGCAATCTTTTGAACAGACAACATCAAAACTAAGGCAGGAATGCATAATAAATGATTCTGAGGAGATGTGTTCTCAAAGCAAGTCAGAGAGAAATGAAACAAATTTCTTGGCAAAGAACAGAGGAAGGCGGAGCTATGGGAAAACTCCACCCAAGGGCAAGCTGATTTGCTACTCATGTGGAAAGGAGGGACATGTATCTAAATGGTGTAAGGAAACACAAAACACTCCCTCTAGCTCACCTAAGCCAATGGAACTAAAGAATTTTCAAACCAGGAAATGTATGAAGGACAAAGATAAACACAAGGGCTTTCTAATGGCAGAAAAATCTTTGACTATGGTAAATAATAATTCAAATGAAAGTACTTGGATTTTGGATTCAGGGAGCACATGCCATTTAACCAATTGTAAAGATTTCTTTCAGGAAATGTGTCCAGAGGAAGGTATTCTTAAAACTGCAAACGCAGGGACTGCTAAGATCCAAGCAAAAGGTATTGGATTCTTAAAATGCAAAGTGTCTAATGAAGTTAAAGAAATTCCTGTAAGTAATGTCTTGTATATTCCCCAAGCAGTTTGCAATATGCTTAGTGTATCTACATTAGATAAGAAGGGATTTGCGATTCATTTTGAAAACAGTAAGTGCACAATCTCTAAAAATGATGAAGTGTATGCTGAAGCTTTTATGCATAATGATGTTTATAAGCTGAACATTTCAGGTGAAGCCTCACATATGGCGCAAGTAAGGAAGAATGATGGTAAATGTAGTCTGGAAATCTGGCACCGCCGCCTGGGACATCGTGATTCTAAGGTGATCCAGGATCTTTACAGTAAGCAACTGGCCACCGGCATTCAGATAAGTGCAGATGCTGGTAATATGGAGAAATGCATAGACTGTGTTACTCAAAAAGGTGTAAGACCCTCATTTCCTGCATACACAGGAAATAGGAGTAATAAAGTACTGGACTTAATACACAGTGACTTATGTGGACCGTTTAATATCCCATCATTGGGAAATAACAGATTTGTGCTAATATTCTTGGATGATTTCTCTAGATATTGTGTGGCCTATTTGCTGAAAGAAAAAAGTCAAGTCACAGACATGCTGAAGAAATACGTAGCCATGGTGAGCAATAAATTTGAAAGAAAACCAAAGGTTCTTCAGACCGACAATGGTGGTGAGTTCACTTCACAAAGCATGCGCACATTTCTAGAACAAGAAGGCATTCAGCATATCACAACAGTAGCTTATACACCAGAGCAAAATTCTGTTGCAGAGAGAAAATTTAGGTCACTTGTGGAAATGACCAGATGTATGCTGTCAGATAGCAATCTCCCTAAAAGACTATGGGGGGAAGCCATTCTCACAGCAGTGTACCTACAAAACAGAATGCCAACTAAAGGCGCTGAGCGCACACCACATGAGACATGGCATGGTAGGAAGCCAAACCTGTCACACATAAGAACATTTGGAAGTACAGCATATGCTCATGTACCAAAACAAAGAAGGCATAAGCTGGATTCCACAACAGAAAGGGGCATTTTAGTTGGCTATGCTCCAGGACACAAAGGATATAGAATTTTGAATCTGAAAACTGGCATTGTTGGCATAAGACATGTTACATATTTTGATGAAAACAAAAGGGTTGATAAAGGCTGGATTATCCCAGATGAGCCTTATCATCCAGAATATGAAACTAGAACCATAATAGACATGCCAGTGTATATAAATGCCATACCAAGGCAGATGTCTGAAAGCAACTCACCTGTATCTAACGAGGAACAGGCAGAGGAAGCAGACACAGAAAGGATCATTGAAGAAGACAGTACAGTTGGAGAAGGGGAATCAATTGGAGAAGGACTCTCAGATTTAGAGGATGCGGAAAGGTCAGACCAACCTGTTGTCAGACGCTCATCCAGGGAAAACAAAGGTGTTCCACCCCCAAGACTGTCTTACCTAACAAAGTCAGCAGAAGCTCAAGAGCCCTTAACATGGGATGAGATTGAGAAAATGTCAGCAGAAGAAGCTGCTGAATGGCATAAAGCTGCACAAGAAGAAATTGATGCATTGGATAAAAATAATACTTGGATTCTTACAAAATTACCTCCTGGCAAGAAAGCTATAGGATGCAAATGGGTATTCAAGTTAAAAAGGAATGCACAAGGAAAAGTGGAAAGGTATAAAGCCAGACTAGTGGCAAAGGGATATCTTCAAAAATATGGAGAAGATTTTGATGAAGTGTTTGCACCTGTAGTGAAACACACGACAATCAGAACACTTCTGAGCATTGCAGTCTCAAAAGGCATGCAAGTCAACCACATTGATGTGAAAACAGCGTTTCTTCACGGAGATATAACTGAAGACTTGTACATGGAACAGCCAACAGGTTTCATAAATACAAAACAAAGACAGCTAGTGTGTAAATTAAACAAAGGTCTTTATGGATTAAAGCAAAGTGCAAAATGTTGGAATGATAAATTGCATGAAATATTGACAAATTTAGGATTTAAGCAAGGTGAAGCAGATAAATGTTTGTACACTAGGTGCACAAATGGACAATATGCATACATTTTAGCTTTTGTTGATGATCTGCTCATTGCAAGCAAAAGTGAGCAAGAGTACAAGGACATTGTAAAATGTTTAAACCTCAATGTTGAGATAAAAGAACTTGGTAATGTGTCATACTATCTTGGTATAGAAATTGAGAAACAAAATGATGGTTCTTATCTTCTAAGCCAGAAGCAGAAAATAAATGAGCTTATTGAAAGTTTAGGTATGCAAGATGCCCAAGTTGTAAGCACTCCCATGATCACTGATTTTCTGAAGGATGAAACAGTAAGAGAACCTTTACCAGATAACATCCAATATAGATCAGCCATAGGTAAGCTTTTATATCTAGCTACCACATACAGGGCTGATATAGCAAATGCAGTAGGAATTTTGAGCAGAAGGGTCAGCTCACCTACCAAATCAGATTGGACTGCAGTTAAAAGGATGGTAAGGTATTTAAAGGGTACCATTGATTGTAAATTAAAGATTTCAGCCAATAGTAATCCAAAACTAATATGTTACTGTGATTCAGATTGGGCAGGGGATCATTCTGATTATAAATCCACAAGTGGATATGTGTTTATGTATGGAAATGTACAAATTTCATGGGCCAGTCATAAACAAAGTATTGTGAGTTTGTCTTCTACAGAAGCTGAATACGTGGCCGTATCGGAAGCGTGCAGAGAACTGATGTGGATTGAAAAACTTTTGCTGGATTTTGGTATAGCTGAAAAGAGACCAATCCAGATAATGGAAGATAATCAGAGCTGCATCCGACTGTCACAGAATGACAAGGTTCAGTCACGCACCAAGCACATCGCAACGAAATACCACAACGTGCGAGAGTTGGCGAAAGAAGGGGTCATAAGTCTACACTATTGTCACACCAGTGAGATGACAGCTGACATCATGACAAAACCGTTACCCAGAGAACATTTTGTGAATCTGCGTATAAAGCTTGGACTTTGTATGAATAAATAATTGCATGACAGTTATGCATGAGAAGGGGTTTGTTGGAATGTAATTGTATTTTACATGCATTGCCTGTCACCTATTATTTCTCTGTGATTACTCTGTGACCTCTGATGTGAATTACTTAGAGAGGTCACACAGCTATGCAACTTCCTGTGGGGGGCAGATGCAGCAGATACAGCAGATGCAGCACATGGAGCACATGGAGCTCATGATCTCTCCTAACCTGAGAGGATCTATGGTGGTGTGAGCATCCATTACCATCTAAGCACATGGAAGGAGCTGATAATACAAATGTATAGTAATATGTATATATAAGCCTGTCTGATTATAATCTAACTACAAACTGTGAGTAAACAGATGTTTTGTTATTTCAACTTTAAAGTGACTCAGCAGTGAATTATTCAGGGGTGAATGAGAGAGAGATGAAGAAAGAAATTAACATTTCTAAAGCTGAAGCTGTGTGTACTAAAATCTGCTAATTATTTACTACAAATAATCCAACAAAAGTCCATTGAACATTATTAAGAATTAAGTTTTTTTTTTTGGTGGGGGGGAGGGTTGCCAGGTTCTTGAAGCCTGGATTGGCCACTGTCAGAGCCAGGATGCTGGGCTTGATGGACCCTTGGTTTGTTCCCGGTATGGCGATGCTTATGTACTTATATGCTTACGTCTTTTACTAAAGATTAATTCTAGTTATCTGCAGCAGGGCCCATGGGAATAAAATGAGCCCTGGTGCAGATAACTCGAGCTAAGGTTTAGTAAAAGACCTCCTAAGTTCCATCAGTACTATTTGATGCTTGTTAAAACCAAAGGGGTCCTTTTACGAAGGCGTGCAAGTGGTTTTAGTGCATGCTAAAAATAAGCGTGCACTAAATGTTAGAGATGCCCATGTAACTTGTAGTGTGTGATAATTATTAGCGCATGCTAAAATGTCACCACGCCTTTGTAAAAGACACCCAAAGACCTTTTATTAATACAAAAATGCAGCGCGTGTTTTCTAGTAAAAAAGGTGCCGGTACTCAAATGCCAGTCTACCCTTTAGGGGTGGGGTGATCACTAAGGGACCCACCCCACAATAGCCAGACCCCCTGCAACCAGTCACAGAATCTAGGACAAGGCAGAATTGGTGTGTAGAGCCTGAGCTCTTTCATTAAAACTTGGGGTCCATGGGTCAATTTTTGAAGACAATGGAAAAGGTGCTGGTACTCAGTACCCCCTCAAAAAAAGCCCTGCAAAAATGAATATATTGATAAAAAATGTAAGTTTTACAGAGCACTTAGTTGATACAATAAGGGACTATAAAATGCAATGGAAAAATGACATTCAGTACTTACAAATACAGGATACACTTTCAAACATTAGAGTGTGATTCATTGTTTAATAATTATCGATGTGAAGCCCAAAAATGTTCATGTTGTTTCATTTCCCAAGTTGATTATTTTTTTTAAATCTTCTTTTTATGATATTTGAAAAATTACACAACACTTGTTTTAAGCAACAGAGCAATAATTACAATAAGAAAAATAACAGGAAATTTTAATCACTAAGGAAAAAGAAAAATATATAAGCTCTTCATCAGACCACCATAACAGGGAGTAGAGAAAATTATTATGACAGTAGAAAAGGAATAAAATTTTAAAAGAAAAAGCTATTGCATGATATCTATATTCCACCTATAATACTTAATTCTGCTTATTAAATGTTTCTGGGACTATGAAGATCTGTTCCATGTCTAGAAAAGACTTCAGCTGCTCTGGTACAAAAAAGACATATTTAACTCCAAGATACGGTTTAACCTGCTGCTGATAGGAAAGAAAGACTTTCCTCCTTTTTTGAGTGGTTTTCATCACATCTGGATAAATCCAGACCTTTCGACCAAAAAATAGAGCTCTCCTAAAATACAATCTTAACAAAGCATTCAAATCTTGTTATGATACAAACACAGTCAATAACGTTGATCTTTCCAAAACTTCACAAACAGAAATTCTCCAAAAATGCTGATAAATTATCGAAATCCAAACTTCGTTCTAAATTTGGTCCATTAACTTGATCCTCAATTTGTTTCTTATTAACTTCTTTGATCAATGGAATATTTCCAACTATATGATCGTTATCAACTGCAGTTTTCGCATTGTTCTCATTAACAGGAATATTATTTCTCAGAGAATCTACGGGTACAGATTCCTCTTCATTAGGACCTTCACCCCAAAGTTTCTTAATAAAGGAAGAAGGAAGATAATAGACTTTGTTCAAAGGTGGAATATGTTCAAGGATTTATTTCAAAATCTCTGTCATATGTTTTTAAAGGCATCCAACAGGGTTAATCCTATAAATCTTAGAATGTTCAACAAGCGAAAATTCGATCTGTGTTTATAGTTTTCAAAAAATTCTAATTTCTTATGAATCATCAAATTATCTTTGACCAAGGAAGATGATAGTTCCTGTACTGATTTCACTTCTTCTCTAACTTGTTGAATTTGAGTTACAAAGTCCATTTTGACTGAATCAACACTTCTTGATAAAGTATCTATCTTATTTACAAGCGATGTTACCTCAGAAGAAGCCTTGGTCAATGACGCCTACATCTTCACCAAAACCCACCCTACCCCCTCAAGTGAAACTCCACTCGGGGCAAAGTTGACTCACTGCCTCCCACAAGTGGATTCTCAGCGGAGATGGCCTTCTGAGGATTGGGGGGGGGGGGGGGGTTCCCTCTGATGGCTTTACAACAATGATTTTCATAGTTGGTCCCCCTGCTACTACTCCCTTTGCTTCTGCTGGACAAGGGGGAGGATTGCAGACCAGAGGAGAAAGTGATTCAGTGTGTAATAACTAGGGGTGTGAAGCCCAAAAATGTTCACGTTGTTTCATTTCCTAAGTTGATTATGATAACAATACAGGAGAAACTAATATGATGCACAAATACAGATGATATGCAAAAAGATACAGATCACACAAAAAGACTTAAATCTTAAAAGAGTAATTTTATTATTAAATCTCCAATGTGGCCATGTTTTGCCCCCTTCTTTGAGCACATTTTATTAGCTGGCTCCCATAAGCTCTGAGGGGTCCTTTCACTAGGGGGAACTGAAAAATGTCCTTTGCTGGTGTAGACACATGTATTGGATGTGCACAGGTCCATTTTTCGGTTCACCTGCAAAAAAGGCCTCATTTTGTTTTTGCCCGAAAATGGACATGCGGCAAAATGAAAATTGGTGCGCATCCATTTTGGGGCCAGTGACCTTACCGCCACCCATTCACTTAGCAATAAGGTCTCATCCATTAACTGGGCGGTAATTGTCAGCATGCATACAGTGCCGATTACCACCCGGTTAGCGCTGCACACTGAAAAATAAAGTATATTTTCCAGCATGTGTAGTGGGTGCACATAAAAAACGAAATTACTGCCGGGGTCAATCTGCATCTTTTTGTATGCCATGTTGTTTACGGGAATTATCATTATGTTTATTTTTTTCCCCTTTTTTTCATTATGGGAGCATTATCATTAATAGCAGCTACTATTTTGAAAGGCATACCCACTCTTCTGAAAAAGTGCACAATCTTCTGATAAAGGCTGCACTGTTTACAAACAGTGCTCATAAGGGCCAGATTCTGTAAATGACTTCTAAAAAATAGGTGAATCTAAAAATAGCACTTCGCACTATTCAACAAACTGTAAACTGTTCCTGAAGTAAGACAGAGTTATAGAATAGCGCGTAGTGCTGGGGAACACGTATACATTTCTGTGTGGCCATTTATGCCATTGAAAACCTGGTGTACATACCTGTGCCTAAATTAGGCACCGTTCCCCCGAATTCTACAACCACATGTGTAAATTTGAGGGACACCCCCAACACACCCATCCCTCTCCCATGTCCATGCCCTCTTTTTAGCTACATGCATTAGAATTTACACACGCCTCTTTTGAGAATATATGTAAAAAGAATTCTAATTATTGCCAATTAATGCTGATAATTGGTTGTTCTAGGCCAATTATGAGCACTGATTGGCTCATTAGTCAATTAAGATGCACGTGTAAATTGGGCACATGCTTAATTTAATGCATGCAACTAGCTGTGCCTTTTATAGAATCTGGGGGTTAGAGTGCACAATCTTTCCTGAAAGTGTGTGCATGTATGCACCAGGGGCGTAGTCAGACTTTGGCGGGAGGGGGGTCCAGAGCCCGAGGTGAGGGGGCACATTATAGCCCCCCCCCCCCCCCACGGTGCTGCCGACTCCCCCTCGCCATTAGCGACTTTGCTCCCCCCAACGACAACCCTCTCGACCCCCCTCCCGCCGCCAACCCGCCATCACCTACCTTTGCTGGCGGGGGACCTCAACCCCCGCCAGCTGAGGTCCTCTTCTTCCCGCAAAGGCTTCCTTCTGTTTCTGACGGCCTGCACGTTGTACATGCAGGATGTCAGACTCACAGAACGAAGCCTTTTGCGAGAAGAAGAGGACCTCGACTGGTGGGGGTTGGGGTCCCCCACCAGCAAAGGCAGGCGACGGCGGGTTGGCGGCGTGAGGGGGGGTCCAGGGCCAAATCTAAGGGGGGCCAGGCCCCCAGGCCCCATGTAGCTACGCCACTAGTATGCACTGTCAGGAAGGACTGTGCACTCTTCACAAATAGTATGTACTATTTTGGAAGAGTATATGCTATTAGGGCTAGATTCAGTAAAGTTAGGTGCCAGGATGATCCGTGTTAAACCAATATTCTGTAAAGGACACTCTGTATGAAGCATCCTTTATAGAATATCTGTTTAGTCTGTAGTGTACATTTCGCTCCTAACTTTGGGCATGAATATTTACACCTGCCAAAGACTGGTGTAAATGTTCGTGCCCAATGACTGTGATTTAGGTGCACAAATCCAAGTATTCTATAACTGCATGCCTAAATCCTGGGAATGCCCTTGACCCGCCCATGCCCCTCCAATGGCCACACCCCCTTTGGAACTGCATGCTATGGAATTTAGGCACACATGTTATAGAATAGGGCGTAGGGCAGATCCATGCGTAATTCCTAATTGCTGCCAATTAAGAGCTTGTTAAGTGCAATAATTGTTTGTTAACGCCTAACTGGCTAATTAGTTTATGTGTGGATCAGTGATCCACAGTCAAATTGGCGAGCCCAAATTTGGGCAACCTATACAGAATGACACATAAAAAAATGGATTTCCCATGGTGTTTCAAATAAATGCACATCCTAGTGATACTACCATGTGTAACATATTGAAAAGAGAAAGTTCCAGGTGTTTAAATGGCAATGTACAATATATTTTGCTGTATAATGAGAAACATAAGGCTTTATTACTCCCTTGTTTATTATAGTTCAGGAAGAAAATAAGTATGAACCCCTATTGTGCAGCCAGTCCCATCAGACTCTCATTTTTTTTAAATCTAGCATAAAAATTGAAAGGTACAAGGCTGAGAGAAGGCAGAAACTGGATATAAGGTACCCTGCACGTTCATCAGATTTGCTTATCGGAGCAATTCTGATGCAGCTGCAGACAAAGAAGCGTCTGTGAATGCTGGCAAGAGCAGAGGTGTCCTATCCTTTCTCTCCCTCCTTAACATAGGCAACCGAGACCCCTTGGGCCTAGTGCATTCGTTACATTGTATAATAATAATAACCCGAGACACATGGTAATTTCTTAACATGGTACAACTCGGCCGCAGCTTTATTTTAAATCCAAACACTTTATAAACCATAAACCCTCAGGTATACCCAAGCCAATCAGCTCGTGGCATAGTAGCCAACCCAGTCCGCCGTCACAGCAAGACTGACCAATCGTACACAGAGCTCCCCGCCGTGCAGCAAGGGATCTCAACCGTAAGCGCAGCTATCCCAGCTGTCCAGCTTACACCATCAGGCTTGGGTACCCCGCCAAAGCTGCGACAAATATATACAGTACAAATTCATATTCACTCGGGGAGGGGGTGGGCGGGTGCTGGCTGGTGCCGGACGCCGAAGAGGCCGTCCGAGCTCAGCCCAGGGGTTTTAAACCCCCCTTTGTCCCAGCCCCCCTCAGCGGGGAGCACCTGCGAGGCGGGGTCCTGACCTCACCCCCTCGCTCGCTCCCCGCTGCTTCGGGCAGGCAGGCCCTTCGGTGCACGGCGCCATGTTAATGTCGGCTCCGTGCACCGGGAGGCACTGCGCCTCGCTTTTTGTTTGGACTTTTCCTTGCATAGAATTGCACATTCCACTCTGCTCTAGGAGGCTGTGAATATGAGTTTACTCCTAGACCTTCGCGCCTTCTGTCTCGCTGCACCCTATGCCTGGAATAAACTTCCTGAGCCCCTACGTCTTGCCCCATCCTTGGCCACCTTTAAATCTAGACTGAAAGCCCACCTCTTTAACATTGCTTTTGACTCGTAACCACTTGTAACTACTCGCCTCCACCTACCCTCCTCTCTTCCTTCCCGTTCACATTAATTGATCTGATTTGCTTACTTTATTTATTTTTTGTCTATTAGATTGTAAGCTCTATGAGTAGGGACTGTCTTTCTTCTATGTTTGTGCAGCGCTGCGTACGCCTTGTAGTGCTATAGAAATGCTAAATAGTAGTAGTAGTAGTAGTAGACCCAGTGCTGATTGCTGATACTGGCACCACTCCCTTCCCGCTATGGGTAACTGGGTTGAAGGAAGGGAGTGAGAGTGGAGATCAGCTATTTTGCTTTGGTCATCTGGTGGTTCATTTGATGTTTCAAGTGTTAAAATGGATTCATATTGGATACAAGCAAGGAAAGTGCTGCTGTAAGGATTAGAGTCTAAAACCTTTGCAAGTATAAATCCTGTCATGCTCTTGGCAAATTCTGATATTACCAACAGGAGTTTCTAGGTATTCCTAGGCTTGGTGCTCATGTACCCTAATCATAGTGTAGGTGAGGGGAAAGGATGTAAATTTATTCAAGACTTGAAAATGATCATAAAAAGAGAAATTAAGGAGGGTTGGGGTAAGTTCAGTGGCTTGCTTTTTCATCATTTAATACACAGTTATGTCTGAGTATAAACCTTATCCATAGTTTCACATTTTTTGAAGGTGTAACTAGAGATGTAAATAAGGACAAGTTGGTAAATGTAGTATATCTGCATTTTTAGAATATTTGATAGACTCATGAGGAAGTAAAAGGGCTAATTCGTTGCCAGAGAATGTACTAAAAGCACTTAGCTTAGCGGGGTTTAAAAAAGGTTTGGATGGTTTACTGGAAGAAAAGTCCAAAAGCCTTGGTCTAGGCTCCCCAATGCCATGTGCTTAGTGCCAATTCTATAATGGCATCTTGGCGTCAAGATTCCATTATAGAATACTGGCATTAGTTGGCATTGGTGCAGCTATGTTTAGATATGCCCTCTTATGCCATGCATAGTTCATAGAAACATAGAAAAATGAAAGTTTATAGAGACCATTTGGCCTATCCAGTCTGCCCACCCATGCCATCTACTCTCCCTATCACTTCCTCAGAGATCCTATGTGCTTGTCCCAAGCTCTCTTGAATTCAGATACAGTCTTAGTCTCCACCACCTCCACTGGGAGGCCGTTCCATGAATTCACCACCCTTTCTATGAAGAAGTATTTCCTGAGTCTGTCCCCTTTCACCCTCATTCCAGAGCTTCCTTTCAATTGAAAGAGACTCGCCTTCTGTGCATTTATGCCATGGAGTAATTTAAACATCTCTATCATATCTCCCCTCTCCTGTCTTTCTTCCAAAGTATACATATTGAGATCTTTAAGTCTATCCCCAGACTTAAAGATCACTGACCATTTTAGTAGCTGCCCTCTGGACTTATTCCACCCTGTTTATATCTTTTTGAAGGTGCAGTCTCCAGAATTATGTACAATATTCTAAATGAGGTCTCTCCAGAGACTTATACAGGGGCTTCAGCACCTCCTTTTTCCTATTGGCCTATTGCACCCAAGCATCCTTCTATTCTTCACCGTTGCCTTTCCCACCTGCTTGACCACCTTAAGGTCATCTCATATGATCACACCCAAGTCCCGCTCCTCTTTCATTCACTGTATTTGATATATACCTAGCAACAAAATCCAAGTGGTTTGCAATAATAAAACAAATAAAATCAGGGGAGCAAAAAAAAAACCCCCAAAAACAAACAAACAAAAAAAAAACAGATGTAAAGCCAGAGCACACATATCAATTATAGAAACCAAGACAAAAAGAAATAATTACCAGTATCTCTTATTAAACAAAAATTAAACTAACAAAATACAAAAGAGAAGCGGGAAGTATCATCAAAGATAATACAATGAAACACCGCTGAAAATGATTAGAAGATGCCAGAAGAGAAAGTATTTTTTTCACTCAATGCACAACTAAGCTGTGGAATTTGTTACTAGACCTATGATCAAGGTATCTAGCCAGCTGGGAAGTTTAAAAGCGATTTGGAAGAAAAGGCTATGAACAATTACTAGCCAAATAGATAGGGAATCACTACTTATTCCTGGGAGTGAACAAGAATAACACATCTACTCTAAATCTTCCTCTATGACATTAGCAAAATTCGCCCTTTCCTCTCTGAGCACACCACCCGAACTCTCATCCACTATAACATTACCTCTCGCCTTGACTACTGCAACCTACTCCTCACTGGCCTCCCACTCAGCCATCTATCCCCCTTCAGTCCATTCAGGACTCTGCTGCACGTCTTATCTTCCTCCTGGACAGATATACTCACATCACTCCTCTCCTCAAGTCACTTCACTGGCTTCCGATCAGGTACCGCATACAGTTTAAGCTTCTCCTACTAACCTACAAATGCACTCGATCCTCAGCCCCTCCTTACCTCTCTACCCTCATCTCCCCTTACATTCCTACCCGTAACCTCCGATCTCAAGACAAATCCCTCCTTTCAGTACCCTTCTCCACCACCGCCAACTCCAGGCTCCGCCCTTTCTGCCTCGCCTCACCCCATGCGTGGAACAAACTCCCTGAGCCCATACGCCAGGCCCCCTCCCTGCCCAGCTTCAAATCATTGCTCAAAGCCCACCTCTTCAATGTCGCCTTCGGCACCTAACCACTACTCAAGAAATCTAGACTGCATCAACTTAACATTTCGTCCTTTAGATTGTAATCTCCTCTGAGCTGGGACCGTCCTTCTTTGTTGATCTGTACAGCACTGCGTAACCCTAGTAGCGCTCTAGAAATGTTAAGTAGTAGTAGTAGTACTCGTTGGGATCTGATGGGTACATCCTAGTGACCTGGATTAGCCACTGTCTTGTCAGAACAGCCAGCATATTACATCTTTATGGGGCTTAACAGAATCATGGTTTAATGAGTTATGAACACCAAAAAAAGCTTGTCTGTGCTGAAGAAAAGGTTTCAGTACTTTGGACCATTAATCATGGCACCATATTCCATAAAAACAGTTTTTATGTGATCGTTGTTCAATAAATCTTCGAAACCCATGAAAAAAAGATGGGATTAAAAGTACTATGAAGCAGACTGAATACAAATAGACGGCACTGCATAACAGAAGGTCAATTTAGAGTTTGCCAATGATGTAGCCACATCTACAGGGAAAATGATTCCACAAACATGCATGACTGGTGAATCCCACTGCATGTTTTTCAGTGACTAGATTCTACTTCTGATCATTTCTATAGTGCTACTAGATGTACGCAGCACATTATGGACTAGATTCTATATACGGGACCTGAAAAATCAGCGTGGAAAAAAATACACCTAAGCGTATTCTATAAACTTTGCCTATAGTTGGGCGCAGTTTATAGAATGCACCTAGCAGTCATTCCTGCCACTCAATCTAGGCACGGTCTACCTATACGCCTAAAATTATATGCCTGCCTTGTTGTGATGCTGTACATTGAATAAGCCTGAATTTCTGTGCCATATGTAGAATAACCAACATTTCCATGCATTGTATATTGCGTTAATGCAAGCATCCGGGTCACGACTCCCGGCACAGGCAGGAGCAGCGCAGGAGAGGACAGAGCAAGGCAGAAAGGTATGGGAGCAGGAGCCTGAGTGTGGGGGAGCAGGGGCATGGCAGTGGCCCAGGTTGGAGGGTGCGCTCGCATATGTGCACACAGCTATCCAGTTCGCCCCGGGCCCGACAGAGGGGTCCTTTTACTAAGGGGCGCTGGAAAATGGCCTGCGGTAGTGTACGCATGTGTTTTGGGTGCACGCAGAATCATTTTTCAGCGCATCTGCAAAAAAATGCCTTTCTACATTTTTTGCCAAAAATGGATGTGCGGCAAAATGAAAATTGCCATGCGTCCATTTTGGGTCTGAGACCTTACCACCAGTCATTGACCTAGTGGTAAAGTCTCACGTGGTAACCAGGTGGTAATGACCTACACGCATCAAATGCCACTTGGTGCATGTCCAATATGCACGTCCGAAAATAAAAATTATTTTTGGACGCGTGCCAAAAATGAAATTACTGCAAGAGCCGCGCAGTAGCCAGGTGGTAACTCCATTTTGTCACGCATTGGGCACGCGTGGACGCTTACGCGGCTTAGTAAAAGGACCCCTGTGTCTCTCGGCAGCCCTGCACATGTCTAAATTGAAAGTTTCAGCAGGCATCAGCACCTGTTCTTCTGTGCCTAAGTATGAGCCCCACAAAATTTGCTTGAACATTAATTTTTTGTGAAGCTCATATTTAGGCGAAGAACATGCGTCAATCTGTGCTTTCACTTTCGGTTTGGTTCAGTCGCACGCACATGTCTGTTACTGCCCGTCTGTCCTTGAAACATGCAGGGACTTCCTTCTAGTTGCAAAACAAGACAAAGCTGGCAGTTAAGTCTTAAAAACTGGCAGGAAATCCTCTCCTCAAACCCTTGTGTGTTGCCCTGGACCTGGTGAAAAAATTCTGGTAAACGTACATTAGAAGCCCCTGTTTACCTTTCTGCATTGCTGCTGAATACTCAAAGGCCTCATTAGCATTCGTTTTAATGCAATGTGCGACCATGAATTCCATGCAAGTCAACATCTGTATACAATCTCTCTGGGCACTGTTTGGTGCGTACAACCCGTGCTCAACCCATGGTGTCTTTCTTCATCGGTCCCTGCATGAGGATCGCCCTGTGTCACCACAGCATAAAGCCTGTGATAAAATGTCACTGATCAAAACACTATCACCAAAGCTACAGATATTCACAAGGATGAGTATTTTTTTTTAAATATTGTAAAGAAAAAGGTAACAGGATACCTGTATTGAATGTTACAGAAATCCATTTTCATATGTGCTTATACGTGCTGATTGCATATTCTCTCTTTCACTCACTTCCCCCTCCCTTTTTTAAGGATTCAATTTAAACGCCATGGTTGTGCTTACGAATGCAGTATCTCCCTTTTTCTCGGTGGCCTAATTTACCTTGTGTATACAGAAAAGCATAAAACAAATTCGAAGTCAAGGGAAGTGACAAAGCTGAGTCGAAAATCCACTTGAGTTCCAGCCCGTTTACACTTCCCCAGGGGGGTAATCAAACAGTGTCCTGGTTCAGGCAAGGCACCTAATGAGATTCTCTTCCACCATTAAGCTTCAAAAATGAAAATGTCCTCTTTTATGTGGATTTCCTTTTCTCCATGGATACAATTTGCAACTTGGTTTTATGGCCTTTCAATTAATTATTATTTTTTTCACCTGCATGACTGAAAGAACTGGGTATTGTGGGCTGAGTGCCTTTGAATTTTTCATCCCAATGCAGAATCCAACTCTGTATAAGAAAGACAGCACATTGAATATCGTTTTACAAACATCAGAATTTACATGTCTACAAAAAGCAATTTTAGAAAGCTGCTGTAATTTATTTATTTAGATTTTGCTCACACCTTTTTCAGTAGTAGCTCAAGGTGAGTTACATTCAGGTACACTGGATATTTCTCTGTCCCAGTAGAGCTCACAATTTAAGCTTGTACCTGAGGCAATGGAGGTTTAGGTGACTTGCCCAAGATCACAAGGAGCAGCAGCAGGATTTGAACCAGCCACCCCTGGATTACAAGACCAGTGCTCTAACCACTAGGCCACTCCACAATGGATGTGTATACCCCCCAAGACACAGGGCCCTTTTTACTAAGCCGCGTAAGCGTCTACACATGCCCAATGCATGCCAAAATGAACTTACCGCCTGACTACCGCGTGCCTCTTGCAGTAATTTTTGGCGCATGCATCTGAAAAATCTTTTTTATTTTTGGACGCACGTAGCGGATGCACGCCAAGTGGCACCTGATGCGCTCAGGTCGTTACCACGTAGATTCTTTACTGCTAGGTCTATGGCTGGCGGTAAGGTCAGACACCCAAAATGGACACGCGGCAATTTTGATTTTGCCGCACGTCCATTTTCGGAAACAATTTTAAAAAGACATTTTTGGTACATGCGCTGAAAAATATTTCTGTGCGCCCCCAAAACCTGCACCTACACTACTGCAAGCCACTTTTTACCGTTGCTTAGTAAAAGGACCCCACAGAGAGTTACAGGAGGCATAGTGTGGGAGTGGCAGGGGAGTCGTTTCGCAGTAAGTGAGTCTCTGATGCGCATACGGCAGGCAAACCCGGAATTGAAGCATACATTGGCGCTTTTCCTCTGTACTTTTAAATATAAACTTTTCAAAAACATGTTTTCATTGAAGGCTTATATTTAAGCGCAGAAAACAGGTGCAAACATGTGCTTTTATTTTTTACTTTGGACTCGCACACATGTGTTTCTCACTCCCAGCGCTTAAAGCTTTTCAGGGGGTTCCTTCTGCTTCCAAATTCAATCAAAAGTGGCAGATTTTAAAGAGAAAATCATGGGGAAATCCTCTCTTCAAACACCCTAATGCCAGCTCCGAGCTGGTGTTAGCTTTCCAGCGGCAAGGGCAGCTTGTTTTCTGCGCTGTTCTCTGAGCATTGGGGAGGGAATAGGAAATGACCTCATTAATATCTGTTTGACTACATCTAAGTATTATTTGCACTAATCTTTGATGTGCAAGTTTTTCCTGTGCTAGAGCTCTCTGAACAGTCTGTACAGATTGACGCCAGTTCTAGTCCAGCACTAATTGGCTCTAATGCTGGCATTAGCTTCTGCGCATTGGGGGAAGGGGTCAGGGAAGTGCAGCAGGTTGGTGTCAAAAGTGCCAATATTTCAAAACTAGTAACGAAGGCCCGTTTCAAATCGCAATGAAACGGGCTCTAGCAAGGCTCCCCTCCGTCCCTTTGTGTCTCCGTGTGTCGCCGGCCCCCCTGCAGCCTCCGCCGAAGGCCCCCCACCCCACTGACCTGCCGAAGTAACGTGTGCTCTGCCCTCGACATCATCGCGATTTGACGCGAGGGCGGAGCAGAGCTACAATGCAGTACAACGTTGGAGCTGAGAATGTGCTCCGCCCTCAACGTCATAACGTTTGACGCGAGGGCGGGGCCCACAGACTGTGATTTTGTGTGGCTTCAGAGCTTCGAACTTACGAACCTGGCTTCAGTGACGTCAGTGCAAATAGAACGTTGAGGGTGAGTTTTATATATATAGATGATTGGTGGTGCCAACCACAATACAACTTACCCCTCCCTGGACACAGTGAAGGAGCTGGCTCAATACTGGGGATGCTCAGCACCCACAGCTTGATCTTATGCTGGTGATGGGGCACCATCCTGAAAAGCGATAGGGACCTAAGAGGTGCAGCTCTTTATTTTCTCTCTCCGGCTTTGTGGAATTCACTTTCACAATCTCTTTGATTAGAGAAATCGTATACCTTATTCTGTACTGCCCCCAATATTCCTAAATTATCCCTCAACAGTGAGGTGCAAAATGATGACGTCTGTATAGGCTATATTATTTTGTATTAATAACTGTATCTTTCTAAATAGACATTCAAAAGTATCTGCATTTTCCCCCTAAAAATCCTACACAAGTTTGCCGACTGGGCATCACCTTGAGAATCAGCACCCAAGCAAAATATCTAGGTGTCATTTTAGATAATATGTTGAAATCTTCTGCCCAGTGTGCAGCGACAGCCAAAAAAGCAAACAGGATACTAGGCATCATTAGGAGAGGGATGCAAAATAAGACCAAGAATACTAGAGTGCCTCTGTATCACTCCATGATGAGACCCACCTTAAGCATTGCGTTCAGTTCTGTTCACCGTATCTCAAAATGATATAGTGGAATTAGGAAAGGTTCAAAGAAGAGCAACCAAAATGATAAAGGGGATGGAACACCTCTCATATGAGGAAAGG
The DNA here is from genome assembly GCF_901765095.1 of Microcaecilia unicolor. NCBI lineage: Eukaryota > Metazoa > Chordata > Amphibia > Gymnophiona > Siphonopidae > Microcaecilia > Microcaecilia unicolor. The sequence goes on along the minus strand of NC_044036.1, from coordinate 320,761,347 downwards.
CTAAAGAGTTTAGGGCTCTTCAACTTGGAAAAGAGATAGCCGAGGGGAGATATAATTGAGGTCTACAAAATCCTGAGTTGTGTGGAAGGTGTAAAAGTGAATCGATTTTTTACTCTTTCAAAAAGTACAAAGACTAGGGGGCACTCAATGAAGTTACATGGTAATACTTTTAAAACAAATAGGAGGAACTATTTCTTCACACAAAGAATAATTAAGCTCTGGTACTCATTGCCGGAGGATGTGGTAACAGCAGTTAGCATATCTGGGTTCAAAAAAGGTTTGGACAAGTTCCTGAAGGAAAAGTCCATAGTCTGCTATTGAGAAGGACGTGGGGGAAGCCACTGCTTGCCCTTGGATTGGTAGCATGGAATGTTGCTGCTCTTTGGGATTCTGAATGGAATTTTGTTACTCTTTGGGGTTCTATATGGAATGTTGCTACTCTTTGAAATTTTGAATGGAATTTTGCTACTATTTGGGATTCCGGAATGTTGCTACTCTTTGTTTTTCTACCAGGTATTTCTGACCTGGATTGGCCACTGTTGGAAGCAGGATACTGGGCTAGATGAACTATTGGTCTGATCCAATATGATTATTCTTATGTTCTTATGTTTATAGCAAACGTTTAAAGCAAGCACTTAAAAGTGAAATTTCAGCAGCACCTACACTATGAGGGTAATTTTATAAGAAGTTGCCTAGATTAATTGGGCAGGAAAATACCTATTTTTAGCCAAGACTCAAAGGCGTCTATATGTGTCTTTATCAAATACTAGCAAAAATCCTGCAGAAATCACATCTAGATTGAAGGCGCAGACATTATCCCCCGGATCCTAGAAAGGTCACCCAAATTTACATGACAACATTTGGGCACCATTCTGAGATGCGTGTGCAACTTAATTAGTTAATGAGCCAATTAACAGAAATAATTGAGTGCTGACAATCAATTATTGATGTTTATTGGTACCAATTAGGATTTGCACGCTATTCTATAAGGTAATACACCTAACTGTCATCTCATAGCACATATCTCAAAAGGGGGTGTGGCCATGGGAGGAGCATAGACATGTCAAGGACATTCCAAAAATATGCATGCGTAGTTATAGAATACTGCGTTAGTGCACTTTACCCCAGGTTTCAGCAGGTGTAAGTCTGGTTCCCGTAAGAGGGGAATAATCGAACGGCGCCGGCGAAATACATGGCCGGCGATGTATTTTGGCGGTGCCCCAAACAGCTGGCCAGACCCGTATTTTCGAAAAAGATGGCCGGCCATATTTTGTTTCGATAATACGGTTCCGGCCAGCCAAATGCCTTGGATTTAGCCGGGGTTTGAGATGGGCGGCTTCGTTTTTTAGCGATAACAGAAAGTTATGTCGGCCATCTCAAACCCCGGCAAAATCCAAGGCATTTGGCCATGGGAGGAGCCCGCAGTTTTAGTGCACTGGCCCCCCTGACATGGCAGGACACCAACCGGGCTCCCTAGGGGTCACTGCGGTGGACTTCAGAAAAGCTCCCACGTGCATAGTTCCCTTACTTTGGGAGCTGAGCCCCTCAACCCCCCCCCCCCCCAAAACCCACTACCCACAAATGTACTGCACCCACTAAAACTGCTCCAGGGACCTGCATACAGCCTCTAGGACTTATTGCTGCTGTATAACTTTGGCACACCAGTTGACACCTGAAGACTAATCTCTTTGAAAAAGTCCTTTATTTGAATAAGCACGTTTACTCACAGTTACAGTGGGGGAAATAAGTATTTGATCCCTTGCTGATTTTGTAAGTTTGCCCACTGAAAAAGACATGAGCAGCCCATAATTGAAGGGTAGGTTATTGGTAACAGTGAGAGATAGCACATCACAAATTAAATCCGGAAAATCACGTGGAGGGGCATAATCGAACAGAAACGCCTATCTCCATGGGCGTTTATCTCCGAGAACGGGTCCGTGAAGGGGCGGGGCGGATCGTATTTTTTAAAAGAAAAAGACGCCCATGTTTTATTCGTCAAGGTGTGAGCTGGGCGTTTTTGCTTTTCAGCGATAATGGAAAATGAAATCGCCCAGCTCAAAAACGAATAAATCCAAGACATTTATTCGTGGGAGGGGCCAGGATTCATAGTGCACTGGTCCCCCTCACATGCCAGGACACCAACCGGGCACCCTAGGGGGCACTTTTACAAAACCAAAAAAACAGGTAAAAGAGCTCCCAGGTGCATAGCACCCTTCCCTTGGGTGTTGAGCCCCCCAAATCCCCCTCAAAACCCACTGCCCACAAGTCTACACCATTACTATAGCCCTAAGAGGTGAAGGGGGGCACCTACATGTGGGTACAGTGGGTTTGGGGGGGTTGGACGACTAGTAGCATTAAGCAGCACAATTGTAACAGGTAGGGGGGGGATGGGCCTGGGTCCACCTGCCTGACGTCCACTGCACCCCCTAACAACTGCTCCAGGGACCTGCATACTGCTGCTTGGGAGGAGGGTATGACATTTGAGGGTGAAAGTAAAAAGTTGTGAAACATCATTTGTTGTGGTGGGAGGGGGTTAGTGACCACTGGGGGAGTCAGGGGAGGTCATCCCCGACTCCCTCTGGGGGTCATCTGGTCATTTAGGGCACTTTTGGGGGCCTTATTCGTGAAAAAACAGGGTCCAGGAAAAGTGTCCTAAATTCTAGCTCAAAACTGTTCCATTATCGGCGAAGGGCGCCCATCTCTGTTCGCCCGATAACCACGCCCCAGTTCCGCCTTCACCACGCCTCCGACACGCCCCCGTCAACTTTGTCCGCACCCGCGACGGAGTGCAGTTGAAAGCGTCCAAAGTTCGGCTTTCGATTATACCGCTTTATTTGTTTTTGTGAGAAGAACGCCCATCTCCCGATTTAGGTCGGAACTTGGGCGTTATTCTCGTTCGATTATAAGCTGGATTGTGGAAAGTATATGAATTTATTTGCATTCTGCAGAGGGAAATAAGTATTTAATCCCTCTGGCAAACAAGACCTAATACTTGGTGGCAAAACCCTTGTTGGCAAGCACAGCGGTCAGACGTCTTCTGTAGTTGATGATGAGGTTTGCACACATGTCAGGAGGAATTTGGTCCACTCCTCTTTGCAGATCATCTCTAAATCATTAAGAGTTCTGGGCTGTCGCTTGGCAACTCGCAGCTTCAGCTCCCTCCATAAGTTTTCAATGGGATTAAGGTCTGGTGACTGGCTAGGCCACTCCATGACCCTAATGTGCTTCTTCCTGAGCCACTCCTTTGTTGCCTTGGCTGTATGTTTTGGGTCATTGTCGTGCTGGAAGACCCAGCCACGACCCATTTTTAAGGCCCTGGCGGAGGGAAGGAGGTTGTCACTCAGAATTGTACGGTACATGGCCCCATCCATTCTCCCATTGATGCGGTGAAGTAGTCCTGTGCCCTTAGCAGAGAAACACCCCCAAAACATAACATTTCCACCTCCATGCTTGACAGTGGGGACGGTGTTCTTTGGGTCATAGGCAGCATTTCTCTTCCTCCAAACACGGCGAGTTGAGTTCATGCCAAAGAGCTCAATTTTTGTCTCATCTGACCACAGCACCTTCTCCCAATCACTCTCGGCATCATCCAGGTGTTCACTGGCAAACTTCAGACGGGCCGTCACATGTGCCTTCCGGAGCAGGGGGACCTTGCGGGCACTGCAGGATTGCAATCCGTTATGTCGTAATGTGTTACCAATGGTTTTCGTGGTGACAGTGGTCCCAGCTGCCTTGAGATCATTGACAAGTTCCCCCCTTGTAGTTGTAGGCTGATTTCTAACCTTCCTCATGATCAAGGATACCCCACGAGGTGAGATTTTGCGTGGAGCCCCAGATCTTTGTCGATTGACCGTCATTTTGTACTTCTTCCATTTTCTTACTATGGCACCAACAGTTGTCTCCTTCTCGCCCAGCGTCTTACTGATGGTTTTGTAGCCCATTCCAGCCTTGTGCAGGTGTATGATCTTGTCCCTGACATCCTTAGACAGCTCCTTGCTCTTGGCCATTTTGTAGAGGTTAGAGTCTGACTGATTCACTGAGTCTGTGGACAGGTGTCTTTCATACAGGTGACCATTGCCGACAGCTGTCTGTCATGCAGGTAACGAGTTGATTTGGAGCATCTACCTGGTCTGTAGGGGCCAGATCTCTTACTGGTTGGTGGGGGATCAAATACTTATTTCCCTCTGCAGAATGCAAATAAATTCATATACTTTCCACAATGTGATTTTCCGGATTTAATTTGTGATGTGCTATCTCTCACTGTTACCAATAACCTACCCTTCAATTATGGGCTGCTCATGTCTTTGTCAGTGGGCAAACTTACAAAATCAGCAAGGGATCAAATACTTATTTCCCCCACTGTAACTGCAGATCAGAGGTTGTGTCCCACTGGCAAAGAGTCCCTTGGTACTAAGATGAGCACTAGGTCAGAGCTGGCACAATGGTGTACAATGCCCTCTTTCAGCACCATTCAAGGTAAGAACTACGTTCTCTAACGTGGGAAACACAGGAAAGGGAACTAAAACTGGCTTACAAAAATGGCCACTACCACATGGACTACAACAGGAAACAAAACAGGGCACACTCTGACCCAGTAAGCAGGGGGAAAGCACCAGGGGAGTAGAGCCTACCAATACCTATACCCACCACAATTGCTGATGTGACTCTGCAGTGCAAATAACAGAAAAGGTGTCACACTCACCCCAGAGCCACATCACAAGCAGGAAAAGGCTGTCGGAGGACAGAACACATTCTGCTGTCATGGAGGTGGGTACGGCATTTGAGGCTGGCATACAGGCTGGAAAAAAAAGTGTTTCAAGTGGGGTTTTTTTGGTGGGAGGGGGTTAGTGACCACTGGGGGAGTACGGGGAGGTCATCTCTGCTTCCTTCCGGTGGTCATGTGGTCAGTTTGGGCACCTTTTTGAGGCTTGGTCGTGAAAATAAAAGGACCAAGTAAACCCTGCGAAATACTGCTTAACACCGTATTTTTTTTCCATTATCGGCGAAAGCCGGCTATCTGGTAGCCACGCCCATACCCGCCCATGTCCCGACTTCGCTTCGCCGCCAACACGCCCCTTTGAACTTTCGCTGGCAAGGTGATGGGAAAGCGACAATGCTGTCAAAAAAAAGCATCTTTCGATTATACCGATTTCGCCACGTTTCCCAGATCGCCGGCCATCTCCAGATTTGTGTCGGGAAATGGCCGGCGATCACTTTCGATTATGAGCTGGATAGTTAGGTGCAAGATCCACTCTTAAGCACTATTCGATTAAGGGCTTGTGCCCTTTATGGAATAATATTTAGATAACTAACGTCAGAGGAGGGCGGGCCCAGGATGTCGGAGGAGGCAGCAGTGATCGCCGATCAGCTGTTCCATCCCATGCAGCTCCTTCACACAGAGGTGAGAGGCACTGTGCGGGTCGGTAAAGCGGAGGGGGGGGGGTCCGGTAGAGGGGAGGAGCGGCGGCGACAAGCTCAGGGGGCGGGGCACGGGGGCGGAGGATGCCAGGAGGCAGAGCTATGGGAGAAGGAGTACAGAGAGAGACAGGAAGGGAGGGGGACTGGGGCTGCTAAACTTTTTAGTTTTGTTTTAATTTTTTATTTTATACGAGCGGAAGCGGGGAGCAGCTGCGACCTTGGGGAGGGGGGGACAAGGCCGTCCATACTGGATGCTTCTGACGAGCGCCTTTGCCCCCTCCCGATCCTTTTTCGATTTTGTGTTCATTTTTTATTTTATGCAGAGGGAAGCGGGGAGCCAAGTGTTTTTTTGATCTCACTTTTGTTTTTAAACATGCCAGCTTGGATTTTCATGGTGCAGGGGGAAGCGGGGAGATGACAGCTCAGGCCTTAACGACAGGTCTGAGCTGACGTTAAATTTCTCACAGAAAATGATTCGTTGCAATCGTCGGTATGGTTAGTGCATTCCAAATTGTCCACATTTCAATGGTAGTTTCTCGTTTGCATTCCGTTTTCGTTAGCTGCTAGCGTCGTCGGAAAATGGCCTTTAATGCATGCTATGTTTCAAATGTTCCTCGTTAGAGGGTCGTTAAAGGGTCGTTAAAGTTTTGTGCATCTGGGCCTGAAGGTGGAGAGGGGATGAGTGACAGGGGAGGAATTAGAGCTGGTGAGAGGATACGAAGCATAGGCAGATGAGTCTGAGAGTAATATGGATGAGTACAGAGAATGGAAATGGGGAATTAGAAAGTGGCTAAAAATTGGAATGAGAGAAGTAGGTAGAAATGGGAGGACTAGAGAGGTAAGCTTAGGAATTGGACGGAGATAGGGCTGGAGGGAGGAAGAAGGGGGAATAAAATCTAGCTAAAAGTTAGTAAAAAGGCAGTTAAGAAAAATGGAGAAAAAAAAAGATGAAACAGAAGGATTAATGTCAGAGATAGATGCAGGGGAAGAATGCAGGGGGATGAAGAAACAGAAAATAGAAATAAGCACCTAGAAAAGGAAACTGAAAACACAAGCAAGAGCGATCAGGACCAACTCAACTGAAGAAATAAAATGATCAGACTAACGTTACAAAATATGTCATTTACATCTTTAGGGAATGAAAAATGTCAGTTTTGAAAATGTGGACCACTTGTATTTTGCTCAGAACAAGAGGAAATGCATATCTATTTCTCATTACTCGGCATTTCACAGCTCAGCGAGTCTGATGTCTTGGGGTTTCCATTTCACTTTTTGTCTGCATATGGGTAGTCTCCTATTTTTTATTAGATGGTGACTTGCCTGTGTAACCGAGGTGAGGGATTCTGTTAACATGTAGTTTTTCTGTAGGAATCATGTTTAACATTGCCTCTTGGTTTTGGCCATAGTGATCTCATAGGGGCTAGAAGAGGATAAAAAGGGAAGAAAAAGAGGAATGGAGAGAGAACATGGGAAGATACAAGAGGGACAAAAAAAGGAGGAAGAGAAAATGAAAAAGCAGCAACAGAGAGAGCAAAGAAATATATCAGATTGAAAGGGGAGGGGGAGTGTAGAGAGATGGAGGGTGGAAGAGTGTTTCTTTACTACAGAGAAATAAATTCCACACTTAGAAAGGTCACTAATCATAGCGTTTTTGTCAAGATTTCATATCTTTTCCATAGCAAATCTGTTACATCTTAAAATCCCTGATGGTGATGAAGCCGCTTGTGTTGTAAATGTAGCTGATTCAACATCATTTATCTGAATGCATAAACCAGCGCTACTCCTAAAGTGAATATCATAATCACTTTAATGAATTCCCTGGAGGGCGGGGGGGTAACATTTTCTCTTTCTGTAGAATGTGCAGAAATATTATAGCCTGGAGATGGAGGTTGTTATGTTTTTGAACTGAAGTACAAAAACACATGTATATGAGTATTGCTCGACACGAACAACTCAGCAGTTCGCAGAACTGAATACAGTCCTAGGGGAGCATAACAGAGACATTAGTTTATTAGAATGAAGCTGGATACAGTGACGCAAAGTTGCTCAAAGGAACCCTTTCAAATATTGCCCACCACGGGTTCTATCACTGGCCAGGTTGGTGTTTCCCAACCCTGTCCAAGAAGTATGCCTAATCCATCGAGTTTACAGGATATTCATACTGGGTGTGCACGAGATAGATTTGCATGTGATGCAGAGACAATTTATGTAAATCTATCTCATGCATATTCATTGCGGCAATCCTGAAACCCCAGCTAGTTGTATGTGCCTTGGGGAGAGGGCTGGGAAATATAGCGAGATCAAGGTGTGAAGTTCATAGCACACACATCTTAATTTTGTCAATGAGATTATATTCATGAATGCCATTCTTTCCCAGCTGTCTTTTATGCATGCAAGATGAAAAGGAGATGTATGTGGTCTCTAAAAGAGAAACTTACAAACAAAAGATCTACAGTTACGTGGAAAGAAATGGGTGTGAAACTGGATTTCCGTGGAAAGTGAAGACGTCTCTTAAAACCCTACCTTGTTTTGTCTCTCTTTCCAAGAGGAAGAGGTGAGACCCCAAGGTACTCTACTTTGTGCATAGCTTAACAGGAATGAGTCTCCCTCCTAAGCCACAAACGCAATCTCTCAGGGGTACTTTCACTAAGGTGCACTGAAAAATGGCTTGCGGTAGTGTAGGCGTGAGTTTGGGGCGTGCGCCGATCCACTTTTCAGCGCACCTATAAAAAAGCCCTTTTTTAAAATTTTTGCCGAAAATGGATGTGCGGCAAAATCAAAATTGCTGCACATCCATTTTGGGTCTGTGACCTTACCACCAGCCATTGACCTAGCAGTAAAGACTCATGCAGTAACCGGGCGGTAATGACCTATGAGTGCCAAATGCCACTTGGCGCGCGTCTGATACGCGCTTCAGAAAATAAAAATTATTTTTCGGTTGTGCGTATCGGACGCATGCCAAAAATGAAATTACCGCAAGAGCCAGATGGTAGCCGGGTGCTAACTCCATTTTGGCGCACGTTGGGCGCGCGTAGAGCCTTACGCGGCTTAGTAAAAGGGCCCCTCAAATTTCACCTTACTATTTACTTGTATTATGCCAAGGACAGCTTCCATCTAGAGTCTGCAGGATACAATATACAGAGGCAACGAATCGGAGGAAATCTTTCTTCACTCAACGCGTAGTTAAACTCTGGAATTCGCTGCCGGAAAAGGTGGTTAAGGCAGTTAACAGCGGACTTCAAAAAAGGGTTGGACGGCTTCCTGAAGGAAAAAGCAATAGAATGTTATTGAATGGATGAGGGAATACAGTATTTCTAGGATGGGCGGGACAAATTGCTTGTTCTTTTGGCCGCTGTCGGTGTCAGGGTGCTGGGCTCGATGGAACCTTGGTCTGTCCCAGCATGGCGATGCTTATGTACTTATGTACTTATCAAGGTGCACTTGAAACTTCTTTTCCAATCAGGTCAGTTTTGTCAAAATAGTTGAGACAACTCCTGTATAGTTTTGCCAAATATTGTTTGGCTTTGATGCATTTCTTGGTACTTAAGAGTTCTACTGTTTTCTTATACACTGTACAGAAAAGTCACCTAGATCTGATCCTTCTATTAATTTAGCTTACATCTTATCTCCTCCGCTTCACTTGTTCTTGTGATTTTCTCCTTTATCTCTATGTGTAATTTTCTAGCATCAAACTTTTTATTGATTGGAATGGGAACATTTATTGTGCTCCTAGACAAGTCACTTATACCTCCATTGCCCCAGGTCCAAAAACAAAACCAAAAACGTAGACTGTGAACCCACTAGGGACAGAGAAAGTACCTGCATATAATAAGTAAACCACTTTGGTTGTACCATGGAAAAGTGGTATATCAGATGCATGACCCATAGGGGCTCATTTTCAAAAGAGAAAAACATCTAAAAAGTAGGTCAAAGCAGCATTTGCACGTTTTTCTCACAAAAAACATGTAAATCGTTATTTTTTGAAACCTGTTTCTTAGACATTTTTCTATGCTGTTCAGCTGCAGTGCGCCCAAATCTCAAGAGGATATGTTAAGGGTGGGATTTGGGCTTTCATGTCAACAGCAGTGCCCCCTAGGGTGCCCCACGTATCTCTTGGGATGTCGGTGTGGCCAGTCTACAAAAAATGCTGGCTCCTACTACATCCCAATGGCGTGATTTTGTGCATTTTTCACTTGGATAGGTTTTTATTTTTTAAAAAATAGACCACAGAGCACAAAAACATCTAGCAAATGGCCATTTTCGGAAAAAAAAAAAAAAGATAGACATTTCTCTTCAGCTTGGAGAAAAGACAGCTGAGGGGAGATATGATAGAGGTCTATAAAATAATGAGTGGAGTGGAACAGGTAGACGTGAAGCGTCTGTTCACGCTTTCCAAACATACTAGGACTAGGGGGCATGCAATGAAGCTACAAAGTAGTAAATTTAAAACAAATCTGAGAAAATATTTCTTCACTCAACATGTGATTCAACTCTGGAATAAAGGCGGTTAGCTTAGCAGAGTTTAAAAAAGGTTTGGATGGCTTCCTAAAGGAAAAGTCCATAGGCCATTATTAAAGTGGACTTGGGGAAAATCCACTATTTCTTGGATAAGCAGCATAAAATGTTTTGTACTTTTTTGTGGATCCTGTCAGATATTTGTAACCTGGATTGGCCACTGTTGGAAACTGGTCTGTCCCAGTATGGCAATACTTATGTACTTATGTAAAACATCTAAAGTTGGACTTAGACATCACATCAAAAATGCCCCTCATAGCCATCTACTGTCTCGATGGCACAAGGACACCGTAGGCAGTTTACAAATAGTTTGTTTTGGGGATAGTCTCAAAAGGGTTCCAAATGATCTGTCTTGTGCAATTATTATCAACCTCTATATCCCTAGACCAGAGATGGCAGACTAGTCCTTCTCTGAGTGCCACCAACAGGGCTGTTTTCCAGGATTTTCACAATGATGGATGCATTGAAAAACCTGGCAGTGAAGGTGTGGGTGCAAAACAGTGACAGAATTCAATGAAGCCAGGGATAAGGAAAGAGAAAGTGAAGGAAAGCCAGAGATCAACTGCGTTTGATGGTATTGCAAAATGAAGCAAACTAGACTGACCTTTTTTTAAATTCTTTTTTAGATTTTATTACTAGCATTTTCCAACTCAGAGCTCAAGGCAAGTTATAATTCAGGTACTGTCAGGAAAACTATTTGGGATTTAGCGCTGACTTTTTTTTTTCAATTGTAGCTCAGGTGAAGTACAATAAGTAATTCCTTGTCCCCAGAGGGCTTACAAACCTTTTACTAAACTGTGTTAAGTGCTAACACACGCCTAACACGGGAAAAAAGGCATTTTGCAGTAATTTGTCTGTCAATGCACGCTAATTACGCATTTTTTATTTGTTATTGTTTCAAAAGGGGGTGTGCCATCCGGGTAGCATGTTCGCATTAGTTTGGGCTAACTGGACAATGCAGAGTTCATGCAGGGAGCCCTTTGCGTCTCCTAAATAAGAGGCAGTAACTGCTCCCATGTGAATATTTTTGCATGTGTTTTATTTTTGTTACATTTGTACCCTGCACTTTCCCACTCATGGCAGGCTCAATGTGGCTTACATGGGGCAATGGAGGGTTAAGTGACTTGCCCAGAGTCACAAGGAGCTGCCTGTGCCTGAAGTGGGAATCAAACTCAGTTCCTCAGGACCAAAGTCCACCACCCTAACCACTAGGCCACTCCTCCACTCATGCTACTGGAAAAATTAGCATGGGCCCTGCAAAAAGAAAAAAGGTAAAGCCCTATTTTGGGGTCATATTTGAAATAGGCTTAGTGCATGGGAAAGTCCCATATTAAAATGCGCTAAGCACATTTATTAAGACTTCTTAGTAAAAGGGCCCCTAAGTTTATATCTGAAGCAATGGAGGGTTTGATGTCTTGCCAAAGGTCACAAGGAGCTGCAGTGGAATCTAAATGAACTTTTAAAATGAACAGGAGGAAATATTTTTTTCACTCAACGAATAGTTAAACTCTGGAACTCGTTGCCAGAGGATGTGGTATCAGCGGTTAGTGTATCTGGGTTTAAAAAAGGTTTGGACAAGTTCCTGGAGGAAAAGTCCATAGTCTGCTATTGAGACAGACATGGGGAAGCCACTGCTTGCCCTGGGATTGGTAGCATGGAATCTTGTTACTCTTTGGGCTTCTACATGGAATGTTGCTACTATTTGGTTCTCTACAAGGTACTTGTGACCTGGATTGGTCACTGTTGGAAGCACATCTACCTGTTCCATACTGGGCTAGATGGACCATTGGTCTGACCCAGTATGGCTATTCTTATATTTTTATGCTTTTAACTGGGCTTCCCTGGTTTTCAGTCCACTCTTCCCAAACTGGCTTGTTACTAGTCCGATTAATAGCTTTAGATAGTTGTGTAGCAGGGTTCAGGCATTTTAGCCTGGCTGTTGTGTTTTGGGCGGTCTGTAGTTTCTTTATAAGTTGTTCTTTGCAGCCTGCATAGATGCCGTTGCAGTAGTCAACGTGGCTTAGTACCATTGATTGTACCAGGTTGCGGAATGTTTCTCGCGGGAAGAATGGTTTCAGACGTTCGAGTTTACACATTGAATGGAACATTTTCTTTGTTGTAGCTTTCACTTGGCTCTCTAGGGTGAGGTTTCGGTCGATTGTCACGCCGAAGATTTTCAGGATATACCTTTTAATTACATAGTGACACCCTACCAAGCTCTACTCTGCATTGGCAAGTAGTAAAATTAGAGCATGGGGTGGGAAGTGGCCGGGGGGGGGGGGGGGGGGGGAATGCTGGTTAAGTCATTGCTGCTGTAGTGGAACTTACCTAAAGTGACACAGACTTTGGTCATAAGTTTTATATTTTGCATATAGAAAGTATCTGATCTTAACTGCCACATGCGCTTCAAGGATTATACTGAAACTAGTAAAAAAAGGCCCGTTTCCGAAACCAATGAAACGGGCGCTAGCATGTGGTTTTTTTTTGTGTGTGTGTGTGTGTATGTGTCACAGAGTTATTTTGTGTGTGTGTGTGTGTGTGTGTGAGGGTGCGGTGTGTGTGCAGGTTGTTGATGATGGAGGTGGTGCGTCGGTGTGCAGTTGTTTCGTTAGTTTGGCAGCCAGTCTCCAGCAATTCCTAGGCAGAGAAGGAGTACTCCTCCCCCTTCCTTGGTCGCTGTTTGCTGCTGGCTGGGTCGTGGGTAATCCTTCCAGCTGGGCCGCAGCTTGTCCTGTTCGCCCACGTCCCAGATGGTGACGGGCACGTTGTTTTCCGGCTCCTATGACTCCATGTCAAGCGATCCCAAATATAGTCTGTGCTATAGGCCCTCTGGCACTCTTCAGTACTGGCATTAGGCATTTAAAAATGTCTCCCCCCCCCTCCCCCGGTCTATTTTTGCACATACCCACAGCAGGAATATTCTTCTCTCGTTCCAGCGATGGTTCTGTGCTCTCCATGCTGCCCAGATAATGAGCCATTCTGCTGGGGAATGCTCCTCCCTTATTGTCACGTAGTTTCCTCTGATTGGTCCGTCTTACATTGCCTAGTGTTGCCTGGGAACGGTGTTGTGATGGTCCTTTGTGTTTCAGAATGTTGAGGGTGTTTTTTCTGATTGGTCCGTCATGCGAGGGCGGGGCAGAGAGACATGGTCAGTGTTGTGGCTTCACCACCATGAATCCATGAACCCTTCAGTGAGTGACTGAGTGACTTCAGAACGTTGTCTTCAGAACGTTGAGGGTGAGTTTTATTATAGTAGATGCGATCTAGATGAACTGGGAAGAAATTGTAGACAGATGACATACCACTTTGACTGATTTCTGGTTCATAATTGGTAGAGATTCTAATTTCTGTGGCTGGGTTTGACAAGTTGCTGTTGACTGCTTTCCTCGCTCCCACTGGGATGGAAAGAGCGGATAACAATATTTAGGAAATCTTTGAAAAGAGGAGCAGGGAGAAATAACGCAGGAGACGGAGCTGAGGCAAGGGCCAAGACTGTCACAGCGACAACTTCCAACATAGCCAGGAAATAGAAATTCAAAACAAAAAAAAGCAAATGCGCCGATCTGGCCTGGAGCTCACTGAAGGGGAGACGAAGACACAGGAATCTCATTTATTATACAACGCCTGCCTGTATTGTATACATGCTTCACAAGACAAAAACCTGAGCTGTGCGGTTAATGAAAAGGTCAGAGAAAGAAACATGGTTATCCTTCATTTGAGGTCTGGTCCAAAACAAACAGGATCAGTTCAAACCCAAGGGAGTGAGGCTCCAACAAAATACCCTATAAAGTCATTGACACACAAAAAATGTATTTTGCTAGCAGACTGGAAGAAGTTTGGATATATTTATAAAGTACACAACAGTGGCACGTACCAATTGCCAAGAACCATATATAATGTGTTCACATCAGTGGCGTAGCCAAGGGTGGGCCCAGGCCCACCCACTTTAGGTTCAGGCGCACCAAGTAGCAGCACACCTAAAATGTGGTTGGCAGGGACCCCAAGCCCCACCGGCCCAAACTCCCAACAACCTTTTGCTACCGGTGAAAATCTGCTATTTAAAAGGTATACGGGGGAGAGGGGATGTTTGAAAGACCATATGGCATGCAGGCGAGAGAGGGAGAAACCAAATCACTTTTAGGACAAGGCGGAGTTCTGCCCATCCACCTTGGGTCCAGGCTCACCCAAACTTGGGTGTCTGGCTACGCCCCTGATTCACATTCTACACAGGTTTGCAGGTTTGTACTGTTTTCAAATGGAATACATTTGATTAAAAAAAAAAACACAACAGCAACAACCTACCAATATCCCACAAAACAAGAAGGAGAAATGCAAAGCTAGTCTTTCTTTCGTATCAGAAGTTCTAGTACCATTTGACAATTACAATTAGTGGACAATTTACTATCGTCTTTCCCTTGACCCATGACGCCTGATTCACCTGTATCTCATCTGACCACAACACAATCTTGTATTTGTTATCAACCGAAATGGCAAACGCCTTTACGGTACTTTGTAAGCCACATTGAGCCTGCAAATAGGTGGGAAAATGTGGGGTATAAATGTAACAAATAAATAAATTTGAAAAAAAAAAAGGTTAGGCTCTGTGGCTTGGAGTATTTGGCAACAGGGAGAGTGGAATGTTCATAAGATTGTGATGTATAATTTGATAGAAAAAGGTCCATAAATAGACATAATAAGGGGTCACCTCTCAGCTCCTCTTCATGTCAGACTTGCGGGTCATAGAGTTTCCATCATGTCAAGACTCCTCCTTGGCTAGTTGTGTTGTGCTATTTGAAGGGCAGCACAATCAGCGTTGGTGATCCAGACATACTAGAGTCTGCCACAGTAGTTTTTATTGCAAAAAGGACCCGACTCGGTCAGGTTTTGGCTTATGACTTCGTCAGGGATCGGCAAGATCTTCCAGACAAAATTAATAAAATTCAACAATGAAAATCTTTATACTGCGTCGCATGGAACTGCATCACATTCCAGCGATCGATTGCTGGAATGCGATGCAGTTCCATGCCATGCAGTATAAAGAATTTCATTGATGGATTTTGTTGATTTTGTCTGGAAGATCTTGCCAACCCCCGATGAAGGCATAAGCCGAAACTTGGCCGAGTCAGGTCCTTTTTGCAATGAAATCTACTGTGGCGAACTCTAGCATGTCTTCATTCCCTGGATCACCACCGCTGATTGTGTTGCCTGTGTGTTTCTGCTGAGGTTTTCTCGTGATATTTGAGGGGACCATGTTCTAAACTACATTCAGGCCGTATATTAGACTGACAGGAATAAGTGGATCCAAAAAGGATAAACAGCATATTTGGAGACTGAAAAAGTGACTGTGTGGGTAGAGCACCCATGTGCTACAACATGTATTTTGTTGGTCCTTTACAAGGTATCACAGCCTAAAAGAACTCCAGTATTCTACTGCTCTGTAATTTGGTGTGGTCAGATTAAGTCCCCTTGAGCAGAAGAGGTATAGCTCATGCTCAAACTGGAAAAAGCTCCTTTGCTGCATGAGTTTCATATTATGTATTGCACAGAAGAATGATTGCATCAAGTCAAAAGACAGAGCAAAAAGTTAATTGTTTGAAGTCCTTCCAGGGCTTTTCACTGTGTAGAATAAACATTCTGTCAGTAGATATGCAAAGGCATCCATCCTTTTATCTTCTCTCTTACGCCAACTCTATCCCAACTCTTAAGAAGCCTCGTTCCAGAGAAAATCCTCACACTCACGTCTTCTCTTACTGTTGCTTTTGACTTAATCTGTCCCTTTTTTCTCTTTTTCTTGCATCTAAATCGATTCCTTGATGATTATTCTTTAACTTAGTCATATTCAGGCCAGTGATAGCACAAAATTGCCCTGCACTGTAGCAACATAAGTAATTAAGGTCCTTACTTACTAATCACTTTTCTCTCATTCTTTGTCCATGCAGAGCAAAGCTGAGTAAATTAGGACCTTAATGCTGGGTGAGTATGAAGGGCATAATCGAACAGCGCCGGCCATCCACATGGCCGGCGCCGTAAAGGGGCAGCGCCAGCCATTTTATCGAAAAAGATGGCCGGCCATCTTTTCTTTCGATAATACGGTTGGCGCCGGCTAAATCTCAACATTTAGGTCAAATGTTGAGATCGCCCTTTAGGGATCGCCGGGTTTAGAGATGGCCGGCTTCGGTTTTCAGCCATAATGGAAACCGGTCCCGGCCATCTCAAACCCAGCCAAATGCAAGCTTTTTGATCGTAGGAGGAGCTAGCTTATGTAGTGCACTGGCCCCCCTGACATGCCAGGACACCAACCTGGCACCCTAGGGGGCACTGCAGTGGACTTCAAAAATTGCTCCCAGGTGCGTACCTCCCTTACCTTGGGTGCTGAGCCCCCCAAATCCTCCCCCAAAACCCACTCCCCACAACTGTACACCACTACCATAGCCCTAAGAGATGAAGGGGGGCACCTACATATGGGTACAGTGGGTTTTGGGGGTTTTTGGAGTGCTGAACATTTACCATCACAAGTGTAGGGGGGATGGGCCTGGGTCCACCTGCCTGAAGTGCACTTCACCCACTAAATACTGCTCCAGGGACCTGCATACTGCTGTCAGGGAGCTGGGTATGACATTTGAGGCTGGCATACAGGCTGGCAAAAAAGATTTTTTTTTGGGTGGGAGGGGGTTGGTGACCAGTGGGGGAGTAGGGGGAGGTGACCCCCGATTCCCTCCGGTGGTCATCTGGCCAATTGGGGCACTTTTTTGAGACTTGGTCCTAAAAATAAATGGACCAAGTGAAGCCGGCGAAATGCTCGTCAGAGCCGGCCATCTTTTTTCCATTATCGGGCGAAGCCGGCCATCTCGTACCAACGCCCCATCCTGCCCCCATCCCAGCTTCGCTACTCTGCCGAAATGCCCCCTTGAAGTTTGGCCGGCTCCACCACAGAATGCAGTTGGCGCCGGCCAAAATCGGCTTTCGATTATACCGATTTGGCCGAGTTCAGGAGATGGCCGGCCATCTCCCGATTTGTGTCGGAAGATGGCCAGCGATCTCTTTCTAAAATAAGCTGGTTTGTCACCTGGGCTAAACTGATTAATCACAGTGCAATTCTGCACTGTCTATAACTGAGGCCAGCTTAATAAACAGTGCTAGAAAGAGGAGAAGTGGGACAACTATGACAACTACGCTGTCTCTCTCCATTCATCAAGAAGGCAAGTCTTGTCAGTGTGGTTCACGCATTGGATTACTGTAATGCACTCTGTCCTGGTCTGACTACAAAGGGTTTTCACCGGCTCCAACTGATTCAGCACAACTGATGGTTATAAGCGATCAGATCACACCATTTCTGCAAAAACTTCCCTTGCTACCAGTACAATACAGGAGAGGGACATAGTTACCATCTATTGAGTGAGCCCAGCAAACGCCCAAGGCTGCCCCCCCCCCCCCCCCGTAGGGGCCACCTGCTGCTAGATCAAAGGAAGTGTAATTTTGGAAAAATAAATTTGAGACTGTGGCAGTGTGACACACACCCCCAGCAGTGCTGCTGCAGTGCTACTTCCTGATTCCGATTTTCTCCCCCTCCTTGTGGCCGGGTAGGGGATAAAATTGTTGAGCACTTTATCTTGGGATGCCGTGGAGCTGAAGTCTCATGATATGAGCCATGATCTCACAGATGGTGCATCCCTATGGGGTCAGTGCTGCCATTTTGGTGATGTAGAAGCAGGAGTGAATGGGTATCGCTCCTGCCTCTTTGAAGATATGTGGTAGTGTTGGGGGTCTAGGGAGCTAGGGAGTGTGGTGGGTGCTGAAATGGAAGGGCGAGGGGGGTTGGGTGGGTGCCATTAGACACCAGGGATTTTATTTGCAATTTCAGGGGCAGGAGGGTTGGGTTTGGGAGTAGGTAGGGATGCCACTAGACACCCATTCCTCTCAAACAGCCCTTCTATGCTGTCAAAAACTGTATGGTGTGCATGTGTCAGAAGCCATTTTTTTGTGCATTGCAGGGGAATAGTTAATGATCCATTACTTTTCATTTTAATATAGTAAATGACCATGTTTACTGAGTGAGTTAACTCCAGCACTCAACCATTGTCGTTGGTAACAAGTGTGTAGATCACAGAAGGCAAAAGTAGAGACTAATAGACGATTCACCACTGGAGACGTGAGTCCAACAGTCTTTATTATATCAGAGATAACGACCCAGAAGATGTAGTAACAGCAGTCAGCATATCTGGGTTTTTAAAAGATTTGGACAAGTTCCTGGGGAAAAAGTCTATAGTCTGCTATTGAGACAGACATGGGTGAAGCCACTGCTCGCCCTACAATCAGTAACATGTAATGTTGCTACTATTTGAGTTTCTGAGCTACCTTTCAAATCACACTTATCAACTTAGTCAGTCTAGTTCTTTCTCCTTGACCTAATCTGTTCTCTCCAGTGTACCTCAAGGTTCTATTCTCTCACCTACCCTCTTCAACATTTTCTTATCTCTCCTCTTGACTCTCATTCAGGAACGAGGTTACCAACCATATTGTTATGCCAACGATATACAGATTCTCTTCCGTGTCCCAGGGTCCTCATCTTCCGTTCCAGCAACCTTAAATTCTTGTCTTGCCACTGTGTCAACTTGGCTAAAAGATAACAGACTCTTTTTAAAAAAATACAAAATGTGAAACAATTGTATTTTCTAATCAGAATTCACCAATTCCCCTTCCACCTACCTTGGGTAATGCTGCACTTGTCTATAAGGAGTCTATTAAAATTTTAGGTGTAATTTTCGATTCCAAATTGACTTTTTACAATCAGATTGATAGCATAACTAAATCCTCATTTTTTGCACTTGCACGTATCCGTTCAGTTTGGTGTTTTCTGTTCCCAATATCTATCCATTCTCTTATTCTTGTGTTGGTGATTTCTAGGCTCAATTACTGCAATTCTCTATATGCCGGTCTTCCATTTCTTTAAGAGCTGCAATTGATACAATGTACCTCAATAAAACATATTCATCGTGTCCGCTGTTTCGATTGTGTTGCCCCTCTCCTTCATCTTGAACTCTGGCTTCCAGTTTCTTATCGCATCAGCTATAAACTTCTTAAGTTGACCTTTAAGGGTCAAAACCCTTCTGCTTCGGCATACCTGCACAAACTCCTGATCCCTTAATCTCCTTCTCTACCCTCCGATCGTCTTCAGTCAATTTGCTCTGTGTCCCTTCACCAACAGTTTTGCATTTATCCCTTTCCTATGAGACCGCCTTTAGCTATTTAGGCCCAAGATCTTAGAATGATCTCCCTCCATCAATCAGAGCTGATATGTCCAGGGCTTTTTTTGAGGGGGTACTTGGGGGTACTGAGTACTGGCACCTTTTCCATTGTCTGCTAAAATTGACCCATGGATCTCAAGTTTTAATGAAAGATCTCAGACTCTACACAACAATTCTGATTTGTCATAGATTCTGTGACTGGTTGCAGGGGGCCTGGCTATTGTAGGAAGGGTCCTTCAATGATCACCCCCCCCCCCCCAAAGGGTGGCCCTCGCATTTGAGTACCGGCACCTTTTTCACTAGAAAGAATACACTGGATATGTCCCTTCCATCGTTTAAAGGTCTTCTATCAACCTTCCTTTTCTCTAGTGCCTTTTCATCTGTTTCATAGACTTTCTCCGTCTTCTGATTCAAAGACCTTTTCCTTTTTCCCCCTTCCCCCACCAGCAGTCACAGAAAGAATCTGTTTTTAACTATTGTAAACCACTTAGTTGCCTGCAGAGGCTTAATTTACGGTATATCAAGAGTTTGGAAAAATCCAAAAAGGGAAAGGGGAGGGAATTTGGGATTTAGCTCACATCTTTTTTTCAGTAGTAGCTCAAAGTGAGTTACATTCAGGGGTTAAAAGGCTTGCCCGAGATCACAAAGAGCCACAGTGGGATTTGAACCTTTGATTCCCTGTTTCTCAGCATGCTGCTCTAATCATTAGGCTACGCTTATAAATGTATTAAAGTCTATAATAAACTAAAAACTTTCCAAAAACATATTTTAAGACACAAATGGGCGATGAGGATTAAATTATGAAACAGAAACATTTCTTCCCTTGGCCATATCTCTGTTTCTATCTGGCCTCCTAAATGTGTCATGTATAGTGTCATTAGGTTTATCTTTTTGCATGCCCCTTACCTGGTAATCCTTTCCCCATGCTCACTTGTGTTTGCGTCCAGCTGTTTATTGTCTTTTTGTCTTCTAAGCCCGTCATCTCTACAACTGTACCTCATTGCTGTAGTTGTCTCTGTCCCTACCACTGATCACATCTTCTTCTAATCTGGTTTCCCTGCCTCCTAAACTCCCTGCCGTGTCAACCGTGTGTGATTTTGCAGAACAAGCAGAAGTATTTGGATTCTCTCCAGAACTAGGCAGGCAGCGTCTGCTCACTGTAAATAGAAGGGTCTCTGGAGCTTCCACAATATATATAGTCTGTAAAATCTTCTTTTCACCCTTGGAAGGCACAGGTGAAGAGTTTGGGCACCAGGTAGTGCTAGGCAGAAAACACAGGGGCAAAATCTGGCTTTGCCAGCTATAGCATCCCTGCAAAGAGATTTGGGTCCAAACCATCATCTTTGGAGGCTATTACAAAGAGACTACGCTCACTATTCCCTCTAAGCTGAGCGGGAGTCCTCCAACTGCATTACTACCACTAGAGGGTGCTGCTTCAATATTGTGTTTTCAATCTCTAGGGAAAGGCGATTCCCTGTAGTCCTGCAGAACTTGCTGAATCTCACTATTGAAAATGTGATAGTGAAACAGCACCCCCTGCTGGCAGGACTGTAGATGGAGGACTCCCACTCAGAGGGAACCAGTAGCGTACCAAGGTTGGGGCATTAGGGGCAGTCCACCCCGGGTGCAGGCAGAAAAGGGATGCGCGTAGCAGATGCCCGGCTGTCTGCTCTGCCAGTCCCCTGTCCCCTCTGACATTACTTCCTGTTCCAGGAACAGCTGCATGCTGCTCTGCGCACCCCCTTGCTAGGAGGTAATGTGGTGGTGGTGGTGGGGGGGTGATGTACCGGGGGGCAGCAGTGACCCACCCTGCGTAGCAAACAAGCTAGGTACGCCACTGGAGGGAAGAGTGGCTACGATTTCCAAGTGATTTTCACTTATAGGCCATCTGTGAACAAACAGTTCGTAATGCTCCTCTGATCCAATGGGAGGTGCCTACGGAATTAAGATAGGCAACTTTTACCTTTCTTTTAGAGGTGGGCTAAAAACCTGTCTGTTTCAGACATATGGGAAGCAGTCCTGTATAATTTCTTTTTAATGTTGTACATCTTGCTACAGTGATTGCTTGTATTTTTTTTTTACAGGCATTCTATTATTGATTGTGATGTATATATTTACTGTCGCTTTGAACTTCTGATGAGTTCTAGTAGGTCATATGCAATAGAAATGGTGAAATTAAATTAAATTAAAATTACACAAAGACCCTGAGTGGCAGCTATAACCAGTAATGCAATTAGCATCTCTCTCTTTTTCTTTATGTTCTGCAGCACTGGGGTTACTGTTGTGGGGCTGAAGATTAAAGAGGTCAGTTGCTAGCATGCACTAACCACCCCAGATTCTATATAGCACGCCTGGAGATCCATGCCGAAATCAGCATGGATTCTATAACAATGTGCGTAACTTAACAAGCTAATGAGCGCTGATATCAACACTTAACAAGCAGCAATGATCACTAATTGACACTGACTAGAATTTACACAGGCAACTCACTAAGCATATTCTATGACAAAGTGCGCCAAACTTCTAACATGCACAGGCAAAAAGGGGCGTAGTTATGGGTGGGGAAATGGGTGTCTCATGGGCGTTCTGAAATTTACGTGCGTAGTTATAGAATACTAGTAAAAAAGGCCCGTTTCTGACACAAATGAAACGGGCGCTAGCAAGGTTTTCCTCGGAGTGTGTATGTTTGGGAGAGTGTATGTGAGAGTGACTGTGAGAGACAGAGTGAAAGTGTGAGTGTGTGTGTGTGAGAGAGAGAGTGAGTCTGGGTGTGAGTGTGTTTGTGAGAGTGTGTGTGTGTGAGAATGAGAGTGTGTGCAAGTGTGTATGTGAGACACAGTGTGAGAGAGAGTGTGTGTGTGTGTGTGTGTGTGTGTGTGTGCGAGAGAGAGTGTGTGTGAGACACAGATTCTCTGTGAGAGTGAGTGTATGAGACCAAGCGAGTGTGTGAGTGACTGTGTGGCACATAGAGAGTGAATGTGATACAGTGTGAGACAGAGTGTGTGAGAGTGTGAGTCAGAAAGACATTGTATATGAGAGAGAATGTGAGCCCTGCCCTCCCAATCCATGCCCATCTGTCCCCTGCCCCCTCCATTCATCCTTTTCCAGCAATTCCCCTCTCTCCCTGAGCCCTGTCCTCCCAATCCATGCCCATCCATGCTACTCTGTCACCTGCCCCCTCCATTCATCCCTATCCAGCAATTCCCCTCTGTCCCTGAGCCCTGCCCTGCAATCCATATCCATCCATGCCTATCTGTCCCCTCCATTCATCCCTATCCAGCAATTCCCCTCTCTCCCTGAGGCCTGCCCTCCCAATCCATGCCCATCCATGCTCCTCTGTCACCTGCCCCCTCCATTCATCCCTATCCAGCAATTCCCCTCTCTCCCTGAGCCCTGCCCTGCAATCCATATCCATCCATGCCCATCTGTCCCCTCCATTCATCCCTATCCAGCAATTCCCCTCTCTCCCTGAGCTCTGCCCTCCCAATCCATGCCCATCCATGCTCCTCTGTCCCCTGCCCCCTCCATTCATCCCTTTCCAGCAATTCCCCTCTCTCCCTGAGCCCTGCCCTCCCAATCCATGCCCATCCATGCTCCTATGTCCCCTGCCCCCTCCATTTATCCCTTTCCAGCAATTCCCCTCTCTCCCTGAGCCCTGCCCTCCCAATCCATGCCCATCCATGCTCCTCTGTCCCCTGCCCCCTCCATTCATCCTTTTCCAGCAATTCCCCTCTCTCCCTTCCATGTCCCCCCCCTCGCATCCATGCTCCTCTCTCTCCCATGTCCCAGCCTGGCCCTGCCTCTTCTCCCCCCCCTCCTTCGCATCCATGCCCCCCCCTTCGCATCCATGCTGTCGTTTCTCCCCTGCCCTCCCGCTCCCATTGTTCAACTTTACTGCCCACCCTCTTCTCTCCCCCCAACATCTCTTTTTGTTTTTTTTTTCTTTTTAAATTTACCTCCGTGGCGGTTCCGGCAGCGCAGCGTCAGGGAAGGAGGCGGCACTCCCGACGTCTAGCCTTTCCTTCGCTGTGTTCCGCCTTCTTCTGACGTCATCCTTGATGTCAGAAGAAGGCGGAACACAGCGAAGGGAAGGCTAGAGACGTCAGGAGCGCCGCCTCCTTCCCTGACGCTCCGCCCTCGACGTCAAGTTTGACGCATGGGCGGGGCAGACACAAAGCGATCTCACCCCCTTCACTTTTGGAACGTTGGGTAAGTGAGGCTTCATTCGAACGTTGGAGGTGCGTTTTATATAGAGAGATGGCCCAGTCCGCCTAAATATATGTGCCAGGATTTACACCACATTTTTGTTGGTTTAAATGGATGCACGTAGTTTTAGGTGGTGCGATATCAACTAAGCATATTCTATAATCAGGCACCGATTATAGAACGTGCTAGTTCCGATTTTTTTTAGGCGCCATATATAGATCTCCCCCCCCCCCCCCAAATGGCAAAATTGTGCATTATTTTTACTCTAATGCATGTTAATCGCCACACAAGCTATATTATAATGAGATGCAAAACATGCAAATGCATGCAAAACCATCTCATTATTATGTAAGATGGAATAATGTCACCTGCGTTGAACTTCACAAGCTGTGTTATTTGTGGAAAATAATGCCAGCTTTAAGTTGGTGTTATGTTTCCTCCCTGGTAGTATCTTACAGGGGAATAACGATGGAACATTGATTTTAATCACAGAATCACTATTGCACGAGGGTGAAGGAGTCCAGCAGCAACGGTACAAGACTCATCACAGGAAGTTAACTAACCAGCCAAGATAAGTGAATCCATCCACCTATTATTAACATTATAACTGACCGCAGAACACTATTGTCTTTTAACGTGACAGGTTGGCAGGCAGGGTCAGTGCTGTGATGGTTCTATGCTGCTGGCTAACTCCGTAACATATGGCACAACAGCAAAATCTGAACACTGCATATTAAAAATAAAAAATGCATAGAGAATACATGATACAGGAGCGTATACTGGTGGAATTATTGTCATTATTGATTTACTAGCGCCAGCTTATATAGAAGGGATCCCTGATTGTTGCAGTATCTTAAAGGGGCCAGTGCTAAAGAAAATGGTCGTTGGACCATCTTCAATTAAAAAAAAAAAAAAGACCTCCCCCCATTCCCAGCACAGGCTCCCACAGCACCCCCACCCCTCCTTAGATCCCTCGGGATCTATCAGGTTTTTCCTGGTGTCCAGTGGGCGGGGCAGGATCAAAATGGCACTGGTTCACCTCTAGTAACAATATCACAATTCTACCACTAGCGGTCAATCTGTCAAACATGGGCTGGGTGCAGGGGTAATTCTCAATAGGTTGCCTAAAGTTAGGTGCATTCGGTGCAAATTCTATAACAGCAGATCTGTGTGCAACTGCCCCTATAGAAAACTAGCACAATTCCACATTTACATGCCTAACTTTAGGTGAGTATTCCAATTAATAGACCAATGTAGTATATATGTGGGGACTGAAGTGTAGATGTGGAGGGGCATAATTGAATGAAAACGTCTATCTCCATGGGCGTTTATCTCCGAGAACGGGTCCGTGAAGGGGCGGACCGAACCGTATTTTCGAAAAAAATAGACGTCCATGTTTTATTCGACAATTTGTGAGCTGGGCGTTTTTGTTTTTCAGTGATAATGGAAAATGAAAGCGCCCAGCTCAAAAACGAATACATCCAAGGCATTTGTTCGTGGGAGGGGCCAGGATTCGTAGTGCACTGGTCCCCCTCACATGCCAGGACACCAACCGGGCACCCTAGGGGGCACTTTTACAAAAACAAAAAAAAGGTAAAAGAGCTCCCAGGTGCATAGCACCCTTCCCTTGTGTGTTGAGCCCCCCAAATCCCCCTCAAAACCCACTGCCCACAAGTCTACACCATTACTATAGCCCTAAGGGGTGAAGGGGGGGCACCTACATGTGGGTACAGTGGGTTTGTGGGGGGGGGTGGACGACTAAGCATTAAGCAGCACAATTGTAACAGGTAGGGGGGATGGGCCTGGGTCCACCTGCCTGAAGTCCACTGCACCCCCTAATAACTGCTCCAGGGACCTGCATACTGCTGCCAGGGAGGTGGGTATGACATTTGAGGGTGAAAATAAAAAGTTGTGAAACATCATGTTTTGTGGTGGGAGGGGGTTAGTGACCACTGGGGGAGTCAGGGGAGGTCATCCCCGATTCCTCTGGTGGTAATCTGGTCATTTAGGGCACTTTTTGGGGCCTTATTCGTGAAAAAACAGGGTCCAGGAAAAGTGCCCTAAATTCTAGCTACAAATGCATACTTTTTTTTCCATTATCGGCGAAAGGCGCCCATCTCTCCTCGGCCGATAACCACGCCCCAGTTCCACCTTTGCCACGCCTCCGACACGCCCCCATCAACTTTGTACGCTTCCGCGATGGAGTGCAGTTGAAAACGTCCAAAATCGGCTTTCCATTATACCGATTTATTCGTTTTTGTGAGATAAACGTCTATCTCCCGATTTGGGTCGAAATCTAGGCGTTTTTCTCTTTCAATTATAAGGTGGATAGTATACGATAGTGTCCCAAACATTCGATCTTCAACAATCAATTTTCTCCATGAGTGGTATCAGAATATATAGTTTCTTCTGGGGATCATCAGATATTACTGCAGCTCACACCAGTGTTCCTTCTTCATTTGAAAGATGGTTGTGGTGCAAATCGTCATTAGATCACCCTTAGTTTTTTCAGCTAAACGTTTTTTTTTCTAATAGAATGATTATCCAACATGTGCAAAGTAGAGCAACAATATATAGCAATGAATATCTTTATAGAACGGTAACAGCCTTTGATAACAGGAGAAACTCCGCCGACATGGCCAGGTTTTGCAAAAACTTCCCCTGGGAAGAGGTTCTCTAAAAAAACGCACAAAAAAAAACTCATTACATGATCTGTATACTCCTGCATAAGGAGGTGAGAGCACTTATACATTTTTGTGTGGCATGTTTTATGGAATGCAGCAACTCGTTTCACATAAGCCTCTTCCGTACTTCTATCCCCCGCAATCTTACACGCTTAAACCTAATCTACAGGTAAAAAACAGAAAATATTATACCCGAACCATCTCTTGCTATCGCTCTGCTGCCCAATCAGGATCCGGTGTTCTTCTATTGTTCTGTTGTTCTTTGCCATTGTTTTATTCTCTTTAACGATACAGGGATTTGTTTTAATTTAACGCCTCATAATGTAACCATAATTATGTTGTAACAGATTGTACTTCCATTAATACAATGTATTGTAAGCCACAATGAACCCGCAAATAGGTGGGAAAATGTGGGATACAAATGCAATAAATAATAATAATAATAATAAGGACACTGTCTCATGATTTGCTAGTCTCATCAGTCCAATGCATATAATTATTTCTTATTTGCAATCTTGCTTATTATTTTTATTTGAAACACAATATTTATTTTTCCAATCGCTCTCTCATCAAACAAAATGTTGAGATTTGCACGCACTGCCTCAACTGCATGCAAATCTAACTCATGAATATTCATCCCAAGGACTGGGTTGGTAAGGGCTGGGCTAGTGGCTGAGGACAAGGTTGAAAACCTCTCTAGACCTGCTCTCAGAGCTCCCAAGTTATCCAGTTCCAGAAGTGACACATTTTGGTCTGAGAAGATTTTGACCTCAGATCCCAACGCAGTGTGGTATTGGTAGTACTTGATCTTATCCACTGAAATCAGTGCGGGGGTCCCATAATGCAGAAATCCAGGGCTTACCTAAAATCTCAGGGGTCCCGAAAAGTGGCTTGCTGGTTTTGGGCGCACGCAGAATCATTTTTCAGCGCACCTGTAAAAAGGCCTCTTCCCCCCCCCCCCCCCGAAAATGGACGTGCGGCAAAATCAGAATTGCCGCACGTCCATTTTGGGGGTCTGACCTTACCGCCAGCCATAGACCTAGCAGTAAAGAATTTGGGCGGTAAGGACCTACGTGCATCAGATGCCACTTGGCGCGCATCCAAAAATAAAAATTTTCTACAAGAGCCACGCGGTGAGTTCATTTTTGCACGCGTTGGGCGCGCATAGGTGCCTAGGTGGCTTAGTAAAACAGGCCCCTCACTCATGGAACTGGGCAGCTCAGTCCTTAAAGTCCTGGCTGCTGGGGCAGAAAGTTCGGGCCCCTTTTACAAAGCTGTGCTAGCGATCCTGGTGCAGCAAATGCAACGAAGCCCATTCAATTCCTATGGGCTTTGTAACATTTGCCGCGTGGGAATCACTAGTGTAACTTTGTCAAAGGATCCCTTTGATTGCAGATTAAGGAAGGACAAGTGGACTCAGTAGAGCCACTAGGTGAGAAATAAGGAACAAACCCCTGAAAGAAAATGATTTCATTAAAGTCTCCTCCCCCTCCTCCTAAGTCGGTCACCGATCCTTAGCTCTCAGAACTCTCCCTGCTGCTCCAGAAGGACACAAACACCAGTAATTGTACTGCAAATTATATTTTCAGAGTACAGACTATCAGGCTCATCAATCACCTCCCAGGGAACAACCAATTCGCTGTCTACTTTATTTTGATGTGTATTTGGTGGGGCGGGAGGAGGTAGGGGTTAAACAAAGAAACAGGCGACTTTTCTTCCAGTGTTATTAAGAATTTTTCATTCTCCATTTGCAGAGAGATGACAAATACAGTGAACTGCATTCGTACAAGGTTTAAGAATTGCTTTACAATACATGTTTCTTCTGCTACATAACAGGGACATGGAATGGTATTTCAAAAAGCTAGCACTAAGGTAAATATATATATATATATATATATATATATATATATATATATATATATATATATATATATATATATATATATTAAAGGCTATGAGTGCTCTAACATTTACGCATGATTACGTGTGCAAATGATTAGAATACTGACATCAGTGGTGTGCTGGAGCCAGCTCATTGGTGCAAATGGATGCATCTAAATATACATGTGACCCCTATGCTTAAGCCCTATTCTATAAACCTTGCCTAAGTTTAGGCGCAGCTTATAGAATAGGGATTTCACAGGGTATTTTCAGCGTTGATTTTTTAGGCATGATTTATAGAATTCACCCCATGCCACTTACGTGTACCCTGTTTTGCTGTCACTTAAGGGGTCGCATGTAAATTTAGGTGCATCCCAGGGCGTAGCTACGGGTGGGCCCAGGCCCACCCACCCGTGCGCACATAGTTGCAGCAGCAGCAGCACGGCATGGCAGGGACGGCACCCACACCCGCTCTGGCTCAGCTGATCAGGCTGCGACAGAGACTCCAGCCCAATTTCGTCACTCAGGCCCGCCCACCACCCAAGCACATAGCAGCAGCCTAGTGTACCACGTCGCGGGCAGCCGGGCACCCGTCCCGCTAACTCAGGCTCAGCTGATCAGGCTCAGACAACATCAGCCCACCGCTCCTAGACGCCCTAGTTCCTACCTTCGGGAATGCAGGGCCGCGCCGCCTCGTACTTGTTTTCCATGATGATTTCCGGATATCATCCATCCTACGCGGTAGCGAGCAGCGCTATGACTGGACGTGGCTGTGCGCGGTCAGCCTCGCTCTCGCTCCGTCCGCTCGCTCATGCCTCGTAGCATTCTGAGGGCACACCGGCACAGGGGAGGGCAGGCTAAAAAAAAATAGCTGCACGTGCACGCACACACACACGTAGGTGCGAGGCGAGCCTCAGCCTGGCCCTGGCCCTTCCTGAACATGGGAATTGGCTTGGGAAAACTTGAGAATCATTCCAGAATCAAGTTCCAGTGTCTCCTTTGAGTCCTAACTTTACTGCCAAGGTAAGCAGCAGCCCAGCCCAGCAGCAGCAGCAGCCAGCAGGTAATAAAATTGTAAAAAAAAATTTTCATCATAACATAATCATCATGTAATTTTTTTTTAAATTAAACTAGCTGGGGCCTGGGCACTATTAAAATTTATTGTTGTGGAATTTCTGGGTGGGGTAAGCACTTAACTGCTGCCTAGGGCAAAAAATGTATATATTTAATGATTAAAATATACCTTTTTTTGCCCTGCAGTGAAGAGCCCACCCCGAAGCCCACCGCCATGACCTGCCAGCATTTTGATTACTCTTTTGTAATCAAAATGATGGCTGTGGTCTGGTAGTGGGCTTCTGGATTGGGGGGGGGGGGGGGTAGACGTTGTCATGTCTCTCTCTGTCTATCTATCTATCTATCTATCTATCTAACTATATATAGTGCCCACCCATATTAGCTCTGGGTCCACCCAAACTCTCAGGTCTGGCTAAGCCACTGGTGCATCCATTTGCACTAATGAGCTGCCTCCAGCACACCAATGATGTCAGCATTCTAATTATTCTCATGTATTCTCATTATTCATGATGTATTGTAAGCCACATTGAGCCTGCAAAGAGGTGGGAAAATGTGGGATACAAATGCAACAAATAAATAAATAAGAATGCAGGTATTCTATACATTTCTGCACACAAGTAGCACCAAAATATGTCTACTGTGTGCATATACACACGCGCGCGCACACACACACACGCATTTTGCTGCGGCACTGTCTGGGCAGAGCTAGAGTGGTCTAAAGGCAGAATCAAGGTGGAACCAGGAAATACCCGGGCAGCTTCGATATACAGCAGTGCTACCTGTATAACTATCCTGTTTATTTATTTAGTTAGTTAGGAAATTTGATATACCACCCTTCTAGGTAAAAAACAAATCAAAGCAGTTTACACCAATGGGTCAGCTGAAACACTAAATAAAAATACACACAACACACATAGGAGCCAACTTTTCAAAATGATTAGGGGTGCTGAAAGTTTTTTTTTTTTACAGGTGGTGCATTCCCCCTCCCCTCCCCCCTCCCTCCGAGTTCCAGGCCCACCCACCCTCCCTCCGATTTGCAGGCCTCCCCAGCCTGCCCTCCCTCCCTCCAAGTTGCCCTCCCTCCCTCCCAGTTCCAGGCCTGCCCTCCCTCCCTTCCTCCCAGTTCCAGGCCCGCCCTCTCTCCTTCCGAGTTCCAGGCCCTCCCTCTCTCCCTCTGAGTTCCAGGCCCTCCCTCCAAGTTCTGAATTTTAAAAGTCATCTTACCTCGGGGTCCCGGAGGCAGCAGACAGTGCAAGGCATGCAGGCTCGGCAGCGCTTCAGCCTTCTCTCTCTCTCAGCTCTGGTCCAGCCCTTGTGGAAACAGGAAATGAGGGCGGGACCAGAGCTAAGAGAGAGAAAAGGGAAGGCTGAAGCGCCACCACCCTGCTTGCCTTTCACTGCTGCCGCCGAGACCCCGAGGTAAAATGGCTTTTAAAATTCTGGGCGGCACACAGGAAAGAAAAGACCGGGCACCGGGCTAGCGAAGGGAACTTCCGGTTCCAGTGGGTGAAATATTGGGGGTGCTCGAGCACCCACAGCACCCACGGAGTCGGCGCCTATGACAACACATATATTAAAACATCACAACAAATCACACCGAGGGCCAGATTCTATATAAAGCGCCTAAAAAATCATCACGCTAAACATTTTGTGCGCATTGGTGCACAAAATCATCTATGGAGAAGCCCCTTCCTATATGGACACTCTCATTAACCTGTCGCCCAGGAATTCCCGAAGGTCAGCCCGCTCGTACCTCAATCTCCACTACCCGGCTCCTTGTGGCCTCAAATATAAGACAATTTATGGTTCCTCCTTCCCTTATCTCAGCACTCAATTGTGGAACGGGCTGCCTCGAGAGGTCAAATTCACTCCTGATCACCCGACCTTTAAGAAGCTACTCAAGACCTTTTTTTTTGGCAGAGTGTATGCTGCGAGCCCTTCTGGAGCCACGCCATTTTAACCCCCTGCTCTCTCTCTCTCTCTCTATGATAACTTAACACCTCTCCTCTCTTCCTTTTCCTCCTCAGTTATTTCTTTCTCCCTCTTGTGACCTTGTATTTTGTACTATTGTTTGCTTTTTAACTATTGTACGCCACATTGAGCCTGCCCTTGGGTGGGAATACTGTGGGATATGTCATAAATAAATAAATTTCCGGCTAAGCATATTCTATAAGTGGTGCCTAGATTTAGGTACAGTATATAGAATATGTTTAGTTGATTTCCCAGCACCTAAAACTACACGCGTCTATTTACACCAATGAAAATGTGGCGTAAATCCCTGCACATAGATTTGCGTGCACTGGGCCATATTCTATAACTACATGTGTAAATTTTGGAATGCCCACAAAATGCCCATTCTCCCGCCCATAGACATGCCCATTTTGAGCGGTGCTTATTAGAATTTAGCGCAGTTCATCACAGAACGAGTTGTGCTTGTAAATTCTAATTAATGCCAATTAATGCTCATTATTGCTTGTTAAGTGCTGTTATCAGCACTGATTAGCTTAATAAGCCAATGAAGTTACGTACATTGTTATAGAATATGCCTAGATTTCGGTGCGGATCTCTGCGATGTAAACAAATTAATTAGCATCAACAGAAAATATCTGCTGTGCAAAAAAAAAAAAAAACAACAGGACCCCTTTCACCGGAAAACATCCGGCTTCATCAGGGTCTTGAACTATACAGGCAACCAATTTTGCAGTTGCTGTGTATGTGACGAAGACAAACTTAGACCTAGGCCTACACAGCAACTGCAAAATTGGTTGCCTGTATAATTCAAGCAAGGCCGCCAAGAGACCTGGCCAGGCCCGGGACAAGGCCGCCCCTGGGCCCCACCCCACCACCCGAGGTCACCGGGCCCCCCTCCACCCGGCCCTCTCTCCACCCCCGGCCCCTCTGCACTGACCTTAAGCGCCTCACGTTCGAAAGCGCAGCAAGCAGCGGCAGACCACTCCTTCCTTCTGTGTTCCACCCTCATGGAAGTTACGTCAGACGAGGGCGGGACACAGAAAGGAAGGAGTGGTCTGCCGCTGCTTGCTGCGCTTTTGAAGGTGAGGCGCTTAAATTCAATGCCAGGGAGCGACAGAGGGCTGACGGGCCGGACTGCGGCGGCGGCGCCGGGCCCCCCCCCCCCCTGGAGGCCCGGGCCTGGGGAATTTTGTCCCCCCTGTCCCCCCCCCCTCTTGGCGGCCCTGAGTTCAAGACCCTGATGAAGCCGTGTGTTTTCCGGTGAAACAGGTCCTGTTGTTTGTTTTTTTTGCACAGCAAATATTTTCTGTTGATGCTAATTAATTTGTTTACATCACAGGCACTTAAAAAAATGCTGGTTAATACGATACATTTATCAGTTGGTGTCGGAGGAGGGCAAGACACGACCATTTGTGGAGCTGCAGCAGGAATTTAGATTGACTGAACATGACCGGTTTGCCTATCTACAAATTCATCACTATATCACAGTCTTGGGTTGGAGTAATTTGAGTGAGGATGTCCAGGATACCTTAAATACTGCTCTGACACTGGGAGCACATAACACAGTGCCGTTAAAATTCCAACATAGATTCCTGCAGGATTCAACAGAGGACATAGACTATCATACCAGAGCACGGAAATGGGCAGTTGACCTGCAGGCCGAGATCACAGGAGATGTACTGAGCAGATTTTTTACCTCCATACTCGGAACATCTCTCTTTACTCGATTCTGGGAGATGCAATATAAATTTGCTTTAAGACTGTACGTCTCCCCAACGAGGGCCTTCAAGGCAGGCTTTGGTCAATCAGATGCCTGCCCATGGTGTGCGGTGGCCCATGCCTCGCTGGCTCACATGTTTTGGTTTTGTCGCCATGCGTCACAATTGTGGATTCTCATTCTTGGTGAGACGAAGAAATATTGGGGATGCACAATCCAGAGACAACCTCTACTTCTCTTTGGAGAATTCAAACAAGCTAAACCCATACTGCCAGGTTTTTGTTCGTTTGTACAGCGGGCTGTCCTGATGGGAAAACGGGTCATCCTCCTCCATTGGAGAGAACACAGAGGACCATCTATTGGAGCATGGAGGTCACAAATGATAGAACTGCTGAAGCTGGAGAGGCGCGGAGTTCAGGATCTGGACTCTAAAGAGGGTCGGGCACTCCAAAAAACATGGGCGAGCTTTTGGGACACACTGCAACCCCTAGCACGCAGTAGACTCCTGAATTGACAGTGACATAGGAATGTAGGATAGACTGTTGAGTGTTATCTTGTGTTGTGGGCGGGAAGGGGGGGTAGGGTGGGGGGGGTTTATTCCTTGGGGGAGGGGGGGGAGGGGAGGGGTTTGGGGAGGGGGAGAGGGTGGGGGTTGGGAGAAAATTGTACATTGTTTCTAGACAGACAGAATTGGATCATTGGAGGTGTTTGTATGTGGATAATGTCTGGTAAAGTTTTGTCACTGCTTCATAATAAAAAGATTTAAACAAAAAATGCTGGTTTGTATAATGCTGGATTGAATAGGGATGAAACGTGGTTCACTACTGCATTCTTTACCTACAATGTTTTGGATGAGCATTAAATAAATCTGGACACTTTCTTCGTATTTGACCGGGAGATTTTTTTTTTGTCTATCAGCCTGAAGAAAGCCAGAACACAATCTCTGAAACGTCAGTTTCACATGTCCGGAGACGGCATAACCTAGACAGCTGCAATGATCATCGTGTAAAGAAACACTGACTATCGTCAGCTGAATATCGCCCTTTCAATTTATACAGGAATAATTTGAAATGTCTGAATTAGATGTTTCACATTATTCCTAGATATTGTGAGCACTCTGGAGGGCGGGTACAAGGGAGAGGGGATAGTGGTTCTTTCAGCCGGCATCATCCCCGGTCATTCAGCCCAGCTAGGAGAGCAGGGCGCCCTCTAGGGATCAAACTGCCAGGGAAAGCTGTAATGCAGGAAAAGAACTACACTCCCCAGAAGCCAGTGCAGGGTCAGCTGAACTCTCAGGAGGGGGAGGGTGGAATGACTGATTGGGAGATGAGGTCTGATCCTGGAGATGGGGAACAGCTGGTGGAGCTTGGGGAGGAGGAGGAGATGGAGTGGAATAAAGCAGAGGTAGAAGGAGAAGGTAAGGAGGAGTGCATGGAGGTTGGAAGGTTTGCTCAAACTTCCTCAGGAAAGGTAAAGGCTTTGGTGGCGGGAGTGTGGCCCAAGCTGTGCATACTTGGAGAGGATAAAATAATCCAGTGGGGAAGCCACTGGTGGAAGAAGCTAACCCATAAACTATCTAAGGGTAGAAGATAGTGCTGATGAGGGAAGGCTACAATTGGGAGCAAGACAAAGGTTTGCTGGGGGGTGATATTCTGAGTTAAGATTGGACTGTGTTAATAAGCTGAATGTGGAAAGACTGAACTGACTCTTGCATTCTTGAGGAAGAAACTGCTTGAAGATTAAAGCTGTATTAAAAGATGCTGAGAGAATAAAGACCTGTGGTTTTCAAGAACTATAAGACTGCTGAAGTTTGTGTGTCTCAGTGGTGAGCTGATCCTGGGCGCAGGTCAGCTGGGCAGCAGTTAAACTAGGCAAGAAGCAGTGCAGCAAGGCGGTGGTTGCAGCTCGTACTGGGGAAAAGCTAACCAAGCTAAGCAGGGTCGACCCCGGCTCTCACCTGGAAGGGTGACCTGGTTACAGATTGGTGGCAGTGGTGGGATTGTCTGAACAACCCGCCGGTGAAAGAAGCGTGCATTGTTCCGAGTTCTGGTAAGCATATACGGGACTCGGGTAACCAGGAGGAGGGGGATATAGAGGGCCGGAGCTGTGTAATACCGCACTTGGAGAGTGTTCTTTGTTGTTCCCTTTCTCTCAGGTACCGGTGGCGAAGGCGACATGGAGTCGAAGGAGCTGCTGTCTTTTATGGCCCACCAGTTCCAAAAGCAGCAGGAAATGGCTCAGAGACTTCTAGAGGATTCCTTGGCTGCTTCTCGAGCACAGATACAACCGGTGCTGGAGGTGGTGCAGGAATTGTTACGGGCAGTACCCCTACCGAGGAAAGAGAGCACCTCATTGGAGGCTACAGCCACGGGAGCTGTGCCTGGAAGCCTGGAGCCTGGACGGGTTAATTGGCTGCCGTGGGGCAAATTAACAGAGCAGGACGACATTGAGGATTATCTGGGGACTTTTGAGCGGGTAGCATTGGCGGCTGCCTGGCCTCAAGAACAATGGACCATCAGACTGGCTCCCGCCCTGTCCGGGGAAGCCCTGGCAGCTTTTCGGAGCCTGTTGCCAGGGGACGTGGTGGATTATCAAAAGCTGAAAACGGCTATTTTGGACCGGTATGGGGTAAGCAGACAAACTTATCGCAGGCGCTTTCGGGGTTGGAGGTGGAGGGAGGGGGAGACTCCGAAGGCCTTGGCTCAGAAGCTGATGGACTTGGCTACCAAATGGCTAGAACCTGATAAGAGGGCAGTGACTCAGTTGATGCAGGATCTGGTGCTGGAGCAGTTTTTAGAGGCTCTACCGGACAGTATCAGGGTTAATTTGATCAGGAAGGGATGTGAGACTCTGGAAGAAGCTATCAAAGGCTTTGAATACTTTCTGGAGTCACAATACTCTGAGGGGGGAGAGGGGGTCTGGCGGGGTGGTCGGGGTAAAATGTTCAAAGGATCTGGGTGGAGGGAGGAAGGTCCTAAGGAGGATGATAGAATGTGCTACCGATGTGGGAAGTCGGGACATGTGAGGAGGGATTGTAGGGCCAAGTTGGGGCTCATATCTCAGGTAACCCCCTCTAAGGAACCCCAGTTTACGCATTGGGTTAAGATAGGAGGGGTCCCGGTGGAAGGACTTTTAGACTCAGGAGCAGACCAGACAATGTGCTCCCAGAAGTTGTGGGGGCAGATTGCCCGGAAAGGGGGGCAGCAGGGTAGGAAGAGAGACCGGTCCGTGGCTATTCAGTGCATACACGGGGCCTCCTCAAGGTATCCGGTCCGGCTAGTAGACATACAGGACCAGGAGGGCCTTCAGTGGGTGTGGGTGGCTGTACTTCCTAGGCTACCTCAGGATCTCATTTTAGGAAGGGATTGGGCTCCATTCACATACTGCCTTGGTGGTAAGCAAGCCTTGGTATCTACCCGGGCCCAGGAGAGGCAGGAGAAGGAGCAGGAACTGTCCCTGGCACAAGTATTTCCATTCCAGGGAGAGGTTATGGGGCGGCCGGGGAAGACAAGGAAAGGCTCTCAGCAAAAGAAACGAGGTCAGGAGCAAAGGCGGCAGCATTGTCAAGAGCTCCTTCATCAGGGGAGGTTCCCAGGGGATACGGAACAGGTGTTAGAGAGATTCCCGGATTTTTCCAAAGAGCAAAAAGATGACCAGACCTTGCAGTATGCGTGGGAGCGGGTAGATCAAGAGGGAGAAACCAGCTTCCCTCGGTTTGTTAGTGACAAGGGGTTGCTATATCGGCTGTCCTGTAAAGCAGGGGGGAAGGAACCTCAGAAACAGTTAGTAGTACCGAGGGGGTTTAGGGACCTGGTGTTACGGGTATCTCATGATCATATCTTAGGGGGTCACAAGGGGGCTCAGAATACTCTCCGGCAGGTATTAAACAGATTTTACTGGCCCGGGGTGTATAAAGAGGTGGAACAATTTTGCAGCTCCTGTAGTCAGTGTCAGAGGGTATCAGAGCAAACACCGAACAGAGTGCCCCTACGACCCCTTCCCCGTATAGGGACTCCTATTACCCGTATGGCAATGGATATGATCGGGCCCATTGATAAGTCCCGAAGGGGGTATTCCTATATTCTAGTGATCATGGATATGGCCACAAGGTATCCCTGGGCCGTGCCGCTTCGTACCACCTCAGCGAAAGTTATTGCGGCCCAGCTAATTCGGATCTTTTGTGAGGTGGGGTTTCCTAGGGAAATGATTACCGACCGGGGGACCAATTTCATGTCACGAACCCTGGCCCAGGTGTGGGAGGCTTTCGGAGTACAGCATATTCGGACCGCAGCTTACCACCCTCAGACTAATGGCCTGGTGGAGAGATTCAATAAAACCTTGAAAATGTTGTTGAGGAAAGGGTTAGGTTCCTCCCATGAGGAATGGGATCTTTTGTTACCATTTGTTTTGTATGTGTGTAGGGAGAATGTTCAGGCCTCTCTGGGCGTATCACCATTTGAATTGATGTATGGGAGATCACCCCGGGGAGTGTTGGATGTGTTAAGGGAGCAGTGGGTTCCTCCGGAAGAGGAGGATCGGGATGTAGTGAACTATCTAGTGAAGCTGAAGGAACGGTTGCATAAATTGAGCCGCGGGGCTCAGCAACACTGGGAGAGGAGTCAGGATTATCAGAAAGCCTATTATGACCAGAAAGGGGTGGAGAGGGCATTGGAGGTGGGGGACAAAGTCTTGATCATGGTTTCAGACTCACCTCATAAGTTCACGGGACGCTGGAGGGGTCCTGCTGTCATAGAAAAGAAGTTAGGTCCAGTCACCTACTTAGTAAGGAATGAGCAAGGCCGGGAGCAGACCTATCATATTAATGTGCTTAAACCTTGGCAGGAGAGAAGGGGATTATTTGGTCAGTCTAGGATAGAAGCTGAGGAAGAATTAGGACCACAGATCACGGAGATATTCAAGGCAGGAGAACCGCAGATTGCGGCTACATTGCCAGGGAGTCAGCAGAAAGAGGTTCAGGCACTGGTGGAGGAGTTTCGGGATGTCCTGACTCCTTGCCCAGGGGAAACCCACCTTATCAGGCATGATATCATCTCGGAGCCGGGCCGGGTGGTCAGACAGAGACCTTACCGTCTCTCACCCCCAAAGAAACAAGAGGTGGTCCGACAGGTACAAGAGATGCTGGATTTTGGGGTCATTGAGGAATCTGTCAGTCCATGGTCGAGTCCTGTGGTGTTAGTGCCCAAGTCCGATGGTACGTGGCGGTTTTGCATCGACTTTAGACGAGTTAATGCACTGTCAGATTCCGATGCCTATCCGATGCCACGTATCGATGAACTATTGGATCGGTTGGGTACTGCCCGATATCTGTCCACCCTGGACTTGACCAAAGGGTATTGGCAGATCCCTCTGACTCAGGAGGCCAAGCCTAAGACAGCCTTTTCTACACCCATGGGGCTCTATCAATTTAAACGCATGCCATTTGGTCTTAATTCCGCAGCAGCTTCCTGCCAGCGGTTGTTAGATCAGGTTTTAAGACCACATCAGCAATATGCGGCGGCTTACCTGGACGATGTTATCATTCAGAGTGAGGATTGGCCCTCTCATATGATAAGAGTGAGGGCAGTATTAGAGGCTTTCCGTCAAGCAGGTTTGACTTTGAACCCTCAAAAATGTTGCTTTGGGCAGGAGAAGGTTAAATATCTGGGATACCGGGTGGGGAATGGTCAGATAACTCCGCTCTGGGATAAGGTAGCGAGTATCCGGGACTTTCCCTGCCCCAAAAATAAGAAACAGTTAAGGAGCTTTTTGGGCCTAGTGGGGTACTATAGGAGGTTCATACCCCACTTTGCCTCCATTGCTACACCCCTCACTAATAAACTTCAGAAGGGGTCCCCCAACAGTCTACGATGGGAGGAGGGAGGGCTTCGGGTGTTCAATGAATTGAGATTGGCCCTGTGTCAGGAACCCCTGCTGAGAGCCGTGGATTTTGATAAGCCCTTTGTACTGCAAGCTGATGCCTCGGGGGTAGGGTTGGGGGCTGTGTTGTCTCAGGTACACGAGGGACAGGAACATCCCCTGATGTATCTGAGCCGGAAACTGCTCCCCCATGAGGTCCGGTACTCGACCATCGAGAGAGAATGTTTAGCGATAAAATGGGCAGTGCAGATGTGCCATTACTATTTAGATGGGCGTAAATTTACCCTGGTTACTGATCATGCGCCTTTGAGGTGGTTAGGCCAGATGAAAAATAGTAATGGTCGTCTCACAAGGTGGTATCTGGCTTTACAGCCCTATCAATTCAAGGTGGAGCATAGATCAGGCAAATTTCTGACAAACGCGGATGTTCTTTCTCGGATTGCCAGTGCAGGACAGGAGAAGACTGGCAATCGTTTGAGCCGGGGGGTGTGTGAGCACTCTGGAGGGCGGGTACAAGGGAGAGGGGATAGTGGTTCTTTCAGCCGGCATCATCCCCGGTCATTCAGCCCAGCTAGGAGAGCAGGGCGCCCTCTAGGGATCAAACTGCCAGGGAAAGCTGTAATGCAGGAAAAGAACTACACTCCCCAGAAGCCAGTGCAGGGTCAGCTGAACTCTCAGGAGGGGGAGGGTGGAATGACTGATTGGGAGATGAGGTCTGATCCTGGAGATGGGGAACAGCTGGTGGAGCTTGGGGAGGAGGAGGAGATGGAGTGGAATAAAGCAGAGGTAGAAGGAGAAGGTAAGGAGGAGTGCATGGAGGTTGGAAGGTTTGCTCAAACTTCCTCAGGAAAGGTAAAGGCTTTGGTGGCGGGAGTGTGGCCCAAGCTGTGCATACTTGGAGAGGATAAAATAATCCAGTGGGGAAGCCACTGGTGGAAGAAGCTAACCCATAAACTATCTAAGGGTAGAAGATAGTGCTGATGAGGGAAGGCTACAATTGGGAGCAAGACAAAGGTTTGCTGGGGGGTGATATTCTGAGTTAAGATTGGACTGTGTTAATAAGCTGAATGTGGAAAGACTGAACTGACTCTTGCATTCTTGAGGAAGAAACTGCTTGAAGATTAAAGCTGTATTAAAAGATGCTGAGAGAATAAAGACCTGTGGTTTTCAAGAACTATAAGACTGCTGAAGTTTGTGTGTCTCAGTGGTGAGCTGATCCTGGGCGCAGGTCAGCTGGGCAGCAGTTAAACTAGGCAAGAAGCAGTGCAGCAAGGCGGTGGTTGCAGCTCGTACTGGGGAAAAGCTAACCAAGCTAAGCAGGGTCGACCCCGGCTCTCACCTGGAAGGGTGACCTGGTTACAATATACACTGTAGATCTCATATAGGGTTTCTTTTCCTGAACTGCATTAGGTGCTGACTTGCGCCTAATGCAGCAAAAAAAAAAATGGAGTAAGCCAAACAGAGAGTGGGAATGACCAAGTCAATGAGACAGGAGACACAGTTCAACCTTTATTAGCCAGAATCCATAAGAAGCAGAGCAGTAAAATCATCAGCCAGTCATCATTTACTAACACATGGACTCCACATGGTCCATGTTTCGGCGTGAGTCTTCATCAGGAGTCCCGATGGAGCTCACTGTCATATTAGGGTGACTAGCGCTGAAGCATATGAAACTTGGAAATGTTGTGCTTATAGTTTTCCAGGTCCATTTTCTTTTGATCAAGCTCTTCCAAGCAGTGGTGTAGCTACAGAGTAGCCACTGGGGCCTGCCCCCCCAAAATTGGCTCTGGAGCCCCCGGTTTGGCTGGTGGGGGTCCCCAACCCCCACCAGCTAAAGCGTTTGTCCCGCACTGGCCTCACATTGCCTGGTGTCCTGTCCTGTTTTCTGTCGCTGTGCACCCTAGTTTTAATGAAATTTGGGGAGTGTGTGTAAATATGAGCACAGGCAGGGTGAGAGGTACAAGGCAAGTGGGAA
Organism: Microcaecilia unicolor; assembly: GCF_901765095.1. NCBI lineage: Eukaryota > Metazoa > Chordata > Amphibia > Gymnophiona > Siphonopidae > Microcaecilia > Microcaecilia unicolor. Next base: position 320,720,784 of record NC_044036.1, on the reverse strand, counting down.
GTGGAGGGAACCAAATCAGTGTCTCTGGTAATGGCACTGTGGTTCCTTGTGCTATCCAGAGGGATGCCCTACTAGCCTCCCTTATACAGAAAGTGACCATTGCTTAAGGGCAGTACGGGCCATCTAGTTGCCCATTAAGGTGGCTAGCGTTGTAGCTGCCACTCCATGTAGGCTGTGCCCCTGTTTGCCTTTTCTGAAGTTAACATTAACAATGTAACTTATATTGTACTCCCACACTCTGGAATAAACTCCCTGGAAGGCTTTGCTTAACACAAGACTATCTCTACTTCAGGAAGCAGGTGAAAGCTTGGCTCTTCAACCAGGTCTTTAATGGAGGAAATAACTAATTTAGTACATAAGTATCGCCAATCTGGGACAGACCAAAGGTCCATCAAGCCCAGCATCCTATTTCCAACAGTTGCCAATCCAGGTCACAAATACCTGGCAAGATCCCAAAAAAGTACAAAACATTTTCTACTGCTTATCCCAGAAATAGTGGATTTTCCCCAAGTCCAATTTAATAATGGTCTATGGACGTTTCCTTTAGGAAGCCGTCCAAACCTTTTTAAAACTCTGCTAATCTAACTGCCTTTACCACATTCTCTGGCATGTTTAATTACACGTTGAGTGAAGAAACTTTTTCTCTGATTCGTTTTAAATTTTAGTACTTTGTAACTTCATTGCATGCACCCTAGTCCTAGTAATTTTAGAAAGCGTAAACATACGCTTCACGTCTACCTGTTCAACTCCATTCATTATTTTATAGACCTTGCTATTTTCACAAACACACAAGGATTGGCACCAGCTGCACATACTGCAGCAGGACATGTTTATCCGCTCCTACCCTAGCTAAGATAATATTTAAACATCTCTCTGACTTCATGTGCAACTTTCTCAAATCGGTCACCTTATTTTCTATCTCTCTTACATATCTATTTGTTCCACTTTGCTTATACCCTATGCTGTCTATTAAAATGTTTTATTAAATGCTAGTAAAAGAGGCCCATTTCCGAGCAAATGAAACGGGCGCTAGCAAGGTTTTCTTCGCCAACACCCCCCCTCCCTGGCCAACCCCTTCTTTGTTCTGCCATTGCTCCGCCCTCAACGTCATGATGTTTGACGCGAGGGCGGGGCCCGGAGCGATTTCCCCCCCCCCCCCCCCCCCGCCTCCCTGCCTCCCTCCCTGCCAACCCGTTCGTTGTTCTGCCATTGCTCCGCCCTCAACGTCATGACGTTTGATGCGAGGGCGGGGCCCGGAGCGATTTCCCCCCCCCCCCGCCTCCCTCCCTGCCAACCCGTTCGTTGTTCTGCCATTGCTCCGCCCTCGAGGGCGGGGCCCGGAGCGGTTTTGGTGGCTTCACCACCATGAACCTTCGAACCTTTTTGAAGCAAGTCAGGGCTTGGCTTCACTGACGTCAGTGTCCTCAGAACGTTGAGGATGAGTTTTATTATAGTAGATTGTGTTGACTTTGTAAGCAGTATACCATGCCATACTTTGTATTATTTGAATGTTTTTACTGCCGTAATTGTCTATTGCTTATGTTTGACTTATTCTTGTTGTACACTGCCTTGAGTGAATTCCTTCAAGAAGGCGGTAAATAAATCCAAATAAATAAATAATACCTTGCGGTTCAAGGCGGATCCCAATACAAGAAGCCGGACATATCCAGGGAATTTACAATGTAAAAATTAGCACAGAGTGTAAACCTAAGCTAATTATTAGATTGCAGAACAAATTTATGAAATAGATGAGTTTTTATATTTTTCCGAAATTGAAAATAATTTGAAACGGTAAATAGGAAGGATTGAACTTCGTTACTAAGATGGGCCGCTTGAAAAGAGAATCTAATAATCTATAGGCCCTGGTTACAAAGGTGTGCTGATGGTTTTAGCACGCGCTAACCATGTAGCATAGTAACACAGTAACATAGTAGATGACGGCAGAGAAAGACCTGTACGGTCCATCCAGTCTGCCCACAAGATAAACTCATATGTGCTACTTTATGTGTATACCTGACCTTGATTTGTAGCTACCATTTTCAGGGCACAGGCCGTAGAAGTCTGCCCAGCACTAGCCCCGCCTCCCAACCACTAGCCCCGCCTCCCCCCACCGGCTCTGCCACCCAATCTCCGCTAAGCTTCTGAGGATCCATTCCTTCTGAACAGGATTCCTTTATGTTTATCCCACGCATGTTTGAATTCCGTTACCGTTTTCATCTCCACTACCTCCCGCAGGAGGAAATTCCAAGCATCCACCACTCTCTCCGTGAAAAAATACTTCCTGACATTTTTCTTGAGTCTGCCCCCCTTCAATCTCATTTCATGTCCTCTAGTTCTACCGCCTTTCCATCTCCAGAAAAGGTTCGTTTGCGGATTAATACCTTTCAAATATTTGAACGTCTGTATCATATCACCCCTGTTTCTCCTTTCCTCCAGGGTATACATGTTCAGGTCAGCAAGTCTCTCCTCATACGTAACGCAAATCCTATACCATTTTTTTAGCTTTTCTTTGCACCGCTTCAATTCTTTTTACATCCTTAGCAAGATACGGCCTCCAAAACTGAACACAAGATGCCCGTAGGAAAATTACGGGCATCTATACACCTTTGTAAACAGGGCCCTATATCTTTTCACTGTCTTTAAAGATAGGAAAGAAAATTAAGCTTTTGATCTTGTGGCTCTAAATTTTTGAGAGTGAAAGTCATTGAAGTTTTGCTGTGATTCCATCTGTTTATTGAATTCTCTGCATTTTTGAATTCCTTCATTTGAATATCCTATATAATAAAATGCACCTCCAACATTCTGAAGCTGAGTGCATGGCTGAGGCATTCCTACTCTCTGTATCCATCTCCTGAATTGACATCACGTACTTCCGGGTTCGTCACAAGCAGAAGTGACCAACCACACGAAGTTTCTCGGCTTCAGAATGTTGGAGGTGCATTCTATTAAATAGGATTGGTCAGTTCCTTGAAGCACAGCCAGAGCTCAGCGTCCTGCACAGTAACGCTCAGACACCAGAGAGAGAGGGGGGGGACCTGACACCAGAGAGCGGGAGGGAGGGGGACCTGACACCAGAGAGGGGGGGGGAGGTATCTCTGTCACACACACACTCTCTCTCTCACAGTCAATGTCTTTCTCTCTCTCACTCTCACACACTGTCTCTCACACACTCAATGTCTCACACTGTATCACATTCACTCTCTATGTGTCACACAGTCACTCACACACTCTCTTGGTCTCATACACTCAGTCTCACAGAGAGTCTGTGTCTCACACACACTCTCATTCTCACACACACTGTATCTGTGTGAAACACACACTCTCTCTCTCTCTCTCTCTCTCTCTCTCACTGTGTCTCACATACGCACTTGCACACACTCTCATTCTCACACACACACTCTTTCTCTCACAGACACACTCGCACCCAGACTCACTCTCTCTCTCACACTCACACACTCGCACATTCACTCTCTCTCTCACACACATTCACTCTCACATACACTCTCTCAAACATACACACTCCGAGGAAAACCTTGCTAGCGCCCATTTCATTTGTGTCAGAAATGAGTCTTTTTTACTAGTCTTACTATAAACAAAAAGGGAAACAAAATTAAAACTAGAAAATTCAGAATTATGGTTATCATGGCAATTTTCTCGGACTGTCATAGTGTCACAAATGACACAATTGTGGAAAATGCTAAAGGTTTGAATTGCTTTTAATCAGAAGATTGCGAAGTTTAAGCAAAGTTGTATAAAATCAAGCCCATAAATGTATAATTCAAAATAGATCAATGAGCAGGATTTCTGTTGGTTTACCAAACTATTGGTAGCTTACCCAACAGGAAGCATTAGTGGGTAATAAACGGATCTTTTTCTGCTACATATTTGCAGGCTGGACTACTCAGTTTTCCCTGCTTGAAATCAGCTGGAGACAGCTATTGCCGGCCAGCTTCTCCAGCTGCTGGCATGCTCCGTAAATTTGTTCCAGAAGTAGCTCGGTGAGCCTCCATTGGGTCAGTCTCTCTTCAATGATTCACACAAAACTATGTAGCCCTGGCCCACGGAGCTCAAGGGTATATTTACCATATCACAAGCACAAACAATTTTAATTAGGAATGGGAGAACCTCCCCTGACCCAGCTCAAAGCTCTGCAAATATTTGACGTGAATTGGCTCAGATACTAAGAATCGGTTTCAATTTGTTTCAGATCAGATTCTTTTGTTTTCTTTTTTTGAAGAAAAATCCAGATTTGTCTTGGAACAAATTTATGTAAATACTAAATGATTCAAAATATCTGAAGTATTCAAAAATGGTGGAATGTTTCTAATATTTTAATAGAACTCCACGCACATTTATATAGGAATTAGAAAAAAAAAATAAGGCAAAGATGAAGGGTTGAAATGTATTGGCAACCAACCACAGATACCTCAGATTTAAGCAAACCAGTTTACAATTTGTCTTAATTTGATTCTGATGAGTTGAGAAAATGGTCTCAGTGTTGACGTTTAAGAAAAGGCTTAAGACATTTTTATTCAGCAGGGCCTTTCCCTGCTAACAGGTCTGGTGCAAGGGTATTGAGTATCTTAGGTAGAGCTTCATCCTTACATTCCCCCACCCCACCCAAGATTTTGATAATTAAACTCAGCAATCATGAGCATCCCAACACCATCCCCTCCCACAACCATCCTTTCAAAATGCATAATTGGATGTCATGGGCCCAATCTTCAGGAAATGCTGAGCTCCTAAGTTCACCTCCTAAATTTGGGCTCTATTTTCAGCCAAACTTAGGAGCATTACTTTTCAGTTGAAAATGTATCTTAATTTAAGAGCTTTAAAATTGTTGCTCATTTGGCACCAAAACCTTTACGCACTGAGTGCTATTCTATAAAGGGTACGTGTCCATTACAGAATAGTGTTTATTTATTTTATTTTATTTGTTGCATTTGTATCCCACATTTTCCCACCTATCTGCAGCCCCTCTTGATCCCAGATAAGCTAATATACAAAAGTAGGCCTTAAGCCCTTTTTTGAAAAGCTCCAGTCATGCCTCAGTCCAAAGATATTGAGAAGGAGAATTCCATGATACAGGTGCAAAAAAAAAAACCAAAAGAAGGTTGCTTTCCTGGTACATCCAGAAAGAGACAGAATAACTAACAGGTCCTAGTTTTGTGAATTCAACTCACGATCTAGGCTATAAGTCAATAATTTAGCTATTGACAGTTGGTTCCTACACTCCAAGAGATTAAGAGGAAAAAAAAAACACCCTAAGGCCTTGGACTTCACTCCCAGTCCTCAAGGGCCGCAAACGGGTCAGGTTTTCGGCCTACCTCTAATGAATAAGAAAGATTTGCTTATAATGGAAAATCTGAACCAGTGGCGGCCCCCCCCCCCCCCCCCCAGGGTTGGGAGTGAAAACCAAGACCCTAAGGGATCAGATGCAGAATAGATTTGTATCTCTGCAAACCATCAGCCCTTGGGGCTGCCACAGCGAATTCGATATGTCCGTAACCTATTAATTCCATCACTATTATCCAACCAGGAGCTATCTCCACATACATAATTCATCTCTGTCCTTTCACCTCTTGACCTTATGAACCGTTGTGTTATTACAGGGCGCAGTTGCTTGATTCGATTTTCTGCCAGACTGGATGAATAATCTTACGAGCAGTCATGCGTGTGACCTCTAAATCTGTGGTTGTTCACAGGAAGAAGGGTGCACAAGCCCCGCAGTTTCCACAAATCTTATGTCCCCACACATAAGTCTGTAAATCTTTAAAGCGTCCCTCCAGGCCATGCTTTAGAAACTAAAGCAAGCTCTGTTAGCCTGCCAAAGCACCAAACTTAGTTAAAAGAAACCCAGCAAAGCAGAGATGATAACATTATTAGGTTAATGAATATTTAAAGTTGCAAGCTTCTAATCTATTAAGGTCTCTTTCCTCCGGCAATCGGGGCTGAGCTGTTCTGAAAATATTAGGGTAAATCAGGACAATCTCTCACTTCTCAGCTGCTCGGTATGTTTGCAGCACTGGGTATAGCCAGGGTTAAAAGCCCCAGTGCAGGGTGACACCAGTGGTCACCCATGTCTGAATGCAAGGGAGACATGAACATAAAGCAAGATGGCACAGACCCCTTCAGTGGTGTAACAGAACTCACAACTTGTAAAATAAAATCAGAGCTTGAAGCCGGTGATCTCCTTTCTGTCCACAAATCACTCCTTCGCCCTCCCTCCTCCTCCTCCCCTGTTTATGATGACACATGTTTCATTTCCCAGTTCTTGGTAGATTGGTCAATCCTGTTAGGGAAAAGAAAGAAACAGATTTTCATTCTGTAATTATGTGCTCTCGGGGATTACTTGTAATCATTATAATTGAGTCTGTGTGAGGGAAAGACTTCATATCTGTCAGTGAGGGAGGAGGCTGGTCACTTAAGTGACTCCTAAAGCAATTTCATTTGGCAGCTTCCTTTTGAGCCAGAATAACAGTTTTGCACAACAGGTCACTGTGCAAATCTACGTGCCGCAGGTGTGCCATAGCGTCCACGTCCCTCTGCCCACTGTAGTGACCCTCTCACTCAACTCCGCTTCCCCTCGGTGCACTTTTCTGCCTGCCCCTTATTTCCATTCTCTCCTTGGTCCCTTATCGCTTCTTTAGGGGCTGAGTCTTAACACTAGGCGCTGCAGCCCACAATGCTATAACACCACCACCACCTCAGGGACGCTCAAAGGAATCACTGTTCAAACAATATGCGTGCTTAATTTGTGCTAGTATACTAAAAGTAGAGGGGAATATTCAGGGCCGCCGCCGGGCCCAGGGTAGGGCCACCACCCCCCCCCCCCCCCCCAGATCGTGGCCGCACACCCCACCCCCACAATCATCACCGCTGCCCTCCCCCAGATCGCTGCCACCTCCCCCCCAGATCGCTGCCACCTCCCCCCCAGATCGCTGCTGCAAAATACCTTGTTGACTGGTAGGGATCCCGAGGCCCCGCCAGCAGAGGATTTCTTCCTGCAGCGCTGCTCTTCTGCCGATTGCCTGCCCCTACGGCTGCTTTTTCTCTCAGGGCATGCTTGGTTTCAAAACCGAGCATGCGCGCCTGAGAGGAAAAGCAGCCGCTCAGCTGGGCAGAAGAGCAGCGCTGGAGTTGCTCCTCTGGGTCCCCCCCCAAGCCTCCAAGGGGGGCCCAGCCACGGTGCCAGGGTTTTCTCTTTCCTGATCCCGTTGGGATGCGATCACTCAGGTCCCGGCAGGAGCAGGATTGAGAGGGAGACCCTGGCACCGGACCCCCCTTGGAGGCCCGGGCCTGGGGAATTTTGCCCCTACCCCCAGCCCCGCAGCCCTGGGAATATGTCTGGCACATGCACACAAAGGTTCTGAGATAAGCGTGGTCCTTGTGGGCATGCCCAGGCAAAACCGGAGGTGCAAGCACACATCGGCGCTGTTCTTTTGCGCCTTGAAACACGATCCTTTCAAAATTTGTTTGCCCTTAAAATTTTGAAGGGCTCATATTTAAGCACAGAACAACAAGTGCCGTTGTATGCTTTTACGTTCGGTTTTGCTCAGACTCGCACAGATGCGTGTTTTTCACTTTTGGTGCTAAAAACCTGCACGGACTTCCTTCCATGTGCAAAAGAGGACAAAGCCCACAGATTATGTGACAAATTAACAAGAAATCTTCTCTGGAGCTGGCAGTAAGTTTTTGGTGTTAAAAGCCATCATTTGCTTCTGCGCAGTACAGCGCTGCCTTCCGAGCATTGGGAAGGAATACTAACCGACCTCATTTGAAGCCATTTAAATCCATTTCAATTTTATTTATTTATTATTTATTTGTGACATTTATATCCCACATTATCCCAAACAAGTCTAAGTTCAATGTGGCTTATAATAAGCAGTATAGGATACATAACAAAGAATAATACAAAAGAAAGTAATTTGTTGTAAGAATCTAATTGTACAATACAGTATCATAAACATACTGAGATAACTATGGAAGTTTAACATTTAGAAAATCTATTATGGATAAGAAATTGAACATGAATCAAAGAGAAAGTTAATGAATAACCAATTCAGGTAATAATTAATTGTTTGAGATATGGTTGTTCTTTGTGAGGGTTTGTTTGAATAGGAACGATTTGAGGATTTTGCGGAATCTAGTATATTCCTGTATATTTCTTCTTTTGGGTGGTAAGAGAGCTCCACCATTTGGTTCCTAGGTAAGTGAAGTCTGCAGAGTGGACAGTTTTGTAGATCACTTTTTTGCAATTTGGGAGGTGTAGTCTGAGATAGTTTCTTGCCTCATATCAATACAAATTGTGGCAATGTTTAGCGCACATCTCAACACCCACGCTCCAGTCCTTTGATTGTTCTGCGCACAATAACATGCCTGCAAATCAGGTGCTAACCCTTTTTACCGCTGGCGTTAGGCTTTGAGCATCAGCCCCCAGGTCTCCCAACTGCCCCCACGTATTTTCCCCATGAACAAAGCTGGTAGGTGCTGACTTACTACTACTACTACTACTTAACATTTCTAGAGCGCTACTAGGGTTACACAGCGCTGTACAGTTTAACAAAGAAGGACAGTCCCTGCTCGAAGGAGCTTACAATCTAAAGGACGAAATGTCAAGTTGGGGCAGTCTAAATTTCCTGAGTAGAGATGTAATGGTTATGTGCCGAAGGCGACATTGAAGAGGTGGGCTTTGAGCAAGGACTTGAAGATGGGCAGGGAGGGGGCCTGGCTTATGGGCTCAGGGAGTTTGTTCCAAGCATGGGGTGAGGCAAGGCAGAAAGGGCGGAGTCTGGAGTTGGCAGTGGTGGAGAAGGGTATGAAAGGAGGGATTTGTCTTGGGAGTGGAGGTTACGGGTAGGGACGTAAGGGGAGATGAGGGTAGAGAGGTAAGGAGGGGCTGCAGATCGAGTGCATTTGTAGGTTAGTAGGAGAAGCTGGTAGGTGCTGATTTGACATGGGAAACCTGCAGATGACCCAAAGGAATGACATTTGATGACATTCGGACTGGCTTTCAGGAGGATTTAGGAGCTTTTTAATGGATGAATGGACCTCTGATCATCCTGATAGTAGAATCGCTGTTCATTGATAGGATGTCTGTGCTGAAGTCCGATGACAATCTCCTCTTCCTGGCTCCAGATGGCGAATCTGATATGGTGCAGAACTAACCCTCCCGCAGCTGGGTTCCTATGTTTATTTCTTTGTTGATTTTGCCAAAATGCCTGATATACACAGGAAGGTTTACAGTGCTATAAAGCTGGCGCTTCCAGCCTTTGGCAAGGCATTCACCCCTCCTTAAGGTCTGGTGGACATTGATAAAACTGGGATAGGGTGGAAACCTGACATATTTTGCTAAATGACTGTTTCTGGCCTCATAAAGTGTGCATGTTGCTTACTACCTGGACGTTTTAACCAGCACCAGCCCAACATCCACAAAGAAGTCTCTGTTTTCCCAAATTTCATCTGTATATTGCAATATAAGCAGAAACAATTACAGCATGCAGAAGCTGAAAACAGAAACCATTCTGCCTCAGGGCGAGATTCTTTGGCCAAGATATTCACAATTGATGACAAGCTGACCATATTGTAGACAGGTGGATATGGAATGTCCATAGAATGAGTTGCTTTATTGCAAAGGATGATGTTTGAAAAGAGAGATGCTTAAAAGGGAATTTGAAAGGGAAGTTGGTGCTTATGCAAGGAGATTGTTGGGCAAAGGGAAGTGCGTTTGGTGAAAAGAAAGCCCATTTTCCAGGAGGAGAGGGACAGTTCATAACTATATGCTCAGAGCCAAGATGGGGAATCTACCTTGCAGGGAGGAAGGGGCAAGAAGACGACCCACAAGGCTAGAGGGCAAGGAGAAGGACCAATAGAGTTAGTGCCTGAGGGTATGGCACACTGTATGTTACACAAGGAGGGGCATTTTCGAAAGAAATGTCTACGTTGGGATTTGGACGTCTTTGTAAAACGTCCAAATCCGGAGGCGGGAGAAAGCATATTTTCGAAAAAAGATGGATGTCCATCTTTCGTTTCGAAAATACCCAGGCTGTCCTTAGATTTGGATGTCTTTGTTTCGGCAATTTTCAAAACCAAAGACATCCAAGTCAAAAACGTCCAAATGCAAGCCATTTGGATGTGGGAGGAGCCAGCATTTCTAGTGCACTGGTCTCCCTGACATGCCAGGACAGCAATCAGGCACCCTAGGAGGCACTGCAGTGGACTTCATAAAATGCTCCAAAGTACATAGCTCCCTTACCGTCTGTGTTGAGCCCCCCAAAACCCACTACCCCCAACTGTACACCACTACCATAGCCTTTACGGGTGAAGGGGGGCACCTAGATGTGTGTACAGAGAGTTTCTGGTGGGTTTTGGAGGGCTTGCTGTTTCCTCTACAAATGTACCAGGTAGGGGGGGTATGGGCCTGGGTCCACCTGTCTGAAGTGCACTGCACCCACTAAAACTGCTCCAGGGACCTGCATGCACTGTCATGGACCTGAGTATGACATCTGAGGCTGGCATAGAGGCTGGCAAGTAATATTTTTAATAATGAGTTTTGAGGGTGGAAGGGGGTTAGTGACCACTGAGGGAGTAAGGGGAGGTCATCCTCGATTCCATCCAGTGGTCATCTGGTCATTCCGGGCACCTTTTTGTGCCTTATTCATAATAAAAACAGGTCAAGGTGAAAACGTCCAAGTTGTAGTCATGGACGTCTCTGCTTTTTTCGATTATGGGTCAAAGACATCCAGATCTTAGGAACGCCCAAGTCCCGCCTTCACTACGCCTCCGATACGCCCCCTTAAAATTTGGATGTCCTTGCAACGGATTTCAGTTACAGACGTCCAAAATTGCATTTTGATTATGCCGATTTGGACGTCTCTGAGAGATGGACGTCCAAGTACCGATTTATGTCGGAAGATGGACATCCATCTCTTTCGAAAATGAGCCTGAAGGTCACTGAAGGCATCACTTGTCAGCACTTCAGTGATTGGAGAGAGAGAGGATCACATGTATAGGCTAACCTACCAGACCACAGATTCTAAGGACAAGCAGGAAAGTGATAGCAGCCTTGAACACACATTAGATCTACAATAAAATACAAATGCAAAACATGCACCCATGACTGTGAGAGCAGAACAGACTGATACCCTACATACTCCCCCCCCCCCCCCCCCCCCAAAACAAATAGGTATATTTTCCTCTGGGAACAATCAGTGCCAATACTGACACTCAGCTTCTTTTTCAAGGTGGTAGACCTCCCACACCCCATCCTCCCAGTTCAGCACTGCAGGAGCTTCAAAGGCTGAGAGCAGAGCTGATGCACCGAGCACTGGGTCATAGCTGGGCCATGCCAGGAAAGGAAACTAGAATTTAGAAATATGCAGATCTTTAGATTTTTTACGCACGTACAAAATAATAAATAAATACGCGTTACCTTAAAACATCTGCACTTACTCAGTTTTCCCCAAGCTGTTTCTAATTTAAATTCCAGCCTAGAGATTTTGATCAAAATACTCGAATGAACTGAAGCCAACGTGTCTTTTCTTTTTTTTCTGCCATTGTTTTCATATGCAGTCGAGTCACGCAAACCCTCCATCCCTGGAGAAAGGGCTAGGGAGGGGGCATCCCAAATTCCTCGATCCCGTGCAGTGTTTTGAAGGTTAAACCACTTCGAGACTTGTGAAACATGATGTGCATAAGCAGGAGGCTTTTCGTGGGAAAGGAGACACCAAGAGTCTTTTCTTTAAATGTGTTTATTATTATTTTTAAGATATAAAGACTATTATGAAGTTGGGAATATAAAATACTAAACAAAAGTTTCACTGAATAACCCTACACAACCAGATCAAATTCTCTTTAAACATTGAGGGCCCAGTTTACTAAGCTGCGTTAGAGATGCGCTAATCATTAGGGCATGCTAACCAGGGGTGTAGCCAGACCTCGGCGAGAGGGAGGGGCCAGAGCCCGAGGTGGGGGGCACTGTTTAGCCGCCGACCCCCCCTGCCACCTTGGACCCCCCCCCGCTACTGTACCCCCCCCCCCCGCCGCCACCACCACTGTCGCCTGCCCGCCCCCTGCCCCACCGCCGCATCAGGTACCTTGTTTGCTGGCAGGGGTCCCCAATCCCCGCCAGCTGAAGAGTCTTCTTCAGCGCCGGTCGACTCCGGCGCCTTCGTTGTGTGATCATCTGTTTCTGACATCTTACGTCCTGCACGGGGCTACATACACGGTACCTGATGTGGCGGCGGGGCGTGGGGTGGGCAGCAGGAGGGGTCAAATGTAGAGGGGGCCAGGGTGTAATCTGTGGGGGCCCATGCCCCCGTGGCCCCACGTAGCTACGCCCCTGATGTTAACCATGTAGATGTCCCTAACATTCCTTTGGGCATCTACACGGTTAGCGTGTGCTAATTTTTAGCACACGCTAAAAATGCTAGCGCATCTTATGTGCTACACATTTGTGTGTATAAGTGGTAGTTGGAGATTAAGTGGTACCTCTACAATATTAGCATGCAATTTGCATAATGCACAATTGCAAGGGGCATTCACATGGATGGGGTATGGGCGTCTCCCGCAGTTATGCATACATGTTAATGAATAGTGTCATTTACATGCCAAAGTGCAGCATTTACAGCTGCTATAGAAATGGCATAAATGGACACACCTAAATGTTGGCTCATAAATGCTGACTTATACTAGTATTCTATAATGGCATCCGGATTCTGGAATCCCATTATAGAATTTGCACTTAGTGACCAGCATTTTGGCCCTTAACTTTTGTCGAACTTTATAGAATTTCCGTCTAAGTGTGGAAGATAAGAATGTTAAGACAGGTTATTTTACTGTTAACCCAAGTTATTAGAAACAAGGTTTATTTTTTTAACACATTATACCCATATTTTCCCACTAGTCACAGGCTCAATGTGGCTTACACAATACCATAGGGCAGACTACAGCTCAGTAAAATACAGTTAAACAATGTAAAGTAAGGTAGTGATCGTATAGGTATCGTATAAAACAACAAAGATAATAAGAGATAATAAAAGATCAATAAAGTCCAAAATTTTTGCTGTGACAAAAAGCAGTAACTTAAGTTGAGTCTGTCTCATTGCATAAACTGGGACCTGTGCTAAAATAGCACAAAACTTAACAATAGCCCATGTTGTTAACTTTCCCGCTTTCCCAGAGCTGATATTGTGATGTCATAATGCCTCATTCCACCAATGCCTAAGAGACAACCTCATTAGTGATGTCACAATGGCTTGATTGTCATATACTTGGCTCACTTTTATTACATATAGCTGTGATCTCATTTCTTTGAGACATTTCTTATTTCTTTAATTAAGAGGGGAAGCTATCAACATGGGCTACTGTTAAGATGGGTTATTTTACTGTTAAGCCCAGTTATTAGTAACAAGGTCTCATTGCATGAACTGGGTGGGACCTGTGCTAAAATAGCACGTTAGTGGTAAAATAACATCTTAACATTTTCCCACATTGATAAGTTCCCCTCTTAGTGTGAAGAGTTTCAGTCTCTGGTAAACAGAGCTGATATTGTGATGTCATAATGCCTTATTCCACCAATGCCTGAGAGTCAACCTCATTAGTGATGTCACAATGGCTTCTTGGCTCACTTCTTCTAATATAATAATTTGCTACTTGAACGTTCGAATGTGTCTCACTGGTATCGTAACCACCTGCTGACGTCACTGGCCAGCACTAGAACCCTGCTTGCCTGACGTCAGGACTCATGAGGTGGTTACGATCCCAGTGAGAGAGTGGGAAGCGCGCGACAGGCAAAAAGAACAGCGGGAGCGGGCAGAGACGTACCTACATGCACGTCGTCCCCCCTCCAAAATCGCCAACCCCCCTCTGCTACCCTCCCCTCCCCCCAGTTACCGTGGTCCCGGCGGCAGCAGTGAAGAGCGAGCAGAAACAGGAAATGAGGGCGGGACCAGAGTCAGAGCTCAGAGCGAAGAGAAGAGAAGGCAGCAGACTCGCCGAGCCTGCTCGCTCTTCACTGCTGCCGCCGGGACCACGGTAAGAGGGGGGGGAAGGTAGCAGAGAGGGGTTGGCGATTTTGGAGGGGGGGTGATGCGCACGTAGGGGGAGGGCCGTGGGTGGAGGCATCGCAAGGATGTGTCTGTGAGACTGAGAAAGGGGGGTGGTGATTTTGGAGGTGGGGCGGGGGGTCCAGAACTCGGAGGACGGACAGAGAGAGGAAGGGAGAGAGGGAGGGGGAGAATGCACCACCTGTAAAAAAAAAACAAAAAAGAAAACAGCACCCCCCAATCAGGCCTGTAGGAGTGGGAGAGGGGAGGGAGGATGGCCTGGAAAGGAAATCGGAGGGGAGGAAAGGGGGCTGTGGGACTTGGAGGGGACAGAGGGAGAGAGCGAGGGAGGGGGGGATAACCTTGCTAGCGCCCGTTTCATTTCATATAGAAATGGGCCTTTTTTACTAGTTTATTACATATAGCAGTGATTTCGATTTCTAGAGACATTTCTTTTTTCTTTAAGTAAGGGAAGCTATCAACGTGGGCTACTGTTAAGACAGATTACTTTACTGTTAACCCAGTTATTAGTAACTAGGTCTCATTGCATAAAATGGGACCTGTGCTAAAATCGTACGACATGGTAAAATAACCCAACTTAACAGTAGCCCACATTTATAACTTTTTCTCTAAACATCTCCATCAGGCCATGTCGGATTATTTTAGAGAGTTGTAGCATCCTTATCTCTCTTCCCATGTGTTGGGATCCTCTCAGCAAGCTTTGTTATGGGCCCTGACCCTCCCAGCTGCAAGATTATCAGTCACCAAAGGTTGAGCTTTCTAGTGTAATGCTCCAGCAATTATACAACTCACTTCCTTTGGAGATTTGCTCAGAGGCTTCTCATTTAAAGTTTTCTGAACTGGGTTTTTTCAGCAGGTGTATTGAATGTAATGTTTGGTATATTCATTTTAATAGATATTGATTTACTTTGTATTGTAACTAATATTGTTTTATGAATATTTAGCTATTTTCACTTCATTGTTATAATTATACTGTAATCTGCTTTAAAACGTTGGCTGTAGGCTGAATGTCACATTTGTTAAATAAACAAGCTCCAGGGATGATCCATCTTGTACTTGAGAGAACAGAGGGTGGGATGGGACTGATCAAATACCTGGAAAAAGTATCTTAAAGTCATTATGAGGGGCATAATCGAACGGGGCGCCCAAGTTTTCCTGAGGGCATCCTCGCAGGACGACCCCGCAAAGGGGCGGGGAAGCCCATATTATCGAAACAAGATGGGCGTCCATCTTTCGTTTCGATAATACGGTCGGGGACACCCAAATCTCAACATTTAGGTCCACCTTAGAGATGGTCGACATAAATGTTGAGATGGTCAACCTTAGAGATGGTTGTCCCCGGTTTTCGGCGATAATGGAAACCAAGGACACCCATCTCAAAAACGACCAAAGCCACCATTCGTAGTGCACTGGTCCCCCTGAAATGCCAGGACACCAACTTGGCACCCTAGGGGGCACTGCAGTGGACTGATGCACTGAATGGAAAAAGCCCTTCCCTTACCGATCCCTTAGCGATTCGGAAAGGAACGGGCATGCATGAAGGAAATCACATGCAAATGAGCTGCTCACTCTTAGCTCATTTGCACATGATTTCCTTCCTAAGGAGGGGAAGCCAGTGCAGAGCAGCCAAGCATTATGCGTGGCTGCTCTGCGCATGCCAAAGATGGCTTCATACATGCAGACAAGCTGCGTGTATAATAGCCATCTACAACCTTAAATAAATTGCCATCTACAACCTTAGAAAAATACAAATCCAGGTGAAAATGTCCAAATGCTCGTCAGGGCTGTCTTTTTTTTGAGTATGGGTGAAGGACGTCCTTCGCTATGCCTCCAACACCCCCTTTATTTATTTGGATTTTGGATCACAAGTAGCAGCAGTGGGATTTCAACTGGCCACCTCTGGATTGCAAGACCAGTGCTCTAACCACTAGGCCACTCCTCCACTCCACTCCATTCCACTCCACTCCCTTGAAATTTGGCCATCCCTGGGGGGGGGGGGGGGGGGGGAGTGGCAGTTCAGGACGCCCAAAATGTTTGAAAGAAGGACGTCCACGCCTTCGCTATGCCTCCGCTGACACACACATACCTCCCCTCCCAGGGACCTGCATACTGCTGCGATGGGCCCGAGTATGACATTTCAGGCTGGCAAAAAAAGTTTTTAAAGTTGTTTTTTGCAGGGTGGGAGGGGGTTAGTCACCACTGGGGGAGTCAGGGGAGGTCATCCCCGATTCCCTCCGGTGGTCATCTGGTCAGTTCGCGCACCTTTTTGAGGCTTGGTCCTAGGAAAAAATGGACCAAGTAAAGTCGGCCAAGTGCTCATCAGGGACGCCCTTCTTTTTTCCATTATCGCTTGAGGACGCCCATCTGTTAGGCACGCCCCAGTCCCGCCTTCGCTATGCCTCCGACACGCCCCCGGGAACTTTGGTCGTCCCCACGATGGGAAGCAGTTGGGGATGCCCAAAATCGGCTTTCGATTATGCCGATTTGGGCGAACCTGAGAGAAGGACGCCCGATTTGTGTTGAAAGATGAGCGCCCTTCTCTTTCGAAAATAAGCCTGTATGTCATCTGAAGCAAATAATTCAAGGAGTGCTTCTGGAGGGCAGCAGACAGTTAAGGAAGATCCTCTGGAAGTGGGATGTCATGATTAGTGTGGTCTAGTGTAAGAGCAACGGTACCTCTCGGTCTGCCAGTAGAACAGATACAAAGCTAGAGTTTGTACAAATATTTCCCCAGGCATAAACTTGAGAGCTCTCTAAATTACCTGCCTAATGGCCGTCATAAAAACGCATTATTCTGGGGTCAGATTTGGGGAATGATGAAGCACTTCACAAAACTGGATGAACAATGTTACAAATCAGCAGTAAACAGTCCAGTTTACAAATTGCACCCTTCTGCCAGCACATTGCACGTTTCTTTTCTTACTAATGTAAAATGGCTTTATTCTCCCTCGGACTTCTGTACATGCTTAAACTTAAGGTGCAAGAATTGTTACAAACACACAGGATGCCTAGGCCACACACAGAATCACTTGATGTGGGGATGGGGAGGGCAAGATGGCGTCTGGCTTTCGCTCAAAGGAGTAGGCCTCAAATTTAGAAGCTTGATAATTAGTGCATTGGCACAGAAGAATACATTCAAATTATGTCTCCCTTTTGTGTTTGAATGTGTCTTTTTTTATTATTAGTTAAATTATGACTAGGGAGTTTCCAAAGCTGGAAGTGTTCGTTGGATCTCTTAAAAGGTCTGTACATTCCCACTGCTCCAGGGGCGTAGCTAGGTGGGGCCACGGAGGCATTGGCCCTCACAGATTTATCCCTGGCCCCCCTGCTTTCACCCCCCTCCGCCAACCCTCCCCCGCCACATTCGACCCCCTTCCCCCCGCCGCCAACCCTCCCCCACTGCCACCATCAGGTACTTTTGCTGGAGGGGGTCCCCAACCCCCTCCAACTAGTCCTCTTCAGTGCCGGTCTCTGGTGCATTGCTGATCTGGATTCTGTTTCTGTGAGTCCTGACGTCCTGCACGTAGGAACATGCAGGATGTCAGGACTCACAGAAACAGAATCCAGATCAGTGAATGCGCTGGACTTGGAGACTGGCACTGAAGGGGACTACAACTGGCGGGGGTTGGGGACCCCTGCCAGCAAAGGTACCTGGCGGTGACGGGGGAGAATTGACGGTGGTGGGAGGGGGGGTCAAAAGGGGCGGGGGAGGGTTGGCGGCGGCAGCAGCGGGAGGGGGGTTTAAAGAAACGGGGGAGGGGCAGCGGCGCCGGGCGGGTCAAAAGGGGCAGGGGGGTCGGTGGTGCCGGGGGGGGGGGCTAAAATGTGCCCCCTCACCTCGGGCTCTGGACCCCCCCTCCCGCCAAAGTCTGGCTACATCCCTGCAGTGCTCCAAGACAAAAAGGGGGAAATTCATTGTTAGAGCCTTTTTACTGGGTGTTAGGGCCTTCACATGCATAAAGAGGTCCTTTTACTAAGCTGTGGTAAAGGGGGACCTGCGCTACCATCAGCATGTGTTCTTGACGCGTGCTGAGGCTCCCTTTTAGCGCAGTGGGTAAAAGGCTATCTTTTTCTGAGGATAAAAAATGGTCATGTGATAAGTGAACCACTCGCCACACAGCCATTTCGGGGAAAAGAACTTACTGCCACTCAGCGCTGATAATTGCCAATTAACAAGAAATTAATTGCCATTAATTAGAATTGATGTGCACAACTGTCTAAGTGTATTCTGTAATGTGAAGCACGTAAATTCTAAGTCACATAGTTGGAAAGGGGGTGTGGCCATGGGCATGGAATGGGTGGGTCATGGGTGTTTCACAAATCTATGCATGTTGTTATAGAATACACCCAGTCCACACTTAATTTAGGCGTCGGGATTTACACCAAGTTTTACTTGGCATAACTGCCCATGTCAAATTTAGTTGCACAGATGGGCACTTTGCGTATTCTATAATCTGCATGGAAATTTAGGCTTATTCTACAAAGTACGCCTATATTTATAAAAAATGCATAGGCATATTTTTTTCTGCACAGATTTTTCAGGCACCATCTATAGAATCTAGTTTTATATACATGATATAGTTTCTATGACAGACTCCTGGTGCAGGCAACAGTCGAAACATGGGTCATGTCGGGTTTTGAATAAAACATTGCTTCCTTTGACTTTTGAGTCCGCCTTATTTGTTCCATCTGTAGCCGGATACATTTCTTCTATTGAATAAATGGTTGTGCCTACATGCTAATGCCAGGGTTATACTAGTATGCCATAAGGACACTTAAGAGTGCAAGATTCTTTAGAGAAGAGACTCACAGTCTGTATTATTATGGAGCCTAAATGAAGGCATCTGATGGAGAACTGCCCTCATGATGCATTTCACTATTACAATTTACACAGACACTTCCTACATACAAATTGCTTATATCATGACTAGACTTGGGTAGATTTAGAACCCAGCCATAAGCAGGCATACACCGAAAGCAGAGGGAGACCCAAGGAAAAGATCCAGTTTTAATATCCAAGATCCAACAGTTGGAACTTGGTTCTGTTGATGGGTGTTAGACCTGAGAGTTCTTGTACCAAGTAGAGCGCTGCCGAGCCCGGTACTCGGACCAGGTTCTGCTTGGCAGCTGGACAACCCCGGGTTTCACCTGCGCTGACCGCCATTCCCCAGAGGTTGAGCTCCTAGGTGCGGGCAGCCTGCAGGGCTTACGAGATGGAGCAGGAAGCGGGGTGATGAACGTGACAGCCAGACAGGCAGCAGACACATGAGTAATCCAGGTACAGGCAGAATCAGTAGGCAGGCAGCAGACACCAGAGTAATCCAGGTACAGGCAGAGTCAGTAGGCAGGCAGCAGAGTAATCCAGGTACAGGCTAAGTCAGCAACAAAGTAGAGGAGAAGCACACTACTGAGCAAGTAACACCTACCAAAGTAGAAGCCAAAGCAAGGAGTCTAGGGAGAGCTCAGCTGATAGTGCTGGCGTCTGACATCAGCAGGGAGAAGGGGCACAGCCATAGGACAAGAGCAGGGGAAGGAGGAACCAGAAGACCAATAGGAGAAAAGCAAGTGAAGCCAGGCAGAGGAAGAGCAGACCCAGGTGGGTGGAAGCAAAGCAATCAAGGAGCCTGGAAGCCAAACAGAGAGAGAGCAAAGCCAGGTGCATGGAAGCAAAGCAATCAAGGAGCCTGCAGCCAGAGAAGAACTACACACACATGGCTCAGGGCTCTGCCAGTCAAGTGTGCGTGTCGACAGGACCCTGCGCAGCCCGAACACGCCGCTTGTGTTGAGGTAGGGGACATGACAGTGGGTCCGTGGTTCAAACTATTGATGCTTGGATATTAAAATTGGATCTTTTCCTTGGGTATCCCTTTTGTGTGGAAGCCTTTGCCCATCCCTACTTTTTGTTTGCTCTGTCTCAGGTTGCATAGCGATTTTCCTCTGTCAATTTATTGCCCTAAACACACATACTATGGTGAACAGGGTCAGTTTTAGACATGCAGGGGTGGAGGGCAGAAATTTCAGAGAGGACCCCAAAGCCCACCAGCAGCTCTGCCTCCTTCAACATCAGGCAAGCTTACATCCCATGTGACATGGGGGTCCAGGTCAATGGCTCTGGTTGCACCCCTCCCCTAACACCAACCCTGACCATAAATCTATATCCTATATAATAATTGTCACCTCCAATGTTCTGACTTGCCTGGGACTGTGGCTCATTCCGAGTTGGTCTGCTAGGCTCCGTAGATCAGGCTGACATCAACGTAGCCATTATGATGTCAACTTCAGAACCTGGGGGGAAAAAAACATGCCTCACAGCTGATCCATGTCCAGAGGAGGGTCGCTGGACATGGGTGGCTGGAGGGGGGGGCCAGGGGAGAGAGGAGGGTCGCTGGACATGGGTGGCTGGAGGGGGGGCAGGGGAGAGAGGACAGTCGCTGGACATGGGTGGCTGCAGGGGGGCAGGGGGTCGCTGGACATGGGTGGCTGGAGGGGGGCAGGGGAGAGAGGAGGTTCGATGGACATAGGTGGCTGCAGTGGGCGCAGGGGAAGAGGAGGGTCTCTGGACATGGGTGGCTGCAGGGGGAGAGGAGGGTCGCTGGACATGGGTGGCTGCAGGGGAGCCGAGGAAAACCTTGCTAGCGCCCCTTTCATTTGTGTCAGAAACGGGCCTTTTTTTACTAGTTTCTATATAAACACCTTTATCTGTGCATTGATGCAAACTGTTATTACCGCTGTGCAAGCAAAGACTTCCTACTCCAGACTTAAGACAATCAAGTCACAGTTATAATGAAGACACTTAAAATTTTTGACAGATCTGGATAGGGTTGTCTCATTTGATTAATGTACATTTTCTGTACTACAAGTCTCCTCTAACTAGGTTCCAGTTGTGTGTCTCTCTGTAAAAATGGAAGGGCAAAACCATGAGGACTTCAAGGCTATGGGATAAATTATCTTCGCATTTGGAAAAACAATAAAGATTCAGAAGGAGAGATGGGTGAACTTATGCAGAAATGTAGATGTTCAAGTTAAGATGGAAATCAAACGGACAGAGACAGGGAAGGTCTTTAGGGGGAGGAAGAAATAGGAAAACGTTCAAATGTCAAACTGATGCAGACGGCTCTCATGACATTTAGGTACATGATGAATGGGATCAGTTTTATGCTTATTTCATAGAGCATTTAAAATACTAACAAGGTCTCTACAATGAGGTATATCAAGAAAACAATGAAGTAAGAGTATTTTGTACCTCGCTCTGGCAGTGGCGTAGCAAGGGGGGCTGCCACCCAGGGTGGGGCATTTCGCCCTTGCACCCCCCCCCCCCGGGTGCAACCCAATGACCCCCCCCCCCCCCGACCTAGTGCCTACCCTCCTCCGTCCAACCAGCTCCCGCACCCTACCTTTAAAAAAATATCGGAATCCGAGGTGAGGCGCAGCGCCTCACGCCTACACTTAAAAGAAATGTGGACCATCTCATCGGGCCTTCCCTCGCTCTATCTGTCCCGCCCTCCGCTGACGCAACTTCCTATTTCCGCAAGGGCGGGACAGACAGAGCGAGGGAAGGTCCGAAGAGACGGTCCACGTTTCTTTTACGTGCAGGCACGAGGCACTGTGCCTCTCCTCGGATTCCGATATTTTTTTAAAGGTAGGGTGCGGGAGCTGGTTGGACGGAGGAGGGTAGGCACTGGGTCGGGGGGGGTGTCGATGCGCCGAGGGGGGGAGGATGTCATCATGCTGCACCCAGGGGGGGGGAGCTGGCAGGGAGCACCCCCCCCCCCCGAGCTGACATCCGGGGTGGACCGCCCCTCCCCCCCCCCCCCCCCCCCCCACTGCGCTCTGGATAAGGGAGGTTATAAATAATAAAATCTAAATCTAAAACTTACCTGTTCAAAAAGGCATACCCTACCGACCCAACTTAAATGCCTGAACCCTGCAACACTACGAAACCAAAGCACTTAATGGACATAACGTAACTCTTCCTCTATACGATTCCCTAATATGTCTGTTCCGCATGAACCTCATTCTACCACAAGATCACTGTGTAACTGTTTATACCGGAATTGGCGAACGCCTTTACGATACTATCACGTAAGTCACATTGAGCCTGCAAATGGGTGGGAAAATGTGGGATACAAATGAAACAAATACATATATAAATCTATTCACTTTCAGAACCAACTCAACACCCTTTACAACTCCAGTGTAGTAAGTTGTGCTAAGCTTAACGTACATTTCCGCGAGTTAAACTTTACTCTTCATCTGAAAAAACGTTTTTAACGCACAGAAAGGGGCTATTAAATTAGGAGTAAAAAAAAAAGAAGTGGCCTACAATCATTACCAAGTAAATCATCCAATACAGGGGGGAGCAGGTTTTGTTTTTTAATCTCTGACTCCTCCTGAACCCCGAGTCCTGGCTCAGAGGTGAAGAAATGGTTAACTCACAAGTCTAGACTGAGGGCCTAATGCACAAAGCTTACCCATGCTGTTAACATTTGCTGTAGACTGGTTGGAGCCAGTCTAAAGCAAATGTTATTTATCGAGTAATGCGCAAAGGGGTTTTCCGTGGCTCTAACGTGTGCCGTTAGCAGCTACTGAAAACCTTATGTAAATGCATTACAAGGAGCTCATTAGTATTAAAATGAGCATTCTGAGTAATGCACAGACAGTTCCATACTCAAAGCGCCAACCTTTATCCTGTAAAGTTTTATGGCAGATCTGGACCTGTCGATATGGGAAGAAGTCTGCTTGCACTGTATAGTAGTGGAAGCAGACTGCCCCCATAAGGTAGGTGCTCAAGTACAGACACCCCAACCCCCCCCCCCCAAGAATGTTTTGGCATCCCTGGTGGTCCAGTGGACCGTCTCCAAACCTACATGCCCCCGTGCATCCCGTCCCCCTGCAAAAAATCCCTTGTGGTCCAGTGGACCCTGATCACCCCCACAACCCCTCCTGGACCCCCTGCACCTCCCAACCCACTGCAAAACAGACCTCAACCCACCACCAACCCCCCCCCCCCCCCGACATACCCTCCTGCTCCCCCAAGCAAGAATCACAAATCCCTGGTGGTCCGATGGACCCCAAACCCCTTCAAAGCAAGAATCACCCCCCTCCTTTCCGTCCCATCCCCGTACCTTGAAAAAGATGGAGGCAGGAGGGCAAGAGCATCATTTTCACTCTCCAAGGATGGACTGGGTGGGGTTAAGCACCATATAAGGAGTTTTCTTACATCCCAGGATGCACTGGGAAGGGCTGGGCACTGCCATTTTGTGCAGGGCAGGACCAGAGGCAGGAGGTGTTGCTCCTGCCCTCCTGCCTCCATCTTTTTGAAGGTACGGGGGGGATCAATAGACCACCAGCAGTGATTCTTGCCTTGGGGGACAGACAGGAGGGGGTGTGGGGAGTTCAGGGTCCACTGGACCAGCAGAGATTTGTCATTCTTGCTTGGAGGAATTGGGAGGGAGTGCAGGGGGGATCCATTGGGACCACTGGGGATTATGCAGTGGATGGGGTGGTGGGGTCAGTAGACCACCAGGGAGTTTTGAGTTTTATGAGGAGGCTCGAGAATCTGCTGGATGCCAGTGGACCCCCTCTCAAACCTCTCACCCCTCCCCCCCCCCCCCCCCCCCCCCGCAACTCAAAAAAACGTTGCTGTGGCAAGCTGTCAAATGCATTTGACAACTCTGGGTAACAAACAGCGACCGATGCTCAGAAGGGGATTCTTACATCTCATTTGCATGTGATCCTCTTTGTGCATCGGTCGCTGCTAGCGACCCGGTAAATTTTCCCATGGCACCCGTATTTAACAGATGCCGCTATGCATCAGCTCCTTAGTGTTAGTTTCTGGTCTGCAGACCTACACTAGTATCCTATAACAGATTTGGCGTACAGCTCTGTCTTTATAGAATACTAGCTTTGCATCCAGTTTTTTTGACACCTAACGTTTAGCAACTCATATAGGAGCCCTATCACTAAAGGGTTGGCGCAAAGCAACAGGCGTGCCGTGCACTAATCTGGAACTACCGCCAGGCTACCGCAGGAGACCAGTGGTAATTCCCACCCCCAGCTGCGCCATTTCTGGTGCTACAAAAATATTTTCAATTTTGTACCGCCGATGCTTACCTGGCAGTAGGCGCTGCCCAGTTACCGCAGTGTTAGCGCAGGAGCCCTTTCCACCACCTCAATGGGTGGTAGTAAGTACTCCCCCCACCCCCCGAAATGGCTGCACAGCAAGTGGTTCACCTACCGCATGGCCATTTCTTTTCCCGAAAAATACCAGCCTTTTACCCGCTGCGGTAAAAGGGGGCCTCAGCAAGCATGAAAAACACGTGCTGACGCTAGCGCCGGCCCCCTTTTACAGCAGCTTAGTAAAAGGACCCCATAGAATTTAGCCCATTGTGTTTAATATGGGTTATTTCTTCAGAGTGTTACTTGCTCCACTCTTTTTATGAGTGTTTTGGATCTGCATTGCACATCCCAACTACTACTACTACTACTTATCATTTCTAAAGCGCTACTAGACGTACGCAGCGCTGTACACTTGAACATGAAGAGACAGTCCCTGCTCGACAGAGCTTACAATCTAATTAGGACAGACAAAGGACAAACAAGAGATAAGGGAATATTAAAGTGAGGATGATAAAATAAGGGTTCTGAACAAGTGAATAAGGGTTAGGAGTTAAAAGCAGCATCAAAAAGGTGGGCTTTTAGCTTAGATTTCAAGACGGCCAGAGATGGAGCTTGACGTACCAGCTCAGAGAGTCTATTCCAGGCATATGGAGCAGCAAGATAAAAGGAACTGAGTCTGGAGTTAGCGGTGGAGGAGAAGGGTGCAGGTAAGAGAGATTTACCCAGTGAACGGAGTTCCCGGGGAGGAATGTAGGGAGAGATGAGAGTGGAGAGGTACTGAGGAGCTGCAGAGTGAATGCACTTATAGGTCAATAAGAGGAGTTTGAACTGTATGCGGAAACGGATAGGAAGCCAGTGAAGTGACTTGAGGAGAGGGCTAATACGAGCATAATGACACTGGCGGAATATTAGTCGTGCAGCAGAATTTTGAACAGATTGAAGAGGAGAGAGATGGCTAAGTTGGAGCCCTGTGAGAAGCAAGTTGCAATAGTCTAAGTTATCACAACCAGGTCTCCCTCCTCCTTCTCCTCCTCCTGGCTGCCTTCCCCCTCTTATCAGAGTAGTCTTTCACCTTAAACAACAGATCAGTAAGTGCATTTCTTTCTGTGAGCTGTTCCTCTTTGCAATGCTGAGTACCCTGTTGGTTGCTGCTCACTTCAGAAAAGTTATTATTATTAATAATGGGGAAAAGGCAGCTCAGCGCTTTGTTTCATTTTGTAAGTGGGACAGTGCAGCTCGGAACTGCGCGGCGAGGGTTCCACTTTCCTTTCAGCCCTTCTCCTCTGATTGTTTCCTTTAATAGAAGTGCCCAGGATGGAATCTGAAGCGGCAGCAGGCTATTCACTCCTTTTGAGCACACCTGAGCACAGCACAGTGTGAGAACCACATCTGAGCCCTGGCTTATTGAATCTTCCGGCTGCTGCCATCCCAGAATAATGCACTCTGTGCTAGACCCATGATGCGCCTGTCAAGCCTGTCACAGGTAGAAATAGACGCGGCCTTCACATTAATCAGGACACACCTGCTCCTTGTTCTTTTCACCCTCTGCACCTTCTTTATCTGCATCTCCGGGAGAAATGGATTCCACCAAAGGTTGTTAAAGACAAAGAGGAAAGCCAGCAGCAAGCTCTCATCAATTCCCTGTCATTTACCGCCAGCCACCCCCGCCTCATCATGTCTTTTCGCTTCTCACCGACCATTCCTCAGCATGGATCTATCAGTGGTGTCCCACAGGCCACAGGTATATCCAGTGCATAGTTTTCTGGCAAAAGCATTTCAGTCCAAGCTAGCTCTGTTACTTGTTTCTCTTATACCAAAATCATAAGATCTCACATGCTTTTTCCTTTTTTTGTTTTCAGTTCTCATATACCTGCATACAGGTCTTCTTTCTCTACCTCTCAAGGGATGCTGTCTTTTTCATGGCTGCCTGTTTCTTTTTTTTTTTTTTGCTAGAATGGCACTTAAATCTGTTCCAGATCTCTCCACTTGTCATCACCATTCAGCACCTGTGATGTCACCTGCCATTTCTATAAAATGAAATTCATTTACTGTTTGCCTATATGCCAATCTATTAGGTTGGCCAAGGATCTTCCCATATTATTTTGAAAAAGTAACAAAATTATTTATAGATATTATAAATATCACTGGAGCATATATCAATTTTTGTGCCCCGCCTCCAACTTGTCACCATGAGATATGCTTTAATTTTATCATCATTCTCATATGTATTACACACCTTTACATTCAGAATGTTCAAGGCACGGTAACAACATCTTTTAATTGGTACAATAAAAAAAATACAGCCTCTTAAAAAAGGGATAACATTAAACAGACATATGAATTGTTTCCGGCTAGTAAATTATTCATAGAGCAGATTCCAGTAGGAAAGCAAAGGTCTCTTTTTAACAAAGTGGCTTTTGACTCTAGAAGCCCACTTTTACTTATAGACCAGTGGTTTCCAAAATCTGTCTGCAACGAATATTCATAAGATTGATTTGCATGTACTGCTTCCACTGCATGCAAATTTCTCTCATGCATATTCAGTGTGGGTATCCAGAAAGTCTGACTGGCTGGGGTTCCCTCAGGACAGGTTTGGGAATCACTGCTACAGGCAAATGGGGCAGCTGCCCCTGGGGGTAAGATCAGTCCCAAGCGGACAGTTGACACGCCTGATTGTTTCCGTTGCCCAGCTGTGGTGGTCATAGGGCATGGACTGCTCCTGCAAGGCCGAATTCTTCTTCACTCCACTTAAAAAAAAATTGCTAGCGTAATCTGGATGTGAGTCTTTGGATTTTGTTGTATAGTTGGATGTGTCAACAATGACTGACGGACAGATATTGCAGTATGACATATTACTAATCTTTCGGTACTGAGAATGTTCTTATCCCTGATAGGTTGCCTAATGTTCACATGGGTTGAGGGATTTTTATGTTGAATTAATAGGGCAGGCAAAGGTAAAGTTCAAGAGTGTATATCGGTGCACTGCTTTGGAGAAAATTTCAGAGCATAGCAGCCCTTTTACTAAGCCACATGGATGCCTACACACATCCTAGGTGCATCAGTTTTGAAGTACCGCCCAGATACTGCGTGGCCCGGGCGGTAATTTCATGTTTTATGTGCATCCACTAAGCGCGCCGGAAATTTTTCGGCACGCTGCACTAACTGGGCAGTAATCGGCATTGTAGGTGCGTAGACCATTACTGCCCGGTTAACGCATGAGACTTTATTGCTAGATCAATGGGTGGCAGTAAGCTCTCAGGCCCAAAATGGACGTGCGCCAATCTTTATTTTGCCGCACGTCTATTTTCGGCCAAAAAAAGGTCTTTTTTGCGGGCGTGCTGAAAAATGGACCTGTGCGTGTCCAATACACACGTCTACACCAGCGCAGGCCATTTTCGGCACACCTTAGTAAAAGGACCCCATAATTTGGGGGAGGGATTTCCAGAGTCGGTGTGGGAGAATGTTTGGGTGAGAGTTTACAAGGCCTTCCCTGTCAGCATCAATTGCACAGTCTTTATGTAGCGCACAAGGTATTATGGACTCCTTTTGAGGTGTCAAAATTATCTGAGAAAGGACCGAGATTGTGCTGGTCTTGCCAGTCAGCTGTGGGAACCTTTATCATATGTTGTTTGCTTGTCTAAATTTAAGGCAGTTCTGGGGTCCAGTTTGGGAGAGGATTGCAAATGTGTTAACTATTTATTTATTGCATTTGTATCCCACGTTTTCCCACCTCTTTGCAGGCTCACTGTGGCTTACAATACATCTTGGATATTGGAACTATTCAGGTTGAACTTATAAAATTGTTGTTGTTTTTTTTTGTTACATTTGTACCCCGCGCTTTCCCACTCATGGCAGGCACAATGTGGCTTACATGGAGCAATGGAGTGACTTGCCCAGAGTCACAAGGAGCTGCCTGTGCCTGAAGTGGGAATTGAACTCAGTTCCCCAGGACCAAAGTCCACCACCCTAACCACTAGGCCACTCCTCCACTGTTGCTACTATTGGAGATTCTACATGGAATGTTGCTATTCCACTAGCAACATTCCATATAGAAATCGGCCCTTGCAGATCGCCTGTGCAGCCATCTACATGGAATGTTGCTAGTGGAATAGCAACATTCCATGTAGAATCGCCAATAGTATCTATTTTATTTTTGTTACATTTGTACCCCACACTTTCCCACTCATGGCAGGCTCAATGTGGCTTACATGGGGCAATGGAGGGTTAAGTGACTTGCCCAGAGTCACAAGGAGCTGCCTGTGCCTGAAGTGGGAATCAAACTCACTTCCTCAGTTCCCCAGGACCAAAGTCCACCACCCTAACCACTAGGCCACTCCTCCACTCCACAGCCCAGCTTATTCTAAGTTCCAATGTACTAGCACCTGTTACAATAAAATATTTCATAGGTTAGGCTGTTGCTCACAGTTAGTACTGTTTGTAAGGAAGATTTGATATATACCTTCTGACTGTCTTTTGCAGAGGTTTGTATGTCTCCATAATATGCCAGTTAATGAAGAGATTTTGTGCGGCTGCTATTAAGATTGCATCAGAATTTGAATAGAATTTTTGCATACTAAGTAGTAAGGGGAAATATCCTAGCTCTGCTCTGCAGCCACTATTGGGAGACCTTTCTGTAAATGCAGTGGATGTGTTTACGGAACTAGATCTGCAGGGTTTGTGCTGAGCTTGTTCCCCATTCTGTACAGACCCCCTTCACTCTCATATAGAGATAGGTGAAAAGCTTAATATTTCATGATGTGTTTCTCCCTTAGGGGTCCTTTTACTAAGGAGCACTGAAAATGGCTCGCGGTAGTGTAGGCGCGGGTTTGGGGTGTGCCCCGATCCATTTGTTAGAGCGCCTGTAAAAAAGACCTCTTTTTTTGCCGAAAATGGACATGTGGCAAAATCATAATTGCTGCCTGTCCATTTTGGGGCTGAGACCTTACCGCCAGCCATTGACCTAGCAGTAAAGAACCAGGGCGGTAATGACATGTCAAATGCCACTTGGCGCGTGTCCGTTATGCGCACCCTGAAAAAAAGTATTTTTCAGATGCACGTATTGGACACACGCCAAAAACGAAATTACCACAAGAGCCATGCGGTAGTCCGTTGGTAACTCCATTTTGGCCTGTGTTGGGGACGTGTAGATGCTTACGCAGCTTAGTAAAAGAGCCCCTTAATGTTTTAACACCATTAGATTGGGTACTTCTCTATCTTAAGATGTTTGATATGACACAACAAAAAATATAAAGATTACTGTGCCTTGAAAGATGATTCAGGAAACAGCGAAGGTGCGAGTAAAACGATGACGCTGTATAGTCGACAGTTTATTGATCAGTAAAAGTAACTCAACAGTGATGACTTGACACGGCCATGTTTTGGCCCATTGGCCAGCCTCAGCTTTTGGGATCCATGAGCTATACAGTTCCAAGCCCTAGGGGGGCACCATCATTCCCTCATAATGCTGCTTCAGAGGAGCTGTGGTCCCTTCCTCCAGAAATGGCCCTTTGGGCTGAGGAGCTACTATCACCCTGGTCCTGAAGAAGAGTCGTCACTGCTGAGTTACTTTTACTGATCAATAAACTGATGACTTTACAGCATCACCGTTTTACTCTCACCTTCGCTGTTTCCCGAATGTTATTTTTCCCTGTGAGGTTTTTTGTTCTCCTGTTTTCATTGTTGAAAGATGATTCAGCATTTATTAAATGCATGATTTGGGGGAGCGGCAATCTGAAAAAAAAAAATCAATCATCTACCAAAGTTTGCCCGGGGATCCATAAATGATTAAAGTGGCCCTGCAGCCAATGAGTAAAATTCAGAGCAGTAGCATTAGGAAATAATTTTTAGGGTCATTCTGTTGACAATTAAACAGAAAGCATTATAATCCCCTCTTTTTAGCTTGTTTGAATTTGAAGAGCCCTGCGCAGCCTTCTACATGGAATGTTGCTAGTGGAATAGCAACATTCCATGTAGAATCTCCAATAGTAGCAACATTCCATGTAGAATCTCCAATAGTATCTATTTTATTTTTGTTACATTTGTACCCTGCGCTTTCCCACTCATGGCAGGCTCAATGCAGCTTACATGAAATGGCCATCTGTCTGTCTGTCACAGGAGCTGTCCAGACCATGGTGCTGAACAGCAGTGAAAATATACCTCAGTGCACTCCTAGGTTTTTTGGTAATTTTGTCTGTTCTAAATTTTTTTTTTCATTCCTTCAATGATATTAGAGTTTGAGGTATTGGAAATCTCCTCTTATCCACTCAATTCCATTATGCATTTAAACAATCCACAGTCAGTGACGTACTTCATTAGTGCACCATGCAGGTGTTAAATTAATAAATGAAAATGTGAGCACAACGCGAAGAACAAAGGAGTAGCTTGAAAGAGATTTTACACATGGGGTTACAGCTGTGGTAAAGGGTGCAGACCCTGTTTCCCGAAGGACTGCCGAAATCTAAGAAGCAAATGTTAGTTGCAAACAAAAGAAAGATATACTACAAGTCCAATCAAAGATGAAACAGATAGTACTAGATACACTGGAATTTTCTCTTCATTAATAAATTAAATTACATATCACCTACTACCCAAGTTGTTCTGTTTTATTCAGTATGTACCAAGAAATATTTTTAAAATATATTTTTGGTGAAAAGATAAGAGTTTTTAAATGATATTCTAAAAAATGTTTTATAAAGTTCATAAAGATGAAGCAGGAATCAAGAAACAGAGAAACTGATATTTTAAATAACCTTGTCTATGTTATACATGTTATGTGGTGATTTGAAACTATCACATCTTACATTTTATTTTGTATATTGAGAGGTGCAATGTTAACATAGTAACATAGTAGATGACAGCAGAAAAAGACCTACACGGTCCATCCAGTCTGCCCAAGAAGATAAATTCATATGTGCTACTTTTTTATTTGTACTGTCCTCTTCACTGCACAGACCGTATAAGTCTGCCCAGCACTATCCCTGCCTCCCACCACCGGCTCTGGCACAGACAGTATAAGTCTGCCCAGCACTATCCCCGCCGCCCAAACACCAGCCCCGGCACAGACCGTATAAGTCTGCCCAGCACTAGTACCGCCTCCCAACCACCAGCCCCGGCACAGACCGTATAAATCTGCCCAGCACTAGTCCCGCCTCCCACCACCAGCTCTGGCACAGACCGTATAAGTCTGCCCAGCACTATCCCCGCCGCCCAAACACCAGCCCCGGCACAGACCGTATAAGTCTGCCCAGCACTAGTCCCGCCTCCCAACCACCAGCCCCAGCACAGACCGTATATGTCTGCCCAGCACTAGTCCCGCCTCCCAACCACCAGCTCTGCCACCCGTTCTAGGCTAAGCTCTTGAGGATCCCTTCCTTCTGCACAGGATTCCTTTATGTTTATCCCACCTATGTTTGAATTCCGTTACCGTTGTTTATGCATTAGAAAGTCACTGTGCTTACTCAGTCCCTCATTATATATATATATATATATATATATATATATATATATTCCTGTCTGTCCTTTTGTGGATTGTTTCACAGTTGAGGTTTTGCAGGGCTTGAGGTTGTGTTAGAACTGAAAATTCATGTCCTGCCGCTGGAATCTTGCTAATTAACCTCCCAGGTAACTCTTGTGAATTCACAGCCTCTGAGAAAGGGAACCTTAATCACTGCTCAAACAGACTCTGGACTTGAAGGGTTCTGGAGAGAGGCAAAGTCAGCAGCCCTTAACTAAAGACTGTATGATGCCTAGGTGAGATGGTAGGTGTGGCAGGTAGGTACAAACGAGGAGACAAGGTGCCATGAGGAGTTAGTTACAATTATGCTGGGAACCCAAAGGAGGAAGAAGAAATCTACCCATGACAAAAACAAAAGGCAAGCCTCATACCTAGTACTGGTATAAGTAACAAATCTGATGTAGGACCGCTGCTAATTCCCCTTGGGTTTTTTTTGTTGTTACATTTGTACCCCGCACTTTCCCACTCATGGCAGGCTCAATGCGGCTTACATGGGGCAATGGAGGGTTAAGTGAGTTGCCCAGAGTCACAAGGAGCTGCCTGTGCCTGAAGTGGGAATTGAACTCAGTTTCTCAATTCCCCAGGACCAAAGTCCAGCACCCTAACCACTAGGCCACTCCTCCACTGTTGCTACTATTTGAGATTCTACATGGAATGTTGCTATTCCACTAGCAACATTCCATGTAGAAGTCGGCCCTTGCAGATCACCAATGTGGCCGCGCAGGCTTCTGCTTCTGTGAGTCTGACGTCCTGCACATACGTCAGACTCACAGAAACAGAAGCCTGCGCAGCCTTCTACATGGAATAGCAACATTCCATGTAGAATCTCCAATAGTAGCAACATTCCATTTAGAATCTCCAATAGTATCTATTTTTGTTACATTGTACCCTGCGCTTTCCCACTCATGGCAGGCTCAATGCGGCTTACATGGGGCAATGGAGGGTTAAGTGACTTGCCCAGAGTCACAAGGAGCTGCCTGTGCCTGAAGTGGGAATCCAACTCAGTTCCTCAGGACCAAAGTCCACCACCCTAACCACTAAGCCACTCCTCCACTGTTGCTACTATTTGAGATTCTACATGGAATGTTGCTATTCCACTAGCAACATTCCATGTAGAAGTCGGCCCTTGCAGATCACCAATGTGGCCGCGCAGGCTTCTACATGGAATGTTGCTAGTGGAATAGCAACATTCCATGTAGAATCTCCAATAGTAGCAACATTCCATTTAGAATCTCCAATAGTATCTATTTTTGTTACATTTGTACCCTGCGCTTTCCCACTCATGGCAGGCTCAATGCGGCTTACATGGGGCCGTGGAGGGTTAAGTGACTTGCCCAGAGTCACAAGGAGCTGCCTGTGCCTGAAGTGGGAATCAAACTCAGTTCCTCAGGACCAGAGTCCACCACCCTAACCACTCCTCCACACATATATATTCCAGATTGTATCACAAAGAAGAGGAGATGCTTTTAATATAGTAAATGACATCAGATGAAGGCCAAAATGGCCAAGACAGTCTGCTCAGCAAGGTGTAACTGTACTCTCTTCTCTTCTATCCAGGTCTGTAACTGCTGCACTCTGCAGGTTACTCCTGTGCAGAAAAAAAACACACTGAGGTTCGCTGCTCAGCTCTTGCCTTTGCGGCTCTTCAACTCTTTGTTGTTCATCAAGCCAACCATTCCATAATAAATTAATGAGAATGCAGAAAAGCTCCCGCCATCAAAGCAGACCTTAAAGTAGAAAAACAAGTCAAAAGCCTTGGCCTTTATCAAAGAACAAACAAACTGTCAAAAGAGCAGCTAAAATACACTGAAGCCACTGAGCAATACCTGAGTGCCCTAGGGCATCTTGGTAACGTTCCCATGCACAAAGCCTCTGTAGACTAGGACATTCCTTGCCATATGCAGCCATCAATAATGTTCCCTCATCCAAAGAAGCCCAGATCAGAGCATTCCTTGCAAGTTACGGCCAGGCACTGGACTATTTGTACCCCATTCCTAAAGAGGTTTTAGAACAGGATAGAATCTCTTTGCTATGGTACTACCAAATCCTATATAATAATTCTCACCTCCAACGTTCTGTGCTTGGGACCGTGGCTCCTTGGCTGGAGGTGGTCTGTGAGGCAGACACGCACTGACGTGACGTCACTGACGTCACTGACGTCAAAACAGCTGATTGCAAGGCAAGGGGAGGAGTACTCCTCCTACTGCCTCGGAATCAGCTGTCACCCCCCCCCCCCCCGCGCTATGGCCCCCTCGAAACCCACCCCCTCCCGCGAACCTGTCGATCCCCCCCCCCCCCGCCGGAACGCCGAAAACTGCCGCCGCCGTTGTTGTACTACCTTCCCTTCCCGTAGGTTGTTGAATCATCTTAGAAAGTTTAACTCCGTGCGTCTTGAAGAGGCCGGCCCAGGCTGGCACATGGGAGAGAGAGGAGCATGGATGCGAGGGGGGGGGGTCATGGAAGGGAGAGAGGGGACTTGCTGGAAAAGGATGAATGGAGGCGGCAGGGGACAGAGGAGCATGGATGGCCATGGATTGGGAGGGCAGGCCTCAGGGAGAGAGGGCAATTGCTGGATAGGGAAAATGGAGGAGCCAGGTGACAGATGAGCATGGATGGGCATGGATTGGAAGGGCAGGACTCAGGGAGAGGGGAATTGCTGGATAGGGATGAATGGAGGGGACAGATGGGCATGGATGGATATGGATTGCAGGGCAGGCCTCAGGCAGAGAGGGGAAATGCTGGATAGGGAAAAATGGAGGGGCCAGGTGACAGAGGAGCATGGATGGGCATGGATTGGAAGGGCAGGACTCAGGGAGAGGGGAATTGCTGGATAGGGATGAATGGAGGGGACAGATGGGCATGGATGGATATGGATTGCAGGGACAGGCCTCAGGCAGAGAGGGGAAATGCTGGATAGGGAAAAATGGAGGGGCCAGGTGACAGAGGAGCATGGATGGGCATGGATTGGAAGGGCAGGACTCAGGGAGAGGGGAATTGCTGGATAGGGATGAATGGAGGGGACAGATGGGCATGGATGGATATGGATTGCAGGGCAGGCCTCAGGCAGAGAGGGGAAATGCTGGATAGGGAAAAATGGAGGGGCCAGGTGACAGAGGAGCATGGATGGGCATGGATTGGAAGGGCAGGACTCAGGGAGAGGGGAATTGCTGGATAGGGATGAATGGAGGGGACAGATGGGCATGGATGGATATGGATTGCAGGGCAGGCCTCAGGCAGAGAGGGGAATTGCTGGATAGGGATGAATGGAGGGGCCAGGTGACAGAGGAGCATGGATTGGACTCACACTTTCACTCTGACTCTCAAACAGTCACTCTCACATACACTCTCCCAAACATACACACTCCGAGGAAAACCTTGCTAGCGCCCGTTTCATTTGTGTCAGAAACGGGCCTTTTTTACTAGTTACTGATAAAGCCAAAGTCCTCAAAAACCTTTCTTTCCTTCAGGGTAGGTTTTGCTAGCGATCACCAGGCATGAGAGTTACTTACTTCTTCATCTACCCAACTGCAGAAACATAACTTACAAAACCACCTACACAGCTGGATTTAGTTATCTGGGCTCCAAATGGTGGAACTCAATACCCAAGGCCACAAGAAGCATTACTAGCTTCCGAAAAGAACTGAAAACCTACCTCTTCAAAAAAATTCTACAGCTAAACCTATAGGATAACGGTGCCGCATTCCACTTTGTAACTGCGAGACACCACTGTAATTTTGCTCCTATGACTGCAACCTAATATTATAACTTCACCCAACTGTATATTGTAAGTCACGTTGAACCAAAACCTGTTTTTGGAGAATATAAGGCTGCATCAATATATGATGCCTGCAGGCACCTCCTGGGGAACACAAACTCCAGCTACTTGTGATTATTCAGCAGTGCTGGAAACGGACCAAGAATGAGATGGGAACTGGGGGAGTGGGAGGGATACAGAGAGAGGGGAAGATCTTCCAAGGGGTTGATTCACCATGGCTGTTTTATGGCTCTGAAAGTGTGAATATTTCACGTGGATTTTTGCTAAATATCAAGCCTCATAAAGGGTGTAACTGGAAGTCGTGCAAAGTGAAGTTAATAAGCAAAAACACTGCTTTAGCCTGGCTTTTAGGGCAGCTTCATTCGCACACAGAAATGCGGCGTGTGTTTTAATAGTATGAAAATGTAGGAATTGGATAGCTCAAAGGAATTGCCAGAGAACTGCAGAGTCTTTATTTCTGTTACATTTGTACCCCGCGCTTTCCCACTCATGGCAGGGTCAATGCGGGGCTTACATGGCGCAATGGAGGGTTAAGTGACTTGCCCAGAGTCACAAGGAGCTGCCTGTGCCGGAAGTGGGAATCAAACTCAGTTCCTCAGGACCAAAGTCCACCACCCTAACCACTAGGCCACTCCTCCACTGTTGCTACTATTTGAGATTCAACATGGAATGTTGCTATTCCACTTTCCATGTAGAAGTCAGCCCTTGCAGATCACCAATATGGCCACGCAGGCTTCTACTTCTGTGAGTCTGACGTCCTTCCTGCACATACGTGCAGGACGTCAGACTCACAGAAACAGAAGCCTGTGCAGCCTTCTACATGGAATGTTGCTAGTGGAATAGCAACATTCCATGTAGAATCTCCAATAGTAGCAACATTCCATGTAGAATCTCCAATAGTATAGGGGGGGGAGGTATCTCTGTCACACACACACTCTCTCTCTCTCACAGTCACTCTCACACACTGTCTCTCACACACTCTATTACGTCTCACACTGTATCACATTCACTTTCTATGTGTCACACAGCCACTCACACACTCTCTTGGTCTCATACACTCAGTCTCACAGAGAGTCTGTGTCTCACACACACTCTCTCTCTCGCACACACTGTATCTGTGTGAAACACACTCTCTCTCTCTCTCACACACACTGTGTTTCACATACGCACTTGCACACACTCTCTCTCTCACAGATACACTCGCACCCAGACTCACTCTCTCTCTCTCTCTCACACACACACTCGCACATTCACTCTCTCTCTCACACACAGTCACTCTCACATACACTCTCTCAAACATACACACTCCAAGGAAAACCTTGCTAGCGCCCGTTTCATTTGTGTCAGAAACGGGCCTTGTTTACTAGTTACTCTATAACTCACATATACCATTGGTGCCTCTCTTTATCTACCAATTTATGAATTGCCCTTCATTTTGAATGAGTTGATGGACTTAACCAGCAGCAGGATTTCAACTGAAACACATTTTTTATTACAATGAGCCTGATAAAATTTTACCAATAGTCTGATTTGTGTTCCAGACACAAATCCAAAATATCACAAGGTAGCTTGATTCCACTATCCATCCATCTTTCTTTGATGCCATCTTTATGATACATATATAGTGGAGGTATGTGCAAGTGTGAAGGAGCCCTGGGCCAACCTTTTCTGCGTTTGAAAATAATTTTACGGGCATGACATTTCTTGCTTGTTTTGTTTTTGTTACTGTCTGTAACTTTACTGATGGTTGGCAGCCCTGCACAGCACCACTCACATCACAGTTCTTGTCAAATTCCAACAAAGCCACGAATTTTACTGCACTGATCTGTGACAAGAGAGATGAAAATGAAATGCAAGGAGGCAAATCTTCCCAAGCAACCCAAATTTACCAGTGTTGAGAAGGGACAAATCTAGCCACCTTATTTTTCAGAAGTTCTTTAGTTTTATATGTTTTGGTTTTTAAAGCCATGAGGGTCACTATAATGGGGCAATTTTTGTAAGCCTCTTACCTGTTTGCTCTTGACACTCTGTTGAGAGGTTTTTGTTGTTGTTGTTTTTTCTTGTTGTCTTACTGTTATAGTTGTATTGGCTGTTTTTCTAAGCCTTCACAGTTTGATATGGTAGTGTTCTTATTATTGTGCAAAACAAAACTTGCATAAAAAGTGAATTATTAAAAAAAAATCATTTCTATATGGCCCAAATTGGGCAGATTGGGGCAAAAACTGCTTAGAATGTTAATATCTGACCCAGTTCTTACTACAGGATTGTAAGTAACAACCTGTGGCATGATTGATGCTAAAGTATAGATAATACAAGGCAACATAGGTTAAGACTGGCAAGAGCAGCAATGTAGTTTGTAGACGAGGCTCAGTAAAACCATTCAAAGTTTTGAACTAGCCCACTGATAGAGCATCAGTGTTATGGATCAGAGGGATGTACATTTATTTATTTGCAGCATTTGTATCCCCCATTTTCCCACACATTAGCAGGCACAATGTGGCTTAAAAGTCACCGTATTTGGGAGCTCCAATACGGTCGATGTTAAAAAAATACAAACAGAATCAGGGTAAGGGAAGGTAGGGGTAAATGGGAACAATAAATGGCAAAGATATAAGAAATAACTGTCTTTTAAACCAGTGCATTGTTGAAGCTGCTAATCAGAAACAGCAGGGTAGGCCTTACAAAACAGATAGATAGGTCTTCAAAGTTCGCCTGAATTGTAGATGATCATGTATCGTTTTCACTGCCGTTGGTAATGCATTCCACATTTGTGTTCTTAAATAGGTGAAATTGGACACGTAGGTCATCTTATATTTAAGGCTAATGCATTTAGGATAGTGAAGATTCATATAGGTACGAGATGAGCTGCTACTATTCCTGGCTGGTAGATCAGTGAGGCCAATCATATAACCAGGGGCATCACCATAGAGTATCTTGTGAACTAGAGTACAAAGTTTGAAGGTAATGCGGGATATCATACGGAGCCAATACAGTTTCATGCGAAGAGGTGTAGCACTCATTATTGTGCTCTCAAATTGGTTAGTGTGTTTTAAAAATATGTACTATGCGTTAAACAAATTTATTATACATTAACCTACAAATTAATTTATTTCTTTTTAGTTACATTTGTACCCCGCACTTTCCCACTCATGGCAGGCTCAATGCGGCAGGCAATGGAGGGTTAAGTGACTTGCCCAGAGTCACAAGGAGCTGCCTGTGCTGGAAATCGAACTCAGTTCCCCAAGACCAAAGTCCACCACCCTAACCACTAGGCCACTCCTCCACAACACATGTTGACTAATACATGTTAAGAATTTTTAATGCATTAAAATCTTTTTACTAAAAATATATATATATAAAAATAAACAGACCAAAAAGACACAGAAAATCAAGAAATAAGGCCAAATAAACTCAAAATTCAGGGGCCCTTTTACAAAGCGGAAGTATGGCTACTGCAAAGTGTAGCATGTGCCAAATCAACACTACTGACCAGTTAGCACACCCACCTGGTGATAATTTTGAAGTTGGCACATGCAGTAATCATCAGCGCGGCCACATTGGTGCAGACTGCATGAGGACCACCTATGTAGCATGTGACCCCTTACTGCTAGGTCAATGGGTGTGGTAAGTGCTCAGGCAGTAAACAGCCGCACGCTACTTTTAGTTCTAGTGCACAGCCACCAACTGCCCCCATCAACAAATCCTTTTTTCTCAGCTGCAGTAAGAAATGGCCAGCGTGCGCCAGGGGTGTAACCAGATTTCGGCGAGAGGGGGGTCCAGAGCCTGAGGTGAGGGGGCACATTTTAGCACCCCCTGGTGCCGCCGATCCCCCTGCCATTCCTGCCGCCATTTTTGACACCCCCCCCCGCCGCCGCCACAACCACCACCTTTCAACCCCCCCCCCCCCAGCGACAACCCTTTCAACCCCCTCTTCCCGCTGCCACCAACCCTCCACCACCACCGCCGTTGGGTACCTTTGCTGGCAGGGGTCCCCAACCCCCGCCAGCCGAAGTCCTCTTCTCTGGCACGGCCACGTTGCTGATCTGCAAGGGCAGGCTTCTGTTTCTGTGAGTCTGACATGTTGCATGTTGTATGTACAGGATGTCAGACTCACAGAAACAGAAGCCTGCCCTTGCAGATCAGCAACGCGGCTGCGCCGGAGAAGAGGACTTCGGCTGGCGGGGGCTGGGGACCCCCACCAGCAAAGGTACCCAACGGCGGTGGCGGGGGAGGGTTGACAGCGGGAGGGGAGGTCGAAGGGGTTGGCGGCGGGGGGGCCAGGGCCAAATCCACGGGGGCCCTTGCCCCCATGTAGCTATGCCCCTGGCATGCACCAAAAACACACACCCACGCTACCGCAGGCCACTTTTTACCGCAGCTTAGCAAAACGACCCCTAAGTGGGTTGCTATGTGAAAAGCTTCAGGGTCAGCTCCTAAAAACAGATCTTACTTTTAGGTTAGTGGCTCATTGGAAACAGCATTCACTGCTCTTAGGAAATGAGAGAATAAAGAGAGTCCAAGTCATTATGCAAACAGCAGCTGGTTGGCTTATGAATTTATTTGTGTGGCATTCCATAGGGAACAATTGCCCATGCATGTTAGCAAGACAATTGTCACTGGGGTGGCTGAATTAGAAGACAAGAAACCAAAAGGGCCCTTTTACTAAGCTGTGGTAAACGCTAGCATGTGCTTAACGCAGCTTAAAAGAGCTTACTGCGCGACACGCTCAGGCATCCTGCAATAAGATAGTTTATAGTTTATTAAAACTTGCTAGATCGCTCTAGCTGACAATGCAGTACAGAGCGGTGTACAGGCTAAAAATTAAAAAAAAAAAGAACTTCAATTCTAGATAGGAAAGAAAAACATACATACAGAGAAGACAGTGAGAAAGAAAAGGAAAACGGGAGTG
This sequence comes from Microcaecilia unicolor, assembly GCF_901765095.1. Taxonomy (NCBI): domain Eukaryota; kingdom Metazoa; phylum Chordata; class Amphibia; order Gymnophiona; family Siphonopidae; genus Microcaecilia; species Microcaecilia unicolor. The sequence continues at coordinate 320,680,402 of NC_044036.1, read as the reverse complement.
AATGGGAAGGACTTCCTGCTGGGGACCCATAACAACTGCTCAGGCTGGCCCCTCAAATGCCTGTTTAAAAAGCCAAGTCTATGAGGAAGACTTTTTTTTTTTTTACTTGGCATAACTGCCCACAACTAAATTTAGTCATGCGGACTAGTGCTCGGCATATTCTATAAACCAAGTGGAAATTTAGGCTTATTCTATAATTTCATTTACATAAGTACATAAGTATTGCCATACTGGGAAAGACCAAAGGTCCATCAAGCCCAGCATCCTGTTTCCAACAGTGGCCAATCCAGGTCACAAATACCTGGCAAGATCTCAAAAATGTACAAAACATTTTTTACTGCTTATCCCAGAAATAGTAGATTTTCCCCAAATCCATTTAATAACGACCTATGGACTTTTCCTTTAGGAAGCCGTCCAAACCTTTCTTAAACTCCGCTAAGCTAACCGCCTTTACTACATTCTCTGGCAACGAATTCCAGTGTTTAATTACACGTTGAGTAAAGAAAAATTTTCTCCGATTCGTTTTCAATTTACTACATTGTAGCTTCATCGCATGCCCCCTAGTCCTAGTATTTTTGGAAAGCGTGAACAGACGCTTCACATCTACCCGTTCAACTCCACTCATTATTTTATAGACCTCTATCAAATCTCCCCTCAGCCGCCTTTTCTCAAAGCTGAAGAGCCCTAGCCACTTTAGCCTTTCCTCATAGGAAAGTCATCCCATCCCCTTTATCATTTTCGTCGCCCTTCTCTGCACTTTTTCTAATTCCACTATATCTTTTTTGAGATGTGGTGACCAGAATTGAACACAATATTCGAGGTGCGGTCGCACCATGGAGCGATACAAAGGCATTATAACATCCTCATTTTTGTTTTCCATTCCTTTCCTAATAATACCTAACATTCTATTTGCTTTCTTGGCCGCAGCAGCTGAATTCAGTGCTGAATTTTTAGGCATGAATCCAGTCCTATATTCATATCAGAGTCTTAGCATTTAGCGCACTCTAAAAATGTTAGTGCGCCTTTGTAAAAGACCCCTTAACTGATTAGCGCAGGATTAGTGTCAGACCTTACCGTTTACAAAATAGGTGTTGGTAAGTACTCGCGTGCTAAATTTTTTTAATGGCCGTGCTAATGTTGCCATTAACACATGGCCATAAATTCAAATAATGAAAAATTTGTTAATTTTACTGCTACGGTAAAAATGGCCTTAGCACATGGGAAAGACCCACTGACGGGCATGGAGGAGTAGCCTAGTAGTTAGTGCAGCAGACTTTGATCCTGGGGAACTGAGTTCAATTCCCACTTCAGCACCTTGGGACTCTGGGCAAGTCACTTAACCCTCCATTGCCCCTGGTACAAAATAAGTACCTGAATATTTGTAAACCTCTTTGAATGCAGTTGCAAAAACCTCAGTAAGGTGGTATATCAAGTCCTATTTCCCTTTTCCTATTTGAGATTCTACATGGAATGTTGCTATTCCACTAGCAACATTCCATGTAGAAGCCTGCCCTTGCAGATCAGCAACGTGGCCGCGCAGGCCTCTGTTTCTGTGAGTCTGATGTCCTGCATGTACGTGCAGGACGTCAGACTCACAGAAACAGAAGCCTGCGCGGCCGCATTGCTGATCTGCAAGGGCAGGCTTCTACATGGCATGTTGCTAGTGGAGGAGTGGCCTAGTGGTTAGTGCAGTAGACTTTGATCCTGGGGAACTGGGTTCAATTCCCACTGTAGCTCCTTGTGACTCTGGGCAAGTCACTTAACCCTCCATTGCTCCTGGTACAAAATAAGTACCTGAATATATGCAAACCACTTTGAATGTAGTTGCAAAAACCTCAGAAAGGCAGTATATCCTTTCCCTTTTACCACTGCTTAGTAAAAGTGTACATAATTGAGGAAAAAAGACCCCCGTCTTGTGGCTCATGTCAGTGCTGCACACTGCCATATGGAGGAGCTGGATTCAATTCCTTTCTCAGGTCTGTACAGCAACCTTGACTGAACTGCAAGGTAAAAGGGGGATGAGTTTAACTCTCTCACTTAAAGTGGAACATTTTTCCCTTAATTTTTACTTCCTTGTCATTATTTTCAATTTCATTGATAAATCACTGCATCAGAAATTCAGTCCTCTGCTTCTCTTTTCAGATTAAGCCGTAGAGAGAATTGTTTTAATAACTGATTTAATCTGTATACTTAAAATAACGGCTGCTTAATTTGCTTTGCTCATTTAATAGATCTATATCTGGATTTATTTCTGTACTATGACTGATCCGTGGGGTTTTGCCTCCAGCCTTAGCTGGGAGGATCAGTTCTTTTTTTCTGGGAATTTGCCTGATGCAGTGCTATACTGTAGCTGGGTTTCTGAAACCTGTCCTGGGGAATCCACAGCTAGCTGAAGTTTCAGGATATCAACAATAAATATGTATAACATAAATATTCACTGGAAGCTCAGTTTATGCAAACTTAATGCATTCATATTCATTGTGGATATCTTGAAACCCCAATTGCATGTAGGATATTCAGGAAAGGTTTGGGAAGCCCTGCTATAAATGAAACTGCCAGTGCAGCTTTGCCTCCAGGGTGTCAGTGTGCTACCTTTTTGTTATCATGGAGAGTTGCTTACCTGTAACAAGTGTTCTCTGAGGACATCATCAATCATCCTCACATGTGGGTGACATCATCCAGTGGACCCTCATCCACACTCTCGTCACCTCTCGCTTAGACTACTGCAACTTGCTTCTCACAGGTCTTCCACTCAGCCATCTCTATCCTCTTCAATCTGTTCAAAACTGCCGCACGACTAATATTTCACCAAAGTCATTATGCCCATATCACCCCTCTCCTGAAATCACTTCACTGGCTCCCTGTTTCCGTATACAATTCAAGCTCCTCTTGTTGACCTATAAGTGCATTCACTCTGCAGCCCCTCACTACCTCTCCACCCTCATCTCTCCCTACACTCCTTCCCTAAAACTCCATTCACTGGGCAAATCTTTCCCAATTGCACCCTTCTCCTCCATCGCTAACTCCGCTCCTTCTTTCTCGCCGCACCTTGTACCTGGAATACGCTTCCTGAGCCATTACGTCTAGCTCCATCCCTCGCAGCCTTCAAATCCGGCTAAAGGCCTACCTGTTTGATGCTGCTTTCGACTCCTGACTTGTAACTTTTATCTTATCCTTATGTGTCCTTCTGTCTGTCCTTCCCTTATCCTTTTTGGTCCTGTCTGTTTGTCCTGATTTAGTTTGTAAGCTCTTTTGAGCAGGGACTGTCTTTCTTCTTCATATTCAATTGTAAAGCGCTGCGTACGACTGGTAGCGCTATAAAAGTGATTTATAGTAGTACTAGTGGACTGGAAAACAGTAAACAAAGCTCTAAGAGGTTTCTAAAGGGATGAAATGTGCCCATCATAACTAGAACCATCTCAGTTCTGTATATAACTATTAATAGAAGTCACCTCCTAGGGGAAGTTAGGGGGTTTTATGAGGACTGTAATCTTTCTGTTACAGGTGGCACCTTTGCTTTCTCCAAGGACAAGCCAATATAGTCCTCACATGGAAATCCCAGGCTATAGTTTGCCTTTAACAAAAGAGGGAAAAAGCAGGTGCCAAAGGGCAATGGACAACTTTCTAACTCTAATTCTCTCAGTCTGAATATCAGCCCCAGAGTCTTTTACTGTATGGCACCCTCACTTTGGAATTCACTCCCACCCCACCCATCACTTTGAACTCTCTTTTGCAAAATTTAAGAATGCATAAAAACTCCCATATTTCCCCCCGAGGCCTTTGGTGAGAGTACTGCGGATGTCATGGTTGGCTAGAGTACTCAGTCCCTACCTACTGTCACCACTAGAGGGTGCCCTTCCTATTTCTATTTCCTCTGGAACTAGCTCCATCTAGCCCCATGGAAGCCTTTTCCTACAATGACCACAATTCCTAGAATTTTACAAAATAACGCTTTTTTTTATTGTGTTATAACAAACAGAAAATACAAGCCTTGGCATTGGCTTATAGGGTTTTCAGCACCAATAAGAAAGTAAAATTCCTCTTTCTTTACAAACAGTAGAGCATCAAACATATATCAGCGAGGGCTTACTCCTACCAAAGCCTTTCTCTGGTTCCACATAGTACTGGTTACATGTGCACATTGGAGCCGACTCTGTGGGTGCTTGAGCACCCCCAATATTGAGAAAAATTCCATGTATGTGTCCAGGGAGGGGTCATTTCCATTGGGCTTAGCACCCCCAATAATTTTGAGAAGTTGGCTCCTATGCATGTGCACAATCCCTCTCTTGCAGGTTCAGCCTAACAGTGCCCTCTCTATGGTTTACACCACCTTTTCATGCATATAGCATATGCCACACCTAGGCTCTCTCAAACCCATGTTCAGCCCGCTGCCCACCAGTCCTGTCCCTTGGGTTACAAAGCTCAGCAAACAAGAGGGTTTTGCCCCAACTATAGCTTTACTTCCCCAGCCCAAACCTTCTTCCATGTTCTCCTTCCAGGCTGCAATAGAATCCTTTATATTTTCTATCCCAGCCCCCCCCCCCCCCCCCACCACACACACACACACTCCCAAGGCTATAATACCTTTCCCAAAAGCTTTTCTCTCCCAGCCTCTCTTTACCTTCCAGGTAGATTCAATGCTTTAGGGACCTTCTCAAAACTAAGGAATTTCAGCCTGCATCTGTCCCTCATACTTTAGGGTCCAGCCCTTACCCACAGAATTTCAGCCTGCATGTGCTCTGTCTCTCTCCTTCAAATTCTGCCTGCAGCATGTGCTTCCAACCATACCTACTTTCTTGCTTATGCCCAGGCAGCTCCTGTACTACCTGTCCCAAGAGGCTCTGCTCTCCACCCCCAGTTGGCTGCTGGAGGTACCTTCTCCATGCTGCTTCCTATCCATATACATACCCCTCCCCCATGCTCCCTGATTACAAGGAGTTCCTTAGACCTAGACAAAGAAGCAAGCAGGTAAGCATATATTACTGAAAGTTATTTTGACTTCCCTGGTAATAGAGGGTCTCCCAAGTGATCACAAGGTTTACATCCTAATTTCTTGGCTCCCAGGGGTTTTGACCCAGCTTGCTTGTCACACAGTCTAGTTGAATGATATCTTTCTGATTGTGTATGTTTGTAGAGACTGCTTTCTTTCCTCTTTCCTGTCTAATGAATGGTGTGTTATTTTTCACTTTAACTTACTTGTACAGCACCTTGCAATGACCTCAGGAAAAGTGGTATATTAACCATTACCCTCACCTTTTAGTATCTATACCATACTTTATGAAGTGCTAAGTCTATTGATCGCATAACCCATTGATCTCATACCATAAGGCCGTTACATCATAGATAACCAACTCGATCCTTTGCAAACCTATCTGTAGTTCATAAAGATTCCTCTATTATGATCAAGAAAGCTTCCCCTTTGTATCAATGGAAAAATGCTTGGTACACCTCACCCTTAGAGCCAAGACTAAGATAACAGACCTGCTGGCAGCAAACTATACACATTTTCTCTGGGATGCAGTATCACTAAATATGATTATTTCCATTAGGGCATTCAATAACATGTGGCTTGTCTCTTTATACACTTTATTAGCAAGTCCAATGTTCTCCCCACCTTTGAGAAATCTCAACCGCTTTGATCCAATTCACTCACAACCAATCCCTCCCACACCGAGGTAGGGTTCAAAGGCGGGCAGGGATTCAATTAATTAGTTTTTCTTGTTTAAATTCAACTAATAATTTGATTCAAATATGAAAGTCAACATCTCTATAGATCTCCAATAGAAAAATTACATATTTATTCACCCCTCTCTGTTATTGTGGAAAGGTTTGAAATGTAGAAATGAAAGCAGATCAGAAGAAGCAGAAGCGAGGTAGGATGAGATCAGAGGCATGGCACAGTGGGTGGAAAAGGCACAGGATTCAAAGATGTTAACCAGAAGCATCATGTGAAGAACTCAGCATACAGCTTAATTCACTCTACATTTATCTCTTGCCATTCTGACCTGACATTTGGGCTGATGAAAATGACGACCACAGAAACGCAATCCTTACTAGCATTTGACATCATACTTGGCCTCTCTTGTGGGCTAATTAACAGTCAGCTGCCTCCTGAGCCCAGAGAAGCCTACCTTAGAAGGGCCGCAGAGAATAATTACTGACTTGAGCCTGAATCCAGAGATCCCAGAGAAAAAAAGCTTTGCCAGAGACCAGCCCTCTCTCTTTCTCCTTACCTTCCACCATCTGAGATGTGTGTTAGCATGCACTCCATTGCGTGCAAGTGTCTGTCATGCATATTTACTGCGAGTATCCTGAAAGCTCGACTGGTTAGGTGGTCCCTGAGGACTGGGTTGAAAACCAGTACTCTACAGCTTACCTACTGCTTTCCTCCCAAGATGGAGGTATAGACAAGTAAGGCATCTGCTCAAGCTCAAATGTTTAGGTAGGGCCCTCATGTGTTTTATAGTAGATGCTGCTGGCAACAGTCTGGTCTGTTCTTCCCATCCTCAGTGCATTTTCATTCACTTTGCAGGACAGATGACCAACAGTGCTTGTTATCTACGGTTTCCTCTTCTGATGGTTATCCTCTGCATTCAGAAACCATATGGGGGTCCCAGTTTTGGAAATTTTACAATGTTTTGATATTAGAATGGAGCGAAATGTACTTGTTTGCCTAATGCCCACCAAAGAGCTAATCCTGCTTTGGGGCTCAGTGTGCAATTAAAGTCTGGGCTCCTGGCCTCTGGCTGTGTAACTAAAGCCTGGGCATGGGTGTCAGTGGTCAAACAAGCCTCCCCGAAGCTGTTAAATGCACAGTACAGTCAGCATGTAGCTAAATCAGTAGAAACTTTCCACGTGGCTGCTCCTTGTCATCTTCATGCACTGCCGTTTGTCAACAAATCCTTTTAATTGTGCAGACAAGCAAGGGTGGGAAAAAAAACTAGCATTTCAGCAAATCACTGCAATCTGCTAGGGAGGCTGGAACTAACTGGCAGGGTATGCTACAAGAAAGAAACAGCTTGGTTTGCAAAGTTAAATTTTCCTAGAGTTTCTTTGGTCAGCAGAGCCTTCCATAAAAATAGATTCATTTTCATTTTAATTCACCCAGATTAAGCCCTGGTGGCATAACACTCTGATGCCATAGCAGAAATCATTGCAGCAGTGGCAGGACAAGATCCAGTTAAGACTGGATGAAATGGTAGTATCCCAATTCTATAAGCAGACATGAAAAGGCCATTTTACAATTCCGAGAAATAACTAACTCCTCTTACTCTCTTATCTATCTACATGTTCAATCGTTGCTTATACCCTACACTGTCAATTTAAATGTTCTATTACGTATTGTGTTGACATTGTAAGTAGTATATTATGCCATATTTTGTATTGTTATTTGAATATTTTTACTGCTGTGATTGTCTATTGCTCATGTTTGATTTATTCTTACTGTACACCGCATTGAGTGAATTCCTTCAAAAAGGCGGGAAATAAATCCTAATAAATAAATAAATAAATAAATTCAACTTTAAAATCTTGTCAGAATTCCTGACCAGATCACACTGGTTACTAGCACTGTAATGGAATTTCTAAAAACGTGAGTCAAATTTAGCAAACTTTATTCCCAAGCCAAGTGTGGGAGAAACCATTTGAAAAAAAAAAATCCTTTTGTTTTCTAGTTTGACATGAAAGGTCTCCTTTACCCCTCATACGGAGAGCCTCCGTTCCACGACTTCTGCAGTAAAGCAGAAGTTAATTCCCCTTCCAATTTCAAATATAAGTCCTCCCACTGTCTCCACAGCCCTCCCTGCATCTCACCTGTGGGATAAATAACATAGACTGGGCACCATGACAGAGAAGAGGAGATGAGGAGCCCCCAGATGCCCCCTGCAGAGAAGTCTGGCAGAAAATAAAAAGTCTTCCCTGTATGAAATTTGAACACTTGAAAACATGGATAAAAGACATTTAGATCTTTAAACAAGAAAGAAATCCCTCCTGATGGATCTGTAAGCTAATGAGCCCAAATTCCTGTGATTCAGCCTCAAGTTAACGAGTATAAACATTACAAAATGTAAAATGTCACAGCACTAGCCTAGTATTTTGGGCCAGAGTCAATCTCTGGTCTGAGTAGAATCAGAGGAGACTGAAGTGGTTGCTAACTCTGAAAACAAAAGCAGAAGCAACTGAGAGGCCAGAGCACTGTGGCTACAGACAAGGCCAGATTTATTTACGAAAAGGTACTGTTACAGCAGGGCTCAGCTGCGTCTGACAGCCCGTTTACACTGGACTGCTGCCTGCTAGTATCTCAGAGACACCGAACATTAAACAAGGCATTGTAATAGAAAACATACTGCAGGTTCATCCCCCACTCGTGATCCATGTAATGTCATCTCTATGGAGGCCTTGGAGGACTTTCAGTCGAAATGGTAATTAACTGGGGTCAAGGCTAAGGATGAAAGGTAAGAAAGCAGAAAGACCTAAAAGGCAAGGCAAGAAATCAGATTAAAGATCATGAGCTGCCAGAGGAGGAAGCAGCAGGACTTGTGAGGTTCCCTGGGCCCTGCCAAACAGAAGGGCTGCTGGGAGGGCGACCCTGCCAGCTAAGTATCCGCTGATAGGCCCAATGGTGAAATTTACCCTTACCTGATACTTTCCTTTTCTTGAGTCCTGCTGGACCAGTGCAGACTGACAGGATAGAGACCTGATGACATCATCAATATAACAGGTGGTGCAGCCAGGAATATTCCTAGTATACTAAAACAAAACTAAGAGTCTTTCCTGTTATATAATGGAGTTCTTTTGTTATTGTATATTTTCATTGTAATTTTGGAAACCGCTTGGACCTTGCTAGGAAAGGAGGTATATCATGTACTTATTAGATATTAAACTACAGGAACCTATATATACATGGAACCCATTATCAACCGGGGAACCCTATACAGACCCCAGAACATTAAAGAAAACTATGTAAAATGAACAGGAAAGAACAGCCTGAAGCTATGCGCCACCATCTTCCCGGGTGGGTCCTGGACTGGTCTAGCAGGACTCAAGGAAAGGAAATTATCATGTAAGAGTAAATGTCTCCTTCCTGATCATCCTGCTAGACCAGTCCGGACTGAAGGTATGTGCCACTGGACAGGAGAAAAACAGGTACCCTGCAAAACAGCTCTGTCAAAGGTGGTATCTCCTCTGGCTTGAACATCAACTTTGTAATATTTCACAAAAGAATGCAGTGAGGACCAAGTTGCTGCTCTGCAGATAGCTTCAGGGATGCCAGCTCGAGCTTCTACCCAAGAAATCACCTGAGGTCTAGTGAAGTGACTTCTGAGACCCACTGGAAACTTTTTAGAGAAGGTAAGTTGTTCCTATGGTCCCCTTAAACCTGTAGATTTTGAGGTTCCTTCAGCTTTGCACAGCCCATGAAACAATACAACCAGCCTATCTGACTTACAAAAATAATTTGTGACCTCTATATAAGAGAGCTCTGCATACATCCAGCTTATGAAAAAAAAAAAGCACAATCACTTGATTTAGATGAAAAGGAGAAATTACCTTCAGAAGAAAAGATGGTACCATTCATATGAATATGGAGTCAGCCGAAAAGGACAGGTAAAGATCTCGCAAGTAGGCGCCTGCAATTTGGATACTCTCCTGACCGAACAAATGGTCACTCTAAAGGCGAAGTACTGGGAATATTTCTGCTGTTCCAGCTGTTATACTGATGATGTCATCAAGTCTCTGCCTACATCTGCAGATAGCGGGACATAACCCGTCATTCTGAACTAGTGTGGCAGGATGATAAGAACTAAGCCATTTATCCAGGAAAAAGCGGTAATTATCCAGATAAATAGCTTTCAATATTGCCCCAAAATAACACTGGCATAGCAAATGATGGCAGAAAAAGACCAATTGGCCCATCTGGTCGGCCCAGTTGAGATTCTTCCTTGCGGTTTCTACCACTTGAGGTTGATGAACAAATAAGTTCCCATGTGCAGATCAAATCAGCTCTCCCCCCCATCCCACCCACATCTTTTGCTTGACCTCCATATCTGTCCCAGGTGATTATATTACTCTATCACTCACCTTTCAGAGTATGCTCAAGGCAAATTACAGCAATAAAATCACAGCAGAACATCTAGATTTGAAGGGCAAACTACAGCCCCACATGGCAACTCAGGCCTGTGGGCCTTTGAATTCCTGCCCACGCTATCCCAGCAGCATTTGTATTACCTCCAGCCCACCAGTGCCCATAAGTTTCTTTCACTCCTGCTTTCTCTGCTTCTATCAGGGTCAGCCCAACCATTAGGCAAGACTGGGCGGGCTCCTAGGGCAGTAGAGTCTTGGAGGTGGCAAAGAGCAGCAGCAGTCAATGCACCACAATAGATCCTGACAATCACACATGCTTTCACTTGCAGAGAGAGAGCGAGAGAGCACACATACATAATACACACGCACAGCAAAGTTTCATATTTTATAGCAAGGTGTTCAATTAACGCATTTTTATAGGCTTGTTCTGAGAGGAGTAGGTGTTGACGTGATCATGACTGTTGTATCTAATTATCAAAATCTCAGGGGAGGGGGGTGTTAAAGCTAAAGGTTTGCTCGGGACACTAAATATCCTTGCACTGGCCTCGGCTGCCACCCCCGAAATAATGAAAGCAGAGGCAGAAAGTTAGCACTCCTGGTTGCTTTTCTGGCATCATCCCTCACAGCCCTGAATGTTTGCTTTTGATTATGCACTGAAATTGGTGCGTCATTTCAGGTGAACATACAGGGCTCTGAGTAATGACAGCAGAGCAACCTGCTTTCATCACAGTGGTGTTATCCACTGAGCCAGGCGGGATAACAAACTGCCACTAGCTTAGATGATCAGGTTTTATCAATGTACCACTATTGCTTGTATTTATTTTTACAGTGATGGAATTAAATTGTCACGCAATGATTCAATCATTGTAAAAATACATGGAGCACTGGTAAAACCTGGCCTTCCTATATAGCGAATGCTACATACTTGTAGAAGGTATTCTCCGAGGACAGCAGGCTGATTGTTCTCACTGATGGGTGACGTCCACGGCAGCCCCTCCAATCGGAATCTTCACTAGCAAAAGCCTTTGCTAGCCCTCGCGCGCCGATGCGCATGCGTGGCCGTCTTCCCGCCCGAAACCGGCTCGTGACGGCCAGTCTCATATGTAGCAAGACAAAGAGAAGGGAAGACACAACTCCAAAAGGGAGGCGGGCGGGTTTGTGAGAACAATCAGCCTGCTGTCCTCGGAGAATACATTCTACAGGTATGTAGCATTCGCTTTCTCCGAGGACAAGCAGGCTGCTTGTTCTCACTGATGGGGTATCCCTAGCCCCCAGGCTCACTCAAAACAACAACCATGGTCAATTGGGCCTCGCAACGGCGAGGACATAACTGAGATTGACCTAAAAAATTTACCAACTAACTAAGAGTGCAGCCTGGAACAGAACAAATAGGGCCCTCGGGGGGTGGAGTTGGATCCTAAAGCCCAAACAGGTTCTGAAGAACTGACTGCCTGAACCGACTGTCGCTTCGGGTATCCTGCTGCAGGCAGTAATGAGATGTGAATGTGTGGACAGATGACCACGTCGCAGCTTTGCAAATCTCTTCAATGGTAGCTGACTTCAAGTGGGCTACCGACGCTGCCATGGCTCTAACATTATGAGCCGTGACATGACCCTCAAGAGCCAGCCCAGCCTGGGCGTAAGTGAAGGAAATGCAATCTGCTAGCCAATTGGATATGGTGCGTTTTCCTACAGCCACTCCCCTCCTGTTGGGATCAAAAGAAACAAATAATTGGGCGGACTGTCTGTTGGGCTGTGTCCGCTCCAAATAGAAGGCCAATGCTCTTTTGCAGTCCAATGTGTGCAGCTGACGTTCAGCAGGGCAGGAATGAGGACGGGGAAAGAATGTTGGCAAGACAATTGACTGGTTAAGATGGAACTCCGACACAACCTTTGGCAAGAACTTAGGGTGAGTGCGGAGGACTACTCTGTTATGATGAAATTTGGTGTAAGGGGCCTGGGCTACCAAGGCCTGAAGCTCACTGACTCTACGAGCTGAAGTAACTGCCACCAAGAAAATGACCTTCCAGGTCAAGTACTTCAGATGGCAGGAGTTCAGTGGCTCAAAAGGAGGTTTCATCAGCTGGGTGAGAACGACATTGAGATCCCATGACACTGTAGTAGGCTTGACAGGGGGCTTTGACAAAAGCAAACCTCTCATGAAGCGAACAACTAAAGGCTGTCCTGAGATCAGCTTACCTTCCACACGGTAATGGTATGCACTGATCGCACTAAGGTGAACCCTTACAGAGTTGGTCTTGAGACCAGACTCAGACAAGTGCAGAAGGTATTCAAGCAGGGTCTGTGTAGGACAAGAGCGAGGATCTAGGGCCTTGCTGTCACACCAGACGGCAAACCTCCTCCATAAAAAGAAGTAACTCCTCTTAGTGAAATCTTTCCTGGAAGCAAGCAAGATGCGGGAGACACCCTCTGACAGACCCAAAGAGGCAAAGTCTACGCTCTCAACATCCAGGCCGTGAGAGCCAGGGACCGGAGGCTGGGATGCAGAAGCGCCCCTTCGTCCTGTGTGATGAGGGTCGGAAAACACTCCAATCTCCACGGTTCTTCGGAGGACAACTCCAGAAGAAGAGGGAACCAGATCTGACGCGGCCAAAAAGGAGCAATCAGAATCATGGTGCCTCGGTCTTGCTTGAGTTTCAACAAAGTCTTCCCCACCAGAGGTATGGGAGGATAGGCATACAGCAGACCCTCCCCCCAGTCCAGGAGGAAGGCATCCGATGCCAGTCTGCCGTGGGCCTGAAGCCTGGAACAGAACTGAGGGACTTTGTGGTTGGCTCGAGATGCGAAGAGATCCACCAAGGGGGTGCCCCACACCTGGAAGATCTGTCGCACTACACGAGAATTGAGCGACCACTCGTGAGGTTGCATAATCCTGCTCAACCTGTCGGCCAGACTGTTGTTTACGCCTGCCAGATATGTGGCTTGGAGCACCATGCCGTGACGGCGAGCCCAGAGCCACATGCTGACGGCTTCCTGACACAGGGGGCGAGATCCGGTGCCCCCCTGCTTGACGTAATACATGGCAACCTGGTTGTCTGTCTGAATTTGGATAATTTGGTGGGACAGCCGATCTCTGAAAGCCTTCAGAGCGTTCCAGATCGCTCGCAACTCCAGGAGATTGATCTGCAGATCGCGTTCCTGGAGGGACCAGCTTCCTTGGGTGTGAAGCTCATCGACATGAGCTCCCCATCCCAGGAGAGACGCATCCGTTGTCAGCACTTTTTGTGGCTGAGGAATTTGGAAAGGACGTCCCAGAGTCAAATTGTACCAAATCGTCCACCAATACAGGGATTTGAGAAAACTCGTGGACAGGTGGATCACGTCTTCTAGATCCCCAGCAGCCTGAAACCACTGGGAAGCTAGGGTCCATTGAGCAGATCTCATGTGAAGGCGGGCCATGGGAGTCACATGAACTGTGGAGGCCATGTGGCCCAGCAATCTCAACATCTGCCGAGCTGTGATCTGCTGTGACGCTCGCACCCGCGAGACGAGGGACAACAAGTTGTTGGCTCTCACCTCTGGGAGATAGGCACGAGCTGTCCAAGAATCCAGCAGAGCTCCTATGAATTCGAGATTCTGCACTGGGAGAAGATGGGACTTTGGGTAATTTATCACAAACCCCAGTAGCTCCAGGAGGCGAATAGTCATCTGCATGGACTGCAGGGCTCCTGCCTCGGATGTGTTCTTCACCAGCCAATCGTCGAGATATGGGAACACGTGTACCCCCAGTCTGCGAAGTGCCGCTGCTACTACAGCCAAGCACTTTGTGAACACCCTGGGCGCAGAGGCGAGCCCAAAGGGTAGCACACAGTACTGGAAGTGACGTGCGCCCAGCTGAAATCGCAGATACTGTCTGTGAGCTGGCAGTATCGGGATGTGCATGTAGGCATCCTTCAAGTCCAGAGAGCATAGCCAATCGTTTTCCTGAATCATGGGAAGGAGGGTGCCCAGGGAAAGCATCCTGAACTTTTCTTTTACGAGATATTTGTTCAGGGCCCTTAGGTCTAGGATGGGACGCATCCCCCCTGTTTTCTTTTCCACAAGGAAGTACCTGGAATAGAATCCCAGCCCTTCTTGCCCGGGTGGTACGGGCTCGACCACATTGGCGTTGAGAAGGGCGGAGAGTTCCTCTGCAAGTACCTGCTTGTGCTGGAAGCTGTAAGACTGAGCTCCCGGTGGACAATTTGGAGGTTTTGAGGCCAAATTGAGGGTGTATCCTTGCCGGACTATTTGAAGAACCCACTGATCGGAGGTTACGAGAGGCCACCTTTGGTGAAAAGCTTTCAACCTCCCTCCGACTGGCAGGTTGCCCGGCACTGACACTTGGATGTCGGCTATGCTCTGCTGGAGCCAGTCAAAAGCTCGTCCCTTTCTTTTGCTGGGGAGCCGAGGGGCCTTGCTGAGTCGCACGCTGCTGACGAGAGCGAGCGCGCTGGGGCTTAGCCTGGACCACAGGCTGTCGAGAAGGAGGATTGTACCTACGCTTGCCAGAAGAGTAGGGAACAGTCTTCCTTCCCCCAAAAAATCTTCTACCTGTAGAGGTAGATGCTGAAGGCTGCCGGCGGGAGAACTTGTCGAATGCGGTATCCCACTGGTGGAGCTGCTCTACCACCTGTTCGACTTTCTCTCCAAAAATGTTATCCGCACGGCAAGGCGAGTCCGCAATCCGCTGCTGGAGTCTGTTCTCCAGGTCGGAGGCACGCAGCAATGAGAGCCTGCGCATCACCACACCTTGAGCAGCGGCCCTGGACGCAACATCAAAGGTGTCATACACCCCTCTGGCCAGGAATTTTCTGCACGCCTTCAGCTGCCTGCCCACCTCCTGAAAAGGCTTGGCTTGCTCAGGGGGGAGCGCATCCACCAAGCCCGCCAACTGTCGCACATTGTTCCGCATATGTATGCTCGTGTAGAGCTGGTAGGACTGAATTTTGGCCACGAGCATAGAAGAATGGTAGGCCTTCCTCCCAAAGGAGTCTAAGGTTCTAGAGTCTTTGCCCGGGGGCGCCGAAGCATGCTCCCTAGAACTCTTAGCCTTCTTTAGGGCCAAATCCACAACTCCAGAGTCATGAGGCAACTGGGTGCGCATCAGCTCTGGGTCCCCATGGATCCGGTACTGGGACTCGATCTTCTTGGGGATGTGGGGATTAGTTAAAGGCTTGGTCCAGTTCGCCAGCAATGTCTTTTTGAGGACATGATGCAGGGGAACAGTGGACGCTTCCTTAGGTGGAGAAGGATAGTCCAGGAGCTCAAACATTTCAGCCCTGGGCTCGTCCTCCACAACCACCGGGAAGGGGATGGCCGTAGACATCTCCCGGACAAAGGAAGCGAAAGACAGACTCTCAGGAGGAGAAAGCTGTCTTTCAGGAGAGGGAGTGGGATCAGAGGGAAGACCCTCAGACTCCTCGTCAGAGAAATATCTGATGTCTTCCTCTTCCTCCCACGAGGCCTCACCCTCGGTGTCAGACACAAGTTCACGAACCTGTGTCTGCAACCGCGCCCGGCTCGACTCTGTGGAACCACGTCCACGATGGGGGCGTCGAGAGGTAGACTCCCTGGCCCGCATCGGCGAAGCTCCCTCCGCCGACGTAGTCGGGGAGCCTTCCTGGGAGGCGACGGCAGTCGGTACCGCAAGCGGCACCGACGCCCTCACCCCGGGCGATGGACCGGCCGGCGCCACGCTCTATGGTACCGGTGGCGCAAGCACTGACGGTACCGGAGGGGTAGGGCGCAGCAGCTCTCCCAGAATCTCTGGGAGAACGGCCCGGAGGCTCTCGTTCAGAGCGGCTGCAGAAAAAGGCAGGGAAGTCGATGCAGGCGTCGACGTCAGAACCTGTTCCGGGCGTGGAGGCTGTTCCGGGCTGTCCAGAGTGGAGCGCATCGACACCTCTTGAACAGAGGGTGAGCGGTCCTCTCGGTGCCGATGCTTGCTGGGTGCCGACTCCCTCGGCGACCCAGAGCTTTCGGTGCCGACGCGGGAAGGGGACCGGTGTCGATGCTTCTTCGACTTCTTACGAAGCATGTCACCGGAGCTTCCCGGCACCGACGAGGAGGACGTAGAATCCAGTCGTCTCTTCCTTGGGGCCGAGAACGAAGAGGGTTGGTCTCGGGGGGGCTGTACCGCAGGAGCCCTCAGGGTAGGGGGAGACCCACCCGAAGGCTCACCGCCACCAGCAGGGGAATGGACAGCCCTCACCTGCACTCCAGACGAAGCACCACCGTCCGACGACATCAGCAGACGAGGTCCCGGTACCACCGACGTCGATACAGTCGTCCGATGTCTCAGCGCCGATGCAGAGGGCCGATGCCTCGATGCACTCGATGCACTGGCAGCCGAGGATGAAGGTCTGGACGCTGAAGACGTCGATGCACTCGATACCCCCGGTGCCGATGCCGACGAAGAGCCCGAGAACAAAATGTTCCACTGGGCTAACCTCGCTACCTGAGTCCGCTTTTGTAAAAGGGAACACAGACTACAGGCCTGAGGGCGGTGCCCAGCCCCCAGACACTGAAGACACGAAGCGTGCCTGTCAGTGAGCGAGATTACCCGGGCGCACTGGGTGCACTTCTTGAAGCCGCTGGAAGGCTTCGATGTCATGAGCGGAAAAATCACGCCGGCGAGATCAAAAGTCGAAATGGCGAAATTTGGCACCAGAAAAATAGGGGAAAGGAAATTTCGACCGGGGCCTAATAAAGGCCTACCCCGACGACGAAAGAAAACTTACCGGGGCAAAAAAAACTCGAAATACAGGAAGGGAAAAACCAAAAGAGGTCTTTCCGAAACAATTTACAAAGTTTCTCACGGAAACGAGTCGAAAACGACGCGCGAGGTCGACTTTTCGGGGCACGAACGGCAAACACAACCGTACCGAGCGCGGAGAAAAGAAGACTGGCCGGCACGAGCCGGTTTCGGGCGGGAAGACGGCCGCGCATGCGCGGTGCGCATCGACGCACGAGGGCTAGCAAAGGCTTTTGCTAGTGAAGATTCCGATTGGAGGGGCTGCCGTGGACGTCACCCATCAGTGAGAACAAGCAGCCTGCTTGTCCTCGGAGAAACCAAGAATAGTTGATGTGATGGTTGGGGGCGAGGAATCCATCCTCCCCACTCACCTGCTCCTGGCCCCTGAAGCCAGTTATCGCTCTTGATGTCGCCCCTGAGCCAAAAAGCCCACCCTGGATCTAGATAAACCTTAAAAATATATTCTACAGTAGCATGTCCAAAATCTATCTTCCATCACCTCTCCAGGTAGACCATTTCAGGCTCTGGTCTCCAACCCTAAGACCCACTCCAAATCCTATTACCAAAGTTTGTAGCAAGTTATCATTACATCTTCTGGGAGGACTGATGCAGTCATAACACTGCTAGTTACTAAGATTTATTTGCCAGCTTTTTGAAGGATTCTAACTGCAGCTGGTGTGAGACAGAGACTATACTGGGAAGTGAAGGAGTGACATGAAAGATTATAGGGAGAAGTGACACTGTTGGACAGGAGAATATAAGAAGTAAAGGTACTTAACAGGAGATTATACATGACAGTGAAGGTGTGAGATACACCAAGAAGCAAAAACCAGATTAGAGATGCCATGAAAGGAAAGCTATTTTAGGGAGGACCAGAAAAGAAACAAGATTTTAACTCACACAGAGTAAAAACACTCATCCCCAAAGTGAAACCAGCTCATCCAACCAAAGCAAGTATTTAAATTAAGGGGGTAAATTCTATATAGGTTGCCTAGGGGGCACTGAATGCTAAGCATGAATTCTGTAACACCAAATGCTCGTGCAATTGCTGTTACAGAATACTAGTGTACAGGGCTGCTGAGAGACTGAACTGCCCCCCCCCCCCAACACACACACATACAATTGTCACCGCTGCCCTCCCTCAGATCGCTGCCGCCCCCCCCCCCCCCCCCCCCCCCCCCCTCAAGATCGCTGCCACAATTGAAATACCTTGTTGGCTGGCAGGGATCCTGAGGCCCCACCAGCAGAAGACGTCGTCCTCCAGCGCTGCTGCTGACTGCCTGCCCGTGGCTGCTTTTTCTCTCAGGGAATGCTTGCTTTCAAAACCGCGCGTGCGTGCCTGAGAAGAAAAGCAGCTGCTCAGCTGGGCAGAAGAGCAGCTGGAGGAAGACCTGCAGTGTCTGCTCCTCCGGGTCCTCCCCAGCCTCCAAGGGGGGTCCGGCCGCAGCGCTGGACTTTTCTCTCTCCTGCTCCTGTTGGGACACGATCACTCAGGTCCCGTCAGCAGAAGGAGAGAGAGACCCCGGCACCGGGTCCCCCTTGGAGGCCTGTGCCTGAGGAATTTTTGACCCTGCCCCCCTCCTCGGCAGCCCTGCTAGTGTAAGACCGTAGTTACCTGACTAATTTTAGGAAAGAGCACTTATATTAGCTCAATGGTGGTGTAAATGCTTGTGCCTAACTGCTGGCAGTACTTTATAACCTGTGCATGTAAATGCTGGATATGCCCCTGACTTACCCAGAGCCCTCCCACGCAGGGGCGTAGCCAGACCTCGCCGGGAGGGGGGCCAGAGCCCGAGGTGGGGGGGCACTGTTTAGCTGCCCCCCCCCCAAGCCGCTCCCACATTGGACCCCCCTGCCGGCCTGCCAACGATCCCCTTGAACCCCCCTCCCTCCACCAACTCTCCCCCGCCGTCGCTGCCCGCCCCGCCGCCGCATCAGATACCTTTTTTTGCTGGCGGGGGTCCCCGAACCCCGCCAGCCGAAGAGTCTTCTTCAGCGCTGGAGTAGCGCCTTCGTTCAACGAAGTTCCTGGTGCGATCAGCTGTTTCGACGCCTTACGTCCTGCACGGGGCTACATGCATGGCGTCAAAACAGCTGATCGCAGGAACTTCGTTGAATGAAGGCGCTACCCCGGTGCTGAAGAAGACTCTCTTCGGCTGGCGGGGTTCGGGGACCCCCACCAGCAAAAAAGGTATCTGATGCGGCGGCGGAATGGGCGGCGACGGCGAGTTGGTGGTGGGAGGTGGGTTCAAGGGCATCATCGGCAGGGGGGCCAGGGCCAAATCTACGCAGGCCCCGGCCCCCTCAGGCCCCACGTAGCTACGCCACTGCTCCCACGTCTATGCTCCTCTTGCAGTTGCACACAACAGATTTAGCGCACAGAACACCAACTTAGAGATGTTACATGTGTAACTGCCAACTGGTACCAATTATAGCCAAGAATTGGTTGTTAAGGCCTATTAGTGGTTAACTAATGTTACACACATGACTTGACACTATTCCAAACTTGTGCGTTCAACTTTGCATGCTAAAGGTAAACTTGTGCAAACAAAGTTTATAGAATTAGGGGGTATGCGTAAAATTCTGGACTTCAAACACAGTTCTATGTAGCTCCTGACAGAGATGGGCCCTAGAGAAAAAAAGGCTGCAAGTTATATCCAATCATGCACAAGTTGTGGTGGGAGGGGAAAGAAGTATATTAATAACAAGGCATTGAGACATGGCTGCAATGTTGCTGCTGTATCTTACAGAAGAACCTCTAAGACTAAGACAAGAATCTATTACCCATATTTTATTACAGAGAAAACTATCCAGGAAAGTCCTGAGGTACAACACGTTAGCCTCCTCATTCATTTAAGTTTCATGTGGAAGGAAAGTGATTTCCTAGGCACAATGCAAGTGCTGGCTAGCAGCCCACGGATCCTGCTACTGCACTTCCTAAGCCAAAAAGAAGTCCCCAGACCCCATGTCTGTGTTTGGAGGTTAAATGTAAATCGTTTAACAGAATCTTGAGTTATGAAGAAGAGATTCTAGGCCCATCCACTCCCTCACCAGTGAAAAACAGAATTCGTAAGTCAACAGCACAATTCCAAGACTTTGCTAGATCTTACTACAAGGCTATTAGGTACCCCAGGCGAACCTTCAGCCTTCTACCCCTTTTTTCCCAATCAACTTTCAGATCAATAGGCCATTTCCCACCCTCCAAGATTATAACAATTAAATCCAACAATCATGATGACCTCACTACCGCTCCTCCCAGATCAATCTTGAAAAAAACATACTGGACATAGGGAGGTCAATGTTCAAAAGCAACTTATGCAGATAAATACTGACAAATCCAAGTGAAAAGGTTTGCTGGAAACTGCTTACCCTACAAATGCCCATAAGCACATCTCTAAGAAAAAAAGGCCCACAGGCAAAAGTACCAATAGTATAGTATTTAAAATTGCTCCCAGCTTCTATATTTTTATATATATGTATGCACACATATGTATACGTCAGAAGTCATGACATAAGCAATGGAACAAAGTAGGCCACTGGGGCCACAGTCTACCAACCCTTTTCCCCCATACAGTATTAACAATGAGGACGTCAGAGGAAGAGGACAGAGATTGGTTGACTTACCCCCCACCCAAAAAAAGCTGCTTGTCTGAAGGGTAAAGGGAAGGAGATATCTAGACCATATTGCTTCATAATTTCTAAGGGTGGGAACTGTCCTCCCTGGAGTGGTGGGAATTGGTTAGGTGGTAATTGACCTAGGTAGCAATTTTCCAGATGGGAATTGGTGAGTGGGAACTGTCCAGGTGGGAACTGACCTAGAACCAAAATTACCTCTCCACTCTCATCTCTCCCTACATTCCTCCCCGTGACCTCCGCTCACTGGACAAATGTCTCTTGTCGTCCCCCTTCTCCTCCACTGCTAACTCCAGGCTTCGTTCCTTTTCTCTCGCGGCACCTATGCCTGGAATAAACTTCCTGAGCCTGTACGTCTAGCTCCATCTCTACCTGTTTTCAAATCTATGCTGAAAACCCACCTTTTCACTGCTGCTTTTGGCTCCTAGCCACTACTTATTTGCCTCCCCCCCCCCCCCCTTGTTCCTTCTCACCCAGTACTTCCCTCGCCCTTAATTGTCTTGTCTGTCTGTATTATTTTAGATTGTAAGCTCTATTGAGCAGGGACTGTCTCTCTGTATCAGGTGTTCAGCGCTGCGTGCGTCTGGTAGTGCTATACAAATGCTAATAATAATAAACCAGTGAGGAATAAGGCATGCCAATGCACTCAACAACATGAATCAAAGCCATAACACCTTCAGTCACAAAAAAATGTAGTTACTACAACAATACACACTGCTCATTGCTCTTCTTCTGAACCTTTCATCATGTGGACTTCAGTTTGAAACCAGTGTCTGGAGGATCCTAGGCTTTGAACTTGCAATGAGAAGACCCCAACTTTGAACCCACGCCAACAGAACCCAGACTTTAAACTCATGATACAAGATCCAAGTTCCAAAGCAGTACATTACAACTATAATTATGCTAGCAGGACCTGAGTTTGAAGTCTGTGTCAGCAGGACCAAACTGTAAATCAGAAGAATTCAGTCCCTACCAAGAATCTGTCAGGAGGCTCCACGCTCTGCCCTGAACCTTTCTCAGGCGTTACACATTCTGATCTTTAGGAAGATCAAAGCTCTGAAACGGTCTTAAGAGGCACAAGGCCCTGAAACTGTGTCCGAAAAATGAATATGCTGAAGCTGGGTCGAGAGGATGCATGTTCTCAAACCTGTCCTGGGGAACCACCAGGCAGTCAGGTTTTCAGGATAGCAGCAATAAATCTGTATGAAATAGGTTTTCATATAATGGAGGTAGTAAACATGCAAATTTGTCTCATGCACATTCATTGTGGATATCCTGAAAACCTGACCAGCTGGTGGTCCTCTAGGACTGGTTTGAGAACCACTGCCTGAGAATAGAAGAACCTGGGCTGCACACCAAAGTCAAACTCATATTCTTATGCCTGTTGAATTTTTTTTGGGGGGGTACAATATTCTTAGTGGACTGACAAAATGTTTGTGCTTCTAAGTCTATCCCTGAATCCAAAAGAAAAAGAGAGGTCTCTCAGGCCAGAAAGCTTCAGAGGCACTTAACATAATTTCTCATTCAACGTCCATGACCTAATAATTACTTTGTTTTAGCGAGAGACAATTACCCAGTTAGAATGTAAAATCTCAGGGCGGCTTGCCAACAGACTGGCTCATCTGCATAATTAGCTGTACTTTCTCTACTTCTTTTAAACTTTTTATTTCTGTTTTAGGGAACCAAATTAAACCAACACAATTTAGATCTGAAATAAATTACAGAGACATTAGCACCTTCTAAGGGGCTTCCAAGTGGCAAGAGTGTCCATTTCTAACCTACTCACAGAAACAGAGAAGGCATTAAGACCACCCGAAGAGCTGAGTGTGGCACAGCAACCATTTTTGCCGCACAGATTCTGAAGGGTTGCTGAAGACGTATTCAACGAATTAAACTTCAACATGTAGTAATACTATGGGCTGTTCAGCTGCCAGAACAAAATCTTCTACAGGATGGTCACGTGTCTAAGTTATGGCTTACGGGAGAAAAAAAAGAGCCAGTGGGGTAACTGTTCAACCAGCGCAGTCACCATACTAAGGGCCCCTTTTTACCAAGCTGTGGCAAAAGGGGGCCGATGCTGGCATCGGCCCGGGTTTTACACGCTCGCCAAGGCCTCCTTTTACCGCAGCTGGTAAAAGGGAAGTCTCGCTTTCCTACAGGAAATGGCCTCGCCGTGCAGCCATTTCAGGGGGGGGGGAACCCTTACCACCACCCGGCGGTACTTCCGGTGTAGCGAACAGTAAGCCCACTTTGGGCTTACCGCTGCTTAGTAAAAGGAGCCCTAAGCTAAGCACCAGAATGAGTGCTTATATTCAACACCACTTTCCTGATAGGTAACCACAGTGCAGTGACCAAGCAGCACTATTTGTTAAGACCTTCTGAATATCGCTGCTAAACAGATCATTTTTACAGCTGCCTCCACCCCTCCCCTAACCACTATCATATAGATAATGCCTGGTTGTTTAGCTATTTAAACAGCCTGATATTATTCATACAACTCCCTTTGAATTTCAGCCTGAATATAACATAGTAAATGACGGTCCATCCAGTCTGCCCAACAGTCACACTCATTATGAATTCATGATTAAACCAGCAATGAATATGATATAAAATACTTGATCATCAAGTCTCTTTGGCATTTCTGGGACATAGACCACTGAAGTCTGCCCGGTCTTTAGTTTATTACTCTAAACTAAAATCCCAATGCATTTTACAGTCGTATGGCTTGCTTTGGGGGATTTTTTTTTCCATAAATTGAACTGCTTAAAATAAAAATTCCCATCCTATAATTGAGATGTCCCACATTACTACACAAAACTCTGGGGCCTATTTACTAAGCCACGTTGACATGGCACCGTAGCAGTTAGAGCACATTCATTTCCTAGCGCGGAAGAGGGAGAAAAATGAGCGGGGAACACACCTTACCATTAACGAAAAGAAAGTTAGTGTGCTGTTAATGTAGCAGGTAATTCCTCCTGCACAGGCATAGGCAGGGCGTTTTTCCAGAGTCTGTTAGGGATCATTTCCTTCCTCTTGTTATACCTGCCCCCTCCTCTGACCTTGTCCTCTGTGTCAGATCTTCAGATTCTCATTACTTGACCACTGGGTTTGGTTTTACTGTTGTTTTGGGGGACTTCAACTCATAGTTGGAAGATACAGGGGCTCCTTTCACGGAAGATTTTCTATCCTCTCTGAAGACTCCTGGTCCTCACTCCTATGCTTTACTTCCCACTCATGATCACGGTTATATTCTGGATGCTGTGTTCTCTAACCTGCCTCTTCCTAATCTTACATGCCTCATCTCAATTGACCCGGTACCTTTTACGAGCCATTATTCGGTCACTTTTGAGGTCTTCTGCCCTCTCTAGCCTTCCCAATTCCGGCTCAAACTGTCACATGTCGAGATCTCTCAACCATTGCCGAGACTACTCTGAGTGAGCATCTCAGTCTGTCTCTTGACCACTTTGCTTCCCGTTCACTTCATGACCAGGAATACATCATTTCATTCAGATATCTCTAAGGAATAGTGTTTACAATGCCAACTTCTTGCAGTGTCTCTCTGGCCTTACAATAGGACCATGCTACAATGGCTCAACATGACTCCTTTCCAGCAAGACTGACTAAATACTTCCAAGGTCTGCTCTTGCCTTTTCTTGAGGCTCTTGTTTGCCCCCTCTCGGGGTGATTGTACTGGAAATTCCATCAACCTTCTTAATCATAAAATCCCTAACAGCAAACTTGTGAAAATCTTAGGTTTAGTCCTGGATTCCGATCTTACCTTCCATTCCCATATTTCAGTTGTAGTTGGGATTTTTTTTTTTTTAATGCAGCTGATTTGCTCCATTTGTAGCTTACTGAGACTGAGTGCTCCTCAGGTGTTACTTCACTCCCTTGTTCTGATGCATACTGATTACTTTAATACCCTATTCACGGGACTCCTGGATAGAGAAATCAGATGCCTGCAAGTCATGCAGAATGTGGCCCTTAAGCTTATTCATGGTGCCTCTAAATATGACCACCTCACACCCCTCTTGGTTTACCCTTGAGTGATTTACAAATAAACTGAAACTTGAGTACCAACATCTTTTCTACTGCCCACTAAAATAGACCCATGGGCCCCAAGTTTTAATGAAAGCACCCAGATTCTTAACACCAATTCTGCCTTTTCATAGATTCCACAGCTGGTTGCATGGGGCCTAGCTATTGTGGGGTAAGTCCCTCAGCAGTCACCCCACTCCTGAAGGATCGTCTGGCATTTGAATACCAGCATCGTTTTTACTAGAAAAAATGTACTGAGTATAGGTAACTGCATCGTATTACCTGTTATGACATTAATGCAAGGAAAATATCTATTTTATCTAAGTTAACTGAATGACAAAATGTTAGAACACACCCAGTAATTAATGCACTTTAATTTTGGTCAAAAACCCATGGTAACTGCTAAATCTGACTGCACTTTAGTAAACAGGGTCTTATAAGGCTACTTAATTAAATCTGTTGGTATGTTACACCTGGTGCGATAACCCAACTTTGGGTGGCTTCCGAACAGTATGAGGCCTATTTCAGCTTTCCTGTGGCAACTGAAGGCCTGCAAATCAATTTTTAACTGGAAACTCCCTGTGGAAATGAAAATCCGTTGTAGATACAGCTCTACTGAGCAAGTGTGAAGATTCCAAAATATAATTCCCACACTTATTTCATCCTAATTTTACTCCAGTGCCACCATTTTTCCCCACAAAGGGAAGGGAGCAATTCTCAAAAGGATCTTCTGTATCTCCATGAAAGCCCCACCACTAGCCTGCTAGTCCAATTGAACAGAATCCTCCCTGCTCACGGCACTTTTACATTTGGATACTCTCCTAATAAGACCTATTAACTGTTATCCAGGGAGTCCAAGAGGGAAGGAGTTTTGAAATGTTTGCTATGACGAACTGTGCAGACCTCAGCCATTAAGTAGCTACCATCCTGAGGGGCTCACCTTGGTACACACTCCAGGAATCGCATAACCTTTCTACAGTCTGCCAACTACTACTGATAGAGAGCAGCGGACTAGCTGCATCAGAAGTTGCCACTATTACTACTAGTTCAGGCAAACCTTGGCCATGACAAAATGCAGCTGCCACTCTGTTTAGGTGTAGGCATGCAAATGGGGAGGGACACGCAGGTCTGGATTCAGGCACTAGCAACTTCCTAAGTGACCAACCAGAAGCCTCCTCTTATTTCCTCTAGGGCCATGTGCTTGAGCCGTTTCAAAGAGGTGCTCCTCTCTCATACCCCCTGAATCCCTGCTCTCTGGTCTTGCCAACAGGTACCAAAACCTTAAATCTGGCCCTCAGAAAACAGTGAGACAGGAGAAGGTTGGAAGTGAGACTCGGGCCAGGTGGCGACAAACTCACATGGAAGGGAATTTGGAAGAGAAGACCGAGATGAGGGAAAGGCTTAACAGACAGGGAGAGAAAATAAGACAAACAGGGGAAAGGATAAGACAAGAAAGTATCCACAGAAGAGCCTGTTTCTGTCAGTCACTGAAGAGCTAAAGAAACATTTAAATATAAGAAATCCAAGTCTCCAAGCACTTTCTGCATCTGGTGTTATTTATTGTGGTTCATCAGTACGGGCAGGTCTTTGGACAGCTGGGCATGCTCTGGACTCCTAATGCTCACAAGAACCAAAAGGGCTGCTGGGTAATACAAAGCAAAAATGGCGCTGCCTCACTACTGAAGCAGCTTCTGGAGATCCTTGATAGATTCAACGGGAAGGGAGCAGGCGAACTTCTCACAGACGTAGGCTGTGGCCTTGCTCTCGTTCCTTTTCAGGGAGGAGAGAAACGACAGGTTCTTATATAGGAATCCTCTCTGAGTGCCATCTGCCAAGATTAGGACCTGCACAAACAAGAGCAAGGATTTTATTTTATTTATTACAGAAAGAGTTCAACTATCTCAAATAATCCAGGCACATCTTATGCTCTTTTACTAGGGATCAGCGGTGTAACTACAGGGGGCCACGGGGGCCTGGGCTCCCCCAAATTGGCTCTGCGGCCCTGGATTGGCCGGCAGAGTCCCCAACCCCCGCCAGCTGAAGTGTTTGTCCTGTGCTGGTCTCGCCGCTTTGCCTACCCTGCTCTTCTGAGTCACGCCGTACACGCTCATTTTAGCGAAACTGAGCATGTGTGACCTTTCGCACGTGCTCAGTTTCATTAAAATGAGCGTGCACAGCGCGACTGAGAACAGAGTAGGGCAGGCGAGACCAGCGCAGGATAAACACTTCAGCTGGCGGGGGTTGGAGACCCCTGCCAGCCAAGGTACCATCATGCGGCGGCAGCGGCATGAGGGGAGCAGCAGTGGGGAGGCGGGCCAAAATCTGCCCCCCCCCCCCCCACACACACACACTTTGGGCACTGGTCCCATTCCCTGTCGTGGTCTAGCTACGCTACTGCTAGGGTTGTGCACTCATTTGAAAAAGCATGGAATATGTCAATGTCATTCATGTTGTTTTCAACCAAAAACAGACCCCCCCCCCCCCCCCCCCCCCCCCCCCCCCCCCCCCCCAAATTTCCTATATCATCATTAGTTCACTACTGCTCAGTAATGCACCTTATTACTCCAGATATATGCAGTGTCTCGAAAAAACAGGATCCCCAACATTTTTCCAAATAATCCAAAAACAAAAGTAATATTACTTTAAAAAATTATTATTATTATTATTGACAGGTGTTACTGCAAGATGCTGTTAAAGCTTGATCATCCGTTTTCAAATAACGTCATTCAGGAAATGACCATTAAGATCCATTTTAGCAAAATGGTGTTTAGCGAAGAAAATAAAGTTGCGATTACATTTTTGCGGCAAAATAAGGCATACGGTACAAAGCGTTTGCTAAGGGAGTTTCCTCATAAAGGTTGGACTGATGTAGTTTCAAAAGTCATACTAAATGTTTAAACAATTGCAAAGTATTTTGAAACTATGTAAGGGGTCCCGTTTTTTTCTGGACACCGTGTACTATTAAAGAATACACTTGAAAACACTGCCCCCAGAAATAGGGAAAAATAAAATAAAAACCCCATAAACCAAACAAAATGAAAACTTTTTGGCCTGCTCACCCCAACTCTGCAGTATGACTTTTTGTGTGACTAGAGGCAGTAATGTTTGGCTAAGTAGCAATCCATATAAAAGTGTCTGAAACAGAAACACAAGGTTTTGAAAATCCACTTGCCTAAGGGGACCTAGCTGACAAGACAGTTCCAGAAGAGAGAGAGACAGCAATATCTTTGCCCCAACTGGGAATGCCGAGAGGACTGCAGTAGGGGTGGGGAAGTATGTATAGGAGGAGATCAATAGAAATCAAACAAAATAAAACATGGAAAAGGAAATAAGATGATACCTTTTTTATTGGACATAATACATTTCTTGATTAGCTTTCGAAGGTTGCCCTGCTTCGTCAGATCGGAAATAAGCAAATGTGTTAGCAGATAGTATATATAAGAGAAACATCAAAGCATTACATTACTTTGACAGTCTGACAGAGTGGGAGGGTGGGGTATGCATGGGGACATCAAAGCATTTCATTGATATTCTAACAGGATGGGTGTTGGTAGGTGAGAGGAGGATGATAAACAGAGAAATACAATTTTATGGTTTATAATGGGTTAGAAAACCCAGATCCTTGTTAAGTCCTGTCTGTTGGGTGTTAAAATATTCAATCATTCTTATTTCAAAGGTCTTACGTTCCTGTATTGTTTTAAAATTACCTTTCAGTATTCTTACTGTGAAATCACTGGTGCAGTGTTCTGGTCTTGTGAAGTGTTGGCCCACCTCTCTACTTAAGGTTATCAATAGAAATCAAACAAAATAAAACATGGAAAAGAAAATAAGATGATACCTTTTTTATTGGACATAACTTAATACATTTCTTGATTAGCTTTCGAAGGTAATTTTAAAACAATACAGGAACGTAAGACCTTTGAAATAAGAATGATTGAATATTTTGACACACAACAAACAGGACTTAATAAGGATCTGGGTTTTCTAACCCATTATAAACCATAAGCTGTATTTCTCTGTTTATTTCTCTGTTTATTACCCTCCTCTCACATACCAACACCCATTCTGTTAGAATATCAATGAAATGCTTTGATGTCCCCATGCATACCCCCATCCTCCCACTCTGTCAGACTGTCAAAGTAATGCTTTGATGTTTCTCTTATATATACTACCTGCTACCACATTTGCTTATTTCCGATCTGACGAAGGGCAACCTTCGAAAGCCAATCAAAAAATGTATTAAGTTATGTCCAATAAAAAAGGTATCATCTTATCTTCTTTTCCATGTTTTATTTTGTTTGATTTCTATTGATAACCTTTAAGAGTGGACTAACACAGCTACCACACCTCTCTACTTATATAGGAGGAGAGAAAGCTGGGATGGAAGGAAGAAAGTAGGATGCAGTGTCTTGGGGATGAGAAGAGGAGTGTCCGAGAGATAAGGGGGGGGGGACCGGAGAAGAGAGAGGACCGTACTTGGATTGCACAGGGTGAATTGACAGAGATGAGTGAGAGGTCTGTAAGAGAGTGCAATGGAGGTGAGCACACGCCAAGGAAGAAATACACTCAACACATACCCCTGATGTGCTGGACCTCTCAAAAAATTATTCCGAGATGAGGAGAGCGAGAGTACATGTTAAGTGAGTTTTATCTCTGGAGAATAAGGCTAGAAGTTTTCAAATCCCTGGAGAATAATAGCATTGGCTTTATGTACAACATTTACACAACTTAGAAGAATAACCATGGGTCACGCAAGGAAACCTGGCCTTTTAGCGAGGTAAGAGGGAAAAAGTTCATAGCAACCAGAGTTCAACTAAATTATGACTGACTATAGTTTGGCCAACCCAGATACTTCTCTAGCCCAGTATCTCAAGACCTGGCACCCAGATAAACTGGGGGGGGGGGGGGGGGGGGGCCCTAGAAGGCAAATTTGCCTTTCTGAGGCACCGCAGTAAGCAGATTTCTCAGGCAGCTTCTCTGGGCATTCACTGATAAATATCACTATATCTCAGCTTTCTTTATAGTGGGGGAAAACAAGGGGCATAGAAGGGGAGATCTGGCCAGACTCTAGCAGCTACCAGTCGTGCAGCCAGACCTGGTATTTTGGACAGGCCCTTCCATACCATGCAACACCCCCACCCCACCCCCCAAGTTCTCAAAAAATGTACGTTTTTTTTTTCATCTACCTCATCAACATCTCTGCTCCTCTGCAGCGTCTCGGTATCTGCCCGCCCATCGCTGAACCCTGTCCCTCCCTGGTGTACCTTACAGGTGTCCGTGGCACCTGCAGTGATCCATTATTGCTGCCTGCACCATCCCCGCAGCCTTCCATCGGCTGGATCCCACCAGACAGGAAGCAGGAAATTACATCAGCAAGGGCGGGACCCGGATGATGGAAACCAGTGGGGCTGGCACAGGCAGCAATAACGGATCACTGTAGGCACAGGGGATGCCTGTAAGGTACACCGGGGAGGGACAGGGTTCAGCGATGGACAGGCAGATGCCAGGGTGCCGCGGAGGAGGAGAAATATTGATATGAGCCACATGAATTTTGTCTACCACAACATCAAATTGTATTTGTTCTCACCGGAGTTTGCGAACGCCACTCCGGTACCATGTAAGCCACATTGAGCCTGCAAATAGGTGGGAAAATGTGGGATTCAAATGTAACAAATAAATAAATATGGGGTTCCAAAGCTGGATGGGCCTTAGCCAAGAATGGGTGGGTCTGTGCCCACCCATAGCTACACCACTGGCAACTACAGTAGATCCTGCGAAACTCTAGCCCACTGCTGAAGAATTCTGCTGCTCTACATACGAATGAAGCCCCAGAGAGCTCAATGGAGGACACTCCAACATGCTCACCTTTTTTCAGTGGCCAAAAAGGATGTGCACCCTAACATTCTGACCCACCAAACAGGATTACAGACACCCCAACATTCTGCTGCATCAAAAAAGTTAGTGGGTAATTTTCACAGGTTTTAGTGGGTAAAAGGAGCTATTTATCTAGTAGATAAATGGGTGAAACTGTTGAGGGGAAATATTCTAACAAAATAAACAATATACCTATTATACTGGTAAAAGCAGTTAGTGTAGCTGGGTTTTAAAAAAATTAGATACATTCCTGGAGGAAATGTCCATAAACTGTTATTAAGCTAGTCATGAGGAAAGCCACAGCTTACCCCAGAAATATCATGGAATCTATTTTACTACTTTTTGGGACTCTTCCAGGTACCTGTGACCTGGACTGGTCACTGCTGAAAACAACTTACTGGGCTAGATGGACCCTTGGTCTGATCTGGTAAGGTAGCTCTTAGGTTCTTCTCTATGTTTTTCTATTTTATTTTGGCTCACCCTTGTCAGTGGTAGTTCAAAATAAGTTACTTTCAAGTACAGTAAGTACTTCCTGTAGGGCATGAAAGGCAATTCTTTAAACTGTAGGGGTGAGCACTTGGGCCGCAGCCAATTGATACTACCTAGCCAACCTGAGAGCTGGCTAAGCCCCGACTGGCAATGGGCGAGACACCTGGGCAAGGCTGGACTGAGGACAAGACTGGAGTTGGAGGGCAGGAGCTAGGCTGGAATACTGAGCAGGAGCAGGGCTAGAACAAGACACAGGCAGGAACAGGAGACAAAATGGAACACGGCTGCAACACACACTAGACAACTCTAGACCTGTTACAAAGGCACTGGCTGAGAGTCAGGCACTTCCTTATATACTACCAAACAGGAAGTGATGACATCAGCCAGCACCCTCTTCCAGAGAACAGGTGAGGGGCATGACACATGCGCACAAGGCAAAAAGTGCCAATTATGCATGCAAGCCCCCTAAGTGTTCTTCTATAAGGGCACATGTAGGGGACACAGCATGTAAATGTAAGGGGCATACACATGGGCGTCTCCCTCTTATGCACAAGGTCATAGAATACTGTAAGTTGCACAAACTGCTTGCTGCTCTTGGGCACTTGCATTTAAACCTGCTACAGACAGGGTGCACATGAGTGTGCCTACATTTCGGCATGCCCACGGGTTATGCTAGTATTCTATAACAGAATCTGGGTGCCCAGATGCCGTGCTGCATCCAGACGTCCCCGTCTAAGTGCCTCTTTATAGAATTGCCCTCTGAGGCAATAGAAGGGTGAAGTGACTTGCCCAAGGTCACAAGGAGAACAGTGGGGCTGGAACCCTGGCTTCCATGATTCTTAGTCTGTGGCTCTACCCTTTAGGTTACTATTTCACTGCACGTATTCAATGTGATGGACACGTCTTCATAGATTTGAAATGTCTCATTCTGAAGAATTTCTTGTTTATGCAGAAACATGTAAAACAACAATCAACATAAAAGCTTTAAGACGAGATGAAAAAGAAAGCAGCATTAAAAACAGAGGAAGGATTTGCGGTTTCATTATTGGCTTTGCATAAGCTCTCTGAAGAATGACAGTTCTTTTATGCTGTGTGCCATTAAAGCACCCACAAAAGTACAAAAAAGGGATAAAAACCCCAAACACAACCAACTGTCTTTAGAATAAAAGGCAGCAGGAATTCATTAGTAAGAAATAAGTGGTAATAAAAGCACATTCAGAAGTAATAAAAATGAGGAAGCTACAGTTGCTGGATCTATGCTGCTATCCTGCAGCTTCTGTCTTATAAGGACCGGGATTTGTTTCAGTTCATCAACGGGTCAATAAGGGGTGAGGAAAGTGGGGGAAGGAGCATTTGACAAAGATAAAGGAAAAAAAAAAGAGTTGCATGGCAAAACAGGTCAAATACAAGATACAATGGCGGTATGACAACCTCAAGATTATCATATGTGTCATTAACAACTTATGTCACTAGAGAATTTTCGGAGAAATATGCTGTGATGTGACAGCCCGCAGCCCCTTCAAGAATGCATGCCCCATCCAAAAGCTCCTTTCCAATGTACAATATCATCCACCATTGAGGAGCTCCGACAATTAATCTGCTGTTGGCGTGGGTGTGTTGACAGAGTACAAGAGACCCTGGCATTCTCACACTATCTATCTTGTATGATACGCAACGCTGCTGGAAAGCTGCTACCTTCTTCCGATATCCCCAGAAACAGTCCCACCAGACCTGCTACATGAACTCAGCATCATCACTAGTCACCGTGGGACTCATTTTCAAAGCACTTAGACTTACAAAGTTCCAGAGGTTACTCTGTAACTTTGTAAGTCTAAGCACTTTGAAAATACGCCTCCATGCTTTTGTTTTTATGTTTTTTGGGGTTTTTTTTGCATTTCCATAGAAATCAAACAAAATAAAACATGGAAAAGAAAATAAGATGATACCTTTTTTATTGGACATAATACAATTCTTGATTAGCTTTCGAAGGTTGCCCTTCTTCCTCAGATCGGAAATAAGCAAACGAGGAAGAGCAACCTTCGAAAGCTAATCAAGAAATGTATTAAGTTATGTCCAATAAAAAAGGTATCATCTTATTTTCTTTTCCATGTTTTATTTTGTTTGATTTCTATAGATTCTACATGGAATGTTGCTATTCCACTAGCAACATTCCATGTAGAAGTCGGCCCTTGTAGATCACCAACGTGGCCGCGCAGGCTTCTGCTTCTGTGAGTCTGACGTCCTGCACGTACGTGCAGGACGTCAGACTCACAGAAACAGAAGCCTGCGCAGCCTTCTACATGGAATGTTGCTAGTGGAATAGCAACATTCCATGTAGAATCTCCAATAGTAGCAACATTCCATGTAGAATCTCCAATGGTATCTATTTTACTGTCATAGTAATGCTTGAATGTTTTCACTTCTATACACTGTCAGCTAGCACATTTGCTTATTTCCGATCTGAGGAAGAAGGGCAACCTTCGAAAGCTAATCAAGAAATGTATTAAGTTATGTCCAATAAGAAAGGTATCATCTTATTTTCTTTTCCATGTTTTATTTTGTTTGATTTCTATAGATTCTACATGGAATGTTGCTATTCCACTAGCAACATTCCATGTAGAAGTCGGCCCTTGCAGATCACCAATGTGGCCGCGCAGGCTTCTACATGGAATGTTGCTAGTGGAATAGCAACATTCCACGTAGAATCTCCAATAGTAGCAACATTCCATGTAGAATCTCCAATGGTATCTATTTTACTGTCATAGTAATGCTTGAATGTTTTCACTTATATACACTGTCAGCTAGCACATTTGCTTATTTCCGATCTGAGGAAGAAGGGCAACCTTCGAAAGCTAATCAAGAAATGTATTAAGTTATGTCCAATAAAAAAGGTAGCATCTTATTTTCTTTTCCATGTTTTATTTTGTTTGATTTCTATTGATAACCTTTAAGAGTGGACTAACACGGCTACCACACCTCTCTACTTTGCATTTCCATAAACCCAGTCATCCAGGGCAAGGATGGAATATCAAATCCACCTGATGTCCACCTGAGTATTCATCTCTTAATGCCAACAATTGTACAATATACCCCTTTAATCAAGTCCTGTCCAAATGTTTGATCATTGTATTGATTTATTCTGGCCCCCACTTTCCATGTATTGAGTCATTTGGCTCTGTCACACTCTGTTCATTCATGTATTCATTCAACTGAAGTTATAATGCTATCTATCTTTTTATACAACTCAATTCTCATCTGTCCTTCCCATCATTTCAAGTTCTGACATTGTTTACTACAACTCCATTTCCCATGGTTGCAATATCTGTTTTTACACTCCATTTTCTGCATACTGTTATTTAGATCTAGCTCCTTTGATCATTCAGTTAATTAAAGTTTACAGTTTATTAATTTATATTATGCCTATTAACTAGGCAGAGTCCAAAAAAAAACATATGTAATCATAAAATCAACATACATGCCTTGCATTTGTCTCTTCTTATATTCTAATCTCTTTGTCCCAAAGTCTCAGCAGCTCTTTGGTCATCGGTCTGTCCATTACTTTCTCTAGAATGCTCATATTCAAATATCACTCCCCAATCTACTCAACTACCTATCCATTGAACACTATGCCCATCTATTTCATATATCTAACAGGCCAAACGTCCTTCCCATTGGTGTTATTGTCAGCTTTATGAGGCTATGCTTCTCATCAACCATCCTTCATTGGGTGGTAGGGTTCAGTTGAGTTCACTAAAGGAACCTTCTCTTGTTGTTCAGAAGTTCCAATTTTCATATGAACACCTTGCCAAAAGGCTTCATGTTCAATCCCATGTATCTAACTCTCTTTATTAAAATCTTTCTGCAGCCTCCTCTTTATTTCTGCTACAGACGTAGGGAGCAATTTTGATAAGTCCATGTTGCATGTAGCGTAAGCAGCCCTTTTGACTGCATGTAGATTGCACCCAGTTTTCAAAGGGAAACAACATACATTCTTTCTTTGAAAATTAGCGCTCCTATGTTATTCCGCAAACCTAAACATTCTCATAGGAGGGCCTCTTTTTCACTCATCTTAAAGTATGCATTTTATTGCACCTCCCCATCACTCTGGAATGCCCTTCCTTCTAATGTTCGCCTCAAATTTCATATCCTAAATTTCATATCACACTAAAGACTCATTTGTTTTAGAAAGTGTTTAGAGATGTGGTGGCAAATGGTGACTTGATTAATTTATTTGTTTCATTTTCGTCTATTCGTCTCTTCTCTTACCCCCAAATTCTATAAAGAGAACTAAAAATTGCACACACAATTTAATTGCATAACAAGCAAATTAGCACTGATAATTAGCTTTAACAAGCAATTATTAGCACTAATTAGAATTAATTAAAATGAACACACCTAAATTTTACACGCAAGTGAAAAAAAAAAGGCATGGCATTGGGAGGATCATGGGCGGATTGGGGGCATTCCTTTCAGTTACGTGTGCCATTATATAATAAGTGGAGTCCATGCCTAATTTAGATGTGAGAATGTATACATTTCCACTGGTGTACATGGCTGTGCCTAAATGGAGTCGTGGTTCCCGGGCATAAGTGCTATTCTATAAACCGCGCCAACGTTTTTTTCATTGCCGAATTTTTTAGCACCATATATAGAATTCAGTCGTATGAGTGGTCCTTTGCTCTCTCAATCACGGTGTTCTTTTCTTTTATGTTAAATTTTATTGTAAACCACCCTGTGATGTCCACAGGAAGAGCGGTACGTGAAATTTTAAATAAACCATACCATAGAACCCCGTGCAAACTTTGCCCGGTACAAGAGGGCAATTTGGGCTTTGAGGTTCCCACTGCAGCTCCTTCTGACTCTGGGCCAGTCACTTCCCTTCATTGCCCCATGTAAAAAATAAATACCTGTATATAATTTATTTATTTATTGCATTTGTATCCCACATTATCCCACCCCTTTGCAGGCTCAATGTAATATGTAAACTCCTTTGATTGTAACCACAAAAATCAAAATCCCATCCCCTTTTCCCTTTGGTTTTGAATGGACTGCCCTTAGCTAGTCTGCTGGTCCTGTGAATAAAGAACCCATCACATGGAAATGCAGGCACTGTGCACAAATAAAAAAAGGACAGGAACAGTGTGTGAATGGCAAACGTCTATGAGTGGAACAGCAAGGGTAGGGTTATGCCTACTCAAAGAACACCTAAAGCGAAACCTTTCTAACACTCTGTCCCTTATTTAAACTTATTTCCGTGACCGATATCCTTCCATTTTTCACTCTTTTGCTAAAATTAATTCCAGCAGTGATTAATTACAATTCATACCCAATCTGAAATTCATTATTCATTTTCTAATGCTCCTGAAGGTTCCTTCGCTTGGGCTAGATAACGGAGAGCTGCAGCCTTAGCTCTAGCTCTGCATGTATAGTAGATAATGAAATGCTTAACAATTACCCCAAAGGCCATTAACAGGGCAGAGAATTAACCAGAGAGATGGCTCATGAATGTGTAATGCCTGCCACTTTCCTTTCATTGTCAGGCATGCTTTCCCAGCTCTCCTGGCACAGGGAAGATTAAGTGAGTCAAAACCACAGGGCAGCTGGGATATCAAAAAAAAAAAGTAAAAGTAAAATGTGCCTATCCCCCAGACTGAGTGGCTTCGGAAGGTATGGGACTTACCGCCCCTGGAAAAGATTACTGCTGAGCTGAAAGAGAAGTACTCCAAAGCTGAGGCAGTGTGGGCTCATCTTTTTAGGTATAGAGGCAAGAGCAGCCCACGATTATTGTATCTTTGGTATTTCCAAAGCTGCTCTGTCCTTCAGTTATGGGTTCCTCTAGTTGGGGGATTGGGTGAGGCTTTCCCTTCTTTTTTTTTTCATTGTTAAACCCTCTTGATGAGGTGCAGCTTTAACTCCCAATACCCTCTTTAATCGTCCTTTTTAATATGGTTTTTTTCCTGGATTGGGTTGGTTGCAGTTTCTGTTGTGCACTTTGTGGACGTATTTTGGTAGAGGGCTGGAATGTACCAGCGGCAGCAGTTTGTTAAGATTTTATTTTTCACCTGTGATTTTTTTTTTTGTTACATTTGTACCCCGCGCTTTCCCACTCATGGCAGGCTCAATGCGGCTTACATGGGGCAATGGAGGGTTACGCGACTTGCCTGGAGTCACAAGGAGCTGCCTGTGCCTGAAGTGGGAATTGGAACTCAGTTCCTCAGGACCAAAGTCCACCACCCTAACCACTAGACCACTCCTCCACTGTTGCTACTATTTGAGATTCTACATGTAGAAGTCGGCCCTTGCAGATCACCAATGTGGCCGCGCAGGCTTCTGCTTCTGTGAGTCTGACGTCCTGCACGTATGTGCAGGACGTCAGACTAACAGAAACCGAAGCCTGCGCAGCCTTCTACATGGAATGTTGCTAGTGGAATAGCAACATTCCATGTAGAATTTCCAATAGTAGCAACATTCCATGTAGAATGTCCAATAGGATCTATTTTATTTTTGTTACATTTGTACCCTGCGCTTTCCCACTCATGGCAGGCTCAATGCGGCTTACATGGGGCAATGGAGGGTTAAGTGACTTGCCCAGAGTCACAAGGAGCTGCCTGTGCCTAAAGTGGGAATTGAACTCAGTTCCTCAGGACCAAAGTCCACCACCCTAACCACTAGACCACTCCTCCACTGTTGCTACTATTTGAGATTCTACATGTAGAAGTCGGCCCTTGCAGATCACCAATGTGGCCGCGCAGGCTTCTGCTTCTGTGAGTCTGACGTCCTGCACGTATGTGCAGGACGTCAGACTAACAGAAACCGAAGCCTGCGCAGCCTTCTACATGGAATGTTGCTAGTGGAATAGCAACATTCCATGTAGAATTTCCAATAGTAGCAACATTCCATGTAGAATGTCCAATAGGATCTATTTTATTTTTGTTACATTTGTACCCTGCGCTTTCCCACTCATGGCAGGCTCAATGCGGCTTACATGGGGCAATGGAGGGTTAAGTGACTTGCCCAGAGTCACAAGGAGCTGCCTGTGCCTAAAGTGGGAATTGAACTCAGTTCCTCAGGACCAAAGTCCACCACCCTAACCACTAGACCACTCCTCCACTGTTGCTACTATTTGAGATTCTACATGTAGAAGTCGGCCCTTGCAGATCACCAATGTGGCCGCGCAGGCTTCTGCTTCTGTGAGTCTGACGTCCTGCACGTATGTGCAGGACGTCAGACTAACAGAAACCGAAGCCTGCGCAGCCTTCTACATGGAATGTTGCTAGTGGAATAGCAACATTCCATGTAGAATTTCCAATAGTAGCAACATTCCATGTAGAATGTCCAATAGGATCTATTTTATTTTTGTTACATTTGTACCCCACGCTTTCCCACTCATGGCAGGCTCAATGCGGCTTACATGGGGCAATGGAGGGTTAAGTGACTTGCCCAGAGTCACAAGGAGCTGCCTGTGCCTGAAGTGGGAATTGAACTCAGTTCCTCAGGACCAAAGTCCACCACCCTAACCACTAGACCACTCCTCCACTGTTGCTACTATTTGAGATTCTACATGTAGAAGTCGGCCCTTGCAGATCACCAATGTGGCCGCGCAGGCTTCTGCTTCTGTGAGTCTGACGTCCTGCACGTATGTGCAGGACGTCAGACTAACAGAAACCGAAGCCTGCGCAGCCTTCTACATGGAATGTTGCTAGTGGAATAGCAACATTCCATGTAGAATTTCCAATAGTAGCAACATTCCATGTAGAATGTCCAATAGGATCTATTTTATTTTTGTTACATTTGTACCCCACGCTTTCCCACTCATGGCAGGCTCAATGCGGCTTACATGGGGCAATGGAGGGTTAAGTGACTTGCCCAGAGTCACAAGGAGCTGCCTGTGCCTGAAGTGGGAATTGAACTCAGTTCCTCAGGACCAAAGTCCACCACCCTAACCACTAGACCACTCCTCCACTGTTGCTACTATTTGAGATTCTACATGTAGAAGTCGGCCCTTGCAGATCACCAATGTGGCCGCGCAGGCTTCTGCTTCTGTGAGTCTGACGTCCTGCACGTATGTGCAGGACGTCAGACTAACAGAAACCGAAGCCTGCGCAGCCTTCTACATGGAATGTTGCTAGTGGAATAGCAACATTCCATGTAGAATTTCCAATAGTAGCAACATTCCATGTAGAATGTCCAATAGGATCTATTTTATTTTTGTTACATTTGTACCCTGCGCTTTCCCACTCATGGCAGGCTCAATGCGGCTTACATGGGGCAATGGAGGGTTAAGTGACTTGCCCAGAGTCACAAGGAGCTGCCTGTGCCTAAAGTGGGAATTGAACTCAGTTCCTCAGGACCAAAGTCCACCACCCTAACCACTAGACCACTCCTCCACTGTTGCTACTATTTGAGATTCTACATGTAGAAGTCGGCCCTTGCAGATCACCAATGTGGCCGCGCAGGCTTCTGCTTCTGTGAGTCTGACGTCCTGCACGTATGTGCAGGACGTCAGACTAACAGAAACCGAAGCCTGCGCAGCCTTCTACATGGAATGTTGCTAGTGGAATAGCAACATTCCATGTAGAATTTCCAATAGTAGCAACATTCCATGTAGAATGTCCAATAGGATCTATTTTATTTTTGTTACATTTGTACCCCACGCTTTCCCACTCATGGCAGGCTCAATGCGGCTTACATGGGGCAATGGAGGGTTAAGTGACTTGCCCAGAGTCACAAGGAGCTGCCTGTGCCTGAAGTGGGAATTGAACTCAGTTCCTCAGGACCAAAGTCCACCACCCTAACCACTAGACCACTCCTCCACTGTTGCTACTATTTGAGATTCTACATGTAGAAGTCGGCCCTTGCAGATCACCAATGTGGCCGCGCAGGCTTCTGCTTCTGTGAGTCTGACGTCCTGCACGTATGTGCAGGACGTCAGACTAACAGAAACCGAAGCCTGCGCAGCCTTCTACATGGAATGTTGCTAGTGGAATAGCAACATTCCATGTAGAATTTCCAATAGTAGCAACATTCCATGTAGAATGTCCAATAGGATCTATTTTATTTTTGTTACATTTGTACCCTGCGCTTTCCCACTCATGGCAGGCTCAATGCGGCTTACATGGGGCAATGGAGGGTTAAGTGACTTGCCCAGAGTCCCAATGAGCTGCCTGTGCCTGAGGTGGGAATTGGAACTCAGGACCAAAGTCCACCACCCTAACCACTAGGCTACTCCTCCACTCTTCTTCCTGGTGTTCACTCAGCTTACAGTGGGACTTTATGAATACGTGATTGTTTATGGGTTCCTATCCCAAACCTTATCCAAAATAAAAAGCTGAAGAAAATCCCTTTTTTTGCTTTCTTCCCCCATCTACCTGTCTTTCACTATCATGGCAGCCCCCTCCCCCACCCATCCTCTGTATCCATACTGTCAGACTTCTCCCACCCCCACTATTCTAAACATTCTCTTGCACAGACCTTTCCCCATTCATTTCTCCTATTTGGTGCCCCCCTCCCCCAATCTTTAATTTCTGCTCCCCGAAGCCTTTCTTTTTCCATTTCTGCTTGCCTCTTGTTTCAAAAACCCCTTTGTGGGGAAAAAAAAGT
The DNA here is from genome assembly GCF_901765095.1 of Microcaecilia unicolor. NCBI lineage: Eukaryota > Metazoa > Chordata > Amphibia > Gymnophiona > Siphonopidae > Microcaecilia > Microcaecilia unicolor. The sequence goes on along the minus strand of NC_044036.1, from coordinate 320,639,931 downwards.
CCTAAATCATGGGCACCCCTTTTATATATCAGCCTCCTTCTGAGCAATTTCATATGCGTGCTCCACATTGATCAATTTTATCATAACACTAGCAATTAAGAGTATTTTTCTTTGTAGGCATAAATTACTGCAATGACCTAATTAACTGTGTTTGCAGATAAGTGTTCTACTATTAACAAATACCCAAGCCACTGTAGGTGGAACACTGGAGAAGGTAACAGAGAATACAAAAGATACAGAAATAGGGTGCTGTGGACAAGAAGCCGTATCATGAACACAAAACCAGAGTGCCACACAGGGATGGGGCAATGGGATAAAAATATCAGAAAGATGAGAAGAAAACAGCAAGGGAGCCCACCCAAAATCAAATTCGTGAAAGTCAATCCAAAAAGTGGCTAGATAGAGATAATTTTTTTACATAGTAACGTAGTAAATGACGGCAGATAAAGACCTGAAAGGTCCATCCAGTCTGCCCAAGATAAACTAATTTTACATGGTATGTAATACTTTATATGTATACCCGAGTTTGATTTGTTCCTGCCTTTCTCAGGACACAGGCTGTAAAAGTCTGCCCAGCACTGTTCCTGCACTAAATGTTCTGAAGCTAACGTCAAAGCCCCTTAAAATTTACACTCCAGCCCATCCATATCTATTCAGTCACGATCAAGGCACAGACTGTAGAAGTCCGCCCTGCACCGGATTTACTCTCCAAATACCTGTGTCGCCACCCAATCTCCGCTAAGATTCCGTAGATCCATTCCTTCTAAACAGGATTCCTTTGTGTTTATCCCACGCATGTTTGAATTCCATTACAGTTTTCATGTCCACCACCTCCTGTGGGAGGGCACTCCACATAGCTACCACCCTTTCCGTGAAAAAATACTTCCTGACATTACTCCTGAGTCGAAGCTATCAAGTATTTAAAGATGCAAGATTCCAGGATTACCATGTAATCAGTCTCAGGCCACTGAAATGGTCTGTGACCTTCAGGGAAGACAGGAGATGTGGAAAGTGACTCCTGTGGCTCAGCGAAGCAGTGGCGTAGCTAGGTGGGGCCACAGGGACCTGGGTCCCCCCAATTTGCTCTGGGCCCCTGGTTGGCTGGCGGGGGTCCCCAACCCCTGCCATCTGAAGACTTCATCCAGCGCTGGTCTGTGGCAGCACCGCCTCATTGCCTGCCCTGCTTTCTCTTCCCCTCACGTCAGGCTTGCTCCTTTTAGTGCCCGCCGCAGACCAGCACTGGATGAAGTCTTCAGCTGATGAGAGTTGGGGACTCTCGAAAACAAAGGTATTTGCGGTGGCAGTGCTTCAGCTGGTGGGGGCTGGGACCCCCGCCAGCCAAGATGTACAGCTGCAGAGGGGGGCGGCGAGGCAGAAGAGGAGGGGGGCGGTGGCGGGGCGGCGACCAAAATGTGCTCCCCCACCTTGGGCTATGGCCCCCTCCCACTTCGAGGTCTGGCTACGCCCCTGCAGCGAAGAAATCACATATAGTTCTGTCTCCAGGAGGCACAAGTTATGCATTGCCACTCAGAAAGGCCAAGGACGCTCCCGCTGTCTGTATCCAAGGAACAGCAGATAGAACATGGATTGAAGGCCACGCCAGTTGCAAAACACTCCTCCATCGTCTCACTATAAGGGAAATGCAAAGTGGGGGCTTGGGCACGCTGCTGATGACAGTTACATTACTGCCTGGTTGCCTAGAAACCGGTTGCAAAGTTCAACTGTCGACTTGGGAAGCTCCTTCGAGCCAGCATATGGTGAAATCCCGTGACCCGCGTGTGTGTGCGATTCCACCGAGGCTGCTTGTTATTGGAAAATAATCAGTCTGCTTACCAGTGCCTTTGTCTAAGTGCTTTACAGAGGGTTGAAATCCTTACTATTACTCAATTATGGCCGATTCTTTCAACAGCAAAAGGATGAAAGACTGTCTCTGCTGTACTAGGGTCTAAATCTGTGAACCACAGCCTTATCTAAAGGCTGATACCTTAAACAACCAAGTTATCATCCTAAACAAGCAGCATATGAGGAGAGATTAACTGGAGCCTCTCTTCTGACATACACCTCAAACGCCAGACGTCAGCAAGTGCTTCCTAACCCTCAATACATCGTTATTTTATTTCCTCTGCGATTTCACATTTCCCATACAGTCCAACGCCAACGTTGGCTCATTTTCTGTATATTCTGATCATATCATTGTTTGTCAGCCCGTAGAGCAGCTAGTGGTAGAAAACACACTTTGGGCCAAATTCTATATATTGCGCCTGAAAAATCGGAATTGATTAAAGACTCAGTGTGATTCTATAAAGAGTGCGCACAACTTAATTGAACAAGCTAATCGGCGCTGATAATTAGGTGATAACGATCAATTATCAGAACTAATTAGCAATAATTAGGATTTAGGCGCATATTCGATTCCATAACAGATTGCGCCTATATCCTATCGCGCATAACAATTTAGGGCATGGTTAGGGGACTTTCCTGAATATTATGCGCGTTAATACAGAATTATTAGTATTTGTATAGCGCTACCAGATGCACGCAGCGCTGAACACCTGATACAAAGAGACAGTCCCTGCTCAAAAGAGCTTACAATCTAAATAATACAGACAGACAAGACAGTTACAGGTGAGGGAAGTAATGGGAGCTAAAAAGCAGCAGTGAAAAGGTGGGTTTTCAGCATAGATTTGAAAACAGGTAGAGATGGAGCTAGACGTATAGGTCCAGGAAGTCTATTCCAGGCATAAGGTGCTGCAAGAGAAAAGGAGCGAAGCCTGGAGTTAGCAGTGGAGGAGAAGGGGGACGAAAAGAGAGATTTGTCCAGTGAGCGGAGTTCACAGGGAGGAATGTAGGGAGAGACAAGAGTGGAGAGGTAATGGGGGGCTGCAGAGTGGATGCATTTAAAGCTCAGTACGAGGAGTTTAAACTGAATGCGGAAGCGGACAGGGAGCCAGTGAAGTGACTTGAGGAGTGGGCTAGTGTGGGTATAACGATTCTGGCGGAAAATAAGTCGTGCCGCAGAATTTTGGACAGATCGGAGAGGAGAGAGATGGCTGAGCGGAAGACCGGTGAGAAGTAAATTGCAATAGTCCAAGCGAGAGGTGACAAGGATATGGATAAGGGTTCTGGCAGCGTATTCAGAATCACCAAGCCTAAGTGCGCTTAACGGTAGGCACTAGTATTTAATTGCAGGTGCCTACTATTAAGTGCAGCTTAGTGCTAACTCTATAGAATCGCGCTAAGCGTGACATTATCGGCGCAGATTTTTAGGCACTGTTTGTAGAATTTAAGCCACTGTGCATAAGACAAACAGATTAGTGGAAGACAGGTGCCTCTATCTCCTGTTCCATGTAGCTTGACCAAGAAGCTCTAAACAGGTCAGACAGAGAACTGAATTAAATTGCAAAGAACAGAATTTGTGATTTCCATCCTGTCTGATCACTTTCGCCTTCGCTCCAGTAGATGTTCCCAGCTGCTTCCTTAATCCATTCAAATTGAAAAGTAGAAAGGCTGACACAGATTTTCAGAAATCATTTATTAACAGAGGCAGAGGAGCACTCTATGTCCAACACAACAATACGTACAACAAAAACTCATTCCCAAGAACTGGGTCATTCACCTTATTCCAGGGAATGAGGTAGAAGAAATTCATCTGTAGCAGAAAGATTTTAAAGTCTGCAAATTATCACTGTCAACTGCTGAGCAAGTTGTAAATAGAAACAACAAACACTGTTTGAAATGTCTACATGCAAATGCTAGAAGCCTAAGAAATAGGATAGGAGAGTTAGAATATATTGCACTAAGTGAAAGACAGATATAATAGGCATCTCTGAGACCTGGTGGAAGGAAGAGAACCAATGGGACAAAGTCATACCAGGGTACGAATTATACTGCAACGATAGGGTGAATTAAATTGGTGGAGGGGTAGCATTACATGTTAAGGCGGGCCTTGAATCAAATAGACAAAAAATTCTGCAGAAAACGAAACACATCTTAGAATCCCTATGGATACAAATTCCATGTGTAAAGGGGAAAAGGATAGTGACAGCAGTGTACTACTGTCCACCTGGCCAGGATGATCACACAGATGTAGAAATGTTATCAGAAATTAGGAAGGTTAGCAAACTAGGGAACACAATCAGAATGGGAGATTTCAATTACCTTTATATTGACTGGGTACATGTAACATCAGGGCATGCTAGGGAGGTAAAATTCCTTGATGAAATCAAGGGCTGCTTTATGGAGAAGCCGGTTCAGGAAACCAACAAGAGGGGGAACAATTCTAGACCTAGTCATTAGTGGAGTGCATGATCTAGTGCAGGAGGTAACGGTGCTGGGGCCACTTGATAACAGTGATCATTTATTTATTTACTTTGACATTTATAATCCACTCTATCTTGCTATTTCTAGGCGGAGTACAACCTGACATACATAATTAAAATGACACTAAAACAACAATAAAGTGTAAACAAAATAAAACAATTTTCAATCATATTATATCATCAATGGATATAATCTATTTATATAAAAGGCAAGACCAACGTTCTATGAAGCCTCCAGCCGGAAGTGTGAAGCGCCAGAGATATCCGGTTTCCCCATGAGTGAAGGAAAACAGCACAGCACGAAATCCCTCTCTCTGTAACAGTGAAGGACTCAGAGGGGGGAGGGGAGAGGGGAGAGAGATGCCCTCACTCTCTCTGTAACACAAACACAGAACAGCAGGAAACCTAACACTGAAGGACTGGACTCCAAGGGGGGAGGGGGAGGGGGAGGGAGAGAGGGCAGAGGGCAGGGACACACACTCCCACATGCACACTCTGAAGAAAACCTTGCTAGCCCCCGTTTCATTTGCATCAGAAACGGGGCTTTTTTACTAGTATACCATATTTTCCCAGACAGAAGGTAAAATTGCAATTCAAACCTTGATATCTTATAGAGCATCATTTTCTATGGCAAATGAATGTTATAAATTCTTGCAATAAAAAAGTCTTTAACATGGATTTAAACTCCCCTAAAGCTCGTAAGGATCGAACTTTATATGGGAAAGCATTCCACAACTGTGGACCTTTTATGTAAAAAATAGAATTCCTATACTAGGTGGAATGAGGGCACATCTAGCATGTGCAATGATGATGATCGCAATGAACGAGAGGGTTGAAGAACATGCAAAGTAGATACAATTACAAGAAAAAGCTTACATACAGAACTTTAAAGACCAACAATAATATTTTATAACAAAATGTGTGATTCATAAGAACATAACATAAGAGTAGCCATACTGGGTCAGACCAATGGTCCATCCTCTTTAACATTGCTTTTGACTCGTAATCACTTGTATCCATTCGCCTCCACCTACCCTCCTCTTTCCTCTACACATTAATTGATTTGTTTGCTTTATTTTTTGTCTACTAGATTGTAAGCTCTTTGAGCAGGGACTGTCTTTCTTCTATGTTTGTGCAGCGCTGCGTACACTTTGTAGTGCTATAGAAATGCTAAATAGTAGTAACAGTAGTAATTTAGCCCAGTATCCTGTTTTCCAAACAGTGGCCGAAACCCAAATCGTGGCAACACGCCAACTACAGTTGCTTCACATGTCTGTCATAATAGCAGACTATGGACTTTTCCTCCAGGAACTTGTCCAAACCTTTTTTAAAACCCAGATACATTAACCGCCGTTACCACATCCTCTGGCAAAGAGTTCCAGAGCTTAATTATTCGTTGAGTGAAAAAATATTTGCTCCTATTTGTTTTAAAAGTATTTCCATGTAACTTCCTCGAGTCTCCCCTAGTCTTTGTACTTTTGGAACGAGTAAAAAATCGATTTACTTCTACTACACCACTCAGGATTTTGTCGACCTCAATCATATCTCCCCTCAGCCATCCTTTTTCCAAGCTGAAGAGCCCTAACCTCTTTAGCCTTTCCTCATACGAGAGGAGTTCCATCCCCTTTATCATTTTTGTCGCCCTTCTCTGCACCTTTTCTAATTCCATTATATCTTTTTTGAGACTTATAGCAACTTAAAACTTGAAGTGTGATATCCAGCACGTAACTGGCTATGGCGAACCACATTGTGGAATGTGACTGATTGGCAGCCAGATGGGTGGAACTCGTGATGCTGAGGGGAGTTGTGAGAGCTGGAGCCTATATCTATATAACTTACGCCTGTGTTTACAAAGGCGCGCTATAGGCGCGTTAACGTTTGTTTAACACACGTTAATTGCTAATGTGCGTTAAACGCTAATGCGCCTATAGGAATGTATTGGCACATCAGCGTTTAACGCGCCTCAACTTTTATAGGTGCGTTAAAAATGCAAATGCGCCTTAGTAAACACAGCCCTTAGTCTATATATTTTTCTGAATTCAGAATGTATCTGTAACTTTTAGATTATCCCTTCTTTTTTATTTTCTATTATTCTGTTACTATAAACTGCTGAGAAGGACCTCCAATCAGCACTATATAAAGTATGATTAAATTAACGCAAACTAAAAAAAAATAGACATAGGACTTACTTTTATACGGTCTTATTTATGCGGTTAGCTTGGCTGGCTTAGTGACGAATATTGACACTTAATCGGCCGAGTGCTGACTCAGCCCCTGGAAAGCCCCCAAGATAGCTGGCAGCTAAGCAGACATTTTCAACTGGATGGTGCTGCTAAATGACGCTGAATATGACCGGCTGGCCTTGAGCAAGCAATTTTAAGCAGCCAGGAACTGTTTCTGGCTGGTTAAATCGCTTTAAATGCAGACTGGAGTGGATATCTTGGGGTTCCAATAAAAAGGAAATTGGGAATCTGCTGTAAGAAGTCAGGAAATAAGAAACAAGGTGGGTTGTCTACTACTACTTATCATTTCTAAAGCGCTACTAGACGGACGCAGCGCTGTACACTTGAACATGAAGAGACAGTCCCTGCTCGACAGAGCTTACAATGTAATTAGAACAGACAAACAGGACAAACAAGAGATAAGGGAATATTAAAGTGAGGTTATCATGCATGAATTATAGAGAAACTGTGTGGGTATTGGGGGGGGGGGTTAAATAGTAAGATGAAAAAAAATAAATAAAAGGCTGAGAATATGAATTCTGACTGATTTGCATTTATACTGAGGTATCTACAGGCTGGTAAATCCTAATGCACTTTCCATAGGTGCTACTGCAGAAGTGTGGCTGCAGGTACTCATGTGCTGCTGTGATTTTATGCTTAGAAAAGGAATTACAGGTGTTAATGACTGAAATGTTAATGGCCGCACTCTGGATCATTCTGCCTATAAATATATTTCACAGCAGGGGCTCCTCTGCCAGCAGCACCGCCTGGGATCTTCCCTCATTACTGAAAGCCTTCCAAGACCATTATCATGTGTGAATGGGAAGAATGACACTTGTCATCCATCACCATCCTGAAACCAAACGTGATGGGAAGAAGAGAAAGGAAACCAGTAATATTTATGTAGCACAGTCTATAATACAGTCCATAGCGGGTACAAAGAGTAGGACACAGGATCCAAAGCGTGCTCAAAACCAATTCTAATTACGGGGCCGATATTCAGCCCACGGACGTGGCTTGTAAACCATTCACGAGCTAAGTTAACCCCAGATATTTTTCAATGCCGGAGCACCTGTGAAGTTAACCACGAACCAGCCGATATTCAGACCAGTACACGGCTAGCTTGGTGGATAAAATTAGGGCAGCCTTTTTTGCTTTCCTAACTTTATCCACTCACCTGACCGGTTAGCGGACTGAATACCGTTGCTAAAAGGTTAAGTGCTGGTTCTGCTCAAGCTCCACCCTTGGGCTGCCCCAACATTAATTGGTTAGTGCTTTGATGGTCAGAAGTGCCGCTGTGTATCCGGGAATGGCCAGCTCAGTGTGGGTTAACTGGGCAGGAGCTTCTGCTCACCAGTAAAATCTTTTGAATATCGGGCCCTATATGTAGTCAAACAACAGGAACAAAAAAAAAAAATCAAAAGTAGAAAATAAGAGCACAGGGGCCTGGCCTAGCAGCACTTCGCCACACATCAGTTATAATTACAAGCCCGATTAAAATAGAACGTTTTCACTTTTTTCCTGAAAAACAGGACGTCAACTTCCTGACAAAACTCCACAGGTAATGCATTCCACAGAACACTGGGTGGCGACGCCGGTAATTGGAAACAAAACGAGAGCTGGGCAGACTTCTACGGTCAATGCCCTGATCGTGACTGAATAGATAGGGATGGGCTGGAGTGTAAATTTTAAGGGGCTTTAATGTTAGCTTCAGAACTCAGTACAAGAACAGTACTGGGCAGACTTGTACGGTCTGTGCCCTGAGAAAGGCAAGGACAAATCAAACTCGGGTATACATATAAAGTATCACATACCTTGTAAAATGAGCTTATCTTGTTGGGCAGACTGGATGGACCGTACAGGTCTTTATCTGCCGTCATTTTTCTATGTTACTACTAGCCGTTAAGCCCGTAAAAACGGGCGAGTATTGCAGCCCTCCTCACTCCCCTGGCCTCACCCCGTCCACCGATCCTCCCCCCATATCCAGCAACCCTCCTCTGTCCCTTGGCCTCCCCCCCTCCCCCCATGTCCAGCAACCCTCCTCTCTGCCCTGCTCTCACCCCATGTCCAGCAACCATGCCCTCTCCCCCCTGCCCTCCCCCCATGTCCAGCTACCCTCCTCGCCGCCGCTCCCTCCCCTCTCCGTGCCAGGCCCCCTGCACTGACCTGACAGCGCCTCTCACCTCCGTGTGAAAGCGCTACAGACAGCAGCAGATCGCTCTGCTGCTGCCTGCAGCGCTTCCACACGGTGGTGAGAGGCGCTGTCAGGTCAGTGCAGGGGGCCCAATATGGAGGGGGGCGGGAGCGGCGGCGGGGATGGGGGGGCAGGGTGGAGGTTGGTTCGCGCGATGTTCATTTCCAAGCGGCGGCGTCCGACAGTCTGACTCTGTTTCCCTCTCTGTTCCGCCCTCTGACGTCATGACGTCTTGACGCGAGGGCGGGACAGAGAGGGAAGTCTGTACTGCGCATTTGCAGGTCAGTCGGTCACTTGCCGTTTATATGTTTGATGTTACTCTTTAGGATTCTACATGGAATGTTGCTAATTGGGATTCCGGAATCTTGTAACTCTTTAGGATTCCAGAATCTTCAAGAACTTTTAGTACAGGAACAGTGCTGGGCAGACTTCTACGGTCTGTGCCCTGAGAATGGCAAGGACAAATCAAACTCGGGTATACATATAAAGTATCACATACCATGTAAATGAGTTTATCTTGTAGGGCAGACTGGATGGACCATACAGGTCTTTATCTGCCGTCATTTACTATTTTACAACTATGTTACTATGTAGCAGAACACGGGCCTGAAAAGGCATTATTGCAGGTCCCAGCAAGGTGTAATTCTCTTGGTAAAGGGGTATAAGCAGATCTTTGAGCATTGGAAAAAACAGCTGGTGGCAGTGAGCGCTTTTTTTTTTTTTAGCTGCCTTTGGTGTTATTTCCAGATATTCAACATCGGGCCATGTCCAGGCACAGGCACTGCATATCCGGATTTATGCGGCCAGTTATCTCTCATGCCAGTGGTTCCCAAACCTGGTCCTGGAGGCACCCCACTCAGTCAGGTTTTTAGTATATCCACAATGAATATTCATATCCTTAATTACTAATGACCTATTCTTCTGTTATCAAAGTTATCAAGAAACATTTTATTAAATACAATATCCCATTAAATTTAACACACATCTAAACATACTTATATTATCATCTGTGATACTCTATATGCTATTTTTCACAAACATAAAACGTCATCAAAGTCACATGACTTATCTGTCTTCATCACTGACGACGAAATGTTCCATATAGTTCATGAAAAAATCTTTAAATAGTCCGTTGGTAACTACGGTCACAGGCAAAGTGAAGTCTATAATGTAGTATAGTCCACAGAGTAGGTCTCACCAAATGAGTAACTCCACTCTAACCGAATTCTTCAATCGGATTTTCTTCACAATGATGTACAAATTTAAACTTAAACAAAAGCATCCATAGATCTCAACACAGGCCGTGTTTCAAAACTTCATCAGGAGATCCAGCGACATTTAGAACACTGAGTTCAAAACCGGAAATCCTTTCTGAGAATTCACGATGACGTGAATTCTCAGAAAGGATTTCCGGTTTTGAACTCAGTGTTCTAAATGTCGCTGGATCTCCTGATGAAGTTTTGAAACACGGCCTGTGTTGAGATCTATGGATGCTTTTGTTTAAGTTTAAATTTGTACATCATTGTGAAGAAAATCCGATTGAAGAATTCGGTTAGAGTGGAGTTACTCATTTGGTGAGACCTACTCTGTGGACTATACTACATTATAGACTTCACTTTGCCTGTGACCGTAGTTACCAACGGACTATTTAAAGATTTTTTCATGAACTATATGGAACATTTCGTCGTCAGTGATGAAGACAGATAAGTCATGTGACTTTGATGACGTTTTATGTTTGTGAAAAATAGCATATAGAGTATCACAGATGATAATATAAGTATGTTTAGATGTGTGTTAAATTTAATGGGATATTGTATTTAATAAAATGTTTCTTGATAACTTTGATAACAGAAGAATAGGTCATTAGTAATTAAGGATATTAGCTAGATTTGACCGATAATTAAGAATTTTACCCAGGTTAGTAGTGTAACAATGAATATTCATGAGATAGATTTGCATGCAGTGGAGGAAGTGCATGCAAATCTCTCTCATGAATATTGATTACTAGTAAAAAAAAGGCCCGTTTCTGTAGGCAAAGAAACGGGCCTTAGGCAGGCAATTTCCCCCCCCCCCCCCCCCCCCGTGCTACGGCCCCCTCAAACCCCACCTTCCGCGAACCTGTCGATCCCCCCCCCCCCCCGGAACGCCAAAAACCGCACCCCCCCCCCCCCCCCGCCGCTGTTGTGCACTACCTTCAGGTGGGTTCTTCAATCATCTTGTCTGGAAGTTCCTCTGCGTGCGTCTGACGCACGGAGTTAAACTTTCTGAGAAGATGATTGAGGAACCCACCCGAAGGTAGTGCACAACAGCGGCGGGAGGGGGGGGTGCAGTTTTCGGCTTTCCAGGGGGGATCGACAGGTTCGCGGGAGGGGGTGGGTTTCGAGGGGGCCGTAGCGCGGGGGGGGGGGGGGTGACAGCTGATTTCGAGGCAGTAGGAGGAGTAGGGAAACACGCTGCGTGTGTTTCCCTACTCCTCCCCTTGCCTTGGAATCAGCTGTGTTGACGTCAGTGACGTCCGTGCGTGTCTGCCTCGCAGACCACTTGCAGCCAGGGAGCCACGGTCCCAAGCATAAAACGTTGGAGGTGAGAATTATTATATAGGATGGGGACCCTGAAATCCAGACTGGCTGGGGTGTCTCCAGGACCAGGTTTGGGAACCACTATCTTATGCAGTTAAGTGCGATATTCAGCACTTAATTGCATATGCAACAAAGTTAGGACTAGCCTAGTGGTTAGTTAGGAGTAGCCTAGCGGTTAGTGCAGTGGACTTTGATCCTGGGGAACTGAGTTCAATTCCCACTGCAGCTCCTTGTGACTCTGGGCAAGTCACTTAACCCTCCATTGCCCCTGGTACAAAATAAGTACCTGAATATATGTAAACCGCTTTGAATGTAGTTGCAAAAACCTCAGAAAGGCAATATATCAAGTCCCATTTCTCTTTCCCATCCAATTTGACTGCTAAACTTCAGTGGGTAAGTGTTGAATACCTGCACTTTACTGCATAAGTGCTGACTCTGCCCATCAAATAACCAGCTTGAGTTTAGCAGTCGGTGCTGATCTTCAGCAGCACTAACTGGATAGCCCTGACTAAGCAATTTAACAGGCCAAGAGCCATTTCTGGCCAATTAAATTACTTTGAATATCGACCTCCGGGCTGGATTTCAGGTAACTAGCTGTGTCCCTCTTCAAGGCTTTGCTGCACTTTGCACAAGCTGTATAATGCATATTAAGAAATCGGGGAGACCTAGATAGACAGAGAAAAGCAAGGTCTGTGAAACTGTCATTCAGCCTTCGCGCCAGCCCTGGCTTTCAAAAAAAGCTGCGTGTGCCTGTCATTTCAAATTTTACTTTTCATCTAACTTCACCCTAACCCCTTATTACTTCCTGGGAAAAAGGAAGAACTTCGATACTTAGTAAAGGATGGTATATCAAACTTAAAGTGTAAATGTAAAAAAAAAAAAAGATCTGATCCGTTCTCTTGCCTTCCACTGTGTCTAACTGCAAAGTGCAAATAATCACACACACATCAGTTTTATTCCAATTTAAGGCAAGCTTAAATCCCCAACTGCACTAAGGCACATCAGACATGACCTGCACTGTCCCTGCTACACTCGGTTTTAAAGAAAAGCTGGATTTCATTGGTGTAAATTCTGTACGAATAGCCAAAATTTCAAGCACCTAAGCAAAAGGCAGTAAGCACTGAACATGGGAGGAGGCAGTCAGGGGCAGGGTTAGTGGGTGGCAAGCAGGGCCGGCGTTGGGGGGGGGGGGGGGGGGCAAATTGTGCCCCTCACGGTCTGAGTATCTCTTACCCTGCTCCTCACCACAGTTCATCTCTTCCTCCCTTCCCCTCACCTTCCCGGTGTTCCTTAAAAATCATTTTCTCTTCTCAGCGGTTACCCAGCGCGACAGCTATTCTCACAAGTTGCCTGCGGCTGCCGCGATCTGCCCCCCTCTGATGCAACTTCCTGTTTCCACCTGGGAAGACTGCGGCAGAGGAAAGGCTCGTGGCAACCAAAGGCGGCTTGTGAGAATGACTGCCATGCCGGGGCCCCCCTGAGAAGTGAAAATGATTTTTATATGTGACTGGGAAGGTGAGGGGAAGGGAAAGAGATGAACCATGATGGGAAGAGATGCCCGGATCATGGGGCACCCTAGAACTGTTGTAAGTTAGCCCAGGGTGGGGGTGGGAAGGGACGAGAGAGAGGGAGAAATGCCAGACCGGAGGTGGGAGGAGGGGATTAGAAAAAACAGGAACAGAGGAGAGAGAGAGAGAGAGGTAGAGATGTTGGACATAGGGGAGGCAGGTCTGGGGGAGGGGAAGATGCTGGATGGAAGAGCAGTCAGGAAGAGAGATGTTGGACCAGGGGATGAGAGGGAGGAAGAGAAGAAGAAATGTGGGACCTGGGGGCGGGAAGGCAGGAGGGAGGGATAAATGCTGGATCATGGAGTGAGAGGAAGGAATAACAGGAAAGATAGCGGGAGCAATGTTGGGCCATGAGGGGGAGGAGAGAGAGGAGGTGAGATGATGGGGGGAGAGACAGGAGGGATGGAAGATGGCAGGCCAGGAGAGGGAGAGAAGACGCTGGGCTACAAGAATGAAGGAAGGGGATATACTGGAAATTGTAGAATCATGTGGGAGAGGGTGAGGGGGGCAAGGAGATGAATGAGAGGTGGACAGTAAATACAGAGACAGAAAAGTGGTAATGAGGAGTAGAGAAGAGGATGAGGAGTAGAAAGGTAGAAATGTGGCAATAAGGAGTAGATGAAAGATTCAGTGGCGTACCAAGGGGGGGCGGTGGGGGCGGTGCGCCCCGGGTGCACGCCGCTGGGGGGTACCGCAGCGTGCGCCTGCTCTGAGTTCCCTGAATTCACGTGTTCGCTGCAGCTCCCTCTGCCCTGGAACAGGTTCCTGTTCCGGGTCAGAGGGAGCTGCAGCGAACGCACGAAGTCAGGGAACTCTTAGCAGGCGCACGCTGTGGCACCCCCCCCCCCCCCAGAGGCGTGCACCCGGGGGGGGGGGGTCCGCGCTGCATCGGGGGGGGGGGGGTGCTGCACCCGGGGGGGACGGGGCGCCGCCCCTAGGAACGCCACTGAGAAGGGAATAGGAGGCTTGGGAAGAAGCGAGATGGGGAGAGCTAGAGCATGAGAAAGGGAAATGGAAAGTTGGTAGGTAGCTGAAAAGTAAAAAGAGGGAGGAAGGTGAGAAAGAGCATGAAATCTGAGTGGACCGAGAGGCAGAGAGAAGAACTAAAAGGGATCAGTATATCAGAGACAGGTGTAGTGAGGGAATGAGACAAGACAGGAGAAAAGACAAATGGACAGCCAACCACTGGAAAGGGAATTATCAGAAACAGAGGAAAGCAGAAGAGACAAAATGGGACCAACATGATGGAAAAATAAAATGTGCAGATAGCAAAGCTTGAAAAAGAGTTTTATTTTCAATTTAATAACTGGAATACGTTAGCTTTGGGATATGAGCATCACAAATCTTTCTATTGTGTTCACCTGCTTAGCCGCAACAGCTGATGAGGGGGAGGGGGCAGTGGCCCTGAGCCCAAAGTGGGTGGGTACTACATTTTCTCCCCACCCTGCCCACTGCCCCAATGCAAAATATAACTACTTAAGCTACTGGGGATTCCCAAACCCTACCAGCTGAAGACCCTCTTCCTCCAGTCTGGTGGCCAGAACTCTCCACCCTCCGCAGCTGGTGGCAGCTCGGGGACACTGCCGCTAGCTGAAGAACTTGGAGATTTCTGGACACCAGACTGGAAGAGGTGGTCTTCAGCTGGCAGGGCTTCAGGATCTCCACCAGCCACAGCAAAGGAGGTGGCTAAATGTTTTTTTTTTTTTTTGGGGGGGGGGGGGGAGCTGGTACCTCAACCCCAGTGTGTTCAATACAAAAAGAAGTGCATGTCTGTTTTTAATTTTGCCAGTGCTGTAGTACTTAATGAATTTAATTTCTTGGGGTTGCCAGTTCATAGTAACATAGTAGATGACGGCAGAGAAAGACCTACACGGTCCATCCAGTCTGCCCAACAAGATAACTCATATGTGCTACTTTTTGTGTATACCCTACTTTGATTTGTACCTGTGCTCTTCAGGGCACAGACCGTATAAGTCTGCCCAGCACTATCCCCGCCTCCCAACCACCAGTCCCATCTCCCACCACCAGCTCTGGCACAGACCGTTGCTCTGCCACCCGATCTCGACTAAGCTATTTGTGATCCATTGTTCTGTATTTGGTGAAGGTCTGTCTGTGTTTTGTGTGTGAAGAAATCATTTAAAGTTGCTTTATATGTGGTAGTAATGGCAAGTAGGGAGATCGGGGAAGGGAGCAGGGAAGAGAGGGGATCAGGGGCCAACTCCTTAATTTCTGCCCTGGGCCCCAGTATGTTTAAAATCGGCCCAGGTTGCAAGTAGGACAATTACCCTGAGCTCCCATGCTACAAGGGGCCCCAAGCCTATGTGAAGCTGAAGAAAGCACAGCCTGAAAGTGGGCTTTGAACCCCCTTCCTAAGTTTCTGCCCTGGGCCCTGCATATCTAACACCAGTCTTGGAGAGATTGAGAATTGCAGCGGGACCCTGGTACCCAAATCTCTCCAATTAGAGAGCTTCCTACCCCTTGCACATGCTGTTCTGGGTCTGTTGGAAAGACTCAGGTCAGTCTGGAATCTTTACTCTGCAAAGCAATCTAACAAAATGCCCTGGTTAATGAATCTAATTTATTTATTTACTTGCATTTATTAAGCTGCTTGCTCAAGTAATACAGCTCCAGGTGATGTACATTTTGAACACTAAATACCATTCAAAAATATATAAAACCAACATACAAGGCCAGATAAAATAGCTAGTAGTATCGACAAAATCTCATAATGCAATCCAGCTCCCCTAGAAGACCATCTACCATAGAGACCAATCTCTGCACTGTGGCCCTTTGAAAGCCAAATTGGAAAGGGTCCAAAGTATTGTTGTCTTCCAATAGCTCCAGAGAGCTGATTCAAAACAGAGAGATTAGGAACAGGCCTAAAGTTGTCAGGGTGAGCCATATCTAAAGTTGGTTTCAGAAAGGGTGGTGGAGGCGTGGAATGGCCTCCCGGTGGAGGTGGTGGAGTCGAGGACTGTTCCAGAATTTTAAAAGGCATGGGATAAACATGCGGGATCGCTTAGGAACAGGAAGAATTAGGGGTTACAGAGGATGGGCAGACTGGGTGGGTCATATGGCCTTTATCTGCCGTCATGTTTCTATGTTTCTATTCCACCAATGCCTAAGAGCCAACCTCATCAGTGATGTCACAATGGCTCAATTGTCCCATTCTTGGCTTACTTTCCCCCCTTAGTGTGAAGAGTTTCAGTCTCTGGTAACCAGAGCTCATATTGTGATGTCATAATGGGAATAGGCTTAGGAATAACCTAAGGAAGTATTATTTCACAGAAAGGGTGGTGGAGGCGTGGAATGGCCTCCCGGTGGAGGTGGTGGAGTCGAGGACTGTTCCAGAATTTTAAAAGGCATGGGATAAACATGCGGGATCGCTTAGGAACAGGAAGAATTAGGGGTTACAGAGGATGGGCAGACTGGATGGGTCATATGGCCTTTATCTGCTGTCATGTTTCTATATTTCTTCAGTACAGGGTGAATAGTGACCTCTTTTAGTAGGGTTGGGTGAGCTACTTCTTGTTAAAGGGACATTTATAATGGAAGTCAAAGTATTAATCATTGTTCCCCTGAGGCGCTGATGAGCCAGGAAGGACAGGAATTAGCTTTGTCTGTACATATGCTATACTCCTCTCAGAAAGTAAACTACAGACATGGGACTTATCTACAGCTTCAAAATTCTCACAAAAGGGGAACTAACGGCCTCCCCTGAAGCAATGACAATTCACTGGCAATCTCACTAACAAGGAACGTGTCAGCCGAGGGTCTCTCCTTGAAGCCAGAAGATCTTCTGTAAGGCTTTAACCCAGAAAAAAAAGGTGCTCATTTTCAAAGCACACAGACTTACAAAGTTACATAGTACATATTTTTATTTATTTTATTTTTGTTACATTTGTACCCCGCGCTTTCCCACTCATGGCAGGCTCAATGCGGCTTACATATTGTATACAGGTACTTATTTGTACCTGGGGTAATGGAGGGTTAAGTGACTTGCCCAGAGTCACAAGGAGCTCCCTGTGCCTGAAGTGGGAATCCAACTCAGTTCCTCAGGACCAAAGTCCTCCACCCTAACCACTAGGCCACTCCTCCACTGTTGCTACTATTTAAGATTCTACATGGAATGTTGCTATTCCACTAGTAACATTCCATGTAGAAGTCGGCCCTTGCACATCACCAATGTGGCCGCGCAGGCTTCTGCTTCTGTGAGTCTGACGTCCTGCACGTATGTGCAGGACGTCAGACTCGCAGAAACAGAAGCCTGCGCGGCCTTCTACATGGAATGGCAGGCTCAATGCAGCTTACATGGGGCAATGGAGGGTTAAGTGACTTGCCCAGAGTCACAAGGAGCTGCCTGTGCCTGAAGTGGGAATCGAACCCAGTTCCCCAGGACCAGAGTCCACCACCCTAACCACTAGGCCACTCCTCACATATGTAACTTTGCAAGACTATGTGCTTTGAAAATGATCCTCTAAATAAAACTTACAAGGTCTGTTCAAGGAGGTCTGAATTTAAAAAACAAAATAGGGCTTTTAGCTGAATCAACCGCTTGCCTCTGTGATTAAAACGCAAAGCACAACTAAGCTGCAGGTGACTGGCTGAACATGTAACAAGATTTCACTACATGCTGAATCAAGACTTTATTCATCCCTCCCCACTCCCTGCACTGCAGTGACTTACCTCCTTTCATAGGAAAATCCCTTCCAATACAAAGAAAGCTGCTCAAATTACAAGCCAAAAATTGACCAGGACAGGGAATCTGGGATCAAAGGCGATGGGGGCAAGAAGGCCGGGAAGTCCTGACTACTGGTGCAAACAGAAATGCTCATAATTACAAGCCACAAACTGGCCTGGTTCTGGGATCAAGGGATTTATTTATTTGTTGCATTTGTATCCCACATTTTCCCACCTATTTGCAGGCTCAATGTGGCTTACATAGTACCATCCAAGGCGTTTGCCCAGCCAGTGGATAACAAATACAAAGTTGTACAGTGATTGTATGAGGTATAAGTGGAGGGTCGGAATGGATGAAGATTGCGTGATGTCCTGTTCGATCATAGTCATGCTGTGTTGGTAGGTGAAGAGGATGGGCTAGAAGGTCAGAAATCATCACCTACAGGTGGAAGCAGTCTGTTCAAATTACAAGAAACAAAGGGGGGCAATCCTGTAACTGAGTGCCCCAATGCTGCACAGGGAGCGCCTATTCTATAACGGCATCTGGTCACCCGGATTCAGTTACAGAATACTATTGTAGACCCGCACTGATGCAGCTAAATGTAGGCGCTACTAGACGTATGCAGTGTTGTACACTAAACACGTAAGAGGCAGCCCCTGCTCGACAGAGCTTACAATCTAATCAAGACAGACAAACAGGACAAATAAGGGATAAGGGAAATACTTAAGGTGGGAATGATAAAACAGTCATGGATACTGAACAAATGAATAGGAGTTAGGAGCGTCAAAAGGGTGGGCTTTTAGCCTAGATTTGAATACGGCCAGAGATGGAGCTTGACCCCGTACCAGCTCAGGAAGTCTATTCCAGGCATATGGTGCGGCAAGATAAAAGGAACGGAGTCTGGAGTTAGCAGTGGAGGAGAAGGGTGCAGATAAGAGAGATTAACCCAGTGAACGGAGTTGCCAGGGAAGAGTGTAGGAAGAGATAAGAGTGGAGAGGTACTGAGGAGATGCACTTGTAAGTCAATAAGAGGAGTTTGAACTGTATGCGGAAATGGATAAGGAGCCAATGAAGTGACTTAAGGAGAGGGCTAATATGAGCATAGTGACATTGGCAGAATATAAGTCATACAGCAGAATTTTGAACAGAGTGAAAGGGAGATAGATGCTTAGTGGGAGACCTGTGAGAAGAAAGTTGCAGTAGTTTTAAGTGTAAGGAGGTAAGATTGTGGATAAGGGTTTTGGAAGTGTGCTCAGAAAGGAAGGGACAAATGTTGGTGATATCATAGAGAAAGAAACAACGGTTTTAGCAGTCTATGTGCAGAGAGAGAAGCGTAAAAGATGACCCCAAGGTTACAAGCTGATGAGACAGGGAGGATAACAATGTTGTCCACAGAGATAGAGAATAAGGGAAGAAGAGAGGTGGGTTTAGGGGGAAAGATAAGAAGATCAGTCTTGGCCATATTTAGTTTCAGATGGCGGTGAGACATCCAGGCAGCAATGTCAGACAGGCAGACAGAGACTTGGGCCTGGATTCCTGCTGAAATTTCTGATGTGGAGAGGTAGATCTGGGAGTCAACAGCATGAAGATGATACTTAAAACCATGGGAGGAGATCAGAGCACCAAAAGAATAAGTATAGATGGAGAAAAGAAGAGGTCCTAAGACACAGCCATGAGGTACACCAGTTGACAGTGGGATAGAAGTGGAGGAGGATCCACCAGGGCATACACTAAAAGTGTGATGCGAGAGATAAGAAGAAAACCAAGAAAGAACAGAGCCCCGAAATCCAAGAGAACAGCGTATCAAGGATTAGGTGGTGATCAACAGTGTCAAAAGTAGCAGACAGACTGAGAAGGATTAGGATAGAATAGAGACCTTTGGATCTGGCCAGGGACAAGTAACTAAAGAATTTAGCAAGGGTTATTTCCGTTGAATGTAGAGGACAAAAGCCAGATTGAAGTGGATCGAGAATAGCTTGAGATGAAATGAAGTCAGGACAACAGCAGTGAACAGCACATTCAAGTAGCCTGGAAAAGAAAGGGAGGAGAGAGATGGAGCGATAGTTGGAAGGGCAAGTAGGGTCCAATTACGGTTTTTTGAGAAGTGGTGTAACTATGGCATGTTTGAAGGCATCAGGAACAGTTGCAGTGAAAGATTGAGAATATGATAGATAGAAGGGATGACAGTAGGAGAGATAGTGCTGAGTAGATGGGTGGGAATAGGATCAGAGGAACAGGTAGCCTGTTTGGAGGAGGAAAGAAAATGTGCAGTTTCCTCTTCAGTGATTTCAGAAAAGGAAGAAATGGCGGCAGGGATTGCAGGAGGGTTGACAGAATGGACTGGGGAAAGGAGAGGTGGAGGTGACTTGGTTGAGAACTCAAGGTTAGTCTTGTGAACCTTGTCATGGAAGTACTGAGCCATAGTCTGGGAAGAAAGTGAAGTCCAGGTTAGAGGTGAAGGCACTTTGAATAGAGAGTTCAGTGTGGCAAAGAAACATCGAGAGTTTGAGCCGAGTGTTTGTCAAATGGATGCAATTACCTTGTTTGGAAAGTGAAAGAGCAGACTGGAAGGAGGTCAGCAAGAATTTGAAATGAATGAAGTCAGCAAGGGCAGGTGATTTTAGCCAAAGGTGTTCAGCAGATCAGGCACAGAAAAGCAAATGTACTTACCTGTAGCAGGTATTCTCCGAGGACAGCAGGCCTTATATTCTCACAAATGGGTAATACGGGTCCAAGTTGCCAGTCCGGAGCTTGTAACAAGCTTAGAAAAATAGGTCGTTGAGTGTGAGGCATGCTCCATCGCGCAAGTGCCTTCCCGCCCACCACGAGAACGCGAGACTAGTAGTAAAGTATAAAGCACAATATAAAGGAGACAACTCCAAGAGGAGGTGAGAGGGCAGGTGAGAATATAAGGCCTGCTGTCCTCAAAACATACCTGCTACAAGTAAGTACCTTCACTTTCTCTGAGGACAAGCAGGTCTATAATTCCCACAAATGGGAATCTCTACCTACCAGGCTCACCAAAACCCACTACCAGTGGTCAACTGGACCTCGCAACGGCGAGGGCAAAAAAGTAATTAACCTGAAACTATATACAACTGGGTGAGAGTGCATCGTGGAACAGAACAAAATGGGCCTAGGAAGGTGGAGTTGGACTCCAGACCCCAAATTCTGCAGAACTGTCTGTCCATACCCACTATCATGTCAGGTATCCTGCTCAAGGCAGTAATGAGATCTGAAATGTGTGGATTGAAGACTACATTGCAGCTTTGCAAATTTCTTCAACAAAGGCTGACATCACGTGTGCTACCGACGCAGCCGTGGCTCTGACACTGTGAGCCCTGACATGACCCTCAAGGGACAGTACAGCCTGGGCATAAGTGAAAGAAATGCAATCTGCTAGCCAGCTGGAAATGGCATGTTTCCCGATGGCAACCCCCATCCTATTGGGATCAAAAGAAACAAAAAGTTGGGTGGACAGTCTGTAGGGCCCAGTCCGCTCCAAGTAAAAGGCCAATGCTCACTTGCAGTCCAAGGTGTGCAGTGCACTTTCACCAGGTTGGACATGAGGTTGGGGGAAGAATGTTGGCAAGACAATCGACTGGTTCAGATGGAACTCTGACACAACCTTAGGTAGGAACTTAGGGTGAATGTGGAAGACGACTCTATTTCTGATGAAATTTTGAATAGGGTGCATCTGCCACTAAATACCTCTATGGGCTGCTGGACCCCCTTCTTTCCCATGGCCACCAGACCCCTTCCCTCTCTCTTTTCATATTTTAAAATGCACAAAGCTATCTCTTGCTTACAAAAAAAAAGTTACTAGCAGGGGGTTCCCACATCCCTCTTCCTACTGGCCATAAAAATAGTGTGCTAGTTGAGGGACCCCACTACTATACTTTTTTGGACAGAAGGCAGGGGGAAATCTTAGACAGCACTCTTAAACTGGCAGGGATGCCCCTTTCTAATAGCCTTACTAGTACGGGTTTGCCTGGGAGGCGGGGGAGTAGATCGTTTTATGCATATTAAGATGTAGCAGAGGAAGAGAAGGGGCTCTGATCGTCACAGGGAGTGAGTTCAGAAATATTACAATAAATGCAGAACCAGTAATCTCTGTCAGATGGGAGGTTGGAGAGGGATGACCCTTACTGCCCGGTGGCCCAGATCACTTTCAATCTGCTCCTGGCTAAATGAGAGAAAGAGAATATAGAGGTTGTCTTACCTTGTGGGGTGAATAGGTGCTCTGCACGGTCCTGAGCAGTTTACCAGTAGTCTCCTCCTTTGGGTCACCACAGATAACAACCTGTAGGAAACACAGTATAAATTCAACCGTCACTTTCTCACACACTTTGTATTACTGAGAATTTGGAGCCTAATTTATTAACTCAGACTGAAGGTCTAGGGAAAGGCCTCTATCTAAACACATATTTGATATAACCCTGATAACTGGGATCTTTTAAGAAGACGAGAAAGAGATAAAGAGAGAGGCCCTTGCAATGCAGACTATGAGCCACCCGATTTTAAAGTAATCATGCCAAGGTCCACCAGACCAGACCTCACCACCCAAATCGCTAGGAGTGGAGGAGTAACCTAATAGTTAGTGGGCTCACAACCTATGGAACTGGGTTCAATTCGTACTGCAGTTCCTTGTGACCCAGGGCAAGTCACTTAACCCTCTGTTGCCCCAGATACAAAAAAAAAGGGGTGGGAATACCTGTATACAGTAAATGTAAACCGCTTTGACTGCATCACGAAAAGGCAATATATCAAATCCACAACCCTTTATCTATTTATTGCATTTGTATCCCACATTTTCCCACCTATTTTCAGGCTCAATGTGGCTTACATAGGAACCGTGATGGTGATCGCCATTTCCGGGTTAAAAAATACAGAGTGGTATTTCATTACAGTACATAAATGGTAGAGTAGATTACAAAGTGATGTTACATAGAAGTTCCTAAATGATAGAGTAGATTACAGAGTGTTTTAAACAATCAACTATAGAAAGTTCAGTTCTGGCATGAGAGATAAAGTGGTAGTGCGTAATTCGTAGTGTTCATACTTGATAGCGTAGGTTAATCAGTCTAGTGTAGAGACGTCGGTTTTGTCTAGTTCAGGTAGGGTTTAGTAGTAGTAGTAATTAGGATGGATCGTTGTTGTATGCCTTTTTGAACAGGTTGGTTTTCAGTAGTTTTCGGAAGATTGTTAGATCATTCATTGTTTTACCCTTTACCCTTACCTAGTCTGATAAAGATCACTCCCTATCAAAATTATTCTATCAGCTAAAACAGAGCTGACCTAGAATGCTAAGTGTCAGGACCAATATTGCATCAGCAAGAACAGGGGTGCCCAACCTTGGCCCTCACCCAGTCTGGATTTCAGGATATCTACAGTAAATACAAAAGGAAAAATACTTGTACTTTTAAGTTTCTATAGTGGCTGCCTCTCCCAAAGACATACACCTTTCTAAACAAAGGGTAGCCCTTCCCAGCTACGTATGGGAGATGGGGAGGAAGGGGGGAGGGACTCGGGGACACCCGAGTTTAACACCCCCAGAGGCTGTAAAAGAAAGAAAGGAAAAGAAATCCCTATCTGACCAGCGTCTAACAGAGAATTCCTAGGCACAGAAGTAGCATTGTTGTTCTTATTATTAACCTCTAAAAGAGAAAGAGAGAGACTAAAGGGCTCACTTCCTACCTGCGGGGAGACTGAGAAAATACTGGGGCTAAGGTCACATGGCCAGGGCTCCTATTGGCTCTCTAGAGTCAGAGTTTTTTCTCAGTCTCCACCTGCTGGTAGGCGAGCACAACACATCAGTCCAATCCTGGTCCGGTCCGGAGGGACGCTAAGGAAAATCAATTTGCATACAGTGAACACATTGCATGCAAATAGATCTCCTATTCATTGAGAAAATTCTGAAAACCTAACTGGGTTGCGGCCCTCGAGGACCAAGGTAGAAGTCTACTGTCGCAGCAACAGTGCTACCCTACCACATAGGAGATACGAACCGATCAAGGGAGGAGATAAATTCATTCATAAAAATCACATAATCCACAATAAAAAACAGAAGACCTACAAAGTACAATCCCTGTCCCTTTCCAGAGAGAATCAGTAGGTGAGGGAAGAGAACAGAAAGGAAAGTGCAACAGCTGGACAACGGGCAGAATGACTGATTTCCTCTGTACTCTTGGTGCTGACCTGAATTCTGCCTGAAAGTCAGACCACAAGAAAGAAATTAGGTGAGCTCAGTGCTGAAAACTCTCCTGCGATGTTCCAGTTTCTTTAATCCCACTTTAATTCGTCTTCTATAATGAATGTTTTCTTGTAAAAAGTGCTCAAAAATCACATGCTGACGCAAAGAGACATCAGAGATTAATGCTGGCATGAACAAGAAGGAAGGGACTACAGTTCCAGGACAGCTGGCTGGAATGCAAACTCCTGTGACACCTCCTGTGATAGCCATCTCCCTGGAATGGGCTCGAGAAAACTGACTGCTTTCCTGGGGTGACAGCTGTTGTCTCCTGTAGAGAAAGAACTGCTCATTTCTGGAGACAGCTGATTATTTCTCACTGATTAGCAAGACACAAGTGCACAGATTTCTTGAGAAGCACCTTGTGCAGATTCACTAAAGACATATGTTTTCAGGTTTTGAATTCTGTTTTCCTTAGAAATTGGACGTCTCCCCTCATCTTTCACCCTTTCATCTTCTTGAGTGGATGCACTGAGACTTGTTACACTAACTCCAAGCCACTGCTGACTGAGCCGGAAGCCAAAGGAACATTAGAGACTGAGGCCCAATATTTAAAGGTTTTCATTTATCCATAGAATGTTTCATTGAAATCCAAGCAGAAACAGCTGTCTCCTAATTTTTGTGTGTAAATTAGGTCATCACAGACCTTCCCCCCTCCCCAGTTTCCGTTCACAGGTCTGTCAACAATCTGCAATAAGGGTTTGCAAATTATGTAGCACACTTTTAAACATCTAAATTTATCTGAATATTAACTTATATTTATAAAGTCACAAGTCATGGAAGTCTTTGACTATCATGAATATCAGCACCAACTGCCCTTGTCTGGTTAGTGCTGGGGCAGTTCAAGGACGGTGTTTGGGTTGAGCCGGTACTTAAGCGGTTAGCAGCAATACTCAGACTTAAATCGGTTAAGCAAGCAGCTAAAGGGCAATGGTCTGAATATACTGGCCGGTGCCCAGTTAACTTCTGGAGAGCGGCATCAAGCTTACTAATGTTCCCCTCTGTGAAGAAACAGTGTGTTTTAAGCCTGTAAAATGTATTGGATATTTTCCTGTCTTAAAGTGTATTTCTCTTGTTTGGCCAGCAGATGGTGTATATTTATGCTTAAAGCTGTTACAGAGGACTGACTTCTCTTTCTTTTATAATAGGAAAATGCCTGTAAGTGATGTAACCAGTTTTTATTTGAAACCCGATTGTTCTGGACTCTGATTGACCTGGAGTTTTTGAAATTACCCAGCAGTGGCTGGCTGTTGCTTCAGTTTCAGCCCGGGAGAAGGAGAGAGAGAGATCTCCTTGCTGAAGCACTGTGATATATGCCCTGATCTCCCCAGGTACTTTCTAGGAAGTTTGCAAGTGTTTAGTTACTATTATAATTGATCCATATTTCAGACCTGTTATTGTTTTGTCAATTGCACTATTTTGATCCACTGGTCAATATTTTTTTAAGAGAATAAACATAATTGTTTGTCCGCCCTGTTTGTCTGGACTGATAAAGAATCCTGGTGGTTTGCGTGTTGGGTCTGTGAGTGCTTTCTGGGAACTGTGGGACCACTGGGAGTGTGGCTCCAGTAACCTAGAAATCACTGGAGATAATTTGAGAGTGGGGGACTCGCCCAGAGGCGGTTGTGACCCAGTTGGTGGGAGGAGGGTGAAAGTGTAGAGCACGAGCGGCAGATGCAGGCAGACCTCGGCTGTGCTAGGGATACGCCCTCTAAGTGGCCACGGGGTAACCCAAAGTGGGTGTCTAGGCGTTTCGTGACACCCTCTCTCCCCTGTAATTTTCATTCTCCCCCCACCCCAAACACCATGAAGGCCTGACCAAGCCCCCACCCACCTTCTCCCCCGGTAGATTTCTGGTGGTCTAGTGGGGTCCTACAAGCAGAAGCAATGCCCACTCACCCCTGAATGTCACAGTTCTTGTCACAAAACGGCCACCACGACTATAGCGGCAGTGTCGCAGACTCAGTCAGGCCTTCATGGTCAGGGGTGGGAGGGAAGGTTGATCAGGATCATGGGAGAGAGGGGGGAATCGGAGGCGGTGAAGACACCTGCATCCAGATATTCAGCTTGAGCCTGTATAAGTTCCGGTGGCCAACACATGAATAATTAGCCCCAGGTATTCAATGCCCAGACACGACCCAGCATTGAATATCTATAGCTAATCCTAACTGTGGCGGTCAGCATTTAAACAAACGCTGACCATCGTGGGCTGAATATTGATGTGTGTGTGCGCATGTATAAACAGGATAGAGTCGGTCCAGAGGGCAGCTACAAAACTGGTAAGTGGTCTCCATCATAAAACATATGGGGACAGGCTTATAAACCTCAACATGTATACGCTGGAAGAGAGGCGGGAGAGGGGATATGATAGAGACATTTAAATACCTCAGTGGCATCAATGTACAAGAGGTGAGCCTTATTCGTGGAAAAACAGGGTCCAGGAAAAGTGCCCTAAATTCTCGCTACAAACGCATATTTTTTTTCCATTATCGGCGAAAGGCGCCCATCTCTGATCGGCCGATAACCACGCCCCAGTTCCGGCTTCACCACGCCTTCGACACGCCCCCATCAACTTTGTCCGCATCCGCAACGGAGTGCAGTTGAAAACGTCCAAATTCGGTTTTCGATTATACCGCTTTATTCATTTTTGTGAGATAAACGTCTATCTCCCGATTTGGGTCACAATATAGGCGTTTTTCTATTACGATTATAAGCAGGATACTGTAACTTGGATCAGTTCTTTATCTCTTACTTAACTATACAAAGAACTTGCCTTGATTTTAGCTAACCATCAAATTATCCCAAGTGACTCTGTACCACGCATCTGCTCTTGGTCCCTCAGCTATATGGTAAGCTGTATTGTAGAAACTATTTAGCAATATATCTATGTTAGATGAATGCCCTAATGTATGCTTATTAGGTGTATCATTAGTATTATGCTAACATTATATTATATCTCTGGTATTTGAATTCCAATGCTGTTAAATGTGTATATTTTTTATTAGGTTTCAATTTACTGTTTTCAAGTTTACCTCATTTACTGTATTTATGTTTATTCTTGGTTATTTTACTATTGTTATGCTGTTAACAAAATTGTAAGTTTTATGTTAAACTGTACCTGCTGTACACCGCCTTAGGTGAATCTCTTCATAAAGGCGGTTAATAAATCCCAATTAATCAGTGGTTCCCAAACCTGGTCCTGGAGGCACCCCAGCCAGTCAGACTTTCAGGATATCCACAATGAATATTCATAAAAATTATGCTTAATCCTGAGCTCCAACTTCTTTACCGGTCACTCGTTTTAATTTACCATTTACCCTTTAGTAACCACCAACATAATATTATATATTTCTCTATGTATTTATTTTACGTGCATTTCAGAACCTTGTGTACAAAATTATTTCCTCATGTCAATATCATATGACAATTTTCCCCACCACACAATCAAAACATTCATTCATACATTCATACTTATACATTCCATTAATACACAATCCTTCCACAATATAACACTTCTCAGATTTTCAAGGTTATGCAATTTCACTGTTTTCATTACTAACAATTTTTCACTAACAGCTTTTCAACTTGAATTTCAAAGCCTGTTGTTAAACATTTACCAGCACACCACTGCCCCTCTCCCACCTATTTCGCTCTCTCAGGTACAAAAAAATGCAAGACACTGATCCCTTCTGTTCCGCTGCTTCATTGTTTCATTTTCAACTCTTCCCTTCTTCATCTCCTAATCACCAAACTCATGAATCAAGCACGCTGCCATGTTTTAAAAGAATGGCTCCTGCCAGCGGTGCACATGGAGTGCGCCCATGTCAGAGCACCTGTCCCTCTATCCGGTCACCACCCCTCCACCACTCACCGCTCTTCGGAGCTTTTTGGCTCCATGGGAACTTGTATGACTTGATCCGTTCTCAAAAACAAACTCACAATGTGAAAATGATTCCAGACCTTGTTGAGGGGGATACAGTAATCAGTGGCCAGGCATAACTCCTTTTGGACTTGATCTACATGAATATAACATGACATCATATGGGGTTTTTTGTTTGCTTTTTTTTTTTTTTTTTTTTTTTTTTTAATAATTTTGACCCTGCAGTTTCTGCTCAATCCTTTGGTACTTCCAGCTCAATCAGATTTGGGGCTGGGATCTGATGCCATGAGCATCTCTTTATGACTACCCAAAGATCTGTCCCCTAGTTTTGTATCATCCGATCATAGATTTGCACACCTCGCCTGGTCATTACAGAAACAGTACTGGGTCTGGGCCACATGTTGAATGTTCTTCCTTAACCCTTCAATTAAGGTTTCGGAGTCAGGCCACAAGAAGTCACCTTAAACAATGACCATAACCCACCTACCTTCCCATAGTCTATGAATATCTATTCCACAGCCAACCTGAGGAGCAGAAAACCTAACGGGGCTCAAACTGGGAGCCTTCCACCACCACAACCAATGGTCCAGCCCTAAAAATTATTTTCTCATATTTTATTTCACAGTCAAATTTCACCTGGTAACTTATTCCAAATCTTTGGAGCAGACACTGAAAATACTCTACTCTTCCACTTCAAACGCATGAACCTGGGGGGTGGATAAAAGGAAGTAACCCTGGCCTGAACTCACATGTCTATTAGGGCACTGTATGCATTTGAACAGTAGTCAAGGTATGTTTGATGTAGAGTCAGGATCTATGAGCAAAATGCAACATTATCATGCACTGTCTGTCAACATTTGCATATCTGTGTCACGATGGTGACTGTTTCCTTGTCTGTGCTCGCCTCGCCCTCTGGTGGCCAGAACCGGTGACTGCTATGAACTGTCACCCGTTCCAGACTTCAGTCTGGTCCGGATCTTACGGGCTGCCAGATCTGCTTCTCTTGTTTGTGCCTGAACAGCACCCGTAGCTGCCTTGTGATTCCTGCAGCTGAACTTCAGCAGCTGATGGGCTTTATTAATGACCTGGAAACTTCTGTGTTTGCCTTTGCATCGTCTAAGGTCCCTGGTTTGTTGGTGCTTTGCTGCACTTCTGCCTAGTCTGGTTTCTTGTTTGAGTTTCTTGTCCGGTTCTAGTTAGTCTGTGTGTAGGTTAGCTGTTAGCTTTTTCTGCTAGTTCCCTCCTTAGTGGCTGCCTTGGCAACTTTCTGTTCTTGCCCTCTTGTCTGTCAGTGTTGTTCCCTAGTGGCTGCTTGGCAGCTTTCAGTCCTTGCTGTTACCTGTCTTTGTACCCTTTTCGGTGGCTGCTTGGCAGCTTTCAGTTCCTGTCCTTTAGCTTGTCCATTTCCTGCCTTGTGTAGTATTGTCTGTCTGTAAGTCCTAGCCCAGTTTCCTGCCTTGCTGCCCATGTATATTCCTTTCCCCTCTGACCCTTAGTCCCTGTTCAGCCTAGTTGGTATCCAGTTCCTGCCCTGTCCGGTAAGTCCTGCTGGTCGCCTGCACCCAAGGGCTCAACTCCTGGGGAAGGGCGGTCAAGTGCAGGTGAAGTCTAGCTGTTTCTGTCAGAGTTCTGCCTTGTCTCTGGTGTGGGGTGGTTTTGCCTGCCACTAATGCTCCTTGGCATTGGTCCAAGGGCTTGCGAACCTAGTTTCTGCCTTGAAAACCTAACAATCTGTTGCTACTCCCTTTGAGATTTAATACTTGTTTAAAATATTTTTTTAACTAAATTAATTCATGACCTCAACTTCCAGTTCCTCTATTCTGCCAACACCAGTGGTAAAACAGCTTGGCCTAAGGTTGAGAAATCTCCTCTCACAGCTGAAATAAAGGCATTTTTATAAATGCAAGAGAAAGGGGGCACCCAAATAAATCTCCTTGACAGCCACAGGTGAGATTCAGGGGAAAGTTCTAAAACATTTATTAGCTCTGGGCAGCAAAGAGAAATCATCACCAGTGCTGAGAAGTGGCCCAGTCCTTGCAGGGACTCCCACTGGGAGAAAAGGCTGGGACCACACTATCTATTCATATGTTAACAATGCATCAGAGATCCTGTTTCTATTTCCAAGAAAGAATGGAAGTCCTCCTCCGCTCACTGTCCAGGCCTGATTGAAGGAGTTTTCAAACTTTAATCATCAAAGGCCCCAGCTCCTCCAGTTCAAATTAACCTAATCAACCTAATCTTCATTTCTTAGTGTTCTGTACTCTCTACTGCACATCCTAACAGAGAAGAGACAAAGGAGGTCATCAAAAGTGAAAACTAAGAGCAGCATGCTAGATATGAGAAAATAGATTATATCCACGTGTGGACACTAGTACAAGACCACATAAAACCCTTCCTGTCCCTACCTGGACCTGTACTGGTGCTAGTTTAATAAAGTTTTGATTGGCCTCGAGCTTGCCCACTGGAAATTATTGTATAATTCCCTACTCCCTCCTTGATTCCACAGTGTTTGATGGAGCATGGTTCAACTGGTTCCATATTACAAGGAAGTGGAGTGGAGGAGCGGCCTAGTGGTTAGAGCAACAGTCTTGCAATCCAGAGGTGGCCAGTTCAAATCCCACTGTTGCTCCTTGTGATCTTGGGTAAGTCACTTAACCCTCCATTGCCTCAGGTACAAACTTAGATTGTGAGCCCTCCTGGGAGAGATAAATATCCAGTGTACCTTAATGTAACTCACCTTGAGCTACTACTGAAAAAGGTGTGAGCAAAATCTAAATAAATAAATAAGGAAGGAGAAACACATATATAATTTACCATCTAATAAGCCTCTGTTCAGACTGCACTGTGCTTAAGCATTAAGTTCTAGTTATATTAATACATGAGACTCAAGGTTACACCCTACTACCACTCAATTTTAACACTGCGATGTCTCAATAACGCTGCAAACAGTAAACGTGACACCCCTCTGTCACATTTACTATTTGCACACCTTTTTCTACCAACCACAATTCCCTCAATGCAAAGAACTTTCAGGCAGAATCTGACCACAACAAATGGACTTGAATTTACAAAGAAAATTCAAGAGAGAAAGGAAAAATAGCCATGTGTGGGAAAACAGGTTTACAAACTCACATACGAATCGGAGAGTTTTGCTGGAGACTGACCTGCTTTCATGCAATGGGAAGAGAGATTACCTGCTTAAGGGTCTGGTGATAAGCCATTAACACTCGAACCATTTCGGCCAGTGAAACTGGGAGCTTCAGGAGCTTTTCAGAGAAAGCTGCCAGAATCTGACCACACTGCTCAATCCAGTAGAGCCGACCCGTGTAGTGGGCTGTCCTGAGGAGGTTGAAGGCCGCCACAGAGTTTGCACTGGGTTCAGCACCATCTTGGTCTAAAGGGGGCAAAGAAGAGAAGGCCAGTGATGCAGATGACCAGGAATGCAAATGCAGCTGCAACTTGTTAGCTTTGGGAGGCCCTGATTGGTTCAGCCTTGAGGTGGAACTATCTTGGGTCCAAGGCAAATAAAAGTTCATTCCTGGCGTCTGCAGGGGCCACCTGTTGAAAGGGAAGAGGAACTTCAAAAACAAAGGAGAAAAAAAAAGCCCCCAGAACCACTCCTTCTGTCCTAAAACTAGAGTAAATACATGAGAAAATTAGGTCAAAAATGGTACAAAACCAAAAGGATTTTTTTTCCTTATCAAACATATAAATCGCAAGTGACCGACTCACCTGCAAATGCCCAGTAGAGACTTCCCTCTCTGTCCCGCCCTCGCGTCAAGAGCGATCTGCTGCTGCCTGCAGCGCTTTCACACGGAGGTGAGAGGCGCTGTCAGGTCAGTGCAGGGGGCCCGGCACGGAGGGGGGTGGGAGCGGCAGCGAGGAGGGTAGCTGGACATGGGGGGAGGGCAGGGGGGAAAGGGCATGGTTGCTGGACATGGGGTGAGAGCAGGGCAGAGAGGAGGGTTGCTGGACATTGGGGGAGGGGGGGAGGCCAAGGGAAAGAGGAGGGTTGTTGGATATGGGGGGGAGGATCGGTGGACGGGGTGAGGCCAGGGGAGAGAGGAGGGCTGCTGGACATGGGGGGAGAGCAGGGGAGAGAGGATGGTTGCTGGACGGGGGGGGGGAGGCCAGGGGATACAGGATGGCTGCTGGACATTGGGGGAGGGCAGGGGAGAGAGCAGGGTTGCTGCACATGGATGGATGGAGGTGAAATTATTACATTTTGCAAAACACAAATCTCGCCTGTTTTATTTTTATTTATTTATTGTATTTGTATCCCACATTTTCCCACCTTTTTGCAGGCTCAATGTGGCTTACAATGTATCGTTCTTGGTGGTAATGGATTAGAACATAGTCATTTATTGTTACATAGAGATTTTGAGTAACATAGTAGAAGTTTAGAACAAACAGATATTATAAAAATAGGTCTGTGTAAAGGTAAAGGAGATGCATGCATTTATATTTGTTGTTCTATGTGGTATGCCTTATTAAAAAGATGGGTCTTCAGTGATATTCGGAAGTTTGTTAGTTCGTAGATCTTTCTCAGGTTTTAACGGGCTTAACGGCTAGTATTTTTATAAAATAGTAGCATGGCAGAAATCACACTTTGAATGCAGGCATGGATAAGTTTACATAGAAAGAACACAAGTACACAGCAACTTAGCATATTTTTTAAATCTACATATGTACTTGCAACCTCCGCTTGTGCTCCACTCAAACTGTGCCCTCAGCTACGTATGCTGGCAAAGTACGCACCTTCATGACGAGATGTGCACGGGGACACATCCCCATCCCCAGTCAGTTTGGATCCATCCCTATCCCGACCTCAGTCGATTCTTTTCCATCCCACCCCCAACCCCACATCTTCTTCCCCATTCCCCATCATAATGTTACCATCCTGTCACCATCCACACAGTTTTCTTTCTCTTCCCCGTACTCAACCCACATTTCAGCAATTTTGTAAATTCAAGAAAACCATCCTATATAATAAAAAGCACCTCCAACATTCTGAAGCCAGCAGCCTTGCAGTGAAGCCTGAAGTGTTCGTAAGCATCATAATAGCTCCGCCCACATTCTCAGCTGATTCCATAAAAAGCACCTCCAACGTTCTGAAGCCAGCAGCCTTGCAGTGAAGCCTGAAGCCTGAGGTGTTCGTAGGTATCATAATAGCTCCGCCTACATTCTCAGCCGATTTCATAAAAAGCACCTCCAACGTTCTGAAGCCAGCAGCCTTGCAGTGAAGCCTGAAGCCTGAGGTGTTCGTAGGTATCATAATAGCTCCGCCTACATTCTCAGCCGATTTCATAAAAAGCACCTCCAAGGTTCTGAAGCCAGCAGCCTTGCAGTGAAGCCTGAAGCCTGAGGTGTTCGTAGGCATCATAATAGCTCCGCCCACATTCTCAGCTGATTCCATAAAAAGCACCCTTGAACTGGGAGGGAGGGAGTTCTGCAACTCAGCAAGGAAGGAAGGAAGGGAGGGAGAGGGGTATGGAACTCGTGAGGGAGGGTACGGAACTCGGGAGGGAAGGAAGGGAGGATGGGTGGGAATTTACCTTGCTAGCGCCCGTTTCATAGCGTTTCAAAACGGGCCTTTTTTTACTAGTATTCTTAATATTAACACTTTAAGCTAAGCAAGTAAGTAAGCTGTTTTCTTAAAAATCATAGTCCAAAATGTTCTTGCTGTTCCATCAAGTTGACACTAGAGGTGTGCACGGGGGACCTAATCTGATTCCTATCCCCCCCGTCCCGTCAGTTTGGATCCATCCTTATCCCGTGCCCGACATACGTGGATCTTTTGTCACCAATCCCGTTGGATTCCTGCATATTTCACAGGGTCCCCATTCCTATGCACACCTCTAACGTATACATTTAAGCCAATCTGTATTTTTTTTTTTAATTTCACGATTTTTTATTGATGATTCAACAGAACAAACATCCAGTAAACTCAGTTTACAATAAATTGAGAATAAATTCACCTGATCAAAGAAAAGCAACAATCCCATCATCAGAACTTTTAACATTTCCTCCCCACCATTACTAATCCCATATCCCTCTCCCCTTCAGAATGTACTACTCTCATCCAATGCCTTGAAACATTTCCTTAAACAAAAATATGTCGAGCAATCAGGTAGCCAATACCATATAAGAACAGTCCTAATGATCCCATAACATGCCCCCCCCCCGCTCGCTCACAATCAACGACACTAGTACAGACCTCCCTCCCTAACTAATGGCTCTACACTTTTATGTTAATTTAGCAAATATACAACTAATGCCATATGTTACAGTGAGCTTAAAAACAAACATTGCGATTGACAACTTATCAATATTCTCATCATCAAGCCTGTCTTATCCCCACCCCCGCCCTAAAAAGCCAATCTGTATTTTATAAAAGGCCTTTCGCATACCTATATGGCCAGATACACACACAAAAAAAAAAAACAACTCTGGGGTCCTTTTACTAAACTGCAGTAGCGGCAGCGTGTGTTTTTGCCACGCCCAAAGTCCCCTTTTACCACCGCGGGTGAGAAGATGGAAAAAAAGGAATGGCCGTGCGGCCATTTTGGGAGGAAGCGCTTACCACTGCCCATTGATACCCATATTCGATCTTGCAAACCTTTTGCCTTCCTGTTTTCTTAAATAAACAAGCGCTCCTGCACATGCAAATGTGTATTTTACCAAAAGCTCTACATTCGGCAGAGCCATTGGTAAATTACTGAGGGACCTGGATGCCCCACTTCCTTTCTGTTCACATCTGTTATTTTCCCATACTGACCAAAAGACATGACTGGGAGCAGCTCCCTTTAATTTGGCCAAAAGAATGTGTGCTGGGAAATGGCATACACTTTAGCTACATTTGGGAGGTGGGGCGGGGTGAGGCGAGGAGGACATTTCCAAACAGGCATTCTGCCAGGGTAAATAGCCTTTTAACCCACATAAACACTTCTGAAAATTGTCTTCTAACTGGTTCACTGATAAATCCATTCATTGACCCTCAATCAGAGCCATGTGATTAGTAAATTAAAGTTAGCTGGCTCAGGTGATTCAAACAAATGGTTCACTGTTTACTTGGTTGGCTGATTCTGTGGGTCAAGAATGTATCAGTTCAATATGGTTTCTCCCGTGTACTTAGCTATTGTAAATTGTCTTAAGTTCAATGTTCTAAAAAGTACAAATAAAACATTTAAAAACAACTAGTGTTACAGTGTACCCAAATTCACCTCTTCAATGTCCCAAAGGATCCCGTCCAAACATTCATCTTATACACCCCGCATCTGTCTCCTATAAACATCTGTAACTTGATAAAAAGCAAAATCCCATACAGACCTCAGCTTGCCTCATGACTTGCCGACAGGTTTTCAAGGATGCCAAGAGCAACATTTCTGGCTACCACTGAAACCGGGATGACCTACCGACAGTAGCATTCAAGAGTATCAGCATGGCTATCCACTTCCCAAACTTAATCTTACCCAACGTGGGATCATGTTTTGAAATTCACACAATCTTAGACAAAGGCCAAAAACAAATAACAGAACTCTGCTCTTCCACTCCCAGCTCAGGGCTTCCAAGTCAGTTCTTGTTCATAGACCCATGTCCTCTACGTGGGTTTTCAGTCTAGCAGGAAATCTGCAGAGGAGGGAGTGAGGTCTGTGAATACACACAGGATAGCCATTCAAGGTACTGCAGTTGGGCAAGGCTGGGTCAGCTGGGCCCCCCTTCAAAGCCGTGCCCGGGAAATCTTGCCCCCTCTGCCCCCGCCTCTCGGCGGGCCTGCCCCCAATATTCAGAGGCTTCTAACCAGTCAGGATCAGCACCTGGCCGGTTAAATGCCCACTAACCAGCTATCCGCCGATATTCAGCTGAATATTACCGGCTATTTTTAAAGTCTGACTGACCAAGTTTGGCAGTCATATTTGGCCATTTGCAACCCTGGTATATCTTTGGCCGCTCTGACTTTAACTGGCCAGCACTGAATATCGGCTTGGCCAGCCAGTGTCAGACCGGCCAAAAATACACCGGATATTCAATGCCGGTCACCGGAAACGGCTCGGCACTGAATATCCTTTCTCAGCGCTGACTACGGGAGTTAGCCAGTCTAACTCCCATGGTCTGAAAATCAGTCTCAGTATGCTGAAAATCCACTATAGGAAGAGATGATCTATTGTAGGTAGTGTCTATGATTTGTGGATCAAATTACCGTGTGATATAGGAGAGATTAAAAGTTATTGTACATTCAGGAGGTATGTGAAAGCTTATTTATTTGATTTCTACTATTGTATTAAGTCAATGCAAAGTTAGTTTTTTTAGTTAGTCGCTGTATACGATTACATTGTTATAAATTTGGGAGTACGGCCCAATTTTTTTACTCTTTGGTAATCCACCTTGAGCCGCATTTGGGTTAAGCGGCGTACAAGTGGTCATATTAGATTACATTAGACTAGATTTTCAGCCAGTGGCACTCTGCTTTTTCTCACAGCAGCCGGCATTATGCCTGAAAATTCGAAGCCAGGCCATGTCCAGACTGCGGCACTGAATTTTCGGGTTTCCAGAGCCAGATAAGGCATTGTCGATGAACTGCAATACTCAGCTACGGGTTACTGCATAAAGCTAGGACTGACTTTTATCTGGTCCTATTTAAGCGTTTACCTTGGCTAGTTAAGTGCTGAATATCGGCACTTAACTGGCCAAGTACTGACTCTGTCCCCGGAACGCCCCCGAAATAGCCAGACTTTTCAGCAGCACTAACCAGTTAAGAGCCGCTGAAAAGGATCTGTGCCCCGAACAGGCTATTTAACTGGCCAGGAGCCATTTCTGGCTGGTTTAAATCGCTTTGACCAGCCAGAAATGGCTCCTGCCCCTTAAATTGTCCCATACGTTTTTAAATACAATAAATTAAGAATACCTTTACCAATATCTAAAAATGAGTTTTCCACGGTCTGCAAGGAAGAAAATATAGTTGTCTTGAAGGGAATGCCCAACTGCTGAGCCCTGGACTCGGCACAGATCCATCTGCTCGGGTGCTTACCATCCTTCAAGCGCAGGATCACTGAGGTATCATTGGCTTCACTTGAGAAATAAGCAAAACCTTCCTGATCCCAGAAAAGCTCGTCCTGTTTCTGCTGCAGCTCTATGGCCCATTCCAACCACGTCTGATCCAGCGACGCCTCGTACAGATCTAAGAGAGCCTGTATAACGAAGACATAGTCTTCCAGAAACCCGAAAATGGGAGGAATACTGGAACAAAAGAAAAAAAAAGGAAAGCATTAGCAAATGTAACGTATATATTTATCTGAAATTAGCTCACGCCTTTCTCAGCGAGTTACATTCAGGTACAGCAGAAACACAGATAAAAACCCATCCCCGTTTGTGACCCTTGCAAATTTCACGCTGTGAGCCAGCCTAAGGAGAAAGTGGAGGAGTGGCCTAGTGGTTAGGGTGGTGGACTTTGGTCCTGGGGAACTAAGGAACTGAGTTTGATTCCCGGCACAGGCAGCTCCTTGTGACTCTGGGCAAGTCACTTAACCCTCCATTGCCTGCCGCATTGAGCCTGCCATGAGTGGGAAAAAGTGCGGGGTACAAATGTAACAAAAAAATAAATAAATAAAAATAAAGGAGAAAGGGAGAGAAGGAAGGGGATGCGGTCTTATTTACAGAATCAGAAACAATTCAGTCTGACTTTCACAAAGAAGAGATTGTGCGAATATCTTACAGTCACTTATCCCAGCGGCGTGTATGTGTATTTCTTTATTTATTGCTGAACATTTGATATACTGCTCTTCATAGGACATATTTTATTTATTTATTGCATTTGAATCCCACATTTTCCCACCTCTTTGCAGGCTCAATGTGGCTTACAATACATCATGAGTGGTAGAAATATAATAGAAAATAGACATTTAGTGTAACAGAAGGATCTTGGGTAACATGAGAATGAGAAACTCTGCTGCCCGTCTCATCTTCTGCCAGGGTCGCTTTACTCATACTACCCCTCTCCTCAAGACCCTTCACTGGCTCCCTATCCGTTTTCGCATCCTGTTCAAACTTCTTCTACTAACCTATAAATGTACTCACTCTGCTGCTCCCCAGTATCTCTCCACACTCGTCCTTCCCTACACCCCTTCCCGTGCACTCCGCTCCATGGATAAATCCTTCTTATCTGTTCTCTTCTCCACTACTGCCAACTCCAGACTTCGTGCCTTCTGTCTCGCTGCACCTTACGCTTGGAATAAACTTCCTGAGCCCCTACGTCTTGTCTTGCCCCATCCTTGGCCACCTTTAAATCTAGACTGAAAGCCCACCTCTTTAACATTGCTTTTGACTCGTAACCACTTGTAACCACTCGCCTCCACCTTCCTGTACACATTAATTGATTTGATTTGCTTACTTTATTTTTTGTCTATTAGATTGTAAGCTCTTTGAGCAGGGACTGTCTTTCTTCTATGTTTGTGCAGCGCTGCGTATGCCTTGTAGCGCTATAGAAATGCTAAATAGTAGCAGTAGTAGTAGTAGCATGATAGTAGTATTCACATTGGTTGATCTTTGTGGTACGCCTTGTTAAAGAGATGGGTCTTCAGTAGTTTGCGGAAGTTCGTTAGTTCGTAGGTCTTTTTTAAAGTTGCGCGGCAGTGCGTTCCATAACTGTGCGCTCGAGTAGGTAAAGTTAGGCGCATGCATTAATTTGTATTTTAGACTTTTGCAGTTAGGGAAGTGTAGATCTAGGAATGTGCGGGTCATTCATAATAAGTGTAAAACAGCACACAAAAACAGGACAGACTCAAATCAGGGAGAAACATAAGGGAGGGATGTGCAGAACAATTTAAACCCCGAAACTCTGCAACAGACCAATTGTAATCGGATTTTAAAAAATTGCAGAAGCCAAATCTAAACCGCAGATTCCAA
This sequence comes from Microcaecilia unicolor, assembly GCF_901765095.1. Taxonomy (NCBI): domain Eukaryota; kingdom Metazoa; phylum Chordata; class Amphibia; order Gymnophiona; family Siphonopidae; genus Microcaecilia; species Microcaecilia unicolor. The sequence continues at coordinate 320,601,336 of NC_044036.1, read as the reverse complement.
CCAAAGAGAATTATAAATCAAACGCCTACCTAAACAACCCAACTTAAATTTATTATAGGAAGCTTCTCTACGCAGTTCTAGTATCAGCCAAAGACACAAAGGAACGCCAGCAAATACAACATTCAAAGGAGTTTAGGGGAAGGGTAGACAGCAGGGCTTAATTTCTGGGGGAGAACTGCCTGGAACCCCCAGTTCTGCCGCTTCTTTTCAGACTTCAGAGCAGCAGGGGTATTCTGCTCCTGCTCTTCCAGTCCAGCCAGCCTGCGCAGAAGAGGAGAAGAGGGGGATGGAGGCTTGAGCCCTGTTTTCTTGTTGCTCCTGCCCCTGGCCCACCTGCCCCCTCCCCCCAGCTCAGAAAAACACAAACAGAGAGAACCTCTACGCCGGAAAGCCAAAAAGGAAAAAAGTAGAGGCTGATCAAAGGACGAATCCAACACTGGAGATGTAACGGAAAACTACTTTAATGATGCAGATATTGCAGGACCCGACAAGGTCCGTGTTTCGGTGTATACACGAGCAGACCCTGCTGAGTTTGTCAGTGTTGGTTTAGTTGCAAATGACTCTCGATCAGCCTGACTGTATCGCAGTTCTCTGGTTTGCTATTTGCAGCATTTGAACATATTCTCTCGGATGAATTATTCATTTGACCCCTGATGTAGGCAGTGTGATACGCCGAAACACGGACCGTGTCGGGTCCTGCAATATCTGCATCGATAAAGTAGTTTTCCATTACATCTCCAGTGTTGGATTCATCCTCTGATCAGCCTCTACGTTTTTCTTTTTGCCTTCCCCCAGCTCTACAGTTCCATTTCCTTTTTGCCTACAAATTAAGCCCTGATAGAAATTATAGGGAGGAGACAGGACAAGTAGGATGAAGAGTGAAATGAGACCGAATTATGCCCTGTGTGACATCCTTCCTGCAGCTCCCACCCCGCCCACTAGTGCAGGGTGCCAGAAAAAATGGAACACCATATCTCAAGGTATTTCTGGAAGCCAATAATCAAATAAGGTATCACTGGCATTGTTTTCTGGGCTCCAACACAGCTCCTACATCTGGAAAAGGCAACAGCTGTCAGAAGGAAGCCAGTGTAGCCTCTGTACTCACTTCTGTTCCACACCATGTTGCTTTCCCCCATAGCAGCTCCTCAGGAGTTTTCCGCTGTCAGCATCAAACATGTGGTTCCTGAGGAAGGTAGCGGCACGCTCTGCCTGTTCTATGTACTGCTTCTCACCAAGGATGGCCCCACTTCGAGCAAAGCCTGAAATCATGAGACCTGAAAATAAAGAGAAGCAACTCCTTAGTCTGTAATTCTGGAATCCAAAGTTTCAGCCACACAAATCTGTCTCTTTTCTAGGGCAACTCGCTTTGTTCCAGCTCCTTAGGGAAATCCCCATATGAGGGGCGATTTCATAGCAGCGACAATGGCGCCTATGTGCATCTATAAAATAGGCTCCTACAGTGAACATATTCTCTTACACAAGTCTGCACATAATTTCATAAAGTCTGTTTTTCATGCCGAACAGGGTTTTTCTAGAATTGCATGACTGCATACACACCACAGAGCAGAGGAAGAATTATGACATGCATGTAAAATGTATAAATACGTGGCTAAACATGTACCCCTGGATTCTATAAATGGCACCCAAAATTGCGCACCCGATTTTGGACATATGTCGAAGTTAAGCGTGCGTTTTAATTGCGCAGAGAGCAAATTAGTGCCAATAATTGAGCGCCAACAATTACTGGCATTAATTGGCAACATTTTGGATTTGAGCGCACATCGTTAAGCAATATTCTATAAAGATGCGTGCGCAAATCTTTTAGTGTGCAACTGAAAAAGGGGTGTGGCCGAGGGAGGGGCATGGGAAGGTCAGGGTCATTCCCTAGAGATGTGCGCAGTGTTATAGGATTTGGGGAGGGGGGATCCGCGCCTAACTTATACACAGATCCTGGGAGTGCTGGTTATATGCATCTTTTTTGGTGCCCAAATTTGAGCGTCATTTACTGAATCAAGTCCATAGTGTAGAAACGTACATTTCCAACTTATTCATAGCAGGTGTGTGCGATGCCATTTCACACTATTGGGCTTGGTCCTCAAAGTCTCTTATCTTGTACATAAGTACTGCCATACTGGGACAGACCGAAGGTTCATGAAGCCCAGCATCCTGTTTCCAACAGTAATCAATCCAGGTCATAAGTACCTGTCAAGACCCCAAAACAGTACAATACATTTTATGCTGCTTATCCTAGAAATACGCAGTAGATTTTCCCCGTCCATTTTAACAATAATCTATGGACTTTTCCTTTATGAAGCCATCCAAACCTTTTTTAAACCCCGCTAAGCTAACTGCTTTTATTACATTCTCTGGCAACAAATTCCAGAGTTTAACTATTCGTTGAGTGAAGGAAAAAGTTTCTCTGATTCGTTTTAAATTTACTACTTTGTAGCTTCATTGCATGCCCCCTAGTCCTAGTATTTTTGGAAAGAGTAAACAAGCGATTCACGTCTATCTGTTCCACTCCACTCGTTACTTTATAGACCTCTATATCTCCCCTCAGTCATCTTTTCTCCAAGCTGAAGAGCCCTAGCCACTTTAGCCATTCCTCACCTCGAGATTAATGGTGAGGCGGGTAATCAAATAAAGTAAAGGTGAGTGTGCTACCTTCATAACGCAAGCTTAAAATGAGCGCCATTATGGGCTTCTCAAGTAACATCCTGTTTTAATACCATCGCCCATGCGTGTGAATGATAGTTTACATACTGGAGTAAATTCTCAAAAGGTCACCGAAATGCGGGCACCAGGATGATGCGCACTAAGGGCCTTATTCTATAAAGTTTATGCTCCTAAATTTACACTCCTAAATTACGAGCCTAATCTATGCTCCAAAATAGATTACACTCGTAATTTAGGCGCACAAACTTTATGGAATACTACTACTACTACTTATCATTTCTATAGCGCTACTAGACGTACGCAGCACTGTACACTTGAACATGAAGAGACAGTCCCTGCTCGACAGAGCTTACAATCTAATTAGGACAAACAGGACAAATAAGAGATAAGGATAAGGCCCTAAGTGCAAATTCTGTAATGGCGGTTCTGCGCCCAACTGCCATTTCAGAGTACTAGAATAAGTCTGCAGTTCTGCAACTAACTTTAGCTGCAAGCATTTACCCGCCAAATGGCTGGCAGAAATGCTTGAGCCTAACTGAAGGCGGTTAGGAGGGTGGATTATAGAATCAGTTGATCGCCTAACTCCTAGGCACCCCCTTGAACCGCCCATGTCCCTCCCAGGTCAGTTGAGCGCTATGGAGATTGTGCACCCAGTTTGAAAAATAGCGACTAAGGTCAGTTACAAGCCTAACTGCCAATTAGAGTCAAATAGTGCCAATTATCACTAATTATAGGTTCTTAAAACAATTAGCATCTAATTAAACAATTTAGTTAAGCACATACCTGAACGTATTCTAGAAATTGTGCACGCAACTTTGCACACTAAAAATAGAATTTGGGGGTGTGGGGGGGATAGGCGTGTACATCGCAACTGTGTAGCAGCTCTGCCACACTGTACCATCAGGAATGTCTACACGCAGATCAGGTAAAAAGTACATGCAGTCTTGTAGTGCATCTTTTTTCACGCATGTGTACCCCCCCCCCCCCCCCCCCCCACACACACACACTTTTAGCACAGTCATCTTCTGTGTCTAGAAACAAGCTTAGTGCACGGAAACAGCTTCAAATAAATTAATCCCAGAATGAAGAGATTCACTGCCCTCTGCAGACAGAAGTGGGAATCATCTTGAGATCAGATCTGATGGATCTTGCCTCTCTCACTAAAATGCACTCAGAAGCTTACTCACTCCAGAAACCTTAGAAGTGTATTCCCAAACCCAACAGCAGACACAGAATTCACCCCACTGCCTCCTTACTATAATTTCCCTCATACCGGATTTTCCAGTCCTCCTCCTTCAACCCTGTATCCATTCCTCTCTCCCTGGGTGCAAGCAGTAATAAGGAGATTTCTTGTTAATTAAAGTCCAGCTGCTAGTTTTATCTTACTAATGGACTTTTCCGGCCAAACGCTGGGATGAATAAACACATTTGTTCGTCTCCCTGGTGTGGGGATAATTAATGAAAACAACACTACTCTTCCCTTTGCTAAAATTGATGCTGATGAAAGGAGACAGATCAGCACTTCAGATCAAAAGAAAAGCTCAGAAGTGAGAGGATGTGCAAAAGTTAAAATACAGTCAGAGATGGCAGCAGCATCACCAATAGGGAGACAGGAACAGAAAGAAGGTACTTGCCATTCTCAACCCTGCCCTACAGGGGTCACAGTCTCCTGTAGAGATTTCTTTCTTTCTTTCTCTCTCTCTCATATACCACCACCTCCTAAGGCTCTACCACATGAATCCTCCCTCCATCAGTCTTGCAGTGGCAGGGAATTGTCATGCCACGGCCACTACAAAAAAGCACGTTATCTTTAGGAAGCAGTAACAGAGCAATTTCCTACCATTCCATGAGGCCAACATTTTGGTGTCCAGGTGAGGTCGCGGCCGCTGTCTTCGGGCCTCATAAAGTTGAGCTCTACACTTGCTGAGAATGCTTTTCAGGTGGCTCATATCCAACCCGAACCTGGCAGCTGTCAGCTCCAGAGAGTACCGCATTATCAGAACATTCTTCCCCGTCAGCTCACCATGGGGGTCCTGAAACAAAAAGATGTCCGGGACAGTAGAGATGCCAAGCCATCAGCAGTTACACACATCCAAGTCCATTGCAATAGCACAAACAAACAGTGTAAAATCTGACCTGCTTTCTACTAAAGTGTAAAATGGCTGTACAGTTTTTAAAAAATATACAACTGCAATCAAACGCTTTAGAATGTCGTACAATATTTACACTTCCAGAAGTACTGAAGGCAACCGGCTCCTATTCAATCCCGAAATGCATACACCCTTTCGCATGTTATTACAGAATATGGCGGTAAAAATTATTTGGGGAGGTAAATCTTAGGATAGAGTTTTCCCATTTTGAGCACCACTGGCTGTTGGTGGAGCAAACCATTATGTTTAAACGTTCTGCTTCAGTTTTCAAGCCCTGAATGGTGTCAACCCTGATAGGGTGGTACCTTCCAGGGTCACCTTTCCCTTCCAGTCAGACCAGAAACCTTGCAATCTCAGGAGGAAAGGAGTTTGGTGTATTAGCCTTCTCAGGGCTAACACTGTCTCTCTGGAATGGACTCCCAGTGAAAACCTTTAAAAACATTTTAAAAACTTTTCTATGGGCTGATGATTAAGTCTGACGCGTCTAGTTATGTTGATATTAATGAGTTGTACTGATTCCACTGGAAGTTAGGAATGGATGGTTGGGTTAATTTTTATGGGTTTTCTTTTTTTTGGGGGGGGGGGATAGAAAAGGGTTTTGTTACTCTGTCTCCTGCTGCCTAAGTTATTGTAGCTGCTTTTGTTGATATGAGATTGTGAACCACCTTGAACAGACCTGGAGGCTAGAAAGGGTGACAATTGTTTAATTAAATTTAATTACAATTAAATTGCTTAAAATCCTAGCACTTGGGCTCATAAACCTAATAACACATGAATTCATTTCATACAATGTTGGATGCTCTTAGGCTTAAATTTTCAAGTCTATACATGAGATGGGTAAAACATTCCTGATGCCTACATGGATCAGGTGTGTGACTAAGGAATGTATTATAGAGAAAACTGTGTTGGTTTGCAGATGATGCAAAAATCAGTAACCAAGCAAACATTGGGTTAGGGTGGTGGACTTTGGTCCTGGGGAACTGAGGAACTGAGTTCGATTCCCACTTCAGGCACAGGCAGCTCCTTGTGACTCTGGGCAAGTCACTTAACCCTCCATTGCCCCATGTAAGCCGCATTGAGCCTGCCATGAGTGGGAAAGCGCGGGGTACAAATGTAACAAAAATAAAATAGATACTATTGGAGATTCTACATGGAATGTTGCTACTATTGGAGATTCTACATGGAATGTTGCTCCTATTGGAGATTCTACATGGAATGTTGCTATTCCACTAGCAACATTCCATGTAGAAGGCTGTGCAGGCTTCTGTTTCTGTGAGTCTGACGTCCTGCACGTACTCACAGAACCAGAAGCCTGCGCGGACACACATTGCTGATCTGCAAGGGCCGCCTTCTAGTGGAATAGCAACATTCCATGTAGAATCTCAAATAGTAGCAACAGTGGAGGAGTGGCCTAGTGGTTAGGGTGGTGGACTTTGGTCCTGAGGAACTGAGTTCGATTCCCACTTCAGGCACAGGCAGCTCCTTGTGACTCTGGGCAAGTCACTTAACCCTCCATTGCCCCGTGGAAGCCGCATTGAGCCTGCCATGAGTGGGAAAGCGCGGGGTACAAATGTAACAAAAATAAATAAAAATAAAATAAATACGGGCACTTGAAAAACATGGAAGAAAATTTATGAGCTTCCTTGCTGAAAATATGTAAAATGATGCACTTGAGACACAAAAACACACTAGCTACATATCAGCTGGAAAGATGAGATCTGAAAACCAAGAGGGAGATTTAAATGGGATCAACTCAAGACAGGAAGAAATTAGGTCTTACCTGCTAATTTCCTTTCCTTTAGTCCCTCCAGATTGGTCCAGACGCTTGGTTATACACTCCTACCAGCAAACGGAGACTGAGAACATTTGTCTTATGAGAACCCTATAACTTTCCTGTGCAGCTCCCAGCTAAGTCAGTATTTCTGTACCAAAAAAAAAAGAACTAACCCTGTTGCCCCTTTGCTTTGTTTTGATTTTAATTTGAAACACCATAAAGAGCAAACAGGGATATACAAAAAATCTCAAATGAAAATTCAGCTATATTCAATATCCACAAACAATTGATGTATGTATCTTTAATTAGAGGAAAAGCCTCAATATCTAGAGGAACACTCTATCGTTGATAACATCAACATAAGGAGGTCCTCTAAATCATCATAGGCAAAAACCTCTTTTAAATATGGCTAATATGCTTAAATAAGTTCGGGAGGACTGCACTGATGTATGTTTTCTTTTCTTTTCTTTTCAGATCTTTGCAGTCAAACACCACGGACCCTGAGGCAGTATTTCGAAACTTTGGCCGGAGTCGGGCCGTGATGGTGTTATCTTTTTTTATATAGCAGTCAACAAACACCATTCACGGCCCGACTCCGGTCAAAGTTTTGAAATACTGCCTCAGGGTCCGTGGTGTTTGACTGCAAAGATCTGAAAAGAAAAGAAAAGAAAACATACATCAGTGCAGTCCTCCCGAACTTATTTACATAGCAACATAGTAGATGACGGCAGAAAAAGACCTGCATGGTCCATCCAGTCTGCCCAAGACAAACTCATATGTGTATACCTTACCTTGAATTTGTACCTGTCCTTTTCAGGGCACAGACCATATAAGTCTGCCCAGCAGTATTTCTCGCCTCCCAACCACCAGTCCCGCCTCCCATCACCGGCTCTGGTACAGACCGTATAAGTCTGCCCTCCCCTATCCTCGCCTCCCAACCACCACCCCCTCTTCCCCCCACCTGCTCCGCCACCCAATTTCAGCTAAGCTTCTGAGGATCCATTCCTTATGCACAGGATTCCTTTATGCATATCCCACACATGTTTGAACTCCGTTACCGTTTTCATCTCCACCACCTCCCGCGGGAGGGCATTCCAAGCGTCTACCACCCTCTCTGTGAAAAAATACTTCCTGACATCTTTCCTGAGTCTGCCCCCCTTCAATCTCATTTCATGTCTTCTCGTTCTACCGCCTTCCCATCTCCGGAAAAGATTCGTTTGTGGATTAATACCTTTCAAATATTTGAACGTCTGTATCATATCACCCCTGTTCCTCCTTTCCTCCAGGGTGTACATGTTCAGGTCAGCAAGCCTCTCTTCATACGTCTTGGAACGTAAATCCCATACCATCCTCGTAGCTTTTCTTTGCACCGCTTCCATTTTTTTAACATCCTTCGCAAGATACGGCCTCCAAAACTGAACACAATACTCCAGGTGGGGCCTCACCAACGTCTTATACAGGGACATTAAAACCTCCTTTCTTCTGCTGGTCACTCCTCTCTCTATAAAGCCTAGCAATCTTCTAGCTACTGCCACCGCCTTGTCGCACTATTTCGTCGCCTTCAGGTCCTCAGATACTATCACCCCAAGATCCCTCTCCCCGTCCGTGCCTATCAGACTCTCCCCGCCTAACACATACGTCTCCCTTGGATTTCTACTCCCTAAGTGCATCACTTTGCATTTCTTCGCATTGAATTTTAATTGCCAAACGTTAGACCATTCTTCTAGCTTCTTCAGATCTTTTTTCATGTTTTCCACACCCTCCGGGGTGTATTAGCCATATTTAAAAGAGGTTTTTGCCTATGATGATTTAGAGGACCTCCTTATGTTGATGTTACCAACGATAGAGTGTTCCTCTAGATATTGAGGCTTTTCCTCTAATTAAAGATACATACATCAATTGTTTGTGGATATTGAATATAGCTGAATTTTCATTTGATTTTAATTTGGACATCAATGACAACAGATACAAGAAAGCAATCTTTGAATTCTCAACTCACGCAGACAGTTCCAAAGATTTCTACAACCTTCACGATCACTCTCTTTCCTGAACTGCAAGGGGACGGGGATCCGCAGTACCCGCGAGGATAGGGATGGGGACAGAGGTTGCGGGGATGGAACAGGGACATGGACAGATCCCACGGGGACAGAGTCCACAGGGATGGGGACAAACTTCATCCCTGTGTCATTTTCTACTTTGAAGCCCGTTAATGAACTGGACTGTTATTTATGTTTGAGTGATGCAAACAACAATATTTAGATTTTATTGGAAAAACAAGCAAACGTGGCCACAACTAGCAACATTTGCATGGGGGATCCTGTACATTCCCGCTACCAGCACATCTTCTAAGAAGACATCTTCTATTGAAGGAGGGACTGTGCAAGACAGGAGCGCTAGACTGAATCCCGAGATTGTTGATGACTTCTTATTCATCCACAGATTAAAAAATCACAACAGTGCTTCATAGGGCATATTTCACCCCTCTAGGGCATTACAGAACGGGTTGTATTTTGTACCCCTGGACATTTTTAACAGGGTGGATTAAGATTCCTTGGGGTAGTAGAAATCGGCTATTGTTAGGGTTGGAAGAGTAGAGGGTGGTCTTGAGGAGGGTTATTACAGCTGCTCATTGTTATTGTTTTCTATTTGTAATTTATACACAATAGTTGCACAGCATATTGCTCCTTTTTATACTTTAATAAAAAGATTTAAATATAAAATCATAATTGTTCGAGGCTTCTGCAGATGAGGACAGAGCCTGCGGGGACGGGGTGGGAACAGAGAAAGAACCCACGGGGACAGTGGCGTTCCGAGGGGCGCTGACACCCGGGGCGGATCGCCGATGCGCCCCACCCCCCAGATGCAGCACCCCCCTCCGTGCAGCACGACCCCCCCCCCCAGCCACCCCGGCTTAAGAACCTCCCCCCCCAGGGTGCACGCCGCTGGAGGGGTGCCGCACGCTGGTCAGCGTCGTCGGTTTCCATGCTCCCTCTGCCCCGGAACAGGAAGTAACCTGTTCCGGGGCAGAGGGAGCATGGAAACCGACGACGCTGACTGGCGTGGTACTCCCCCAGCGGCGTGCACCCGGGGCGGACCGCCCCCACCGCCCCCCCCCCCTTGGTACGCCACTGCACGGGGATGGGGTGGGGATGGAAACAGAACCCATTCTCTAAACTCCAAACCACACCATCGCCTTCTATCCAAGGGCAAGTTCAGAAAAGTACCAAAGCAATGTCTCTTAAAGGCAAGGCCCTAATAGGTCTGCAGCCATGACTCCTGCCCCCAAAGCCATGCCTCATTTAGCCTCAACCTCAATCCAATAACGCCTCTGCAAAGAATGTAAGGAGGATCAAACTGCCACCCAAGAAATGTTCTGTAGTAGAATGAGACCATCCTCTGTCCACAAGGTCGCTTGACCTCTGATGGAATGTGCATTAAATGCCATTGGCAATGGATGGCCCCTGACAATATATGCAGAAGCGATCACCTCCTTAATCCACAGGGCTATAGTCACCTTTGACACTGCTTCCCCATGTCTCTTTCCTCTGAACAGCACAAATGACCCAAATGTTGAAACTCTTCCATCCTACAAATGTATTCCCACAAGGCCCTCCTGACATCCAAATGACGCTGATCCCCATCACCCTTTGCCTCATCCAAAACTGGCAAGGAAATAGACTGTTCATATCGAATGCAGAAACAACTTTAGGAAGAAAAGAGGGAATAGGACGCAGCACTGCTTTTTTCTCTGGAAAAGACAAGAAACGACTCCCTACAGGACAAGACCCGTAATTCTGATTTTCTCCTGGATGACAAAAAAGCTACCGGAAACAGCTTCTTTAAAATGACATCTTTCAGAGTACTGTCTCATAAGGGCTTAAAAGGTGAGAGAATCAAAACTGACAAGGATCAGATTCAAATCCCACAGCGGGACTACGGGATGGTGAGGAGGATGAATGAGCTCAACTCTCCTGAGGAACCTCTATCTGTACATAGCCAAGATAAAATCAGAAGGAAATCCTAGGTCCACCAAATCCCCCCCCCCCCCCCCCCCCCCAAAAATAAAATCCGCCATCCCAAGCCACAGCGGTTGGTAAGCTGTGCAAATCAAGTCCAGGATGGCGTGAATTCCCACCAAAGCTGGAGCTGTCATCTCGCCTGCCCCTGAACTAACTCCTGCTGCAGTCACAACCTCCAAATCAGGTGCTGCCGAAATTGCTGCCTTAACTTTGCCACAGAACTTACATGTCGCTCCTGGATCCTTCAACCCTCAGCATGACAATGTCAGAGTCACTTGGAGCTCATACTTCGTGCCACACCCAGCATGAGATGGTTTAGCTCTCCACCTCCACACACACTACTGCATGCACTAACCTGATCCGGTGAGGAAATGAGAACTGCAAGGTTAACAGGGACACAAACTGAAGGTAATACTAAAGCTATGAGATCTCAGCCAGCTGCTCATGGCTCTCGAGGTTCCCCTTCCAAACTGTGGGGAAGGGAAGCTGAGCTGCATTGCGGTCATCAGAGGAGGAGGAAGGGGGAGGGACCTAACCACCCAGGTATGACACCCCTGGAGCAAGAAAAGCCCCCACGGACTTGTGCCCCTCTAGTCCGAAGACTCCATACAAAGGAAAAAAACAGACTAATAATTTTAATCTTTTTTTAAGAATATATTTATTACAATGCTCAAAATGCCTAGCATCTCATGGACCCCTCCCCCTTTCCCGGACCTACCAAACTAACCCAGATTGTACAGGCTTACCAAGTCTACCATCCGCTGGACACTGAGAAATACTGACTATCTGGGAGCTGCATATAATGGTTATAGGGTTCTCAGAAATCCAAGTGCTATCAGTTTCCATCTGCTGGTAGGCGAACATAACCAAGCAGTCTGGAAGGATGCTAAGGAAGCCAAAGGTAGCCAGTCAGTGTAATAAAACAGGGATGTCCAGCATGCAGCCACCTGAACTTGAAATGTAGTCTACTTGAGATCTTTAACAAAAAAGTGTTTGCCTAATTTTTTACATTTTTACTTTTCTTTTTTTTTTTTTATATTTACACTAGATTTGATATACCGCTCTTCACTATGCATCAAAGCGGTTTACAATCAATGTAAAACAAAAGGAAGAATAAATAAAACAAGGTAACTGATAAAACACAAAAAGAGACCTAGGTTACAATAAGCAATCAATTGAAATAAGATATATTAAAAATATATACAAGAAACATCAGGTGGGAAGAAATATTTGAGAAAGATATAGAGAAAGGAACCACTTCTGGCAGGCCACAAACACAGGCTCCAAAACCAAATTATTATAAAAGAAAAACTGTATCACAAAAAAACATAATATAACCCCTCCCCCTTCCCAATATATCTACCTATGCCATTAATTGGGGTTATATCAGAAAAGAAAAAATACTATAATTCAAAATTTTAAAATAAAAAAAAAATCATTAATCCAAACTATATCAAATAAGAAATAACATTTTTGAAAATGGTTTTAAATGCATTCAGAATTGTGAACAAGCAACTTCAAGTTTCATCACTGTACTTTCAACATTGATATTGACATCAATGAACCAATTGCAGTCTTCATAGGTACCTTTAAGCACAATGCTTATCGGCCTGCCTATGCTCCGCCCACAGTGACATCCCCCTTGCAGTTTTGAACTATGCAAATTAGGTGCACAGAATAGCGCTTGTTAGTATTAATTTATAGAATGAAGGGGTAAAAGCTTAGCATGCACACTAAATCAGCCCCCAACATGCTAGTGCTATGCACTAAAATTAGTGCACACCCATATTTAAAAGAGGTACCATCTATACAAATTAGAATTCAGCCTTCATTTATATACAGTACATCAAAAGCTAGTGGAATACTTAAAGTTTCATTGTTTGATCTCTGCCAGCCAGGTTACCAGGGGGCACATAGCACTTGAAATGCACAGACTGCATTGGCTGAAGCCACCCTTGTTCGTCTGCCTTGATTTTACCACACCCTTCAATAGGGTGCACTGACAAATTTTATTATTTAAGCTGTGGAGGAGTAGTCTAATGGTTAGTGCCGTAGCTTGAGAGCCTGGGGAACCGGGTTCGCTTCGCACTGAAGCTCCGTGTGACTCTAGGCAAGTCATTTAACCCTCCGTTGCCTCAGATACAAAATAAGTAGCTGTATATAATATGCAAACTGCTTTGATTGTAAACATAGAAAGGGAGTAGATCAAATCCCACCCCCTTTGGGACGCTGCTACGTAGGGGGCAGTGTGGTTCATTTCATTTTGGGGAAAGAGTGCAGAAAGTCGTGTATATGCTCGAACAACTGCAACCTGAAGCCACTTGGAGCTCTGTTTTATCTCTCACATTGCTTAGGGTGTTATCTGTATCCTGGACTCAATACTATTCACTCTTTTGATATCTGTTTTTTTTTACCTCTAATCCTGACCAGTCGATTTAAGCTATTAATAGCTGTCTGTTGGCTGGTTTGATCTGGATGAAAGGCATTACACCAGAACTAAAGGCACAGAATAACCTGTAACACTTTCGTTTTAAGACGCTGTTTCAGAAGCTAAGATACAATTAACGCTAAGTGGAATTATTTTGCCTTTGAAATCCCAAGATAAAAGATTGAGAATGATTTAAAATTTCAAATTGGCACTGGATAAAATTACTTCAGCTGCCACAAAATCTGCATTTGTAATGCCTTTCTTAGCTCACTGGATAAAACCTTTACTTAAAACAGTACTGCATGCACCAGTTTGACTAAGTTAGATTACTGTAATGCTTTATTTGTGGGACGTCCAGCAAAGTATACTGGCAAACTGCAGCTGGAATGAAGGCACAGGGACCAGGTCAGTCCGGCTTTCAAGAGTCTGTATTGATACGATCTACATTTAAAAGTTTAGATATCGACTGATAAACAAAGAGGAGATAATTTTATTGTTATTTTTCCACATGTGTAAGATGGCTCATGACATGGTGCAAGGAGTAAAATAACTTTTACTGTAGGTGTTGCTAGGGGTGCAGCCCGTAGCGTAGTCAGGTTGAGGGAAGTAGGCAGGTTTGCTTATAAGATCCATTAACAGGTGTAAATGTCCCTGCCTGCATTCAAGGCGCTAGTATTTTATAAAGACACAGAGGCATATTTTCAAAGCACTTACTTAGCCTTCCAAAGTTCCATAGGTTTCTATGGAACTTTGGAAGGCTAAGTGCTTTGAAAATATGCATGGTAAGCACCTATGTGTCTTCATAAAATAGTCTCGAAGGGGGAGAGTCTATATATGGCACCTAAAAAATCAAGCATATTCTACAATTGGCACCTAAATCTACACACATTCATTTACACCAATGAAAACATGGCATAAATCTTGGCGCATAGATATTCTATAACTATATTCTAGGGCCATATTCTATAACTAGGTGCCTAAATTTTGGAACGCCCATGAAATGCTCATTACCCCGCCCAAACCATGCCCCTTTTTGCCTAAGCACGTTAGAAGTTCAGCGCATATCATTACAGAATACGCTTAGCGAGTTGCGCGCCTAAATTCTAATCAGTGCCAATTACTACTCATTATTGCTTAAGTGCTGTTATCAGCGCTCATTACCTTGTTAAACTTGTTAAATTATGCGCATTGTTACACGCAGGTCTCTAGCCGTGCTATATAGAATCCGGGAGTAAGTGCTCAGTTATTACCCTCTGGGGGAATAATTCTATAAAGTGGAAACCAGCATGTAAACGACTAGAATACTGGCATGTTTGCACTTATATCTGCATCTTACATTTGATTAACTTGCTCTGATAAACCAGTTGCAGTGACTGTTTTTGCCCTTTTCCTCACATCCTCCTGGGGTTCTTTGTGGGGGGGGGGGGGGTTACTCCTCCCCTCATTCCCTCTCCATATTTCTTTCCCTTCCATTCCTTTTTATGAAGAGTGTAAATTTCCTTTCTAACTTTACATTTTGTATGTGAACCGCCTGGCTGTACCCTTGTACGACTTGGCAGTATATCAAAGATCTGTAAATAAATGAATAAATGCCAATATTCTGGCTAAACGCCATTCTATAAAAAGGAGCCTATCAGGCTTATTTTCGAAAGAGAAAGGCGCCCATCGTTCGACACAAATCGCAAGATGGGCGTCCTTCTCACAGGGTCGGCCAAATCGGTATAATCGAAAGCCGATTTTGGACGTCCTCAACTGCTTTCCATCGCGGGGACAACCAAAGTTCACAGAGGCGTGTCGGAGGCGTAGTGAAGGAGGGACTGGGGCGTGCCAAACACATGGGCGTCCTCGACCGATAATGGAAAAAAGAAGGGCGTCCCTGACAAACACTTGGACGACTTTACCTGGTCCTTTTTTTCTTACAACCAAGCCACAAAAATGTGCCCTAAATGACCAGATGACCACCGGAGGGAATCGGGGATGACCTCCCCTTACTCCCCCAGTGGTCACTAACCCCCTCCCACCCTCAAAAAATGTTTTAAAAATATTTTTTCCAGCCTTTATGCCAGCCTCAAATATCATACCCAGCTCCAAGACAGCAGTATGCAGGTCCCTGGAGCAGTTTTAGAGGGTGCAGTGCACTTCAGGCAGGCAGACCCAGGCCCATCCTCCCCCCCTACCTGTTATACTTGTGGTGGTAAATGTGAGCCCTTCAAAACCCACCACAAACCCACTGTACCCACATGTAGGTGCCCCCCTTTCACCCATAAGGGCTAAGGTAGTGGTGTACAGTTGTGGGGAGTGGGTTTTGGGGGGCTCAGCACACAAAATAAGGGAGCTATGCACCTGGGAGCAATTTTTGAAGTCCACTGCAGTGCCCCCTAGGGTGCCCGATTGGTGTCTTGGCATGTCAAGGGGACCAGTGCACTACGAATGCTGGCTCCTCCCACGACCAAAGGGCTTGGATTTGGTTGTTTCTGAGATGGGCGTCCTCGGTTTCCATTATCGCCGAAAATCAGGGACGGCCATCTCTAAGGTCGACCTAAATTTCGCGATTTGGGCGTCCCCGACGGTATTATCAAAACAAAAGATGGACGCCCATCTTGTTTCAATAATACGGGTTTCCCCGCCCTTTCGCTGGGACGTCCTCAGGAAAACTTGGGCACCCCTTTCGATTATGCCCCTCTAAATGTGATAGTGAGTATTTGAGAATGCATACGCCCAGCTATAGAATAGGATCCACAGGGGGCGTGACCAAGGGAGGGGCATGGGCGTTCCAAGAATTTATAGAATACTTCCATTTCTACGCCTAACAGTAGTTTGGCGCAAGCATTTAGACCAGCCTTTGCCAAGCGTGAAAATGACTTAAGCTAGAACTGTCTTTATGGAATTTGTGCTTAGCGCAAAACATCCCAGCACCTAACTTTGGGCACCACTTACTGCATCTACCCCATAGAGTATTTGTCTATTAGATTGTAAGCTCTTTGAGCAGGGACTGTCTTTCTTCTATGTTTGTGCAGCGCTGCGTACGCCTTGTAGTGCTATAGAAGTGATAAATAGTAGGTTAGTAGTCTCTTGTAACCAGAGCTAATATTGTGATGTCATAATGCCTCAGGCCACCAATAAGAGCCAACCTCATCAGTGATGTCACAATGGCTTGATTGTCCTATACTTGGCTCACTTTTATTACATAGCTCTTTGAGCAGGGACTGTCTTTCTTCTATGTTTGTGCAGCGCTGCGTACGCCTTGTAGCGCTATAGAAATGCTAAATAGTAGTAGTAGTAGTAGCTATAGGTGTGTATTTCTCCTGTTATGCCAGCAGTCTATAAATGGCAGCATTATTTTACGGTAAAAATACAGGCAAAGATAATGTATACAGGGAACGATATTACTTGAATTCATCTAACATGATGCATTTTTTTCAGGGGACAATTCTTGAAAAAGCCATTGGGCGAAACATGACGCCATGTCGAATGAGATTCCCCGCAGAAAATACCCTCCAATAAGTGAACCACACAGTACTAACTTTAAAGAAGTAAAATATGACACAAAGATAGACATATTGAAGAAATCTAAACCAGTTTTTGAAAGATAGCAAAACATAAAATAGAGAAGACCGGTGAAGACAGGAAGAGCGGCAGCCGAGAAAATATACAGCTCCACCTCTCCGTTGAACTGAGGTCTTCGAAAAAAACAAAAAAAAAATTTTTCGAACATAAGTTTGTTAGTGCATAGGCGTCACATTAGTCACGGTTATAAATGAGAGTAGGCATTTACTTTTCTTTACAAAATAGATGCCATATAAGTGTCCCTCTACTAGGAATGTTATTACAGGATTGCTCTCTAAATAGGCTTGGCCCAAATTATCTCAGGGAGTAGCTTGAAAAATAAGAAGAAATCTGAACTTTAAACTGGCAAAAGAGACGTTTGTCTATAGCCCATCTCACCTGAATCTGAGCCACATTCCCATCCTCCCTCACTCCATAGTGATACTTGAAGATTTCTGCCATGGTTGTCTTCTCCAGGGCCTCAGTAACAGGTTCAGGGAGCAGTTGCTGGATTTCCTCCGCTGTCCAAACACAAAACGCCCCCTCCTTCTTCTGCTTTGACTGTGTTGTTGGATAGGAATCTGCATCCTCCGCTGTGTAAAATCCTCCGCTCTGTGAGTCACAAATACAGCTGGAAATGCAACTGCTAAAGACCTCACCACACCGTCAGAGACTGCGCTACTGCAGTTACTCCAAGCAGCTCTAGAAGCAGCAACAGAACCATAACCAGCAGTGGCGTAGCTACCAGGTGGGCACAGATCCACCAGTACTTGGCTCAGGCCCACCCAGCAGCAGCGTCTTTACTCTCCTTTCTCCCTCTCTTCTGACAGCGGCCCAGCATCTCCCCCTCAATGAATCCCCCCGTCCCTCCTCGGTGTACCTCAGAAGTGTCCCGGCAGCCACAGCGATTAATCTTCACGGCCTGCACCGGCCCCCACGGGCTTCCCTCTGCTGCATCCTGCCCTCGCTGACATCATTTCCTGTTTCTTCACTGGTAGACGCGGCAGAGGGAAGCCTGCTGCGAAGATGAATCACTGCGGCTGCAAGAATGCCTCTGAAGTACACCGGGGAGGGATGGAGGGATTCAGAAGGGGGGCAGATGCCAGTCTGTGGGGGTGGAGGGTTGGGAAGGAAAGAGGAAATGATGAGCTAAAAGGGGTGGTTTGGAAGGGCCAACCCAAGTTAACTCTGGGACCACCCAAAATAGTAGATCTCGCTATGCCACTGATAATCAGAATTCTCTTCTCCAGCACAAAAGTTTACATCAGGAGCCTCAGGAGTCCCCTGTTTTCTGAAAACAAAGACCCATAAATAGTCCAGGATGAACAATCGGTGAACAAAAGAACACACGCCTGATGCTGCCCACTGAGTCATTGCCAATTTACTTTTAAATCTGAGATCTTGTTGTCTATTCAACTAAGACATTAAGTCTGTCCTTACGCAAAGCTGAAATTATACCCTCAATGCAGGCAACTGCCGAAACATGGCTGCATCGGGTCTATGTTTATCCAATAAATCATCTTTGGTGTACCATACTAGTATGACAGTACGTCAGTGGCGTTCCTAGGGGCACTGACACCCGGGGCGGATCGCCGATGCGCCCTGCCCCCCCGTGCAGCGCAACCCCCCCCCCCCTGGCGAAAGGACACCCCCCCACCCCGGGTGCACACCGTTGGGGGGAGGGGGTGCCGCGCGCCGGTCAGCGTCGTTCGTTTCCATGCTCCCTCTGCCCCGGAACAGGTTACTTCCTGTTCTGGGGCAGAGGGAGCATGGAAACGAACAACGCTGACCGGCGCGCGGCACCCCCCCAGCGGCGTGCACCCAGGGCGGACCGCCCCCACTGCCCCCCCCTTAGTATGCCACTGCAGTATGTCCTTTCGTCTGCCGATTGTTCATCCTGAGCTGTTTGTGCCAGGTTCATCTACTGATCACTGCTCCTGGTTTGCTTCTCTGTTTGACTGAAAACAAAGACTTTCCTGGTGAGTGCAGCAAAGTTGGAGAGATAGGAGACTGGATGCTAGACAGAAGTGCTACCAATCAAAATCTAGAAATCAGCAATACTGGGAATAGAAAAAAAGCATATGGACAGCCTGAATGAATTCATCCTGCAGAACAGGGCTGGCGTTAGGGGGGCAAACAGGGCAATTACCCTGGGCCCCTTTGTTACAGGGGGCCTCAAACTATCTAACGCTAAACTTTGGGGCCCCCATTACACTCTGCCCTGGGCCCCAGTAGATTTAACACCAGCTCCGTACAGGAAGCACCATCTGGACTAGAAATTAAGAGAATACATCAGGATACTGCTATGTGGCATGGGGGGTACGGCCTTCTCCAAGGAATGGGGTACAGAAGGGTATAAAGTATTGGAGGAACTGGACAGAAACCCAACAAAGGGATGCACACGAGAACAAACCCCACATGTGAAGCTCAGATGCTCTAGTTAACAGAGTTGACACATAGTAACATACAGTAACACAGTAGATGACGGCAGAAAAAAGACCTGCACGGTCCCTCCAGTCTGCCCAACAAGACAACTCATGTGTGCTACTTTTTGTGTATACCCTACTTTGATTTGTACCTGTGCTCTTCAGGGCACAGACCGTATAAGTCTGCCCAGCACTATCCCTGCCTCCCAACCACCGGCTCTGGCACAGACCATATAAGTCTGCCCAGCACTATCCCTGCCTCCCAACCTCCAGTCCCGCCTCCCACCACCGGCTCTGGCACAGACCGTATAAGTCTGCCCAGCACTATCCTCGCCTCCCAACCACCAGCCCTGCCTCCCAACCACCGGCTCTGGCACAGACCGTATAAGTCTGCCCAGCACTATCCCCACCTCCCACCCTCCAGCCCAACTCTTCAAAGCAACTGGGGATGCTAAATTCAACTCAAAATACTCTTCCCTGGGCACAGTTTGCTCAATAATGGGAGTGCTCAAGAACCCAACATCCCCACAGAGCTGGTTCCTATGCAGAACAAGACGGAACCAGTACCACTCAGGCAATTACCCTGTGCTTGGGGGCAGGGGGGTAAAATAAGGCAGCAGCAAACTTCACTGTGTATAAAAAGCAATATTGATACTACCACCAAGAGATACCAGAAACACGAGTTCATTATGCTACAGAGCTACCTCTATCCCAGCCGGCAGAGGATCATAGAGAGGGGGAAGGAGAACTATGTCAGTATCAGGGCTATGGCAGGAAACCTTTCTCTTGCAGACACTAGACATGTCACCTATGATGATGCTCAACCTCGACTGATGACTTTACCTTGTCGCTGAGATCCCGAGAGACGTAGCACAGAATGTCTCGAGCAACATCTGCAAAGAATTCATCCCCAGAAATCTGTTTTAAAGACAATTCAACAAAAAAAAAGGCGAATTAAATAATATAAATTAGCTGAAAGAGGCAAAACGTGGCTCAGATACTTTGTATCGGTCATGTGAGAGAAGCCCCTTTGTCCCACCTGCACCTCTACAATATCACTGGGTGGGGTCAAATGGGCTTTGCTAAGAGGGAATCTTGCTCTGCCACCAAATTCTAAAATACAAGCTTTGCCCACACCCTAAACCCCCACAGTAATCTTGGTCTCCACCCCAAACCTCCACAGTAATCTCCCCCAGAGCCCAAATTCTCATAAAAATCTCTACCCACCAACAGGCCTTGCAATCACCATCCGTGACCTAAATTCTCATACCAACCTTCAGTTGCCCGCCGAAGTTCCCCTGCCAATCTCCACCCAAGCTGTACTGGCTTTGCCCACAGTAAGTGCCCAGGGACTGCGAAGTACCTGGAATGCTTCTGCATACACCACTGCCAACTGTCCTTGGTCATACAGCATCTTCTCAAAGTGTGGCACATGCCACGTTTGATCTGTAGAGTAACGATGAAAACCCTGCAGAGAGAGAGAGAGAGAGAGAATGAAACGCCACTTTGCTCTGAAATCAGGTCCAAGTGGCAAATGTTGTAGAAATGAAATCACAGCATATTCTGAGGAGCTGCTGGGAACTCTGAGAACTCACTTTTTTTTTTATCTTTGGAAGACTGGGATCTGAGAGAAATATGTTTGGTAGTTTCTATTAACTGAAGAATACTGGTTACCAGTTAGGGATTTGCACAGACTGCTGAGGTACAGCACTAGACCAATCTCACTCAAATATACAGCTAGTGTGTTAAGGGGAAAGGTCTCATACTGTCACAGGGATACAATGCAATTTACACCCACAATGTGGGTGAAGCACTTTTTGTGACTGTTATAATCACAGACAAAACCCCCTTCCTTCCAAACGTGTTGCTTCTATAAGCATGTGCTCATATAATGTCAGTGTTTAAATATTTTTTTTTACAAATTTTCACTGTTTTTGATACATAATTGTGCTGAAAATGGCAGGCATGAAGCGGTCACTTATCTTAATGATCCGTCAACTCACTGGACCCTGACAGGTCCCTGTTTCGCTGAAACTTTGTCAAAGGATCTTGGGTAGTTGCAGACCTAATCTACTAGACCTCTTCCTCATTTGGGCCATAGACCTAGTAGATTAGGTCTGCAGCTACCCAAGAAGCAACACATTTGGAAGGAAGGGGGTTTTGTCTGTGATTATAACAGTCACGAAAAGGGCTTCACCCACATTGTTGGTGTAAATCGCATTATATCCCTGTGACAGTATGAAACTTTCCCCTTAACACACTAGCTGGATATTTGAGTGAGACTGGTCTACTACTCTTTGTATTCCTTATCTGAAGCAGACTTGAGTCGCATATATAATAACAGAGGTACAGCACTGCCATTTATTAATTTATTTAGATTTTGCTCACACCTTTTTGGAGTAGTAGCTTAAGGTAAATTACATTCAGGTACACTGGATATTTATTTCTCTGTCCCAGGAAGGCTCACAATCTACGTTTGTACCTGAGGCAATGGAGGGTTAAGTGACTTGCCCAGAGTCACAAGGAGCAGCAGTGGGATTTGAACCGGCCACCTCTGGATTGAAAGACCAGTGCTCTAACCACTAGGCCACTCCTCCACTAGCAACATTCCATGTAGAAGTCAGCCCTTGCAGATCAGCAATGTGGCCGCGCAGGCTTCTGTTTCTGTGAGTCTGACGTCCTGCACGTACGTGCAGGACGTCAGACTCACAGAAACAGAAGCCTGCGCAGCTGCAAAAGGGCAGGCTTCTACATGGAATGTTACTAGTGGAATAGCAACATTAACATTCCATGTAGAATCTCAAATAGTAGCAACATTCTATGTTCCATTGCACTAACCACTAGGCTACTCCTCCACTAGCAACATTCCATGTAGATTCTCACATATTTATTTATTTGGATTTTGCTCACACCTTTTTCAGTAGCTCAAGGCGAGTTACATTCAGGTACACTGGATATTTATTTCTCTGTCCCAGGAGGGCTCGCAATC
This sequence comes from Microcaecilia unicolor, assembly GCF_901765095.1. Taxonomy (NCBI): domain Eukaryota; kingdom Metazoa; phylum Chordata; class Amphibia; order Gymnophiona; family Siphonopidae; genus Microcaecilia; species Microcaecilia unicolor. The sequence continues at coordinate 320,579,328 of NC_044036.1, read as the reverse complement.
TACGTTTGTACCTGAGGCAATGGAGGGTTAAGTGACTTGCCCAAGATCACAAGGAGCAGCAGTGGGATTTGAACCGGCCACCTCTGGATTGCAAGACCACTAGGCAACTCCATGTACGGGAGGGGGGGGGGGGGGGGGAGTTCAGTACTGTGCTACCAGAGCCTGCAGTGGTATAGCACTGGCATGTACTGGGGGGAGGAGATCAGTACTGTGCTAACAGAAGCTGCTTCAGGACAGAACTGAGATGACACCGAGAGCTGGGTAGTTTTGACAGCGCAGGGGATTGCTGCAGATCTATTGCTCAATACTGGGAAAACAATGGATGTTGCAGAGCAGGACTACTGACTCTGGCAGAGTCATTTGCACAGCAGCTTTCCTTCCTAGGTCTGCTTCAGTCCAATAAAGTCTTGTTGTCTTTCATAAATAAGAAAACTCACTCAGTTTCACATAAATTCTCAGTTATGCATTTATTCCTTTCATTTTTCTTCACCCATCCATGAAGCTTGCAACGACGCCAGTACAGCACATATAAAATCACAACAGCCATTAAGATAATCATAAAAACGTAAATTAAGAGAACAAACAATAAATGTATCATTATTTATTTAAAAGCACGCGCAGGGGGATTCTATAAACGGTGATTAAAACTGATCCAGTAAGGAGCTTTAGCACCAATAATTGGGCACAAACAATTATTGGTGCTAACTGGCAACTATTTGGATGTATACGAACATCTATAAAGATGGGTGTGTAAATTGTTTTGGCATGCGACTGAAAAGGGGGCATGGGCGTTCACTAAAGATGCGAGCAGTATTATAGAATTCAGGGGGATCCACGCCTAGTTTAAGTGTGGGGATTTACAGCAGGATTCAGTTGGGGGATGGGACTTGATACACCACCTTTCTGTGGTTACAATCAAAGCAGTTTACATTTTACATACAAGTGCTTATTTTGTACCTGGGGCAATGGAGGGTTAAGGGGTCCTTTTATGAAGCTGTGGCAAAAGGGGGCCTACGCTGGCGTCGGCGTGTGTTTTTGACGCGCATCGAGGCCCCCTTTTACCGCAGCGGGTAAAAGACAGGTCTTTGGGGGGGGTTTTTTCAAGAAATGGCCGTGCGGCAAGTGAAGCACTTGCCGCACAGCCATTTTGGGGGGGAGCACTTACTGCCACCCACTGAGGTGGCGGTAAGGGCTCCAGCGCTAACCCGGTAATAACCAGGCAGTGCCGATTACTGCTGGATACACAATGGTGATACAAAAACTGAAATATTTTTTGCAATACTGGAAATGGTGCACGCTGGGCCCGCTTCGTATAAGTGGCCCTAAGTGACTTGCCCAGAGTCACATGGAGCTGCAATGGGAATCAAACCCAGTTCACCAGGATCAAAGCCAGCTGCACTAACCACTAGGCTACACCTCCATTTTGCTGTAAATCCTCACACCTAAAAAGCTGAGCGCAGATCTCAAGGACATGCTATTCTATAAACGGTGTCCAACTCGAAGCACCGTTTATAGAGCAGCGCATTTTTTTCAGCACTTAAATTTGGCCACCATTTACTGAATTTCGTCCTAATAGCCTACCAATCAAAACACACTTCTAAACAGGGCACAATTAAGCATGAATAATAATAAAATATAACACAATTCAATGTAAACAACACAATAAAAAGATTTTTTAAAAACTTTACAGAGAATCCCATACAACAGAGATATTCAAATAACTCCAAAAGTATAAATAATTCAATATAAGCATTTCTCAGTGGAAAGTTCTAGAATAATGGTTCACTGGATCATCAAACACCATGTTGGAGGGTATGAGGGAGAGCACTTATTTGGTTGTAGTTCCCTCATTCTGGAATACTCTGCCAAACAAATCATTAGTTTGTTCAGATCTTAGAAATGCTTTACAGACATGCAATATTTAAACTTTGTGGTTGGCATTTGCCTTAAGTGCCAGATACTCTCCATCCAGACAGTGGATGGTACTGAATATCTGGGTACAGCAGCCACCGCTATCCAGATAGCTAACTAGATAAAGACAGCAATTTTTCTGTCCCAGCTTTAACCAGGGAGTTATCCACATAATGATTTGAAAATGACCAATCCCAGGTAACTTCCAGCTCTGCCCTCACACCACTCCAACACATAGTAACATAGTAGATGACGGCAGAAAAAGACCTGCACGGTCCATCCAGTCTGCCCAACAAGATAACTCATATTTGCTGCTTTTTGTGTATACCCTACTTTGATTTGTACCTATGCTCTTCAGGGCACAGACCGTATAAGTCTGCCCCGCCTCCCAACCACCAGCCCCACCTCCCAACCACCGGCTCTGGCACAGGCACAGACCGTATAAGTCTGCCCAGCACTATCCTCACCTCCGCAGCCCTGCCTCCCAACCCCGGCTCTGGCACAGACCGTACAAGTCTGTCCAGCACTATCCCCGCCTCCCAACCACCAGTCCCGCTTCCTACCACCAAGATAAACTAATATGTTCTACTTTTTGTGTATACCCTACTTTGATTTGTACCTGTCCTCTTCAGGGCACAGACCGTATAAGTCTGCCCAGCACTATCCCTGCCTCCCAACCACCAGCCCCACCTCCCAACCACCGGCTCTGGCACAGGCACAGACCGTATAAGTCTGCCCAGCACTATCCTCACCTCCGCAGCCCTGCCTCCCAACCCCGACTCTGGCACAGACCGTACAAGTCTGTCCAGCACTATCCCCGCCTCCCAACCACCAGTCCCGCTTCCTACCACCAAGATAAACTAATATGTTCTACTTTTTGTGTATACCCTACTTTGATTTGTACCTGTCCTCTTCAGGGCACAGACCGTATAAGTCTGCCGCCACCGGTTCTGCACCCAATCTTGGCTAAGCTCCTTAGGATCCATTCCTTCTGAACAGGATTCCTTTATGTTTATCCCACGCGTGTTTGAATTCTGTTACTGTTTTCATTTCCACCACCTCCCGCGGGATAGTGTCACTGAACATGCACAGTCAGCACCAGCTAAGCCATTTATCTGGATAAAGGCTTTGAATAGTCACTGATGGCTTTTGAAGATAATATTTGTATTTATTTGTGCTGGCTAAACGGCTCTAGCCAGCAGGGTGGAATAGAACAGGGTACATACTAAAATAACAGAAAGAAAGGGGAAATGATCATTGATGATAGGAAAGTAATACAATCACACAAAGTGAGGTAAAAGGAATAGGAAATACCTCTAGCCAGAGGGTCCAGTCATACTGTATCCCCAAAGGCTTTCCTGAAAAGCCACATTTTTAGGTTGGTTTTAAATCTTTTAAAGGATAAATCACTCCAAAGAGAGAGAGAGGGGGAGAGACAGATTATTCCAGACAAAAGGGGCAAGGAAGAAAAAAAGCACAGTGTCGGGCAGATTCTAAAAATGCACGCTTGAGACCGGGAAGAACTAATTGGTGATCATTAAGACAGCGAAGTACCCTAGCTGGTGAATAGGAGTAAGACGGGATAAATAATCGGAGGAGCCCACCCTGAAAGCCTTGACAGTTAACAGTGTGATTTTGAGGTGATGCAGTATTCAAACTGGAAGCCAGTGATGTTTTATTAACAATGGAGTTGAGTGGTCAGTACGACAGGCCTTACACAATAGTTTGACAGCTGTGTTTTGGATGGTTTGTAATTTTTTTCAAGTAGTACGTGGTAAACCCACGTAGATGACATTTGCAATAATCCAGCCAAGAGGTAAAGAATGAGAGGATAAGTGAGTGACACTTATTGTGGTCAAAAAGATGGTGAATGCCCTCAACTGTCGAAAAGTGAAAAAGGAAAGAGAAGAGTAAAAAAAGATAACCCCTAAATAACGAAAATATGGTTTGACAGCATTTGTATGATTTCATTGTTTTACACATTATATTGTACAGTGCTTTGGGCAGTCACTATTCTATAGATGGTGCTCCAAGTCGGGTGCTGTTTACAGAATAGCGCATACCTCCAGGATCTGTGCCTGAGCATGAATCAGACGCAGATTCCTCAAATTCCATAATACTGCGCGCAGCTCTAGTGAACGCCCCTAACCTGCCCATGTCCCTCCCATGACCACACCCCTTCTCAGTTGCACACTAAAGGATTTACACTCACATCTTTTTGGAATAGCGCTTTGCAATATGTACATATAAATCCAAAATTTTGCCAATTAACACCAATGACTAGTTGTTAGCACCCAATTAGAGCTAAATGGCTCATTAACCAAGTTCTGTATGCAAATTGGGTGTGTGCCCAATTTTGAGCACCATATATAGAATCTTGCCTCTAAAGGAGGAAAGACGTAACATAAAAATTATTTTGTCACACAAGAGATGATGGCGGCATGCAACAGGCTTCCAGTGGAGGTAGTGGAGGGGAATACAATGAAAGCCTGGGCTTACTGCAGAGGATCCTTCGATAGATCAGGTCAGGTTTGAACTAACCTGGAAAAGGCTGGAGAAAAGGCAGGTTAGACGGGTATTGCTCTATCTCGTGCCATATTCTTTCCTTATAAGTGCAGTTTATATACAATAGTTCAGTGAAGTGGGGCACCCACGGATATTTAATATCAACACATTCAGACTGGTATAAATGTTCTTACCTGAGCAACATGGTCATGAATTCCTCCAAATCCCATCATCCTCAATGTATGCATAGCCATTTGCAATGCCTGGACACCCTCAGAGGATGCCCGCTTCACAGCCCAGAAGGCAAAGAGGAAGCGAAGCTTCACTAAAACACAAGGAAAGAGAAACAGCTCAAACAGCTCCTTCAGTGCAAACCTAGAGCAGATACTGAAATGCAAGTGCAAAAATGGAGACACTATTCCCCACAGGACAGCAAGCGTTCCGAGACACAGACCTGGGGTGGGGAACTTCGGACCCTCCGAAAAGCCACCATATTCTTCATCAAACAGGCCTTCCAGTTGTTGGAAACATTTAGACATCACCTCCTGACAAGACGGAGGTGCCTCACTCGGTCTGGCATGGATCCTTGAAGTGGACTGCAGGGCTGTCAGAATCCGCTCACTGCTATCTTGAAGGGCGTTTCTGTTCTGTTTCCACTGGAAAAAGACAAGGTCACAGCTGCCAAGTCTATCTGAATCCAATTGAAATGACAATCTTTTACTCGCAGGGACCACTTATAAATAAATACTGGAAGTCTTATCTGAATAGCATCACAATTTGGTTTCCAACCACAGAGCCTAGAGACTGTCCTCTAATTCCAAACCCATCAGTTATAACCCCACTTTTAGTTGTTGTTTATCTAATGAACCAACTGCCTTATGTCCCCTTTTTTTGGCACCATTCCCTCTGCGTGATAATTTCCTTTCCTTGGGTCCTGCCGGACCAGTCCAGATAAGTGGTATTTCTCTGGCTCCAGCAGATGGTGCAGACAAATGGCCTAGTACAGAAACTCATCTGGACTGATTTGGCATGGAGGATAAGTATTTTTGTTGCACTCAGGTTTCCATCCTCCACTCCATCCAGAATTCGTAATGGTTCGTAATTTCAGCCATCCTGTTCAAATTCTTTCATTAAACCTATTTGATTACCGTCATAATCTCATTCCCATGTAAATCTTACAGGACTTAAATCTGAAGCAAACTGATGAAGATTACAAAAGAATGTTGCCTTACGTTTGGTAACAACTATAAGTTGAACTCAAAAGACTGATGTCTTATTTCAGCAAATCTGGGTTAAGCAATTAACCCCTAATGGCAATTCTATTAAACCCCTAGTCATATCATTAACGGGTTTCTGTGTCACCCTAGAATTTTAAGGGATTCATTATCTCAGGCCACAAAAACTCACTTCTAAAATAGGGGAGAATATCCAAACGCTGTTGCCCACTTCTTCTACTAGAAAGAGAACCCCAGAGCCAACAAGAAAACTCATACTACACCTGATTTGCAATACGGAGAAGAATGGTCCGAAACCCGACCTTGTACATCGTATCCTCTCGTGGAAAATAAGTCCCACCGACGAAAGGCTGGAGGTCAGGGGTCAGCCAGACACTCATTGGCCAACCCCCACCACTGCTAGTTGCCTATACAAAACAGATAGGAAAGTTACACCTCTGACCACTCTTCCTCAACCCTCTTCAGTTCCCTCACCTTCTCTTTCATCTGTCCCTTCATTTGATTTACCATCATCCCATCATCCCTTTCCACTTCCATTACTCTTCTTCTTGGGTCGGTTCTTCACGTCTCTTCATTGCTGTTCAAATTTGTCACTCTTTTCAACTTTGAAACACATCATCTTGTTTCACTTCACACTAACAGCTGTACGATATTGATAGTGGACACCTTATATCTGACATCTTAAATTAAGATACATTTACAATTTTAAAGTATTTTCAGCCAGGCAATGATGAAATAGAAGTTGTTTGCATTAGTTCACCTATTCTGTAAATCATGGTGGCAAATTCCAAGTTGAGCCCGACTGAATTATTGAATTAGATGGCAAGAATGTTTTGTGATTAACATAGGTTAAGACTCGGGCAACAGGTCAACAAGGTTTAAACATTTAAGGTATTCCTATATAAAGGGGATATAACAGATGAATATTAAAAAAATACAAAACAGAAAACAGGTTTTTCAATGGAAATAAAAATTTTAAAATATTTTATATATGGAATTTGAAATTGCCATAATTTATTAATTAGGTGTTAATATCTTTTATAGCAACAGGAAAGAACAGGCAGGGCGGTAGGGGGCAGTCCGCCCCAGGTGCAGGCAGCAAGTTAGCTCTGCCGGTCCCCTGCCCCAGAACAGGAAGTTGACGAG